>NC_064820.1:151132500-153632500 GCF_024166365.1 Elephas maximus indicus | reverse complement strand
AAGTGAGCGGAGAGGGGTGGGCAGGGCTCTTCAATATGAGAGTCCCAGGACTCTTCGTTGGCCCAGGCTCGTATCATTCTTGTTTTTATTTTAATGGGAAATTAGAAATCTTTACACTGCCATAAAGACTCACATACACAATTTAAAAAGTTGATTTCACATGCTTCAGACAGTGAGATTATGTTTCCAATTGTTACAAAATTGTGTGATGGGTTACTTTGTGTCATCAACCATGCACTTCCACATTGAGGGGATTATTAGGTGGCACCTCACCCTCGATCTCAGCCCTGGCTGCCTCCACCCTTAGATCACCGATGCCCCTTTTGAGGCCCCTCCCTAGCCCCCATAGCCAGGCCCTGGAGAGGAGGAGAGGGGACGATCTGACTCAGCCATCTCAGAGCCCAGAACCCACAGCAATGCTGTGCTCTTGGGCAGTGAGAGAGGCCTCTGGAGTCACCAGCTTAAGAATTTAAGCTACCAAAAGAACTGCCTTGTACCCCACTACCCCACCTTGCTGCCTCTCCTCACTCCAGCCTCCTGAATACGAGCCTTACCTGATGCCCAGGAAGGGGGGGTGCTCCCCAGGGGCACAGGCTTTGCTCTCCCTCCGAAGACTGTCCATGTGGGCCAAGGAGATGACAGTGGCCGAGACATACCAGGGCAACCCAAGTGCTGAGGTGAGCAGTATCAACATAGCCACACAGAAGAGGTCCAGGTGGAAGCCAGCCCCTTTCTGCAGGTAGTGGTGGAGGCAATGAGGATGAAGCTAGCCCAGGCCTGGGCTTTCTCTCACCCGGGGTGGGAGAGGAGGAGCCAGGACACCACCCTGGAGCTTCTGCCCCTTGGTCTAAGAGTCTGGGGCCTTACCTGGCAGGCCTTACCTGCAGTTGATACTCTGTGCGGTTGAGGATGACCGCTGTGATCTGCTGGTCCATGAAGATGAGAATAGACAACAGTAGGGCAGGCAGGGCTGCTGCCAAGCTCAGCCACCAGGGGTTAGCTCCAAAGGGTGACACCAGCCAGTTACGCCCAGAGAGGGTGGGCTGGGGGACAGTGGTCCATGGACAGGTTGGAGAGGGTCTCCCAAGAGTGCCTCCTCACCCACACACTCCAGCCCTAGCATTCTCCTACAAACCCACCCTGCCAAGACATGATACTAGGTCATAACAGTGTATTTGTGTGTGTGTTTGCGTGTGTATGTGTGTGCGCCTACAAGCGCATGGTTCAAACATCCCATTGCTGTAAATGAGGGCAGAAGGAAGGGGACAAGCCTAGGGGCTGAGCTGGAGCTGGGGGCTCTGAATTTTGGTTCTCAAGATCCCACCCTCCCTGGAAAATGACAAGGAGGAAGAGACCTCCCCACACTTCTTGGCATACAGAGACCTCCTCCCTAGGCACCAACCCCACTATCCAGGGTGGGGCAACTCAGGTTCAGACCTGCCTTGGTCTGGGGCAGGGGCAGGGCTGGGTGTGTCTGCATCTGCTGTGATTATAAGCGTCAGTGTAGGGGTGGGGGCCCAGTTGCTGCCTCTGGTTCTGAGCCCCTGGGGCTTCCACCCTGCTCTCCTGTCCTGGGGGAAGCTGGAGGAGAGGCCAAGTCTGGGAATCTGTGCTAAGCCTTGTACTGCGCACTGTCTGCCCGGGGAGAGAGCTCCAGCCAGAACTTCACGTGGTCAGAGCAGGTGTTGGGGGTACTAAGAACAGAGTGGGGAGTAGTGGAGTGGTTAGGGCCAGGCCAAAGATAGGGAGATCCCATAACAACAATAGCTGACATTTATTGAGGGATTGGTATACCACAGGATCTGTGATAAGTGCTTTACACTATGATCTTCTGTAAACCTCAGAACAACCTATGGAGTAAGCACTATTGTTAGCTCATTTTCATATTATAGACAAAGAAATTGAGGCCCAGAAATGTGGATTAACTTTTCTAGGGTCACACAGCTAGGAAGTGGCAGAGCTGGAACTCAAACCCAGTGCCAGCTGACTAGACCCATGCTCTTAACCACTTACTTATAATAGCATGTGTTCTGTGCACAGCACCTTACTTAATCCTCGTAACAACTCTGTGAGGCCAATGCTATTACTATTCCTATTTTATGGGTGAGGAAACTGAAGCTTATAGTAGTAAAAGTGGCATGGGATGTAAACATCTTCCTCCCCAAGGGTCCTGCTTGCTAGCCCTGTCTTCCTCTCTGCCCTCCCACCCCCAACTTCCAGCTCTCACCTTGAACTCTCTGGGCACCATGAGCTTTGGTGTGGCTAGGCCCAGGAAAGCATCCAGGCCACAGCCCAACAGGATGGCCAAAACCGAGTTGAAGTCACCGAGCACTTTACGTACCTGGCCACACAATGGACACTCAGCCAGAGTAGAGCCCACCAACCCCTTCCCTCTACACCTTTCCCATTCGCAGAGAAGGCCCAAGGCCATGAGCTGGGCCTCTCCCACAGAAATAGAGAGGACACTCACCACAGAGGGGAAGAAGCGGCTGGTCTTAATATGCTTGAGGGCCACGGCAAAGAGGAAGGAGATAAGGAAGAGGAGGAGGGAGAAGAAGGCGATGTCTGGGACCGTATGACAGCTGGGGCCACGAGGGTGGCCTCCCAACTGGGCACACTCAGATGGGGGCAGCAACGATGCATTGACCAGGCCTAGGTCCTGTATGGAGGGGTGGTCAGGGATGGTGGTCATGGCAGTGGAATGAACATCCTGCTTTCCTGGGGCCTACCTAATGGGGAGGGGGACCCACTGAGATGCCAGAAGCCCAGGCTGGGAGTTCTCCAGCCAAAGGAAATGGCTGAGCTTATGAGGGGTTCTCTATCCTATGGGCTGGGAAGATCCAAGAACCACTGAATTCTTTGTCCTTCACCCTTCCCAGACTCTCACCATGCTTAAGATGTTATCGGTATCTTTTAACCTTGTCTTTGTCCATTGAGACTCATTTCCTGGAAGTAGAGAAGAATTCAGGTATATGTCCCTTGCCCTTGGAACCTTCTCCAGCCCCACAGAAGCCTAATCTGAGAGAACCAGAGGATTTTGGGCTCTGACTGATCTACCTGCTGAATCCATTTCTACCAAGTCTATGATCTTTAGAACATTCCTTTGTGCCCCACCTCCTCAAATTCTCTACCCATTTGTATCCCTGGTGCCCGTACAGGACCTGGCAGTGTAGATGCTCAGCAAATGTTGGATGAATGGATACGCGCACTGACTTGTTAGATTTACAAATCTGTGTGTTTCCCCCAGGGCCAGAACTGATCTTGTTCATGCTTAGCGTAGGGGCTGGCACGTGTTAGAGGGAACACTTCCTCCCCAGATCTGTTCTCCCAGTATTTCAAGTGTAATACTCCAAGCCTGACTGGGAGAAGGAGCTGGTGTGCCTGGCCCCGACCCTTCCTTTCCCCTCTTTTGGGAGTAAGCTACCTGCATGGTGCATTTAGCTCTGCCTCTTTGGGGCAAGACCGTCTCCACCCAAGGCTGCCATGACTGGGTGGGTGTTGTTGTGTGCCATCAAGTCAATTCCAATTCATAGCAACCCTATAGGACAGAGTAGAACTGCCCATAGAGTTTCCCAGGCTGTAATCTTTACAGAAGCAGACTGTCACATCTTTTTCCCATGAGTAGATAATGGGTTGGAACAACTGACCTTTCAGTTAGCAGCCAAGCACTTAACCATTGTGCCACCAGGGCTCCTGACAGGGTGGCTAAGTCTATCTAATTTTGGTTTTATCATTAGGAAACCCATTCACCCACTGATATATATAGTCCCTGATCTTCTATAGGGCTGTCAGTAATAAAGAAGATATTGGGTCTCCATCTGCCTACACCATTGTCTTAGTTCTCAACTGATTCAGAATCTGAATGGAAGAGTGCTGTTGGTTATTGGATCCCTTCAAAGACCTCAACAGCCTTGAGTAAGTACTCGGCATTTTGCTGAATGTAACCCAGAATGGAGAGTGAGGGGGATGACCCTTCCCCCTCCTGCACCTTCTCCCACCCAGCCAGTTTCCCTCATCCACCTCCTGGGCCTGGGAACTCGCAGAGGCAGCCATAGGCAATGGACCCTGCTAGGCCAGGGCCAGGTCTTTGGATGGGATAGGCATGGGCCAAGCTCAGCATTTTGCCCACGGCATCATAGATGAAGATGAGGCTGATGAGGGCACAGAAGCCTTCCTCGGTGAAGCGGGTGAAGTAGCGCACTAGCACACTGGCCTCTGTGGCCACCAGCACCAGGCAAAAGGTGGCCACCCAGATACCCACCCACAGGCGGAAGGGTAGGTAGTCCAAGCCGTAATCTCTGGGGAGTGGGAGATAGGCAAGGCTCAGCAGGGCTGTTCTGCTGCCCACCTATCCCAGGTTAGGTGCCCCTCAAACCAAACGAACTCCCACCCTCCCCTACTGACCCAGCCAGGACCAGGTGAGGGCATAACTAGTGAGGGTCTGGTGAGGTGGGGGAACCCTCCTACCTGCTGAAGGAGAAGAGCAGGCGCTCAAAGACCAGCACTGGCCCAGTGCTGCTCAGGATGGTGAGGGGCTGGCCTGCCAGCAGGCAGAAGGCAGTTCCAGCCACCGCCGTACCTAGGAAATTTTCCAGCACCCCCTGAAAGGCGACAGGGGCTTAGCACAGGACCCTGGGAGGGGAACCCAAGCTTCTGGGGGCCCTCTCCAACCCACCCATAGTTCTACGGAAATGCAAGGGCTGGACGCCAAAGCTTGCACCCCACAGGTAGCTCCACCCACCTGGGCACCGTCGGTGGCGTCTCCCAGCAACCCCCCAAAAGTGATGGCGTTGGTGACCGTGGCCAGGTAAATGTAGAGTATGGCTGAGAAGCACTGAGGGTGCAGGGCGTCCAAGAAATCGCTGGGGTACCACAAGGCCTTCCGGCGCACGTCCTGGACAAGGCCCCCAAACAGCCTCCCGCCCATGGGTCGTCAGTGATCCAAGTTCCCAGACACCCATCTACTTTCCCTGTACCCCAGCGAGCCCGTGCCACAGTAAGCACACACCTCTGAGCCACTGTGACTCCTCCCCCACCCAGGAGCCCAACCCTTGCTCTCACCCCAGCTCGCCTCACCTGCCAGTCCGCAGTAACTCCGGGTTGGGCGGGGGCGGCCCATGGCCGCGCCTGTCCTCAGCCGGGGCCCCCTGCGGGGCGGAGGGGTCCTTGACCTTCCGCAGTTGTGAGAGCGGTCTCAGCAGAAGGGAAAACCCAAGTTAGCTGAGGATCGCAAACCAGTCCGCGACTGGGCGCCGGAGTTCCTGACGCCCTGCCCCCTGGCGGCTGCTCGCGTCTCTGCCGGCGAGGGCCGTCGCTCTGACCGAGGAGACACAGCCTCTCGTCAAGGAGGTCCGGGTCATATTGTGCCCTTCTTATAGACGGGAAAGCCAGGCTCGGGTAAAGGGAGGCACTCTTTCAAGATCTCACAGCGAGAGAGCATCGGAGCAGGACTCAGAGTGAGGTCGGCCTGTCTCCGGATCCAAAGATAGGTCCCTATTCCTTTCCTGAGATCCATGCCCCTCCCCAACAGTAGAACTAGACCCAGGACCTGTAGGGAAGTATCTGTATGGGATGATGCCCCGGGTACCTTTTATGCTGAGAGGGCAGGTATTTGGGCGGGGGAATCCGGGCTGTCAGATCCCACCGACCTGGGGGGAGCACTGTCGCCTCCTCCAGGAAGGCATCCAGGGCCGTCAGAAGGTCATGGACGTTGCTGACCCGACGAGCTGACCGCTGGAATTGCTGGGGAAAGGGGCACAGTGCAGATCTGGACCCTTACATGTACTTTCTCAGTCTCTAACACACAAGTCACACAGGCAGACAAGTCACTCAAGCCTTCGTTCATGCTTGCATTCATCCATTCATTCATTCAGTGAGTCTCTGTTGAAGAGACTCACACAAGCTTATGTACACACACATGCCTGCCCAGCTCACCAGGTCACTGAGGAGGACTGCAGCTGCCCGGCCCAGCTCATGGTAGCCCCGTCCCAGCACTGGGGGGCCGAGCAGAAGGCAGAAAAATCTGAGGAGGGAACCAGGCCCCAGAAAGGGTCAGAAGCTGCTTTCCTACAAGGCAGCCCTGAACTCTGAGGCTCAGCTCTGGTCTCCTGGTCTAACCCCCATACACATGCTCACTTAAACACCTGCTTTTCAGCTCAGACCACTGCCCCCTCAACAGACTCCTGAGCACCATTCCCCATCACCCCCAGAGAACTGGACTCAGAGACCCAAAGCCTCCTCCCAAGTAAGGCCCTTCTTCTGGGCTCCAGGCTCCCTGCCTCACCTGCTGGGGAGGGGCACCTCAGTGAGGGTCCCCAGCACCACTGGATCCCGAAGCCGCACAAACGCCCCTAGCGGCTGTGACAGGAAGCCCAGCTCTCCGGCCAGCACAGCCCCTGCCTCAGTCCCTGGAGGCAGCTTCTTTCTCAGGGGGTTCTGATGCTGGGTGGAGGTTCAGGAAGACACAGATGATGAGAGACTATTTGGGGAGGGGACATTGGTAGGATCTTGGCTGATGAGAAGTCAAATGGAGGGTGGGCCTCTTAATCCCTGACCCCTCTCCTAGCTGTGGCCAAGGATGGAACACAAACCTGTTCCTTCTCATCAAGAGAAGTCTCTCTTGGGTGAGCAGATCCTACAAGACAGGATTATGCAGTGATTAATTAAGAGCACAGGCTTTGCGGGTGGACCCACCAGGGCTCCCTGACCAGCTTTGCCACGGATAGGCCATGTGACCTTGGACAAACCCTTCCTCTCTCTCTGGGCCTTAGTTTTCTCATCACTAAAATGGGCATAATAGTGGTACTATCTTACAGGGTGGTTGTGAAAATTAAATGAGATGCTGTGTGTAAAGCTCCTGGTACAATGCCTAGACAAGTGCGTCCCTTCACAGAGCCATGACTGTTAGGGTTCCAGCCTCTCCATTCTTCTTCCACCACCATTATCCTTGGCTTTCCCTTGCCTGTTAGTCCTGGGATGAGGTCTGAGTGAGGCTGGGTCACTCCCGGTCTAAGAAGGTGCAGGGGAGATGTGGGGCCTTCCCACCCCTTGGAGGGGTCTCTCACCCCACCAGCGCCTGGTGCCTGTGGTCTGGATGTAGTGCTGTGGTCTCTGCAGCAATAAAGCCTGCAGCTGCCCTCTCAGCTCTGGGCTCAGAGACTCCACTCTGGTCACCTGCTCTGGGGAACAAATGTAAGGCTCAAATCCCCTTCTGAGGGCTCCCTGACCCCACAATCCCCCCTTCCCTCTCTTCCCCAGGCCCCTTTCCCTCTGGGAGTCCCAAGGAAGGCAGGGGCCAGTGAACTGGCTCCTCCACTCAGCTTTTTCATCTCCACCCTGTGACAGAGATGGACAATCCAAAGAGTGGGATGTAGTGGGCTCTAGAAGATTCCAAGGCTTTGGAGGAAGTCCTGGGGAAATGACCTAGCTGCCCAGGCCATCCCTGCAAAGGCTTCCTTCATACCTATGAGCTCTAGGAGGCTCTGAGCTGGACAGTCCAGCAGTATAAGGCCCTTGGCCAGCAGGCTGCGGAGCTTCTGGAGGCTGGGCAGCACCAGGGTGGGCACATGGGGGGCGCTCCACCGACCTGCACCCATCTCCAGCTTCTCCTCAAACAGCACCCACCTGTGAGGGAAGGGGGTGGGTGGTGTTATTGGGGGCATCGCTCCCAGGTCCAGGAGCAGGGACCCTGGGGAGCCAGAGAAGGTAGGACAGTGGGGGAGTCCTGGGCCCAGTGGTGCAGACTATGCCCCTCCCTGAGTAGTCACCCCTCATTTGGGTCTTGGGAGACACAAAACTAGATTGCAGGGAAGCTTGGGCATCATGATGGGTGAGGCCCTGAGATAAGAGAACACAGAGAGAAGTCCTGAATGGAGGTGGAGGGAGCCCCACAAGAGGAACTGGGAATCATGAAGGAGCCCTTACTGGGGAAGGAGAAGAACCCCATAAAGTTGGCCTGAATCCCACTCACCTGCCTGTCTCCCTCCACTCCAGAGCCTGGGGCCAGCCCAGCAGTTCATTCAGCTGAATGAAGAGCAGTGGGTCCTTGGGTACCCCCAGTTCTCTACTGCCTGTGTCTGAAGGGCCTTCAGGGCTGGGACCAGTGCTAAGGCTGATATCCAGCTGCCCTGCAGGAACATTTTCAGAAGCACTGGGAGCTTCAAACTCCTCCTGGCCTGGCAGCTTCATCTTGGTGAGGCTTGTACAGAATCTTGGGACTTGAGGTAGTCCTGGGTTCTGAAGCCAGGGGCTCTCTGTTTGGCTGCATTTATAATGCACCTCTCATTGCATAACAACAAAAACAGCAAGGCCTGCTTACTCCAGAGCAGACAAGGTCACCTCCTCCTCCTGCCTGCCACCCCCTCACCCCTGCTTAAGAGTGTTTTGTAAGGCCAACTTGGCCTTTCCCAGGCTCTCCAGAAATGCCCAATCTGGGGCCAAGGTGTGTATGTGCATTTCCTGTGGGATCAGGTCTGACCCCACTGTGTTGTGTGAAAACAGGAGTAAGTGGCTGGCCTGGGTCTGAGGGACACCACCCCCAGAATATACTGTCCCCTACCTTGTATCATATACAAACAACAAACACCGAGGATTGTTTTGGGTATCACCAACACAGCCCAGTGGTCACAGGCACATTCATTTGGACAAATAGGGACCCAGTAAATAACTAGTTCTATGGAAGCCAAGCAGGTTAAGGGAAGCAGCAGAGAGAGGCCCTGCCCATTCAGTGATGGGAAGTGAAGGCAGCTCATGGTGAACACAATGCCTGAGTCTTAAACTCCTGAGTCAATGATAATTCCCCAATTTAGCTTCGTTCTTGGGGTCTGCTCCTCTCAGTCCCCCCATAAGGACAGAGGATCCAGCTGCAGGTTGTATGTGAAGGATTCCTGAGATAAATGAGCAAAGGAGAATTTGGTCTACTAGCAAGTCCTCTTGCTTCTATCTTCAAACTATACCAGGATCTAACCACATCTCCCAACCTCCGGCACCACGACCCTGATCCAAGTCACCATCATTTTTAACCTGAATTGTTTCAATAGCCTTCTAGACTCTTGCAATAATCTCCTTGCTTCCACTTTTCCTCCATTCCCTCAAAGTCCATTCTCCACACAGCAGCCATAGGGGTCCTTATAAAAGGCAATCAAGCCACATTACTCTTCTGCTCAGAATTCACCAAACACATTCCTATTACTCCTAGAAGCAGGTCCCTAGGTGATGCAAATGGTTTGTGCTCAATTGCTAATCTAAAGGTTGGTGGTTCGAACCAACCCAGCAGTATCACAGAGGAAGGTCTGGTGATCTGCTTTCATTAAAGTTACAGCCAAGAAACCCCTATGCAGCAGTTGTACTCTGCAACACATAAGGTTGCTACGAGTCAGAACCTCGTTGAGTCAATTAACAACAACTCCTAGAAGAAATGTCAGCCTCTTGTCATGGCCTGCAGAATCCATAGTCTGACCCCAGCCCACCTCTGATCACATCTCATACCATTCTTCCTCACACATTCCTTTCTAGCTACACTGGCTCTGTTCCTGCCTGGGGGGCGGGGGGGTGGTCTTTGCAGCAGCCTCTTCCTCTACCAGGAATGCTTTTGCCCCAGACCCTCATATGACTGGCTCCCTGTTACATAGGTCTCATTTCAGAGGTCACGTGCTCAAGGAAACCTTCCTTTTCCATTCTCTCCTAAGTTCTTGCCGTGAGTCACTCTCTATCACATTTCTCTGTTTTATTTTCTTCCTAGTTACTCTGACATACATGGGGTCACCGTGAGTTGGAATGGATGTGAAGGCAACTAACAACAATTGTCACTACTAGTAACTACCGTATTTATTTGTTTATCCTTTATTGCCTGCCCCTCCCCCCCCGACACACGCTGAAATGTACTGTCCACAGAGTAGGTATCTTATCTGTCTTCTTTGCCACTGGCCCTAGAGCAGTGCCTGGCACTTGGCTCTTAGTGGCGCTCAATAAATACTTGTTCAATGAGTGCATAGAAAAGGTGGGGGTGGGAGTGGGAAGGGAGCTGCACTTCTCCTGGAGGCCACACGAGGGTGCACCTCCCCGAAGACCAGATTGCTGGGGCCCCTCCGCTGGGCCAAGCTTCAGCATTTTTCCCGGAGCCCAGACTTGACAGGAAGCCAAGGTGGTGAGATGGCAGGGAAGTGTCCTTGATTCTCTGCCTTGCCGTGGCCTACCAAGGATTGGCCTGGTGAAGAGGTGGGGGCACAACAGGGGGATGGGGAAGGGAAAACCAATCAGGCTTATCTGAATGTGGGTCAAATCCCCACTGGATACCAGGGACTTGAGAGGTGGGACCCAGGCCAGCCCTCCCCACCAACCTGTGGTCTGGACTTAGACTTGCTTCAAGTCCAAGGAGGCCGCAGGGCAGGAGTTAGAGGAGTGAGTCATTACAAAGTCTGAGAGGGAGGTTGGTTTCAGTCCCAGGAGGAGTAGAAACTGGCCTGAGGCCTGAGAGGGCAAGTAACCTCTATGACCATCACCACCCCCGTTCAAGAATGTGCCTCAACCTTAAGGGAAAGTCACTCAAGGGAACTGAGGAGGATGGGGAGCACTGGCTTGGCATGCACTCCCCACCAAAATTTGAAGAATCTGCCCTTCCCTGCTCTATGACCCCAACTATCCTGGCTCCCAGGGCTGCCTGCAATAGAAGGCCACCATGCCTCCACCCTCCCCACACCTCTATGCTACACACATTTCACATCCTGGGCTCTGAGGGCCCTGAGCTTGGCAGGTTGGTGAGGGACGTGAGTGGGAACCCCAGGCCCTGCAGTGGGCATGAACTACCTCCCAGACAGGGCCCAGTGAAGGTGTGTTGTGTGGGCGATCAGGCCAGTTGTGGGCACTGGAAAAAACCCTGGCCTGGCAGTCCGAAGGCTGGGCTGTCATTGAGCAACACTCTTCCTCCCCCCTCCCCGCCCCCAGCTTCAGTTTTCATACCCGTAAACTGAGAGAGTTGGGGTAAATGATTTGCAAGGTCTAGGCAAAACATACAGAGCTAGACACTGAAGTGGAGGGAGTGATCAGGTCATGAACATCAGGCTGCCTGCATGTAAATCCTGGCGTGGTCACTGTCTAGTGGGAAAGAGATTTATCTTAGTTGAGTGTAAGTGTTCTTATCTACAAAATGAGAATAATGAAGGTGCCCACTTCACTTCATAGGCTTCATTCAATGAGATAATGCATATAAAATAGGCCTGGTACATAGTAAGCACAATGAAAAGAGGCAATTATCGTTATATCACAAGGAGTAGAGGCGTTCCCAGCATGGAGAGGAGAAGAACTACCATAGACTGAAATGCCAATTGGGTCCAACCACTGTGCTAGGCACATTATCTTATGTAATCCTTACAACAAGTTTTTTTTTTTTTTTAATTTTTAAACTTTGAAATAATTATAAACTCACAAGAAGTTGCAAAAACAATACAGAGGGTCCCATCATACCCACCATCCAGCTTCCCCCAGTGTTAACATCTTACATAACAATAATATAATATCAAAACCAGGGAACTGACACAAGCACAATACTGTTAACTAGACTATAGACCTTATTCAGACTTCACCAGCTTTTCCATGTGCTTGTTTGTGCCTAGTTTCATTAAATTTTATCACATGCATAGATTCATTTACAACAAACTTTTAAGTGATTTAAAACACTTTTTGGAGGAAAAGCAAGGAAGGAAGACATGGATTTTGGAGCCAGA
The DNA here is from genome assembly GCF_024166365.1 of Elephas maximus indicus. Classification (NCBI taxonomy): domain Eukaryota; kingdom Metazoa; phylum Chordata; class Mammalia; order Proboscidea; family Elephantidae; genus Elephas; species Elephas maximus. The sequence goes on along the minus strand of NC_064820.1, from coordinate 153,620,780 downwards.
CCATAAAATTTTGAGCCCTGACTCTGCCTTGCTGGTTATGTGTCTTTGGGCAAATTGCTCAACTTCCTTAAGCTTTGGTTTTCTCACCTATAAAATGAGGATGATAATATTGTCTTCCTCAGAGGGCTGTTGTGAGAATTAAATGAGATAATGTATGTAAAGTGCTTAGAAAAATGCCTAAAATGTAGTGAGCACTCAATACATTTAAGCTATTTTGTTAAAAAAGCACATTTTGAAAACTGACTTAGTATATATAAATAATTCATGTTTGTTATAGAAAAAAACAGAAAATGACCATAAGAGTAAAAAAAAAAAAAAAGATAAAGAAATTATTCATAACACCATTACCCGGAAATGTTGTTGTTGTTGTCGTTAGGTGCCACCGAGTCAATTCCAACTCATAGTGACCCTATGCACAAGAGAAGGAAACACTGCCCGGTCCTGCACCATCCCCACAATTGTTGTTATGCTTGAGCCCATTGTTGCAGCCACTGTGTCAATCCACCTCGCTGAGGATCTTCTTCTTTTCCCTGACCCTGTACTTTGCCAAACATGATGTCCTTCTCCAGGGACTGATCCCTCCTGACAACATGTCCAAAGTATGTAAGACGCAGTCTCACCATCCTTGCTTCTAAGAAGCATTCTGGCTGTCCTTCTTCCAAGACAGATTTGTTTCGTACCCAGAAATCACTGTTAATAATTTTTAATAATTTTACTCACAATAAAATGTTGAGGTAGATTTCATTATTCCCACTTACTAGTGAGAACACCGATGTTCAGAAAGGTTAACCAATTTGCCATGGTCACTGAGCTTGTGAGCAGGCAACAAAGATTTAACGCATACTCTTGCCTCCAGGAGCTCACAGCTAGGGGAAGCAGACAGGTGCATGAGAACATCAGTCCAAGGAGGACTGGGATAACTAGCAACTGCTGAGCACTGAACTCTTGCTACATCCTAGGCACTGCCTGAGCACTTTGCAGACTGTTTCAGTGAGTCCTCACAGTAGCACTTTGATGTAGGTATGATTCCATTTCTGAAGGAGCAAACTGAGGCTCAGAGAGGTGCCTTGCCCAAGGTCAGAGCTAGGGGCTGTGGACCCAGGGTTCAAAAGGAGTCTGATGCCTCAGCCTGAGCTTCAACTTCCCTGCTTTGAATCCAGACAATGTGCTAGGGGAGTGTATGTGGAGGAAGAGTCTTTCCACTGGGAGCTTTGGGCTTCTCTGACCCCAGAGCTGGGTTGCCATTTCCTGACCCGACCTTAACCCCAAACCACCAAGATCCAGCCAAGACTTGGGGGTGGAGGGTCCGACAGCTGGCTGGAGCTTGCTTCTATTTCTCATAGCACCCACACCCCATCTGGAGTCAAGGGGTGGAAGCCTTTGAAGTAGAAGAGGAAGGGGCAACCAAAAGATGGAATCTGAAGGGCAGGACCACCTGAGCCCAACATAAAGGGCTTTGACTCAGGCTTTCAGGCCCCTCTGATGTAGACTTCCAGACTCAGGAAGTGCTGGGAGGAAAACTACAGGTACATGATTTTTTTAGTTTCATGTTTATTTATACTTTCCCTATTTCCAGAAAAGATTTAAAGGTGACTTGCAACAAAAGACATAGATATAAGAAATTATATAAAGAATGATTAAAGAGCCCCATGATGAAACCAAATGGAGAAGAAAGAAATAATTGTCCACAAAAAGCAGGACCATGGATAATCATTGCGACTGAGCGCCAAAACTTCACTGTGAACTTCCTGGCAGTAGAGGCAAGAAGGGAACACATGCATTCCGCATCTGCCATTATCTAATAAAAAGAAGTACCAATACCACATAGTCTCCCAAGAGCCAAAATTCCAAACAGTAAACTCCAAGAGGAATTTATTACATGGGGCCTTATATGGAATAGATAGTATCTAGAACAGCACTTTAACAAAAGATAAAGAAAGGCTTTTCACATGGGTATCTCTTGTATCACTGGTTCTCAACTCCTTCGGCGTATTTCCTTTTGATAACAGATAAGTTTTTAACACTCCTTTAGCATCCTGAAACGAAATTCACAGATACTCTATCAGCACATTACTCTTTAAAACAACCAATACCCTAATTAAAAAAAAAGATAAAGTGATTAAAAATAAAGTACAGTTGGCCCTCCTTATACGTGGGTTCCACATCCATGGATTCAACCAACCACAGATGGTTTCTTTGAGCATTGTTTGCCTTCTGTCTTGCTCATTTGCTATTTGTGTTGTGTGCACCCTTTTTTGTGTGTGTGTCATAATTCCCTAAATAATACAGTATAACAACTACTTACATTGCATTTACACTCTATTAGGTATTATAAGTAATCTAGAGATGATTTAAAGTATGTGGGAAGATGTGTGTAGGTTGCATGAAAACACTACACCATTTTATATAAGGGACTTGAGCATCTGTGGATTTTGGGATTGCTCCTGGAACCAATCCCCTGCGGATACCGAGGGACGACTGTAATACATATTCAATATGCAAGTGCTTGGTCACATTCATCTAAAAATGTCAAATACGAAGCCCATTGCTTACACCTACACAGAATTACCTTGAATGTGACAGTTATACAGGCATGTTGTATTGACAACTCTAAACCCACTGCCGTCAAATCGATTCGGACTCATATCGACCCTACAGAACAGAGTAGAACTGCCCCATAGAGTTTCCAAGGAGTGGCTGGTGAATTTGAACTGCCGACCTTTTGGTTAGCAGCCGAGCTCTTAACCACTGGGTCACCAGGGCTCATTTGACAACTCTAATACTACCAAAATGAAACAATTCCCACTAATTTCATTCCTAGAAAAGTCGTGCAAACACTTTTTATATTTTTGTGTGTGTTGGAGATCTTTCTATACTCAATTGTAATCAAGTGTTTCACCTATATGAATGATTGGCGGCGCACTCAAAAGCCGTGTGGAAGTGTGGAAGGTGAGGCAGTTACTGTGTGAGACTGACTCTCTTTCCCCTCCCTGAAATGCCAGTTTAAAAAAAAAAAAAGAAAACACATACACATTGCTGTCAGGTCAATTTCAACCCATAGTGACCCTATAGGACAGAGTAAAACTGCTTCATAGGGTTTCTAGGGCTGTAATCTTCATAGAAGCAGACTGCCAATCTTTCTCCTGTGGAGCAGCTGGTGGGTTCAAACCCGCTGACCTTTCTGTTAACAGCTGAGCACTTAACCACTGTGCCACCAGGGCTCCAATCAGTGACAGTCAAAAACTCCCCCACAAACTTTTAGAATGTCCCCTAGGGGGCAGTGCCTCCTTCTTTGAGAGCCGTTGTCTTAGATCAACTCTATTACAAAAAAAGAGTAAATGGGTAATGCTGAATTGTAGCTCTGTGACCACATTTCTTAAGAGGAACTGAATTTATATGTCCCTGGTACAGAACGGGATCTGACCCCATTCCAAGGCTGAGTACTGGAGAAGTTAATAATAGCAGCGACCTGTTTATATAGGGTTTTCCATTTTACCATACGCTTTCAGAGATGCTGTCTCCTTCAATTGTCACAAGTAGCTAAGTTTTTTCTCCCATTTATAGATGAAGAAGCTGGGGTACAGAGAGAAAAAATTACCATAGCCTGCAGGTCAAAGCCAAACCCAACCCACTGCTGTTGAGTCGATGCTGACTCATAAAGACCCTGTAAGTCAGAGTACAACTGTCCCATTGGATTTCCAAAGCTATAAATCTTTAGGGAAGTAGATTGCCACATCCTTCTCCCATGGAACGGCTGGTGGGTTCAAACCACTAACCTTTTGGCTAGTAACCTAGTGCTTAACCACTGTGTCACCCGGGGCCCTGCAGATCAGACATTGTCAATTGTCATAGAATTGTCTCAGCAAGCCTTTGGATGGCAGCTTGACAGCAAATAATTCACGATGGACGTCACTGGCCAGTGCCTGAATATAGAACAATTGTTTCAACATGGAAATGGACCCAGAAATGGAGGTGGGTAGCTTGGAATCCAGGCCTGATCCAGGCTCATGATGAATGCCCGTTCTTCCACATCTTCCAGGGGTGCGGGAGATCCCTGACTCCCCCACCCCAGACTCCTCCCTTCCTCATCCATTCCTATTCCTCATCCTATTCAAATGGATCCTGGTCCCAAACAATCAGACATCAGAGCCTGTCCATTCCTGGGTGTGCATGAAGCCTTATTTGACACTATCTCCAGGTGCCTGTAGCCAGTGTAGGAGGTGGGAAGGGACTTCAAAGGGAGGCCTGAGTTCAAATTCAGCTGCACTCTCCAAAACTGCCTGATCAGCTGTCTCAGAATGGGGATGGGTAGTGAAGGGGATGAGAGAAGCCAGCCTGGGACAAGCCCTCACCCTGAGCTTCCAAACTGGATAACTCTGGGCTGAGCTTGGAAACCTTGGTGGTGTAGTGTTTAAGGGCTATGGCTGCTAACCAAAAGGTCAGCAGTTTGAATCCACCAAGCGCTCTTTGGAAACTCCATGGGACAGCTCTGCTCTGTCCTATAGGGTCACTATGAGTTGGAATTGACTTGATGGCAACGGGTTTCGTTTTTTGGTTTGGGCTGAGCTCAGGGTCACTTGATACTGGAAGTCCTTCAACGGAGGCTCCCCTCCCCTAACCATCTCTTCACACTCAGCTTTCTTCCCTCTTTCCAGCCCAGCACAGCTCTTGGTCTGCTTAGGACTCGCACTTTTCCTGGTCGGAATAGAAGGAGAAGGCAGCTAAAGCAGATGGAACATACAGAGCAGCACATGGCTTCTCTCTGAGCTCTGAGCCAGACTTGCTTTCTTGGAGGGAGGTTTCTAAAACTCCCGTGGCCTCACAGATCCACCACCTCCCTCCCAGCAGGAATGGGCCACTGCAACTCCGTGGGTGGCTGGCCCATGATAAAAGTAGCATCTTATTTAAGTGCTCATTAAAAAAAAAAAAGCAAAGCATATACTTTCACCAAAATAACTTTCTTTTAAAAAGCATTTGCACATATAACAGCTGTCGAGTAAGCACCTACTATGTGCCATCCATCATATTCTGCTTCACAACATATGATCTGATTTAGTCATCACAATAACCCTATGAGTTAAATACTATTACTATCCCCATTTTACTGTAGGTTAGAGAAGTTGAATTACATGTCCAAAGCTAGAAAGCTAAAAGAGTAGAACCAACATTTGAACTCATGGCTGTCTGACTCCCGAGCGTATACACATTTCACTAGCTGTCCTGCTGTCCTTACTTAATCCTCCTTCCAGCCTAATGAGGTGAGGTTATGATCCCCCTGGGCACATGAGGGAACTGAGTCTCAATAGAGCTGATTATGTTACTGTCTACAGAAGCAGAGAGAGGGCGGCTGTCCTCTCATCCGTTTATTCAGGGTAATGTTGAGCTTAAGATCATAGGCCCAGGGAAAAGAGGAGGATTCTCACTGAGGCTAAGACACTCACTAGCTCGGTGACCTTGGTCTGTGACTTATCTGTCATTGCTTCAACCATTTAAAATGGGGATAATAATAATCACATTTAGTCTTAGGGCTGTTGTGAGGATCAAGCAAGATAATGCATCTGAAGTGTTGAGCACGTGAGAACTGTCATTACAGTACTCGAAGCTCCTCTGCCTCTCCCTCAGAGGTTCAGATTTTGTTATCCTGGTTGATTATGTACACCAGTGGTTTCCCAACCTGGATGATGTCAGAATTACCTGCCTAAAGAACAAATGCTCAGGCCCCACCCCAGGAGATTTGGATTATGGACTGAAATAGGGCCTGGACCTTTTCATCTGTAACAAATTCCCAGGCAATTCTGTTGCACAGCCAAATCTGTGGAACCAATTTACCAGTGTACATGTCTCAGCCACAGTGGGGAAGGAATGCAGGTTGGTTCTTCTGCAAGTCTCCTTGTTGCCTTTCTTGTCACTACCAGCACCCCTTTCCCCAGCTTCTCCCTACTGGCTCCCCAAATCAAGGAGTCTATTCTGTGGCCTAGCAGTAAGTCAGTGGCACTCAGAGTTCCATGGAGCCTGCCTTTCTGGGGGCCTGGGAAGCCAGAACAGGGCTGGGAAGCAGGATGTCAGGGTTTCTGCTCTGGATCTGGCCCCTTCTGACTCACTAATGGCCCACAGCCAGTCAGTCTCCAAGCCTCAGTTTGCTCATGGTCAATAAACAGTCAAAGAAAGCAGAGTTGCCCATTTGTTCCCACATCAGAGTCTTTGCACTATTTGCACAGAATGGAATGTTTTTGCCATGGATCGTCACAAGGCTGGTTCCTCCTTGTCATTCAGGCCTCAGTTTCCAGGTCACTTGCACAGAGAGGCCTTTGCTAATCAATCACCAAATCTGAAGTGTCATCCTAGCACTGGGACATACCATCCTATAGTTTATTATCTATTTTTATCTTAACATTTATCACTACAGGTCTCTGGGTGGCGCAAATGGTTAAGTGATTGACTAGTAACCTAAAGGTTAGTGGTTCCAACTCACCTAGTAGCCACAGAAGAAAGGCCTGGTTATCTGCTTCTTTAAAGATTATAGCCAAGAAACCCCTACAGAGACCAGTTCTACTCTGTAACACATGGAATTGACTTGACAGCAACGGGTAATGTGGTATTTCTCACTACAGGATATCATTTTTCCTTGTTTATTTACTTAATGTGTTGCCTGCCTCCGCCCCCCCCCCGCCCCCATAGAATGTAAGCTCCATCTAAGCAGGTTTTTGGCTGTATTGTTTACTGCTGTGTCCCCAGTGCCTGAAATGATTTCAGTGAATGTTTGTGGAATAAATGAGTTAATGAGGTTTGCCCAGCATGAATCGTAACTCTTCTTTTTGGTCAGAGGACATTTAAGATTCTGAGAGGGGAAGTGACTATCCCAAATCTCCGATCCAGGCTTGTGTCTTCTTTCACCAGGCCTTTCCCATAAAACCTGGCTGACACACAAACCTGGTTGGGGTGAGGCTCCCAGGTGTGATGAAAGCTTGGAGTTGCCCCACAAATGGGGCTGAGGGTGATGTGAGGGTGAGAAGGCGGAAGGACAGAGAATTTGAAGGGAGAGGCAGGCTGGGACAGGACAGCAGGGTGTGAACCTGGTGTGGAGGGGGGTATGATTTGGCTGTGTGTCAGGAAGTGTTTCCCTCCACCCTCCCCTGGGGGGAGTCGTGACCCCAAGGTGGCTTCATTTTGGGGAAGCAGGTGGTCAAGCAGCTGCTAAGGGAGGACAAAGGTGTGGCCTGGACAGTGACCATCTGCTGAGGTCCTATGCCCAATACTGATCACCCAAAGGATTAATCCCATAGTGGCATGTGGCCAAATAGGTGACAGTTGAGCTTCCACCTGAAACCAGCACAACCACTACATGGAGCCTCAGACCTGCCCTAAGGGCAGTCAAGGCGTCTGAGAAGGGAGAGAAAAGGGACCTCAGCCTGGTGTTGGGACCTCTAAGGAAATGGTAGAACACTTAGTGATAATAATAATAGTAATAATATCACATTTATTGTGAGTTTATAACATGCTGGCACTGCACTAACTGCTTTCTATGTGCTCACTTGCTCAATCCTCAAAACAGTCTACAAAGTAGGCATCATTATTATTCCCATTTGAGAGATGTGAAAACTGAGCCTCAGTGAAATTAAGTATCTTGTCCAGGCCACACAATAAGTGGCAAAACTGGGATTCAAAGTCAGGTTTGAAGTGATTTTTATGGAAACCTAGGGGTGAAGAAGGTTGTTGGGGAAATTTCAGAGGACAGAGCCAGACTGACCCCTGCAAAAGCTGGGGTAGGGAAGGGCTGTGGGATAGACTGTGGATAAATATCAGGCCTGTTTTCATCCCCTCACACCAGCTGAATCAGGCAACTGGCTCTCTCTGGTGCAACTCACCCAGACGCAGCGCCGTCGAGGGCTCTAAATGCCAATCCAGCCCTGTGTCAAACATTTCCCTCCCCTGTATGCCCCTGGAGGCTGAAGTACTCACTGAGAGAGTGTTTTCTTTGGGTCAGGTTGTTGATTCCAGAAGACCCTTGTGAAAATACATGGGGTAGAAGAGAAACACATTAGTCTCCTAGCACCTGTTGAACATAGTGACCTACGTTAGCCGGCTGGCTCCTATAGGACAGGGGCTCAGTTTTGATGGTGGGGAAGAAGGTGATGTTCAAGGGCAAGGAAAAGTCTGAGGTTTGTTCCACAACCTGTATCTCTGCAATCCCAGAAATTTAGGAATTATAATTTATAGTTCAAAAATTCTAATGGAGACTATGTCCGCTGGGGGAAAGGTGAGAGGAAGCCACTCCAGTGGCTGGAAGAATACTAACTTCCTTTGCTTTTGCTGGAATGATATCAAGTGCCAGCAACTGCCACTCTGTGGTTACCCCAGGCTCATACCTGCTGGCATTCACGCGTCTAATTTTTAAATGGTAAATTATTATTTACCGTTCACTGTGTTGGTAGGCAAAAAGTGGCCTTCTGAAACTCTGGGTGACACAAGTGGAGACTTCTGGTTTGGAGGAGGGACGGTTCGAGGGACTAGGCCCGGAAGAGGGGAGAAACGGGGAGGTGGGAAAAGGGGCAGCCCAAGGACAGAGCTCAGTTCAACAGTCTCAAGGCTGTAGCGCGACCGGCATTGGGAGGAAGGTAGTAACTGGTCCCCGCCACCTGCTGGTCAGCGGCCCTGCCCACAGTCAGGCCGCCGCTGCCCTGGCCTGGTCCCAAAATATGTGAGCACCGCCCCCTGTCCCCGCCACGCCCGCGGGGTCGGGGGCTGAGCTGCCGGCGCCGGGAGCTGGGCGGGCGTCCCAGCACCGAGTCGGGGGCGGGGGGGGAGCGGGGGCGGCGCTGGGTGGGGCGGAGCATCGGCGCCTCCGGAGCCTTATTCCCCGCCGCGCGCAGTGGAGCAGTCAGTCCAGGGAACTGCGCGCAGCACGCTTCTCGTCAGCCTAACCAAGGCACAAGGGCTTGGGCGGAGGGACAGTGAGCAGACAGACACACGGCGGCCGCGAGCACCGCGCAGGTCAGAGCCAGGCTTGCACCCAGAGGCGGACAGCCGACTGTGCCCGGCGCAATCTCCTGCGCTCCGCCCGCCCGGCTCCCCTGCCAGCGCCCAGTGGCCGCCGCCTCCAAAGTGATTGCTGTCTCGCCGCCTCCGCCGGGCCCGGGACCATGAAGCTACTGCCGTCGGTGGTGCTGAAGCTCCTCCTGGCTACAGGTAAGAGGGCTGCCGACGCCCCCGGAGGTCGGGGGGATGGAGGGCGCTGTGCTGGGGAAACAGCGGCTGCAGCACCCTGGGTTGGGGCCACTTGGTGGGGCCCGTGCTCTCTGGTGGGCGAGAACCGGCCTTGGTGCATGGCGCCGGGGGCCCAGACGGGGTTCTGATGCTGCTTCGGCCCTCACCCGCAGTGCTCTCAGCGTTGGTAACCGGTGAGAGCCTGGAGCGAATTCGGAGAGGGGTGGCGGCCGGAACCCGCAAACCAGACCCTCCCACTGGATCCACTGACCAGCTCCTGCCCTCCGGAGATGCCCGGAGCCGAGAGGTCCTGGACTTGGATGAGGCAAACCTGGACCTTTTCAGAGGTAAGGTGTGGGGGCCGCCCATCCTTGGACCCTGGCGGGCAGTTGGAGAATAAGCGGATCTGGGATCCATACTGTTTGGGCACCCCTGTGGGTTGGGGGGAACCCTGCTGGCGCAGTGGTTAAGAGCTCGGCTGCTAACCAAAAGGTCGACAGTTCGAATTCGGAAGCTGCTGCCTGGAAACCCTTTGGGGCAGTTCTACTCTGTCCTGTAGGGTCGCTATGAGTGGGAATCAACTCGAAGGTAACAGATTTGGGTGGTTTGGGGGATATTCATGGAGGGCCTCAAGGAAATGCCTGTTGACCTGACTGGGGAGTCAGGGATCCTGGAATATGGGTTCCTCTGTCTTACTTGCCCTTGGGTCTCACCTGCTGGGTTCCTGTCCACCTGGATGCAGTATTCTGGGGAAAATAGAGACAGGAAAGGCGTCTGAAGTCGGTACAGCCCTCTCAGGTAAGCTGGATTATAGGAACAAGGAATGGTTGAGATGATTTCCCCAGAGTACTGCATAAAAATGAGTGCAAGTCCTAAGTCTTGCAAATGACAATTATCTGTATAATGGATGTGGAGGTGCCCAGGCACATAGTAGGTGTACAATGTTAGTCTCCTTCACTCAGCTGTCTTCAGGTTAGGGCAACAGAAGAGAACGGGGAACGCTTGGCTTTCCCAGGCGACGCCAATACCTCCTGGGGGAGGCTATGAATGGTGCCTAGGGGACTGCATTGAAATACTTGCTGGGTGTTTACAGATCCTTCCCAAAGTCCAGAGACTTCCTGACCGCCTTGAGTCCTTGAGACTCCAAGTGGGGAAGGGCTAGGTGGGATCCTTCAACCAGCATATGTGGCTGTGGCTGGGTACAGGCATAGGGGCAGAGTCCAAAGCCTTAGGCATTGCCTGCTTCCCTGCCCCCAGCCGCCTGCAGCGATTCTCTTGAGGGTGGAGCAAGTACTGAGCCCAGGAGCACCGGAATTACTTTATTTGGTTGGAAAGATACCCACCTGTTGTAGCCCCGCCTGCTTCTCTGCTGCGCTGCCCTTTCTTTGCCCAGAGTTTCCTGTAGGTGCTCTCTCTGCTTCTTGTATAAATCAAGGGTGTGCTCTGAAGCTGAGCCTGGGCTCTCACCCTTCACCCTCTCACAGTGGCCCTCTGGGGTCACTTCTGGCCTGAACAGCCTGGATTCTCCTGACCCTCTCCTCCTAGGCTGGGCAGGGCTGGGCTGTGACTCACCCCCCACCCACACGGCTGCTCCTCATACCTCTGCAGACCTGACTCACTGCTCCCTGTCCCTGGCAGGAACCTGGCTGTCACCCTGCCACTCTCTCCCTCCTCCCTCTGATTGGCTTGACTCTCCTGCTTCAGTTTCCACAGTTCTGGTCACCTGGATTCCTCTGAGCACCTGCCTCACCTTCTGAGCCCTGGAGGATTGGCCTGGGACTGAAGAATAAATGGGGCTGCTGGCACCTGTCTCTCTTCCTTTCTCTTAGCTTTGCTGGGCAAGGACTACATTTCAGATTTGGGGATCCTATCACCTAAAATAAATAACTGCTACCATTTCTTAAGTGCCCATTGTATTCTGGGCACTTGACAGGTTATCCTGGTTAATTTAATCCTTGTAACTGCCCTCTGAGACAGGTACCTTTGCTATCCACATTTTACCAAGGAGAACATTGAGGTTCAGAGAGGTTAAATGACTTGTCCAAGGTCTCATGGCTGTGATTGGAGTATAGCTCTGCTGACTTCAGAGCCATCCACTGTCATTTTTCTTTGTTGTCTCATTCCTGGTACAATATTCCAAGCGCTCTAGACTTGTGCGGAGAGAAGGGGAGGCAGCTGTGTATGTGAGGCAACTTGGTGTGTGGGAAAGAACATCAAATGTGGAGCCCAGAGACCAGACTCTGCATGACCTTGGACAAGTCACTGCCTTTTGGGATCTTACGTTTTTCATCTGAAGATGGAAGGTCATGATATTCTTTGAGGTTACTTCCAGTTTGAGGATTCTAGGTCTTCGGTCTAATGTATCATGCATATCCTTCTGCCAAACATGTAGCTATAGCCATGGGCAGAGGGCACCTTCTTCCTGTTGGGAACAGCGGAACATGGTGGGGGGGAGGAGAACTGGCTTCAGACCCCTGGGCTGATGGGTGTAGCCCATGGTAAATCCCAGCTGGACATCTGGGTGAGGTTGTTTTTTCCCCCTGTCTCTCTGAAGCCTGGGAAGAAGGGGGGCTCCTCATTATTCCAGTTCCTTCTGGACAGCTCCTTACTTTCCATCTCTCTAGCCCTTGTACACATTGTACCCCCATCCTAGAGAGCTATAAACAGGAGATTGGGAATACATGTAAATGGGCCTTTGAGGGAAATGGGTTAGCTGCAAAGGGCACAGAGCAGGGTGAGTATTTTGCTTGAAGTAAAAAAACAAGGCCCTGATCAGGGACAGTCCTCTTGCTGTACCTGAGCCTGGCTCTGCCCTGGGCTCATGGTACTCTGAAGCTAATGGTTGCCACCTGAAGACATGGGCACTTTTCTTATTTTATAAATCCACTCGCCCCCCCCCCCCCAATACCTTTTCCAGAGGCAATTTGTGTCTCTGACACTGTCCTCCTGCAAGTGGGTCACTGTGTGCAGCATCAGGAAATGAGGCTGATTAAGGCCAAAATAGAACCAACTGAGGGTGGCAGAGGAGGGGATGGGGATGGAAGGTGGGCAGTGGGGTGGAGGTGAGGTTAGTAGGATTGCTCAATCAACTGCAGTCACTCAACAGAAGCTAGCACTCTCCGAATGACGTCCTTAAACTGAGTTTGTGAAATGCCTCCCTGGGAATCCATTCTTGCCTCTACTTCCTCCTGAGGCTCCTGCTTTCTGGTACTGTGCCCAGTCTTCCTTCAGCCTTTGAGAGGCACTGAACCAAGGGGTCTTCCCAGGCCTCTGACTTTAGGTGGGATCAAAGGGTGCATATTCCCTCCAAATGCTATGCTGTTCTGATTCTGTGCCCCAGGAGAGTGGCAGACTTACCGGGGTGTTTTTTTCCTGCAGTTGCTTTCTCCTCCAAGCCGCAAGCTCAGGCCACACCAAGCAAGGAGGAATATGGGAAAAGAAAGAAGAAGGGCAAGGGGCTAGGGAAGAAGAGAGACCCTTGTCTTCGAAAATACAAGGACTTCTGCATCCATGGAGAATGCAGATATGTGAAGAAGCTGCGGGCTCCATCTTGCCTGTAAGTGTTCCTTCCCTTGGGCTGACTTGTCAGTACACTCTTTGTCAGCCACGTGGTTGTTCCTCGTTGTCACTGTTCCTTGAATTCATAATTCTACCCAGTTTCTTCTCAACCTCTGGGAGGAAGTTGGGAGGAGGAGAAATATTTTTAGTCAGCGGAAGGGGCTCCCCCCCATCAGATGCAATTTCCTGTGGTGTGGGTTTGTGACGATCTTGTATCCTTGGGGACATTTCCTGCTTACCCAGAAATGAGCATGTGGCCAGGAAAACTGGCACCTGAAAGCAAGTCCTTCATTCTTGCCCCATGCCCCACTCTGGATGGGAGAAGCCAATAGGAAACGTGGCAGAATGGGCTTCCTGCATGGAGTGAAGCTCCTGTGGCCTTCTTTCTCAAACGCTGTAGGCATATATGAGGTGCATTTGGACATATGTTGGTAGGTGAGTACGTGCTTAGGTATGTGTGCACACAAGTGAGCAAATGTGGGTTGATTTTAAAACATGGCAGGACTGTACAGAGAACAGTCATCATGGGAGCAGGGGACACCCCTCCTCCCTTCTTCCTCACCCTGGCAAGGGCCAGGAGGTGAGCACTTGGAGGGTATTGGCCTTTGGCCATGGGAGTGAGAGGATACTTTCTTTATGAAGGATTAACAGGAAATGGAAGCCAACCCAGCAGACATCAACCCCCAATTAGGCAGCATCACCCCTTCCCTGGGCAGGGGTGTGGGTGGAGGGGCCATGGGTTCTTGGCCACTCTGCTAGGTCAAGCTCAGCAAACGACTGCCTTGGCAACCCCTCAGAGATGACGGCACTGCCATGCTCTCTGGCAGGCATAATGTCGCCACTGTGCCTGAGGCCAACACCCCACGTCAGGCTGCAAACATTCACTCTCTTCCGCTGGGCACAAGGTCCCAGTGGAGAGGCGAGGGGCATTGTGGCATGGGAGACTCTAGACAGGGACAGACAGGAGACTGCTGGGTACATATTGCCTCCTGATCTGTCAGGAAAACTGGCTGCGTGTGATTGGTGCAGATCCCTTGCAGCTTTTTTTTTTTCTTTTTTTAAATGTGCATTAGGTGAAAGCTTACATAGCACATTAGTTTCCTATTTGATAGTTTGTACACACAGTGTTCCATGACATTGCTTCCATTCCCCACAATGTCCTGCCCTCCCCACATTTCCGTCCTAGGTACCCTGTTTCCTTTTGTCCTGAATTGCTACCCCTTCCTGCTGTCTCAACTTTGCTTTTGAGTGAATGTTGCCCTTTTGCTCTTGTATAATAGATCGTTCTAAGGAATACATTCCTCTTGGTTATTATTTATTTTATGGGCTTGCCTATGATTTGGCTGGTGGATGGTCTCTGGCAATGGCTTCAATTCCAGCTTAGAAGAGTGTCTTAGGGCCATAGTCTCAGGGGTTCTTCTGGTCTCTATCAGACCAGTAAGTCTGGTCTTTTTTTGTGAATTTGGTTTTTTGTTCTGCAATTTTTCTCCCTCTCTGGGAACTTCTGTTGTGAATCCCAGTTGGAGTGCTTGTTGGTGGTAGCCAGGCACCATCTAGTTCTTCTGGTCTTGGATCACATAGTTTTTTTGGCTTTTTGAAGGCTCCTTGTCCTCTCTGATTGCATATAGCAGAGCTGTCTTCTGTTGGACAATTGGCAGACAGACCCTTTGCTTCTCACCATGTTCTTGGTCACTTGTGTATCTTCTCCTATAATATCCTTGTCAGGACCTTCGTATTGGAGGGGTTTCTTGGGAGTGGCCTAGGGTCTCCATATTATCCTTCCCAGTATCTTGGGACAGGGAGGAAATGCTTGTGTTAAATTTGTAAAATAGCATCATTAGCATAGGGTAGAGGCAGTGACTCTGAGGGTAGTCAAGATGGTTTGAGCCTAGGAGTCTGTCTGGGCTAAATTAGTACAGGGCATTGGTGCTTGACAGAACCCTGTAAGGCTCTTCTCCCAGAGGACTGGGTTCCATGGATCACCTCAGCCTAGATAAGGATACCCATGGCCAACTTCTCAGTGGCTGTGGGGGTAGTGCTCATAACCATAAGGGTAGCTCCTCTTCTTTGCCCCAGAGCTTTGCAGTTTCCACTTAATATGAGTTGAGCCCAACAGATATGTCTTAAGCACCTACTTGATGCCAGACACTATTCTAGGGGGTGGGGAGATTAGTTAGCGTCTTAGGATTCTCAAAAGCCCTTTGCTAGGTAGGCAAGTCTTGCTAACTCCACTTGGAAGATAAGGAAACTTGAACCAGAAAGTGGGAAGTGATTTCTCTGTGATCAATAGCTAAATAAGTAGATAGAAAAAGGACAGGGACACAGGCACCTGACTCTCAGTCCAGCATGCTTTTCATTGCCCCAGGCTGCAATGGGTATTGGTCTGCCTCTGCAGGATTTTACAGAGGGCAGCTGTTGTTCTAGAGATCTCTGGAGACTTTTTCTAGCCTAACAGTATAGCAATTTGATTTGAAGTCTCTGTCTGCTTCCGTCTTCTCTTGCTAGGCAGAATTTGCCTGACCTTGCTTATTCCTGCGTTCTGCCTCCAGTCCTGGGTTCGCAGTGCAGAAGGCAGCAAGAAGACACAGGTCTCCTGGTTTGGGGAAGCATGACATCTGGGTAACTACATCTGGGGACCCCTTGTGGATCCTCTCTGCCTCCAGACCCAGGAACCACCAGCCAGGGTGTGTCCAGGCTGGTGTGGTGAGCTTGAGGCTAGCCAGCTTCCTAAACCAGCCCTTTGCAGCCACCATTGACGGGAAACCCTTCTGTGTCATCAGCCAAAAGTCACCCTCAGGGGATAGGAACCCTGACTGGCTGCTGACCCAGAAATTGGCAGCAAAGTTGTCCTGTGGCTGGAAAAAAGCAGGAGGGCAGCTGGGCTGAGGAGGACTCGGAGCTGGAAGAGGGGCCTGGGGGCTTTACTTTGCCTCATTGCTCAGCTACACAGAGCATCTTGGCAGAGGGTCCCCTGGGAATGGCAAGCCCCCTTGACTTTGGCTCCACCTGATTTTAGTACCCCATTCCTTAGGATATAGGTACTGTGCTCTGGGATCTGATTATATAATAACATACAAACATAGAACTTGGCCTTTTATTAAGTGCTTTCATCTATATTATCCCATTTGATTTTCTCAATTCTCTAGTAAGGTAGGCATTTATCGTTTCTGTGTTTTGCATGAGGAAACCAATATTTGGAAAGGTGAAATAACTTGTCCAAGATCACCTGGCTACAAGTAGTAGCAATACCAGTCTGAAACTCAAGTATTTTGAGGCCCTCTATCAAATGGTGCCCCCTGCACCTCCTTGAGTAGGAGTGAGCAGCTCAGTTTGGAAGACGTCTCTGGACCCTAGAGGGCTCTTCTGCTGTAATACAAGATCTGAAACAGGTCGCAGACATGAGTAAGAAGAATGTGTCCCAGTTTGATGAGTGGCTGGTGCTGGGCAAGGCACATGATCTCACCCCCACCCTGGGATGTTTGGAATGTACTCATCCCTCGCCTTCCCCTCCAACTCCCTGGGGAAGCCAGGAGTCGTCTGCAAAGGGAGGGAGGGTGGGTGGGTAATATTAGGATGTTTACATTATTATCCTTTTGACTCAAGGTGGGGGTGGAGGAATTATGTAACTGAATTGTGGGGCTGTGAGGCCAAGCTTTATTTCTATCATCTGAGTAACTACCTGTGGGGTTTGAATGATGGACTGGAAGTGAAAAACAGACTCAGCTTCTCCCCCTAGTCCCTGAAGCCATCCAGGCGGCAGGGTTGAATCCTGGCTGTACCACTCACTAGCTGTGTAGCCTGGGCAAGTTATGTAAAGAAGTTAAGCCTCAGTCTCATCTTTAAAATGGAGGTAGTAACTCCTTCATAAAGATGATTATAAGATGAAATGAAATGATCTTTGTAAACCAGTTAGTGCAGAGAACCTGGCACATGGCAAACCTTTAATGTTAGCTATTTATTATTGTTGCTAATTATTAATAATAATGAACAGCATTAATACATTCTGAGAACTGGGTCAGACATCCCCAGGAACCTATCAGATGTGTGTTTCCTTGGGGTAATCTGCACCGTTCAGAGTAGAAAGAATCATGAACTTGGAATCTGCCAAAACTGGTTTCTAGTCTTGACACTGCTGCTTCCCAGTGAAACTTTTGGCAAATCACTTAATCTCTCTGACCCTTTCAATCTGTAAACTGGGGCTGTACCTGCCTACCAGGGTATTATGAGGTCCAGATTAGCTGGTAGATAGGGACAGTCTTGTAAACTGTAAACTGCCATAGACAGGTCATTTTCCAGAGGAGCTCCTGGCAGCTTGCTCCATATTCTGGCAGGATGGGGACTTTGTTTTGCCCACCTGGGCCAATGGAACAATGCCTGCAGAGGCTGGGCAAGGAGTTGTTCCTATCGTAGGCTAGAGGTTGCGGAGAAGGACCCTGACCTACATTTATCCTGGACTGAGGTGGTGCACAAAGCGCCCAGGAGGAGCTGGAACAGGGAGAAGTTGGGCAGAAAGGCAGTAGGAGAGAAACAGTACCCCTAGCCATGCCTTACACTAGTACCCAGATGCCTGGCCCTTCTGCTGCTGCCAGGTCTAGACTGGTCTGCTCTGTAGAGCTTTCCTGGTATCCACTTCAGCAGGAAGAAGGAATTCCTAACTCTGAGGCACCAGATATATAGCTTCCTTCCCAGGGAAAGCTCAGCTCAGAATAGAGAGCTACCAGAAGCCAGTGGCTAAAGCCCCCAGGCAGATAGCGCCACCTCACCCCCGGCTGGTGGTAGGTGGTTGTGGGGGGGCAGCACACTGAGCTCAGAGTCAGAGGATCCATACCCATGTCTCTGCTCTGCTGTGAGACCTTGGGAAAACAACTCTACCTTTCTGTAAAATGGGGCTTCTGGCTACATCAGAGGATCTTTGAGGGGATCAGATGAAGGAAGGGATGTGAATGTACTTATTCAACTGTAAGCACTTCCAAATTTTCTTCAGAGGTTCAAGGAAGTGCTTTTGCATTAGAATCATAGAGGCAGTTGCCATATGATTTATGTCCTGAGTGAGAAGAGCTGCCTAGGGATTGTTTCTGACATTCCGACATGCCCTGGCAGAGCAGCTGGGCATGAAGATATTATCTTGGCTGGTTTGCTTTGCCCTGAGGGGAAGGAGGCCTGATACCCCAATGCTCAAAGGCCAATGGTCCGCAAGTTGGCACTGCAAACAGGAGAAGCTGGGAGTTAAATGAAGGGAACTTGAAAAAATGACTTCTGGCAAAGGGACAGGGCCTATTAATAGGATGGGCAGTGGGGGAGAGGATTGGACACTGGAACATTGATGAGAAGGCTGGTTTATTTCTGGGTCAGGGTGTTGAGGGGCCTCAGTATAGGGAGTGATACTGAATCCCCTCACTCAACTTACCAACGCTTGTGCCCAAGTCCTCTTAAGTGGCTTAAACAGAATGTCTTCACCCACATGTAATAAATCAGTCACACGTGGAACATATCTAACTGAGACCTTCGAGTCCTCCCTCACTTTTTCCGAGCCTGGAGCAGGATTCTCAGGCCAGAGAACCAGAGAAAATGGTAGAAGGGAAGGGCGTGGAGTGAGGGAGGAAGGCCATGGAGCATTCAGAGGGGCTTTTAAGGAGTCTCCTACCAAAGGAGAAAGATAGAGGAAGGGCAAAGATCATGGTCAGGGATTGATAGGCTGGAGCGGTGAGGAATGGGGTTTGGCTGGGCCACTGCGAAGAGAGAGAGACTGAACCACTAACCCTAACTCCTTGTTCTGTCTTGAAACAGCTGCCAGCCAGGTTACCATGGAGAGAGGTGCCATGGGCTGACCCTCCCAGTGGAAAACCGCTTGTATTCGTATGACCACACAACCATCCTGGCCGTGGTAGCTGTGGTACTGTCTTCTGTCTGTCTGCTCGTCATTGTGGGGCTTCTAATGTTTAGGTGAGTGTTGGGGGCCCCTGCAGACTGTTTCTATAAATCACTCCATTCCTCCTTCTGGGTCTTCTGGCTGGTGATCACATGAGTCCCCTACCTCCCCAAATCCTGGGTTAGGGATCTGACTGACATTCTTGGTTCTTCAAGAGCCTGGTTTCTTTGGTGTGACATGTGTCCAGTGTCTAGAGCCCAGGGCACAACTTGCCAGGCCATAGCAGGTTCTGCTCTTCACAGGAATTCTTTTCCTGCCTCTATGGCTCAGCAACCCACCTGTGGTGCCAACTCTTTACACATTTCTTTCTCCTGGCTATGTTCTTTGATAACATTAGTGTGTGACTTAGTAGTCAAGGCATGGATGGTGCTCTTGGTATATCCTTCCAATTCTGAGTCATCTGGACCTCAAGCCATGGTTCCAATTCAGGTTATGTCCTGGGTCAGGGGAGATCTACCAAGTAGTCTATGCCTGTTTTCAAGCAGTACAACCGAATTGCTTTGAGACCTGAAATCAGTCGCCTCATTATTCTGAGGATTATAATCTTTCAGTGATTATCTACCTCATAAGGATGCGTGAAGACCCAATGAATAAGGCAAAAGCTCTTTATAAATTATAGCCTGCTGTTAGAGACAAGGATCTCTCTAGGAAGTTGGTCTTTGACCAGGGGTCTGTTGGACTGCCATACACCCTGGGCTTTTCCAAAGAGTGGAGGGAACTGCCATGGCAGAGTTCTTGGGAATGACCTGTTCTGGGACCTGCATCCTGTGCTTCAATTTCTCAACTGTCATAGCAAACAGGACTTGCTCACAAAGCTTATCTTCCTCAGGTACCATAGGAGAGGAGGCTACAATGTGGAAAATGAAGAGAAGGTGAAGTTGGGGATGACTAATTCCCATTGAGAGAGACCTGCACTCAAGGTAATGATTCATCCTTTACCCCATGGCACCATCACCACCTTTCCGAATCTGTTTCAAGAAATGCTAAATTCTTTTTTTGACGTAAGGATTGGGAGGCAGGAGGCAGGCTACCATGGAGTCAGCATCAAATTGCGGAATTGTTTTCAAAAAGGCTGTGGGTGCATCATCCCCACTTAGGGTGAAACTTGCTAGAGAGATACTCAGGAGAGATGTTTGAGAGGACAGTTTTTCCCTTCCTTATCCCTTCTCCTTCCTTCCCTTCCCAAGTGACCTTTCCACTTCACCTTTTAAGACTGGACCTTGGAGATTTGGGGCTTTAAATGCCTTCTTCTTGTGCTTTAGGAATCAGCTGGGGCCTGCTACCTCTGAGAAGACACAAGTTGATCACAGACTCTGCAGAGGCGAAGGACTTCACAGCTAGCCATGAAGACTCCTTCATCCCCAGTTGCTATCTAGATTGGGCCTCCCATAATTGCTTTGCCAAAATACCAGAGCCTTCAAGTGCCAAATGGAATATATCTGATGGGATCTGGGTCAGAAGAAAGCAAAAATGAGGGCCCTTCATGCCCTTCTGATTTCCCTCCACCAAAACCCCACTTACCCCCAAAAGTTTGTTTAAACACTTATCTTCTAGACTCAAATGCCAGTTCAATTCCATATGCGCCAGGATCTTTGACTGAAAAAAAAAAGGAGAAAGAAGAAGAAGGAAAGATTTGTGGACTAGAAGAAAATAACAAAGATTGAGAAGCCATGTACTCAAGTAGCCACCAAGGGATCTACCATTTGGACCCTCCAGCGCTGGATTTGATGAGCTAACTGTGAAATACCACAAGCCCAAGAACTCTGAATTTTGGGACTTCTGCCCAGATGGAAAAATAACTTAACAACTATTTTTTGTTTGTTCGTTTGTTTGTAAAATGCCTTTTAAATTATATATTTATTTTATTCTATGTATGTTAATTTATTTAGTTTTTAACAATCTAACAATAATATTTCAAGTGCCTAGACTGTTACTTTGGCAATTTCCTGGCCCTCCACCCCACATCCCCCATCATCTGGCTCAGCACCACACTCATCTGCCACAAATCTGAGTGGCTCTGTGACCCATCTGTAGTAATTTATTGTCTGTCTACATTTCTGAAGATCTTCCATGATCAAAGTGCTGCAGGGGGAGTTGTGTACGGTCAGGATGTAGGAGTTAACTTTGTCAGATCCACTCTATGAGTTGGACTGCAGTCTTGCCTAGGCAATTTTGTCTACCGTGTGTGTTTTGAAAGCTGACGGTGCTGATGTCAAGGTGTAACAGATATCAGTGTTTCCCTGTGTCCTCTCCTTCCCAAATCTCAGAAAAGGTTGGGCTCCCATGCCTGCAGCTTTCCTGGCCCTTCCCCACCATGGCCTCTGGCCCACAGAATAGGAGCTCACTCTCCTTTGTGTCAAGACATTTCTCTCACTCCAGCCATTCTTCTGGTGCTACTCCACGCAGGGGTCAGTACAGCAGAGAACAGTCTAGAGAAGGTGTTAGCAAAGAAAAAGGCTGAGGAGGAACAGGAAGCGTTGGTGCTGACTGTTCTGGGTAATTAATCGATTACCTGCCAATTTCTAGACAGAAGGCTGGAGGTGCGGAAGGTTTTTGTGTAAACCCACCCATCTCACCAAAACTACAAAGGTATGCTGTCTTGATCCCTTCTGGAAGTTTCTGGTGCCATTTTTAAACTGTTACAACCTGTATTTCCAAACCTGGTTCATATTTATACTTTGCAATTCAAATAAAGATAACCCTTACTCCATAGACTTCTGTCTGCTTGTTTTAACTGGGAACTGGTTTAACACAGGTATTTTTTTAAGCCCTGACTAGGTGTTAGACTCTATGCTAGGCCTATTTATGTATACTATTTCAATATCCCCAACAACCCTGTGATGGAAGTACTATTATTATCTCATTTATCCAGAGGAGGTATACGGAGGCTCAGAAGTTACACAACTTGCCTGAGTTATTATACACAGTTGGTAAGTGACAGAGCTGGGACTCAGACTCTGGTAGTCTGATTCCAATTATTTACACCATACTTACACCATACTACCTCTAAGACAAGAGAGAATAGGCCTTTCACACAGGAAGTTTGGCTGCCCATAACTTGGATAGACATGCATTCAACCAGGACTCAGGGCTTGGTCTTGTATTGTATATGCAAGCAGGCATTGTTTCTGGTGAAAACAAGATGTCTTTGGTTTCCCTCTCGTGCTCCACAGCCAATCCATCAGCAAATTTTGTCAGCCTTACCATCAGACTGTGTCCTGTATGCAACCACTTCTCACCACTGCCACTACCATCACCCCAGTCCAATTCACCATCATCTCTCGTCTGGATTCTTGCAATAGTGTTCTCTCTCCCTTCTTCCACCTTGCTCCCCTACAGTCTGTTTCCAACATAATAGCCAGAGTGATAATTTCAAAACACAATTTAGATCTCATCTGCTCTCCAGGGCTTCCTTTATTACACTATTGTACAAAAGCACACTCCTCCCCTGTCCCATGCTTATTCTCCTTACCTCGCTTTGTTTTTCTCCATAGCACTATCACCACAAACACATTCTTATTGTTCCTCCTACTAGAACATTAGCTCCATGAGGGCAGTGGTGTGTACAATGGTTCAATCTCAGATTCTAAAACAGTGCCATTGAGTTGCAGGCCCTCAATATTTGTTACATGGACAAATTAATATAACAATTAAAATCCAGTTAAAGGTCAGCAAGTGGACAGGCATGTGATCCAGTGCTTCCCTGGAAGTGTTTAGAGAATGCTTAGAGAATGGCCTGTGTTAGGGAGAGTGGATGGTGATGACAGAATGAAAAGTGGAATTTGGGACAGGTTGTATGGCCATGGTGTCCTGGGTAGCTTAGAGGTGGAGCGATCCACTCGGAAGCCACTGGAGTAGTGAAACTGGACAGCCCTCTTGTCATCCTCTTCCCTTGGAGAACTGTGACATTCTGAAGTTTCTTCAAGAGCATATGCAGAGATCTAGTTTTACTTTGAATTTCCTTTTAAAGCACTGGGCAGCAGTAACTACCAAAGATGAACATAAGCAAATCCTACAAGCCAACAATTCCACTCCTACAGATATACCCAAGAGAAATGAGTGCATATGCTCACCAAAAGATACAAACAAGAATGATTTTAGCAGCACTATTTATAATAACTAAAAACTAGAAACTACCCAAATACCTATTAGTGGTCGAATGAATAAATTGTGGTATATCTATACAATGAAATACTAAATAGCAACATGAATGAATCTCACAACATAGTGCTGAATGAAAGAGGGTAGGCACCAAAGGGTATAGTCCGTATGATTCCATTTATTTAAAATTCAAAAACAAGCAAAACTAATCCATTGTTAAAGAAATCAGGGATGAGGGTCCTGTTGGGATGGGTACTGACTGGAAGGGGACAGAAGGAGGGCTTTTGGGGTTCTGATGATGCTAGATTCCACATGGCCACATGGGTGTGTTCACTTTGTGAAAATTCATCAAGTACAACTTGTATATTTTTCTGTATGTGTTACACTTCAATAAAAAGTTAAAACAAAACAAAGCAAAACGAATCTTGGATAGAGGACTCTTGCTGTTTGCATTACATAAAGTTCTGTAAAGTACCATGCATTATTTTGGTGTCAGAGAAAATAGTAAAGATTCAGAAATAACTGTGGAGTAGTGAGTTACTTTGAATTGTCCGTGGGGCTTCCTTTCCTGCTTCCAAGCTTCAAGCCTCTGGCGCTCACACTAGGCTGGGCTTTTCCAAACACACTTTGTTTCTCAAGCTAGTATTTCCTGCAGGCTTTGGGCTTCCTGCCTTTCAGCTGCTCTCTCCTCCTGTCCCTGTTGCTGATGGGAGCTCTCATTGGCATCTCTTGGCTGATACAGTGTCCTTGGGAGCCTCTGAACTTGCAGCCACTTCTCGACATTAACCAGCAGAAGACATCCTGCCTCTTCTCTATAGGTTTCCCTTTCAGCCTCCTTTGAGACTTTTTTTTTTAATACTGTTCATAAAACCCTGGTGGCGTAGTAGTTAAGTGCTACAGCTGCTAACCAAGAGGTCGGCAGTTCAAATCCGCCAGGCGCTCCTTGGAAACTCTATGGGGGCAGTTCTACTCTGTCCTATAGGGTTGCCATGAGTCGGAATTGACTCGACGGCAGTGGGTTTGGTTTGGGTTTTTGGTCATAACAATCATTGTTAGGATAATAAATATTTAATGTTCATGGAGTGTTCACAATGCACAGGGCTGCATGCTTTCAGGCATTATATTTCATGCAAGCCTCACCAAACCTAGGAGGTAGGTGCTTTTACTATACCCATGAAATAGATGAAGATATTGAGGCTCAAAGAAGTTAAACGATTTGCCTAAGCTAAGTGATAAGGGCAGAATATGAAATTGGGAGCTCCTGAGTCTGCACTCTGACCACTAAGCTGCACTCCTAAACAAATTCTCTGTGATAGACTTGTTTTCTCTTCTTCCCATAACCAGAAATAATATAGTGAAGAAGTCATACGAAAGGAACCTTATAGAGCAACCCCTTGGAGCTTAAGAGTTTCTTTCCCTCTCCCAATTTACAGTTACGAAAGGTACTGTTATGGTTTGAATTGTGTCCCCAAAAAACGTGTGTCAACTTGGCTAAGCCAGGATTCCCAGTATTGCGTGGTTGTCTACCAGTTTGTCATCTGATGTGATTATCCTATGTGTTGTAAATCCTAACCTGTATGATGTTAATGAGGCAGAATTAGAGGCAGTTATTAATGAGGCAGGACTCAATCTACAGGATTAGGTTGTATCTTGAGTTAATTTTTTTTGAGATATAAAAGAGAGAATTGAGCAGAGATGAGGGGGACCTCCTATCACCAAGAAAGAAGAGCCGAGAGCAGAACGTGTCCTTTGGATTGAGAAGCCCCTAGACCCAGGGGAAAATTAATGATAAGGACATTCTTCCAGAGCCCACAGAGAAAGCCTTCCTCTGGAGCTGGCACCCTGAATTTGGACTTCTAGCCTCCTAAACTGTGAGAGAATAAACTCCTGTTTGTTAAAGCTATCCACTTGCTGTGTTATAGCAGTACTAGATAACTAAGACAGAGATACCTGATCAGGGAGCAGTGGAAGGAACAGGAGTGCAGACTTACCCAAACTTGGTCTGAGTCCAGGCCCCACTGCTAATTAGGGGAGTGCCCTCATGCTTGACAACCCGTCTCTCAGTCTAGAAGGTAGAGGCACAAAATTATGTTCCTCGAAGAGCTGCAAAAATTAAATGTGTGAGTACAATGTCTAGTACCTGCTAGATGCTAGGTACATATTGGTTATCTCAAGCAATCTACCCAAGGAGCTAATTAGTGGCACATCTAGGATCAGAATCTAGGCCTCTGGTTCCCAAACTACAATTCTTTCCTGAGAAAGAAACAATCCTTTTCAGTCACTGTTTTACATTTTAATGTCAACTTCAGTTTCAAGAAAGCTCTAAAGGGTCTTAGTATTTGTGGATTTAAGAAGCCATGGAACAGCAACTTCTTTAAGAAGGCCTGGAACAGCAATTTGTCAACAATGCCTGAAATTCAAGCTTTCTGTTTGAGGATGCGAATACTCCTGGGAGGAGTCATGCATTCAAGTAGTTGGCATTATTTGTTGGTATAATTCATTTTAGCTTCATTCATTCAGCAGATATTTACGGAGGCTCTACGTCACTTTCTAGATGAGATCCATGCTGTGAATGGAATGCGGGTATGGAGAGAAAAGAGGAAGAAGTAATTTCAGAGCAAGAGCATTCATTTATTCATTCAAGATATTTACTGGCCACTTATTATGTGCCAAGTAGCATTCTACTCACTGGAGAGGAACAATGGACCATACTGACATATGGACCATGTGTAACACATGCATAATACATGTGTAAATGTAAATGAAACATGCAGATACACACACACACAAAACAGAGTGATATGCTGAAGAGTCTGAGGGGACAGAATTATTTCAGATAGGTGGCTCAAGGAAGGTCTCTCTAGGAGGTAACGTCTGGAATGAGACAAGGGATCGGACATACAAAAGCCCTGAGGCAAAAATAAGCTTAGTGTATAAGAGGAACAGAAAGGGGCACCTGTGGCTGCAGTATAGTCATCAGAGGTTGAAGTGGTAGACCAGATCATGTGGGACCTTGTAAGCCATGGTAAATTTGGAAGTCAATGTAGTGTGTTGAGGAGGGGAGTGATATGATTTATGTTTTAGAAATATGACTCTGCTATGCAGAAAAGGGGACCTAGAGGACAAAAGTGGAAGAAGAAAGACCAGTTAGGGGACCCTTGCAGTTGTCCAGGGTAGAGACAACAGTGACTGGGATTAGGGTGGTAGCAGAGGAGTTGATGAGAAATGGTCAGATTCAGGATATGTTTTAGAGGAATCATCTATAGGACATATGGATGGATTGAATGTGGGTGTTATGAAAAGTAAAGAAAACAAGGATGACTTCTTGGATTTTAGCCAGAGAAACTGGATAAACAATGACTGTGTTATCAGGATGGAGGAGGGGGGATGGGGGAAGGAGCAGGTTCACAAGGGCCATGGAAATCAAGAATTCTTTCCTGGACATGTTAAGTACATATGGGGTGAAGGAGGGCACCAAAGAGAAGGCAATGGGAGGGAGGGGAATGCAAGGAGGAGAAAAAAAAAAGGCAAAGAGGGTAAATAAAAAGAACTTGAAGACAGAAAAAAAAAAAAAACATTTGTATGATATTCACAGCTCTAAAGTGTATTTCCCTCATAGGATCTCATTTAATCCTCACAATGCCCCAGGGAGGTAGGTAGTATTATTATCCCCAGTTTAATGGATGAGGGCCCTGGGGCTCAAAGGGGTGAAGTAACTTGCACAAGGCTACTATTTTCTAATGCAATTTTGCTTAATGCTGACCTTGCCCATGAGGACCATTCTCCAAAGAGAAAGGAAAGGACATGGCTCTGGACTTTCCTTTTTGACTGTGGTGAAGCCCCAGGGCCAGCCCAAGCCTCCAGGTAACAGGGCACCAAGCAGTGATGCTCCATGGGCATCAACCCTGGAAAAAGAAAAAACTGCTAAGCTCATCCAAGAGCAGAGGAGGAAATTAGAATTGCCACTTCCCGTGGTTGGTTTCCAGGGTGTCAGGCCACCACCAGATTAATATAATTTGGAGGTTGTGGTGGTTTGGTTTTTTTCTTAATTTTTTTTTTTTTTTGCACATTTTTATTGATTGACCACTTGATTGATGGAGAACAGGGACCCCTTAGCTCACTGCCACCCAGACAGCTGTGAAGTCAGCTGCCCTTTTGCTCTTCAGAGAACATCCCTCCCTCCCAGCATCTCAGCTAGTGCTAGCCAACAGAGCATCTAAGGAAAAGGGCTCCTTTCACAGCTGAAGTTAGTGGTTCACAGCCTGTGTGGGAAGTTTCCCCAAAGATTTATGATGTGGGTGTAGTAACCAGACAGACGGGAGGAATTAAGTCACCATTTTCTCCAATCCTCATTTCCTTACCTAACCTAGAAGTCACTGGATTGGTTTCCCTATAATGAGCGACTAGTTTTGTTTCTACTATTTTCTAGTTTTTGACAGAGGGCAAACTTCAACGGGAGTGCGAAACAAGGAAGAAGCTACCAGCTTGTTCTTCCTTCATACCACTGAGTATTTAAGTTAAAGCTGAGTATGTAAACCATGCACACACCCGAGGCTCTCTAGGAAGGTCTGATTTCTATTTTGTGGGTGATAATGGGTGGGGGACCCTGGGAGCACTGTGCTTGGTAAGAGGGGCCTGATCAGGTTCATTTGGGGCTAAGTGTTCTTTCTTGCCCACTGTATATAACTTCAGGTCCTGAGACTGCAGGCTTTAGAAGTCTGACCCAAGTTCAACCCCATAGGCACAGGCATCCTTTTCCAGGTGTGTGCTTGGATACCTTTTGGAGAAAGTCTGCCACACACCCCCAGTCCCAGCTGAGTTAGTCACTCCTCCTCTGTGCTCCCATGGCACCGAGTTTGGACAAAGCAAGGAAAATGATTTCTCATCCCATAGCAGCTTTGGATTTCCTCTCCCATGGCTTTCATCATGCTGTATTGTCATTGTCTGTTTGAATCTCCATTTCTCCCACTGTGAAATCTTGAAGGTCATAGAGCATGTCCTTTTCAGCACCCTGCACCCCATATCCCCTGCACCCAGCATGGTCCGTAGCACATAACAGGCGCTTAGTAAATGTTTGATGCATTCAAGAATAAATGGACAATTGAATAAATGCATGAATAGATGAATGAGTGAAACAGAGCATGAAGATTAAGAGTTCAGGCTCTGGATCAGACAAACCTGGGTTCTAACTCTGACTATGCCATTTGCTGGTTGTATAATAATTTCTGACAAGTCATTTAACCTCTCTAAGCCTCAGTTTTCTTATCATGGTTGTTGTGAGGATTATAGTGCATGTAAAGCATTTATAGCACAGTACCTGGCACTGGGTATGTTCTCAGTACAGGACAGCTATTACTATTATTAACATGCTCTGACTTCTAACCCTTTGCTGGTTTTTACTCTTGTGGGTCTTGTTTGCACCTCCTTTTCCAGATTCTTGGCACGACAGGGTCCCTGCCAGACTCGAGGCTCAGTCCGTGGGACTGCCCAAGCGGGTACTAGTTTGGGTCAGGCTGTGTAAGTGGGTGCAGCACAGGGATTTGCTGAGAAGGGGAAACTGTGACAGGGGTCTTTCTGAAGCTGGACAAACAAATGAGCCACCACCCCCATTGTCTGGGGCCTTCTCTGCAGGCTAGTGTCCTAAGGAAAATAGGAACAGTGTTGCATTTAAGGTGCCCTGATGACAGTCACAACAAATATGTGACCTTTTCCTAGGAAGCCTGGTTTCCATGGTGAGTGGGGCCGCACGCTCTTTCTCAAGCCATGCACTATGGCTCACGGCCCCACTCTGGAATGTGATGGCAGTGGCCCCAGCAGCTGGCTGGGGACACCTCCCTGGGGGTTTCCCCTTCCAATATCTCCAGGTTGTGGGAGGGGCTGAGATGGCCCCCTGGGCTGTCTGATGCCTGAGCCAGCCCTTCAACCTGGAGGCATTTGGGCTGAGACACTGACACTCCTGATCCCCTACACACACCCTTAGTGACTCAGGGCCAAACGGCTGCCAAGCTGGGCAGAAAGAAGGGGTTTCTTTCTGTAAGCCCCCCATCTCAGGCAGTGGCCTTGACCTCCTCCACCTCATCTTGGCAGGCTGGGCCAAGAGAGAGTGCCTGCCTCCCTGGCCTTGGCAGAGCGTGTGTTTGGAGCTGGTTTCACCAGCTGCCAGAACAGGAGCTGAATGCCCAGTGTGTCTGCCAAAGCTTGCTAACTTCTTTATTCTTTCTCTGAGCTATGCAAACGGGGCCGCTGAGGAATGCAGCAGCTAACCTCCCCACCAACCCCCTCCCTCCTCCCATGGCCTGCGCTTTCCCAACCCCCCAAGCTAGAGTCACATCAGAAAAATGCAGGAGAAGAAAGAAATCCCCCAATGTGTCATGACATTTCTGCATGGTGCTCAGAAACAAGAAAAGTGGGAGGAGGAGGCTGGAGGTTGTGTGGTCATAGCTGGAGCCATGTGACTGCCTCACCTGGCTACCTCCCTGGGGCAGATCATCTGCTCCCTTGGGGTTCTGTTTCCTCATTAATAAGTGGGGGCGATTCACCCTGACTCAGATCGCAGAGAAACTCAGAGAATTAACTGGTACCATCAAAGACCACTGATTTGCCTAAGAGGCTACTGAGAGATGCATTATCGCAACTTTAAGTTGGTATTTATTGATCTAGTCCACTGGTCACATATATTCATTTAACAGACATATTGATGCCTACTTTGTTCTAGAGGCTAAGAACACAAGGGCAAACAGTTTGCACTCTAACAGGAAAGACAGACAATAAAACAAATCAAAACAATTGAGTGTGGAGAAAGTTATGATGGGCAATCAGAGGTGCTACGTTACCCAACTTGGCCCAGGGATCAGGGAAGTACTTCCCTGAGGAACTGAATTCCAGCTGAGGCCTGAAGGATTGGAAGAGGCGACACACAGAGAGCAGAGGGAGGATGATGTGAATGAGGAGCCGAAATGAGTTTGGCATGGAAGGGGTGTAGACAGCTGGGTTGGTGTCAGCAGAAGAGGCTGCAGAGGGAGGCAGGGCCAGGTCATACTGGGGCTTGAAGACTGTGTCAAGGAATTTGGACTGGGTCTTCAGGGCTATGGGGAACCAGCCTAGGGTTTTAAGTGAATAAAAGTAGGGGGTGGGGGTATGTGTGTGTGTGAGATTAACCATTAAGCATGGTTTGCACCGGCTTACAGTAAGCAAGGTACCAAAAAACCAAACCTGTTGCCATTGAGTTGATGCAGAGTAGAACCGCCCCAAGGGTTTCCCAGGAGCAGTTGGTGGATTTGAACTGCCAACCCTTTGGTTAGCAGCCGAGCTCTTAACCACTATGCCACCTGGGCTCGTAGAAGCAAGGTATGACAGACTTAATTGTTTACTTACTAATCTGTAGTGTAAAGTTTCACGTGGGTTTCACTGGTGAAACTGTACACTACAGATTAGTAAGTAAGGATAATTAAGCCTGTATGCATACCTTGCTTATTAGGTAATCTGTCTCTAGTAGGGGTTACATGATTGGATTTTTGGATAGGTGACTCAGGCTGCAGTGTGGAGAATGGACTAGATGAGTAGCTACAGGAGGCAGGTTAGTTGGCAGCTGTTACAGCATCTATAAGGAGACCTGGTGGCACAATGCTTCAGTGCTCAGCTGCTCACCAAAAGGTCTGTGGTTTGAATCCACCAGCTGCCCCACAGGAGAAAAGACCTGACGATCTCTTCCCGTAAAGATTACAGCCTAGGAAACCCTATGGAGCAGTTCTACTCTGTCCTATAGGGTCCCTGTGAGTTGGAATGAACTTGACAGCATGCAACTACAACAACAGTATGCAATATCTGATGGTGATGGCAGAGGAGAGGAAGAAAAGTATGTGAGTTCAAGAGATATGCAGGAGGCATATGGCAAGTGAGAGAAAGGGGGAAAGTGTAAAAGGTGACTTTCAGTTTTAGACAAGGATGCCTGGGTAGAAGGTAGTGCCATTCACGAAGATGGGCCACACTGGAGAAGGAGCAGCTGGTTGGGGATGAAGACAGCAAGCCCAGCTTTGGCCACACTAAGTCTGAAGTGGTGGCCACCATGTCAGTAGGGATGTTCTGTGCACAGTTGTAAAGTTGGGTCTAGAGCCCAGGGGAGGGCTATGGACTGGAGAGGAGTCCTTGGCCTGGAGAGAATAAGGAAATTGTCTAGTTAAGATAATGCTAGCTGCTCTACCAGATAAACCTCCAGCCTCAGTACCCTATCACGGTGGTTTATTTCTCCCTCATGTAA
Source organism: Elephas maximus indicus (assembly GCF_024166365.1). Taxonomy (NCBI): domain Eukaryota; kingdom Metazoa; phylum Chordata; class Mammalia; order Proboscidea; family Elephantidae; genus Elephas; species Elephas maximus. The sequence goes on along the minus strand of NC_064820.1, from coordinate 153,589,731 downwards.
AGTTCAAAATGGGTTTTCCTAATAAGTAGGTGCCTCTTCTCCAAGCAGCAATTTAGGACCAAGGCCCTTCCAGCTTGTGTCTCTACCATCTTCAACGATGTCTTCCAAAGGTCACTGTGATTAGGAAAGAACATGGCAGAAATGCATGGGAGATTCCGTCACTTCCCATTTACATTCCAGTGGAACCATTTCATCACATAGTCACACCTACTACAAGGGAAGTAGGAAAATATAGTCTAGCTGGGTGTCTAGTAGGAAGATGAAACGAGTTTGGCAACCATCTATTCATTCCTGCCACAGGAAACTCCAGGAGTAGATAAGATCACCTGGTAAGGCTAGGGCTTGCACCTATTCATTTTTTTATGCAGGCACAGGGCATATAGAAGTGAAATGAACCACTCCTTCCTCTCCTGAGACTCATGTTCCTAGATGCCGAAAGGAGAGGATAGGCCCCAAATCATTTTGGTCCCTCCTGAAAGTTGAGCAGAGCTTCAGGGTGAAATGATTCTGCAGTAGTCAGTTGTATTAGCTCTAACACTGGGCACCCCTCTCTCTTGCCGGAAACTGGCTGCCATTCACCCTTCACTTTCCTTCATCTCAGCAAGAATTACTGAGCACCTACTATGTGTTGGTACAATGTCAGGTTCTTAGAATGCACCAATGAACAAGTTGCTTATTTGTTTATTGTTTGTCTCTTCCACTAAAAATGTAAGATTCCTAAGAGGATCTGTGTCTTATCTTGTTTACCATTGTATCCCCAGCATCTAGAACAATGCCTAGGACATAGTAGGGGCTCTGGAAATAATTGTCAAATAAATGGATTGTTGAATGAAGGCCCGCTGGGGGTTCACAGGTCATAACATATGTAATGAGTGCTATGAACGGCAAGAAGAGGGTGTCAGGGGGTGGCCTACGACCCAGTTACCTAATCTAGTTCGGGAGGTCAAGAAAGGTGTTCCTGAGGAAGAGATTTTTGAGTTTGGAGTTATAGGATGAGTAGGTGACAGGCAGATGGATGAGTATATGCAATGGCCTGACAGCAAATGAGTTCAGTGCATGGAGGAACAAAGAAGTTCAGTGTGGCTGGAGCCTAGAGGGGAGGGAGGAAAGGAGCGCTACAAGGTGAGACAGAAGGGCAGGCAGGGACCAGACTGCATACGACCTTGAGGGACTCCTAAAACCGAGAACCCAGTGCCAGGGACTCCTAAGCCTCTGTATTTTGTCCTGAGGGTGCATAACTCAGCAGCTTCTTTGACATGTAGCCATGATATTTCTGGACATTGTTCAAAGAGTGTAATTTCTTACTTTATTAATAATTCCCACCTCCCTGGCTCAATTAATGATTGAACTGGGGCCAGAATTAATTTTGCATTCTGCCTGACCCTACTTGACTTGAAGAGACCTCTTTTCCTTTTTAGCAAAACAGACGCCCCTTTCTTGCTGAAGTGGGTGGGGACGTGAACTACTGCCCAACGTGCTCCGTGCTTTTGCATAAGACCACATTTAATTATTACAACAATCCTGGAAGGTTGCCATTATTATCCCCATTTTATAGATGAGGAAACCAAGTATAAAAAGGAATGGGAATCTGCAGTAAGATTTAAGTACAGTGCATCTTTTTAGACCAGAGAATTTTAGGAAAACTCAATAACAACTTCAAACTGCTCTCAATATCTCACTATAAAAGTACAGACAACTTTTCTTATACATAAATTTCTTATATATAAATTAAAAAATATCCTGCTGAGACAAATATTCAATGTGAAAAATGTCTATTTCCAAAAAGAGAAATTAGCTTATTTAAAAAAAATAATTTTATTGTGCTTTAAGTGAAAGTTTACAAACCAAGTCAGTCTCTCACACAAAAACCCATACACACCTTGTTACACACTCCCAATTACTCTCCCCCTAATGAGACAGCCTGCTCTCTCCCTCCACTCTCAATTTTCGTGTCCTTTTCTCCAGCTTCTCACCCCCTGCACCCTCTCATCTCCCCTCCAGGCAGGAGATGCCAACATAGTCTCAAGTGTCCACCTGATCCAAGAAGCTCACTCCTCACCAGCATCCCTCTCCAACCCATTGTCCACTCCAATCCATGTCTGAAGAGTTTGCTTTGGGAATGGTTCCTGTCCTGGGCCAACAGAAGGTCTGGGGGCCATGACCACCCGGGTCCTTCCAGTCTCAGTCAGACCATTAAGTCCGGTCTTACGAGAATTTGGGGTCTTCATCCCACTGCTCTCCTGCTCGCTCAGGGGTTCTCTGTTGTGTTCCCTGTCAGGGCAGTCATCGGTTGTATCCTGGCACCATCTAGTTCTTCTGGTCTCAGGATGATGTAGTCTCTGGTTCATGTGGCCCTTTCTGTCTCTTGGGCTCATAATCACCTTGTGTCCGTGGTGTTCTTCATTCTCCTTTGATCCAGGTGGGTTGAGACCAATTGATGCATCTTAGATGGCTGCTTGCTAGCATTTAAGACCCCAGACGCCACTCTTCAAAGTGGGATGCAGAATGTTTTGTTAATAGATTTTATTATGCCAATTGACTTAGATGTCCCCTGAAACCATGGTCCCCAGACCCCTGCCCCTGCTATGCTGGCCTTCGAAGCATTCAGTTTATTCAGGAAACTTCTTTGCTTTTGGTTTAGTCCAATTGTGTTGACCTCCCCGGTATCGCGTGCTGTCTTTCCCTTCACCTAAAGTAGTTCTTACCTACTATCTAATTAGTGAATACCCCTCTCCCATCCTCACTCCCTCCCCCTTCTTGTAACCACAAAAGAATGTTTTCTTCTCAGTTTAAACTATTTCTCAAGTTCTTATAATAGTGGTCTTATACAATATTTGTCCTTTTGCAACTGACTAATTTCACTCAGCATAATGCCTTCCAGGTTCCTCCATGTTATGAAATGTTTCACAGATTCGTCACTGTTCTTTATCGATGCGTAGTATTCCATTGTGTGAATATACCATAATTTATTTATCCATTCATCCGTTGATGGGCACCTTGGTTGCTTCCATGTTTTTGCTATTGTGAACAGTGCTGCAATAAACATGGGTGTGCATATATCTGTTTGTGTAAAGGCTCTTATTTCTCTAGGATATATTCCAAGGAGTGGGATTGCTGGATCGTATGGTAGTTCTATTTCTAACTTTTTAAGAAAGCGCCAAATCGATTTCCAAAGTGGTTGTACGATTTGACATTCCCACCAGCAGTGTAGAAGCGTTCCAATCTGTCCACAGCCTCTCCAACATTTATTATTTTGTGTTTTTTGGATTAATGCCAGCCTTGTTGGAGTGAGATGAAATCTCATTGTAGTTTTGATCTGCATTTCTCTAATGGCTAATGATCGTGAACATTTCCTCATATATCTGTTAGCTACCTGAATGTCTTCTTTAGTGAAGTGTCTATTCATATCTTTTGCCCATTTTTTAATTGGGTTATTTGTCTTTTTGCAGTTGAGTTTTTGCAGTATTATGTAGATTTTAGAGATCAGGCGCTGATCAGAAATGTCATAGCTAAAAACTTTTTCCCAGTCTGTGGGTAGTCTTTTTACTCTTTTGGTGAAGTCATTGGATGAGCATAAGTGTTTGATTTTTAGGAGCCCCCAGTTATCTAGTTTTTCTTCTATGTTCTTTATAATGTTTTCCATGCTGTCTATGCCATGTATTAGGGCTCCTAACGATGTCCCTATTTTTTCTTCCATGATCTTTATCGTTTTAGATTTTATATTTAGGTCTTTGATCCATTTTGAGTTAGTTTTTGTGCATGAAGTGAGGTATGGGTCTTGTTTCTTTTTTTTTGCGGATGGATATCCAGTTATGCCAGCACCATTTGTTAAAAAGACTATCTTTTCCCCATTTAACTGTTTGGGGCCTTTGTCAAATATCAACTGCTCATATGTGGATGGATTTATGTCTGGATTCTCAATTCTGTTCCATTGGTCCATGTATCTGTTGTTGTACCCGTACCAGGCTGTTTTGACTACCGTGGCAGTATAACAGGTTCTAAAATCAGGTAAAGTAAGGCCTCCCACTTTGTTCTTCTTTTTCAATAATGCCTTATTTATCCGGCGCCTCTTTCCCTTCCATATGAAATTGGTGATTTGTTTCTCCATCTCATTAAAGAATGTCCTTGGGATTTGGATCAGAATTGTATTAAATGTATAGATCGCTTTTGGTAGAATAGACATTTTTATAATGTTAAGTCTTCCTATCCATGAGCAAGGTATGTTCTTCCACTTATGTAAGTCTCTTTTGGTTTCTTGCAGTAGTGTACTGTAGTTTTCTTTGTATAAGTCTTTTACATCTCTGGTAAGATTTACTCCTAAGTATTTTATCTTCTTGGGGGCTACTGTAAATGGGATTGATTTGGTGATTTCCTCTTCGATGTTTTTTTTTTTTGGTGTAGAGGAATCCAACTGATTTTTGTATGTTTATCTTGTATCCCGATACTCTGCTGAACTCTTCTCTTAGTTTCAGTAGTTTTCTGGAGGATTCCTTAGGGTTTTCTGTGTATAAGATCATGTCATCTGCAAATAGAGATACTTTGACTTCTTCCTTGCCAATCTGGATGCCCTTTATTTCTTTATCTAGCTTAATTGCTCTGGCTAGGACTTCCAGCACAATGTTGAATAAGAGTGGTGATAAAGGGGATCCTTGTCTGGTTCCCCATCTCAAAGAAATTAGCTTATTGTTGCTTTATAAAAGCATTTCTTCTTTTATCACCAGACTCTTAAAGTGTTGTGTACCTTGGTATATTTGAGATAGGAGACTATCCGTATACTTTATTTTTATCTAACATTTTCAGAAACCAATTTATTACATAGATGTCCAAGTGTTATGAATTGTGTCCCCCAAATATGTGTTGTAAATCCTAACCTCTATGCCCGTGGTTATAATCTCATTTGGGAATGGGTTTTTTGTTATGCTAATGAGACAGGATTAGTGTAGGGTATGTTTTAAGTCAGAAACCCTGGTGGCATAGTGGTTAAGTGCTATGGCTGCTAATCTAAAGGTCGGCAGTTTAAATCTGCCAGGCTCTCCTTGGAAACTCTATGGGGCAGTTCTACTCTGTCCTATAGGGTCGCTATGAGTCGGAATTGACTCAACAGCAACAGGTTTTGGGGTATGTTTTAAGTCACTATTTTATTTATTTTTTATTGTACTTTAGATGAAGGTTTACAGAACAAACTAGCTTCTCATTAAACAGTTAGTACATACATTATGACACTGGTTAGCAACTGCATGACGTGTCGATACTCTCCTAGACCTTGGATTCCCTATTACCAGCTTTGCTGTCCCCTCTTGTCTTCTAGTCCTTGCCCCTAGGCCGGTGCGCCCATTTCGTCTTGTTTTGTTTTATGAGCCTGTCTAATCTTTGGCCGAAGGTTGAATTTTAGGAATGGCTCTATTACTGAGCTAAAAGAGTTTCCGGGGCCATATTCTTGGGGCTTCTCCAGTCTCTGTCAGGCCAGTAAGTCTGGTCTTTTTTTTTTTTGTGTCTTTTTCCCTTGTTCCAGAAGGGGTGAGGCCAGTGGAGTATCTTAGATGGTTGCTCACAAGCTTTTAAGGCCCAAGATACTACTCACCAAAGTAGAACACAGAACATTTTCTTTATAAACTATGTTATACCAATTGAGCTAGACGTTCCCCAAGACCACGGTCCCCACAGCCCCCATCCCAGCAATTCGGTCCCTCAGGGATTTTGGATGTGTCTAGGGAGATTTCATGAAAGTCAATCTTTTTTGAGGTATAAAAGAGATTAAACAAGCAAGCAGAGTTGGGAAAAATAGATGTCAAGCCATACGGATATCTCCAAGGAACAAGGAAGCAGAAGCTGAAGTGAGAAGGACCGTTCTCCAGAGCCGACAGAGAGAGAAAGCCTCCTAGAGCCAGCGCCCTGAGTTTGGACTTCTAACCTCCTAAACAGTGAGAAAATAAAATTCTGTTTGTTTAAGCCACCCACTTGTGGTATTTGTGTTACAGCAGCATTACATAACTAAGACACCAAGTAAATGTTTAAGCAATTCTTTGAAAATATTAACAAGTTGGGTCAACAGCCTAAGATGTGTAAACAAGGTACCTTTCCAGTTTTCAAACTGGCTGTGGACAAAGCAGTATACATTAATACCTTAGACTCAGTATTCTCCAACTGGATTACATAAAGTGATACTGGCTGATGCCTAGTGACACCCAATAACTGATGGCAAGGAGAAAAGATCTTTCTTCTGAAGTAGTTCACCTTTTATCTACCATCTGATATCTGCTGCACAATGATTTTCTAAAATATGTTTTGGCAATTCTACACTTTGGAGACTTTCTCATCTTTGGAAAAGTACTGAGCCGGCAGACAAGAACTCAATATAAGCCCTAACACACTCAAAGCTTTCCTATCCCTCCCATAGCCACTCACAGAACATTAAAGCTGCCAGTGTTTGAGAACGGAATTACAAAGGCGCCAACAGTCAAATGAGTCAGATTAGACAAGCAGCTACTCAGAAAGTATTCACTAAGGACTTCTGGGATGCTCAGCACAGGAGTCCAGAAGCCCTCAAGGAGCTCAAGGTCTACTGGAGAAGACAGACAGACAAGATAACCCAGAGTTTCAGCGTAGTGTGAGACATTGCTTTCACATAGGCATAAACCGAGAGTTGAGGAAGCACAGGAGCAGCAATAAAGTTTACTGTGTGCCCAGCACTGAATGGGGGCATAGAGGATTTAGGAGCTGGCACTTTAGATATTGACCCAATCTCTCTGCTCTTTTAAACTCTTTTTTACCAGACTTAATGGTCTGACTGAGACTAGGGAGACCCTGGAGGTCATGGTTCCCTGATCTTCTGTTAGCCCGAGACTGGAACCATTCCTGAAACCAACTCTTCAGACAGGGATTGGACTGTACTATAAGACAGTAAATGATACTGGTGAGGAGTGAGCTCCTTGGCTCAAGTAGACACATGAGACTATGTGGGCAGCTCCTGGTTGGATGTGAGATGAGAAGGCAGAGGAGGACAGGAGCTGGTTGAATGGACATGGGGAATACAGGGTGGAGAGGAGGAGTGTGCTGTCTCATTAGGGGGAGAGGAGCTAGGAGCACACAGCAAGGTGTACATAAGTTTTTGTATGAAAGACTGACTTGATTTGTAAACTTTCGCTTAAAGCACAATAAATTAAAAAGAAAGAAAGAAAAAAATAAACGCTTTCTTTTGTTCATTCCATCAACATCTATAAATTGCTGACTATGTGCCAGCAATCAGGGGGCAGGGCTGCCCAAGGAGCAGACTAATGAGGCCTGACAGGACCAAGTAGGTGGAATCACCACTCAGGTGGACTAGGAGAATGGGGCTACTCAAAGCTGGGGGAGGAGAGTGGGTTCCCCAGTGGGCCTGGAAGGCCCATGGAAGCAGAAGTCAAGAAATCAAATGACATATTGCATTGGGCAAATCTGCTGCAAAAGACCTCTTTAAAGTGTTAAAAAGCAAAGATGTCACTTTGAAGACCAAGGTGCACCTGACCCAAGCAATAGTATTTTCAACCACCCATATGCATATAAAAGCTGATCAATGAAAAAGGAAGACTGAAGTACTGGTGCATTTGAATTAGGGTGTTGGCAAAGGATATTAAATATACCATGGATCGCCAGAAGAACAAACAAATCCGTCTTGGAAGAAGTACAGCCAGATGCTCCTTAGAAGCAAGGATGCTGAGAATTTGTCTCAAGTACCTTGAACGTGTTATTAGGAAGGACCAGTCCCTGGGGAAGGACATCATGCTTGGTAAAGTAAAGGGCCAGTGAAAACGAGGAAGACCCTCAATGAGATGGATTGACACAATGGCTGCAATAATGGGCTCAAACAGCAAACACTGTGCGAATGGCACAGGATTGGGCAGTGAATTGTTCTGTTGTATATGGAGTCGCTGTAAACCAGAACTGACTCAACAGTACCTGACAACAACACTATGCGGCAGGTACTAGGGATACCTGTTGTAATGGATTGAGTTATGTCCCCCAAATATGTGTGTCAGTGAGGCAGGACACAATCTACAGGATTAGGTTGTATCTTGAGTCAATCTCTTTTGAAATGCAAGAGAGATTAAATAAGTGAGCAGAGATCGAAGGACCTCTTACCACCAAGAAAGAAGAGCCAGGAGCGGAGCATGTCGTTTTGGACCTGGGGTCCCTGCACTGAGAAACGCCTAGACCCAGGGTAAGATTGATGATAAGGGCTTTCCTTCAGAACTGACAGAGAGAGAAAGTCTTACCCTAGAGCTGTCACCCTGAATTCGGACTTCTAGACCCCTAAATTGTGATAAATTTCTGCTTGTTAAAGCCACCCACTTGTGATATTTCTGTCAGAAGTACTAGATAATTAAGACAGGAATTTGGCACCAGGAGTGTGGTTCTGCTCTAACAGATACCCAAAATGTGGAAGCAGTTTTTGAAATTGAGTAATGGGTAGAAGCTGGAAGAGTTTTAAGGTGCCTAACAGCAAAAGCTTAGACTACATTGAAGAGACTTTGGTAGAATTATGGACATCAAAGACAATCCTGGTGAGGGCTCAGAAGAAAGTAAGGAGAGCTGTAACACCGGAGATGGCACAGATGGCAAGAAGCAGCAGCAGAGAAACATTGCAGTAGAACTAGGAGAATGGCTCGAGACGGTGTAGGAGCTGACCCACAGAATGAGAGAGCTGAGTGCCTTCGGGCCAAGGTTTACTGGTGGAGTGGGGTGCCTCTGGGCATTTATTGGTAGAGCTAACAGTTGCTGGACCAGGGCAGAGGCCAGGCCAGCCCAAGAGGCCTGAGGGACCAAAGGGCCAAGAAGCCAGGAATGAAGAAGCGGAAGCTGAAGAGACAAGGACACAGGCGGCAAAGCTGCCTCAGTCTCAAAGGGTGGGGTCACGACCTCTGGCATCTCAAAGGGTGAAACCACAGCCTGCTGGGTCTCGAAGGGCGGCACCATGGCTTCCTAAGTTTCAAAGAGTCAAATCTTCACCAACTTGGTTCCAGAGCATGGGCTGCCGTTCATGAGTGCCTGGGAAATGGGGCCAGAGCCGCTGCCCAAAGCTGAGGGGGTGGGACTACCGTGCCCAAGGGGGAGAAGAATGGAACCTAACAAGAGCCAAGGAGGGGTGGGGTTGTCACTCAGTTGGACTAGGGGAATGGACTGCCCAAATCTGAGGAAGCAGAGTTGCTGTCCCAGTGGGCCTAGAAGGCACAGCTGAAGCCCAGGGCTGAGGGGGCCTCTACCCAGTGTCCAGAGAGCATGGCCAACACCCAGAGTCTGGAGGGCAGGGCCACTGCCCAGATGGTCTCAGAGAACAGAGGATTATTTTCAAGACTTGAGAGCTAACGTAAATTGTTCTGCTGGGTTTTGGACTTGCTTGGTACCCTTCATCACTTCTTTTCCCTCCAATTTCTTCCATTTGTAATGGAAATGTCTACCTTGTGTGTGTTTCACCATTCTACTTTGGAAGCAGATAACTGGTATTCTAGACTTCACAAACAAAGGGGAATTTGCCCGAGGATGGCATTTGTACCTGGAGTTGATTTAAAACTTTTGAGATGATATGATGGGGTGAATGTGTTTTACATGTCACAAGGACATGAATTTTGGGGGGCCAAAGGGTAGAATGTTATGGATTGAATTGTGTCCCCGCAAAAATGTGTGTCAACTTGGCTAGGCCATGATTCCTAGTATTGTGTGGTTGTCCTCCATTTTGTGATCTGATATAATTATCATATGTATTGTAAATCCTAACCTCTATGATGTTAATGAGGCAGGACTAGAAGCAGTTATTTTAATGAGGCTGGGCACAATCTACAGGATTAGATTGTATCTTGAGTCAATCTCTTATGAGATATAAAAGAGAAGCCAGTAGAGAAAGAGAGGGATCTCCTACCACCAAGAAAGAAGAGCCAGAAGTGGAGCGTATCTTTTGGACCCGGGGTACCCACACTGAGAAGCTCCTAGACCAGGGGAAGGTTGATGACAACGACCTTCCCACTGAGCTGACAGAGAGGAAGCCTTCCCCTTGAGCTGGCACCCTGAATTCAGATTCAGCGTTCTAAACTGCGAGAGAATAAATTTCTGTTAGTTAAAGCCATCCATTTGTGGTATTTCTGTTATAGCAGCACTACATAACTAAGACACCCATAAAAACCTACTGCTGTTGAGCCAGTTCTACCCCTAGCAACCCTACAAGATAGAGCAGAACTACCCCATAGGGTTTCCGAGGCTGTAATCTTTACAGAAGCAGACTGCCACATCTTTCTCCCAAAGAACAGTTTGGTGGGTTTTAACCACCAACTTCCAGTTGGCAGTTGAGTGCTTGACCACCGTGCCATCCGGGCTCCTACTAGGGATATAACAGCGAACAAAAAGACACAGTACCCACCCTCAGTCTACTATAGGAGATAGTTACTTATTAAAAAAATCATATATACCCACAGAAATACATAGAATGTCTCTGGAAAGATACATAAGTGATAATAATGTTTGCCTCTAGGGAGGAGAACTAAGAATCAGGGGATCAGGAACAGGAAGATAACTCCCTTTTCCTGGTATACAATTCCTACTGTTTATATTTTATATATGAGTATTGTATAAATTACTCTTTTTTAAAAAAGTAAAGCAAGTTTAGAAAATAATCGCACAAATATACTATTAAAAACTGTGATAAATATCATGAAGGAAAAGTTCAATGTGCTTTGAGAAAGAATAACAAGGGGAACTATTCTAAATTGGGAAATCATTTAAAGGTCTCTTTATGAAAAGACCACTGGAGCTGAAACTGTAGGTTTAGATGTAGGTGGCCAGGCAGAGTGCAGGGAAGAGTGTTCTAGAAGAGGAACTGGCATGCACGAAGCCTGGAGGTAGGAAATGGCTTGATGTGTTCCAGGAAGGAAAACCAGTGTGACAGAGCCACTATAATAAAGGAAGAGATAGCCCCACTTCTCAGTCAGTCAGTGAAATGATGAATCCACACCTACACCAGACTGTAAGGATGGTGAGGACAAGGACAGTATCTATTTTGTTCACTGGTGGAGCAGTGGTTAAGAGCTTGGCTGTTAACCAAAAGGTTGGCAGTTCGAATCCACCAGCTGCTCCTTGGAAACCCTCTGGGGCAGTTCTGCTCTGTCCTATATGGTCGCTATCAGTCGGAATCAACTGGATGGCAACGGTTTTTTTTTTTTTTTTTTTTTTTAGAGCAATACCTAGAATACTGTTGGCACTTGAATATGTGTTGCATGCAAAAATAAACAAATTCTATGTGTGAGTAGTTTTTTTGTTCAGAAAGTATAAAAATTTCAAGAAGTGGTAGATTTTTTACTAATGCTCTACTCCTCTGAGGAGTGAGAATTCACAGAATCTGGTGGTTACCGAAGGGCAGAGCCAGGGAAGCACAGTATCGGGCAAGCAAGTGATTGAAAGAGCTGATTTGCCCAGGTGTAAGCTATGGTCACAATGCACTATAATAGGATCACGAGGTTCTTCTGGATTTCTCTTTCTGTTTTCTCTACAGCTTCTTGGGTTTCAGCTTCCTTTTCTTTCCAGGAATTCTATTTTCCCCATAAACACCTGAAGTGTTTACATCAGAATGGCTTAAAAGTGCCATATTCTGAGTTAATTTTTCCTTCTCCCTTCCAGGAAAGTATTTCCACTAATATTTTCTTCTACAGCTGTGGCTTCCAAACCTGGCGAGCTTCTAAAAAACCTAGATTCTCTGGGTCCCACTTAAGACCCAATGAATCCAATTCTCCAGGAAGAGGGGCCTAGGCATCAGTGTTTTGAAGTTCCTTTGGTAGTTCTGAGGGCAAGCCACATTAGGGAACACCATTTTAGAATGGTGGTTCTTAACCTTTAGACATGTTGGGCCCCTTTGAGATGCTGAGGGGATTATGCTCATCCTACTCAAAAACAAACAAACAAAAAAACACAAGTAACAGGCACAACATTTTCTTCCCGAGGAGTCTCTGGAGAGACGATTCTAACCTTCAACCTTTTGGTTAGTAGCTGTGTGCTTAACCACTTGTACCAGCCAGGGATTCCTGTAGTCAAGGTAAGTGGCTACAAAAAGGAGTCCCATATTCCCCAGACAAATGGAGCCTTCTGACTCCAAATTCCTCTCCTGTTTGAGGCTCAGGAGTCTTGCCCAAATTCACTCAAGATATGCCACAGGGTATGATGGAAGGAACTCTGGATGGGAATCCAAGATTCTCGGGTTCTAATCTTAGCTTGGACACCAGTTTGCTATGAGTTTGGGCAAATTACTTCTCCTTTATGAGCCTTGTCTCCTCAACTACAAAGTGAAGGGGTAGGCTAGAAGAGCTCAAAGATCTATTCTAGCTCTTTGTGTCTAGGATTCTTTTCTGGACATTTTACACAAGACTCTATATGGCAGAGCACAATAGAGATATGTGGGAAATAGGTGGGCTAATAGAGTCTCTTGAAGAATTTGCCCCTGATTCCACATGGCCTTCTGCCCTCAGATTCTTATTCTCTTCCAGGATAAGTGAAATGTATTCCCACTAGTGACCTCTTACGTACTCTAGTAATCACTGTGGTTAGAAAGACAGAGAACTATGAGGTCATGGGAGCTTCTCACCCACAGTCTGCTGAGTGTTGCCATCTCCCCAAACCCCGGGCTGAGGCATTTGACCTTAGCTGAGGGGCAGAAGGAAGTAGTAACTTCCACGTCCCTTCAACTGTGGTTGCTGTAATTCTTCTTTTGTGAAACAGAAAGGCAGTACTTAAGTGTCCCTGAGCTAGAAAATCCAAATAACTTTTAAGTCTTGGGTTCAGTCCCCTTGACTGGACCCTCCATGCCCAATGATACAAAGGGTCCATTGGAAAGCAAGATTTTTCCTTGAGGTCTCTGACTACCACTATCTGGAGGAGAATAGGGGTTTACCGTCATGAAGTTCATGCACCCACTGAAATAGAACCGACCTATTCATTAGGAGAGGAGATTCACAAAGTCGGAATTTGGGAAGCTAAGGTGTAGCAGACATCTATTTTTTTCCCTTTTCAACATCCACTACTTCCTCCTTTGGTAATTATCCCCTATACTTTCGGAAAGATGGCATCTTTTCCTCACCCTCAATCCATGTGGTTTGAGTGGGACCGCTATCCCTACTCTTCCAGGAATGGCTATGTAGTCTGCACCTGGTCAATCAGAGCACTGCATGCCCCTGACCGTTGTGATTGTTTCAGGCTGCGTACTTGACTCAAGTTAGGCCAGTGATATCCAATCCTTGGACTATCAAGGAAAGAGGTGCTCTAGAGTTGCTTATGGCTCACGCATGTGTGTGAGTAACAAGGTGCATGATCTGGGGCTTCCTATTTTAGCTAAGTTTCTTGCTTATTAGGTGCTACACTCATCCATGTTCTTCTAATTTATAAAAGGAATAATATTAAATTGTTTTAGCTTTTCACCATTTTAATAACCTTTATTTAAAAACTTCGGATCTGCCAAATGTGGGTGCCCTGGGGAAAAGCCTTAGTCACCTTGTCCTAGTATGGTTTGAGGGTAGAAAAACCTTCTTCTGTGCTGGTACTTTTGGGTTCCTATTTATAAATCACACGTAAAGTTTTGTCCAGAATTCAGCCCAACCCCAGTGCATTCCTCTTCCTCCGCTAAGGGACCAAGAATTTTCTCTGCTTGAGGTGAGTTGGGGTAATAGGGGTATGAATTCTATGCTAGGCTTTTGGTTTCCCTAGCTTGGTTCCTTTCCTATTCTAGGGCAGAATCTCCTGCTCTTGGCTCTCACTTCTGGCAGGCCCCACACCTCACTTTCTCTGGTGAGCAATGGAATAAATAACCCAGGCTCTGTTGTGCTATGTTACACAGCTCCATCTGTTATGCAGGTTGAAATCACCAGGACTGATTGAAAATATTCATTTTCTTTGGATTTTTTCATAAACCCAGATTGAATCAGATGTGGTGAGGTGCCTGGGAAAAGCCACCATCAGTTCCTGCTAGTGACAACTCACTTCCTTTCCCTGCAGAGTTTCCTATGACTGTTTCATTCAGTGGCACAGCTAAGCCCCCTTTCTCTCCTTGGAAGGTCCTAGCCCCAAACCCTACTTTGTCAGCTGGAAGGGCTACCTCATGGTTTATTGGCAAGTGTGTCACTTGGGAAGGATCCCTTCCAGTCCTGGTCCCTGAGAGCCCTCTTAGAGCTGCCAGAAGCCTTACAAATGCCCCACCCAATCCCATCCTACTCCCAGGCAGACCATTGTGCAGAATTTATTTTCAAAGGAAACAAGTGCAGCCTGTCCCCTTCTTGGGGATATCAGGAGGCGGGCTACTTCAGAGAGAGTCTTAAAACCCTTTAATTCTGTTTAATTCAGTTCAATACTCTCAGAGGTTTTCCACAGGCCAGAGAGTATCCAGTGACACACAACCACGTATTCTCACCACCCTTGGGTGGGGTGACTGTGACCTTAAGTGAAGGGTCTGGAGACATCCAAGACAGGATGACACAAGTAAAATAAACAGCAAATGCAATGTTCCAACCATTATTCTAAATACTCAGCATATATTAATTCATTCAATTCTCACAATGACCCTGTAAGGTAGATACCCCGCTGTATCATCCCAATTTTTCATGTGGGAAAACTGAGGCAGGCAACCACTGATGTTTCTGTCACTACAAATTTGTTTGCATTTTCCAGAATTTTATATAAGTGGAATTATACAGTATGCATTCTTTGGCTTATTTCAGTCAGCATATTTAAAAAAAAATGAATAGACTTTATTTTTGGAGCAGCTTTAGGCTTATACAAAAATTATACAGAAAGTACAGGTTTCTCATATACCCTCTTGCATACTGTTTCTCCTATTATCAACATTTTGCATTCATGTGGCTTCCAGACACCTTTTTTTAATTATTATTATTGTACTTTAGATGAAGGTTTACAGAACTAGCTTCTCATTTAACAGTTAGACCACATATTGTTTTATGACATTGGTTAACAACTCCACGATATGTCAACACTCTCCCTTCTTGACCTTGGGTTCTCTATTACCTGCTTTCCTATCCTCTCCTGTCTTCTAGTCCTTGCCCCTGAGCTAGTGTGCCCCTTCAGTCTCATTTTGTTCTATGCACCTGGCTAATCTTTTGCTAAAGGGTGAACCTTAGGAGTGACTCCATTACTGAGCTAAAAGGGTGTCCGGGGGCTACACTCTCAGGGTTTCTCCAGTCTCTGTCCTCCTACTCTATTCTTCTTCAGTAGTGCTTTACTTATGTGGGGCCTCTTCCCTTTCCATATAAAGTTAATGACTAGTTTTTCCATCTCTTTAAAGAAGGTTGTTGGTATTTGGATCAAGATTGCACTGTATTTGTAAATCTCTTTGGGTAGAACTGTCATTTTCACAATGTTGACTCTACCTATCCATGAGCGTGGTATGCTTTTCCATTTATGTAGACCTCTTTTGGTTTCTCGCAGTACTGTTTTGTAGTTTTCTTTGTATAGGTCTTTTACATTCCTGGTTAGATTTATTCCTAAGTATTTTATTTTTTTTAGGGGCTATTATAAATGGTATTGTTTTCCTGATTTCCTTTTCATTGTTCTCTTTATTGGTGTACAGGAATCCAAATGATTTTTGAATGTTTATCTTATATCCTGCTACTCTGCTGAATCTATTTGTTCCAGTAGTTTTCTTGTGGAGTCTTTTGAGTTTTCTACACATAGTATATGATCTGCAAATAGGTTTAACTTCTTCATTACCAGTTTGGATGCCCTTTCTTTTTCTTGCCTTATTGCTCTAGCTAGGACTTCTAGCACAATGTTAAATAGGAGTGATGATAAAAGGCTTCCTTGTCTTAGGGGAATGTTTTTGGCCTCTCTCCATTAAGAATGATGTTGGCTGTTGGTTTTGTATAGATGCCCCTTATTATGCTGAGTATTTCCCTTCTAAAAAAAAAAAATTTTTTTTTTTTTATACCAATTTTTTGAGAGTTTTTATCAGGAATGGGTGTTGGACTTCATCGAATGCATTTTCTGCATTGATTGAGATGATCACATGATTCTTTCCTTTTATTTATGTGATGGATTATGCTGATTGATTTTCTAATGTTGAACCATCCTTGCATACTTCGTATGAATCCTACTTGGTCATGGTGTATTATTATTATTATGTTGATATGATGCTGAATCCTATTGGCTAGAGTTTTGTTGAGAATTTTTGCATCTTTATTTATGAGAGACATTAGCCTGTAATTTTCTTCTTTGTTGTGTCTTAGCTTTGGTATCAGGGTTATGCTGGCCTCGTGGAATGAATTTGGATGTATTCCTTCCTTTTCTATGTTCTGAAACAGTTTGAGTAGGATTGCTGTAAGCTCTTCTCTGAATGTTTGGTAGAATTCTCCCATGAAGGCATCTGGGCCAGAGCTTTTTTTGTTCAGAGTTTTGTTTATTACCTTTTCAATCTCTTCTCTTGTTATGTGTCTGTTCAGATTTCCAACATCATTTTGTGTTAGTTTGGATAAGTGGTGTGTTTCTAGAAATTTGTCAATTTCCTCTAGGTTTTCGAATTTGTTGGAGTATAGTTTTTCATAATATTCTGTTATGATCCTTTTTATTTCAGTTGGGTCTGTTGTAATGTCCCCCATTTCATTTCTTATTTGGGTTATTGGCTTCCTTTCCTGTTTATCAGTTTGGCTGGTGGATTGTTGATTTTGTTGATCCTTTCAAAGAACCAACTTTTGGTTTTGTTGATTCTATCATTTTTCTATTCTCTGTTTCATTTATTTCTGCTCTGGTCTTTATTATTTCCATTCCTCTGGTGGCTGTGGGCCTCTTTTGGTGTTCTCTTTCTTTTTGCTCAAGTTGTGTAGCTAATGTTTTGATTTTGTCCCTTTTTTCTTTTTTGATGTATGCATCTATTGCTATAAATTGACCTCTGAGGACTGCTTTTGCTGTGTCCCAAAGGTTTTGGTATGATGTGTTTTCATTCTCATTTGATTCTACGAATTTTTTTTATTCCATCTTTGATTTCTTCTATTACTCTGGTTTTTAAGCAGGGTGCTATTCAGTTTCTATGTAACTGATTTTTTTCCCTTGCTCTTCCTCTTGTCAATGTCTACTTCGATTGTGTTGTGATCAGGGAAGATACTTTGTATTATCTCAGTGTTTGGATTTTGTGGAGGGTTGCTTTATGGCCTAAGATGTGGTCTATTCTGGAGAATGTTCCATGTGTGCTGGAAAAGAATGTGCACTTTGCAGCTGTTGGGTGGAGTGTTCTATACATGTCTATGAGGTCAAGTTGGCTGATTGTGGCCAACTTTAGATCTTCTGTATGTTTGTTGAGTTTCTTTCTAGATATTCTGTCCTTTACCAAGAGTGGTGTATTGAAGTCTCCTACTATTATTGTGGAACTGTTAATTTGTCTTTTCAGGACTGTTAGAGTTGTTTTATGTATTTTGGAGGCCTGTAATTGGGTACGTAGATATTTATTATGGTTATGTCATCTTGATGGATCATCCCTTATAATCATTATATAATGGCCTTCTTTGTCTTTTATGGTGGGTTTTGTTTTTAAAATCTATTTTATCTGAGTTTAGTATTGCCACTCCTGCTCTTTTTTGGTAGCTGTTTGCTTGATATATTTTTTCCATCCTTTGATTTTTAATACGTTTACATTTTTGTTTCTAAGGTGTGTCTCTTGTAGACAGCATGTTGATGGATCCCTTTTTTCTTTTTGTCCATTCTGTCACTGTCCGTCTCCTTATGGGTACACTTAGGCCATTTACGTTCAAAGTAATTATTGACAGGTATGAGTTTATTGCTGTCACTTTGTAGTTTTTTTTTTTTTTTTTTGCATGGTGCTGACATTTTCTTTGTTCCTCTTACTCTCCTGTGCTGAATTTTTGTTTGTGGATTTTTTTCATTTGTTTTGTTTTTACTGAGACTTTGCTTTTCTTCTTTATTTTGATGAGAAGGTTTGTTAACTTTCTTTGTGGTTACCTTGATATTTACCCTTATCTTCCTAGGTTTGAACCAGTCTTTTATTACTTGGTATTGCCTTGCCTTCTTCTCCATTAGAAAGTTCTATACCTACACTGTTTATTTCCTCTTTTATTGTTCTGACTTTGTTTTGATTTACAGATTAACCTCTCTGGTTACCTGTTGTAAATCCTTTAGTTTTGAATAGTCCTTGAGAGTTCATTTCCTAAGTTGGTATCTGGCTGGTGTGATCTTGTGTCCTAGATTCAGGCTGTCATCTGATGTTTTTATTCTCAAACAAAAGGACCCCCTTTAATAATTCTTGTAAGTTTGGTTTGTTTTTTACATATTCCCTAATTTCTGTTTATCTGGAAATGTCCTAGTTTCACCATCATATTTGAACAAGAGTTTTGCAGGATATATTCTTCTTGTTTGGCAATTTTTTTTCTTTCGAGGTTTTATATATGTCATCACATTGCCTTCTTGCCTGCATGGTTTCTGTCTTGTAATCAGAGCTTAGTCTTATTGTTTCCCCTCTGTATGTGATTTTTCATTTTTCTCGAGCTGCTTTCAGGATTCTTTCTTTGTCTTTGGTTATAGCAAGTGTGATTATGATACGCCTCGGTGATTTTCCTTTGGCATCTATCCTATATCAGGTTCGTTGAGCTTCTTGGATGGTCAGCTTTTCATCTTCCGTGATATTAGGGAAGTTTTCTGACAGCAATTCTTCAATGATCCTCTCTGTGTTTTCCATTTTCTTCTTCTGCTCTGGTACTCCAATCACTTGCAAGTTTTCACTTTTGATTGTATCCCACATCATTCTCAGGGTTTCTTCATTTTTCTTTGTTCTTTCTTCCTGATTTTTCCTCAAAGTGGTATCCAAGTATTTGTCTTCAATTTTGCTAACCTGCCTTCCATTGTTTCAACCCTGCTCCTCAGATCTTCTATGACACTGTCCATTTCTGAAATCTTCTTTATCTTTTGGATTTCTAATTCTTATTTTTGTATGATTTCTAGTTGTGAATTTATTTTGACATTTTGTTCTTGTATTATTTTCCTGAATTCTTCCTTTCTTGTCTGTATTTTCCATGGTTTTGTCTGCATTTTCCATGAATTTGTCTATTTTTTCCTCATTTTTGTCTGTTTTTTGCTTCAACTCTTGGACAGCTCTGAATGTTAGAGATTTGAATTCCCTATCAGGTAGTTCCAGTGCCTTTTATTCTACTGGAAGGTTATCTGGTGTTTTATTTTAAACTCATACTGGAACCATCCTGTACCGTGTATTATATGTTTTGATGTTATCTGCTGTCTTCAGGACATTCAGTACTTATTTTCTTCATTTGTTGATTGTAGATTTGTTTGTTCCTTCCTACTTTTTTGTTTTACTTGGTTATGTGTGAGCAGGCGGGCTGTGTGCTCTTTGATGACTGCTTGTCTGTTGGCATGATACTTTTCACCTTCTTGTCCAATGGGCAGGACCAGTCACTCAGCTATGGTGCAGCAGGGCAGGTTTGGCTGAAGGGGAGAGGCTGGGATGGGCTATTTGTGGTATGTAATGGGGCCGACAGGGTGGGCAAGGGATTGGTGCAGGGAGGTTTCAGTAGGCCGTGCCTGTGCTCTTCAGTGGTGCAATGTTCAACGCACAGCGCAGATAGGCAGGAGGGTGGTTGGATGTTGTGATATGTGGAGCTAAGTTGGGTATGGGAAAGAAGAGAGAAAGGAGAAACAGGAGCTGGAGAAAAAAAGTGCTGAGGGAGCCTGTCATTGGAGTGGAGAGATGACAAACAGAAATGAAGAGAAGAAAAAAGGAAAAGAGGGAAAATACATCAATGTATATCACCTACTGCCAACTTGATGATGGGGCAAGTTTCAGGTTTCCCCAAGTTTGCTTCACTCATGTGGTGTCAACAATTAACACAAAAACTCGTCTGGAATCATGACTATCACACGGCTTTGGCAGAAGTGAAACCACACTCAGGGATGTTTCTGCAGCCCAGGGGATGCTAGACATTAAAAAAATTTCATTGTTTAAAAAAAAAAAAAACACTTATAAGCTATATGAGGAAATGAACTGTCACAAGAGAGACCCAGCAAATGCCACCAGTGGAAAAATTCACATCCCAAAACTTCAGCTGGTAAGACAATCTTAAAGAAATTTTTAAACAGTTATGTTCACTGTGTTCTAATTGTGTTCACTATTAGGCAAGAATACGTTATTATGTAAAACAAAAGAGCAGATGGATTTGAAAAAGGACCAAATAGAATTTTAAGAATTAAGAATATTGTCATTAGTATTATTAAAAAAAAAGAACATAGTTATTGAAATAACTCATCGTTACTTTAAACAGTAAACTAGAATAGCTGAAAAGAGAATTAACAAATTGGAGGAGAGAGTTGAAGAATCACACAGGATTGAGAGAGACAGAGAGCGAGACAGAGCGTGAAATAGAGGTTGAGAGACATGGCTGCTTCAACATATTTCGAATGGGAGTTCTAGAAGGAAATGAGAAACAATGGTGAAAGCCAACATTCCATGAGATACATCTGAATATTTTCCAGAATTGACATGAATCCTTAAAGAAACACATCAAATCCCACACAGGAAAACATAAAGGAAATCCACACATGTAAACATCAGAATGAAGGGCAAAAACCAAAGACAAAATGAATGTCTCTAAAGACACCAGAGTAAAGAGATTTTTAACAAAGTCATGAAAAGCAGCCCAACAGTATATAAAAGCCCGAAGACTATGGAAAAATGTCTTCAATAATAATAGTCATCCTACAGTTCTCTACAACTAATGTGTTATTCAAAATTAAGGGCAGAGTTAAGACATTTTAGATATACAAAAATTAAGAGAGTTTACTCCTTGTACTAAGTTTTGGTTTACAGTGATGGAAAAATTACACTGATTAGGGGTAGGGCTGCACAGCTCATTAATGTAATAAGCTGTACACCTGTAAAAAGTTGAACTGGCGAAAGTTGTGTGATAAATATATTTACAACAATGACAAAAACAAAACAAAACAAAAGAGTACTTGCTGAGGCTGCTTATGTACAACCAAACACCTCATCAGATTTGGTTTCCTTAGCTTGAAGGTTTAGGGTGATGGTTTCATTGGACCAAAAAAAAAAAAACAAAAAACACCAAACCCATTGGTGTTGAGCCGATTCCAACTCATAGCAACCCTATAGGGCTCATAGGGTTTCCAAGGAGCGCCTGGTGGATTTCAACTGTCGACCTTTTTGGTTAGCATCCGTAGGTCTTAACCACTACACCACTACGGTTTCTTTTCATGAGACATCCCAGTTAATCACCCTAATACGTTTAGTGCTTCTATTCTACCTTCTAGTTCATTGTGTAGTTGGTGCCTGAGGTTTTAAAAGCTTACAAGCAGCCATCCGAGATACAACAATTGGTCTCTATTTGCCTGGAGCAACAGAGGAAGAAGGAGAGTCAGTAATAGAAGGAAGGAACGGAATGTGAGGCTGATTGCCTCCATGAACAACTGCCTCCTTTGCCATGAGACGAGAAGAAGTGGATGGTGCCTCGCTACCATTACTAAACATTTTGATCAAAGATTCCATAGAAGATTCTGATCAAAAGGGGGGAAAAGCAGAATGAAATTTCGAATTCTCATAGAAACCATATTTTCTGGAGTCATAAAGGCTGGATGAACCCCTGAAATGATTGCCCTGAGGTAATCCTAAACCTTAAACCAAAAATATTCCCTGAAGTCTTCTTAAAACCAAACGATAGTTTTGCTTAACTAGTAAAGAATGACTTGAGCATTGTGCTCTTTTATGATCTATCTATATGGTATGAAACTCACAGCAGCAACTTGAAAGATTACAAAGGAAACTTAGACAGCAGTGAATTTATATTAATGGGGAGGAATAACTCAGAAAAAGAGGGTGAGAATGGTTGCACAACTCGAAGAATGTTATCAATGTCACTGAGTTGTATATGTAGAAACTGTTGAATTAGTGTATGTTCTGGTATGTATATGCTCAGCAACAACAAAAATAAAATAAATCATATATTAATGTAAAAAAAGAAAGTTTATTCCTCAAAGACTTAATAAGAGAACCTACTGAAGGATTTATTTCATCAAGAAGGAAGTTAAACCAAGGAGGAAGGAGTGGGATGCAAAAAGAAACAATGAACAAAAGATTGAGAGAAGACTCTTGCCTAAGGGCACATTGATCTTTTTTTTTTTTTAAAATTGTAGTTTAGACGAATGTTCACAGAACAAACCAGCATCTCATTAAATAGTATACATAGTGTTTTATGACACTGGTTAACAACCCCACGACATGTCAACACTCTCCCCTCTGGACCTTGAGTTCCCTGTTATCAGCTTTGCTATACTCTCTAGCCCTCCAGTCCCTGCCTCTGGGCTGGTGTTCCCCTTTAGCCATGTTTTGTTTTATGGGCCTGTCCAGTCTTTGGGGGCACATTGATATTAAGGAGTCAGTACTTGAACCTAAACTGTCTGACCTTAGCCCGTACTTTCATGTTACATACTTTTTTTTTTTTCATGAGGAGCGTTTCAAAATCACATGATGAAATGCACAGCAAAGTATCCGAAACCTTCAAATTTCAATATTGTCACTATTATTGATCATCTATAATTTTTATAATGAAGTTCTAAGAAGGCAGTAGAGGATCTAAAATTATGAATTAGGCCTGTTTTTCTGTAAAGTTAGAGAGTGATGACAGTTTTCTTCTTCTGAAGAATTCATTTATATCCAAGATTTCTTATGTATTTCTTTCCTGTGAGGCACTATGATAGGTGTTCTGGGGTAAGGGGTGTAAGAACAAATAAAAAATGTTTCAAAAAATAAGGTAGAAACTGTTACACGCCTGTATGAATTACGTGTCTGTCTATCTGCCTTACACATACAGACGGTCTGTGCCTCAAACTTTCAGGCAGCCACAGACTGCTAGGAATGAGGCATGTACACCCACTGACATCACCAATTCTATGGGTGTTACATTCATCTGTTTCGAGCTGGACATATGAGGCACTTATACAATGTTGGGAAAGTGAAAGCCATTATTATTTATAGAAAGCAAACAGTAAATAGTAACAACGGATTCACCAAAGGAGAATCGCTTACCCTTCCCCAAATTATCCATGTCCATCTTATGTTGCAGGGCAGGACTGCCATAGTTCAGGTCAGATGTCAGATGCTGTTTTCATGTCACTGCTGCCTCTGGCTACCACCATGATGCTTGTGGGGTCCTGTATGGCTCCTGAGGCCTCTGCTGCCACTGGGCCTTGCTGGCCTTTACTGCTGGCTCCTGCCACACTACCCAGGCTTGCAGGGCTCTCTTGCCTCCACATTACCTGGGCCCCTGCTGCCCAGGGAGGGAGGTGTGCAACCACTGCAGAGGCACACTCAGGCCTCTCTTCCCTGCAGGAGCAAGCGTTACCAGCTCTTTTAGCTCTGCTGGAATCGACTCGATGGTACTGGGTTTTGTGGCAAGCCTCCTGGCCAAAGGCTCCCGGCTTCGCCCTGCAGTAGGAATATTGCACAGGGTCATCCAAGGCAACCCCTGCATGGGACACACTCAGACATCCGCCCTGCACAGGCAAGTGTTACAGCTATTTTAGCTCTGCCTGTAAGTCTTCTGCTCGAAGGTGCTCAGCTCTCACTCTGTGGGCCTGCAACCCCACCACAGCCACCTTGCTCAGTGGGCTGACATGCTCACAGCCACTGTCTCTTGCCATCTCATGCTGTCTTCAGTGTTTGCTTTCTTTTTGGTTGAGGAGGTTCTCATGGAAGGGACCCAAAGGTCCTTGGTCCAAAGGACGTGCTCTGCTCAAGACTCTTCTTCCTGATGGTAGTGAGGTCCCCTGAACCTCTATGTGATTGGCCCTTATGTAAGGAAACCCCTTGTCAATTTCCAGTCATGGCCCTCCCACCAGGACCACAAACTGACCAATCCCCTTGGTAGACCATAGTCACTCCATTTGCATAGTTCCAGCCAATCATTTTGTGGGAGTACAAGACCATGGCTAGAAGAGCCATGTGAAAGTGATTCATTGCACCACAGTGCCCTGAGAGAGAAACAGATATAGTCTTGAGGGAATTTAGAGGAGGGATTATCTTTGGTGTGTGTGATAGGTTATGTAAGGATCAAAAAAGACATAACGGAAGAGGTGGCATGTTTGCTGGACCTTGAAGGGCAAACAGGATAATATTAACTACAGCAACTATCTATTATCTACTGTGTGCACGGTGCTGTCCTTGGAACTTTCATCCTGATCCCATTTTCTGCACAATAACCCTGTTAGATCGATATTGTTATTCCTAAGTGAAATATGAGGAGATTGAAGCTCATCAAGGATAAATGAATTGCTGAGACACACAGTTAGTAAATGGAACCAAATAGACCTAAGCTCAATGTAGGCCAAGCCCTGAATCCAGATCCAGAATTTTGCTCGTTCCAAATTCCCTGATCTTCCCTCTCCCTCAGTTTTTAGGGTAGATAAAACATCTATTTCCTCCATTTCAAAAAGTCCAAATACTATTCATTCCTCTAGTTCAAATGTCAGGTCCTTTTAGAGCAGAAATTCTCAAAATGTGGCCCACTAATGCCTTGCATTAGGTCATCAGAGAGTTTGCAAAATGCTTATTTTCAGGCCCCACTGTCAAAGATTTTAAGTACGTTTGGGATGCCACCACCAGACTGCCATTTTGTAGTTCTGTGGTGGTTCACATGTTGCTATGATGCTGGAAATTATGCCACTAGTATTTCAAGTACCAGCAGGGTCACTCATAGTGGACAGGTCTAAGTTGAGCTTCTAGATTAAGACAGATGAAGAAGAGAAGCCTGGAAATTTACTTCCGAAAATTAGCCAATGAAAACCTTAGGGATCACAACAGAATATTGTCCGATATAGTGGAAAATAAGCCCCCTAGGTGAAATGGCACTACACAATGGCTGCAACAACGGACTCAAACATACCGACGATCATAAATATGGCATAGCACAGGACCAGGCAACGCTTCCTTCTGTTACGCATAATGTCGCCATGAGTCAAAGCAGACTCCATGGCAACTAACAAGTTCCGGATGAGGCCCAGGAAACATGTATTTTTTCAATAAACTTACTGGATTTCTCTCGAGAACCACTTTGTCTAGGTCTTCAGAGAGCACTCAGCAGCATGAAAGTAGCATGCCTGAGGCGAGGGACCCATTCTTACTCATCCCTGTCAGCACAGGGACCTGCTGGAGGACTGAAAAACTGAAGGTTTGGTCTGATATACATACATCTCAATTTAGCAGTACAAACTAAGCTATTTGTCAATTTTTTTAAGCCCATACACGTAGTCTGTGCGTTGGGCCGTGTCTGAAGGATGGAGAAGAGCAACTCAAGCCTGATAAGCCATGTGGGGAAGACAGACTCTGAGGCCAGACCAACCGCTCAGAGACCGCCTCACTCACGCGCAGGCGTAGAAGGAAGGCGAACAGGCAGTTTCTTCAGGGCGCGCCCTTCCCCCGTCTCCTTTCCGGCCTTCTCCCAATACGCAGGCGCACAAAGTCAGCCAAGATGGCGGCCCCCGTGGATCTGGAGTTGAAGAAGGTAAAAGAGGGTTTTGAGCGGGTAGAGGTTTCTCTTTCGAAACTGAGGGGCCTGTAGACAAGAGTATCGACTGAGGCCCGAGTTCCACAGAAAAAAAAAAAGAGGCTCCAGGGGACTGGGAAGTGGTTTCCCAGAATCCTAAGGCGGGACCGGGTCTCCTTAGGCTTGGGTAAGGGGGGGAGGGGGCGAGTGGCTCTTGCTGGATAGGAGCCGGTTGGGTGGGTCTCTTTAAGTCTGCGGACCGATCGCTGGCTTGTCCCTCGTTCTGAGCTCCAGAGCCGTTTTGTTGCGCTAGGAACCTTCAGGGACTCAGTTCTATAGTAAAACTCGAAGAGAGCGTTTCAGATTGGAGCTCCTTCGGGCGGCTTGCTTGAACTGCAATTCTGCCGCTTCATTTGATTTGAAAAACTCCAGTCCAACTTGTCTTTTTAGGCCATTTATTCGATTCCATGGAGCCCTGCGGTGTAGTGGTTAAGAGCTGAGCTACTAACCAAAAGGTCATCAGTTCGAATCCACCAGCCGCTCCTTGGAAACCATATTGGGGCAGCTCTACTGTCCTGTAGGGTCGCTATGAGTCTGTCTCGACTCGACGGCGACAGTTTTTTAATTTTTTTATTTGATTCCGTACCTCGAAAGGTTGCAGTCTCTGCAGCTCAGAAAGTCAGGTATTTTCATAGGAATGTTCATATCAGGACTTTGACCCCCTTTTCTTTTTCGGAAAAACCAAAAAAACTTGTTGCTGTTAAGTCAGTTTCGACTCATAGCGACCTTATAGGACAGAGTAGGACTGACCTGTAGGGCTTCCAAGGAGCAGCGGGTGAATTCGAACTGCAGACCTTTTGGTTAGCAGCTGAGCTCATAACCACTGAGTTACCAGGGCTCCTTTTTGGGAAAGATTTGACAAAAAAAGTAATTAAGTCCAGTAAAGTTTTACCAATGAAAGAGATATCAGAAGGAATTGGGTTTCTTTGTTAAAATAATTGCTTAAAAATGTGTTACTCAGATTTTGTTATCTAAGAGTTGCCAGGTTTCTAACACCGCTGAACACATTGGTGCCTAGTCGAGTCTGACTCAGTGACTCTATAGGACAGAGTAGAACTGCCCCATAGGGTTTCCAAGGCCGTAATCTTTACAGGAGCAGGTCACCACATCTTTCTTCCACGTAAGAGCCAGTGGGTTGGAACCAGCAACCTTGCAGTTAGGAGCCGAGCCTTAACCATGCCACTGGGGCTCCTAACCCTAACCATCCAAAACCATACCATTTTTTCGGAGGGAGGTTGGAAAGGACCTTGGAAATCATCTAGCTTAAATGTATACTTCTCTAGAAAAGGAAACTGAGTTCCAGAAAAGTTATAGTCAAAGATTGGCACTAGAATCCGGTATTCTTTATCTTACCCCACACTTTTTTGACCATTAATTTAGGTTCTTGAGAAGTCCATCATATTACTTCTTGAGACTGCCTTCTGGTCAGCCTTTGCATAAGAAATCAAACCCCAGAACCAAACCCGTTGCTGTTGAGTTGATTCCAACTCATAGCAACCATATAGGACAGAGTGGAACTGCTCAATAGGGTTTCCAAGGAGCAGCTAGTGGATTTGAACTGCCAGCCTTTTTGTTGACAGCCCAGCTCTTAACCACTGTGCTACCAGGGCTTGTGCATAAGAAATAGGACAGCTGAAATAGCTGTTGCTCCTAATAAATGAAGCTGTTTGTTATTTCTGTGAGGATTTTGTGTGTTTGTGTCTTTTTTTGCCATTTTTTGTCTTAAAACCCGTAAATTTAGCCCTTATGTAGTGTTCTCTAGTGCTGTAATAGCTTTAACAATATACGAGCTTCCTTAACAAACTGTGTTGAGAACAATCAGGTAATACCTGGAATTTTACATTTCAGAACACTATCAGACTGCATTCCAAAATTATACCTTTTTTTTCTGTTAAAAGTTCAAATTTAGTAGTTTACTGAAAGATCTAACAAGGGAGTTTAAGTGTGAATGGACTTTACAGTATTATTTGAATTTACTACAAAAAAAACTAAATGGACTTACCCTGTAATATTAATTTGTTGCTAAGAAACATGTAGACAAAGATGTAAATGAGAATGATACTTAAATTGGATAGTTCTGACAACCAATTAAAGAAAAAAAAAACCCGGCAAACTTGTTCAAAGGTTTCATCTTCTAATGTTTTTTCAAGATCTTTTTTTGGATGGAGACTAATGGGAAATTTTAGGTGCCTTCCCTCCCCCCAAACAAATCTTTTGATACCTTACTAGTAGGTGAGAACAAAGTCAGAATAAAAGTTAAGTAGTAGTCTTTGCCATGTACTGTAGTCACAAATGTTATTAGTAAGGCTTAAGTTTGACAGCATGTGGAAGTCATTCCAGGCACTTCAATAAGAGTATCCAAGACCTGTGTTTATGTTCAAGTTAAGTAAGCATACACAGGGTAGAGTTTGGCTTGGCATGTGTGTATGAAGAGCATGACACAATTCTTCTACCAGTGCTTTGCATTTTCTATCTTTTTTGGTGTTTCTCTTAAAAAATATCCATATTCTGAATAATACTGAAGACAGTAAAATGGAAGATGCCTGAAATAGGGGTCAAAAGAAATGGATTTAAGTACCTGCCTTTCACCTAATAGTTGTGCAACCCTGTGCACAAATCTCCTAATGATTTTAGTCACTTTGTAAATTGTGGAAGTTGAGACTGCTGTTCTTAATTCATAGGGTTATTGAGAGGAGTGAGATATTTAATAGATATTCTCATATTAATATTCAAATTAATGTGGGAGAATGCTTTGAAACTTAGAAGTATGATACAAATGTAGTGAGTTGTTACATTTCTTGTTCTTGTTTTTAATCTTTGGGTTTTCTCTTCTAACTTGCATTTATTACTCTGGGTGCTTGCGACTTGTTACAGTTACTGTTTAATGTGCATTTCTTCTGCTTGTTTCAATACATTGGATCTTCAGAGGGCAGTGTAAATTCAGTGTTTAGCATAGTGCCTTGATCGTTTACAGTTACATTGATTTTTATTGATGTTTGCATTGGTAAATTTCACAGCTTTGTCTGGGTTTTGCGTGTTTTATTTTATTTTATTTGAATTTGACTTAAATGTTTCCTGTAAAATATTTTACTTACTAAATCAGGACTTGTTTTTATTAGGCCTTTTCAGAGCTTCAAGCCAAAGTTATTGACACTCAACAGAAGGTGAAGCTTGCAGACATACAGATTGAACAGCTAAGCAGAACGAAAAAGCATGCGCATCTTACAGATACAGAGATTATGACTTTGGTAGATGAGACTAACATGTATGAAGGTGTAGGAAGAATGTAAGTAAAGTACGTCCTTACAAGGTTATCTTGGTTGTCTGAGTTAAATCATAGAAACTGTTCATTTTTAAACTTGGGTTAAGGTAACTTAGAAATAGCTTTAAAAATCATCTAGTCAAATACTTGTTTTTTTTTACAAACAAGAAACTGAGCCCCAGCTAGATGTAAGTGTTTAATTTTAGACTTTGAAGTACATTTCTTAAATGCTTCCCTGTTCTCTCTACGGTGGATACGTATGTATGCAATATCAGTGATAAAAATAAGATTCGTCATGGGAGGATGTTTATGGTACTTTTGTGTCTGAAGATTTATTTAAGTTGTAGTTTTAACCTCCCCTACTCAATTTATTAAGAGTCATACAAATCATAAATCTTTCAGATGTCTGACCAGTATTGTAAAATAAAAATCAAGATTAAATTGTCCTTTAAATACATCTTTCTTAGTGTTATGCGTGTTCTAAAGGAGGACAACTTATACATGAGAAATCTAGTAAACCAGTTTATCTTTTGTTTGTTCTGATTGTTATTATTTGATCAACTACCTGCATTTCACTTTTTTCTTTTTTTAAAAAATTATTACCCTACGAGAGGAAATAGGTCTGCTTCATATTCTCTAAGCAATAAATAAGGAATGGAAAAGCCCTTAAGTACAGGTCACATTCCATTACAATGAGCTCAAAGGAGAAGACTGACTTTTTTTAAGTGGGGGAGGTATGGGAGGAGGGTGATTCTGGAATTTGGTCTTTGAGTATTACTTGGTAAGTGGACCATTACTTCGAGTTTGGAGCTCTTTTCCTTAGAATGGAATTTGACCTCAATCTGAGGATGACTAGTTTTGTGACTGCTTTGAAGGAAGCATAATGTGTAAAATGTAGTAATGGCTTTGGAATGGCATCGTGAGAAGTGGACCCTGTAGAACTAGAGTAGTTCATCCATATCTTTCTGGGAAGGAGATAGATTATGATAAACTGTTCATCTAATTTGCTTTCTCAGAGTAAACAATACCAGAAATAAATTTTATCTCGAGTTCAAATTTTTCCTTTTAGCTTGTTTTAAGAGGAAGAGAATCCTAAGTTGAGAGTTTGTTACTGGGACACAAAAGAATTGGGATGAGAACAAAATAGAACCCTAGAATGTGTGTCCACGTAGTATGAAGTGCATTGTTGGCATTCACTACAGGATAATTTTATCCTTAATGAGAATATCCTTAGGTCCTAAAACAGAAATGCCAGCTTTTCTAGCATGCCTATTAACATGTTGCTTTTGGATTTCACATCACTGTACTAACCTTTGTTTGCAGCAGCTAGAGTCCCTTTTTCCAAAATAGAAAAATTCTTTCAC
Source organism: Elephas maximus indicus (assembly GCF_024166365.1). Classification (NCBI taxonomy): domain Eukaryota; kingdom Metazoa; phylum Chordata; class Mammalia; order Proboscidea; family Elephantidae; genus Elephas; species Elephas maximus. The sequence continues at coordinate 153,559,522 of NC_064820.1, read as the reverse complement.
TATCTTTGGCCTTTTGAGCTAAAAAATTTAATTAGAATAATTTAATTTACTAAACAGTTCTGCAGAAGTGATAGGAAAGTTGCTTTTCTTACATACTCCCCAAAGTGGTACAGATAGGTTGTGTGTCACCCAAAGAATTTAGAGCTAAAAGTCTGGGATATGAATTAGTGGTAGGACAACATTATTTTCAGAAGATTTATTTCACATAAATGTTTCTTAAAAGAAATGTGTAGTTTTAAATGTTTGGGTGAAGTGGGATTCCTACGTGCTTTCAAATTTTGTTTTTAAATTTTATGTTTGTGTTTTCTGCATCTCACTGGGAGTGTGAGTTTGACCCTGCATTGTAGGGCCATGTAAGGTGAGTGGCATTTGTTGTTTGGCTAGAGTATTAGTGCCCCGGGAGGAAGAAAAGACTTGCTGAGTATTAGTCTGGTCATGAGGACGTTCTCTTTCTTGATGCTAAACCTGAAATATCTATTTCTGAATTTATAGTCTTGAGTAATCTTGGGTATCATTGTGATTCACTTCTTTAATTCCAGTCTATAATTTGTCTTTTGTTTTCCTTTTTGAGTGTTATAATCTGGGAGTTTTTCTCCAACTTTTGTTTTAAAACCACTGATTATAAAAATATCAAGTTCTCCATTTGTGTTTTAGAACCTGCAGTAGATTTTTGCCATTACCCTAGTTCATACCTCATAGTATCTTGCCTAGACTATTGCCGTAGTATCTTGACTGGTTTTTCTGCCTTCTTTCTCTTTGCCCAAATCCATTCTTCACACATCTACCAGAATTAATAACATCAATATTCTTTATAAAATCCTTTGTTGGTCCTGTGCTGCCTACTGGATAAAATCTAAACTTCGCCTAGCATTCATGGCCATTCATAATCTGTCCTTAACTTACTGTTTTGGCCCCAAGTCCCACCCCTTTCTGTTCCCAGACTCAGGATGGCACTTAAGTTTCATCTCCTGGACCAGCCTTCTTCTGTTGTTTTTGGACTGTCTTTTGAGAAGGATTCTGAGGTCTCATGTTGGCTTTAAGCTTGCTTTAATTGATTAGCTGTGTCTGTTACATGAGATGGTGGAAGAGTAGTAGCATGTGAATAAGAAATTATCATGCCTACCCTTGCCACATGGCATATACTTAGGCATACCCTTGCCACATGGTATATACTTTGGCCTAGGTATACCACATGGGACACCCTTCTCTGTACATGCCATGTTTTATGCTTTCTTGCTTTTGCTCCTTCTGTGCTTTTTGGCCTGGAATATATCTCTCTTTTGCTTGTGAGATGTTTGCCTTTCAAGCGTTTTAAATCTCACTTCTCTGAAGATTTTTCCGGCATCGGAGCAGACTTATGTACTTTCTTCATTGTGCTACCAGGGGTTTTGTTACTATAGTTAGTAGAAGAGCATTGAGTCTGTGTGTGTCTGTTTTAATGGGTCAGTTTACCCAACTAGATGGTCAGCTCTGTGAGACCAAATACATATTTATCTTTGTTTCCTCAGTTCCCAGCATAGTATCTGGCACAAAATAGGTGCTAAATAAATGTGTGTTGATTTGAATTGTATCTGATTCTCCTGCCTAAAAATAACTGCGTTTTCTTTTTGGTTTCTTAGTATGTTTAGAAAGTATCAGAGACTTAAGAATAAGAGTTTATTCTATTTTAATATACAATTCGATCAAAATGAAATCATAAAAGTTACATATGTTTTGGTAAGAAGCTGATGTCAGAGGAATTGTTTCTGGCCAAAAATGTGCCCTTTGGTCTAATAGGATTAATTCTTTGTTAAAAATAGTTAATAATTTATATTTGAAGATTGGTCTGTAATTTGACCAATTCCAAATGCCAGTCAATTGGAGAGATAATCAGAACTGGCAACATAGAAAAACCCATGCCTTTAGAATTGTACTGAGGGTAGTATAATCCAGGACTTCCAACTGGTTCAACCCCCTGCTGAGAATTTGCATTTCTAACAAGTTCCCAGGCAATGCTAATGCTGCTGGTTAGGGACCAATTCTGAGAACCGCCCCCCCCAACTAGTGGTTCTCAAAATTTATCATACATGAGCATCACCTGGGGATCTTGTTAAATGTGGATTCTGATTCAGTATATCTGGGGGTGGAAATGCAAATTCTTAGCGGGGGTTGAAACCAGAATGAACTTGTTTGAAACCTTGGTATAATCCTTGGAGAATAAAGGCTATATTATGCTAAATAACACCAATATAATTACCTGTTTTCTTCATTTTCACATAGAGTGAAAGTCATACTTTTCCTTTTAGGATATGTATATAGTTTATCAAAAATCATTGCTAGCTCAGATGCCTTCCAGCTGGTAGGTATGGGGAAATTTGGTAGTGTTAAATATCTCTTAAAAATGGCTGTTTTTGGTTTAAAAAAGGAAAGTCAAGTTGCAGGATAAGAGATGATGACTGCTGTGTAGTGTGAGCTCTGTGTATTTGTTGCTCAAAGTTATAGTCCATCTAGCCTTTTGGCATATTGCCAGCACATTTTAGTTCTCTTACTTCATATTCTTTGGAGAGGCTGTTATGTAGCCTGATACTACTACCACCAATTTCTAGTTTTGCTACTTAAGCTGTTTGTGAACTGACCTCACCATACTGCTTTGAGAACTATGATGAAAGTTACAACTGTGGAATGATCTGTCTGAATATTTGGAAGTGTTTGTCTTTGCATCTTTCTAGCATGCAAGGAAGGAGTAGACACAGATCTCAAATAATTTGTTAAGTGAGTGTTTCTTGTACCTTTTTTGTTTTTTTACATGAATAAGCACCAGTTTATAATGGTTTGTGGGGTTTTTCTGCTGTTTACTTTGCACAGTAGAGGATAAGAGTATATTTCTAAGTGTTATATTTGAAAGTGCACATAATTGACATTTAACAATGCTAGCGTTCGAAAGGACCATCGTTAGAATAAATGTCAAACTTATTTTTATGAACAATAGATATGATCCTGACCCTGATTTGATGCTGGGTCTATTATTCTATTATTCTAATGTTTGAACATTACATAAATAATATTTCTTCTTTCCAAAAGAGAAAAATTAGCTTTTCATTATTTTTAATATGGGAGGAACTTGAGTAGATTAGCCTTTAAGAAGAATGATTAGTGCCTTTTTAAAACTTGAACCTAACTAAAAATTACTTCATACTATATTTAAACTAATTTAGAGGTATGCCACCATTCTGTGAGTATTTTTTACATTTAAGGAACTAAGAATGAACAATGGTATAAATCTACCAACTAGATAAGTGTCTAGCAATGCAGAAATTGCTGTTTGGGAGCGGTGTTGCTATTTCTACTTGTTGAAGTAATTTGATGGTTGATCTCTAATGGTTGAAAGATCCAGAAGTATAAAACTTAAGATAAATGTGGTACAGGTAGAAAGTGAAACAGTGGATGTATTTCTGTTATGTAACAAATTAAGTGAAAAAAGAAAAGAAAATCTAAATAGTTAAGCAATTTTTGTAACTAATTAGGATGTAGAAATCTGAACTCTTTATGGTAGCTTGGGTAAACTGTTCTAGAATGTTTGCTTTGTTGTAGTCTTGTTATTTTGGATGTTGACCTATAATTTGAGTCAAGACATTTAGTAGTAAAGCCAGGATGAAATCTTTGCAGTTTCCCTAAGTTATTTAAAATATTAATAGAAAGGAATACAGTCATTCTGCCTCAAGTTTTGCAATCATTTTACAATTTCATGTAGCTGTAGAGTTGGTCTTCCAGTCAATTTCAGGTAATTTTGAAGCTGAGGAAATTGTTGTACTATAGTTTATTCCTAAGACTTTAGGAAATAAAAATGAAAATTCTTAGTGTAGTAAATATTGTTGGTAAATATTATTGATATTGTAGTAAAAATAGTTAACATTGTTGCTGTCAGCTGAATTGAGTTTGGATATTTTATTTAATGCTTTTTACAGGAGAAAAAAAATGTGTAGATAACTTTTCGTGTGACAGCCACAATGCAAATTTATAAGCTTTTTTCATACTCCTTTTAAAGGTGTTAATCTGTATTTTAGAGAAGTGAAGCAAAGATAGACTAAATAACTTTCGAAGGTAGGAAGAAATTTTAAGTGTTTTTTCCTTTTGAAATTTTAGATTTTATTTTAAAGGAAGAGGAGTCCTTAATCTTGAGCTGCCTTTAGCAATAGACTGTGACCCACCTTTCTTGTGTTTTTATACAGAGCCGTTTAACTTATGGCTTTCATTGCTCAGAGTTGTAAGGGAAAAAAAGAAAACTTTTCCTGTTGTGCAGAGGAAAATGACTTCAGTTTTGTTGACCTCGAGTATGTATATAACCCCAGATGGGCACACTTTCCGCTCCTACAGATGTGGTGGTACTTTTGGGGAGAGGAGGCTTTTGAGTAATAGTTTTAATTTCCTTAAGTCGTCAGTGATTTAAAGACTTGGTGTTGATTATAACTCTGCCCTACTGCTGTCTAGGGTGACATCACTGTTTTTATGCTGGGGAAGTCAACAAGCATTTACGTAGGAATTACATAGTCATGTTTCTTCTGCAAAAGAGTGCTTTTTAATCATCCTTTCCTTCTTCCCCTCCCATGCCCCCCAGAAGCCAAACATTCGCACTGAAACACAGGAAATTAATTTTGAAAATGTTGTGCTAATTAGAAGTCTGCTGTAAAAAAGGAAAAAGAAGTCTGTTATTTTTGAGTATAAATATGCAAAAATAAAATTTTTGTTTAATGTGTCCTTGTTGGGATTATTTTAGGCTCAAACTTGTTTAAAAACGTAAACGTAATTTATTCACTTAGTTACTTGGAGGACTTTGCTTCTGCATTTCCTGACATCAAAAGACCTGACTTTTTTTTTTAAACTGACAAAGGATTAAACAAAATCTGCCTTTGTTGCATGAAAGTTGCAATTATTTCAGTGACACAACAGGATACTACAGTGTATCTCAATAGATGATAAGCAAGGATCCTTTAGTTAACTAGGGGAAGAGTGACAAGTACCATTTCCTTGCTGTTCCTGTGTAAATAGAAATAAAGGTAGCAGCAGTCTTGAACTTTTTTTTAAATGTGTCATTGGAGCCTTATGTGGTGTAAGTTATTTAACTCTAGCTGAAGTTCTCTGAAAAAAAGTCAGTTTTAAGCTGTACCAAGAATTTTCTGATTTTAGCTGCCACCTATAGTGGCAAATTTAGGAACAACTTGCTTGCTACCTAATCTGAGATGAGAGGACTGAAATGTTTATGTCAGTGAATATAATCTGCTTAATGAAACTCCCAAAAAGGAGCTCAGAAAAATGTTGACCTAGTCAGTCCATATGTATGAACACATACTTTGTAAAGACTTACCTCGTGTGCTTTTCTTTCTTAGCATGGAAGGAATTGATGTGAACTGCAAATACCCTTTACCCTGATGGAATAATTAGGATTGCAGTGTGTCTCATGCACTGTTAGTGCCTGTGCTTTTGTGAAGAATGTATGTTGTTTTATTTTTAGATTTTATGTTCGAATGGATATGTATATGGGGGAATGTTTCTCGTTATCCTGGCCAGGAACCTTCGTTACCAACTTTTGCTCTGAGGAAGATCAATTACCTTGAAATGAACCAGCATACTTGGAAGATACCCTTCCTTTGGCTTTGAATAGGATTTGAAATGTTCTCATATCAAAACCTGCACAGCAGCAGGAACCCAGTATTAAAAATGTATCTTTAAATAGATAAAGAGCATGACTGATCTAAGCCTACGGTTTTACATTGTTTGGCTCAGAGTAAAAAGATTTGGACCACAATATGCATCCTGTATGTGTGTGTCTGACTGAGACTTTTGCATTTGTGCCAATGGGTATTTATATTTCTCTACAACTTTTCTGCTTTTGTACCAGGAGCTTTCTGCTCTCTATGTGTCCTTCAGTGCTCGTTGAATAGTAATTTGTTACTATCCAATGGTTATGTTTTAAGCTACTGGTGAAATAAAGATCACATCTTGGAAAATGTTGTAGAATAGATCAATGATTATATGTGGACATGTTAGGGTTTAATGAGGTCAGAGTAAAAGTGGTAAACATCAGAGACGATTATTGACCAAAATACTTAGAATACCAAATAGTGACCCAAAATAAGCATCGTCTTCTACTCAGGTTAAAATAGATGAGCACACTACTGCTTCCATTTCAGAAGTAATAGTTTTGATTTAAAAATAGACAATGGTTTTTAATTAGGACAAATTGAACCTAACTGTGAGTTATTCATCTAGAGCGAGGACCGTTTACATGGGGCTGCGTTCCTGAAAGGACCATGATTCTCTGATAATTCCAGCTAATTCTCAGTCCTCATCTTATTTGCCCTGTCAGTAGCATTTAATCCAGTTGGTTTTTCTTTCCTCTGGGAAGTGTTTTCTTCCCTTGGCTTCTAGGATACCAGCTCTTGGTTTTTCTTCTACTTCACTGACATTCCTTCTCAGTCTCCTTTACTGTTTCTTTTTCTTTCCTGTTTTAAAATACTGGATTGACCTTGGGCTCAGCCTTGGTTTTTTTTTTTTTTTTCCTCTTTTATCTTCACTCAGTCACTTGTGATGTCACCCAGGCTTATCCCTTTAAATACCATTTTATATGCTAACAACTCCCAGATTTTCGCCTTTAGCTTAGACCTCTTCCCTGAATTCTAAACTTATATATCCAACTGCCTACTACTTTATGCCTCCATTTAATGGTCTGATAGGCATTTCAAAATTGAGTTGGCCAGAATAAAATTCTCACTGTTTACAAGTAAAGCCAGTGCCTCGCTCAGTCTTTCTGTGTCAGTAAAATGGCTTTTCCATCCTTCCAGTTCTTCTAAATCGTGGCGTTGTCATTGATGCCTCTCTTTCAGTCCTACATTTAGTCCATTAGCAAATGCTATTGACTCTGTCTTTAAATTATGTGCAGAACCTGAGCATCTCTACTTACCACACCCTGGTCTAAACTATTATTGGATTATTGCAGTTGCTTCCTAACTGGGCTCCTTGCTTCCGTCTTTACCCTTTACCACCTTATAGCCTATTCTCAACAGCGCAGCCAGAGTGATCCTCTTGAAGCATAAGGTAGATTATTCTAGCCAGACCTTCAGGTGCTTTCCATTTCCTCAGTGAAAAAGAGGCTTTCCAGTTACTGGTCTCTGCTTGAAGCCTCCTTCTGAGTATCTGCATGGCTTACTCCTCTTTTTTCAGGTCCTTACTAAAAATGCGGGGGGGCCTTTCCTGACCATCCTATTTTAATACTATGTATATACCCCCAACCTGCCTACTTGCTTGTGTACTCTTTGTCTTTTCTTGGCTTTGTTTTTTCCCATGACCCTTACCACCACCTGACATACTGTAGTACTAATTTATTTATCTTTCTGAAATCAACTTTGAGGTATAACTTACATAATAAAATGCACACATTTTAAGAATGCAGTTGGATGATGTATTTTGACAAATGTAACAATGACCCTAATCAAGATTTAGAAGATTTTTATCACTCTAAAAAGTTACTTCTTGCCTCTTCTGAGTCTATTCTGCCATCTCAAACCCCTGCTTCTGGCAATTCTAACCTGATTTCTATCACTGTAGAATAATTCTGCCTACTCTAGAACTTCATATACATGGACTATAAAAATGGAATTATTATAATGTGTATTCTATAATTTATGTAGCTTCTTTCACTGAGCATAATGCTTATGAGAGTTATCCATGTTGTTGTGTGTATCAGGTAGGGGCTCCTCAGGGGCTGTCTGTTAGGTTTCAGTTCTACTTACTGCAGTGCCCTTGCCTTTGTGCCGCATCCCTATGATTTTTGGTTTCATCTTCAGGTTGGCTGCAGGAGTTCAAGGATTTCTTTCAGACGTGACAACATCCAGAGTTAGAAAGTGCCGTGTCTTGTGGTGTCACTTTCTTTAGAGCAAAGAAATCTTTCCCAGAAGTCTTCCAATGGGCTACTTCTCACATCTCACATCTGTGACAAGAACTGAGCCACATGCTTAGGCTCAAATCTTAGGGGATGGGACTATCATGATTGGGTCATACCAATCAAAATTCACTCCTTGATTTACTTCTATGAGTCATTTGGGGGTCTGGAGGGTTCCCCAAAAAATTGGAGCTCTGTTAACAAAGAAAAAGGAATACCTACTGGGTAGCTAAAAAAAAATTTTTTTTTTTTTTTTTTTTAGCTAACGAGTAGTGTCTGTTAAAATCATCAATAACAGTCATTACAGTGAACGCTACATGAAGTGCTAACTACGTGAAAACTGTCGGTAGTATACCAAAACAAAAGCAAACCCATTGCCATCAAGTCGATTCCGACCCATAGCTACCCTAGAGGAGGAGTAGAACTGTTCCGTAGAGTTTCCAAGGAATGGCTGGTGGATTTGAATTGCTAACCTTTTTGGCTAGCAGCCATATCACTTAACTACTGTGCCACCAGGCCTCCTGAATTAGGGATAGTCTAATCAGAGAGTATAGGTAGGAATCTATTGAAGTAATTTAGGAATACAGTAATAAGAGCATAAATTAAGATGGTGGGAGTGGAATGGAGAGGAAGAGAGTCAGTATAAAAGAAAGTGACAGGTCTTAGTGATAAATTGAGGATATAGAAGACAAGGAGGATACTATAGGTTTTGAGGGTAAGATGAGTGGACAAGTGGTGATATTGACAGAAGGTGGTATTGAGATGGGGAAACTGCTTGTAGGGAACAGTGGGTTGGGTAGATAAAATGAATTTAATTTTAGGAATGTTGGCTTTGAAGAGATGTGGAACGTACTAGCAGAATGACCATTGGATGATGTTCGACATAGTACAGTAAGAGAAACTGGTATGTCTTTGGGAGTCATTAGCCAATCTGAAGCCTTGAAAATGAGTTCTCTGAGGAACTTGGGGTAGAGAGCTTAACAGAGAACCTTGTGTAAGGCTCGCAATAGGGACACTGGAGGAGAAACAGGAAGCTGGGATTTAGAGATACAGTGGTTGATGAGGCTAGGAGACAGGGGAACTGAATAGTATAGTACAATGATGAAGCAGCTCCTTCAGAGTTAGACTTGAGTATACTGTGTTCTGTAGATTTCTTTTGCCTGAGGTATGGCTGTTCAGTTGATATATTTCTGGGTTAAAATATAATACTTTATTACTTATTTTGTTGCTCAAGTTGTTCCTGCTTTGGCCATTCAAGTTCTTTCAGGTTGTCTCCCGTGTCCTTTTAACATGCCACAACCTTTTGTTTTTTGAAGACTTCCTTACTTTCTAGTGCTGCAATGTCCTTCAGCCCTAGGAGTGAGTCATTTCTCCAGGAAGCCTTGGTTCCTTTTATTGGAGAATAGTATTTAGAAACCAAGATATGGAAGCTGGATGTGTTCACTGCTACTGAGGTGTCCCCATTTCTAGGCCCTTTCAGCAGATAGAGCTATATTAACTCACGTGTACACACATATCTATGATTGTTTCTAAGCCTTTCCATTCATTGTTGCTGTTGTTAGGTGCCCTCAAGTCGGTTCCAAGTCATAGTGATCCTACATACAACAGAGCCAGATGCTGCCCAGTCCTGCACCATCCTTACAATCCTTCTTATGCTTGGACCCATTGTTGGCAGCCAGTGTTTCAGTCCATCTCGTTGAGGGCCTTCCTCTTTTTCACTCACCCTTTGCTTTACCAAGTGTGATATCCTTCCTCCAGGGACTGGTCCTTCCTGGTAACATGTCTAAAGTATGTGAGATGAAGTCTCATCATCCTTGCTTCTGAGGAGCATTCTGGATGTACTTCTTCCGAGACAGGTTTGTTCGTTCTTTTGGCAGCCCATTGTATATTCACTATTCTTCACCAACACCATAATTCAAAGGTGTCAGTTCTTTGGTTTTCCTTATTCATTGCTCAGCTTTCACATGCATATGAGGCGATTGAAAACACCATGGCTTAGTACAACGTGTACAAGGCAAGGTCATGGTAGCCCCGTAGAGACATCCAAACTCCCTGAGGGACCAAATTGCTGGGGTGAGGGCTGAGGGAACCATGATCTCCGGGAATATCTAGCTCAATTGGCATAACATAGTTTATAAAGAATATGTTCTACATTCTCCTTTGGTGAGTAGCGTCTGGGGTCTTAAAAGCCTGTGAGCGGCCATCTAGGAGACTCCACTGGTGTCACCCCTTCGGGAGCAAAGAAGAATGAAGAAAAGTGAAGATACAAGGGAAAGATTAGTCCAAAGGACTAATGGACCACATCTACCACGGCCTCCACCACACCGAGTCCAGTACAACGAGATGGTGCCTGGCTACCACTGCTGACTGCTCTGACAGGGATTGCAGTAGAGGGTCCCAGACAGAGCTGGAGAAAAATGTAGAAAAAAATTCTAACTCAAAAAGAAAGACCAGACTTGTTGGCCTGACAGAGACAGGAGAAATGCTGAGAGTATGGCCCCCGGACACACTTTCAGCTCAGTAATGAGGTCACTCCTGAGGTTCACCCTTCATCCAAAGATTGAACAGTCCCATGGAACAAAACAAGACTACAGGGGCACATCAGCCCTGGGGCAGGGACTGGAAGGCAGGAAGGAACAAGAAAGCTGGTAATAGGGAACCCATGGTTGAGAAGGAAGAGCGCTGACATATTGTGGGGTCGTTAACCAATGTCATATAACAATGTGCGTACTGACTGTTTGATGAGAAACTACTTCTGTAAACCTTCACCTAAAGTACAATTAAAAAAAGAGAAAACATCATAGCCTGGGTCAGGTGCACCGTAGTTCTTAAAGCGACATCTTTGCTTTTTAATACTCTAAAAAAAAAAAAAAAAAAAAATTTTTTTTTTTAAAGAATTAAGTCTTTTGCAGCAGATTTGCCTATTGCAATGCTGTCTTACTTGTCTAGTGCTGCTATAACAGAAATACCACAAGCAGATGGCTTTAACAAAGAAAAATTTATTCTGTCACAATCTAGTAGGCTAGAAGTCCAGATTCAGGGTACCAGGTCCAGGGGAAGGCTTTCTCTCACTGTTGGCTCTAGAGGAAGGTCCTTGTCATTAATCTTTCCCTGGTCAAGGAGCTTCTCAGTGCAGGGACCCCAGGTCTAAAGGACACGCTATGTTCCTGGTACTTCTTTCTTGGCGGAATGATGTTCCCATGTCTCTCTGCTCACTTCTCTGTCGTATATCTCAAAAGAGATTGGCTCAAGATACAATCCAGATCTTGTAGATTGAGTCCTGCCTTATTAACATAACTGCCTCTAATCCCATCTCATCAATGTTATAGAGATAGGATTTACAACACATAGGAAAATCACATCAGATGACAAAATGGTGGATAGCCACACAATACTCGGAATTATGGCCCAGCCAAGTTGATAGATATTTTGGGGAGACACAATTCAATCCATGACAAATGTGTTGTTTGATTTCTTGACTGCTGCTTCCATGGGTATTGATTGTGGATTCAAGTAAAATGAAATCCTTGACAACTTGCAGTCTTTTCTCCATTTATCATGATGTTGCTTATTGGTTCAGTTGTGAGGATTTTTGTTTTCTTTATGTTTAGGTGTAATCTGTACTGAAGGCTGTATGTAGTCGCTGATCTTCATCAGTAAGTGCTTTAAGTCCTCTTCATTTTCAGCAAGCATAGTTGTATCATCTCATAACTCAGGTTGTTAATGAGTCTTCCTCCAGTTTTGATGCCACATTTTTCTTCTTACCTCCAGTCTTGATGGCACATTCTTCTTCTTGTAGTCCAGCTTCTTGGATTATTTGCTTAGCATACAGATTGAATAAGTGTGGTGACAGGATACAGCCCTGATGCACACCTTCCTTGACTTTAAACCAGACAGTATCCCCTTGTTCTATTCTAATGACTGCTTCTTGGTCTGTGTACAGGTTCCTCGTGAGCACAATTAAATGTTCTGGAATTCCCATTCTTCACCATATTGCCTGTAATTTGTTATGATCCACACAATCGAATGCTTTTGCATAGTCAGTGAAACACAGGTAAACATCTTTCTGGTGTTCTCTGCTTTCAGCCAGGTTCTGTCTGACATCAGCAACGTTACCCCTTGTTCCATGTCCACTTCTGAATCTGGTTTGAACTTCTGGGAGTTCCCTGTCCATGTATTGCTCCAACCTCTTGTGAATGGTCTTCAGCAAAATTTTAGTTATGTGATATTAATGATACTGTTTGGTAATTTCTACATTCTGTTGAATCACCTTTCTTTGGAATGAGCACAGATATGGGTCTCTTCCAGTTGGTTGGCCAGGAAGCTGTCTTCCAAATTTTTTGGCTTATATGAGTGAGTGGGTTCATTGTTGCATTCATTTGTTGAAATATCTCAGTTGGTGTTCCATTCAGTTCCTGGAGCCTTGTTTTTCACTGTTCCCTTCAGTGCAGCTTGGACTTCTTCCTTCAGTACCATTGGTTCTTGATCATATGCTACCTCCTGAAATGGTTGAATGCTGACCAATTCTTTTTGGTACAGTGACTCTGTGTATTTATTCCATCTTCTTTTGATGCTTCCGGTGTTGTTCAGTGTTTTTCCCGTAGAATTCTTCAGTATTGCAACTGAGTCTTGAATTCTTTCGTCATTTCTTTCAGCTTGAGAAATGTCAAGGTGTTCTTTCCTTTTGGTTTTCTAACTCCAGGTCTTTGCGCATTTCATTGCAATGCTTTACTTTGTCTTCTTGAGCTGCCCTTTGAAATCTTCTGTTCACTTTTTTACTTCATCATTTCTTCCATTTGCTTTAGCTATTCTTCATTCAAGAGCAAGTTTCAGAGTCTCTTCTGACATCCATTTTGGTCTTTTCTTTCCTGTCTTTTTAATGACCTTTTGCTTTCTTCATGTATGATGTCCTTCATGTCATTCCACAACTCATTTGGTCTTCAGCCATTAGTGTTCAATATGTCAAATCTGTTCTTGAGAGGATCTCTAAATTCAGGTGGGATATACTTAAGGTTGTATTTTGGCTTTCGTGGACTTGCTCTAATTTTCTTCAGCTTCAGCTTTATCTTGTATGTGAGCGATTGATGTTCTGTTCCACAGTCAGCCCCCAACCTTGTTCTGACTGATGATATTGAGCTTTTTCCATTGTCTCTTTCTACAGATGTAGTCAGTTTGATTCCTGTATATTCCCTCTGGCAATGTCCACGTGTATGGTTGCTGTTTATGTTGTTGAAAAAAGGTATTTGCCATGATCTTACAAAATTCTATCATGCAATGTCCAGCATCATTTTTGTCACAAAGGCTGTGTTTCCCAAGTACAGATCCTTCTTTGTTTCCAACTTTTGCATTCCAATCACCAGTAATTATCAGCACATCTTGATTGCATGTTTGATCAATTTTAGACTGCAGAAGTTGGTAAAAATCTTCAGTTTCCTCATCTTTGGCGTTAGTGGTTGGTGCATGAATTTGAATAATAATTGTATTAACTGGTCTTTCTTGTAGGCTTATGGATATTATCCTATCACTGATAGCATTGTACTTCAAGATAGATCTCGAAATATTCTTTTTGAGGATGAATGTGACGCCATTCCTTTTTAATTGGTCATCCCTGGTGTAGTAGACCATATGGTTGTCTGATTCAAAATGGCCAGTACCAATCCATTTCAGCTCACTGATGCCTTGGATATCAATCTTTATGAGATCCATTTCATTTTTGACAACTTCCAGTTTTCCTAGATTCATATTTCATACGTTCCATGTTCCGATTATTAATGATGTTTGTGACTGTTTCCTCTCATTTTGAATCGTCCCACATCAACAGATGAAGGTCCCAAAAGCATTACTCCATCCACATCATTAAGATGGACTCTACTTTGAGGAGGGAGCTCTTCCCTAGTCGTATTTTGAGAGCCTTCCAACCTGAGGGGCTCATTTTCTAGCACTATAGCAGACAGTGTTCCTCTGGTCAGTTTGTCATACTGTGGTGGCTTGCATGTTACTGTGATACTGGAAATTATGCCACCAGTATTTCAAATGCCAGTAGGGTCATCCATGGTGGATAGGTTTCAGTGGAGCTTCTAGACTAAGGCGACCAGGAAGGAGGACCTGGCAGTCTACTGAAAAAATTGGCCAGTGAAAACTTATGAATAGCAGTGGATCTTGACCGTGTATGTCAGAAACATTTCTGCACTGTTTTATTTTGTTCCCTTGATCAGTATGCCATTGATCTATGTCATTTTGCCAGTTTCGATTATTATAGCTTTATGGTAAGCCTAGAAATCAGGTACTGTGAGTTCTCTGATTTTGTTCTTTTTCATAACTGTTTTAGCTATTCCATATCCTTTGTTTTTCCATATAGATTTTAGAATCAGCTTGTTAATTTCTGCATAAAAGCTTGCTGGGAGTTTGACTGGAATTGTATAGAATCTATAAATTAAATTGGGGAGAACTGACATCTTAGGAATGTGGAGCCATCTGATAAACGACCATAGCATATCTCTCCATTTTTTTGTGTGTATTTGATTTTTCTCATTTTTTGTAGGTTTTAGCATATAAATCTTACACTTATTTTGATATATTTGCCTCTAGATATTTTATGGTTTTTGATGCTGTTATAAATGGTACTGTATTTTTACGCAGATAATGCCCCCCCTTCGACATTTGTTTGCCAACCACGCCCCCTCTCTCCCATAAGGTATTTTCATAATTGCTGCTAAGCCAATTTTTTAAACATGTTGACAAACGTAGAAGGTGTACATTATTTGTGTAAAAATGCAGTGCTTGAAAATGTTGCCAATGGTTCATTGCTAAGATATCGAAATTGGTTTTTAATTGAAATTTTTATTGAGCTAGTTATAAATTCTTATGCACTTGTAAGAAATAACACAGAGAGATTCCCTTGTATACTGTGCCCAGTTTCCCTCAACAGTAACATTTTGTAAAATTATAATAACCAGGATATTGATGTTGATACAGTGTACTGATCTTAGTCAAATTTTCCTAGCTTTATTTGCACTAATTTGTATGTATGGGGGTGTATTAAGTTCTTTACAATTTTATCCCCTGTGTAGGTTCCTGTATCCACTACCACAGTCAACATACTGAACAAAGAGATTGGATTTTGTATTGTACTACCTTGTAAAACTCATATATTATTAGTTTAGTTTTTTTGTAGATTTTTGGGGGCTTTTTTCTATATAGATAGTCATATCACTTAGAAATAAAGCTTGTTTCACTTCGTCCTTTTTCATCTGCTGTTATTTCATTTTTGTGGCTTATTGCACTGGATAGGATTTCTGGTGCAATGTTTCCAGTACAGTGTTGAATTGTGAGAGCGGACTTCTTTGCCTTGTTCCTGATGTTAACAGGAAAGCCCGTGATGTTTCACCATTTGGAGGTGTTTTATAGATGCCATTTATCAGGTTGAGGAAGTTTCCTTCTATTAGTTTGCTGAGAGTTTTTTTTTTAAGTTGGATTTTTTTCAAATGCTTTTTTAGCATCAATAGCGATGATCATATGGTTTTCTTTTTGGTCTGTTGATTTGGTGAATTACACTGATTGATTTTCTAATATTGAACTAACCTTATATTTTTGGATAAATCTCACTTGGTCATGATGTATTATCCTTTTTATATATTGCTAGATTCAGCTTGCTAATGCATTACATTTTGTGTGTGTATTCATGATATGTAGGTCCCTCGCCTTCCCCCCCACAATGCCTTTGTCTCATAAAGTGATTTGGAAATTGTTCTATTTTCTGAAAAGAGTTTGTGTAGAATTATTTTTGTTATGTATTATTTTTAAGTGTTTGAAAACATCCACTAGTGAAGCCATCTGGACCAGGAGTTTTCTTTGTGGAAAGGTTTTTAACTATGAATTCAATCTCTTTTAATTATTGTTTTTTTTAAAAAAATATATATTTATATATAAACACAATGTTTGCTAGTTCAATATTTTTCAGGTGTACAATTGAATTCAATCTCTTTAATATCTATTCCTATTATCTGTTTCTTCTTGAGTGGCCTATGAATGGAATCATACAATATGTGATCTTTCATGACTTGCTTTTTTCACTTAGCATGTTTTCAAGGTCCATCCATGTCGTACCACATATCATTCCTTTTTTATGACTGAATAATATTCCATTGTATGGATATGCCACATTTTTTTATACATCTATGGATGGACAATTGGGTTGTTTCCGCTTTTTAGCTGTTATGAATAATGCTACTGTGAACATTCGTGTATAAATTTTTGTGCAGACATGGCTATGTTTTTATTTCTCTTGGATATATACCTAGAAGTAGAATTGCTGGACCACATGATAACTCTGTGTTTAATGTTTTGAGGAACTGCCGGGCTGTTTTTCCAAAGTGGCTACATCATTTTACATTCCCACCAACAACGTATGAGGGTTCCCATTTTTCCACATTCTCACCAACAGTTGTTATTATCTTTTATTTTTTCATTGTTACCATCCTAGTAGGTGTGATCATCCTTTTACTTTTAACCTATCTGTGTATTCATATTTAAAGTGGATTTCTTGTAAACTGTATATAGTTGGTCTTGCTTTTTATTTTAATATGACACTCTTTGCCTTTTAATTGGAGTATTTATTTACTTTTCAAATAATTAGTGCTATGATTGGATTTAAATCTACCATCTTGCTAGTTTCTGTTTATCTCATTTGTTCTTTATTCCTTTTTTCCCCTTTTTCTGCCTCCTTTTACACTGATTATCTTTTGTGATGCTGTTTTATTTTCACTTATGCTGATTAGTTTTTCCTCTATTAAAATAATTTTTATAGTGGCTGCCCTATGTTTTACAATAAAAAACAAAAATATGCCTCTTTAATTTATAACAGTCTGTCTTCAAGTAATGTACCACTTCATCTTTAATATTATATGCTAAATTCCTTGTTCCCATCCTTTGTCTTATTGTTATAAATTTTACATAATGTTATACCAAAACCAAATCTACTGCGTTAGAGTCGATTCCAACTCATAGCGACTCTACAGGACATCGTAGAACTGCCCCATAGGATTTCCAAGGCTGTGAATCTTTACGGAAGCAGACTGTCATATCTTTCTCCCATAGAGCGGCTGGTAGGGTTGAATCACCAATGTTTTGGTTGGTAGCCGAGCGCTTAACCCCTGCACCAGCAGCACTCCTTACATATGTTATAAACCCCATAATACATTGTTACTATTTTTGTTTTGTTTAGATCAGGGGTCCACAAGCTTTTTCTGTAAAGAGCCAGATAGTAAAATTTTCGGCTTTGTTGGCCATATGATCTGTGTCATAACTTTCTCTCTTAACTCTGCCTTATAGTGAGAAAGCAGCCGTAGATAATACATAAACAAATGAGTGTGGCTAGATTAGCCCACAGTCCATAGTTTGCCAAACCCCTTTTTTGACAGTTAACTATCTTTTAAAGTGATTAATAAAAAGAAAAACGTGTCTATTATAGTCATCTTAATTTTATACTATTTCTAGTGCTTTTCATTTCTGGTATCATACTCCTTCTGGAGTCTTCTTTCCTATGGTGTATGCCTGCCAGGATAAATTCTCTCAGCCTTTGTTTGAATTTCTCCTTCATTTTTGAAAGATATTTTCACTATCTGTGTAGTACTTTTTTCTTTCAGTACTTTGAAAATATTACTTCCTTGTCTTCTGTCTTGCATATTTTATGACAGGAAGTTTGTTTTAATTCTTATCTTTCCTTCTCTGAATGTAATGTGTCCTTTCTCTGGCATCCTTCAAGATTTTCTGTCTATCTTTGCTTTTCAGTAGTTTGACGATGATATGTCTAGGTGTTTTTTTGTTTTTATTTTATCTAGGTGAATTCTACATTTAAAAAAGTATTTGTGTTTTAGGTGAAACTTTACAGTGCAAATTAGTTTCTTATTCAAAAACTTATACAAAAATTATTTTGTGACATCGGGTGCAGTCTCTGCAATGTCGGCACTCGGCCTCTTTCCCTTTCTACACCGGGTTCTCCAGTCCATTCTTCCAGTTTTCCTGTTCCTTCCTGCCTTCTTGTCTTTGCTTTTGGGCAGGTGTTGCCCATTTGGTCTTATATACTTGACTGAACTAAGAAGCACGTTTCTCATGTGTGTTACTATTTGTTTTGTAGGCCTGTCTGATCTTTGACTGAATGGTGGACTTCAAGAGTGGTTTCACTTCTGTGTTAGCAGGTGTCTGGGGGCCATAGTCTTGGAATTCCTCCAGTCTCTGTCAGACTAGTAAGTCTGGTCTTTTTTTGTGAATTTGAATTTTGTTCTACATTTTTCTCCTGCTCTGTCGAGGACCCTCTATTGTGATCCCTGTCAGAGCAGTCAATGGTGGTAGCCAGACACCGTCTAGTTTTTCTGGGCTCAGGCTGGTGGAGGCTGTGGTTCACGTAGTCCGTTAGTCCTTTGGACTAATGCTTTCCTTGTGTCTTTGGTTTTCTTTATGCTTCTTTGCTTCGGATGGAATGGGACCAGTAGATGTATCTTAGGTGGCTGCTTGCAAGCTTTTAAGACCCCAGACGCTACTCACCAAAATAGGGTGTAGAACATTTTCTTTACGAGCCGTGTTATACCAGTTGACCTAGATATCCCCCAAGTGTGGATTTATTTTGCTTGTGGTTCTCTGGGTTTCTTGAACTAGTATTTTTTTGTTACTTGTTTTAGAAAATTCTTGTTCATTCTGTCTTCAAATATTTCTTCAGCTCCATTCTCTCTTCACCTTCTGGATCTCTAATTACATGCATGTTCGACTGATATTGTCTCTTAGGTCTTGGATACTATATCCTATTTTTTTTTGTTCTTTGTTTTTAAATTTTATTACTTACTCTGTCTTTGGTTTGGATAATTTTTATTGACCTGTCTTCAAGTTTACTTGAACTTTGCCACCCACCTAATTAAGAACACTGTAAATTAAATTCTGTGCTGTGTATTTGAGGTTTTCTAGGCCATATAGGTAGGTTTAATGCAGACCACAACCCATTTAGAAGGCCAGTTTATGATTGTACATTTTCAAGGGAGATTTTTGTTTTTTCAATCTACTCACTACAAAGGTAGAGATAGACAAGTTTCTTTTATTGTCCCCTACTGAGGAACAAAGAAGCCTCGGTGATGCAAATGGTTAAATGCTCTGCTGATAACCAAAAGATTGGCAGTATGAACCTATCCAGTGGCACTGTGGAAGAAAAGGCCTGGCTATCTGCTTCTGTAAAGATTATAGCCAAGAAAACCCTATGGGGAAGTTCTGCTCTGTCACACGGAGTTGCTATGATTCAAAATTGACTGGACAGCACCTAAAAAGAACAACTGAGGAGCAAGTTTATTTCTTATTCATAGACCAAAGGTAGAACCCTTTGGGAACTTGGCTTTAAATGAAGGTTCTTCTAATAGAATCTTCACATTGGATGACCCCTAGGCTTTATTTCCTGTTTTTTATTCTGTTTCTTTACCAGTGTGGATACTCAGGGTCTCCAGGATTCCACAGAAACTCTAAGGATGAAAGGCAATTTATTGCTGTCTTACCTTCCAGAGTTCCTGATTCCACTTCATTTTGGGCCTCTATGAAATCCTTCTTTCGTCTTAGCTCAACAACATGTTAAAAAAATTTTTTGCTTTGTTTTAAAATTTTAATTGTTTTTAATCTGGAGGAGTGTTCTCTAGGTTATGTCATAACAGAATTCTCAGGATTTCACAATATGGATATGCCATAATGTTTTAATCACTTCCTTACTGAGAGATTTAGGTTATTTCTGCTTTTTTCTTTTTTTGCTGAAAAATGAAGTAAAATACTCTTTACATGTATTTATGTACTTGTATGAGTAGCTTTCATCATGAATGCAGTGAGGCAAAAAAGGAAGATGGATTCATTCTTATTCAGCCATTTCTGTGCCACTGAATTTGTGGATAACTTGAAACCTAAATGCCACTAGAATATACTGTCACACTTCTTGTAACTTTTTCCCTCCTGTGATTGTTAAGATTGTATGTCAACTTGGCTGGGCCATGATTCTCAGTGGCTTGGCAGTTATGATGTAGTTTGGCAGTCATGTAATGATGTAATCACCTCCATGATGAGATCTGATATGATGTGATCAGCTTCATGATGGGATCTGCTGTGAGTAGCCAGTCAGTTGAAAGGGAGTGTTCTTGGGGGTGTGGCCTGCATCCAATACAGGTAGACTTTCTGGCAAGGCTCGTGGGCTTTTGCTCACTCTGGATCCTGCAGCTGGCTCCTGTTTGTCTGACCCCCATTCTTGGGACTTGAACCAGCAGCTTACCTGCCATCTTGCCTGCTGATCTTGGGATTTGTTAGTTTCCGCAGCCCATGAGCCAGGAGAAGTCTCCCGTCTGATCCACAGACTTGGGACTTTCCAGCCTCTACAACCCTATGAGCCATTTCCTTGATATAAATCTCTCTGTATGTATTTATATGGTTTACTGGTTTTACATTTCTAGAGAACCCAGCCTAAGACACCTCCTAAACAAAGTGTGTTATCATAAGCATTTTGTTATCTTTGCATAGTGTAGGTGCCAGGTGACCATACTTTGGACATATACCCAAAAGACAACATTGCCACTGATCCTGGATTGTGTGTCAGTGGTGTGAACAATTTTAATTCATGCTAAGTTGCAAGAAAGTGGAAGTTATGCAGGACAATTCAGAACACAGCTTCTGATGTTCCCTAAATAACCCAAACCAAAAGCTATTAGGGAATTATGTTTTTCAGATGGCATAATTACTAATCAATGAAGAAGTGAAACAGCAAGGCAGGAAATCCTTTAGAGTTGATGGTGCAGGGTCAACATGGCATTGAGTTCCAGGCCAAAATAGAAGCCTTTTACAAAGAGACGACTCTGGATTATATGACCCTGAGTATTGTGGTACATTGTCTGCATATCATTTGTCCTAGGAGAATGATTGCCGCCTTCATGGCTTATTGTTCCTTTGTGGTACGTTCTGAACCATGGCGTCCTTTACCTTTGACTTTCCTTAAACAGTCAAGCAGAATCTGAGTAAGACTGTCTGCTTTGAGAAACTGTGTACATATTTGTTTATGATATAAGACTAATAATTACATTATCATGCCGTGTCCTTTACCTTCAAAATGTTTTTGTTGTTAGCTGCTGTCGATTCATGGTAACGCCATGCACACTGAGATTGGACTGTTGTGATCCGTAGAGTTTTCATTGGCTGATTTTTTGGAAGTAAATCATCCGATCTTTCTTCTTAGTCGATCTTATTCTGGAAGCTCCACTGAAGCCTGTTCAGCATCGTAGCAACACACAAGCCTTTACTGACGGATGACTGGTGTCTGCTCTTGTGGTACATTGGCCGGGAATTGAGCCTGGGTGTCCCACGTGGAAGGCGAGAATTCCACCACTAAACCACTCACATCTTCAAAATAGTATCTGTTAATTTAATGTCTTACATTTTAACAATAGGAAAATGTTCCTTGGTGCTTTCCAGTATCTTTGGCAATTTTTGATTTGAGGACTAAACCAAATTTTCCATAAATTTTGTATTGAGTTTTGACTAACTGCTCTTTGAGGTAGTCATGTAAGTTTACCAAATACTTGTCCTTGTTTAAGACTTCCATGACTGAGATGTTCTTTTAGGCGTAGTACTAGGTTGGCCAGCTTTGGTAGAATCTCTCTGGCCTTTGAAATTAGCATACTCCAATATAGCTACCTCAGGGGTGTGTGGCTGCAGAAAAACATGTTTTCATTGTTGTGTTCTTGCTTTCTAGTAATTTTATTTTCTGCTCAAGGGATTTAGTATCTGTTCAGATACTTTATTTTTAAAGGCTACATAAGTAATGACTTGACCTCTAATCTTAGCTTTGAAATTTTCTCAGACGCTAATAAAGATGATGTCTGATGACCTATTATTTGAGAATACTACTTACTGGCCAGCGATGAGTGCCGTTTAAAAATGTATATTTTACTCTGAAAATTATTTCCATGGCTAAAAGACATTCTTATTCTTAGTAAAATCTTGTGTGTAATGACATAATTTGATGATGCTTGGATCTTGTTTCATTATACTTTTTCCATGGTGTGAATGAATGTAGGCATCTTTGCAGTAAGTATATGAGTAAGGTTTTTCAAAAGGATCAAGTTACAACTGAAGACTAGATCAGCAGATAAATTATCTGAGCTGTTCACATCAGATCACAAGCTGAGTAATTACTGGAGGGAAAGAGGGGTTCATCAGATTGTTTTAATATGTGTGGGAAGGTGTGTTCCTGAAGAAGAGGGGGAAGAAAGCAGTTTTCTCCCAGATGTCTGGAAGATAGCTGGCTGCCCTATTTGATTTGTTTTACTTTTCTTCTGCTATAGCAACAGACCTTCTGAGTAAGAATCTACCTAGGCACAACGTTTTTGTGGGATTGACAGAGGAAACACATATTGCTACCTCGATATGTTTTTTTGTTGGCTTTTTTTTTAAGAGATGATGTTTAGTTCTGAACTCTATGTGCAAAGAGAAGAAAGTCTGCTTAATTAATTTTAATATTTAATTGAAATCTATTATAGCCTAATTAGACTACCCTGAAAGGGAATTGAGTAATTGGCATTTTTCCTTTGATTTCAGTGGAAGGGAACTATTTCAGTTCACTTACTTGAGGCTACTAAATATTGTTCTTCCTTCCCTTACAGCAAGAATAGTGAACATAAAGTCACAAAACAGATTCAGTATTAATTTTTAAAGTTTCCCATATTTCCACCCTAATGCCATTGGTGATAAATAATGTGCCTGACTGTAAAATGGAAAAAGTTGAAATTTTCCATTTGTGCAGTTTGAGCTTTTCAGAGGTATTATACACTCTGGAAATAATAATAAAAGATACTCGAGCTTATACAGTGCTTTTTGTGTGAGGAACTCATATAAACACTAATGCATTGATCCTAACACAGTACTTGATTGTGACTTTAAAAGGTCATGAGTTACTGCTGTTACAGAAAGGAAAAAAAAAAAAAAAAGATGGGGGAAGTTCTAAATATTGTTACAAATATTGTTTAAAAAAATCTAGATGAAAGTTGAGTGAGATAACTGAAAAAATAAAAATTCTGCAGGATTTTTATTATGTTTGTATGTTAACTTTCCCCTCGGCCTGTGATAGATTTTTATCCTTTTTTTTCCTCTTTTATCTGTAAATCTACTTGAAGCCTGCTTCCCTTCTTAGATAAGAAGGCAGAATCTACTTTAAGCCTTTATCCCTTCATAAGCGAGAAGGTTTAACCCTGGTGGTTTTCTGAGTTTGTCACATTAATGTAACAGTGCATTTTATTTGTCCTGAATTAGAGGATCATTTTTTTAGTTTTCTTAGTTTGCTATTTGATAGTTATTGAATTTGATGAATATCTTGGTCATGTGGCTTAATTTCCAACTTTTGTGTGTTTTGTAGGTTTATTCTTCAGTCCAAGGAGGTAATTCACAACCAGCTATTAGAGAAACAGAAAATAGCAGAAGAAAAAATTAAAGAACTGGAAGTAAGTTTTGAGTGAATATTGGCAATAGCAATGAATTTTTAGGGAAAAAAAGTAATAATATCGCTATGTTTAAACCATATTAAATGAAAATGTATGCCAGCCAAGGCCATGTCATATTGTTTGCATTTCTTCTAATTTTGTTAGAACTTTTGAAGTAGTCATATTCATGAAAGTGTATGAGACTGGAAAAAAAAAAAAAAATCCTCTTTGGAACTATAGAGAAATTCAAAGAAGATAAGATGCTTTTAACCTGAATGTATTTTCTCCATTGCCTTTGAATGAACATGTCTGTTCTTAAAAAAACAAAACACAACAGCAGCATTTATTTAAGCATCACAAGTATAGTGGATTGTGGTGGATGGCAGGCAGAGCAGGACCAGGGGAGTGGGTAATGATAACAGTAGTTCGAGAATCTTGGTTATAGTCTCTCTTTTACATATTATAATTTCTTTAACCTAGATTAGGTTGCAGACAAGGACTGAGTAGTAAGCTATAACTAATTAAATATTTGAAAGATGGCATTCCAATGAGGAAAACAGACTTTTTTAGATAGGGAAAAGGATGATGCATGTATTGGTTTTCTAGGGTTGGTATAGCAAAGTACCACAAACTGGGTGGCATATAAGAACAAAAATGTATTGTCTCAAAGTTGTGGAGTGTCAAAGCCTGAGATCAGGGTATCAGTGCATTGATTCTTTCTGAATGCTCTGAGGGAGAGTCTGTTCCTTGCCTCTGCCCTAGCTTCTGGTGATGGCTGGTGATCCTTGACATTCCTTGGCTTTTAGGTACATCAATCAGCCTCCATCTTTACATGCCGTTTTTCTCCTGGGTCTTTGTGTCTCTTCTCTTTTATACAGACACCATTCATACTGAATTAGGACCCACCCTACTCCAGTATGACCTCATGTTAACTGTTAACATTTTCAAAGATCCTATTTCCAAAAGTCATATTCACAGGTACTGGGGGTTAGGACTTCAGCCTATCTTTATGGGAGACACAATTCAATCCATAACAATGGTTAAGAGTAACTTAGTAAATCTTTGGAAATTTTGAGTTTATTATTACAGTTTGCTTATATATTAGACCTTCGATGGGATATTCTTCTTGGGCTTTGGTGAAAGGTCCATCCTGTGTATAGTAAAAGTTAGACTGGACAAAAAGCTAGTTATTACTTCTTAGGAACCAAGATTTCCCAAGATTGGGGGTGGATACAATGACTTCATAGGTCACTTTATCTAATTTCTGTGAATACTGTTTGAGGCAGTGGTTCAGAATCTGACTCAGCCCTCTGTTGAGTTAGTGAGACACCCTCTGTACCTCCTGGGGATTTCTCAGGGGCACTGACATGGCATGGCCTGGGAGCATGTTTACTTCACAATTATTTAGTAAGCTATATACTTAATACATATTTCTGTAAATGCTACATTTCACTACCAAAAAAAAAAAAAAAGACTACTTTTTTAATGGAGTCTAAGCTTCGAAACTAAGGTAGGCTAGGAAGAAAGGCTTGGTGATCTACACGAAAAATTAGCCATTGAAAACCCTATGGATTACAATAGAATATTACCCAATATAGTGCTGGATGGTGAGCCTGCTATGTTGGAACGAACTCAGAATACACAGTGGCTGCAGCAATTGTTACATGCCATCAGGTTGGATCTAATTCATAGCTACCTTGTGTACAGCAGAACAAAACACTGCTATGTCCCACATCACCCTCATAATCATTGCTATGCCCATTGTTGCGGCCACTGTGTTAGTCCAGGGTCTTCCTCTTTTTCTTTGACTCACTACCAAGTATGATGTCCTTCTCCAGGCTACGAGTCCCTCCTGATAACATGTGCAAAGTACGCAATGCAAAGTCTCACCATGCAAAAAGTCTTACCATCCTCGCTTCTAAGGAGCATTCTAGCTGTACTTCCAAGATAGATTTGTTCGTTCTTCTGGCAGTTCATGGTGCATTCAATATTCTTCGCCAACATTGTAATTCAAAGGCATCGATTCATCTTCAGTCTCTTTCATTGTCCACTTTTTGTATACGTATGAGACGATTGAAAATACCATAGCTTGGGTATTTACAATAGACTCAAGCATACCAATAATTGTGAAGATGGCACAGGACCAGGGAACATTTTGTTCTGTTGTACCTGGGATCGCCATGAGCCAGAGCCGACTCAATAGCAACTAACAACAACAACAAAATCAGCTCTGCAAGCAGATGAACCAGTGGGTATAATTCTTGTTTAATTTGTAAAAAGAATTCTATCACTGGCTCTGCTGTCCCCTCCCTCCCTCCTATCTTCATTGAAAATACAGATAAGAAACAAAAGAAACCCTCAGATACCAGAAGAAAGCAGATAATAAAAATTAGAGCAGAATTAAATGAAAAAGAGAACAGAAAAACAATTGAAAGGGTTAAGAAGACCAATAGCGGGTTCTTTGAAAAGATCAGCAAAATCAATAAACCACTGGCCAAACTGGCAAAAGAAAAACAGGAGAGGAAGCAAATAACCCGAATAAGAAATGAAATGGGCGATATCACAACAGACTCAACTGAAATTGAAAATACAGGTAAGAATCATTGCCTATAATACAGCAATGTCTACTTCACATCGCCTCCAAAGAGGGGCTTCCATCATATGCATAGTAATACAACTCCAAAATGAAGTACTTAAGGCAAAAGGTGGACATCCATCCAAGTGCCTACTAATTACCACCCATGCTATGGAAAAAATGATCCTCAGTAGGCAGAGTAAAATTTCCTCAATCATGGGAATTCCTCCAAAACATTTTCTCGTTAGGGTATCAGAACTCAGTCAACACAGTGTCAACAGGCACTTCCTAGCCAGTTCTCTCGTAACTATTCTTCCCACTTATTTCAGGAACCACCGTCTGACCAAAATTGTCATTTTTGTATACGAGTCAGAGCTTTAAGCTACACAGTTGCCTAGATTTTACTTATAGCATGGGCAGGAGAGCTATTTCTTAACCCTGAGGATTGCAAAACTGTGCGTCAGAAGTGGCACTAAGTGGCCAGAATGTCCTGGGTTTCCTTATTCTTATTACATCAGTGCTGAGCTAACCTGAGTGGTGGAAGGGGTGGTAATCATGTTGGAGATAGACGGCATGAGCCTAAAATATATTATGGAGACTTAGGCTGAAGGCAGATAAGCCTGAAGCAGTAAATGTTTGGATCCCACCTGGAATAAAGGAGAAAGAATATAAGGAAATGATGGCCAAAATGTGTTCCAATATGTCACTGAAAAAATTACAGTTATCACTAGGCTTCCAAATAGTTGAGATTCCTAAGGCCAGGGCTCAGAAACTGAGCCCTAGCTCATCTCAGTGCTGAATCTGAGTTTTTCTAACTGCAAAATAAGCCCACAAGTAATTATTTCCTCCTTATCTCCAAAGTAATTGAACAAAAATAGGATGTATTTTTCACTCTCCGGAATATATATGTATACACACACACACGGGTACTCAATCTGTCATTAGAGTTTTAACTCAACTTTAACTAAAACTGAACTTTCTTAAAAAAACCCTGCTTTCTCCTTTTAATAATTCACTGTGAGTTGATGTCAACTCAATAGCACGTAATAGCAACGTGCTGTACATTTCAAAAAGAAAACCATTTTTTCCAAAGACGGATGAGACTCGTAAAAAAGTCATAATTCCAAATCTCAAATAATTATATCCATGTCATTTTTAAAAATTATAATTTTACACTTTTCTGATAACAATGTACAATACTGTGGATGGAAACCTTGGTGGCATAGTGGTTAAGTGCTACGGCTCTTAACCAAAAGGTTGGCAGTTCGAATCCACCAGGCACTCCTTGGAAACTACGGGGCAGTTCTACCCTGTCCTATGGGGTCGCTATGAGTCGGAATCGACTCGACGGCAGTAGGTTTGGTTTTTTTTTTTTTTTTTATATACTATGGATAGACCTCTGGTGGTGCAGGTTAAGAACTTGGCTGCTAACCAAAAGATTGGCAGTTCGAATCCACCAACTGCTCCTTGGAAACCCTATGGGGCATAGGGTTGCCATGAGTTGGAACTGACTTAATAGCAACGGGTTTGGTTTTTAGGTTTTATACTATGGATTATACACTTGGCCATCGTCTTTAAAAAAGCTTTTTGTTACCAGTATTTTAAGGAATAGAACATTTCCTCAAATAATGACATAAATAATATGGCTAATCGGTCATACTGAAGCCATCATTTTGTATTTTCTCATGAATAGTATCAGCATCATTGGTCTGTTAATCACCATTAGGGCAAAATGGTGATATTCCCTCCCAGAACCTGGCCTATCATCTTTTAAAAGAAATGTAAAAATCTACACAATAGTATATTGTGAGCTTAAAATGAAAATACTTCTGAATCAATCCCATCAAAGTGATTATAGTCTGAAGAATACCCAACATAGAGATATTAAATCTAAGTGTGGAGTTTTAAGAAGGAGAAGACAATAAGGACTGTCATCTCAAGGGCTAGATAGTGCTTGTCTTTGCCCTTCTTGTGAGTAATATGACTCCCTATCAAGGGGACATCGGGGCAGGGATATAGTACCCCGTTCTCTACCCCAAAGGAAGAAAAACGTAGGTGAGCGTCCAGGTTGGCCAATAATGCAGGCACTGCATGACAGAGTTGTCAAAGGCTAAACAAAGTTCATGTAGGCTTTGTACTCAGAAATAAAGACCAGAAAAAATATTTGGAGAGGGCATACAAAGAAGCAGTAAGAACAGAGTTGCGTAAAAGAGTTCTAGAAAGGTTTATCCACAGTGTCATGTACATAGACTGTAGGTAGGGGCTGGGGAGGTACATACATTGGCCCAAGTTAGTAAAACAAATTAACAGCTTTGATCAGAAACTGGGTCTATAATCCAGCCTAAAAAGACCCTTATCCATTAAGAGACAAAAAACATACTGCATGGAAATATCCTGGTCTTTGTCTGTAGTGTTATATATAAATTTGCCTTCCTAGCTTAACTGTAAGGTATCAGGTGGTAGGAACTGATGATGATGATAATTACAGGTGATTAAGATGAAATACGTTGGACTGGCAAGAAATACTATAGCCTAGAAGAAGAGACTGTGGATTTAAAAGAAGGAGCAACAACTGGAGGCCTTGGGAGACTCTATTTAAAGCTCTGAATTTGTATCAAGGTTTCCAAGTAACAGAAAACCGTATCTGTGATTTACTTCAAATGGAGATCATTTATATTCCCAAATTCCCACATTGTGCTATGAAGCTAATATAATAATTAAGGAGCACAAGGAAGAAGTACCTGATTTATGATTGAGGAATCAGAAAATGCTTCTCAGGAGAAGTGCGCCTAAACTGAAACCCGAGGGAATTAGTAGATGGACCTGGTAAAGGCAGGAGGAGGAAGTTCCTCGGCAAAGGAAACTGCTTTTGCAAAGACCTAGTAGAAATTAAGAGAGCATAACAGGCTCCAGAAACAGGGTATTTTTACATGACTGGAACATACAGTATAAGAGAAGGCAGAGGAAATGAGTGAATGAGAGAAATAAACAGGAGTCATTTCACAAAGATCCTTGAATGTATGTTAAAAAGTATGGACTTTATCCTAAGAGCAGTGTTGGATTTTACACAGAGGAATAATAGGACCAGATTTAACATTATACATAGATCATTCTACCATAGATATGTTAAAGAATTTTAAGGAGAAAGACTGGAGATAGGAAAAACCATTAAGATGCTACTACAGATAGTAGTGGCTCTCTTTAAAGGTGGAAAAAAACTCTGGAAGGAAATACCAGTAATAGAGAAAATAGTGAAGAAATAATATTTAGAAATAAGAATTTTCCAGAACTGATGAAGGACACAAATCCTCAGACTCAGGAAACTAAGAAATTACAAGTAGGATTTTATATACACACACACACACACACACACACGTAAATTATCATATTGTGAGCTTAAAATGAAAATACTTCCCTGTCAGTCTCATAAAGTGATTATGGTCTAAACACATCTCAGAGAAACTACAAAACAAAAGACAAAGACAGCATATTAAAAACATCCAGACCAAAAAGACAAAGGAAGAACAATTATGCAGTGAAACCTGTGAGAGCCAGAATTTGACCGACTGCTTTGTCTTTCCATGTCTCACAAGTTTTCTGCCTTTGACAGGGTGCAATCTTACCACTTTTCTGTCACTCTCTGCTGGTGGAAAATATTTGGATTTTCCTTCTCTGATAGGATTCCACCTTAAACAGGTTCCAGTTTTTGCAGATTTTACTGTAATTTATTTTTGTTGTTGAGAATATACACAGCAGAAATATACCAATTCAACAATTTCAACATGTAAATTCACTGACATTGATTACATTCTTTGAGTTGTGAAACCATTCTCATCCCCCTTTTCTGAGTTGTTCCTCCTCTAATAATGTACACTCACCGCTCCCTAAGTTTTCTATCTAATCTTTCAAGTTGCAGTTGTCACTTTGATCCCATATACATAGATTTTAAAACAGTACAATGTTCAAGGCAGACATTCTTTACTAATTAAGCTCTAAACCATTGTTTGCTTTTAAAAAGACTTTCAGGGGATATTTTTGGTTTAAAGTGTAAAGATTATCTCAGAGGGATAGTTTTGGGGGTTCATCCAGCCTTCATGGCTCCAGAAAGTCTGGATTCCATGAGAATTTGAAATTCTGTTCTGTACGGCACTGGGTTTATTTTCACCCTTGTGATCAGAATCCTTCTATGAAATATTGGATCAAAATGTTTAGTAATGGTAGCCAGGCACCATCCAGTTTTTCTGGTCTCATGGCAGAGGAGGCTGTTGTTCATGGAGGCAATTAGCTACACATTCCATATTCTCCTCCTCTTCCTGACTCCTCTTCTTCCTCTGTTGCTCCAGGTAAGTAGAAACCAGTTTTACCTTGGATGGCTGCTTGCAAGCTTTTAAGACCCCAGGCACTGTGCAGCGAACTAGGAGGTACATGAGAATTACTAAATGTTATTAGACCAATTAACTGGAATGTCCCATGAAACCAGGACTCTAAACCTCTAAACCCTGATTGTGCATCTGAATGTGCATGGGAACCAAATCCCATGTGGTGGTTGGTTGTACATAAGTAGGCTCAACAGCTGGCCTTTTTTTTTTGTCATTGTTGTAAATATGTCTGTCACACAACTTTTGCCAGTTCAACTTTTTACAGGTATACAACTTATTGACAGCTATTACATTAGTCGGTTGTGCAGCTGTACACTTAATGTGTTTTTTCCATTCCATGAATCAAAACTCAATACTCCTTAAACAGTAACTCTCTTCTTTCCACCTTCCTCCTGCATTTAATAACCACTAATTTTTTTTAATTAACATTGGCCTCTATACATTTGCTTTTTATTGTCTTTTATAGAAGTGAGGTCATACAGCCCTTGTCCTTTTGTGATTGACTTATTTCACTCAGCATAATGTCTTTAAGCTCCCTCCGTATTGTCACATGTATCTTCATTTCTCCTACTGGCTAAGTAGTATTCCATTGTAGTACATACCACATTTTGTTTTTCCTTTCATCCATTGATATGCATTTACCTTGTGTCCATCCTCTGGCTGTTGTGAATAGTGCTGCAGTGAACATTTATGTACAAGTCTCTGAGTCTCAGCTTTCACATCTTTTGGGTATATACGTAGGAGTGGAATTGCTGGATTGTATGGTAGTTCTATTTTTAGTTTTTTGAGGAACCACTGCACTGTTTTCTACAACGGCGGTGCCATTTTACATTCCCACCAGAAATGGATAAGGTTTCCAATTTTCCCACATCCTTGCCAACATTTGTTATTTTGTTATTATTATTTTTTAATCTTAGCCATCCTAGTGGGGCTGAATTCGTATCTCATTGTGGTTTTGATTTGCATCTCTCTGATGGCTAATGATGTTGAGCCTCTTTTCATGTGTTTGGTAGCCATTTGAATAGCCTCTTCGATGAAATGTCTACTCAGGTCCTTTGCCGATTTTATGATTGGGTTGTCTTTTTGTTGTCGTTGATGTTTTATATATATTTTGGTTATTAGATTCTTCTTGGTATATGGTTTCCAAAGATATCCTTCAATTCGGTAGCTTGTCTTTTTGCTTTTTTGGTAAAGTCTTCTGATGAATAAAAGCTCAAAATTTTTATGAGGTCCCATTTATTTATTATGTCTTACTGTTTGTGCTTTTGTTATTATATTAGATAATTTATTGCTAGGCAATGCTAGCATTGCCACTGCATTTTCTTCTAAGAATTTTATGGTTTTAGTTTAGACATTTAGGTCTTTAATCCATTTTGAATTTATTTTTGTGCATGGTATGGGGTATGTATCCTGTTTCATTTTTGTGCATGTGGAAATCCAGTTTCCCCAACACCATTTATTGAAGAGACTCTACTTTCCCCATCAAATGAACTTAGCAGAAAAGGATTATTTTGATTAGATTTTGATTTTTCTTTTGTGTTACTGCATACTTCCCCTGCTTTTGTAACTAAATGGTAAGGAGAAATTAATCAGTATATTTTTCCTTACTTTGATCAGTATGTATTCTCACATCATAGAGCTGAAGTAATAGCTACTGGCCAGAAAAGTGAGTTGTGCATTACTCAAGTGGGAAAGGCTACATCTGTAATAATGAGCACACTGTGTGTGTCAGCTCAGACGGACGAGATCCAAAGGGCTGATAAACGAGATCCAAAGGGCTGATAATTGAGCTATAAGTAGAGATCTCTAAGTTACCTAGATTTACAGCAGAGCTTTCATTACCCTAAATTCCTGTTTAATGCCTTATATTGATTTAGGAGTTCTGGATTTAAGCCCTTGTTGTACTCTAAAACCTCAGTTTTCTCATCTATAAAATGAGAAAATTGGATTATAAGATCTCTAGGATCGTTTCTATCAAGTTTTTGGTTATAGCCTCAGTCTTTTTCAGAGTTGCCACTTTGGGAGCGAAGTGCCCCCTTATGTCTTAAAATGAAAAGATGGAAGGAAACAAACAAAACAAGCTACCCAATTTCCTTTCAGTGTCCAGGTTGTTACCTTAATTCAAAAAGTTAATCAGAATTCTGCTTTTGAAGCTAAAACTACTGGTAGTTGTCTACCTATGGCTTTGCCAGATAAAATGTGATAACAGGATGATGGCATCGTTTCTGCTATCTTTGTAGTAGCTGCTTAAGTTTGCTAGAGATGTGAGTATGATGGCTTAAGGTAGTTTATATTAGCCATCACCTATTTTAGAGACACATACTTTAGGATAAAAAAAACAGCAACCCAAACCTGTTGCCGTCAAGTCCGATTCCTACTCATAGTGACCCTATAGGACAGGGTAGAACTGATCCATAGGGTTTCCAGGGAATACCTGGTGGATTTGAACTGCAGACCTTTTGATTAGCAGCTGAGCTCTTAACCACTGTGCCACCAGGGCTCCATACTTAGGGTACCCATTGCTATTTAGTTGATTCCAACTCATAGTGACCCAATAGGACAGAGTAGAACTGCCTCATAGTGTTTCCAAGGAATGGCTGGTGGACTTGGACTGCCATCCTCTTGGTTAGCAGCCGAGCTCTTAACCACTGTGCCACCAGGGCTCCATAATTTAGGATAACTAAAAAACCCAACCCATTGCCGTTAAGTTGATTCTGACTTAGAGTGACCCTATAGGACAGAGTAGAACTGCCTCATAGGGCTTCTAAGGAGTGTCTGGTGAATTTGAACTGTGACTTTTTTTTGGTTAGTAGCTGAGCTCTTAACCACTGTGGCACCAAGCCTCCATACTTTAGGATAGAGGTGTGTTAATAGCTTATTAACTGCACATAGATAAAATAACATACCCAGGAATACTTCATTTTACTCATCTGTAGTGCTTCATTCAGCATTGTTTCATAAAGTACATGATACTTAGGATAGTGATGTATATATCCCTGTGCTCAGAAAATATTGATAGATTCATTGAGTGTACATGGACAATTTTAGTAAATTGTATTTTACGAATTTTTATAAAATGTATTTTTATGAATTTCAATGAATCTGCTCTTGGAGATAATTATCCTGCCTTCTTAGGGCTTTACCATTTTTATCTTGTCATTTTATTCGTTTCTCAAGTTTCACTACATTATTTCATTTATAAATAGGGTTATGAGGGATGTTGCTGCCTTGCCGGTTATGATTAATAGGGGAGTTTCTTTTGCTTCACTTTGTCTTGCTTTTAAATAAATCTTTCACCTGCCACCAGCATAGTATTTGAATTCTATCACTATTCATGAAGCCATTCTTTTGGGTACGTAATCATCTTGTGAAGGAGCTTTTCCAAAATGGACACAGATGCATTGTGCTTTTCTAACTTTTATGTAAAAAAAAATTAGTACATTTTATTCTGCTTTTGTTTTTAAGAAAACATGGGTGAGGGTGGAACAATACTCCAGGAAGCCTTATCGGTTTCCACTGAGTTTTGTATATACTGTTTTTAAATGAGGCTCTAAAGACTCAAACTCTGTGTAATGCTATAAAGACATGGAAAATGATCCTTTCTTAGGGTTGGAGGAAGTGATGACTAGTGTTTTTTTACTAGTAGTATCTGATAATTCCCCCTCCCTTTAGCTATTCTAGGCCTGTTTAGTTGTCAGGCGTTGTCAGACTAAATTGCTAAAAATAACAAATAAGGGGGAGGCTGTTCTAAGACCAGCTCTTGCCACTGTCTGTAATCTGTTTAATTTAGTTCCTAGGGAGAAAGGGCAGAAGGAACATGGTGCCATTCTCATTGAATGGATTTTCTGTTTAAAGTGCTGACAAGAACATTGTTTGAGCTCTCCCTTTTCCCCGAGCCCAGTAGGGCCCATATCTCCCCTTCCACTTAAGAGTGTGGAGCCAGAGCCCGGGGGCTCAAAGAGCATGCTCTGTTTCAGTGGTTGTGCTAGAGATTAACCAGGCAATTGTGGCCTTTTGCTTGTCTTTTAATGTGGCTTTTAACAGTGGAAATGTGCAGTTAGCCTGTGAGAGAAGGTGGGAGGGAAGGCAATGGTTAGAAATGGGGGAGTTAGTGTGGGAATACAAAAATCTTTCTTTTTAGTTTTTTTTTTACCTGACTCAGTGTTAAACAGATTCAGGTTGTTTGACAAAATTAACATGCATGTGACTCCTATACACCTGCATTTAATTTAACCCACATTGCCAGTATAAAGCTCTGCTTTGATTTGACTCCTGACCTCTCTGTGCCTTGACTTCTTCCTAATAATAGAAATAACTCTGTAAAGATAGCAATCTAGTTTTTGTTTATAAAGCTGTTGAAGATCATTGAAGGAATGATTTAAATGCCTTTCCCATCCCCTGCTGTGGTGGAGTGTGTGAAAATGAGGAACAAATTTTCAGTTAAATTTCTGGTGTTCTACATCCTGTGTCACCTCACTCAAGGGTTTATCGATTTTGTATTCTGAAGCTGTTCATTGATTTTTGTATTCTGAAGTCCCATCCAAAACCTTTTCCTTTGTGCAATTTTGTTTTTTTTTACCTGAACCTGACCACTTTAACACTAAAGAAAAGAACGGATTGTTTTTATTAGAGTCTTGGGGGATGGGCATCGTTTTGGGAATGGCTACATTGATGAAGATCCTGGTATTTACCTAAAGCTTTGGGAACTGAGAACTTGGACCTGCAGGCTTTGGGAATACTTACTTTTAGATATTTCTTAAGTCACTGGCCTGTCTTATTCCCTAAAGTACTAAAATATTTTAATTTAGCTAAAGGGTCTCAGATGTATAGTTTAGAACACAGTCTTCAAGACTATATACATTATTAAGTCTTGTGATTTATGTGGAACAACACTTTAAATCTTTACAAGTAACACAAGATGGATGTTATCTGTGGTCGAGTTTAATCAGCTCTAGAAATTTGTAAAGAAAAACACTTTACACTTAGAGCCCAGACTTCCTTTGGACGTTGCATTTGAAGACTTCGTCAGTGCAGACTGTTCCTATTTTCTCTCTTTAGAGAAGGCAAGAGAAGAAAATACAAGCGAGGTGGTGATGGGAATCACGAGAGGAAGAAGGAGCTTGTGGACCTGTAGTTGAAGCAGTGCCTTAACTGGATCACGTTTTGAATCTGAATTGGAAAATATTTTTTGCCTAAATTTTTAAGCTTTGATGCTTTTCCTTCCTTTAGGAAGACTAAACAAATTCCAGATCATGATAAAAGGCTTTGGCCTGTAATCATAGTTAGGTCAGAAGAAGTATATGCACATAAAAAAGAATGTTTGCTGTATGTCTTGATTATACAAAGTTCTTTGGGGCTATGGTTTGATTATGGAGGAGTTTTGTTGTTGCTTTCCATCTATATATATAAAAACCCAAAACCCTCTCACTCACTATATAAGAAACATTAATTGAGCACCTATGATCTAGATCTGGGGGGTATAAAGATAAGACACTTGGTCCCTGCCCTCAAGGAACTTAGAGTCTGTTGTACCTACTACGTGTCATGCACTGATGGACAATGAAGACAAAATTAACAAAGGCCCTGATGGCATGGACTTATATTCTGGAGGGTGGAAAGGGAAAACAGATAATAAGCAAATAATGTGATTGATAAATGCTATAAAGAAAAACACTACAGGTTAAGGATTTGGAAAATGATGGGAGTATATGTGCTGTTTTATGTAGTATTGACGGGAGTTCTCTCTGATAATGTCATATTTGAGCAGAGTTGAAGGGAGTGAGGGAGTAAACCATGTGGACATCTTGGAGGAGAAAACCGTATGGACATTGTCTTAGCCTTGGGTCCTCTAGAGGAGCGAAACCTGTTAAGCGTATATATACATATATAGAGAGAGCGATGTAGGAGACCGGCAACTCCCAAATCCATGGCAGCTGGCTGGAGGCATCTCCTGACTCACGTGGTTGCAGGGGCTGACCAACCCAAACTCTGCAGGTCAGTCAGCAGGCTGCTGGTTCATAGGGTTGTGGGAGCTGGCAAATCCAAAATCTGCAAGTCAGATGGTAGGCTGCTGGCTCACGTCCAAAGAACCACAGGTCAGAGATTGTTGAGATGGATGTAGGATTGAGAGAGAGAGAGAGAGAGAGAGCTTTCCCAGAACATCCATATATATTGGATATAGGCCACACCCCCAAGAAAACTCCCCTTCCAACTGATTGGCTGCTCACATCGGATCACAAAATGGAGGATGATTACATAATAAATGCCAAACCAGTGAGAATCATGGCCTAGCCAAGTTGACACATAACATTAGCCATCACAGATGTCTTGGAGAAGTTTCTAAATATGGAAACCTTGAAGTGAGAACATAACTGATGGGTAGGGAGGACAGCGAAGAGGCCAGCAGAGCTGGAGCTGAGTGATCAAAGTAGAGAATGGTAGGAGATGAAATCAGAGAGGTAGCTGGGGCTAGACTGTGTAGGGCATTGCAGGCCGTATTAAGGATTTTGCATTATGCTCTGGAATTGTAAGTTTTTGGAAAGTTTTAAGCAGAGGAATGGCATGATCTGACTTATATTTTAAAAGAACCAGCCTGGCTGCTGTGTTGAGAATAGATCATAAAGTATACAGCCAAGATGACTGTGTGGAGGACTGAAAGAAAGCAGTCAAAGATGACTTTGAAGTTTTTGACCTGGAATTAAGGAATAATATTCCCTCCCCTGCACATAAATCACTCATTCTCCTGGTAGAGATGTCTGAAATGGGTTCATGGGAGAGGGGATATTTAAGCTCAGCTTTGGAGGTCAATAAGAATTTTGCTAGATGAGCCTGGGGCAGAAGACAGCACGTCAAATTAAAGAAATAATATGGACAAAGGCCTGGAAGTGTAATGGTGGTTGGATAGAGAGTTGGAGTGGGAAATGAAGGTGCTTTGTGTAAATACTACTTATTCTGGGCAAGTAGCTATTCTCAGTGCCAATGCTCTTCATCAAGTGTGGTTCCACACAGCATTCCATGTGTACTGGGCTTCTCAGGGTTGTCCTGCTGCAGACATTCCACATGTTTATGGGAACAGATGTGCTACTGATAATCCATAGATCAGCGTTTTCTAGTCAGTGTTTAAGTTTCAAAACTAATTTTAAAAGCAAAGAGAAAATTTGGGTTGAGCCATATCATCTTTGAGATGACTGTTAGATACTCAAGTGGAGATGTTAAATAGACAGATATATGAATCTGGAGCCACTGGCTAGTGAAATAAAATTGAGAGTTGTCAATTTATAGATGGCATTTAAAGCCATAGAACTAGATTAGGTGAGCTCAGGGGAAACAGTAGATAGAGAAGGGATGAGGTTCATGGACCCAGCCTGGGGCACTTGTGTGCTCACCACAGTGGGATGGGAAGCTCTTTACAGACATATGGACAGTGTGCAGTGTGAGCCCAGGGAACTGAATAGATGCCCACGTGGGCAAGCATCTGCTGAGGAGGGGCCCAGCTAAAGGGATGGGACCAACTCCCTCCATGGTTAGGGGGCTGCTTTTTATGGGCTACCCAGACCATGGCTTTGTGGTGGCAGCAGGAGCTGTCAGCTCTCTTAGGCCTGAGTTACAAGTACTTTGTGTCCTTCCATTACTAGCACTGACCCTGGAGCTGAGCAGGCCTGGGGGCAGCTTGTCTGTTCTACTTGGGAGTGGTTGAAGAAGGTAAAGTTGATGGTAAGTCAGGCTTAGAGCTCACTGCTTTGTGTGGGGGACCACACTGAAGGCAGTGGTTGAACACAGTTAATTTAGAGCTAAGAGACCTTGCCATGTATCTATGATATCTTGAGTAAAATTTGAGGGAGGTGAGTACTTACATGGGCAAAAACAAACATGCCTCCTAGTTTTGAACAGTTCTTCCAAGGTTAAAATGCCTTAAAGGGATTTGGTTGGGAGCTGTGGCTGTAAACCAAAAGGTCAGCAGCTCAAATCCACGAGCTGCTCCATGGAAACCCAATGGGGGCAATTCTGTTCTGTCCTGTAGGGTAGCTGTGAGTCAGAATCAACTCGAGAGAGCAATGGTTTTTTCTTTTTGTGGGGGGAGGGGTTAGTTCCTCTGCTGTTCCTCTACACACTCATACCTATGCATGTACATGTGTGCACTTTCCTACCCTCTTTCAGGTACAAGTGTGGTAAGAAGAGCTTCAGTCTTTAGAATATTTTTTCAGGTTTATCTCAAAGAATCTTCGTAAGCGATAAGTATTGCTATTTCTTCTTTGCTCTGATACATATAACTTAATGCCTTGAGATAGTAAGAATATGAACTCTAGAATCAGGTGAATATGAGTTTGAACTCTGGGTCACCACTTACTACTACCTTGGGTAAATTATTTAGCATCTCTAAGCCTAAACGGAGCCCCTGGATGGTGCAAGTGGTTCAGTACTTGACTACTAATCCAAAGGTTGGCAGTTCAAACCCACCCAGATAGGCCTGGTGATCTGCTTCCAAAAGGCCGCAGCCTTGAAAATCCTGTGGAGCAGTTCTCTGCACACATCGGTTGCCATGAGTCAAAATCAACTTGATGGCAACTGACAACAGTAAGCCTAAATTTGCTTGTGTGCACAGTGACAACAACAGCAGCATTGTTGTAAATAATCCTTTTTCTCTTGCCCAAGTATGGAACCAACTGAAAGGAGTCAGGCAGATGGATATAAAAATTTTATCTTTATTACTAATAAAAACTAGGTTGAAGCATGCGGCTTAGCTGTTCAGCAGTGATGGGTTCCTAATAATGATCCAAATTAAGCTACAAATTAGATGAATTTTACCCATCTATTTCCTGCAAGTGCAGGACAACCACAGGTTTCTCTGCAGGGAGGCAGGGCCAGTCTGTAAAATTTAAGAGGAGAATGTGTGCCTTCTGCAAACAGGCAGGTCCCGGCAGAGCGAAAGAGGCCGAGCCACATGAACTCAGTTCCTGTTCCAGACACGCCATTCACCAAAGCCACTCCTCTTCTGAGGGTAGATTGAGGAGGCCAGGACTGTAGCTCATGAAAAATGGAAGATGAGAAGGATAGGCATTTCTCCCTTACCAAAAGTTCCTGCCTTGTAACATACTGCATGTGAATCACTCGGCACCATGCCAGGTACACAGTAAATACTCAGTAAACTCAGGATTTTGTTAGTCCAGATGGGGAATGGTCAGCAGCTATTTACTGATGGAACACATTGCCACCACGTGCTTATAAGATAGAGTTTTTTTGTTTTTTTTTTTTAATTTGGAAAAAAAAGATCTACAAATGTACGAAAACTAATTTAACAACTACCTGTGCACTCACTGCTCAGAATTAAATGTTTGCATATTTACTTTTTTTGTTGTTTGTTACAAAAATAAAACATTGCTAATGAAATCGAAGTCTCCTTTGTAACCTCCCCCACCACCTTTCCAGTCTTATTTCTTTTCCCTCTTCTATAGAAGCAACCACTATCAGGAATTTAGTGTCTTATGGTCAATGAATGACATCATACTGTTCACATCTTTCAGCGATTTTTTTCATTAACGATAGGTTTTT
The DNA here is from genome assembly GCF_024166365.1 of Elephas maximus indicus. Taxonomy (NCBI): domain Eukaryota; kingdom Metazoa; phylum Chordata; class Mammalia; order Proboscidea; family Elephantidae; genus Elephas; species Elephas maximus. The sequence continues at coordinate 153,519,625 of NC_064820.1, read as the reverse complement.
AAAGCCGTATCCATGGGTAATAAATACATGTAGTTCATTCATTTTAACTGCTTTAGGGTGTTCCATAAGAACCTATAATTTTCTATATTTTATTTGAAGGACCCACTCTTGACAGCTTCAGTATACACCTTGTAAGAGTGGCCATGGGGACTGATGACTGCCTTCCATGTGTAGCGTAAACATAGCCATCCTTGGTAGGGCGAGTTGATGGGCTCTAGGTAGCAAATGCTAGCAGATTAGTGATATCTGCTGCTCTTATTTCCTAGTAGCCATGGATTCTGTGGTGAAGCCATGTTATGGACTTGGTGGCCACTGCCCATGTTTTAGAAACGGAGATCACATGCCCTTCACACAGCCAGAACCAGAATCAGTCTGGGAAAAGAAAAGGAGATCAGAGTGGGGGATCAGGATCCCAGATTCTGGACTCCAACCACTATATCCTTCATCTTTACTCTGAAAAAAATGGGGATTCCTGTGCCATGGGTGGATACTCCCAGTAGCTGAGCCTTCTAATATTTGTGGTCCTTGCCTTATAAAATAATAGATACCCCCACCCCCAACACATACAACACCAACTTTTGAGTACAGAGAGTACAAGTAGGGTCTAAGTGGCCTAGCATCTGGAAATTGAAGACAGGGCAAAATAAAAACCACCCCTTGAATCATATTTACAAAGAAAAGTGTGCCAAGGACTCTTTTATTACTCCAGTGTCGTTACAGATTTAATTGGTGTTATGTCAGCTACTTAGAGCTAATAGCATATTAAACTTCAGTCTGTTTGCACCAGTTCCATGGTAAATTGGTGGGTGTGGAGTTATGGACAAGTGTCAGCTATGACGTTTGGTCTGTAGAGTGATTGCATCATGGTCTGAGGCCATATTAAGGCCTGTATCATCCTTGATGGAGAAGTATCACTGGGTGATGTGGATCTGACCTCTCACACGTCCCTCAGAACACTCAGAGCTGTGAGCAAGACCCTGGATTCATTGTCTGGCCTACATGCTTAACAATGTTTTCTTAGGTGATACTGACAGGTATAACTATGACTTCTCTTTCTTAATTGAAAGAAAGCCGGGGTTTTTCAGAAGCTTTATAAATAGACCTTTGATATTGTAGTTCTTCAGTTCTGCCCTCTGCTGACCTGTACAAATCGGATGAGTCACGCATCTGTGGCTGCAGTGGCTTTGAGCTCTTGCTTGTTTTCACTGTCTCCAGGTCCTTTTATGGGTTTCCGGTCGCCGTATCTCTATTTTTTTAGTTGTATAAATATGTTACTCGATTGGAAAGTAGTAGTGTGATCACATAGAAGTTTCCTCACCCATGTTTGTTCATTGGCTCTTCCCAGAGTATTTATTTAACTCATGAATCTAAATGCTTAATGCTTCTGCTGATAACATTAAAGTTAATTTTCAGAAATTAGTATGTCAGTTTATTTTACCCTGGTCAGTTTGTGTGTGTGTTACTCTGTATTTGGGTGGAGTAAAGACTGATTTGCTGTGAAAATAATTCATTAAAATTTGCCTTGCCATGCCTGTTTTTAAACACAGTACTTTGATGTTGTATCTTTTCCCCTTGTGGTACACCTTTTTGAGAAGAATAGGATTTTTTTTTTTTAATCGAGGTAAAAGTCACATAACATAAAATTCACAATTTTAACGTGTAAAATTCAGTGGCTTCCAGCACATTCAGTGTTGTGCAACCATCACCATTATCTAATTCTAGAACATTTTCTTCACCCCTGGAAGAAAGCCTGTGCCCATGAAGCAAGCAGCCCTGGTGGTGCAATGGTTAAGGACTCAGCTGCTAACCAAAAGGTCAGCGTTTTGAACCCACCAGCCACTCCGCAGGAGAAAAGACCTGGTGATCTCCTACCATAAAGATTACAGCCTAGGAAACCCTATGGGGCAATTCTACCCTGTCACATAGGGTGGCTATGTGTCAAAACTGAGTCGACAGCATGCACCGACAACCCATTAAGCAGTCACTCCCCATTTTCCACTCTCCCTGGCCTCTGGCAAACACTAATCTACTTTCTGTCTCTATGGACTTGCCTATTCTGGGTGTTTTATATAAATGGTGTCATATAATATGTGGCTTTTTGTGTCTGGCTTCTTTTACTTAGCGTAATGTTTTCAAGGTTCATTCATATTGTAGAATGCATCAATATTTCACTCCTTTTTATGGCCAAATAATATTCCATTATATGGATTGATCACATTTTGTTTATTCATTCATGCATTAATAGACATTTGGGTTGTTTCCACTTTTTGGCTATTATGAATAATGTGGTTATCAATGTTCATGTACAAGTTTTTATTGGAACACCTGGTTTCAGTTCTGTAGGGTTTATACCTAGGAGTGAAGTTGCTGGGTCCTGTGGTAATTTTATGTTTCAACTTTTTGAGGAACTGCCAAACTGTTTTCCACAATGACTGCACCACGTTACATGGTGCAGTTCCAATTTCTCCACATCTTTGCCAACACTTGTTATTTTCCATTTTTATTATACCCATCCTAGTGGATGTGAAGTGGTATCTTATTGTGGTATTGATTTTCATTTTTCTAATGATGTTGAGCGTCTTTTCGTTTGCTTATTGGCCATTAATATACCTTCTTTGGAGAAATGTCTATTCAGCTCCTTTGCCCATTTTTAATTGGGTTGTTTGTCTTTTTGTTGTTGAGTTGTAAGAAAATAGAAATTCTTGACTTGGCTTGGAGCAGAGAGCAGTATGGGACTGATTTCAGACTTGCCATACATACCTGCGTGCTAGTCTTGCCCCCACAGTTGAGTCAGTTACACCTCCACTTCCAAGAATGTAAGGTGTTGTCCTTACTTCCTCTCTCAGCTGGCACACCCTTAATCACCTACCCCTTTACCATGCCTACAGGCCAAACTCCATGATAAACACTGTTAATTTGATCCCCTTGCTCTTCTTATAAGACTGGGACAAACTAAAGATGAACTGAAATAGTAAGAATTTTTGTTTTGTTTTGTTATTTGGAAGACTTCTAGAGTTTTAATAGTCCCTTTTATTGATTAATAAAAAAATTAATAGCTGGCTTTATATCCTGGAGAAGCAGAAAAAAAAGATGTATATTAGGAAATTTGTGCTTCTGCAAAATTCGTTTTCTTGAAGTTTCTCTATTATGTATTATGTACATTTATTTTTCACATATGATGGAACTTAGAAAAATTTGCTCTTTGCAGATTGTAATTTTAAATTTTGTTTGTTTTAGAAAGGAAATAAAGACTCCAGGGTTTTGTTTCTGGGTTATGGTATTGGTAGTGGTCTCTGTGCATCCTTTTCCTGAACTGTTTTTGCTCAATTCATGAACAGACAAATATTTGTTATGTTTAGTATACCCTTAATACATTTATACTCATAGAATTCTCAGCTATGCCATTGTGTGGTCTCTGAAGGGCATTCTCTTTGTGTCCTCATTTCCTGAACATAGCTTTTCAGCCCAGCTAATCATTTCCTTGGGCTTAATTATACTGATACTTCCACAAGCTTGTGTTGGATCTGCACAAAGCCCGGTGTCTCATCAAAGGTAGGAAGTAAAGCTATTTGTCCTGATACTACGGTATGTCTGCTCTTGAGGCTCATCTGTAACAATGAAAATATGAGGTAATTTGGCGTCATGGAGCTTTAGGGTCAGAACTCAAAGACCCAAAGACTTTTTTTTAAGGTGAAAGGTATCCTACAGGCCCCTGAGGTACCACTCCCCTCCTCAACCTCCAGGCGTTTCTGACATGTTGTCACTGTTCCTACTTAAACACATCCAGCGATTTCCAGTGTGATCTTGTTCTTTTTCTTGAACTACCTCCTCTTCCCTTGGCTTCTATGACACACAGTCTCCCTCCTTTTTTTAATGTTTTCTTTTGGCTAATTCCTTCTCTTCCTTCCTACTTAAAATGTTAGATTTTTTCGAGGCTGAGCCCTAGGCTGTGTCCTCTAGTTCTATGTTCTTTAGGAATTTCATCCATTTTCACGGCCTCAAGTACTACCTGTATTCAAAGTTATATCTCTAGCCCAAACTTCAGACCCACTCTGGTTTTCTTCTCACATCTTATTTAGATATCTCACAGTTACTTTAAACGCAACATGTCCAAAACAAAGCTCATAATCTTTCCTTCCAAACCTGCTCCTCTTCTTGGATTCCTTATCTCAGTGAAAGGTAACACCATGTAGCTAGTGTGCAAGCCAGACATTTTGGGAGTCATTCTTGACACCTTACCTCTCCAGCTTCTGATATCTAATGAAGAATATAGTGAAGAATTTAATGAAGTCCTGCTGTTTATTTTCCTCCTGAATACTCTTTAATCTATCTGCTATTCTCCTTTTCCATTGCCATCACTAAGATACTGTCATCTCTCTCCAAGACTGTTGCAATGGCCTCCTAATACGTTTCTCAGCATTCATACTTGTAGTCCCTAATCCAATGCTTCCCAACCTTTTCTACGTCAGAGCGCCCAGAAAATAATAATATTTGCACAATTCACTGGGGTAAGTGGACAGGGTTGCTCAAGGTTGGAGGCAGTTTGCCCAGGGGGGCTTTGGCTTCCCTGGACCTACCCCAGCCGCCCCAAGGATTGAAGGGATCATTCATTACTTTGGGTACATCTGTTACCCATTCATGGCTCCTAGAGCAGTTTGTTGGGAAGCTGTGCTCTAATTCACTGTCTGTGTTGGAGCCAGAGTGGCATTTTGTTTCCAGTGGAAATTTGATTTCTGCCACTCCTGCTTCAAACCCAGTGCCTTACCAGAATCTTTAATATTGCTTAAGACCCTACGTCATTTGATTCGACCACATCAGTCTTGTCTCTCTATATTGTCCCCCTCTCTTTCTGTGCTACAGCCTCACTGGCTGACATTTAGTTTTCCCGACATGCTTTGTTCGATTTGACCTTTGCATAGCTGCGCCATTTGCCTGAATTGTTTTCTCCCCCACTCTGACCTCTCCACTTAGTTCCTACTCATTCTGCAGTCCTAAGTTCAAAAGTGTTTCTGTGATTTCCTTGATTATGTCGTGCTTTCTCCATGAAATACTGTACTTTTCCCTCAGAGCACTTATTACAGTGTGTGCCCTGCAACAGATAAGTATGTGACTTGTTCACTGCTTTTTTTTCTAATCCCAGTGCCTAGAAGAGGGCCTAGCATATATTGGGTGCTCAATAAATGTTGGTTAAATAAATTATGTGCCAGTTCTTGGTGCTGGAGATAAAGCATTAATCAAGTCAGACAAGATCCTTACTGTCAGGGAGTTTATAACCAGTGCAGGGATATAGACAATAAAGAGAAATAAGTAAGAAAGTACTATGTAGTAAAAGTGATGTTTTACAGAGTGACTGGGGACCTCTTGTGGGTTGTCAGGGAAGCCTCTCTGAAAAAGGCGAGGTTTTATCTAAGATCTGAGTGAGAAAAAGTAGCCAGCTATTTAAAAGTATTTTTTTAGAGTGACATTACAACAGAACTACCTGAATTAAAAAAGATCATAAGAGAATATTATGAAAAATTATACTCCAACAAATTTGAAAGCTTAGAAGAAGTAACAGATTTCTAGAAACACTACCTATACAAACAAACACAGACTGAGGTAGAAAATCTGAACAGACTCATAACAAAAGCAAAAGTGGGAAGAAGTCATTAAAAAAAGCTTCCAACAAAAAAAAAGCTGTGGTCCAGACGGCTTCACCAGAGAATTCTGCCAAACATTCAGAGAAGAGATGATACCAATACTATTCAGACTATTCCAGGAATACTCCTGAATTTGTTCTATGAAGCCAGCATAATCCTGACACCGAAACTAGGCAAAGACTCCACTAAAATAGAAAATTATAGACCAATATCACTCATGAATATAGATGCAAAAATCCTCAACAAAATTCTAACCAATAGAATGCAACAGCATATGAAAAATAATGTATCACGACTAGGTGGGATTTATATCAGGTATGCAAGGATGGTTCAACATTAGAAAATCATCGTAATCCACCACATAAATAAAGAACAAGAATCACATGATGATCTCAATCAATACAGAAGAGGCATTTGATAAAGTCCAACACTCTTTGTTGTTGATAAAAACTCTCAGCAAAATAGGAATAGAAGGGAAATTCCTCAAAATAATTGAGGGCATAGATGCAAAACCAATAGCCAACATTATTCTCAATAGAAAGACTGAAAACATTCCCCTTGAGAATGAGAACTAGACAAGGATGCCCTGTATCACCACTCCTATTCAGTATTGTACTGAAAGTCCAAGCTAGAGCAGCCAGGCAACAAAGGGAAATGAAGGGCATACAGATTGGTAAGGAAGAAGTAAAACTATCCCTATTTGCAGATGATATGATCATATACATAGAAAATCTCAGAAGACTCCACAAGAAAGCTACTGGAACTAATAAAAGAATTCACCACAGTAGCAGGGTACAAGATCAGCATACAAAAATCAGTTGGATTCTTCTACATCAACAAAGAGAACTCCAAAAAGGAAATCAGGACAACAATACCATTTACAATAGCCCTCAAAAAGATAAAATACTTAGGAATAAACCTGACTACAGATGTAGAAGACTTATACTAAGAAAACTACAAAATACTACTGCAAGAAAACAAGAGAGACCTACATAAATGGAAAAATACACCATGCTGATGAATAGGAAGACTTTAACATTGTGGAAATGTCAGTACTACCCAAAGCAATCTACAAATATAATGCAACCCTGATCGAATTCCAACAACGTTCTTTAATATGATGGAAAAACTAATCACCAACCATATATGGAAGGAGGCCCTGAGTAAGCAAAGCATTATTGAAGAAGAACAAAGAAGGAGGCCTCACACTCACACTCTCCAACCTCAGAACCTACTATACAGCCACAATAGTCAAAACAGCATGTTACTGGTACAATGACAGACACATAGACCAGTGGAACAAAATTGAGAACGCAGAAGTAAATCCACCCACTTGTGGACAGCTGATCTTTGACAGAGTCGAAGTTCATTAAATGGGGAAAAGAAAATCTCTTTAACAAATGGTGCTGGCAAAACTGGATATCCATTTGCAGAAAAATGAAAGAAGGTCGATACCTCACATCATTCATAAAAATTAACTCAAAATGGGTCAAAGACCTAAATGTAACCAAGGCAGTGAAGCTTTGGAGAAGGCAAGTGGGGATGGAATCCATGGCTAAGTGGAAGGATTGTTTTCTGATTGGAGTGGAGACACTCTATCCGTTTTAACATTAGGAAAAGAAGAAAGTATATGTACAGGTACAGGTGGTACAAAGAAGAGAGAATTCTATCAGATAGCGTATATTTTCTATCGAAGCTTGAGACAAAATCTGAGTGAGAAGGGAAAGGAATATAGGAGATTTGAGAAGACAACAAAGTATGAAATAATTATTTTGGAAAGTAGACACGTGTACATACTAAGGAACTTTAATAGAATCTCCAGACAGCGTTAAGTGCCCATTTGAGATTCATCGGCCTGAATTTAAAGTGAGGTCATTCAGCTGTTCAGGTACAAACATGGAATGTTAGATGGTTGTGTTTAGGCTCGGTTGACTTTTTGCCAGACAAATTACAACAGAAGGAGAAAGGGAGAAGAGAAAAGGGTGTTTGTAAGGGGAATAAATAATAACTTAATGGACTACAGGAGGGGGAAAAAGGCTATGGGAGCGTAATGGATAATGAAGAACTTGTCCTTGAATGAGGAGGTTGAAGAAATGTTGGAATGAGCGTATCATATATGAACAAGTGGCCTGGAGGAATATGAGGCAATAGTGGTGATCAGAGTGGGATGTTTGAAGTTGAAATTTCAGAGGTAGTGATGACAAAATCTAGGGAGTGACCATGGGCTGGGTGGTTGAGATGGGGTAAAGTTAAAATTGTAGGGGAGAGGAGGTCTGGTACCGGATGGGTCATCTACATTCTTGTTCAGTCAGCTTGAATGGTGCAGTGGTGGTGGAGAGGAAGATAGTGAGCCATTGATGGATGAGAGGTAGTAACCAGGATATTGGTGGATTACAGCAGTGAGGGGAAGTGGATAGTAAAGCACGATGCCATGAACTTCAAAAGAACCAGGGTTTTTGCAGGAAGGAGGAGGAGAAGCGATTTGGCAGTAGGGTGACTGAATGAATGGAAGGATGGCTAGCTGGAAACGTATGCTCTTATTAGGCAGCTTTCACTGAAAGTTAAAAATCTCTGAACTGTCTCCCTGCTGGACTCAGTATCTTTGAAGGCTCCCTCTTTAAGAACAGAGGTTGGCAAATTATAGTTATGGCCTGTAGCCCAAATCTGGCCTGCTGCCAATTTTTGTAAAGGGTTTTTTGGAACACAGCTGTATCCATAAATTTACACCATACCTGTTTGTTTACCCATTGTCCTTGATAGATCTTGTACTAAGACTAGAGTAGTTGCGACAGAGACCATTCTGCAAAGCTGAAAATATTTACTATCTGGCCCTTTACTGGCTCCTGCTTTAGAATAGTGGTTCTCCAACTTGAGTGTTCATCAGAATCACCTGGTTGTTGCTTTTAAGTGCTTTTGAATCAGTTCCAACTCATAGCTACCCTGTGTACAACAGAATGAATCACTGCCTGGTCTTGTGCCATCCTCACAATCGTTGCTGTGTTTGAGCCCATTGTTGCAGCGACTGTCAATCATCTTGTTGAGGGTTTTCCTCTTTTTTGCTAACCCTTTATTTTATCAGCATGATGTCCTTCTCCAAGGACTGGTCCCTTTTCACCAGTCCAAAATATGTGAGATGACATCTCACCATCCTCACTTCCAAGGAGCACTCTGGCTGTACTTCTTCCAAGACAGAATTGTTCGTTCTCCTCGCAGTCCATGGCATATTCAATATTCTTTGCCAACACCATAATTCAGAGGCATCAGTTCTTCTTCAGTCTTCCTGATGCATTGTCCAGCTTTCACATTCATATGAGGTGATTGAAAATATCGTGGCTTGGGTCAGGTGCACCTTAGTCTTCAAGGTGACACCTTTGTTGTCGCTGTGAGTTGGAATCGACTCAATGGCAACAGGTTTGGGGTTTTTTGCAGCAGATTTGCCCAATGCCATATGTCGTTTGATTCCTTCTTCTTTTTGCTTCTCTTTTCTTTATTAATTGGAATAATTTGAAAATTGTAAATCATAGGAAAAACGTGGTTAAGAAGGGATTGAGGTGCAGAATACATAAGGAATTTAAAGCACAGCAAATATCTGCCTTGAACTGCTTTAGGTCTCAGGCACAGATCAGTTTTTCTTGGTAAGCTGGAAGCAGTTGGAGGGGGATCACAAAATCACTCTGAAAACTCATGAAAAATCGTGACAGAAGATCCAATTTTTGAAACCATGAAGAGGATGGATTCCGTATACTATAGAACAGAAGCTTTACCACAGTCTTGGAAAAGACACTGCAGTGGATTATTAAACGGCAGCTTGTGCGCTCTTATAAAGGAAGCAAAGATCTCTTGTGATGAGTGTAGCTTCAGTATGACCAGATGATGTCAGACTAATCTGTTTCCTTTGTTGGCATGGCTTTGGAACTAGGTAGGTTAACAGATACTTTAGAAACGGTATGTGTTAATTTCAGAAAGGCATTTACAAAAATCTCTTGACATGCTTTGGGCAACTCATTAGTTTATTTAAGATATATTTATTAAGCACATATTATACGCCAAGCACTATACTAGCACCATAAAAAAGGAGAATATGGCCTGGATGATGGCAGAGCTAGGTAGATTGACAGCTTTCTAAAATCTGTACTCCCAAAATGTGCTTTAGCACAACACAGGGGAGGGATAACAGTGGTATCCAGTAAGACTGTAAGAGCCCTTACTGCTTTACATTTTTATGAAGGTTGTTAGTTACCTGGAATTGGTCAAGTTTAAGTGACATATTTGAAAACAGAATTAAGGCTGAGAGGTATCTTGACAGGGTGAAGTAATGGGCAAAAACAGACAAAGCAAAATTAATTAGAAATGACGCAAATCTTGCACTTAGTTTTAAGGAATAACTGCACAAGGTTATGGACTTCTCTAGAGTCTTCATTAGAACAGATGCTGACGTGAACACATCTCAGTCTTTGCATTTTACTGAAAGGTCACTATGAGTTATTAAATGTAATCTTTACCAAAAAGTTGACATAACTTGAGCTTCACTGCCAAAGGCTTAGATTCAGAATAAGAGAGTCTACTCCATACCTGTCAGACTATTTTTATGTCGTGCTCAGCCTTGGGTACCAGCATTCCAAGTTGGGGGCAAATAGTAGACTGTCTGTTTTGGCAGTCTTACCATAGCCAAATGAAATAGTTGAAGGATGCTGTTAGTTGCCATTGAGTTGATTCTGCCTCATGGCTGTGTTACAGAGTGAATTGCTCCATAGAGTTTTCTTGGCTGTAATTTTTTTTAATTGTGCTTCAGGTGAAAGTTTACAGAGCAAATTAGTTTCTCATTTGCAATTTATATACAGATTGTTTTGTGACATTGGTTGCAATCCCCTGGCTATGTCAACACTCTTTCATTCTCCACCCTAGGTTCCCCATTTCCATTCGTTGTGTTTTCCTGTCCCTTCCTGCCTTCTCAGCATTGCTTTTGGGCAGGTATTGGCCATTTGGTCTCATTTACATGATTGAGCTAAGAAGCATGTTCCTCATGTATGTTATTGTTCGTTTTATAGACCTGTATAATCTTTGGCTGAAGGGTGAGCTTTGGGAGTGACTTTAGTTCTGAGTTAAAAGGGTGTCTGGGGGCTATACCAGCAATTATGGTCTTTCTTTGTGAATTTAAATTTTGTTCTGCATTTTTCTCCTGCTCTGTCGGGGACCCTCTGTTGTGGTCCTTGTAACAGTGGTTGATGGTGACACCACTGTGTTGTGTCATTCTGGACTCAAGCTGATGGAAGCTCTGGTACTTGTTGTGGTCCATTAGTCCTTTAAACTAACATTTCCAAATGTGTCTTCGGTTTTTTTCGTTCTCCTTTGCTGTGGACAGGATGGGACCCGTAGATGTGTCTTAGATGGCTGCTTGCAAGTTTTTAAGACCCCAGGCACTACTTACCAAAGTTGGATGTAGACCATTTTCTTTATGGACTATGTTACGCCAGTTGACCTAGGTGTCTCCCAAGAGCATGGTCCCCAGTCCTCAGCCCAGTAACTCGATCCCTCAGGGTGTTTGAATGTGTCTGTGGAGCCTATGACTTTGCCTTGGTCATGTTGTGCAGACTTCCCTATAATGTGTACTGTCTTTCCCTTCACCAAAATTACCACTTATCTACTATCTAGTTAGTGATTCCTTCTCCCCACCTTTCCCCTCCCTCCTAACCATCAAAGATTCTTTCTGTGTGTAAACCTTTTCTTCAGTTTTTATAATAGTGGTCTCATTACAATATTTGTCCTTTTGCGATTGACTTTATTTCACTCAGCAAATGCCTTCCAGATTAATCCATGTTGTGAGATGTTTTGCACATTCATCATTGTTCTCTATCGTTGCGTAGTATTTAATTGTGTGTATGTACCATAATTTGTTTATCCATTCATCTGCCGATGGACACTTAGGTTGTTTCCATCTTTTTGCAATTATGAATAATGCTACAGTAAACACAGGTGTGCATATGTCTATCTGTGTGATGGCTCTTCTCTAGGATATATTCTTAGGAGTGGGATTGCTGGATCATATGGTATTTCTATTTCTAGCTTTTTAAGGAAGTGCCATATCGTTTTCCATAGTGGTCGAACCATTTTACATTCCCACCAGCAGTGGATAAGAGTTCCAGTCTCCCTACAACCTCTTCAACATTTGTTATTTTCTGTTTTTTTTTTATTAGTGCCAGTAGTGTCAGGGTGAGATGCCATCTTATTGTAGTTTTGATTTGCATTTCTCTAATGACTAATGATCGCGATCTTTTTCTCATGTATCTGTTAGCTGCCTGAATGTCTTCTTTGTTGGAGTGTCTGTTCATATTCTTTGCCCATTTTTTAATTGGATCATTTGTCTTTTTATTGTTACAGCGTTGCAATATCTTATAGATTTTAGAGATAAGAACCTTGTCAGGTATGTCATAATCAAAATTTTTTTCCCAGTCTGTAGGTTCTGTTTTTACTCTTTTGGTGAAATCTTTGATGAGCCTGTGTTTATATTTTTAGGAGATCCCAGTTATCTAGTTTATCTTCTGGTGTTTGTGCATTGGTAGTTACGGTTTGTATTCTATTTATTCCATATATTAGGGCCCCTAACTTTGTTCCTATTTTTTCTTCTTTGGTCTTTATAGTTTTAGGTTTTCTGTTTAGGTCTTTGATCCATTTTGAATTAGTTTCTGTGTATGGTGTGAGGTATGGGTCCTGTTTCATTTTTTCACAGGTGAACATCCAGTTTTGCCAGCACCATTTGTTAAAGAGACTGCCTTTTCCCCGTTTAATGGACTTTATGACCTTTGTCAAAGATCAGGTGACCATAGGTGGATGGATTTACTTCTGGGTTCTCCATTTTGTTCCATTGGTCTACGTCTTTGTTGTTGTATCAGTACCAGGCTGTTTGGACTATTGTGGCTGTATAGTAGGTTTGGAGATCAGGTCGTGTGAGACCTCCTACTTTGTTCTTCTTCGTCAATAATGCTTTACTTTTCTGGGGCCTCTTTCCTTTCCAGAGCCCTGGTGGTGCAGTGGTTAAGAGCTTAGCTAATGAAAAGGTCAGCAGTTTGAATTCATCAGCCACTCCTTGGAAGCCATATGGGGCAGTTCTACTCTGTCCTATAGGGTCATTATGAGTTGACTCAATGGCAACATGTTTTTTTGGTTTCTTTCCTTTCCGTATAAGCTGATGATTAGTTTTTCCATCCTGTTAAAGAGTGCTCTTGTTATTTGGATTGTGATTGCATTCTGTCTGTAGATTGCTTTGGGTAGGATAGGCATTTTTACAATGTTGAGTCTTCCATGGTATATTTTTCCATTTATGTAGATCTATTTTGCTTCCTTGCAATAGTGTTTTGTAGTTTTCTTTGTATAGGTCTTTTACATCCCTGGTTAGATTTATTCCTAAGTAATTTATTAGGTGCTACTATTTTCCTGATTTCCTTTTCATAGTTCTCTTTGTTGGTATATAGGAATCCAACTGAATTTTGTATGTTGATCTTGTATCCTGCTACTCTGCTGAATTTCTCTATTAGTTCCCGTAGTTTTCTTGTGGAATCTTTAGGGTTCTGTATGTATAGTATCATATCGTCTGCAAATAGAGAAAATTTTACTTCTTCCTTACCAATTTGGATGCCCTTTATTTCTTTTTCTTTCTTTATCACTCTAGCTAGGACTTGCACCACAATGTTAAATAGGAGTGGTGATAAAGGGCATCCTTGTCTTGTTCCTGTTCTCAGGGGGAATGCTTTCAACCTCTTTCTGCTGAGAATGATGTTAGCTGTTGGTCTTGTATTTTATTATTATGTTATTATGTTGAGGAATTTTCCTTCTATTCCTATTTTATTCAGAGTTTTTATCAGGAATGGGTGTTGGACTTTGTAAATGCCTTTTATACATTGAGATAGTTATGTGTGGTGGATTACATTGACTGATTTTCTAATGTCGAACCATCTGTGTATACTTGTTATGAACCCTATTTGGTTGTAGTGCATTATTATTATTATTTTTGTATGGTGCGGAATTCTTTTGGCTAGAACTTTATTGAAAATTTTTGCATCTATATTCCTGAGAGATACCGGGTCTGTAATTTTCTTTTTGTGGTGTCTTTGCCTGGCTTTGGTATCAGGGTTATGCTGGCTTCATAGGATGAACTTGGGAGTATCCCTTCCTTTTCTGTGAACATTTGATTTCTTGGCTGCTGCTTCCATGGGCATTGATTGTAGAGCCGAGTAAAATGAAATCCTTGACAATTTCAGTATTTTCTCACTTTACTATGTTGTTGCTTATTGGCCCAATTGTGAGAATTTTTGTTTTCTTTATGTTGAGGTGTATGTAATCCATCTTCATCAGTAAGTGCCTGCCTGGAGGACTTGTTAGAACAGATTGCTGGCCTCCACCCACAGACTTTTCAATTCAGAGGATGGGGTGGGGCCCGAGGATTTGCATTTCTAACAAGTTCCCAGGTGGTACTGATGATGCTGATCCAGGGGCCACACTTAAGGAATCGTCGTTTTAGGGGTTTGAGACAGTGATCAGTTTCCTTCTCCCTTTAATTTTCTGTTCCCTTGAGGGACATTTCCCTGCATACACCACTGGTACTTGTTATCCCTTTGAAAGTCTGCTGCCCACAAATGGTAATGATTGTTTGGATGAAGCCTGACCAGGGCTATAGCTTCGGCACAGTTGCCCCCTCCTGACTCTGTGCTTAGCCATGAGCTTTCTTTCTCATTTGTTTTTCCCAGGTTGCCTGATGGATTGTGCTTTCTCTGGGATTTAAATGTAGCCGATGCGTTCAGGAGAGCAGTAGGAAGAGATCACCTAAAGCCCAAGTGGGCCAAGGAGCTAAATACTGTTGTCTGGAAGAAATAAGATTTTTTTCCCCCAGTGTAAAGTGCTTGAGTAGAGTAGAAGTTTGTCTTGGGGCAGACTGAGTTGGGGCTGGTAGCCAGTGTGTGATCATAGGTGGAATTTGGGAGTCCGATCCCATATGGTGGCAGTGTCAGATTCTCTTAGCAGGTAAGAGGACACCTGCAAGAAAAGCAAGGTCAGTGCTCAGCTGAACCAAACCTTTTGCCCTTGTCCTTCACCAGAGATGTTTCTAAAATAGTTTCTAAAAGATGCAGATTTGGTAACCCCTTAGACTTCTCTTTATTTTCCTGCTCCATGCCTACAATTGCTTTCTCTTTCCTTGAACTTGTCTCCCAGCCACATAGTTGAACAGTTACTTTATATAGCCTAGTTGTGTCCTTTGAGTTCACAGGGGATGTGTGTCCTAGGATCAGTTTTACTCTGTCTCTTAGCTTCAAACTCCTGGCCGGTTTTGTCTGCCTTTTCTGCCTCTGGTGGGTGCTTCCGCCCACTCGGGTGATCATGGGTTGGGTCACACACTTTGAGAGCTTGGCTGTACCATCTCAGTCTCATTTCCCTTTCTGACTTCTCTGATTGTATCCTATCGTTGCCTTCTTTTTTTCTCTTCCCCTTGTTGCCCCTGCCTTCTTCCACACTGTCTGAAAGGCCTTCTCAGCCTTCCGGGAATTTTTGGCCTCTGGCTAAACTTCCCCATTGTGGGCAAGCACCGGCACCCTCTGGCCATTTTACTATTAGACAAACTGAGGGAATTAGTGAGGCTCTAGGGTCTTAATTTGAAGTGGTGTAGGAGACAGTGAGAAGGTAGCCTTTGCCCCAAGTTTGTGATTAATAGTAGAGCTTGAAGTGGGCAGTGTCTTCAGAAGCCATGGATCCAGCAAAAGGGAGATGTGTCTGGCCAAAGTAGGCTAAACTCAGGGTCAGAAATGTGGGGCTCAGAGCAGAGGGTCCCCCAGGACACAGATCTCAGAACATCACGGTAGAAGGACATCTAAGATTGCCTTGTCTACTGCCCCTGTAGCCTGGACTGGAGGCAGGGACAAGCCAGAGGGCTGCTTATATCTACCATGTCTCCCTCTTCCCCCAAGCACCATTTGACCTGTTTTATTTGTTTAGTCTTTTAAGACAAGAGTTCATTTGAAGAAAGGTCTATGGCTAAAGAAAAATTGGCAGAGGGTGAGGGTACACTAGTATTGCACAAATCCTCATTTTACAAACGGGCAAATAGACAATCAGAGAGGAGAAGAAGAAAACTATGTTCTATACCTCAAGGAATGACAAACAGGAAAGATATTAGAGTAGGAGAGAGAGAGAGAAAGTGCCTAAAAGTCTATAGAGATAGTGTCACAAGACGAATTACCTCAGGAGCCTGTTTGAGAGATTGTGTCATGTCAGAAAAGTTTTAGGGACTTGAGCCTCTTTCCTTCATGAGAGGATGAGAATGAAACACCAGCCCCTCAGTCTGACTCCTAGAAAAAGGAACCGCGGGCTGATGAGCAATAAGTCCGACAATGTTATTCACTGGCCATGCAAGCCCCACAGGAAATATCAAAACTTCAGGACGGGACAAGGCTCCACAAGAATGTCGCTGCAGCCAGAGCTTTGTGGTTTGATGCCACCAGAGAATTTCCTAGGGGAAGGGTTGTGAGGGAAATTGCACAATGAGACAAAAAGCTGCTACACTGAGGACAGCAAATGCCTTTCCAGGACTCCTGTGGAGGTTTAAAGGCCCCTTATTTTTTAGGTTTACCCAGCTATCATTGTCCCCTTGTTAAGCGCTCAGCTGCTAAGCAAAAGGTCGGTGGTTCAAACCCACCAGCTGCTCTACAGGAGAGAGATGTGGCAGTTTGCTTCTGTAAAGTTTACAGCTTTGGAAACCCTATAGGGCAGTTCTACTTTGTCCTGTAGGGTCGCTATGAGTTGGAATTGACTCCACAGCAATGGGTTTGGTTTGGTTTTAGCTCACAGTAGCCCTGAGGCTGACACCAGATGGAGCAGTTTCTCAAGGATTTCAAAGTCCAGTCCATGGAGGGATGGTTTTATCAATTGACCTGATAAAGCACAAGGGCCTGACCCTGAGGACCTGTTGTTTGTGAAGCCAGGCTTTCATGGCTCCAGAGGGATCAGTGAGGTTTGAATTTTAAACCTAGGCATATCCAGGGCAGAGGTTAGAGGGCTATACCAAAAACTAAAAACCACCTCAAAGGAGAATGGTCAGTTTCTACCTTTGCTTTCTTTGGTGTGTGTTTCTCATTCATTAAAGTTGAGAGGAAGAATTAAAAAGGAGCAGTCTGTGTACAAGTAAATCAGTAAAGCATCTTTCCCCGTAATAAATACACATTATTCAACAAGTACTGAGTTCTGATTGCTGTATGGACGAGCCCCTCTTTCACACTGGAACTGTATCAGTGGACAAAGCAAAGTCCTACCCCGTCGACTGTTCCTTCTAGGAATGAAAGACAGATGAATACTGTTTCAGGTGGTGGTTAAGTGCTATGGAGAAAACTTAGGGGAAGAAGAATAGAAAGTGTGGAGCTGCTAATCAAGAAGGCCTTTCAGGTAAGGTGACATTTGAGAAAGGCCTGAAGGAAGTGAGGGAGCAGGTAATGTGGGTATCTGGGGGAAGAAGGTTCCCAGACAGAACAACGAAGGCAGCAGCCAGCAGGAACATGCCTGCTGGGCTGGAGGAACTGCAAGGAGGCCAGCATGGCTGGGGCAGAACCGGGGCGGTGCGGGGGTGGGGGGGGAGGGGGGAGGGGGAGCGGGGAAGGATTGTAGGCGAGTCAGAGGGTTAGCTGAGAGAGAGCAAGGCCATGCATGGCTTTTTGGCAGTTGGAAAGGCTTTCCTTTTTACTCTGAGTTAGATGGGAAGCTGTTGCAGGGCAGAAGAAAGGAGACCAGTTAAGAGGCTGTTGCATTAAGGTCAGATTCTGGATACATTTCGAGATAATGCCAACAGGAGTCTTTGGCTGATTGATTGGCTGTCAAGGGTGAAAGAAAGAGGATTCAAGGATGACACCAAGGTTTTTGTCTTGAGCACTGGCAAGAATGGAGTTGTCATTTACAGAAATGGAGAAGATTGGGGTCTGTAGCGTTTCTGGCTTGACTAAAAGTTTTAGAAAGCAGCTGTGGAGACTCAAGAAAGAAAAAAAATTGATCTAAACATTGTTTATTTTCTCTCTCCTTTCTGACAGTCTCATTTGTATTTGAGTCAGTTTTGCCACAATTATTTTTGGGATAGATGTGATTTTCAGCATATGAACTTTTAGGAATACTTACCCAGGCCTCTGCAGTTTAGTGTGGTCAAAAGCTACAGCAGGGTAGGGTCCTCTGGGTCCAGGAGAGCCTTGGGATGGACTCTGACTCTGGGGGCAGCTCTCATTTCAGGTTCCTTGGTCTGGATTGGGTTATGAGGGTCTTTTGGGTTTAGATGTGCTTGGGGATGGGAGAGGAACGATTGAAATACAGTCAGAAAACAGGCCCCACTCTGCTGGGAACACCCCATCTGTTGAAGTTTTAAAACTGAGAATCACAACCTGATTTTGGTTGGCCAGAGGTCTAAGCAGTAGGGCAGAAAAGCTGTGGCTGATGTTTCAGTTTGTGGTTTTGCCAGCTGTGGCAGCAGGTTGGTAGAGATTGAGTGCAACAGACTGGGCCCCCAGCACCGGCTGACCCCTGCAGAGGTGGAACCCTGCTTGCTCCCCTTCTGTGCACACCCAGTGCACATGCATTCTTGAGTGGTGCGTCAGGAGTTATTAGTATTTGCCTCATTTTAAGTCACCACAAGTAAAGTCTAAGGGTTGTTTATCGAAGGAAGTTTAAGTTTCCACTGTGATATCACAGTGATAGGACTATATCAGGTTAGCAGTGTAATTAAACAAAATTCCTTAGCAACAATACATTTGTACTCATTGAATTGTTATCACGGCCTCTATGAGCCATTTATGGAGCTCCTGTTGTGTTGTAAGGAATGTGTGCAAGTAGGGCAGATGGGAGATCAGTAAAGAGATATGGCTCTTTCTTGTCTTAAGGAAATTAGACATTAGAGGACAAACAGGAATCAGAGCTTCACACAGGCTGGATAAGGGTTTGTGTATGCCACAGAATTTGGCACTTATAGGAAGAAGCCTCTAAGTGTATCGTTTGATAACTATTCGCACAGGGAGTGGGAGAAATTAGAGAAAGGGATATGTAGAGGGGCACCAGAAAGGTTTAGTGGTCAAGGCCTCAGGGAATAAGGAACATCCATTTCTTTTTCCCTCTGATGTATATAGCTCATCTGTCCTCTTCCCCAACCTTTCACTGGCCTCCCCAGGTCACATCGGCACTTGAGTGGTCACATTGAGTCTACAGCTGCTTGAGTGAAGGAATGGTGTGGGGGAGAGAGAAAGGCATGGGCCTTGTGTGGACTGCCTGGGCTGGGCTCTGCTTTACTGGCTCCAACTGTGGCTCAAACAGTCCTGTGTACCCTGGGAGGGTTTTAACTATTCTCTCAGGACATGGATAGCGTTCCTCAAAAAAGGAGCCTTCATTTCACATTGGTTAAGTGAGAATGCAGCCACAACTATGTCCACAGGGCAGGGACCACTGTGAAGCCACCATACTTCTGGGATGACCGCAGAAGTATGGACAGACATTATTTCCTTCGACTAATCTTTTGTAATCCAGGTCCAGATGTGGCTCCTGAAAGCAGTTCTTTGTCTAAGTCAGGCTTTTTTATTTAGGACCCAGATGGGGTAGGAAGTAAACGTCTAAAAGGTCTGTTTTACTCAGTGTGTCACTGTCCTGGATTCCTGGCAGGCAGTAGTTTCATTAGAAAAGCAGATTCCATCCTGACTCAGCTGCCTTGGTGAGGCATAATACAGTTTCCCAGTCCTCAGGCAGCCACCCGCTTGCTGGACGGAGCAGTGCGCGATGTCAGTTCCGCAGCAGCGGTAGCTACAGGCGTCTGGCCCAGTCCATGGAAAACCTTGAGAGGAGGCAGTCTGTTATGGCGCAGGAGCTTTGTCCTGGAATTTCCTGGCCTTTGTCTGCTATAGCTTCATGTACCGAGATGCCTGTTTTTAGAGTCTACTTCCTTCTGGGGGAAGAATGCTTGTCTTCCATAGAGTACTTCTGCTTCCTGTGCCAAGCCACTTCCTCCCTTCTGCCGCTGGGTCCTCCCTCTGGGTTAGGAGAGGGACTCTGGGCAGGTGTGTGTACCTGGCTCCCAGTAGCTAGTATGCTGCACTTGGAAGTCACTGATCCCAAAGGGAAAGCCATAACCATTGGGCACAAAAGCTGCCTTCGCCAACCTGGCCCCCTCACCCTGGTCCTAACCTTGTTTTTTTCTCACATTGCAGCAGAAAAAATCCTACCTTGAGCGAAGCGTGAAAGAAGCTGAGGACAACATCCGGGAGATGCTGATGGCACGAAGGGCCCAGTAGGAGGCCTTGAGGGGACACTGTCCCTCCAGACCCCTCCCATTCCTGGTGAGGGCAGGTCCCTGTGTGCAAGGAAAGCCTCTGCTCTGCCCTGATGGACATTTTACTGGGTGGCCTCATCACCCCAGATTGTCTTCATTACCCTCAGTCCCTTGCAGATCCCAATCCTGTATTTTTTTCCTGGTTCTGCCTGCCACTCCTGCCCAGGACACTGTGGTCCTGGGGGTGGGGTATGAACTCCCAGGAAAGAAGGTGGGAGCCAGGACAGACAGGGAAGCTCTGCCCGAGCCCACCACTGGTACCATGTTGGTCAGACTTATAATGGCATCTGTCCCACTCTGCTACATCTGCTTTGCTTGAGCCGAGGATGAGAGCAGAGGCCAGAGAGGCAGTGGCCCACCTCTGTGTACCTCAGCTCCTGCCAGCCCCGCTCCAGGACTGGGGCCCTCCCCCTTCTGCATGGAAGCCTGTCCCTCCTTGGCAATTGGGATCTTGCCCTCTTCTCTTTTCCCTTTCTGGTCCTTTGATTAATTCTCTTAACTTCTGGGCCTCCATGTAGTATACAGATAGGGAAGAAGGAAGACCAGAGTATGGCTGCATTTAAATGAACAGAAGAATACTGGTTCCTCTCTGGCAGTCTGTCTAAAGATTCCTTCCCTGCTTCTTCCCAAAGATTCCAAAAGAAAATTCAGTAATAAACCAGCAGTACCTCCAAGATTGTCTCCCTTTGGTCAGTATCATGAGGAAGTGGACACCACAATCCCGAGGTCTCCTGGGGCTCAGAGGGCAATAGTATGCTGGAGCCAACTTGTACTGGCTAACGAGAACCAATTAGCACATTTTCAGAAATTTTGTTGCAATCCAGTTGTTAAACACATCCATTATTAAATTATGTAAAATTACAATGAAATTATATTAAAAATAAGGGTAATATTTAAAATTCATCTCTTCCTAATTATTTTACTACACCTTACGATTATCTGTGTTCCTGAGGTTAATAGTCTGTTGTATCTGGATGGTGGAAATCCATATAATGGGTGCTTGTGCACCTCTATTCCCAGCTCTGTTCAGTGACTCACTTTGGTAGCTTGAAATCAGCCTAAGTGGGAGCATTTACACCTCAGAAATTAGGAATGCTAAAGAGAGAGAGCAGGTAAACATTTATCTGCCCACCACTGCTTAGGAGGAAAGTTGTGCAAGAGAGCAGAGACAGAGCTGCCAGCTGCAGCCTCTTATCTTAGCGGGCTGGCCTGGTAGGCCAGCTGAACAAGGAAAACCTGACTCGCTGCTGCAGCAGCTCAGCGCCACCCTGTGGCCAAAGCGGAGATGAATGGCAGGGCTGGCTCTTTTGCATCGGGACAGCTCTTTCCTGTGGATGTGCATATTTAGCGGGGTGGAAGGGACAGCAGGAAAGGGAAGCTTCGGGTCTGGCCTTGCACAGAGGTCCCTTTCCTAAGTTCTGGGAAAAAGGGGGTGCAGCTCCCTGGTGAATGCTCCTGCCTGAGCTTATCTCTCAGTGGAGCCAGGGGCCTGAGGACCCCTGGCCTTGGAACCTGCCTTCCCGACACTCCCACACTGCTTGTGTAGTACCAGAGTGAAAGGTAAGTAGGCTCCTCTTCAGATACCAGACAGTAACACTGGAGATACCCAAGTTTTACAAGCCTTAATCTGGGACTTAGGTGAACAGATGAGTAGTTAGAAATGGTAACAGAGTCCAGGAGGCGCATATGAACACAGATTAAGGGCTTAGATTCTAACTGCAATAATGGAGACAGTTGAGGTTTGGACAGATTTATTGAAGCATACAGGGTGCTAGCAGAGAAGTCATTCAGTGGTGTGTTACATCTTGCCACTACCGTGACTGTATAATCTCAAAATTATAAATATACATATTTCATAAGCCTTTGGCCAAAACAAATAAAAGGAGTGTCTTCAGCACATTGGTTAAAGACCAGTAAGAACCAGAATCTAACATTAAAAAGATCAAGTCACTGAATTAAACAGCAGCAACTCCCACTAATCTAGAATCCCACTGGGTGAAGGCAGAGGTGCCTGGGCAGAGCCAGTCATTTGTTTCAGCAATCAGAAGAGATGGGGGCAGGCACACTCGTCAGAGGCGGCAGCAGCGCTGGCAGGATGCGAGGGCTGGGATGGTCAGGTGAGCATGTCCCAGAGACAGCAGCAACAGAGAGCAGTCCAGCAGGCTGTGAGGCAGGTCGATGAGGCCAGGTCATCCCTTCTTTGGTCTTCCACCACATACACTGAAGGAGAAGGGGAGAGAGGGTTAGAGTGAGCCGGTACAAAACCGCCCTACAGAGCAGAGCCTCCCCTGCCCAAGGGAGGGTGACAGCAATTGAAAGCCTATAAGCAGACTGGGTATGGCCTTTCTGCTCTGTCAACTGTTGATGACAAGGAAGGGTGACTTGGCTCATCAATTACTTTCCCTCCTTCTGCCAGTCCAGGCTAAGGACACTCTATTCCCTGCAGGGACATGTGCTAGGCAACCTACAGAACACAGCCTCACATCAGGGCAGCTAGAGTTGAGATAATTAAGAAACGTCCATTGCTGTTGTTTGTGGTAAAGTTGGCTAACCTTACTTGGCTTATAAACTAGCCGGCACCATATTCTCTTACCTATAGAGAACCTGGGAGGTGTTTCTTCAGATACACCTAAGCCATCACACAAGGGTAAGAGAGTGGGTGGAATTAAAACCTCTGAAGAAGAGGCTTTAGGCCCTAGCAGAATGACCAAGAAACCCTGGTTTTTCATACCTCGGCAATACACAGTATCAGAATGTGCCCTCAACCTCTATACTCTGATGGTCAAAGTCCTCAGCCCTAAAGCAATAATGAAGACAGGATGAAAACCAAGTCAAGTGGGATGGGTGGCTGGAGCCTGCTGTGTCCCCGAGCCTGGCATTCCTGCTTTTCCTCAGAATGTTCTGGAGTTGTAAGTCTGAGCCCTGTCAGGGCTAAGTGCTCCATTAAGAGATCGGAGTGCTAAAAAATCCCGAGGTCAAGAAGGACCCCAACCACACTGCACTTGTCAGCTGACTTCTGGCTGACAATTAGCCTCTCTCCTCCTAAGGACGTATTTAACATGGCTGATGGTCAGCGTCAGCGTCGAAGGATCTGTGGCTGCTTATAACAAATCTCAAAACCACCACCATCATCAAACTCATAAGCAGTAAGAATTTTAAACTTTTTCAAAGCTCATGAACGCATGAATCTTATAAACTAGTCCTTTGACAATCTTTGTTTCAGTTCTATTTTTGTGTTTGGTATCTATTTTTGTACCTCCTCTCTTGGCAAGACCTCTCCCTGCAGACTGGTATAGTAGCTAGAATGAGATGGGTGGTAGTGAGCTTTTTAAAGCCCTTCCATGATATCAGCCGCCCTCTAGGCCACCCCTTTTCCCTTCCCACATGGCACATGTTTAATCCCACGCGGCTTTCATCCACTCAGCAACATGGGCAGAGGTATTCTGGGTAAAGCTGTGGGTCTGGGAGGAAAGAAGCCAGCACCAGGGAAACCTGGTCAACGGGGAAAGGATGATCCATTTATTCTGAGGTCTCATAAAGTACACTGCCTGATAACCTTCAGTAGATACTATTCATCCCCATTTTACAGGTAAGGAACTTGGGGCTTCAGAGAGGTTAAGTCTCTTGTTCAAACACACAGGACTAGGCACAGAGGCAGGACTAGGAGCTAGTGGGGCTACATCACAGACCTGTGTTTTAACTCCCACACCAGCCAGAGCCCTCCCCACCCACTGAAGGCCTGGGTACTGCAGCAGGAAGACCCCATGGAGAATGCCACCTGTATGTTCCCGCAGGCCCCCCCCCGCCCCGTCATGCACAGGCAGCTTTGGACAGGGAAACCAGGAGTGTAGTTGGCTGTAGACACTGCCCCCGCCCCCCCGCTGCCGCCCCCCCCCCACCCCCCGCCTTGAGTAACCCCTTCCTTCTACTCTCCCTGCCAGAAGAACTGCTCTCCTGCTCCTGGGCCAGAAGGGGCCCATCCCCTGCCAGTTCTAGAAATGCCTGCTTGGTTCATCCATAGGCCATCCCAGACTCGGCCCAGACACACAGCTCGAGGTGCTGCTGTGTGAGAGGCCCTGCAGGCTACCACAGACTGAAGCGTTCACAGTGTGCCAGCACCTGTGCCAAGGGCCTTCAAGGCGCTGCCATGCAGTCTTCACCACAGCCCTAGGGGACAGGTATCACAGGGCCCATCTCACTGCTTCCCAATTCCAGCCCGTCCAGCACCATGAAGGGCAGAGATGGTGGCAGTGCCTCTCCTGTCAGACCACTGACCCGGGAGCAACTTAGTCAGGGACGCAAGACTGTCCCAGTCTTGCTTACTCTAATACCTTTCTCCTTCAGTTAAGTTTGCCCAGGCTGGGGCTTATTTCACACAACGTAGTCTGAAAGCTGGGGAAATAAGGGACTCTGAGCTCACGACTCCCCAGCAATGCTTACAGAGGTTGAAAATAGTGGCTTCAGAACAGAAGACTTAAATGGAAAGCTGTGTCAACCCTGATGGGGCAGTAAGTCTGCAGATACCTCAGAAGCCTGAGTCAGTTATTTCCTGGAGCCTCAAGGTCTTTGTAACATTTTCTCTTCAACTAGCTGAGAACAGAACCTCCACCCTCTGGGCACCCCCTACATCCCCACCTCCCTGGGCCCTTCTGCCTGGGCCAAGCTTTTGGGAGGGTTGAGGGGACATGCCTGGGGTTAGGAGTGACCTGAGTTTCTTTTCCTTTTTCATCCAAAGCAGGGGGTGACTGGCCCAGGAGAAAGCTCTAAGGAAGGCCTCACAGTTTCTCATAACACCTGCTATGGGGCCCAGAAATAGGACTTTTTACAACTGTATCTTCAGAGATGTCCGACCAACCCGCAGGGTCCAAGGTACTGCACCTAGAGGTGCTGCTGCATTGAGCTGTGTGGCCTAGTCTTTGCCCCAGATCCCACTCCACTCCAGGCGCCTCACTGTTCCACACCTCTGCTCAGCCTTTCCACCCCCCCAGTGGTGCTCTCTGCCTGAGATGTCCTAGGCCCAGACTAGGTCAGGAAGGCCCAGGTAAGCCTTGGTTCTTGGGTGCAGAGCAGCCCTGGGACTCTGGGAGGGGCACCACCTTCTCAGCCCCATGCTGGGAGCAGAGAAGAGAGATGGGAGATGCCTGCTGGGAGAGGAAAAGAGCCTGCCCAAGCGCACTGAAACCTTGGCCACCAGTGTGCAGCTCTCCTGCCTGGCGTATGGCATCTCGGGAACTCGAAGCCAGGGAGCTATGTGGACTGAAGCTTAGCCGGCAATCCTAGTTATCAGTGGGAGCTGTGGCAGAGATGGCTCCAGCCCTGGTATTTCACACCCAGGCCTCCCATACTGGCAAGTAGTACATAAAAAGGAGGCAAAACTATGGTTATGTAAGACATCAAACATTAGGAGAAGCTGGGTGAATGGTATACAGAAACCTCATACTCTCTTTGGAACTCTTCTCTAAGTCCGAAGTTCTTTCAAGAGAAAAGCCTTTAAAAAAAAAAAAAAAGGAGGGGGTCAGAAGAGCAAGGGGTGGGGTGGGGTGGACACAACCCTTCCAGGCAAGTCAGCAGTCAAGGCCTGGCCTGGAAAGATGTTCTGGTGCCCACGGTGGCTTCTTCTTGGAGATCAAGTGCCCCCCTGTGGCCAGCCTGGGGACAGGGGCTGGACTCCAGCTCCTCCTGGTGATGGATGCAGGGCCTTGAGGAGCTGAAGGATTGGTTTATATAACCTTCTCATTCACTGTCCAGTGTCTCAGCAGCAGGAGCCACCCTATACAGCCAGTGGCAAGGGCCTATGCCCTGGCCCCAGGCAAGAAGGGACTATTTCCAGAGGACTACAGTTGGATTGGAGGGCACGTCTCTGGGTCCCTTCACTGGCTTGTCTCTCTTGCCCCAGACAGCCCTTTGGCACCAACCCTAAAGTGTTCTCAGCCCCAGCCCAGTGTGAGGCCAGAATGTAAGTGTGAAAGCAAGAGGGAGAGAGAGAGAGGTGTGTGTGTGTGGGGGGTGGGGTGGGGGGGTGAAGGGTCAAGGGGAGTGTGAAGGAGAGGTGTACAGGCATGTGGGCGTGACCCAGAGGCCCAGACTAGGTCCGGAAGGCCCAGCTAAGCCTTGGTTCTCAGATGCAGAGCAGCCCTGGGAGCAGAGAAGACAGGTAGATGGGAGATGCCTGCTTGGGGAGGGATAGAGCCTGCCTGGGTGCTGGGGTCTTTCCCTCCAGGTCCACCTGTGCCCACTGAAAACTTGGCCACCAGACACACCAGCCAGCAGTCCCGTTGGTTCTAAGGTATAGGACAACTGTACTGTACAAACCCAGGAGTGCCATTCACATGGACTACTCAGAAACCTGGCTCTGGGAAGACGATGGGCCCCACAGGGGCTAGGGCAGGGATGGCCTGCCAGAAAGGTAAGCAGAGGCCATCTCAGCTGAATGCTCCAATTTCTCCGTCAGCCCCACCCCGGCACCTGAAACCTTTAGTTGCTCAGTTTAGACTTTTTAAATGATTCATCAAGCGCTTCAAACTGAAGGTAACAGAGCCTTCTGAGGCCCCTCCTGCTTGCATATGCATATGCACAAAGCCCCAAGCCAACAGAGCTGATCAGGAGAGGCACACAGTCAAAATGATGTCCTCAGAGAGATGCATATGTGGACTGGAGCCTCCTAAAAGGCTCAGGCATCCGAGGCCTTCTTGCTCCACAAAGTAGAAAGCAGTACCCTGGCCCTGTATGGCCCAGACTAGGGATGAGCACCCAGGGCTGGTCCTCACCTGCTAAGACCACCACAGCCACAGCACCTCCTCAGAAGTGCCGCCGGAGTAGAGAAGACAGCCTTGCCAGGGACGGGTGACCTGTAGTCTGTGCTCAACAGGCCTCACACCACTTTGGGCATTGAGACCAACTGAAGGCGGCCAGCCTCCCAAGAGGTGCTAGAAAATGCAGAAATAGCTCTCCTATTGTTCAGGCCAAGAGGCAGGAAGGGAAATAAAAATCTTTAGGCATTATAGGAATATGTAAAGCCTCAAGACATTTACTACCCAGCACCAAGGGGCTGCACTGATGGGAGCAAACTGTCCTAATGGCGGTGCTACTGAGCCATCTGCTTCAAGCCCCGGGGAGCACCAGGTAAGTATGCAGACAGGGAGAGTGCCAGTGTGACCAGCAGAGGGAACTAGCCCAACTCCGATCCTTCCAAGGACCCATAGTTTTCACTGGATTCTGAAGTTTAAGAGGAGGAGAGATACGGGGCTTCAAGAATCTGGCAGAACTGGCCAGCTTTGGCCCAGTCTGCAATGGCAGTTGCCTTTGCCTGTTAAGCTCGGGGCCTTCCCGGGACCTCCTTGCCTGCCCTGCTCCTCTTGCCTCCTCCTCTTGCAGCTCCAGTGCTGCCCTTACTGTCCTCCTGTGAAGCTGTGAGTCAGGAGAGACCATGCCTCTCAAGTCCCTGCTCCTTTCCCTGCTTCAGTGTCCCAAAACACCCATTCCAAGGGAAGCAGTCTGGGAGCTGGCCAATGAATTCACCCACCCACTGTGCACCCAACTGTGCCAACCAGCACTGGCTGAGCATTTACCACCAAGTGTGTGGCCAGGGGCTCCACGCTGGGTGACTGCTTCCCAACATAAATATTCACCAGCCACTCACTCTCCAGACACTGAGTGCCAGGTGTTTACACGGATTGGTCTGGAAAGGGTGAGAGCCTGATGACCTGTATGTGGGTCCCTGTTCCTAGGTCCTCAGAAGTGCAGCTGCGACCATCCTGTCCAGAGGCAGCCCCTGGACAAAACCAAGCAGCTATCCCAGGGCTGAGACCAAACCTTCTGAGAGGGTGACCAGGGTCTAGGGACCCAAGGGAAGTGTGTCATCTGTCTCCTAGAATCAGGAAGCCCCAGGCCCATTCTACCAGAGAGGGACTTCCAGAGTCCACAGGAGGGGTGAGCTCCAGTCCCCCACCCCGGGCTTGATCACAAGGCCTTTGGCTTCAAGAAGAAATGACGGAAAGGAAAGGGGAGCAGTCAGTTCACTTCGGCTTTAGCCCTGCCCACCGCGATCAATCTTTTGAAAAGTAGATCTGATGGCAAAATTTGAGGGTGGACATCTGGGCCAGTTGTGCCAGTCTGACAAGCAGGGCGGCACTGCAACCCTCCTGTGGGCCGGCCCTCGGGCTTGAGCTGCTGGTGCCAATAGGACAGGGCTGGTTGTAGATACTGGGACAACTGACAACTCCTCAGATGCCAGAACTGCAAATGAAAGTGCTGGGAGATCATCTTGGCTGACAGTCATTTTTTTGTTAAGACGAGGATGCTGAGCTCAGGGGAGCAAAGTAACTTGACTGAGGCCACAAAGTGAATTAAAGCCAGGTCCTGGCCTGTCACCCAACACCCTGCCTCCTGGCCCGGTGCTCTCTGCACATCAAGACTAGGCTCACTTTCAGTCAGACAGCAGCCTGGTACCGTGGGATCTGATATGCAGCTAAGTATCAGTGGGTGAAAGGCCTCTCTTCTCTCTGTGCCTGCACTCTGCCTCTAAATCCAAGGCGTGCGTGCATGCATGTGTGCGCGCACACGTGTGCGTGTGTGTGTGTGGTGAGGATCTATACCTCACCTGTGTCCCAAAGAAAGTCAGGGCCCATCACCTCACAACGCCCAGGCCCAGCAGGGAACTGGGTGCTGGAGTGAACTGCCAGAGCTCCCCTGGCAGCAACGGGCAGTCTCGCAGGTGAGTGGGTGTGCTGGCCCAGAACAGGACACCCCCTGGGTGGGATGGGGGGGGAAGGAGGAGACCTGGCACCTGGGTACCCCCCATCAAGAGATCAACTTCCAACTCTCCTAGGCCACCCCCTCCCCTTGGGATGCTTTGTTCTCTAAGGACAGTGAGTAAGTACCTGGGCTGTGGGGGGGCACTGCTCAAGTTCCAGTTCTGACTCTGCCACTGACAGGCTGTGTGACTTTGAGCAAGTCGAAGCCTCCCAGTGCCCAAAACATCCCACTTGCAAAACGGGGGAGAGGGAATCCCTACTTCAGAGGGCTGTTGTGACAAAAACATAAGATAATGTGAAGCAAAGTGGAAGAGAGAGGACATAATAAATAGGAGCCATAACGGGGTGACATCGCACAGAAGATATCATGAACAAGCTCAGCTTTCTTAACGCTAGGTTTCTGTGAGGTGAGGGCCTTCTCCAGCCAATACATATTCTGATTAGCATTTACGTTTGGCCCCAAATCTTTCTGGGATCATAGAAGCAGAACTGCTAGTCCGTGTGGGCACAGCTGGTCAGACAGAAAAGGAAAAGAGGAACAATTCCAGGGAGAAGCCAAGGGCTGTCTGAGTGTGTGCTGGGGTGGAGTGGTGGCAGAATACACACAGCTTTAGCTGTTAAAACCCTTCAGAGCCTGAGAGCGTGAACTACTTAGAAAACATTCCATTTCCTTAGATGAAGGGTGTAAGGAAAACTTCATACGCAAGAAAAGCTCTGGGAGCATTTTCCCAGATGTGACAGGAATCTATGACTATCGTTCAGACATTCAGACAATGCAGACACCAAGGTCTGCAGAACATAATAGGAAACCAGAAATGGCCAAGTTAGAAGGCTAAGTTTTAAAAGGCTAAAAACTGGAAAGAAAGGTTTTTCTCCCTGTGCCTTAAAAAAAAAAAAGAAAAAAGAAAAGCCAACCAAATGCAAATACAATCAGCCCATAACTGAATCTTGAAAATTCCAGCAAGACTCCTGACTTTATCCACTGAGTCATGGAAAAGGGACTGAATTCTCTGGGGACGAGAGTGTCTTTAGAGGGGCAGCTCCCTCCAGTCTGTTTTTCACACTGAGAAGTGGGGTGAGCTGGTCACAGCTCTGAGGGAGCCGACTGCATTTTCTGTCCATAGTCACACAATACTAAATTGAAAGGACCATTGTCCTCTCAACCCACGCACCCTCGGTCCCCAAGTGGAGATGCTGGAGAGAGCAAGAAGGTAGCAGAGCAGCCTGCACAGGGCGTGTGTGAGAACGCACTAGCGCACGCCAAACCATTTCCTTGGTACTTTCCAGCAAAGAGTGGAACTCACCCCACTTAAATCACATAGAGAAAATAAGATTTTTGTTTGTTTGTTTGTTTTTACTATAACCTACAAAAGAAGGGGCCAAAACCAGGGCTGATACCCTCCATGTCACTGCTACCATCTTGGGAGTCAGGAAGACCTGAGCTGAGGTGCTGGCTCTGCTCCTCCAGAACTGGGTGAACCTCAGGTAAGTCACTTGACCTCTCTGAGCCTCTGCTTCCTCCTTTAATAAATGGGAAGGCAGAGTTGTGGAAGCTACTGCCTCAGTTAAGATGGGAAAATGCTATGATGGGGAGAGAGTTTAGTGTCATTAAGAGAGATCAACAATAAAAGATCATAATTTACGAACAGGAAAGTTTCACCATGGGATTTCTTAAATAGTGAGATCCTTTAGTACCTGTCAAATATTACCTTTCATAACTTGACAGACATTTGACCATTCATGTTCATATCACTACTAAAGAACTGAGTGCCCACGGTTCCATGACAGCACACAAGTTTGTGTTTCCTATTCCAAAAGTGTGCACAAGGCCTGGTCTTGCAAAACATATCTGCAGCAAGCAGCCTAGGCCCAGGGCAGTACAGGGCCTGGCACATCCACAGAACTGCCACAAGCTGGCTGGAGGGAGGAACAGCTTGCCCAGTAGCTCCAGCCAGATGAGTTTATAAAAAGAAAGAATTATAATTGAATTTACGTGGAGAGGTACCTGTAAGACTAGGGAGGTAACCAAGAGCTTCTAATGCTGGCAGAGAGAAGAAAATAAGCCCCACAAAGGGTACCTCAAATGGTTTATTAAGATGATGGCCTCATTTCCACTGCACAAGACTTTATCAAGTAGCTATCTTACATAATCTGAAGGGAAGAGCTACCTTAGAACAGCCTGGGTTTTGCATTTAGCTTGGAGAGTAGACAGCAGTTTTTCTTGGATCCTGAAGTCAGCCAGGTGACTTGGGATGGGAGCAGTGATGGGGAGAAATACACAGGATGAGAACATGAACACCAACCAACTCCTTGGCCCTGCACCATCCCACTCGAGGCCATTTGTACTATTGCCTGAGACAGACCAGAGGAGCCAGTGTGAAGGGTCAAAGGAGAGAGAGGGGCCGACAATGTGAGAAGCCCCAAAGTGTATTTGGGAAGAGAACAAAGTGTCTCTGGTGCTAAGAACCCGATATCATGGGTGACATTACTTAAGCTGAAGGGAAGAAGCAATTTACTATGTTGTGATGCACCATGTCATGAGTATATCCCTAATGTGGTTGCTGAAGAAATAAATACCAGTGGGGCTGTTATGCCAGGCAGAAGACATTGAGGAAAATTAGAAATCCTGCCCGTGCCCAGTACACAACAATTCCAGGGCCTTGAGGCGGGGGAGTCCTCCAGCACATGATCTCGCTCCCGGCGTGAGAGAGGTGAGATACACAGTGACCGAGGCTGTGAACCATGGTGCGGACCTGGCCCAGAGCCCCTCAACATAGTGGGCAGCAAATCTTTTAATGGCTGTTCCTACTCAATTTGATGAAGACCACACCTCATTTACTTCTACACTTCAAATGACACCAACGTAATCGCTGGGGCTCTAACTCTGAAATGATCACAACACAGCAAATGAGGGAGCAGGCTGCCTATGCCACCAAAGGTTACTGCATGTGAGAATACACAATCCAAGTTAAACACCTCCCAGAATGATCTATAGTTTTAACGGAATTTCTCAAAATCCCAACAGGACTTTTTGTAGATATAAATACATTCTAAAATTTACCAAAAGGCAAGAGAACTACAGTAGCTAGCTTTTGAAAAGAATTTTTTAAAAAATGTTTAAAGAATAAACAATTAAAAAAAATTAAGTTGGAGGAATCATCTTACCCTATTTTTAGGCAGTTTTAGTCACCGCTGCTAACTGCCATCGACGTGACTCCGACTCATGACATGCCCGTGCACAGCAGGGTTGGATTATTGTGGTCCATAGGGTTTCCACTGGCTGATTTTCAGTAGATCACCAGGCCTTTCTTCCTACTCTTAGTCTGAAAGTTCCATTGAAACCTGTTCTGCATCACAGCAACACACAAGCCTCCACTGACAGATGTATGGTGGCTGCAGTGAGGTAGACTGGCCAAGAACAGACACCTGGTCTCCCCCATGGACAGCAAGAATTCTACCACTGAACTACCGCTGTCCTCAGAGGACTTGGCATAAAGCTGCAGTAATCAAGACATTACGGTACTGGCAAAACGGCAGACACAAAGATCACAGGAACGGAAGACAGGAGCCAGTTACAGACCCACACAGATGATGTCTGATGTTTAATACACAAAAGCAACCCAATGGAGAAGGACAGTCTCTTCAAATAAGTGGCATTGAAAAAATTAGTATGTAAAAAACCTTCAACCCAAACCTCACATTTTATACAAAATGGATCACAGATCTAAATGCAAAACAAAACTATAAAACTTTTAGAAGAAAATCTTCATGATCCGAGTTTAGGCAGAGTTCTTAGACCTGACACCAAAAGCAAAATCCATAAGAGAAAAAAATTAATTAACTAGACTTTATCAAAATTAAAAACTTTTGCTCTTCAAAAGACACTGTTAAGAGGATGGAAAGATAAGCTACAGGCTGAGAGAAAATATTTGCAAATCATATCCAGCAAAGAACTTGTATCCAGAATATATAAGGACTGTCAAAACTCAACAGTAAGAAAGCAACCCAACTTAAAAGTGGGCAAAAGCTTGGCTTCCACCAATGACTGCCCTGACAGGGACCACAACAGAGGATCCCTGATGGAGCAGGACAAAAAAAAGTGGGATGCAGACCTCAAATTCTAGTAAAAAGACAAGACTTAATGGCTTGACTGAGGCTAGAAGGACCCAGAATTCATGGCCCCCAGACTCTCTGTTGGCCCCAAATTAAAACCATTCCCAAAGCCAATTCTTTAGACAAAGATTATACTGGACTATAAGACATAAAATGATACTGGTGAGGAGTATGCTTCTCAGCTCAAGTAGACACATGAGACTATGTGGGCAGCTCCCATTTGGAGGTGAGATGAGAAGGCAGAGCGGGACAGGAGTTGGTTGAATGGACACAGGAAATACAGGGTCGAGAGAAGGAGTATGCTGTCACATTGTAAGGAGAGCAACTAGGGACACATAACAATGCGTGAATAAGTTTTTATATGAGAAACTGACTAGAACTGTAAACTTTCAGTTAGAGCACAACTGAAAAAAAAAGAAAAAGGTGGGCAAAAGCCTTGAACAGACATACAGATGTAAGGAGGGCAAACAAGCACAGGAAAAGATCTTCAACATCATTAGCCATTAATACAAATTAAAACCACAATAAGATGCCACTACATACCTATCAGAGCGGCTAAAATAAAAAATCTCGACAATATCAAGCACTAGTGAGGATGCAGAGCAACTGGAACTCTCATACCTTGCTGATGGGAACGCAAACTGGTACGGCCACTCTGCAGTTTATTAAAGATACAATCATTACCTGTTCCTGGGCATTTACCTTACAGAAATAAAAACTTATGTTCCCATAAAAACCTGTACATAAATGTTTGTAACAGCTACATTCATAATTACCAAAAAGTGGAAACAACCTGAGGGTCCTTCAGTAGGTGAAAGAATAAACTACAGTACCTCCGTACAATGGAATACTGCTCAACAATAAAGTACCCACCAGAGCCTTACAGAATACGCCAGCAGCTACACACCAAGAATTTTGCCTACAAGGCAGTATCCCAGGATGACATTCCAGTGCAAAACCCATCCTGCCCAAATCTCCCTTGGTCAAAAGTGCTGGAAGATCCTGAAAGATCAAAGGCTTTCAAATGTCCTCCTCAGGTTCCTGGGGTTCCATAAAAGGTAGGGGGTGGCCTCTCCTTCTCTCAACCACAGCAGTTCCATAACTCCTATTTTCTGTACTGGAACTGCATATAAAGTTTCTTTTGAAAAGATTTATATTAGAAAAATCTGAAAACCATCAGAAATTCTGAAATGGTGATCATGAAGGATCTATACTATTGCTCTGATTCAGAAGAGCCAACCTAGAGCATGGATGGTCACCTGCTTGGCGATCCATGTGCCGGACTCTCCAACAGCCACCCCAGGGAACACGGTCTGCTTGAGGAGCAATACCTCCTCTGTCCAGGCTCAAAGATGCACAGCTAAGTGACATTAGCTTGCCTCCCTTACTTGGTGTCTGACTTTCTGGGACTCAGTGTTTTGTTGCAGGGATTTCTAGTCTTCATGCCTGATCTGGTTCTTTGCATCTCTGAGCTCATCTCTTCCATGTCTGCACAAATGTTTGCCTTCCTCCAGGCTTGAAAGACTCTGTCTTCTTATCCTAGCAAGAACTGGAGTGAGGTCCATCCCTCACTGACAGTGGTCTGCTGGTTAATGCCAACAGATGCTTTTGATTTCTCACCTCATCTGACCTCTCAACATTAGATGCTATTGACCACTCTCCTCTTCTTAATACAACATCTTTCAGTTTTCAGGACACCCTATTCTCCTGGTTTTCCATCTCTGACTCCTTTGCAATTTCATCATCTACAGGTCCATGGTAAAATTCCTTAAAGCTCAGCCCTATGCTGTCACCTGCTCTTTTCCTCCATATTTCCACCAACTTGATTTCATTCATTGCCATAGCTTCAGTTACCACCAGCACACCAATGCTTCCCATATTTGTATCTACTGTCCAGCCTTTCCTCCAAGATTCAGGCATATATATACAACGGCTTACCTGACATCTCCACTTAAATGTCTCAAGGATACCTCAAGACCTCAAACTAACCCAACACATTCGGAGCCCAACATGATGCTCTTCCTTCCAACTAAACATGGCTCCTTTTCCTTGTTCCCAACCTCCGTGAACACCATCACCACGCACCCAGTTCCAGAAGAAGCCTGGGAGTCATCCTGGCGTCTTCCTTTCTTCTTCAATTCCCATATCCAATCCATCTGGTTTTACTTCCAAATATCTCAAATGAATTCCTTTTTCTCCATCATCACCACATGTGCTTGTGCCCACCTCCAACTCATCCTCCACATAGAAGCCAAAGCATCTCTACAAATGCCATTTTGATCATGTCATCCCTTTCCTTAAAATACTTCAATGGCCTCCTCTTGCTCACAAGACAAAGACCAAAATCCCTCATTTGGGCTATGAGGCCCCATCATGCTCGTATGTTTTCATGGAATTACGTATCTTTTTTTCACAGGAAAGTATAAAGTCAATTATTACCTGTGGGATGGGGGTCTGTGTTCTTTGTGTTCTAACACCTAACACACTAGAGCTATTGAGTGCTGAGTAAATGAGTGTCCCTGTAGAACACCGGTGCTCCCCTGGGAAAAGCCCCTCCCCCTCTCTGCACTGGGCATCAGGCAGATTGAAAAACTAACCCCACAGTTCAAAAAGCCTCAAGGCAATGTTGTGATAAAGACTGGGCTAAATTTCTAATCTGTGACCTCACTGGAGTGAAGAATTTATCTCCATGAGGTAGAAAATACAACATTTTAAAAAGAATCCATTCAGAAGAGTATTAAAACTGTATCTGTGAAGAAACCAAAATTTAAAAAACCAACAAAGGACATAATGAGACCTAAGTGAAGAAAGTTATAAGACTTTATTTAAGCATTTTATGACAAAAATAAATGGAGAGATAACCATGCTCATGCTAGGAGGACAATATTGTAGCATATGTCAATCTTTCTCCAGTTACTTTATAAATTACATGACACTCCAGTCAAAACTAAACATGGTTTTCCATAGAAACTGACACACTCACACTAAAATCCAGATTAAATAGTAAAAGACCAAGAAAACGCTAAAGAAGAATAAGGGGTGTGTGTGTACGCATGTGCTGGGTTAGGGGTACTTATCACACTGGATTCCTGATTCTAGCCCATGTTTATATGGGAACTTAGTATATGACAAAAGTCATCACAAATCAGTGAGGAAAGGGTAACCTAACTAACGAATGGTGCTAGAACTATCAAAATGGAAAAACAAACCAGAACCCTATCCCATACTATGATCAAAAATAAATTCCAGGTGGCCTAAAGACCTTATGTGAAAAGCAAACTTTTAGAAAAAAATATACACTTATCTTTATGACTTTGGAATAGAACATTGTTTTTTAAAGACTAAATGATGCAAAGCATGAGGAAAAGATTGACGGATACATTTACAAACCTCCATACCTACAAAATACACTACAAAAAAACATTAAGAGACAGTCAGATAGGGAGAGGTTATTTGCAAGCTTGTAAAACTGACAAATATTAGTGTGCAGAATATATAAAGATCTTCTGTATATCAGTAAGAGGAAGACAGCCCCAAAGAAAAAAAAAAGAACTAAAAATATGTACAAGCAATTCACAGAAGAAACCACATCACCGAAACTTTTATATTTTTATGTTCAAGGTCTTTAGTAGTCGGGAAAGGCAAATTAAAATAGTGAGATATCACTTCACACCTATCATAGTTGCTAAAATATAAAAGTCTGCAGATTAGAAAGAAAGAAAAGAAAAGAAATTGTGCAACAGTAATTGTTTATTCCAGTAACAGCAGGTAGAGAGCCTGTAGGGAGCACTTGGAGGCCACGGAGAACCTGGGTCTTGGCTGCTCAATCCAAGCTGTCCAGAAGGCAGCAGCAGCAGAGGGCAGCCCAGCATGCAGCCAAGGCTGCCTCACACCCGGTGTCTTGCGTCTTCCTTTCCCGTTCCATCACGTACACTGGGGTGGAGGGGAGAGGGGGAGTGGGGTGAGGGAGAAAGAGACCCAGTCAGAGGGGACCATTAGCAGAAGCATCCTGGTAGCACTTACCACGATCTATGGAGACTGCTGTCATTGTCTTCCTCCATCTCTAGACTGTTAGCTCCACCAGGGCAGCCACCAAGCCTATCTTGTTCACTGCTATATACCCCTCCAGTGTCTGGCACACATCGGGCACTCACTAAATGTTTCTTGAGCGAGTGAAGACATCTGCCTTGCAGCTGCCAGATAACTGTTTCCTGCCAGCTCTCTATCCCCAAGCTGACTATGAAGCCCAACCCAGCACCTCGTTTGAGGCCCCTCAAAGTGATGCAGTTTGCAGTGGAACCCTTGCCCTGAGCCCCACCCCTGCAGCCTGATGTGGCAGACAGTGGCTGAACGCTCTACACATCTTACTTAATCCTCACACCACCTCTGGGCTATGATCTTCATTTCATAATGCTCATACATTGTTGGCAGGAGTGTAATTGGTAACACCACTTTGAAAGGGAATTTGGCAATAAAAAAAAATGTTGGGGGGGCTCAGAAAATCTCAATGTCCTTCAACTGGAGACCAATTAGCTAAATTAAGGTATATTCATACAATAGAATACTAAACATCCATTAAAAATGACAAGGTAGTTCTTCCATGTTGCTAAGATATTAAGTGAAGAATAAAAGCAAGCATGTAACAGTGTTTCTTTTTATT
The DNA here is from genome assembly GCF_024166365.1 of Elephas maximus indicus. NCBI lineage: Eukaryota > Metazoa > Chordata > Mammalia > Proboscidea > Elephantidae > Elephas > Elephas maximus. Next base: position 153,482,131 of record NC_064820.1, on the reverse strand, counting down.
TTAGTTCTATAATAAAAAAGAACATACACATACACACAAGTCTCTGAAAGAATACAAGAAACTTAAGGGTTAGGGTTTGGGGAGGTTTTCTCTTAACATTTCAAACCCAGGCTTGCCTGATTCCAAAGCCGCACTCAAAGCTGGTGCTCTACAGTCCTTGCCAGAGTCCTGCTGGTAGGAGAGAGGCCTGGCTAGTTTTGGCATACCTTGTCAAGTACTAGCTCAGGTACTGAGGGGAGCAGGCATTGGGCCAACCTGAGCTCCTAGACCCAGTGGCACTGGCCTCTATCCTGAACTGCTCCCCTCAAGTCACTGCTATCTAGACACCCGATCGGCCCAACCCCACCCCAACCCTGTGCTGCCACTGTCATTCTTGTTTCTCCATAGCCTGACCTGGCCTCTTCTGACCGGAGTCCTATCTATCACACATGCTGACTCCCCTCAGACTTTGCCTGTGGGCAAACCTGGCAAACAGGAGATGTTATCAAATCAAAGAGCTCCAAGACTAGAGAGTGCCCCTACATGGGGACAATTCCCAACGCTGAGCCCTTACGAGTAAAAAACACATAACGCTGCCATGCCAGGTCCCGAACCGCTCATGGCCAAGATTCCTGCTGCACCCTCCTCGCTCTTGAGAAACACTCGCTGCAACACTTCGGATCTTACTACACCAACCCCAGCCTCCTCTTCCACTCCCTTTTGGGTTCTAGGGTGGGTGGTCAAGAGCCCACCTGAACTAAGCCCCTGAGGAAAAGCTTGGTTCTTGGTCGGGACACAAAGGGAGCATAGTCAGCCTCTGCCTATGGATTCCCACCATGCTTCAGGGGCCACCCCTCTGTGGCCTTCCAGGCATTAAGTATCTCTCTGACCAGGCCCCTGGCTCCCCCGCTCCCTGATCACTCCCAATTAGGGTGAACGTGGCACTCTTCTTTCTCTGCTCACTTCCTTAGCCGAGCCCCTCCACGCTGCTGCTCTCTACCCCTGCCAGCCTATTACCCTATTACCTCAACAGTACCCTTGTAGGGACCTTTAGTGCCTACTCATCTGGCCCTTAAAACGGTCCTACTCCAGCCCTTGGCATTCTCTCCAAGCTAGCAGCACTGTCATGGGGCTCATCCTTGCCTTTGTCCTGGAAATATCCCCTCCACATTTCTGCTCTTCCTCTTGGGCCCTCCAACACCCAATATCACCCTGGATTGCCTCCCCAGCCACGGCACCTGCTCGCTGCTCCCAGACCCAGCCCTCATCATGATTTTCTTCAACGTTATCACACTAAAGCCTGGACAGCCCTGTACACTCACAGGTAGAAAACACATCATGGTCCCATTTTATAGATGAGGAAATTGCTTCAGAGATGATAAACTACACAGTTTGTCCAAAATCAATTGAAAAATAGCATTTAGAGGTCAGTCAGCCAACCCCTCACCCAGCATCCTTCCACTGCTCTACACTCAGCTGCCCATCATATCACTCCACTGCTTTAAAACATCCAGGCTCCCATTTCCTATGGCACCTTCTCCTTGGCCACTTAGACTGTTCAGATTCCACAGATCCCCGGGGTTTGTATCTGGCAATCCCCATGTCCAGCCCTACCGCCAGAGCCTCAGATAACTCAGCGCTTAATCCCCTTGCTTTGCGAGAACTGGATCAGGCCCTCCGAGCCCTATAAGGGAGGCTGTTCCTCTGGACAGCACAGCCCTGACCCAGTCTGCTTCATAGAGCACAACTCCTTCAGGAGACCTTCCAGCACTCTATGGGCAGGCAGGACCAATGCCTCCTCTTCATATGAATCAGGGAGCCCAATCCTAGGCATGTGCATGGTACAAAGGCAAGTATTTGGCTAACTAATAATCCTAAATGCTAATTCCATGTGGTGAAATTCCTCTGTGCTCTAAGCACCAAAATCTGTATTTGGTGGCTGCAAAATTCTTGCTCTCTGTGGAAAACTGGGTGAGGATACCTTTGCAGTGAGGAGGCAGGAGCCTACTTAGGGCTACGTTCACAGACTAGAGAGACAGGGTTGCCCTGAATTCCCAACAATGCTAAGGGGGGCCACAGTGGGCAAAGTGTGCATCAACAATTCCTTCAGTGAGCAGAGACTGCCTAGCACCGACCAGCCCATGCACACAAAGGAGGTCAGAATTGTAGGAGACAACATACCTATGCCCCAGTCTCCAACACACAAAAACACAACCTACAGTGGGCTGTGTTCTCAGAAAATCTGTTTCTATCTCCCCAGCCTTAGCAAAGTTGGGCCCCAGCTGTTCCAAACATCTCTTCCCAGAAGCCCAAGTTTCAGCAGGAAGCAGTGGGTGAGGTGTGGGTAGGATAGGTATTGGATTCTCATCACTTTCTGGTGATGGGAAGTTCAGAGAGAATCAGGGAAGGAACCCTCCCTACCTGAAACTATGTGTAAGGGGAGGTCCCCCATCCAGGTCACAATTCCCAAGGGTACCTTGTCCCAATTTAGTGGAAGGCGCCACAATTAAGATTTCAGAACAGGGATTTTAATGAGAGATATCACAATGGATTTAAATATAGGCTCATCTATTCATACAGGGTTGCTATGAGTCAGAACCGACTCGACGGCAATGGGTTTGGTTTAGTTTTTGGTATTCACTGGCCATGTAACTTTGGGCAGGTGACGACCACTCATATCCTCAGTTTCTTCTTCTCTAAAAAAGAGGTAATAGCCTGAGCCTCTGCTGTCTCATGTGTAAAGTGGAGATGAGCACTGCCCACCTTGCAGGATTAAAACTGTACAGGGGGGCACGCTGCATGTGAGAGCACCCTGCACGTGAGAGCTGACACTAACAAGGGCATGCAGGACTCTAAAACACCTGCACATCCGGGGGCTCTTCTGGAGGCCTCCTTCCATGGGTCAGCGGCAGCTCCTGGCAGCCTCCCTGCTCAGAGGCCAGGAGACACAGATGAGGACTGCATGGTGCCCTTCGCCACGTGATCTGACCAAGCCCTCCCCTCTACAAGATAGGTAAGCAGGAGCTGTTCCTCTCATTAATTAGATGGGAAGAGCGAGCCTCAGAGACGCCATGCAGTCCACATCAGCACTCTTTCATTGCCAAGGGGCTCTGCTTGTAGAAAAAAAGAGGGAGGGTCTCACACCACCATCCTACAATGTGCACCCCGCCCGGCACCAGGGGTGATGCAGAAAATTATCTTCCTGATAAAGGAGGGAAGGAGTGAGTGGATGGGTGAATGGATGATGGATGGACAGACAGACAGACGGGTGGTGGGTGGGTGGTGGATATGTGTGTGCTGTGACAATATCCCTGTGTACAGACTCACTTGGGCATTCGCTGGGAGAGAGGTCTCGGCTCAAAGCACAGAGATGCTGAGAAAGTTAAACACAGAATCACCGAGTGACCCAGCAATTCCACTCCTGAGTGAGACAGGGAGCAAAGGCCCTGAGATTGGAGGGTGCCTGTTTGAGGAATAGCAAACAGACTGGTGTGGTTAGAGGAGAAGCAAGTGAAAGACAGAGAGGCTATACTATCAGGGAATAGGGGGTTAGGTGCGGAACCTAGGGACTTGCTAAGACAAGGAACAGAGGGGCCCCTAAATCTGCAAACAAAGTAACAAGAAATGGGCCAGGGCACAGAAACAAAGCCATTCCCTAGAACAATGGGGCAGGGTATCTAAAAATAGCCCACAAACTTCTTTAAAGTTGCCTTTCAGAAGCAGTGGAGAAAACTAGCCCCAGGGACATGCACAGAACATCCACCTGTTACTGCTATGTGACCTTCCACCAGCAGCAGTGAGGAGCTGCAGCCCCAGCTGGGAAATTGAACCCAGAGAGCAAGAGACTGCACAGGCGCGACACCCCATAATAAATCCTGCTTCGAATCCCAGAGGCCTCCGGGACAGGAGCCATTTTGGAAAGCTGCTGTGCGCACACCTTAGTTAACTTATCCCCGCCTATGTCTATGAATAAACATGAAGCTTTTCCCACCCAAGAACTTCTAAAAACCCAGGCCTGTCTTTTATTCTGTGAGACGAGGGTAAGCATTGCTCTAGGCCCTCCTCGTCTCCCCTTGCAAGCCTCTTCAATAAAGCTTTGCTCATGTGGAAAACTGTACGTGCCTTACCTGCTCATTCTTGACCAGTGAGAGGCAAGAACCTTATTCTGGTAACATGAGTACGTACCAAAAAACTTAATTTTAAGAGCAGGGACTCAGACAGACACAACTGCACCAATGTTTACAGCAGCACTATCCACAATAGCCAAAATGTGGACATAACTTAAGTGTTCATCAACAGACAATGGTCCATCCACACATGGAATATTCTAAAACCAAAAACCCGTTGCCACTGAGTACATTCCAACTCATTGCCATAAAGAGAAATGAAGTCCTGACACGTGGCAACATGAATGAACCTTGAAAACATTTTGCAGAGTGAAATAAGCCAGACACAAAAGGACAAATATTGTATGATTCCACTTACATGAAATATCTGGAACAGGCAAATGTAAATAGACAAAAGTGCATCTGAGATTACCAGGGTTGGACCAATAAGCAACATCATGAGAAAGGGAGAAAAGACTGAAGTTGTCAAGGATTTCATTTTACTTGGATCCACAATCATCGCCCATGGAAGCAGCAGTCAAGAAATCAAAAGACGCGTTGCATTGGGCAAATCTGCTGCAAAAGACCTCTTTAAAGTGCTGAAAGGCAAAGATGTCACCTTGAAGACTAAGGTGCACCTGACCCAAGCCACAGTGTTTTCAACTGCCTCATATCCATGTGAAGGCTGAAAGATGAATAAGGGAGACCGAAGAAGAACTGACACCTTTGAATTGTGGTGTTGGAGAAGAATGTTGAATATACAATGGACTGCCAAAAGATCAAACAAATCTGTCTTGGAAGAAGTACAACCAGAATGCTCCTTAGAAGCAAAGATGGCGAGACTATGTCTCGCATATTTTGGATTTATCATCAGGAGGGATGAGTCCCTGGAGAAGGACATCATGCTTGGTAAAATAGAGGATCAGCAAAAAAGAGGAAGACCCTCAATGAGATGGCCTGACACAGTGGCTGCAACAACGAGCTCAAACATAATTGTGAGGATAGTCCAGGACATAGGGTTGTACACAGGGTTGCTGTGAGTCGGATCCAACTTGACCACACCTAATAACAACAACAACGGGTTGGGTGAGCGGAGGTGAGAAGGGGCACAGAGTTTTTTGTTTTGGGGCATGTAAAGCATTTGGTAATGGACAGTGGTGATAGTTGCACATGGTGAATGTAATCAATGCCACCGAATGCTATACTTAAAAGTCGTTAAGATGGCAAATTTCTGTTACATAAATATTTTACCAAAATAAAATTCACAAAAAAAAAGTTCAGTTTTGATCAAAGATTCCATAGAAGAATCCTGATCAAAAGGGGGAAAATGCATAACAGAATTTAAAATCCTCATGGAATCTAGACTTTCTAAAGCCATGGAGGCTGGATGAGCTCCTGAAACAACTGCCCTTAGATAATCTTTAAACCCAAAATATTCCCTGAAGTCTTCTTAAAACCAAATAATTTAGCTTAATAAGTAAAGAAAGTCAGCCTTGAGCATTACAATCTTTTAAGAACCATCTACGTGGGATCAAACTGACAACAGCTACTCAAAACAATTAGATAGGAACCTTGGGGCACAAGAACAATGCAGAAAAGGGGTGAGAATGGTTGCACAACTCAATAATCAATGTCACTGAACTGTACATGTAGAATCTGTTGAATTGGTATACGTTTTGCTATATATATTTTCAGCAACAACAAGACAATAAACAACATTCAGAGAGAGGAAAAAAAGGGGGTAATATTAGTCATCTCCACTCCGCAGCATTGCTGGGAAAATTAAGAGACAACGCATGTAAAATGCTTAGCACAGTGCTCAAAACCAAACCAAACCAAACCTACTGCCGTCAAGTCGATTCTGACTCATAGCGACCCCATAGGACAGAGTAGAACTGCCCTGCAGAGTTTCCAAGGAGCACCTGGCGGATTCGAACTACCGACCTTTTGGTTAGCAGCCATAGCACTTAACCACTATGCTAGCAGGGTTTCCAGCACAGTGCTCAGCACATTATAAAGCATTCAATAAATGTTCACTAACATTATTACTATTATTCAAATGATTATGACCCTTCAGGCAGACCTTTCCCCTGACCAAGTAAAGAGTAAGCCTCTTGTAGACACATGTAGGCCGGTAGAAAGAAGGGGAGCTCACCAGAACACTGCGGAAAAACTTCAGAAATAAAAAAGAGGCCAAGAGGCAGAGTCATCGGCTATTCTAGGAGAAAGGACCTGCAAGTCAGCCAGGCCTTTGCTGCACGAAACAGGTAACAGAGGCCCAGCACAAGGAGGGATGTGCCCAAAGCCACTATGAGAAGAGGGGGAAATGAACAGAGTCAGGCCTCTGTCTCCAGCAGATGCAAGCCCTATGGAGGGAGAACTATCAGAAAAGCTGCTGGAGGGGTGGACTGCCAGGAGCTCAAGGCCCAGCCTACTGACAATCCCCCTCACCCCAACTCATACACACACAAACGCACACACAGTCTCTGTCACTCCTCCTTTGGCCTCAACCAGTCACACGGCATCAGAGCCCAGGTTCAGGGTCAAGGAGATGTGGCCACATCTTTGGGAAGTAGGACTCGGGAAAGTTCAGGCAGGGCCCAGGGAAGAGCAGCTTCCAGGAGTAGGAGAGGGGGGCTCGTATACTGAGCCTGGGCATAGTGTGGGAACAAATGGGACAGGAGCACAGGGGCTGTAGTCCAAGGGCCACAGACAGGCCTGTATCCTGACTGCCAGGCCCATGCCTAGTCGCAGCCCAGCCACTGAAGGCCTGGGCACCCTGGGCCCCGTGGCCACCCCACCAGGGAAATCCCATAGTGGGTTTCACTTGTACCTGCCTAGACAACCTGCCAAGTCCTTGGCCTTCCCCTCATCCTGTACAGGCATCTGTGAGCACAGACGCCAGACCTCCTCCAGGAGCCAATCTGGCTACGTTGTCTCTGAACAACCTCTCCCTTCTTCTCTCCCTGACAAAGGAATGGCTCGCCTGCCCCAGGGCAGAAGGGTGCCCATCATTTCCAAAAATAGCTGCTTGATTCATTAGAGGCCCCTCCTAGGGCTTAGGCCAGAGATCCAGCTCATGGTTGGGTTGCAACATGAGAGGCTCCCCTTCCATGCCCGACACAGGCCTTCTGATCCTCTGAGATGCATCTGATCTGCTGTTTGGCATGCTCTTCCCTTCATCCTCCAGCATCCAGAACAAACCCAAATAAGGCAACCATCCGGGGAATAAAGGAGCAGCTGTGGTACTAAGCATGCACTGGTCTCTCCTCTCTCCTTCCCTCCTTCCTGGCTCAAGTCCCAGGCCAGCTCTGCCCTGACCTGGGCAGTCCCTTTCACCTCTCTGAACCACAGCATCTTCACCTATAAAAAGTGGGAATGATGATGGTGTCTGTAGTGAGGCCCCAAAGAGATGAAAATGCATTGACAACAAAAATATCACTTGACCCTTCCCTCCCTGCTGAGCAGCCACTGCGCACCAGGGCAGTAGGAGAAGGTGACCATCAGCCCTGAGGACAGTTGAGCAGAAAAGCAACAGAAATGCCCTCCTCCTCCTCTGCACTGCCAAGCTGAAGCTACCTACCACTTGGGGGCTCCATGAATCCCCTTCAAGAGGCCTTCATGACCTACTCCAGTCCATCAAGGATCTTTCTGACTCTGAATTCCGGTTACCACACTATAATTACAATCATCCGAAAACAGCCTTAGAAATAGCAAGCAGTCCTTAAGAAGAATATATAGCAGTGAGGTGGAGGTCCAAGGTAAACATTTAGAAAGAAAAGAAAGGTTACAGAACTCAAAACCAAACCTGCTGCCAACGAGTCAATTCTGACTCATAGTGACCCTATAGGACAGGGTAGAATTGCCCATAGGGCTTCCAAGGCTGTAAATCTTTACACAAGCAGACTGCCACATCGTTCTCCCACAGAATGGCTGGTGGGTTTGAACTGCTGACCTTATGGTTAGCAGCCAAGCGCTTAACCACTGCGACACCAGGCCTCCTTTAGGCTACAAAACAGTACATGTTATTTCACACCCAGAAGACAGAGCTTGGGGGGTTAAAAAGAAGAGACCTTCACTCTGTATGCCAGTAATGCTTTCATTTTTACTTTTGTCATCAGAATAGAACAAAGATGACAGGACTGTCTCAGAAATGGCTGGTTTAGTTTCAGTGTTTCTGTATGTCCTAACTAAACTGTTAGTTCCTCAAGTGTGGGTACAATCTTCTCCATGTGCTGCCTCCAACAGGGCCTGAGACACAGAGGAGGGTGGCATGGGGTGGGTGGGAACTCTGAGCAAGTACAGGGTCGGTCAACACACATAGCACCAAAAAGTCTTCTGGCCAAGGAGTCCCAGCCAGGGACCAGTGGCTACAGTGCTCCACTCACAAAGGCCACACGGCCCACAGTCTAGGTCCTCATCATGTCATGGGGCTCACAGTCTTCTGGGATACTGGCGACTGTTCTTAGTGTCCCTGGCTATGCAGAAGAAGCTTGATTTGGCTCATGTGTGGACATGGAGAATTCCAAATAAGAAATTAACACAGAGAATAACCACAGTGGCCATCTAGACAAGAGTTTCACAATCAGCCATCTCCACTTCCTAACTGGTCTAGCAAATACAGAGGGACATCAGCTCAATAAGCCTCATGGAGAGGTAGGGAGACCCCATGACAGGACAGCTGAGTCCATCAAAAACCCAGTAACCCCCAGGTGTGTAAACATCCCCAATTACAGATGGCCGAGTACTGGTTCTTAGCTGGTGCAGATAAAACCAATTCCAAATGCCAAAACATTTCAAAAATGATATATTTTACTTTCCTCAGAAAAAATTTACATATAATTATATTAATTCTAAATGCTGTGTATGAATTGGATAAAAGAAAGCAGATTATAAGAGGCAGCAGACAGGAGGGATAAAGCTACCCTGAGTGGAAGACAAGTGGCCCCAATAGCCTCAGTCATCAGCAGGCTCAGGATTTCATGCACCAACATGCAGCCAGATGTGGAGACAAGGCCAAAAGACCAGCCCACTTTGGGTCAGGAAGCAGAAGCCTACACCATTAGGGCAAGCTAGCAGCTGTATTAAGGTGTACGGCCTAGTGCCAATGCCCACCACTGAGTGCGAAGGGTCCCCACAATCAGAAGGAAGTGGCCAACTGAAGTGCAGCCAATAAAAGGTGATATGTAAAGCTGGAATTATAGCATGTTGTGTAAGCCTATCAAATATCAAAAGGAAGTACGATATTACGAGTGACCAGTGGTGGTTATGTTGGAGTCTAAAATTAGATGCTGAGTAGTCTGACTTTTGTTCTGCAAATCCAGCCCTCAGTGGAGAAGGGTGATTCATCAGAAACTGATCCCTCAAAGACTTCTTACTCCTTCTGTTTGAAAACCCCACATTCTTCAATCATCTGCTTATTCATGAGGATTCCAGGCACCTCAACAACCTGGGAAGGAAGACATCAGAGCTTCCCTTCTCAGCAGGCAAAACTCTATACACGGGTGGCTCGGGGGTGTTGTTTCAGCAGCTTCAGTTCTCTTTAGTTTGGTAGCGTGAATCGATCCTGCAGTTGCCTGGGGCCGGCCTGGACTCCAGTCAGCTAGAAGTACGTCATGGTCATCCAAAAAGTAAGTCCACTCTGCCTGCTCGAGTGCCTACCTACCCACCTGCCCTTCTGCCTGAAGACTCTTCCAGACTGCTCGAACTCTATCTCACAGCCAGAAAATGTGCTGAAGGAGAAGGAAGCTGCTGTTGCCGACACTTTGCTCACTCTCCCTCTCACCTCATATGCTCACTTCTCATTTCTCTAACAGCAAACCCTGCAGGGGAATCCAGAAATAAAAGACACCATCCCTGACTCAGGCATCTCACAGACAGTTTGGAAAGAAGAGACAAAAACATCTCTGAGGTGGCACACAATAAAATGCCAAACTGGTGGGACCAATAATAAACACAAGCGGAATTCAGAATCAGGACAGATTCTTTCAAGGAGTTAATCTACGAGGAATGTCAATCTCTACTGCCAGTCTGAACTGCCCCGTCCTCCTTTCTCTTCCCTTACACTGCTACAAGAAAATCTAAGGAAACAACAGCTAATGAGTGGCTCATTAAGAAATGGATGTCATCTTAGATGGGCCCTGGCTACAACAGCCAGCCTTTAGAGCCCTGGCTTCTCCTGACTGGTAGGATCACCATGGGCTGGTGGTGCTGGCGGTTAATGTATAACCTATCATTTCATACCCTGCCAAGCAGCAGGAAAGTTCCTTGGGATCAGAGAATCAAGGAAACAAAGCAAGGAGAGAAAAGGTAGAGAAGGGAATAGAAACAGAAAGTGGCTCGGAGTCCACAAACTCCCAATACCAGTGGGCCCCTGAATATAAGACAACTACGGCCATGATTTGGGGAGGTTAAATAGAAATCAGGAAAACAATTACTTTCAGTTCTGGGTTACACAAAAAAGGGATAGGTTACTTTGAGGGGAACTGGTTCTTTACAACTTGCCCAAGGGGGCAGAGATCACTAAGGAGGTAGCTGCTAGGTTTTACCCATTAGTGCCCAGGCACAGGCTGCTCTGTTATCGGCAGTGTTAGCCTGACTCACATCGAGCGCCAGCCCCAGGAGTCTCATTCAAACAGTACTTGTCACATTTTCTAAGAAGGCAAACACCACCATATCATTTTTTACTGAACACAAAGCGTGTTTTTATCTTAGGTATACAGACCACAACTGGCTTCTACACGTACCAGACTCCTGTGTTACTGATTAACAGCTCCAGCAGATATATTTATGGAAAACATCCCAGGTTGTTTTCTTCCTCCACTGTCAGGCTGGATTTTGCAACAACAAAAATAGTTGTGTTTTCACGTGAGTGCACCTTAGGTAAGAGCCCTGGTATGGGCTGAGTTCTGAGGTCAGGGATAGAACAGGATGACCACTCTTAATGAACATGGTGAGAAGGTGATTCGAGGCAGACTCACTTGTAAGGAGTCTGCCTATCCCTACCGCCTACTCCCTGCAGCATACTGCCCACCATTTCAGAGAAATAAAGGTCATCCTTGTAGATTTGGAAAGAACTGTGTGGGGTGCCTGGGCTCCACTAAGTTATCCGCAGCAATTCCTGATGTTTCATAACACCGACACAAGCCAACATCCATCCAAAAACCAGTGACAAAGGGTCCTGAAAATCACCGTCTTACCCATGAAGACATGCTGTTTGCCAAATGTAAGGCCAGAAACTTCTCCAGTGGAGAAAAGGAGACAGAGGGAATGGCCTGGCCTATAAGACTGTGGCTAAAACTCTGCCAACCTGGGAGACAGGGCCAGAGTTTACGGAAACAACTTCAGCGTCACAAGTTCTGGCCAGCTTGTCACTGATGTCAGGTCAAAAAGTCTCCAATATCAAGACCAACCACCTTTCCACTGAAACACCAGACTCTGCCTGCCTGCAGAAAAGAAACAGACTAGTCCTTGCCATGAAAAACCTAAGGTGGAGGATTAAGTGGAGTTAGCTCTGTAGGTAGAGTGGGTATGTAGGGAGCCTCCGATATGCTAAGAAGGCCTCAAGGCATCTGATTTCTCTCCATCCACTTAGTGGGTTCAGGTGCCCAAAGCAGTGGGTTTATGTTCAGCAACCCAGTTTGGAGAGCCAGGAGACAGAAAGAACAGAAGGAAACTCAGTAAACTCTGAATGCCCAGTACACAGCACACTCAACTTAGGGTATACTTTTGGACACTGTTTGCTGTCATCACTGGCATAGAAGCCCTTCCCCGAATCATAGCACAAGCAGACAATCTCTGGGCCTAGCAGCATGTCCAGAAACACAGTGTGGAGGTAAAGATAGCTGGCGCTGAAGTTGGACACCCTGGGGTCCAGCCTCAGTGCCACCTTTAGGGTGTGACCAGCTTCAGTTTCCTCATCTGTAAAATGGGAATAATAATAGGACCAAAAGATCAGCAGTTTGAACCCACCAGATGCTCCTTGGAAAACCTATAATGCAGTCCTACTCTGTCCTACAGGGTCGCTAAGAGTCAGAATTGACTCGATGGCAACGAGTTTGGTTTTTTTTTATTCCCTCATTAGGTTCTTCAGGGACTTAATGAGCTAATCCACACAGGCCAGTGCCTAGTATACAGTGCCTAGCAGGTATTCTGTATCGGTTAGCTACTATTACTCTCCCAAGACAGAAACTTGATGGACAAAAGGCGGGGCTCCCCAATAGCTGAGATACGTGGAGGCAACATGGGCACTGTATAAACCTAGCAGGAGATCCTATAGGCAATCCCATTTTATACAATGATTTCGAATCTCTGAAGAACGAGAGATAGAGATATAGGGTGAAAGAGGCATCTATTTCCCAAAGGTATTGTCTGAGCCCAGCTCCTTGTGGATGCCAAGCTGCTGGGCAATAACTCTGGAATGCCAGGGCACTGCCTCCTAACGATGCTAACTACCACACAGCCATCCTATTACTGACCCCCACCATATCAGCAGGCCGGAGGTGACTACCACTAAGAGCCCTTCTACCAAATGTCCACCCTCATCTCCCTTCTTCTCTGCCTGAACAGGGGAACGGTCCTATTCAGGAAGTCTTTTTGGTCTCTAAGATGACCCCTGGTGACACCCAGCTCCTGATTCTACCTGGACAAAAATGCTAAGGACTCCAATGTCACCACTGTATTCCCTAACAGAGTGCACTCAACAGACCTGGAACACAGGAGGTACAGAATGAATGAATGATTTGCCTTGTACCCCTTAGCTCGCTTGGAAAAGCTGTTCCTAGCCTGCCTTGTAATCCAGCTACAGAAAAGGACTTATCTGGCTACTGTCTGCAGCAACTATAAAGGACTACTAAGAAAAAACATGAAGACCCTATTAGCCTCAAGTTCTTAGGGAAGGCAGTCACTTCTACTTCTGTCAGGTCAAGCCCTTCTAAAGAGATCTTGGCATAGCCTAAACTTTCCAGAAAGGGGCTGAGGGCAATCCCTGGTCTTGGGGCCATCGCATTATACTGTAAGGATTCAATCTCACTAGGTGATCTTGGAAGTGGGCCAAGCAGCAAAGGTCCCAGCTTGGACCAGGGGAGGGTGGGCTCTGCAGTCACAGAATATACCTTCTCCTAAAGGGTCTCTTCAAATCTGAAGCAACAGGGCAACTGGAGGAGCCAGGCTCTCACCCACAGCCCTGAGGAGCGCATGGTTATCCATAGGCTGCCCAAAGGTACTTGGAAAGGGCTTTTTGGGGGGAGGATGGGGAGAAAGAGAGAGGAATATTGATCCTTCATAAACTACGCATGATGCTTATGCCCCCAGAAGCAAAAATCCATTTTTACCCATGAAGAACAACTCAAATACAATCTTGCACTCCCTCTCTAAAATCCCCCAGGCCAACAAGGTCTCCCAGGCTACCAAATGGACTAATTTCAAGGGTAAACAGAAAAGCTCAGAGAGAACCAACACACTGCTAAAAATTCAAACATAATGGAGATTTTTTCCCTAAGGTAAATAAAATTGAAAAGCATCAAAATCATTCCTAAGCCTGTTCCTAATTATGATCTTTAAGCAGAAGTGTACTGGGGAAAGGGTCTGGTGCCTGGGAGCCTAAGAAGCTCTCTACATCAGCACATACACTCCAGGTACAAGCCCCAGAATAAGTGTGTGTGAGGGGGAGGGGGCCTATTCTCTTCCCAGCTTCGGAAAGCCCCTAAAATCTGAGAGGCTAAGGATGGGTCATGGAATTCCTAAGGAGTGTGCCACTGCTCCAATCAGGATCCCAGCCTGGGCATGTAAGACAGCCTGTGATCAAAGGAGGAAAGGGCCACTAAGCCAAGGAGGAAGAGAAAAGGAGGGGAAGCAGCAATGGTGTCTCAAAACCAAAAGGGCTGTAGCCCTGCTGGCACACAGCAGCAAGCTTCCTGGCTGCAAGCTGATAAGACTTTCCGCAAGAGTTGACAGGAAAGTAAATATTTCCTGGAGAAGGGACCCACTCTCTCTGGGAGCCAAGGCAAGTCTGGAGCAGCAGACTACTCAAACGTTGCCATGATCCACCCACGTGTCAGATGTGTCTCCATCAACCCCTCAGACCCCTTATCTAACCCCTGCCCCCGTCAGGCTCTCAGCTCTGCCTCACAGAGCAGAAGCTGGGTCTTCTTCATCTTTGTAACCCCAAGGTCACAGATACAGGTTCACTAGATTTGAGGGTTATGCTTAATATACCCAGCATAGTCCACCTAAGTAAAATCCAAGTCCCTTAACTTCTCTATGGCTCAGTTTCCTCACTTGAAAAATGGAGACAACACAGCACTAACTTCCTAGGATTGTTACAAAGGTTATATGAGGTAATCTCTGTAAAGCAGTTAGCACGGAGCCTGGCACAAAGTAAACAGATAATAAATATAGCTATCATGTTGCTGTTATCCTATAAACTAAATTAATAAAGGGCTAAAAGGGAAAGCAATCCATATTGCAGGGCTTTACACTGTACTGAGATTTTTAAAAACAAGAATAATTTAGACTGGGGGGAAAATACAACTTGAAGTCAGCAGCGTGAGTTTGACATCTGCAATGGAGACCTCAATGAAAACTGATCCCCACTCTTGAAATTTGCATATTCTGAAATAAGCAAATACACACAAACCAAAGGTCATTAATGCTTACCAGGGGTGGCAGAGAGGAGGAAAGAGAGAGGCTCTTAGCTTATGTTAATGGTAGTGTCATGTTTTGGATGAGGATAGCGATAATGGTGGACAACGGGAAAAATACAATCAATGGCACTGAGCGGTAAATGTGGAAGCTGTGCTGACGGATGTTTTGGTGTATATTTTTCCACCACAATAAAAGAGAGAGAGAGAGAGAAAAGACTTGTATATTCCAAGAGGCCAAGCCAAGTTGCCACTGAGGATATATGGACTTGATGAATTAAAAAAACAAAACAAAAAACACCAAACAACACTTTTATGTAGCATTGTATTAGTTGCAAATATATTCCCTGGACAGAGTCTAATACACTAGTTGAATTTCAAAAAGGGCTGCATCATAAAAAATTAATGTAGACCAAAAGATTTACATCAAAATGTTAATAACTGCTATTCCTGGATGGTAAAATTATGGGTATTATTTACTTTCTATAAGGAAGAGGTATTTCTGTATTTTAAAGTTTTTTTTAAAAAAGAGGCCATGTTTCTCTGTGTAAGGATCTGAGTATAACCCAGGAGCAGAAGCTCTGAAATATTAGCAGAGCTGAACTGAGTAAGGGCTTGGAAGAAACAAGCTCTTCTGGCCCACTGATGATTCTAGACGTGGTCATCACATTTCTGTTATTCTTTGCTGGGCTGAGTCCTTTCACCCAGCGAAAACAGACATCATCCTTGCCATCTTCACTTTCAGCATTTTAGTTAGAATCATTCTGTGCTGTGTCCTACTTTTTATAGCTTCTTAACTCTGGGGAGCCCGTGTAAGCAGAATATAGATTAAAAAAGAGGCACCAAATGCCACCAATGTAGTCAGTGACTTCCATGAAAACCCAAAGGAGGCTTCAGAGAATAAAAAAGCTGTCAGTTTTCAAGAGGTTTCTCCCTAAGTCTCCCCTGTGGCTAACCACACTGACCACTGGGTAGAGAGTTATAGATGCCTATGGGCACCATGCCACACCAGCTGCAGGTCTGGTTAGAGCTGTGCTGCCTTGTGCCCAGGCCCTGGAGGCTGCACCCCTCTGGTGCAGCTGACCCTCCTTATTATTTTGCAGGATATATCCTAGAGAAAGACCCCTGCTACCCTAGGTGTTCCCCCATACTCACAGCCTGCAGCACTGGGCTTGCTCTGCAGAGTGGAGCTGGGAATGGAGAGGCCCCAACACCACTGTCTTGGCACCAATCCTTCTGAGACTGACCCATTCTATTCCACCTACACCTTCCAATTTCCCTAGCTACATTTTACCCAAAGCGGTCTTCTTTTTCTTGCTCACCAAACCAATGTGTGTACCATGTTTTCAAGACTGGTTAAAAGCAGTATTAGAACAGATAAACCAGGCTGCACCTGGGTGGAAGGGGGCTAAGAGGAAGAATGAAGCAAACCAGTCTTGGTAAGCAGAGTAAGACTTTAAAACACCTCCTGTTTCCCCAGGCCAGCCAGGTTTGGCCAACTCAGCCTGCTCCCAGCCAGAAGGCACTGAGCGCAGCTCACCATCCAGCTGAGTAAACTGGATCTGCAAAGAGCAGTTGTCTTTTCATACTCCATTACCCTTGAGTGCTGGGCAGGCCTGGTGACCAAGGCTTTTGAAAACGTACTGTTCTGCATAACCAAAATAGAGTGTGCTTCTATCCCTGGGAAGCTGGAAAAACCCAAGGCCATCTTTAGGAGCCTACAGGCCCCCAGCGTCCTCATGGTCAGGCTGTCTTCACATGACTGGCACAGGTCCATGACACCTCGTAGTCACTAGAGGACTGTCATCAAAGTGCTCAGGCTAGCTGAGCAGATCTGTCATGTTAAGGCCTGAAGTCACAAGTATACGGAATGGTAGTTAAAAGTTGTTAAGTTCCCAGTACACTCACTAAAAGCCATTCTCATCTACTTTTGTGGAAAGAAAAGGAAGAAAGTTGCACCAGAGAACACGTCTTACCCACAGATCCCTCCTTCTTTACCACTGCTGACAATAAATGTTATTGCTAATTTTGAAGTATTTTAAGGATATTGCCTAATGGAATGTAAAAGAGCATAGTAGTTAAGAAGACAACTGGAAATCAGACAGACGTGAGTTCAGTGTATGGCTCAGTTAGTTACTATTTGACCTTGGGCAAGTTCTTTCATCTCTCTGAATCTCAGTCTCTTCATCTGTGAAATGGGATAATAATACCACCAGGACTGCTGTATCTGTTAATAAGACAATGTAAAGAGCAGGCAAATTCTAGGTTGTGTATGGTTTTACAACAACAGCAATAATCCAAAAAAAGTGGGGGGAGGTGGCGAAATATAGATGTTGATACTAATTAGACATAACCAATCACCTTATGGGATTAGTTCTCTTGGCTTGGGGGCTTAGGGCCATGGTCTCATGGTACAACCCAGTAAACAGACATAATTCTTAAAGTTTATGTCTTACCTCCCAGTGTGGTGAGTAGTGTCTGGGGGTCTTAAAAGCTTATAAGCAGCCATCTAAGCCACAACTATTGGTCTTTATTTGTCTGAAACAAAAGAGAAAGAAGGAAACCCAAGGATCAGAGACAGGACTAACTGTCTCCATGAACCACTGCCTCCTCTACCTTGAGACCAGAAGAACTAGATGATACCCTCCTACTACTACTGAGCATTCTGATCAGGATACAATAGATGAATCTTAATAAAATGGGAGAAAAATGTAGAACAGAACTTCAAATTCTTGAAGAACCCAGACTTACCGGACCTGTTGAAGCTGGAGGAGTCCCTGAGACTATTGCCCTTAGTTGCTTTTCAAACCTTGAATTGATGCTACCCCTGAAGTCACTTTAAACTAAGTAACAGTTTAGACCAATGAGTAAAGATTGTCACCCTTGAGTATTACATTAAAAAAAAAAAAAAATTACATAAGACCAAAAGATCAATAGCCATTTTAAAGCATATATGAGAAGGTTGTGGGCCAGGAAGTTTATGTAAATGGAAGTGAAACAACTAGCACAGAAATAATGAGAATGCTGACACAATGTGAAGAATGTAACCAATATTGCATGATGTCTACACACTGTAGAATGTGAGCAGGGTTTTGCTGTATATATTTTTACCAAAAATAAAATTAAATATTAAAAAAAAAA
The DNA here is from genome assembly GCF_024166365.1 of Elephas maximus indicus. Lineage (NCBI taxonomy): Eukaryota > Metazoa > Chordata > Mammalia > Proboscidea > Elephantidae > Elephas > Elephas maximus. Next base: position 153,464,265 of record NC_064820.1, on the reverse strand, counting down.
AAGACAACATAAGCAAAGCACTCTGGTAAGCATCTAACAAACGGTAGGTAAAAGAAAAGCTGGGTTCCTTTGCATGCCAGGAAGTACATCACTCTTACAGGTATCATATCTGCTTGCCAAGCCAGAGATACATGATGATTTATAACTAAAAATCATAGATTATATTTTTGTTGGAAAAAAACTCAGAGTTCATGCTGAGTTTTAGAATAAACTAACAATTAGAAATACCAACATTTAATTCCTATACACCCATAAAGAGAACGACGAAAAGAAAATCAGGAAAACAATACCATTTATAATAGTCCCTAAAAAAATAAAATACTTAGGAATAAATCTAACGAGGGACGTAAAAGACCTATACAAAGAAAACTACAAAACACTACTGCAAGAAACCAAAAGAGATCTACATAAATGGAAAAACATACCATGCTCATGGATAGGTAGACTCAACTTTGTGAAAATGTCAGTTCTACCCAAAGCAATCTACAAATACAATGTAATCCCAATCCAAATACCAAAAAACTAATCATTAACTTTATATGGAAAGGGAAGAGGCCCTGGATGAGTAAAGCACTACTGAAGAAGAAGAATAAAGTTGAAGGACTCACACTACCTGACCTCAGAACCTACCATATAGCTACAGTAGTCAAAACAGCCTGGCATTGGTACAATGACAGATACATTGACCAATGGAACAGAACTGAGAACCCAGATGTAAATCCATCTACCTATGGTCACTTGATCTTCAACAAGGGCCCAAAGTCCATCAAATGGGGAAAACTCAGTCTTTTTAACAAATAGTGCTGGCAAAACGGGATGTTCATCTGCAAACAAAAATGAAACAGGACCCATAATTCACACCATACATAAAAGCTAATTCAAAATGTATCAAAGACCTAAATATAAAACCAAAAGCTATGAGGATCAGAGAAGAAAAAATAGAATCAATGCTAGAGACCCTAATACACGGCATTAACAGGCTACAAACCATAACTAACAACATATGAACTCCAGATAAGCTAGATAACTGGGATCTTCTAAAAATTAAACACTTATGCCCATCAAAAGACTTGATTAAAAACAGAATCTACAGATTGGGAAAAATTTTTTGGATGTAACAAATCCGACAAAGATCTAATCTCTAAAATCTACAGGAAAATCTAATACCTCTACAACAGAAAGACAATAATCCAATTAAAAAATGGGCAAAAGAAATGACTCCTGTCTGGAGGTGAGAGGAGAAGGCAAGAGGGAGACAGGAGCTGGTTGAGTGGACATGGGAAACACAGGGTAGAGAGGAGGAGTGTGCTGTAGCATTAAAGGGAGAGCAACTACGGCCACATAACAATGTGTGTATGAGTTTTTGTATCAGAAACTGACTTGAATTAGAAACTTCCACTTAAAGCACAATTAAAAAAAAAAGAAATGAGCAAAGTAAAGGAACACTTCACCAAAGATGACGTTCAAGCAACTAATAGACACATGAGGAAATGATCTGTGATCACCAGCCGTTACAGAAATGCAAGTTAAAACCACAATTAGATATTATCTCCACCCCCTACTCCCACCCCCACCCCCCCACCCCAGCATTACTGGCACAAATCAAAGAAACAGAAAATAACAAATGTTGGAGCGGCTGCAGGGAGACTGGAACTCTTATGCACTGCTGGTGGGAATGCAAAATGGTGTAACCATTCTGGAAAACGATACGGTCCTTCCTCAGAAAGCTATAAATAGAAATAACATATGATCCAGCAATCACACTCCTAGGAATATATCCTAGAGAAATAAGAGCTGTCACACGAATAGGTATATGCACACTCATGTTCACTGCAGCATTGTTCACAATAGCAAAAAGGTGGAAACAACCTAGATGCCCATCAACAGAGGAATGGATAAACTACGGTACATACACACATTGGAGTACTACGCAATGATAAAGAACAATGATGAATCTGCGAAGCATCTCACAACGTGGATGAATCTGGAGGGTATTATGCTGAGTGAAACAAATCAATCACAAAAGCACAAATATTATATGAGACCACTGTTATAAAAACTCATGAAAAGGTTTACACCCCCAAAAAAGCAATCTTTGATGGTTATCAGGGAAGTGAGGGGTGGAGATGGAAAAAAAAAAAAAAAAGAAATGCCAACATTCATTTGGCTGCCTAGCACTAAGTTACAAAAGGCATTTAACTGGTCATTTGTTGAATAAGTGAGTGGTAGTTCCAAGGGAAAAAGGAAAATGAGGTTATAAAAAATTTTCACTCATGTATAAGAGGGGCTCCATGACACAGTTGAAGCATGTCATGCTCTCTTCTGGTCCTTTACAACTATAGAATTTGGAATAATATCACTTACCCTGAGGGCTATTGTAAGAATGAGAAGCCATGTCCATAAAGCTCCCAGCCCAGAGTCAGGTACCTCAGTCGGTGCCCATACATGGTAGTTACTGACAAGAGCGGGCTCTGGAGTCAGGTTGCTGAGTTTGAATCTCAGCTCCACCACTTCCTAGCACATGTGACCAAGGAATAATAACAAGACTTAACTCAGAGGGTTGTTCTGAGGACTAAATAAGCTAATATATAAAAGTGCCTGGCACACAATACCAAAAACGAAACCCAGTGCTGTCGAGTTGATTCCAACTCATAGCAATCCTATAGGACAGAGTAGAACTGCCCCACAGGATTTCCAAGGAGCGCCTGGCGGATTCGAACTGCCGACTCTTTGGTTAGCAGCCAGAGCACTTAACCACTATGCCACGAGGGTTTCCGGCACACAATAAGTGCTCGATAAATATTAGCTCTATTATTTAGAGCTGGTAATTATTATTTAAGGAGCCCTGGTGGTACAGTGGTTAAAGCATTTGGTTGCTAACCATAAGGTTGGCGGTTTGAACCCACCAGCCGCTCCGCAGGAGAAAGATGTGGCAATCTGCTTCCATAAAGATTTACAGGCTTGGAAACCCTATAGGGTCACTATGAGTCAGAAATGACTCGACGGCACTGAGTTTGGTTTTGGATTTATTATTCGTTAACGACAATTACATATTGATTTTTGTTGTATGCCGTTGAGTCGATTCTGACTCATAGTGATCATACATGACAGGAGAACTGCCCCATAGGGTTTCCTAGGATGTAATCTTTATAGCAGCAGATTGCCAGGTCTGTCTCTTGCAGAGCAGCTGGTAGGTTTGAATCACCGACCTTTCCAGTTAGCAGTCAATCACTTAACCATTGTGCCATCAGAGCTCCTTACATATTGATTATTATTTAATAATTAATATTAAAAGACTTGGAACATTTGCCTCAAACTCTTACTGTTTTGGTGGTTTTAATCTACGAATTAGTTTCAAACCACCCATATTCTCCAGCTTCAGACTAGACAGAGGATCAGAAACAAAATCTGTCCAGTCAGGAAAGAAAAAGTTCTTTATAGTTTCAAATTCCCAGAGCCTTCTCCCTGGGCAGGCGACCAAAAAGTCATATATTTTCCAGCTGATAAAGCTGATTAAGGAAGGCCTTTTTCTCCACTGGGCTCAAAAGCAATGGCCAACTTAAATTTTTAATTATGACACTCCATAGCAGCAGTTCTCAAAGAAGGGCGATTTTGGCCCTCAGGGAACATTTGATAACATCTGGAGAGTTATTTGGTTTGTTGTAACTAGGAGATGCTACTGGCGTCTAATGGACAGAGCTTACGGATGTGGCTAAACATTCTGCAATACACAGGACAGTCCCCCACGACAAAGAATTATCCAGCCCCAAATGTCAATGTGCTGAGGCTGAGAAACTCTGCCCTATAGGAAAGTAGCTTATGAAAAGGAAGTGGGGGGAAGAAACAGAATACACAGTGGTATCTATACTGCAATGGCAGCCAGGCACAAATGGCACTTTGCATGTAAGTAAAAATTTCATAAGAAATAAGAACATGAAAATTATTTGAGATGATGAGGCAACTGGATTATGAGTAGAAAATTTTTTTAAGTTATTTTTATGAGAGTTGTTACTATGAGGACCAGAAAAGAGTGAGGGGAGGCATTCAGTGGAGGTAAGAATGCCCCAAAGCTATATTGCTTGGTTCTGGTTTTTCACAAAGCTGTGACTGCCCGTATTATAGCGTGCTCCAACCCCTGTTACATAATAAATACTCTGTCTTACACCCCTCACAAAAAAATGAATAGGTGAGGGAGGCAAAAGTAGTACAAACAATCCTTTCTGCAAAATCAAGCTCAGAGTTTAATAATTTGAAAAAGCCTTCTTCACAGTCTCATCCTGTCCTCTTTTCTATACATCTCTAAATTCTTCCTCTTTAATCACTCGGCAAGTAGTTACTGGGGAATCTAGTAGCCAATCAATGCTAGACAAGGTCTCTGCTATCATGGAGCTTTCAGATAGTATAACCGCCCCACAGGGTTTCCAAGGAGCAGATGGTGGATTCAAACTGCCGACCTTTTGGTTAGCAGCTGAATGTTTGACCACTGCACCACCAGGGCTCGTCAGATAGTTGGGGAGACCTTAATTCTATTACCAGAGTCATGACTGTAAGATTGTAAACCAAGATGAAGGACAGAAATCTGACACAGAATGGAGGTGGGGAGCCTACTCAATGGCACTAAAGTGACACATGGGTGAGATGCCATAAGGAGCCCCCATGGTGCAACCATTAAACACTTGGTTGCTAACCGAAAGGTTGGCAGTTTGAACCTATGTAGCGGCTTCAAGTGAGAAAGACCTGGTGATCTGCTTCTGTAAAGATCAGAGCCAAGGAAACCCAAAGGGGCAGTTCTACTCTGTCTCATGGGGTCGCTATGAGTCAAAAATTGACTCGACGGCACCTAACAACAACAACGTACTGAGCCAAGAGAAGTAAAGAATTTCCCAAGCCATACAGAGGAAATGGGGGCAGTGGTAGCTCAGGGGTACAATTCTTGCCTTCCATGTAGGAGACCTGCGTTTGATTCCCAGCCAGCGCACCTCAAGCTCAGCTACCACCCACCTGTCAGCAGAGATCTGTGTGTTGCTGTGATGTTGACTAGCTTTCAGTGGAGTTTCTAGACTAATATAGATTAGGAAGAAAGGGCTGGTGATCTATTTCTGAAAAATCAGCCAATGAAAACTCTATAGATCACACTGGTCCTGATGCTGCTGTGCATGGGGTCACCCTGAGTTAGCTCGATGGCAGCTAACACCACCACAGAGGAAATTGTATTTGTAAAAACATGTTGGAGGAAGGAGCACAGTAAGACCTTTCCCTCCTTGTGGGCACCTGCACTCTGTCTCCTCCCTTTTCATAGCATGTCCACTTTAAGGTGTATGTGCCCAAGCCCACTTGCCAGGTCAGAAACCACAAGCCTCTCAAGCTTTTGACAGACCAGCTAAAGCCTTAAAGATGCTGGCCCAGGCCCACGTGAGACCTGAGGGCACTTTTCCAAGGTATTCCATGAAAACAATATTTGGGCATTAAAAAACAAACCAAACCCGTTGCCATCGAGTCGATTCTGACTCATAGCAACCCTACAGGACAGAGTAGAACTGCCCCATAGGGTTTCCAAGGAGCATCTGGTAGATTTGAACTGCCAACCTTTTGGTTAGCAGCTGCAGCTCTTGACCACTATGCCACCAGGGTTTCCCCATAGTATATGCTACAAGATGTGGGAGGAAGGAGAAAAAAGGATTGGACAAAGATAAACTGAGGAAAAGATATAGAGGAGTATTTTGCAAGATTCTTGTCATCAAAAAGGCAGAGACCAGGATAAACTAGGAGGTCAAGAAGGAAGTAGTACCAAAGAGCCACGAAGTATACCATGCCATCAAGCATGGACAAAGCTCTGTCTTGGCCAGGTGTGAAGTGAGAAGGCAGCAAGGGAGCAGAGCTCACAGGAGGTGGTGACTTAGCCTGGAGATGGAGCCATTGAGGCAGTATCATTATGGCACAGTGATTAAGAGTCACGGCTGCTAATCAAGGAGGTCGACAGTTTGAATCCAACAGGTGCTCCTCGGAAACTGTATGGGGCAGTTCTACTCTGTCCTATAAGGTCTCTATGAGAATCGACTTGATGGCAACGGGTTTGGCTTGGTTTTAATCCTTAGCTTCTTCTTTAATAAAACAAACGTCATAGGGTTGTCATGCCGATTAAATGTTAAGAGATTTACAGTGCTCAGCACCAGCCCTGTCACAGGGCAGTAACACAATATCAGCTCTTGAGGTCCACTCTCAAAGTTCTGTAACGGTAAGATAAGGAGGAAAAGGAGCCAAAGGTAAGGCTTGAAGGAGAAATGCCTCACAAGATACCTCATGCAGCCAGAAATACGGGGGGAGTGGGGCACTCAACCATTCAACAAATATTTGAAATAGAGTAGTGAACATAACATACAAAAGTCCCTGACTTCAAGGAGTTTATATTCTAGTGTGAGGAGTAAGGCAGCCAATGAACAAATAAGCATAACATATTAGGTAGAGAAGAGAGGTGGGAAGACTAGAAACAGAGAATGCCAGTGGGAGTGCTCTATTAAATGGGGTGGGTGGGAAATTGGAAGAACTCTGACTAAGAGATGGCTGGGCAAAATTCAAAAGGAAGTGAGAATATAAGTTGTGTACCTTTCTGAGGGAAGGGAAAGGAAATTGTTGTTGTTGTTGTTAGGTGCCATTTGAGCTGGGTTCTGGGTTTGACTCATAGTGACCCTATGCACAACAGAATGCACCATCCTCACAATTGGTGCTACACTTGAGCCCATTGTTGCAGCCACTGTGTCAACCCATCTCGTTGAAGGTCTTCCTCTTTTTCACTGATTCTCTACTTTACCAAGCATGATGCCCTTCTCCAGGGGCTGATCCCTCCTGATAACATGTCCAAAGTATGCAAGATATTCTCTCACCATCCTTGATTCTAAGGAGTATTCTGGTTGTACTTCTTCCAAGAAAGACTTGTTCGGTCTTTTGGTAGTCCATAGTATATTCAATATTCTTCATCAATACCACAATTCAAAAGTGTCAATTCTTCTTTGGTCTTCCTTATTCATTGTCCAGCTTTTGCATGTATATGAGGCAATTGAAAATACCATGGCTTGGGTCAGGTGCACCATAGTCCTCAAGGTCACATCTTTGCTTTTTAACACTTTAAAGATATCTCTTGCAGCCGATTTGCCCAATGCAATACAAATGATTTCTTGACTGCTGCTTCCATGGGTGTTGATTGTGGATCCAAATAAAATGAAATTCTTGACAACCTTAATCTTTTCTCCGTTTATCATGATGTTGCTTACTGGTCCAGTCGTGAGGGATTTTGTTTTCTTTATGCTGAGGTGTAATCCATACTGAAGGCTGTGGTCTTTGATCTTCATCAGAAAGTGCTTCAAGTCCTCTTCATTTTCAGCAAGCAAGGTTGTGTTATCCACATAATGCAGCTTGGTAATGAGTCTTCCTCCAATCCTGATGCCCCGTTCTTCATATAGTCCAGCTTCTCAGATTATTTGCTCAGCATATAGATTGAATAGGTATGGTGAAAGGGTACAACCCTGATGCACACCTTTCCTGACTTTAAACCATGCAGTATTCCCCTTGTTCTGTTTGAACAACTGCCTCTTGATCTGTGTACAGATTCCTCATGAGCACAATTAAGTATTCCATAATTCCCATTCTTCACAATGTTATCTATAATTTGTTATGATCCACATAGTCAAATGCCTTAGCATAGTCAATAAAACACAGGTAAACATCTTTCTGGTATTCTCTACTTTCAGCCAGGATCCATCTGACATCAGCAATGATATCCCTGGTTCCATGTCCTCTTCTAAATCCGGTTTGAATTTCTGGCAGTTTCCTGTCAATATACTGCTGCAGCTGCTTTTGAATGATCATCAGCAAAATTTTGCTTACATGTGATATTAATGATATTGTTTGATAGTTTCCACATTCAGTTGTATCACCTTTCTTGGGAATGGGCATAAATACAGATCTCTTCCAGTTGGGTGGCCAGATAGCTGTCTTCCAAATTTCTTGGCATAGTTGAGTGAGCACTTCCAGTGCTGCATCCATTTGTTGAAACATCTCAATTCCTGGTGCCTTGGTTTTTGTCAATGCCTTCAGTGCAGCTTGGACTCCTTCTTTCAGTTCCATTGGTTCATGATCATACGTTACCTCCTGAAATGGTAAGGCAGAGGGAATGGCAAATACAATGGCCCTGGAGTGGTGTGCCTGAACAGAATGATAGTGGACGTTAGGGAGGCAGCAGGTGCCAGCTCATATAGAGCCTTGCTGGCCACTGTAAGGACTCTGGCTTTTACTCTGAGTAACATGGAATGCTATTAGGGTGACAGAGAGAAAACGGACAGCAAGGGGCAGGAGTAGGGAGATAGGTTACGTGGTTATGACTGCAGATGAGAGAAGACTTTGGAGCTGTCCCACAGTAGTCTCAGGCCAGTGGAGATTCTCAGGGTGGATTGGGAGTGACTCTCAGCAACTGGCTTCTGCTCCTCTCCTGAGAGCTCCTCATTACCATCCATCCAAAAGCAAAAACTCAGCACATCTGTACAGGCCAAAGCAGTATACTAATTTTTCCTCATTGCCCATCGAGGTGCCATAAACTGTAGATGTATTATTTATTCTTCACCACGGTCCTGCAATCCCCATTTTACAGATAAGGAAATACAGCCCAGAGAACTGAAGAAACTCTACCTAGATTCCTAAGCCAATACGGCTCCTGGCATACCACCATGCGGTATCCTTGTTGGGACATTCTGTCATCTGACACCTGGCAAAGAAAGAAGGCACTGAGCTGGACTTCATCTATTTGGAAAGGCTTCCCAGGGCAATGAAAATGTCTGATCTAAGTTTCTGATAAAATAGGGACAAAGGGCTCAAAAAAGCCATGCTGTAATTCCATATTCCAAGCCAATTAGCCAGAGAGGCCAGACTGTTAAATTTCCTTCCTCTTCCATTCTCACATTGACTAATGATAGCAGGGTCAGACACCAACAACAGCATGCAGAAGGAGAAAGATGTCACTCTATCACCTTCCCCAGAATCTCTGACTGTGAAATAAAACCTGGACATCTCATAACTTCTTGCTGGTTGGCCAATGATGGGCCCAGCAGGGCACTCCGGAACACTCTCCTCTTTACCTTCTTCAAATTATAAAGAAGTACAATGAGGTCACCGGGTAGTTTCCTACTTACAGGTTTAGAAACCCAATTCAAATGCCAACTGGGTTTGTGAACTCCATGGGGCATCCCAAGGACTCTGCTGAAGCAGAATTTATTTTGTTTTACATCAATACGTTGCCAGATATCACATTCCTATCCTGGAAGAACATGTGCAAAACCCTAACACGTGGACTCACAGAAGTTAAATAGCAAGGGCAGGGTCTCAAAGGGAAAGGAGAAAGAGGCCCAGACACCTAACATGGATTCACATCACTCTCTAAAATGCTAATATCTCCCACTCATCCAACACATATTTACGGAGCAAAAAAAAATTTTTTTTATACCTTGTGCCGAACACTGTGTTCTAGGTACTGTGGAACCAAAACCAAATCCAGTGCCGTTGAGTTGATTCCAACTCATAGCGATCCATAGGAACCAGAGATGAAGAAAAACAAATAAAAACCACAAAACTCTGCCTTCTTGAAGCTTACAACAGGAAGTAGGGCACACTCAAAGATCAAGGAAGTTACATAACCTGCCCAGTCACAGTGTTAATAAGAGGGTTTGAACTCACCTTTATCACCTTACACTTTATCTCTGTCTGCCAGGAAACTGGTGCCCTGCTATAACTACCAGGGTTCCTGGAGAAGGCAGGGAGTGGGGGTGGAGGTGAGGGTGGAGAGTTGGGTACAACAGGCACTGAAAAGGAGTTTTCCTTTGGTAGGTGTGTTGAGAATTTCTGTGGAATTTGTGCTGGGTGGCAGCAGCACGGCAAAATGAGGAAAAGCACTAAGCTTGGAATCGGGAGAGTTCCATCCTAGTCAAAACTTACCAACTGTGGGCAAGTCACTAAACCTTTTTGGGCTTCAGCTTGAATGTCTCTAAAAAGAAGGGATTAGCAGAGAATGTGGAAGGAGGGTATGTATCATTGCTAATGTCAAGTGGATATTGGCTGAGAGCAGAGAATAACAGAAAGAACTTTACCTGTGTTTTACTGACTACGCAAAGGCATTCGACTACATGAATCATAACAAATTATAGGTAACATTGCAAAGAACAGGAATTCCAGAACACTTAATTGTGCTCATGAGGAACCTGTACATAGACCTAGAGGCAATCATTCTAACAGAACAAGGGGATACTGTGTGGTTTAAAATCAGAAAAGGTATGTGTCAGGATTGTATCCTTTCACCATACTTATTCAATAGGTATGCTAAACAACTAATACAAGAAACTGAACTATGTGAAGAACCCAGCATCGGGATTGGAGGAAGACCCATTAAGAACCTGCGATACGCAGATGATACAACCTTCCTTGCTGAAAGTGAAGAGGACTTCACGTACTTACTGATGAATATCAAAGGCTACAGACTTCAGTATGGATTATACCTCAACATAAGAAAAACAAAAATCCTCAGCTGAACCAATAAGCAACATCATGATAAATGGGAAAAAGATTGATGTTGTCAAGGATTTCATTTTACTTAGATCTACAATCAATGCCCATGGAAGCAACAAAAAATCAAATGATATATTGCATTGTGCAAATCTGCTGCAAAAGACCTCTTTAGAGTGTTAAAAAGCAAAATATGTCACTTTAAGGACTAAGATGTACCTGACCCAAGCCATGTCTGGGTCATATTGCCTCATATGCATGCGAAAGCTGGACAATGAATAAGGAAGATGAGAGAAGAATTGATGCACTTGAAATATGGTGTTGGCAAAGAATACTGAATAGACCATGGACTGTCAGAAGAACAAACACATCTGTCTTTGAAGAAGTACTGCCAGAATGCTCCTTAGAAACAAGGAAAGTAAGACTTTGTCTCACATACTTTGGGCATGTTATCAGCAGGGACCAGTCCCTGGAGAAAGACATCACGCCTGGTAAAGCAGATGATCAGCGAAAAAAAGGAAGACCCTCAACAAGATGGACTGACACAGTGGCTGCAACAATGGGCTCGAGCATAGCAACAATTGTGAGGATGGCACAGGACTGAGCAGAGTTTTGTTCTGTTGTGCGTAGTCGCTGTGAGTCGGAACCGAATCAGCAGCACCTAACAACAACAAGCCTAACGAAGGCTGGTAAATTGGTTTCAAATCTATTCATAGTGGCTGCCTAAGATTGCTTCAGTAAGAGGTTTCTGAAGCCACATTCACAGGCTTAGCAGGAAAGTGCCATAACTAAGATTAGTTGTGTCTGCCATGAGCTTGGTAGGGTGGTTAACCTGGATGGCCATCTGAGAAGACTCTTGTACCTCTGATGATCTGAGGTATATAAGTGGGAGTCATTTTGAAATTTTGGTGATAGAATTAAAAATTACCTTCTTTCGTGACCTAACCAATTCACAAAAACATTTTTAAAAAGAAAGGTTTCTTATTTTCTGATCTATGAATAGAGATACTGTTTTGCTTGATTTTTTTACTTTAAATGGTCTTGATACTATGGCATATTCGTAAGAACCTAAAAATAAATTTTGTTATTTAGGATGCATCACTGAAACAAGAGTTCACCTGTTGCCACTGGAACTTGTAGTAGTGTTTCCAAAGGTGCTGCTATGACTCCCAGCCCATGTACTGTTTCGCACTGTGACCTTGCCACTCTCCCACAAGGAATGAAGTCTATTTCCCCTTCCTCTGAATTTAGGCTAGCTGGACCTGTGGTGGCTTTGACCAAAAGCATGTGATGGAATTGACATCCTGAGAATTCTGAGCTCAGGCATTAAGAAAGCTGGGCAGACAATTGTATTGTGATTATGTGAGGTTTGGGGAAACCTGGGTGAAAAGTATATGGAATAACTTGCACTATTTTGCAATGTTTTTTAAGTATGAAATTTTTCAGTTATTAAAAGTTAAATAAAAAGGTTTTGGTTTATTTTTTAAAGGTAGCCTCTACCTTTGTACCCTAACATGGATGAAACCCAGCTACCCTAAGACTGCCATGCTGTGAGGATGCTCAAACTAGTCACATTGAGAGACCGGTGGCAAAGAGAAACCCCACTCACCCAGTCCCCACCTGCCTCAGCCATCCAACTGAGATGCCAGATGTGATTTTTTCTTTTTTTTAATTTGAGAGATTTCTTGTTAAAATAAGCCAGGAATACAAGATTCCATTGAAACTGAAATAGCTGAAAGAATATGATTAATTAAATCTTCAAGCAAAATAAGAAGGTGGTCAAACAAAGTCAGTATGAGTGGAGAAGCCCAAGACTGGTTTGGAATACAGAGAAGGATAATAGTATCTCAGCCTGGGTAACTTTTGGCCCTTTCCAGCAGTTAGTGTGCCATCATGCTCCCATCCTTCTCTCCTTCCCGAAGCATCTACTAAACCAAATGGCTTTTCCTCTATATTGTAGGTATAAGTGAACCCAGTTGGACATGTACCCCTTTGGACATGACATGAAGCCAAGAGGAAAGTTTATAAATCTCATCTGAGGGTAGAAAATGCACAAACCCAATGCAGGACACTGATTATCATCTATGTTCCAGCCCCAGGGGAAGCCACGTGGAGCAGAGATGAATCTTTCCTGTCCTGCCAAACCCTGACCAAATCACAGAATCATTAGCCATTAAGATCTGGGGTGCTTCAGCCAAAGATTAGACAGGCCCATAAAACAAACAATAATATACATAGCTCAACCATATATATGAGACTAAATGGGCACACCAGCCCAGGGGCAAGGATGAGAAGGTGGAGGGAACAAGAAGGCTGGGTGAATGGAAACGGGAAACCCGATGTCGAGAAAGGGAGTGTTGACACATCACGGGGTTGGCAACCAATGTTACAAAAGAATATGTGTTTTAATTATTTAATGAGAAACTAATTTGTTCTGTAAACCTTCACCTAAAGCACAGTAAAAAAAAATTTTGGTGTGATTTCTTATTTAGCAATAGGTAACAAAACTCAAACCATACATCATACATACATATGTAACCATACGTCAAACTTCCACCAGTGGCAAAAAGCCTTAAATTCTAGTTTGGCAAGATCTGGCTACTCAAACGTGCGTTTTGGATCTAATCCTCAGGCTGAAGTCAGTTTCACACTCTTCCTAAGTGCTTTTGTTTCCCTAGGTTCCTTTTTATACAGTATCCTACTCAAAGAATATTAGAGGGTCTTTTTTTTGGTAGGAGGGTTTCTGCTACCTGTATTGTCTCTTCCCTCAGAGTCCCTTCTGTCTGCCTGTTTTGATCATCATCTTTCACGTTGGAGGCTTTCCTCAGATGTCTGATGTTTCTTTGTTGTTGATTAATATTCAAGGCTGAGGTTCTGACACTTGTGGTCTTATGTCTTGACTAATAGAAATGGTGAAAGCCCCAACATTTTAACGGTTAGGTGACATTTCCTTGCATGCAAACCTTACATTGATTATTCAAAGGATGATTGCATCATTTCCAATTTATAATTAATACTGCAATAAAAATATTTATTCACAAATCTCTACCTTCGATTCCAAATACTGCCGTAGGATAGCATCCTAGAAGGGTGACTTGAGGATGAAAGAATCATGGATTTTAAGGGTTCCCCCCTTTACATTTTAATATCTGATAGCTTCTTTGGTTTAATAAAAATATAATATTTCCCAATTGTAAAGCAGGATACACAGACCTGCCAGTTTGAACGTGAAAACATTTAGACCCCATTACAAAACATTATAAAGCTCCATCTAGGTTAGTTTCCCATCTCTGGATCTCAGTTTCTCTCTTGTCTACATGTGCTAATTCATCTCTCTTTGGTACTCTGTATCATGTAATTTCTGCTAAGACTTTTTTTAGACGATACAAAAGAAACTAGAAGTGGTCATCTTTGAGGAGATGATCAGAGGGCTGGAAAATCAGAATTTTACTTTTATTTCATATCTTTCTACACCATTTGAATTTTCCAGCTAAGTGAATGTATTACATTTTCAAAATGTCAAAAGCGATGATCTTCATGGTGTGACTACAGGTTTCTTTTTGTTTCTTTCCTTATGCTTTTTCATATTTAAACAAAAGATAACTTGTGATGAAATAAAAGTAATGGTGAAAGCCTAAATTAAGACATTAAGAGCAAGACTGACTGATTTCAGACATTAAGGAAGTAAACCGAACAGAAAATGGGAACTAACTGAATTTGGAAAGAGAAGAGGTGCCTTAAAAGAGGTTTGTACAGAGGGCAGTTAAACCACACGGAATTGGCAAATTCTACTGGAGGTGTGGGGTCGGTAAAGAAAACCTTCCTGGAGGAAGTGATGTTTTGTTTGAGGCTGAGACAGAAGTCGGAATGAGGGGTGGGGAGTAAAGGGAGCAGTGTGAACAAAGGTAGGCTAGGCCCCTCATCTATATGTGGACTACTTAGATGATGACACCCTGCACTGCAAGCTGATGCAGTTATTGAATGAAACATCTGGTGGTCTTGGAAGGGGATGGGTGCTTTTGAACACAGAAGAGACATGAATTGTTGAGGCCAAAGTAGGACTGTAGTTGTCTGCAAGGATGGTCACCAGTTCCTCTCAACCTGCATTTATGTGCCCTTCCTCCTATCAAGAGATGGAGTCTATTGTACATGAATGTTCATATCAGCATTATTCATTATAGCCAAAAAGTGGAAGAACTCAAATGTCCATAAACTCATGAATGAATGGTGGTATATCCATACAACGAAATACTGTTCAACAATAAAAAAAGAATGGAGTACTGGTACATGCTACAACACAGGTGAACATATTATGCCAAGTGAAAGAAGCCAGTCACAAAAGACCACGTATTGAATTATTCCATTTATACGAAATGTCCAGAATAGGCAAATCCATAGAGACGGAAAGTAGACTAGTGGTTGCCTAGAGCTGGCGGGGAGGGCACGGGGGGAGGAGAGAGGGAAACTGGAGGAAAATGGTGAGGGGTGATTGCTAAAGGGTATAAGGTTTCTTTTTGTGGTGATGAAAATATTATGGAATTAGTGCTATGGTTATACAATTCTGTGACTACACTGAAAACCACTGACTTGTACACTTCAAAATAGGTGAATCGTATGGTACTTTAACTATATCTCAATAAAGCTGTTACCAAAAAATAAAGGGGGAGGGGAGATGGAGTCTATTTCACCTTCTGTTGAATCTGGCCTGGCCTTATGACTTGTTTTGGACAAGAGAATATGGTGGAAAGTAATGTTGTGCCAATTTTGGGCCTGTCCATTAAAAGCCTGGCAGCTACCACTTTTACCTTTTTGGAAGCCAAGTGCCATGTAAAGAAGCTTCGATTGGACTACCCGATGATGAGAGACTACGTGTAGAGAGAGGCCACACAGATGCAAACCAAGATGCTACTCATGTGAATGAGGCCATCTTAGACATTCCAGCCCCAGCCAAGATGACAGCTGAATTAAGCCACCAAGTGATGAGATCACATAAAGCAGTAGAACCTCTTAATCAAATCTCATAATTGTGAGACATAAATCACTGTTGTTTTAGTACTGAGTTTTGGGGTGATGTGTTATATATAACTGAAAAACAACATCTCTGAACCTCAGAGTCCACTCTGTAACATGGGACTGATGCCACCCACCTAGCAGGGTTGTTGTGAGGATTATGTGAGCCTAATGCCAGGCACCATGCTCAAGAAACACTAGTTCTTATTATTATTACTAACCCCCCAGGAGATCCTTGACATAACCTGCCAGGTGCGTTCTCAGGGAAACCTCATTCCCACAAGCATCTGCTGCTTCCAATCACATAGTTTCCAAACGGCTGTTCTTCTGAGAAAAAAATTAAGTTTTTTTTGTTGTTGTTGTTTTGCTATAATTTCTGAAAAATAAATTCTGAACCATAAACAGGTGACTGAAGAAGTTTCTGCTAAAGGGTTCCTTTTTGAGGTGACTGAAAATGTCATGGAATTAGATAGTGGTATGGTTACACAACGCTGTGACTACCCATCTACCCACCTATCCATTTATTCATCACATCTTTATTCCTTACTAATTACCAAACACCAGTTTAGAACAGCTAAAGAAGATCCTCCCTCCTTTGAAAAAGAAACAATTCCCACCCATGGACTACACACTTGAACTTCAGCAGTGAAATGGTTATCTGCAGTAGTAGGTAAATCTAAAATCATTCAGCTGGAGAGAGAAGACTGATTTCTGTAGAGCGCTCACAGTAGCAGGAGAACAGAGGCCCCAAGAATGATTCTGATTGGGGATCTCAGGAGCAATGCAAAGAGCAAGAAATGGGACAGGTCTCTAATGGGGCACATCTCTTAGTGAGCCCACACCCTCAAAGCATCCGAGCCACAGTACCTGGGCCCCAATAAGTGAACAACTCGACCATCTGACATCACTTGAGTCTTTCAAAATGGGTCTGGGCAGTTAACAATTACAAGCTGATAACAGAGAAAGAAATCCCTGGGCATATCTTTAGGAAAGAATATTAAACGGCTTTCAATTGCATTTGTGAAATCATGGTAAATTGTTAACATTGAACTAAAAGACATGGTAAATTGTTAACACTGAATAAAAAGACAGAGCCTTTTGATCCTAAGAAGAATTAAGAAAATCTTTTTCTCAAAAAGGCTGACATCAATACTTAAATTACACCAAAGGTAAGAAAGAGAACCAAATCTGCAGGTATCGTCTGCATGAGGGACAAGGTCTGCCAAGCCTTCTTCCAGTTGCCATCAAGTCAATTCCGACTCTTGGAGATTCCATGTATGTCAGAGTAGAACCATGCTCCATGAGGTTTTCAATGGCTGATTTTTCAGTAGTAGACCACCAGGCCTTTTTTTCAAGGCACCTCTGGGTGGACTCAAACCTCCTTTCAGTTAACAACCGAGCATGTTAACCATTTGCACCACCCAGGGACTCCCTGCCAAGCATAAAGAAGCACTTATTCTAGACAAGCTCAATAAAGTTCCAAACTTATCAAATGTCAGTTACGGAGTCAGTGTGAACAATGTTGTTGTTGTTGTTAGGTGCTGTTGAGTCGGCTCCGACTCATAATGATCTTAAATATAATGTAACATGGCCTGGAAATGGACAGATAGACCATGAGGGCTGTGGGTGGAAGACATACCACCAGGCAGGCATTGGGCATCTATTAGATAACCCAAAAGCTGGGCTGGGTTTTTTTCTTTCTTTTCTTTCTATTACCCAGGAGGCTCCCTTGTGCCCTTCCCAATCAGTAACACTCCTCCCCCAGTCCACCCCCTACTCCATGGCCAGAAGTAACCACTATTCTGATCTCTATCACTATTGTGCCAGTTCTCCAATTTCACATAAATGGGATTATACGGAATGTAGTCTTCTGTGTCTGCCTTCGTTCATTCACCACAGGGCTACCACGTTTTGAAGCAGAAAACTCAGAAGCTGAGATTTTTAGGAAATCCCCCTCTGATGTCACAGACCTGAATTCCATCTACTCTGATTACACTGTTATTCTTCCTGAGCTACTCTGAGCATGTGTTATAAGAATTGTTACAAGAAAACAGAACCTGGGATTGCAAATGTTTTCCTTCAAGATAAATTAAACTTTAAAGGTACTCAAATATTCTATTTCAATCCTAACAGGGCCTCTGACTGGATCCTACAAAAGTATTATCTTTCCCATACTGAGTGCAAAATTCCTCTTAAATGTATTTCTTTAATGGTATCCATCCGTTCTAAAGAATCCTCAAATCCTGAAAGAAAATTAGTCATCAACTCTGTTATTACTTTTGATAAATAAGGAGTTAAACTATAGGAAAATCTCTCAGCAGTGGTCTAAGGCCCTAAATTCAGGTGAATGTGGGCCAGCTCAGTAGAAGAAGGGGGAAATTTACCTGGGTGGTCTTGAGCAAGTCATTACTCTACTCTGAGCCTCCACTGCCTCACCCTAAAATGGGATTAACCCCATAGGTTGTTGCAAGGATTAAATGCTAATGCATATAAGGCCATTAGGAGACCACTTGGCACATAGTAAGCATTCAGTAAGAATTAGCTGTTTTACAAAGATGAAAGCACTGTAAGGGAGCAACTATTCTGCAAACCAAAGGGTTATAAAACAGTCACCAGGACATCTAGCACAGTGCTTCTCAAGCTATTCTATTTCCAATCCTTTACAGGCTGATACTTTTGTAAAACGCAAGATTATTTGCTTGGATGTCACAGCAACATCACATTGCTCCAAAGTTTCTAAATGCTTGCTTTCACCTTCTGTACTTATCATAGTCGGATAACAAACAGTTCACAGACTGGCATCTGTCTGCAGACTGAACTTTGAGTAGCACTATTCTAGCACACAGGAGGGACTCAGGAGCCTGCTGAAAACTCAACTCACGAGTTAAATAGAATCATGAAAACATGTTAGTAAAGAAAAGCAACTCCATTAGCAGGGGCAGGAAGATGACTTGAGGGTCAACAAGCTGAGAGATAAAATAACCCTAAAAGGCTAAGCCCGAAAAACAAAACTGGCTGCTAGGCCAAAACCCAATGGGTACTTTCCCCTACCAGTGCTCTAGGGGTGGCCCTCAAAACACATGTTGGCCAGGAAGTCATCAGCCCGAGAGGGGATGAGGGACATGAAGGAAGTAGGCAGAACTGACTTGGATCTGAAGAAGCCACTCTAAGCCATAACCAAGCTTTGGGGACATCAACCATCACATGCAAAGGCCACAGTGTGTTCTCTGCCAAAGAAAACATGCAAATATTTCCTATGGTGATGTGAGACCGCACACATGGGCACCCACATATACACACATACCCAACATTCAGAGTACCTGTGGTTTTAGGAGGCTCCTGAGGTCCACCCTGCCAGCCGTACTGTGGGTATCCTTGGTAGGGGTATCCCTGAGGAGGTGGGTAGGGTCCACCCATAGGTCCTGGAGGGTAGACCTCAGGCCCCATTGGTTGTTGTGGATAAGGTGGGTATGGGGCCGACGGACCAGGGCCCGGATATGGTGGAGGATTCCCTTGGTTCATCAGGGACTGCAAACTGTACCTAAGGGACAAACAGACAAAAATTATTTGCATTTAACCTGTTGAAATCATTAGGAAAAAAACGTCAACCCACGAGATCACTTACAAAATACCTTAAAAGGTGGCTCACATCTCTTGCAAACCTCTAGCTCTGCCCATTTTGTTTCTACCTCACATCGCAGTTAACAATTACGTATCTGCTTATTTTCCTTTTGTCTGCTTTCCCCACTGGACAGTAGGCTGTGACAGCTGGGATGATAACAATTGTGGATCACCACGGTGTCCCTAGAGCCTAGCACAGTGTCTGGCACAAGGCAAGTCCTTCAATCAATGTATTGAAAGAATAACAGGATATTGTTTTTGTAGTACAGTGAATTGCTTTTATATGGCCCTTCTAGCCATGGTCAGCACTGAAGGCACTGGAGAAAAACAAGGCTCCAGGAATTGATGGAATATCAATTAAGATGTTTCAACAAACAGATGCAGCGCTGGAGGTGCTCACTAATTTATGCCAAGAGATCTGGAAGACTGCTACCTGGCCAACTGACTGGAAGAGATCCACATTTATGCCTATTCCCAAGAAAGGTGATCCAACTGAATGCAGAAATTATTGAACAATATCGTTAATATTATAAGCAAGTAAAATTTTGCTGAAGATCATTCAAAAGTGGCTCAGCAGTATACTGACAGGGAACTGCCAGAAATTCAGGTTGATTCAGAAGAGGATGTGGAACCAGGGATATCATTGCTGATGTCAGATGGATCCTGGCTGAAAGCAGAGAATATCAGAAAGATGTTTACCTCTGTTTTATTGTCTATGCAAAGGCACACAACTGTGTGGATCATAACAAATTCTGGATAGCACTGAGAAGAATGGGAATTCCAGAACAACTGTGCTCATGAGGAACCTTTATATAGATGAAGAGGCAGTTGTTTGGACAGAACAAGGGGATACTGTGTGGTCTAAAGTCAGGAAAGGTGTGCATCAGGGTTATCCTTTCACCATATCAAATCATTCTGTATGCTGAGCAAATAATCTGAGAAGCTGGACTGTTTCAAGAAGAACGGGGCATCAGGATTGGAGGAAGGCTTATAAACAACCTGCGTTATGCAGATGACACAACCTTGCTTGCTGAAAGTGAAGAGGACTTGAAGCACTTACTGATTAAGATCCAAGACCACAGCCTTCAGTATGGATTACACCTTAACATAAAGAAAACAAAAATTTTCACAACCAGACCAATGAGCAACATCATGATAAATGGAGAAAAGATTGAAGTTGTCAGGATTTCATTTTACTTGGATCCACAATCAACACCCACGGAAGCAGCAGTCAAGAAATCAAGAGATGCATTGCATTGGAGAAATCTGCCGCAAAAGATCTCCTTAAAGTATTGAAAAATAAAGATGTTACCTTGAGGACTAAGGTGCGCTGACCCAAGTCATGGTATTTTCATTCGTATCATATGCATGTGAAAGCTGGACAATGAATAAGGAAGACCGAAGAATTGATGCCTTTGAATTGTGGCATTGGAGAAGAGTATTGAATATACCACGGACTGCCAAAAGAATGAACAAATCTGTCTTGGAAGAAGTACAACCAGAATGTTCCTTAAAAACAAGGATGGTGAGACTGCATCTTACATACTTTGGACATGTTATCAGGAGGTAAAAATCCCAGGAGAAGGACATCATGCTTGGTAAAGTAGAGGGTCAGTGAAAAAGAGGAAGACCCTCAAGAAGATAGGTTGACACAGTAGCTGCAACAACAGGCTCAAGCATAATGATTGTGAGCACAGCGCAGAACCGGGCAGTGTTTCATTCTGTAGTACACGGGGTCATTATGAGTTGGAACCAACTCAACAGCACCCAACACCACCACCCATGGTCTTATAACTCCCACGAAAATGACTGGGTGGGACTATGCAAATAAGATGCATGGAATCCTTGCCAAGAACTACGCAAATAAGGTATCTGTGGCCCACCAAGGGGACTGGTCAGTTTTGCCATCCTGCTAGGCTTATAAACAGCCCATCTCAGAGGTTGTGGGGGACCTCAATACCATCAAGAAGAAGAGCCAGGAGCTGAGTGTGCCTGTTGGACCCAGGGTCTCTGTGCTGAGAACCCCTAGACCCAGGAGACAGAGAAAGCTGTAACACTGGAGATGGTGAGAGACAAGAAGCTGAGGCAAGCATGGCAGAGTCCAGCAACACAGAAACGGCAGCAGCAGAGCCAGAAGACCAGCACAAGACAGTGCAGTGGGCTTCCTGGTCCATGGAGTGAGGCAGCTACAGTGGGTGCGCCAGCTCATGAGAGAGAAAGAGCTGAGCACTTTTGGGGAAGAAGCTTGCTGGCAGAGTAGGCTGCCTCCAGGCACTTGGCAGCAGAGCTAAAGGGGCTCGCCAACCCACACAGCGAGAGCGTTGAGGTCCTTCAGGCAGGAGGCTTCCTGGCAGAGTAGGGTGCCTCTGGCAGTTATCGGTGGGCTATAAAGAGCTATAACACCTGCCCGAGCAGGGCAGAGGCATGCCTGCAGGCACAGCCAAAGAAGAAGCTGTCCTGATTGAAAAGTTGTATCCTGAGTTGTTCCAGTTACTTCCACTTTGATCCTGATCCTGAACGGTAACTTGTTACTTCCCTAATAAAATGCCATAATAGTGACTATGGTCTGTGAGTTCAGTGTGGCCGTTGCAACGAATTACTGAACCAGCAGAGAAGTAGACAGTGCCATGGGGAGGATGGCTGGTGTCAGAATTGGTAAAAAAGTTTGAAGAGCAGAGGTACGTCTGATCTTCACTTCATAGGAATCAGCTTTGGGCTGATGGTAACAGTGATTCTCATTCTGATGCTACTCTTACCATTTTACAGTTTTATTTTTAAAATTCTCTGAAATGCCCATAAATGTGATTGGATAGCTCCAAAAAGAAGGCAGAATTCTAACAGCACTATGAGTCAGACCAGTGGAAGCTGTCATAGTACTAGAAACCGTCCAAAATATATTGGGGTCTTCGAACAAGCAAGACTGCTAGCAGTGGCCAATCAGTTTGTAACCACTGCTGTACCCTGGACATGGGAGTGATCTGGTTGTTCTCCCCAAACCCCCCCGCAACAAGTAATGTGCTCAGTTATCACCGGACAGAGGGCAGAGCTGTCGACAGAGGACACTGAGCATCTCCTCTGATCCTTCAGACTCTGGAGGGCTCACCCAGTAACCACTCTCTTGACTGGGCTTGAAGCTCCTGGAGGGCCAGAAGCATCTTTATTCCTGTTGCCATCATCTCTGTAACCCTCATTAGTGCCTGGCACAATGACTTCCAGATTAAAAGCAAACAAACCATTATTGGGGAACACAGAGTATATACTCTCTGGATGATTCATTTA
Source organism: Elephas maximus indicus (assembly GCF_024166365.1). Taxonomy (NCBI): domain Eukaryota; kingdom Metazoa; phylum Chordata; class Mammalia; order Proboscidea; family Elephantidae; genus Elephas; species Elephas maximus. The sequence continues at coordinate 153,441,813 of NC_064820.1, read as the reverse complement.
GACAGTATTATAATACCTGTAAACAGCCCTGGTGGCACAACAGTTAAGCGCTCAGTTGCGAACTGAAAGGTTGGCAGTTCAAATCTACCAAGTGGCTCTGGAAAAAGACCTGAAAATCTGCTCCCATAAAGATTACAGCCTAGGAAACCCTATGGCAAAGTTCTACTCTGTCCATGGGGCCAGTATGAGTCGAAATTGACTCAACAGCACCCAACAACAAAAACCACATGACATCTGTCATGCTGTTGTCTTGTACTGTTACCATCTTATGTATTGATATTTAACTTCTTACCAATTTGAGTGTCTTCCATTTCCAACTACATAGTAATTTCATAGACAAAGAGTCTATGATCTCAAAATTCAGTAATTTCACTATTCCTTTCATAACATGAAACAATGAATTTATAAGTGACTCTGTATGAAGAACAGAATAACCACAATGTAAGATTCCCTAAAAAAATCTGGATTAAAATAACAATAGTGGACTTTGCCAGCTGTCCACACATCCATATCCTCCTTTTCTAATGGTTGTCAGGTTTCCAGTCAGGTATCCAAACATTCTTCCTGCAGTTCCAAGTGCTTCAGGGGAAGAAGCTCATCCTATCCCAGCTCCACAGTGAGCCCAGTGTGATCTAAACCAATCTAAGTCACCGTCTCTTCTTTCCCACCAAGACTGGTTCAAGGAGTCCAGGATGCCAATCACAGATGGCATCTCTTAGCCACTGGGAATGGTTCCAAAAAGTGGCTCCATCAGCTCAAAGCTCAGGTATCTCCTGTCATACTTCCAATCTGTTCTTCTCCATGACCGCCTCCCCCCAACACACACACACAGAGTCTAGGAAGAACATGGCCCATAGAATTCCTGGCAGCCAATTTGCAGCCTTGAGAGGGCACCAACCTTAAAATGAAGTGGACACTGCAAAAAGGCAGAGCAGAAAGAATTCCAGGTTTAACTTTATAACAGTCCATAAATCAAAGACTGAAACCCAACTTAACCTAAACTACCGGTACAGACTTTCCAGTCATTGGAATGAACAGTAATGCAAGCTAATAAACTCTTCTGAGTGACATTCAACCAGACATACATTTATGCAGTGCTGACTTTGTGCCTGGCACTGTGCTAAGCAATAAGGTATAGAAATGAATATGTCTTAAACCCTTACCTTGGGCAATTGACTGAAGAGATAAAATGATAATGATCTTTAGAAAAGGTACTAAACAAACTGCTGGGTAGGAGTAGGGGCTTAAATGCAGTAGGAGGAGGTAGGGGTGGGAAGCGTTCCTTGAAGGAGGTGATTATAAATTGAAACTTTATAATAAGCAATCAGAATGGCTTGATTGCCTTAATTTTGACATCTGCCCTCTGTCCCCCATTTTAGAGACTGTCTTCTTTTTCCAGGGGCCTGCCAGGGTCTCAGAGAAGGCCTAGAATTCTTTCCCTTCTCAGCCATCTGGTGTGTGCCAATGTGTCATCACATCTGACCTGGGAATGGCCTTACCCTTTAGCCTAATGCAATGGCTCACAATGACTAACTGTTATGGATTGAATAATGTCCTAGTCATCTAGTGCTGCTGTAACAGAAATACCACAAGTGGATGGCTTTAACAAAGAGAAATTTATTTCCTCACAGTAAAGTAGGCTAAAGTCTAAATTCAGGGCATCGGCTCCAGGGGAAGACTTTCTTTCTCTGTCAGCTCTGGAGGAAGGTCCTTGTCCTTAATCTTCCCTGGTTGAGGAGTTGCTCAGGCACAGGGACCCTTGGTCCAAAGGACGGGCTCTGCTCCCAGTACTGCTTTCTTGGTGGTATGAGGTCCCTAACTCTCTGCTTGCTTCCCTTTCCTGTTTACCTCTTGAGGGATAAAAGGTGGTGCAGGCCACACTCCAGGGAAATTCCTTTTACATTGGATCAGGAATGTGACCTGGGTATTGGTGTTACAATCCCACCCTAATCTTCCTTAACATAAAATTACAATCTCAAAATGGCAGACAACGACACGATACTGGAAATCATGGCCCAACCAAATTGATACACATTTTTGGGGAGACATAATTCAATCCATGACAAGTAATGTCCACAAAAATATGCATTGTAAATTCTAACCTCTATTTGGGAATGGGTCGTCTGTTATGTTAATGACGCAGGACTAATGTAGAGTATATCTTGAGTCAATCTCTTCTGAGATTTAAAAAAAAGCCTTCCCCGAGAGCCGGTACCCTGAATTGGAACTTCTAGCCTTCAAAATTGTAAGAAAATAAATTTCCATTTGTTGAAGCCACCCATTTGTGGTATTTCTATTATAGCAGCACTAGATAATTAAGAGTTTGGTATCCGAAAAGTGGAGTGTTACTCTAACAGATACCTAAAATGTGGAAATGGTTTTAGAATTGGATAAGGAAAGAGGCCAAAAATAGTTTTAAGGTACCTAACAGTAAAAGCCTAGATTGCTTGAAGAGGCTTTTGGCAGAATTATGGATGTCAAAGGCAATTCTAGCGAGAGTTCAGAAGGAAGTGAGGAGCCGTAGCGAAAGTCTCTATTTAGTCTTAGAGAACGCACACCGCGTCAGCAGCAGTGTGCTGCTAGAAATGTGGACATCAAATGTGCTTCCTGTGAGGCTTTAAAGGAAAATGATGAACATATGACTGGACAATGGAGGAAGGGCGATGCTTTTTATGCAGTGGCAAAGAGCTTGTCTAAATTATATTCAGATGTTTGGTGGAAGGTAGAACTTGTAAGTGATAAACTTAGGTATCTGGCTGAGGAGATTTCTAAGCAAGATCTTAAAGGGGCCACACAGTTTCTCCTTGCTACTTACAGTAAAACGTGAGAGGAAAGAGATGGACTTAAAAATGAATTGTGCAAAATGAAAACAGGAACTTAAAGATGTGGAAAATTCTGTTGTACAAACTAAGCACACGTGTCCTAGAATGTTCACCAAGAATGTTGGTATACAATCTTTTGTTAAAAAAATTAAGTCTGTGACTGATGGATCTAAGCAACTACCATAGCAGAAAACCCATCAGCTTAGACTGAAGGGGACAGAGAAAGAACGAAAGGAAAGAATGCTGTCTACCTCTTGGAATTCTACAGGCAAAAACGGCAAAGGGAGCTACATCTGCTGTCCTCCGAGAAAAGAAAAGAAACATCCCTGGAGCACCTCACAGATCAGCAGAACTGTTGGAAAAAGCATCGGAAGCAGGGCCTTCTTGGTTTCAAAGGGTGAGGGCGCGATCTCATGGATCTCAAAGGGTGGGGTCATAGTCTTCTAGGTTTCAAACAGTCGGATCTTTGCCAACAGAGTTCTGGAGTATGGGGCTGTCATTAAGGTGTGCCAAGAGGATGGGGCTGCCACCCAAAGCTGAAGGGGTAGGTCTGCCACGCCCAAGGGGCAAAAGATTGGGACCTTCTGGGGCTGAGGGGGTGGGGTTGCCACTCAGATAGATTAGGGGAATGCGGCTGCCCAAAGCCTAAGGAGGAGAGTTGCCACCCCAGTGGGCCTGAAAGGCGAAGCTGAAACCCAGGGTCCGGGAGGATCCACTTAAAATCCAGAGGGCATGGCCAACACCCAGAGCCTAGAGGGCAAGGCCATTGCCCAGATGTTCTCAGAGAACAGAGGATTATTTTCAAACCTGGAGAGCTAATGTAATTTGTTCTGCTGGGTTTTGGACTTGCTTGGTGCCTGTTATTCCTTCTTTCCCTCCAATTTTTCCCATTTGTAATGGAAATGTCTACGTTGTACCTGTTCAACCATTGTACTTTATAAGCACATAACTTATGTTTTAGATTTCACAGGTTCACAGATGAAGAGGAATTTTGCACCATGATGGAATGTTTAAAAAAAAAAAAATGCCTAAAGTCGTACCCATATTTGATTTAGATGCTTCAGAAGATGAGATTTTGGACTTGGGGTTAATTTAAGACTTGCAATGATGTGATGGGGTGAATGTGTTTTGCATGTGGCAAGGGTGTGAATTTTTGAGTTCCAAAGGGTAGAATGTTATGGATTGAACTGTGTCCCCCAAAAACCTGAGTTGTAAATCTTAACTTCCACGTTTGGGCTTCCACCACTTGTCTGTCAGTCTGTCATACTGTGGTGGCTTGTGTGTTGCTGTGATGCTGGAATTGATTTCAAATACCAGCAGGGTCACTCATGGCGGACAGGTTTCAGTGGAGCTTCCAGACTAAGAAGAAGAACGTGGTGGTCAACTTCCAAAAAAGACTGGCCAGTGAAAACCTTATGGATAGCAGTGGAACACTGTCTGACATAGTGCCGGATGATCAGCCCCTCAGGTTGGAAGGTGCAGTGTAATGGATTGCTTTCCTGTGGTCTTTCTCACCATGGTCTTGTAACTCCCTCCCAAGTGATTGGGTGGGACTATGTGATAGGGTAATTGTGGCCCTGTGATGAGATTGGTCAGTTTTGCCTTAAAATAGAGCCAAATGCATCAGAGGGTGGATTCTATCACCACCAAGAAAGAACAGCCAGAAGCCAGCACATCCTTTGGACTAGGATCTCTGCACTGAGAAGCTCCTGCAACCAGGAGACAAAGAGTTGTAAAACTGAAGGCAGCAATAAGCCCCGGCAGAGACCTAGCAGCAGGAGACAGCATGGTGAGCTTCCCAGCCCACGAAGTAGGAGCTGAGTGCCTTTGGGCAGAGTCAAGGGCCAGGAAGAGACATGCCGGCAAGCACAGCTGAGAAGAGGCTGTCCTAATAGAAGAACTGTATCCCGAGCGTTACTGAGCCTGAATTGTAATTGTTATTTCCCTAGTAAACTCAATAATCACTGAGTATTGTCTGTGAGTTCTGGGTGGCCATTGAAATGAATTATCAAACCCAGCGGAGTGATAGAGAGTGCTGTGGGAGGGACAGTTGATGTCAGAATTGGTAAAGATGGCGGAGGGAGGAGGCATGTCTGACCTCCGCCTCATAAGAATCAGACTTGGGCTGTTGATCTTGATTCTTCTTTCCCCTTGTGAAGTCAGAGGAGGTCAGACACTGCCCCCATGCCATTTTTACAGAAGGCACTCAAAATACAACTGGGGAAGGGCTGCCTCTGCAAAGTAGAATCAACCTTAATTATGCGGATGGAGTAAAGCTTTCGGGACCTTCATTTACTGATGTGAAACAGCTGCGAACATCCATTAATAACTGGAACATGGAATGTAGAAAGTTTGAATCTAAGAAAATTGGAAGTCATCAAAAATGAAATGCATAAAGATCGATATCCTAGGCATTCGTGAGCTGAAATGGACTGCTTCTGGCCATTTTGAATCGGACAATCTCATGGTCTACTATGCTGGGAATGACAAATTGAAGAGGAATGGCATCACATTAATCATCAAAAAGACCGTTTCAAGATCTATCCTGAAGTACAACGCTGTCAACGACAGGGTAGTATCAATATGCCTACAAAGAAGACCAGTTAACATGACTATTATTCAAATTTACACACTAAGCGCTAATGCCAAAGATGAAGAAATTGAAGATTTTTACCAACTTCTGATGTCTGAAATTGATAGACATGCAATCAAGATGTATTGATAATTACTGATGATTGAAATGCGAAAGTTGGAAACAAAGAAGGAGAATTGGTAATTGGAAAATATAGCCTTGGGGACAACAATGCCAGACATCACATGATAGAAATTTGCAAGACCAATGACCTATTCATTGCAAACACCTTTTTCAACACCATAAACAATGACTGTACATGTGGACCTCACCAGGTAGAATACACAGGAATCAAATTGACTCTATCGGGGGAAAGAGACAACAGGGAAGCTCACCATCATCAGTCAGAACAAGGCCAAGGTCCAACTGTGGAACAGACCATCAATTGCTCATATGCAAGTTCAAGCTGAAGCTGAAGAAAGTTAAAAAACAAGTCCACAAAGGCCAAAGTATGACCTTAGGTATATCCCTCCTGAATTTAGAGACCACCTCAAGAATAGATTTGATGCATGAAACACTAATGACTGAAGACCAGATGAGTTGTGAGATGACATAAGGACATCATACATGAAAGCAAAAGGTCATTAAAAAGATGGGAAAGAAGGAAAATGGATGTCAGAATAGACTCTGAAACTTGCTCTTGAACGTAAAGTGGCTAAAGAGAATGGAAGAAATAATGAAGCAGAAGAGCCGAACAGAAGATTTCAAAGGGCCGCTTGAGAAGACAAAGTAAAATATTATAAGGAAATGTGTAAAGATCTGGAGTTAGAAAAACCAAAAAGGAAGAACACACTCAGCAATTTCCCAAGCTGAAAGAATTGGAAAAAAAAAAAACCTCAAGCCTTGAGTCATAATATTGAAGGATTCTGTGGGCAAAATATTGAAGGATGCAGGAAGCATCAAAAGAAGATGGAAGGAATATACAGAGTCACTGTACCAAAAATAACTGGTCGATGTTCAACCATGCTCAGGAGATAGCATATGACCAAGAATCGATGGTATTGAAGGAAGAAGTCCAAGCTGCACTGAAGGCACTAGTGAAAAACAAGTCTCCAGGAATTAACAGAATACCAGTTGAGATGTTTCAACAAATAGATGCAACGCTGGAAGTACTCACTCATCTATGCCAAGAAATTCGGAAGACAGCTATCTGGCCAACTGACTGGAAAAGATCCGTATTTGTGCCCATTCCAAAGAAAGGTGATCCAAGAGAATGAGGATATTATTGATCAATACCATTAATATCACACAGTCATCTTAGAGGGATAAAAATCTGGATCTACTTTGCTTCCTCTAAGCAGTAAAAAATTCCAGTAAAAGAACATCAAAAATCACAGGAAGAGTACCTGTGCTGAGATCAAAGACCTCAGAGCTGGCATTTGAAAAGCAAAACTTCACGCAGTGGGAATCAATCATTCTTAAGCTCCTACAGCAACAAATCAATGTAAAAAAGATTACCCAACACTGACACAGTCTAGTACAAACCACTTAACATAACCAAAACACAAATGGACTTCGAGTTTAAGGTGAGATGTTTTGGACAACAGATTCTTAGATATGAAACCAAAAGCATGAGCAACAAAAGAAAAAAATTAACACATTAAAGTGAAATTAGGGAAACGTACCCATTTATAATAACATCTAAGAGAATAAAATACTTACGAACAAATTTAACCAGAGAAGTGAAAGACCTGTACAACGGAAATTACAAAACACTGCTGCAAGAGGTGATAGGAGACTTTGGCAGATGGATAGTGGTGATGGTTACACAGCTTGGTGAATATAATTAATGTCACTGAACTGTACTCTTAAAAATGGCTCAAATGGCTAATTTTTTGCTATATGTATTTACCACAATTAAAAGAAAAAAATTTTTTTTTTAATTTAAGATATGACACTGAATTTTTTCATATCTTTTTGTGGCATGAAGGTTTTTCCTTAGAAGTTTAGTCTGGTGAAATGCAACCCCTACTATAAAACCCCAAATCAAACCCGTTGCTGTTGAGTCGATTCTGACTTACAGCAATCCCATGTGTGGAGTGTTAACTGAGGGTCAGATGTAAACAGTGAAAATTCTGGCATTAAAGAAATAAAACTAGAGCTCCAAAAGGGAGAGCTCAAATAGTACAGCAGCCGTGAATCATTAATAGACTGTACTGAACACTGCTATCCTATGATATCATTCAAGACATGCTCAAAGTCACAGGATTAGCAGTCATTCAACCACACAATGAGAAGAGTAGAAACTGTTCTTTGGGAAAGTGATCAGTGGAGATAAGATCACTATAAAAAAACCAAACCTGCTGCCGTCAAGTCAATTCCAACTCATAGAGACCCTATAGGACACAGTAGAACTGCCCCATATGGTTTCCAAGGAGCAGTTGGTGGATTTGAACTGCTGGACTTTTGGTTAGCAGCCAGGCTCTTAGCCACCACACCACCAAGTCTCCAAGATCACTATGTTGTTGTTGTTGCTGGGTGCCGTCGAGTCAGTTCTGACTCACAGTGACCCTATGCACAACAGAACGAAACACTGCCAGGTCCTGTGCCATCCTCACAATTGTTGCTATGCTTAAGCCCATTGTTGCAGCCACTATGTCAATCCATCTCGTTGAGGGACTTCCTCTTTTTCTCGGACCCTCTATTTTACCAAGCATGATGTCCTTCTCCAGGGACTGATTCCTCCTGATAACATGTCCAAAGTATGTGGGATGTAGTCTCACCAACCTTGCTTCTAAGGAGCACGCTGGTTGTACTTTCCAAGGCAGATTTGTTCATTCTTTTGACAGTCCATGGTATAGGTATATTTGCAAAGAATATTGAATATAAAAGACCACTATAGAAGACTTTATCTCAGTAGAGACACAAGAAGGAACAATATTTTTCAAAGTCGTTATTACTATTATTTTTCACCTATAAGATACCTGGTAACCTGGCATTATGAACACTGCAAGCAGAACAGGGAAAAATACTTCTCTCAAAAAACTGAACAGACCCAATGGTAAATAAAATTATAGAAACTAATATTTCGGTAGACTCCAAAGAAATGACTCATTCAATCACCCTATGGTAAAGCCCAAAGTTGTCAAGCTCTACCCAAGCCCACAGAACTTCTAATCAACATTTTTAATTTTAAATCTTTTGAAATTTGTTGATAAAAGTTGAACCTCTAACCAGCAGGCATTTTTTTTCCTAGTATACTTTACTATTATACTAGAAAATTAACACAGAGTATTTCTAATAAAATATTCAATTGAACTGAACATAATTCAATGATTTAAACTACTCTTCCTCCCAATTAGTCTTCACAGTTTTATTTGCAGTCCTTGGGACTTTGTGACTTTAGAGGCCCATAGTACCACAGCATTTTTAAGGTTATTAAGGGCCTAGAGGGCCTGGCCCACTTGGAGTTCGCCTAACATAAGAATCAGCAGGGTGGATTTGGCTTGGGGTGGGACGCCCCTCAAAAACAGTGGACTGCATCAGGACCCAATATTGCCTGCTCTAGACTAGTCCAGCCATGACCCTGGCCCGTGGGGGTGGCTGCTGCATAGACTCACTGGGGCATGCCGGGCTGCCTCAGTAACTCTCAGCCCTTGTCATAGCTGATTATCCACAATCAGCTAGAAAGCTCATACTAGGATGGGTGAGGTGCCAGGCCATGAAAAGCCACTGGAACAAGGAGAGGGGCTAGCTAGAGTCAGCCCCTGGAACTCTGGCTAGAGCTTCATGAAGAAGTCTCTGGGAATCCTTGAGTAATGAAAAGATCTTAATGTCTCTAGAGATTGTTTACTAGTTGCTGCATTTCATAGGCTATAAGCTGTAGACCACTGCTGGCTAGGTATATTCAGTACAGCCTACAAAAGGTCTTTCAGAAATGTCTGAATCTCTGTGCGTGACTCTGTTATTTGATGACTTTCAAAAGTCTTGGGAAACTATTATCTATTCAAATAGTGCTTTTGCCTTATGTCCTCTTTGCTTTCTTCAGGGATTCCAAATAAAAATATATTAAATCTTCTCACTATGTCCTTTGGGCCTCTTACCCTCTCTCCTGTACTTTCATATTTTGTCACTTCTGCTTCATTCTAGGTGATTTCTTTTTTTTAGTTCTCAATATATTAATTCTTTTTAAAATTTTACTTATTTTGCTGTTGTTGAGAGTATACACAGCAAAACACACACCAATTTAACAGTTTCTACATGCACAATTCAGTGACACTGAGTACATTCTTCAAGTTATACAATTCTCACTTCCTTTTCTGGGCAATTCCTTCCCCATTAACATAAACTCAAAATTAACATGCCCCCCAAAGTACAATCTAATCTTTCGAGTTGTTGCCAATTTGATCCCATATAGATAGTTCTTAAGGAGCTCTGATGGCACAGTGGTTAAAGAACCCAGCTGCTAACCAAAAGGTCAGCAGCTTGAACCCACCAGCTGTTCCATGGGAGAAGGATGTGGCAGTCAGCTTCCGTAAAGATTACAACCTTGGAAACCCTATACAGCAATTCTACTCTGTCCTATAGGGTTCCTATCAGTTGGAATGGACTCAATGGCAGTGGGTTTGATTTTTTGGTAAACAGTTCTAAAACAGGCATAATGCTCAAGGCATTTTTTACTAGTTAAGCTAAACTACTGTTTGGTTTTAAGAAGGCTTCAGGAGATATTTTTGGTTTAAGGTTTAAAGATTATCTCGGGGCAACAGTTTCGGGGGTCATCTAGTCTTGGTGGCTCTAGAAGGTCTGCAGTCCATGAGAATTTGATATTCTGTTCTGCATTTTCTACCTTTTGTTCAGGGTTCTTCTATGGAATCTTTGATTAAAATGTTCAGTAATGGTAGCCAGGCACCATCCATTTCTTCTCATCTCATGGCAAAGGAGGTCTAATCGATTTTTTAATGCCTCAGACAAACCTGAATGGACTCATAATGTTAAGTGAAATAAGTTAATCACATAAAGACAAATACTGTATGATCTCACTTTTATAAGATGACAAGAATAGATATATATGCAAAGACCAATGTTCACTGATGGTTACCAGGGACGGGTGGGAGGAGAGGGGGAATTACTCTCTAAATTGTAGATACTTGTTATTTTTGGTGATGGGAAAAGTAGCACAGAATGTGGGTATAATGAACACAGCATGACCAAAGTAAACGATGCCACTAAGAAGTGGACAAGAGAAAAAGATGTTTGTGCTGAAGAATACGACATATATAATCTAGAAGCAATACCAACAATAACCAAAAAATGAATGCATGGTCACACATGTATGTGTATTAGCATATATGTGTACAGGTGGGTACAGGTATGTACCTACACATGTACAGACAGAAGTATCTACATGTATGTGTGTGCACACATATATATCTATAGAGGACACAGTTACAGATAATTCTCAGGCATAACCAAACATCTTGTGAGATTGGTTTTCTGGGTTTGAAGGCTTAGGACCTTAGTCTCATTGGACAATTCAGTCAATTGGCATAATATAGTTCACAAAGTTCACATTCCGCATCCTAGTGATGTAACAATCTGGGGTCTTAAAAGCTTGAGAGCAACGATGTAAGATACAACTATTGGTCCCTACTTGTAAGGAACAAAAGAGAAAAAAGGGAACTATTTTCAGAGAAGAAACTAGTGTATAGGGCAACTAGTTTACACAAGCCACGGCCTTATCTACCCCAAGACAAGAACTAGATGGTGCCCAGCTACCACTACCAACTGCTCTGATTAGGGGTTCAGTAGATAGGCCCTGAAAGAAGGGGAGAAAAACATGGAACAGAATTCAAATTCTTAAAAAGTCTAGACTTACTAGACCAGTTGAGACTTGAGGACTCCTTGAGACTATTGCCCTGAAATACTCTTTACACTCTGAACCTATCAGATTGGCACACAAAATAAATGATATTACCTGTGAGTAGAGTGCTCTGTTAAAAAACCATCTATATGAGACCAAAAAGGTAAATACTTACTCTAAAGCAAAGATGAAAAGATAAGGAAGCAGGGAAACTAGAGTACTGGTGTCTTAGTTATCTAGCGCTGCTATAGCAGAAATATCACAAGTGAATAGCTTTAACAAACAGAAGTGTATTCTCTTACAGTCTACGAGGCTAAAAGTCCAAATTCAGGGTGCCAGCACCAGGGGAAGGCTTTTTCTCTCTGCTGACTCTCGGGGAAGGTCCTTGTCATCAATCTTCCCCTGGTCTAGGAGCTTCTCAGTGTAGGAACCCCAGGTCCAAAGGATGCATTCCTCTCCTGGTTCCTCATTCTTGGTGGTAGGAGGTCCCTCTATCTCTCTGCTTGCTTCTCTCTTTGGTATCTCAAAAGAGACTGACTCAAAATACAACCTGATCTTATAGATGGAGTTCTGCCTCATTAACACAACTGCCTCTAATTCTGCCTCATTAACATCACAGAGGTAGGATTTACAACACATAGGAAAATCACAACAGATGACAAAATGGCAGACAATCACACAATACTGGGAATCATGGCCTAGCCAAGCTAACACACATTTTTGGGGAACACAACTCAATCCATAACAACTGGAAATGGAACAACCAGAATGCAATTGAAAAGAATGTTGACACATTGTGGAAAATGTAACTAATGTCACTGAACAATCTGTGTAGAAATTGTGAAATAGGAAACTAATTTGCTGTGTAAACTTTCACCAAAAACACAATAAAATATTATTTAAAAAAAAAAAAAGTGAATGGATTGACAAGGATTATCAGGTATTTGAAGACCAAAACAAAGCAGGGAAAAGAAAGCAGCTTAGAGGTAACAAAGACAAAGTGAATAAGAAGAAATTAAAAACAAAAACCAAACATCTAGAAAAGAAGGGAGCCATAAAACAAAAGCAGATGCTAAAAAAAAAAAAAAAGGAACAGAGAACAATCAGTAGCTCTTGGAAATTAAAAATGTAATCGTAAAAATACTTTCAAGTGTATTCACAAATATGTCACCGCATCTGCCTAAGGGAGAAATAAACGAGGCACTGGAGAGAGATCGTTGTTGTTAGGTGCCATCGAGGTGGTTCCGACTCATAGCGACCCTATGCACAACAGAACAAAACACTGCCCAGTCCCGCGCCATCCTTACAGTCGTTGTTATGCTTGAGCTCATTGTTGCAGCCACTGTGTCAATCCACCTCATTGAAGGTCTTCCTCTTTTCCGCTCACCCTGTACTTTGCCAAGCATGACGTCCTTCTGCAGGGACTGATCCTTCCTGACAACACGTCCAAAGTATGTAAGACCCAGTCTCGCCATCCTTGCTTCTAAGGAGCATTCTGGTTGCACTTCTTCCAAGACAGATCTGTTTATTCTTTTGGCAGTCCATGGTATATTCGATATTCTTCGCCAACACCACAATTCAAAGGTGTCAATTCTTCTTCAGTCTTCCTTATTCATTGTCCAGGTTTCACCATGGCTTGGGTCAGGTGCACCTTAGTCTTCAAAGCAACATCTTTGCTTTTTAACATTTTAAATAGGTCCTTTGCAGCAGATTTACCCAATGCAATGCATCGTTTGATTTCTTGACTGCTGCTTCCGTGGCTGTGGATCCAAGTAAAATGAAATCCTTGACAATCTTTTCTCCATTTATCATGATGTTGTTTATTGGTCCAGTTGTGAGGATTTTTTTTTTCTTTATGTTGAGGTGCAATCCATACTGAAGGCTGTGGTCTCTGATCTTCATTAATAAGTGCTTCAAGTCCTCTTCACTTTCAGCAAGCAAGGTTGTGTCATCTGCATAACACAAGTTGTTAATGAGTCTTCCTTCAATCCTGATGCCCCATTCTTCTTCATATAATCCAGCTTCTCAGATTATTTGTTCAGCATACAGACTAAATAGGTATGGTGAAAGGATACAACTCTGACGCACACCTTTCCTGACTTTAAACCAATCAGTATCCCCATGTTCTGTCGGAACAAATTCTTGATTTATGTAAAGGTTCCCCATGAGCACAATTAAGTGTTCTGGAACTCCCATTCTTTGCAACGTCATCCATAATTTGTTATGGTCCACACAGTCGAATGCCTTTGCGTAGTCAATAAGGAGAGAGGTCAGGAGTATTGTAATAGTGATACTCACACCACAAGAAAGGACACATGACTAGTATGAAAGAAATATTTACCCACCTAACAGCTACCTTTTGGTTGGTGGCAAGATGTCAAGAGATGTGCACATGTCAAGAGATGAGACCTCTGAAACCTACTTGTCATTTGTATTAGCAAAGGATGAAAGACCTTCTGACCCAGCTTAAAAAAAGAATAGGAAGAGGATGTCCAATGAGTAACTACTACGTACTCTTCCTTTATTATCTCATGCAATTCTCTCAAGAACCCTAGAAAATAAGCATTATTATAGCCAGTTAAAGAATAAGAAACAGCAGATTAGATAAAATTTAATTTTTTGATCCACCCATCTATCTGTACATACACAGATACACACACATGTATAAAAGTTCAGTAGATAGGTGTCTTAGTTACCTAGTGCTGCTATAACAGAAATACCACAAGTGGGAGGCTTTAAAAAGCAGAAATCTATTTTCTCACTGTTTAGGAGGTTCTGAGTCTGAATTCAGGGCATAGGCACCAGGGGAAGGCTCTCGCCCCTCTCTCTGTCTACTCTGGGGGAAGTCCTTCTCTTTTTTGAGCCTCTATTCCCAGGTTCCTTGAGGATCATTTGGTGTGCTCTTCCCCTTACCTTGTGCTTGCTTGCTTGCTTGCTTAACCTGCTCTTTTGTATCTCAAAAGAGACTGACCTAAGACACACCCTACACTAATACTGCCAGCAAATGCAAACTGCCAGCAGCATGGGGATGGTGTCCTACCTCCTCTAACTTCACAAAGGGAAAGGAGAATCAAAACCAACAGCCGAAGGCTGATTCCTATGATGCAGAAGTCAGATATGCCTTCTCTTGCCACCATCTTTACCAACTCTGACGCCAACTGTCCCGCCCACAGCACTCTCTACTTCTCTGCTGGATTTGACAATTCACTGCAATGGTAACACAGAACCCACAGTCAACACTCACTAGCAGGCATGCCTTTCCCTGTCACACCTCTCCCTGGTCCTTAGTCTCTGCCAAAAAGCTCTCGGCTTTCTCGTTCTGTGGAGCAGGAAGCCCACCGCACCTGTCCCGTGCTGTCAGGTCTCTGCTGCCGGGTCTCTGCTGTTCCCAGTGCCACAGCTCTCTCTCTGTCTCCTGGATCCTCCCAGCACAGGGATCATGAGTCCAATGGACTCTCTGGCTCCTTGCTATTCCTCCCTGGTGGTGGTGGGCTCTCCTCTCTGCTCTGGAATTGGCTCTCTTAAGGCAAAACTGACCAATCCCTTTGGTGGGCCATGATTGAGTCCCACTCAATCACTGGGTGGGAGTTACAAGACCATGGCTAGAAAGGCCGTATTAAGTCATTAATTACACCACACTGCCTCATTAACATAACAAGGTAAACCCATTCCTAAATGGATTACAACCACAGGTGTAGGGGTTAGGCTATATCACACATATTTTTTTTTGCGGGGGTGGGGGGAGGTCACAATTCAATCCATAACATTCCACCCTTTGTTGTTGTTGTTAGGTGCCATCAAGTTGGTTTTGACTCATGGCAACCCCTATGTACAACAAAAAGAAACACTGTCCAGTCCCACAACATCCTCACAATCATTGCTATGTTTGAGCACACTGTTGCAGCCATTGTGTCAATCTACCTCGTTGATGGTCTTCTTTTTGCTGACCCTCTACTTTACCAAGCATGATGGACTTCATTAGGGACTTGTCCCTCCTGATAATATGTTCAAAGTATTTGAGACGAAGTTTCTCCAACCTCCATTCTCAGGAGCTTTCTGGCTGTACTTCTTCCAAGACAGATTTGTTCATTCTTCTGACAGTCCGTAGCATATTCAATATTCTTCACCAACACCATAATTCAAAGGCATCAATTCTTCTTCAGTCTTCCTTATTCACTGCTGAACTTTTACATGCATGTGAGGTGACTGAAAATACCATCGCTTGGGTCAGGCACATCTTAGTCTTCAAGGTGACACCTTTGCTTTTCAATATTTTAAAGAGGTTTTTTGCAGCAGATTTGCCCAATACAACACATCGTTTGGTTTCTTGACTGCTGCTTCTGTGGGCGTTGATTGTGGATCTAAGTACAATGAAATCCTTGACAATTTCGATCTTTTCTCTGTCATGATGTTGCTTATTGATTCAGTTGTGAGGATTTTTGTTTACTTTATGTTGATGTGTAAACCATACTGAAGGCTGTTGTCTTTGATCTTCATCAGTGCTTCAAGTCCTTTTCACTTTCAACTAACAAGGCTGTGTCATCTGCATATCACAGGTTGTTAATGAGTCTTCCTCCAATCCTGATGCCTCATTCTTCTTCACATAGTCCAGCTTCTTTGGTTATTTGCTCAGCACACAGACTGAATAAGTATGGTATAAGGATAAAACCCTGATGGATACCTTTCCTGAGTTTAAATCACACAGTGTACCCTTGTTCTGTCCAAATGACTGCCTCTTGGCCTATGTACAAGTTCCTCATGACCACAATTAAGTATTCTGGAATTCCCAGTCTTCACAATGTTATTCATAATTTGTTGTGATCCACATAGTCAAATGCCACTGCATAGTCAATAAAACACAGGTAAACATATTTCTGGTATTCTCTGCTTTCAGCCAAGATCCATCTGACATCAGCAATGATATCCCTCATTTCACATCCACTTCTGAATCAGGCTTGAATTTCCGGTAGTTCCCTGTCGATATACTGCTACAACCATTTTTTAATTACCTCCAGCAAAATTTTACTGGTGTAGTGTAATTTATTAATGATATTGTTCAATAATTTCCTCATTCGACTGGCTCACCATTCTTTGGAATGGGCACAAGTATGGATCATTTCCAGTCTGTTGGCCAGGCAGCTGTCTTCCAAATTTCTTGGCAAAGACAAGTGAGTGCTTCAAGTGCTGCATTCCTTTGTTGAAACATCTTGATTGTTGCTCTGTCAATTCCTGAAGGCTTGTTTTTCAACAATGCCTTCAGTACAGTTTGGGCTTCTTCCTTGAATACCATCGATTCTTGATCATACACTACCTCCTGAAATGGCTGAACATCGACCAACTGTTTTTGGTATGGTGATACTGTGTATGCCTTCCATCTTCCTTTCATGCTTCCTGCTGCGTTCGATATTTTGCCCATGGAATCCTTCAATATTACGACTTCAGGCTTGAAATTTTTCTTCGGGTTTTTCAACTTGAGAAATGCTGAGCATGTTCTCCTTTTTGGTTTTCTAACTCCAGGTCTTTGCACATTTCACTATAATATTTTGTTTTCTCAAGCTACCCTTTGAAATCTTCTGTTCAGCTCTTTTACTTCATCATTTTTCCATTTTCTTTAGCTACTTTACATTCAAGAGCAAGTTTCAGAGTCTCTTCTGACATTCATTTTAGTCTTTTCCTTCTTTCCTGTCTTTTTAATGACCTTTTGTGTTCTTCATGTTTGATGTCCTTAATGCCATCTCACAGCTTGTCTAGTCTCGGTCATTAGTGTTTAATTCATTTCTTAAGATCATCTCCAAATTCAGGTGGGATATACTCAAGGTCATACTTTGGTTCTTGTGGACTTGTTTTAATTTTCTTCAGCTTCAATTTGAACTTGCATTTGGGCAATTGATGGTCTATTCCCCAGTAAGCCCCTGGCCTTGTTCTGACTGATGGTATTCATCTACTCCATCGTCTCTTTCCACAGATGTAGTCGATTTGATTCTTCTGTATTCTACTTGGTGAGGTTCACATGTATAGTTGCTGTTTATATTGTTGAAAAAAGGTATTTGGAATGAATAGATTGTTGGTCTTACAAAATTCTATCGTGCAATGTCCGATGTTGTTTCTACCACCAAGGCCATATTTTCCAACTACTGATCCTTCTTTGTTTCCAACTTTCGTGTGCTATCACCAGTAATTATCAATACATCTTGATTGCACGTTTGATCAGTTTCAACTGCAGATGTTGGTAAAAGTCTTCAATTTCCTCATCTTTGGCATTAGTGGTTGGTGCATAAATTTGAATAATAGTTGTGTTAACTAGGCTTCCCTGTAGGCATATAGCTATTATCCTATCACCGACAGGACAGATCTTGAAATGTTCTTTCTGACAATGAATGAATATGATGCCGTTACTCTTTAATATGACTGTCTGATTCCAAGTAGCCACAATACCAGACCATTTCAGCTCACTAATACCTTGGATATCTATCTTCAAGTGTTCCATTTCATTTTTGACAACTTCTAATTTTCCTAGATCTATACTTTGTACATTCCATGTCTGGATTATTAATGGATGTTTGCAGCTGTTTCTTCTCATTTTGAGTCCTGCCACATCAGCAAATGAAAGTCCCCAAAACTTTACTCTACCTGCATCATTAAAGTCAACTCTACTTTGAGGAGGCAGCTCTTACCCAGTCATATTCTGAGTGCCTCCAACCTGAGGGGTCCATCTTCCAGCACTACATCAGACAGTGTTCCACTGCTATTCATGAGGTTTTCACTGGCTAATCTTTTTTGGAAGTAGACCACCAGGTCCATCTTCCTAAGTCTGTCTAGTCTAGAAGCTCTGCTGAAACCTGTCCACTGTGGCTGACCCTGCTAGTATTTGAAATACTGGTGGCATAGCTCCCAGCACCATAGCAACACACAAGCCACCACAGTACAACAAATTGACAGATAAGTGGTGGTCCCCAAAATTCTTGCCCTTCCCACATGCAAAACACATTCACCTGGTTAAAGGTAAACTAAATTTCACAGAAAGTAAAAAACATACACAAATACACAAGAAAAACGAAAATAGGAAAGAACAAACAGCAACAAAAAAAAAAACAGTCTTAATCCAGGAGGTTCATATCCAACTAAGAGGAGTTTCAGGGGACAAAAAGAGAGAGAGAGAAAATGGTGGTGATGAAATCATAGAAACAATTCAAGAAAATTTCCCAGAACTGAGAGTTTTGTTTTACCAACTGAAAGGCTCATCCCAATGAATAAAATAACCCACATCAAAGAACTTCTTTGTGAAACTTCAGAACACCAGAGACAAAGCAAAGATTATTAAAACCTTCCAGAGAGAAAATGATCAGGAACTTCAAAAGCAACACTTGAAACTTGCCATCATAGAACAATGCCTTCAAAATTCTGAGGGAAAGGTGTTTAACCTTTACAGCTAAACTATCAATCAAGTACAAGGATAGACACATTTTTAAAGATGCAAGTTTACAAAAAATAAGGGAGGAAATGCTGATAAATAGATCAACATAACAGAAGGAAGTATCCTAGAACAGAACCATACAGTATAGCCACCTAATTTAAGAGAATGACACCACTGCAATTCAGAATGGAAAAGCTAGTCTTTTCAATAAATAGACCTGGATTCACTGGACAGCCTTGTGGGGGAAAAAAATTAACCTTGATTCCTACTCTCATACACAAAAATTAATTCATAATATGTAGATCATAGGCCTATATATGAAACCACCAACCATCTGTCAATTTGTCATACTGTGGTGGCTTGTGTGTTGCTGTAATGCTGAAAGCTATCTCAAACACCAGAAGGATCATACATGGTGGACAAGTTTCCATAGAGCTTCCAGACTAAGACAGTGTAGGAAGAAAGGCCTGGGAATCTACTTCTGAAAATCAGCCAACGTAAACTTCATAGATCAAAACAGAACACTGACTGATTTGCTTGCTTTGGACACATTATCAGGATGGATCAATTAGTAGAGAAGGACATCATGTTTGGTGAAGCAGAGGACCAGCAAGGGCAAGAGAGACCCTTGGTAAGATAGAGTGACATGAAAGATGCAATGATGGACTCGAACATGCTGGTGATCATGAGGATGATGCAGGACTGGCCAATGTTTCATTTTGTTGTTTGTAAGGTCACCATGATAGAAGATAGCCATTTATCTATCTATGAAAGCTAAAACAATCAAACTTTTAGAAGAAAGCATAGAATATGTTCAATGCTTTGGGGTAGGTAAAGATTTCTTGAACATGATACAAAAAACCTTAACATAAAAGGAAGTAAATTGAACTTTGTTAAAAAAAATAAAAATATTCCTCAAAAGGCATCATTAAGAGAGTAACTTAGACGCTTTTAGAAATACATATATGGAGCTTCCATGTCCCAAAGATGCATTATCCTCCCATGTCTTCCACTAACCAGGAAGCTCACCTGAGCCTCATTGTCCAGAGTTTTTATTGGGGTTTCATTTCCTTGGCATAGCTGATTAAATTATTGCTCACATGGTTGAACTCAATCTCCAGCCCCTCTCACTGCCCCGTAGTAGGGCTGATATCACCTGGTGGGTCTTTCTGGAGTAGACAGCCTCTACCCAAGAGTTGCCTCTTTGTCATAATCTAGCAGGTGTAATCTGCAGCCCCTCCATAAATAACAAAGACTCCAATCACTGGGAATTCCAAGAGTTTAGAGATTATCTCCCAAGAACAGTCTCCATGTTTATGTTTAAACTCCCTGATTAGTTGGCCTTTGAATAGGATCTTTGTAAATAGATTGTTTATATTCTGTGTCCTCAATTTTTCTTGATTTTCATACCCATAATTTAGCTGTGCTTTGGGTACAGTTTGTTGGGCTAAAAAAGCTTTAGAATTACTGGTTTTGTATTATTGTATCATCTCCAGTTTACAGTTTTCATTAATTATTAGCACTTACAGGTTAGTTTTTTCCATTCACATAGTCCTTTGTTCATTCCATAAATACTTCCTGGAGCACCTACTATGACCCAGCACTAGCGGTTTCTGGCACTACAGCAATAATGGTAAGCTAGAGACAGCTACTCACATAATCTCAGGGTACATCTAGGTCAATTGGCATAACATAGTTCATAAAGATAATGTTCCACCTGCATCCTAGTTTGGTAAGTAGCATCTGGGTTCTTAAAAGCTTACGAGCGGCCTTCGAAGACACAACTAACTATTGGTCTCTTCTCATCTGGAGCAAAGGAGAGTGAAGGAAACCAAAGACTCAAGGAAGCAATTAGTCCACAGGACTAAAGACCCACACAAACCACAGGGTCCTCCAGCCTGAGATCAGAAGAACTAGAATGGTACACAGCTACCACTATCAATCACTCTGACCAGGTATACAGTAGAAGGTCCTGGTTAGAATGGAGAAAAATGTAGAACAAAAATCAAATTCATAAAAAAGACCAGACTGATAGAGGCTGGAGGAACCCCTGAGCCTATCGCCCTAAGATACCCTTTTAACCTGGAACTGAAGCTACTCCCGAAGGTCACCTTTCAACCAAACAATAGATTGACTTATAAAGGAATGTGCTCCTTAGAACAATCAACTAACTATACAAGATCAAACAGACAACATTTGCCCAAAAGCAAGGACGAGAAGGCAAGGAGGGGCGGGGAAAGTGGAGGGATGGAAACGGGGCAAGGCAGGGTGGATATAAGGAGAGTATTGACAATTTGTGGGGATAGCAACCAATATCACGGAAAAATCTGTGTATGAATTGTTGAGTTGGAAGCTAATTTGCTGTGTAAAATTTACCTTAAACACAATAAAATATTAAAAAAAAAAAAAAAGGAAAAGA
This sequence comes from Elephas maximus indicus, assembly GCF_024166365.1. NCBI lineage: Eukaryota > Metazoa > Chordata > Mammalia > Proboscidea > Elephantidae > Elephas > Elephas maximus. The sequence goes on along the minus strand of NC_064820.1, from coordinate 153,420,726 downwards.
GAAACAACTGCTCAGGCTAGTGAAGGAGATAGACATTGATATCAGCAATTACAAAACCAAGTTAAGGTAGAGGAAGCACAGAGAGTTCAAAGTTCTCTACTGAGAGTTCAAAGTAGAGGCAACTAACTGGTCAGGGAAGTCAGAGGAAGTGAGAGGAAAACTAAATTCTCTGGGTAAAGTTAATTGTACATCCCATAAGTCCACCAAAAGACATGTACAAGATGTTCAAAGCAGCTTTATAAAAGCAAAAACTGGAAACTATCCCAGTGTTTACCAACAGCAAAAACCAAACCAAACACACTGCCAATGAGTAGATTCTATCTCATAGCAATCCTGTAGGACAGGGTAGAACCACCCCATAGGGTTTCCAAGGCTGTAATCTTTAGGGAAGCTGATTGGCCACATCTTCCTCCCACAGAGTGGCTGGTGGGTTTGAACCGCCAACCTTTCGGTTAGCAGTCAAACGCTTAACCACTGCACCACAAGGGCTCCTTTTATCAACAGCAGAAGGGATAAATTATGGTATATTTATACAATAGAAAACTACTCAGCAATATAAAAAAAAATCCTCTTACTACACGCAACAACATGAATCAATCCCACAGAAAATGATGAGCAGAAGAACCCAGACTCAACAGACTTAATGCCACATGTTATGGATTGAATCATGTTCCCCAAAAATATGTGTTGTAAATCATAACCTCTATGCCTGAGATGGAAACTCTGGTTGCTTAGTTGTTACAGCTGCTAACCAAAAAGCTGGCAGTTTGAATCCACCAGGCTCTCCTTGGAAACCCTATGAGGCAGTTCTACTCTGTCCTATAGGGTTGCTGAGTTGGAATCGACTCCACGGCAGCGGGTATGCCTGTGATGGGGCCCTGGTGGTACAATGGTTAAGAGCTCAGCTGCTAACCAAAAGGTCAGCAGTTCGAATCTCCTAGTTGCTCCTTGGAAACCCTATGATAAGGCAGTTCTACTCTGTCCTGCAGGGCTACTGTGAGTTGAAATCAACATCATGGCATCGGCACATTTTGCTTTTATACCTGTGGTTATAATCCCATTTGGGAATGTGTTGTCTTTGTTATGTTAATGACACAGGATTAGTGTAGGGTGTGTCTTAAATCAATCTCTTCTGAGATATAAATAAGATTAAACCAGCAAGAGAAAGAGCAGAGATAGCGGAAGAGAGATGCCAAGCCACAGGAAGATCGCCCAGGAACAGAAGCTCAAAGAAACAATAACCTTCCTCCAGAGCCAACAGAGAAAGAAAGGCTTCCCCTGGAGCCAGAACCCTGAATTTGAACTTCCAGCCTCTTAAACTGTGAGAAAATAAATGTCTGTTTGTTAAAAACAGCCATTTGTGGTATTTCTGGTATAGCAGCACTAGGTAACTAAGATTTCATTTATATGAGATTCAAGAAGAGCCAAATCTATGGATATTGACTGGGAAAAGACACAAGCTCGGGAGCCTTCTAAGATGTTGAAAATATTCTATATCTTGAGCTGAGTCATGTTTACATGACAACATATAAATTCACTGAGTTGTATGCTTAAGTGGTACAGTAACAACAGACAGACAAAAGTTGGCTAGAAGGAAAAAAAAATATTAGTGGTTTTCCCTGGGTGTTGGAATTATGGACAGTTTTTGTTTTCCTGTTTATACTCTACTGTATTCCTGAAATTTTCAATAAAGGAACTTATATAATCATAAAAAAATTAAGTCTTCTTAGTGCTTTCTCATATTTTTATACTGCCTACTTTTTTTTTAATGGCTGGAACGCCTCTTTAGGCCTCCTATCTACTTTTGGTATACCAATTTTCCCTCCTATTATTAATCTTCCCCTTCACTGTTTTTTGTGGTGATTTTTGTAGTTGTGATTCTTTTTTCAGAAGACACTTCACTTGGCTAGGTACCAGACTTGGAGTTAAAAAAAAAATTCTCTTGGTTCCATGTAAGATTACCCCACCTTGAAACCCTATTATCTTCAAAGCCTGATGTCAGGCTTATCTTTCTGTCTTTAAATATCCTTCATGGTAACTTATAAAATTCCTCTTTAAAGTTTAAAAACTTGAAAGCAGATCTAACTCTAAAGACCTCCCTGTCTATTTTTGAACTCCCTGATTAGCTGGCCTTTGAATAGGACCTTTGTAAATAGACTGTTTATATCCTCTGTCCCTCAATTTTTCTTGATTCTCACACCCATAATTTAGCTGTGATTTAGATGCAGTTTGTTGGGCTAAAAAAGCTTTAGAATTACTGGTTTTGTGCTGTTATATCATCTCCGGTTTACAGTTTTCATTAATTTTTAGCATTTACAGGCTAGTTTATTCCATTAACACAGGTCTTTGTTCATTCCATATATACTTCCTGGAACACCTAATATGATTCCCGGCACTACAGCAATAATGGTAAGCTAGAGACAGCTACTCAGGTTAGTGAGGGAGACAGACGTTGTTAACATCAGCAATTATAAAACCAAGCTGAGGTAGAGGAAGCACAGAGTACTGTGGTTCCTCTGGTTGCACAACTCAAGGAATGTAATCAATGTCACTGAATCGGACATGTAGAAACTACTGAATTGGTGTATTCTCAACAATAACAACAGATAAATAATTTTTTTAAAAACCCTACGGGGCAGTTCTATTCTGTCACATGGGGTCTCTATGAGTTGAAAATCTACTCAGCACCTAACAACAACAACACATGTCAGGCCCGGTGCTGGAGATAAGAGAGGAAGAGCTCTAGCCAACTTGCTCTTTTCCCTCAGTAATGTTATTAACAAAAATAATTTTTTTTTTTCCATTTGTCTCTTATTGCATCAGATTGTAAAGGCTAGAATTTCTCCAAATTTCAAGGGTATGGTGAGGGTAATCTGGCTACACAGACTAGACGAAATCACTTTGTGGAGTCCAGGGCACGGGGGGAAACTACCTCAAAGAGTTATGAGCAGTTCTACTGAAACCAAAGTACAAGTAGAGGCCCGAATCAGGAGAGTCATGCCACGCATTCACGTGTACAGTGCACAGAGGTAAGAAGCAATGGTCTCAAACCCAAATCCCAAAGCCAAAGTCACAACAACAGGCATTCCAGTGGAACTGTAGACCTTCACCTAGGGAGAACCAACTCCTGACATGGGCCACTTTACATGGGAGCAACAGCAAAGATTTACTTTTTTAAAGATGGTAGTGATGCTCGCAGCAAAGAGTGATGCTCCCAGCAAAGACAATACCAGGAGACCTCTGATAGTACAAAATGGACAAGATCTTTGTTTTTATGACATGCTCACCATTTCTAACTCATTTTGCTGTGTGCTGTCATTTCCTAAGTTTCTTTTCTTTTGGGAGTAGGCGAAAAGGAAACAACTTGCAGTGTTATTCCATTACTATTCCCAAATATTATTAGCAATTCCTACTTCATTCACAGTCTTTTGTTTGCTAGAGTTCTATCAAGCCATGAGCTGTCCTCATATAGTCAGTGAATGGACAAATACTACAGCATGTCTTTTGTATCAAAACTTTTGGTTGTGGTGATTATTGTAATTGCTGTCAGTAAGCTGTACACCTGGATAAAGTTGAATTGGCAAAAGTTGTGTGATAGATATATTTACAACGACAAAAAAAAAAGAGTAGCTGCTGAGACTGCTTATGTACAACCAAAAACCTCATGGGATTTGGTTTCTTGGTTTGGAGGTTTAGGGTCATGGTTACATGGGACATCCCAGTTAACTGGCCTAATAACATGTTTACTGCTTCTGTTCTACCTCCTAGTTCACTGCGTAGTGCAGTGCCTGGGGTTTTAAAAGCTTGCAAATGGACATGCAAGGCACAACAATTAGTCTATACTTTACCTGGAGCAAGAGAGGAAGAAGGAGCATCAGGAATAGGAGGAAGAAATGGAATGTGTGGCTAACCGCCTCCATGAACAACTGCCTCCCTTACCAGGAGACCACAAGAACTGGATGGTACCCAGCTACCATTACTGAGCATCTTGATCCAAGATTCTATAGAAGAATCCTGATCAAAAGGAGGAAAATGCAGAACGGAATTTCAAATTCTCAGAGACTCTAGACTTCCTGGAGTCATGAAGGTTGGATGAACCCCTGAAACTACTGCCCTGAGATAATCTTTAATATTCCCTGAAGTCTTCTTAGAACCAAACAACAGTTTAGCTTAATTAGTAAAAAATGTTTCCCTTGAGCACTAAGCTCTTTTAAGAACTATACTGACAATAGCAACTTGAAATATTAGATAGGAACCTTAGGGGGCAGTGAATTTATGTTAAGAGGGGAGGAAAAACTCAGAAAAGGAAGGTAAGAGTGGTTGCACAACTTGAGGAATGTAATCAGTGTCACTAAATGGTACTTTCAGAAACTGTTGAATTGATATATGTTTTGCTGTGTGCATTCTCAACAACAACAAAATAAGAAAATTTTTTTGGCTGTGGCTTTGGAATACCCGCTCTGTAAGGTACACAATGAGACAGCTCAGAAATGGGACCCTTCAGTGAACAAAGACATCAAGATGTAAATGCAAGGCAAAAGATCAGAGACTATCTTATTTTATTTTCCTTTCTCACAAAGAATATTTGATGTAAAACAACATATTGCTTTTGTGGAAACCCTGGTGGTATAGTGGTTAAAGTGCTACGGCTGCTAACCAAAGGGTCGGCAGTTTGAATCCCCCAGGCACTCCTCAGAAACTCTATGGGGAAGTTCTACTCCGTCCTACAGGGTCGCTATGAGTCGGAATCGACTCGATAGCACTGGCTTTGGTTTTTTGGGTTTATTGTTTTTGTAACTGAGTTACACATGAAACTAAGAAATCAACAATTTCATAACATGGCTAGCTAATGTCATTCAGGAAATTGCTTTACGCTGCCATCCCCAACTTTAAGATAACTCAAAGGATATAAGCATTCTCAACTTATTCTAATATCTTAGATTAGGAACCACAAAGCCTGAAAAGTCATACCCACATTAATGATTCACATTAGTAGTTCAAAATTATTTTTAAAATATGGCTATAGCCAATCAAGCTTGCCTCCCTCTGATATTAAATTTGGCATATACAGTTTAGCATTCTTCTAGCCTTGAAGACTTCTGAGATAATCCAGGGAACCTCCCTTCAAGGACAACATATCTGCTAAAATCATTGCGCATAAAGCATTCTATAAAGAACCTCTGGCTGGATTCAGGACCTACTGCTCTATAAGATACAACATCTACCACATTTATTCAATGTAACTTAAAAAAAAAAATCACTGCTATCTGAAAATACCTATCAACAATTAAAATGGCCTACCCTGAGCCACCCAGGCATTGATGCTTCAGTCTTGCCTCATGTTTGGAGCAAACATTCTTTTTACAGAGGGACCATCCTTTTTTCTTATAAACACTTCAATAAAAACACATTTTGGAGTGAAACCCCAAATAAATAAATAAAAACACCCTACTCTGAACTAGCAATTCTACCTTTAGAAATTTATCCTACAGATACCTACTAGCACCCATATACCAAAAAAAAATTTGTCATACACACACAGATATATATTACAGTATTCATTTGCAATAGCAAATAAAACATTCCAAATGTCCATCAATATGTGAGTGGTTCAATGATCCAGCAATCCCACTCCTAGATATATATATACCCTGAAGAAATAAGAGCCATGTCACGAATAGATATATACACACCCATGTTCAATGCAGCATTATTCATAAGAGCAAAAAGCAGAAACAACCTAAGTGCCCATTAATGAATGAATGGACAAACAAACCGTGCTACATACACACCATGTAATACTACTCAAGGATAAAAATTAAGGATCTGTGAAACATCTCAAAACATGGATGAATTTGGAAGACATCATGCTGAGTGAAATATGACAATCACAAAAGGACAAATATTGTATGCAACCACTATTTTAAAAAAAACAAGAAAGGTTAATAACCAGAAGAAAAAAAAAAATCTTTGATGGTTACCAGGGATGGGAGGAGGAGGGAGGGAAAATAAAATTACTAACTAGATAGAAGACACATGTTAACGCTGGTGAAGGGAATGGCAATACACAATATGGAGGTAGTTGGCACAACATGACCAAGGCAAAGGAAGATACTGAGAGGAAAGCAAAATTAAAGGGCAGCTACAGTAATTACTATAACATTGACAAACCTGCAACAAAAGTATTAACAAACAAACAAACAATAAGGATACACAGGTAGACAGGTATGCTAAAGAGGTGTGGGAGGGTACAAGGGAGCACATCCACCTGCAGATATAGGTTTGGTTGTGGGTATTTCTACAGACATAGTTGTAGGTGCTGCACGTATACAGATACAGACAATAAAGCATACAAGTACAAGAGGCACAGTCATGGAAACTTCTGAGACATAACCAAACACCTCAAAGGACAAAGCTCCTAGGCTCGAAGGCAAAGGACCACAGACTCAGTGGACACCTACATCAATTGGCACAACACTGTTCATAAAGACAATGTTCTACATCCTGTGTGAAGTCTTAAAACCTTGCGAGTGGCCGTTTAAAATACAATATTGGTCTCTTCCCATCCAGAGGAAAGGAGAGTGTAGAAAACCACAAAGACTCAAGGGAACAATTAGTTCAATGGACTAATGGACCACTCAAACCACAGCCTACATGACCCAGAGACCAGAAGAACTAGGTGCTGCCCAGCTACCACTACCGACCACTCTGACTGGAATTACAACAGAGGGTCCCGAACAGAGCAGCAGAAAAATGTAGAACAAAAAAATCAAATTCACAAAAAAGGCCAGACTTACTGCTCAGAGAAACTGGAGGAACCTCCAAGACTATGGCCCTAAGACACCCTTCTGACCTGAAACTGAAGCCATTCTCAGAGACCACCTTTCAGTCAAACAATAGGCAGGGCTATAATACAAATAACACCTGAGAGGAACATGCTCCTAAGAACAATCAATTACACGAGATCAAAAGGACAACATTTCCTCAAAAGCAAAGACAAAAAGGTGAGAAGGGGGAGAAAATCTGGATGAAAAGAAACAGGGAACCCGGGGTGGTAATGGGGAGAGTGCTGACACATTGCAGGGAATGCAACCAATGTCATGGAACGCTTATGTACAAACTATGGAATGGGAAATTACTCTGTGAGCTTTCACCTAAAGCACAATAAAAAATAAAAAGCATTTGAAGAATTTACTATATATATATATAAACCCACCCCATTGCCATGGAGTTGATTCCGACTCATAGCAACCCTACAGGACAGAGTAGAACTGCCCCACAGAGTTTCCAAGGAGTGTCTGGTGGATTCGAACTGCTGACCTTTTGGTTAGCAGCCGTAGTTCTTAACCACTATGCCACCAGGGTTTCCATATATATGAATGATTAAAGATTCTTTACCATCAAGTCAATTCTGACTCACAGCAACCTCCTAGGTTTTCCAAGCTGTAAATCTCTATGGAAGCAGACTGCCACATCTTTCTCCTCCAGAGCTGCTGGGGGTTTCAAACCACCGACCTTTCATTTAGCAGTCGAGCATCTTAACCACTGCACCACCAGGGCTTCATGAATGGTGAAATAAACCAAGGTATTTCCACACCATGGAACTTCTACTGTTGTCGGCTGCTGTGAAGTCAGGCCCCAGACTCATGGCAACCCCATGTACAACAGAACGAAATCATGCCCGGTCCTGTGCCATCCTCATAATCAGTTGCAGACTGGACTGTTGTGATCTATAGGATTTTCACTGGCTGATTTTCTGCAGTAGATTGCTAGGACTTTCTTCCTAGTCTGTCTTAGTCTGGAAACTTCACTGAAACGTGTTCAGCATCATTGCAAGCAAGCCTCCACTGACAGATGGGTGGTGCCTGCAAATGAGGTGTACTGGCTGGGAATCAAACCCAGGTCTCCCACCTGGAAGGCGAGAATTCTGAATTACCATTGCCCTCATGGAGCTACTATTTTTCCTGTTGCCGTTGGGTCAGTTCTGACTCATAGCAACCCCATGTGTTACAGAGCTGAACTACTCTGTACGGTTTTCTTGTCTGTAAGCTTTATGAAAGCAGGGTGCCAGGCCTTTCTTCCGTGGCACTGCTGGATGGGTTTGAACTACCAACCTTTCATTTAGCAGTCAAACGCAAACCATTTGTGCTACCCAGGGACCTCCAATGAACCCTTAAAAACAATAAGGTAGAACTATATGTGCTGATATGGAAAAGCATCAACATGTATTAAGTTAAAAAATCAAATTGTAACAGTGTATTCTATTACCTCGTTTAGGTTTAAAAATAAAGGTGTATTTCTAGACCTGGGTAGATTACACAGTTACATTAACGAATATAATTATTCATTAAACCGTACATTTATGTTACATATACTTTATATATGCCATACTAAACAAAGAAAGTTAAAACCCCTGCTGATGATCTTTGGGTTAAGTCAACTACATGGCTTTTAGGAGAAAAAATAATTCATTTATTTCCTCATTGAACAGGAAAGCCATGCTTCTCTGTGCTTCCGATAACCATCCAACCACCACTGAGAACAGAATATGTTCCGGTCACCACCAGGAAATATGCAGCTCCAGGGCAGAATCCACAGTGATGATGAACAGTCCTGTGGGTTCCAGGCCAAACTCACCAAGGGCCCCTTCTCCAGCCTTCATTAAGCATAAACGGTCCTCTGCAGAAACCAGAGGACAGCCTGGATGCAGGACTCCCTTCTGCCTTCAGCTTCCAGGAGGGGTATGCCCCTGAAGAGTTCCCAGGAGTACACCTCTGCTTCTTATCTGACAGCTCCTGACAGTGCCAGCAAATCTTGACCACAACTTCCCCCCTCACTGCTGGGAAACGGGCACAACCCGTCCCACCCCAACCACTCAAGTTAGGGACTCTGGTCAGTGCCCCACCAACCCTGCTATCTGAAGCCAGTGGCAAGTGAAGGCTGGCTCCTCCTCAGAAAAAAAAAAGTCTGGGCACCTCTGAATTCTATCTTGTCACTGGAACATACAGCATTTTGACTCTGGGAACTTCAAATAGCCAGCCCTCAAAGTGAGAATGGAGAGAAAATGAGGCCCAGCAAGAGAAAGGATCAAAAGAGAGGGCAAAAGTGAATAGAAAGCAAAGGAAAAGGGAAGAAAGCGGTTAACAACACAGAAAATGAGTTGGGGAAATGAAAGGAGAGGTTAGGGCATGGAGAGAGAGAAGGGAAGAACTCTGCCCCCTGCCAAGTTAAGAGGGCACACTAGAAAGGGACAGGTCTGTCCCTCCCAACAGGCCTGACAGGGTCACTTCCCAGGCTGAGTCTCCCACCAGCATGGCTCCTGAAAGACTAGCTCTGCCTGCCTCCTCCCAAAGCATCAGATGAGGCTTTGTGGGAAAGGTGAAATCTTGATGGCTTAGAAAGCAGTCCCCACAGCTCAATGCGCAGGCAATTTAACTAAATGCTCTCCTGGTCCCTGATGAACAGCAAGCCAGCCTCAGTCTGCTCCACCATTAAAGTGCGCTCTCCTGACCCTCTGAGGGAGCAGCAGCTCAGTCAGCACTGCTGGGTGGCTCTTAATGGGCAACAGTGAATTTCACGTCCCCCTGGGAACTACCTACCGCTGATGCCTACCATGGGCAGCACCCTAAGAGACCATACAACCCCAGGGCAGCTTGCCCTTCCCCCTTTCTTTCTCCATTTTCATAGGACTTTTAAAGGAATAGGCTTTATGGACAACAAAGGTTAGAAAAAGCAAATTGCTAGTTGCCAACTTCAGACTTCTGTCATTAGTAACATCCACAAAGAGCTACTCTGCATACGGACGACAAGGGCTCAAAGTAGTTTGGGGTACTGATGAGTAAAAAAATAATAATAACCCCCCCTCAAAAAAATTAAAGTAAGTTTTCCAGGAGGACGCATGCATAGGAAGAACAATAACAGCATCAGTGAAGCCAAGCCCCTGGCAAAGGGCCTAGAATTTAATACAATATAAAGGCTCACCACCACCTTTTGGGCAAACTTCGTATCAAAACACCAGTGGTTTCACACTGCACTTACTTCTTTTTAGCTCTTAAGATTCGTCTTCACCCTACTGCCTTCATGGAACCATAGAGCCACACAGGGAGTTTCGGAAGGATGGGATTTAAGGGGCCCTGTCTGAAGGTCTGTGCTATAAGGGTCACTATGAGTCGGAATCAACTTGAAGGCACTGGGTTTTTGGTTTTTTTTTTTTTTTTTGTCTGAAGGTCATCCCATACTCATAGCAACCCAAAAGGACAAAGTAGAACTGCTCCACAGAGATTCCAAGGAGTGCCTGGTAGATTCTAACTGCTGACTCTTTGGTTAGCTGCCGCAGCTCTTAACCACTATGCCACTAGGGTTTCTATGAGTCAGAATCGACTCGATGGCAATGGGTTTTGTTTTTTTTTTGTTTAGTCTGAAGGTAGTTCTGGGGCAGTTAGTTCTACTCTATTCTACTCTGCCCTATAGCGTTGCTATGAGTCGGAATCGATTCGACGGCATTGGGTTTGGTTTTCTGGGTTTTGGTCTGAAGGCCTGTCTACCTCTACAACCTTCCTACCACTATCTAATGGTGCCTGAAAAACTCACTATTAGTGAGAGTATCTTTAGGTGAAGGCTGTATTTCCCCAAGTGGGGCATAATTTGGGGAACATGCCTGTAGTTATGCCTTTTTTTAACTCACCTCTATTTGTGGCTGTTGAGAGTGGTTTTTAATCTAAGGCAATGATACAGTTTCCCTTTTTAGTAAATTTTAGAGTTTTTTAAAGTGGATCAATTTAAAGAAAAATGTTAATGAAATAATGGTACAGATGGCATACAGATAAGACAAAGATCAAGCAAATAATATACAAATCAAGCCTAAGAAACACCAGTGTTAAGCATCCAGTCCCTCATTTTGGAATTTAACTGCCCCAACAGGATTTCCTTCTATCACCACCACCAGACATTAAAGACTAATCACCATCACCACACGTTGTTGTTGTGTGCCACGGAGTGGATTCCAACTCATAGCAACCCTATAGGACAGCGTACAACTTCCCCATAGGGTTTCCTAGGCTGTAATCTTTAGGAAGCAGACTACCATGTCTTTCTCCACTGGTGAGTTGGAACCACCCAGCTTTCAGTTAGCAACCAAGCACTTAACCACTGTGCCACCAGGACTCCCCTTACATTAAAGACCACCAAAAAATAGTTCAGGAAAGTTAGCAGGGCCAGAAAAAAGCAGAAACTGGGATGAGGTTATCTCTAATATCAGATTATATCTATAGAAATTAGACTGCATTTAAAGAGGGTATTGTTAGAGAGGGAAAATAGGGGTAGAATAGGGCCTGGGGTCCCCAGGAAGCTCGTGGCATCACAAAAGCATTAAGTATTATGCTTAAAGATAAAAACTCATGAGACAGGCACTTTACTACAAATGTCACCCTCTCAACACATTTTATTCCCAGCTGACCTGACCCTACCCAAGGTCCTGATACTGAAAGCTGACAAGTGTGCTCGGCTGCTGAACAAAAAGGTTGGCTGCTCAAGTTCACCCAGAGATGCCTTGTTCTTCTGAACAAAGCCTGGTGATCCACTTCCGAAAGACCAGCCATTGAGAACCCTAAAGAGTACAGTTCTGCTCTGACACACATGGGGTCACTTTGAGTAGGAATTGGCTGGACAGCAACTGGATTAAAGTACTACATGCAGCATTAGACATTTAAAGTGGCAGTTAAATATCATTTTCCAGATCTTCCTCTCCCCAACTCTCTTTGCAGTTCAAATATTCCCCACCTCCACCTTTCTTTGAACACTGACCATGTGTAAATAGTTCTCAGTCATGATGTATATTCTGGCCCAGAATTCTTGGGATTGGCTAAGATTCTTTAGCACAAATCATCAGCGAAGTAATGATAGGCATTCCTGATAAGGCAGTATTACCCAATGAGGAAATTCATCAAGTTCTCCTTCCACCATGACTATGCTTTAACCCTTTAATTGAAAGAGTTCAGAAAAATATAAATCATCCCTTGCTTTTGGCAAAGTCATACCACAGTCTTGCTGCCCAGAGACTGGACTCAAATCGCTTGTTTGCCTTGCTTTAGATCTAAGCACTGGCCTATCCAGTTTCCTAGATCTGGCTTTGAGGCCCAAATCAGTACTAATACTTTTATAAAGTACTAATACTTATATAATACTTACATAAGGTCTCCTAAAAACTACAAAAAGTGTCATCCCAAGTTCACTTCCTTTTGAAGAACACTTTGTATATAGATGCCAAAGTGGAGGAAACGTTTTTGACTGTGAAGCTGGAGAGTCAATGCACATCCACTTCCCTCCCTCCTACGCTGCTGCTTTTTAATTGCTGACTCCATTTTACAGCCACGTCAATTAGTAGCCTTGGCCAAGCATGGGGAATATGGAGGCCTGGAACAGAGCACTCAGCTCTGCCTGAGAAGGATAGGGAAACTCTCCTGTCAGAATTGCCCACATGTAGAGAGAGCTATGCCTGGTCAACAAATGTCAGAAATCTAAGAGATAGATGTCACAGTTCCATGGAGTCCCTGAGCACATCAGCAAGTACCTGAATCTCTACTTGACTAAGCTGCAGGCCTGGCGGACTAACATAGGATAGGGGGAATTTAAACAGATGACTACTGCATTGATCATTCAATTTAGTGAGCATTATTACCCACTTCTTTCTCTAATGAATTTAATAACTAACTTCTTTTAAGGTGGAGACACCTTCCTATAATATTCTTGCTGTTGAAAGGATGCTGGGTCAAAAGCTGTCAGCCCCACTGCCTGCTCTGTCACTGATTTACTTCAGGCATTCTGAAAAGACCAAGTGCAGTTAAAAACCAATTGTCCTCAAACTGACTTATGGCAACCCCATGTGTGTCAGAGTGGAACTATGATCTATAGTGCTTTCGATGGCTGATATTTTGGAAGTAGATCACCAGACGTTTCTTCTGAGGCACCTCTCAGTGGACACAAACCTCTAATCTTTAGGTTAGCAGCCAAGCACATTAACTATTTGTACCACCCAGGGACTAAGCCCAGGTTAACCGAGGCTAAAAGAAATATGGTTTTTATCGGCTAATTTTCAGAAGTAGATGGCCAGGCTTTTCTTCCTAGTCTGTCCTATCTGGAAGCTCTGCTGAAACCTATCCACCATGGGTGACCCTGCTGGTATTTGAAATACTGGTGGCATAGTTTCCAGTATCATAGCAAAGAAATAAAGCCAGAATGTTCCTTAGAAGTGAGGATGGCATAACTTCCTGCTTATTTTGGACACGTCATCAGAAAAGATTAGTCCCTGGAAAAGGATGTCATGCTTGATAAATTAGGTCAGTGAAAATGAGGGAAACCACCAACTGAAATAAAAAGGACCATAACCGAATACTATGAGGAATTATAACAAATTTGAAAACCTAGAAGAAATGGGCAAATTTCTAGAAACACACTACCCACCTTACACAAACTGAGGTGGAAAATCTCAACAGATCCATAACAAAAGAAGAAATTGAAGAGGTCATAAAAAAAAACTCCCAAGAAAAAAAAGCCCTGGCCCAGACAGCTTCACTAGAGAATACTACCAAACATTCTGAGAAGAGCTGACACCAATTCTACTCAAACTATTCCAGAACACAGAAAAAGACGGAATACTCCTGAATTCACTCTATGAAGCCAGTATAACCCTGATACCAAAATCAGGCAAAGATACCACTAAAAAAGAAAATCATAGACCAATATCTCTCATGAATATGGATGTAAATATTTTCAACAAAATCCTAGCCAATGGAATCCAACAGCATAACAGAAAAATAATACATCATGACCAAGTGGGATTATAACAGGTATACAAGGATGGTGCAACATAGAAAATCAATCAACATAATCCACCACATAAATAAAACAAAGGAAAAGAACCACATGATCATTTCAACTGATGCAGAAAAGGCATCTGATAAAATCCAACACTCATTTCTGATAAAAACTCTCAGCAAAATAGGAACAGAAGAGAAATTCCTCAACATAATTAAGGGCATAAATACAAAATCAACAGCCAACACTGGAGAGAGGCTAAAAACATTCCCCTTGAGAACTGGAACCACACAAGGATGCCCTTTATTACCACTCTTATTCAATATTGTAATGGAAGTTCTAGCTAGAGCAGTAAGGCAAGAAAGAGAAATGAAGGGCATCCAAATCAATAAGGAAGAAGTAAAACTATCTCTATTTGCAGACAATATGATCCTATACATAAAAAATCCCAGAGATTCTACAAGAAGGCTACTGGAACTAATAGAAGGACTCAGCAAAGTGATAGGATACAAGATCAACATAAAAAAAATCAGCTGGATTGCTCTATCGTAACAATGAGAACTCCCAAAAGAAAATCAGGAAAAAAATACCATTTACAATAGCCCCCCAAAAGATAAAATACTCAGGAATAAATCTAACCCGGGACATAAAAGATTTATACAAAGAAAACTACAAAACACTATTTCAGGAAACCAAGAGACATACCACATTCATGGATAGGAACACTTAACATTGTGAAAATGTCAATACTACCCAAAGCAATCTATAGATATAATACAATCCCAATCCAAATTCCAACAACATTCTTTAACGAGATGGAAAAACTAATCACCAACTTTATATAGAAAGGAAAGAAGCCCCAGATAAGCAAAGCATTACTGAAGAAGAACAAAGTAGGAGGACTCATATTTCTTGATCTCAGAACCTACTATACAGCCACAGTAGTTAAAACAGCCTGGTACTGATACAATGACAAACACATAGAATGGAACAAAATTGTAAACCCAGAAGTAAATCAGCCATCTATGGGCAGGTGATCTTTGACAAAGTGTCGAAATCCATTAAATGGGAAAGAGATAGTCTCTTTAACAAATGGTGCTGGCAAAACTGGATATCCATTTGCAGAAGAATGAAGCAGGACCCTTACTTCACACCATACACAAAACCTAACTCAGAGTAAAACCTAAAACTATAAAGCTCATAGGAGAAAAAACAGTGGCACACCTAGGGGCCCTAATTTATGGCATAAATAGACTATTAAGCATCACTAAAAATGTACAAAGAGTATATAGTAAACTAGACAACTGGGGCCTCCTAAAAATTAAATACATACGCATATCAAAAGACTTCACCAAAAGACTAAAAAGAGAACTCACAGATTGGGAAAATTTTTTGGCAAAGACATATCCAACAAAGGGCTAATCTCTAAGATTTATAGAAAACTTCAACACCTCAACAATAAAAAGACAAACAATCCAATTAAAAAATGGGCAAAAGACATGAATAGACACTTCACCAAAGAAGACAGTCAGGTGGCTAGAAAACACATGAAGAGATGCTCGTGATCACTAGCCATTACAGAGATGCAAATCAAAACTACAATGGGATACCATTTCACCCCAGTAATAATAGCACTGATCCAAAACACAGAAAACAACAAATGCTAGTATGATTGTGGGGAGACTGAAACTCTCATACACTGATAGGAATGCAAAATGGCACAAACACTGTGCAAAATGGTATGGAGCTTCCTTAAAAAGCCAGAAATAAGACATACCGTATGATCCAGCAATCCCACTCCTACGAATATATCCTAGAGAAATAAGAACTGTGACATGAACAGACATATGGACATCCATGTTAACTGCAGCATTATTCACAATAGCAAAAAGATGGAAACAACCTAAGTGCCCATCCACAGATGAATGGATAAATGAAATATGGTATATACACACAATGGAATACTACGCAACAATAAAGTATAATGATGAACCTGCAAAACATCTCAAAACATGGATGAATCTGGACGGCATTATGCTGAGTGAAATAAGTCAATCACAAAAGGGCAAATACTGTATGAGACCACTATTATACAAAATCATGAAAAGGTTTACACAAAGAAAGAAACAATTTTTGATGGTTACGAGAGAGGGGAGGGAAGAATACTAACTAGAAAATAGATAAGTGGTAACCTTGGTGAATGGTAACACAGTACCCAATATTGGGGAAGTTAGCACAACTTGACCAGGGCAAGGGCATGGAAGCTTCATAGGTACATCCAAACTCCCTAAGAAACTGAATTACTGGGCTGAGGGCTGGGGGCCATGGTCTTAGCGGACATCTAGCTCAACTGGCATAAGATAGTTTATAAAGAAAATGTTCTACATCCTACTTCGGTGAGTAGGGTTTGGAGTCCTAAAAGCTTGTGAGTAGCCATCTAAGATCCTCCACTGGTCCCACTCCGTCTGGAGCAAGGGAGAATGAAGAAAACCAAAGACACGAAGGAAAGATTAGTCTAGAAAACTAATGGACCACAAGTACTACAGCTTCTACCAGACTGAGTCCAGCACAACTAGATGGTGCCCAGTTACCACCACCAACTGCTCTGACAGGGATCACAATATATGGATCCCAGACAGAGCTGGAGAAAAATGTAGAACAAAATTTAAACTCACCAAAAAAAGACCAGACTTAATGGTCTGACAGAGACTGAAGAAACCCTGAGAGTATGGCCCCGGGACATCCTTTTAACTCAGTACTGAAGTCACTCTTGAGGTTCACCCTTCAGCCAAAGATCAGACAGGCCCATAAAACAATCAATAATACATTTAGCTCAACCATGTATATGAGACTAAATGGGCATACCACCCCAGGCACAAGGATAAGAAGTCCCAAGAGTACAGGAAAGTTGGATGAATGGAAATGAGGAACTCAAGGTCAAGGTGGGGAGAGTGCTGACAGTCACAGGGTTGGCAACTAATATCACAAAACAATGTGTGTATTAATTGTTCAATGAGAAACTAATTGCTCTGTAAACCTTCAACTAAAACACACACAAAGCTAGAAATAGAAATACCATATGATTCAGCAATTCCACTCCTAGGTACATAACCCAAAGAAGTAAGAGCTGTGACACTAACAGACATATACACACCCATGTTCACTGAAGCATTATTCATAATAGTAAAAAAACGGAAACAATATAAGTGCTCATCGGTGGTTGAATGGATAAACAAACTGTGGTACATACATCTAATGGAATATTATGCAACGTTAAAGAATAAGATGAATCTGCATAACAGCTCACAACATGGATGAACCTGGAGGGCATTATGCTGAGTGAAATAAGTCATTCACAAAAGGACAAATATTGCATGAGACCACTATTATAAAAAGTGAAGAAAAGGTTTATACACAGAAAGAAACATTTTTTGATGGTTACCAGGGATGGTAGGGGGAGGGAGAGAAAATCAGTAACTAGACAGTAGACAAGTATTAACTCTGGTAAACACAAAACACAAGGGGGACGTCAGCACAACATGACCAAGACAAAGGAAGACACAGAGAGATATGTAAGAGTAATAGAAAATGAGGGAAACCCTCAATGTGCTGAACTGACACATCAGTCTCAACAATGGGCTCAAATATATTAAAGACCATGAAGATGGCACTGCATTGGACAATATAAGATCACCAATAGTTGCAGCCGACTTGATGGCATGGCAACTAACAACACCAGGGGAAATAAAGGGTGGTGAGCAATCTGAGCTGATTTACATATGAAACACAAACGTACACTTAGCTTTAGGCCTCTATATCTTGAGTACAGGCTGACTGGTAACCAAGCCCATATACTCCAGGAAAAAAGAGCAAAAATGCCTTAAGAGTTTGAATTGGTCTTTTACTTTAAAATTTAGAATGTTTACCGCCTTCATTTTACTTTGTCTCAAAATATACCATTCAGTCTACTTTGGAGGACCTCAAATATATAAGCCTCTCATTAACTCTCCTTGGTACCTCTGTGAAGGGGTACTATTATCCATTTTCAAGGTTGAGGAACATTTCCATGTGAAGAGGAGGGGCTTGCTCAGGGCCTTGGATATCGCAGGCACAGGGATCAGAATGACTCCAAGCCAGTGTCCTGCCAACAACCCAGCCCTGCTCCGAGTTCTCCTCATAGGGGAGGGCATTCTGTTGAAGTGCAGCCCCAGTTTTTATCTTAGTTTGTGTTTAGGGAAACACACTAACATTTTTTTCCTGACAAGGAAGTGGAGGTGGCAGGGGTGAATGAAAGGATTATAGAAAATTTCTGAAAACTCTTGGCCTACTTATCTACCCTGATAGCACATACTGTACTTATTGTGTTTAGAAGGGAGGGAGAGCAGACTGTTCAAACACTGTGAGAGGTTTAAAAAAAAATAGTTAACAAACTTAAAATGTGGCCAAGAAATCTAATATCCAGTGATTCTTGATACTAAGGGGCTCCTGCAAAGACCCTTAAAAACTGCTATAGTAACAAGCCCTACCACTGAACAGGAACAAGGCCATGGGGGCAGGCGGGGGGGGGGGTGTGTGTGTGAAGGACATGCACGCTGCTCTGGCCTTTTACACACGTTGCTCACGTCACTTATCTTGGGTCTTTTAGAGAGAATGACTTAGTTGATCTGACTAGGAAGTTGGCCTTCCTCAGGTCCCACACTCTGGACTGGCCCTCCCTCTAGTGCTGTGCTGGTTTCTCCCTTCATGCACAAACCAGCTTCTGCCGCCTTCTGAAGTTCTTGGCAATTCCCTAAACTACCTTTTACTGTCCAGAACTTCTGGAGGTCCAGTTCTGTTTTTTGGAGTCAGTGAAACAAATACAAAACAAATTGGTGAGAAGGTTCAGCATTTCACTTCCTCCCAGAAAACAGAAAATTCCAAGTTCCCATGTAAAATGGGCGGGTGTGCTTTTTTTTTTTTTGTCACAGCATCAGTGAACTTCATGGCTGGGAAAATTTTTGAAAATCACTAAATCATTCCTCTTCATATAATCAAAATATCTTCTTCAGGTTTCTCAGGAAATTAACACGAAACGGCCAATAAACACTTAAGCAGCCTTACATTAAGAAGCCCACAAGCTAAGGGGAACAGGTAGGAAAGGAGAACTCTGGACTGGATTAACAAAGAACATGGGGCCCCTTTTTGAAATGCTTACCCAATGATACATAGTCATGTTTTAGGCCACGATTCTCCTTTAATAACTTCCCCTCCTCCCCCCATTAAATCTCCTACCAATCACTGGAGATTTGGGTTTCACCCTGCGGATATGAGGTGTTTTTGTAAAATACTCTTGAAACTCTTGAAGGGAATGTGCAGTGGTCATTACAATCTCTGTGCATACTGGGGGGGGGGGCAAATCCTCAGCTGGTCATTAAATATAGTCAAAGGAGATTACAAGAAAACGGGTGGCCTTTGTGTGTTTTTCTCTCGCGGTTTTTTTGTTGTTTGTTTTTGTTTTTAATCTGCTAACAATCTCAAGGGTGTACAGCACCTAGTTGCCTAAGCCTCCAGCCCTGTCTGTTATAAATATTTCATAAACAGGCTTCCCGGAATCCCATCAGACCAGAGTTCCGAGCGTCCTCACCTCTCTAGAGACTGTCATACCAGTCTCAGTTTATGTCTACCCCAGTGTTCCCCCCACCCCGATCCAGCTGATGCTTCGATGGCTTCCCACAGCACTGTTTTTACTAACCGGTCCTAGCCTAATTTTCCAAACTTTTTTTTTCCAGTTAGTCACCGAATCATTTCTCCTCTACCTCTAGAGCAAGGTCTCCTTTTCCGGGGGTCCCCTCTTCCCTTCACTCTACTCTTCTAACCCCATGGCTACAAAGAGATTAGTCCCATTCCTCAGGACCCCGCTCAGATTTCACCTCTCTTCAGATCCCCAATCCACCGCTCTCAACAGCAGTCGAGATTCCTTCCCCCTCCACAGCACCTTCAATGGAAGCCCGGGGCCACTGAGCGCCCGGCTTTGCTTTTCCCACTTGCAGTCCACCTCCACCCGCTGCTCCCACCCACGGGCTCCACGCCGGCCTCACGCCCCCAGCAGGACCCTGCACAGACCATGTAGTAGGCAGCGCTTCCGAAATCGGAAACCCAAGGTGAAGAATTCCAGAAGCCTCCCGCAGACGTCCCCAGAGACCGGGTGTGGCGAGCCCGACTCGGAGCCCGCCGACTCGCTCCGAGCCAGACTCGCAGAAACGTGCAGCCCGGCAGGCGCTTCAACCACAGCCGAGAGGCCGGGCGGGTGGCGCGAGACCGCCTTCAGCCTCCGCCAGCGGCGCAGCGACGAAGTCCGAGGAACAGCCGTGGGGCGCCCGGGTGGGTATCCAACCGGGGCGGCAGCCGCTTCGTCGGCTCCCGGCCCCTCCCCCATTGGGCCCCGGTGCCCGCTGTCGCGGCGCCTAGAGGGGAGTTCCGGGGTGCCCACAGCCCAGGATGGCCCCCGTCCGCGCCTCGCCCCCTCCCTGATCCCAGCTGGACCGGCCCGGGCCCGCCGCGCCTCACCTCTCCTCTCCACGAATGAGCTGGACTGGACACTGGTTCGGTCGGGACTGGACTGCACGGGGCCGCTCGGGACACGCAGCATCTGTCTCCAAGCGAACGAGTAGCAACCGCGCGCCTGACGTCACGGCCGCCCCGAGCGCCGCGCAAGCTCGGAGTCACCTGATCACCCTGGCAACACGCGCAGGGCGGGCCGAGGGGCGGGGTCACAGCACGGGCCCCGCCCCCAGCCTCTTGGCCCAGAGGCGCAGCCGCTGCGGCTCCCTGCCTGTCCGCGCCGCCTCGGCGGGAGGTCGGACTCTGGCCGCCCTGCGCTGGCTTCTGAGCTGGGACCGTATCTGAGACTCCAGCAGATATCCCCTCTAGTTAGATCATCAGCTCTACAATCAATACCGCCTAACCGCTAGCGCTGGAGTCCGAGAGTTAGAACC
This sequence comes from Elephas maximus indicus, assembly GCF_024166365.1. Taxonomy (NCBI): domain Eukaryota; kingdom Metazoa; phylum Chordata; class Mammalia; order Proboscidea; family Elephantidae; genus Elephas; species Elephas maximus. The sequence continues at coordinate 153,399,940 of NC_064820.1, read as the reverse complement.
TGTGTCCCTGCGCTACTCTGCCCAGTGCGTGGCACACGGGGTTCGCTGTGGGCTGCTGCCTCCTGGTGTCTTCTCAGCCTAGACCCAACTAGATTCTGGGGTGTCAGTTTGCTCCCCGAGCTGTACCTGAGAGGACTGGGGCTGAAGCTGATGACTGGACTGCTCTCTGGAAACTTTTCCCCCATAAACCTCAAAGCAAGTGTTGTAGAGAAAAACTTGAATGCTGTTTCAAGTTAAAACGAAGGTTTATTAGGGGTTTAAAACAATTGAAAATGTAGCCAGGGAGTCCGGGGCAGTTTCGTTATAAAAGAATTCTTATGGGGTATAAAAGGAACCGAACTGTACCAAACTAGTTGCCATGGAGTCCACTGTGACTCATAGCGACCCTATAGGACAGACTAGAACTGCTTCATAAGGTTTCCAAGGAGCAGCCGAAGGATCTGAACTGTCAACCTTTTGGTTAGCAGCCGAGCTCTTAAACACTGTGCCATCAGGGCTCATGGGTAGGGCAATTACAGGAAAATCAATTAATATAATAATCACACTCTGATTAGTTAATTAGTTAGTGATTACAGATAGTTTCACAGGATGCTTAGATCATGGTCACAAGATGCCTACATGTATTTTCTTTGTCTGTCTTGCAAAAATATCTTGTTGGCAGCAGCACCCAGACAGCACTCTTCCTATATGTGTTTTGAGGGCTGCAGATGGTCACTTCTTCTGAAGGATTCTACAGGGAAAATATTAAATGACACAGAAACCAACAAAAGATGGAAGGAATACAGAGTCACCATAACAAAAAGAATTGGTTGATGTTCAGGAGGTAGCATATGATTAAGACTAGATGGTATTGAAGAAAGAAGTCCAAACTTTACTGCAGTCATTACTGAAAAACAAGGCTCCAGGAATTGACAGATCACCAACCGAGATGTTTCAACAAACAGATGAAGCACTGGAAGCACTCACTCATCTATGCAAAGAAATTTGGAAGACAGCTACGTGGCCAACCAGCTGGAAGAGATCCATATTTATACCCATTCCGTGCAACTGGACACAGAAATTTTTGAACAATATTATTAATATCACACACAAGTAAAATTTTGCTGAAGATCATTCTAGAGAGGTTGCAGCAGTACATTGACAGGAAACTGCCAGAAATTCAAGCCAGATTCAGAAGAGGACATGTAACGAGGGATATCATTGCTGATGTCAGATGGATCCTGGCTGAAAGCAGAGAATATCAGAAAGATACTTACCTGTGTTTTATTGACTATGCAAAGGCATTCAACTGTGTGAATCATAACAAATTATGGATAACACGTTGCAAAGGATGGAAATTCCAGAACACTTAATTGTGCTCATGTGGAACCTGTACATAGACCAAGAGGCAGTTGTTTGAACAAAACAAGGGGATACTGCGTGGTTTAAAGTCAGGAAAGGTGTGTGTCAGGGTTGTATCCTTTCACCATACTTATTCAATCTGTATGCTGAGCAAATAATCCAAGACACTAGACTCTGTGAAGAAGAACGGGGCATCAGTATTAGAGGGAGACTCATTAACAGCCTGTGTTATGCAGATGACACAGCCTTGCTTGCTGAAAGTAAAGACAACTTGAAGTACTTACTGATGAAGATCAAAGGCTACAGCCTTCAGTATGAATTACACTTCAACATAAGGGCCTTACACTTCAACATGAGGGTCTTATTCTTTTTCACTGACCCTCTACTTTACCAAGCATGATGTCCTTCTTCAGGGACTGACCCTTTGACAACGTGTCCAAAGTATGTAAGATGTAGCCTTGCCATCCTTGCTTCTAAGGAGAATTCTGGCTGTACTTCTTCAAGACAGATTTGTTCGTTCTTTTGGCAGACCATGGTGTATATTCAGTATTCTTCACCAACACCACAATTCAAAGGCGTCAGTTCTTCTTTGGTCTTCTTTATTCATCGTCCAGCTTTCACATGCATAGAAGGTGATTGAAAACACCATGACTTGGGTCAGATGCACCTTACTCTTCAAGGTGACATCTTTGCTTTCCAACACTTTAAAGAGGTCTTTTGCAGCAGATTTGCCCGATGAAATACGTTGTTTGATTTCTTGACTGCTGCTTCCATGGGTGTTGATTGTGAATCCAAGTACCACCTGTAATGTTTAACCATCCAGCCTGTAATGTTTATTATTTACTTAATAGTTTTATTTAAGTGACATTTTTTAACTTTTATACATTTACTTTTCAAAGGAGCTAACATATATATGGAAAAAAAAGACATCGGTGAAAGGTAGAGAAGAATCATGGCTCCAGACAGAAAGAGGGTCCTCTGCCTAAGTCCCCGGGGGCAGAGACTAGAGGGCAGGAAGATGGTGGGAACAGGGCAGGGGTAGCCAGACCTGGGGTGTTTGATAGATCTGAGAAGAGGAACTTCGGGTGGAGGGGGAATTTGGGCCAGAATAAGGTTTGGGGGACCCAGTGGTTTGGGGAGGGGTTGCTGCAAGGGAAGGCAAGGTGAAGAAAGGCCCAGGAAGGGTGCTAACAGCATCAAGGGAAGGGAAGCTGAGGGACTGCAAAGGCAATGGCCGAGGGGAAGGGGGAGTGGGTGGGGAGAACCCAGCACAGGCCAACGTCTCCTCAGGACCAGGCAGTGGGCAGTGTCCTTTGGAGGTTGGCAGGGGAGAACAACTGCCAGTCAGTCACTGAGGAAGGAAGGTCATCCATGCATACCCTAAAACCATCTCTGGACCATGAGGGGAAAAGAGCTACCCTTTGCAAAGCACTGATGCAGAGGGAAGAGCAGAAACAGGCACACCCGTAACTACACTTAGATAGTGCTCCTCGAGACTATAGAGCCTTTTGGGCTGGGAGGTTTTCCAGGCCTTTTTCTTTTTTTTGTGGAGCGGGGGGAGAGGTAAGCACATGCTCCTGGGCACCAATCTGGGCAGGACAAGGTGCGAATGGGGTGGAAGGCAGGGCTAACTGCCTTGGAAGGGAGGGAAACTTAGCATGGCAGCACATCCGGGGGCTGTGCTGGGGGAGAAAAAATGATAGAACACGTTTTCAGTAAGGTCCCTGGCCATTCCCCTTTTACTGAGTTGGTAGGGCAAGGGTGTAACCATCAAAAGAAAAACAGAACATTTCCCACCCCACCTCCACTGCTGAGGAAGGAACACTATCACGTGGGTAAAAACTCAGAGAATGTTGCTGGCATCATCCAAGAACTAGAAATGTGGCCAGTTAGAATGTCTCACATGGCTCTTTTCCAGGATTTTGAACTCATATCCCAGGACTGAGCAGTAGACCAGGTGTAGAAGTTGCTGGAGTTTCACCACATTTCTTCACAACAGCAGTAGGTTTCTATTCCTGGAGATAAAGAAAAATGTCCATGTAGAAGACCCTGGCGATGTATATATCCAGCCACAGAAGCTGCAGGGATTGTCAACACTGTTAATTCAGGTGAACCATCCAAGAACTGTGGAGGCAGCCTGGTGCAGTAGCTGGGAACCTGGGCTCTGAGATTTATCCATTGTGTGAATTGGAGCAAGTTACCTACTGTGATGGTTTAGGTTGTGTATCAACTTGACTGGGCCATGATTCTCAGTGGTTTGGCAGTTGTGTAATGATGTAGTTTGGCAATTATATAATGATATTGTTTGGCAGTTATGTAATGATACAGTCATCCTCCATGATGTGAGCAGCCAATCAGTTGTAAGGAGAGTTTCCTCATGTGTGTGGCCTGCATCAAATATATATATGGACGTTCTGGCAAAGCTCATCGCTTGCTCTGAATCCTGCATCCAGATTGTCATCATCTGATGTCCGGTTTTTGGGACTTGAGCCAGCCACCTGCGTCTTACCTGCTGATATTGGATTCATTGACTTCTGCAGCCCATAAGCCAGTGGCCTGCTGTCTGACCTGCCAATCTTGGGTTCATGAGACCCTGTGGCTACCTGAGTCAGGAGAAGCCTCCAGCCTGACACCTGATCCACAGACTTGGGACTTGCCAGCCTCTACAGCTGTGTGAGCCATTTTCTTGAGATAAATCTCTCTCTCTGTGTCTATACATATATGTATATCCCTGGTGGCGTAGTGGTTAAGTGCTACAGCTGCTAACCAAAGGGTCAGCAGTTCGAATCTGCCAGGCAGTCCTTGGAAACTCTATGGGGCAGTTCTACTCTGTCCTGTAGGGCCGCTATGAGTTGGAATCGACTCCACAGCACTGGGTTTTTTGTTTGTTTGTTTATATGTGTGTATATATATATATGCTTCACTGGTTTTGCTTCTCTAGAGAACTCAGCCTAAGACACCTATCTTCTTTGAGAATCAGTTTTCTTATCTGCAAAATGGAGATAATATCAATTGCATAAGACTAGTCCTTCGGTGGTACAAACAGTTAATATCACTGGCTGCTAACCAGAAGGTGAATACCTAGGTAATCAAGAAACATTCTTTCACCCAATTGTTGAGTGAACAAATGGGATCCAATGAAGATACAATGGTTATAAAAATGGTCCTTAAAATATGAATCTGGATTCCCTTTCTTTACCCTGAAATTAGCCTAATGTTTATTCTAGATAGAGGGATAAGATGTGCACCTAGGGCAAGGGCTCAGTAAATAGTTGCTGAATATGTTTTGATCAAAGATTCTATAGAAGAATCATAATCATAAGGGGGAAAATACAGAAGAGAATTTCAAATTCTCATGGAATCCAGACTTTCTAGAGCCATTGACGCTGGATGAACCCCTGAAACTATTACCCTGAGATAATCTTTAAACCCTAAACCAAAATTATCCCCTGAAATCTTCTTTAAACTAAACAATAATTTAGCTTAATTAGTAATAAGAATGTCTGCCTTGTGCATTGCGTTGTTTTTTCTTTTTTTAAATTTCATCAAGGTAAAATACAACAAAAGTTTGCCATTTTAACCATTTTGAAGTATACAATTTAGTGACATTAATTACTTTCACCATGCTGTGCTATCATCACCACTATCCATTTCAAAAAGTTTTATATCACCCCAAACAGAAACTCAGTACCCCTTAAGCAATAACTTTCATTCCCTTTTCCTCCTAGCCTCTGTTAACTACTAATAAACTTTTGTGTCAATACATTTACTTACTTTAGATATTCCATGTGAAATTATACAATATTTGTCCTTTTGTGTCTGACTTATTTCACTCAATAGTGTTTTCAAGGTTCATCCATGTCATAGCATGTATCAGAATTTTCTCTTTACGGTTGAATAATATTCCATTGCATATCTGCACCACATTTTGTTTACCCATTCATCTGTTAATAGACATTTGGCTTGCTCCACCTTTTGGCTACCGTGAATAGTTACAATGAACGCTGGTATACACAGATCTGTTTGAGTTCCTGCTTACAAGTCTCCTGGGTATATACCTAGGAGTGAAATTGCTGGCTCACATGATAATTTAAATTTGAGGAACCACCAAATGGTTTTCTAAAGTGGCTGCACCATTTTACATTTCTGGACATCTGTCTTTTAATCTCCGGAAAGCACCACCAAGGAACAGTGTGGGTTCAATGCCCCTGGGCTTAGTGTGTTTCAGGAGTCTTGTGTCTGGATGGAGTAGGAACAACAGCCAGTGAGGATGAAGATGGCCTCATCACCTGGTGATGTGCTGGGATGACCCAGGGGGCAGGGGAAGAGTGGAGTCTGTGACCTCAGCGGGTGTCAAGAATATGTTTTAGGTGCAGTATTGGCTGTGTCTTCCTCACCATGGAACATACACTGGAAGGAGCTCTGGAGAGCAGGATCTGGATGTAATTCTGTCTCTACCTGGTGGGTCACATAGCTCTGGGGGATTCTGTTCTCTCATCTATAAAATGGGAACACCAGACTATAGCTCTCTCAGGTCCATTCAAGCTCCCAGAGTCTAGGCCCCCATGGCTCTGTTACTGCTGACCAGCTTTTGCTGCCTAGAAGCTTCCAGGCTTTTGGGAGAGACAAGACTCATTTGTGAAGCAAGAGAACAGTATAAGATGGTGGATAATCAACTGTGATTGGTCGACATTCAACCATTTCAGGAGGTAGCATATGATCACGAACCAATGGTATTAAAAGAAGTCCAAGCTGCAGTGAAGGCATTGGTGAAAAACAAGGCTCCAGGAATTGATGGAATACCAATTGAAATGTTTCAACAAATGAATGCAGTGCTGGAAACACTCACTCATATATGCCAAGAAATTTGGAAGACAGCTACCTGGCCAACCAGCTGGAAGAGATCCATATCTGTGCTCATTCCAAAGAAAGGTGATCCAACAGAATATGGAAATTATTGAATAATATCATTAATATTATGCACAAGTAAAGTTTTGCTGAAGACAACCCAAAGACATTGGCAGGGAACTGCCACAGATTCAGGCCAGACTGAGAAAAGAACATAGGATGAAGGACATCATTGCTGATGTCAGATGGATCTTGACTGTAAGCAGAGACTACCAGAAAGATGTTTTCCTCTGTTTTATTGACTCTGCAAAGGCATTTGACTGTGCAGATCATAACAAATTATGGATAATATTGGAGAGAATGGGAATTCCAGAATAGTTAATTGTGTCATGAGGAACCTAAACATAGGCCAAGAGGCAGTCAAGAACAGAGCAAGGGGATACTGCATGGTTTAAAATCAGGAAAGGTGTGTGTGAGTGTTGTATACTTTCACCATACTTATTCAGTCTGTATGCTGGACTATACGAAGTAGAACGAGGTATCAGGACTGGGGGAAGACTCATTAACAACCTGCAACATGCAGATGACACAACCTTACTTGCTGAAAGTGAAGAGGGCTTGAAGCACTTACTGATGAAGATCAAAGACTACAGCCTTCAGCATGAATTACACTTCAATATAAACATAAATCCTCACAACTGGACCAATAAGCAACATCATGAGAAACGGAGAAAAGATTAAAGTTGTCAAGGATTACGTTTTACGGACTTGGATCCACAATCAACACTCATGGATGCAGCAGTCAAGAAATCAAACGACGCATTGCACTGGGCAAATCTTCTGCAAAGTGTTAAAAAGCAAAGATGTCACTTTGAGGACTAAGGTGCTCCTGACCCAAGCCATGGTATTTTCAATCGCGTCATATGATGCGAAAGCTGGACAAAGAATAAGGAAGACTGAAGAATTGATGCCTTTGAATTACGGTGTTGGCAAAGAATATTGAATATACCATGGACTGCCAGAAGAACTAACGAATTTGCCTTGGAAGAAATATAGCCAGAATGCTCCTTAGAAGCAAGTATGATGAGACATCCTCTCACATACTTGTCCAACTATGTTACCAGAAGGGACCAGTCCCTGGAGAAGGACATTATGCTTGGTAAAGCAGAGTTTGAGTCAGAGAAAAAGAGGAAGACCCTCGATGAGATGAATTGACACAGCAGCTGCAACAATGGGCTCAAACATAGCAATGATTGTGAGGATGGTGCAGGACCAGGCAGTGTTTCGTTCTGTTGTATACAAGGTCGCTGTGAGTCAGAACCGACTCGATAGCACCTAACACCAACAATAACAATCAACTGTAAGGTTGGATGAGACAGACTAGAAGGAGATGTAACCACTTTTCAAAAACAACTTTCAAAAACCTTTAAAGTATTTATGGTAATCTCTGAGTGGTAGGAGAATAGGTGACATTTATTTGTCACACATTTTTGTATTTCCTTTAATCATTATAATAACATGTAATACCTCAATAATCAGAAAACAATTTTTGTTTTTAATCTAAGGAAAAAGGCTTCAACAAAATCAAGGTTTACTGACATAAAGATGTTTGCCTAGCACCATGGTTGTCAAGCTCTAATGGGCATTGGAATCACCTGGAGATCCTATTGAAACACCCCCAGAGTTTCTGATTCTGTAGGTCTGGGGCTGGTATTGAGAATTTGCATCTCTAACAAATTCTCAGGTAGTGCTGATGCTGCTGGTCTGAGGACCACACTTTAAGAACTACGGACTGAGAATTTCATAATCTCTATCTGATAGTTTTATTTTCTGATGTTCTTGGAGTCTTTTGTTGTTGTTGTTTCGTTTTCTGACTTGCTATTCCTTTTCCTTGGAAAGACATTTCAATTACAGTTCCCCAGGCAAACTCCTATGTATCCTTCACAACCCATATCAGGTATTACACCTTCTCTAGGGAGGCATTCCTGGCCTCCCAGAACTCTAATCATGGGAGTTATTATGCCCTTTTCTATCCTATTTCTCTACCTGTATATATTTTGAATGTTGCTGTTCTTAAATTGCACAGTAATTTGTTTCTCTACCTCATCTATTATTCTTATTTTCTTTTTCATTGTTGAGAATATATACAGCAGAACATACATGAATTCAACAGTTCCTACATGTTCAATTCAGTGACATTGATTACATTCTTTGAGTTGTGTCACCAAGCATTGTGCTCCTTTAAAGAGCTATCTAAAAAACCAAACCAACATAACGGCCACATGAACCAGGCTCCATCAGCCTGAGACCAGAAGAACTAGATGGTGCCTGGTTACTACAAATGACCGCCCTGACAGAGAAGGCAACAGAGCCCCTGACAGAGTGGAAGAAAAGTGTAGAAGAGAACTCAAATTCACATAAGAAGACCAGGCTTAATGGTCTGACTGAGACTGGAGGAACCCCCGAAGCCATGGTTCCCGGATGTTCTGTTAACGCAGAGCTAAAAGCATTCATTCTTGAAGCCCACTCTTCAGACGAGACGGCAGAATCTTCTGGTAGGTACATGGAGTCTACAGCCCAAGTGACAAGGTCGAATCTGGTTCCATCACTTATTGGCCGTGTGATTTGAGCAATAATAAACCTCTCTGTGCATTAGTTTCCTCATCTGAAAATAAGGATAAGGTTGGTGTCTGCCTTATAAAGATGTTTTGAGGATTAACTGAGATAATGTATATAAAACCTATGCATGGTGCCTCACACATGGTAAATGCTCCAAATCTTTAGCTTTTATTAGTAGTTTTAGTTTTGTTAAGGGCTGAGCAGAAGTGGAGAGATTCAGTGAAAACTCTAGGGGACCACTGAAGGTCCTGGAAGTGGGAATGGGAACAGGATGCAGTGTTTTGTGGAAAATCACTTGGCAGCAGTATTCAGGATGGGTCAGAAGAGAGAGCGGGGCTCGTGGCCAAGGTGCAGCCCAAGGGTGAAGAAGGCTAATCAGGGACTAGAAACAGCCTCTTCTGAAAACAAGAAATCCTGCCCCACTAGCTTGTATGTGTGTAGAAGCTGAAGCCTGGCATGCAGAGGCTCTCAGTAGTCCTATTAAGTGAACATCACTAAATGCTGCATTGAGTCGAACCTCTTTTTTGGAGCTCCTTCACTCAAAGGCAAATGCTAGCAGCATTACCCTGAGTTAAGTACAGAGAGCTTTAAAGCACTGGACAAGTCCACCAAGACCTGAGATCCCCCACTCTGGCTTCTGGCTTGTTTCATCTCCCCCAGGGAAGCAGACAAATGAACACATGTTAACAGAAAGCCAGTGAATGTGACCAGCACATGCACAAATACTCGGAAAGAATGACTGGATTCTTCTTTTGTGTGGGGGTGTATTAAGGAAATGAAACAACAACAAAAAATTGTGTTTCCCCTACTGTTTCCTAGCTCACTGCTCTGCCTGATTCCAATGGAATTTAAGCTGCAAATTCCATTAGAGAATTCCAAGAGAAAGAGGCAAATTCATCAGTTTGCTTCTTTCTATAGTTCAAAGCTTTAGTTTTCACTTGAGCAATGGTTCTCACAGTTATGTGTCTCTTTTTCTGACCTAGGTTTTCAAATTCTGACTTGCTAGTTAGGACTCTCTCTAGTGCAAGAGACTGAAGTGCTACTCAAATTGGTTTAAGAAAGCAAGGGAAAGAGAATTCATTGGCTCATGAAAACAAAAATCCAAGGATGAATCTGAGCTTCAGGCATAGCTGGATCCAAGCACTCAAACACTGTCACCAGGAATCTCATCTTTCACTCCATCTCTTAGCTCTCTTTCCTCTGCGTGGCTTCATTCTCAGGCAGTATCTCTGAGAGTGTCAAAATTACATTCCCACAGTGAAAAGTACCGGCAGACAAGCAGCTTTCTCATTCTCACAAGTACTAAGAAAGCTCCAGAATGGAATCTTGGTGTTCAGATTGGCATGGGTAACTTATTTTTCTCTGAATGTGTGACTGTGGCCAGGGGATGTGACACCCTGGCTAGTCCTATGCTCTCTTCTGGAGCTGGGAATGAGGTCTGCTTCCCACAAACTCCACATTTAAAAGTGTGGACAGAATGGCTTCCCAAGGAAAATCAAGATTCAGTTACCAGAACTAGGAGAAATGGATACTGGGCAAACAAAATCACAGCTGACCCCTACAGGTCATCGATACGGAAACCACAAGCTTATGAAAGGCGCCTGCATGTAATGTAATATTCCCCCAGGCTTTCTTGGCATCAACTCACCTTCCTTTGAATTTCCAGGAAAGTTGCATCCAGTGGGGAGCAAGCTCCACGCACTCAGAGGCTGAGCTGTGTTGAGATCACGGCACAGCGCCTGCCATTGGCTAAGAGCACTCTCCTCTCTGGAAGTATTACTTCTGAGGAAAGTCCTTCAGGGTGCACTTAAGGCTTTCAATGTATTTGTACAGCACCTTGAGTTCTCAAGAAGCATCACATAACTGCATACATTTTTAATTGTGACTTCTTGAAGCACCGATTCCTGAAGTCACCTGGCATTCTGATAGTGATCTTAGAAACCCAGCCCTGGAGAACATATTTTTCTCCCAGGCTGTGACTCAACTGAGTATGGCAATGAAGTCCCCATCAGCTCTGAAGAATCTTTCTGCTTTTTGATATTTTAAAGGATTAAAAAAATCAACACATGTAAATTAGAAATAAATAACTAGCTCGTAAGCCCATTTGCACTGATATTTATAAAATGGGCAAATAATAATTTTAAAAATCACGTAGGAAGAATAATAACTCAAGGAAACTTTAAATCCACATATTCGTTCAATATATTTACTGAGTGCCTACTCTGTGCCAGGAACTGCACTAGGCTCTGGAGATATTCTTATATTCTTGTCACTGTTAGTTGCTGCCCAGTCTCTGACCTTATGTATAACAGGAAGAAACGTTGTCTGGTCCTGTGCCATCTTCATGGTCATTAGTATGTTTGAGTCTATTGCTGTGGCCATTGTGTCAATCCATCTCACTGAGGGTTTCCCTTGTTTTCACTGACCCTCTACTTTACCAAATATGATGCCCATTTCTAGCGATTGGTCTTTCCTGATGATGGGTCCATAGTAAGGAAGCTGAAGTCTTGCTACCCTCGCTTCTAAGGAGCATTCTGGTTGTGCTTCTCTTGTGATTTGTTCGTTCTTCTAGCTTTGTTGTTACTGGTTGATATCAAGTCAGCTCCGACTCATAGTGACCTTATGTATAACCGAATAAAATGTTGCATTAAGCAAAACAGATTAAAAAAAAAAAAAGAGTCCTTGCCTATATGAAGCTTACATTCTAGTAGGTGTATCCATTTGTATACCATCTCCAAGGCTCCTCTATGTCATTGACAAGAAATAGTCATTTACACCAGTAAATATATATGGCAAATCCTCAGTGAGTATTTCCTCTATTCTAAGCCTTTTGCCAGTGCTCTGCAGACATCTCATTATTCTTCCCACCCCCCACCCCCAGGGATTAAAAACAGATCTCAGAGAGATGCAGACACCTGTTCAAGGAAACACAGAAAGATGTGCAGCCAAGACTGGAACTCATCTCTCCATATCTGTCTTTTAACTTGTCTCTTTTCCTTGTGTGTGGATAGGAGTGTGATAGGGAGTGGTGAGTACTGTGGCAAAACTGGGGAACATACTCTATGCGAAGGGAGCAACTATTATTCAGTTCCGATCACAGGAAACTGTGGCCCGGTATAGTCAGGTTTTCGGATTTTTCAAGAGAAGTCAGCAAACAGGATTTTGATGTAAAAATTCTCAATTTTCAAAAACATGGTGAAAGTCAAACAAACTGGACGGGGCATAATTCAGGCCATGGGTCTGCCCCTGTTAGAGGTTACACTGTGTCCAGGAGGGCCTCTGGGAAAGTAGGATTCCAGACAGCAACCCCCAAAACAAAAATGTGAATAGAAAGCTGCAAATACAGTTGTGGTCCTTACACGAAGCGTTTTTCAGGTTGATTATAAAAGGCTAAGGTAGAAAAATGGGGCCCTTGTTTACCAAAAAGCAAATTCCTTAATGAAAGGTAACTGAGAGAGGGCATCTGGAGCATCCCAACCCCCCATCAGGGAGGAGGTTGGCACAGAACCATCTCATGTTGGGCTGACAGGCCACGCTTAACTGAAAAGGAAAATTTAACTTCAGGGAGGGCTTCGTGTTACATCTGAGGCCCTAATAATGATTATTATCCTGTCAGTGCATAAGACGTGGTTCAAAATAATTCTCCTCCTAAAAGTCACATTCTACCCGCTTCCTGGCCCTTCCTTGCCTCCTCCGCCCCGTGGCCTCCCACGCTCTGCAAGGCTTTTCTCTTCTCTACCCCATTTGCCAAGAGGTGGCAGCTACAGGACATAGGGAAGTCTCATCACCAGGGTGGTCTGTATCTGGAATGGAGTTGGCCCCCTGGTGGTGGCAACTCTTCCTCCAGGTCTGGCCTTTGCAGAGGGGAGGGAGCACAGACTAGCTTTCAAGTTTAGAAAACATTTGCACAACCCACAGTCTGAAACTCTTCAAGACAATAGTCTTGCAGCGTGTCAAGGAATTCCCATCCTGCAGGAGCTTAACAAAATCAGAAAACCGCTGTTTACTATGAGAATTGTTTCAGAAAGGGAAGTGATATCCGGCACGTGAAAAATCCCATTTCTATCCATTCTCAAGATAGTAACTTTGCAGCCATATGCCATGCATATTTCATCACAGCAAAACCCTACTGTTAGTGCACTGGGGGTAGATTCGCTGCTGCCGCTGCCGCCGCCGCCGCCACCGCCGCCGCCGCCGCCGCCGCCGCCGCCGCCGCTGCCGCTGCCACCTCTTTCTGCTGTTAGGATAAGGCTGAGGCATGTGGTACTGCTGTCAGATTCTTAGAAGATCAGGCGGGGACCCTACAACTTCGTTTGCACCATGAGCCTCTAAACTCCAGCTCCTCTGGGCCTTGAGAGCTTTCTCTTTGGGAAAGGACGTAGATACCTTCTGAAAGGGATGGCCCAAAGGAAATTTGTACTTCCCGCACCCCCTTGCTTGGAAGGTCATTGAAGATTAAGAGATGAAGTGAATTTTCCCACTCAGGGGGAGGTAGGGCAATGCTGGGGTTAGAAGTGTTTAGAGATCTGCATACCAGCCTTGGTTTCCCTGCTTCCTCGCCTTGTGAACCAGCACAATTTATAGAACTTCTTTGAGCCTCAGTTTTCTCATCTAAAAATGGAAATAATAGTAGAACTGACTACATAGGGCTGTTGTAAGAGTTAATTAGGGGAGATACCGTGAGGTAGGAGCTGTTCCCTTTGCACTGAGCTTGTTTTCCAGTTCACCACAGCCACCACCACTCCCCATCAGGGTACAAGATAAAAGGCAGATAATGAGTCCCAGGCTTGGCTCCACCACTTACTTCCTACAGTTCTTCAAGCAGGTGAGCAGGAGCTATTGTTATATGTGATGATCAAGGCCACTCTATGGCAACTCTTCAGCTCCAGCAGTGAAACACAAGCAGCCGTTGCTTCCACCATACCCAGGGCCTTTAGACGCCACCTTTCCCTGGATCTCTGGGCTGCTTAGCCATAATGCTGGTGAGAGTGTGCCAGTCTTGCCTCCCACCCCATCTTCCTGAAGAGGCTGTGTTGGCAGCTTGGGGGTGGAGTTAGGGCGAGAGTGGTTGGAGTCCACTTGCATCAGAAGGAAGCAGAAGGGCACTTTTTACATGTGCAGATTCCTGGGCTGTACCCCAGACCCACCGTGTCTAAATCACTGGGGCAGGGACCTAGGAATCTGCAGGTGTAGCAAGCCCTTCAAGGGAGTAGATGCACACAAAACTTGGCATTTATGGCCCTCTGGTGTCTCAAACTGTAGATCTTTTCCAAAACCTGCTTCTCTTCATGTGTTCTGGTTAACTGGACCATCATCTGCTAGGAGAGCCAGGCCCCTAAGCCAGAATCCTGGGAGTCCCCTGGGGTCCTGTTGTTGTTGTTAAGTGCCATCAAGTCAGTTCTGACTCATAGTGATCCTATGTACAACAGAGGGAAACACTGCCTGGTTCTGAACCATCCTCAAAATTGTCGTTATGTGAAGCCCACTGTTACAGCCACTGTGTCAATCCATCTCATTGAGGGTCTTCCTCTTTTTCTCTGACCCTTTATTTTACCAAGAATGATATCCTTCCTCAGCGACTGGTCCCTCCTGATAACATGTCCAAAGTATGTGAGATGAAGCCTCCCCATCCTTTCTTCTAATGAGATTCTAGACATTGAAGGCAGTTTGTTCTTTCTTCTGGCAGTCTGTGGTATGTTCAATATTCTTTGCCAACACAATAATTCAAAAATATCAATTCTTCTTTGGTCTTCCTTATTCATTGTCCAGTTTTTGCCTCATATGAGGTGATGGAAAACACAGTGGCTTGGTCAGACACACCTGAGTCCTTAAAGTGACACCTTTGCTTTCCAACACTTTAAAGAGGTCTTTTGCAGCAGATTTGCTCAATGCAATGCGTCCTTTGATTTCTTGACCCAAGTAAAATGAAATCCTTGACAACTTCAGTATTTTCTTTGTTTGTCATGTTGCTTAGTGGTCCAGTTGTGAGGATTTTTGTTTGCCTTGTGTTGAAGTGTAATTTATACTGAAGGCTATATAGTCTTTGACCTTCATCAGTATGTGTTTCAAGTCCTCTTCACTTTCAGCATCCGAGGTTGTGTCATCTGCATATTGCAGGTTGTTAATGAGTCTTCCTCCAATCCTCATGCCCCGTTATTCTTCATACAGTCCAACTTCTTGGATTATTTGCTCAGCATACAGACTGAATAAGTATGGTGAAAGGATACAACCCTGACACATACCTTTCCTGATTTTAAACCATGCAGTATCCCCTTGTTCTTTTCTCACCTGCCTCTTGGCCTAAGTACAGGTTCCTTATGACACAATTAAGTATTCTGGAATTCCCATTCTTTGCAATGTTATCCATAATTTGTTAAGATCCGCACGGTCAAATGCCTTTGCAAAATCAATAAAACAGAGGAAAACATCTTTCTGGTATCATCTGCTTTCACCCAAAATCCATCTGACATCAGCAATGATATTCCTATTTCCAAGTCCACTTCTGCATTCAGCTTGAATTTCTGGCAGTTCCCTGTTGATGTACTGCTGCAGCTGCTTTTGAATGATCTTCAGCAAAGTTTTACTTGTGTAATATTAATGTTATTGTTCTATAATTTCCACATTCTTTTGGATCACCTTTCCTTGGAATGGGCACAAATATGGATCTCTTCCAGTCGGTTGGCCAGGTAGCTATCTTCCAAATTTCTCGGCGTAGACGAGAGGGCACTTGCAGCACTGCATCCATTTGTTGAAACATCTCAATTGGTTTCTGTCAATTCATAGAGCCTTGTTTTTCACCAATGCCTTCAGTGCAGCTTGGACTTCTACTTTCGGTACCATTGGTTCTTGATCATATGCTACCTCCTGAAATGTTTGAGAGTCCACCAAGC
Source organism: Elephas maximus indicus (assembly GCF_024166365.1). Taxonomy (NCBI): domain Eukaryota; kingdom Metazoa; phylum Chordata; class Mammalia; order Proboscidea; family Elephantidae; genus Elephas; species Elephas maximus. Next base: position 153,384,242 of record NC_064820.1, on the reverse strand, counting down.
CTTTTTGGTACAGTGACTCTGTGTATTCCTTCTATCTGCTTTTGATGCTTCCTGCATTGTTTAATATTTTCCCTATAGAATCCTTCAATATTGCAACTCAAGGCTTGAATTTTTTCTTTAGTTCTTTCAGCTTGAGAAATGGTGAGCATATTCTTCCTTTTTGGCTTTCTAACTCCAGGTCTTTGCACATGTCATTAAAATACTTTACTTTGTCTTCTAGAGCCACCCTTTGAAACCTTCTGGTCAGCTCTTTTACTTTATCATTTCTTCCTTCTGCTTTAGCTATTCTATGTTCAAGAGCAGGTTCCAGAGTCTCTTCTGACATCCATTTTGGTCTTTTCTTTCTCTTCTGTCTTTTTAATGACCTCTTGCTTTCTGCAAGTGTGATGTCCTTGATGTCATTCCACGACTCATCTGGTCTTCAGTCATTAGGGTTCAATGCGTCAAATCAATTCTTGAGATAGCCTCTAAATTCAGATTCCTGGCAGGCCTCAATCACCTCTTAGCCCATCTCCAGTAGAACCTGCCCTAGTTTGGCCCTTCTCTCTGCCCTGCCACCACATTTAGGTCTTCCCCCATTATCCTTCAGCAGAACAAGTGGTCTCATACTCCCTTTGCCCAATCTGGAGGTCTTGATCTGAAATGTAAACCTGGCCCTAACAAGACTAAAATTCTTTGAGGATTTCCCACTCCCTGTAGGATCAAGTCTGACTCCCTGATAAGACATTCAAAGCCTCTCTCTCCAGCCTCAGATCTCCTGGCACTCCCTCTCCCTCTCCCACAGCAAAAACTCTGACTAGATTTAAATGATGCTCAAGCCTCTGAATGTTCCATGGGTCTGCATGCCTCTGGGCTTCTATAGACACAGTGTACTCCACCAAAAATGCCTTTCCCCTCTGGTACTCTTTCAAGACTTGAAATATCACTTCCTCTAGGAAGCCTTCCCAGAGCCCTGGTGGCATAGTGGTTAAGAGCTCAGCAGCTAACCAAAAGATCGGCAGTTTGAATCTACCAGCTGCTCTTTGGAAACTCTATGGGGAAGTTCTACTCGCTCCTGTAGGGTTGCCATGAGTTGGAATTGTCTCAATGGCAATGGGTTTGGTTTTGGTTTGGTTTTAGGAAGCCTTCCAGATGTCCCCAGGTAGGGCTGACTATTTCCTCCTCTATCCCTGAACACTTCTCAATTATGTCAGCCATGACCCTGAATTGCCTTTATTTACTTACATGTTTCTGCCCCCACTAGACCATGAGCGATTTGTATTGTATTCATTGCAAATTCCAATCTTTATCAGTGCTGATAAGGTCCTGCAAGATCTGGCTCCACCCTCTTCTTCTCCACCCACTTGTCACCAGTCTCACTGGTCTTCTGACTGTTCCCAACAAGCTCCTTCCTGGTTCTGGGTCTTTGTTCCTGTAATACCCTTTGCCTGGAATGCCCTCATCTAGATCTTTCCATGGCTGGCTCCACCTTGACATTCATATCTCTGCTCAAATGTCACCTCAAGAGTCCTTCCCTGGCCAACCAGTTGAAACTAGTCCCCGTTCCGCATTATGCCTAACATCAATAGTCATTATGGAAATGCACAATATCACATTTTCTTCTCTTTGTAGCACGTATCACAAGCTGTAGTTAATTAGCTTTTAAATCAGCCTTAAACCAGAAAATCAAACCTGTTGCAGTAGAGTTGATTCCAACTCATAGCAACCCTACAGGACAGGGTAGAACTGCTCCACAAGGTTTCTAAGGCTGCAACATTTACAGAAACAGGCTGTCACATTTTTGTCCCTCAGAGTGGCTAGTGGGTTCAAACCACAGAGCTTTTGGTTAGTAGCCAAGCACTTAACCACTAGACCAAATGAATATAATAGAATGCATTCACATAAGATACGCTGTTCCATAAGTTTTGACAAATATATGCATCCATATATCTACCACTCTACTCAAGATATAGAATATTTTCATAACCTGTGAAATTTTCCTGATTCTTCTTTCCAGTCCATATCCTCCAGCCCCAGTTAACCCTATTTTGCTTTCTGTCACCATAGCCTGCCTAGTTTTGCTTTTTCTAGAACTTAATTTAAATGGAAACATGTTGTTGTTGCTGTTAAGTGCCGTCGAGTAGATTCTGACTCATAGCCACCCTATGCACAACAGAACGAAACACTGCCCAGTCCTGAGCCATCCTTACAATCATTGTTGCAGCCACTGTGTCAATCCACCTCATTCAGGGTCTTTCTCTTTTCTGCTGACCCTGTGCTTTACCAAGCATGATGTCCTTCTCCAGGGAATGATCCCTCCTGGCAACATGTCCAAAGTATGTAAGAGGCAGTCTCGCCATCCTTGCTTCTAAGGAGCATTCTGGCTGTACTTCTTCTAAGACAGATTTGTTCATTCTTTTGGCAGCCCATGCTATATTCAATATTCTTCGCCAACACCACAATTCAAAGGCATCAATTCTTCTTCACTCTTCCTTATTCATTGTCCAGCTTTCACATGCATATGATGCCATTGAAAATACCACGGCTTGGGTCAGGCACACCTTAGTCTTCAAGGTGACATATTTGCTCTTTGACACTTTAAAGAGGTTCTTTGCAGCAGATTTACCTAATGCAATGTGTCTTTTGATTTCTCAGCTGCTGCTTCCATGGCTGTTGATTGTGGATCCAAGTAAAATGAAATCCTTGACAACTTCAATCTTTTCTCCATTTATCGTGATGTTGCTCATTGGTCCAGTTGTGAGGATTTTTGTTTTCTTTATGTTGAGGTGCAATCCATACTGAAGGCTGTGGTCTTTGATCTTTATTAGTAAGTGCTTCAAGTCCTCTTCACTTTCAGCAAGCAAAGTTGTGTCATCTGCATAACGCAGGTTCTTAAATGGGTCTTCCTCCAATCCTGATGCCTCGTTCTTCTTCATATAGTCCAGCTTCTCATATTATTTGCTCAGCATAGAGATTGAATAGGTATGGTGAAAGAATACAACCCTGACGCACACCTTTCCTGACTTTAAACCAATCAGTATCCCCTTGTTTTGTCCAAACAACTGCCTCTTGATCTATGTAAAGTTTCCTCATGAGCACAACTAAGTCTTCTGAAATTCCCATTCTCCATAATTTATGATCCACACAGTCGAATGCCTTTGCATAGTCAGTAAAACATAGGTAAACAGCCTTCTGGTATTCTCTGCTTTCAGCCAGGATCCATCTGACATCAGCAACGATATCCCTGGTTCCACGTCCCCTTCCGAATCTGGCCTGAATTTCTGGTAGTTCCCTGTCAATATACTGCTGCAGCCGTTTTTGAATGATCTTCAGCAAAATTTTGCTTGCGTGTGATATTAATGATATTGTTCTATAATTTCCACATTTGGTTGGATCACTTTTCTTGGGAATAGACATAAATATGGATCTCTTCCAGTCAGTTGGCCAGGAAGCTGTCTTCCATATTTCTTGGCATAGACGAGTGAGCACCTCCAGTGCTGCATCTGTTTGTTGAAACATCTCAATTGATATTCCATTCCTGGAGCCCTGTTTTTCGCCAATGCCTTCAGAGCAGCTTGGGCTTCTTCCTTCAGTACCATAGGTTCCTGATCATATGCCACCTCTTGAAATGGTTGAACATCGACTAATTCTTTTTGATATAACGACTCTGTATTCCTTCCATCTTCTTTTGATGCTTCCTGCATCGTTTAATGTTTTCCTCCCATACAATCCTTCATTATTGCAACTCGAGGCATGAATTTTTTCTTCAGTTCTTTCAGCTTGAGAAATGCCAAGCATGTTCTTCCCTTTTGGTTTTCCATCTCCAGCTGTTTGAACATGTCATTATGATACTTTACTTTGTCTTCTCGAGCTGCCCTTTAAAATCTTCTGTTCAGTTCTTTTACTTCATCAATTCTTCCTTTTGCTTTAGCTGCTCGATGTTCGAGATCAAGTTTCAGAGTCTCCTCTGACATCCATCTTGGTCTTTTCTTTCTTTCTTGTCTTTTCAGTGACCTCTTGCTTTCTTAATGGATGATGTCCTTGATGTCATTCCACAACTTGTCTGGTCTTCGGTCACCAGTGTTCATTGCATCAAATCTATTCTTGAGATGGTCTCTAAATTCAGGTGGGATATACTCAAGGTCATATTTTGGCTCTCGTGGACATGCTCTGATTTTCTTCAGTTTCAGCTTGAACTTGCATATGAGCAATTGATGGTCAGTTCCACAGTCGGCCCCTGGCCTTGTTCTGACTGATGATATCGAGCTTTTCCATCATCTCTTTCCACAGACGTGGTCAGTTTGATTTCTGTGTGTTCCATCTGGTGAGGTCCATGTGTATAGTCGCCGTTTACGTTGGCGAAAGAAAGTATTTGCGATGAAGAAGTCGTTGGTGTTGCAAAATTCTATAATTCGATCTCCAGCATTGTTTCTATCACCAAGGCCGTATATTCCAACTACAGATCCTTCTTCTTTGTTTCCAACTTTTGCATTCCAATCACCAGTAATTATCAATGCATCTTGATTGCATGTTCAATCAATTTCAGACTGCAGCAGCTGATAAACATTTTCTATTTCTTCATTTTTGGCCCTAGTGGTTGGTGCATAAATTTGAATAACAGTCGTATTAACTGGTCTTCCTTGTAGGCGTATGGATATTATCCTATCACTAACAGTGTTGTACTTCAGGATAAATCTTGAAATGTTCATTTTGACGATGAATGCAACATTTCTCTTCAAGTTGTCATTCCCAGCATAGTAGACTATATGATTGCCTGATTCAAAATGGCCAATACCAGTCCATTTCAGCTCATTAATGCCTAGGATTTTGATGTTTATGCGTTCCATTTCATTTTTGACAATTTCCAATTTTCCTAGATTCATACTTTGTACTTTCCAGGTTCCGATTATTAATGGATGTTTGCCGCCGTTTCTTCTCATTTTGAGTCATGCCACATCAGCAAATGAAGGTCCCCAAAGCTTTACTCCATCCACATCATTAAGGTTGACTCTACTTTGAGGAGGCAGCTCTTCCCTAGTTATCTTTTGAGTGCCTTCCAAACTGGGGGCTCATCTTCCAGCACTATATCAGACAATATTCCGCTGCTATTCGTAAGGTTTTCACTGGCCAATGCTCTTCAGAATTAGACTGCCAGGTCCTTCTTCCTAGTCTGTCTTAGTCTGGAAGCTCAACTGAAACCTGCCCTCCATGGGTGACCCTGCTGGTATCTGATATGCTGGTATCGGTGGCATAGCTTCCAGCATCACAGCAACACTCAAGCCCCCACAGTATGACAAACTGACAGACAAGTGGGGGAAATGGAAACATACGGTACTTATTCTTCTGTCTGGCTTCTTCACTCCGCATAATGTTTTAGAGGTTCATTCATGTTGTAACATATATCAGGATTTTGTTGCTTTTTATTGCTGAGTAGTGCGTAAGCCTTAGTATGAAAATACTGCAATTTATCTAACTCACCTGTTCTAAAAATCCATGTACAAGTCTTTGTGTGGACATACATTTGCATATCTTTTGGGTAAATACCTACAAATGAGATTGCTGGGCATATGGTAAGTTTATGTTTATTTTATAAGAAACTGCCAGAGTGGTTGTTCCATTTTATTCCCCCTTCCAGCAATATGGAAACCCTGGTGGCATAGTGGTTAAGAGCTACGGTTGCTATCCAAAAGGTCAGCAGTTTGAATCCACCAGATGCTCCTTGGAAACCCTATGGGGCAATTCTACTCTGTCCTATAGGGTTGCTATGAGTTGGAATCAACTCGACAGCAATGAGTTTTTTTGTTGTTTGCCAGCAATATATGAGAGTTTCAGTTGTTCCACATCCTTGTCAACATTTGGTAGTATCAGTCTTAAATTTTAGCCTTTTTAGCGGGTGCATAGGGATATCTCATTGTGGGTTTAATTTGCATTTTCATAATGGTTAATGATGTTAGGCAACTTTTCCCATGCTTATTGGTTATTTGTACACCTTCATTTTGATGTGTTTGTTAAAATCTCTTGCCAATGTTTTAATTCAGTTGCTTGTCTTCTTCTCATGAGTTATAAGTTTTCTTTTTATGTTCTAGGCTTGTCAAAACAATGTATTGCAAAAGGTTCTCCTAGTCTGTGACGTACATTTACATTTTCATAATTTCGATGAAGTTCAATCTACCATTTTTTTCCTTTTATGACTAGTTCTTTCTGTGAACTGAGAACTTGCAGCGTACCTCAAGGTCATGAAGATTTTCTCCTATGCTTTCTTCTAGATGTTTTATAGTTTTTGCTGTTTTATTTAGTTCTTTGGTCCATTTTAAGAATGGTGTGAAGCAGGGATTGGGATATATTGTTTTCCATATGGATCTTCAGTTGTTCCAGCACCATGTGTTGTAAAGTCTATCCCTTCACCTATAGTTATTTAAGTTTCCTTTTCTTTAATTAGTATTTGCCTCTCCCACTAGACTATAAGCTTCATATACACCTTCTAATATAACCTGGAGTCTTCTCCATCCCAGCCACCTCCATGCAGGTAGAGAAAGCAGAAAAAGGACTTGCCTGCAACTCATTTCTTCTGAGACATGATCCCAGGAAATAGGAGTAGGGAGCTGGGGAGAGTGAAACAAGAAAGCAAGAAAGCCAGTACAATTGTGTGTTAATAAGCTGGTCATTGTTGTGGGCAAATGAGGCTCCAATCCAACAGGAACCTGTGGAGGAGTAGTGTGAAGCACATCTCAGAACTGTCCACCAACGGTCAGACAGTCCAACCCCATTGGTCAGGGATTGCCCCAGGAGAGTTTAACTTCTTCAGAACTCCAGGTTGTAGTGCTGGAGTCCTGAGAGAGAAACCATGGAAAGAAGGCAAGAGCTGGGTAGAGCAGCTAAGCCAAGGTGTTTCCACCTGCTTCTAGCTGGTTGCCACAGTGATGGCTGAGTTTAAAAAAAAAAAGAGTTAAAGGTTGGCCGAAAAGGATGAAGAGGGGGCAGAAGAGGTCTCCGGTACACGTTTATTGAACAAATACTTACTAAATGCCTCCTGTATGCCAAGCATCGTGTTAAGCACTGAGGATATGGTCATCACAAAGCCAATCCCTATCTTCATGAGGAACATGAACAATAAACAAGTCAATAACTGATATAAAATCAGTCAGAAAAAAGTGCTATGAAGAAAACTAAAACAGGGTAAGAGAATCATGAGGGTGGGTAGAGGAATGGGGCCTCATCAAGACCATCAGAGAAGGCGTCTGGGGAGCTGAAGTTGGACAGGGATCAAATGAAGTGAGGAACCAAACAATGTGGATATGTAAGGCAAGAACATTCCAGGCAGAGGAAGCTGCAAGTGAGGGAGAGACAAGGAGGGCCCTGGGGCTGGAGTAGAGCGAGGGGCAGAGTCATAAGAGATCAGGACAGAGAGCCTGGCAGATCTCAGAAATTGGTTTGGATTCTATTCTAAGTGTGATGAGAAGCCACTGGGAGGGTTTGAGAAGGGTTGTGACATGGTCTTACTTATGTTTTAAGGTTGCATGGGGTACCATTATATGCCTATTAGAGTGGCTTAAAAAAAAAGATACTACTGAGTGCTGGCAGGGATGCAGAGCAACTGGAACTCTCATACATTGCTGGTTGGCATGCACGGCCATGCTTGTAAACAGGTTGGAAGTTTTTCTTGTAAACATATGTTTACCATACAACCCAGTAAGCCCACTACCAGGTAGTTACTTGAGTGAAATGAAACTTTCGTCCACTCAAAAACCTGTACACAAATGTTTTAGTAGCTTTCTTCATAATCGCCAAACGGTGGAGAAAATTGAAAAGTCCTTCAACCAGTAAACGGCTTAACTGTAGTACATGTATATCAGAAGGCTGCTAACCAATCAGAAGGAATGGACTACTGATACATGCAACAACCTGAAGATACCTAAAGGACTTAAAAAAAAAAAAAAACCACTGCTGTTGAGTCCGTTCTGATTCATAGTAACCCTATAGGATGGAGTAGAACCGCCTCACAGGGTTTCCAAGGAGCAATTGGTAGATTCAAACTGCCAGTCTTTCCGTTAGCAGCCAAACACTTAACCACTGCACCACCAGGGCTTCAACAGTGAAAAACTCCAATCTCATAAAAGTTATATACTATGTAATTCTATTTACAGAACATTCTGAAAATGACAAAACTATAGAGATGTCGAACAGATTAGTGGTTGTCAGAGGCTGTGGTGAGGGGTGGAGAGTATGAAGTGGAAGTTGGTGCAAATACAAAGGGGTAGCCTGAGAAAGCTTTTTTTATGGTGATGTAATAGTTACTTATCTTGATTGTGGTGGTGGTTACACAAATCTGTACATGAGATAAAAGTGCATAGAACTATAAACACACTCACACAAACGAATGCAGGTTAAAAAATGGTGAGAACTGAGTAAGGCCTGTAGTATAAATATTGGAAATCCACCGATGTCAGTCTCCTGGTTTTGATACTGTACTACAACTGTACATGAGCAGTCCCCTTTGGGAGAATAAGCTGGGTGAAGGCTACATGGTACTCTTTCTATTATTTTCACAACTTCCTGTGAGTCTACAATTATTTCAAAATAAAATGTTTAAAAATAAAGCTCTAGTCGGTGGGTAAAACCCCCATGTGCCTGTCAGTTTGTCTTACTGCGGGGGCTAGCGTGTTGCTGTGATGCTGGAAGCTATGCCACCGGTATTCAGATACCAGCAGGGTCACCCATGGAGGACAGGTTTCAGCTGAGCTTCCAGACTAAGATAAACTAGGAAGAAGGATCTGGCAGTCTACTTCTGAAAAGAATTAGCCAGTGAAAGCCTTATGAATAGCAGCGGAACATTATCTAATATTGTGCTGGAAGATGAGTGCCCCAGGTTGGAAGGCACTGAAAAGATGACTGGGGAAGAGTTGCCTCCTCAAGTAGAGTTGACCTTAACGACATGGATGGAGTAAAGCTTTCAGGACCTTCATTTGCCGATGTGGCACCTCTCAAAATAAGAAAAAACAGCTGCAAACATCAATAATCAGAACCTGAAATGTACGAAGTATGAATCTAGGAAAATTAGAAATCATCAAAAATGAAATAGAACACATAAACATCGAAATCCTAGGCATTAATGAGCTGAAATGGACTGGTATTGGCCATTTTGAATCAGACAATCGTATAGTCCATTATGCTGGGAATGACAACTTGAAGAGGAATGGTGTTGCATTCATCATCAAAAAGAACATTTCAAGATCTGTCCTGAAGTACAGCACTGTCAGTGATAGGATAATATCCATACGCCTACAAGGAAGACCAGTTAATATGACTATTATTCAAATTTACACACCAACCACTAAGGTGAAAGAGGAAGAAATTGAAGATTTTTACCAGCTTCTGCAGTCTGAAATTGATCGAACACGCAATCAGGATGTATTGATAATTACCGGTGACTGGAATGTGAAAGTCAGAAACAGAGAAGGATGGGTAGTTGGAAAATACAGCATTAGTGATAGAAACAATACCAGAGATCAAATGATAGGATTTTGCAAGACCAACGACTTCTTTGCAAATACTTTTTCCACCAACATAAAGGGCAATTATACACATGGACCTTGCCAGATGGAATACACATGAATCAAATTGACTACGTCTGTGGAAAAAGACAATGGAAAAGCTCAATATCATCAGTCAGAACAAGGCCAGGGGCCGACTGTGGAATAGACCATCAATTGCTCATATGCAAGTTCAAGCTGAAACTGAAGAAAATCAGAGCAAGTCCACGAGAGCCGAAATATGATCTTGAGTATATGCCACCTGAATTTAGAGACCATCTCAGGAGTAGATTTGATGTGCTGAACGATAATGACCAAAGACCAGATAATTTGTGGAATGACATCAAGGACGTCATCCATGAGGAAAGCAAGAGGTCATTGAAAAGACAGGGAAGAAAGAAAAGACCAAGATGGATGTCAGAGGAGACTCTGAAACTTGCTCTTGAACATTGAGCAGCTAAAGCAAAAGGAAGAAATGATGAAGTAAAAGAACTGAACAGAAGATTTCAAAGGGCAGCTTGAGAAGACAAAGTATCATAATGACGTGCAAACAGCTGGAGGTAGAAAACCAAAAGGGAAGAACACTGGGCATTTTTCAAGCTGAAAGAACTGAAGAAAAAATTCAAGCCTCAAGTTGTAATAGTGAAGGATTCTATGGGAAAAATATTAAATGATACAGGAAGCATCAAAAGAAGACAGAAGGGATACAAAGAGTCATTATACCAAAAAGAATTGGTTGCCCCAAACTTTCTGTTGGCCCAGGACAGGAACCATTCCTGAAGACAACTCATCAGACATGGAAGGGACTAGACAATGGGTTGGAGAGAGATGCTGATGAAGAGTGAGCTACTTGTATCAGATGGACACTTGAGACTGTGTTGGCATCTCTTGTCTGGAGGGGAGATAGGAGGGTAGAGAGGGTGACAGACTGACTTGATTTGTAAACATTCACTTAAAGCTCAATAAAAATTATTAAAAAAAAAAAAGAATTGGTTGATGTTCAACCATTTGAAGAGGTAGCATATGATCAGGGACCAATGGTACTGAAGGAAAAAGTCCAAGCTGTACTGAAGGCATTGGCAAAAACAAGACTCCAGGAATTGAAGGAATACAATTGAAATGTTTCAAGAAATGGATACAGAGCTGGAAGTGCTTACTCGGCTATTCCAAGAAATATGGAAGACAGCTTCCTGGCCAACTGACTGGAATAGATCCATATTTATGCCTATTCCCAAGAAAGGTGATCCAACCGAATGTGGGAATTATCGAACAACATCATTATATCACACACAAGCAAAATTTTGCTGAAGATCATTCAAAAGCGGCTGCAGCAGTATATCTACAAGGAACTGCCAGAAATTCAGGCCAGATTCAAAAAAGGACGTGGAACCAGGGATACCATTGTTGATGTCAGATGGATCCTGGCTGAAAGCAGAGAATACCAGAAGGATGTTTACCTATGTTTTATTGACTATGCAAAGGCATTCAGTTCTGTGGATCATAACAAACTATGGATACCATTTTGAAGAATGTAAATTCCAGAACTTAATTGTGCTCATGAAGAACCTGTACATAGATCAAGAGGCAGTTGTTTGGACAGAACAAGGGGATACTGAGTGGTTTAAAGTCAGGAAAGGTGTGGGTCAGGGTTATATCCTTCCACCGTACTTATTCAATCTGTATGTTGAGCAAATAATATGAGAAGCTGGACTATATGAAGAAGAATGGGTCATTAAGGTTGGAGGAAGACTCATTAACAACCTGCATTATGCAGGTGACACAACCTTGCTTACTGAAAGTGAACAGGACTTGAAGCACTTACTAATGAAGATCAAAGACCACAGCCTTCAGTACGGATTACACCTCAACATAAAGAAAACAAAAATCTTCCCAGCTGGCCCAATAAGCCACATCATGATAAATGGAGAAAAGATTGAAGTTGTCAAGGATTTCATTTTACTTGGATCCACAATCAACACCCATGGAAGCAGCAGTCAAGAAATGAAAAGACACATTGCATTGGGCAAATCTGCTGCAAAGGACCTCTTTAAAGTATTGAAAAGCAAAGATGTCAACTTGAAGACTAAGGTGTGCCTGACCCAAGCCATGGCATTTTTGATTGCATCATATGCATGTAAAAGCTGGACAATGAATAAAGAAGGCAGAAGAATTGATGCCTTTGAATTGTTGTGTAGGTGAAGAATACTGACTATACCATGGACTGCCAAAAGAACGAACAAATCTGTCTTAGAAGAAGTACAGCCAGAATGCTCCTTAGAAGCAAGGATGGCGAGACTGCGTCTTACATACTTTGGACATGTTGTCAGGAGGGACCAGTCCCTGGAGAAGGACATCATGCTTGGCAAAGTACAGGGTCAGTGGAAAAGAAGAAGACCCTCAACAAGATGGATTGACACAGTGGCTGCAACAATGGGCTCAAGTATAATGATTGTAAGGATGGCACAGGACCGGGCAGTTTTTCTTTTTGTTGTGCACAGGGTCGCTATGAGTCAGAACTGACTTCAGGGTACCTAACAACAACCTAGCAGATGGGTAAAAAAGCTATAAAAGACTTTCGCTTTCTAATTGGGGAAAATTGAAAATGGATTGGGTATTAACTAGATGATATTTGGAAACTATTGTCAACTTTCTTAGGTATGATGATGGCATGGTTATCATATATCCTCATTCTTAGGTGATGCATGTTGAAGTTTCAGAGGCGAAGTGTGTTGTAGGGTAAAAAACATTACAAGGTTTGGTAAAGCAAAAAAAAAACAAAGCTTTATTTGGCATATATTCAAAAAGGCAAAAGTGGGAAGTGGACAGGCATTTTGCCAGAGCCATGTCTGCCCTATTCTAAGGAAATATTACAGAATAAGCAAGAATGGGAAAATGGACAAGCATGCTGCCACAGCCATGTCTGCCCCAGTCCAAGGAATGTCACAGTGTTGTCAGTATATATTAACATTATAAAATGGGCAAAACCATTGAAAGCTTCACCTTTTCACAGACTGGCTAGAAACTGTGATCTTTTACATTTTGAATTGTCTTTCTTAACTATCGTTGGTACAGGTTGCAGTAACAACAGTCAGGAGGGTCCTCATTGGTCCAACAAATGTTCTATTCGCTAAATGCTAATAGAAAAAGAAGAGTGGAAAGTCTTTTGTGTTCTGGCTTAGGTGAAACGTTCCCTAAAAGATATTTTCCAAGATTATTTTAGCTATTGTCTTTATACCCCAGGGCTCAGTTGATGTGTCCTTTTGAGTCCTCGTGAGCCCTTGTGAGCCCAACTCCAGCTGGGTCACATTCTCTATGCTCAAAGACAGGGAATAATGACTCCAATATTACTTCCTAAATCAAGTGTCAACATGTCTACAATTTACTTTCAAATGGTTCAGCAAGTACATAGATGCCTATGTATATTCATACTCTAAAAATATGGCAAAACGCAAACAATTGTTGAATCTATGTGGTAGGTCTGTAAGTGTTCATTGTATCATTCTTTTAACTTACCGTGTATTTGAAAACTTGCACAATAAAAAAGTGAAAGAAAAAAAGAATAAACCACTGATAATGCACAACGATATGGTCGAACCTCAAAAGCAATATGGTAAATGAAAGAGGCCAGACACAAATGTAAGATTCCATTTATATGATATTTTGGAAAAAGTGAAACTATAGGGACAGAAATAAGATCAGCAGTTGCCAGTGGCTGGGGTTGGGGGAAGGGCGGATTGCTAAAGGGCAAGAGAAAAATTTTGTGAGTGATGGAAATGTTCTATATTTTGATTGTGATATTGGTTACATGACTGCATATGTTTGTCAAAACTCATAGAACTGTATGCTAAAAAAGGTGAATTTTTTTATCGTGCTTTAAGTGAAAGGTTATAAATCAAGTCAGTCTCTTGTACAAAAGTTTAGATACATCTTGCTATGTACTCCTAGCTGCTCTCCCCCTAATGAGACAGCACACTCCTCCTCTCCACCCTGTTTTCCCCATGTCCATTCAACCAGCTCCTGTTCCCCTCTGTCTTCTCATCTTACCTCTAGACAGGAGCTGTACAGAGAGTCTCTTGTGTTTACTTGAGCCAAGAAGCCCACTCCTCACCAGCGTTATTTTCTGTCTTATACTCCAGTCCAATCCCTGTCTGAAGAGTTGGCTTCAGGAATGGTTCCAGTTTTGGGCTAACAGAGGGTCTGGGGACCATGACCTCTGGGGTTCCTCTAGTCTCAGTCAGACCATTAAGTCTGGTCTTTTTACAAGAATTTCAAGTCTACATCCCACTGTTCTTCTGCTCCATCAGGGATTTCTGTTGTGTTCCCTGTCAGGGCAGTCACCAGTTGTAGCTGGTCACCATCTAATTCTTCCAGTCTCAGGCTGGTATAGTCTCTGGTTTATGTGGCCCTTTCTGTCTCCAGGGCTCATATTTACCTTGTGTCTTTGGTGTTCTTCATTCTCCTTTGCTCCAGGTGGGTTGAGACCAATTGATTCATCTTAGATGGCTGCTTGCTAGTGTTTAAGACCCCAGACACCCCTCACCAAGTTGGGATGCAGAAGGAAAAAGGTGAATTTTAATGTGTATTAACTATACCTAGAAAAAAAAAAAGTACTCTGTGCAGAAGAATCATTTCTAAAAAGTTGTATATGAGGGCAAGGACCTTATCTGTCTTGTTCACTGAGCTTATTATATACTTGGCACCTAATAAGCACTGAATAAACATTAGTTAGTATTCCCAAATAAAACTCCTGTGCTCCAGGGAACGTCTTCGTAGTGCTGCCTGGTAGAGGCAGTATGTGTTCATTGGATGAGTGATTTGGCCTTGCCTCACTCACATATTTCCTGTTGCATCCTCTTGTAGTGCTCTCTGGGTGGAAGGCGCTCTGTGGCCCTAGGAACTGGCTCCTGGCTGCTCCAACAGAGGACCAAACATGTTCCTGTCGTTGACTCAATTCCGACTCATAGCATTTCCAAAGGAGCAGCTAGTGGATTCGAACTGTTGACCTTCTCATTAGCAGCTGAGCTCTTAACCAATGTGACACCAGGGTTCCTAACAGAGGCCCACAAAAGAAACCTATTACTATCAAGTCATTTCCAACTCATAATGACCTTATAGTACTATGTAGAACTGCCCCATAGAGTTTCCAAGGAGCACCTGGTGGATTTGAACTGCCAACCTTTTAGGTCAGCAGCCATAGCACTTAACCACTATGCCACCAAGGTTTCCAACAGATTCCCAGGTAAAGTTATTTACCTTTCTCCTAACACTTGCAAACCAAAGCCAAACTTCCTCTTCCATGCTGCTCCTTTAAAAAAGGAAAAGAAATTGATAATCTGCTTTGCAAACTTAAAATGCTAAATAAACATAACACTTTGTTTTACAACATCATAATAACTACTATTTATTGAGGGCTTTCTCAGTATCGGGTCCCTTGCAACACGCTTTACAGGCACCTGTGTCGTCCTCACAGCACTGAAATGCAGCAGCTATTGTTAGTAGCCCGTTATGCAGAGGAGGAAGCAGAGGCTCGGAGAGTCCAAGTGCCTAGCCCTTGGCTGCATCCTGGGGTGATCTGCCAGCAGACTGTGTGCTTACCTGCTCCATCACATGGCCTCCCACAGAGCCCACCATCCCTACAGGCCCTAGCCCCACAGCCTTTGTGTAGAATTATTGTGGGTCTCCGGCAGCACCACAAGGTAAGTCTCTTCTGGCAATGAGTGGCAATGCTCTCTCTGCAGTGGGGTGAGTGATGGTGGCATCCGGGTCAAAAGTGGGAGGGAAAGCAGGGGAAGGGGAGAAAAGAGGGTAGGGCATGCAGAAAACACCAGATGCTCTTTCTAGCTTAACACACACACACACAGGCATTAGGGAACACAGATTTTTGTCACAGTCTGTTTTGTTAGGAGGGAGCAGGGAGAGCAGGCTACGAAAGGAGGAAAGGGCATTTATCCAGACCTCAGAATTGGAAAGAGAATTCTGACAATAAAGATGTCAAGAGCAGATACTGTTCCAGGTCTCCATGCAAATTATCTCATAACCTTCTCAGTAACCCTACAACCTAACCACTAATATTATCATTCCCATTTTTCAAATTAGGAAACTGAGAGGCTCAAAGGAGTACACCAAATCATGTATTTTCACATGTACACTCACAGATAAATGTACTGAATGAACTGAGGAACAACACACATTACACAATTACAATTAATAAATTACAATTAATAAAAATTGTAGTTACCTGAAGAGCAGGAGAGGTGAGCGTGATAAATGTGGGAACTTTAGATTTTTATTGTACTGTTTTTTTTTTTTTCCTTTTTTTTTTTCACAGTAAGATTGTGTATGTGTGTGTGATTAAAAATTTTAAAGTACGGGTAAAGACTGTGCCCAAAGACCGGATAACTAATTCAACCCGCGCTATAGGGTCGCTGGAAACCTAAGTGGCGTAGTAGTTAACTGCTATGGTTGCTAACCTAGAGGTCAGCCGTTCAAATCCACCAGGTGCTCCGTGGAAACTCTATAGGGCAGTTCTACTCTATTCTATAGGGTCGCTATGAGTCGGAATCGACTCGACGGCAAATGGGTTTGGTTTTTTTTTTTCTTTCACAGACTGCAAACACCAGCCTTTAACCACCAGGTGCACTGTTTTCAGAGAGAGACCCGGACACCTGCCCCCACACGCCTGATGGGAGCCGGGGAAGGAAAACACGACTTCTGAGAGGCCGCGGCCCCTTCCCCGTCCCCTTTCCTTGCGTTTTCTGGAAGACTATGCCAGCCGCGCCATCTCTGCCTTCGGGGAGGCCGTTGCTCGGTGCCCGGCCCCGGGCCCGCCCACTGTCACGGAGAGGTCTCCGGGCCAATCAGACCCTGGTGATGCCACTCCGGGAGATCAGAGTGGCAGGAAATCAAGGTCAAGGCCCCGGACACAATGGGGCCATTGTCGGTCTCCAGTCAGTTGACTTTCAAGCAGCAGTTCCCCATTCACCCTCGCTCCTTCTCCCCGCCCCCGCCCCCTACCAGGAACTCACACAAACCTAAACCCCCAAAAACCAAACCCCATTGCCATCCAGTCGATTCCACTCATAGCGACCCTACAGGACAGAGTTGAACTGCCCCATAGTTTCCAAGGCTGTAAATCTTTACAGAAGCAGACTGCCACATCTTTTTGCTGCAAAGCGCGGCTGCTGGGTTCGAACCGCCCAACTTTGGGTAGCAGCGAGCGCTTAACCACTGCGCCACCAGGACCTACTGTTTAAATATTACCTCGGTTTGAAGGAAACCGTATTTTGGATCCTGGCCGCAGATTGGGAACGCTGCGCCGCCCTTTGCGTTGCATATTACATCCACCAGGTGGCGACAGAGCACCACATTTCTGCGGGTGGGGCGTGCGGCAAGGAGCAGGCTGCTCGCTCAAACGCTGATCAGGGCGTTGGGGCACCCTGCCCTTCCTGTTTAATCCAAAAGAAACAAAAAAACCAAGTCAGATTATATTTTCCCTCACCTTTTTTTCTCTGAGGCCACCAGGACCTGGAATCTCAGGGGCTCTTTCCTCAATAAACGCAAAATTGTTGTGGACTGCCGCACTTTTTCTTGATGGAGAGGAAAACCGAAGGGGACAAGGGAAACCTCTTCACTAGCAAGTCACAGCAGGTGGAACTCTGGCTGCCTCTCTGGTCTGAACTAATCAGTTCGCTGATTAATTGGTTATGTTGGTGTATAAATGTCATTTCTGACAGGCCTTCCCTGGCCTCCAATCTAATTCGTCCTCCTGGCTCTGCCTCCGAACCAGCTGTGTTTTTCTTTCTTCCTATGTATCACGACTTGTAATTGGATACGACTTTATTTCATTATTTTCCGGTAGAATACACACTTCATGAGAACAGGAACTGGACGTATGGACTGCTCCTGTTTTTGTTCACCAGTGCATTCTTACTGCCTACTACAGTATCTGGTGGATAGTAAGTGTTCAGTAAATCTTTGTCAACATCATAAATGAATGAGTGCCCGTGTTGAGGAATGAGGGTGTGGGAAGGGCTCAAATTCCTGGGCATTCAGCACACAGGAACACAGGCAACATCTGGGCAGGTTCCCACCAGGAAGTCTCCCAAACTATCAAATTAGAGAGGCTTACCCTGGAGGGTTAAGGGTTCCGCTGCTAACCAAAAGTCTGCAGTTCAAATCCACCAGGCGCTCCTTGGAATGAAAACCTTATGGAGCAGTTCTGCTCTGTCCTATAGGGTCGCTGTAAGTTGGGATCTACTTGACACCAACAGGTTTTTGTTTTTGTTTTTTTTACCCTGGAAGTAGAAGAGCTTTGGAGTCAAGATGTCTAGTTCTCGCCTTTGGCTACCTGGCTTTACCTCCACTCCTCATGTGTGGGCAACTCTGCACACATCACTTAATCCTTCTGAGCTTCAGTTTCCTCATTTGTAAAGTGGGGATAAAAATGTCACCTACCTTCTAAAGTCATTGTGAGGGTTCAGAGAGATGTTACATGGAAGGTTCTTGGCACAGGGCCTGGGACACAGTAAGCAGTCAGTGAATATTAGTCATTATTATTATCACTGTGTTGCTGTTGTTGGGGAAGGAACTTTCATCCAGGTGGTAGCCGAGTGCTCAGGGCAGGTGCCAACTGAGGGACGAGGCCTGGGACTGAGGGGGCAGTTCTGTTGGTACCTCCTGGCTTGACTTCTTCCTTGAACTGGTCCAAGATGCTGAGGCTCTCCTGGTGGCAGGTCTTACCTTCTGGTCAGAGGTCAGATCAGTTGCAACTGCAATCCCCACTGGGTACAGCCTCCTATCACCTCCCAGCCTCCCTGAGACACTGTGCACACAGGAGGGCCACCAGTTCATTCACTTGCTCAATATGCACATGCCAGGCAGTGTGCCAGGCCCTGGGGCAGCAGTGACCAGAGTCAGCTCATCCCTGCCCTCAAGTAGCCCACAGGCCAGAGAGAAGCCAGATGGTGATCAAAGCAACGCAGAAAGAAGTACATCATGTAACTGTGATAAGTGGGTGGGTCACAGGACGTGGGCTTGGCTTGGGACATTTCCCCGAGGAAGTGGCTTGTAGGAAGAGAAGCTATCCAGGAAAACCCCTCCCTTCAAACAGCCACTCCTGGGGGATGAGGCAGAGACCCAAGGGAACCCCAGGCTCTTTTTGGACCAGGCAAATGGTCAGATGGGGGGAAGGATAAAAATAAACCCACCCCAAGTACGCAGGCTTCTTCTGGGATCCCCTGCCCTGTTCTTGTCATTTGGGGATGTGCCCCACGCCCACAGGCCTGGGGATGGAGGAAGAGACTTTCAGGGAGGTGGCCAGGAGAGGCCTGCCACAAGCTCAGAAAGGCCCAGGAGGTGAGACCCTGGGCAGTGTGGCAGCCCTTGAGGTCTGTTCAGATCCCACCGGGGAGTTTCCCAGCCATTCTGCAAAGTTATACAGGGAGTAAGCCAGTGGTCTGGGGGCCCAAACACACCAGCCACCAACCAGAACCTTGGGGCAGTTGAGATCAGGGACTTGGGGATGTATCCCAGCTCTGCAGCTTGCCAGCCTTGGCAAATTACTTAACCGAAGTCTCAATTTCCTTGCCTACAAAATGGGGGCAATAATAGTAGCACCAACCCTGTCGGGTGGTTTTGGGGATGAAGTGAACTTTGTGAAACATCCCTGACACACAGGGGGCACTTGAGGCACATCAACCAGTTGCTGTTGAGTCAACTCTGACTCATGGTGACCCCACGTGTGTCAGGGTAGAACTATGCTCCTTAGGGGTTTCAATGGCTAATTTTTCGGAAGTAGATCACCAGGCCTTTCTTCCAAGACACCTCTGGGTGGACTTGAACCTCCAACCTTTCTGTTTGCAGTGGAGCATGTTAACCTTTGCACCACCCAGGGACTCCTGAAGCACATTAAAAAACCTGTTGCTGGCGAGTCGATTCCAACTCACAGAGACTCTAAAGGATAGAGTTGAACTGCCCCGTAGGGTTTCCAAGGAGTGCCTGGTGGATTCAACCTGCCGACCTTTTGGTTAGCCACAGCTCTTAACCACTATGCCACCAGGGTTTCATTAGCTGGCACTATTACTATGCATTCTTTCATTAGCACCTTTATTACAAGGCTCTGCCGGTTTGGAGATAAGGAACCTGAGACCCAGAGAGGTTAAGTAAGTTGTTCAGGGCCTCACAGGTAGAAAGCAGAGGAGCCAGAATTCAAACCCTGGTTCCTTCAACTCCAAAGCCTGTGTTCCTGAGACACAGGGAGGGAAGGAGCAGATTGGTGGCTCCCTGAGAAGAAAACAGGGTCCCATTAAAATATATTTTCATGAATTCAACAAATGGATTAAATCTTTCCGGGGTTGAGGTTGGGACACACATCTTTTTTTAAAAGCTAGAGTGAGGCAAGGCTTCGACTGGCCCCAGGCATGGTGGGTCAGAGGAGAAGGAGTGGGGGGGGGGAGGCTGGGAGGAGGGCAGGTGGGCACCAAACCACGGAGGTTTGGAGCTGTGCTGAACCCACCCACAGAGCCCTGGCATGCTTTCTTTGCCAGCCTGAGCCACACAGAGTTTGTGGTGCCCCCTCCCTTACTCACCTCAGCCCAGCAGGGCTCCTCCCTTCTTTCCTCCTCCCTTCCTAATGTAGTAATCCCAGCTAACAAAAGCGACCATGGCTACTCTGACGTGTGTGTGACGCTGATGCTGACCAGACTGTCCCTGGTCAATGCACCAAGCCAAGCTCTGGTCCCCTTCTGTGTACCAGGGTGCACTGGTCCTGCTACCCACCTCCGTTTCCCCATGAAACACATAAGAATCCCTCATTTTTGAGATAATGGAATTAAACAGTCATGGGGGTGGTGTGGAGGAGCTGTAGAACCTTCCTGAACTTCTCCTGCCCTCTCCTCAGCCCTGGAAGTGCGGGCTGGGACACACATCTCCGGAGGCTGGGGCAAAATGGGCTTGTGAAGGAAGAGGTCAGATGGGCTGCAGACGCAGAAGACGCTGTCCCTTAAGGCCTTGGGTTTGGGGGTGAGTTGGCTTGGTGGGGGCAGGGCAATAGGGGTCCAGTTTTGGCCACCCTCAGGGCTCTAGCATCAGTCAGACCAAGTTTGAATCTTGGCTTTGCTACTTATAAACTGCATGACCTTGGAAAGTCACTTGAGTCTCAGTTACCTCTTTTTAATCTCAGTTACCTCACCTGTAAAATGGGGTTAATTTAACTCTCATGAGATTTGTGGGGATTAAAAAAGATCATGAATGAAAAATTCTGAGCACAGTGCTGGACACGCTCGTTAAATAATCTCTCTTGCTGCTGCTGTTACTGTTATTGATGCAGGCTCTGAGACAGGCCCTGGACAATTTGGGTGCTGGGTGAAGCTTGGAGACCCACTGGGGCCAGCCTCCAGGGGGAGGTCGGTCAGGTCAGCTGGGGGAGGGTTTCCTCCCTGCCTACTCCCACTGATAATACCTCCAGGTCCTTGGGCCTGATGCAGGAAGGGAAAGCAGGCTCTCCTGCCTCACCCTAGCACCCTGCCCCCACCTTACCAGAATGCAAGGTGCCCTGGCTGGCCTGTGTGGTGGGATGGAACCTCTTACTATGAGACAGCCTTATTTCTCCTTCTTTTATTTATTTTTATTGTGCTTTAAATGAAAGGCTACAAATCAAGTCAGTATCTCATACAAAAAGTTACATACACCTTGCTGCTATATACAAACGTTATATACACCTATATATATAAAAGTTATATGCACCTAGTTGCTCTCCCCCTAATGAGACAGCACATTTTTCCTCTCCACCCTGTATTCCCCATGTCCATTCAGCCAGCTTCTATACCCCTCTGCCTTCTCATCTCCCCTCCAGACAAGAGCTGCCCACATAGTCTCATGTGTCTACTTGAGCCAGGAAGCTCACTCCTCACTAGCATAATTTCCTATCTTATAGTCCAGTCCAATCCCTGTCTGAAGAGTTGGCTTTAGGAATGGTTCCAGTCTTGGGCTAACAGAAGGTCTAGGGACCATGACCTCCGGGATCCTTCTAGTCTCAGTCAGACCATTAAGTCTGGTCTTTTTACGAAAATTTGAGATCTGCATCCCACTGCTCTCCTGCTCCCCCAGGGGTTCTCTGTTGTGTTCCCTGTCAGAGCAGTCATCAGTTGTAGCTGGGCACCATCTGATTTCTCCTTCTTTCCTCGCAGTGCTTCTCTGTCTTGACCTTATGCCCATGCTCCTGAGAACTTCTTCCCTGTATGTGCATGGGGGGAAGGGGGGTGGCTGGAAGAGTGAAGGAGATGGAGGAGGTTCTCCAGTACATGAGGAGGAAAGGGGCTATCTCTCTCATCTTTTTAATCTCAGGCTGAACGTGATGACGAACAGGTACTGGATTTAAGACACCTGTTCCCACACACCCCCTACCACCCTCAAAGGAAAAGAGCTGTCCCCAAAGGTATGAAGCTGTTTGCATAATAAGAGTAATGGAAGCCTTAATAAATACAAAATTTTAAGTGACAACTGAGTCTGCTGTCCAGTTGGCCAACCTCCTTTCCAGGGCTGGGTGGTGGCTGTTCCATACCCTGGCCTGTGCCTTTGTATCTGCTGAGAGCTGGGGGTGGCTGGAGCTGGGCCTGGTAGAGGGCAGCCATGCAGGCTTGGACTCGAACTAGGTCTGAAATCCAGCCCTCTAGCCCTTTCTGGAAATATGCTGGAGCAGGGGTCCCTTGAGAATTGGGATCACTCCAAAGTCCAGTTACTGAGGCAGGATCTTTGGGCTTCTCCCGCAGGACCCGGAAGCCCCCACTAGGCCTGGCGAGAAAGCAGGCTGGGCCTCTCCCCAAGGCCAGTTCCCTGGGTCAGGTCCTGGTACCCTGATGCGAAGAGCCTCTGGAGCTCCCAGTTGGAGCTGTGACTAGGCTGGAATGTTCCCGGTCCAGTTCACTGCAACATCTGAAGAGAGGCTGTGGGATGGCGCCTAGCTGTCCCAGGTTTCTCAGGCTTGGAATCCCACTGGCTCTGCCTTCAGGGCCTCCTATGAGTTCTGGCCTGCCTACCCCTAGGCCTCTTGCCCTGTCTACTTCACCCTACCAGTAGCCATCAAGGGCTCAGATTTCCCAAGCCTTGCTCACAATGTTCCCTTTGACCTGAAAGCCTCCCCCCACCACCTATTATCTTCCTTTGTCTCACGAATTTCTACTTTCTTTAAGACTCCCCTTAGGAAGCCTTGCTGACCCCTCAGCCGTACCTCCACTGTATGTCCAAGTACCTGAGTACCTCCACTGTATGTCCAAGTACCTGAGTACCTCCACTGTATGTCCAAGTACCTGTGTGTACTCCAGCTGGCACTCATTGTGCTATCTCCAGCTTACTTGCTTTGTGAAGTGTCTGTCTCCTCTCACCTTGGCGATGTGGTGGTGCCCAGCACAGGACCTGCAGATGGTAGGTGCTCGGCTGAAACCAATCAATGAGTAGAGTGGTGGCTTTAAGAGTCCATCATATTCTTGTGGGTGTGTGTGGAGGAGGGGGCATTTCTGCCTGCAAATTCTTTTACCACACATAGGGCTGCCTCTCCCCTCTCTAAGTCTGGATTTTAGGCCCCCTCTTCACTCCCCCCATTCCCATTCCCTTTGTCACAACTCAATAAGGGCCATGGGAGATGGTATAGCCAAAGAGTTAAGCATGGGCCACCTGCCAGCTGAAGGACTTGACCCAAGTTTCCTTTTCTGCAAAATGGATGACAACTGTATCTTACGGTGGTTATAAGGATTAAATGTGATAATCTCCATAACTACCCCTTTCCTTCCCCTGGACTAGACTGAGCAAATGGCTTCCCTCTTTCCCAAGGAGCTGTGATGTCCTCTGGAGTGGGGAGGGCAGCTCTACGGTCTGGCTTGGCATTCTATTTACAGCAGTTCTGCACCCCTAGCCCCACCCCATACCCTCCCTAAGGCCATAACTCTCCGTATTGCTCTGGGAGGACATGGTGCTGTGGTAGATGCTCCTGGATGCGTGAGACAAATAAGTGGCTTCAGTGGCAGGTTCTCTGCTCACGCAGTTGGGTTTGGCTTTGAGTCAGAAGGCACCTCTGGCTTTATGAGCACATCCTCCGTCTGATGACTGCCTGCTGCCAGGTGCCGAGGCCCAAGGTGGGGAGCAGAGTCAGGCAGCCTAGGAACTCAGCCTTCAGGAAAATGGATTCTAAGAGTGGGCTAGCCGCCACCTCCCTGCTCTGACACTGGAGGCTTCATGGCCTGCTCTCGCTGTCCCTAAGGCCAGGAAGACAGGCAATCTTTGAGGAGGCCGAACAAAGTTGGCCGAGGGCAGAGACAGGGATGGCCTTGCCAACAGCTGGCATCCACCACTTCTCTCCAACACCCTCCTTCTCCCCACCCAGGGGCCTGGGAGGTGGAATGTAAGAGGAATGGAAGGTATGAACCCTGGAGGCAGACAAGCCTGCTTTGATCTCAGCTCTGCCACTTACTAGCTGTGTGTGACTTTGGTCAAGTGACTTCACTTTTCTCAGCCTGTCTCCTAAGCTATAAAATGGGGATAACACCAGCACATATTTCTTAGAGAGTTGTCAGGATTAAATAATGCATGGAATACATTTAGCTCAGGGTGTACATATTAAGCGACCAACAACCCATTGCCATCGAGTCGATGCCAACTCATAGCGATCCTACAGGACAGAGTAGAACTGCCCCACAGGGTTTTCAAGGAGCAGCTGGTGTATTTGAACTACCAACCTTTTGGTTAGGAGCCAAATGCTTAACCACTGTGCCACCAGGGCTGCAAGTAACCAGTAAATGGTAGCAATTTCTATTATTATTACCTGTCACTTGCTCTATTCCCAACACCTACCCAGGGTACTTCAATGCTGTTCAACCTAACAGAGTTTGAACCTGTTTAGTACTTATAATGCCTTAAAGAGAAGCTCAGTGTGCTCACGTGAGAGAAGAAAGGTGCCCATCAGGCTCTGGACAGGGATGTGCTCCCTTTCTGCCCCTCAGCCTGGAGTGCCAGATGGTGTCATTGTCCTTGCCTCTTCCATGTCCCAAAGCTCTGGGAGCTCTTGCTGCAGCCTCCCCTTGAGGGGCAGGAGGACCAAGTGCCCTGGCCTGGAGGATCAGGAGGACTGGGGCGGGATGCCTGCCTGGCTAGAAAAGTGATAGGGAGGATTAAGGATTTCACCTTTACTCAGGGCCATGCTTCTGGCTTTCCAAAGACGATTCGCAGACTTTTCTCTCCATAGAGATAACCCATGGGCAAGGATGCCAGCAGCAGAAGGGCTTCCCCTTCCCTGTGCCAGGAGCCTCAAGGGCAACTCAATCCAGCTTTGTAACCACCCTGAGTGTGGGGTGGCTGGTACAGGGGAGATGGGGCAGCTGAGAAACCCATATCCCCAAAGATCTGGGCCACAGGAGGAAAGCAAGGACATAAAGCACTCCCCCAAGTCCCAGGTTCTGGCCTCACTCTGTGGAGAGACACAGCAACTCAAGGGTTAACTCCCCCTTCCCTTGAGTCTCATCCTCATTTGTAAGGAGGAAAGGAAACCAAACCTAGAGACAGCAAGCTAGGTTCTAGAAGCCCCATCCCCTGCAGGCTGCTGCTGGGAAAGCTGTGGCACCGGCACTTGTGAGGGACCCTAGATTCCCACGCAGTGCACCCTGAAGCTCTGTCCTGGTGAGACCAAACAGCATGAGATAAAGGCTATTTGCAAGGACTTAGAGCAGTTGGTGGCCCTGGCCACACTGTTGCTCCTTAAGGCTGAGGCCTGGGTCAGGCTCCCCACAGTGTACAGCACCCACCCCACCCCAGCCACCAGCCATAGGTAGTGTTGGCACCCTAGTGAGGAGTTGGTCCTGTTTAGGAGCACTGCACCCCTGTCCAGGGGCAGTAGAGGGATCCCCAGCCTTCTCTGAGACAGTATGGTGGATGGACCGGGCCACAGTGTTCCCAGGGGAGGCCTTCTGTGTCTGAGTGGTACAGTCCTCCCCTAGAAGTGGGCAGCCTGTCCCACCCAGACCCAGGCCAGAGTGTGGGGCAGAAGAGAGGCCACAGCCAGACAGGCACAGCTATCTGGAATGGCAGTTTTGCTGCATGGGTCCCAGGCCTTGTTGCTCTCCTGAGGGATAGGGTGGGGGACTTATCCTGGCCAGGCACGTACTCCGGCAGGGTGGGGGGTGGGGAGGCAAATGTCAATGCATCAAACCTCATGGCTCTTCTCCTAGGTGTTCTTTTATTAAACACCCCAATCCCAGCTCTTCCTCCATGGGATGGAGCACAGAAGGCTGGTGACACAGCAGCCCCACAGCCTGAAACCTCACCCCTCCGCCAGCCTAGAAAATTCAGTCAGAGACTTCAGGTGCACTGTGGCCTCTTGCCACCAATCAACAGGTGGCCTGGCATCCTCAGAGAGGGCAGGAAACATGCACAGGGGCTGATGGATTTCCTGGGGGTAGGAGGCAATGGGGGCAGGGGACTTTTTTAGGCTCTGGTGTCATGTTTCAGGAGGAAGATGAGCAGGCAGGTTTACCCTGGTATGTGTCCAGGTGGTCATGTCTCCAATCCCCCACACCCCTTCCACTCAGACTGGTTCCCCTCTTCCCTTTACGTGTGCTCAGAGTACTCTGTGGCTTATAATTCTTATCTGGGAGATGGTTGATAATGTCTGTTTTCCCTTTGGACCATGAGTCTACCCGTTAAACCCCTTGCCATCGATTCCAACTCATAGAGACCCTATAGGACAGAGTAGAACTGCCCCATAGAGTTTCCAAGGAGCACCTGGTGGATTTGAACTGCCAACCTTTTTGGTTAGCAGCTGTAGCTCTTAACCACTATGCCACCAGGGTTTCCCATGATCTACAGGGTGGTAGCATTAGGATGGCAAAGGCTATGCTTGTCTTCATTGCTGTCTCCCAGCACTTGTCACAGGGCCTGGCACATAGTAGGTGCTCAGTATACATTTGGCGAATTAATTGATTAAAGGATAAATTCCTCCAAAAGATCCCATGAGCTCTCAAAGAGGGCAGGGATTGCTTCTTGTTTATTTTTGTGTTCCCAACCCCTGTCAAGTTACCTGGTACAAGATAGGTACTCACTAAATTGTGTGGGATGGAAGACTAACTGGGATTAGTGGTGGGCAAAGAGGAGCCTTTGCAGATGTGTTAAGGAGACTCTTTATCTCTTCCCATCCATGAGGCAAGGACTTGGCCTTCTCCCCTAGGTAGCCTACCTGGGAACAAAGGGGTCCCAGCAGGGCTGAGAAGCGGAAGGGCAGTACTGACTGTGGAAGAGGATGGGAGATGAGGCCCTGGGTGGGCTGAATTGAGAGGTCTCTTCCAGGCAGGTTGCTGTGCTTAGGTGAATAGGGAAGCTCTGTGGGAGGAGCTGGAGGAAAGCTCTCACCTCTGGGAAAGTTCAGGGAAGACCCCAGGGTGGTAGCAGGCTAGGAGTCCAGGCCAGGGCCAGAGGCCGTGGTCAGAGCCTCCTGAGGGTGGGGACTCTGGCCAGGGCTCCCACAAGTGCCACTCTTCAAACTTGAGGGTCTTGTGGTCATGCAAGTCTCTGGATTTCAGGCCACCCCCTGTCTCAGAACACCCGGGGAACTGAAGAGCCCAGGGAACAGGGGTCTTTTGCTGGGCTTGGGGTAGACGCCCTGCTCTGTCAGCAGAGCATCAGCGCTGCGGCCTGGAGGTGCGGCTCCCCCAGGCCCTCTGATCAATGAGTGCTCTCTGGGCCCGCTTGGGCTGTCAGGATACACTGGGGAGGAGGTAGTCTCCTGGGACCCAGGTTCTGACCCTAAACACACATGTCGTCTGGGGTTGGAGCCCAAGCCCACCTCTCACAGCCTGAAAGTGACAAGCCATAAAGTGAGGACCTCTCTTAGCTGCCAAACCCGTTTTGTCCGCACCTTGGTGGGCAGCTGGAGTGCCCTCACATAGTCCCCACCCCGACAAGGGTTTGTCTGAGCATCTATCTGACAGCCCTGAATCATGATAAGGGTCTTCACAGGTGGCAGCCCTGGCCTTCCCAGTGTCAAAATCTGTGCTAGATGTCAGGATTTGAAATCAGAGCTTACGTGCAGCTTGAGAAATAATTTAACCTTTAACTCTTGCTTTGAGCGTTGCAAAAAAACCCAAACCAAACTAAACCAAAAGAAAATGTGAGGAACTGACTAGCAGGCAAGTAGAGAGGTACTATTTCAAAGGCTCCATTTGAAACGAAACAAAAACTTAACTTCCTTTTACTCAATGATAGAAATATTTACCTAGTATGGATGCAGGCTAGAGTGTGTGGACACGAAGAGGATTTTTTTTTCCCTGCACAAAAGGTTTACCATCAAACTTGGCAGGCCCGAGCTGTTTTGATAAAGGGCGACATGGCTTCCAAGGAATGGACTATTTTTCTATGGAAACAGCATCTCATCAATTGGAAGACCTCCAGCAGTGCTGAGGCTGGGGGTGGGGGTGCGGGTGGGGAGGTAGGTCTCTGTCCTGAGCCGCCTCTGTCTCTGGCTGCAGCCCCAAGAGACTTACCGAAATAATGGTCCTCATCACGAGCTGACTCAGAGAGGAGCCGACATATGTAATTGTGAGCCCACTTTTTTTTTTCTTCCAAATCTAAAGCTAAATGTGTTGGTTTCAGTAGGTGACCGCCGCCTAGGTGGCTTGTGTCGCGAGGCCGGGCTCGGGTCTGAGCAGGCACAAGGGCCTGCTCCAACAGGTGTGGAGCGGGTGCGCCCCGGCTCGCGCGGGGCCTCTCTCCCAGTAACTGGTCAGACCCGAAGCCGAAGGGCGCCGGGACAGACCTGCGAACCGCCCGCGGCCTCTTTAGAGGGGTGGGGGAAGCGGAGGACCGAGCTGCATTCTCTCTGTTCCCCTCCTTAAACTCCAGCGTCCTCCATTCGCTGCGCTGGGGTGCGGCCTACTGAATCACAGGTCCCGAAATCGGGGCGGCCGTGACAGCACAGTCGAAGCTGCCAAGAGGGCCGCGGAGGGGCGGGAAGGGAGCGCACCGAGTCCGCCAGAATGTACCCTGCGCGTGCTGAGCGGGGCGTGGGGCTGCCCGGCCACCTGTGCGGGCGCGCACTGGCTACGCCACCGCCCAGGCCTGGGGCGCACAGAGCGACGGAGCGTGCCGAGGGCGGGGCTGGAAGTCGCGGTCCCGCTAGGTACCGCGGAGGAGAGAAGCCGAGGTGGTTCTGGCGTGCGCGTCTTTCCTGGCCGGGCCTCTCGGAGCGCAGCGCCGGCGCTCCGGGCGTCCGAAGAGCCGGCGTGCACCCCATTCGCCCCCTGGCGGCGCCGGGGACACGGCGGGCTCCGCCGCCGCCGCCACCGCTGCCGCCACGGCGGAATGAGCTGTCCACAGCAGCACCGGGCGCCGCCGTAGGTCACGCAAGAATCTGGCTGAGGGCTGAGAACTCGGGAATCAGCCCGCCCTTGGGTGGAACGTGAGATGGTGTGATGAGGCCATTAGGTTTTGGAGTTTTTCCTGCCTCCATGTCCGAAGAGTCTCTTCAGCATGATGACTGGACACCCAAGGACCTGATTCTAGACGTGTCCTCCCTCTCATTCTCACTCTTTCTGGGAAAACTCCCCATATCTCCCCTCCCTCTGCGGTTACCAGACAAGGCCGCTATGGCTGGCCCAGCCACACCCAGGACCCGCCACACTCTGGACCTTTTGGCAGGCAGGGAACTCTGAGAAAGTGCCTGGAGGCTATTAGGAGGATCAGCATTCAACGCAGTCAGAGGAGGGCCGTCGGGAGCCTGGCACTGCTCTAGGCCTTGTGGGAGGTAAAAGCCCTTGCCCTCTGGGTGATTCCAATCTCGGAAGACAAACACGCTACAAAGACAATTGGCACAGCAAGTGGGCTGGCTTCAGGAGCCTCAGGGGAGGGCCTGGTGGGGATGGGCTGGAGTGTGAACATGGGAGCCATCAGGGCTTGCCAAGTGGTCAGGATTTGGAAAGAGAGAGAGTACTCCTAGCCCAAACTGGAGTGGAGTGGAGGGCTGGTGAGGGAGAACTAGGGGAGCCAACCCCAGAAACCCAGTAACGTCTGCTTCTGCAATGGGAAAGACAGGGATGGAGGGAGAGTTAAAGGTTGGAAGCCCCTCTGGGTAGCAGCAGTAGCCTACTCTGAGGTGCTGGCTGCGGTAGGCAGAGGCAGGCTGCCGCTTGCTTTCACAGTCCGGAGAGGCAAGTGTGCAGGTGGAAAAGCAGGGGCCTGGGGTTACTTCAAGAGGATGGGTCATATGTTACCAATTATTAAAAAAAAAAAAGAGGTTGGGTCAGACTCATTAGGAAGGAGGATGTCCCAGTCTTGCAGGAGAGGGAGCAGGAGCAGCTCCAGGTGAGGTGCAAATTCAAAAAGATGGGGGTGGGGAAGCAGCATATAGGTCTGGGACACTAAGGACCAGAAGCCTCCTGGGGAGCAGGAAGGCAGGAGCCAGTGTAAGGGACCGGCAGGGGGCTCAGGGCTTTAGAACCTCAGACCCACCTCAGAGTTGGCCATAGCTGACAGTCTGGCTGGGTCAGGTTCTGCCCCACTTCCCGTTCCATATTCCTTACTGTAGTAATCTCAGGTAATTGAGGAGACCCCTTCCCACCCAGCCTCTGGCTTTGTACAGAAGATGCGGCAAACTCAGAATGAAATTTCTAGTCCTCATTGCATCTTCCTGCCCAAATTTGCCCAGGGAAGGTCTCAGGGCTGCTTGTACCTTGTCTCAGTCTTTGAAAAGCCACCTTTCTGATGGGTGGAGACAGACAGACCATCATGCTCCATATCAGTGATATGTCTCCCTTCTTGGCCTTGGCTTCCAGAAAGGTCTGTACATGTCCAGGGCTGGGCTGCCTCATGGTAAGCTCCCAAGCGCTGTGATGGGGTCTCAGAGTCAGACCTGGCAGACAGACTGAGGAGCCGAAACACCCAAGCACTGGCTATTGCCAGCACCTCCATGGGGAACTCTGCCTCAGGAGATGAGCTAGGAGAGGCAGGGGCTGGCTGTCCAGAGCCAGCAACCACAAGGAAGGGTTTGGGCAATGAGACTCCCCTGCAACCCAGCAGTTAGACAGGGCAGGCTGTGAAGCATTCATCAAGTATGGCAGCTTCAGAGGAGGCAGAGAGGGGAGGACAAGCACTGTCACCAAATCCTGCCATGGTGATGGCTTTGTCAGGGCGTTCCATAGGAGTGGGCCAGCATGCGCTAGGGGGGCAAGGAAGCACCATTTAGAGGGCTAGGGTCGAGAGTCTTCTGGGATAAGAGTGGGGTTCTGGTGTGTGCAGGGACAGGGCTAAGGGAAGGAAGAAAATGGTCCTGGCCCAGGCCAGGTTTACTTCCTTTTGCAATCAAATCAGAGCTGAAGAAAAGCCTCCATTTACTCATGCTCTGCCTGAATTCCTTCGGGACCATGCTCTGCAAGGGGCTTGGGGGAAAACAGGGAGAAGCATGGCTCATTTCTTCACGTCTGATGCTTACCCTCTCTCCCTTGGAACATGCCCCAGAAGGGAATATGATCTCCCAATCACCTTTCCCTGCCACTCCTTTTTAAAATTTATAAACACAGCCACCAATTTCTAAGCCCCCATTATGTGCCAGGCACTGTGGTAAGCATGTCAACGCATGACCTCGTTCACTCCTCACAGTAGCTCAAAGGCCCACCATCCTGACTCCTTGACTGGCTCTGGTTCCCAACACCAGCCAGGCACAGGGGGTTGGAGTCTGTTCCCTAAGCCAATATAGGGGACACAGTCCAGTCTTGGCGTCACTCACCACGTGATGGCTCAGTAAATATTAATTAACTCTTAGGACAAGCTGCACTTTGACTCACCTCCAGCTAATAAAATAAACCTGCCATGTAAATCAGAGGGGACAGAGAAACGTTAGGCTGCGCCAAGAAGAAATTGGGCTGAGGGAAAGTAAGACTGCTGGGCTCCAAGTGGAAAAATCATCTTGGTCTGCTCTGGATCTCTTTGAATTCTTAAAAGCTAGGGCCTGAGTGGTGGGGATGGGGAATAACCCACCACTCAGAGAAAGCCTCACTCCTGAAGCCCTGAAGAATTGGGAGGAGGGAGGCAGGGTGCCGAGCACCCACAACAGGATGAGAGCTCTCTAAGGAAACAAGACAGACAGCACTGTTGCCCACCCCCACCCCCACCCCCACCCCATCCCACTCTATTCCGATCCCTGAGGCATCATTTATTGATGGTCCTAGGTCAGCTGTGGGAGGACCAGGATCCATGGGAAAGATGTGGTGTGAAATCCCCTGTACTGGTAGTCTCTCCCCATACCAACTGGACGTTGAGTATTGATTGAGCCAGCAGGTGCTTCGCTGGGCTCTGCTTCCTTTCTGTTCGTTCCTTAAGAAAAAAAGCCATGGCAATGCCCCAGGTCCTCTGGAGGCCTGGGTCCCCCTCTGATCCTACTGGGAGATTGGGACAAGAAATTTAACCTCAACAGTCTGGTTTCCTTCTCTGTAAAATGGGAAAACAGCAATATTTGCCTCATGAGTTGACTATACGGATTCACAAAGAATGTAAAACACTGAACACTGTCTCACCCAAAGTAAGGGCTCAGTAAGTGGTAACTATTATTATTATGAAGATTGTATCTGGTTTATAATAACCCCGATAATGCTGGGCAGTCTTGAGACATAGCCTGAGTAGCTGCTGTGACTGGGCCCTAAACTGTCACTTTGAAGGTGGCTATTCTCCTGTATGTAATAAGGGAGAACATCATCTCAAAATAATGTCATAAAATGAGATAAGGGCGAGGGCAAGGGCAGACAAGTGTGGGAATTGCTGAGAAAGGCTGTAATCATGCAGCAGGATTTCTGTGCCCCTTCCCCTACCATCCGAGTCCCTCGCTATAGCCACTGGGACCCCTCACCCTTCAGAGCCCCATCCCTCCTCCTCCCCTGGGCTAAGGCTCGGCATGTGGCTCAGAAGGTAGAGGCCAACCCTGGGGACCTGTGGATCATAGCAGGCAGCTCCCCACCCTGTCCTCTCCAAGGGGAAGATGCACCTGTCACCACAGTGGGCCAGCAGGAGCCCTGCAGAGTCCCCCAGAGTGGCTAAGGAGGCACAAGACAAACATTTACATTCAACACATTGGAGCAAACTAAATGTGGTTCTCAAAAGCTCAGACTTGCAAGCTTTGGAGAAGTCCCAGGTTTGGCTCCTTTTAACTCCCAAGCAAATTCTTGTGGGATGTTGCAATTACTTGTGACAATCCCTTTCCCTGCCTAGGACTTTGATTTCAGACTTAAACATGTAAAACTGGGTGGCTGGCTAAGCCTTGAGCAATTTGGGGGTGGGGTGGGGTGAGGGCTGGTCAGGGAGAATTCTCTGCAGCATGTTGTTTGGAAGTGGAATCTCGAGGAATCAGCAGCTCGGTTTGTGCTACCAGAACTTTTCAGCCACTGTTATGGATTCAATTATGTCCACCCAAAATATGTGTTGTAGTTCCTAATCTCTATGCCTATGGTTCGCTAGGAGTCGGAATCAACTCTAAGGCAGTGGGTTTTTATGCCTGTGGTTATAATCCCATTTGAGAAGGGGTTGTCTTTGTTATGTTAATGAGACAGGATTAGTGTTGGGTGTATCCTGAGTCAATCTCTTTTGAGATATAAAAGAGATTAAATGCAAGCTTGCAAAAAGAGATGGGGTAAGATAGATGCCAAGACACCTGGAGATCTCCAAGGAGCTAGGAAGCAGAAGCTGAAGAGACAAGGACCTTCCTCCAGAGCTGAAAAAGCCTTCCCTTGGAGCTAGCGCTCTGAATTTGAACTTCCAGCCCCCTAAACTGTGAGAAAATAAATTTCTGTTTGTTAAAGTCATCCACTTGTGGTATTTCTGTTATAGTGGCACTAGGTAACTGCTATAAGACAGCCAGGGTGGCAGTTTCCTGTCCCTGAAATCTGTTCACTGTGCTGGAGTGGCTCATTCTGTCCTTTGAAATGCAAATGTCTAGGAATCATTTTCTGTGATAATCTCTATGTTAGAGTAACTTTCAATCACTGTAATAAATTCCACAGCCCTTACCGTGAAATCTTATCCCCTGGATAAGCAGCAGGTAAAGATACATCAAGGCCACATGGGCTATTTTAGTGGTAACTTGTGCTGACCTGGCCCCAGAGGAGCCTGCGCCTGGAAGCAGAAGAAGGTGATGTCAGGAGGACGGAGAGGATGCAGAAAGAGGAAAAGAGTGTGGCTGGGCAAAGGGTGTCTGGGTGTTTGGGCTCTGTGGCTTTACTGGGTACTGAGGTGTATATGCAAATGCTTTGGGCAAACTGCCAATGTCTTTCCTTTGCTATTGTACCTGGCCTTAAAGCACTTTCAGCTCTTCTGGGGATGAGGTGGGGACCTGGGCCCTGCACTGGGCTCCTGTTTCCTATTTCCCAGCAACCACATGTGGTCTGAGAGCTGACACCATACAATTTTAGTTTGGGCTCTTTTGACTTTCACACTGGCAACAAAACAGCTGGATACTGCTGTCCCTGAAAGAGATTTGAGCAGAAGGGCAGGGCCTTCTTGCATGACCCCCTAGGTCTTTAGCAGCCAGCCTGACCTAGCAGCCTGCTTCTTGAGGCTGGTGCACATGACAGAGATCAGAGATCAAAGTGGCTACGGGATTCCTAGACACTCTGAGGGCTTCAGGCTGCTGAGCAGAGTCATAGGCTGGTTGTTGACAAATCTGAGGTAATAAGCGCTTGTCTTTAGTGTGGGCAGCTGGCTTAGATTTATCAACACTACGATTCCTCCAAACACCCTGTGTGCTCTCCTCTCCTTCCAAGAGCATCTTGTGTTGACAAAGCTTGGAAATAACACAACAATGTGAAGAGAGAGGAGAAGGTCGGAATGAGTCTAAGTTTCAGATCAGTTGGCTCCTCAGGGAAGTTCAGACTAAAGGAAACAGTAGGCCGTTGTCCTACTATAGGGTTACTACGAGTTGGAGTTCACCCAAAGGGAATGTTGTTGTTGTTGTTGTTGTTTTTTAACTCTTAATGGGAAGTTTTGGGATACTTGATGGAGCAAAATAAGAAGAGAGCATCTATGAAAATGAGATGTGAAGACATTAGAGAAGAGAGATGGGAAAATCCTCCTGGAGTTCTCTCGGGTTCTGGAAAGATAAAGCTCAGAATTCCTAAGCAAAAGTAAGTGTCCAGCTGTTGAATCCATTGTCTGAGGGGGAAAAGGGAATGTGTAAGCTAGGATCACAGGACATGGCAATACAAGGGCCTGGTGGCTCAGGATACCAGCCTAGGGAAGCTGAGGGAATGCAGGAGTCACGGGAAAAGAGAATGTCTCCCCTGAAGGCATTTAAGAACATAGCTGAGATATTCTGTTTTTTGAAGGAAAAAATATGCAAGAATAGCAAAACAATTTTGTGAAAGGAGAAAAATATACTGTATCAAAACATTCCCAAAAGCTACAATAACTAAAATGATGTGGCACTGGTACAAAAATCCAAACATACGTCAGTGCGACAGAATCAGGAAACGACTCCATGTATTTATGGGAGTTTGGGATATGATAAGAGTAGTATTTCAAATCACCTGGAAGAGGATGGCCTAAATAATAAATATGTTGGGAAGCATGCAACATCATTCATAAAAATAAATTCCAGATGGATTAAAGAATTAACATAGAAACACAACTATAGAAGAAATACAGGAGAATATGTTTATTATCTGGGGATAGGGAGGCCCTCTTAAAAAAAACATAAAATACAAAGCCACAAAGGAGAGCGTTGATAAATTTGACTACATCAAAATAAAAAGCCTCTTTATAATCCAAGGTACCATTAATAAAGTTAAACCAGTCTGCCTGAACTGAGGGGTGGCTCATTCTGACGGGGAGGTGATGGCAAGGCTAGATGGCCTTGGAGGCCTGTCTGCTTCCTCCCAACTCCCTATATCAGAAGTCAGAGCTCACAAGGAAGCAAATAAATACTGGAGGGTGATTTCTGCTTATTGTTTATCATCCCCAGAGCCCTGCAATCCAGAAGTAACTCAAGGCATAGCTATTAGGAACCAGCTCAAAACAAGTGGGTTGAATGGAACAGTGTACAGGAGATGGTAAACAAAGATGGGAGGAGTGTAAAATTCTTCTGGCCCTGGGTGAGGGGTGGGAGGAAGGGCAGCCTCTGACAGTTTTCATGGTCTCCAGCCCTATGCCCATCTTTCACAAAGTGAATGTGGCTCAGGAAGCTCCTTCCAAGACCTCATCTTCCCTGCATAGACAGCATTTTGGAAAAACACGTAGAGAAAATGTAGGTGTTTGTGAGCTTTAACAGCTTCCACGAGACCCCTCAGACCTAAGGGGATCAGGATAGTCTGGGGATGATGACCCATGCTCCGACCCCCCATGGTACTGATCATGGCTGTGCCCATGTTCTTGGGTGGGCTGGGTGGCCCTGTATGGCTTCATGGCTCCAGGTCAAAGGCCTATGTCCAGAGACTGGGCTCTGTTTCGTTTCTAGAGAACACTCCAACTCAAAGCCCCCAAAGAGAAGGGAAACTCTTGTCCCATGGAGCCTTCTTCAGCTAACTCACCCTGTGAGGATGGGGCCTTGCTCTTGGGAGAGCCCTGGAGACCACTGTGCTCAGCTACTCTCACAGCCCATATTTCCCACTTGTGAGCTCACCCTGAACTCACAGGGCATTTTCCTGATTCGGGTAGGGTGACAGTTACATCCAAGTCCTGGGAAACCTTTGTGGTATTCTGATGCCATCCAGTAAGCTGGGCTGAGCACAAGGACCTTGAGTTTGAGAGGAGGGGGAAATGCTCAGCAAGGGAGGTAGATGATATTTTCTAATGTGAATGAGGGGCTACGACATTAAATGATGGGTGTTCAGAAAAGCAGGAAACAGAACCAGGACTGGCCTGAATTGGGGTGGAGCTTCAATGCTGGAATCATATTCCCAGAAGCATCAGACAATGTAGTAGGCCCCAACTTGGCTTTCAGAGAGATGGTTCAGAGTTTGAAGGGTGAGGAGTAAGGAGTAAATAAGCACAGCTAGGGACAAGACCAAGGTACCTGACCTCTCATAAAAAGAGGTAAGGAGGAGCCACTGGCCCCTGGGAAACTAATGCTTAGCTTCAAAGTTTCCAAAAAGAAAGAAAACAACTCCTTTGTATCAATGAACGAACAATGGCTACACACCAACTAGGTACAAACATTTAAATGAGGGCAACTTAAAGAGATCCCTCAGCCTCCCTCCCCAACTATAACTGCCACCAATACACACATAGCAAAGTCCCCTGGCCCGGCCTCCTACCTCCAAGATGACATCAAGCCCTTCTACCCATCTGACACAAAATATGGGAACCAAATTTCAGGGAAAGTAGAGGATATTTAGCTAGCTCAAACCCCTCAACTTTCCAAGTGGATATGGCAGGCTCCAACAAGCAAACACAGTTCCAACAGGGAGAGGAGCTGTCCTCCCTCACACTTAAGTTACCCTCCAGGCCCTTCTTACCAACAGTCCTGATGACCGGTCAGGCTGAAGGATGCAGCCTCTCAGAGACCCCCTAGAGGAGGGTTCATCTCCACTCTTAGATAAGGATCAGTGATTCTGAACCTACTTGGGCCATGACCTTCCCGGAGGGTTTTGATAAAAGCTATGGGTTCTCTTCCCAGAAAAATGTACATGGGCTACATACAATGGAATATAACTATAAAGAAAAGAAGCCCTGGTGGCGCAGTGGTTAAGAGCTCAGCTGCTAACCAAAAGGTCGGCAGTTCTAATCTACCAGTCATTCCTCGGAAATCCTATGGGACAGTTGTACTCTGTCCTACAGGGTCACTATGAGTTGGAATTGACTCCAAGGCAATGGGTTTGATTTGGTTTGGGGTATAATGAGGAATCTGCAAAACATCTTATAACATGGATCGATCTGGAGGCCATTGTGCTGAGTGAAATAAGTCAATCACAAAAGGACAAATATTGTATGGTATCACTTTTATAAAAAGTCAAGAACAGGTATACATACAGAAAACAATGTGCTTTTATGGTTACTAGGGATGGTGGGAGGGGGGAAGAGCGGAGATCACTTTCTAGATAGCAGACACCTGTTATTTTTGGTGATGGGAAAGTTATACCCAATATGGGTGAAATCTGTACAGCTTATCCAAGGTAAATGAAGACACTAAGAAGTATGCCAGAATGAGGGACAATGTTGGTAAATGCTATAACATTCAATTTTGCAACAACAAAAACAACAAAAAAAAGTGTGTAGTTACATAGGCAGACATGTATGCACATATGTGTATAGGAAGGCACATGCGAGTGTACTGGTGTGTATGTATAGGTGTATCTGTAGGCATATGTATATACATGTCTGTGTGTACTTCATATGTATAATAGACCACATGGGGGCACAGTTACCAATATCTCCTAGACATAACCAAACACCTTACAGGATTGGCTTACTGAGTTTGAAAGCTTGGGACCAGTCTCATGGGACAACTTGGTCAATTGGCATAACATAGCTCATAATTATAATGTTCTACATCCTACTTTGGTGAGTAGCATCTGGGATCTTAAAAGCTTGCAAGCAGCCATCTAAGATATAAAATTATTGGCCTCTCTTTTTTTTTTTTTTACTCATCTGGAACAAATGAGAATGAAGGAAACCAAAGACTCAAAGACAAAATAAGTCCACAGGACTAACGGTCCACATGAACTACGGCCTCATCTAGCCTGAGACCAGAAGAACTAGATGGTACCTGGCTATCACTATGGACTCTACTGACCAGGGACACAACAGAAGGTCCTGGATAGAAAGGGATAAAAATGTAGAACAAAACTTAAATTCCAAAAAAAAGCC
Organism: Elephas maximus indicus; assembly: GCF_024166365.1. Classification (NCBI taxonomy): domain Eukaryota; kingdom Metazoa; phylum Chordata; class Mammalia; order Proboscidea; family Elephantidae; genus Elephas; species Elephas maximus. The sequence goes on along the minus strand of NC_064820.1, from coordinate 153,345,918 downwards.
AAACCTACTAGACCGGAAGAGACTAAAGGATCCCCTGAAACTATCACCCTAAGATACCCTTTGAACTTGGAACTGAAGAATGGCTTATAAAATAAACAATGTCACTTGTGAATACTGTGCTCCCTTAAATAATCAACTATATGAGACCAAATGGTCAACATTTACCCTGAAACAAAGATGAGAAGCTAAGGAGAGGCAGGGAAGCTAGATTATGGAAACAAAGAGAATGGAAATAATGAGAATGTTGACACATTGTGAAAAATGTAACCAATGTCAAGGAACAATCTGTATAAAAATTATTAAATGGGAACCTAATTTGCTGTGTAAACTTTCACCTAAAACAGGATAATACATTTTTTAAAACGCACATGTGTATACATGGGTATAACGTTGCTTAAAATTTCAGAAGCTTTACAGACCCCCAAAAGCCCTAGCTTGAGAATTCCTGCCAAAGGCAAATGGATCCTATCTTTTTTTTTTTTTTAATGCAAGAGCTATTTCCCAGGGCTGATTAAGTGCTACCTCAGATGTCCAACAGGTAAATTAATATTCAGCATTGACCTCTAGTCATCCCATGCCCTTGGCAGATGGCAGAATCTCTGCTGTTGTCTGTAGCCAGAAGGAAGCAGAACCCCTAGGCTGAGGCCACGTTTTGTTTTTCAAAGGAGCACTCTCCTCCACCCCTACCTGAAGGCCTCAGACACTCCAGGCTTAGAACACAGACACCAAGAGACAAACCAAAAATAAATCTGATCCAGTGTTCAACCAGACCTGTGAAGAGGGAGCCACAGGCTGGTTCCTTCCTGGGTTGGCAGGAGAAAGACATGAGAGCGGGCCCAAAGCCGAAATGGGAGCAGGTCAGAATGGGCCCCCATCCTCCAGCTAAATGCAGACTAGCTGATCATTCTAGAGAGGCAACCGCTCATTTCATAGGGCTTTCACCTGGAATGCAAAGGCTGCTGGAGGCAGAGTCCTAAATTAAACATTTCTCTTCCTTGTCTGTATAATAACAACAATGAAGAAAAGGATAATGATAGCATTTATTGAACATTTACTGTGCCAAACACTGTGCTATAAGCTCTTGGCATAAATTATTTCATTTTACCTTCCCCAACAATCAAATGAGGAAGGCTCTCTTGTTACCCCATCTATAGATGAGGAAATTGAGACTCAGAAAGGTTAAGTAGTGTTGCTTATGGCCATAGAGCTAGAGCCTGGATTTGTACCCAGTCTGATTTCAAACCTAATACTTTTAACCCTCATCACCATGCTCCTTCCTAAAAGTCTGGGACTCAGACAAAGGCTTTGGAGTCCACCCGTCTGATGGGATGACCACCAGAGTGATGATCCCATCTCCAAGTCCCTGCCTCCCCATCACCATCTGCTGCCTGCTATGCAGCAACCTGATTCTCACCAGAGACTCATTTTATGGAGAGTTGGTTGGAAAACCCCTCAAGCTGTATCCCCTGTCTCTATATGGCTTTGCCATTTGGGTCCGTACTCCATAGCCCTAAATTTATCCTGGGACCTAAATTTATTTTAAACTCGGCTGAGCCAAGCAGCCTCACATTTTCTCCTCAGGTGTGGAATCAAGGAGGAAAACACTTTTCTACTTCATATCTGGAAAATTTGTAGGGGTGGGGCTAGTTGTCACCACTCCCATTTTAAAAACTGGATGGGGTGGTGCTAAAGAACAGAGAGTAGAGAAGCCAATAGTTGGTGAAATGTCACCATTGGCGTTGGTGCTCTATGGAGGCCATTCCTCTCTAGTCACTTCCCACCCCTCAGTTTGGAAATAGGGCCTGTTGTTGTTATGGAACCCTGGAAGCACAGCGGTTAAGAGCTCGGCTGCTAACCAAAAGGCTCGGAGCTCAAATCCACCAGTAGCTCCTTGGAAACCCTATGGGGCAGTTCTACTCTGTACCATAGGGTTACTATGAGTCAGAATCAACTCAACAGCAACAGTTTTTTTTGTTTGGTTGTTGTTATGTGGCATCAAGTCACTTCTGATTCCTAACGGCCTTACGTACAGTAGAACAAAGCATCGCCCGGTCATTGCTATGTTTGTGCCCACTGTTGCAGCCACTGTGTCAATCTATCTCGTTGACAGTCTTCCCTTTTTTTTGCTAACCCTCTACTTTACCAACCGTGATGTCCTTCTCCAGGGATTGGTCCCTTCTAATAAAAAACCAAAAACTAAACCTGTTACCGTCAAGTCGATTATGACTCACAGCAACCCTCTTAAAACCCAAAAAAACCCATTGCTGTCAAGTTGATTCTGACTCATAGCAACCCTATAGGACAGAGTAAAACTGACCCCTAGGGTTTCCAAGAAGTAACTGGTGGATCTGAACTGCCAACTTTTTGGTTAGCAGCCATAGCTCTTAACCACTGCGCCACCAAGCCTCCGTCTCTTCCAATAACATGTCCTTAGTATGTGAGATGAAGTCTCGCTATTCTCACTTCTAAGGAGCAGTCTGGCTGTACTTCTTCTAAGACAGATTTGTTTGTTCTTCTGGCAGTCCATGGTATATTCAATATTCTTTGCCCAGCACAATAATTCAAATGCACCAAATCTTCTTCAGTCTTCCTTATTCACTGCCCAGCTTTCACATGTATATGAGGCATTTGAAAATATCATGGCTTGGGTCAGGTGCATCTTAGTCCTTAAAGTAACATCTTTGCTTTTCAACACTTGAAAGAGATCTTTTGCACCAGATTTGCCCAGTGCAATAAATACATCATCTGATTTCTTGACTGCTGCTTCCATGGACATTAATTGTGGATCCAAGTAAAATGAAATCCTTGACAACTTCAGTCTTTTCTCCATTAATCATTATGTTTCTCATTGGTCCAGTTGTGAGGATTTTTGTTTTATGTTGAGGTGTAATCCATACTGAAGGCTGTAGTCTTTGATCTTCATCAGTAGGTGCTTTAAGTCCTCTTCACTCTCAGCAAGCAAGGTTGCCTCATCTGCATATCACAGGTTGTTAATAAGTCTTCCTCCAATCCTGATGCCATATTCTTTTTCATACAGGCCAGCTTCTCGGATTATTTACAGATTGAGTAAATATAGTGAAAGGATACAACCCTGATGCGCACCTTTCCTGATTTTAAACCATGCAGTATTCCCTTGTTCTGTTCAAATGACTGCCTCTTGGTTTATGTAGAGGTTCCCCATGAGCACAATTAAGTGTTCTGGAATTTCCATTCTTCATAATTGTCATGGATTGAATTGTGTCCCCCCAATTACCTGTCAAATTGGCTAGGTTATGATTCTCAGCCTTGTATGATTGTTTACCATTTCATCATCTGATGTGATTTCCCTGTGTGTTGTAAATCCTATCACTATGCTGTTAACGAGATGGATTAGCAGCAGTTATATTGATGAGATCTACAAGATTAGATAGTGGCTTAAGCCAATCTCTTTTGAGATATAAAAGAGAGAAGCCAGCAGAGAGACATGGGGACCTCATACCCCACCAAGAAGCAGGAGCCAGGGGAATAGCACACCCTTTGGACCTGGGGTCCCTGAGCTGAGAAGCTCCTAGTCCAGGGAAAGATTGATGACAAGGACCTTCCTCCAGAGCTAACAGAGAGAAATCTTTCCCTGGGAGCTGACGCCCTATATTTGGACGTTTTGCCTACTAGACTGTGAGAGAATAAGTTTCTCTTTGTTAAAGCCATCCACTTGTGGTATGTCTGTTATAGCAGCACTAGATGACTAAGACATCCATAATTTGTTACGATCCACACAGTCAAATGCCTTTGCATAATCAATAAAACACAGGTAAACAGCTTTCTGGTATTCTCTGCCTTCAGCCAAGATCCATCTGACATCAGCAATGATATCCCTTGTTCCATATCCTCTTCTGAATCTTGCTTGAAAAATAGGGCCAATCATGCCTCAAATAGCTAGTCTCTTCCCTTCCCTCAACTGGTGGATTTGAGGAAGAATGAGTGCCCAGCTCAACAAAAGAAAAGCCCAGAAGAATGCTGCCCATCATATGCTCAATTGGCCAAGGTGCCGCCAAAGGTATGCCAAATGGCTGAAGCTCAACATCAGTGCTTTGGGGGCAAATAGGGACAGAGTGAGCACCAAGCTCTGTGCTGAGTTCGCAGTTAATGTATTTGCCCACGGACTCATCTGGAGATGAAATAGCTAGAGGAGACACTGAGACCTATTCGGAGGTGGGAGGTACAGAAACTAAGAAGAGTTGGCAGCATGCAGAGGAAACCATCTCATCTTTAGGGTCCCTGTCCTGTGCCACCTGTAGGCCAGAGGTCATTAAAAAGCAGAATAACAGTACCTGCATTCAAAATGGATGAGGAAGTCAGTCCAGAGACACAGCGGACTCCCAAAAAATGGCCTGGACTCTCTGGAGTCCAGTCATTTAGTCAACAAATGTTTACTGAGTGTCTGCTGTGTGCCAGACTGGGATGGGCACCAGGGATGCCACAGTGAGTCCTGTCCTCACAAAGTCAGACCATTGACAGAAAAAAAAAAAAAAACAAAAAACCGAAGAAGACAATTCTGGAGAATGATAAGCACTAGGAACAGAAGCACTGAAACAGAGGAGTGAGAGAGTGATGGGGGGGCACTTCAGTCTGGGTTGTCGTGGGGGGGTCTCTTTGAGGACATGCCATGGGAGCAGAGGCCTGGTTACGAAAAGGGCCAGCTATGCAAGATCTAGGGGAAGTATGTTCCTGCCACAGGGAAGAGCAAGGACAAAGGTTGGCAATGGGCTTGGTTCATTCAAAACACAGAAAGACGATTGATCAGTACAGCTTAAGAAAAATGAACAAGGGGGTAAAAGAAGGGATAGAAAGCTGGAGAGTTAGGCAGGGGCCAGAGGATACTGGTAACCACAGTGGAGTTAGACTTTTAGTCTAAGTGTGATGGGAAGCAGAGGAATGACATCATCCAATTAGCATTTTTTTAAAAGATCACTCTGGCTGCTGCATGGAGAATGGATTGCAGGGGGCAAGAGGGACAACAGGGAGACCAGTGAGGAAGCTGTTAGGTGAGAAAATGAGTGACCATATCATTTGTCATCCAAACTGGGATACTTATGAAAATGAACAGGAGTGCCTCAAACAATTAAGCAGGGACAACAGGCATAACCAGGGCCATCTAAGGCAAAGTGAAACATATGGACATTCTGGACACAATAAACTAGAGCAATAGTTCTCGAAGTGTGGCATTTGGACCAACAGCATCAGCATCGCCTGGGAACTTGTTAGATATGCAAATTAACAGGCCCTTTACCCCAGACCCACCAAATCAGAAACTCTAGGGATGGGCCCCACAGTCTGTTTGAACAAGCCCTTCAGGTGATTCTGATGAGGGCTAAAGTTTGTGAACGAAGGAGCCGGGTTGACAGTGGTGGAGGAGGTGAATCGTGGCCAGACAGTGAATACATTTTGGGTGTGGGGGTGAAGGAAACTAGAATCTGGAGAGAGTTGTTTGTGGCTTGAGCAACTTGTGTATGATGTAAGCTTCTGCTTCAGATGTGTGAAGTCGGAGTGCAGAGACAGGTCTTTCTTCTCTCAGCTACCCGCAGTTCTACCAGTCAGGGGAGAAGATTCACAGGGCAGCCCAAGCTCTATAGCTCCGGGCATTGTGTTCTTAGAGTCAGCCCTCTTCTTAAGTGGCCCCAAATTTCGAGAAGGGAATTTTCCCCATGAGGGTGCTCTGAGAACTAGTCCCAGTCATGGCCCAAGAATGACTATGGCAGAAAGGCTGAGAGCGCCCCTCAAGCCAAGTAATTGGCTGCTCGGGGAAAACAGCTCATGAAGGAATAAGCCAAAATTCGTGTAGCTGGGGAACAAGAGCCTGGACCTTGTCAGGCAAGTTCCTCTCTTGGAGACCAAAACTTACCATTGACAAAGTTCTGGAGGCAGTCAACATGCCCCAGCCAGAACTGTCACAGGAAGTTCAGCAATTTTTAGCAATTTTGCTCTGACACAGAGTTCCCAGCTCATGGAGAAGGAATCACTATTCTATTTGGGGGAATAGGTCCCAGACTCCTGGCCTGATGCCCCATGCCTGAGCATTTGTTTTTTGTTTACAGTCCATGGGCTACAGGGAGCAGCACGCTCTTACCCTTGTGCTGAGGCTATGTCTGTGCACACCCTCAGCGATAACCAACAGTACACGGATGAGAGAAAGAACCACCATGTCTTGTCGTGGTGCAGAGAGCAGACAAGGATGGACGATGCACTAAGTTCCACAGCAGGGATTATAAGGGGGTTTGTGAAGTAGGTGAGAGGGCTGCAATCTTTCATCAGATTCTTAAGCCCAAGACTCCAAAAGAGATAAAGAACTTTTACTTTAGAGAGCAGTGTTCATCAGAATCACCTGGATGGCTTGTTGGAACAGGGACTGCTTGGCCCTACTCCCAGAGGTTCTGATTCAGTAGGTCTGGAGTGGGGCTCAAGAATTTGCATTTCTAACAAGCTCCAAGAGGATGCTAATACTGCTGGTCCAGGGACCACACTCTGAGAACCACTGCTTTAGAGGATACAAAAACATGAGGGGTCCAAATTATGATATTCCTTTTTCAGACAAAGAGTTCTAACAGATGCAACACAGCCCTCTAAACCACCCCTAAATCCAAAAGCATCTGAGATTTTATTTTTGGAAGAGCGACAGACTCCAGACCTCTCCTTGGAGGTCAGGAAGCATCTGGGAGACAGCATTTTAAAAGACGCAGGAAAGTGCCTTCAGACAGTTAAAAGCCCAAGTAAAACTGAGCTGGGAACTGGTTGGCCTGGTTGATCCAATTATGATGAATAGTGAGGTTCTAGGAATCCGGGCAGGCCCAGACCCTCTCCTAGAGGCTGCCTCCTGACCCTTGTTGTTGAGCCTAGATCTAGGCCCAGATAGGCAGGCTGCTCTAAGGAAGAAAGGGTGTCAAGGGGTATCTGTCGGAGGCAGGGCTTCGAACCAGTTATCAGAATCTACATTTTAACAAGAATCATCTGCGGGCCTTGTTAAACGGTAGATTCTGATTCAGTATATCTAGGGTGGAAAGGCAACTTCTCAGCAGGGGTTCAAGCCGGAATGCAACTGTTCAAAGCCCCGATGGGAGGAAGAATCTGGGAAGAAGACAGAATTCAAGAGCCTCATTCACAGAACCCTTTGATTAGGTCATTGTGGTGAGGGTGGAAGAGGCAGGAATAGTACTCAGGGCTGTGCTTTAAGAGCAGTGGAAAGAGGCCTAGAAGGGCCATTTGCCAACTTCCCTCAGACCTGCTCTGAGTAAGTCATTCCCCCATGAAAGGGGAGGGGAAATGAAAATGTGGATTCATTCATGAATCAACCCCCCAGAATAGGAAGTGTGGCTTTTGAGCTATGCAGAGGAATCCTCCTTTGCTATAGGGAATACTGGCTTTGTCATTCAGCTACATACATCCAGAGGTGGACAAAAAAAAAAAAAAAAAAACCGTTGCTGTTGAGTCAATTCCGACTCATAATGACTCTATAGGACAAAGTAGATACTGCTCCATAAAGTTTCCAAGGAACACCTGGTGGATGTGAACTGCCGACTTTTTGGTTAGCAGCCTTAGCTCTTAACTACTATGCCATGAGAGTAAGGCAACATCAAAGTCAGGGAGACCCTACAAGTTAGCAGGGAAGAGGATACAGAACCTTACAGTGAAGATAATACACTAGTGTGACTTGAGACCATGGATGTGCTTTGGCATCAGCCTGCCTGGACTGCGAATTCTGTGCGACCTTGGCATGTTACTTAATCTTTCTTTGCCTTAGTTTTCTCATTCATAAAATGGGGGTAATAACAGTGTTTAATTCTTACTACATAGGGTTGTAGTAAGAATTAAATAACAGGTAAAATGCTTGGCGTGGTGCCTTGCATATTTTAAGCCCTTGATTGTTAGCCTAAAAAAAAGTGGTGTGCCTTTGACCATTATGCTCTTTGAGAACTATTTATATGGAATCAAAGTGACAACAGCAACTGGAAAAATTAGATAGAAACCTTAGGAGGCACTGAGTCTATGTTACTGAGGGAAGAACAACTCAGAAAAGGAGCGTGAGAACGGTTGCACAACTCGAAGAATGTGATCAATGTCACTGAATTGTACATGTAGAAATGGTTGAACTGGTGGTATGTTTTGCTGTGTATGTTCTCAACGACAAAATGAATTGAAAAAAAATGGTGGGCTTGGAAAAATTCAGGACGGTGGCAGTACAGGCCCACCTTTAGTGCCACTGACAGAGACAGAAGACAGAGCTAGGCCGGAGCTGCTGCCAGTTTCCACAGAGGCTGACAGAAACCCCAGCTCTCTGGGAAAGGTCCGCGATGTGAGCAAGTAGGGAAAGCCAGGAGGCCTAGAATGGTAAGGTTAGAGACAACCCTGCTGTCTATAAGGTGGGGGTATCTGCCCTTTTAAATGTTGCAACACCCAGTGAGTCTGTTTTGTGATATTTTTTCATCCCCAACCTAAGTACCAAATGTCCTGGTTTGAACAAATCAGAGTGAATGAAAATTAACACTGGTAGGAAAATTGGAATGATGTTATTGAAGATATTCTTGGGATTTGCAACATTAAAGTAGAATCCCCATTTTCAGGGGGAAAAAAGTGGCTCCTCCTCCTGAAGTTCCAAATGTGCCCGGGTGGGGGTGGGACGGGAGGGGGGGCTGGTAGGAGGGTGGTGGGGGAAGGGTGCTGAAGTGACAGCAGTGAAGGCGCATGCTGGCCCTGAGTTTGGCTAGCAGTCAAACACTGAAAAAGAGAGATCTCTCTCCTCTGATCCTGAATGCACAGAACCTCTTCCAAAAACCAGTACATGAAATAAAAAAGTCCTGTCTGCTTAGAAAAAAACTGTGACTGGATAGGAACAAAAGGATTTCCAAAAGAGCGACAGTAAATTATGTACCACATGGTTAAATAAAAATTAACATCCATTGGAGGTGGGAATGGGAAGAGATTGCCAATTTTATCACTTTGGGAAGGAAAGAGCTAGATAAAAGTGACAAATAGTTCTGTTTGTGCAAGCTAGACTCCTTTCTTGACCCCTTCCTTGTCCTGTTGCTCAGACCTTTCCCAAGTCTGGGATGTTCCCCCTGCAGTCCTGCAGTAAGTACACGCTCACCTCAGGGCCCCTTGCTCTCCAATCATGGTCTCATCTGGGGTATGGTGCTGAATCATTGAGTAATAAGGCCACAGGACATTAGGAAGGGGCCTGGCTCCTGGCTTTTTGATCTCTTATTCCTTATTGTCTGGGAATAAATTATGGGTAGAGTTTCCTGTACAGGACAGCCCTCCTCCAGGACAGGTTCCCTGGGGTTTATCTGACCCCACCTTCAGGAGAGAGGAGAGTCTGGTCTCTTCTACATTAAGTACCCACCTGCCCTTTGTGTGCCCCCCCAAACTAAGAGGCACTGCAAACTTAAAGGGGAAAATTGGAATTTCTTAGGCACCCCACCAACCTCTCCCAAAACAATGGTACCTTCATTTTTAAGTTTTATGACACAAGTTTCTGCACTATTTTTATTGGAGTTGATGGTTGTCAGATGTGGAGGCTACTCCAATCCAAGTCTGTTATTCTCTACAAAGGAGGGCCATTTTAGTGAGAAAATAAAAACAAAACAATAACAACAAAAAAGAAAACCTTGGGTTCCACAGCCTGGAATGGTGATATGGACTTGAGATATGCATCAAGTTTTAGAATATAGCCATTGTAATATACATTTAAATAACATTACAATTTTTTCTATAGTGTGCTTTTTGTCAGGAATCTTGGAGAATTACTTGTTCCAAGACTTCCTCAGATGCAGCCTGAAGGTAAGTGAAACATCAAAAAAAAAAAAAAAGATAAAATGAAAGGAGAAAGCCACAAATATAACTTCAAATTCTACTTCCAAAGGTTGAGGAAAATATCCTACACTTGAGGCCTCTGATGCCTATCCTGGTTTTTTAACTAGATGCCCAAACTTCAATGGTTCTCTTTGGTCAAATAAGATAATCTTCTGTGAGACAGTCCATTAAAGCTATCCTGAAGGTTCACTCTTGTGTCACATTGTTATTGGTAACTTCATCCACTGTCTGCCATTCCACTCACCAGAAAAAGTAGTTTTGAAAAGGATCTCATTTTAAAGTGCTACTTCTATTTTCTACTGAGGAGTCTCTTCATCTTTTGTCATGAACTCTTTTGGGGTAGTACACATCTTTCTACTACCCCAAACCAATTTCAAATTTAAAACGACAGAAAACAAAACAAAAGAAAAAAAAATTCTTCCATGGGGAACGATTATGATCTATGGGAAAAGTTTGTTCTTCTCTTCAACATGATGGCTATGTTAACTTTCACACCAACAGAGAATTTTTAAAAACTGACCCAAGAAGCCAGATAGGCCATTCACATAAAATGTTAAAAAATAAACAAACTTACTTTAAAATAAAACAAAATATTTAGAGCTTTCCAATTTGAGAGAGCACACTTAATGCTTACATCTAATTACCGATCACAGGTAACAGGCAAGCATACCCGCTATTGAGTCCGAAAAATGGTTTCCCCATCAAAAAAATAATAAAGGATCCAAGAACAACCAGACTCCCAAAAGCACTGAAACAAAAGACTGATCTGTATATATAGTCACATGAAAAATAAACATCTTTATTTTTTTGCCTACTTTATTTCATTTTTTCAAATAAAATTTAAATCTGTACAAAGTATACTGTTACAGTATATATTTTGTAAGAATCAATGCCTAAAAGAATCACAATACTTCAATAAGCAGTACAGCAGACCTCGCTAGTTTCAGCTTTGATATTGAACAAACTCAAGCCGGCTGATGCACAACACATTTGCTTGGTTTCCACATGGTGAGTTCCCAGCACTGAGATGGGAGAACATGACAGCAAGTATGGTTATATTACAGCCCGACACACTGCGCTTCTTCATGTGATAATAACTGCACGTATTTAATACAGAATGCTCAAATTTACTTTTTAAATTGCATTTGCTTACTTCTTATTTGGCAAAATTCAGCATTCTTACTGGGGTCCCCAAACAGTGCAAATTAATGATATTCTACTGTATATTGGCACATTTCCAATAAGGATTAACTTAGAAACTCAAAGAATATCAACAACTTTGTCCTAAATTTTAACTAATATACATCTGGTCCATTTAACCAAAGTCATTTTGGAAAGATATTAAAGAGCAATTCTATTTCTGAAAGGATATTATTTTGACCATTTAGAGAAGATAAATTTTTAAATTGTCAATAAAATGTTTTACTACAAAAATTTTACAAATTTGATTAGAAATTTCAAGATGATTCACAGCAGACAAATACAAACTGTTTATATTCCAACAATACCTACTTTTAGACTTTCAAATAGAGCACAACCATGTCAGCTGTGTTAACTAAACTGGACAGTATGCTAAATTTATAAGTGGTGCTGGGTCTAGCAAGTGTAAATACACAGTATATTTCAATGAAAAGAATTGTCTTCTTTATACTTTATTTGTCTTCCCATAAGGAAACATTAATGTTTACATTCTTTAATAAAGTTAATCTTACATCAGAATATAACTTAATACTGTCAGCAACAGGGACCACACACAGTAAATAAGAAGCACATTTAAAATAAGTTTGAATTCACATAGATTAACATTTGTTGGTTAATAAAATATCAACAGTATTACAATCTTACAATATTTACAGTAAGAAAAATCTAGAGTAATATATACCTTTCACAGCAGGATTCCTTTTTTTTTTTTTTTTTCCTTCCAGTTTGGGATTGTGTATACACAAAAAGTTCAAAATAAAGCAACTCTGCAATATAATCTTAAAATAATGGCTACTAGGGGAAAAATCTATCACAACCATTGAAAATAATGGCGACTTCTCACGGAGTCTGTGGCATCTGAGAACCCAGTTAATTAACCAAAGTCTTGCTCAAACCAGCCTCAGTTACCCAGGTTAAAGCTGCAGAACTCCGGCCTTCCCTGACTGCTGAAATCCCAACAGATTTTTTCAACATGTCATAAGAAAAGAGGGAAAATAGGTTTCAGCTCACACCTCATGGCTGGAAGCCTCCAGCCAGTGCACATCCCCGAACTAATGCTATAAGAGGGCCAACTTCACCCCAAAGCGGTCACAAGAGTCCACCTTCCAACTACAGTGCACTTTGACACTGAGCACACTCATTCCTCAGCTCTTGTGCATTTGGATAAGGCATGAACTTGGCCTGTATAATACACACCAGCATCTTAGAGATTTGGGACCAAGGCAAAGAGACAAACTAGTGAAGTTTGCACTCAGATCAACAGGAAAAATGGGAAGTGATGCACATTTCCAATTAGAATGGCAAGAAGAAGACCCACATCCCTAAACTGGAATTTGGCCAGGGCATCAGAGTTAGCACCCCCTCTCTGAGTACCGCAAGTGATTAGGATGTACACTCTGGGCCTCCTCCAAGAGAGTAACACCATGTGGGACATTAGTTCAATGACAACTCCCAAGAAAGCAGATACAATTCTTGAATCTAGGGCTGTCTACAGCACCTGAGGTTACTCATTTGAGCTGTGACCTGACCCAACCCTGCTTACTTTAAGAGACCTGATGGGCACAGAGCACTCAGGGATACGGATGCTGGCTACTTTGGACTCTAGATCTCACAGGTAATCAACAGGTATCTGGGATTGAATTAGCAAACTGTACCATAGCTCCTTAAACAGACACTGTCATGTTTGAAATCAAGTCAGGCATGAATCTTCACTGTCAGGTCAGAAATCAAAGTGGGAATCTTCCCACATCAGCCAAGGTTATTTTGTTAAACCTTAGAGGAATTCAACAGTTTTTCATGTTGCAAAGTGAGTGATTAGTTTACTTATTTCAATCAAACTGGATTGATAAACCAGACTGATCTATTTAGTTAGCCTTGTTTTTTGATTCTTACATATGTGCTAACCCAAAGCTGTTGTATTTGGGCTAAGTACACTGACAGAGAAAATTCAAACAACAAAAGTTTTCTGCAAACTTCTGTGGCATTTTCTTTTTGGAAGTCAATGCAAGATCTAAGGTATTTCTACCCAACAAAGTCTGTTTAAGTGTTTAAGGTTACTTCCTTTTTGGTCCTATACAGAATGCTACGACTTCTATATAGGTCTGAATGCTGCTCCATGTAGATTCCTTCTGTATATCTAAAAATATATACTTTTCATTAGTTCAATACATGGTTAATCTTCCCACAGAGGAAGATTTTTGTAATCACGTGTTGCAAAGTAGAAAAACATCTCCTTTCTAAGAAAGGAAATATACTTTCCTATTGTACACTTTTGAATAAGCCCAAAGGCATGCACCAAAAATCATTAAAACTAATACATGCACTAAAATGATGTAGAGTTAGACTTAAAGTGCTGCTTCTCAATTTTTAAATTTGGAGAAGATATTTTGTCAGTTATTGACTCAAAGGTCCCCCCACCCCACCCATGGCATTAAGAAAGAAAAGTAAAAATGTATGCATAAATCTTTAAACTACTCTTTACACGGGGAAGAGAGCAGATTTATCAACTATCCTATTTATAAACTGGATTCCCAGTTTTAAATAAAACCATATTTACTGGTAAAATTTTTCAAACCTAAGACACCCAAACAAATGTTCCTAGTAAATAATGTTCTACATAGAGAATAATTTACTTTGGTTTTATGTACCTTCTCAAAAATAATACTGGTGTCCCATATGTCACCAAACTGATGTGTTCCAGCAAAGGTATAAGGCAAAACTTTTTTTCCTAGTGACATCTTGTTTTCCAACAGACAAAATTAAAATCTTTTGGTGAAGAAGGGGTTAAGATAATGGCTAACCCCTTGGCATCCTGAGCATTATGGTTTATCAAACTCTACCCTGCTAGAAGCTGTCAGGCACCCTGACCCCTGCCTTGAACCATAGGAATGGTTCCCCGTTTAGAGATGCCCTGACTCTTTATGAATAGCTCTCTGAACTTTGCTTCTTTTTCCTTCTGTTTGGATGTTATAATGTCTAACAAAGCTGGTTACAATGTCACATTTTGCTGGTAGGGGCCACCATCTAACTATTTCAATCTGACATGTTTTTAGTCAATAGCTAGTTTCTAATTTTATCAATTAGCTGCATTAAACTTTTCTCTATTTATTTATTCAGAGTGTATTTATAGCAGATATGGGTTTCAGATGTGTGATGCCCCTGAAGTTACATGCAAAAGTATCTGTGCATGCACATTGTTTCCTGGGGAGAGGGTCCACCACTTTCACCAGATTATCAAAGGGATCCGTAACCCAAAAGAAGGGATACAGGGACTTAGAGAAAAAAAAAGGGACTTAGAGGGATACCCGTAATTCATTTTATAGTAGGGTTGGGAAATGGGGGCAAAAAACTAAAAATGGCCTCAAAAAAGGGGCCAAATTGCTCATTTTTCCCTTTATTAACATTTGGGAAACAAGTGCTTCAAATTAGGAAAGATAATTAAACTGGTTAAACTCCATTAAAAAATAATCAAAACCACTTTCTAAAATTCTTTCATTTTCTAGATGCGGTCAATTTAATCTCCAAGTAAAGACCTGGAGAATTAATTTTTCTCTTTTCCTAAAGGAAATTCATAGACATAACACTGAACATCATCCACATTTAAAGATCTGACAATATAAAAGACAACCCTAATGACATGAGCCTTTAATTTACCATTTTGAGTAAACGATTATCTAGAGTCAAATACACATTTGTTAACCTTCATTTCCCCAAACTGGTCCATGTTTAGACAACCACCTGGCACTACTCCACCAGATAAACCTAAAATCTGAACAACGGAAATTTAACTTTTCTACTCAGAAACAAAGCTACTAGGTTCTACAATAGAGTCCAGCCACAAATAGACACACTATGTCCTACAGGCTTTATTTCAAATACATTACTGTATTTTGAACAGTTTGCAAACATGAGCTCCAGAATGACAAGCAAAACATGCTGAGGAGAGCATGTCAAGAATTAAACCACCGCCCCCCTGCCCCCCTCAACCCAGAACCACACTCAGGCATTCCAAAAATAAATCAGATCTGAAGAAAGGCCTCTCACTTATTGGTTCTAAGTATGAGATGCCTGAAAAGCTACAGAAAACGGACTATAAAATAATAGCTTACAAAAAATAATTTAGCCAAAAACACATCTCTCTGTTCTACTGACAAAGCTGTCAACTTTTTTTTTTTTTTGCAATTCTGAACACTAACTGTGCCACACAATCTCACCCAAGACAAAAAATGCGTTTACAGGTATACTTTTTGTTCTCCTTTTCCATCTATAGCATATCTTTGAGGCTGTAAGAATGTCTCTGGTTAAATTAAAATCTCTTACCCCTTTCCACCCTCCCCCCATCAAAAAGTGAGTCAACCCTGAATTCCAAAATGGAATATTCATTTAATATAATTATTTTAATACCAGTTACATAGACCATGAGGAAACCCTATGAACATTATAGAATTACATGAAAGACGGAGCTGCCACTTGTCATCCACTCTACTTTTAGCTTTTTAAGCTGGTACCCAGCTAGACTCAGATCTCACTGAGTTCAATGGCGGGGGGGGGGGGGGGTAGGAACCTCTAAAACCAGTCCACCTTGGGCTGGAATTTGGATCTCGAAGACATCATTTCATGCATTTTTTCCCCCTACTCTAAGCTTTCACTTTGTCTATTCAAACAGTTTAATAAAGCTCACATTTACAAAAGGTTTTGTTGGCAAATAAAGGCCCACAGTAAAAGTTTTATCAAAACAAATTTTTGTTTTACATATCTAACACTAAGAAATATTTTCTTGGCCTTATAAAGCATATTTCATTGCATATAAGTTTTGCTTTGGGTGGGATATTGAAAACATAATTAATTCTGCAAGAAATTAGAGAAGACTAGAAACAAAAGTGAAAGTGACTAGTCTTAACTTTCAAAAAATCAAGTGCAAAGATAAATAGTGCAAATAATGAAAACTAGAAATTTTATAGGCAACTTTACATAGTCTTTCTTGCTTTTGCACTTTTACATATTGACAACCTTATAAACCCTAACAGCTGTATGCAGCATGGAAATGGGCTATCATTTATCTCCATTGACTAGGCTCAAGGAAGCCTTTCAAAGACTTGTCTCACAGTCATTTAAATCACTGGTTCTTGACACCGGTTTGGGAATTCACTTCTTTTTAAATGATTCCTAAGGGAGGAGCTATTTAAGAAGGCCTGCACTGACTTAAACAAGTATACAACCATCTTATAATTTAAAATCTGACACACAATAATAAAATTTCAAAGTCATACCAAGTCCTAACTCTTCAAAACAAGCTGTAATAAAAATAATTCTATTCTTGTTAATGAGCTTGATATTTGCAAAAAGAAAAAAAAAATTACCTTCCAAGTACAAAACCAGAACCTCTTTTTGGCTATCTTTGAAGAGATTTTATCACTAATGTATAGAGATGTGAGTAAAATGAAACCTGAAAGTAATCTGTCAAAATCACTGGGAATAAACCCATACTAAACTAGGTAACAAAGGGTTAATCCAAACATACTTGAATTATGTAACTTAAAAAATATTATAGCAATTAAAGCTTTATTTTCAAAAATTTAAAATTGCTACATGGGTAATGGGAGCAGAAAGCTAAACATTACCAGCTCACGCTATAAAAGGCTTAAGAACCTCCAAGATTTACTAAGTTATATTATTAATATCTACCACCACTGAACTCTTGGGAATTCTGCACTTTTAAAGAAACAGAGAGAGCGGAATAATAAACAGAAAGATGAGTTTGCAAAGTATGTTACCTAATTTCGGAAATATAGCATTGAGGGTCGTATAAAGTCTATAATGTTAAATGGTTGCTAGGATTACAAAAGTAAAAGATTTTAGACTGAAAAATCAGATAATTTAATCTAAAGACTAGTTTGAAAAGTAAAAGCAAATTACAGTGTAATATTAGCCCGAGAAAATATCTGGTATGATAAATATTTTTGATAGTATAAAAACTGTGAAAAAGTTTGAAATTTTCTTTTCCTCAAAATAAGTTCCCAGCGCCAACTTGCTTTGACCAGAAAAGTTGCCATTCTACAATTGCGCTACTTAATTTGTCCTAGAAAAGCAAACATCCTACAGATGAAAACAGATTTGTATAATGCATCATGATCATAACATCTAGCTACAGACCAACAGCTTTCTCATAATCAAGGAGGGACCTCTTTTCTCTGGCTTTACTGAAATTTCTTAGTGAATATCAACTTTTTCCTCAGCAAACAATTCTTACTCAAACTCTGCCTTCGTACCTTTTCCTATCGCCAATTAAAATTCCTCCTACTTTAACTCCAAACCTTATATAAGGGTATATACCTCTCAAATCCTATTCACAAACATATTAAATAGCTTTCCCTTTTCTGCTCTTAAATTCCCAAACCATAAGTCTCAGCCCCCAGTAACTTACCTACACATACTTCTTACTCTCTTCAGTTCATAAATTTCTTAACATTAATTTCAGTGCCCTTCCAACTTCCAACTTAAGACTACAGGGAAAACAGAAAAAACTGACCAATTACCTCATAATACAGAAATCTTTCTAGATCATCAGTTAGCAATGTTCTAAGGCAGGAGTCAGAAATTTCTTTACTTCCCTCTGAAGGGGTAAGCTTGAGTGCCACTGGCAGGCCTATGACAAGAAGAATAAAGACAAAAAAAAAAAAAACAAGGAAGGAGAAGGATAGTACAGAGAAAATGCCAGATGTATATGGTAGGGGGATAGGTCAAGTACCACCACCAACAGGCTTCCCTGGAAACTGCCAACCCATTTAGCTAAATGGTAGTTTGACCCGGTCCCAACATGCGTCTACTAATTTATGAGCTGATGGCCATCACTGTTGTGCTAGTCAAGGTGAATGGGAAAGTCAGATGTCCTCTAAGTTTAACTGCCACTTCACAAAAAGGACATCCTTTCTTAAATCCTCCTAGAATTCCTCTACGTTAACATGCTAACAAGGCTATTTCCACATTTCTCCCAATTCTAGAATATAAGGGCTTGGTAACTGAACTGGGAAGGCTCTTGAATTATTAAAGTGGGACCCTAAATCAAGAAAATTAAACTCTTTAAATTTTTTCCTATGAAATGCTACAAAAATTAATAAGCATTTACTAAAAATCATCAAAACAAAGTATGTTTTCATGACAACCACTGCAAAAATCTTGCGTTTCCAAAATGAGTAAAATATTTCTGGTCTGTAAGAAGCACATTCATTTTACATAGAGGATCACCACCATGTTTCTACCTATCAACAAGACAACTTTCCACAAAAGCAAAGCACAGCAGGAAAAAAAAAAAAAAAAGAAACCAAACAGATAATATGGGGACAAAATAAAAACAGTAAATGAGAAGCTATGAAATTCTAGTTAAGAAAAAGGTTTTTAACAAGTGACCTCTGCCATACTCAACTTTCCTAAAGACATAAATCCCCTAGACTATTCAAATCAAAACTTGATAGTTTAGCAGATGAAAGATGGCAAACTGTTGGCTTGAAACCCATTATATTTTTTCATTTTTCACCTGGTCTTGCATCTTGAAATTCTACCCTACTCCTACTAATGCTACATTAGGTGATCTTCACTTAACCCATAAAAATGAAATTTCCGTTCAAAACGGCCTTTCAATTTAGGTTTTGCTCAGGATTAAATAACTCCTGGAGTATTAAAATCAGGTTTTCTAAAGATATATTGCAAATTCTGCAAAGATGACTTTATAGTAATTAATGCTGCAGGGTAAAAACATAATTTTAATAGTAGTGATCACTTCAGTTTTACAACATACTTCATTATAAATGGCCTAAATCCAGTTAACATGCAATGAAAAAAAACAGAAATACTGTATTTTAATGATTTAAAAACTGATAAACTTTAAGAGACAACTTTGCAGAATAACTTTGTTGAATGCAAATAGCTTAAGCAGTTCCAAAAATTCTTCCTATTTATTCCACTCTCATGGAGAAGTATATGTATATATAACAAATTATTAAGATATTCAAATTTAGGGATAATCAACTATAAATGTTATACTCAGAGTTATCATCAACTGTTCTAAATCTAACATGCTAAAGATTCCCTTGCTTTAGCATTCTTTTACATAGAAAGCAGGATTTCATTTTAATATTCGAAAGACTGAAAAAAGTCATTAGATTTGGTATTTCCTTTTTTATGGGGAAAAAAATCTTAAATGTTCACATGTAAAGTAAAATGAATTGTGCAGTTATGAAAGCTACAAGAGCAACAATTTCAGAAAGCCTCATTCTAAAATCATTTGGAAGTGTGTGTGTGTGAAAATGAGTGGGAATGTTGTAGAAGCCAGGGTGAGCCATGTGTAGAAGATAAGAATAATCACGCTCATGGTGGGGTCACCATGGCCGGTAGAAAACCCAAAATGTCATAGAAGAAAAATGTATTAGCTTAGAAAGTTTCAATAGTGCCAAAACGTAAAATGTTAAAGCACAGAAACAAAAATGAATGACATAATCCCTACAAACATCAAATTCCATAAGAAAACAGGAAGAAAAAATGGACATGCATCTTTTTTAATATACCAAATCTTAACTGACTTAAAGATGATATAAGGTGCTTGGCCATAATACCCACCCAGATTCTCATTATCAACGGGCTTATCTTTTTCCCTCCCCTTCCACCCAAATTAAATTCAGTTTTTCTGCAGAAAAAGTACAGCATCTCTATAGTAGTAATAAGAAATGAAAACAGTGAGTACAACTGATATAGATCCATTGACTTTTATTACAAATGTACTTGATCACTTGGCTTCAAAAAGTTTAAAATCAATACCCTATTTTCTGTATGCCAGTACAAAGCGAACTGTTTTACAAATTAAATACCTAAAAATTTGACAAAAATATTAAGATTTGATGAAAAACAATTATAAAAATCCTTAATCTCTCTCTTCAAAAAAGGAGGCAGTCTTCCCAGTCCTATTATACAATATTAATAATATTCACCATTTTTAGAATAGGTAGCTAAATTATATTTTTTCTGTTAGCATACAAAACTCTAATAGATTTTATTTGTATATGTTCCAGTTAAGTTTCTGAATGCCATCGATTGCAATATAATCAACTATCTTTAATCGAATCCTGATTTACACTTATTTAATAATTTGCATAGTTTGAAAGGGATAAAGGTTATTCTAGGACTAATTATCATAAGCCATTACAGTGCTATTTTTCAAGGCAATAAAGTATTTGCTCCCAAATGAAATTATGTCTTTTTTAGGCAGGGGTTAAATTTACTAGCAGCTTTTTCCATTACCTGAAAAATCAAATTGGAAGTTCTCTCTCTCCAGATGTGAAGACTTAAAAAACACATTCATACACTTTCCACTTTGAGTCAAAGTTCAACCCCTGCATGGGACAACTAGAAAGTGACGCTGTCAAGGTTTTTTGTTTCCCTGTTAATTTTGGTTTCTACTCTCCATGGCTATTGAGAAGCTGGAAAACAGTTTGTCTTTCCTGACTAGCATTGTCTTTTTTTCCATTTGGCAAATATTCATCTATCTCCAATCTGTATCTAGTGGAGGAAAAGCCGACATGGCTTTTCTGATGAACTTCCTTTGTTGTCAAAGGCATGTATAATGATCTCTACAGTTCTGGTTAGTTAACTTTAGCTCCCTCTGTGGATGGATGACTGCTGCTTCTAATATCAGCATGATAAATAGGAGGCACAAATAAAAGGTAGCTTAAAAAAAGATTTGGTGATTTAAAAGAAAAACAAACAAACAAACAACACCAAACACAAACACATATATGGGCATTTCAAATCTGGTGGCTGATCTCTGGATTAAATTACTTGACAGTGTCTCTCATTTTAAAGAACGTCAATATTGCAATGCAGTTCAAGTTCTGTTTTATACTTAGGCAGATAATATAGTTGAACCAAGCTCTTGGACCTTAATTATAAGACAAAGCAGATCAATAAAAATAAGGCATACTTGTCAGGAATTAAGTTTCATTTGTGATTTTGGCACATTTGATCATACTGTTTTCTATGAATAACGCATATGGTCAAATATACCACTTCCTTTCTTTTTTGTTTCAGCACAAATAGCATTTACCAACTAGTAAAATAAAAATAAGGAAAAACTCCAACATAAAACACTGAAATATAGAACCTTGGTAAAGTACCGAGCACCTGGGAAGAAGGGTAGGGGAAAGGATGAAACTAGAGAGGGGCAAAGGGCAGGTTGGGAGGGTGCTGGGGAGGTAAAGTGAGATGCAAAAATGAGCATCTTTACAGTCACTTAGTCTTTTCTATGATCACCTCTTAAGTCTTAAAAGATCTGCATGTGGATTTCTTTTTAAACCCACTGACCACAAATCAGATACTGGTTTTAAAATCTTAGTAAGATTGTGTTCAACTGTTATAGTGTAAATACATTTGCACAATACATGTGCTTCTTGATCCGGTAGGATTCCAAGCAGAATCTGAAGTCTACAGGTAAGAGAGGCTTCACTTTAGATAACTCTGACCCTAAAGAAAACCTCATGAAAGAACTCGCATCTCAAAGGAAAGGACACTTTGCCTAAGTTTGCTGTGTTTTTGTTGACTTGCACTACTTATTGCTGGCTACTATGAAACACTATCTAGGAGTACTCCAACAACCTGTAGTACAAGGCTTAACTTTAAGAAGCTATAGTAAACAAGAGACAAAATCAAAGCAATTCTCTTCCCTAACTAGTAACAGCACAGAGAATGCAGTCTTTTCCATATCACAGTTAAGTACAGTGAACAAAACAGCTCAACAAACCTTAAGACAAAAAAGTGCAGGTTATTAATGTTTACATGCAATTGATAAGCATTCCAAATGTCACATTATGCACTGTAAAAGCTCAACTTTACTATATGGAAATAAGAAAAATGTACCTTGGGGGAAGGGGAAAAGCAATTTAATCATTTCCAGTGATTTTGTTAAGTAAAGAAATTCCTAACTATTGTACGGTCACCTCATATTTAACATTGTATGAATATTAAAAGCAAACAATTTAATGGAGAAATGCACAGTACAATGGAAATAGCTTGTTATTCAACACATACAGTAGATCTCAAAAACAAAGACAACACACTCAACCAGGGAGCTTAAAAATATCAAATCAAAATTCAAAGAACCAGCAGAAGAAAAAAAAAAACCTTCAAAAAGACAACTGTTTCACCTTTCTAGGCCAATGCTTTACAATATGAGAAGCACTGATACCTTCCAGCTCCTACAGGTGGTGTCTTCTACATACAGCAGTTAGATCTATAAGGCTGGATTTGCCAAGAAACAATTCCATCTCCAAAACTCTCTACGTCAGACAAGGTCTTTTTTTTTTTCTTTTTTTTCTTTTTTTTACCAAAATACTTTCTACAGAATTCCAAACCAAAATGTACTGTTTAAGGCATCTTTTTTTATAACATTTTCTCTTCACTCAAAGATGATAGTCATGCAGCAGTTTAATGATAAAAATATATTAATATTTTACTATACAGCAGCAAGAAGTTAGTTGTCAATTAAAAGCACACAAACATCTTTAAATGAAAACCTGTAAAAGACTAGCGTTACAAACAACTTCAGTCTGGAGGACACCGGCTTAGTAAAGTGCTCTCCTAAACTTGCATTTTCATACCCTACACCTTGAATGTAAGAGTTATAGAATATACTTTTGATAGAAGGCTTGTACACTTGGGGAACACAAATACACTTAGCATATAATGTAGCCAGTAATAACTAGCACCACAGCTACATGGAAATCTTTTACATACACCAACTTGGCTTTCACTTTTAAATGAAACTCAGAATGCATGGCTCAGTAGGAGAACTCTATAATTGCGTTGCTCTGCTATTTAACAGGTCTACATAAGTTAATAGCACTGGCAAAAATCAAAGGATAGCTTCAGACCTCTTACAAGTTTAGGAGACAGTGCTAGTGACCACAAAAAGACTCACTACCTGATGTCCAAGTACAGGTTCACTGGAAATTGCTGCACGTTAGTTAAGGTTTTTAAATCTTTCTACACATAATAAAAAAAATATATTATGAACAATAAAAGTACATCTCATATACACAAGAATGACAAAACGCCTACTCAGTCAAAGCAAACAGATGCAGAAAAATATTATGGGAGATTTCCTTTTTCTTTCTCTTTTTCCTTTTGCTATTTGAATAACTTTGGTTCAAACCGTAAAAATCACAACTTAGCAAATTTCATTTAAATGCCTTTTTTAATAATTTCTTCATGTTCACAGAAGTTTCACTGACCATTTTTATATGTTTAAGGTCCAGATGCAATGCATATTGTATAAAAGAGAGCACTTATTGTTTACCTTGCATGAATTAAACCTACGTACCTTTAACTCTACAAACTTCTGCATAACATTTAGACAAAGCTCAGACACACAGCATGCCTAGCCCTCATATATATACACATCTCTAATCACAGGTATATAGGGGGTCAAATAGACTATAATAACCTCCATGTAAGGTTTGAAATTTGGTAACAAAATGAGAAAAACTAAAAATATTATTTTACGTGTTCTAAAATATCTCTTTTTTGTGCTAAAGTCAAATGTTAGCTCAACATGAAAAGGACTTTTATATAATTCAGCAATATTATAATCTTGACCATTTTGCAAACACTTTTAATAATAATAGCTTAAACGTGTACAAAAGTTCTTGGTTAATTAGGGAAATAAACACTCAGTTCTTTATATTTTTTAATCAAGTAGGAAACACAGTTCATATAATGTTATTACTTTTTGTATTTTTTTTTTTTAGCAGCTGCTTACTGTTTTATATGGTGGATAAAGTGGACAACATCCAGCGATGGGTGGCAAGTCAAGAAGAGAAACTGTCAGTTGGTGGAGGTTCTGTGGGTGGTGCTCCCTTGGAGTTAACAGTTTTTTTTTTTTTTAACTTTTTATTTTCTCTCTTTCTTTACAGTATATTTTCTCTGTGTGTGGCTGTGTGTGTGTGTGTGTGCATGTGTGTGGGTTTTTTTTTCCATTCAGTTTGATCAATCTTCTTCCCCTTCTTCCTCACCCTGCAGCAGCAGGGTGGCAGCGGCGGTTTCCTCCTGCTGCTGCTGCTGCTGTTGGTGGAGCTGCTCACATGCAGCCCGCTTCTCCCGCTGCTTCTCTTGAATCTTCTTCATTTCCTCCGAGTACTTGCAGAAGGTGTGTCCGAACTTGGCCCACACCTTGTAGGGCACGGTGATGGAGTTGCGGTAGGTGGGCTTCACCTCGCTCACTCGCATAAACACACCGTACTTGTTGGAGCCCACATCGAAGAAGAAGCGCTTGTTGTCCACAGTCAAGGAGGTGCCCTCGGGCAGCTCGGCCGGCTCCTCCTCCACTCCGTAGTCGTCGATGAGCTTGGCCAGAGCGTCACGGAACTCGATGAGCCCCTGCGCGGGCAGCGCAATGGTTTGGCCCTGCGTGGAGCCCAGGCCAGGCCCCCGGTTGACCGTCTGGCGGATGCGCAGGAAGCGGCCGCGCTGGTTCTCCTTGAGATCCATGTAGTACTTGCGGTTCTCGCGCACCAGGAACTCACTCTTGAGTGCCCGGCGCGGCTCGTCCTGAGCCTGGGCCAGGTCGGGCGGCTGGCTGGGGCCCAGCTGTGCGTAGTGCTCGATGAAGTCGCCCAGGTAGTCGCGGAACTCCACGGCCACTGACATAGAGAGAGTAAGGCGGCTCTTGTTGCCGCCCGCGCCCACCTCAGCGATCTTCAGGAAGCGGCCCTTGGCGTTCTGCTTCACGTCCAGGTAGAAGCGCTTGTTCTGGATGTCCACTCGCTTGGAGGCCAGCTCCTGCGTCTCGTGCTGCAGCCCCCCAGGGGCCCCTCCGCCGCCGCCGCCACTGCCGCCGCCGCCCCCGCCGCCGCCACCGCCCCCGCCGGAGCCCGAGCCAGGGTGCCCCAGGGAGCCGCCCGAGCCCAGCGCCGCACCACCCTGCTCGCTGCCGCTGTCTCGGTCCGCCATGATGCTGCGCTCCGCCGCCGCGCCGCCGCCGCCTGCCGCTCCGCCCGCCGCCGCCTCAGTCGTCTCAGCCGCCGCTGCTTTCCCTCCCCGGCTCCGCCTGCTGCCGCCGCAACCCCCACAGCCAGTCAGCCACTCTCGCGAGATCTGCGGGAGAGACGAGACAGACGAGACCCGGTAACAGGGCATTGACTCCCCAGTACAGTAGCAGGGCACCCTACTGTACGCGCCCACCCGCCTGCCGGCACGTGACCTGCACCCCTTCCCGCTGCCAACCCCCTGCCCGCCCGCCCGCCAGGCGGCGCCCACCCACCGACCCTCACCAAAACCCCTGGCTGGGGAGGGGGAGGAGCGGGACGCGCCGCGTCGCAGCTGCTGCCGCCACCGCCGCCGCCACCACCACCACCAGCACTGTGGCTGTCGCTGTTGGCCAGACCCAGAGTGGCTTCGGCCCGGACAGTTGGGGTAATAGGGTTGAAGAGGGGATTGCCATACTAATCACAGCGAGCAGGCCTGAACTCTGCTTTCCAGTGACCCCCAAAGAGGATGTGGGGGGAGGGGCCTGCGCAGCGCAGTCGAGTCCGCAGCAGAGAGGGGACACCAAGTCACGGCCACCCTTCCCCTGCGGGCTCTTGCCAGATACAGACCCAAACCCAGACAGGCCCGCCCGCTGCCTGGCTGGACTGTCTCCTACCGCAGAGCCCTGGCCGCAGAGGCAGGAGAGGTGGTGAGGCGGTAACCCTCAGCTGCAGAGGGGGCTGCTGGGGATGAGGCCGGGGCGCCGGCAGCAACACGGAGCAAGAGACACCTAGCCTGTCCCTCCCCTCTCCTTCCCCTCGCTCCCGCCGCTCCCCCTCCCCGCACGGCAGAGCGACTCTGGCCTCAGATGATCCCACTTCCCCCTCCCCCCAACCGCAGCCCCGCACAGCCGGGCGGGCGGGCAGGCGCACTCACCGGCGGGGGGGAGCCAAGGGGAGGACGGCAGCCGTACCAGGGCCGGGGAGCCCGCATTGCCCCTTCCCGTTGGCTCTGCCCTTCCCCCAAACAACAATCAAAAAGAATCCTCACACTTACCCCAAAACCTGCAGCCAACCCCCTGGGACCACGACTGCCCGCCTGCCTCCCCCTCCTCCTTCTGAGATTTGGGTAAGGGGGGCACCCTGCTCAGGGCTGAGCCCAGCCTGGGTAGCCGGCCAGCTCTGCGGATGAACCAGGCCTTGCCGAGTCTTCAGCACCTAGCCCACTCTTCTTCCTCTCTGGAAGGACCCAGAATGAAGAAAAGATCAGGGAGGCTTTAGGAAATTCACGAGCTAAAAATGTCAGGAATTTCCTGGGAAACGCAGATCCTTAAGGGATTCATTAAAGCAGGTTTGCTCACCCCTTTTGCCCTTCCTCTAAGGAATTCATGTGTGTCAAAGAAAGCCCCCCTCCCAAAAAGAGTAAAACCTTAAATGTTTGTTGGTTTTCAGGCAGACAGCTAGGTTAAACCAAAACCCAGTGCGGTCCAGTCGATTCCGACTCATAGCGATCCTATAGGACAGAGTAGAACTGCCCCATAGAGTTTCCAAGGAGCGCCTAGCGGATTCGAACTGCCGACCCTTTGATTAGCAGCCGTAGCACTTAACCACTACACCACCAGGGTTTTCAGGCAGACAGCTAGGTTACCAATCATTAATTAACCAATGAGTCTGAATGGTGACGGCGAAAGGGAAAGGGGAGCCCTCTGGGCTCAGAAAGAGGCTCAAGAGTAAAGAGGGGGCTCAGAAATAACTGATTTCTCTATTCCTAGATCTCATGTATAATATAGGGCCTATTTTCCTTTGCCCCAATAGCAAATGCTCATACTCCCTTACTGCAGTCTGCAGCTCTGACAGCTGTGGAAAAGCTAAGGCTTTCTCCAGGGGATCCCCTGCCAATGCTACTACACTTTCCCCATCACCTTCTGCAGGGGCTCAGAGCATACAGACCTTGAAACCCTTCCCCTGCCTTTTTCAAGCATGCATTGCTGTCTCCATCATGAGAAAAAATAAAAACGAACCCAGTGATGTTCAGTTGATTCTGACTTATAGTAACCATATAGGACAGAGTAAACTGTCCCATAGAATTTTCAAGGCTGTAAATCTTTATGGAAGCAGACTGCTCCATCTTTCTCCCACGGAGTGGCTGGAGGGTTCGAATTGCCAACCTTTCAGTTAGCAGCCAAGCGCTTTAACCACTGCACCACCAGCACTCTTTCCTGAGAAGGGTATGCCTATCCCATATGTGGCTTCTATTTCCATAAACATTCCCTCCCACCAAAGTAAGAAGACCTGCCTCCTTTTAGGCCCAGAGAAAGCTGAGTACATGGTTGCCCAGTTTCCTGGAAAAGAGGGGTTAAGAGAGGACTAATAATCACAAAACTCAAAGCAGTCCAGTACATAAACTTTGTCAATGTCTGATCCCTCAAAGTCCACTAATATATCCCTTCACCTTCTAGGCAAATCTGCTTGCTAGGTATCCTTTTCTCTTAGCAAGGGTCCCATTCTATCCAGCATTAGCTACTTCGGATCTGGGCTAACCCATAGCTACTCCCCCCAAAAGAGGAAGAAACAGGTCAAAGCACCCTGGCCACCAAAGAGGAAACTGGAGTAATCCTGTGAACCAGCCCTACCTAGAGCCACCTACCCATGTCCAGTGGCTCCCTGAAGTGAAGGCCCACTCTGAGAGGTAGAAACCCAGGGTTTGGGCCCTATAAAGAACTTTTCCTTGGTTAGGGGGCAATCTCCAGTACCGAGTAGGGCCCTTTCAGTGCTTACTTTTCCGCACTCCCTTCTCTGAATGCAAGTTGTCTTAAGGGGCTATAGGAACTACTGGTGCACCCCCCCTGCCCCCCCCCGGCCCCCCGCACAAAATTTCATAGGTGAGGAAGCAGCGGCTCCTCCCGCTCGCACAATAGCATTTAAGACCCTGCACAAACCCAGCCCCTTTAGGGATGCAAAGGTTGAGCGGCAGGGTCTCTGCACAGAATGGGGCGGGGCGGTTATACTCCCACTGGTGCGCTGAATCTGAGATCTGATGAAGTCCTGTCTAGAAGGCTGCTGCTCTTCCCCAGGGATTTAACTTGTGTGGAACTTAGCCTTTGGCCCGTCATGAAAGCTCAAGGTAGCAACAAGACCAATGAGATTTCAAAGAGGGGGCCCGCCAAATGGTTCCTGCCATTCTTCAGTGCTAATGATTGCTTCCAGGGGGTCAAAAAACTAGGACTTGAAACCCCCCATCTTCCTGGCCCAACTTCGGAGTCTAAATTTCTTGCCCCTTATCCCAAACATTTATGTTGAGGGGTTCTGAAGCAGTTTGAATTTGGTAGTGCCCTGATCTTCTGGAAGTGACTGGTCACCTGGAACTGAGTTCTTAGTTCCCCAGCGCAGAAGCAACCAATGAAATTTCTATACAGAATACAATTTAAATACCATTTGCACGCTTAAACTGAACTTAAAGCTCAGATTAGCAGACAACAGAGATCTGGGTCTCTCTACAAAAATACGTACTTAGGTGTAAAATTTCTACCATTACATACCCGCTTCTCGCCTACTTTATAAATATATCGAAAAGGCAAACGAGACTAATAATGCCCTTTCTAAAATGATTCAGTGATAAATACGACATTTAACACATTTTCACTACTGAAAAGAGAGAGTTAATTTCAGGATATGCCCCTAAGTATGGGCTTTTTCTCAGAATAAAAATCAGAATAGGGGGGTGAAATGTGGCTTTCCTTAGGCTGTAGTAAGTAGTAGCCTTAGAAAGCAGCCTGGGAAGAATGAATACTGACTCACCGAAAAGGCTTAAAACAAAAAGTTTAGAATTGTAAATAGAATTTCAAAGTTAGATTTGCGTCCCAACATTGAAAATCCATTAAAAAAAAAATCTGTAGATTTAAAAAGACTTCTAGCCATATGTTAATAACCTAAACAATATGCTAACTTGGTCAATGAAAAGCCCAGTCTAACGTCAGCTGTTGGAATTTGATATTCTAAAATACTTGTAAAATTAAGCTTATAATTTCATTGTAACATAGGAAAGATAAAGGGGAACGAAATATATTAACATGCAGCAAAATACCTGTGTTAATGAGAAAATATTAAAAATAAATATTCCCTTTCTCAAAGTTTGCTTACATTAAGAAAATCTGATAATGTCTCTAGATTTCTTGAGCTCTTTTGTTAATGCTATACACACATTTTCATTTTGAAGAGAGGAAAGACTACTTTATTTTTAATCCCACTATCTGCATGTTTTTAACAAACTTTTACCAACAAAAAATTGTGCGCAAGGAAACAGACATTAGACTGAACAAGACAGAAAAAGTCTCAAATTTCCTCAGCCTGAACTACAGGTGATTCCAAAATAATCTAATTGAGCTTTGGTTTTTAGAAAGTGATAATTAACATACACATTTATAAAATAAACCTGGAGAGAATGGGCACCTACCTTTTGGTAGTAACCCCTTTTGATTATAAAGTTACCAACAGAAACAATATGCTGAATAATCACAAATTTCCCAAATAATAAAGAAGCAAGAACATTTAGAACTTGTGTTTTCAAGTGGTACTTAGGTTAAATGCCTGTCTTAAACCAGACAATTATCTTCAATACCCAAATCATTAAAGCTATCTGTAATGTACTGAAAGTGTTCAAGGTGGAGAAATTACCCATTTCTTCTCATAGCTATTCTCCAGGAAAATTAAGGAAACTCTAAAGCAAATCTTAACATTTAACAACAACAAAGACTAACAGTAACAGAATTTCACCAACCATTTTCAAAAAATCTGTACCCTTTCTGTAGCTCACCTATTCTTTAAAAGTTTGCCTCTTCATTGCTATTTTAATGTTCACGGTTAAAGATGTGAATTAAACATTTAAAATCTGAAGAGAATAGTCCATGTGACAGAATCCTCCCATTTCACAAAATGTTTTCCTTTCAAGCATTTGAATAAAAGTTAAATAAATATAACGTAAACTCAAAATTTGATAAAAGACTCAAAGAACCCGACATTTCATGTACCCAAAAGATCCAAAGAGAACCGATTCGAAAGCCAATTCCCCTCTCTTCCGGATATTTAAACGGTTTTACTAGTACTCAGAGGAATGAAATCAGCAACTCTCTCTACACTCTAAATCACACTACAATTTCCAAAGCCGCAATTCGCAAACGACAGTTTGGGTGGGGAGCAGTTGGGGTCCTGAAGTAACCCAAAGATTCCTTTTCCCCTCTGACACTCTACCACCAAAAACTGTCAAATCAAATTCAACCTATTGTAAAGCACCGGGATCTCCCTTCCAAAGACGTAGGACACAAGCATAGACACCGCTGCAAAAATCTGTCCAAAAGCGCTTGGCTCGACAGAAACGCGAGGGGCCCAGATCGGAACGAATAAGAACCCACAAGAGGGTCCCGCAGGGACACAGGAAATGGGGGTGACATTCAGAGGCAGACAGTCCCGAACCAAAGAAAGTTGCCTCAGCCGGTCCTTTGGGTCTCTCTCTACCCAAGTTCAGGCTCGAGGCAGATATATTTGTGGGGTCCGTTCCCCCACAGACATCTCAGCCCGCCTCAGGGGCCCACTGTCGCTCAAAGGGAAGATTCTCTAGCCCCACATCCGTTCCTTTTGTCCCCGGACAAAAGCAGAGGAGGCTGTTGAGCTGACCCAGCGCCATGGGGCAACAAAAATGGCCTGTTCGGTTCACCCATCCTTGGGCCTGGCATCATCTGCGATGTCAGCACCAATGTATTATTTTTACGTTTCCTGGGCGGGTGTGTGCATTTTAGGGAGAGGGGGCTGGACAGAGAAAAGGGGTTGTTAATGGAGCCTAGATTACAGAACCCTTCTTCCTCCACCCTCCCGCAAGGATTGCAGTGCAGGGAGTGTCGGCCACGTCTGGCGCACAGTCCCAGGCCGCGGGGCGAAGGTGCCCAGGGGAGATGGGGCTCAGGGATTTCTAGGCAAACGACACCACTGGTGGTCTCCAGTGCCCGCGAAGGTATAATTCTGTCTCTCTCTTTCTTTTTTCTTTTTTTTTTTTTAGGGTTTTTTGTTTTTGTTTTTTTTTAAGGTGGAAGCGGGTTTATTCGTGCGTGAGTTGCAGGAGGGGGGGCGTTGCTGCACTGCCTAGGTCCCCAGAAGGGAGGGTGCGGGGATGTCTGCAATGGTACAATAATCATTCCTGCGGGCTGAGAGGGCAACTATAGGGGACAGGGTGGGCAGCACCTCGAGCTGTGGCATTCGCAGCAAGGAAGGTCGCGAGGGGCTTACCCTGGCGGGCGGGCGCTCTCTTGCCGCAGGTGAGAGAGGGCGCGCGCGAGGCAGGCGCTAGGCAGGCGCGAGGACGGGGGGAGGGGAGGAGGGCGCGCGCGCGCACACCTGTGCTGGACGGCGGCGCGAGCCGAGCTGCGCCTCACTCGGGCTCTGCCGGCTGAGGGAGGAGGGCGGGCTGGCAGGCGGGGGCGGGACGCCGAGGGGAGGAGGAGGAGGCGGCTCGGCTGGCTGGCTCGACTCCCGCTCGTTCTCCCTCCCGCGGGCAAGCCCGGCTCACACCCCGCTGTCCCTCTCACTCACAGCCCCCTTGGCTCTCCCTCCTCCTCCTCCTTCCCCTGCGGGATCCGAGCGCCGCCGCCGCGGCCGCCGCAGACGGCAAGTCGTGGCAGCCAGACGTCGGCGCGTAACCCGGCGCTCCGTGCGTGACTCCGGGCGACGTCAGCGCGCGCTCCGCTCTATCCACCAGCCCCCCTCTTTCCCTCGCTCCGTGGCTCGCGCCCTGCGCCCTCGCGTCTCTCCGTTTCAGTTGCAGCGGCGGCGGCCACGGAGCGCGCGCCCTCAGCCCCCTCTCGCGCGTGCGCGTGCCCTCTCCGCTATTGGCCCGTCTACAGCCGGCCGCCCAGGCCTTGAGGCGCGTCTGAGGAGGGGGCTGCCTGCGGCCTCCGTCAGCGGCTTCTAGGTCCGCATTTCCTCCGCCCGAGCTCGGAATGCCCCAAGGAAGACTTATCACTCGTTGGGCTTTTGATGGCGGAGGCCCGGCACAGGCGGGTATAGAGCCATGTAGGGCCTGCGTCAGTTCCAACTTAGGGTCGTTGCCGCATCTCCTACCACCCTGTCACCGTTTCACCTCCTCCTCGATGTCTTAGGAGGCAATAGGCCTTTCATCTCTTGGGAGGGTCTCACCTTGGTCTTCAGACACCCCTCTGAAAGGAGCTGGAAGGGCAGAATTAGCATGAAAAAGAAAGTCTAGACCACGTTCAAGCTCCTGCCCCAGGGATTCTTGACAGGAAGCGTGGGGTTGCTGCCCAGCCTCCCATGCAGCGTGGGTGCAGCTGGGCCCCCGTGAGGGGCTGTGACTAAGGGCAAAACACTGATATTATTTATGCCTCCCTGGGCCGACAGGGAGCCAGTAAAAGGGACAAGTTAGTTTTCGTAAATTGCTATTCAAGGGCGAAATACAGGACTGTAACATGTCCTTTAAATCCCCCCTCCTTTTTTTTTAAAAAAAATCTTAAGTTAAACAAGAGTTTTGGTGCACGGTGACTTTTTTCCTCGCCTTGTATTCCGTCACATCGCCAACACTGCCTATATAGAAGTAATGTGTATCAGTTAAAAATGATTTGCTGCAAAATAAATAGAAAACTGACTTCACCATCTTTATAATTTATTATTTAAATTGATCTGAGAAGTCAACCTGTGATTTAGGGAAACTTAGTCACTGCCCTAACTTATTCGACAGAGTATATTATTTTGAAATTACTTTACGGTACCCTACAAGAAAACCTACTTTTATTAGGCAATAGTAGAATTTTAAACTCACTTCTTATATGGACCTTTTTCCAGGAAGCTTGTCTAGTTAAGCGTTTGAGGCAAGAAGGAACAAGTGTAATCAACCCTATTTATATAGATGAGAAAGTTGAGTTCCAAAAATGTGAGCAAGTTCTTCAGAGGTGCAAGAAGTCTGCCACTGCTAGAGGGAAAGTCTAGGTCTCTTATCACCTACTTTACCCACTAAAGTAGATACCCCTCTATTGTTATCTTCTGGTTAGCTTGATGGCTGTATGGTAGACAATGTCTAAAGGCTGAAAAGAAACACATTTAAGGGGTATTTCTAGAGACTCCAAATCATGAAGGACTCTAATAAAAGGTCCGAGTTTGAAATTTTTGGCCATAGAAAATTACAGTTCAGAAATAAATTATTGTGAAACAGTTCAGCTTCCATACTAACAACAACAAAATGTTTTTTCATCCCTAGTAAGAAGTGAGAAAATTTTTGAGACAGGCTTAAGAGTGATGAATCATTTCCTTTGAATTGCTTATTTACTCACCTCATCTTTAGGTGGCAGCACTACTATATAAATATCTTTAAAACTAGTCTTCTGCAACATGATTATCTAGAGTGTTTTGTTCTACATGCTTCCAACTGTATTGTGAGGATTAGAAGCTGGTGAAAATATGAAATCATAGCTGAGAATTAGAATACTTAGGTTCTAGAGAAGGAAAAACAACAGCTTTCAGAGAAATTAATAAAATACATAGAGCCATTGAGGGGAAAATATTGGAAAGCTTCAGGAAAAGATTTGTTTTTAGCATCTTTACTCTCGACTTGCTCTGTTATTTAAATATAGCACAAGATAACCTTCCAAAGCAAACCATGGTTTCTCAATAATGCATATTTATCAAGCATTTACAAGTTTAAGGTAGCTAGTTTTAGTTGTATGGTTGCCAGTATACTAACCAATTTTAAAACTCGGGTGGAGTTTTTCCTCATTAAACAACATCAAGCTTACGAAGATCCTAAAAAGGACCTAATTGTTGACCCTTGTGGAAGAGAAGAACTCTTCTTGGCTTCTTGCCTGGCTTCCCTAAATTGTTCATATGCAAAGTAAATCACCGTCGTTCAAACTGAAGCAGTAAGAAGCTGAACCAGATGTAAAATGGTAGCAATTTACAGGTAATTTTATATGTTAATTTCTCCCACTTTTTTTGAGGATAATAGTGATATATGGAAGTTATTTGGTCAAGTGTTTTTGAAACAGAACTTTGTCATAGTTTTGTATATTTACAGTAGTTTTCCCTGTGCCTTCTCCAAACAACCCAATAAAATTAAATTTACATGTATTTCAAAATAGAAACTGCATTATATTTACAATGTAAACACAACCACCAGGGAATATAGAGACAATCCGGAGTAGGAAATCAAATTATTTCTGGGTAGAGGATGAAGTGTTAAAGTCTTTCTTTATGGCAGCTTCCATCTTTCTCGAATCAAGCTTGGGGGAGGAGTCTCTAGCTTGTAGTAGTCCTCAGACTCAGCGGTATTATGTTAAAATTTCCAAGCGCTCTGGTGCCAGCAAATCATGCAGCCTGGGGGCTTTTGCTCCAAACTTCTGCTAACTCCCTTTTGGCAGTGAAGTGTTCTGTTGAACAAAGTTTGCACGTGTTTAGAATGTGAAGTGGTTCTTCAGGCATTTATCTGGTTTTCTTCCAGTTTAGGGACTTGAAGGCAAGGGTTACAAGTGTGAGACTGTTAGAGTTCACGTGGACTCTGAAACAGACTATGCTAGTGATCTTGAACTTTAACTTAAACAAAGACAGCTTTTTTGTTGGTGTAGGAATTATTGATGTGGACCTTTTAGTGAGTTGTTTACTCTCTGACACCTTAAATGCTAACATCCTAACGAACCAATTCTCACAAGTAGGTAAGCAAGACTGCCCCCCCCACCCCGTTGAGGATGTAGAGCTAGGAAAAATCATTTCTCATCTGACCCACAACACCACCAAAATGCGTATACCCAGATGAAACTCAGTATATAATAATGTGGAATTTGAGAATGAAGGGACCAGTAATTATTTAAACTTGATCTCATTTGCCAGATTATATATAACTATGGCCCTCTGGGAGCCCTGGTGGTGTGGTGGTAAAGAGCTTGGCTGCTAACCAAAAGGTTGGCAGTTCAAACCCACCGGCTGCTCCTTGGAAACCAACGCTAAGGGGCAGTTCTACTCTGTTGTATAGGGTCACTATGAGTTGAAATCGACTCGATGGCAATGGGTTTGGTTTTTGGTTATGAGCCTCTGATCTTTTTTTGATATCAGTTGTCTGGCTTCATCTTTTTACCCACCTGCACCCTGGTGGCATAGTGGTTAAGAGCTACAGCTGCTAACCAAAAGATCGGCAGTTCGAATCTACCAGGCGCTCCTTGGAAACCCTGTGGGACAGTTCTACTCTGTCCTGTAGGGTTGCTATGATTCAGAATCCACTCAAAGGCAATGGGTTTTCCCATCCTAGAGTTGTTCATTAACAGCACTTGGCCCAGATGTGTTAATTTGTCTTATCCCCAGGGGCTTTTCTTGTGGGAAACATATACAGTCTCAAATTTCCATCATTTTTTCAAGTAATTCTGATAGAAAATCCTTGCAGAGCCTGTGGTAACACAGTTTGAAAGTCATTAAAGTGCTGTTAGAGCATTCTTTTATTCTATTTCTGGTTTAAGAGGAAGGGAGAGACAAAAGTATAAAAGTAAAAGTAACAGATGTTGAAATGATACTGTAATACTTACCTTGATCAATGGAATGTCAACTTGTAGGATACAAGTATGGTAATTTGAAAATGGCAGTTATTCTTGATACTTTTGCCACGTGTGTTGTCTGAATTCTTACTTGCACCTTTTCCTTTTCTTTCCTTCTCTTTAAAAATAATTCAGAAGCCAGAGCTAACATGTGCATGAGGTTAGGAAAGCTGGATCTTTCCAAAGAGTGGATCTGTCTGGACTAGAAAGTACTATTGAACTCTGTTGCAGGTTTTATAGTGACTCCAAAACTCCTTTGCTTGCTTACTCTTAAATATCAATGTGTTGCTATTTTACTACCTGGAACAAGAGTATATTCATATATACATACATACAGCCAGGTACCACTCCCCTCTGAAGCTAATCCAGACTATTTTTACAACCTAATGCAGTAGCACCCTGCAATCAGATGAAAACGATCAGTTGGTTTTCTTTCTACAGTGAGTAAAATGTATCAAGGGAAAATCAAGACAATACTCCAAGGGAAAGCCACAAAGTACATTCTTTCTTGAATATTTTGTATTTTATACTAATTATTTTTTCTCTTTTGAGTATATAATTTTTCTTAACTGTCTGCTTAAATACTCAAACAAAAATAATTACTAAATGTAAACTTAAGGATTAATTTTCACTTCCTAGACATCTGAATCAATATTTACTTGATAAGTATGTGTATGATGAAGAAATGTTTTTTATATTACTTTTTTGGAATCCTACTAATAGACATATTACATAAACATATTACAGCTGATGTTTAGATGGCAATTTTCTTTCTTTCTTTTTTGCCTTGAGCTTTCTTTTGTAAAGTAAATATGATCTACTATATTAGGACGAGTTCTTGCAACTCATTGTTGTATGTAAGTTATTTTCTTCAGTCAGACACTTATTGAGCAATGTCTATCAAATGCTTATCTGCCGGACATTGTTCTAAGTGCTTGAACAAAGTTCCTTTGCTCGTAGAGTTTCCAGTCTAGCAAGACAGACAATAAATAAATATATTTTTTTATAATGTAATGCTAGTTAGTGATAAGTGCTAAAAAAGAAAAAAACAATGGTAGACAGGGAAGGTGAAAGATAGTTTCTATGTGATTGTGTGTGAATATGTGTGCGTGTATGCCTTCCACTTGATATTTAAAAAAAAAAAAAGCCCAGTGCCCTCCAAAAAAAAAGGCCACTTTGAAGAGGTAACATTTGAGCAGAGACTAATACAGTGAGTGTCATGGATTGAATTGTGTCCCTCCAAAATATCTGTCAACTTGGCTAGTCCATGATTGCCAGTATCATGTGATTGTCCACTATTTTGTCATCTGATGTGATTTGCCTATGTGTTGTAAATCCTACTTCTATGATGTTAATGAAGTGGGATTAGTGGCACTTATGTTAACAGGACAGGACTCAATCTACAGGATCAGGATGTGTTTTAAGCCAAGCTCATTTGAGATATAAAAGAGAAGTGAGCAGAGAGACAGGCAGGTTTCATGCCACCAAGAAAGAAGAGCCAGGAGAATAACGCAACCTTTGGACCTGGGGTCCCTGCACTGAGAAGCTCTTCTACCAGGGAAGATTGATGACAAGGACCTTCCCCCAGAGCCCACACAGAGAGAAAGCCTTCGCTTGGAGCTGGCACCCTGAACTTGGACTTCTACTCTCCTAGACTGTGAGAGAATAAATGTCTCTTTGTTAAAGCCACCCACTTATGGTTTTTCTGTTATAGCAGCACTAGTTCACTAAGATAATGACTCATGGGAACAACGGGGGAAATGTTCCAAGTGTTGTGAACAGTTTATGCCACATAAACTCACTCAGGTATAATCCAGGTAACATTCCATGCTATAACTATGTATATATATTTTTTTTTCTTAAGAGAAAAAGAAATTCATTATATTTTCTGGGTACTCGTTAGGTTTTCAGAGAATTTTTTCTTTTAGATATTAGTACTTAATATCACCATTTTTCTATATTTCTCATGATGATTATTGTTAAACACAATAAGATTTATGACTCTACAGATATAAGTTTACAGTCTCTTATCCTCAATCCTAAAATCCAAAAGATCTATCTTAATTCATTTGGTGGCAAAATATGATCTGAACTGACACAAGGCTACTTAAAGTCTTCATTTATTCCATTTGGTGTGATTATTGGTACATTCATTGTAGAAATTTTAATGTGTTTGATTAAGGGCTACTGCCCAGGAGACTACATGTAAAGATATAGGTAATATATTTATAAATTCTGAAGAACATTTTCTTTTAATTAAAAAACATATCTGGCCCCCAAAATTTTGGGTAAAGGATTATAGACCTATGCCAGAATTCTTCTCAATATTCTGATTAAATCAGCATTGATGTTAATATTTAGATATCTTTTATTCAAAAGTATAATATTACATAGTGCTGTTATTATGTGCCCAGCACTGTTTAAGCACTTTATATATATTGGATCATAAAATCCTCATTATGACTTTATGAGTAAATTCTATTACTCCTCTTTTACAATGGGGGAACTGAGGCACAGAGAGATTAAGAAACTTGCCAAAATCACAAGCTACTAAATGGCAGAGCTGGGAATTTAACCCAAACAGTCTTGCTCCATAGTTTGCATTCTTTGCCAGTAATCTAGCACTCTAGCTCTCTCCCTGTATAAACCTTTTGCCATCGAGTCAATTCCAAGTATAGTGTTTGTCATTTAATCTGCTTTGGAGTGGTTTTGAATATCAGTCCTTTCCAAGAGCATGGTTTTCTCTTTCAACTCTAAAATATCTGACATCAAAATTTTACAATTTCTTTACAGATAAATATCTTTAAGGATTTTTCTTTTTCATTTTATTTCTCCTTGCTGTAATTTCAGTCACTTCTGTTTCTAACTGGTATTGGAGATTTACTTGTCCTCATTCTCAGTGTGATACATTTTCATGTTAATCTTAGCTTTCATCATCATTTTCCTTTCCTCTGAATGTCTTGGGAAAATTATGAGGCACCCCCTTTACGGTGGTGGGCTTGTCAGATGTCAGATCACATTAAAATTTTGGATCAAGATTACGGAGCAGTAGCACCCTCTAAGTAAAGCTTTGTCACTGCTTCGTAGGTGTCTTTCAATGAATTGGATTACTTGCTTCCTATTTCTTTATTTTAGACATATCAAATTTGAATTGTTGAGTTGGAATTGATTTTGTTTTCATTAGTTTGCCCTCAGGTAGGAGTTCTTTCATAAGCAATCAGAGACTGAGAAAGTTACTGTTGTTCTTTTTAAAGATCATAGGCGGGGCGGGGGATGGGGAGCTATAGAGAAGCAAAACGGATTGCGTGTTTTACTGGATCATGAGCTTGGCAAAGATTCTGTTAGCTAGGGTTAATTTGAGTCAGTACAGTATATCGAACATTCCAAGTATTTGTTTTTGATTATTCCAGGGATACATTGTGAGACATTAAACATATCACTTTAGTTGTTCTCTGTGAAAATTAGTGTGTTGTCCTTGAATACAAAGATGAAGGTTATGACACACTCTCAGTAAAGTGTTATCTTTTGTGTAATGTTGATAGATTTGTTCTGAGCTAAGCAAAATTTCTCTGGGGTCACTCAACAGCTCATGTTTGCTAAGTTTAGGGGTGCCCTTCATGGCCAACAGAGCCAGTTGACAAAATTAAGCTCACCGATTTTGCCTCCTTAGCACAATGCTGAACTAAATGAGCTAGCAAGCCAGTTATTATGTTGCTGAGAACAACAACAAAAAAAAGAGACTAAGTAAATATGTATGTATATTGAGATTGTCTATAAGTACATCTGTTTCTTGTATGACAAAGTAAGGGCTTTACCAAGGCTTATCTTGGGTGACTTTCTACATCTGTCTCCTAATGGATCACAAAAATGAGATTTTTCTCCTAAGATCATGCCCCAAAGACACAGCTTTTCTTCACTTGTTCCTCTGTAATAGTCTATCTTCACAGTGTGCAGTGCAAACCTTGTCCAGTATAAAACTTTTGAGGCATACCAGTAATATTTACCAAAATGTAACAAAGTCTTACAGGTACAAATTTAATATTTACAATTTACTTCAACTTCATGTAAGCACACATTAATAAATTCATGTGATGAGCAACTTTTTTAGCTTTTGTTTTTCCTCAGCTGACTATAGAGGTCAAGAACATGGGCTTTGTAATCTGACATCCTAAATTCAAAACTCTGCATTCGACTTAACTATGTGACTTTGGGCAAATTCCTTAACCTCTGTAGGCCCTATGAGTTGGAATTGACTTGATGGCAATGGGTTTGGTTTGGTTTTTGGTTTTGTAAGCACTGGTTTCCTCATTTATAAAATGGGCATGATAATAGTAACTACCACCTAGGCATTGGGTTTTTAGGCATATGATAAGGATTAATTAATGAATAAAAATTATTTTGAAAGGTAAGGACTTAATAATTCTGAACTCCCACCCACTGTGAGCACTGCCTTTCTTGCTCCCTCCACTCTCTCTTTTTGTGTCCATTTTGTCAGCTTCTGACCTCCTCTACCCTCTCATCACCTCTCCAGGGAGGAGATGCCAACATAGTCTCAAGTGTCCACCTGATCCAAGAAGCTCACTCCTCACCAGCATCCCTCTCCAACCCATTGTCCAGTCCAATCCCTGTCTGATGAGTTGGCTTTGGGAATGGCTTCTGTTCTAGGCCAACAGAAGGTCTAGGGGCCATGACCACCGGGGTCCTTCTAGTCTTAGTCAGACCATTAAGTCTGGTCTTTTTACGAGAATTTGGGATCTGCATCCCACTGCTCTCCTGCTCCCTCAGGGGTTCTCTGTTGTGTTCCCTGTCAGGGCAGTCATCAGTTGTAGCCGAGCACCATCCAGCTCTTCTGGTCTCAGGATGATGTAGTCTCTGGTTTATGTGGCCCTTTCTGTCTCTTGGGCTCGTAATTACCTTGTGACCTTGGTGTTCTTCATTCTCCTTTGATCCAGGTGGGTTGAGACCAATTGATGCATGTTAGACGGCTGCTTGATAACGTTTAAGACCCCAGATGCCTCTCTCCAAGGTGGGATGCAGAATGTTTTCTTAATAGATTTTATTATGCCAATTGACTTAGATGTCCCCTGAAACCATGGTCCCCAAACCCCTACCCCTGCTATGCTGGCCTTCAAAGCATTAAGTTTATTCCAGAAACTTCTTTGCTTTTTGTTTAGTCCAGTTGTGCTGACCTCGCCTGTATTGTATGTTGTCTATCTCATCACCTAAAGTAGTTCTTGTCTACTATCTAATTAGTGAATGCCCCTCTGTCACCCTCCCTCCCCCCTCTCATAACCATCAAAGGATATTTTCTTCTGTGTTTAAACTATTTCTTGAGTTCTTATAGTAGTGGTCTTATATGGTTTTATACAATATTTGCCCTTTTGCAACTGACTAATTTCACTCAGCATAATGCCTTCCAGATGTTTCCTCCATGTTATGAAATGTTTCACAGGTTCATCACTGTTCTTTATCGATGTGTAGTATTCCATTGTGTGAATATACTAT
Source organism: Elephas maximus indicus (assembly GCF_024166365.1). Lineage (NCBI taxonomy): Eukaryota > Metazoa > Chordata > Mammalia > Proboscidea > Elephantidae > Elephas > Elephas maximus. Next base: position 153,304,793 of record NC_064820.1, on the reverse strand, counting down.
AATTTATTTATCCATTCATCCGTCAATGGGCACCTTGGTTGCTTCCCTCCTTTTGCTATTGTAAACAGTGCTGCAATGAACATGGGTGTGCATGTATCTGTTCGTGTAAAGGCTCTTATTTCTCTAGGATATATTTCAAGGAGTGGGATTACTGGACCGTATGTTAGTTCTATTTCTAGCTTTTTAAGGAAGCACGAAATCAATTTCCAAAGTGGTTGTACCATTTGACATTCCCACCAGCAGTGTGTAAGTGTTCCAATCTCTCCACAGCCTCTCCAACATTTATTATTTTGTGTTTTTTGGGTTAATGCCAGCCTTGTTGGAGTGAGATGGAATCTCATTGTAGTTTTGATTTGCATTTCTCTAATGGCTAATGATCGTGAGCATTTCCTCATGTATCTGTCAGCTACCTGAATGTCTTCTTTAGTGAAGTGTCTGTTCATATCTTTTGCCCATTTTTTAATTGGGTTATTTGTCTTTTTGTAGTTGAGTTTTTGCAGTATCATGTAGACTTCAGAGATCAGGCGCTGATCGGAAACATCATACCTAAAAACTTTTTCCCAGTCTGTAGGTAATCTTTTTACTCTTTTGGTGAAGTCTTTAGATGAGCATAGGTGTTTGATTTTTAGGAGCTCTCAGTTATCTACTTTTTCTTCTGCATTGTTAGTAATGTTTTATATACTGTTTATGCCATGTATTAGGGCTCCTAACATTGTCCCTATTTTTTCTTCCATGATCTTTATCATTTTAGATTTTATATTTAGGTCTTTGATCCATTTTGAGCTCGGTTTTGTGCATGGAGTGAGGTATGGGTCTTGTTTCATTTTTTTGCAGATGGATATCCAGTTATGCCAGCACCATTTGTTAAAAAGACTGTCTTTTCCCCATTTAACTGTTTTGGGCCTTTGTCAAATATCAACTGCTAATATGTGGATGGATTTATGTCTGGATTCTCAATTCTTTCCCATTGGTCTATGTATCTGTTGTTGTACCAGTACCAGGCTGCGTTGACTACTGTGGCGGTATAATAGGTTCTAAAATCAGGTAGAGTAAGGCCTCGCACTTTGTTCTTCTTTGTCAGTAATGCTTTGCTTATCCGGGGCCTCTTCCCTTCCATATGAAGTTGGTGATTTGTTTCTCCATCTCATTAAAGAATGTCATTGGAATTTGGATTGGAATTGCATTAAATGTATAGATCGCTTTTGGTAGAATAGACATTTTTATAACGTTAAGTCTTCCTATCCATGAGCAAGGTATGTTTTTCCACTGTTTTGGTTTCTTGCAGAAGTGTACTCTAGTTTTCTTTGTATAAGTCTTTTACATCCTTGGTAAGATTTATTCCTAAGTATTTTATCTTCTTGGGGCTACTGTAAATGGCATTGATTTGGTGATTTCCTCTTCGATGTTCTTTTTGTTGGTGTAGAGGAATCCAACTGATTTTTGTATGTTTTTCTTGTATCCTGATACTCTGCTGAACTCTTCTATTAGTTTCAGTAGTTTTCAGGAGGATTCCTTAGGGTTTCCTGTGTATAAGATCATGTTGTCTGCAAATAGATGTAATTTTACTTCTTCCTTGCTAATCTGGATGCCCTTTATTTCTTTATCTAGCCTAATTGCTCTGGCTAGGACCTTCACCACAATGTTGAATAAGAGTGGTGATAAAGGGCATCCCTGTCTGGTTCTCGTTCTCAAGGGAAATACTTTCAGGCCCTCTCCATTTAGGATGATATTGGCTGTTGGCTTTGTATAAATGCCTGTTATTATGCTGAGGAATTTTCCTTCTATTCCTATTTTGCTGAGAGTTTTTATCATGAATCGGTGTTGAACTTTGTCAAATGCCTTTTCTGCATCAATTGATAAAAGCATGTGATTCTTGTCTTTTGTTTTACTTATGTGGTGGATTACATTGATTGTTTTTCTAATGTTGAACCATCCCTGCATACCTGGTATGAATCCCACTTGGTCATGGTGACTTATTTTTTTGGTATGTTGTTGAATTCTCTTGGCTAGAATTTTGTTGACAATTTTTGCATCTAAGTTCATGAGGGATATAGGTCTGTAATTTTTTTTTTTTTTTTTTTTTTTTTTTGTGGTGTCTTTACCTGGTTTTGGTATCAGGGATATGGTGGTTCATAGGATGAGTTTGGGAGTATTCCGTCCTTTTCTATGCTCTGAAATACCTTTAGTAGTAGTGGTGTTAATTCTTCTCTGAAAGTTTGGTAGAACTCTGCAGTGAAGCCGCCCAGGCCAGGGCTTTTTTTTGTTGGGAGTTTTTTGATTACCTTTTCAATCTCTTCTTTTGTTATGGATCTGTTTAGTTGTTCTACCTCTGTTTGTGTTAGTTTAGGTAGGTAGTGTGTTTCTAGGAAATCATCCATTTCTTCTAGGTTTTCAAATTTGTTAGAGTACAGTTTTTCGTAATAATCTGATATGATTCTTTTAATTTCAGTTAGGTCTGTTGTAATATCTCCCATCTCATTTCTTATTTGGGTTATTTGCTTCCTCCCCTGTTTTTCTTTTGTTAGTTTGGCCAGTGGTTTATCAATTTTGTTGATTTTTTCAAAGAACCAGCTTTTGGTCTTTTTAATTCTTTCAATTGTTTTTCTGTTTACTATTTTATTTAGTTCTGCTCTAATTTTTATTATTGGTTTTCTTCTGGTTACTGAGGGTTTCTTTTGTTGCTCTCTTTCTATTTTTTCAAGTTGTAGGGATAATTCTTTCATTTTGGCCCTTTCTTCTTTTTGGATGTGTGCGTTTATTGATTTAAATTGACCTCGGAGCACTGCTTTTGCTGTGTCCCAAAGGTTCTGATAGGAAGTGTTTTCATTCTCATTGGATTCTCTGAATTTCTTTATTCCATCCTTAATGTCTTCTATAATCCAGTCTTTTTTGAGGAGAGTGTTGTTCAGTTTCCAAGTATTTGATTTCTTTCCCCTGCTTTTTCTGTTATTGATTTCCACTTTTATGGCCTTGTGGTCAAAGAAGATGCTTTGTAATATTTCAGTGTTTTGGCTTCTGCTAAGGCTTGCTTTATGACCTAATAAGTGGTCTATTCTAGAGAATGTTCCATGTGCACTAGAAAAGAAAGTACAGTTGGTTGCTGTTGGGTGGAGTGTTCCGTATATGTCTACAAGGTCAAGTTGGTTGATTGTGGTATTTAGATCTTCCGTGTCTTTATTGACCTTCTTTCTGGATGCCCTGTTCTTCACTGAAAGCGGTGTGTTGAAGTCTCCTACTATTTTTGTGGAGCTGTCTATCTCACTTTTCAGTGTGGATAGAGTTTGTTTTATGTATCTTGCAGCCCTGTCATTGGGTGCATAAATATTTACTATGGTTATATCTTCTTGGTATATTGTCCCTTTAATCATAATATAGTGTCCTTCCTTATCCTTTCTGATGGATTCAACTTTAAAGTCTATTTTGTCAGAAATTAATATTGCCACTGCTGCTCTTTTTTGCTTGTTGCTTGCTTGATGTATTTTTTCCATCCTTTGAGTTTTAGTTTCTTTGTGTCTTTAAGTCTAAGGTGTGCCTCTTATAGGCAGCATATAGACGGATCATATTTTTTAATCCATTCTGCCCCCTCTGTCTCTTTATTGGTGCATTTAGTCCATTTACATTCAGGGTAATTTTGGATAGGTATGAATTTAGTGCTATCATTTTGATGTCTTTTTTTTTTTGTATGTCGTTGAGGGTTTCTTTTTCCCACTTAATTTTATGTGCTGAGTAGATTATCTTTATATACTGTCCTTTCCTTATATTTGTTGTTGTTGATTTTGTTTCTGCTGAGTCTCTATTTTTTCTTGTATTTTATTTTGATGAGTAGGATAGTTTGCCTTCTTGTCTCCTTTGTGGTTACCTTAATATTTACCCCTATTTTTCTAAATTTAAACGTAACTTTTATTTCTTTGTATCACCGTGTCTTCCTCTGCATATGGAAAGTCTATGATTACATTTCTTAGTCTGTCTTTATTTTTTTAATGTTTTCTTCTTTTATAAAATAATGTTGCTGTTACCCTGTTTTGAGCTTTTTTAAAAAATTTATTATAATCTTGCTTTGTTTTTTTGATTTCCCTGTCTGGGTTAACTTCTGATTGCTCTTCTCAGTGTTCTAGTCTTGGGTTGATGCCTGATATTATTGATTTTCTAACCAAAGAACTCACTTTAGTATTTCTTGTAGTTTTGGTTTGGTTTTTACGAATTCCCTAAACTTCTGTTTATCTGGAAATGTCCTAATTTCACTTTCATATTTAAGAGGCAGTTTTGCTGGATATATGATTCTTGGCTGGTAATTTTTTTCCCCAATTTTTAAAATAAGTCATCCCATTGCCTTCTTTCCTCCATGGTTTCTGCCGAGTAGTCCGAGCTTATTCTTATTAGCTCTCCTTTGTAGGTGACTTTTCGTGTATCCCTAGCTGCTCTTAAAATTCTCTCTTTATCTTTGGTTTTGGCAAGTTTGATTATAATATGTCTTGGTGACTTTCCTTTAACATCTACCTTATGTGGAGTTTGATGAGCATCTTGGATAGATATCTTCTCATCTTTCACAATATCAGGGAAGTTTTCTGTCAACAAATCTTCAACAATTCTCTCTGTATTTTCTGTTATCCCTCCCTGTTCTGGTACTCCAATCACTCATAGGTTATTTCTCTTGATAGAGTCCCACGTGATTCTTAAGGTTTCTTCATTTTTTTAAATTATTTTATCTGATTTTTCTTCAAATATATTAGGGCCAAGTGATTTATCTTCAGGGTCAGAAATTCTAGCTTCTACTTGCTCAATTCTGCTCCTCTGATTTTCTGCTGCATTGTCTACTCCTGTAATTTTATCGTTAATCTTCTGAATTTCTGATTGCTGTCTGTCTATGGATTTTTCCAGTTTTTTTCCCTGGTTAGGGAGGCTGGCAAATTATCTTTTCCCCCAAATGCAATTTTTTTCCTTCTCCAAGGTCAGGAGGATGGCTCTAGGCTCTGGCTCAGGCCCAGGGAATTCAGCTGCTGAAGCTGGCTTGGGGGTGGGGGGGCACAGTAAAATATATGCAAATACTTGGCTTTTGCTGACGGCACCAATTTTTCTCTGGTTCCGGAGATGTGAGTAGGCTGTGTGGCTGGCTGCTTCTCTCTGAGGAAACTGCGGCTGGACGCTAGTACCAGCTCGCTGCCACGGCTCTAGGAATGATGCCTGAGGGCACCCCGCTATTCAGGTCTGGTAACTCCTCTGCACTTCTAAATGGTCTCTTCCTCCCCCTGATCCTCTGTTCATTTTCTAAGCTTGCCTTTGATGCTCAGGGCTCCTAGCTTGTCATAAATATACTCGTTTCACTTGTTTTTTCGGGTCTTTGTTGTATAGAGGGCTCTCCAGAAACATCTTTCTGTTCCTCCATTTTGGGTCTACCTCCTCTCATTGTAGTTTTGATTTGCACTTCTCTAATGGCTAGTGATTGAGAGTACTTCCTCATATGTCTGTTGCCCACCTGAATGTCTTCTTTGGTGAAGTGTCTGTTCATTTCCTTTGCCCATTTTTTATTTGGATTATTGTCTTTTTGTTGTAGAGGTGTTGGATATTCTTGTAGATTTTAGGGATTAGACTTTTGTCTGATTTGTAATTGCCAAAAACTTTTTCCTAGTCTGTAGGTTCTGTTTTGTTGAAGTCTTTTGATAAGCATAAGTGTTTAATTTTTAGAAGATCCCAGTTATCTAGCCTATCTTCTAGAGTTTGTATGTTGTTGGTTGTGGTTTGTATCCTGTTAATGCCATGTGTTAGGGCCTCTAGTATTGATCCTATTTTTCCTTCTATGAACTTTTTAGTTTTTGGCTTTATATTTAGGTCTTTGATACATTTTGAATTAGTTTTTGTACATGGTGTAAAGTATTGGTCCTGTTTATTTTTTTGCAGGTGGACATCTAATTTTGCCAGCACCATTTGTTAAAAAGACTCTCTTTTCCCCTTTTGATAGACTATGGGCCCTTGTCAAAGATCAGGTGACCATAGATGAATTTACATCTGAATTCTCAATTTTGTTCCATTGGTCAATGTATGTGTTGTTGTATCAGTACCAGGCTGTTTTGACTATGGTACAGTATAGTAGGTCCTGAGGTCAGGTTGTGCAAGTCCTCCTACTTTATTCTTCTTTTTCAATAGTGATTTACTTATCCGGGGCTTCTTCCCTTTCCATATAAAGTTAATGATAAGTTTTTTCCATCTCTTTAAAGAATGTTGTTGGTATTTGGATCGGTATTGCATTGTATTTGTAAGTCACTTTGGGTAGAATTGTAATTTTCACAATGTTGAGTCTACTTATCCGTGAGCATGATATGTTTTTCCATTTATGTAGATCTCTTTTGGCTTCTTGCAGTAGTGTTTTTTAGTTTTTTGTATATGTCTTTTATATCTCTGGTTTGTTTTATTCCTAAGTTTTTTTTTTTTTTTTTTTTTTAGGGGCTATTATAAATGGTATTGTTTTCCTTTTCATCTTTCTCTTTATTGGTGTATAGGAATTCAACTGATTTTTGTATATTTATCTTGAATCCTGCTACTCTGCTGAATCTTTCTATTAGTTCCAGTAGTTTTCTCATGGAGTCTTTAGGGTTTTCTATGTATAGTATCATATGATCTGCAAATAGGGACCGTTTAACTTCTTCATTACCAATTTGGATGCCCCTTATTTCTTTTTCTTGCCTTATTGCTCTAGCTAGAACTTCCAGCACAATGTTAAATAGGAGTGGTAATAAAAGACATCCTTGTCTTGTTCCTGTTCTCAAGGGGAATGTTTTCAGCCCCTCTCCATTAAGAATGATGTTGGCTGTTGGTTTTCCATAGATGCCTTTTACTGTATTGAGAAATTTCACTTCTGTACCTATTTTATTGAGAGTTTTTGTCAGGAATGGGTGTTGGACTTTGTCAAATGCCTTTTCTGCATCAGTTGAGATGATCATGTGATTCTTTTCTTTCCTTTTACTTATGTGGTGGATTACGTTTATTGACTTTCTAATGTTGAACCATCCTTGCATACCTGGTATGAATCCCACTTGATTGTGGTGTATTATTTTTTTGATATGATGCTGAATTCTGTTGACTGGAACTTTGTTGAAGAGTTCTGCATCTATATCCATGAGAGATATTGCTCTGTAATTTTCTTTTTTTGTGGTGTCTTTGCCTGGTTTTGGTATCAGGGTTATGCTGGCTTCATAGAATGAACTTGGAAGTATTGGTTCCTTTTCTGTGTTCTGAAATAGTTTGGGTAGTATTGGTATAAGCTCTTCTCTGAATGTTTGGTAGAATTCTCCAGTGAAGCCATCTGGGCCAGGGCTTTTATTTGTGGGGAGTTTTTATTTTTATTACCTTTTCAATCTCTTCTCTTGTTATGGGTCTGTTCAGATTTTCATCATCAGTTTGTGTTAGCGTGGGTAGGCAATGTGTTTCTAGAAATTTGTCCATTTCCTCTAGGTTTTCAAATTTGTTGGAGTATAGGTTTTCATAATACTCTGTTATGAACATTTTTATTTCAGTTGGATCTGTTGTAATGTCCCACATTTCATTTATTTGGGTTATTTGTGACCTCTCCTGTTCTTTTTTGTCAGTTTGGCAAGTGGTTTATTAATTTTATTGACCCTTCCAAAGAACCAACTTTTGGTTTTGTTGATTCTTTCTATTGTTTTTCTATCCTCTATTTCATTTTTTTCCGCTCTGATCTTTATTATGTCCTTTTTTCTGGTGGCTGTGGGCTTCTTTTACTGTTCTCTTTCTATTTGTTCAATCTGTGTAACTAATGTTTTGATTTTGTTCCTTTCTTCTTTTTGTATGTGTGCATCTATTGCTATAAATTGACCTCTGAGGACTCCCTTTGCTGTGTCACAAAGGTTTTGGTATGATGTGTTTTCATTCTCATTTGATTCTAGGAATTTTTTTTTTAATTCTATCTCTGATTTATCCTATTATCCAGTGGTTTTTAAGCAGGCTGTTATTCAGTTTCCATGTAATTGATTTTTTTTCCCTTCCTTTTCGTATTGTTAATTTCTACTTTGATGGCATTGTGGTCAGAGAAGATACTTTGTATTATTTCAGTGTTTTGGATTTTCTTGAGGGTTGCTCTGTGGCCTAAGATGTGGTCTATTCTGGAGAATGTTTCATGTGCATTGGTTAAAAATGTTCACTTTGCAGCTATTGGGTGGAGTGTTCTGTATACATCTATGAGGTCAGGTTGGCTGATTGTGGCCTTTAGATCTTCTGTATCTTTGTTGAGTTTCTTTCTAGATGTTCTGTCCTTTACCAAGAGTGGTGTGTTGAAGTCTTCTGCTATTATTGTGGAACTGTTAATTTATCTTTTCAGTGCCATTAGAGTTTGTTTTATGTATTTTGGAGCACTGTCATTGGGTGCATAGATGTTTATTATAGTTATGTCTTCATTATGGATTGTCCCTTTAGCCATTATATAATGCCCTTCTTTGTCTTTTATGGTGGATTCTGTTTTAAAGTCTGTTTTGTCTGAGATTAGTATTGCCACTCCTGCTCTTTTTAGGTAGTTATTTCCTTGATATATTTTTTCCATCCTTTGACTTTTAATAAATTTACATCTTTGTTTCTAAGGTGTGTCTCTTGTGGACAGCATATTGTTGGATCCTGTTTTTTTTTTTTTAATCCATTCTGTCACTCTCTATGGATGCATTTAGACCATTTACATTCAATGTAATTATTGATAGGTGTGAGTTTATTTCTATCACTTTGTAGTGCTTTTTTTGTTGTTGTTGTTGCTGACATTTTATTTGTTCTTCTTACTCTCCTATGCCGACTTCCTTTTGTTTGTGGATTTCTTTTATTTTTATAGATTTTGCTTTTATTGGGACTTTATGTTTTTCTTCTTTATTTTGATGAGTAGGTTTGTTAACTTTCTTTTTGGTTACCTTGAAATTTACCCTTATCTTTCTAGGTTTGAACCAGTCTATTATTAGTTGGTATCACCTTGCCTTCTTCTCCATTAGAAAGTTCTATATCTATACCATTTATTCCCTGTTTTATTGTCCTGACATTGTTGTCATTTACAGATTAACCTCTCTGGTTCCCTTTTGCAATTCTTTTGGTTTTGTGGATAGTCTTTTAGAGTTCATTTCGTAGGTTGGTATCTGGTTAGTACAATCTTGCATCCTAGATTCAGGCTCTGGTCTGGTGTTGTTTGTTCTCAGACCAAAGGACTCTCTTTAATAATTCTGGTAATTTTGTTTTGGTTTTTACATATTCCCTTAATTTCTGTTTATCTGGAAATGCCCTAATTTCACCATCATATTTGAACCAAGAGTTGTACAGGGTATATTATTTTTGGTTGGCAGTTTTTTTCTTCATGGTTTTATACATGTCATCCCATTGCTTTTTGCCTGCATGGTTTCTGCTGAATGATCAGAAGTTAGTCTTACTATTTCTCCTCTGTATGTGACTTTGTTTTTCTTGAGCTGCTGTCAGGGTTTTTTCTTTGTCTTTGGTATTAGCAAGTGTGATTAGGACATGCCTTGGTGATTTTCTCGGGGGGGTCTGCCCTACATGAGGTTCATTGAGCTTCTTGGATGGTCAGCTTTTCAACTTTCATATTAGGAAAGTTTTCTGTTAGCAATTCTTCAGTGATCCTGTCTGTGTTTTCTGTTTTCTCCTCCTGTTCTGGTACTTCAATCACTCATAAATTTTTTGCTTTTTATTGTATCCCACATAATTCTCAGGCTTTCTTCATTCTTTTTTCCTGATTTTTCCTCAAACAGGGTTGTATCCAAGTATTCGTCTTCAATTTTGCTGATCCTGTCTTCCATCTTTTCAAACCTGTTCCTCAGCCCTTCCATGACACTGTCCATTTCTGAAATCTTGTTGTTTATCCTTTCGATTTCTAATTGTTCTTTCTGTATGATTTCTAGTTGTGAATTTATTTTAGCATTTTATTCCTGTATTATTTTCCTGAATTCTTCCATTTTTTTTTTGTATTTTCCATGAGCTTGTCTGCCTTTTCCATAAATTTGTTGATTTTTTCCTCATTTTTGTCTGCTTTTTGCCTCAACTCTTGGACAGCACTGAATATTAGAGATTTGAATTCTCTGCTAGGTAGTTCTAGTTCCTTTTCTTCTACTGGAAAGTCACCTGGTGTTTTATTTTGGACACCTACTGGAACCATCCTGCCTTATTTTTTTTAAAAATGTTTTGATACCGTCTGCTGTCTTCAGGACGTTCAGTAGCTATTTTCTTCATTTATTGATAGTAGATCTGTTTGTTTAATCATGCTTTTTTGTTTTATTTGCTTATGTCTGAGCAGGCAGTCTGTGTGTTCTTTGTTGTTTGCTTATCTATGGTCATGATACTTTTCACTTCCTTGTCCAATGGACAAGGCTAGTCACTTGGCTATGGTGCAGCAGGGCAGGTCCAGCTGAAGGGGAGAGGCTGGGATGGGTTGTTTGTGGCACATACTAGAGCCAACAGGGAAGGTCGGGGATCAGTGTTGGGCAGGTTTTGGTAGACATGCGTGTGCTGCTCAGGGTGTGAAGTTCAGTGCACTGTACAGGTAGGCAGGAAGGAGGGGGGAGGTTGTGATGTGTGTGGCTACTATGGGTATAGGAAAGAGGAGAGAGAGGAGAGAGAAGCTGGAGCAAAAAAAAAAGTGCTAAAGGAGCTTGCCATTGGTTGGAGAGATGAGAAACTGAGAAGTGGAGAAAAACAAAAAGGAAAAAAGAAAAAAACAACTAAAAAAATTTGGGAATAAAAAAGAAAGGAAAGAAAAGCCCCAGGGGTCCCATCAGTGTGGCTGTGAAGACTGGGGAATTTGCTCCCAGACTGCACAATGTAGCCTGGGTAGAGGCGGTATAGATGTCACACGGTGTCCAAAGGATAAACAACAAGATTTCAGAAATGGACAATGTCATGGAACAGCTGAGGAATGGGTTTGAGAAGATGGAAGACAGGATCAGCAAAATTGAAGACGAATATTTGGATACAACCCTGTTTGAGGAAAAACCAGAAAAAAACTGAGAAATGAAGAAGGACATAAAGAGATAAAGAAAAAAGAAATGCCTCCAGGGGCTGCGCTGACTGGGGAAGTGGCTTCTAAGCCATGCAGTACAGCCTGACTAGAAGGGGCTAAGGAGCTGTGATAAGAAAAACACAATACAGAACAAAGCAAAGCAAAGCAAAGCAAAAAAAAAAAAAAAACCCTGTGCATCCCACCAGTGTGGTATCACAGGCCGGCAGAGAGAGGTTCACCAGTTCAGTGGTGCTACACAGCTTTTCAAGAAGAGGCAAAGATGGCACATGGAGCCAAGTGTTCCAGAGAAAGGAGGGGGAGGTGACAGGAGGCACGGAAGAAACTGAAAGAAACAAACAAAAAAAGCAACATTAGCAACTGACAAATGGCATGCAGGAGCCTGCCAGTGTGGGCGGGATGAATTCAAGCAGCCCCGGGGCGAAGCAGTTGCCTTCTGACCAAGAGACTGTGGCCGACGTCAAGTAGAGGAGGCTGAAGGGAGGGAGGGAGGAGCGGTTGGGAAAGCATATATTTCTGGTTACCAGGTGCTCTGTCTCCTGCTGGGAACTTTTGTGAAGCTGCCTTCCAGTACTCCATGTCTGCTGATCTTTGATGTGGGCGGGGTAAATCCAAGTGGCACAGACACTGCATTTCCTGTCCGGCTGAGCCACAGCTGCGCCAGGAAGCATGGAGGTAGAGCAGCGGGGAGAGGGTGGGGAGTGGGAAAGTGCCTATCACTGGTTACTGGGTGCTTTGTCTCCTGCTGGGAGTCCGTGAAGCTGCTTTCCCATGCTCACTGTCCACCGATCTCTGACAGGAGTCCAAGATGACAAATCCGTGCTGCATTAGCTGATAGGGGACCTCTGCACATGTCTCTCCTTGCTGCCTGTTCTCTGTCAGTTTCTTTATTCCATTCAGTGTTTATCTCTTCATTTGACACTTCAGGTTCCAGGAATGACGTTTGTCTCTGTTTTACTTAGTTTTTTGGGTCTTTGCTGTGCAGGGACAGTGTGGTGCTTCTGTCTATGGTGCCATTTTGGCTGGAAGTCCATTCGATTTCTTGACTGCTGCTTCCATGGGCGTTGATCATGCGTGGATCCAAGTAAAATGAAATTCTTGACAGTATCAATCTTTTCTCTGTTTATCATGATGTTGCCTATTGGTCCAGCTGTAAGGATTTTTGTTTTCTTTATGTTGAGATGTAATCCATACTGAAAGCTGTAGTCTTTGATCATTGGTAAGTGCTTCAATCTTCTTCACTTGCAGCAAGTAAGATTGTGTTATCTGCATATCACAGGTTGTTAATGAGTCTTGCTCCAGTCCTGATTCTTCTTTATGTAGTCCCGTTTCTTGGATTATTTGCTCAATATACAGTGAACAAGTATGGTGAGAGGATACAACCCTGATGCACACCTTTCCTGTTTTCAAACCATGTAGTATCCCTTGTTCTGTTTGAACAACTGCCTCTTGGTCTAAGTACGGTTTCCACGTGAGCACAATTAAGTGTTCTGGAATTCCCATTCTTCATGATGTTATCCATAATTTGTTATGATCCACACAGTTGAATGCCTTTGCATAGTCAATAAAATACAGGTAAACATCTTTCTGGAACTCTCTGCTTTTAGCTCAGATCCACCTGACATCAGCAGTGATACCCCTCATTCCATGTTCTCTCCTGAACTCGGCTTGAATTTCTGGAAGTTGTCTGTTGATGTGCTGCTGCAACTGTTTTTGAATTATCTTTAGGAAAATTTTACTTGTGTGATATTAATGATATTGTTCAATAATTTCTGTGTACTGTAGGATCACATTTCTTTGGAAGAGGCATAAATATGTATCTCTTCCAGTTGGTTGGGCAGGTAGCTGTTCCAAATTTCTCAGCATGGATGTGTGAACACTTTCAGTGTTGATTCCATTTGTTGAAACATCTCAATTGGTATTCCTTCAACTTCTGGAGCCTTGTTTTTTGCCAATGCCTTCATTACAGCTTGGACTTCTTCCTTCCATACTGTCAGTTCTTGATTATATGCTACCTCCTGAAATGGTTGAATATCGACCAATTCTTTTTGGTACAGTGACTCTGTGTATTCCTTCCGTCTTTTTTTGATGTTTCCTATGTCATTCAATATTTTGACCCTCAATTCCTAAACTCGAGGCTTAAATTTTTTCTTCAGTTTTTTCAGCTTGAGAAATCCCGTGCATGTTCTTCCCTTTTGGTTTTTTAACTCCAGGTTTTTGCACGTTTCGTTATAATACTTTACTTTGTCTTCTCGAGCCACCCTTTGAAACCTTCTGTTCAGCTCTTTTACTTCATTTATTCCATTCACTTTAGCTACTCTAAGTTCAATAGCAAGTTTCAGAGTCTTTTCTGAAATCCATTTTGGTCTTTTCTTTCTCCTCTGCCTTTTTAATGACCTTTTGCTTTCTTCATGTGTCGTGTCCTTGTTGTCATCCCACAGCTCATCTGGTCTTCAGTCATTACTGTTCAATATGTAAAGTCTGTTCTTGAATTGGTCTCCAAATTCAGGTAGGATATACTCAAGGTTGTACTTTGGCTTTCGTACTTGTTTTAATTTTCTTCATTTTCATCTTGAACTTGCGTATGAGCAGTTGATGGTCTGCTCTGCAGTCAGCTCCTAGCCTTGTTCTCACTGATGATATTGAGCTTCTCCATCATTTCTTTCCACAGATATAGTTGATTTGATTCCTGTGTATTCTGTCTGATGATGTCCACGTGTATAGTCGCCACTTATGTTGTTGAAAAAAGGTGTTTTCAGTGAATAGGTTGTTGATCCATCAAAATTCTATCATGTAATCTCTGGCATCAATCATTTCTATCAGCGAGGTCATATTTTCCAACTACCAATCCATCTTCTTTGTTTCCAATTTTCACATTTCAGTCACCAGCAATTATTAATATATCTTGATTGCATGTTTGATCAACTTCAGATTGCAGATTTTGGCAAAAATCTTCAATTTCTTCATCTTCGGCATTAGTAGTTGATGCATAAATTTGAATAACGATGATATTAATTGGTCTTCCTTGTAGGCGTATGGATATTATCGTATCACTGACAGCGTTGTACTTCAAGATAGATCTTGAAATGTTCTTTTTGTTAACAAACGTGATGCCATTCCTTTTGAATTTCTCATTCCCCACATAGTAGACCATGTGATTGATTATCTGATTCAAAATGGCCAATACCAGTCCATTTCAGCTTACTAATGCCTAGGGTGTTGATCTTCAAGAATTCTCTTTCATTTTTGACAACTTCCAATTTTCCTAGATTCATACTTTGTACATTCCATGTTCCGATTACTAATGATGTTTGCAGCTGTTTCTTCTCATTTCGAGTCATGCCACATCAGCAAATGAAGGTCCTGAAAGCTTAACTCCATCCACATCATTAAGGTTGACTCTATTTTGAGGAGGCAGCTCTTCCCCAGTTGTATTTTGAGTTATTTCCATCCTGAGGGGCTCATCTTCTGGCACTATATCAGACAATGTTCCACTGTTATTCTTAAGATTTTCACTGGCCAATTTTTTTTAGAAGTAGATTGCCAGGTCCTTCTTCCCAGTCTGTCTTATTCTAGAAGCTCCACTGAAACCTGTCCACCATGGGTGACCCTGCTGGTATTTGAAATACTGGTGGCATAGCTTCCAATATCACGTCAACACACAAGCCACCACAGTACCACAAACTGACAGACAAGTGATGGTCTACAGCAGTATCTCTTCCATTTACACATTTAAAACTTTTTCACTGATTACTAGAGTGCTAATTCCTTGAGCATAGGGACTGTGTCTTAATTATCCCTATTGCTGTAATCTTTTTTCCCCTCCCTACTACACAGTCCATGCTCAAGAAATGTTTATTGAATAAATTAATTAAATCATTTAGCATTTGTACTGTTGCTTGTTTTATCCTGGGAAGTCTATTCTGGGCTTCCAGTTTTCCTGTAAATTCTCCTGCTCCTTTTATCTCTGGATATTCTAACTTCACCTAGGGACCCTGATATCCCATCCTGCATCATCACAATTTTCTGACTGGCAGGGAAGGGGTTCAGTTACCACACACTCCATTATTATGTCAGGAAAAAAAAAAATCCCATTTAATTCACCTGGATTTAATTTCACTTATATTCTCTTCGCTCCAGTTAGACTGAATATTCCCTTTTAAATCTGTCAGTAGCTTTGCAGAATTCTTTGGCCCATTCCTTATATGAGGATAAGGCCATGCCATCCTTGGTTTCTTTCCGTGCAGAGTAGGAATCAGCCCTCATTTCTCACATGGAGGCGGTAAGAGTGAATTATATCAGTCTATTAAAAACTCTTAAAATTTTGCTTTTATTCTTGCAAATTTAGGGCCTACCAAAAATGTTAAATGCTCATTTCTTTTCATTATTTCTGTCCATTTTGATCAATGTTTCTCTTAGCTTTGCTTACTGATACCCATATTATAACAGTAAGAGAACCCCTTTATCACAGGCCTAAAGAGCTTAATAAGCATCTTGCGTCGTTAGAACATAAGCAAAAATTCCATCTTAACACAGAGGGAGAAGTGACCAATTGATGAGGCTTCTTTCTGATCAAATTGGCTTGCTCATTTGAATGATTAAAATGAAACTATCTGTAAAGGCCTGAGAACCCTTTTGGATATAGGCAGTTTACAATAAATTATTGGAAAGGATTGACATATTTATGAAACCATTTTTCTAATTTCTTAAATATTCTACCTTTCTTTTTCATTTCTTCCTCTACTTTCTCTTAAGTCTTGATTCCTGAGACAACTCCTCTTCATTGCTGCACAATCCCTTAGATAGGCTGAAGCAACTAGCCACCAAAATGCCACCATCCCTCATGAGAAGATATTCTTTGCATAATTTCAGAAAAAGTGTCCTTATAACTTAGTTTCTTGGCCCAACTATTGGCATGGTAACTGCCAGAGAAGATAAAAGGAGATTTTAAACTCAAGGATATCATTATCCAGACATGTGAGCATGTTGTCTTCTCAGGGTATGTTGTACAGTACAGTGTGTTGAGATTCATATAAACTTTGGAGGGGGGACACACTATCCTGAAATTCAGCACTGTCAGCTATAGGATAATATCCATATACCTACAAAGAAGACCAGCTAATACAACTATTATTCAAATTTATGTACCAACCACTAATGCCAAAGATGAAGAAATTAAAGATTCTTCCAACTTCTGCAGTCTGAAATTAATCAATCATGCAATCAAGATACATTGAACCAATGGAGCAGAACTGAGAACCCAAATGCAAATCCATCCATCTATGGTCAGCTGATCTTTGATAAAGTACCAAAGTCCATTAAATGGAGAAAAGGTAGTCTTTTTAACCAATGGTGCTGGCAAAACTGGAAGTCCACCTGTAAAAAAAAAAAAAAAGGAAATACTTCACACCATACATGAAAACTAACTCAAAATGGATCAAAGACCTACACATAAAATTGGATTATTTTTACATATAAATACATATAAAACCTAAAATGACAATTATCATGAAAGAAAAAATAGCGACAATGCTAGGGGCCCTAATATGTGGGTTAGATACAATACAAACCATAATTAACAATGCACAAACACCAGAAGATAAACTAGATAACTGGGAGCTCTTAAAAATTAAAAAATGTTACGCTCTTCAAAAGACTTCTCCAAAAGAGTAAAAAGAAAACCTACAGACTAGAAAAAAAATTTTGGTTACGACATGTCCAACAAGGGTCTAATCTCTATAATCTGTAGAATACTTCAGCACCTCAACAACAAAAAGAAAAATAATCCAATTAAAAAATGGGCAAAGGATATGAACGCGACACTTTAGCAAAGAAGATATTCAGGCAGCTAACAGATACATGAGGAAATGCTCTGATCATTAGCCATTACCCCATTGTCATTGAGTCGATTCTGACTCATAGAGACCCTAGAGGACAGGGTAGAGCTGCCGCATAGGGTTTCCAAGGAGTGCCTGGTGGATTTGAACTGCTGAACTTTTGGTTAGCAGCTGTAGCTCTTACCCTCTACAGCACCAGGGTTTCCCATCAGCCATTAGAAAAATGCAAATCAAAACTACAATGAGATACCATCTCACCCCAACTTTACTGGTACTACTTAAAAAAAGAAAATAACAAATGTTGGAGCCATTGCAGGAAGATTGGAACTCTAAGGCAATGCTGGTGGGAATGTAAAATGTTACAACCACTATGGGAGGTAATATGATGCCTCCTTAAGAAGTTAGAAACAGAAATACTATATGATCTAGCAATCCCACTCCTAGGAATATATACTAGAGAAATAAGAGCCATCACACGAATAGACGTAGGCACACCCATTATTCACATTAGCAAAAAATGGAAACAGCCTAAGTGCCCGTTGACAGATGAATGGATTAACAAATTATGGTACATGCATATAATGAAATACTACACAATGATACAGAACAATGATGAATCTGCAAAACATCTCATAACATGGATGAACCTGGAGGGCATTATGCTGAGTGAAATAAGTCAACCACAAAAGGACAAATATCTTTTGAAACCACTGTTATAAAAACCCAAGAAAAGATTTGCTCACAGAAAAAAAAAAATCTTTGATAGTTACGAGGGTGGGGAGGGGGAGGGAGTGAATCACTAACTAAATAGTAGACAAGTGTTAACTTTGGTGAAGGGAAAGACAACACACATTATAGCAGAAGTTAGCACAGCTTGACCAAGGCAAAGTCATAGAAACTTCTTAAACACATCAAACGCCTTGAGGGATGGAGTTGCTGGGGCTGAGGGCTGGGGATCATAGCCTCGAGAGACATCTAGGTCAATTGGCATAACTCAGTTCATAAAGAAAATGTTCGACATCTTACTTTGTGAGTAATGTCTGGGGTCTTAAAAGCTTTCGAGTGGCCATCTCAGATACATCTATTGGTCCCTGTCTTGGTTATCTAGTGCTGCTATAACTGAAATACCACAAGTGGATGTCTTTAACAAACAGAAGTTTATTCTCTCATAGTTTAGGAGGCTAGAAGTCTAAATTCAGTCTAGCTCCAGGGGAAGGCTATCTCTCTGTGGGCTCTGGAGGAAGGTCCTTGTCATCAGTCTTCCCCTGGTCTAGGAGCTTCTCAGTGTAGAGATCTTGGATCCAAAGTACACGCTCCACTCCCGGCTCTTCTTGTTTGGTGGTAATGAGGCCTCTCTCCTCTCTGCCAGCCTTTCTCTTTTATATCTCAAAAGAAATCGACTCAAGATACAATCTAATCCTGTAGATTGTGTCCTGCCTCATTAATATAACTGCCTCTAATCCTACCTCATTAATGTCACTGTTGTTAGGTGCTGTTGAGTTGGTTCCAACTGATAGCAACCCTATGCATAACAGAATGAAACACTGCCTGGTCCTGCACCATCCTTACAATTGTTGCTATGCTTGAGCCCATTGTTGCAGCCACTATGTCAATCCATCTAGTTGAGGGTTTTCCTCTTTTTCAGTGACTCTCTACTTTACCAAGCATGATTTCCTTCTCCAGGGACTGATCCCCCCTTATAACATGTCCAAAGTATGTGAGACATAGTCTCACCATCCTTGCTTCTAAGGAGCATTCTGGTTGTACTTCTTCCCAGACAGATTTGTTCATTCTTTTGGCAGTCCATGGTATATTCAATATTTTTCCACCAACATCACAATTCAAAGGCGTCAATTCTTCTTTGGTCTTCCTTATTCATTGTCCAGCTTTTGCATGCATATGAGACAATTGAAAACACTATGGCTTGGGTCAGGCGCACCTTAGTCCACCAGGTGACATCTTTGCTTTTCAATACTTTAAAGAGGTCTTTTGTAGCAGATTTGTCCAGTGCAATGCGTCTTTGATTTCTTGACTGCTGCTTCCATGAGTGTTGATTGTGGATACAAGTAAAACGAAACCTCAATCTTTTCTCCATTTATCGTGATGTTTCTTATTGGTCCAGTGTGAGGATTTTTGTTTTCTTTATGTTGAGGTGTAATCCATACTGAAGGCTGTGGTCTTTCATCTTCATTAGCAAGTACTTAAAGCACTTCAAGTCCTCTTCACTTTCAGCAAGCAAGGCTGTGTCATCTGCATAACGCAGGTTGTTAATGAGTCTTCCTCCAATCCTAATGCCCCGTTCTTCTTCATATAGTCCAGCTTCTCGGATTATGTGCTCAGCATACAGATTGAATAGATATGGTGACATGATACAACCTTGACTCACACCTTTCCTAGCTTTAAACCATAGAGTATCTCCTTGTTATATTCAAACAACTGCCTCTTGATCCATGTGGAGGTTCCTCATGAGCACAATTAAGTGTTCTGGAATTCCCATTCTCCGCAATGTTATCCATAATCTGTTATGATCCACACAGTCAAATGCCTTTGCATGGTCAGTAAAACATAGGTAAACATCTTTATGGTATTCTCTGCCTTCAGCCAGTATCCATTTGACATCAGCAGTGATATCCCTGGTTCCACGTCCTCTTCTAAATCCAGCTTGAATTTCTGGCAGTTCCCTGTTGATATGCTGCTGCAGCTGCTTTTGAATGATCTTCAGCAAAATTTTGCTTACATGTGATATTAAGGACATTGTTCAATAATTTCCACATTTGGTTGTATCACCTTCCTTGGGAATAGGCATAAATATGGATCTCTTCCCGTCGGCTGGCCAGGTAGTTGTCTTCCAAATTTCTTGGCATAGAGAAGTGAGCACTTCCAGCACTGCATCTGTTTATTGAAACATCTCAATTGGTATTCCATCAATTCCTGGAGCCTTGTTTTTCGCCAATGCCTTCAGTGCAGCTCGGACGCCTTTGTTAAGTACCGTCAGTTCCTGATTATATGTTACCTCCTGAAATGGTTGAATGTTGACCAATTCTTTTTGGTATAGTGACTCTGCTCTGTGTATTTCTTCCATCTTCTTTTGATGCTTCCTACGTCATTTAATATTTTCCCCCATAGAATCCTTCAGCATTGCAACTCAAGGCTTGAATTTTTTTTTTTTTTTTTCCAGTTCTTTCTGCTTGAGAAATGCTGAGTGTGTTCTTCCCTTTTGGTTTTCTATCTCCGGGTCTTTGCACATGTCATCATAATACTTTACTTTGTCTTCTCCAACCACCCTTTGAAATCTTCTGTTCAGTTCTTTTACGTCATTATTTTTTCTTTTTGCTTTAGCTACTCAATGTTCAAGAGCAAGTTTCAGAGTCTCTTCTGACATCCATTTAGATCTTTTCTTTCTCTCCTCCTGTCTCTTTAATGCCCTCTTACTTTCTTCATGCATGATGTCCTTGATGATGTTCCACAACTTTTCTGGTCTTCAGTCATTAGTGCTCAGCAGGTCAATTCTATTCTTGAGATGGTCTCTAAATTCAGGTGGGATATACTCAAGGTTGTACTTTGGCTCTCGTGGCCTTGTTCTAATTTTCTTCAATTTCAACTTGAACTTGCATGTGAGTAATTGATGGTCTGATCTGCAGTCAGCCCCTGGCCTTGTTCTGACTGATAACACTGAGCTTTTCCATCATCTCTTTCCACGGATGTAGTCAATTTCATTCCTGCGTATTCCATCTGGTGAGGTCCATGTGTATAGTCACCGTTTATGTTTATGTTTCACCAACATTATCATCGTAGATGTTAGGATTTACAACATATAGGATAAATACATCAGATCACAAAATGGAGAACAACCACAGAATACTGGGAATCATAGCTGTCATGGATTGAATTATGTCCTTCCCAAATGTATGTATCAACTTGGTTAGGCTATGGTTTCCAGTATTCTGTGGCTGTCTTCCATTTTTTTATTGTAATTTTATGTTAGAGAGGATTAGGGTGGGATTGTAACACCCTCACCAGGTCATATCCCTGATCCAATGTAAAAGGAGTTTCCCTGTGGTGTGGCCTTCATCATCTTTTATCTCTCAAGAGATAAAAGGAAACGGAAGCAAGCAGAGAGTTGGGAATCTCACCACCAAGAAAGCAGATCCAGGAGCAGAGTGCATCTTTTGGACTTGAGGTCGCCGTGCAGAGAAGCTCCTAGTCTAGGGGAAGATTGATGAGAAGGCCAACAGGAAGAGAAGGTCTTCCCCTGGATCTGACACCCTGAATTTTACTGTGAAGAAATAAGTTTCCCTTTGTTAAAGCCATCCACTTGTGATATTTCTTTTATAGCAGCATTAGATGACAAGATGATGGCCTACCCAAGTTGACAAATATTTTGGTGGGACACAATTCAATCCATGTTATTCCACCCTTTGTTTCCCCAAACTTCATGTCCTTGCCACATGTAAAACACATTCACCCCATCATACCATCCTAAAAGTCTGAAATGAACTCCAAGTCCAAATTCCATCCTGGGGCGATATTCCTCTTCATCTGTGAAATCTAGAATAACCATTATCTACTTCCAAGAACTAGATGGTGCCTGGCTACCAGCACCAAGCACTCTAACAGGGATCACAATAGAGGGTCTGGAACTGAGTGGGATAAGGATGTATAATAAAATTCAAAATCACAAGGAAGACCAGACTTACTGGTCTGACAGAGACTGGAGGAGCCCCTGAGGCAGTGGCTCCTGGACACCCTGCTAACTCAGAACTGAAGACACTCCTGAAGTCTATCTTTCAGCCACAGATTAGAACAGGCCTATAAAACAAATAATAACACATGTTGAGGACCATGCTTCTTAGTTCACTCTAGTATACGAGACCAACAGGCAAAAATTGCCTAAAACAAAGAGAAGGCAGGATGGGACAGAAAAACTGGAAAAATGGACACAGAGAACCTAGGATGTAAAGGAAAAGGGGAAGAGTGTGGACACATTGTGGTGATTGCAACCAATGGCACAAAGAAAAATTTGTGTATAAATTTTGAATGAGAAACTAATTTGCACTACAAACTTTTACCTAAAGTGCCATAAAATAAATAAATAACAACTCTTAAAAAGTAAAAAAAAAAAAAGATGCATTGGTAGTTATTTATGTTTGGAATTGAAATTTGGAATCAAGAAGGATTGAAAATGAGGAAAATTAAAACAATTCCACTAGAGCTAAAATACGAAATTGAGAATATCCCACCTGAATTTAAAGACCATCTCAGAAATAGAGTTGATGTGTTGAACACTAATGACTGAAGACCATGTGAGTTGTGGGTTGACAACAGCAAGGACATCATACATGAAGAAAGCAAAAGGTCATTAAGAAGAGAGGAAAGGAAGAAAAGACCAAAATGGATGTCAGAAGAGACTCTGAAACTGGCTCTTGAACTTACAGTAGCTAAAGTGAATGGAAGAAATGTTAACGTAAAAGAGCTGAACAGAAGATTTCAAAGGGTGACTCGAGAAGACAAAGCAAAGTATTATACGGGCAAAGACCTGGAGTTAGAAAACCAAAAGGGAAGTATACACTTTGCATTTTTCAAGCTGAAAGAACTGAAGAAAAAATTAAAGTCTCAAGTTGCAATACTGAAGGATTTTATGAGGAAAATATTCAATGATGCAGGAAGCATCAAAAGAAGATGGAAAGAATACAGAGTCACTGTATGAAAAGAATTGGTCAACATTCAGCCATTTCAGGAGGTAGCATATGATACATTTCAGGAGGTAGCATGAATTGATGGTACTGAAAGAAGTCCAAGCTGCAATGAAGGCATTGGAGAAAAACAAGGCTCCAGAAATTGATGGAATACCAATTGAGATGTTTCATTGAACAGATGCAATACTCGAAGCTCCCATATGTCTATGCCAAGAAATTTGGAAGACAAGTAGCTGGCCAACCAACTGGAAGAGATCCATATTTGTGCCCATTCCAAAGAAAGGTGATCCAACAGAATGCAAAAATCATTGAACGATATCATTAATATCACACACAAATAAAATTTTGCTGAAGATCATTCAGAAGCAGTAGCAGCAGTACAGGGAACTGTTAGAAAGTCAAACTGGATTCAGAAGAGGACACAGAATGAGGGACATCATTGCTTATGTCAGCTGAATCTTGGCTGAAGAGAATACTGGAAAGATGTTTTACTACGTTTTGTTGACTATGCAGAAACATTTGAGTATGTGGATCATAACAAATTATGGATAACATTGTCAAGAATGGAAATTCCAGAACACTAAATTGTGCTCATGTGGAACCTGTACATAGGCCAAGAGGCAGTCGTTTGAACAGAATAAAAGGGTACTGTCTTAGTTATCTAGTGCTGCTATAACAGAAATACCATTGATTGGCTCCAGCACTGTCTTTCACTGGTCTCCTGGCTCTGCTGCTGTTGGTTCTCTGCTGCTGCCGTTTCTCTGCCACTGAAGGTTCTCTATCCATTCACAGTTTCAAAACCACTTCCACATTTTAGGTATCTGTTACAGCAGCACCCCACTTTCAGTACCAAATTCTGTCTTAGTTATCTAGTGCTGCTGTAACAGAAATACCACAATTGGATGGCTTTAACAAGGAGAAGTTTATTTTCTCACAGTAAAGTAGGCTAAAAGTCCAAATTCAGGGTGTTGGCTCCAGGGGAAGGCTTTCTCTCTTTGTCAGCTCTGGAGGAAGGTCTTTGTCCTCAATCCTCCCCTGGTTGAGGAGCTTCTCAGGTGCAGGGACCCCAGGTCCAAGGGATGCGCTCTGCTCCTGTGCTGCTTTCTTGGTGGTATGAAGTCGGCCATCTCTCTGCTCGCTTCATTCTTTTATATCTCAAGAGATTGCCTCAAGGCACAATTCAATTTTGTAGGCTGAGTCCTGCCTCAGTAACACAACTGCTCCCCATTCTCCCTCATTAACGTCACAGAGGCAGAATTTATAACATATAGGAAGATCACACAATACCGGGAATCATGGCCCAGCCAAATTGATACAAACTTTTTTGGGGGGACACAATTCAATCCATTACAGATACTGAGTAGTTTAAAATCAGGAAAGGTGTGTGTCAGGGTCACCACACACATTCAATCTGAATGCTGAGCAAATAATCCAAGAAGCTGGACTATATGAAAAGAACGCAGCGTCAGGATTGGAGAAGACTCATTAACAACCTTTGATATGCAGATGACACAACCTTGCTTGCTGAAAGTGAAGAGGACTTGAAACACTGATGAAGGTCAAAGACTACAGCCTGAAAGACTACAGTATGAATTACACCTCATCCAAAGAAAACACACTCACAGCTAGACCAATAAGGAGCTTCATGATAAACAGAGAAAAGATTGAAATTGTCAAGGATCTCATTTACTTAGATCCACAATCAATGCCCAAAGTAGCAGCAGTCAAGAAATCAA
The DNA here is from genome assembly GCF_024166365.1 of Elephas maximus indicus. NCBI lineage: Eukaryota > Metazoa > Chordata > Mammalia > Proboscidea > Elephantidae > Elephas > Elephas maximus. The sequence goes on along the minus strand of NC_064820.1, from coordinate 153,280,519 downwards.
AGACATATTGCATTGGGAAAACCTGTTGCAAAAGACCTCTTTAAAGTGTTAAAAAGCAAAGATGTCACTTTGAGGACTAAGGTGGGCCTGACCAAAGCCATGGTATTTTCAATCACCTCATATGCTTATGAAAGCTGGAAAATGAGTACGGAAGACCAAATAAGAATTCATGCATTTGAATTACAGTGTTGGGAAAGTATATTAAATATACGATGGACTGCCAGAAGAACAAACAAATCTGTCTGGGGAGAAGTACAGCCAGAATGCTTCTTAGAAATGAGGATGGCAAGACCTCATCTTATGTACTTTGGACATGTTATCATGAGAGGACAAGTCCTTGGAGAAGGACATCATGCTTGGAAAGTTTTGTAGAGGGTCAGCAAAAGTGCGGAAGACCCTCAAGGAGATTTTTTTTTTTTTTTATTGTACTTTAGATGAAGGTTTATACAACAAACTAGAGTCTCTTCTCATTTAAACCATTAGTATACATATTGTTTTGTGACATTGTTAACCAACCCCATGACATGTCAACAATTTCCCCTCCTTGAACTGGGTTCCCTGTTACCAGCTTTCCTGTCCCCTCCTGCCTTCAGGGCCTTGTCCCTGGGCTGGTTTGCCCCTTTAGTCTCATTTTGTTTTATGGATCTGTCTAATCTTTGGCTGAAGGATGAACCTCAGGAGTGACATCATTACTGAGCTAAAAATGTGTCTGGGGCCATACTCTTGGAGTTTCTCCAGTCTGTGTCAGGCAGTAAGTCTGTTTTTTTTTCTTTTTGTAACTTAGAATTTTGTTCTACATCTTTCTCCAGCTCTGTCCTGGACCCTCTATTGTGATCCCTGTCAGAGCAGGCAGTGGTGGTAGCCAGGCACCATCTAGTTGTGTTGGACTCAGTCAGGTGTAGGCTGTGGTAGTTGTGGTCCATCTTTCCCTTGTGTCTTTGGTTTTCTTCATTCTCTCTTGCTGCAGACCAGGTGAGACCAGTGGAGTATCTTAGATGGTCGTTTACAAGCTTTTAAGACCCCAGATACTATTTGCCAAAATAGAATGTAGAACATTTTCTTTATAAGCTATGTTATACCAGTTAAGCTAGATATTTCCAAGACCGTGGTCCCCACAGCCCTCAGCCCAGTGATTCGGCTCTTCAGGGAGTTTGGAAATGTCTATGAAGCACTTATTGCTCTAGTTAGGACTTCCAGAATGATGTTAAATAGGAGTTGTGGTGGTAAAGAGTATCCTTGTGTTGTTCCTATTCTCAGGGGTAATGTTTTCACTCTCTCTCCATTAAGAATGATGTTGGCTGTTGGTTTTGTTTTGTATAGATGCCCTTTATTAAATGTTGAGGAATTTCCCTTCAATAGCTATTTTATTGAGAGCTTCTATTAGGAATGGGTGTTGGACTTTGTCGAATGCATTTTCTGCTTCCACTGAGATGATCATGTGATTCTTTTTTTTTATTTATTTGGTATATTATATTGATTGATTTTCAAATGTTGAACCATCCTTGCATACCTGGTATGAATCCCACTTGGTTGTGGTGTATTATTTTTTTGATATGATGCTGAAGTCTATTGGCTAGAATTTTGTTGAGAATCTTTGCATCTATATTCATGAGAGATATTGCTCTGTAATTTTCTTTTTTTGTGGTGTCTTTGCCTGATTTTGGTATCAAGGTTATGCTGGCTTCATGGAATGAATTTGGGAAGTATCTCTTCTTTTTCTATGTTCTGAAATTGTTTGAGTAGTACTACTAGTGTAAGGTCTTCTCTGAATGTTTGGTAGAATTCTCCAGTGAAGCCTTCTAGGCCAGGGCTTTTTTTTTGTTGGAAGGTTGTTTTTTTTTTTTTTTAATTTACCTTTTCAGTCTTTTCTCTTGTTATGGGTCTGTTCAGATTTTTTAACATCATTTTGTATTTGTGTGGGTCGGTAGTGTGTTTCTAGAAATTTGTCCATTTCCTTTAGGTTTTCAAATTTGTTGGAATGTAGTTTTTCATAAGACTCTGTTATGATACTTCTTATTTCAGTTGGGTCAGTTGTAATGTCCCACATTTCATTTCTTATTTGGGTTATTTGTATCATCTCAGTTTTTCTTTTGTCAATTTGGCCACTGGTTTGTTGATTTTGTTGATCCTTTCAAAGAGCCAACTTTTGGTTTTGTTGATTCTTTCTATTGTTTTTCTATTCTCTGTTTCATTTATTTCTGCTCTAATCTTCATTATTTCCTTTCTTCTGGTGACTGTGGGCTTCCTTTGCTGTTCTGTATTTGTTTGAGTTGTGTAGTTTGTTTTGATTTTGTCCTTTTCTTCTTTTTTGATGTATGCATCTGTTTATATAAATTGGCCTCTGAGCACTGCCTTTGTTGTGTCTGAGTGGTTCTGGTACGATGTGCTTTCATTCTTGTTTGATTCTAAGGATTTTTTGATTCCATCTTTGATTTCTTCTATTACCTAGTGTTTTTAAAGCAGGGTGTTATTCAGTTACCATGTGTTTGATTTTTTTTTTCCTTGCTCTTCCTGTTGTTAATTTCTACTTTGATGGCATTGTGATCAGACAAGATACTTGTATCATCTCAATGTTTTGGATATTTTGAGGGTTGCTTTGTGGCCTAAGATGTGGTCTATTCTGGAGAATATTCCATGTTCGTTGGGAAAGAATGTGTACTTTGCAGCTGTTGGGTAGAGTGTTCTATATATATCTATGATGTCTAGTTGGCTGATTGTTGCCTTTAGGTCTTCTGTTTCTTTGTTGAGTTTCTTTCTAGATGTTCTGTCCTTTCCGAAGAATTGTGTGTTGAAGCCTTCTTTGGAACTGTCAATTTATCTTTTCAGTGCTGTTAGAGTTTGTTTTATGTATTTAGAGCCCTGTCTTTGGGTGCATAGATAGTTATTATGGTTATGTTTTCATGATGGATTGTCCCTTTGATCATCATATAATGCCATTCTTTATCTTATATGGTGGATTTCATTTTAAAGTCGATTTTATCTGAGATTAGTATTGCCACTCCTGCTCTATTTGCTTGATACATTTTTTTCCATCCTTTGATTTTTAATAAATTTATGCCTTTGTTTCTAAGGTATGTCCCTTATAGACAGCACATTGATGGATCCTGTTTTTTAAAATTCATTCTGTCACTGTCTGTCTCTTTATGGATGCATTTAGACCATTTAAATTCAGTGTAATTACTGATAGGTGTGAGTTTATTGCAGTCATTTTGTTGTGCTTTTTTTCTTTTTTGTGGTGCTGACCTTTTCTTTGTTCCTTTTACTCTCCTGTTCTGAATTCCTTTTGTTTGTGATTTTTTTCATTTCTTTTGTTTTTTTGTAGATTTTGTGTTTACTGAGACTTTATGTTTTTATTTTTCTTTGTTTTGATGAGTAGGTTTTTTTAACTTTCTTTGTGGTACCCTTATCTTCCTAAATTTGAACCAGTCTTTTATTACTTGGTATCACCTTGCCTTACTCCCCATTTGGAAATTCTATACCTACACTGTTTATTCCTTCTTTTATTGTTCTGATATTGTCGTCATTTAGAAATTAAGCTCTCTGGTTCCCTGTTGTAAATCTTTTAGTGTTGATTAATCCTTGAGAGTTCATTACCTAAGTTGGTATCTGGCTGATGCAGTCTTGCATCCTAGATTCAGGCTGTCATGTGATGTTTGTTCTCTAACCGAAGGACTCCCTTTAATAATTCTTATAAGTTTGGTTTGGTTTTTACATATTCCCTTAACTACTGTTTATCTGAAAATGTCCTAATTTCACCTTCATATTTTAGTGAGAGTTTTGCAGGATTTATTATTCTTGTTTGGCAGTTTTTTTTCTTTCAAGGTTTTAGATATGTCATCCCATTGCCTTCTTGCCTGCATGGTTTCTGCTGAGAAATTAGAGCTTAGTCTTATTGTTTCTCCTTTGTATGTGACTATTCATTTTTCTTGAGTTGCTCTTAGGATTCTTTCTTTTTCTTTGGTTTTAGTGAGTGTGATTATAATATGTCTTGCTGATTTTCTTTTGGAGTCTATTCTGTGTGGGGTTTGTTGAGCTTCTTGGATGGTCAGCGTTTCATCTTTCATGATATTAGGGAAGTTTTCTGTCAGCAATTCTTCAGTGGCCCTCTGTGTATTTTCTACTTTCTCCCCCTGTTCTGGAACTCTGAAAACTTGCAAATTTTTGCTTTTGATTGTATTCCACATTGGCCTCTGGGTTTCTTCATTTTTCTTTGTTCTTTCCTCTGATTTACCCTCAAACAAAGTGACATTCAAGGGTTTGTCTTCAGTTTCACTGATCCTGTCTTCCATTGTTCCAAACCTTCTCCTCAAACCTTCTATGACACTGTCCATTTCTGAAATCTTGTTGTTTATCTTTTAGATTTCTAATTGCTGTTTTTGTATGATTTCTAGTTGTGAATTTATTCTGACATTTTGTTCCTGTATTATTTCCCTGAATTCTTCAATTGTTTTGTCTGTCTTTTCAATGATTTTGTCTGTTTTTTTCCTCATTTCATCTGCTTTTTCCTTAAACTCTTGGATAGCTCTGAATATTAGAGATTTGAATTCCCTAAATTTTTATCAGGTGGTTCCAGTGCCTTTTCTTTTACTGGAAGGTCATCTGGTATTTTATTTTGGATGCCTACTGGAACTATCCTGTCCTGTTTTTTAATCTTTTGATATTTTCTGCTGTCTTCAGGACATTCAGTAATTATTTTCTTTCCTTATTTTATTTATTTATTTACATATTTTTTATTGTGCTTTAGGTGAAATTTTACAGCTCAAATTAATTTGTCATACAGAAATTTATACACATATTGTTATGTGACACTAGTTGCTGTCCCTATGTGCTAGCACACTCCCCTTTCTATCCTGGGTTTCCCGTGTCCATCCAACCAGTTCCTGTCCCTTCCTGCCTTCTCATCTTGACTCCAGACAGGAGTCGCCCATTTGGTACCGTGTACTGCTTGATCCATTTAGGATGATGTTGGCTGTTGGCTTTGTATAAATACCCTTTATTATGTCAAGGAATTTCTCTTTTATTCCTATCTTATTGAGAGTTTTTATCACGAATGTGTATAGGGCTTTTTCAAATGCCCTTTCTGGATCAATTGATAAGATTATGTGGTTCTTGTCTTTTGTTTTATCTATGTGATGGATTGTATTGATTGTTTTTCTAATGTTGATCCATCCCTGCATACCTGGTATGAATCCCTGGTGAATTACTTTTTTCATATGTTGTTGAATTCTATTGGCTAGAATATTGTTGAGGATTTTTGCCTCTATGTTCATGAGGGATATTGGTCTGTAGTTTTCTTTTTTGTGGTTTCTTAACCTGGTTTTGGTATCAGGGTTATGCTGGCTTCATAGAATGAGTTTGGGAGTATTCCGTCCTTTTCTATGCTCTGAAATACCTTTAGTAGTAGTGGTGTTAACGCTTAGTTTGGTAGAATTCTCCAGTGAAGCCCTCAGAGCCAGGGCTTTTGTTTGTTTGTTTGTTTTTTACCTCTTCAATCTCTTCTTTTGTTACAGGTTTATTTCGTTTTTCTACCTCAGTTTGTGTTACTTTAGGTAGGTGGTGCATTTCTGGAAATTTGTATATTTCCTCTAGCTTTTCAATTTGTCTGAGTACAGTTTTTCATAATATTCTGTTATGATTCTTTTAATTTCGCTTGGGTCTGTTGTGATATTGCCCTTCTCATTTCTTATTCGGGTTATTTGCTTTCTCTCCTGTTTTTCTTATGTCAGTTTGGCCAGTGGCTTACCAATATTGCTCATCTTTTCAAAGATCCAGCTTTTGGTCTTGTTGACTCAATTGTTTTTCTATTGTCTATTTCATTTATTTCTGCTCTAATTTTTATTATTTCCTTTCTTCTTGTGCCCAAGAGCTTTATTTTCTTCATTTATTGATTGTAGATTTGTTTTGCCCTGCTTTTTTTCTTTTATTTGGTTATGTCTGAGCAGATGGCCTGGACGTTCTTTGTTGTTTGCTCATCTGTGGGCTTGATACTTCTCACCACCTTGTCCAATGGGCAGGGCCAGTTGCTCAGCTATGGTGCAGCAGGGGAGGTCCAGTGGAAGGGGTGGGGCTGGGATGTGTTTTCTGTGGCATGTACTAGGGCCAACAGAGTGGGACTGGGGGTCAGCGCAGGGCAGGTTCTGGTAGACCGTGCCTGTTCTGCTTGGGGATGCGATGCTCAGTGTATGGTGCAGATAGATGGGGGAGGGGCAGGGGAGGTTGTGATGTGTGGAGCTAAGTGGGTATGGTAAAGAAGAGAAAGAGGAGAGAGAAACAGGAGAAAAAAAAAAGTGCCAAGGGAGCTTGCTGTTTGAGTGGTTCAGTCCCAGGGAAGCTGTCTGCTGATGGTTTTGTAGCCAGGTGGTTAGGCACAGCCCATTGGTAAGGGATAGATATGACACATGCAGCTAGGTGTGTGGGAGAAATAAGTGGAAGGAATGTAGAGAGAGACAAGAAACAGAAAAAAAAAAAAAGAAGAAAAGAAAAAAAAGGTGCCAAGTTGTTGGGAGGAAGGAAAAGATGGAAGGAAGGGAGAAAGAAACCAAGGGGAAAGAAAAGAAAAATTCCCCAAGGGAGCCCAATGGAAGCGGGTCTCCAGCTGAGCAGTGCTGCATAGCCTGTCAAGAAGGAGCAAAGATGGCACACAGCACCAGGTATTCAGGAGAAGGGTAAGGAAGGAAAGTGGAGAGAGATAAGAAACTGAGAAAAAAAAAGAAGAAAGAAAAAAATGCCCCAAGGGATCCCACTGAAAGTGGGTCCTCAGCCAAATGACATGTACAGCCCATCAAAAAGGAGTGGAGATGGCACACGGCACCAGGTTCAAGATAAGGGTAAGGAAGGAAAGTAGCAGGAAATGAGAAACTGAGAAAAGAAAAGGAGAGAGAGAATTATTAAAAATGCCCAGAGGGAGCCCAGTGATGTGTTGGCATGGACCAGGAAAGTGGCTCCCCAGCTGTGCAGCACTGCACAGCCTGTTTAGAAGGAGCAGAGATGGCACACAGCACAAGGTTTTCAGGAGAAAAGAAGGTAAGAATGGTAGAAAAAAAAAAACAAGAAATCAAGAAACGGAAAAAAAAAAAAAATCCCCAAGGGAGCCCAATGGCTTGGTGGCGTGAACCAGGAAAGTGGCTCTCACATTGTGCAGCATTGCGTAGACCATCTGAAAGGAGCATAGATGACACACAGCACCAGGTATTAAGGAGATAGGAAAAGAAGGAAAGTAGAGAGAGACAAGAAACTGAGAAATGAAGAAAAACAAAAAAGAAAAATGCCACCAGGTATTCCACTGGCATGGCAGCGCAGACCAGGGAAGAAGTGGTTCCCCAGCTGAGTGGTGCTTCACAGCCTGTCAAGAAGGAGGAGAGATGGTACATGGGAGCCAGGTGTTCAAGAGAAAGGAAGGGAAGGAGGTGAGAAAGAGTGAGAGGAGAAACCAAAGGAAGCCAAAAAAAAAAAAAAAAAAGCAACAACAGCAACAAAAAAATGGCACTGATGTGGGTGGGATGACTCTAAGTGGCATGGAGCTGGTGCCTCCCCTGCCAAGCGACTGCAGCCTGCCGGGAAGCAGCAGAGGCTGAGCAAGGGGAAGAAAAGTAGAGGGTGGGGTAGCATGTATCAGTGGTTACCGGGTGCTCTGTCTCCTGCTTGGGAGCTCCTTGACGCTGTCTTTCCATACTCCCTGTCCACCATTCTCAGTGGCTGAGGAGTCCAAGATGGTGAATCCTTGCTGTGTTAGCTGATAGGGGACCTCCACTCCATATCTCTCCTCACTCTCTGTTCTCTCTTGTTTCTTATTCCATTTGGTGCTTGGTTGAGTTCTTTATCTCTTCACTTGATGCTTAGGGTTTCAGGATTGACCCTTGTCTCTGTTTTACTTAGTTTTCAGGTCTTTGTTGAGGAGGGATGGCGTGGTGCTTCTGTCTATAGCGCCATGCTGGCTCCGCCCCCTCAATGAAATAGATTGACACAGTGGCTTCAAAGATGGACTTAAACATAGCAAGGATTGTGAGGATGGCACAGGACTGGGCAATGTTTCATTCTGTTGTACATAGGGTTGCTATGAGTTGCAATTGACTCGACAGTACATAACATGTCATTAAATGAGTTGCCTTGGCTCCTCAAAACCAGTGTAATAGCTAACAAGTCACAATAAATGTTAACAAAATGTTCTTGGATAAACAGTTTTCGAACAACCTTGAATTCGAATTAATCTAGTTTTTAATTTGATGAAAACTTTTTTTTATTTGATGAAAACTTTGGAACATTGCTAGTTATGTAGCATTCCTCTTCCTCAACTAAGAAGATATTCGATAATATCCAGCTAAAACATAAGACAAGTTGAAAATAAACTAGGGAAGGAAGAAAACAATTATTATTATGTTTTTTGCTTGTTTCATGTACAAATTGATGTTGAAAACTTGGGGGAATGCAGCATATTTTTGGCTCAGAAACTCATGGATTAGGAACCTAAGACATAGGAAAAACTTTTTCTTTTTAGAATGTGGATGCAATAAACTCTAAGTAACCAGAGATCAGCTTGATGAAGTCTGCCCAGAGGAAACAGAGTAGTCTTTTAAAAATGCATATTTGGCCATTTTAGCCCTCTGTTTAAAACCCTCCAGTGACTTTCATTAACCTCAGAATAGTGTATAACTCCTTACATGACTGCCATTTATGTTGATGAAGAAGGTATTTGTAATGAAGAATTTGTTCATCTTGCAGAATTTAATCATGTACTCTCTGGTGTCGTTTGTATTACCAAGGCCATATTTTCCAACTACTGTTCTTTCTTCTTTGTTTCCAACTTTCACATTCCAATCACCAGTAATTATCAATACATCTTGATTGCATGTTTGATTAATTTCAGACTTCAGAAGTTAGTAAAAACCTTCAATTTCCTTATTTGTGGCATTAAAAAGCATTAGTAGGTGTATAAATTTGAATAATAGTTGTATTAACTGGTCTTCCTTGTAGGTATATGGATACTGTCCTCTCACTGACAGTGCTGTACTGCAGGACAGATCTTGAAATACTCTTTGACAACAAAAGCAGTGCCATTCCTCTTCAATATGTCATTATTGTCCAATTCAAAATGGCCAATACCAGTCCATTTCAGCTCACTAATGCCTAGGATAACAATGTTTACATGTTCCATTTCATTTTTGACAACTTCCAATTTTCCTGGATTCATGCTTCATACATTCCACGCTTCTATTATTAATGGACGTTTGCAGTTAATTTTTCTCATTTTGAGTCCTGCCACATCAGCAAATGAAGATCCCAAAAGCTTGACTCCATCCACATCATTAAGATTGACTCCTTTTTGAGGAGGCAGCTCTTCCCCGGTCGTATTTTGAGTGCCTTGCAACCTGAAGGGCTCATCTTTGGGCACTATATCAGACATTGTTCCCCTACTATTCATAGGTTTTCACTGGCTAATTTTTTCAGAAGTAGACCGCCTGGTCCTTTTTCCTAGTCTGCTTAGACTGGAAGATCAGCTGAAATTTGTCCACTATAGGTGACCCTGCTAGTATTTGAAATACTGGTGATATAGCTTCCAGCATCACAGCAACACAAAAGCCACCACAGTACAACGAACTGGCAACAGGAGGCACTCACTCATCTATGCCAAGAAATTTGGAAGACAGCTACCTGGCCAACTGACTGGAAGAGATCCATATTTGTGCCTATTCCAAAGAAAGGTGATCCAACACAAGGTGGAAATTGTTGAACGATATCATTAATATCACACACAAGTAAAATTTTGCTGAAGATCATTCAAAAGTGGTTGCAGCAGTACCTCAACAGAAAACTGCCAGAAATTCAAGCTGGAGTCAGAAGATGACGTGGAACAAAGGGTATTTACTGACGTCAGATGGATCTTGGCTGAAAGCAGAGGATACCAGAAAGATGTCTACCAGTATTTTATTGACTATGCACAGGCATTCACATGCGTGGATCATAACAAATTATGGATAACATTTTGAAGAATGGGAATTCCAGAACACTTAGTTGTGCTTATGAGGAACCAGTACATAGACCAAGAGGCAGTCGTTCAAACAGAACAAGGGGATACTGCATGGTTTAAAATCAGGAGAGATGTGTGTCAGGGTTGTGTTCTTTCACCATACCTATTCAATCTGTATGCTGAGCAAATAATCTGAGAAGCTGGACTGTATGAAGAAGAATGTGGCATTGGGATTAAAGGAAGACTTATTAACATCCTGCAATATGCAGATGACACAACCTTGCTTGCTGAAAGTAAAGAGGACTTGAAGCACTTATTGATAAAGATTAAAGACTACAGCTTTCAGTATGGATTACACCTCAACATAAAGAAAACAACAATCTTCACTATGGGCCAATGAGGAACTTTATGATAAACGGAGAAAATATTGAAGTTGTCAAGGATTTCATTTTACTTGGATCCACAGTTAATGCCCATGGAAGCAGCAGTCAGGAAATCAAATGACATATTGCATTGGGCAAATTGGCTTCAAAAGACCTCTTTAAAGTGTCAAAAAGCAAAGATGCTACCTTGAGGACTAAAATGCGCCTGACCTAAGCAATGGTATTTTCAAATGCCTCATATACATGTGAAAGCTGGGCAGTGAATAAAGGAAGGTAGAAGAAGAATTGATGTCTTTGAATTATGGTGTTGGCAAGGAATGTTGAATATAATGGACTTCCAGAAGATCAAACAAGTCTTTTTTGGAAGAAATACAGCCAGAGAGCTCCTTGGAAGTGAGGATGGTGAGACTTTGTCTCACATACTTTGGATATATTATCAGGTGGGACCGTTCCTGAAGAAGGACCTCACGCTTGGTAAGGTAGAGAGAGCGTCAGCGAAAAAGAGGAACACCCTTAACAAGATGGATTCACACAGTGGCTGCCAACAGTGGGCTCAAACATAGCAACAATTGTGAGGAGGCTCAGGACTGGGTAGTGTTTTTTCTGTTGTATATAGAGTCTTTATGAGTTGGAACTGACTTGATGGCACCTAACAACCATGACGTATATGCACACACACATATATATAACAAAACAGGAAAGAAATACTTGTAATAATTACAGTCCTCATTTCTGCAATTGGTCGCCTGGTTGTAACTGGTATTTAGAACTGCCTTCTTCCACCACCCATTCCATATTCACTTTACCCTCAGCAAGTACCTCAGTTGGTCATGGTTCATTACTGAAGGGCCTGCCCATTAGCCGTCATGTCAGAATTGTTTGCTGTAGTTTTCCATTGACTTTAATCACAAAACAAGGTTGTACTAAAAGATGCCCTAAGAGATCGCCTGTATTCTAGACATACTCTTCTTTACCTCTATTATGTAATACCTATCTGATTTTACCTTGGTAATTAGGATCAATCACACCAGCCAATATGGTAACTCCCTTTCTTTGCATGTTGATCCAGAGGCATGAGGAGCCAAAGTGGCTGGGTAGCATTCTTAACTTCCAGCTCAATGAAATCAGTGATGTGTCTCCAGGTAGGAGCATTCCTCCCTTTGGAACAAAGACTTCTAGACCCACAGAGCATAAGGTCAAGGGGACAGAAAGCAAAAATTTTGCAAGTGGGTCACTAGGGGTAATAGTGAGTGGTGCCACTCCCATTTCCATTGTTATATCAAGCCAGCTGCTTCAAGATGATGGGAAACATCATAGGACCAGTGAATTCCATGAACACGACCCCATTGCTACGCTTCATTTGCTTGAAGTGAGTCTCTTGATCTGAGACAATGCTGTGTGGGCTACCGTGATGGTAGATAAGGCATTTTGTGGGTCCGCAGATGGTAGTTTTTGCAGAAACATTGCATGCTGGGAAGGCAAATCTTATCCGGAGTGTTTATCCCAGTAAGGATGGAACACTGCCCTTTCCATGATGGCAGCAGTCCAATGTAATCAACCTGCCACCAGGTTGCTAGCTGATCACCTCCAGGAATGGTGCCATATCTGGGACCCTGTGTTGGTCTCTGTTGCTGGCAGATTGGGGACTTAGCATTGACTGTAGCCAAGTCAGCCTTGGTGAGTGGAAGTCCATGTCGTTGATCCCATGCATAACCTCTATCTCTGCCACCATGACCGCTTTGTTCATGAGCTCTTTGGGCAATGACTCGAGTGGCTGGGGAAAGAAGATGACTGGTTTCCACAGAATGCATCGTCCTATCCAGTTGGTTGTTAAAATCCTCCTCTGTTGAGGTCAGCCTTTGGTGAACATTCACATGAGACATAAGTATCTTCACTTCTTTGGCCCATTCAGAGAGGTATATTCACATGCCTCTTCCCCACACCTCCTTTTCACCAATTTTCCAATAATGTTCCTTCCAAGTCCCTGACTTTCCAGCTACACCATTGGCCACAGCCCTTGAATCAGTATATAATCCCACATCTGGCCGTTTCTCTTTCCAAGCAAAGTGAACAACCAGATGCACTCCCCATCGGGAGGATTTCCTTTCACCACTGTCCTTCAGGGAGGTCCCAGAAAGGGGCTGCAGAGCTGCCACTGTTCTCCTTTGAGTGGTGCCTGCATATTGCGCAAACCATCTGTAAAAGAGGCTCCAGTTTTCTCTTTCTCAGTCAACTGATCACAAGGAACTTCTCATAAGGTCATAGGTATAGACTGAGAGGAAGAAGGTAATGTGACAGAAGTGGAGATCATGGGCATTTGAGCCACTTCTTCATGCAACTTACCTGTGCCTTCAGGTTCTGCTTGAGCCCGATCTCTTATATACCACTTCCATTTAATGTTGGAGTGCTGCTCTGCACATCCGACTTTATAACTGTGTGGGTCAGACAACACCCAGTTCATGATGGGGAGCTCAGGTCAACTGGTGACTTGGTGACCCTTGATTAGGTGTTCAGTCTCTACTAAAGCCCGGTAACAAGCCAAAAGCTGTTTCTCAAAAGAAGAGTAGTTATCTGTGGAAGATGGCAGAGCTTTGCTCGAAAATTTTAAGTCTGCTCTGTGATTCACCAATCGGGGCCTGTCAAAAACTCCAAACCACAACCGATCTGCTGCTAACACTTCAAGCCCCATTGAAGCAGCTGGATCACATGGCCCAAGTGGCAGAGCCGCTTGCAGAGGAGCCTGAACCCATTGCAGAGCCTTCTTTTGTTTTGGCCGTGATGAAAACTAGCAGCTTTTTGAGTCACTTGACAAATAGGCTGGAGTAGCACACTCAAATGAGGGGTATGCTGCTTCAAAAATCCAAAGAGGCCCACCAGACTTTGTGCCTCCTTTTTAGTTGTAGGAAGGGCCAGCTGCAATAACTTATCCTTTATTTTAGAAGGAATATCTTGACATGTCCCACATCTCTGGACCCCTAGAAATTTCACTGAGGTGGAAGGCACCTGAATTTTTGTCAGATTAATTTCCCACTCTCTAGCACGCAAATGTCTTATCAATAAGGCTAGAGCCATTGGTGCTTCTGCCTTACTAGGTCTAATCAACATATCATCAATGTTATGGACCAGTGTGACATCTTGTGGAAGGGAAAGGCAATCACAGTCCCTGAAGACTAAGTTAAGACATAGGGCTGAAGACTTGATATACCTCTGAGGTAGGACAGTGAAGGTGTATTGCTGGCCTTGCCAGCTGAAGGCAAGCTGCTTCTGGTGACCCTTCGAAACAGGAGTCAGAAAAATACATTAGCCTACTGAATAGCTGCATACCAAGTAAAAGCAGATGTGTTAAATTGCTCGAACAATGAAACCACATCTCAAATAGCAGTTGCAATTGGAACCACCATCTGGTTAAGTTTATGATAATTCTCTGTGATTCTCCAAGATCCATTTGTTTTTTGCACAGGCCAAACAGATGAGTTGAATGTGAATGTGGTGGGACTCACCACTCCTGTATCCTTCAAGTCCTTGGTGTTGGTAGTAATCTGTGCAATTCTTCCAGGAAGATGGTATTGCTTTTGGTTTACTATTTTCCTAGTAGAGGCCATTCTAATGGTTTCCACTTGGATTTTCCTACCATAATAGCCCTTATTCCACATGTCAGGGACCCAATGTTGGTGTTGTACCAGTTGCTTGGTATGTCTATTCCAACTATGCATTCTGGCACTAGGAAAATCACTATAGGACAGGTTCAGGGACCCATTGGCCCCACTGTGAGATGGACTTGAGCTAAAACTCCATTAATAACTTGACCTCCATATGCTCCCACTCTGACTGGTGGGCCACAGTGATGTTTTGGGTCTCCTGGAATTAGTATAAGGTCAGAGCCAGTGTCCAGTAATCCCTGAAAAGTCCGATTATTTCCTTTTACCCAATGAACAGTCACTCTTGTAAAAGGCTGTAGATTCCTTTGAGGGAAAACTGAAAGAAAGATCAAGAGTATAAATTTTTGGGCAGTGAGGAAGTGTCTTTCCTCAAGGGGATATGGCCTCCCCTTCATTCAAGGGATTGTAGGCCTGTAAACTGGCTCAAGTCTGGAATTGATTGAGGGGCCATGACTCTCTATTCTTGTGATTCAAATTAGATGGCTGTTCAGTTGACCTAGAATTCTTCTGCATGTACAGGTCAAGTAAATATTTAGTAGCTTTCCCATCTATTTCACTTCTAGGGACATCATGACTAAGTAGCCAAAGCCATAAATCCATACAACTCAGACTATCCGTTTACGGCTTTGACTCTGCTATCTGTTACAGTAACCACACCCACCTTGTCTTTTTCAATTAAGTGCTGCCACTTGGCCCCTACCACCAAGGGGTCCAATCAGCCCCAGCGTAGTTCTTAGGGGTCTTAATTCAATTAGGGCAGTTCCCACAGTCTAATCTGACTTATATAAAACAGTAATTACAGCAGTCTTCAAGGATGCTGGGGCTCCCTTCACAAATTTGTTCCTCACGTTGTGGTAAAAGTTGTGTCCTCTGGGCACTCCATGTGTGGGTCTACCCTGATAAATTCACTGTAACATGCCACTTTCCCCAAGACTTTGGATACCTTCTTCTACTGTATACCAAGGCAGGTCGGGCACTTCAGCTTGATTTAGTGTAGGCACCACTTTATCTGTGCTTTAGTGAACCAACTAAATAAGCCATTAGACCCTTTTCTAACTTCTCGAGCTGAAACACTGAATGAAGGATCTGTACTTAGTGGGTCCATATCAATAAACTCAGACATATCCAACTTAATGTTCTTTGCACTACTACCGCACAACCTTAAAAGCCATTCCCAGACATATTGTCCAGGTTTCTGTTTATACATATTAGAAAAGACAAGCAGTGCTTTTGGAGTGTAGCATACCTCCTCTTGGGTCACACTTTTTACTTCACCTTTTTGGGCTGGCTGGGACTTAAGTCTAGTTATATAGGTCTAGAAGCAAAAATTGGTGGTGAAGATGGGTCCTGGGAACATTCAGCAGTGTTTTGTTTTGTAAGGCATCTGCCTTAGGCAATGCCCCAGGCAATGACTCAGATGTGGCCCCAGGTGATAGTTCAGACACAGCTGGGTTAATCTCATTAGATGGGGGTGGAGGGGATAATGGTTTTGCTGGGGAGGATGGCTTAGTAAACAAGGATGGAGTAATCTCATCAGGTTGGAGGGCTGGTTCTGTTGACAGGAGGGATTCAATGGAATTTAGGGGCTCAGTGTCCCCAGAGTCCTAATTATCTGCCCATATGTTCTCATCCCAAGTTTCAGGATCCCATTTCTCCCTAATCAATACCCTTACTTCAGATTCAAATACCATTCAAGGTTGGGAATTTAATTGGCATTGTGATTCAGTGACTCTTACAGCCCTGGGTTTGGTTTTCAGCAATATCAGCTCTGTTACTAAAAGATATAAGGCTTTCTTTCAGGAAACAAGTGGGAAATTTGAGGTCTTTTATGTGGCACTTGAGCTGTGACTCTGAAGCTCTGAGTGCATCTCTTTCACCATTTTGTCTAGCAAAAGTAGGACCAACCAATCAGCTTCCCTATACTTGTCATTCTGACAAAATTGAAGAAAAGTATCAAACAGAGCCTTCTCTCTCACCAATACCTGATCTATTTGGGGTGATGTTTTGCATATTAATATCACCATTTCATTCCATGGATTACCAGCACCCTCATTACTGCTAGAAGCAATGTCATTGCACCTTTGAGACTAGTCAGACTTGAGAACAAATTTAGAAAACTCATCCTTACAATTTTGTTTCCCTAGAACCACTCTCAGTACCAAACGTCTTAGGCTGGGTTCTCTAGAGAAGCAAAACCAGTGACGTGTACATATGTGTATATATATATGTAGAGAGAGAGAGATTTTTCTCAAGGAATGGCTAACACTATTGTGGAGGCTGGCAAGTTCCCAAGTCTATGAGTCAGGCATCAGCTGGAGGCTCAAATGGCTGCAGGGGCTGACAAACTCAGAATTGGAAGGTCAGACAGCAGGCTGCTGGCTCACAGGGGTATGGAGCTAGCAGATCCCAACATTGGCAGATCAAGTGACAGGCTACTGGCTCAAGTCCCAAGAACTGGAGGTCAGATAATGATGAGCCAGAAACAGGATCCACAGCAAGCAAGTGAGCTTTGCAAGAATGCCCATAAGTATATTGGGTGCAGGCCCACAACCTCAGGGAAACTCCCCTTACATTTGATTTCCTGATCACATCAGATCATGTCATGGTGATAACATTATATCACAATATGGAGAATAATTACATCAGATCACAAAATGGAGGATACTTACATAATAATGAGAATAATGGCCTAGCCAAGTTGACACATAATGTTAACTATCACTGGGGGTGACACCATGAGTTACCTCACTGGGTGACACCAACCCTGGTGATGCCACTGACCCAGATTCTCACTTCTACTTCCACCTCAAGTAGTCAGATGCTTTCCTATCCATCACCACATAGGAGATGGAAGGCGTCTTTTCTGGAGAAATCGAAATAGAGAGGCTCTGGACTTGGGCATAGCAGACTCTGAGAAACTGGCCTGGTAACAAGAGGATTGCATGAGAGTCCGCATTCTAAACAGAAAGATAGCAGCCAGACTTTGCTATCTCTTAGCAGGAGATGGGAGGATTTTTCTTTGGAGAAACTGAACTGACCCAGAGAAAAGATTTACATACGCTGACACTCGAAGGTCCCTAATTGTCTTAGTTATCTGTTGCTGCTATAACCACAGTACCACAAATTGGTGGCTTTAACAAACAGAAGTTTATCTTCTCAAAGTTTAGAAGGCCTAGAAGTCTGAATTCAGAGCACCAGCTCTAGGGGAAGGCTTTCTCTCTCAGTCAGCTCTGGAGGAAGGTCCTTGTCTTTTCAGCTTCTGTTTCCTGGATCCTAGGAGATCTCCTTGTGGCTTGACATCAATCTTCCCCCATCTCTGCTTCTCACTTGCTTGTTTAATCTCTTTTATATATCAAAATAGATTGCCTCAAGACACACCCTACACTAATCCTGCCTCCTTAACATAACAAAGACAACCCATTCCCAAATGAGATTATAACCACATGCATAGAGGTTAGCAATTATAACACATATTTTAGGGGACACAGTTCAGCCCATAACATTCCACCTCCAAAATTTATGTGCTTGCCACATGCAAAACACATTCACCCCATTACATCATTACAAAAGTTTCAAATTAACTCCAAATCAAAAATCTCATCTTCTGAAGCATCTAAATCAAATATGGGTGAGACATTAGGTATATTCCATCATGGGGCAAAATTCCTCTTCACCTGTGAACCTGTGAAATCTGGAATACAAGTTACCTCCTTACAATGTACGATGGTGGAACAGGCACAAAGTAGATATTTCCACTACAAATTGGAGGGAAAGGAGGGATAACAGGCACCAAGCAAGTCCAAAACCCAGCAGAACAAATTATATTAGCTCTCCAGTTTTGAAAATAGTTCTCTGTTCTCCGAGACCATCTGGGCAATGGCCCTGCTCTCCAGACTCTGGGTGTGGGCCATACCTTCTGGATTCTAGCCCCTCACCTCTAAGATTCAGCTCTGTCATTCAGGCCCTGCAGGATAGCAACTCTGCTCCCTCAGCTTTAGGTGGCCCCATTCTCCTAGTCCATCTGAGTGGCAACTATCCCCTGGCCCCAGCAGACTCTACTTCTGCCCCTTGAGCATGGAAGTCCTGCCCACTCAGCTTTGTCAGCAGCCCCATCCCCCTGGCACACCTGAATGGCAGCCCTACACTCTGGAACTGAGTTGGCAAAGATCTGACTCTTTGAAATGTAGGAGGCTGTGTCTCCCACACATTGAGATCCATGAGACCAAGGCCTCACCCTTTGAAATCAAGAAAGCCCTGCTTCTCATGCTCCTTCCAACAGTTCTACTGATCGCCGAGATACTTCAGGGACGGTTCTTTTCGTTTCTTGGAGGACGACAGATGTACCTCCTTTGGCTTGTTTCCTGCCTGTAAAATTCCAAGAGGTAGACAGCATTCTTTCTTTTTCTTTCTCTGTCCCCTTCTGTCTAAGCTGATGAGTTTTCTACTATGGTAGTTGGTTAGTTCCATCAGTTGCAGGCTTAATCTCTTTAGCAAAAGATTGTGTAGCCACATCCTTAGTGAACATTCTAAGACAGGTGTCCTTAGTTTGTACAACAGAATTTTACAAATCTTTAAGTTCTGTTTTCCTTTTGCACAATTCATTTTTAAGTCTATCTCTTTCCTTTTGTATTTTACTATACGCAGAATGGAGAAACCCCACGGCCCCTTTAAGATCTTGCTTAGTCAGATATCCAGATATCCAAGTTCATCATTTATAAGTTCTGCCTTCCAACAAACATTTGAACATAATTCAGACAAGTTTTTTGCCACTGCATAAAAAACATTGCCCTTCCTCCATTGTCCAATCCCACATTCATCATTTTCTTTTAAAGCCTCACCAGAAGCTCATTTAACATCCACATTTCTAGCAACATTCTGTTGCTGGTGCCATATGTATTCTCTAAGATGTTAGAGACTTTCTCTGTAGCGCTTCTCACTTCTTTCTGAGCCCTTGCCAAAATTGCTTTTGACATCCACAATTCTACGAACAGTCTCTTCAAAGCAATCTAGACTTTTTCTATTCCAAACCCAAATCCATTGCCATCAAGTTGATTCCAACTCATAGTGACCCTATAGGACAAAGTAGAACTGCCCGACAGGGTTTCCAAGCCTGTAATCTTTATGAAAGCAGATTGGCAGATCTTTCTCCCAAGGAGTGGCTTTTTGGGTTCAAACCACTGACGTTTTTGTTAGCAACCAAGTATTTAACCACTGTGAACTCTCTGCCCCTAGCTCTCTGACCTTGTGTTGTTCTAGTCTTTGTTTTGCTCACTCAACTCCAGCCATATTGGTGTTCTTAAAAATGCTAGGTACTTTTCCACTTCAGGGCTTTTGCATTTACTGTTCTCTCTACTTGGAACCATCTTCCCCAGGAAATCCCTTGGATAGCCCCCTTTCCTGTCTTATTTAGGTCTTGTTCAAATGTAAGTAGCCTTTCCCTGCCACCCTATATTAAATAGCCTCCCTCTCATTACTTTTTTAGCCTACTTGATTTTCTTCAAAGCATTTATCACACTGCTAGATATTATTTATTTGCTAAATTATTCACTGTATATCTCCTTGACTAAAATATAAGCTCTTAAGGACAAGGTTTTTTCCAGTTTTGCTCATTGCCATATCTCCAGCACTTAGTAGAGCACCTGGCACATGTTAGGTGCTTAATAAATATTTGTTGGCTGACTTAATTAATTAGGCAAGCAAAAGAAACACAAATATATATTTTTCTCTTCTGATTTGTTATTATGGTTAATTATCACAATACATTTCCTGATGTTGAATTATCCTTGCATTCCTGATGTGATCCCACTTGGTCTGATATTTAATTCTAAGGTGGTGCAGAATTTTATTTGTTAGTATTTTAGTTAAGATTTTTGAATCACTATTCTTAAGTAAGTTTGCTTAGTAGATTTTCTTTTATTGCAGTACCTTTATCAGGTTTTGTTCTTACATCTGTCTTGAACTAAAAAGGTTTTGTTTTTTTTTTAAGGAAGCCCAGATACATCTTGCTAGCAGAAGAGAAAAGAGTTTTTGTTGTAATTTAAAGAACCAGGATTATTTCAGAAGGGCCTTTGGTCTGGACCTTGACATTCTCTTTTAAACAGTGTTGACTATCATTTAACTTTTTATTGATGATTTAGGATTATTACTAGGAACATCAGTTATTTTGTGCTATCACACGGTAATACTCTCATTGACTATTGCAGTAAATAAACATGTTTGCCATTACCTTAAAGGGACCCAGACTTGCTGTGCATTTTGAGTTACTTTGTCAGCTTTATCATTTTTCTTTCCGGTCCGTCATAACCTTTCTCTTAGAAATCAGCACTTTTTTTTTTTGTTGTTGTTACCTATAATTTGCCATGGGTTTGAAAATCAACACACCTGTTGAAATTGTACCTAAAATAAAAGTAAATAGGCCTTGAGCCTAAAGAAATCATTTGTGGCAAAATGAAAAATATCAAAAACTTTTCACAACTCTTTTGACTGTTTAGTTATTTTTCTTTCAGAAAAATGAGAATAATAACTATATCTACTTCATAGGGTTGTTGTAAGGTATAAATGAATTAATACATGTAAAACATTTAGAATGGTACCTAGAATAAAATACTCAAATTTTAACTTTCATTATTACTACTGTATTCCTAGAGTAGCTTTCTCTGATGTTTAAGTGCTTGATAAGCATAGATGAGAATGGCCAAGGCCATATTTTAATTTCCTTGTATCATGAGTTTAAGTTCAGCATTATTATTTTTAAGCGGAGAAATTGAGTCACAGCAAAGGAAAGTGATATACTCAATCCTACAAAACAGTAAAGGAAACCAGGAGTAAGACCTAATTCTCTTAGTTTCCACTTTTAAACTTCTTTCACAGATCAGTTACTGATGTCATTGCTTTTTCAATACACATTGAAAGCATGAATTTCATATTCAGTGGTTTTATATGCCCTATATATATAAAAAATAATAATAATAATATTTTTTTAATTTTTTAAAATATATATAGCATTACATTTTCTGCTATACTTTATTGGCTGTTAAAATAGGTAACATTATCATATCATGTTCACTAAAAACTCATATTATCTTGAACATATTATGAAGATGAACCATACTCTAAGAAATTATTTACTCAAAGCCTAATCACTTCTGTGTCAAACTTGGACTAAATAAAAGGTAAGGTTACAAATTTGAGAAGTACTAAGTTCTAACCTGAGCCCTGGTCATGCAGTCTTTAAGAGCTTGGCTGTTAACCAAAAGGTTGGCAGTTTGAATCCACCAGCTGCTCCTTGGAAACCCTAGAGCAGTTCTACTCTGTGCTATAGGGTCACTATGAGTGGGAACCAACTTAATAGCAATGGATTTGGTTTTGGGGTTTACATTCTAGCTATAATAGAATGACATGGAGGGAAAGCAGTCTAGGTCAGAGCCCAGGAATCCTAGAGCTTAATCTCATTTCTACTACTGACTCCTGTATGCTATCCTGTCAAAACAAGTTACTCTTGGTGATAATTTTTTCCCTTGACAAGGAAAAAAATGATTAATCACCAAATAACTTTAAATATTACCACATCTGCTTAAAAAATTGGCAGCTTCTCGTAGGATAAGGTTCTAATTTCTAACCTTGTCACATAAGATCTTCAAAAACTGACCTCAACAGATCCAAATCAGTTAGGATTATTTATGTTGCATGCGATAGAAATTCTAACTTAAAATGACTTAAGTAAATACGGAAATTAATTGGCTAACATAACTGAAAATCCAGGGGTAATTGGTTTCAGCCATGCCTTGGTCCATGGGCTGGAATAATGTCAATGGAATTCATTCTCTTTCTTCATCTGTCAGTTCTGTCTTCTGCTATATCAGAATCACTTCCTGGCTCAATATGCTGGCCTTTCAGCAGTTCAAAGCTTACAGCATCCTTTCTATTAGCAATTCCAGCAGAAAGACCATGTGCTTCTCCTAGTAATAGTTCTATTACATTTTATTGCCCATTCCTGAGCTCTCTTTGCAGCTAGGGGAACATGATAGTGTCTCAACAGATCTTAGTCATATACTCATTCCTGGATTGTGGTTAGAGGCAACCCTATCCAAAGTTAATATAGTCAGAGAAAAGGGAAGGGGTGGTTTGCAAACAAGAAATTAGGGTCTTGTTACCAGAAGAAGTTGAAAGAATGCAGAGCAGCAAGACTATAAGTCTCTCCAACTCATTTGCTGCTGTACCTCTGTTTCAGCTAGGCAAGTTTACTTATTTCTGCCAATACATCATGCACATTCTCATCTTTCTCTCATAGGGAGATGTATTCTTCTCCAACTTCTCTCTGAATACTACCCAGTCTTTGAGTTCTTGATAAAGCCTACCCTGGATACACTGACCTTTCCCTCTTGAAAATTCATTAGCTAAACCACTCAAGTATAAACCACTCAAGTAAGCATTATCAGGATGCAAACAAATGAGAATGATGTTCTAAGAATGATCTTGAATTCTCTCTAATTTATGCACATATGTATATGTAAGGAGCCCTGGTGGCACAGTGATTAAAGCGTTTGACTGTTAACTGAAAGGTCAGCAGTTCAAAATTACCAGATGCTCTGCGGGGGGCTGGGGGGGGGTGGGGGGGGGGTGGGGGGGCGGGGGGGTAAATGTGGCCATCTGATTCTGTAGAGTTTTACAGCCTTGGAAACCCTATGGGGTCATTATGAGTCCAAATTGACTTGACGGCAATGGGTTTTTATGCATATATGCTCATTTAAAAAAAACTCAAATCCATTGCTGTCTAGTCGTCCCAACTCATAGCAACCCCATAGGACAGAGCAGAACTGCCCCATAGGGTTTCCAAGGCTGAAATCTTTATGCAAGCAGGCTGCCACATCTTTCTTCCGTGGAGCAGCTTGTGTGTTAGAACTGCTGACCTTTCAGTTAGCAGCCTACGGCTTTAACCTCTGCACTACCAGGGGTCCTATATACTCACTGCCCATATGAAATATATATATATATATGAAATAATGTAAAAATTCTCACATCTTAACTATTATGGGTGCACATTACAGTAACGTGCTGGACAATTTATAGTCTCATGCCCTTGTACTGAGGCACCACGGTTGAGAACTGCTTACCCTGGCAAGTTTTGCCTTGAGTCAGAGCTCTTGTGCTGTTGACTTACACTGTATTATTTTTTAGCTTTCTATATGTCATGACTCAGTCCCAACCAGATTAGACATTTCTTTGTCCCTTTTTCGTAATTTAGTAAGCAATTAGTAAATATTTATAAATGAATGAATTAAAAGATAAACTGGTAAGAGGGAAATAACTATAAAAAGGTAGTTCTAGATAATCATAAGACAATTTAACAACTCTATTAAAGAAAAAAAGAATCTTCCTATTATTAAACTTGCTCCACTTTGGTGTTCCCACAGCATTTTATTCATACTATTATCGTTACATTTACAGTGTTGAATTATAATTTATCTTTTTAAATAACTGTCTCCTCCTCTAAACTGTGAGCAAATAGAGTACAGGGTCTCAGTCTTATTGATTCTTATATTCCTGGCACATACTAGGTATCTAGTTAATGTTTGTGGAAAGAATAAATGACAGTCAATTTTGAGATCAAATTCTATTTTAACTCATGTTAAAAAGGATATATTTCCTTACTCCTTTGACCTTGAGAATACTTTGATTCAGTTTTTCCTATAATCTATCTATCATCAAACCATGGGCAAGGCTGGCTGGTTATTTTAGGCTACAAAGCACAGATTACTTCAGTTTGGTGGTGTCACTATGCTCTGATATCTAGTCATCAGTTAATACTTCAGACAGTAGCACCTGGCTCATTTTTGAGCAGGGAAATAACATGGTGGTAGTGAAGAGATATTACTCTGTCAGTGGTAGGCAAAATAGTTAGGAGGCTACTGTATTAAGTATGAGTATGAAGGTAATTTTTTTTATGAGGGTAATAAGAGCCTGATCAATGGTAATAGAAATAATAGAGACAAAAAGAGGGAACACATTTTATATATACTTTTTTCTTGTTTTGATTTTAAAAAGTAATACATTACCCTTTGACGCAAAATTTTCAATTTTAGGAATTCACTGAGAGGAAATAATGGGATGTATGTAAACATATATGTAAAAGGGTGCACATTGATGGGTTGTTTAGAATGGTAAAAAATTGGGAATGTCCAGTATTAGAGTAAGATTGGTTTAGTAAATTATGCTTTCTCCATATTACGAAATACTATGCAGTTATAAAAATTATGTTGGAGAATATTTTATGGGCATGGGGAAATATTCTGGATAATATGTCAAACAAACAAAAACACAGTCCCCAAAACAGTATGTAGCGACTGCTTTTTTAACAAATATAGGAAAACAGCTACCTGGCCAACCAGCTAGAAGAGATTCACATTTGTGCCCATTCCAAAGGAAGGTGATCCAACAGAATGTGGAAATTATCAAACAATATCATTAGTATCACATGAAAGTAAAACTCTGCTGATTCAAAAACAATTGCAGCAGTTCATTAACAGGGAACTGCCAGAAATTCAGGCTGGATTTAGAAGAGGATGTGGAGTGAGAGATATCATTGCTGATGTCAAGATGGATCTTGGCTGAAAGAAGAAGACACCAGAGAGATGTTTACCTGTGTTTTAGTGACTATGCAAAGGCATTTGACCATGTGGATCATATGGATATGATGGATAACATTGAATTATGGATAACATCAAAAAGAATGGAAATTCCAGGACATTTAATTGTGCCCATGTGGGACCTGTACATAGACCAAGAGGCAGTCATTTGAACAGAATGAGGGGATACTGTGTGGTTTAAAATCAGGAAAGTTATGTGTCAGGGCTGTATCCTTTCACCATACTTATTCAACCTGTAACCTGGGCAAATAATCCAAGAAACTGGACTATATAAAGAAGAATGGGGCATCAGGATTGAAGGAAGACTCATTAACATCCTGCAATATGCAGATGGCACAACCTTGCTTGCTGAAAGTGAAGAGAACTTGAAGCACTTACTGATGAAGATCAAAGGCTACAGCCTTCAGTATGGATTACACCTCAACATAAAGAAAACAAAAACCCTCACAACTGGACCAATAAGCAACATCATGATAAACGGAGAAAAGATTGAAGTCGTCAAGGATTTCATTTTACTTTGATCCACAATCGGTACCCATAGAAGCAGCAGTTAAGAAATCAAATGATGTATATTGCATTGGGCATATCAGGTGCAAAAGACCTCTTTAAAGTGTTGAAAAGCAAAGATGTCACTTTGAGGCCTAAAGTGTGCCTGACCTAAACAGTGATGTTTTCAGCTGCCTCATATGCACACAAAAACTGGAGAATGAATAAGAAGACTGAAGAAGAATCAATGACTTTGAATTATGGTGTTGGCAAAGAACATTGAATACTCCGTGAACTGCCAGAAGAATGGCCAAATTTGTCTTGGAAGAAATACAGCCAGTGTGCTCCTTGGAAGTGAGGATGGTGAGACTTTGTCTCAAATACTTTGGACAAGTCATCAGGCAGGACTAGTCCCTGGAGAAGGACATCATGCTTGGCATATGGTCGGAGAAAAAAAGAAATCCCTTGACGAGATGGGTGACAAAGTGGCTGCCAACAGTAGGCTTCAACACAGCAAATATGGTAAGGATGGCACAGGACTGGGCAGTGTTTCGTTCTGTTGTACATAGGGTTTCTATGAGTTGGAACATACTAGACAGCACCTAACTAGAGCAACATATATATATATATATATAATGAGAGCCCTGGTAGCACAGTGGTTAAGAACTCGGCTGCTAACCAAAAGGATGGCATTCAAATCCACGAGTTGCTCCTTGGAAACCCTATGGGGCAGCTCTGCTCTGCATTGCAAAAGGACAGAAGGACACACATCAAAATGTTAACTATAATTATCTTTGGATGTTGAGTTATAGGTGAATTTCTATATTTTTCCTTCATTCTTCCATATAGTAAAATTTTTTTTTTTTTTTAAGTTGGGAGCCCTGGTGGCGTAGTGGTTAAGAAAGAGCCTGGTTGCTAACAAAAGGGTCGACAAAAGGGTCGGCAGTTCAAATCCACCAGCCGCTCCTTGAAAACCCTACAGAGCAGTTCTAAGACAGCACTTCACAACAACAACATATACTATAATGTGTATTTTCTGAGTTTTATACTTTGAAAATAAACTACTTTTGTAACTTGATGAGAATAAATAAATGTGTTATTTACAGGAAAAACTATCCTGGGATTACTATAAAAATTTAGAAGAGTAGTTTTTAGAAAAGGGCATAAAAATCATCCCGTATCCCATTATTTAATGAGAAACACTGTAATTGTTTGGCATGTTTCCTTCCACATGTACCCACTCTTGTACCCACTCTGTGTGTGTATAATATTAATAAATACACATAACGCATACCATACTGGTTGCCATTGAGTTGATTCTGATTCATGACGACTCCATGTGTATCAGAGTAGAACTGTCTTCCACGCTGATTTTTTGGCCTTTCTTCTGAGATGCCTCTGTGTGGGCTTGAATCACTAACATTTTGGTTAGAAGCCAAGCATGTTAACTGTTTGCACCCTCCAGGGACTCCACACACTGAGTGTAGTAATTACTTTAATTTATTATAAGAAGACCATATTATCTTTATAAAAATGTAAGAAGTTACAAAAATATATAAAATACAAATTCCCTGTTCCCCTAATTCTTCCTCAATCTCACTCTAAAGAAGTAACTACTAATATTGATATCGTTTTAGAAAATTTTAATCATAAACAAACATCTTATTATATTTATTATGTGTATATGCACGTACATACACACTCACACATATATATGTATATGTGTACACTCACCTACACAATATATATATAGATATATTAAAAAAAAACCCAAAAATATGTAGTTTTATCTAATTTGGATCATATACTTCTGAAATGTACACTATTTATTGAATAATATATCTTGGAAATATTTCAGTATTGTTATATATAAACCTATCTCATTCTTTTTAATAGTGTCAGAATTTTACATAGCATGAGCTTACCATGATATATTTAACCAGTCTCCTATTCATGGACAATTAGATCACTTTCAGGTGTTTTTGTTACAACTAAAACAATGGTAAAAGAAGCACCTGTTCATATATTTCTGCACACTTGTCATAGTATTTCTCTAGACGTGCGTGGGATTTTAAAGGAAGAAATGAGAAGGCTTGGCAACAGGTTTATCAGAAGCTAGGCTTTAGCAATTCAACCAAGAGTAGTCAGACTCTAGGCATCAGTTCATACTAACCAAATTTACAAAACCCTGAATTATAAACCAGGATGCCACTTCATTAAATTACAGTGGGAGGTATGTAAGTTTATTTGAAAATGGGAATCCATTTCCAGGGCACCTCTTTCTTGGTTACAAATTATCTAATAACTGGAAAGCTGTTTTAAGAAATTGTTATTTTAAAATCGGAGATTACATGCCCTATAGGGGTTTTTCCCCCCTCGGCTGTGAAGGGTTGAATCCTTCTTCTTCACTAAACTAGCCACCTGTCATATGATTGCAAGGCTCACACCCTCTGACCAGGGTGCTTTCTCTCCGACAGTGTTGGAGGCATGTTGACATATTCTTACTTACTAATTCTGTTTTTTTAAAAAAACTGTATAAACTTTTACTTGTTATTTTGACATCCATTATTGTCATTTTGGGCTCTATGCCATTTTGGGGCCGGTAGTCCACTCTCCACTGATTCTTTCTTTAGATGAAATTCTGCGCAGTGTTTATATCAGACCACTCTTTTCTTTTTCTCAGTTTTTTGAGATCCCAAAGGGACTGAGGGGGTATGAAGAGCAACCCAACCAAGAAAACCAATCCCATTGCCATTGAGTCAATTCTGACTCATAGTAACCCTATAGAACAGAGTAGAACTGCCCCATAGAGCTTCCAAGGAGCGGCTGGTAGATTTGAACAGCTGACCTTTGACTAGCCAAGCTGTGCACCACCAGGGCTCCTTTTCTCCTTTTTAATTGGTTTTTCCGCCACTTCATCTCAAATGGAGAAATCAGTCATCTGAAACCACCAGTTGTTAGGTGCTGTTGCATTGGTTCTGACCCATAGTGACCCCATACAACAGAATGAAACATTGCCTGGTCCTGTGCCATCCTCACCACCTTTTAAGTGGTGACCGGGAAGAGGAAAAGAGGGCCGTTTTAGCTTTAGGAGCTCTTGGCTCAAATTTCTACAAGATTAGTAGAGGAAAGGGCTAACTATTTCAGTCATGAGTGATTATGTTCTCCAAGGCTAAACCTATAAATATTAAACTTCAATTTCGTGGTGGTAAATGCTACCAAATTGGATTGCTTTTAAAACTACACGTAACCCTGACAAATATAATTTCATTTCTTTTCTTACATCACGGTATCCTTTTACTTCTCCATACTTTGAAAGAAAGAATGGAACAAGCTTCATTTTGATTCATGAATGTTGTTTTTATTCTAAATGCCCCATGTGAGGAGAATGCAAATGGAAACAAGATATATGCAAATTCACTTGCATACCCAGAGAAGGCAAATGAGGCTTAGTTCTTAGTTAGACTCCTTGATCAGGCTCCCTGGGTGAGAAAGCTAAGGAAAGGGGTGTCTGTAACTGAATTACAGAGAACGTCATGTTTGAGCGGGGGAAAGGAAAGATATTGGCTGCCATACAGCTCCCAGCATTCCAGAACCTGCATATAAAAGTGAGTGCAGCTGCCAAGGCAAGTGCAGGAGCTCAATGAAAGAACGGCCTTCACTGGCATGAGGGCATCCAGGGCACAGAATATGTACAGTAGTATAAAATGGAATCTCCAACTTCTGCTGTAGGTCTTGACCCTAAATCTGTGCATAAAGCATTAAACTACTGACTATGTCTCTCTGCCTCCAATCTCTCTCTATTTTACAACCCAGGCCAGGACTGGGGTGAAGAGAGTGAGGCACAAAGTGTAAGGATGCCAAAGAACTCAGTAATCAAGATAAATATTATTTTAATGCAATATTTTTGCAAAAATAAAAATTAGTGTAAAATATCCGTGATGAACAAAATATCAAAAATTTAAATAAAGATAGGATTCTATCATACACTTGAGCAATCCTACCTCACTTGCCTTACCCTAAACCTGGCCCTGGTTCCAATAAAACTTTATTTAAAAAGCAGTTGGCTGGCTGTAGTTTTCCAATTTGATTTTTTAAAGTATTGCATTAAAATATTATTTATCTTGATCACTGAGTTTTTTGGCACCCCCTTACATTTGATGTCTGAAGTGATTGCCTCACCCTCCTTATCCTATTCCTGGCCCTATTCCAGTGCCTCTTTTTTTTTTTTTTTTTTTAACTTTTCATGATTCTTTTTGTGAATCAAACTCCTGAGCTTGGCTTAGTGTAATGAGAGCTGAGAAGACAGGGAGAGAAGAGAAAAGAGGAGGGAGAATTTAAATAGTGAAGGTAAATCTCAGCCATTCCCCTAAATGAGGATATATGCCAGAGGATATATGAAGGGACATGTGACTCTACTGTTTCCTTACAAAGCTTTGTCTATGGAACTGTACTTTATGAACAATTTAAAGAATTTTTAGGGTAATTTGTCTGTATTTAGGTTTTTCTTTATGTTTGTTTTGGGAACCAACCCTCCATTAGATGCTACTCTACCATATAGTAATGTATGATTGCTGCCATTGTGTTTTGTACAAATGTTTTTCAATTGTTTAATGCCTTTGAATTCTCTTCACCCAACTACATTGACTTTCACTGAAAAAAGATGTGGAAACCCTGGTGGTGTAGCGGTTAAGTGCTACAGCTGCTAACCAAGAGGTCAGCAGTTCAAATCCACCAGGCGCTTCTTGGAAATTCTGTGGGGCGGTTCTACTCTGTTCTATAGGGTCGCTGTGAGTCAGAATCGACTCGATGGCAGTGGGTTTTCGGTTTTGGAAAAGAAGATGTAAGGTCATAGCATTCACACAATGTTGCATTTAACCTGTTCTCCTCAGGGCTTTTACTTGCAGAGGGGACTAGGTGAGATCATGGGCTCTAGTGGTAGACTGCCTGAGTTCAAATCCTAGCTCTGCCACTTACTAACTGGATGACTTCGAATATGTTAATCTCTCTCTCAGTTTTTTTTTTATTATTTATAAAAAGAATAATAATAATACCCACCTCATAGGGATGTTGGGAGGGTTAAATTAAATAATGCATACAATGTGTATTTACTAAACCCAGTGCCTGGTGTTCAGTAAATACTCAGTAAATATTAGTTATTATTATAACAGGCTTAGGGTTGCATGGCTGCATGAGGAGCTGCCACTAGGTGAAAATAGTGACCCCAGAACATCATGGTAAGGTCCAAACAGCCAGGCTTCCTTCTAACAGATATCTGGTCAGCATGTGATTCCTGTTAGTTATGGGTTTTTCCGCATAATAATATGTTTAGTAAATTTGCAGATCTGAGGAATTAAGAAAACCTGATGCACCTAGAGCATAGCTTAATGTTTAGGTCCCTTTTTAATCTCCACTAACAGTTATCAACCACTTTTTAGTTCCTCATTCTATTCCTAGGTGTTAATAGCAAATAATCTTCCTCCCGCCCTTTACAAGCTTGCTTTGCATGTTTAAAGCACCAGCTCTGGCACTGGTACTCAGGGAAGTTTGGCAAAAAGACCGTACAAGCAGTTTTCTAGTTTCTTTCTTTCTTTCTTTTTTCTTCATTCTCTTATCTGGTTGGGGCTCAGGCCTCGTTCTAGCAGATTTCTTAGGGGAAAAATCTCATTACCCTTCCAATTATTTTATTTCTCTTCTCCTCTTGGCAAAAACTTAGAGAAAGATAAAAAGAGAATTGTAGCTGTATTGTGCGCATGCCTTTTCTAATCAGGAGTTTCCCTGGCAGTTAGCTTTGTAGCCTTAATCTGAGGAATCCCCTAGCTTCTATCCCTCCTTTCTAATCATTGCTTAATATCATTATAATTGGTTTCTCTAGAGATAGGGTTGGCAAACTGCGGCCCACAGGCTGGCCACCTGCTTTTGTAAATAAAGTTTTATTGGAATATAGCCATTCCATTTCTTTACCTATGGCTGCTTTAAAGGAGCCCTGGTGGTGCAGTGGTCAGGTGTTCAGCTGCTAACTGGAAGGTTGGTGGTTTGAACCCACCAGCTATTCCACAGGAGAAAGATGTGGCAGTCTGCTTCTATAAGGATTACAGCTTTAGAAACCCTATGGGACAGTTTTACTCTCTCCTATACAGTTGCTATGAGCTGGAATTGACTCCACAGCAATGGGTTTGGTTTATTTATTTATTTATTGTTTATGGCTGGTTTACTGCTACAACAGCAGAGTTGAGTACTTGCGACAGAGATCATATGACCCACAAGCATAAAATATTTGCCATCTGGCCTTTTAAGAAAAAGTTTACGGACCCCTGCCCATCTATAGCTTTCAGCTTTGTATTAGTTACAGTAGCTGAATAACAAATTAACCCCAAATTTAAAACAGCTTAAAACAACAAGTATTTATTATCTCACAGTTCCTGTGGGTTAAGAATTCAGGAGTGGTTTAGTTGGGGAGTTCTGGCTCAGGATTTCTCATGATGTTGCAGTCAAGAGGTTGATCCGGACTGCAGTTATCTGAAGGCTCGCCTGGGGCAGAAGGATTCACTTCCAAGATGACTTGCTTACATGGCCATTATCAGAAGGCCTTTGTTCTTTGCCGGGTGTTGGCAGGAGGCCTCAGTTACTTGCCACATGGACCTCTCTATATAGCTACTAGAGTAACCTTACAACATAGAAGTCGACTTCTCCCAGAGCAAGTGATCCTAGAGAGAGCAAGGAGAAAGCTACAACATCTTTTATGACCTAGTCTTAGAAGCCACACACTGCTATTTCTGCCATATCTATTAGAAGGAAGTTATTAAGTATAGGCCCTTTTCAAAAGGAGAAGGAATTAATTTCCACTTTTTACTGGAAGGAATATTGTCTTAGTTATCTATTGCTGCTATAACAGAAATACCACAAGTGGATGGCTTTAACAAACAGAAATTCATTCTTGGACAGTTTAGGAGGCTAGAAGTCTGGATTCAGTGCGCCAGCTCCAGGGCAAACCTTTCTTTCTCTGTCAGTTCTGGGGGAATGTCCTTGTCATCAATTTTCCCCTGGTCTAGGAGTTTCTCAATGCAGGGATCCTGGGTCCAAAGGACACACTCCAGTCCCAGCTCTTCTTTCTTGGTGGTATGAGGTCCCTTTCCTCTCTGCTCACTTTTCTCTTTTATATCTCAAAAGAGATTGACTGAAGATACAACCTAATCCTGTAGATTGAGTCCTGTTTCATTAATACAACTGCATCTAATCCTGCCTCATTAATATTTTAGGATTTACAACACATGGGGTAATCACGTCAGATCACAAAATGGTAGACAACCACACAATACTGGCAATCATGGCTTAGCCAAGTGGACACACATTTTGGGGGGATACAATTCAACCCTTAGCAAATGTCGAAAAATTTACAGACATATTTTAAAAACATCAAGCTTATAATTCCAAGTCATTTTTAAGATTTTTTAAAATTCTATTTTTAGGGTCTAGGACAGGATTGGTAAACTTTATCTATAAAGGGCCAGTTAGTAAATATTTTTGGCTTTGCAGGCCATATAGTCGCTGTTGCAACTACACAGCTGTATATCAGGAAAGCAGCCATAGAGAATAGGTAAACGAATGGATATGGCTGTTTCCAAATAAAACTTTTATTTACAAAAATAGGCAGGGAGTTGGATTTGACCCACGGGCTGTAGTTTGCCAACCCCTGGTCTAGAAAATCCCTTTTCAAGAATACAAATGAAAAAGCAGGTTCACATAGAAGACACCTAATTTAAAGCCAGAGATGTACTATGCATTTTGACTCTCCTCAACAAGGTTGTAAGCTTTCTGGCATAAGAACCACAGTTTATCCTTCTTTTCATTCTCCTTCAGCACTTAAGGTTCCCGGGCATGTTGTTGTTGTTAGGTGCCGTCGAGTCAGTTCCGACTTATAGCGACCCTATGCACAATAGAACGAAACACTTCCCGGTCCTGCGCCATCCTTACAATCGTTATCATGCTTGAGATCATTGTTGCAGCCACCGTGTCAATCTACCTTGTTGAGGGTCTTCCTCTTTTCCACTGACCCTGTACTGTGCCAAGCATGATGTCCTTCTCCAGGGACTGATCCCTCCTGACAACATGTCCAAAGTATGTAAGACACAGTCTCGCCATCCTTGCCTCAAAGGAGCATTCTGGCCGCGCTTCTTCCAAGACAGATTTGTTCGTTCTTTTGGCAGTCCGTGGTTTATTCAATATTCTTTGCTAACACCACAATTCAAAGGCATCAACTCTTCTTCTGTCTTCCTTATTCATTGTCCAGTTTTCACATGCGTATGATGTGATTGAAAATACCATGGCTTGGGTCAGGCACACCTTAGTCTTCAGGGTGACATCTTTGCTCTTCAACACTTGGAAGAGGTCCTTTGCAGCACATTTGCCCAATGCAATGCATCTTTTGATTTCTTGACTGCTGCTTCCGTGGGTGTTGATTGTGGATCCAAGTAAAATGAAATCCTTGACAACTTCAATCTTTTCTCCATTTATCATGATGTTGGTCATTGGTCCAGTGGTGAGGATTTTTGTTTTCTTTATGTTGAGGTGTAATCCATACTGAAGGCTGTGACCTTTGATCTTCATTAGTAAGTGCTTCAAGTCCTCTTCATTTTCAGCAAGCAAGGTTGTGTCATCTGCATATTGCAGGTTGTTAATGAGTCTTCCTCCAATCCTGATGCCCCCTTCTTCTTCATATAGTCCAGCTTCTCGGATTATTTGTTCAGCATACAGATTGAATAGGTATGGTGAAAGGATACAACCCTGACGCACACCTTTCCTGACTTTAAACCAATCAGTATCCCCTTGTTCTGTCCAAACAACTGCCTCTTGATCTATGTAAAGGTTCCTCATGAGCACAATTAAGGGTTCTGGAATTCCCATTCTTCGCAGTGTTATCCATAGTTTGTTATGATCCACACAGTGGAATGCCTTTGCATAGTCAATAAAACACAGGTAAACATCCTCTGGTATTCTCTGCTTTCAGCCAGGATCCATCTGACATCAGCAATGATATCCCTGGTTCCACATCCTCTCCTGAAACCGGCCTGAATTTCTGGCATTTCCCTGTCGATATGCTGCTGCAACTGTTTTTGAATGATCTTTAGCAAAATTTTGCTTGCATGTGATATTAATATTGTTCTCTAATTTCCACATTCAGTTGGATCACCTTTCTTGGGAATAAGCCTAAATATGGATCTCTTCCAGTCAGTTGGCCAGGAAGCTGTCTTCCATATTTCTTGGCATAGATGAGTGAGCACCTCCAGTGCTGCATCTGTTTGTTGAAACATCTCAATTGATATTCCGTCAATTCCTGGAGCCTTGTTTTTTGCCAATGCCTTCAGAGCAGCTTGGACTTCTTCCTTCAGTACCATCGGTTCCTGATCATATGCCACCTCTTGAAATGGTTGAATATCGACTAATTCTTTTTGGTATAATGACTCTGTGTATTCCTTCCATCTTCTTTTGATACTTCCTGCATCGTTTAATATTTTCCCCATGGAATCCTTCACTATTGGAACTCGAGGCTTGAATTTTTTCTTCAATTCTTTCAGCTTGAGAAACACCAAGCGTGTTCTTCCCTTTTGGTTTTCCATCTCCAGCTCTTTGCACATGTCATTATAATACTTTGTCTTCTCGAGAGGCCCTTTGAAATATTCTGTTCAGTTCTTTTACTTCATCAATTCTTCATTTGCTTTAGTTGCTCGACACTCAAGAGAGAGTTTCAGAGTCTCCTCTGACATTCATATTGTTCTTTTCTTTATTTCCTGTCTTTTCAATGACCTCTTGCTTTCTTCATGGATGATGTCCTTGATGTTATTCCAGAACTCGTCTGGTCTTCGGTCACTAGTGTTCAATGCGTCAAATCTGTTCTTGAGATGGTCTCTAAATTCAGGTGGGATATACTCAAGGTCATATTTTGGCTCTTGTGGACTTGCTCTGATTTTCTTCAGTTTCATCTTGAACTTGCATATGAGCAATTGATGGTCTGTTCCACAGTCACCCCCTGGCGTTGTTCTGACTGATGATATTGAGCTTTTCCATTGTCTCTTTCCACAGATGTAGTCAATTTGATTTCTGTGTGTTCCATCTGGCGAGGTCCATGTGTACAGTCGCCTGGCGAGGTCCACGCGTATAGTCGCCATTTATGTTGGTGAAAGAAGGTATTTGCAATGAAGAAGTCATTGGTCTTGCAAAACTCTTATCATTCGATCTCCGGCATTGTTTCTATCACCAAGGCCATATTTTCCAACTACTGATCCTTCTTCTTTGTTTCCAACTTTCTCATTCCAATCACCAGTAATTATCAATGCATCTTGATTGCGTGTTCGATCAATTTCAGACTGCAGCATCTGATAAAAATCTTCTATTTCTTCATCTTTGGCCCTAGTGGTTGGTGCGTAAATTTGAATAATAGTCGTATTAATTGGTCTTCCTTGTAGGCGTATGGATATTATCCTATCACTGACAACATTGTACTTCAGGATAGATCTTGAAACATTCTTTTTGACGATGAATGCAACACCATTCCTCTTCAAGTTGTCATTCCCAGCATAATAGACTATACAATTGTCTGGTTCAAAATGGCCAATACCAGTCCATTTCAGCTCATTAATGCCTAGGATATCAATGTTTATGCGTTCCATTTCATTTTTGACGGTTTCCAATTTTCCTAGATTCATACTTTGTACATTCCAGGTTCCGATTATTAATGGATGTTTGCAGCTGTTTCTTCTCATTTTGATTCATGCCACATCTGCAAATGAAGGTCTGAAAAGCTTTACTCCATCCACGTCATTAAGGTCGACTCTACTTTGAGGAGGCGGCTCTTCCCCAGTCATCTTTTGAGTGCCTTCCAACCTGGGGGCTTATCTTCCAGCACTGTATCAGACAATGTTCTGCTGCTATTCATAAGGTTTTCACTGGCTAATGCTTTTCAGAAGTAGACTGCCGGGTCCTTCTTCTAGTCTGTCTTAGTCTGGAAGCTCAACTGAAACCTGCCCTCCATGGGTGACCCTGCTGGTATCTGAATACCAGTGGCATCGCTTCCAGCAACACACAAGCCCCCACAGTACGACAAACTGACAGACACGTGGGGGCATGTAGATGCTATTTAATTCATACTTGTTTGTTATTTAATTGCATCATAGTATTCTGTTGAATGACTATCCTGTACTTAACCAATAGTTTCTGATCTTTTTTTAGTACAAACAGCTTCAATAAATATGCTTCTACGTATATCTTTATACACATGTCTGAGTATATTTTAGGAGCGGTTCCTAGAAATATAATTGCTGGATCAAAGGCTGTGTACATTTAAGTTGACAAAAAGAGTTTCAAATTAAAATTAATGTTTTATTTATTTCATATAATGTATGTGAGATTGTTAAGGTTGTCTGTCAACTTGGCTAGGCCATGATTCTCAGTGGTTTGGCAGTTGTGATGTAGTTTGGCAGTTGTGTAATGATGTGATCACTTCCGCGATGAAATTTGATATAATGTGATCAACTCCATGATGGGACCTGCTGTGAGTAGCCCATCAGTTGGAGGGAGTTTCCTTAGGGGTTTGGCCTGCATCCAATATAGGTGGACTTTCTGGCAAGGCTTGTAGGCTTTTGCTCACTCTGGATTCTACAGCTGGCTCCTGTTTGTCTGACCTTCAGTTCTTGGGACTTGAGCAAGCAACCCTACCTGCCATCTTGCCTGTTGATCTTGGAATTCATTGGTCTTTGCCTTCTGTGAGCCAGAGCCGTGCTGTCTAAGTTGCTGATCTTGGGTTTGCCACCCCCTGTAGATATGTAAATCAGGAGAAGCCTCCAGCCTGACCAGTGGACCTGGAATGTTTCAGCCTCTACAATTGTGTGAGCGATTTCCTTAATATAAATCTCTCTGTATATACATTTACCTGCTTTATTGGTTTTGCTTCTCTAGAGAACCTGGCCCAAGACAATATGTCCTAATATAATATTTCAGGACAAAAAAAAAAAAGTGTCTTGGACTTTATTTATAGATTTGTATTTTTTGTGTGATCTTCATAGAATCCTGTATGCCCTTTCTACACAATGTACCTATTGTCAAGGTAGAGTCCAGAGAAATGAAATATGTCTCCCACTACCACATTTGCAAAAACTTCTTGATATGTTTCATAACATTTTTAGATTCCAGAGAACACAATACAGAAACCGCTATCACCACCCCTCACATCAAGAAATCCAATCCCTGGGCCACATAAACCAGAGACTACATCAGCCTGAGACCAGAAGAACTAGATGGTGCCCAGCTACAACCGATGACTGCTCTGACAGGGAACACAACAGAGAACCCCTGAGGGAGCAGGAGAGCAGTGGGGTGCAGACCTCAAATTCTCGTAAAAAGACCAGACTCAATGGTCTGACTGAGACTAGAAGGACCCTGGTGGTCATGGCCCTCAGACCTTCTGTTAGCCCAAGACAGGAACCATTCCCAAAGCCAACTCTTCAGACAGGGATTGGACTGGACTATGGGATAGAAAAAGATGCTAGTGAAAAAGGAGCTTCTTGGATCAAGTAGACACTTGAGACTATGTTGGCTTCTCCTGTCTGGAGGGGAGATGAGAGGGCAGAGGGGGACAGAAGCCAGTGGAATGGACATGAAAAGAGAGAGTGGAGGGAAGGAGTGGGCAGTCTCATTAGGGGGAGAGCAATTAGGAGTATATAGCAAGGTGTATATAAATTTTTGTATGAGACTGGCTTGATTTGTGAACTGTCACTTAAAGCACAATAAAAATTAAAAAAAAAAAAAAATGCAGTCCCTGAAAGTCCTTGTTAAAGCACAAATGTATTTATGAGGAATTATATCCAAAAAAAAAAAAAAAACTTTTTTTTTTTAACCTCACTATTATATCAGTGTAGCCTAAGGAAAGTGCTAAGGAATTGGCAAACATCAGGGCTCCGAAAAAGGGTGGCATTTTAAAGAGCCATTCTTGACTAAAGAAGTTATTAGGGAGGAGGGGAGGAAGGGACTAAGAAGTATTAAGTACTTACTACCTTTCAGATTCTTTACTCATGTTTCCTGTTAAAGTAGGTTTATCATCTCTTTTTCACAGATGAGTAAACAAGCTGAGAGCATTTATTGGCTTTCTGGTCACATAATTAGTAAGTGGCAGTTAGGATTGATTTGAACCCAGGCCTTTCTAACTCTAAAGCTCTTTGCACTACATTACTCTGCCTATCAGTGTGCTCAGAGTGCATTAATATCCTCAAGAGAGAAACACAGAAAGCTCCAGAGCACTGATTTCCCTGGCCTGGCCTTGTAACACTAGGGAATTTCAGGAAAATTCTAGTCACTGCTCTGTTTTGCTCTGCCCAAGAAAAAGAACAACTAATCTCTAAAATTTATAGAAAAATTCCAACATCTCAACAATAAAAAGACAAACAATCCAGTTAAAAAATGGGCAAAGGATATGAACAGACACTTCACTGAAGAAGACATTCAGGTGGTTAACAAACATATGAAGAAATTTCATGATCATTAGCAATCAGAGAGAGGCAAATCAAAACTACGATGAGATACCACCTTACACATTACTGTCAACAATAAAAAAAAAAACAGAAAATAACAAATGTTGGCAAAGTTGTTGGGAAATTGGAACTCTTATACACTGTTAGTGGAAATGTAAAATGGCACGACCACTGTAGAACAACAGTATGACACTTCCTCAAAAAAATAGAAATACCATATGATCCAGCAATCCCACTCCTAGGTATACACCCTAAAGAAACAAGACCCATGACACAAATAGACATATGCACACCCATGTTCACTGCAGCATTATTCACAATAGCAAAAAAAGATGGAAACAACTCAAGTGCCCATCAACAGATGAATGGGTTAACAAACTTTAGTACATACACACAATGGATTAATATGCAATGATAAAGAATAATGACAAATCCTCAAAACATTTCACAACATGGATGAATTTGGATGGCATTATGCTAAGTAAAATAAGCCAACCACAAAAGGACAAATATTGTATGAGACAACTATTGTAAAGTAACAACAAAAGGTTTATACACAAGAACAAAAAATTCTTCAATGGTTACCAAGGATAGAAGGAGGAGGGAAGGGAAATTATCAATTAGATGGAAGACACATGTTAATATTGACGAAGGGAAAGGCAATACATAATATGGGGAAAGTCAGCACAACATGACCAAGGCAAGGCTATTTAGAAATAGATAAATAGGTAGATAGATACACCAAGAGGTGTAAGAGGGTGTAAGGGAACACACCCACCAGCAGATACAGGTTTGGTGGTGGATATTTCTACATACATGACTGTTGGTACGGCTCATATAGAGCACTCAAGGGATACAGTCAGGGAAATCTCTCAGACATAACCAAACACCTCATGGGATGAAGTTCCTAGACTAGAAGACAAAGGACCATAGACTCAGGGGACAGCTATGTCAATTGGTACAACATAGTTCATAAAGATGGTGTTTTGCATCCTACTTTGGTGAGTAGCAACTGGGATCTTAAAAGCTTGTGAGCGACCATCTAAAATACATCTATTGGTCTCTTTCAGTCTGAAGCAAAAGAGAGTGAAGAAAACCAAAGACGCAAGGGGGGCTATTAGTCCAAAGAACTAATGGGCTACATGAACCACAGCCTACACAACACTGAGACCAGATGAACCAGATGGTGCCCAGCTACCACTACCAACTGCTCTGACTAGGATCACAACGGAGGGTCCTGGACAGAATAGGAGAAAAATTGCAGCACAAAAAAATTGAATTCACAGAAAAGACCAGACTTATTGGTCTGAAAAAGACTGGAAGATCCCCTGAGACTGTGGCCCTAAGACACCATTCTGACCTGGATCTCAAGCCATTCTCAGAGATCACCTCTCAGCCAAAAAATATACAAGCCCATAAGATAAACAATGACACCTGAGAGGAGTGTACTCCTTAGAACAATCAATTATACAAGATCAAAAGGACAACACCTGCCCAAAAGCAAAGCTATGAGAAGATGATAGGAAGGTAGAAAATCGTGACGAGATGGGGAAACAAAGGTGGAAATAGGGAGAGTGCTGACAGATTGTGGGGAATGAAACCAAGGTCATGAAAAACACTTTATGTACAAACTATCAAATGGGAATCTAATTTGCTCTGTAAGCCTTCACCTAATGCAAAATTTAGAAAAAAGAAAAGAAA
Organism: Elephas maximus indicus; assembly: GCF_024166365.1. Taxonomy (NCBI): domain Eukaryota; kingdom Metazoa; phylum Chordata; class Mammalia; order Proboscidea; family Elephantidae; genus Elephas; species Elephas maximus. Next base: position 153,240,160 of record NC_064820.1, on the reverse strand, counting down.
GAAAGAAAAAAGAAGCAGAAGCTATTCATCTGAAAGCCAACTTTAGCGGGTAAAGGGAAGCCAGCAGAAGAGATAGATGGGATAAAAAGAAGTGATTACTTTGACCTAGAGTTAAAAGAAATGGAATGGTTTAGTTTAGTCACGTTCTCTGGTTATTTTGCTAATTAGAGGAAATAAAAGAGTGGGGGGAGAGAAAGCAAATGGAAAAGAGTAGTGCTGGTAAGGAACACCTGAGAAGGAGGATGCTATTTGCTATTTCTGGTTTGAGGTAAACCATAATGACCTAAAGTTAAAACACAAAACCAAACCCAAAACTGCTTTTCTCTTATGATTTAACTTTAGGGGGAAAAAATCTATTTTACTCTATTTATGTTTTTCTACTGAATACTAGAAACAAATTTTGTGATTCTAATAACTACTCATTCGAAAGCCTGGTGGAGTGCTGGTTAAGTGCTGCGGCTGCTAACCAAGGGGTCAGCAGTTCAGATCCGCCAGGCGCTCCTTGGAAATTCTACGGGGCAATTCTACTCTGTCCTATAGGGTCAGTATGAGTCGGAATCTACTCGACGGCAGTGGGTTTTTTGGTGTTTAATAACTACTTCTTGCTGTTTTAAGGAGATTGTTCTTGCATTGTATTTCTCCCTAAGACTCAAGTATATAATATGATAAAAAAAATTAGAGGAAAATTTCATTAATTTGGATTCTAATAATTTAGAGTTTATAACAAATCAGTCATAGGTTGGACTGAAATTTATCCACCATTAGGGTTATAGGTTTTAAAAAAGATGATGAAGTTATTGAAAAACAAAATGGTGATATTAAATTTTTTTAAGAGAATTAGTTAACTATTACCAGTAAGAAATTTAAAACTTACTTCATATTTACTATTTCAGTCTAAATCAAAACAAAAAATCGAATTTATCAGTAAAACGACTTGTTTACAGGACAGTAACAGTTGAATTAATCCCTAAGGGAATTCTATACAGGCTTAGATCAGCTTTTTGGGAGAGTTTGGAAGTGAGAGGTTAAAAAATAATTTTTAAAAGGAAGAGTTCCTAGTTACTTCAAATACCCAAGTGAAATAGAGGAGAATTAGGGTCTAGAAAACATTGTTGGAATTAACACGTAAGAGGTTTTTTGGTGACATCAAGAGGTTAGTTTTGGTAGTGAGTTATGTACAGAAGCAAAATTTCAGGGATTTAAGGAATAACTAAGAAGTAAGAGAACAGAGACTTCTAGAGACCATTCATTGCAAGTATTTGGCAGAGAAATGAAGGAGAAAAAAGATAATAGCAATGGGGGGAGGACAGTAAGTACAAGTGGCATTTTTTGCAAAGAGGGAGACTTCTGCAGGCTTGAAGGCAGAGAAAGAAGGCTATATTAGAAAGAGATGGGAAGGAATGCAATAAAAGCCTGGGTAGAAAAGAAAAAAATTTGACTTTAAAAAATAAAAAATATAAAAAACTTCTGTTCTTTGAAAGACTGCTAAGAAAACAAACAACAACAAAAAAAACAAAACAAGCCACATACTGGGAAGAAATCTTTGAAAAACACATTATCTGATAAAGTACTGGTAACCTGAATATACAACAGACCCTCTAAACTCAATAATAAGAAAACAAATACTCCAATTAAAAATAGACAAAAGATTTGGATACTTCACAAAAGAAAATATGAAGGTGGCAAAAAAGCATATGAGAAGATGTTCAACATCATGTTATTGTTGTTGTTATGTGCCGTTGAGTCGATGATCCTGATTCATAGCGACCCTGTAGGACAGAGTAGAACTGCCCCATAGGGCTTCCAAGGAGTGGCTGGTGAATTCAAACTGCTGACTTTCTTTTTTCTGGTTAGCAGTTGTAGCACCAGGGTTCCACATACCTGTTAGAATGACTCACATTAAAAAACTGACAATATTAATCCTGGGTAGGATGTAGGGCAACTGGAACTCCCATACGCTGCTGGTGGGAATGCAAAATGTTACCGCCACTTTGGAGAAGAGTTTTGCAATTTCCATAAAGTTAAGCATACAGTTACCATATGGCCCAGCAATGCCACTTCTAGGTATTTACCCAAGAGAAATAAAGATGTAAAGGCATACACAAAAATCTCTACAGTAATGCTTATAGGAGCTTTATTCATATTTTCTAACAAGGAAACAACGCAAGGCCCATCCACTGGTGAAAACATAAACAAATTGTGGTACAACCTTACAATGGGACAGTTCATCAGTAAAAAGGAACAGACTGCTGATACATGCAACAGCATAAATGACTCTCAAAAGCATTATGATCTGTGAAAACAGGCCAAATTCAAAAGGTTACCTACTATATGATTTCATTTATATGACATTCTGGAAAAGGCAAAACTATGGAGACAGAAATCCAATCAGCATTTGCCAGGGTCTGAAAGTGAGGGAGATTCACTAAAAAGCAGCATAAGAAAACTTTTTCAGGTCATTGAAATATTTTATATTTTGATTGTTGTAATAGTTATGCAACTGTATAAGTTTGTCAAAATTCATAGAACTTTATACCTTAAAAGGGTGAATTTTCCTATACATAAATTATACTTCAATAAACTTGGAAAAAATATTTAAAGGACTAGGTAGAGAATATTTTCTTGGTAAATAGGAGGAATACTTACGCATGCATGTTTTTTCTTGCTTTAAAGCTTTTGCATATACCTGTCCCCCTTTTTTCCTAAATAACTCCTTCTCCTTTGAGTTTCAGTAACATATTATATATATATTTTTATTACCCCCCAGCCCCTAATGCAGAAAGCTTTCCCTGATCTTTACGTTTTCCTTGTATGTGCTCTATAACACCCTTATTCTCCCTATGATGGGGTATATCATAGTCTATTGTAATTGCTTGCTTAATTGTCTTTCTCCCCCTTTATGCAGTAAGCTCCGTGAGGGCAGGAATAGCATTTATCTCAGCTAACTGTTATATCCCTGCAATTAGCATGGAGCGGAGCCTCGAAGACTGTCGGGAAGAAACGTTTGGAATGGCTCCATGAGGAATTGAATATTAAATTGATAAGGGATGAAAATATATGTAAGTTATTCCTAAAGCTCCATTTCCAGTCCTGATCTCTAACCTATGTTCTACCACCGTACTTCTGGATGTCTTACTGTTACTTCAGCCTGGACATTTCTAAATACAAGTAATCATTTCCTCCTTCTCAGTTTCATTCAAATTATCTTCTTTTCCCAATTAATTCTACTTCTGCCAAGTGGTACCTCTATTCTTACAGTTTTCCAAAGGAGAAACTTTGGAATCCATTTACTTTTCTATTTTCTCTCTCATCTAATTTAATATGAAAAATTATAGATTCTTCTTTTAAAATGTTTCTCATTCTCATTGCTTTTCCGTTCCCACCAATGTTCTCATAGAGTCAGAGAGGCAGGCAAAGAAGCACGCATTCAAACGTATAATTATGACTTGTGATAAATACTATGGAGGCAATAAACAGAATGATGTTACAGAGAATTACGGGTTGGAGGAGGACCTAATCTTGATTAAAAAAAAAAAAAACCCAGTGCGGTCCAGTCGATTCTGACTCATAGCGACCCTATAGGACAGAGTAGAACTGCCCCATAGAGTTTCCAAGGAGCGCCTGGTGGATTCAAACTGCCAACCCTTTGGTTAGCAGCCATAGCACTTAACTACTATGCCACCAGGGTTTCCACTTACCTTGTTAGGGTGGTAAAATAAAACTTCTTTGAGAAGATTGCATTTGAGCTAAGACCTGAACAAATAAGAGGGAGCCAGCAATGGGAACAGTAGAGGAAGAACACAATGAACTGAAGGAAAAGAATGTGCAAAAATTTTGAGGTGGGAAAGAAACTGGCGTTCAATTATAGCTTGTTCGAGAACTGAAAGAAGACTATTGTAGCTGGAGAGAATGAGCGAGGGCCAAGAGTTGCATGAGAGGAGATTGGAGAAACAAGTAAGGGCCAGATCATGCTAACTGTTGTATGCTGTGGTAAAAGGTTTGGATATTATTCTTTCTAGTTGGAAGGTACTGAAGGATTTCAATCAAGGGAATAAGGTCATGCAAAAAGTAATGGTAATCAAAAAAATTGCTAAACGTGAGAATATCTAAATAAGGGTTGACTGTAAACAATATTAACAGTAATATTAATGTCTATATTGTGAGGAAACCCTGGTGGCATAGTTGTTAAGAGCTACAGCTGCTAACCAAAAGGTCGGCAGTTCAAATCTACCAGGCACTCCTTGGAAACCCAATGTCTACATTGTGAAGATGTTAAAACTAAAATACTGGATAACAAAAATGAACAGGATGGAATGGAGAGTTTTTAGAGATAAATCTTCCTAAAAAAAAAAAAAACCAAACTCATTGCCATCAAGTCAATTCCCACTCATAGTGACCCTAAGAACCAAACCAAACCAAACCCAGTGCCGTCGAGTCAATTCCAACTCATAGCAACCCTATAGGACAGAGTAGAACTGCCCCACAGAGTTTCCAACGAGTGCCTGTCAGATTCGAACTGCCAACCCTTTGGTTAGCAGCTATAGCACTTAACCACTATGCCACCAGGGTTTCCAGTGACCCTAAGGCTGTTGATAATTCAGGAAAAAATAAATAAATTGATTAATTTTAGATTCTCTACTATACACGTTAAAAATGTAAAGGTAATCACCTAAAGAATAGAAACATAAGTCCTCTAAATCAATAAAGGGAAAGAAAAGGAAGAAAGAAAACTAGATCAAGCTGATAAAAGCCATGCAAGATCAAAAACAAAAAAATCAAAGAAATAGCATTATAAATTTAAAAAAACAACAACACATCATAGGATGGTAGAAATAAGTCCAAATATTTCAGTAGTTCCAATGTATTAATAGACAAAAACTTGTCAGTTAAAAGTCAAAACTGCTCAGATTAGATTAAAAAAGAAAATGTAGCAATACATCATTTACCATAGACAAAGCTAAAACATAAAACACAGAAAGGTGGAAAGTAAATTAATGGAAAAAAAATATGGTGGGCAAATATTACTCAAAAGAATGCTAGTAGAACAATATTAATGTCAGACAAAATAGGCTTTAAGGTGAAAATCATTGTTGGAAAAAAAGATTCTTTAAAAATAATAATAAAGTAATAATTTACCAGGAAGATATAGCAATTCTGAATCTGTATGTAACAATGTATCTCTAACATATATAAAGCAAAGATGTCATTGACAGAATTGCAAAAATTAACAAACCCACAACTACAGTGGGCAATTTTTTTCCCCACATTTCCTTCATAAACAGATAAATCAAGCTGACAAAATATTAATAAGGATAAAAGATATGAACAATACAATTAAGAAGGTCGATTCAATGGACATAGCCAGAATCCTTTACCTAACAGAGTATATGTTCTTCTTACCAAAGACAAACAAACAAAAAAACCAAAAGTACTCCTAATGTTTTTCTTAAGTAGTTTAAAAACCTATAAAATTTGACTACAGAGCCAGTGTCAATAAATACCAAAAGAATTTATATCATACTGACCACACTTTTTTTTTTTTTTACCACAATATATAATGAAGTTATAAATGAATAAGAAAAAGTCCCACACTCCACAGTGGAATAACTTTTAGTTTGGGTTTAAGCAATCAGGTGAACAGTAGTAGTGTCATTTGCTGAGATGGGAAAGACTTCTGAAGGAAGGAAAAGTTTTTAAGGTGAATGAAAAGTGGTCCAATGAAAGAAGAACCAAGAATTTAGAAGACCAACCTAACACCTCATGAGGTATGGGGACAGATGCACCTGCACTGATTTACCAGCCATAGATTTAATGTGTCTGCTGTGACTGCATTTCTTTTCAAGGAACCCTCTTTTAATTTGGGATTTTGTTACTTTTGAGTTTGAAAATCACTGGTTTAAAGAAATATGCCAATTAATTGGTCATGCTGCCACCTGGTGACGCATTTTAGAGTAGCAGGAGATGTATTTTTGCCTATTAGATGAATTCCTGTACGCGTTTTTTTTTTTTTTAAATAAAAGATTATAAGCCCACTGGGTTCATTGTTCAGAATATTGACATTATTATATATACATTTTTCCATATTCCCAAATACTAGTATTGTCTTAATATCCAATTATTACTATTGCAAAATGTTAGATCCCCACAAACAGAGTAAGTTTAATGCATAAATAGGTCTAATGGATAAAACTTACACAAACAGCTAATATTTGTGGAACGCTTGCTATGTGCCAAACACAGTTGTCTTTTACGTGATTATCTCACTTAATACAGCAACCCTGTGAGTAGATTCTGTTATGCCTTATTTACTAACGAGGAAACTGCAGAAAGAAAGGATAAGTAATTTACTCAAAGTCACGCAACTAGTAAATAACGGAACTGAGATTTAAGCCCAGGTAAAATTTTTTTTTTTTAATAGTGTTCAGCTGTTAGCCAAAAGGTCAGCAGTTCGAATTTACCAGCTGCTCCTTGGAAACCCTATGGGGCAGTTCTACTCTGATCTATAGGGTCACTATGAGTAGGAATAGACTTGAGGGTAATGGGTTTGGTTTTGGTTTAATATGGTTCTAAGGAGCTCTTGTGGCACAATGGTTAAAGCACTTGGCTGCTAACCAAAAAGTCAGCATTTCCAACCCATCAGCTGCTTAGCAGGAGAGAAAACCTGGCTATCTGCCCCCGTAAAGATTGCTGTTGTTGTTAGGTGCCATCGAGTCACTTCTAACTCATAGCGACCCTATGCACAACAGAATGAAACACTGCCTGGTCCTGCGCCATCCTCACAATTGTTGCTATGCTTGAGCTCATTGTTGTAGCCACTGTGTCAGCCCATCTCGTTGAAGGTCTTCCTCTTTTTCGCTGACCCTGTTTTACCAAACATGATGTCCTTCTCCAGGGACTGATCCCTTCTGATAATATATCCAAAGTATGTGAGATGTAGTCTCACCATCCTTGCTTCTAAGGAGGATTCTGGCTGTACTTCTTCCAAGACAGATGTGTTCATTCTTCTGGCAGTCAATATTATTCACCAACACCATAATTCAAAGGCGTCAATTCTTCTTTGCTCTTCCTTATTCATTGTCCAGCTTTTGCATGCATATGAGGCAATTAAAAACACCACGGCTTGGGTCAGGTGCACCTTAGTTCTCAAGGTGACATCTTTGCTTTTCAACACTTTAAAGAGGTCTTTTGCAGCAGATTTGCCCAATGCAATGCATCTTTTGATTTCTTGACTGCTTCTTCCATGGTTGTTGATTGTGGATCCAAGTAAAATGAAATCCTTGACAGCCTCAATCTTTTCTGTTTTATCATGATGTTGCTTATTGGTCCAGTGGTGAGGATTTTTGTTTTCTTTATGTTGAGGTGCAATCCATACTGAAGGCTGTGGTCTTTGATCTTCAACAGTAAATGCTTCAAGTCTTCATTTTCAGCAAGAAAGGTTGTCTCATCTGCATATTGCGGGTTGTTAATCAGTCTTCCTCTAATCCTGATGCCCTGTTCTTCATATAGTCCAGCATATATTTATGCAGATCATTTGCTCAGCATACAGATCGAATAGGTATGGTGAAAGGATACAACCCTGACCCACACCTTTCCTGACTTTAAATCATGAGGTACCCCCTTGTTCTGTTTGAACGACTGCTTCTTGATCCATGTACAGATTCCTCATGAGCACAATTAAGAGTTCCAGAATTCCCATTCTCTGCAATGTTATCCATAATTTGTTATGATCCACACAGTCAAATACCTTTGCACAGTCAGTAAAAGGTAAACATCCTTCTGGTATTCTCTGCTTTCAGCCGGGATCCATCTGACGTCAGCAACGGTATCCCTGGTTCCATGTCCTCTTCTAAATATGGCTTGAATTTCTGGCAGTTCGCTGTCAAATACTGCTGCAGCCACTTTTGAATGTCTTCAGCAAAATTTTGCTTGCATGTGATATTAATGATACTGTTCTATAATTTCCACATTTGGTTGGATCTCCTTTCTTGGGAATAGGCATAAATATGGATATCTGGTTGGCCAGATAGCTGTCTTTCAAATTTTTTGGCATAGACTAGTGAGCACTTCCAGTGCTGCGTCCATTTGTTGAAACATCTCAACTGATACTCCATCAACTCCCAGAGACTTGTTTTTCGCTAATGCCTTTGGGCAGCTTGAACTTCTTCCTTCAGCAGCATTGGTTCCTGATCGTATGTTATCTCCTGAAATGGCTGAACATCAACCAATTCTTTTGGTATAGTGACTCTGTGTATTCCTTCCATCTTCTTTAGATGCTTCCTGCTTCGTTTAATATTTACCCCATAGAATCTTCCAGTGTTGCAACTTGAGGCTTGATTTTTTTTTTTTTTCCAGTTCTTTCAGCTTGAGAAATGCTGAGTGTGTTCTTCCCTTTTGGTTTCTCTCTGCATGTCTTTGCACATGTCATCGTAATACTTTGTCTTCTCAAGCTGCCCTTTGAAATTTTCTGTTCAGCTCTTTTACTTCATCATTTTTTCCTGTTGCTTTAGCTGCTCGACTTTCAAGGGCAAGTTGCAGAGTCTCTTCTGACATCCATTTAAATCTTTTTTTTTCCTCTTCCATCTTTTTAGTGACCTCTTGCTTTCTTCATGTATGATGTCCTTTCACAACTCATCTGGTCTTCGGTCATTAGTGCTCAATGCGTCAATTCTATTCTTGAGACAGTGTCTAAGTTCAGGTGGCATATACTGAAGGTCCTACTTTGGCTCTTGTGGACTTGTTCTAATTGTCTTCAGTTTCAACTTCAACTTGCATATGAGTAATTGATGGTCTGATCTTCATTCGGCCCCTGGCCTTGTTTTGACTGATGATATTGAGCTTTTCCATAGTCTCTTTCCACAGATGTAGTCAATTTGATTCCTGCAAATTCCATCTGGTGAGGTCCATATGTATAGTCCATGTGTATAGTAAAGAAGAAGGATCAGTAGTTGGAAAATATGGCCTTGGTGATAGAAACAATGCTGGATATCGAATGATTAAATTTTGCAAGACCAATGACTTCTTCATTGCAAATGCCTTTTTTCACCATTAAATACCATAAAGATTATAGCCTTGGAAATCCTATGGGGCAGTTCTACTCTGTCCTATAGAGTTGTTATGAGTCAGAATCAAATCAGCAGCACACAACAATGATATAGTTCTAGAGATCTTAACCTTAACCATTGTGAACCTTGTTTAAAATAGGAAAAATTGAAAGTAATCTAAATGTTTAACAATAAAGAAATGGCTCAGTAAACTATATACCATATATATATACCATATCAATTTGATAGAATATTACGCATTTAAAACGGTAACTTCAAAGATTGTGTAGTAACACGGAAAACTACTTATAATATGAAAACTCCAAACAACGTTATGAATACAGCATGAGGTACAAACTGATACGTGACACTTTAGTATATTTTTTATATTAGTCAAAGTCAAGTATTATAATGAAATGTGCAAAGACCTGAGGTTAGAAAACCAAAAAGGAAGAACATGCTCAGCATTTCTCAAGCTGAAAGAACTGAAGAGAAAATTCAAGCCTCGAGTTACAATGTTGAAGGATTCTACGGGAAAAATACTAAACGATGCAGGGAGCATCAAAAGAGGATGGAAGGAATACACAGTCACTGCACCAAAAAGAGCTGGTTGATGTTCAGCCATTTCAGGAGGTAGCATATTAATCAAGAACCTATGGTATTGAAGGAAAAAGTCCAAGCTGCACTGAAGGGATTGGTGAAAAACAAGCCTTCGGAAATTGACGGAATACCAATTGAGATGTTTTAACAAGCGGATGCGGTGCTGGAAGCACTCACTCATTTATGCCAAGAAATTTGGAAGACAGCTACCTGGCCAACCAACTGAAAGAGATCCATATTTGTGCTCTTTCCAAAGAAAGGTGACCCAACAGAATGCAGAACTTATTGAACAATATCATTAGTATCACGCGCAAGTAAAATTTTGCAGGAGATGATTCAAAAACAGTTGCAGCAATACATCAACAGGTAACTGCCAGAAAGTCAAGCTAGATTCAGAAGAGGATGTTGAACAAGGGATATCATTGCTGATATTGGATGAATCCTGGCTGAAAGTAGCAAATATCAGAAGATGTTTTACCTGTGCTTTATTGACTATGCAAAGTCATTTGACTGTGTGGGTCATAACAAATTATGGATAACGTTGAGAAGAATTGGAATTACAAAACACTAAATTGTGTTCATGTGGAAAGTGTGTGTAGGCCAAGAGGCAGTCGTTGGAACAGAACAAAGGGATACTGCGTGGTTGAAAACCACGAAAGGTGTGCATCGGGGTTGTATCCTTTCACCATACTTATTCTATCTGTATGCTGAGCAAATAATCTGAGAAGCTGGACTATGTGAAGAAGAAAGTGGCATCAGGATTGGAGGAAGACTCATTAACAACCTGTGATACACAGATGACAAACCTTGCTTGCTGAAAAAGTGAAGAGGACTTGAAGCATTTATTGATGAAGATCAAGGACTGCAGCCTTCAGTATGGATTATACCTCAACAGGAAGAAAACAAAAATTCTCACAACTGGACCAATAAGCAATATCAGATAAATGGAGAAAAAATTGAAGTTGACAAGGATTTCATTTTACTTGGATCCACAATCAACACCCATGGAATCAGCAGTCAAGAAATCAAATGATATATTGCATTGGGCAAATCTACTACAAAAGCCTTCTTTACAGTGTAAAAAAAAAAAAAAAAAAAGACAAAGGTGCCACTTTGAGGACTAAGGTGCGCCTGACTCAAGCCATGTTATTTTCAATCCCCTCATATGCATGCAAAAGGTGGACAACAAATAAGGAAGGCCAAAGAAGAACTGATGCATTTGAACTATGGTGTTGGTGAAGGATATTGAATATTCCACGGACTGCCAGAAGAACAAACAAATCTGTCTTGGAAGAAGTGCAGCCAGAATTCTCCTTAGAAGCGAGGATTGTGAGAATTTGTCTCACGTGCTTTGGACATGTTATCCTGAGGGACTGGTCTCTGGAGAAGACTATCATGCTCGGTAGAGGATCAGAGAAGAAGAAGAAGAGCCTTAATGAACTGGATTGGCACAGTGGCTGCAACAATGGGATCAAACATGGAGATGATTGTGAGAATGGCACAGGATGGGGCAGTGTTTTGTTCTTTTGTACATAGTCTTGCTATGAGTCAGAACTGACTTGGTGGCACCAAACAACAACGATGTATTTTTTAAGTTTTTAAAAACTTATTTGGTAATAATTTCAAACTTTTAAAAAGTTGCAGAAATAAAAACAGTATGAGTGCTTGTATGCCCTTTTCAAAAATTCACTATTAACATTTTACTCCATTTGCTTTATCATTTGTTCTCTATGCAAACACACACACACACAATTTTTTTTCTGAATCTTTTGAGGTTAAATCATGACTCTTTACCCCTAAATACTTCATCATATATTTCTGAAGAATAGAGATTTTTCTCTTAGTTATTAACTTCATGAATTTATGTTACTATAATACTTCTTTTTTTCCAGCAGTCGGTATATCTTTGGTCCTTTTTTAAACTTATTTATTGTGCATTAGGTGAAAGTTTATAGAGCAGATTAGTTCCCCATTCAACAGTTCTTACATAAAGTGTTCCATGACATTGGTTTCATTGCCCACAATGTGTCAGCATTCTCCTCATTTCTGTCCTAGTTTCCCCGTTTCTTTTTGTGCTGATTTTCTATCCCTTCCTGCCTTCTCGTCTTTACTTTTGGGCATATGTCACCCTTTTGCTCTTGTATAATTGATTACTCTAAGGAGCACATTTCTCTTGGGTGCTATTGTTTGTTTTATGAACCTGTCTATGGTTGAATATTGAATATTTTCAATATTTGGCTCAAAGTGGTCTGAAAGGTAGTCTCCACGAATGGTTTCAGGTCCAGTTTAGAAGGGCCATAGTCTTGGGGGTTCCTCCAGTCTCTGTCAGAACAGTAAGTCTCGTCTTTTTTGTGAATTTGATCTTTGTTCTACAATGTTTATCCCACTCTGTCTGGGACTCTCTGTTGTGATCCCAGTCAGAGCAGTTGGTAGTGGTAGCCGGGCACCATCCAGTTCTTCTGGTCTTGGAGTTGTGTAGGCTGTGGTTCATGTGGTATTACTATAATACTTTTATCTAATTGGCTGTCCATATTTTTTAGTTGATCTAGTAATGTCCTTTCTAGGTTTTTCACCTTCCAGTATGGGTTCAATTTTAGAGTCAGGTATTACACTTATCATGTCTCTCTTGTCAGGTGCTGTCATCCTGGTTCTGATTCACAGTGACCCTGTGTAGAACAGAACCAAACACCACTCGGTCCTGTGCCATCCTCACAATTGTTGCTATGTCTGAACCCATTGTTGCAACCATTGTGTCAAGGCATCTCATTGAGGGTCTTCCTCTTTTTTGCTGACCGTATACTTTACCAAGCACAATGTCCTAATCCAGGGACTGGTCCCTTCTGATAACATATCCAAAGGACCTGATGTGAAGTCTTGCCATTCTTACTTCCAAGGAGCATTCTGGCTGTACTTTTTCCAAGACAGACTTGTTCATTCTTCTAGGAGTCCATGGTATATTCAATATGCTTCTCCAACTCCATAATTCAAAGGCATCAATTCTTCTTTGGTCTTTGTCTTAGTCATCTAGTGCTACTATAAGAGAAGTACCACAAGTGGATGGCTTTAACAAAGAGAAGTTTATTTTTGCACTGTAAAGTAGGCTAAAAGTCCAGATTCAGGGTGTCAGCTCCAGTGGAAGCCTTTCTGTCTCTGTCGCCCTTCTCATCAATCTTGCCCCAGACTAGGAGCTTCTGTGCACAGGGACCCTGGGTCCAAAAGATGTGCTTTGCTCCCGGCACTGCTTTCTTGGTGGCATGAAGTCCCCAACTCTCTGCTTGCTTCCCTTTCCTTTTAAATAAAAAATAAAAAATAAATTTATTTTTTATTGAACTTTAGATGAAGGTTTACAGAACAAACTAGTCTCATCAAACAATTAGTACACACATTGTGTGTACTGGGCCAGGAGCGAATCCAAGAAGCCTGAGGCCAAAGCAGTTGCCTCCCAGCCAAGAGACTGCAGTTGTTGGGAAGCAGAGGAGGCCAAATTGAGGGAAATAGGTGGAGCTAGGAAAGCTTATACTGCTCGTTACCAGGTGCTCTATCTCCTGCTGGGAACTTCATGAAGCTACTTTCCCACACTCCTTGTTTGCTGATCTCCAACATGAGTGGGGCAAATCCAAGCAGCACGGATGCTGCACTTCCTGGCCAGCTGAGCCACCGCAGCCAGCCAGGAAGCTTGGAGGTAGAGCAGCAGGGAGAGAATGGGAGGTGGGAAAGCAGGTATCGCTGGTTACTAGGTGCTCTGTCTTCTGCTGGGAGTTCTGCCAAGCTGCTTTCCTGTGCTACCTGTCTGCCGATCCCCACCTGGAGTCCAAGATGGCGGATACGTGCTGCATTAGCTGATGGGGCGCTCCGCACATATCTCTCCTCTCTCTCTGTCCTCTGTCACTTTCTTATTCCATTCCGTGCTTGGCTGAGTTCTCTATCTCTTCATTTGGCACTTCAGATTCCAGGAATGACATTTGTCTCTGTTTTACTTAGTTTTTCAGGTCTTTGCTGTGGAGGGAGGGGGTGGTGCTTCTGCCTGTGGTGCCATTTGGCTGGAAGTTCTTCCCTTTCCTTTTTATCTCTTGAGAGACAAAACATGGTGCACGCCACACCCCAGGGAAACTCCCTTTACATTGGATCAAGGATGTGACCTGTTAAGGGTATTACAATTCCACCCTGATCCTCTTTAACATAAAATTGCAATCACAGAATGGAGGACAACCACAGAATACTGGGAATCATGGCTTAACCAAGTTGATACGTATATTTTAGGGGAGACATAATTCAATACATGACAGTCTTCCTTATTCATTACACAGCTTTTACATGCATGAGTCCATTGAAAATACCATGGCTTGGGTCGGGCACACCTTAGTCCTCAAAGTGACATCTTTGCTTTTTAACACTTTGAAGAGGTCTTTTGTAGCAGATTTGCCGAATACAATACATCCTTTGTTTTCTTGACTGCTGCTTCATGGGCATTGATTGTGGATCCAAGTAAAATGAAATCCTTGGCAACTTCAATCTTTCCTCCATTTATCTGATGTCCAATTGTGAGAATTTTTTGTTTTCTTTATGTTGAAGTATAATCCATACTGAAGACTGTAGTCCTTGATCTTCATCAATAAATGCTTCAAGTCCTCTTCACTTTTTCAGCAAGCAAGGTTGCGTCATCTGTGTATTGCAGGTTGTTAATGAGTCTTCCTCCAATCCTGATGCTGCATTCTTCTTTGTATACTTCAACATCTCAGATTATGTGCTTAGCATACAGATTGAATAAGTATGGTGAAAGGCTACAACCCCAATGCACACCTTTCCTGACTTTCAACCACGCAGTGTCCCTTTGTTCCGTACCAAAGACTACCTCTTGGTCTACACATGGTTTCCACATGAACACAATTTAGTATTTTCTAATTCCAATTCTTCTCAATGTTATCCGTAAATACGGTGAAAGGATACAACCCTGACACAGACCTTTCCTGATTTTAACTATGCAGTATCCCCTTGTTCTGTTTGAACAACTGCCTCTTGCCCTCTGTACAGTTTCCGCATGAGCACATGAACAAAACAAAACAAAACAAATCAGACCCATTGCCTTCGAGTTGATTTCAACTTATAGCGACCCTACAGGACAGAGTAGAACTGCCCATAGAGTTTCCAAGGAGCACCTGGTAGATTCAAACTGCCTATCTTTTGGTTAGCAGCTTTAGCTCTTAACCACTATGCCACCAGGGTTTCCAACATGAAGATTCTGGAATTCCCATTCCTCTCAATGTTATCCTTAATTTGTTGCGATCAACACAGTCGGATGCCTTTGCATAGTCAATAAAATACTGGTAAACATCTTTCTGGTATTTTCTGCTTTCAGCCAAGATCCGTCTGACATCAGCAAATATCTCTTGTTCCACGTCCTCTTCTGAATCCAGCTTGACTTTCCAATAGTTCCCTATTGAGGTACTGCTGCAACTGTTTTTGAATTATCCTCAGCAAAATTTTACTTGCATATGATATTAATGATGTTGTTTGATAATTTCTGTGTTCTGTTGGATAACCTTTCTTGGTAAGGGGCACAAATACGGATTTCTTCCAGTTGGATGGTCAGGTAGCTGTCTTCCAAATTTCTTGGCAGTGAGCTCTTCCAGTGTTGTATCTGTTTGTTGAAACATCTCTGTCAATAGAGCTTTGTTTTTTGCCAATGCCTCAGTGCAGCATGGACTTCTTCCTTCAATACCATCGGTTCTTAATCATATGCTACCTCCTGAAGTGGCTTAAATAGGTGATGTTAATTTTGATCTCCTTGTCAAGGTGCTGCTCAATTTTGCCACTTTATAATCACTTTTTTTCCCCCTTGAAACTAATAAGAAGTTGGTGGGGAGACACTTAAAGACCATGAAAATATCCTATTCCTCACCAAAAATTTCCCTTAGATTTAGCATTTATTGTCGATTCTTGCTTGATCCAATCTTTACCAAGAAGGTTGAAAAATGATGATTTTCTGACTCTAGGACTCTGTCCACATTTACCAGTTGTTCCTTGCAAGGACTTTCATGGGCTCTAGGCACTTTTGCCTTTTTGGACCCCTTCCTCCATTAAAATAATATTGTGGTTGTTGTTATGTGCCGTCAAGTCAGTTTCAACTCATAGTGACCCTACTTACAACAAAATGAAACGCTGCCCAAAAATACAACAAAACGAAACACTGCCCAGTCCTGTGCAATTTCTCATGATCATTATGCTTGAGCCTATTGTTGCAGCCACTGTGTCAATCCATCTTGTTGAGGCTCTTCCTCTTTTTTGTTGACCCCCTACTTTACCAAGCATGATGTCCTTCTCCAGGGACTGATCCCTCCTGATAACGTGTCCAAAGTATGTAAGACAAAGTCTCGCCATCCTCACTTCTAAGGAGCATTCTGGCTGTACTTCTTCTAAGACAGATTTGTTTGTTCTTTTGGCAGTCCCTGGTATATTCAATATTCTTTGCCAACACCATAATTCAAAAGTGTCAGTTCTTCTTCAGTCTTCTTTATTCATTGTCCAGCTTTTGCATGCATATAAAACCAAACCAAAACCAAACCCAGTGCCATCGAGTTGATTCCAACTCATAGCGACCCTACAAGACTGAGTAGGACTACCCCATAGAGTTTCCAAGGAGCACCTGGCAGATTTGAACTGCTGACCCTTTGTTTCGCAGCCATAGCACTTAACCACTATGCCACCAGGGTTTCCGCATGCATATAAGGCAATTGAAAACACCATGACTTGGGTCAGTTGCACCTTAGTCCTTAAAGTGATATCTTTGCTTTTTAACACTTGAAAGAGATCTTTTGAGGCAGGGCCAAGGTGTTGGAATAGTCAGATGCTTCTTGTGGCCCCTCTTACAAAAAAGACCTGAAAAAGCAAGTGAATTGATTATATGTGACAATCTAAGAGCCCTGAACATCAAAGGCAAAGTTGAGGAAGTGGACTGAGCAGCAGGGGGAGGGAGAGGCTGTGCAAAAGCAGCGAGGAGTTTCCAGACCTGAGCCAGCGGGAGCCGGCACCCTGCAGGCTGGATCAGCTGGCATGCGTGCCAAGGCAAACAGAGGAGCTCAGAATGCATTTTCCACATCAGGGGAGACTGAGCAGTGGTGAGTCTGCTCAACCCTCCAGAATCAGTGTGAAGCAGCACTCAATTGCCAAAGATAAGTTCATGCATCTAACCTATCATGTGGATAAAAAAAAAAAAACCCTTTGGGAAAAATCTCTCTCGCATTTACCTCCCCCCTCTCTGCTCTGCTAAGCAAAAGGTCGGCAGTTCAAATCCACCAGGTGCTCCATGGAAACCCTATGGGGCAGTTCTACTCTCTCCTTATAGGGTCACTATGAGTCGGAATCAACTCGATGGTAATGGGTTTGGCTTTTTTTTTTTTTCTCACCTCTGTACCAGGTCCAGGCTGGTCTCAGCATTAGCTGCATCCCCTGGGCCAGAAGTAGGACCCCTCACGTGCCCTGAGCAATTCTCATGGCTTTGGAGAGGGGACAAATTAACAAACAGGAAAAAATAAGCTGCCAGCTGCCCTAAGCTGGGAACTCAGGAAAGGCACAGCTCCTTTGCCTAGGCATAGGCATAAGGGATCCATGAACTTTGAATGCCTTTCACCCCTGCATAGGCCTGTGTGGGCCCATTTCAACAGCACAGGCCCTCATTAGCACAGTATAACAGGGTATACCTGAAGCCTAATATCAATTGTATCAGCTATAAGGTGGAGTGGCAGGTTTGTGATGTTTGACATGATTTGGCCCATTAAGCAGGGTCCTCACCTACCCACATCAGGGCCGGAGGACTGGTGGCTTCACCTATGCCACCTATTCACCCATGACAAGGGTCCAAGAACAAGTGGTGCCTTCCAGTACTTACAGCCAACAGCATTGGGTGCCCATAGTCTGGCTGTAAAATCTACCCACCTACATGCTTTAGCGAACAGGGGCACACTTTCCCCCCAGACATTCTGGGCCAGCTGTCAGCCCCCTGGCTTGCTCAGCGCATGACCCCCTATTGCAGCCAGATACCTGCACCTACTCCAATCACCCTTGCCCTTCTAGGACTGTAGGTGAGAGCCTGTACCACACACTTGGTGACTGACTATCTGGACACTTGAGCTGAATCCATGCAAGAAAATAAATGGACTCCTGGGCTCACATACCTAGTAACAGATCTAACCACCTGGTGACAGGACATGGGAGCTTCAAAGGCACCAATAATCAAAGTAGCTCACATAAGCAGCCTATTTGGGCACACCAAAACAAAACAAGAAGCTAGGACATAGTAAGAAAGCATAAAATAAATATAATAATTTAGTAATGGCTCAGAGACAACACTTAATATCAAATCACGTAAAGAGACAGACCATGATGGCTTCAGCAAGCACCCAAAACAAAGAATCAAGAAACCTTCTGGAGGAAGATAAGTGCTTGGAATCACTGCAGGTAGAATTCAAAAGATTAATATACAGAGCTCTTCAAGAGTTCAGGCAAATGCAGAACAATCCAAGGAACACACAGACAAAACAATAGAGGAACTTAAGAAGGTGACACAAGAGCATAATGACAAATTTAACAGGCTGCAAGAATCTATAAAGAGAGAGAAAACAGAAATTTGAAAGATTAACAATAAAATTTCACAATTAGACAAATTAATAGAAAGTCATAGGAGCAGAATTGACTCAATGGAAGTCAGAAATAGTGAGATTGAAGAGAAGGCACTCGACAACAACATATTTGAGGAAAAATCAGATAAAAGAATTTTAAAAAACAAAGAAACTCTAAGAATTATGTGCAACTCTATCAAGAGGAATAACTTACAAGTGATTGGAGTACCAGAACAGGGGTGGATAACAGAAAATACAGAGAGAATTGTTGAAGATTTGTTAGCAGAAAACTTCCCTGATATCATTAAAGATGAGAAGATATCTATCCAAGAAGCTCAGTGAACCCTACACAAGGTAGATCCCAAAAGAAAGACGCCAAGACATAATCAAACTTGCCAAAATCAAAGATAAAGAGAGAGTTTTAAGAGCATCTAGGGATAAATGACAAGTCATCTACAAAGAAGAGTCGGTAAGACTAAGCTCGGACTACTCAGCAGAAATCATGCAGCAAAAAGGCAATGGGATGACATATAAAAAGCCTTGAAGGAAAAAAATTGTCAGCCAAGAATTATATATCCCAAACAGTCTCTCAAATATGATGGTGAATTAGGGCATTTCTGCATAAAGAAAAGTTTCAGGAATTTGTAAAAACCAAACCAAAATTACAAGAAATACTAAAGGGAGTCCTCCAGTTAGAAAATCAATAACATCAGATAACAACTCAAGACTAGAACATAGGTCAGAATAACCAGGTGTCAACCCACATAGGGAAGTCACAAATAAATGAAAGCTGAAACACTGAAAATAGGGAAAGAGAGATGTCAATATGCAAAAGATGACAAGAGGACTAAATAATGTAGTCATAGATCTTTCGTATGGAGAGGAAGTCAAGGCAATATAAAGAAATAAAAGATTGGTTTAAACTCAGAAAAATAGAGGTAAATATTAAGGTAACCACAAAGGAAACTAACAATCCTACACATCAAAATAAAAAACAAGAAAAACATAAAGACTCAACAAATACAAAATCAACAACAGTGAAAAAGATGAAAAGGAAATACATAAAGAAAAACAACTCAGCACAGAAAATCAAGTGGAACAAAGACACTGTCAACAACACAAAAAAATACATCAAAATGACACCACTAAACTCATACCTATCCATAATTACACTGAATGTAAATGGACTAAATGCATCAATAAAGAGACAGAGAGGGGCAGAATGGATTTAAAAAACTCAATCCATCTATATGCTGCCTAAAGAGACAAACCTTAGACTTAAAGACACAAACAAACTAAAACTCAAAGAATGGAAAAAAATATATCAAGCAAACAACAATCAAAAAAGAGCAGAAGTGGCAATATTAATATCTGACAAATCAGACTCTAAAGTCAAATCTACCACAAAGGATAAGGAAGGACACTGTATAGTGATTAAAGAGTCAATACACCAGGAAGACATAACCATAATAAATATTTACACACTCAACAGACGGGGCTCTAAAATACATAAAACAAACCCTAATAGCATTGAAAAGAGAAATAGGCAGTTCCACAATAGTAGTAGTAGACTTCAACACACCACTTTCAGTGAAGGACAGAACATCCAGAAAGAAACTCAATAAAGACACAGAAGATCTAAATGCCACAATCAACCAACTTGATCTCATACACATAAACAGAACAATGCACCCCAAGCAGCCAAGTATAGTTTCTTTTCCAACACACATGGAACATTCTCCCGAATAGACCACATATTAGGCCATAAAGCAAGACTTAACAGAATCCAAAGGATTGAAATATTAAAAAGCATCTTTTCTGGCCATAAAGCTGTAAAAATAGAAATCAATAAGAGAAAAAGCAAAGAAAAAAAATCAAACACATGGAAACTGAACAACACCTTGCTCGAAAACTTGAGTTGTAGAAGAAATTAAGGATGGAATAAAGAAATTCACAGAATTAAATGAGAGTAAAAACACATCCTACCAGAACCTTTGGGACACAGCAAAAGCAGAGCACAGAGGTCAATTTGTGGTAATAAATGCACACGTTCAAAAAGAAGAAAGAGCCAAAATCAAAGAATTATCCCTACAACTCGAACAATTAGAAAGAGAGCAGCAAAAAAAGCCCTTGGGTACCAGAAGAAAGCAAATAATAAAAATTAGAACAGAATTAAATGAAATAGAGAACAGGAAAACATCTGAAAGAGTTAACAAGATGAAAAATTGGTTCTCTGAAAAGATCAACAAAATCAATAAACCATTGGCCAAACTGACAAAAGAAAAACAGGAGAGGAAGCAAATAACCCAAATGGCAGCTGACAGGCGATATCACAACAGACCAAAAGGAAATTAAAAAATCATAACAGAACACTATGAAAAATTGTACTCTAACAAATCTGAAAACCTAGAGGAAATGGACAAATTTCTAGAAACACACTATGTACACAAACTAACACAAACAGATGTAGAAAAACTAAATAAACCCATAACAAAAGAAGAGATTGCAAAGGTAATTTAAAAACTTCCAACAAAAAAAAGCCCTGGCCCTTACAGTTTCACTGAAGAATTCTATCAAACTTTCAGAGAAGAGTTAACGTCACTACTAATAAAGGTATTTCAGAGCATAGAAAAGAATGGAATACTCCCAAACGTATTCTATGAATCCAGCATAAGCCCGATACCAAAACTAGCTAAAGAAATCAAAAAAAAAGAAAATTACGGACCAATATTCCTCATGAACATAGATGCAAAAATCCTCAACAAAATTCAAGCCAATAGAATTCAACAACATATCAAAAAAAAATAATTCGCCATGATCAAGTGGGATTCATACCAGGTATGCAGGGATGGTTCAACATTATAAGAACAATCGATGTGATCTATCACATAAATAAAACAAAAGAAAAGAACCGTCTGATCTTAACAGTTGATGCAGAAAAGACATCTGACAAAGTCCAACACCCACTCATGATAAAAAAAAAAAAAATCTCTCATAAGATAGGAATAGAAAGGAAATTCCTCAACATAATAAAGGGCATTTATGCAAAGCCAACAGCCAACATCATCCTAAATGGAGAGAGTGTAAAAGTATTCCCCCTGAGAATGAGGACCAGACAAGGATGCCCTTTATCACCACTCTTACTCAACATTTTGGGGGAGGTCCTAGCCAGAGCAAATAGGCTAGAAAAAGAAATAAAGAGCATCCAAATTGGTAAGGAAAAAGTAAAAGTATCTCTATTTGCAGATGATATGATCTTATACACAGAAAACCCTAAAGAATCCACAAGAAAACTACTGGAACTAATGGAAGATTTCAGCAAAGTATAAGGATACAAGATAAACACAAAAATCAGTTGGATTCCTCTACACCAACAAAGAGGACTTCAAAGAGGAAATCACCAAAATCAATACCTTTTATGATAGCCCCCAAGAAGATAAAATATTTAGGAATAAATCTAAACAGAAATGTAAAAAACCTATGTAAAGAAAACTAAGACACTACTGCTCCTTGGAAACTCTATGGGGGCAGTTCTACTCTGTCCTATAGGGTCTCTATGAGTCGGAATCGACTCGAAGGCACTGGGTTTTTACTACTGCAAGAAACCAAAAGAGACCTACTTAAGTAGAAAAACATACCTAGCTCATGGGTAGGAAGACTCTACATTGTGAAAATGTCAGTTCTACCCAAAGCAATCTACAGATACAGTACAATTCCAGTCCAAATTCCAATGGCATTTTTTAATGACAAGTAGAAAAAAATCACCTGCTTCGTATGGAAAGGGAAGAGGCCTCAGATAAGTAAAGCATAACTGAAGAAGAACAAAGTGGGAGGCCTCACCCTACCTGATTTTAGAACCTATGATACCGCCACAGTAGTCAAAACAGCCTGGTACTGTTACAATAACAGATACATAGACCAATGGAACAGAATTGAGAATCCAGACGTAAATCCATCCACATATGAGCAGCTGATATTTGACAAAGGCCCAAAGTCCATTAAATGGGGAAAAAACTGTCTGTTTAACAAATGGTTCTGGCAAAACTGGATATCCATCTGCAAAAAAAAAATGAAACAAGATCTGTACCTCACACCATGCACAAAAACTAACTCAAAATGGATCAAAGGCCTAAACATAAAATCTGAAACAATAAAGATTATGGAAGAAAAAATGGGGACAATGCTAGCAGACCTAATACAGGACATAAACAGAATACGAAACATTACTAGCAATCCACAAACACCAGAAGAGAAACTAGATAACTGGGAGCTCCTAAAAATCAAACAGTTATGTTTATCAAAAGAGTTCACCAAAACAGTAAAAAGTCAGCCTACAGACTGGGAAAAATATTTGGCTACGAAAAATCCGATCAGTGTCTAATCTCTAAAATCTACAAAACCTCAACAACAAAAAGACAAATAACCCAATTAAAAAATGGGCAAAGGATTTGAAAAGGCACTTCACCAAAGAAGACATCCAGGTGATTAACAGATACATGAGGAAATGCTCATGATCATTAGCCATTAGAGAAATGCAAATCAAAAGTACAGTGAGATACCATCTCACCCCAACGAGGTTAGCATTAATCCAAAAAACACAAAATAATAAATTTTGGGGTGCTTGTGGAGAAACTGGAACACATATACACTGCTAGTGGGAATGTAAAATGGTACAACCACTTTGGAAATTGATTTAGTAAAAAACTAGAAATAGAAGTACCATACGATTCGGCAACTCCACTCCTTGGAATATATATTGGAAAAATAAGAGCCATCACATGAATAGAAATATGCACACCCATGCTCATTGCACCACTGTTAACAATAGCAAAAAATGGAAACAACCTAGGTGCCCATCAATGGATGAATGGATAAACAAATTATGGTATATTCACACAACGGAATACTACACAACGATAAAGAACAACAATGAATCCTTGAAACAGCTCATAACATGGATGAATCTGGAAGGCATTATGCTGAGTGAAATTAGTCAGTTGCAAAAGGACAAATATTGTATAAGACCACTATTATAGGAACTCAAGAAAAGGTTTAAGAACAAAAGAAAACATTCTTTGATGCTTACAAGGTTGGGGAGGCAGAAGAGAAGAGAGGTATTCACTAACTAGATGATAGACAAGAAATATCTTAGGTGAAGGGAAGGACAACACACTATACAGGAGAAGTCAGCACAACTGGACCAAACCAAAAGCTAAGAAGTTTCTTGAATACAGCCAAACACTTTGAGGGACAGAGTAGCAGGGGCAGGGGTCTGGGGACCATGGTTTCAGGGGACACTAGGTCAATTGGCATAACTAAGTTTATTAAGATAATGGTCTACATCCCACTTTGGTGAGTGGCTTCTGGGTCTTAAAAGCTAGCAAGAGGCCATCTAAGATGCATCAATTGGTCACAACCTAACTGGAACAGAGAAGAATGAAGAACACTGAAGACACAAGGAAAATACTAACCCAAGAGATAGAAAGGGCCACATAAACCAGAGAGTCCATCAGCCTGAGACCAGAACTAGATGGTGCCTGGCTATTACCAATAACTGCCCTGACAGGGAACACAACAGAGAGTTCGTGATAGAGCAGGAGAAAAATGGGGTGCACAGCCCAAATTCTAGTAAAAAGACCGGACTTAATGGTCTGACTGAGACTGGAGGAACCCAGGAAGACATGGCCCCCGGACTCTTTGTTAGCCCCAAACTAAAAACATTCCAGAAGCCAACTCTTCAGACAAAGATTAGACTGGACTATAAGACATAAAATGATACTTGTGAAGAGTGTGTTTCTTAGCTCAAGTAGATACATGAGAGTAAACGGGCAGCTCCTGTCCAGAGGCAAGATGAGAAGGCAGAAAGGCTCAGGGTCTGGTTGAATGGACACGGGAACTTCGGGGTGCAAAGAAGGAGTATGTTGTTACATTATAGAGAGAGCAACTAGGGTCACACAAGAATGCATGTATGAATTTTTGTATGAGAAACTAAGTCGAGCTGTAATCTTTCACGTAAATAAATAAATAAAAGATCTTTTGCAGCAAATTTGCCCAATGTAATGCGTCTTTTGATTTCTTAACTGCTGCTTTCATAGACATTGATTGTGAATCCAAGCAAAATGAAATCCTTGACAATTTCAAACTTTTCTCCATTTATCATGTTGTTGCTTATTGGTCCAGTCCTGAGGGGTTTTTTATTTTTATTTTTTTTTTATGTTGAGGTGTAATCCATACTGAAGGCTGTGATCTTTGATCTTCGTCAGTAAGTGCTTCAAGTCTTCTTCGCTTTCGGCGAGCAAGGTTGTGTTATCTGCATAAGGTCACAAGTTGTTAATGAGCCTTCCTCCAATCCTGATGCCCTGTTCTTCCTCATATAGTCCAGCTTCTCAGATTATCTGTTCAGCATACAGAATAAATATGGTGAAAAGATACAACCCTGATGCACACCTTTCCTGATTTTAAACCACACAGTATCCCTTTGTTCTGTTTGAACTACTGCCTCTTGATCTATGTACAGGTTCCGCATGAGCACAATTAAGTGTTCTGGAATTCCCATTCTTCATCATATTATCCATGATTTGTTATGATCCACACAGTTGAACGCCTTTGCATAGTCAATAAAGCACAGGTAAACATCTTTCTTCCCAAAAGGGAAGAACATGCTTGGTGTTTCTTAAGCTGAAAGAACTGAAGAAAAAATTCAAGCCTCGAGTTGCAATAGTGAAGGATTCTATGCAGAAAATATTAAACAACACAGAAAGCATTAAAGAAGGTGGAAGGAATACGCAGAGTCATTATACCAAAAAGAATTAGTCGACATTCAAGCATTTCAAGAGGTAGCATACGATCAGGAACCAAAGGTACTGAAGGAAGAAGTCCAAGCTGCTCGGAAGGCACTGGCGAAAAACAAGACTCCAGGAATTGATGGAATATCAATTGAGATGTTTCAACAAAATGATGCAGCTCTGGAAGTGCTCACTTGTCTATGCCAAGAAATTTGGAAGACAGCTACCTGGCCAATTGACTGGAAGAGATACATATTTATGTCTATTCCCAAGAAAAGTGATCCAACCGAATGTGGAAATTATTGAACAATATCATTAATATCGCATGCAAGCAAAATTTTGCTGAAGATCGTTCAAAAGCAGTTCAGCAGTATATTGACAGGGAACTGCCAGAAATTCAGGCTGGATGCAGAAGAGGACGTGGAACCAGGGATATCATTGCTGATGTCAGATGGATCCCGGCTGAAAGCAGAGAATACCAGAAGGATGTTTACCTGTGTTTTATTGACTATGCAGAGGCATTTGACTGTGTGGATCATAACAAATTATGGATAACATTGTGGAGAATGGGAATTCCAGAACAATTAATTGGGCTCATGAGGAACCTATACATAGATCAAGAGGCAGTCATTTGGACGGAACAAGGGGATACCACATAGTTTAAAGTCAGGAAATGTGTAGGTCAGGGTTGTACCCTTTCACCATACCTATTCGATCTGTATGCTGAGCAAATAATCCGAGAAGCTGGACTATATGAAGAAGAAAGGGGCATCAGGATTGGAGGAAGACTCATTAACAACCTGCAGGATGCAGATGACACAACCTTGCTTGCTGAAAGTGAAGAGGACTTGAAGCACTTACCACTGAAGATCAAAGACCACAGCCCTTAGTATGGATTACACCTCAACATAAAAAAAAAAAAAATCCTCACGACTGGACCAATAAGCAACATCAAGATAAATGGAGCAAAGATTGAAGTTGTCAAGGATTTCATTTTACTTGGATCCACAATCAACACCCATGGAAGTAGCAGTTAAGAAATCAAAAGATTCATTGCACTGGGCAAATCTGCTGCAAAAGACCTCTTTAAAGTGTCGAAAAGCAAAGATGTCACCTTGAAGACTAGGGTGCGCCTGACCCAGGCCATGGTATTTTCAATTGCCTCATATGCATGTGAAAGCTGGAAAATGAATAAGGAAGAGTATCCTGTCTTGAATTGAGGTTTAGGAAGATGGAAAAATTAAAGAAATAATCATTTTATTTCTCAAAGTCTTAACTATCACCAATGTGGGTGAGGGCAGGTGTTCACTCCTGCTGGGTATTTGGCTTTTGAAAGCAAGTTAAGAGCGTCACAGATGCCCTCTACAGCAAGAAGCCTAAGAAGAATTGACACCTTTGAATTGTGGTGTTGGTGGAGAATATTGAATATACTGCTGACTGCCAAAAGAACGAACAAATCTGTCTTGGAAGAAGTACAACCAGAATGCTCCTTAGAATCAAGGATGGTGAGACTGTGTCTTACATACTTTGGACATGTTGTCAGGAGGGATCAGTTCCTGGAGAAGGACATCATGCCTGGTAAAGTACAGCATCAGTGGAAAAGAGGAAAACCCTCAACAAGATGGATTGACACAGTGGCTGCAACAATGGGCTCAAGCATAACAATGATTGTAAGTATGGCATAGGACCAAGCAGTGTTTCATTCTGTTGTGCACAGGGTCGCTATGGGTCGGAACCAACTCAATGGCACCTAACAACAACAAACATCTTTCTGATATTCTATTTTTATGACTGTGTTGGTATAAAGACAAATATAGTCCACGCTGGATTTATTATATATATTTTCTTCTGATTATAAAAGAAATTAGAATTTAAATATTTTCCTGAGCCTCTGAAAGTATTATGGGCCCTACATACTGTGCCTAATGGATAAGTTGGCCCTCTGCATTGCATTATAAGCAAGAGACTGTCCTTAATTAATTATAGGTATGGATTCATGGATCCCTATTTTTTCAATGGTTTATAAGTCATTACTGTATCTGTTCAGTTTGGTGCTCACATTCTCCCCTCTCTTTCTTTTATCACCCATACCTAATCCATCAGCAAGTCCTGTCAACTCTACTTCCAAAATGTATCACAAATCTTTCTTTTTTGCATCTCCATTGCTACCACCTTAGTCTAAGTCACTATCATCTCTGCCCTGGACTATTATGTTGTTTTTGTGTTGCCATCAAGTCAATTCCATCTCATAGTGACCATACAGGACAGTGTAGAACTGCCCTGTAGGATTTCCTAGGCTGTCATCTTTATAGGAGCAGGTCGCCGGGCCTTTTCTCCTGCAGAGCCACTGGTGGGTTTAAACTGCTGACCTTTCTGTTAGTAGCTGAGCGCTTAACCATTGTGTCACCAGGGTTCCTTTGGACTGCTATAGCCACCCCATACCCTCTAGTCTAACACCTCCGAGGAAGTGACATCCAAACTGACAATGAAGTCATTATCTGAATGACAAGACATCTGAATGCCAGGAAGGAGCCAGTCATACAAAGGCCTGGGAAAAAGTGTTTTAAGCATTGAGACTACCAAATGCAAAGGATGTTTGAGGAACAGTAAGTAGGTGTGTGTGGCTGGAATTGGACTAAACCAGTAGAAGGTAGTGTTGGACAAATAGGCAGAGGCCAAATAATGTAGAACCTTGTAAATCAGAGTAAGGAATTTTGTTTTTATTCTCAGTGCAGTGGCAAATCTTACAGAATTTTGAGTAGGGGAATGGCACTTAATCTACATTTCTACATTTAAAAAAGCTCTTGAAAGTTTCCAGGATAAACTGAATGCTTCAAAGTTCAGTGGAGCAAGGGCGGGGGTTTGGGGACTATGGCTTAAGGGGACTTCTAAGTCAATTGGCAAAATAATTCTATTATGAAAACATTCTGCATCCCACTTTGAAATGTGGCATCTGGGGTCTTAAATGCTAACAAGCAGCCATCTAAGATGCATCAATTGGTCTCAACCCACCTGGATCAAAGGAGAATGAAGAACACCAAGGTCACACGATAACTATGAGCCCAAGAGACAGAAAGGGCCACATGAACCAGAGACTTACATCATCGTGAGACCAGAAGAACTAGTAGGTGCCCGGCCACAACCGATGACTGCCCTGACAGGGAGCACAACAGAGAACCCCTGAGGGAGCAGGAGATCAGTGGGATGCAGACCCCAAATTCTCACAAAAAGACCATACTTAATGAGGAATCCCGGCGGTCATGGTCCCCAAACCTTCTGTTGGCCCAGGACAGGAACCATTCCCGAAGACAACTCATTAGACATGGAAGGGACTGGACAGTGGGTAGGAGAGAGATGGTGATGAAGAGTGAGCTATTTGTATCAGGTGGACACTTGAGACTGTGTTGGCATCTCCTGTCTGGAGGGGGGATGGGAGGATAGAGAGAGTTGGAAGCTGGCAAAATTGTCACGAAAGGAGAGACTGGAAGGGCTGACTCGTTAGGAGGAGAGCAAGTGGGAGTATGGAGTAAGGTGTATATAAACTTATATGTGACAGACTGACTTGATTTGTAAACGTTCACTTGAAGCTCAATAAAAATTAAAAAAAAAAAAAAGCTCTTGAGTAGAAAATGGATTAAAGGATGTGGGCAGTTAAGAGGTAGTTCAGAGCAGAGATGATGGTGATTTAGACTAAGGTGGTGGTAGTGGAGATAGGAAGAAACGGAAGGATTTGTGATATATTTTGGAGGTAGAGTTGACAGGACTTGCCGATAGGGTAGATGTGGGTGGTAAGGACAACATCTTGTAGAGTTTTGTCTTAAGCAACTAAGTAGGTGGCAGTACAATTTACTGAAATGGGGGGAGTAGTTTAGAGATGGGGTTGGAAATCAGGTTCTATTTTGAGAATGTTACATTTAAGATGCCTTTTAGACTTCCAAGTGGAGATGCCAGATAGGCCATTGGACATGTGATTCTGAAGTTTGAAGAGGAGGTCAGGTGTACCCGTATAAATATGGGAGTTGTCAGTTCTTGGATGTGTTTAAAGCCTTGGAGTGAATGAGATTACCTCGTGAGTAAGCGTAGATGGAGAAAAGAAGGGATCCCTGTACTAATCCCTTGGGAATACCAATAGTTTGAGGTTGATCAGAGGAGGAAGAACCAGGAGAGGTGAATTTAAGAGAGTGGCCTGTGACGGAGGATAAGAATTAGCTGTGTGAGATGTAGCAGAAAAGTAGAGAAGAAAAGCATTTCAAGAAAGGAGTAATGAACTGTGTTGAATATTGCTGAGAGATGGAGGAAGATGAGGTCAGAGGGGTGTTGAGTTTGGCAACATGGAAGTCACTGGTGATCTTGACTAGAGCAGTTTAAGTAAAACAGTGTAGATAGAAAAAAAAGCCTAGTGGAAATGAGTCAAGAGAGTAGTAGATGAGAAAGTAGAAACAGGGACCACAGATAACTACTATATTCTGGAAGTGTTGCTGTGAGTGGGAACAGGGAAATGAGACAATAAGTGAAGGGGGTATAGGGTCAAGGGAGATTTTTACTATTATTATTTTATTGTTGTAAAATATATATAATAAAACATTTGCTATTTTAAACATTTTTAAGCGTACAATTCAATGTTGTTAATTATATTCACCTTGTGTAGCCATTACCACTATCCATTTCCAAATATTTTTCATCATCCTGAACAGAAACTTAGTGCTCCTTAAGCAATAACTGAGAGTTGTTTTTTTTTTTTTAATTAATGGATGACATAAAGACATGTTTATCTGCTGATAGGAATGAATCGAAAGACAGGGAAAATTTGATGATGTAGCAGAAGGAAGAGATAATTGAGTGAGTCTTTGAAAAAGCAAGAAAAGATGAGATCTAGAACACAACTGGAAGTGTTGGCTTTTGATAGAACGGGGGCAGTTCATCCAATGTAGCAGAGGAAAGGCAGAGAGAGTAAACACAGGTGTGGAAAGGTTAGTATATTTGGTGGTGGGAAGCAGAATGCCTCTCTGATTTTTTTCTTTCCCCTATCACAACATAGTGAAGTTCACCAAAGCGTAATATATGCGTGTCATTAGGTATATAAAGGAAGTAAGGTAGATAGTCTTTCCTGAGGCACTGTTTATGTATCTGTTGCTGTTTAACAAACTACCCAGGACTTAGTGACTTAAAGCAATAATTTATTATTTCTCACAGTTCTGTGGATTGACCAGGTGATGCTTCTTCATGTGGTGTTTGCAGGGGTGCTGAGAATGGCGGAAAATCCCAATGACCTCACTCTCACGGCTGGCCGTTGGTGCTAGCTGCTAGCTGGAAGCTCAACTGGGGCCATCAGCCAGGGGCCTTGATTTTCCTCTGTGTAAGTCTTTTCACATGAATGCTGGGGCTACCTCACAGCATGGTTGTCTCAGGGAAGAAAGACTTCTTACACGTCAGTCAGCTGGGTTGTTTGGAGAGGATTAATATTAGGGTAGTTTCAGCTTTGGAGACACTTTTTTTTTTAATCTACCCATACAGTCTACAGCTGGGAAGTCATCTCCATACTGCATCTTGGCTAATTTAAAATGTTTGATAAGGATTCTTAACAACAACAGCAAGAAAGTTGTGAGTTTTTTCAGACCTAGAAAATAAGCAAATCTTCATTTCCCCTTTGGTGACTTGAATTTCTTTTTTAGGTAGGAAACTGCCACCTGTCACCAAGACTTATCTAACTTATTTTTCTGTGCACATGACAGATTTATCCTGGATGCAAAATTTAAAAGTCCCATTTTTTTTTCCCATGCTAGCTGTAGCATTTTTTCTGATGCAGTGTCAAATACTGAGAAAAAAAAAAAAAAAATGAGCATTGAAAGAATGATTGCACACCAGGGAACTGAGGAGCTCTTGCTTCCGACTCCATGGATATAAACACAGTCAATGTGAAACCTGCAAAAGTGGCAAGTTCATGAGTAAGAAACAGCGAAGTCAGAAAAATATAAGATAGAGCTAACGGATAGATACAAAAAATGTAATTTCTGAGAAAAATCACTTGACCCGTACAGATACCCCTATAGTTTTCCATTTAGAAAAGGTTGGATTGTAACCATTATAATTCATTGCAAAGTGAATTTTGTTTTCCCCTGGACTTACATCACAAAATTGAAACTGAAAAATACCTGAAATTGAATATAAATTTCCTTTGGAAAAACATTTTTGGTGAGGAAGTAGTTGGTAGGGGAACCATTCCAGGTAATATTGAAACATTCTATTATGCTAGTAACATTATGTCTACTAGAAATTAGGGTCTCCAACCGGCAAGCTTTATCCTTGCCATGGTTTCTGCGTTTTTTTAGCACTTTCCATACTTTTGTCTATCACCTCCCCTTTCCAACCCATGGGAATTTCTTTCACATCTGAGCCTCCCCTGTAAGAATGTCCAATAAAACTTTGTTCAGTGATGGGAATGTTCCATGTTTTCACTGTTCAATATACTAGCCACTAGCCACATATGGCTACTGAGCATTTTAAGCGTGGCTGTGTATGAATCAGGAAAAGAATTTTAATTTTTACTTAGTTCTAATTACTTGCAAT
Source organism: Elephas maximus indicus (assembly GCF_024166365.1). Classification (NCBI taxonomy): domain Eukaryota; kingdom Metazoa; phylum Chordata; class Mammalia; order Proboscidea; family Elephantidae; genus Elephas; species Elephas maximus. The sequence continues at coordinate 153,208,552 of NC_064820.1, read as the reverse complement.
GAAAAATTTAATAGCCACATGTGCTAGTAGCTACCATATTGGACAGCACACTTGCTGTTTCACTTTTAGCTCACAGAATTCTGTTCACTTTGTTTTCTCGAGAGTGTCTGAAAAAAACTGAGCTGCAATATCACAATTTACTAATAGATATTGTCCCACCATGCAGTTTTTATTTGTGGTAATTTGAATTTCATTAACGTCTATATCCCTCACTGGATTGCAAGCTCCTTAGGGACAAGGGCTGTGTTTGTTTTTGCTCACTTTTATATTATGTCCAGTACCTAGTCCAGTGTTTGGAACATAACAGTTGCTCAATAAATACATGAATAAATGAATAAAAGGGTACCCATATACTCTTTGCTATAAATGAGGACTCCATAATCTACAGTATGTGCATGTGTGTATGTGTGTGTGTGTGTGTACGTGTGTGAGAGAGACAGAGAGAGGGATTTCTAGGTAAGAGCCTAAAGATGCAGGGAGGAGACCAAAGCTTATTAAAGAGAAATAGAGTTTGTTGCACAACACTTCAGAATCAGGATATGGACTCTGCCTAAGCATTTATTTTATGACAGACAGCATCCTGGTAGAAGTTTTGAGCTCACCCATAGGCGCCTCAGAAGAAAGGCCTGAAAAACCAGCCATTGAAAAGCCTATAGGACACAGTTCTACTTTGATACACACCAGGTCGCCATAAGTTGAAACTGACTCTACGACAACTGGTTTTGCTTTTTATCCTAAGTACATGAAGTGTCTTATGTAATCCTTATAAGATAACCCTGTGAAATAGATACTACTATCATCCCCAGTTTAAAGACGAGGATCTGGAGGATAAGAGGTTAAGTAACTTACCCAAGATCATACAGCTAGTAAGTAATAGAACAAAGATTTAAACCCAACCAATCTGACTTCAGAGCCTACTCTCTTAACCACAATGCTGTCTTGCTCTCTAATTGTGTCCATATGGTGACAGAAGCTTAATGACCTCAATTGTTGCATCAGGCTTTTGTCTAAATTTAAGCTTCAGTAAGCCAGTGTCTCCTGGAGGTTTAGGCCTCTCTCCAGTGGTGCAGGTGGAGGGCGGGTGGCAGCAGTAGTACTGAGGATAATATGAGATAAAAATCTGCAGGATTTCTCTGTTTAAAAAATCAAAAATTTTTTTCATTTAGAATTGTTTTTACATTCTATTCAATAGAAAAAGGTGAAATAAAGCCTTTTCTTTAATAAAACATAACACAAAATAATCAACCCCTTCCTCAATCTGATTTAGTTAAAAATACATATATGTATTGCATTAGAAAGATTAATAAAAGTTAAAAGTTACTATAATCTTATTGTGAATCACCTGAGTTTGTTTAGCTTTCCCTTTCTCTCATCTCATTCAGTGCTCCATACATATTTCATAATTTATATTCCTATTAAGTTGTGTTTTCAATTGTTTCATGTACAAATATCTTCCTGTGCCAATTATACTTGGTTTGTCCCCTACCCCCCAGATTTACTCTCCACTCTTCCCTGACCACTGAATCCTGGAACTTTGATCTCTATGGATTACATCACCCAGGTTCCTTTGCCCTCTGTCTTGCAATGGAGTTCAGCAAAAGATTGGTGTTGGGGCAGGAGGAAGAGCAGGAAGACAGACTGGGGTACAACTTCTCCCCACTCCTCTCTACTTTGGTACCATATTCTTGCAGTAGCTACCTGTCAGCCTTTCCTCCATGGCTCCCACACTCATTAGGATCTAGGAACACTATTTCAAATTTCTTAAAGGTATAAAAGAGGCCGAGACTTCTAAATAGGTGTAAGATTAAATAGGCCTCAAGTAGATTGTCCCGCAAATTGGATCATGGGTATTTATCGCTTTGTTTCCAATACTGTTCAGGAAAGAGAGACTCTGAATGCGACAGACATGTCTACCATGTTATGTGTCAGTAATAGCTCATCAATCTTTTCACAGCTTGAATGAAATGACCTCAAGACTTCATTGCCTTTGCTCTGAGACTCTGAATATCAAGAAATTTTGTGATTACTAAATTGGTTTCCTAGGTAACTTGATCCAGAGGTGGACAACAACATTCCAGGCCCTGAGAAAATATAGTCTTCACTGTATATCAGTCAAATGAAATTTTTGTTTTTTAAAGAAAGAAAAGAATACAGCTCTCTGTCTTCCCCCTTCCACATACATACTACCTTTTTTCTTTCCAGTGCACTAATAATTCCCGATTTATGTATCTTTTTGGTTTTTTGTTTGTTTTGTTTTGCTAATGGCTTCAGCTCTGTGTTAAAATGCAGAGTTCCGTTATCCAAATCTATAAATCTGTATCTGTTCTCTGATACTGTATGCATAATGTCTTCCTTCATGTTATAATAGAAAAATCTCTTTTCCTGTCAAAGACCAGCTCCTCAGTTTGTGCTCTTTTGCCATCCCCTCTTATTTTCTAAAAGACTTTCCTTCTTCAATTATCCCCTCTCTCCTACAACAATTTTTCTTTTTATGGAAACATTTCCATTAGCATACAAGCATGCTCTGTTGTAGTTAATTGCTGTTGAGTGGATTTCAACTCATGGCAACACCATGTGTGCACAGTAGAAAATCTCCATAGGGTTTTCAAGTCTGTGACCTTTTGGAAGCAGATTGCCAGCCCTGTCTTCTGAGGCGCTTCTGGGTGGGTTCAAACCACCAACCTTTCCTCTAGTAGTTGGGCACTTAATCATTTGTGCAGCATGCTCTGTTGTTATGTTAGACACCATCAAGTCAGTTCTGAAGCATAGCAACTCTATGTACAACAGAGCAAAACACTGCCCAGTCCTCCCCACCCGCACAATCATTGCTATGTTTGAGCCTATTGTTGCAGCCACTGTGTCAGTCCCTCTCATTAAGGGTCTTCCTCTTTTTTGCTGACCCTCTGTTTTACTAAGCATGATGCCCTTCTCCAGGAACTGGTCTCTCCTGATAACATGTCCAGAGTACCCGAGACAAAGTCTCATCATCCTCAATTCTAAAGAGCATTCTGGCTGTACTTTTTCCAAGACAGATTTGTTTGTTCTTCTGGCAGTCCACAGTATATTCAATATTCTTTGCCAACACCATAATTCAAAGGCATCAATTCTTCTTCAGTCTTCCTTATTCATTGTCCAGCTTTTGCATGCATATGAGGTGATTGAAAATACCAGGGCACACTTTAGTCCTCAAAGTGACGTCTTTGCTTTTTAACACTTTGAAGAGGTCTTTTGTAGCAGATTTTCCCAATGAAATACATCATTTGATTTTTTGACTGCTGCTTCGGTGGTCGTTGATTGTGGATCCAAGTAAAATGAAATCCTTGACAACTTCAATCTTTCCTCCATTTATCATGATGTTGCTTATTGGTCCAGCCGTGAGGATTTTTGTTTTCTTTATGTTGAGGTATAATCTATATTGAACGCTGTAGTCTTTGATCTTCATCTGTAAGTGCTTCAAGTCCTCTTCATTTTCAGCAAGCGAGGTTGTGTCATCTGCATATTGCAGGTTTTTAATAAGTTTTCCTCCAATCCTGATCTCTCATTCTTCTTCATACAGTCCAGCTTCTCGGATTATTTGCTCAGCATACAGACTGATTAAGTATGGTGAAGGGATACAATCTTGACCCACACCTTTTCTGATTTTAAACCATTTAGTATCTCTTATTCTGTTTGAATGATTGCCTTCTGGTCTACGTACTGGTTCTGCATGAACACAATTAAGTGTTCCGGAATTCCCATTCTTTGCAATGTTATCTGTAATTTGTTATGATCCACACAGTCGAATGCCTTTGTGTAGTCAACAAAGCACAGGTAAACATATTTCTGGTATCCTCTGCTTTCAGCCAAGATCCATCTGACATTAGCAATGATCTCACTCATTCCACATCCTCTTCTAAATTCAGATTGAATTTCTGGCAGTTCCCTGTTCATGTACTGTTTTTAAACTATCTTCAGCATAATTTTACTTGCATGGGATATTAATGATATTGTTCAACAATTTCCACATTCTGTTGGATCACCTTTCTTTGGAATAGGCACAAATATGGCTCTCTTCCAGTCAGTTGCCAGGTAGATAGATGTCTGCTAACTTTCTTGGCATAGATGAGTGATCTCTTCCAGTGTTGCATCCATTTGTTGAAACATCTCAATCAGTATTCTCTTAATTCCTGGAGCCTTGTTTTTCACCAATGCCTTCAGTGCAGCTTGGACTTCTTCCTTCAGTACCATTGGTTCTTGATCATATTCTACATTCCGAAATGGTTGAATGCCGACAAATTCTTATTGGTATACTGAGTCTGTGTATTCCTCCCACCTTCTTTTGATGCTTCCTGCATCCTTCGTTATTTTGCCCACAGAATCCTTCAATATTGCAACTCGAGGCTTGAATTTTTTCTTCAGTTCTTTCAGCTTAAGAAATGCTGAGCATGTTTTCCCTTTTTGGTTTTCTAACCCTAGGTCTTTGCACATTTCATTATAATACTTTGTCTTCTCTATTTGCTGTTCGGCTCTTTTACTTCGTCATTTCTTTCATTCACTTTCGCTACTCTACATTCAAGAGCAAGTTTCAGGATCCCTTTTGACATACGTTTTGGTCTTTTCTTTCTTGCCTTTTTAATGACTTTTTGCTTTCTTCATGTATGATGGCCTTTATGTCATCCCACAACTTGTCTGGGCTTTGGTCGTTAGTGTTAAATGAGTCAAATCTATTCTTCAGATGGTCTCTAAATTCAGGTGAGATGTACTAAGGCTGTACATTGGCTCTCATGGACTTGTTCTAATTTTCTTCAGCTTCAACTTGAGCATATGAGCAATCAATGATCTGTTCCATGGTTGGTCCCTGACCTTACTCCAACTGATGATATTGAACTTTTCATCGTCTCTTTCCACAGATGCAGTCAGTTTTATTCCTGTGTGTTCCATGGGGTGAGGTTCACATGTATAGTCCTAGTTTATGTTGTTGAAAAAGCTATTTGCAATGAATAGGTCATTGATCTTGCAAAATTCTATCATGCAATCTCCAGCGTAGTTTCTATCACTAAGCTCTTATTTTCCAACTACTGATCTTTTTTCATTGTTTCTGACTTTCTCACTCCAATCACTAGTAATTATCAATGCATCTTGATTTCATGTTTGATCAATTTCAGACTGCAGAAGTTGGTAAAAATCTTCAATTTCTTCATCTTTGGCATTAGTGGTTGGTGCATAAAGTCGAATAATAGTTGTATTAACTGGTCTTCATTGTAAGCATATAGATATTATCTTATCACTGACAGTGTTGTACTTCAGGATAGACCTTGAAATTTTTTTTTTTTGAGGGTGAATGTGATGCCATTCCTCTTGAATATGATTGTCTGACAAAATGGCCAATACCAGTCCATTTCAGCTCACTAATGCCTTGGATATCTATCTTCAAGTGTTCCATTTCATTTTTGACAACTTCCAGTTTTCCTAGATCCATACTTTGTACATTTCACATTCCAATTATTAATGGATGTTTGCAACTGTTTCTTTTCATTTTAAGTCATGCCATATCGGCAAACAAAGGTCCTAAAAGCTTTACTCCATCTATTTCATTAAGGTCAACTTTACTTTGAGGAGGCATTTTGAGTTCCTTCCAACCTGAGGGGCTTATCTTCTGGCACTTATCAGAAAGTTCCACTGCTATTCATAAGGTTTTTACCAGCCAATTTTTTTCAGAAGTAGATCACCAGGTCCTTCTGCCTAGTCTTAGTCTGAAAGTTTTGCTGAAACCTGTCCACTATGGGTGACCTTCCTGATATTTGAAATACTGGTAGCATAACTTCCAGCATCACAGAAACACGGAAGCCACCACAGTATGACAAACTGGTAGACAAGTGGTGGCTGGCGGCATGCTCTAGCATCTCCTATTTTAATAAAAATCCCTTCACAACTGGTACTTCATTCTCTGCTCCTCTGCACAGCAAAACTTTTTGAAAGAATTGTTTACACTGGCTGTCACCACTTCCTTCCTTTCATTGACTCCATTCTGGCTTCCTCCCAGGAAGTCAATGCTTCACTGAAACAGCTTTAGTCAAGGTCATCAGTGACCTCCATGTTGCTGAATTCTATTGCTAGATCTCATCTTACTTAGCCTCTCATAAACATTGGACAGAGTTGATCAGTCCATTTTAAAAATACTTTTTTCTCTTGGCTTCCATGACACCATTCTCTTTGTCTCCTCCTGGTTCCTCTTCCTCTACTCCACCTGTAAATGGTAGATTGCCCTTGGGCTAAGTTCTAGACTTGCGCTGCCCACATGTGGCTATTGAGAATTTGAAATGTGGCTAGTGTGAATGGAGATATACTGTAAGCATAAGATGTGCTCTGGATTTCAAACACTTTGTATGAATAAAATAATGTAAAATACCTCGTTAATTTTTTTACATGAGTACATATTGAAATAATAATATTTTAGATGTATTGGGTTATTAAAATTAATATTTTTTTACTTCTAAAAACGTGGCTACTAGAATATTTAAAATTACGTATGTGGTTCACATCTGTGGCTCACATGTATTTCTTTTGGACAGTGCTGTCTTAAATCCTTTTCCCTATCAGCCTTCTCTTTTCATTATCATCACTATATACCATCTATCTGTTGACTCCCAAATTACGTTACTTGCTGAGTTTCCCATCTCAATAAATGGCCCCATCATCTGCCCAGCTGCTCAAGCCAAGAACTTGAGCTATCCTTGATTACTCTATTTTCGTCACTCACTTCATCCAATCTACCAGCAAGTCTTGTTGGTCTACCCAAATTACATCTCCAATTCATCTATCTTTTTTTTCATCTCCATTGTCACTACCCTAAGGAGCCCCAGTGGTACAATGGTTAAGCACTCAACTGCTGACAAAAAGGTTGGCAGTTTGAACCCACCAGCCACTCTGTGGGACAAAGATGTGGCAGTCTGCTTCCATAAAGATTACAGCCTTGGAAATCCTATGGGGTATTTCTACTCTGTCCTATAGGGTTGCTATGTGATGAAATCAACTTGACAGCAATGGGTTGGTTTTGGTCACTAACCCAGTCTAAGCCACCTAAAATACTGCAACAGCTTCCTAATTGGTTTTAGCTTCCACTCTTGCACCTTTACAGTCTCTGCTCCATATCTCAGAGTGACCTCTTTTAAATATAAATCAGTTTGTATCACTCTTCTACTTAAACCCTCCAGTGAATTCCCATGGTACTTAGAATAAAATCCAAACCTATCATAGTTTACAGGACCCAGCATGGGTCTGATCCCTACTTATCTCTCTAACCTCATCCAATGCCATTAATCCTCCTTGTTATAGCAATCCCCAACTTCACTGGCCTTCCTTCTGTACTTTGATCATGTCAAGCTTGATATTGTTTCAGGCCCTTTTCATGATATTCTCCCCTCTACCTGCTCCCAGATTTTAGTGTGGCTGACTCCTCTTTGTTCTTCAGATCTCAGTTCAAATATTGCCTCCTTGGAGAGGTCATCCTTGTAAGTAGTATTCTAGTCTGGCTACTTTCAATCCAATCATTCTGTCTCTCACTGAATTTTTTTAAATTTACTGTTTCTTCTTTATCGTCTGTCTCCTCTTAAGAGTGTAAGTTTTCCAAGAGCAGGGACCTCGTATGTCTTGTTTTCCCCTGAGTTCTCAGCACCTGGTATAAAGCATGGTACAGACTAGGAATTAAAAATACTTTTGGAGTGAATAAACTAATGACCCTTAGAGGAGTTATACATTAGGCCTTAACAGTTATTTTTCCCTTAGCGTGATTCAGTTTATCATATTCAGCAAGTATTGAGAGCCTAGCATTTGCAGAACATACTCTCTCTGGCCCCAGGAAACAGAATTAGGAAGGCTGAGTGCAGTGAGACCCTAAGCCTCTGAAAGGCAAAGGGGAGGGATGACATTAAAGGAGGAAAGTATATGTGGGGTAGGGGGACCAGGGCAGATGCTAAGGCAACCCATGCTGGGTCCTGTAACAGCTGATACCTGATAACAGCTCACTTGACTCTAATTTTCCTAGATGTTAACCCTAACAGGAACTATTGGCTATTATTTCTTTAGCATTGAGCCAATGCTATGCGTAGTGGTTTTATAATAAATGCTTTTTGGTAGAATGAATAAATAAATTCATAAATTGTAAAAAAGACTCAGGAATAGGAAAGTCTCAAAGTTACTAACCTCAGATAAAAGTCTATAAGAACCAAAAAAAAAAAAAAAGCACACAATCTGAATTATGAGGTAGGAACCAGGTGAAATCGGACACTCAAACTCTCAGTAGCCTGAGGATTTGGGAATAAGAGAATAATTTCTTCTTCTCATCCTGCCTCACGCCCACAGAGTTGAATCAACCTCAGAGTTCCTGTTGACCTCAGGAGAGGATTCTAAATACACAAACCAGGAAAACAGGGCTGTGTGTGCGTGGGGGGTGCGGGGGGGGGGACTCTGAAAAAACAGCAACAACATCCAGCTAGAGGACATCTCATTTTTTCCCAATCCAAATTAGGTATGCTGTGACATGTAGAAGAAAACTAATGACGGTGTCAAGAATGAACACATTACCTGGTCGTGAAACTATAGGACAGATACATCCGTGTCCTGATTGTACTTCTGCTATGGTCTATTTTAGGGGGCTTCTGGATTTGAATCTGAAAGTGAGATCTGGAAAAGAGATGTGTGTTCACATAGCACTTTTCATCCAAAGGTCTCAAAGCACTTTACAAAGAGAGGAGTATTATAATCCCAGATGGAGCAACTGAGACAGAGGGGCCGCTGCCCCAGTCAGCAAATTGCGATAGTGTAGGGATGGAAGCCCCTGGACTCCTGACACAGTCCATGATCTCTTTTGTTTGGGAGTTGGGACTACGCATGATAAGACCGTTAGGAAGCAGAATATCAGGTTCTGTTAAGAATTTTAGTGAGCATCCAAAACATATGAAAACGGATGATTTTAAAACTGCTGAATTTTGGGCAACGTATGGCTACTTAAAAATGGCTATTAGAGTCAGACTAATAGGTCCCTGGGTGGCGCAAACGGTTTGCACTCAGCTGGTAACTGAAGGTTGGTGGTTCAAACCCACCCAATGGCACTGTGGAAGAAAAGTCCTGATGACCAGCTTCAGTAAAGATTACAGGCAAGAAAACTCTATGGAGCAGTTCTACTCTGTAACATGTGGGGTCACCACGAGTCAGAACTGATTTGATGGTACAAGATAATAAAAAATAGTAGCAAACATGTACCAAGCATTATTCTAAGCAGCTTTCATCTGTTATTTTGACTCACAACAATTTTAGTGAGTTAGGAACAATTATTATATTATACCCATTTTACAGTTCAGGAAACTGAGACACAGAGAAGTTAAGTAGCTAGGCCAAAACATCAGGTTAATACGTGACAGAGCTAGAATTCAAACTTAGGCTGCCTGACCCCGTTGCCCACACTTTTAGGCTGTTACTATGTGATAGGTACTGTGTGAAGCATTTTGCATTAATTATCTCACTTAACCCTCACAAAAACCCTAAGATTATTAGCCCAATCTTCTTGGGGAGGAAACTAAAGTTTAGAAAGTTTAAGTGACTTGCTTAGGCTTGCAGACCAGTCAGAGTGGAGACAGGATTTTGAAAAGTAGAAAAAAGAGTACTAGGCAAGAAGTCAGAATTTCAGTGCTATTTCTGCCATCAACTGAGCTGTGTGACTTTGAGCAAATGAAACCATCTCTGTGGGTCTCTATGTCTTCATCGCTAAAGGAGGGCGTCGAACTACCTAAACGCTAAAGTCCTTCCCAGTGCTCAAACGCTCAGATTCTCAATATCTGTTTTCTATTTGGTTCTTTGTTTTAAAATCCTTGGAGGGAAAGAAATTAACCACACAGAACCTGAGAGTGACTCTGGAAGCCAAATTTAGAAAACAGATCTCAAAAAGGGAGAGAAAAAAAAGTTTACAAAATGAATGTCTTTATATAGACAGCAAGACTGACCTGCAAAGTGTTTGACTTGATTTGTGAAACTCAGTGACCACATAAAGGCCCTATATATCTCCTTGACTAACCAGGTCTCCTGGATGTGGTAAGTCATGTGACCTGGTCCATGGCCCTTTCTGGCCTGCTAAACTGGCTAAAGCTGGAAGAAGCCCATATTGTGTAGGAGGGATCTGAGTGAAGAAGCCAAGCTTTTCATGTGGGTGTTCTATCTTGAATTCAGAATGTCTATACCATTCTGTCTACTTCTGTTTTTGTTCTCTGTGATTATTATATAGTGACACAGCCTACTGCTACCATGTACCAGTTATTTCACAACCCTGTGGTGAGGTGTGGTGTACTGAACACGTCTGACTTCCATTTCTCCTTATTGTTCTGTTCAACAGTGTAAGCTTGAGTTTGTGGCAAATTTTGGCTCTACCAATAGCTTTGTGATCTTGGTAAAGTCACTTAAATTCTCTGAGTGGCTCATTTTCCTCATATGTAAAATGATGCTTTTATCACCTGCTCTCCAGTGTCATGCTTTCAAATAGTATGGCATTTGTGGAAGTAGTTTGGAAAGATTCACAACCACTCAGATGACAATGAAACTGAGGCCGAGAGAACACCTAAAACCAAGCGCTTTGGCACTGGGCCAGCCTGACTTAGAATCTCAGCTTTGCCTGTTGCATGAGCAAGTTATCAAACCTCTAGAAGTCTTTCTCATTTATAAAATGCAGAGTTATTGAGGCATGGGAATAATAAACACAAAGCTCCTGACACATTAAAACAAACAAACAAGCCCGTTGTCATCGAGGTGATTTTGTGGCCCTATAGGACAGAATAGAACTGCCCCACAGGGTTTTCAAGGAGTGGCTGGTGGATTCCAACTGCCCATCTTTTGGTTAGCAGCTGAGCTCTTAACCATTGTGCCTCCACGTCTCCTCCTGACACATAACAGGCCATTAAATATGGTAGCTATTATTATTTTCATTATATCACTTACTGAATTAAAAACAAAAACCAAACCCGCTGCTGTCGAGTCGATTCCGACTGATAGCTACCCTATGGGACAGAGTAGAACCGCCCCATAGAGTTTCCATGGAGCGCCTGGTGGATTTGAACTGCCGACCTCTTGGTTAGCAGCTGTAGTACTCAACCACTACGCCACCAGGTTTTCCACTTACTGAATTAGGATGAAGAATTAGCAGGTTCAGAATACCAGGTGTATTTCCTAAGACACGTGTACTAATTCACTTTGATCCCAGGAAAAATGTAATATAGAATTTAGGCAGTCCTTACTACTCTAGGAAACAAAATACCTTGCCCTTACATGCTAATTGGCTGAGGCTAATACTGGAAGCTTATCCTCCTACACATGGCACCTTGAAGACATCTGGACAGGTACCTTTCTTCCTTTTAGAAGTCTCTGCCTAAGTCCCCACTTCTATGGCTGCAGGAATTCTAGTAGACTGTTGGTGTATCAAAACTTACCTTTGTGTTCTAAGGCTCTCTGGAGAGGATAAAATTTTAGTGCAGTGGTTCCCAACCCCTTTCAGCATGAAAATCACACCTTAAGGTAAAAGCTTTCAAGAAATCTCACGTAAGATAGTTCTACTTTAAGTAGCCTTTAATTGAGAAAATACATGATAAAAATTCAACAACAGTAAAATGAAAAAAATTAGAGGGGCTCCTCTTTACATTTTTTTTGTTTTTGAATAGGTAGTGCATGCACCTGATACAAAATTCACAAGGTGCAAAAGAGAATACCACGCAGAGTACCCCCTCACAGTTCTGTCTGTCAGTCACCCAGGGCCCTTTCCCAGAACCAACTATTGCTTCAATTTCTTCTGTGCCCTTTCAGAGATACTCTAAGCATTACCAACATTCACATGTATATCATTTTGTAAAAAGATAAATGATGGCATATTTTACTGCTCTTTTCCACTTTGCTTTTTTTATTTAACAATGTCTTGTTAATACTTTAAAATTGTTATGTAAAAAAAAGAGACTATGTATTTTTGTTCATTATAATAGCCTCTGCTATTGAAAAACTGCGTTGCATTCTTTAATTCACAGAAAATCTTAGTGTGCAATAACTACATGCCACTTAGAGATTCTCAGCTCTTAGACTGGGAACCACCGGTCTAGGTAAAATAGCAATAATAGTTTGCATTAATGTTGCCTCTTACTCTGTGCCAGGCATTGTTCTAAGCACTTTACACATATTATCTCACATAATTTATGTCCTTCTTATCCTTCTAGTCTCTGCTTAAATGTTATCTCCTGGGAGAAGCCTTCCCTTATCCAAGTAGACCTACCTGCTCCCCTTTCCATTATTCTCTATCATTTCATCCTATTTATTTCCTCCAGGACACTCATCACTGTAAGTAATTAGTTACCTATTTGTCTACTTGTTTACTGCTGTCTCTTCATCCACAGGATAAGCTTTGAGAGCAGGGACAGGGTCAGTTCACTATAGCATACTCAGAGAACAGTGCCCCAGTGCTTGGCACAGAGCACAATGCTTGGTACGTTCCATTAAATTAATTAACAAAAAACAGCCTTATGAGGTATACTTTCTTATAATTTCTGTTATACTGATGAGGAAACTAAGGTCCAGAAAGTAAAACACACTCATCTCAAAGTTAGTAAGTTACAAAATTGGCTTGAAGCTCAGTTCTGTTTGACTTCAGAACCCAAGCTCTTTACCACGCCTCTGGTCTCACAAAGAAGACCAAGTATAGTCCTGGCTGGTGTGACCTGAAGCAAGTTGCTCTTCCTCCCTGGGCCTCAGTTTCTTCAAATGAAAAATGAGAGGGTAAAGTTAATGATTTTCCCTCTAGCAGTGTTTACTGATTTAGGAGATTTGTGGTCTATGAGAATGAAAAGGGGAAGGGGCACTGAAGGGACCAACAAGTTTTGCTCGATGCCTTTAAGGGAACTGATTTTCAATTATTTTCTTCCTTCCCTTCTTCCTCCCTTGGAGATTTGCTGATCTTTATTCTATGTCAGGCCCTGTGCAAAGGGATAAAAAGGTAGGAATCCAAAGACTAATAGGACCTAAAAAACCTGTTGCCATCGAATCGATTCCAACTCATAGTGACCCTTTTTTTTTTTTTTTTTTTCGGAGAACTTCCCCACAGGGTTTCCAAGGCTATAAATCTTTACGGAAGCAGACCACCACATCTTTCTCCTGTGGAGCAGCTGGTGGGTTTGAATTGCCAACCTTCCAGGTAGCAGCTGAATGCTTAACCACTGCGCCGCCAGGGCTCCTAATAAGACATAGGCTCTGCCATTAAGGTATCTGGTCTTACGGGGGATGCAGTTTCACCAATAGCAGCTAGAAGGACAGTATGGGTCAGTGCCATGATGGCAGCAGATATGAGCCTCATGGTAGCACAGAGGAGGGAGGGATTCATTCCATCATGTATGCATATGATGGTGGGGATGATGGTGAGTGTGTAGGATGGGGAGATGAGGTATAATGCTTGTGCCGTGTCTTGGGGGGAAGAACAGTCTTTCAGGTGGACAAGGTAGAAGTGAGACTTTATGGTCACAAGAGATCATGCACAGAAGCACACCAGGAAATAGCACAATGTGCTGAAGATGGCTAGGGTAGGGGGGTGGCTCTCAGGGTATGGAACTGGCAAGGTAGAGAGGCCTCATGAAGAACCTTGCATGCCATGCTGAAGAGTTCGGACTTTACTTCTCAGAGCAGTGCTAGGGCCAAATCATATTTACATCTTATTTTTAGAAAGATCACTCGGGCAGTGGTAGGACTGGAAGAGGGAGATGAGGCTAAAAGTGTGGAGATGAACTAGGAGACTTTGCCACAGTACAGATGAGAGATGATGAGGACCTGGGCCTGAGCTATTTGCAGTGGGGTGAAAGAGGAACTAGATAAGTTGAAGATTTTTAAAACTAGAGCTAAAGGACTTGGTGGCTGATTGGATGGAGGGAGAATAAGATAAGACTAATGGACTTATTGGAATGAATTAAAACAGTGCCATTAATAACCATACCGAATTTGGAGTTGGGTTATTATTTCTCAATAATGAGGCTGGCTTTGGATATATTGAGTTTGAGGCGTCTCTTAGACAGCTAGGAGGAAAGGTCTAGGAGTTCCTTTCCAGAATAGCAGTCCTCTCCTAAGTCAGATATCCTTGGGCCAGTTTCCTGAGAGGAAAGTGAGGGAGGCACACAGGGATAAAATTCTCAGAGACATCACTGGAATTTCTGAGCCCAACTTGGTTCAAGGATAAAGATCGGGGAATAATAACTCTCTGGACCTTCATTGGTGGAAGGAAGATGGATCATGGACCTGTATTCTAAAAGCAGACACTGGCTCCAGTGGAGCAAATGCTACTGCCTCCTGCAAGCACCAGACTTTTAAAAAGAAACTATTCCCCATGGAGTAGCCTCTGGCCTCTGACAGGCTCTGGCTCTAGATCTCGGGTTGACTCCCAAGAAGTTTCCCCCACCTCCCTTACCGAGTGGCTTTTAAAGAGAATGTAAGTTTAAAGATTGTAGAGTTTGTAGCCTGGTCCTGCTTGGCTGCTGGAAAAAAAAAAAAAAAAAACAAAACTCTGTGTTGGGGACTAGACCCTCTCCTAACCACCACCCCTGCTTAGGTATCCTCAATTCCAAGAAAGAACTCCATGTCCTCTCATCTCTTTCCAAAATAACCTCAGGTTGGGATCCATCCTCACCTGAACTCCAATCCCCAGCGCTCCCCAAGCGGTGCCAGGGCCGAGCACGTGGACTATATTAGGGGCAGGCCTCCAGGGTCCTCCCAGGGAAGGGGACGGTCCTGGAGGCAAGAGGCCGCCACCCCGGCGGCGGCAACCCCCTTGGCTCCTACAGCCGGTGGCCAAAGGCTGGGTCACGCCCTGTTTCCCACTCCCACGTTCATAGGATGGTGCCAGGCTCCGTTATCTCTACTCCGCCCCCTCCTCACGCACCACCACACTGTCATGCTGATAAATTCCCAAGAGCAAAGGGTAGCGCGATTCCTCCCGCGCCCCTGCGGGCCCTGAGGCCGGGCACTAAAGCAGTGCGGTGCCAAGCTTCCCCTGCAGAAGCCGCGCTCCTCACTCGGTCCGGGGTAGAGGGGGCGCGAGAGAGCAAGTGGGCGGGCGTCCCATCCTCCGCATCCTCCTCCAGGTCCTGGCGCGCGGGGTGGGAGCGCTGCGCGCCGCCGCGCTGCGCATCGCGGCCCGCTCGCCGCCTGCCCCCTGCCCTAGCTTGGCCACCTCCCCGGGCTGCCGGTGGAGGGCTCCGAGGCGCTAACGTTACGCTGTTTCCGGTTTTCCAGTGGGCTGTTTCCCCTCCCAAGGCGGCAGCAGCGGAGCGGCGGAGCCCCCCAAATGGCCTGTCCAGATGCGGCAGGTTTGCTGCTCAGCGCTGCCGCCGCCGCCACTGGAGAAGGCTCGGTGCAGCAGCTACAGCGACAGCAGCAGCGAGACGAGCAGCAGCAGCGAGAGCGGCAGCAGCAGGAGCAGCAGCAGCAACAGCAGCATCTCCCGTCCCGCTGCGCCCCCAGAGCCGCGGCCGCCGCAACAACCGCAGCCCCGCAGCCCCGCATCCCTGAGAGCCGCCGCCCGCTCGCGAGCCGCAGCCGCCGGCGGCATGAGGCGCGACCCGGCCCCCGGCTTCTCCATGCTGCTCTTCGGTGTGTCGCTCGCCTGCTACTCGCCCAGCCTCAAGTCGGTGCAGGACCAGGCGTACAAGGCACCGGTGGTGGTGGAGGGCAGGGTACAAGGGCTGGCCCCGGCTGGCGGCTCCAGCTCCAACAGCACCCGCGAGCCGCCCGCCTCGGGTCGGGTGGCGCTGGTGAAGGTGCTGGACAAGTGGCCGCTTCGGAGCGGGGGGCTGCAGCGAGAGCAGGTGATCAGCGTGGGCTCCTGTGCGCCGCTCGAAAGGAACCAGCGCTACATCTTTTTCCTGGAGCCCACCGAGCAGCCCTTAGTCTTTAAGACGGCCTTTGCCCCCCTCGATACCAACGGCAAAAACCTCAAGAAAGAGGTGGGCAAGATCCTGTGCACTGACTGCGGTGAGTCGCCCCCTCCCTCGGCTAAAGACAGGGGGGAGGGGCGAGGTGGTGGAGAATGGGGGTGGGGTGGGGAGGTGCTGCAGGTGCCCGGGCCTGGCAGCGGCCGGCAGCTGGAAGGGGGGGAGGTGGGGCCGCCCCTGGGCTGGGTGCCGGGCACGGGTGGGTGAGGGCGTTGGGGTAGGGGAGAAGGAGGATCTGGCTCAAAGTGTGCCAAGGGTGGGGGGCGGGGGGAGACGCCGGCCTGTGCCAGCAGGGATCTGCGGCTGATGTATGGCATGTGGGGCTGGAAAGCTGCCATCATAGCCCAGTAGCGGTAGGAAAAACGGAGAGGTCCGGGCGGTGCTGGCCGGCTCAGTGAGTCAGGAGTGACCCTCGGAGGCCTGGTCCTCTCCGCTCCCACAGGCCTGCCTGGCCCATGCTGGCAGGGTCTGCAGGAGCAGCTGGGCAGACTCCCAGGCTGTGAAGGCCTCTGCTTACAAGTTCTCCTAGGGAATGATCGCCCCCACCCCCTCCTTCCTCTCCTGGGCTCACCGCTCTGCTCATCGACACCGCTGGCGCAGGCAGAGTTGGACTTTTTCTGTTACTGTTTTCCGTCCTCCATGTGGCTCGGGCTTTTTTTTCTCCGTGGTGACTGCCTGTCTTAGCTAAGGGATGGCAGAGCCTTCTCTTAATCTCCAGGACTAGAGAGCCAACACCGTTTTTGGCTGTTTCTCTGAGCTCTCACTAGGTCTGTTGGTTGTGATGGTGAAACAGAGTAACTTACTTCTGCTGAACGCTGTAAGTTCAGCTCTGACATCTTGCTGGCAGCATGTAACTGACCGCATCTCTCATCTTCACCGTGTTGTGTGCTGCACAAGAATGCAGGCGATTAGGAACAAAATCTGAAATCTGTACCTCTGTGCAGCTGAGAATAGAGTCTTCCACGTCAGAAGTTAAAAGAATGCCCATCTAAAACAGCTTTTTCTTCTTGTCCCCGAAGTACTTAGTTCTCAGTAGGATATTTCAAACTGGTTTGTCCTGCACCGGAGTATTTGTGTTAGCCTGTCTTGTGCTTATTCATATTGGGGTTTCATTTTGTCCCAACTAAGGCTGAATTTCTTGCATGCCATGTGACTCTCTGAACCGTATTATCATTAAATTGTGACAGGTGTCCTAGACTCTCATAGAAGTTGGTGTGCTTACCAGTTTACCAACTAATTCTGGGTAGACAGGCTGTGAGTAGCAAAGAATGTGTAACTGCTCATAGAAGGTTTTGCTACCCTCATCTTTACAGATCTGTGCCTTTGAATTTTGGGAGTTTCCCTTCCTCCATGCCCTTCAAGAAGCAAATTTCAGTTTAGTGGTGGGAGCAAATCTAGGCATTATGTTAAACTGTGATCACTTTACATTAGTCAGAAGAACCCTGACAGTGCCTTAATTATGGAGGAAAACAAACTTTGGGGATAACAGCAATGTCACCTCTGACATTGTTCCAAGGAATATTGTTGACTGCTCTTTAATGTTGGTTTTTATGCTCAGAAATGTTTTATGGTGACAAGTTAAGACCAGATAAGAATTTCTAATTTTTTTTTTCTGGTAAGTGTTTTCTCTGAGATCCCATGGGGAGCTGTGGAACTATATTATGCAGTGGGAAATAGATAGGAAAAACATTTATTGAACCTTGTCCAAGGACAGCTTTTGTTTGGTGGGTAGCTCCTGAATATGCACAGTTCACATCTCCACATAATCCCTAGTCTGGTCCACTGAGGACCTGATGATCATTGTCAGATAGGGACATACAGTAACTTGTATGCATCCCTTGTCTCCCTTCCCCCAATACGATATGCTCTTATCATTAATGTCTTGTTAGTTTTCATGAGCATTTAATAGTCAAATGGGGAGATCATGAAGGATTTGCGGGTCAGAAATATGGTTTGCTTTTAGGCTAGGGCCATCTCATTAGTAAAATAGAATGTGTAGTTTAGCTCTCAAAAAGATAAATTTAGGACTGAAATCACCAGCAAAGAGAAGGCCCTCACATAGCACAAATTACCAAGGGGCAGGGAAGGTATATGGAAGTAAACATTTTAGAATGCAAAACGTTTTTGCTTTGACTTGATAGTGTGTAGGTGAGTGTCAGTTTAGGAATTAGAAATTAAAGACCGTATTTGTGAGAGGAGACTTGTAGAATTGGTGCTAATATGACAGAAGCATATAAACTGCATTTTTTTTTCTACCATGTGATTAAAGCAAACATGCAACGGTAATGGTGTATTAAATAAGGAAACAAAAGCATTCTAACTAACCACAACACTTTCCTTGTGCTCAGCAGGAAATAACTAACAAATTCATTTTCTGTTTTCTATCTCTAAAGAAAGCCCTCTGGGCCACAGGGTCATTGGGAACATTTTCTCCTTGGAGCACATTTGCCCATTGCAAAATAGGGAAACTGGCACTTGGAAACTGTCATCATGGCGGTTATATTGAGCAACTGAGGTTGAATTGTTACTTTGTTTAGCTGGTTTCAGCTCTCTGAGTGTCTGGATTCTGAGAGGTGTAGCTCCTAGGGATTTTATTTAGAATGCTGTGTTTTGGGGAACTAGAACTTTGGGATAATGTACCATATGGAGAGATTGTCCTTAAAGTTGGCATACGCCTCAGTAGCTTCAAAGCGGGGGTCATACTGGACCTCTCCTAAAAGGTCCTCATAAATGGCTAATTTCAACTAAACTGTGAACTGTTGACTTGCAGATTGCAATCTAAAGTGGGAAGGGGTCAACAGGACTTTTGTTGGAACAACAATATCTGCCACAGAGGCGTTTTTATAGATCAAATATGTATTATTCATCCAAAGTACTGTCTCTCTGGTGGTAAAGAATTGAGTAAAACGTTTGCGTTTGTAACAAGAGTGCATACATTGAGATGTTTTCTGTGCCTTCCATAGAAAGAAGAGGAAAAAGAGTTAGAAAGGCCTTACGATGATTAACAGCTCTGCACAGTGCTATAAAACCATCTTGTTCTGCAAATAGTCCTGCATTTTTAAAGAGGGTTGCT
This sequence comes from Elephas maximus indicus, assembly GCF_024166365.1. Lineage (NCBI taxonomy): Eukaryota > Metazoa > Chordata > Mammalia > Proboscidea > Elephantidae > Elephas > Elephas maximus. The sequence goes on along the minus strand of NC_064820.1, from coordinate 153,189,508 downwards.
TACATGTATTTTGGTATAATTACACCCTATCTTGTTGCTTTCCTATATATGCACATGTTTTTAAGTTGTTTCCTTATTGAACAGATGCAGTAGACAGCATAAAAAAAGAAAGATCACTTCTTCCTTTGGAACTTTCTGATGTTCAGTTTTCCAGTGGATAGTATACTTTTTTGTTTAAATGGGAAAGGTGTTTCGGAGGGCGGGGGGACTTTACACACTTTTGGGTAGTTTTTAATTAATTTGGCGCCCAGATTCATATATTAGAGGAAGGTGGTTCACAAAAATCGTATAGCAAAAGCAACTGCATATTTTTAAAACGCTGTTTATTTAAAGAATATTTTCTTCCCCAGCCAGCTGGAAACCCAGCTGTGCTGCAGTTTGAAGATGGGAAAGTGAAACTAGATTAGACACTGACCAGTCCTTTGGAGGGGACAGGCTTGGTTAAAGATTTAGGGGTTGAGTTACCATCATAATGTCAGTATTTGTTTTAGTGATTGCTTCCCTCAGCAGGCTGTGGGGGGTATGTACCATATCTTATCTTTAAGGTCTCTTTCTCCTAGCTCCCCTGCCCCTAGGGTTTAGTCCTGTGCCTGGTTTTCAGAGGATCTCAGTATCTTTTGAATGGATGAAGTCAAGTGAAGCTAAAAAAGAAAGCCTCCAGATTAATAATAAAAAACAAATTCAGCTCTATGATCTGTGACATCAAGCCCTATTCTGAAAAGCTGAGTTTGATGATAGCCTTTACCTGTCACTATGGGAACCTTTTTTCCAAAGGAGTCTGTTATCAGTTAGAGTACTTAACCACAATGGGCTTAATCATTGTGCTGATTAGTGTTAATGGGATTTGAGCAGTGGATAATAAAGGTCTTGCTCCAGAAGACCCTCCTTTTTTTTTTTTTTTTTAAGGGCCGATTACCACTCCTCCACCCCCATGTTTAAACAAAAATAAAATAACAATTTGAATTAACATAGTTTGGGAATTAGAGAGGGTGGTATATTAAGTTCCTCTTGATCCCTAAGCAATGCTTCCTCTTTATCGTCCTCTATTTATCTAAGGCATTTTAATTTTATTTCTTAATAGCAAATACATCAAGTTAATTTTTTTCTTTTTAAAATTGTACTTATGTTTTTGAATATGTAACGCATTTATATGGGTCTAGATTCAGAAAGTACACAAGGATAAACCAAACCAAACCTGTTGCCATCGAGCTGATTCCGACTCATAGTGACCCTACAGGACAGAGTAGAACTGCCCCATAGGGTTTCCAAGGAGCGCCTCGTGGATTCAAACTGCCGACCTTTTGGTTAGCAGCCGAGCTCTTAACCGCTGTGCCACCAGGGCTCCTACATAAGGATATATGGTGAAAATTCTCCCTCTCACCCTGTCCTCAGCTATCCAGCTCTAAGGCAGTTGTAAAATAAAATATTCTTGAAATGTGTCTTTCCCTAAAGCAAAATGTTTTTCAAAATAGACATCTTTTTCTTTTAACAAATAAAGAATGATATTTTTGCCATTAAGCCAACTTTATGGTAAATTCTTACCCAGATAATACATGTTTTTTTAAACCTAGTCCAAGATTTTAACTACCTAGTTTCTGTTATCACAGTCCTTTTCTATCTGAAGTATCTAGTGAAAGGGGCCTCTTTTCCCCCTAATCAGTATCCTGCGCCACAAGTGTAATACTAGGGTCAGGAATAAAGGTTCCAACTTATTTTTCAGGTACTTCGCCATTAAGAAGCTTTTCTATGGCAAAGAATTTTGCATGAGTCTTAATGGGGACGCTCAAAGGAGAGATCCAAAGTTTTGACACTGAGCTTTTGGGTTCCAGCTCCAAGGCACACATAACAGTTCTCACGTTTCATGCTCTTGGTAATCATGCAGTAGCCTCCCAGGGGGCAATCACATGAGGCCATACATGGAAAGAGAAAACTCCACAGTGCATGATTGCTTGAATTTTCACGTAGAAACCAGAGACACCAGTTGAGGATGAAGAGTTTGATTTTGACCACATTTGTGTACAGCTGGTATGATTCCGGAATGAATTCACTTGGTGAATACTGGATTTTTTTTTTTAAGGAATTTATTTATGTTTTCTGGAGAAATATAAACACTTCTAAAAAATATTTTATTGTGGTTAAAAAAAGACATAATAAAACATTTGCCATTTCAACCATTTTTATGTGTACAATTCAGTGACATTGATTACATTCATCACATTTTGCAACCATCACCACTCTTTGTTTTTTCATCATGCTCAACAGAAAACTCAGTACCCCTTAAGCAATACTTTCCTACTTCCCACTCCCACTCACCCCTGGTAACCACTAAATAACTTTTGCCTCTATGCATTTGCCTATTCTAGGTATTTCATGGAAGTGGACTTATACAATATTTGCCCTTTTGTGTCTGGCTTATTTCATTTGGCATAATGTTTTCAAGGTTCACCCCTGGCGTAGCATGTATCAGAACTTCATTTCTCTTTATGACTGACCACTATCCCATTGTATGTATATACCACATTGTGTTTATCCATCTTGAGTACTATTTTGAATGATGAGGTAACCATTTGAATATAGTGTTAAAGTTTCAGAGGATCAGGGAGTTGCCACTTGGATAAGTAGGAAAAAAGGTGACTATGCAAATATCTAAACAGTGGGAAGTCTTAACTCTCTAAATCCCTTTGGTTTAGTGACATCTGGTAATTTTGAAAATGATTTGGAAAAGGAATGACATGTCAATATCAGTGAAATTTCCCCAGTGCAGTAGTCTTCAAAAACTTGTTCTTGGGATTTTCTTTTTTAGGCCTGAAGTGTTGTTGGCATAATTTTCAGCAAAAGTAGAAAAAAAAAATTCCCCCAAATTTTGAGTTTGAATGTATATATGTGAGATGTGGATTTTTTGTCTTGTGTCTACTGAATTAACCCCCTGCCTCACTTACTGGAATTTGTGTATAGAAAAAACCCAATTCATGAATTTCAAGAGACGATACAGGGAACTCTTTATAAAACTGGATAAGGTAGATGGAATTGACCATTGGAGGTGCTCATTTATGACAAGTTTAGAAAATAACTGTTTTATGTCAAATTAAAATAGACTTTAAAAACAACACGAAAACACACATACAAATCTTGCTGAGCCAGAGCTCCATGTAAGGATGTAAGAGCTGAAGCAAACCTGAAGGATGATTAAAAGGCATTAGGATGACATGAAAGAGGACATGCTGTACCCAGGCAAAGTGCTGGGAGCTTTTGCCAACATGGGGTCAAAAGACAGGCATTCATTCTGATTGAGATCATTTGGCGCTAATCAGCTGTGATGCTTTTGAAATTATGAAATGAGGTTAAGTTTAAGGAGCTGTCTTTCTCTGCTAGTTGGCTAGTTGCTGCTGGGAGTGGGGCATCTGACCTCCATCCATGGTAACATTCCTTCCCAGTTTGTAGTGCAGTGCAGTCCAAACAGCCTCTTCAGGGACCTCTCTGGACAGAGGCCTAGCGTCTCCAGAGCGTGTTAGCTCTTCTCTATGCCTCTGCTCAGGACCTGCTTGTGCTGCTTGCCCCCTGGGAGCGGGGCTGGAAGTGGTCAACATTCCATTTACTCTTGCAGATGTTACTGGAGTGGCAAGGGGCATGGGCATCCCCAAGGGTTTCTGTATTTTGGTAGAAACACAGACCCCCAAGTGTGATGTTCAGGTTGCTTCTTCATCTCTTTTTAGAAATGGAATCCCTAATGGTTCTCTTTGTCCTTCACAGATTTTCTTCCCTGCACTGAGGATGTTGGCTTCCCTCTCCTCTTTGCCTCCCTGATCTGTTTTATTAAAACTGAGGATCTGTCTTTGTCCTTTAGGCTGGGATGTTTTACTTGGTCTTGATCTTGATCTTGATATTGGTCCAACTAACAGAAGCCAAGCTGAACCAACATTCCACTGAATCGAAAGAGAGGAGAGTCACTACATGGCGAAATGCCTGATCTAGCCCATGCGAAAATCAGGACATCATCGATTCTATTGTGACAGCGATGTGATTTGCTACACCAAGGTTCTGTTACTAACACAACTTTCTTCTAATTCTGTCTTTCAAATGTTTGCTTCAACAAATATTTGAATATGAGTTCTGCATAAGAAACTAGGTACTTGAGGGGAGCTGTATTAGACACAGTCCCTGTCATTAAGGAGTTTGCAATCTGGAAGTACAAAGATACAATAGTAACTCAATCTAGAATATGATAAATACCATAAAATATCCCAACAGAGTGATATTGGGAGGAGAGGAGGAATCATAAAGGCAAGAAAGATCATATCTGATTAGAGGATTAAGGAAAGTTTCTTGGAGAAGGTAGTTTGAGACGGACTTCCAATAGTCAGAGACAGAAGAGTTTAGGGGTGGGGTGGGGTGGCTTGGAGATAAAGAGAAATTAATTGATTAAATTGATTCCCTGCAGAGAGAGAAGAATTCTCAGCAGCGGAGGAGCATGTTTGTGGTACACAAAATAACCAGAATAAAAGGGAGGAAATGGGCAAGGAGCCTGGAGAGATCGATTAGGGTGATAGTTTCACCAGTCTTGAATGCTAGGCTGACGAATTTATACTTAATTATGTAAGTAGTATTTGAAGGCTTAGGTTAAAGCAACTCAATGTTTTATAGTAATCAGTGAACAGCTTTTGCACATATTTTGTTAAACCTATCCCTAAATATTTCACATTGTTTTTAATGCTATTATAAATGATAAATAGAAAGACAATTTTTTTTATTGACTGTGTCCCATGGCCTTAATAAATTGGCTCATTAGCTCTAGTAACTTTTTTGGTAGGTTCTTTAGGATTTTTTATATATATGCTTGTGTTGTCAGTGGAAAAGACAGTTTTACTACTTCTTTTATCTGTTTGCCTTTTTCCCCCCCCCCCCCCTTGTCTTATTGCACCGGCTAGGACTGCCAGACACAGTGTTGAATAAACCCGTTGCCGTCGAGTTGATTCTGACTCATAGCGACCCTACAGGACAGAATAGAACTGCCCCATAGGGTTTCCAAGGAGTGCCTGGTGGATTCAAACTATGTTGAATAGAAGTGGTAAAAGTAGACATCCTTACTGTACTCCTGGAGGGAAGCATTCAGACTTTTACTCTTAAGTCAAAAATCAAAACCGTTGCCATCAAGTAGATTCTGATTCATAGCGACCCTATAGGACAGAGTAGAGCTGCCCCACAGGGTTTCCAAGGTTCCATTGGTGGATTTGAACTGCCGACCTTTATGGTTAGCAGCTGTAGCTCTTAACCACTGTACCACCAGGTCTCCTCTACTAAGTATACCATAATGGTTAAGAGCATGGGCTCTAGAGTCAGATGGACCAGGGTTTGGAAACCATCTTTCCTGTTTTCCAGCTGGGTAATGTTGGGCAAGTTACTTTCTGTGCTTTAGTTTCCTATAAAATAGGAATAGTAATAGCACTTAATTACCAGGAGTATAAAATGAGATAAAGCATGTAAAATGATTAACATAGCACCTGCTCAATAAATGTTAGTTATTAACAATCTTGTTAACTTAGACCAGTGGGAACAGGAGGACTAAGTAAGTGAACATTTTAACTGGAAGTGGGCTGGGGGCAGGAAAGGAGCAAAATTTTCACCAACAGCTATAGTTTTTCACCCAGATATTCTTATTCACCTCCACTTGAGGGTCACTGGGCTGGGCTGGTAGAGGTGGTGATGAGAAGAGAATGTGTGGTCTCATTGTAGGGAAGCCCATGTGAGCAGTCCCAGAGTACTAATGCTGCTTCCGTGGAGGTTCCAAAACCAAAAATCCAAACCAGTTGCTGAGCTGATTACAAATCATAGCAACCCCGTGTATTTCAGAGTAGAGCTGTGCTGCTCCATAGGGTTTTCAAAGGCTGTGATCTCTGGGTAGATTTGAACCACCAACCTTTGGGTTAGTAGCCGAGTGTTTAACCATTTGCACCACCCAGGGACTCTGTGGAGGTCCCAGTGGACTTTAAATCTTGATGTGCCCGTGGGTATTTTGTCCATATGTTGGTCAGTTTTTTTGGAGGCCCAGCAGAAAGGTATTGCTTTTCTCTACATCACAAATAGGAGGACTAAGACCCATATTCCAAAGCATCCTTTTATAAATCTTACATCATGGTTGTGAAGTGAACCACAGGTCCAAGTTCTAGTCCTGCCAGGCCTGCTCTTTGACTTGGGCAGGTCTTGTCTTATATTGTACCGTTGCCAGGAGGAGTTGCTGAAAGTCCCTGGAAAATGGCTGAAAGCTTCATTTTTTTTTCAAGGAAATCAGGGCCCCTGACTCATCCTGCTTTAACCTGGAGGTTTCCAGGTTTGGGGTTGGGTTCACATTGAATCATTCATACTCTCTTTTTCCTTGTTTCTGTACTGAGTTGGGGTGGATTTGGTGGATCTGGTAGCTGCCCACGAGTATAGGTGTGGTTATGTGAGGATGGTGCAGGACCAGGCAGTGTTTCATTCTGTTGTACATAGTGTCGCTATGAGTTGGAACCGACTCAATGGCACCTAACAACAATGTGACAGGGGACATTTTTGGAGTTAATTAATTAAATTTATTGGTGTGCAGAACCTGATGAACATATGAAACTTTGCTCCTTAAGTGTTTTTAGGACAAAGACTCTTTGCTTTGGGTTCATCCTCTAAATATTTGTTGGCTATTTATCATCCCTCAGGCCCTGGGCTGGCCACACATCCCTGACTTCAAGGAATACTCTGTGTATTTATTTATTCTTAAGGTCTTACTACTTGTGGTCTGTATCTCTTAAATGACACTTATCATTTAATGCCATGCATTGTTAGTTTTTCTTTGATGGGTCAGTGTTTTATCTCCTCTACCTGATTCTAAGCTCTTTAGGGGCAGTAACTTAAAGTGTGGTTAAATAAACATTTGATTCGATGGTTATTTCCAAGTAAGAAGGCTGCTGTGAGCCCTTTTTCTTTCTCTACTGACCGTTTTTGTCCTAGAGAAATTTCAAGATTCCTCGAGAGACAGCCCAGGCTAAGAGACCAGACCAACCATGGAAAGGGCAGAATTTCGTTTCTCAGTCATGCCTCAGTTCAGTCTTTTTTTCTTTTCTTGATAGCCTGTAGTTTTCTTCATTTTCGTGCAAGCAATTCTCCTCTTCTCGTGAGTTTTAGGATTATCTCTAGGTGTTTTCCCATGTGTGTTAATATTTTGGCTTGTGTTTCCTTTCTGTCTTTTTGGTTGGTTGACTTCCAGCAAAATTCTCTACTTTCACTTGCCACGTGAACTTTTTGGATGTTCCCCATTCTGGTCTCTCAGTGGAATGTGCGCTTGGACTCAGTTACTCTGGCCTGTTAGTGCTTCAGGCCAAACTAAGTGTCTTTTCTCTAGTCTGCTGAGATCTCAGATTAGGAGTGGTTGTACCTTTTTGCCTGCAGGCAGCTTGGGGGCTTCTGGAAGCTGATACTGGTCCTTAGATAATTGTTTTCTTGAAAGGATGGAACTCATAATGTCTCCCCTTTGGCATGCTCATTCTTTCACCATTGAAATGAGGCACTTCTGCCGTGTATGCTTGACTGAAAATATTGGGTAGGGATCATGGAGGGCCCTCTCCAGAGGAAGTTCTCTTGTAGTTCAGAGTTCCTAAGGCTCTAGAATTCAACTTCCTTAAATCAGAGTCCCTTCTACTGGTGCCTGTGGCCCTAAGTATAATCTCAGTACAGCCCCTAACCACACTTGGTTTGGCCAGTAATGAATTTCACAAGCATTGCACAATTGATAAGGAGCTCTGGTGGTACAGTGGTTAAAACACTTGGCTGCTAATTAGAAGATCGGCAGTTCGAACCCACCAGCTGCTCCATGGGAGGAAGATATGGCAGCCTTATTCTGTAAGGATTTATAGCCTTTGGAACCCTGCGGGGCAGTTCTACTCTGTCCTGATAGAGTTGCTGTGAGTTGGAATTGACTCAATGGCAATAGATTTTTTTGGTTGGGGCCAATTGATGACTTCTTCTATGGTAACGTTATATGGATTTAGAGAGGAGAGTTTATTTAAGATTCAAAATGTAACAGGTGAATTTAAGTAGATGATCCTTCGTGTCTGAATTCCTATCTCTGGGTGAGAAAAAAAAACGAACAGGGTTGCATCCAGTGCAAACTTCCCAGCATTGCCATTGACTGATTAGATTTCAGGGGGAAAATAGTAATGAAAAGAAGAACAAAAAAAAAAAAAAAAAGAAAGAAAGAAAAAAGTGTCAGACCACACTGTGATACAATTGTCACAAAGTAACACCAAGCCCCGCAAGTGGAGAGTTTCTTTCAGAGGACACTGGGGCTTCCAGAGGCAACCTATCTGACTGCTTATTCTTAGTTGTTTTCCTGCTCATTTGAGTTTTACTTATGAGACCCTCTTGCCCAAGGCTTTACCCCTCCTACCTTACTCCACCTTACTCCTTGCCTCCCTTCTCAGGCCTGCTGCCATACTTGCTTTTGTCATAAATGTAACAACCACGTCTCAGCCCCACTTCCAGTGTTGAGAGAAGTTTTCAGAAATTTCCAGTACAAAATTCCCAACCTTTCCTTGGATTTTAGGTCTTATGGGCCTAGTGAGAAGTGCAAAAAAAGCCCCAGGATAGGCACCTATAAGGGTGAAACCACATCCAACAAATCTGGCTGGATTTCTCTCAGGTCAAGTTATTTTGGACAAAACATGGAATTTTCCTAAGCAGGCCTCTCTCATACCTCCAGATCTTATTTCCAAAGGGAATGCTTTTTCCAAAAAGGCTGGTAACATTCACCGGACTCTTAATAACACCAACACTACGTTGTCTTGTCTAAGTACTGGCAGCCATCTCTTTCAGGTAGCACCTCTAGGGCCCACCCTAGGTGATTCAGGCCAATACTGAGAGATCCTAGGTTGTGGAGCGGTGCAGTATTATATTCTGGGCACAGCAAGGTATTACCACCTCTGAGACAAACTTTTTACTGCTGGAAAAGAATCTGATTTGTAGGTTGAAGGAAGGCACAGGGGTGGCCCCCAGATTGGGAGGGAGCTTGCTGTCTTTGTTTCTCATTATGTAAATTGTCTGAGTAGGTTTCCTCTGTGCGTGGTATGCACTCAGCTAACTGAGAGGGCAAATGGGAGCTGGAGCTGCGACTGGCTCTCTTGGGAATACTGTTTTCTCCTTTGCCACTTTTACCCGGGTTTCTGCCTTTACCCACATGCAGTGTGAGCTCCGTGCTTCTTCTGTGTGGCATCACAGCCTCAGGGCCTCTGGTGAACGGTCTGCCTTTGGCCTAGAGTTTGTTGTACAGAAATAAGATTTAAAGGCATTTGGTGTTAGATTAGTTCTGTGAAGGGATCTCTTAAAACTTCAGCATATCCTAAAGAACCCCAAAGGGTTTGATGGTCTACTAATTCCAGAGGAGGGGTAGGGTGTTGTCACTGTAAGAGGAAGAGTAGAAAGGGGCAATAGTGCTGCCCTGTTCACATGGCTCAGGGGAGTAATCCAATGGACGTTTCTCTTCATTTTATGGTTCAAAGATTATTTTCTTTGGAAGAGCTTGTAACAACAACAGTGAATTGTTGGGGTGGGGATGAGGCTCATGGCTGGCCTGCAGTTGACGCAGCCACCCTTAAAGATTGAAGCTGGTTTGTGGATCCTGCCATGGGGTCATCTAGCAATGTTACAGATGCAGTGTTTGGCTTTTCTGACACTCTTCTCATATGGTTCTTTCCCTTTACCTTTTCTTCTCAGGTCATTCCATCACTGGATCTTCTTTCTTTGACCACTTTGTAAAGGGTATGGTTCCGAAGGGGTTGTTGTCTTCTTAATTTATATAATCTGTTTTGAAGGTTTCAGCTATATATAGCATAAAAACCAAAACCAAACCTGTTGCCGTCAAATCGATTTCAACTCATAGCAGCTCTATAGGACAGAGTAGAACTGCTCCATAGGGTTTTCAAGGAGCACCTGGTAAATTCAAACTGCCAACCTCTTGGTTAGCTGCCCAACTCTTAACTACTACGCCACCAGGGTTATAGTGGTTAAGAATGCATGCTCTGGAGCTGATTTTTAAGGGTGAATCTTAGATCTGTGATTACTAGCTGTATAGCCTTAGGCAAATTAATGAACCAGGAGGTGCTTCAGGTTCCCCATCTGTAAAATGGGCTGATTATGTACCTCATAGCATTGTGATAAGAATTCCGTGAGTTACTCCAAAACGATAGCAAATGTTTTGCTGTAAAGTACCGTTTGTAGAAAACATTCAGTACATGCTAGCTGCAATTACTGTTATTGTTAATTCTGTTGTTAGCAGGAAGAGAATGGTTTTGTGTATCGCCTGATATGAATTCAAATCTATTCCTTACTTTTGTTGTTGTTAGTTGCTGTCTAGTCTATTCTCATTCCTTACTAGGTGTGTAAATATAGGAAAAGTCCCTTAATTTTTTTTACTTTAGGATTAGAGCTGGCAATTTAGTATTAGAATATTTTCCTTATTAGAAGAGAGTCACTAAGGCCAGACAAGATTCAAGGGTACGGGAATGAGACTCCGCCTCGTGATGGAATGAGTGTCAAACCATTTGTGTATATGTTTTAAAACTATTACAGAGGGTTTTAAAAACTTTCTGGCCACAATTGTTTATATTCCTCTCACAGGCAAAATGCACTCATCCCAACTCAAGACCCCTCTCCCCTCAAAGTCTCATGTATTACGGCATCAAGCTTAGGCTCCACAAGTACCATCTCTTTAAAACTTTGTTTTAACATGATGAACATAACTAATGTCACTGAATTGTACACGTAAAAATGATTGAAATGGCAAATGTTTTATTATATATATTTTACCACAAAAAATTTTTTTTGAACTTCGGATTTCACTACATTATAGAAAAAGCTTTTTTTATGTAGTTCTCTGTTGGATTGATGTGCTATGTTGTTGTTCATTGCTATCTGGGGTTTACTGCATTAGACAAAAGCCACATCCAGAAATCTTATCAAGATAAACCCTCCTCTACCTTGAGCTCCCTGTGAGGCTGCAGTGGGAAAACACTCTTAAGATTAGTAGAATCCCTATTCTTTAATGACGGGGATCTGGGAGGCATGCCTTAAGACCCTTCTTAAAGATTCTGTAAGGCATCACCTTTGATCTCTCTGAAGTCTTAAAAAAAAACAGAGGATAAAATTCAAAATGTCTGGAACTGAGCTAATTTTTACCCAGACTTCTCTTACCATATTCTCTTCTGTCCTGGACAACCCCCATCTTAGATAATAACATCTATCTAGTTTTCCAAGCCATTAGAATCCTCAAACTCATCATTGGCTCCATTCCTGAATGCAGTGAATTGTCAAGTCATGACAATTTCTACTTCTGCAAAGTCTCTTCCATTTCTTTTCATTTGTGGTGCTCTAGTTGGGTACTTACATCTCACCTGAACTGTCATAGTAGTTGCTAAATGGAATTGCTCTCTTCAGTCCTCTATTACTAGAATTAGCTTTCTAAAACAAAGTAGTTCTCTTCCCCCGACCCAGAAATCTTCAACAGTTTCTTATTGTCTATAGAATAAAGTGAAAACTCCTTCTCATGACATATAAGGCCTTCCAAAATTTGACCCCTACCTGCATTTAAGCCTTTGCCCCACTCTTCACACTTACTCTTTGCTATAGCCAAAATATACTGCTTTGAAATATACAAACGGATTTTATATTTCTCTTCCTCAGTGCTTTTGCTCATTCTGTCTCCTTGGCTTGGTATGCCTTTCATTTCCTTCTTAGTTCATTGCTAGCCTCCTCATCATTCAAGACTCAGCTCCCGCCTGCTCCTCAAAGCTTTTTCTGATCTCCTCAGTCAGAATGAACCGCGGCCTCCTCTATGGCTAATGCTCTCGGCTGCTAGCTGAAAGGTTGCAGGTTCAAGTCCACCCAGAGGCTCCTTTGAAGAAAGACCTGGTGATCTACTTCTGAAAAATCAGTCATTGAAAACCCTGTGGAGCACAGTTCTACTGACACATGTGAACATAATGCCCTATTCTATCACTTAGCATAGTCAGATGGGGAGAATGGTATGTATGTGTGGTCTTAGTCTAGACTGTGAACTTCTTGGATGTAAGATGGAACTGTAGCAAAGGATGCATCTTACTTACCTTTTTGTGCCTTACATAAGTTAGATGGCCAACAACTGTTTGGTAACTTAACGAGAGATTGAATTATACTTTAGGATTAGAACTGACAATTGGGAATAAGCTTCGGGCTCATGGAAGGAGAATGGCCTAGGTATGTCATATGTTGGTAGAGATACAAAAGTGGTAAATTGAGGTAGTTGCTTTAGATGAAATTGGGAGGTTGCTTTAATTACAAAACGCTGCACTGGACTCTGCTATCATTGTTGCTGCTGTTTGTATTATTAGTGAGAACCAAATCTCTGGTATGTGAAATGGGGTGTTTTATTAGCCTCTGTGGGAAGCATTGTGAAAAGATTATGCAGATATAGGAGAATTTGGCTGTTTGGTATGCCTCTGTAATCCCTATCACATTTGTGGTATTTGCATATAATAGGAGATCAATAAATATCAATTGAGGGGAAAATGAGTGAAGAAATGGTATCTTCTTTTGTGTGATTCTGTAGGATACCTATATGTGCCGTACCCAAGGAGCAGATCAGGAGAGCTGGTTCAAAATCAGCCAAAGTTAAGAGAAGGCTTATACATCACAAGTGATTTATCAATGGTCATCTTGATACTCAGGGCTTTCTGCTTTGCTATAGAGGAGTGGGATGTAGCACGGCCTTAGGATGTGGACAAGGTGATTGGTGGCAAGTGAATGGCAGAATTTCAGTTTGAATCAGGCAGTCAGAAGTGACAGCACCTTTTAGGTGGTCAGGAGGAGGATCTGGGGTATGTATCCTTAGTTGAGGAAAAGAGGATTAATCAGGCCTTGTAAGGTTTTTTTGGTTTGTTTTTATTGTGGTGAAATTATGCATAGTGAAACATACACCAATTCAACAATTTCCACACGTATAATTCAGTGACATCGATTACATTCTTCAGATTGTGCAAGCATCCTCACCCTCCTTTTCCAAGTTATTCTACCACCATTAACATAAGCTCACCGCACCCTAAGCAAAAGCTCCCCATTTCCCCCTCCTTCCCACCCTGGCAACCACCATTAATTTTTGGTTTCTATATATTTGCTGGAGCCCTGGTGGTACAGTGGTTAAGAGCTCAGGTTGCTAACCAAAAGGTCGGCAGTTCAAATCCATCACCCACTCCTTGGAAACCCTATGGGGCAGTTCTACTCTTTCCTATAGGGTCACTATGCATCAGAATCAACTCGATGGCACACAACAAAATCAAAATATATTTGCTTATTTCATATCAGTGAGATCATACAGTATTTGTCCTTTTGCGACTGACATTCGCTCAGCATGATGTTTTCAAGGCTCATTCATGTCATGGTGTGCTCCAGGACTTCATTTCTTTTTATGGCTGAGTATGTTTGTTTAAAGGAATCCTGGTGGCACGGTGGGTAAATGCTCAGCTGCAAACTGAAAGGTCAGCAGTTTGAACCCACCAGCCATTCCGAGGCAGAAAGATGTGGCAGTCTGCTTCCATAAAGATTACAACCTTGGGAACTCTATGGGACAGTTTTCTACTCTGTCCTGTAGGGTTGCTGTGAGTTGGAAGCAGCTAGACAGCAATGGGTTTATGTTTGTTTGTTTTTATTTTTCAAATGATGAGATTCCTTCCTGGAAATTAGCCTCCTTGGGTCCAGTCTCAGCCCACTGCTTCCTGTATAACTTTGTGCAGGTTATGTGTAACACTCTGGGCTTTTGTTTTCAGCTGACAAATGGTGATTTCTTCTTCAGCTGTGAGAACTGGAGTGGAGAGAATGTGTTAAGCCAATTAGGTAAGATGCATGGCATGAAAATAGAGCCTCCGTGAGTTTATCATTTTTCTCTGAAAATTTTAGCTAAATCCTGGGTTGGGGTACAATCTCGATTTCCGAGATGTGGAATTTCTTTCTTGAAGCTGGACTTCTCCTGTGTTTCATTCTGAGTATCAAACCTAAGCAGCCTCCCAGAGTCTGTGATTGTGATAATTGGATGGGAGAGTTGGGGCAATTTAGGAAGATGATGGGGGACTGACCTCCTCTTGCCTTTGAAATCCACAAAGAAGGGAAAGTGATGAATAGTTGATCAAAAAATAGGGAGTGTCTCTCCTTAATTAGGACAGCTGGCTCAGTGATAAAATTATTTTACTCTGTTGATGGCCCTCAGGACCAGATGCTATGAAAACAGAAATTAAACTATGACTCTGGGCATCTTTCTCCATACAGTGAGGGCAGTGTAATGTCTTCTCTGTGCCCTTGCCCAGCTGTGGATTCCTCTAGGGAAGCCTCAAGAGTCTTGAGGAAGGGGGCTTGTTGGGCCTGAGTCACAGATTTCCAGGGAAGGGGTAGATTCAGTTTTCAGAGTGCCTCACTGGGGATGTGGGTTTTGCATCTGCTTGGCCCATGGCTTGTCCTTGGAGGCTCTGTGTCTTTCTGTTTTTGGTAAGCCCAGCTCAAGGTGACCTCCCTCCACTCCATAGATAGGAGAGTTGGTCTGTTTGGTCTCTCTATTATCCCTGAGAAGCTGATTTTGCTACAGGTCTGGGTGTACCATATGGCAGCCTAGATTGCAGTGATTGTTGGCACTAGTCAACAGAAAGAGCAGACTTTTTGGCTATAACAAATCCCCCAAGTAGGGTTACCATACCATCTGTGAGTGCAACATATAGGATCAAGAAGGTGGGTATACAGTCCCATTCTGATCCACTCCTCATGGCACCCCTGCTCCCAAAGAAATAGAGAGGCAAGTTTATCTTCAAATATTGGCTAACAGATATCTTTTAGCTGCTTTATTGTTCTTTTCTTTAAAGGATGCTAGGGAGGTGTAGTAGTCATGTTTCTTACTGTTCCATGTATTTGTCCTTTTGCAGAGCCTCAAACAGTCTAGTTAGGGATATCGGATTAACATGAATCAATAGCAAGCGACATTAGAACAAAAAGGTAGATCAATTTGGACTGAAAAGTTTCCAGGACAGATAGAGATTAGCCATGAAGAATGAATGGGTTTGGGGGATCTAGAAGGAAAGCAGAAAGGCTTCTAGGTCAAAAGAACAATATGAGCTGAAGTAGAGACAAGCAAAGTGTCTTTATAGGACAAGGAGGGGTTTATGGAACCAGTTGGGATAAAGATATAGGGAAGATAAGATTAGGACTGTCAGGCAGTACTAGATTAAAGGGGTCTCAAGAGGCAGGCAAAGCCGTTTGGATTTGGAGATGATAGGGTACCATTGTAAGTATTGGAGCAGAGATATGATATGAAGAGAGGAATGTTTGGAAGTGCTTTGTACACACAATTCAGAGTAGACTGGAGTTGGGTAGAGATACATGTTTAAGAGATCAAGAAGGGAATAATAAAGTCCTAGAAATCATGAAATCTGGGAGAAGAGGCCGGTAAGCTAGACCATTCCTTTCCAGAATCTGTAAGACTTGGTGATGAGCTGAGTAGCAGGCATGAAAGAGAGAAGGGGGTTAATGTTTTGATTTTGGAAAGCTGGGAAGAATAAATGGAAACCCTGGTGGCGCAGTGGTTAAGCGCTATGGGTGTTAACCAAGAGGTTTGCAGTTTGAATCCGCCAGGCGCTCCTTGGAAACTCTACGGGGCAGTTCCACTCTGTCCTATAGGGTAGGTATGAGTCGGAATTGACTTGACGGCAGTGGGTTTGGTTTTGGTTTTCGGGGAAGAGTAATAGTGCCATTAACAAAAAGGGAGAAGTTGTGAAGAAAAGTAGTTTTAATTTGAGTTTGACAAAGATTTTGTTTATTTAGCAAATACTTTTTTTTTTAATGTAACATTTATTATGTGCTTGCCACTGTTCTAACCACTTTATAAATGTTAACTCATTTAGTCCTCATGATAACCACATGAGGTAAGTACTGTTATTATCCTGCTTTTTATAGGGAAGAAAACTTAAGCACAGAGAGGTTATATAATTTGCCCAAGATCACAAAGCTATAAATGGCACAGCCAGGATCCTGAACTCAGGCCATCTATACTAGGGTCTCTCTTATTAACGGAAGGCCCAAGAAGAAAATACAGTAGATAGTAGGAGAT
The DNA here is from genome assembly GCF_024166365.1 of Elephas maximus indicus. NCBI lineage: Eukaryota > Metazoa > Chordata > Mammalia > Proboscidea > Elephantidae > Elephas > Elephas maximus. The sequence goes on along the minus strand of NC_064820.1, from coordinate 153,173,370 downwards.
AAAACAAATATTTATCAGGCACCTTCTATGTGCCCTCTACTGGAAATGTAAAAATTAGCATGAGTTGGGCATATCATCAAGGACCTTGTAAAGTTCTAGTGAGGGTATGACAAATAGATCATTATTAAGGGTACTATGTTATGTGTGACAAGAGAAATTAGCACATAATACATAAAGGAGAGAAGGAGGACAAATACATACCCAGTTAGAGGTACAGTATCAGAAAAGACTCAAAGGAGGTGGAGATGGAATTATAGGTAGACCTTGAAATAGGGTTGAGTCATATTTTGGTAGTTGGTAGTAAGAGAAGGCCATCCCTGGTAGCAATAAATAAAATAAATGAAATCATGAAAGAAATGAAGTTCAAAACATGTTTTGGGATCAGCACACTGCATAGTTGTTGTTAGGTGCCATTGAGTCAGTTCCAACTCATAGCGACCCTATGTACAACAGAACAAAATACAGCCTGGTACTGTGCCATCCTCACAATCATTGTTGTGCTTGAGCTCATTGTTGCACCCACTGTGTCAATCCGTCTCATGAGGGTCTTCCTCTTTTTCGCTGACCCTCTGTTTTACCAAGCATGATGTCCTTCTCCAGGGACTGGTCCCTCCTGGTAACATGTCCAAGGTGTGTGAGACATAGTCTCACCATCTTTGCCTCTAAGGAGCATTCTGGTTATACTTCTTCCAAGGCAGATTTGTTTGTTCTTTTGGCAGTCCATGTTGTATTCAATATTCTTCACCAACAGCACAGTTCAAAGGTGTCAATTCTTTTTCGTTCTTCCTTATCCATCGTCCAGCTTTTGCATACATAGGATAGCAGATAGTTTAGTTAGGCTGCAACACGAAGCAGAAGCTGGAGGAGCAGTAGAAGAGAAGCGTGGGGCTCCCTTGATCAGACCAGGAAGGTAGAATTGGAAGTCTGTGGCATACAAAGAGGAGCCCTGGTGACGCAGTGGTTAAGAGCTCGGCTGCTAACCAAAAGGTTGGCAGTTCAAGTCCACCAGCCACTCCTTGGAAGCCCAATGGGGCCATTCTACCCTGTCCTATAGGGTGCTATGAGTTGGAATCGACTGGGCAGCAACAGGTTTGGTTTTGGTTTGGCAAACAAGTGAGAAGATGATAGTTGATGCTTTGAGAGCAAAGGACTCCTGGAGGCATAACTGTAGGAAGGAAAGAGCTGAGTGCTAAGGATGGAGCCTTCCTGTTTTCTGCAGGCAGATATCTAGGCTAGTCTTACTTTGGACCTAAATATTTCCTAAAATAAAGCCTCTTGGTTTGTGGGATTCAGGTTGTTCCTCTGTTAGACTGATAGACCATTTCTGGCTCTCTGCCTTTGTTCTTCAGGAGTGTCCCAGCTACCTGGGGTAAATGATGTTCTCATTGACTTTGTTCCCTAAGCATATCTAGACAGGAATCTCAGGGCCCTTCTGCCCAATCTCAGGAAGTATTTAACAAAATACTGAGCCATACTCATGATACTGGTGCAGAGGTAATATTTCAGACAGTCATGAGTTCCTTGTATAGTGTGACACTTAAGTGATGAGATTGCTGCCTCTTAGGTCATAAGCAGTAACAGCCAGAGGACAGGCAAAGCAAGGTCTGTTTCCAGTATTCCATACCTCCTTTGGAGTCCCTAGGTGGTGCAAACAGCTAATGCACTCAACTACTAACCCAAAGGTTTGTGGCTCGAGTCTACCCAGAGGCTTCTTGAAAGAAAGGCCTGGTGATCTGCTTCCAAAAGATCACAGCCTTGAAAACTCTATGGAGCAGTTCTCCTCTGCATACATGTTGTTGCTATGAGTTGGAATCAACTCAGCGTCAACTAGCAACAACAACAGGCCTTAAAGGATTCGATGTCAGGTTAAACTCCAATCTGCCACTTACTAGCTCTGTGACCTTGGGACAACAGACCTTTTTGTTTTCTTAACTGAAAAATAGGGTTAGTAATATTTGCTTTTCTTACCTAACAGGGATATTTTGAGGATCAGAGGAGACAATGTCTGTGAAAGTGCTTTGAGATTGCGATGTACTGTATCAAAGTGGTATTATTATTAACACTACTAACCAGTTTGCTCCCTCTTAAAGATTAATGCTCTGAGAGTAACTTTTGCATAACCTAGTCACAGTCCCTCTGGCAGGACTTAAAGGGCAAGGCCACAGAGTGGGAGTTTGAGACACACAATAGAATATAGTCTTAGCCAGACATGTCCTGCTTCATTGATTCTAAGGTGCATTTTTCCCCCCATACATTAACTTCTCAGAAATTGGGATGTGTCTTGCAATTGATGAGGTCCCTGTGTGGTGCAACTGGTTTGTGATCATTTACCAGCCAGAAGGTTGGTGGTTCAAACTCACCCAGCAGCACCACAGAAGAAAGGCTTGTCGATCTGCTTCCATAAAGATTGCTGTTGTTAGGTGCTGTTGCTGCTCTGTTTGAGCCCATTGTTGCGGCCAGTGTGTCAATCCATCTCATTGAGAGTCTTCCTCTTTTTCACTGACCCTCTACCTTACCAAGCATGATATCCTTCTCCAGGGATTGGTCCCTCCTGATAACATGTCCAAAGTATGTGAGACAAAGTTTTGCCATCCTCACTTCCAAGGAGCACTTCGGCTATAGTTCTTTCAAGACAGACCTGTTCATTCTTCTGGCAGTCCATAGTATATTCCATATTCTTCATCAATACCCAAGAAAATTCTGTGGAGCTCAGTTCTCCTGGGGTAGCCATGAGTCAGCAATGGGTTTGGTTTATAATTGATGGCATTGTAGATTTTATGAAGTAACTCTTTTCATGGAGGCATTGGGCCACATATGCAAACTTTCTTTTTTCTCCCTTCACCAACAGTTGGCGGTCAAGTCTGTTCCAACTTAGGGAGACCCCATGTGTGTCAGAATAGAACTAGGCTCCAGAGTCTTCTTTTTTTTTTTTAAACCTATTTTTAACTTTTTATAAAAGCGAGACCATACAATATTTGTTCTTTTGTGATTGACTTATTTCACTCAGCATAATATCCTCCAGATTCATACACATTATAAAGGTGTTTTGGGGATTGATCATTATTCTTTATAGTTGGATAGTATTCCAGTGTGTATATGTACCATAATTTGTTTATCCGTTCATTCATTGATGGTCACTTAGGTTGTTTCCAGCTTTTTGCTATTGTAAACACTACTGCAATGAACACGGGTGTCCGTGTCTAAATGTGTCACTGCTTTTATATCCCTAGGATATGTTCCCAGGAGTGGGATTGCTGGTTCATAAAAGATTTTTATTTCTAGCTTTTTGAGGAATCACCATACTGTTTTCTATAGTGGTTGTACCATTTTACAACCCTACCCACAGTGTATAAGAGTTCCAATCTCCCTAAAAACTCTCCAGCATTTGTTGTTTTCTGTTTTTTTTTTTTTTATCAGTGCCATTTTTGCAGGGGTGAGATGGTATCTCATTATTGTTTTGACCTGCATCTCTCTAATGGCTAATGATTGGGAGCACCTCTTCGTGTGTTTGTTAGCTGCCTGAATGTCCTCTTTGGTGAAGTATCTGTTCATGTCCTTCTCTCATTTTTTGATTGGATTGTTTGTCTTTTTGTTGTTAGTTGTTGAAGTTTTCTATATATTTAGAGATGAGACACTTGTCAGATATGTCATTGCCAAAGATTTTTTCCCAGTCTGTAGGTTCTCTTTTTATTCTTTTGATATTTTGATGAGAATCAGTATTTAATTTTTAGGAGGTCCCAGTTATCTAATTTACCTTCTATTGGTCATATATTTTTAGTTGTGCTTGAAAGTCTATTTATGCCAAAAATTGGGACCCCTAGTTTTGTCCCTATGTTCTTTTCCAGGAACTTAATAGTTTTAGCTTTAACATTTAGGTCTTTGATCCATTTTGAGTTTGTTTTTGTGTATGGTATGAGTATGGATCCGCCTTCATTTTCTCCATAGGGTTTTTGATGCTGATTTTTCAGAAGTAGATCTTTTTTGTTTTTTTAGATCACCAGGCCTTTCTTCCAAGGTGCCTCTGGGTGGACTTGAACCTCCAACCTTTCAGTTACCAGCTAAGCACATTATCTATTTTCCAGAGACTCCTCTTTTTTCTACCTGAAGAGCTAATTTATCTCAGCCTTTGTTAGAGGAAACCTTGCTAAAACGTATCGACATTTTGTTGGCTCAGTAATATAGAATTCAGTCTGTCTTTGAGTATCATGCAGTATGTGTTATGGTCATTGTTTCTCATCATACAGATCTATAAAACTGTAAGGTTTAACATGTATGTGCTGATCTTGGGACATATCCTGTCTGTTGTTTAAAACAAAATTTTTTTTAACAACAATTTTTGTTGTCTTTTCCTGCTTTCTTCAAAAAGTGAAAGGCAAGATGCATTTTGGTTTATATTAATTTGGATTTGTTTGTATTGGGCTCTAGGGTGTTGTAAGGTGAGGAGCTGGGTCTCCTATTCCTGGTAAACCCCTAACATGAGCCTTCCAAGTGACAGGACTACCAATCAGCTCTTCATGAAGCTTCTTTTTAGGGTGAATTCTGTTCTTGTTTTCACTTTTTCTTTTCAAAACTCTCCAGATTCAACTGCAAATTCAAAGTCTCTTCCTTAGTACCAGTTGTCGTTGGCTCAGTCTCCCATTGATCATCTAGGTGTAGACTTCTCACTTTTTGAGTTAAGTACAAGAAAAGTTGAATGACAATGAGATTTCTGAGCCAGTCCCTCTCTTGTCCCCTTTGTATGTTCCGGGGAACAGAGACTAAGAACTTATCATTAAGCATGTAAATCCACAGATAAGAAGGGGTAAGAGCAGCACTAATGTTTATTGAGCATGTCCTTTTACAGACATTACTTCATTTGTTCCTCACAACAACCTAGGGAGGTGGACCTTCCCATCCCAGTTTTATATCTAGGAAACCGAGGCTCAAAAAAATTAGGTGAGTTTCAATGTGGTCATACTAGTTATAAGCGATGGACCTAACTTTCTAGGCAGAGCCAGTCTGAAAACAGAGGAGTGATAAAGGGATTATTTGCTCTTACAGATTACCCAGTCATTCCCTCCAGGACTAACAGGGAGCCTCAAGAGACTTCGTTCTTTGAAGAGCTGTGTTTTCCTCCCTGCCCAAGTCTGGAGATGGGGCAGCGGCCAGGGCCCCCTGGTTAGAGCTGTACTGTGTTTCTCAGCCTCTGATTGGCCCTCTTCTGGCCCTTGCTTCCACTGCCTCCTGATTCAGGTCAGATGCTGCTGGGTGCCCTAGAAATAACCGGGTTTCTAGCCCGGCATGACTCCCTTGAGCCCCTGGGCCCGCTAGGACAGTGCTTGCAGCACCTCTCCCCAAAGCTGTGTTTATTTCTATTATGTCATTTGCTTATTATAGGCAGCCTGCTAAGTGCCAGTTATCACCTCCCAGTGATTCCCTGCTTTTCTTCTCCTTCTGTCTTCCTCAAAGCTTTGGGGACTTTAGATGACAGGAACCTAGGAGGCAGCATTCTAAATAGGTTCCTTCTATATTTCTTCCTCTGGAATTAAGCTTTTCTGCCAATTTTCTCGTGGGGATGAGCTTTGTTATAAGCAGTCACTGCAAATGAGTATCCCCTCTTGTGGTCTAAGAAAGGAATGCCTCAGATGGCTGAAACGAGAGCGAGTTGGGGGAGCAGGACCTAATTGGTGCGCGTGTATATGTTTGTACATAGGGGAGGGTAGGTTTATATCTGCAGGGGCTGAGTACTGAGCTGGCAGCCTCTGCATTTTGGTTTTCTGCTTCCTTGTGACCTTGGCAACCACTTTGTCCTCTGAAATCTTTATATTTGGGTGCTGCTTTTGCACTTCAGGCTAAGAAATGCTCATAGTATGGCTATGAGACAATGAACTGGAGAAACTGCTCCAGATTCCAGGCTGGCGGGAGCTATAGGCTTGGTGGCAGGTCACTGACATAGCAGGCATTTCATATGGACGAGCGTGTCAAATAAGATCTTAGTCTTTCAGGCATCAAGGCAGTCTCTGCCCCCTTTCTGCTTTTCTAAATTTACCATGTGAAGGAATGGGACTGTTTTTCTCTACTAACACGTCCATTCCTCTGTCTCTATGCTACCTCTTGTAACTTCTACTTCATTGCTGTTTTCAATCATTTCCCCAGAATTGACCTGGTCACACCCGGGTCATCTCCCAAGATCCTATCATATCACCTGTGGGCAGTCCTACTTGACACAGCTCCCATTTTACCTTGTTCTGACTCAGAAACAGTGCAGGAGTATAATTCTCTACCAGGTATCAAAATGGGGCCTATAGAAGTTGTTTACTTCCTGGGATTGTCGTTGCTCACCAAAAATGTGTCAGCCTGTAGACTGTGAGGCTTTCTCTGGAAAACATTAGCAGAGTGGACTTTTACGGCTTTGTGTATTTATGGAAAGAATATAAACTGACCTTCATACTTCCCTCTCCTTCTGCCCTCTGTTGTAAGAGATGAGCTGTCTCTTGCTGACTGAGGGCGGTTCTCCCCAATGCTCTATAGTCCATCCCTTTCCACTTTTTTTTCTCTCTATAGCCCCCTCCCTCTCCTGAATCTTTTCTGTCCACTTTTCAACATACTCAAGTCTCTTCCATCTTAAGTTACCACTTATCTTTCTCTTTCACAATCAAACTTCTTGAAAGGACAGTCTATACACCTTGCGTCTATTTCATGGCCTCTCCTCACATTTCCATCTGTCTTCTACCTGAACTCCCACTCCATCAAAACTGTTCTAAGTGGGAAAGAAGGAAACCAAAGACTCAGGGACTAATAGTCTACATGAACAACAGCCTCATCTACCCTGAGAACAGAAGAACTAGATAGTACCTGGCTGTAACTACTGACTGTTCTGATCAGGACCACAATAGATGGATCCTGAAAGAATGGGAGAAAAATGTGGAACAGAACCTCAAATTCTTAAAAAAAAAAAAAAAACCCGGACTCACTGGACCACTTGAGACTGGCAGATTCCCGCAGACTAATGCTCTGAGATACTCTTTAAACCTTGAACTGAAACAAGTCCCTGAGGTCACCTTTTAGCTAAATAAAGATTGGCTCACAAAATAAAGAATATCACCTAGGAATATTGTGCTACTTTAAAAAAAAATCTGTATGGAACCAAACGGTCAACAATTACTTTAAAACACAGGTGAGAAGGTAAAAGTGTAGGGAAACTAGATTAATGAAAATGGAACAACCAGAGTGGAAATAACGAGAGTGTTCATGCATTGTGAATAATATAACCAATGTCACTGAATGATTTGTGTAGAAATTGTTGAATGGGAACCTAAACTCCTGTATAAACCTTCACCGAAACACAATGAAATATTGTTAAACAAACAAACAAAATTGCTCTAAGTGGTTCAAGGAAGGACTGCCTCCCTAAACCTAATGTACATGACTCATTCCCCTGTTATTTCACCTCTTGACACCTCAATACTGTTGACCAATCCTGATTTTTTTGAAAGGCATTTTTCCCTTGGCTTCTGTTGTATCGCACTGTCTTAGTTTTCTTCCCACCTCTCTGTTCATTCCTTTACATTCTCTTTCTTCTCTATCTACTCTTTGCATGTGGGAGTTCTTCAAGGCTCTGGCCTAGGCTCTCTTTGCTTCTTCTATACTCTTTATAGGCAGTTCTCATGGCTTTAGTGACTGTGTCTATGGGGGCTCTCAAATTTACATTTTCAACTCTTTCAGTTGGAGACCTTTCATCTCCAGATTCATATATTCACTTGCTTACTCATCTTCTCTACTTGCTATCTCACATATAACTCAAACTCAACATGTCCCAAACTAAACTAGTAATATAACCATCTTTCCAAATTTGGTTCTCTTCCAGGGCTCCCTAGCTGAACCATTTCAGTTGTATTTTGGTACTTTCTTCTTTCTTACTACCCCCCACAATCCTCTCAATTTTACCTCTGAAATCCCTCTCAGATCTCTCTGCTTTTTTGTTGACATCATCCTTGTCAAGTACTGAGCATCCTCGAAACTGTTTTACTTAGTTGTTTCATTACTGGTGTTTTTGTATCTACTTGTGTGGTCCCTAGGTGGCACAGATGGTTTGCACTCAACTACTAGCCAAATGGTTAACAGTTCAAATCCATCCAGCAGTACTACAGGAGAAAGTCCTAGTGATCTACTTCTGTAAGATCACAGCCACTGAAAGCCCTACAGAGCACAGTTCTACGCTGCCACACATTGCATTGCCATGAGTTGGAATCAACTCAGCAGCAATTGGTTTGGCTTGGTTTTTGTGCCCTCTTAGGGTCCATTTTCCACATAGTGAGCTTATAAAAATACAAATCTAATCATGTCTCGCTCTGCCACCCGCACGTCTCTGCTCAAATCTCTTTCGTTAACTTTGGTATATACCAATACCAAAATCCTCCCATGGCCTACACGGCCCTGTGTGACCACACTTGTGCTGACTTCACCAGTATTGTCTCTGCCCCTCTGCTCCTCATTTTCACTCGGACTACCCCCCACCTGCCTCAGGGCATTTGTATGTTTTCTTTCCTTTCTCTGAAATGCCCTTCCTTTTGCTCAGCTAGTTAAGCCCTGGCGGTACAGTGGTTAAGTGCTCAGCTGCTAATAAAAAGGTTGGTGGTTCGAACCCATGCAGTGGCTCCACAGGAGAAAAACTTGGCCATCTGCTTCTGTAAAGATTGCAGCCAAGAAAACCCTGCAGGGGCAGTTCTACTGTGTCACACAGGGGGCCGCTATCAGTCAAAATTGACTTGACAGCATCCAACAACAAGAAGTTAATCCCTACCAATTCTTCTGAGTTTCAGAGCATAGCTCTGGTTTTACTTCCTTAAGGAAGCTTCCTGAGATCCCAGACTAGCCCATAGACATGTACATCTGCTCACACACGTCACTATCACTGCCGCTCCTCTCTAGCACTTATTCATGGTCATAACAAAATAATCGTTTGATGTCCAACATTTGTCTCCCTGCTAGACCATAGGGAGGGCAGAGACTGTGTCTTACTCACTGCTATGTGCCCAGCTCTAGCACAGTACATGGCACGTAGTTGGTATCAGGATATGTTTATTTTTATGAATGAGTGACAACTGAGGTGGGGAGGAGACAATCAAGATGTATGCAAACAATGGTCTTCTTCAAAAGTTATCAATTTAGGGAATAATAGTTCATTTTTAAGTCTCATATAGTGAGATGATGTGGTAAAATATCTTAGTTTTAAATGTGAGGAAACTAAGGCCCAGGGAGTAAAATCATTTGCCCAAGATCATAGACTGAAATAGTGGTTAAGGCGTAACTCCTCTCCCCTGACTTTCAGGTTTGTACTCACTCTCCTTCTGCACCACCCCCTTCCTGCCTCTTACAGATCATGCCCTATATGTGTCCATCTCTCTTCTCCAGTGGCAAGCAGGACTCTGGAGTCTGGAAGGCTGGTTGCTTCCTCCTGACTTGAAGGTGAGGCAGGTAGGCGCCAGCCTGTCCCTGTCCCACACCTGTGGTGTAAGAAGTCATTCCACCTCCCCCACCTCAGTGCTCAGTATGAATGACGTGCTGCAAAGGTCTCTGAGCCAACGCCAGCCTCACCTACTGAGATGTGAAGCCCTGAAAGGAGAAAAACAAGGATGTGTTTCTTGAAGTAACTTGAGTTTCCAGTTTCTGGGTTATCAGAATTTGGGGGCTGGAAGCCTGGCGTAGGAGTGAAAGCTTCTGGGAGCCTGTTTTACGTCTGTTACCTATGAGATCACCATGTGCCCACCTGGATACCTCAGCTCTGCAACCTGATGATGAAGCGTGGGTTAAAGCCTGTGGGGAAGCCCTTCTTCAGTAAGCTGTCCCTTCCTCCATTGTGTTCACTTGACCACTTCATTCTAGTAGTTAAGAATTATATCCTGAAAGATTCAGAAATAGAAAGTTCTAGGCTGGGCGTGGCCACGGAGGGAACAGGATTCTTAGAATGTGAACCCTGGAATGCTAGTACCTTATGTTTCCAGTCTTACCTCACCCATTTTCAGTAATTTTCTTTTATTTAACAGACATTTGGAAACCCTGGTGGCGTAGTGATTAAGTGCTACGGCTGCTGACCAAGAGGTCAGCAGTTCAGATCCACCAGGTGCTCCTTGGAAACTCTATGGGTCAGTTCTACTCTGTCCTGTAGGGTCGCTATGAGTCAGAATCGACTCGATGGCAGTGGGTTTGGTTTGGTTTTTGGAACAGACATTTAATGAATACCTCTTTCTGTCCTGGGTACTGGGGACACAAAGTGAATAAGTCACATCCCAGTCCATGGGAGGTTCACAGTCTAGTGATAGATGGAACATTAATTTATTCATTCACTCGTTTACCAAATATTTGGCTCAGCTGCTAAACAAAAGATTGGATATTTGAGTTCACTCGAAGGTACCTTAGAAGAAAGGCCTGGTGATCTACTTCCAGAAAATCAGCCATTGAAAATCCTCTGGAGCACAGTTCTACTCTAGCACACACAGGGCTGCCATGAGTTGGAATCGATTCAGCAGCAACTGGTATTGTAAAAATACTGGGTTTATTTAACAATATTTATTGAGTTTCTCTTACGTAAACCCTGGTGGAGTAGTGGTTAAGTGCTACGGCTGCTGACCAGAAGGTCAGTAGTTCAAATCTGCCAGGTGCTCCTTGGAAACTCTATGTGGCAGTTCTACTCTGTCCTATAGGGTCGCTATGAGTCGGAATCGACTCAACGGCAGTGGGTGGTTTTCTCTTATGTGTCAGGATTTCTTCTAGGCACTTGGAATATTAGACAGACAAAAATCTCTGCCATCATGGGATTTACACTCAAGGGGAGAGAGACCAACAATACAAAATATACATAATAAATAAGTAAATTAAATAGTCTTTAGAAAGTGATAAACAGGGAAAAAGTGAAGGAAGGGGGTGGGTGGGCTGCAGTTTTAAACAGGTAGTTGAGGTAGACCTAGTTTACAAGGTGACATTAGAGCAGAGACTTGTAGGAGGTGAGGAAGTTAGACATGTGGATATCTTGGCGAATGGAATTCCAGGCAGAGGGAATAGAAAGCACGAAGGTAGACACGTGTCTGGCATATTTGGGGAACAGCCCACACTCAGGGAAGATTATTACACCAGAATATGAATGCTAGGAGGTGGGTCATTGGGGTCCATCTCAGAGGCTGCCTACCCCAGTCCTGAAGGAGGGCTAAGGAGTTTGCTAGAGAGAGATGAGGGAGAACTAGAAGATGGCACAGAAGAATTTTAAGGAAGACGATTTAGACTGAGGTAATACATGGGTAATGATATGAAGGCATGAAAATGCACTGTCTTCAAAGTAGTGGGAGATGTGGCTGCCAAGATAGATTGTGGCCGGATGGTAAAGGGTCTTGTATGCTATGCTGAGAAAGTTTTTTTGTTTTTTTTTTTAATTGTACTTTAAATGAAGGTTTACAGAACAAACTAGTTTCTTATCAAATAGTACACACATCGTTCTATGACGTTGGTTAACAACCACACGATGTGTCAACACTCTCCCTTCTCAATCCTGGGTTCCCTATTACCAGCTTTCCTGTTCCCCCCTGCCTTTGAGTCCCTGCACCAGGGCTAGTGTGCCCCTTTAGTCTTGTTTTGTTCCATGGGCCTATTCACTCTTTGGCTGAAGGGTGAGCCTCAGGAGTGACCTTATTACTGAGCTGAAGGGGCCATACTCTTAGGGCTTCTCCAGTCTCTGTCAGGCTAGCAAGTCTGGTCTTTCTTTTCGAGTTAGAATTTTGGCCTACATTTTTCTCCAGCTCCTTCTGGGAGCCTCTATTGTGATCCCTGTCAGAGCAGTCAGTGGTGGTAGCCAGACACCATCTAGTTGTACTGGTCTCAGTCTGGTGCAGGCCATGGTAGATGGGGTCCATTAGTCCTTTGGACTAATCTTTCCCTTGTGTCTTTAGTTTTCGTCATTCTTCCTTGCTCCTGAAGGGGTGAGCCCAGTGGAATATCCTAAATGGCTGCTCACAGGCTTTTAAGACCCCAGACACTACCCACAAAAGTAGAATTAGAACATATTCTTTATAAACTACATTATGCCAATTGAGCTAGGTATTCCCCGAGACCATGGTCCCCATAGCCCTCTATGCTGAGAAGTTTTGTCTTTACCCTTTGTACCACGAGGAGATCCCTTGAGGGCTTTTGTGTAGGAAAGGGATCTGACTGGTTTTTGGCCTCTGATGGCTGTGCAGGGGACAAATGGGAGTCAGAAGGGCCTGGTGACAGGGAGAACCTCCAGGGGCAGGAATCTAAAAAAGCTCAGTGAAGGGATGAAGTGGGCCTGAACCAAGGCAATGGCAGTGGGCACTGTGAAGGGGACCAGATTAAAAGATGTTTAGACAAAAATTAACAAGTCTTGGGGAGCCTCCTGTGAGAGCGCTGTGCTGTGACATCAGTTGCTTTGAAGTTCTCCACCTGGGTCACTGAAGGTTCTGAGGGGAGTCCGTCCTGGCATACTTCATCTGTGAAGTTAAGGTGCACATTCCTAGTTCCATATTCTGACAGTAAAGAAACTAGTTCAAAGCATTTTTAAAAATAATTTATTATTTTTGTTATTGAGAATATACACAGCAAAAACATATACCAATTCATATTTCTATGTGTACAATTCAGTGACTGATTACATTCTTCGAGTTTTCAACCATTCTTACCCTCCTTTTCTGAGTTGTTCTTCCCCCGTTAACGTAAACTTGCTGCTTCCTAGGGTTCCTATCTACTCTTTCGAGTTGCTGTTGTCAATTTGATCCCATATTCCATTGCTGTTGAGTGGGTTTCGACTCATAGTGACCCTATAGGGCAGAGTAGAACTGCCGCATAGGGTTTTCAAGGTGCGGCTGGTGTATTCAAACTGCCAACCTTTATGGTTAGCAGCTGTGCCACCAGGGCTCCTGGTCCCATATAGATAGATCTCAAAAGAGCATAATGGTCAAGGCAGATATTGTTTACTAGTTAAGCTAAAATATAGTTTGGTTTTAAGAAGACTTCAGGGGATATTTTTGGTTTAAGGTTTAAATATTGTCTTACGGCAGTAGTTTTTGGGGTTCATCCAGCCTTTATGGCTCCAGAAAGTCTGAAATCCATGAGAATTTTAAATTCTGTTCCGCATTTGCCCCTTTTGATCAAAGATTCTTCTACAGAATCTTTGATCAAAATGTTCTGTGATGGTTTCTGGGCACCATCCAGCTCTTCTGGTCTCACTGCAAAGAAGGTGGATGTTCATGGAGGCAGTTAGCCGCATATTCCATTTTCACTGCCTATTCCTGTCTGTAGGGAGCCCTGGTAGAGCAGTGGTTAAGCACTTGACTGCTAACGAAAAGATCAGCAGTTCAAACCCACCAGCTGCTCCATGGGAGAAAGATGTGGCAGTCTGCTCCCACAAAGATTTACAGCCTTGGAAACAGTATGGGACAGTTCTACTCTGTCCTCTTGGGTCACTATAAGTTGGAATCAAGTAAACCGCAACAGGCTTGGGTTTTTTTTTATTCTTGACTCTCCTTCTTCCTTTCTTGCTCCAGGTGAAAAGAGACCAATTGTTGTGCCTTGGATGGCTGTGTGCAAGCTTTTAAGATCCCAGGCACTGTGCAATGAACTACAAGGTAGAATAGAAGAACTAAAGTTAAAATTATTTTTTAAGTGCCTCCTGGGTGTGGAATCCCATTAAGAGTATTATTGAGAATGGAATATAGAGTACAAGGCCCTGTTCTTGAGGAGCCTTCAGCTTAGTTCTGGAAAGGAAGACATCTGCTCCTTAGATTTAGGACACTTTCACTCGGAGATGAGCAGGCTCAAGACTTCATGTGTCCTTGTCCTGCAGCAGCAGCAATCTGAGATGCTGCTGATTTCTGTGTGGGTCTTGGGTGAGTAGTGAATCCTTACGGTATGGTAGGGTTGTTGAGCTCCTTCTTCTGTTAGTTAGGCAGTGGTTTTCCTTCCTCCCTTATAGTCTAGAGTCCCAGGGTGGTGCAAACGATTAACACACTCACGTAGTTGCTAACCGAAAAATTGGAGGTTCAAGTCCACCCAGAGGTGCCTTGGAAGAAAGGCCTGGTGAACTACTTCTGAAGAGTCAGCCACTGAAAACCCTATGAACTATGGAAAACAGTTCTACTCTGACACATACAGGGTTGCCATGAAGCAGAGTCAACTTGATGGCAACTGTTTTTTGTTTTGTTTTGTTTACCACATTCCAGACCAGACTCTCAGGATTTCTGAGTTGGTTGGTGTCACCCCAGGTGGTTCTGGGCACCAAGCTGCCATTTGGCTAGAGCACTGCTCCTGGTGCCTAAGAGATGGACACATAGTGGTGTTAGTTTGTGGTGCCATTTTGCTAGGATCTTCTGGGGGAAGGGGAGGGTCAGATTAGAGGAGGAGAGCTGAGTGGCTCCTATGCACCAGAAGTAATAGGTACTGAATATGTACCAGTGCTATGTAATTGTTTTGCACACATTATCTCATTCAGTCCTCACAGCAACCCTAGGGGGTTGGTACTATTGCCATTATCCCATTTTTCATATGGGGAACTGAGACTCAGAGAAGTTAAGTAACTACCCAAGGCCACACACTTAGTAAGTGGCAGGCGTAGGCCTGTCTGACTTCAGAGCCCATATTCTAACTGTAATACTATACCTTCCCCACCTTCATGCTTCTATCTTTTTGAACCCATTAGTCTTATCAATTATCAGAAGATTATTTTCCCTCCACTGCTGAGGTAAATATCCTTTTCCTTTCTAGGTTTTAAGTTGGCATTTAATGCTGAGCCATCTTGAATTCATTGCAGTAGATGTGCAATTCATTCCGTTTTAGTTTTGCTCACAAGTCAAAGCTAGATTCTCCCAAGCCAGCTTAGATAAACATGAGCTTACTGTAGGGAAACTTAGAATGGTAAAGAGTAATGGATCACTTAGCAATTCAAGAATAAGTTCTGCAATACGGTTGAACCTTAGACTGGATTAGGCCCTAGTGGCCAGTACCCAGCTCAGTTTCCGGCATACAATTTGTGTTCAATAAATATTTGTTGAATTGATGCGGTAAGCAATTGTATGATCAGCTATCCAGTGAAAGGGGCCAGGAGCAACTGCAGTGGGACCAGAACCCTCCTGCTTTGTCTGAATTATGATTTGCCGGGCTACTTGAGGGATATGACAGTAATAACACTAGAGATTCATACCTGCTCGGGGCAGATCTCTGATTCTCGTGCGTCTTCTGCCTAGACTCTGAGCTTGTCCTCAGTGGCTGCAGCTAAATAGGACACACAGATGCCACACTGCCCATTGTATACACATTCCTATGTGGTGTTACCCACATCTTCTCATGTGAAATGCCACCAGAGAGTGGCAGCTTCCTCTGGTAAGACTGGTGGCTGTGAGTCCCCCAGCACTGGACTTCTGTGACTGAGATGCTGTTATGGAATAGAGAGAATGGGAGATCTGGGTTTAGGTATTGGCTCTACCATAGTTGCATGAGTTAGGCCTTAACCTTAGTTTCCTTTATAGATCAGGACTTGGTTTCCTGATCTATAAAGGAAAGGGTGTTGGGCCAAGGTTCTTTCTAGTTCTTGAGCCCTGTGAGTAGCCAAGTTGGGCCCAAGGTCTCAGGGAGAAGAAAAAGCTGGCCTCATATTAATCTCCTCTTGAAACTCACAGGTAAGTCCAAGCAGGTGGCCCCTTTGATAGAGGAGAGAGTTTTTAGAGGGGGAAAGACTCCTTCTCAGGGCTTGGATGGAGTTCTTCCCTTTTTCTCCTACCCTAAAGATACTTGGAAGTTAAGTCTGACATGACGACTCAGGACTCTTGAGGTACTGGAAGTGAAAATGCAGAGGAAAGACATGTAAACAGGCCTTTTGTTCCTCAGTGTGATGGCGTTGCCCTGACAGTGACTTCCCTGGCCATTTCAATGGCTCATCTCTGTTTTGAGCTCTTGGTCCTAGGCTGTGTCCTGTTTGTATCCTTTATGACTCTGGAGTGAAACGGACAATTTATTTTTCCCCAGTTGGAAGCGGAAGGTTGCTTAATATAAGTAATAAGGTCCTTGGAACTCTGCACCTTGGGGCCCATTAGCTGCCAAGTCAGATCCTTTTTGAAGCAGAAGGTACTACAGCTTGCACAGGATAGTTCCTGATGTACCTTTGAGCTGAAGTCCAGTGGTGAGGGGGTAAATTCGTAGTTCCTTCTCCTAGAGCAGGATTTCTCAACAGTGACACTATTGGCATTTTGAGCTGGATAATTCTTTGTTGTGGGGGTTTGTTCTGTGTGTTGCAAGATGTTTAGCAGCACCCCTGGCCTCTATCCACTAGATGCCAGTAGTACCACTCCTTCTAGTTATGATAGCCAAAAGTGTCTTTAGACATACCAACTGTTCCCCGGGGGATAAGATCGCTCCCAGTTGAGAATCACTGTCCTGGAACTACCACGGCACATACACCGGCAGTTTGTGAGGGGAGCTGGGCATGTGAGACCTGGGGTCTTTTTTTGTTTGGTTGTTTCATTGCTGACTCATTGAAGACTTTTGGGCAAGTTAATGAGACTATATACCCAAACCAAACCTGTTTCCTTCGAGTGGATTCTGATTCATAGTGATGCTATAGGACAGAATATAACTGCCTCTAGGGTTTCCAAGGAGCAGCTGGTGGATTCAAACTGCCGACCATTTGGTTAGCAGCCGAATTCTTAACCACTGCGCCTCCAGGGCTCCAATGAGACCGTATAGCTCTGTTTATTCACCCACAAAACGGGGGTTATCTATTTTCTTATTAAAAAAGTAATAGGCATTTACTGGAAAAAATTTAGAAACAGAAAAATATGAAGAAGAAAATTAAAAAAAAGATTTGTCGGCACCTTAACTGCCTAGAGAGAATTACTGTTAAGGTGTATTTTCTTCCTGTGTTGTATATTTTCTTCCTGTTGGTTATAGTGCTGCTATAAGAGAAACACCACAAGTGGGCGACTTTTAACAGGCTGAAATTTTATTTTCTCACAATTTAGGAAGTCTGATTGCAGGGCCCAGGCTCCAGGGGAAGGTGCTCTCTCTGTCAGCTCTAGGGAAAAGTTCTTGTCTCTTTTTAGCTTCTTTCTGTTCTTCAGTTCCTTGCCGATCTTCATGTGTTATGGCATCTATCTTCCCCATCTCTGCTTGCCTCTCTGTGCATAATCTGCTCATTTTATATCTCAAAGGGAATTAGCTTAAAACACACCCTACGCTGGTATGGCCTTATTAACATAGCAAAGAAAATCCTATTCCCAAATGGGATTACATCCACATCCACAGGAATAGGGGTTAGGATTTACAACACAAATTTTGGTGGGACACAATTCAATCCATAACAACCCCCACTACAGACACACCAAACTGGGATCATATTGTAATTTATGGCAAACCATTCATGGAAAGTGTGGTTTTTAATAGACATGTAGCAGGCCACCTTAAGAAGCCCTGGTGGCATAGTGGTTAAGCTCTCAGCTGCTAACTGAAAGGTCAGCAGTTCAAACCTACCAGCCACTCCATGGGAGAAAGATGTGGTGGTCTGCTTCCGTAAAGATTTACAGCCTTGAAAACCCTGTAGGGCAGCTCTACCCTGTCCTATAGTATTGCTATGAGTTGGAATTGACTTGATGGCAGCAGGTTTGGGTTTTTTTAGGCCATCTTATGGACATCCCCTACCTTATTCAGTCAGTCAACCTCCTGGTGTGGAACATTTCTTTACAGGGCTGCCCAACCTTGTACATTAATCTTCGTTTGCAACTCTTATTTCTTTAGGATAATTCCTAGAAATGAAATTGCGGGGTCAATGAGTAGGAACGTTTTTAAGACATATTATCAAGATGCTCTTTAAAACGATCGGGCCATTTTACACCAGCAATGTATGAGAGAGCCAAATGGTGGCAATCTTTACTTAAAAGCTTTCTTCAACACCTCAGGCTTCTGCTGAAGCTGTACAACCCACATTTTGTTTAGAATACTGCACAAGAACCCTACAAAACAGTGGTGGTTTGTTCTCATTGTGTAGCTGGGCAGAACATATACTGACCAAGATGAGTGATAAATGGTACATTTTATTATCTTTTTAATATTTTATTGTGCTTTAGGTGAAGGTTTACTGATTGTTTCCTATTCAACAATTTATACACAGAATGCCCCAAGACATTGGTGGCAGTCCCCTCAATTTGTCAGCCCTCTCCCCGTTTCCACCCTGGGTTCCCTGTTACCTTTCGTCCAATTTTCCTACCCCTGCCTGCCTTCTCATCTTTGCTTTTGGGCAGATTTTGCCCTTTTGGTCTTATATAAATTAATTGTTCTAAGGAGCTTGTTCCTCTTAGGTGTTATTGTTTATTTTGTAGCCTTGTCTATTGTTTGGCTAAGAGGTGGTCTCCAGGAATGGCTTCGGTTCCATGTTAGAAGCATGGTTTAGGGCCATTGTCTTGGGGGTTCCTTCAGTCTCTATCAGACCAGTAATCTGGTCTTTTTTATGGCTTTGACTTTTGTTCTACATTTTTCTTCCACTCTGCCCAGGATCCTCTATTCTGATCCTGGTCAGAGCAGTCGATAATAAAGTAGAATGTAGAATATTGTCTTTATGAATTGTTATGCCAGTTGACGTAGATGTCCCCTGAGTCTATGGCCCTCAGCCTTCAAGCCCAGTAACTTTGCCTTGTAAGGTGTTTGGTTATGTCTAGGAAGTTTCCATGACTATGCCTCCTGTGTGTTCTATTGTCTATGTTAATATACATGCAGCATCTACAAATGTGTCCTCATTTGCTGTGTTTGTTCACTTTTCCCTTCCAGCTGGTGTTCGGTTCAGTTCTTAAACCTTCTTTTTTGATGTTCAGGGTTTCCAAATTGTTATCTGCTTCCATTTCACTTTGGTTTTTGTGTCTTTGGTGCAGGGGGACATTATGGTGTATGAGACTAAGACATCATCTTGGCTCTGCCTTCCAGATGGTACATTTTAGAAGTATCGATAAAACTAAGACCCAATATTGGAGGGCTCTCAGCAGGTCACGCTATATGATAATGCCTTATTTTTTGCCCAAACCCTAGGAATGAGGCAATGTGTGCTAATGGCCCTTTCTAACTGGTTTTCTGAAGGGGTGAATGATTTTCAGAGCCTTTGAGTTCAGACATCTTTGCCATCTGGTTTTCTGGAATAGGCATCTAGTAGTCTCTGTAGAATACTTAGAGAGTTGCATCTGAGGTGAAGATGGCTAGAAGGAGTTATTGCTAGTACCAGTGCTTCCCTTTAGCTCCTTTCCCTGCACCCCACCCTTTTCCATACCTCCCCCAGGCTCCTGTATGCATTCTAGGCTGTGTTGCCATGAATTGCTTTTGTGTGGCCTTTCTCACCATGGTCTTGTTACTCCCACTTGGGTGATTGGGTAGGACTGTGCAGATAAGGTAATTGTGGCCCACCAAGGGAATTGGTCAGTTTTACCATCCCACTAGGCTTAAAATGGGCCATTCCAGAGGTGGGAAGAGAGAATCTCACCACCACCAAGGAAGAAGAGCCAATAGCTGAGGATGTCTTTGGGACCAGGAATCCCTGTGCTGAGAAGCTCCTGGAACCAGGAGACCAAAAGAGAGAGCTATAACTGAAGACTGCGAGAAGTGATGGCAGAGAAATGACAGCAGGACAGACTGGCAGGAGATGGTGGAGTGGGCTTCCCCTTTCATGACCACAGAGTGAGAGCTGGCATTTGGTGGAGGTAGGTTTGCTAGAGCTGAGTGCCTTGGGCTGAGGCTTATTGGTGGAGCGGGGTGCCTCGTGGTGCTTATCAGCAGAGCTAAAGAGCTTTGTAACACTTGGCCCGAACATGGCAGAGGCCAAGGGGCCAGAGAGAGGTGTGCCTGGTGGCACAGCTGAGAAGAGGCTGTCCTGATGGAAGAATTATATCCTGAGCGTTCCTGAAGTTGAATTTTAAGTTGTAACCTGTTACTTCCCTGATAAACCCCATAATGATGAGTATTGTCTGTGAGTTCTGTGTGGCCACTGCAATGATTATCACACCCAGCAGAGAAGTAGAGAGTGCCGTGGGAGGGACAGTTGGTGTCAGCGTTGGTAAAGATGGTGGAGAAAAGAGGCAGTCTGACCTCTGCCTCATTGGAATCAGCCTTGGGCTGTTGGTCTTGATTTTCTTCTTCCCCCTTGTGAAGTTAGAGTAGGTCAGATGCCTGCCCCCACAACATTTTTACATAGGCTGTCTTGGTAAAAGAATCAAGCTGAAGATATAGCTGCTCATCTTGACATGAGCCTAGATGCCTGAGGAGCTGGGGCTGGACTAGGCAGTAGAGTGGGCACATGATAGCTGAAATGTTGGCTCCATGCAGCTGTGGACTTGCCCTTGATGGCCCTGCAGAGAGTTTGAAGACTAGAAGCACCCCTGTGATGACTGTCTCTGTCCATAAACATAGTCACAGTGGGGATAGGAAGATAAATAGAGGCAGGTAGAGAGGCAGTTAAAGAGAGATGTTTTCAGACCAAGGGCTTGTAGCTTTCTTATGGAGAAAGACACTTGTCAAACATAAGTATAGCTCTACATGTAGAAGCATGACCAGCTGTCATGGATTGAATTATGTCTCCCCAAAAATATGTGTGTCAATTTAGCTGGGCCGTGATTTCCAGTATTGTGTGGTTGTCCTGGAAACCCTGGTGGCATAGTGGTTAAGAGCTACAGCTGCTAACCAAGAGGTTGGCAGTTCAAATCCGCCAGGTGCTCCTTGGAAACTCTATGGGGCAGTTCTACTCTGTCCTATAGGGTCATTATGAGTCAGAATCTCCTCGAAGGCAGTGGGTTTGGTTTTGGTTTTTGGTGGTTGTACTGCATTTTGTGATTGTAATTTTATGTTAAAGAGGATTAGGGTGGGATTGTACCACCCCTACCCAGGTCACATTCTTGATCCAATGTAAAGGGAGTTTCCCTGGGGTGTGGTCTACACCACTTTTTATCTCTCAAGAGGTAAAAAGGAAAGGGAAGCAAGCAGAGAGTTGGGGATTGCATACCACCAAGAAAGCAGCACAAGAAGGAGAAATGGGGTCCCTGTGCCTGAGAAGCTCCTCAACCAGGGGAAGGAATCCTCCTCCAGAGCCAACAGAGAGAGAAACCTTCCCCTGGAGCTGACACCCTGAATTTGGGGTTGTAACCTACTAGACTGTGATAGAATAAATTTCTCTTTGTTAAAGCCATCCATTTGTGATGTTTCTGTTATAACAGCACTAGATGACTAAGACCCTAGCCTATGCTCACAGTGCTGGGGAGTAAGGTCAATGTTGGGCCTGTCGTGTTCCTGGGGTAACAGGGCCTGGGGGAACTCTACCTTCTAGTCCCTGATCACCTTTCTCTGGCCAGTAGAATTGAAAGTGGAGGCCTCTAGTGAACTGTTAACTGATGCTCACTAATGACGATTTCAGACCTATCATCAAGCTGTTTTAACCTTTAGCTTACCTTTGTTTTCACGAGAGGAGCAGCTTAAGTGGAAAGAGAGGTATTTAAAGCTTTAGGGTCTTTGTTTTTTTTATTGCGGTTTAGGCGAAAGTTTACAGCTCAAGTTAATTTCTCATACAAAAATTTATACACATATTGTTTTGTGACATTAGTTGCAATCCCCACAATGTGACAGCGTGCTCCCCCTTTTCACCTCGGGTTTCCTATGTCCATTCAGCCAGTTCCTGTCCCTTCCTGCCTTCTCATCCTGCCTCTGGACAGGAGCCGCCCATTTGGTCTTGTGTCTCTGATTGAACTAAGAAGCACACTCACATATATTATTTTTTGTTTTATAATGCAGTCTAATCTTTGTCCTGAAGAGCGGGCTTCAGGAATGGTTTTAGTTCTGGGTTAACAGAGCGTCCAGGGGCCATAGTTTTGGGGCTTCCTCCAGTTTCTGTCAGACTATTAAGTCTGGTTTTTTTTGCATGAATTTGAGTTCTGGTCCACACTTTTCTCCCACTCTGTCCAGGACTCTCTGTTGGATTCCCTGTCAGGGCAGTCATTTGTGGTAGCCAGACACCATCTAATTCTTCTGGTCTCAGGCTGGTAGACTCTCTGGTTTATGTGGTTCTTTAGTCTCTTGGGCTAATATTTTCTTTGTGTCTTTGGTGTTTTTCATTCTCCCTTGCTCCAAGTGGGTTGGGACAAAATGATGCATCTTAGATGGCCACTCACAAGCTTTTAAGTGGAGTCTTCCCTTTTAAATCCTCACTTCTGGCCCGAGGGTCTAATCGACATTTTTGGTCAGACTCCACCCAATGCCACATGTTCTGAGAAGATACCAGTTTTATCCTGTTTTACAGGTAAACTGAGGGAAAGGTACCTGAAACTGTAGCAGGATGTTTAATCAATGGTAGATGTATAATCTTTTTTTTTAAACTTTTTACATTGAACTAATTTTAGACTCATAGAAAAGTTGCAAAAAATAGTGCAGCGTTCCTGTGTCCCCCCACCCAACTTCCCCAATAGTAACATCTTACGTAACCATAGTACAATTATCAAAAGCAAGAAATTAACATCGATACAATACTATTAACTAATCTATAAACCCTATTTGAATTTCACCAGTTTTTCCACTCATGTCCTTTTTCTGTTCCAGAATCCTATCTAGGATCCCACTTTGCACTTCATCATTATTGCTTCTTAGTCTCTTCTAATCTATAACAGTTCTTTAGTTATTCCTTATCTTTCCTGACCTTGACACCTTTGAAGAGCACAGATCAGTCATTTTGAAGAATATACCTCAATTTGGGTTTGTCTTTTTTTTTTTTTTTTTACTGGTTTCTTATTTATTGAAATTATGTTACGCATTTTTTACAAGATTACCACAGGAATGATATTGTGTTCTTCTCAGTGTATTGTCCTGGTGGTATTTACCTTGATCACGTGGTTAAGTGGTGTCTGCCGGATTTCTCCACATACAGCTATTACCTTTCTTTTATAGTTAACAGATATCTTGGAGGAGACACTTGGATACCATGCAAATCCTTTTTCTCCTCAAGTGTTTGCCCACTAATTTTAGCATCCACGGTGGTTCTTGTCTGCAACAGTTGTTTGTGGTGTTCGCTTGATGGTGATTTTCTATTTCCTTTTTTCCCTCTGCATTTATTGATTGGGATTCTACTGCAAGGTAGAGCTAGAGACAAAATCTTGATAATATACATTATTCCCTGATCAAGTCTTTATTTTCTATTTATGTAGTAAAAAAAAATATGTAGTAACTCTTACCAAATGTTATCTATTTCTTTATATCTCTGTATATTGGTTTCCTATTGCTGCTGTAACAAATTACCACAAATTTAGGGCTTAAAACAGCACAGGTTTATTATTTGACAGTTCTGGAGGTCAGAAATCCAAAAGAAGGCTTTCTGGGCTAAAATCAAGGCGTCCACAGGATTTCAATCCTTCTGGAGGCTCCAGAGGGTAATTTGTTTCCTTGTCTTTTTCAGCTTTGTGAAGGCTGCCTGCATGCTTTGGCACATGGCCGCACCTTCCATCTTCAAAGCCAGCAGTGTAACATCTTCCAGTCTCTCTCTGACTCTGACCCTCCTGCCTCCTACTTATGAGGACCCCGGGTTACACTGAGCCCACCCAGCTAATCCAGGATAATCTCCCCATCTCAAATTCCTTAATTTAATCATATCTGCAAGGCCCCTTTTGCCATGTAAAGTCACATATAAACAGGTTCCGTGAATTAGGATATGGACTATCTTTGGAAGGCCATTATTCTCACTACCATGCTCTGTTTCTCTTTCTGCCCTTCATAGAACTACATTTTGTTCTGTCTACATTTCTTTAATCAGGACTTCCACTGAAGTAGCAGTTTGTCTTGAGCATGGATTTTCTGATCAGTGATCTATCAACTAATTTAGGAAGAGACACTTTTAGCACTTCCCATGTGCCAGGCACCATGGCTGAAAAGGGGAGTTTATCAGCTGATGAGAAAAATTGTCTAGATGCCTCTTGTGATTTTCCCCAATTCAGTAAATGGCAATACCAGTTGTTCAGATAAAAAATCTGGAGCCCTCCTGGACTCCTCACTCCTGCTCTACATCCAATCCTTTTGCGAATCCTATAGGCTCTACCTTCGAAAAATATCCAGAATCTAACCACTTTTCATCACCTCTCCAATTATCCACTTGGCCCAAGCCACTATTATCTCTTGTCTAGTTTTTTTAATAGCCTCCAAATTGATCTGTCTGCTTCTACTCTTGCCTCTCTTCGGTCTATTCTGAATGCAGCATCCACAGTAACCAAAAAATAAAAACTAAGTCAGCTCATATGATTCTTCTGCTCAAAGCCTCTACTGGTTTTCTTTCTCACTCAGAGTAAGATGACTTAAAGGTTCATTTACATGCTCTGGCCTTGTTACCTCTCTGACCTCAGCTCCAACCACTCTCCCCTCATTTTTCCCACTTTTGTTCACATGGTCCTTGTTATGTTCTAAATGTGTCAGACATGTTCCTGCCTCTGGACCTTTTTATTTGCTGTCTCTTCAACTAGGAACATACTTCACCTGGATATCTGCATGACTGTTCCCTTACTTCCTTTACGTCTTCAGATATTACCTTCCCAATAAAGACCTCTCTGGCCATCCCATCTACAATTGCAACCCCCATATCTCTTCCTACTCCTCTTTCCTGTTTTATTTTTCATCTTGGCTCTTATCACCATCTAACATACTATATATTTTACTGGTCAATCTTGTAAATATTTGTCTCCTTTCAACAGAACTATAGGCTTCAAAAACATGCGGATTTTTTCTGCTTTGTTCCCTGCCATACCTCCAGTACTTGGATAAAAAAAAAAGCACCTCACAAATAGCAGGTACTCAATAAATATTTGTGGAATGGATGACTATTTGCTTTTGTAATTGAGCTATATATTTATTCTGAGACATATAAGTTTATGCTGTATGTTTGGATAGATAAATTTAGAACATGGCCTGTATCTTCAAGTTGCCTATAATCTGATTGGGGTAACAAGGTGCACATGTGTGAAAAGACAACTAATGGTATCATCGTCATTAACTGTAAGTATGTATTAAATACTATAAAGTGTAGGGCACAGGAGTAGGGACAAAAAATATGTAAGACACTGTCTTTTCTTTCAAGCTCTTCTAGCTAGTTGTGGTGACACAAAGAGAAACAAACTCTACTGGGTGGTTGAGCCAAGTGCCAAATAAATGGCATAGGCCCCGACAGGAGATCAGGGGGCAGTTCACCAGCAGGGCCTGCAACAGGCTTTATGTATGAGGTATGGAAAATTCAGGGAATTCTGAGAGGTCCAGTGTAGCTGTGTGAGGGTGAGGAAAAAGCTGAAGTTGAGGGTGGCAAAGTAGGTCACAAAGAGATTGTGAAGGACCCTGAGTCCTATGTTAAAGAGTTTGGACTTCATTCATAGGTACTGAGGAGCCACTGAAAAGAAGTCATTGAAGTGATCACATCTGATGGTGGTAGATACAGATTAGAAAGGACTGAAAGTGGGAAGAATAGTTAGGAAGTTCCTGTAGTAATCCAGGGGAAAGACAATGGAGACCTGAACTACAACAGAGGCTGTGACAATGAAAGAAGGGAACGGATTGGAGACAGAGTTTGAAGGGAAAGTTATACATCTAGGTGAGTAATTATGTGTGAGGGCAAGAGAGGAGGATCTATTGAAGATAATGCTGAGGTTTCTAATTTGATTAACTAGATGGCAATTCAGGGAACACAGGAAGAGTAGAGCTGGGGTTGGAGATGACAGGAGCAGTGAGGAGAGGGCGGACGGTGGTGGTAGAGATAACGAGGTCAAAGTTCTCATCCTGGTATAGAGTCTGCCTTTGACCTCATTGAGTTCCCTGATGTCTGGCTTATGTAACTTGTATGGCTGTGGGACCAGAAGAAACTAAATCTGTCCCCAGGGTTGACTCTTGGAGCTCCAGGTCAGAGTTGCTTCTCTACCCACTGCCTCCAGCTTCCAGTAGTGGTGTACATAAAGCCAATCCTGGAAGCAGAGAAGAAGAGGTGTGATACCAGGGGAGCATCTCTGAGGGCTTGGAAAGGAGCCAACAGAGAGCAGGAAGGAGGCTTGCAGTGCCTGGGAGCCAAGTTCAGCTCAGCTCTATTTTGGGTGACAACATTTACAATGTTCCTTCACCCAGAATCATTCCGCCTGCCTGCCCGCCTTCGGTGTTTCCAGCTGATGGGTTCTCACGCCTACTTAACAACTGGCTTGGTTCAGGGGCTCCCGAGCTCACTGACTGCTGCCCTTTAGTCCCCTCACAGTTCATTGGGATGCCCAAGTTGTCAGGGTAGCCAGAATGCTAGGCCTTGTCCCCCCATGGCTCTTGGGTAGGAGAAGCTGAAAGAATGGTGCAGAAGCTAAGAAGAGCAAAGAGAGGTGGTGACGGTAAAAGTCAGAGTTCTGGCACAGAGGTGTGTAGGCAATTGACTTATATTCTGTGCTTGACTTCCACTGAAAGACCAAGTTACTGAGAGAGAAAATGCTTGAAAATGAGACTATTTTGTGTTTCCACATCTCTTATCTAAAAACTCACAGCACGAGATTTGGAGTCTGCTGTTATCCCAGATTACCCAGTTAACTAAGTCTGTGGGCTTTTATAGGTCATGCTTGGGGCTCCGCTGATATCCTGGTGTAGAAGGGGCGATGGTCATTCTTTTATAGTTAAAAACTTAACAGTATACACACATTGTAGAAAAATTAGAAAATATATGGTTAAAAAGAAGAGTAAAAATGATCCATAATCCCATTATGGCTAACATTTTGATATTGTTCGCTTCTGAGTTTTTTTTTTAATTTTTATTATGCTTTAAGTTAAAAAAAAAATTTTTTTAAGTGAAAGTTTACAAATCAAGTCAGTCTCTCATACAAAAATTTATAAACATCTTGCTATATACTCCTAATTGCTCTCCCCCTAATGAGACAGCACGCTCCCTCCCTCCACTCTCTATTTTCATGTCCATTCGGCCAGCTTCTGACCCCCTCTGCCCTCTCATCTCCCTTCCAGACAGGAGATGCCAACATAGTCTCGTGTGTCTATTTGATCCAAGAAGCTCATTCTTCACCAGTATCATTTTCTGTCCCATAGTCCAGTCCAATCCCTGTCTGTCTGGCTTTTTTTTTTTTTTCTGGGTGTGTATGTGCATGTTTGTATGTGGCTCACACACACACACGCACACTAACTTTCCTCAGACTCTCTCTCATTGGATACAGATCGGGGCACACAGCTTAAGCACGGAAGTGAAGATGTTCTCACCCAGACTATATTTCCATGTAGCCTGGGTGATTTCCCTCCTGATAACTCTCCTCCTTTTTCAAAAATGAAATCATGCCCCTGTGAAGAATATTAGCTCTTCCAGGAGGGAATGATGTTTGGAGGAGCTCAGCATGGGCCAGTGTGCAGTGGGGAAAGAGACTGGAGTTGTATAATAATCTTGTCTCCTGAACAGTAGCTTCAAAGAGCTACAGAGCATTGGTAGAGGATTTTCAGTCCTTTCCCTGTTTCCATGGGACTTGCTGTCTAGGTCAGTGGCAGACTAGGTTTGCCACCCAGTTGAGCAACCAGGCTTGGTGGATGAGCAGAGCAACAGGCAATTCAGAGAAGGCTTTTCACAGTAACGAGACATTCCTTAAAAGGAGTTGCCAGGTTACCATGTATCTCTTGATCCATTTTGTAGCATCAGATTTCTACTGATGTTTTATCTTGGGTTCACCTGAAAGCAGAACCTGAGTCGAGGACTTGGATACAGATAGTTTGTTTGAGATGTGATCCCTGGAAGCAGGAATGAGGGAGCAACATGCGTGAGAATGAGGCATAAGGAAGAGAAGAAGCCAATATTCGGGGATATTGTTAAGGCTCCTACTGTGTGTGATGAGAACTCAATTCCACCAGACTTCCTGAGACTTGTACTGAATGCCTCGTGGAATTGTCTGCTCAAGGATGAGAGGCTGAAGCATTTGCCTTCTAGCTCCCATCCCCCACTGGCTGAGAATTGTCCTGATATGTTGGAGAAGGCACCAGGAGATTGTATTTTGAGACATGACTCCTCAGCTGTGCTGAAGTAAAAGGTGGGCCAAGGGAATGTGATGTGGGACATCAGAGGCTTCTGCTATATATGACTAGAAAATCTAGAACCCACCTTGGTTTCACTGATTTGAGCAAGTTCTTTCCCCTGTCATCACTCCTCTTCCTGTCTCTCCCTACTCCTGTAATTCTCTGGTCTTACCCCATATGGTAAAGTGGAGTGTCAGCAAAAAAGAAGAAGACCCTTAACGAGATGGATTGGCACAGTGGCTGCAACACTGGGCTCAAACATAGCAACAATTGTGAGGATGGTGCAGGATGGGGCAGTGTTTCATTCTGTTGTACATGGGGTTGCTATGAGTCAGAACCATTGAGTCAGAAGTAACTCGACAGCACCTAACAACAATACCCCATATTTCAAGTATTTGACTCTGGATGGTGGATGTTTGTTTGTTTTCAGCCAACTCCAAAATTCTGACACCCTTAGCTCATAATTCTTCTTCTTCTAGCATTGGGCCTCTTGAGAATTGAGATTCTCTACCTCAGGTGCCTTTGAGTTCTGCACTTCTTGCTGCATCCCAAGTAGAGATCAGACCTGGAGAAAGAGACGGAATGAGAAACGTAGAAGGGGGTAGAGCAGGCTTTCTTGAGCTGTAGTTCTCTGGCCTGGTAGGGCTCCAGTTTGGACATGAAGCAGACACTGTATGACTCTGGTCTGGGGTTGGTCTGCCAGGAGACCCTAACATAAGCGTACCTGAGTATACCTGAGCTGGAAGGATGAGTGATCCTCCAGAGCTTTCATGGCTTCTGGTTTTGTCTAAATATATGAGTGCTGACCACAATAAAGGCATTTCTGCGGGCCTTTGGGGCTTTTTTCCGAACCATATTCTGACCTTTTAGCTCTTTTGTGGGCAGCATTGGGATAGCTTTCTCATTTTTCTAGAGTAAAAACTAGAGACCTGAAGAGATTAAGTGATTTGTCCGGAAGCTGTGTCATTTTTCACTTGTGCCAGATAGAGCTAGAATGTAGGCCTTTTGACTTCTAATCTGGGTTCTTGACTTTCAACTCCCCACCCTATCCCCACCCCTGCCCACCAACACTGAAACAGTATTTTTTTCCTTGTTCTAACTTCAGACCTCTAGCCAGATTATCACTCTATGAAGAGAGGACCCATGTTTTATTTCCCACATACTTCATTTTGCCAGGTCAAGGCAGAGTGTTTAACAAAATTTCCTGATTTACCTACAGGAACAATCCTCAGAGCAACTGAACGCCAGGAAGGAGAATGTCTTAGCTATCTAGTGCTGCTATAACAGAAGTACCACAGTGGATGGCTTTAACAAACAAATGTGTTCTCTCACAGTTTAGGTAGCTAGAAGTCTGAAATCAGGCTGCCAGCTTCAGGAGAAGGCTTTCTACCTCTGTTGGCTCTGGGGGAAGGTCTTTGTCATCAATCTTCCCCTGCTCTAGGAGCTTCTCAGAACAGGGACCCCTAGGTCCAAAGGACACGCCCCAGTCCTGGCTCTTCTTGCTTGGTGGTAACAAAGACCAGCTTCTCTCTGCTCCATTCTATCTCTTGTATCTCAAAAGACATTGACTCAAAGTACAACCTAATCCTGAAAATTGAATCCTGCTTCATTAACATGAAACACTGGTGGTGTATTGGTTAAGAGCTATGGCTGCTAACCAAAAGGTCGGTAGTTCGAATCCACCAGGCACTCCTTGGAAACCCTATGGGGCAGTTCTACTCTGTCCTGTAGGGTCGCTATGAGTCAGAATCGACTTGGTGTCAGTGGGGTTTTTTTTTGGTTCATTAACATAACTGCCTGTAATCCTGCCTCGTTAACATCGTATACTCATTGCTGTCAAGTCAATTCTGACTTATAGGGACCCTATAGGACAAAGTAGAACTGCCCCATAGGGTTTCCAAGGAGTGCCTGGTAGATTTGTACTGCAGACCTTTTGGTTACCAGCCATAGCTCTTAACCACTATGCCACCAGGGTTTCCCATTAACATCAGAGAAGTTAGGATTTACAACAAATAGGATAATCACATCAGATCACAAAATGGTAGACAGTTATACAATACTGGGAATCATGGCTTAGCCAAGTTGACACACATTTTGGGAGGACACAATTCAATCCATAACAGAGGACTAACATTGGCCTCTCCCCTTGTAGGACCCTCGCCCATGTAGTCCCTTGGTCCCAGGCTCATTTAGAGGAGACATGTCCATGTGTGATAGACCTCATCCTGTGGACAGAGGGCTTGGAAGTTCCTCCTTCTTGGTAAGCAGGGTTCACCTGCCAGCTCTTCCTGGGAATTTGCTTTATTCCAGGACCTGCCAGGGCTAGCTGAGGGTATCCTCATTGACTACTGAGTCCTTGGCTCTGGAGACTGGTTTCCACCTATTTCTGCTCTTTGGCAGATGATACCCCCTATGGCAGAGCCAGCTCTACTCTTTCTGTCCTTCTTTTCGGATTAGGCAATGGTGTCTTTCCTTACCCTTTGGAGGCAGGTCTGTTTTTTTGTCTGTGTATCACCAACTTCTTCCTCTACTAAAGAGCTATTTGCAGATAGAGGCAGTTTATGCCTTAACCCTTTAGAGCCAGTGTTGGCAAACCATGTATCAGATGGTCTTTATAAGATCATTCCATTTATCCTGCTGCTCTTTGAGTGGGAGCCAGCACTTTGATTGTTTAGGGCCCAGGAGGTGAGGCAGGGTCAAAAGGGCATGCCGAGGTTTAGTAGCTCCTTTGGATGGGTGAAGGAAGGGTGGGCTTTGTTGTCTAGCTCCTCGTTCCTAGACTACCCATAAGCCCTAATTAAAATGAGAGGGTTTTTCCCTCCAGATTCCTTTCAGGCTTTTAAATGAAATAATTTGACAAATCCATTCAGTCCTAATCACATAGGTGGAATCTCTGGGTGGCATAAATGGTTAAGTGTCAACTACTAGCCAAAAGACTGGCAGTTTGAATCCATCCAGAGGCACCTTAGGAAGCAGTCATGGCGATCTGCTTCTGAAAGGTCACTGCCTGGAAAACCCTATGGAGGGGTTCTACTCTGTGCACACGGGGTCACCATGAGTCAAAATCGACTCGAGGGCAACTAACAACAATCACATGTGCGATCATTTACTGAGTGCAAAGAAATACTCAGTATGACCCTTGCCTTCGAGGAGCTTATGATATAATTGGAGAGACAAGGTGCACAAACTGGCAAAAGCCAGGCCACGCAGGGTTTAAATGCCAAAGGATAGGCACAACGGCTAAGCAGGACATCAGAGTACTTGGGAGGGAGGGAAGCACCTTGGATTGACCTGATCAAAAGAAGTCTTCCTGGAAGAAATGAGATTGGTATGCATCCTCAAAGGGATGACTACTTTCCTCATGGTAGATGTCACAAGTGTCTCCTTTTGGGGTAGGACTTTATGGCACAATTTTAGGATACTACTCACCACTAATAGCAATGTTAAATCCTGGGGACCAGGTTATTTAGTTCCAGGGCTAGATGTTCATCATGGTATTGTTTATAATAGCCCCAAATTGGGAACAACCTAAATACCCAACGATGGGGCATAAAACTAGACTATGGCACTTCATATTCCCCATATTGTGGAATACCATGCAACCATCAAATACCATTTTTGTAGAAGTATATTTATTGACATCAAAAAACACAATATATTATTTGGTTAAAAAAAAAAGTCCAAAATCGTATGTACAGTATTAACCTGTTTTATTTGTAACATAGTAAGCTAAAACATGTTTTTTTTTTAAACCTTCTTTTTGCTTATCCATTTTCTGATTTTTTTTTTTTTTGCTACCATATATATGCATTATCTTGTAGATAAAATAAATTCAGATTTTTTCCTCTTTTTTTTTTCAATAAGAGTTGGAATGCCCCGTGATACTTGTGACTAGACAGGTCCAGTGGAGTCACATGTCCCTTATTATGTGGGGATGATTGCCCGTGGCTCCCTCTGGTCTTCTTTTGTCCCTGAAAAGACAGGTAAGCTGGCCAGGGGCAGGAGGTATGGGGAGGCTGTTCTTCTCTGGTCCAGAGAGCAATGCCTGGGGAGGAAGCCTCTAAGTGCTCCCTTGTAGTCGTGAGAATCTGCATCTGTCCTAGGCACGTAGCACCTGGGGCTGAGTTGCCTCTGCTGTATATGTGGGAGGCCTGTTTTTGAAATCCAGCCTTCTTCATGCTTTGCATTTTAGTCAGGGAGTCGCTACTGCCCTCTGTCTATCTAATTACAGTGCTAGGAAGAAAAAAGTGCTTTTGATATTCTGAGCCTCTCCGGGAAAAGGTTATGAGACAGAGTGATAGAATCCATCTTTGTGCATTAGTGGGGGGGACCGGGGTCTCTGATCCCTGAAAGCCTTATTCATATGACCTATTTGGTCTAGACTCTGTGTCTGTCTCAGCAATAGCTGTCATATGAATGTCACATTTGGAGATTTGGGTGCTTCCTTTCCCTTCCCTTTCAACAGGTTTGAGATTAATGTGTACTATATTCTAATTTGAATGCTAATTAGTATGTCTAACACACCTCTTTTATCACATCATTTCCTAAATCTAAAACCTTCCATCTCCCCTCATTGCCTCTACACTCAAGTCCAGAGTCCTCTGCCTAGTATCCAAGGCCTTTCACACCCTGACCCAACCCACCTTTGTAGCCTTACTCCAACTACTCACCTTCCTAACCCTCGGTAGTTTAGCAGAGCCAATCTGTTTATTCACTGACCCCAAAGACATCTGCATGCTGGCTCCTGTACACCACCCTCTCTCAATGCCCTTCTTCCTTTCGTGGATCCCAGCTCTACTCTTCATTCCTAGGCCAGCTTAAGTCCTTCCTCCTGCAAGTCTTCCCAGACCTCTTGTGTGCATGGTGCTCTCTCCTGGGCTAAACCGTTTTACCACCTATGGTCTGTACCAGTCTGTAGCACTTTATTTGGCATTTTACCAAGGACTATGTTGTGATATCAGATATACTGAGCTGTTTAATTCACCTAGCATCCAGTGAACACCAGTGTGCCAGGCAAGTCTTGTGGTAGGTTCTAGGGAGATACGAAGCTGGATAAGTCACAGCCACATCCTGGAACAGTTCACAGTTGTTATTGAATAAGAGTTTGCCTTTTCATTTGTGTATGTCTTGTCTCCCCAAATAGATGATGTGAGAGGGAACTTTTCATAAGCCACAACAATTCCCTTTTCTGAACAAGGCAGAGCATAATAACTAAATAAATGTGGATATAGTCCTTGGGTTCCCTATGACACCCAGGGTAGGGCTGAGCGTACAATTACTATGTATTGTGTGGTAATTGTGTATGATGATGTAAATGAGTTCTTGGGGGTATTCATGTGTTCTCAACTAGACCATAAATTCCTTTAAAAAAGGAATCTTGTCTGTTCTTTTCATCTTAACAAGGTTGCTTTTATCATTCTTTCTTACAATAAACCCAGTATGTACTTGTCAAAGAAGTAAAAAACAGAAAATGCAGACGAGCAAGAGAACATGAATACGAGTCTTAAGTATAGTCCCACTTACCCAGCAGTGACTGCTGTTAACCCTGTGCTGTTTCCTTCCAGATCTTTTACTATACAGATTCAGCCACACATACAGATGAATTTTTTTAACAAAAATAAAATTATATCATGGACGCATACTCATTTTTTCAGCTTAATACGGTTTAAACATCTTTACCTGTCAATAGATATGTTCCTGTAATGTAATTTTTGATGCAGTGGTTCATTCAACAAATATTTATTGAGGACCTACACTGTGCCAGGCACCAATATAGGTATTAGGAATACAGCAATAAACAAGTCTTGCATAGAGCTTACATTATGGGTTAGGGTGAGGGGGGAGATGATAATCACATAAATAAATGAACAGGATAATTTCAGATACTGATAAGGGTTATTAAAAAAAAGTTTAATGAGAGTGACCGAGGTGCTACTTTAGATTGGATGGCTCAGGAAGGCCTTTTTGAGGAAGGAATTTTTGAGCTGAGACCTTAATGCTACTCAGGAGCTACCATGTAAAGATCAGGGAGTAAGCTTTCCAGAAAAGATAACAACTAGTACAAAAACCAACGCTTGGGAATAAACTGGACTTTTTAAAGGAACTATAAGAAAGGCAGTATGGCTGAAACAGAGTGAGGAAGAGAGAAAATTGTATAAGCTTAAGTATACAGTTAAGAGAAGTAGATAGGACTTTGTAGTGCCCTGCTGGGCCTTATGTTTTTGTTGTTGTTAGTCGCTGTGACGTCAGCTTCAGCTCATAGCGACCTCGTGTACAACAGAACAAAACATTGCCCCATCCTGTGCCATCTTCATTATTGTTGGTATGTTTGAGTCCATTGTTGTGGCCACTGTGTAGAGCCTTCCAACCTAAGGGGCCTATCTTCCAGCGCTATTGGACAATATTCTCTTGTGATCCATGGGGTTTTCATTGGCTAATTTTTGGAAGTAAATCACCAGGACTTTCTTCCTGGTCTGTCTTAGTCTGGGAGCTCTGCTGAAACCCATCCACCATGGATGACCCAGCTAGAATAGCTTCTAGCATCATAACAGCATGCAGTCCACCACAATATGACAAACTAACAGGTGGTAGTTGGGCCTTTATAGGCCCTGGTTAATATTTGGGATTTTATTAAAAGGTCAGTGAGAAGCCAAAAGAGGGAAGTGACTTAATCTGATTTGTTTTAGGAAAATCGTTCTCCATAATGTAAATTTACCTTATTAACAGCTTGAAAGAGAAAAAAAAAAATAATAATCATCTCATTAGAATCAAAGAAAACCTTTGATACAAAACCAACACCCAATAGAGGAAAACACCACAAAACAAATGATCTGGTATCTTTACCAAGTATATTGCAAGAAGGAAAAAAAAAAGATATGGAGGGACAAACTATAGATCAAAAGAGACCCAAAAGACATATTTAAAAATTTAGGCAAAACTAAATTATAGGGTCTAGAGATTCATGTTTAGGTAATAAAACTTCCAAAAAAAGTGAGGAGGTGATTACCAATAAGTCAAGAGAGTGGGTACTCTGGAGTGGGGCGAGACATGGACTTGCAGTGGAGGAGGGCCACATGGAGGGCTTCAGGGGTGGCTGATTTTTGTCTCCTTCTGTGGGAGATGGCTGCTTGGGGCTGTTTTCTACATGTGTGTTATTTTAGCATTAAAAGGAAACTTTTTTTTATTTTTAATCAACAACCATTCATGATAGAATAAAAGGGAACTTTCTTACCAGATAAGAATGACTATAAAAATACCAGAGCAAATACCTTGCTAAATGGAGAAATGTTGGAAGTATTCCCTTTAAAACCGGAAAAGAAACAAAAAGGCCCATTATGACTAGTGCAGAAAGACAAGAAAAAGAAGTAAGAGGCACGAAATTAGAAAGGAGTAAATTAAACTGTCGTTATTTGCGTTATTTGCGTAGAGAAACCGAGGTAACATACAAATAAATTATTTTAGAAATAATAGAAGAATTCAGCCAGGTAGCCAGATATGAGATTAATATGTAAAAGTAATTTGCATTTCTATACTCTAACAGCAGATTAGAAAACTTAAAGAGAAGACACCATTTACAATACTACCAGAGAAAATAAAATAACTTAAGAATAAATCTAACAAAAAGTGTACAAGACTTCTATAGCAAAAAGTAAACAACTTCATTAAGAGGTGTTAAAAAAAACCTATATAAATGGTGATACCATATTCTTAGAAAAATTTGATATCATAAAGTTACCAACTCTCCCCTATTTGGCCTACAGATTTCCATTAAAATTCCGACAGGATTTTCCCATGTTACTTAGTAGGGATTCTAAAATGTTTGCAGAAGGGCCCAGAATAGCCAAGGCATTTCTGAAAAAGATATCTGCCTTACCAGATACCAGGACTTATTATCAAGCTGAGATAATTGAAACAGTGTGGTATTAGCGCAGGGATAAACAAATTGACCAATAAAATAGAAAGCTCAGAAGCAGACTCACATAGATATGACATTTTAGCATATGACAGAAGTAACATGTCAAATCAGTAGGAAGTAAAGAAGGATATAATAAATAGAACTTGAAAAAAATGCATATGCAAAAAGGTGAGGCTGGATCCCTGTCTCATACTGCATGCAAAGTATCAACTCACTGGATTAAGGATTTATGTTTAAAAAAGCACAACTTTAAATCTCTTAGAAGAAAATATAGGTGATTATCTTTCAGAATTTGGGTGGGGAAGGATTTTTAAAATAAAACAGAAAACTATTGACTTAAAACAAATTTGGCCATATTAAGAATTTTTATATGTAAAAAGACACCTTAAAGAAAGTGAGGAAAACAATTTACAACCTGGGAAAAGATCTTTGCAATATACACAACCAGCAAAGGATTAGTATTAGGAATACATTAAACAAACCAACTACAAATTAACAAGAAAAGTACAAACAACCCAACTGAAAAAAATGAGCAAATGACAGGAGCAAGCATTTCACAGAACAGGAAACAACTATGATCAATAAAAATAAGAAGAGCTGTTCAACATCATTGGTAATCACAGAGGTGCAAATTAAGACCACAATTAGGTAACTCTTAGCACCCATTTGACTGGCAAATATTAAAAACGTGGATAATACCAAGTGTTGGAAAGGAAGTAGATCCACAAGACATTTTCAAAATTGTTGGTGGAGTGTTAACTGGTGACCAATTTGGAAAAGTAAGTTTAACATTCACATACCCTAAATTCTGCTCCTACACATAGATCCAAGAGAAACTCTTGCACATATACAGTAAGGGGCATGGACAAGAATGTTCATGGCAGCATTGTTTACAATAATAAATGCCTAGGAAAAACCCTAAATGCACAACAAAAGATTGAATCAACTAGGTCTGGAACCACAATGGAATATTATACAGCAATTTAAATGGATGAACTATGGTGACATCAACAATAGGCATGAATCTTAGCAATACATTAGCTGCAAAAAATATTGCACACCAAGGGAGAATGAAGAAAACTAAAGCCACAAGGGAAGGATTAGTCCAAAGGACTGATGGACCAAAACTTCCATGGCCTCCACCAGAC
This sequence comes from Elephas maximus indicus, assembly GCF_024166365.1. Taxonomy (NCBI): domain Eukaryota; kingdom Metazoa; phylum Chordata; class Mammalia; order Proboscidea; family Elephantidae; genus Elephas; species Elephas maximus. The sequence goes on along the minus strand of NC_064820.1, from coordinate 153,136,263 downwards.
TGAGTCCAGTACAACTACATGGTGCCCGGCTACCACCACTGACTGCCCTGACAGCAATCACAATAGAGGGTCCCAGATAGAGCTGGAGAAAAATGTAGAACAAAATTCTAACTCACAAAAAAAGACCAGACTTATTGGCCTGACAGAGACTGGAGAAACTCCAAGCGTGTGGTCCCCCAACACCCTTTTAGCTCACTCAGGAATGAAGTCACTCCTGAGGTTCACCCTTCAGCCAAAGATTAGACAGGCCCATAAAACAAAACGAGACTAAAAGGGCGCACGAGCCCAGGGGCAAGGACTAGAAAGCAGGAGGGGACAGGAAAGCTGGTAATAGGGAACCCAAAGTTGAGAAGGGAGAGTGTTGACATGCAGTGGGGTTGTTAACCAATGTCACAAAACAATATGTGTACTAACTGTTTAATGAGAAGCTAGTTTGTTCTGTAAACCATCTAAACTACAATAATATTAGAAAAAAACATTGCATACCAAATGATACTCTTTATTAACTTAAAAACAGCTTCACTAAAAATGTATATATTTAGGAATTCTTACAGGTGCAATGGCAATAGGAAACCAGTTGCTGTAGAGTTAATTCCAACTCATGGCGAACCCATGCGTGGCAGAGTAGAACGGTACTCCATAGAGTTTTCAAGGCTGTGACCTTTTGGAAGCAAATCGCCAAGTCTTTCTTCTCTGGGTGGGTTCAAATTGCCAATCTTTCTGTTAGTAGTTGAGCACGTAACTGTTTGCAACAACAAACAGGAAAGTGAGAGATTAAGGACTGGGGATGATGCCTGCCTGGCATGGGAGGAGGTAAGGAGATGGGATAGGTGGGGGGCAAAATGGTTAGACATAGGTTATTATCACAATCCTAGCTTTTACTTTGGTTGTGAGTTTGTAGGTTGTCATGGACTGAATTATGTCCCCGTGAAAATGTGTGTATCAATTTGGCTGGGCCGTGATTCCCAGTTTTGTGTGGTTGCCTCCATTTTGAGATTGTAATTTTATGTTAAACAGCTTTAGGGTGGGATTGTAACACCCTTATCCAGGTCACATTCCTGATCAATGTAAAGGGAGTTGCCTTGGGATGTGGCCTGCACCATCTTTTTTCTCTCAAGATGTGAAAAGGAAAGGGAAGCAAGCAGAGAGTTGGAGACTGCATACCACCAAGAAAGAGCTCCAGGAGCAGAGTGCCTCCTTTGGGCCTGAGGTTCCTGCACTGAGATGCTCCCAGACCAAGGGAGATGAATGACCAAGGACCTTCCTCCAGAGCGGACAGAGAGAGGCACCCACTTGTGGTATTTCTGTTATAGCAGCACTAGATGACTAGGACATGAGTGCTTACCACATTTAAAATAAGCAGCTAGCTAGCCAGTTAGCGAACTAGCCAGGTCTGGCTGCTATATAGAAAATGGGTTGAAGAAGGTAAAACTATAAGCAAGGTGACCAGTTAGGCTGTTTAGTAGTCCAGGTGAGAGGGGCTGGTGGTTTGTACCCGGGTGGTGACAGGTGAGACAGAGAGTAATAGGTAGAATCAGAATATATTTTGAAGATAATGCTAGCAGGACTAGCTCTGATGGATTAGATGTGGAAAGTAAGGAATATTCTATTATATGAAGCTACCACAATTTATCTGACAACCTGCTCTAATTATACACTTAGATTGTTTATAATATTTTTTTGCTACATGAAAAGGTCTGAAATGAACATCCTTGTAACTTAATCATAACACATCTTGAATTAATTTCTTAAATTCAACTTCTAGAAGTGAAATTGTTATGCCAAAGGATATGTACATTTAATAAAGCTTTTGATACATAATGCCACATAACCTTGCTGAAAGATTGTACCACATTTTCCCCCTCCAGCAACATGAGGCAATACCCATCAGAGAGGCTTGTTCTGTCCTTCTTCACCCAGAGCTCTGTATTCAGGGACAGCTCATGAGTGGTCCCATTGGCAGTTGAAGGCATTTGTATCTCTCTACTGAATTCCCTGTGGAATTATTTGTTGAGGTTGCTCTGCCTTCCTCTGGCCAGGATGCATATCATTCAGAGAGTATTGTCATGCTTCTTTCCTACAGTGGGCATCCTTAGTGCTTTGGACCCCTGCTTTGGGTCCTTCCCTAGAGCTTGCAGCCCAATACATGAGATGGCAGGCTCCCTGACCCCTGGATCAAAGAGATCTCTTCCCATCTTTTCTGCCCAGGATCTTCCAATCACATTCTGCCGTTTCCCAATCCCCAAGAGGCTTGGGAAATTCTAATAAACTCGGGAGTTTTTCTGAATCAGTTGGGTAAAGGGTAAGCAGGCATATAAAAGAATTACTTAATTCGCCAAGTTTTTGTCCAATCCAGTAGCCACTAGCCATAGGTGGCAATTTACATTTGAATTTAAATTAAACTGAAATAAAATAAAAATTCGATTCCTCAGTCGCACTAATTACGTTTCAAGTACTCCATAGCCACATCTATTGATATGTGGCTACCATATTGGACAGCACAGATGTGGAACATTTTCATAATCAAAGACAGTTCTTTTGGATAGCGCTGCAGAGGTTGGGTTACTCAGGAAATACTTCCAGGGAACCTTTTAGGTGTGGGGCTGGGAGGGTCAATTAGAGTGGGTGGAAGTTATTGGTATCAATTTGACATGACCGGGTAAATTTCTCCTTGTTGATCCTGAATTCAGTTCTCCTTATGTATAAAAAAAAATAGGTTCTTTTTATCTCTTCCTCCCTAAGCTTCAGCAAGGGACTTCAGTTCTGTGACAGTTACTTCTTCCCAAGGACTGTATGCACGTTTGTTTTATAAGAGAAGTCCGATACGCCAGTTCATGCCACTGACAGACCTGGGCCAGAGCCCTCTTCCTCCAGCGCACAGCCCTGGAGGGGACATCCAAGGAGCTACGACTGACATGCAAACAGGCTGAGGTTATCCCTGGGTTTGCGGTGGCCATGAGGAAGAACGTTAGCTAAGCTGGAGCCAGAAATTCAGAGCTCTTCCTCCCTTCCTGTTTTCTCAGTTTCCTTTTGTGCAGTATGAGATGCAAGAAGGGAGTGTTTAGGAGCGATGAAGCTTCAGATTTTGTACTCTTTTTACTAATCCTAGAGCTGTGGCCAGCCTCGACCTGTGTCCATACCCTGCTGTGAGAAGCAGCTCTTTCCAGTGCCCTAAAAATAGCCCTGGGAGCCCCAAATGCCATATTCTAGTCTTGGCTTGTGCACTGACTCATATATGACTCTATGTAAGTCACTTCCCCTCTCCTCCCAATGGGTCCTTGGGGGTGGGGGGAGGATAATGGCCCTGAGTCACCTCCCAGAAAGGAGCTAATTAGGGCTCACTGAGGCAGAGAGGTGGCAAGCTGAAAGGGCAGCGGAGGGAGCGGTTAGGGCTGTGAGGAGGGGCCTGGCTTTCACACCGCCTGGGAGGGCTGTCAGCTGAGATCTGGAAGCATGGACTCTGTGGTTGGCTTCAGAAGGTCTGTAACCTCCTTGAATTAAACAAGGTTATGTGGGTATACCTGCATGCATTTTTCTGGGGAGGGTCTGTAGCTTTCATCAGATTCTCAGAGAGCTAAGTGACCACAAAGGAAGTTCAGAATCACTACCCTAGGAGGTTTGACTCCTTGGCCCTGTTGGGTGCTAAGGACAGGAGATGCTGTTCCTGCCTGGGGAGAGACACTGAGGGCCAGGCATCCCCAGGAAGCCAGAGGACAGCTTTTCTAGGTAAAGTTTTTAGAAGAAGCCACATAGAAGGGTCTGGCCAGAAAGCACTTGATGCCAGGTGAAGTTGAACTGTGAGGTGGAGTTGAAATGCTTTTTGACTGATGAACATCTCCCATCCCCTACTCTTGAGGTCCATTCCTCCTGTGGGACTAAGATGTTTGGCCCTAGATGAGGTGGGTATCTGTGTCAGTGCACCCCAGAAGACAAGGGTGGGGTACCTGTGCCTGGGTATGGTGAGTTATACAAATCTCAGGCTGAAAGTAAAAGCATGCCTAAGTGATAGGAAAATAGTCATCTGTGGAGGCCGTATGGGAACTAAAGGGTCCTTGGGCTGGGTCTGAGGACACCTGGGCCCTAACTCTGCTGTTAACTCTGAATCACTTGTGACGTTGGTGGTTACTTAGCTTCTTTGTGCTTATTATGCAGTCTATAAAACAGGGCAATGTTACCTGCCCTAATACTGACAGGGCTGAAAAATCAAAAGGGTTTTAACAAAATGTACCATTTGTTAATGCTTTCTTATTTTGAAGGTAATAAATGCTTATGGTAGGAAATGTTGAAAACCCAGAAACATGCAGTAAGAAAAAGAAAACTCACTCACAATCTCATTATGCTAAAGTATATCCTCTTATAAAGTCTTGGTAGTTTTCCTTCCAAATCATTTTTCCGTGCATGTATTTACTTCTTCTTACTAGATCTTAATATTCATGTAATTTTGTATATTGCTTTTCTTACTTATATTATACAGTGATTATGTATCCATGTCGTTCACTGTTCTTCCAAAGCCTGGTTTTTAATGGCTGGTGTTCTGTCATTTGGAAGTACCAAAATTTATTTAATAAATCCCAAACTGAAGGATGTTTATAAGTTGCTTCCAAATATTTCAGGAATATAAATAATGCTAGGTTGAACAGCCTTATATATAAACCTTTGCATTCATCTGTCTTCCCTTATAATAAATTTTTAGAACTGAGATTACTAGGCCAAAGCATAAAGCTGATAATACTAAATACTAAAAAAAAAAAACTTTTTTTTTTTTTAATGTGTGTGTGTACATATATATATATATATATATACTTGACGGCACTGGGTTTATATGTGTATATATATAAAACCAAACAAAACTTGTTGCCATCAAGATGACTCCTAGCAAACCTATAGGACAGAGTAGAACTGCCCCATAGGATTTCCAAGGAGCGGCTGGTGGATTTGAACTGCTGACCTTTCAATGAGCAGTCGAGCTCTTACTGTGCCACCATGGCACACACACACGGGTGTAAGGCATTGATAAAAATGATGATGAATACCTGTGTTGTCGTTATATGTATATATCATTATATGAAGGTGCTCTGGAGGCACAGTGGTTAAAGCTCTTGGCTGCTCACCAAAACGTCAGCAGTTCGAACCCACCAGCTACCCCTCGGGAGAAAGATGTGGCAGTCTGTTTCCATAAGGATTTACAGCCTTGGAAACCCTATGGGGGGCAATTCTACTCTGTCCTGTAGGGTTGCCATGAATTGAAATCAACTCAACAGCAGTGGTTTGGTTTTGGGTTTTATTCTTATATGCCTACTATAACTGAGGCATTTCTGTGAATGTGAGGTGGGTGTCTCCATGATCCTACTGAGAGAAAATTTTGCAGTAGAATTAGTGCCTATTTCTTCCTTTTAGAATTGTCTTGTGCCAGGAAAATAAATCATGTATGGTAAGAAAGTTTTCACTATTAGAGGGCAGGGAGTTTAGCCAAGGTATCATTTAAAAAACAGAAGAAGCTCTTCCCTTAGTGTTTGGAACTCTGAGTTTCACTCAGTACCCTATATAAACCAAGACCAAACCCAGTGCCGTCGAATCGATTCCAACTCATAGCGACCCTATAGGACAGAATAGAACTGCCCCACAGAGTTTCCAAGGAGCGCCTGGTGGATTCGAACTGCCTACCCTTTGGTTAGCAGCCGTAGCACTTAACCACTATGCCACCAGGGTTTCCAGTACCCTATATAGCTTGTTAATAAATGAGCAAACCATAGTATTTCTGGGGCCACAGTGGCCTCACCCATAAAATCCAGAGGCTAATCCTTAACCTAGGAGTCCCTGGGTGGTAAACATGCTTGGCTACTAATCGAAAGGTTGGAGGTTCGAGTCCACCCAGAGCCACCTCAGAATAAAAGCCTGGCAATCTACTTCTGAAAAATCAGCCATTGAAAATCCTGTGGAGCACAGTTCTACTCTGACACACATGGGGTCTCCATGAGTCAGACTCAACTCGATGGCAACTGGTTTTGGTTAATCCTTAAGGTATCTAACATGAAGGAATATTGTAAAGATTCAATGAGATCCTGTGTATGTGAACTCATTGAAAGTACAGCAATGGAAGTAAAGGTTGTTCTTTTGCCCTCTCTTAATAATGAGGTTGAGGACTGGTGGAAGTAGAAGGAGGCTACAGAGAAACAGAGGCAATGAAGGGAGGTGTCTGAGGGACTGGGAGAGAATTGAAGTTGGGATCTGGTGTGGAGTAGTCTTTGAAGAGGAGCTGACTCAGGACCAGCCAGCCCACCCACTAGACTGAGCCTGCCTTGGGCTGGCTGTGTTCTTCGGACCAGTCCCAGACTCAGGGCACTGATGCCTCCCAAGAAGCAGAGACCTTTCTCAACTAGCACTGGAAGGCAGTTTTAGTGGCTAGTCTGGTCACACTCATAGCCGCCTGCTCTTTCAAATCTTAAGATAGGCTGGCTCCTGGGTCAGGATTTGGAGTGAAGAAGGGAGGAGGCCTCTCTGAGCCATCTGCTTACCTCCAGCAGAGCAGCTGTGAGAATCCAGAAGGAATATCCTGTATGAAATGGCTTCTCTCTGCCCACAGGAATTTGTAGCCAGAGACCTAGTATCATAAACAGAGTCTGTAGTACTGAGCACTCAGGGGTGAGTTAATCCCTCAGATGACAGGGCTTGGCCTGGTGGAGATGGGAGCAGGGCTGATAAAGCCTGATAAAGGAAGCAGCAAGGGGAGAGGAACTGCAGAAATGGTGGTATGTACCCCTCTGAAGGCTGTTTCTGACTGAGGCAAATAAGAGGTCACCCCTGCGAGTACTACACTGAGGGTCTGGGCCTCAGAGCCAGTCCCCAGCTCACTACACTAGAGGCAAGTAGGGTAACTTGAAAGGGGATGGGAGGATTAAAAAAAAAAAACCCAAACCAGTTGCCCTTGAGTCAGTTCCCACATGTAGTGACCCCATGTATGTCAGAGTAGAACTGTGCTTCATAGGTTTTTAATGGCAGATCTTTCTGTAGTAGATTGCCATGCTTTTTTTTTCCAAGATGCCTCTAGGCGTACTCGAACTAACAACCTTTCAGTTAGCAGCGAGCTCATTAATCTTTTGCACCAACCAGGGCCTCCAGGAGGAGGATGTTGTTGTTGTTAGCTGCTGTAGAGTTGGCCCCTGACTCATGGCTGTTGTTGTTTTTGTTAGGTGCCATTGAGTTGCTTCTGACTCAGGACGACCCTATGTACAACAGAACAAAACACTGCCTAGTCCTGCGCCATCTTCACAATCATTGCTATGTTTGAGCCCATTGTTGCAGCCACGGTGTCAATCTGTCTCATCAAGGGTCTTCCTCTTTTTTGATGACCCTCTACCTTACCAAGAATGATGTCCTTCTCCAGAGACCAGTCCCTCCTGATAATATGTCTATAATACATGAGACAAATTCTCACCATCCTCACTTCCAGGGAACACTCTGGCTGTACTTCTTCCAAGACAGACTTGTTTGTTCTTCTGGCAGTTCATGGTTTATTCAATATTCTTTGTCAACACCATAATTCAACTTCTGCAATAGTGCCTTACTTATCCCGGGCCTCTTCCCTTTCCATGTAAAGTTAATGATTAGTTTTTCCATCTCTTTAAAGAATGTTGTTGGTATTTGGATCAGGATTGCATTGTATTTGTAAATTGCTTTGGGAAGGATTGTGATTTTCACAATCTTGAGTCTACCTATCCATAAGCCTGGTATGTTTTTCCATTTATGTAGATCTCTTTTGATTTCTTGCAGTAGTGTTTTGTAGTTTTCTTTGTATAGGTCTTTTACATCCCTGGTTAGATTTATTCCTAAGTATTTTATTTTTTTAGGGACTATTATAAATGGTATTGTTTTCCTGATTTCCTTTTCATCATTCTCTTTATTGGTGAATAGGAATCCAACTAATTTTTTTATCTTTACCTTGTATCTTGCTACTCTACTGAATCTTTCTATTAGTTCCAGTAGTTTTCTCATGGAGTCTTTTGAGTTTTCTATGTATAGTATCATATCATCTGCAAATAGGGACAGTTTTACTTCTTCATTACCAATTTGGATGCCCTTTATTTCTTTTTCTTGCCTTATTGCTCTAGGTAGGATTTCCAGCACAACGTTAAGTAGGAGTGGTGATAAAGGGCATCCTTGTCTTGTTCCTGTTCTCAAGAGGAATATTTTCAGCCTCTTTCCATTAAGAATGATGTTGGCTGCTGGTTTTATATAAATGCCCTTTATTAGATTGAGGAATTTGCCTTCTATCCCTATTTTATTGAGAGTTTTTATCAGGAATGGGTGTTGGACTTTGTCAGATGCCTTTTGTGCTTCAATTGAGATGATCATGTGATTTTTTTCTTTTCTTTTATTTACGTGGTGGATTATGTTGATTGATTTTCTAATGTTGAACCATCCTTGCATACCTGGTATGAATCCTACTTGGTCATGGTATATTATTTTTTTTTATATATGATGCTGAATTCTATTGGCTAGAATTTTGTTGAGAATTTTTACATCTATATTCATGAGAGATATTGGCTTGCAATTTTCTTTTTTTGTGGTGCCTTTGCCTGGTTTTGGTATCAGGGTTATGCTGGCTTCATAGAATGAATTCAGAAGTATCCCTTCCTTTTCTATGTTCTGAAATAATTTGAGTAGTACTGGTGTAAGCTCTTCTCTGAATGTTTGGTAGAATCCTCCAGTGAAGCCATCTGGGCCAGGGCTTTTGTTGTTGGGAGTTTTTTTTATTACCTTTTCAATCTCTTCTCTTGTTTTGTGTCTGTTCAGATTTTCAACATCATTTTGTGTTAGTTTGGATAAGTGGTGTATTTCTAGAAATTTGTCCATTTCCTCCAGGTTTTCGAAGTTGTTGGAGTATAGTTTTTCATAATACTCTGTTATGATCCTTTTTACTTCAGCCACTACCGCCGTAAATCAAACGTGTCGATTCTTATTTATGGCAACCCTGAAAATTGTAAGGAAATAATTACTGGTATTTACCCTAGTATTAGGAGCAGTGGTTAAAATGCACTCAGCTGCTAACCAAAAGGTTGGCTGTCCCAACCTACCAGCTGCTCCTCTGGAGAAATATGTGGCAGTCTTCTTCCATAACGATTTACAGCCTCGGAAACCCTATGGGGCAGTTCTACCCTGTCCTATAGGGTCGCTGTAAGTTGAAATTGATTGGGTGGCAATAGGTTTGGTTTTTTATTTACCCAGCCTACCCCAAGCCAGGAGAGACAGAGCAGAACAATTCCAACATGGTCCCAACTCTCAAAGAACTTAAATTCACTGGGGAGATATGACTAGTACTCTGCTAGCTTTCTCCCAGCTCTTCTACTGGAGGAGACTAAGCTTGAAGAAAGTAACACTGTAAAATGCTATATAAGTGCTGGGTCACATGGTACAGGCTGGGAGTGCTGTAGGAGTGCAGAAAAGGCAGAGATTGGTGTGGGCTGAAGTGATTAGAACAGGCTTCACAGAGAATGGGAGCCAGGAACGGCCCTTGAAGGCTTGGATCTGCTGTAAAGAGGGGCAGGGGGCGGAACAGAGCAGCTTTAGTGCCAATCAGAATATGCCTCCTGGCTGGTGGTGAACGAGTAGGACTTGTGCAGGGGAGCTGGAGGATGAGCGGCTGGGGGTGGGAGCCGTGGGAGTGTGGGGAGGTACCAGATTGTAGATTGCTTTGAATTCCAGGCAGAGGAGTTTAAGCTTGACTTTAGAGCAGAGAGAGTAGAAAGAGCCCCTCGTGTGAGGAAGTGTGGGAGGCCATGCCTTGCTGATTACTCCCACTGAATTAATTCCTTTTTGCCCTTAGTGAAGCCTCCTGCTTAGGTATCTTCTGAGAGCAGAGCTGCATGGCCCCAAGCGTGCCCCAAGCTGGCACAGCCTTGGGAATGGCTGTCAAGCCTTTCCTTCGCTTGCATCACTTTTGTATGCCACTTACTTTCTTCATTCTGCTCCCCACCAGCGTTTCCATTAGGTTAGCAGGCTAGGGCTTCTTGCCACCACTAAGCAGGAGGAGGGCAGACATACATTGGTAAGCTGCTCTGGCTAGGCTCTGTACTGAGGTACAGAAGTGCACAGGACCCAGGCTCTGTTTTCAGAGCTCACAGACTTTTTGAGCCAGATTAAGTGATACATGCAAAGCATGACAGGAGTCTCCCTTTGTGGCAGCCTGGAGCTTCCAATGCTGAACTGTGTCTTCCTCTCAGCACCCTAGAACCACCGAGCCCTGGGTGGATTTCTAGGACCTGTCCCTTGACCACGTCCTTATTCCTGAAGAAATCCCTCATGCTGCTGTGCCACCTGAGTTAGAACCAGAACTTCAGCCTGGTTCTACACAGCCACCAAAGCCCGGACACTCTAAGGATTAGCACCTCTGGATGATGAGAAGGGAGTGGGCCACAGGGAATGCTCTGGGAAGCCTTCCAGAAGCTTGTCCCTGGCACTGCCCAGCTTGGTGGCCTGAGGTCCTGTGGGAGGGAGACCTGGGACAGGGAAGGAAATGACTGCTGAGAACACTGGTACCCTGCCCCATGGCTGTGTAGGGTGAGTCAGCCACAGTCTCCTGCCTGTGAACTCAAGCCCTAGGAGTGGGAAGACTGTTCCAAGCCACATCTGGGAGAAGGGAATGTTGAAGGAGCAGGGATGGCAAGGGAGCAGGGCCCAGCAGGCCAGGCTAGTTTCGTAGGCTGAAGCAAACTGTGACCAGTTTCTATGTGCTCTGTAGCAGCTCTCTCTGCCAGGCCTCAGAGCATGTACAGCGAGCCCAGCCTCAATCCTGCTGGCTGTATTCTGGGCCTGCATTTCTGGGTCAATCACACCACAGGAAGCCCCTCCTGAGGAGCTGCTGCCACTGTTGGTGCTTTTGCTAACTCTTCACAGGCACACTAACCAGGAGCTGAGGCTTAGTGTCTCCATCCCTCCGCCTGCCCCCTCTGGGAAGCATTAACAGAAACTTCTTCTCTCAAACCAGACTCCTGGTAGGGGGTAATCAAGTCAACAGATGCATAGATTTCAGCCATTTGGGAAAGAAAAGTAGGAGGGAGATTCCACAGGGATAAGTTGCTCCCTTGAAAGCTCAGAGAAGTTTTGGGGGAAGATTTGTAGTGGTAGGAGGAAAGGACAGGGAACAAAACTGGGTGGAAAATTCTGTATTGGAGCCAACTGATTGTACAGATCAGTGTTGATATTCAGGTTGAATCCATTTTGTCTGAACAGACAATTCCAACCACAGTCGGTTGGAACCCATGTAGGTGGCCCTGTCCTCCAAAGCCATTCTTTCTCCCACAGAGCTCATTGAGGTTCAGTGTGCTGATTGGCAGCTGGAGGACTCGGACTCTTCTCAGAAGGTGGATTATCTTCCTGTCTCCCACCCTTCAAGGCTATCTGGCTGGGGAATAGTAGGCATGGGCTGGGGGGTAGGGTATCTGTCCTGGGAGGGGACACACTGGACCCAGACTTGGGCTAGGAGCAGAGCTGGTTTGCTTGTACATTTCTTTGAGTCTAAAAGCTGGACTTTATTTTTAGGGAGCAAAACAAGGTATAAGGAAGGTAAGTTTTTTGGCAGATGCAGAGAGCATCCCATAAGTGGGACTGAATATCTTTGAGCAACTGCTTGGCTTGATCTGAAGCAGGGTCCCCACTTCCAGTCAGGAGAGAGCCAGGCTGCCTCACCTGAGTGTCCTGGCCCTACGACTGCTGAATTCTTCACAATGCGAGGACAGAATCTCATGGGCTGTCGTCACCAAACCATCTGTTTCCAGATGTTCAGGGAGTAGGAGGAAAGAAGAGGTGGTGAGAAGCAGAAATGCTATAGAATGTGATGATGTGGAGGGCCCTTCCATGGAATCTGATGGGCCTTAAGGTTGTTTTAGTTTTCTGGCTTTACCAAATCTCTTAGTTCCCAACAAAGTGATCTCACAGATAGTTTCTTGTATTACTTATATGTTACTGCATGAGAAATTACCCCAAAATATGGTGGCTTAAAAAAAGCAACATTTAATATCTCACAGTCTCTGTGTGTCAGGAATCCAGGCGTGACTTAGATGAGTGCTTCTAGCTCAGGGTATCATATGAGGTTGCGTTCAAGCTGTCAGCCAGGACTGCAGTCGTCTCAAAGTTCAACTGGGGCTGAAGGATCTGCTTCCAGGCTCGTTTATTCACGTATTGTTGACAGGAATCAGGAGATCTGCTTCCAAACTCACTCACATGACAAGCAATCCAAGAGAGATCCAAGATGGAAGTCCTTTTATGACCTAATATTGGACATGACATCCCATAATTTCTGCCATATTCTATTTGTTAGAAGCAAGTCACTAGGTCCAGCTCACACCCAAGGGGAGAAGATTACACAAGAGCATGAATACTAGGAGGCGGGGGTTATTGGGGCCATCTTAGAACTGCCTACCACTAATCTCTCATTTCAGCCTCACAACAACTTCATGCTCTGTTGTTGTTGTTAGGTGCCGTCGAGTGGATTCCCAATCCATAGTGACCCCATGTACAACAGAAGAAAACACTACCCAGTCCTATACCATCCTCACAATCGTTGTTATGCTTAAGACCATTGCTGCACCCACTGTGTCAGTCCATCTCATTGAGGGTCTTCCTCTTTTCACTGACCCTCTACTTTACCAAGCATGATGTCCTTCTCCAGGGACTGATCCCTCCCGATAACATGTCCAAAGTATGTGAGATATAGTCTCACCATCCTTGCTTCTAAGGAGCAACCTAGTCTACTTCTTCCGAGACAAATTTGCTCATTCTTTTGGCAGTCCATGGTATATTCAATATTCTTCTCCAACATTACAATTCAAAGGAGTAAATTTTTCTGTGGTCTTCCCTGTTCATCATCCAGCTTTCACATGCATATGAGTCAATTGAAAACACCATGGTTTGGGTCAGGCGCACCTTAGTCTTCAAGGTGACATCTTTGCTTTTAAAGAGGTCAACACTTTAAAGAGGTCTTTTGCAGCAGATTTGACCAATGCAATGCATCTTTTGATTTCTTGACTGCTGCTTCCATGGGTGTTGATTGTGGATCCAAGTAAAATGAAATCCTCGACAACCTCAATCTTTTCCCCATTTATCATAATGTTGCTTATTGGTCCAGTTGTGAGGACTTTTGTTTTCTTTATGCTGAGGTGTAATCCATACTGAAGGCTGTGGTCTTTGATCTTCATCAGTAAGTGCTTCAAGTCCTCTTCACTTTCAGCAAACAAGGTTGTGTCATCTGCATAATGCAGGTTGTTAATGAGTCTTCCTCTAATCCTGATACCCCGTTCTTCTTCATATAGTCCAGTTTCTTGGATTATTTACGCAGTGTACAGATTAAATAGGTATGGTGAAGTGATACAACCCTGATGCACACCTTTCCTGACTTTAAACCATGCAATATCCCCTTGTTCTATTCGTACGACTGCCTCTTGATCTATGTACAGGTTCTTAATGTACAGGTTCCTTATGAACACAATTTAACTGTTCTGGAATTCCCTTTCTTCACAATGTTATGACTATACACCTGGACCTCACCAGATGGAATACACAAGAATCAAATCAACTACATCTGTGGAAAGAGACGATGGAAAAGCTCAATATCATCAGCCAGAACAAGGCCAGGGCGGACTGCAAGTTCAAGTTGAAACTGAAGAAAATTAGAACAAGTCCACGAGAGCCAAAATACAACCCTGAGTATATCCCACCTGAATTTAGAGACCATCTCAAGAATAGATTTGCTGCATTCAACTGTAATGACCAAAGACCAGATGAGTTGCAGAATGACATCAAGGACATCATACATGAAGAAAGCAAGAGGTCATTAAAAAGACAGCAAAGAGAGAAAAGACCAAAATGGATGTCAGAAGAGACTCTGAAACTTGCTCTTGAGCATCAAGTAGCTAAAGCAAAAGGAAGAAATGATGAAGCCAAAGAGCTGAACAGAAGATTTCAAAGGGCAGAACAAAAAGACAAAGCAAAGTATTATAATGACATGTGCAAAGACCTGGAGATAGAAAACTAAAAGGGAAGAACATGCTCAGCATTTCTCAAGCCAAAAGAACTGAAGAAAAAATTCAAGCCTTAAGTTACAGTATTGAAGGATTCTATGGGGAAAATACTAAATGACACAGGAAGCATCAAAAGAAGATGGAAGGAATACACAGAGTCACTATACCAAAAAGAATTGGTCAGGAGGTGGCATAAGATCAGGAACCAATGGTACTGAAGGAAGAAGTCCAAGCTGCAATGAAGGCTTTGGCAAAAAACAAGGCTCCAGGAATTCACGGAATATCAATTGAGATGTTTTAACAACAGATGCAGTGCTCAAAGTGCTCACTCGTTTATGCAAGAAATTTGGAAGTTAACTACCTGGCCAACTGACTGGAAGAGATCCATATTTATGCCTATTCCCAAGAAAGGTGATCCAGCAGAATGTGAAAATTACCAAACAATATGGTTAATAACACACACAAGTGAAATTTTGCTGAAGATCTTTCAAAAGCGGCTGCAGCAGTATATCGACAAGAAACTGCCAGAAATTCAAGCCAGATTCAGAAAAGGGTGTGGAACCAGGGATGTCAATGCTGATGTCAGATGGATTCTGGCTGAATACAACCCTATGCTCTAAAAAACAGGGAGAATTATCCTCAGGCAAGGAGGCAAAGGAGCTGTAGAGAAGTACAGGGCCCTGATCAGGATCACAAAGCTGCTAAGTGGTAGATTTAGAATTTAAATTTGTCTGGCCTCAGATTTAGTGTTTTTCTCTGATGCCTTCATACCTATCAAACCCATTGCCTATTGATATTCATGATTTGAAGGAGGGGCAGACTTGAGCTGACTGAGCATTAGGGGCTTTGATGCTGGCTGACTTGCTGCGTGGTTCTTTCTGGCTATTTCCATATTCTCAGGAATATGGCTCGTTGTCATTCCTTTTTATAACAAGGACAACTTCTACTACTTTTTATTTTTTTAATAAACTTTTTATTTTAAAAGTTTAGGATATATAGAAAAATTGCAAAGATAATACAGAGGTTCCATATACCCCACACCCAGTTTACCTATTATTAACATCTCACATTAGTGTGGTATATTTGTTACAATTCATGAGCCAATATTGATGCATTAGTATTCAGATTTCCTTACTAGTTCTTTTTAATTGAGCCAGGCACTAAGATATATGTTGTTTTGATTAATTCTTAGAACAGACCAGGAAAGTTGGCACTATTATTACCTCTGTTTTACAGAAAAGGAAAAAAGGCACAAAGAGGTTAAGTAACTTGGCGAGATCACATAGCCATGTAGAAGCAAAACGAGGATTTGAACTATAGTCTTTCTCCCATGTTGTGCTCTTAACCATTTATGCTTCTCTTCCTCTCTCTCAACCTCCTATTCCTTTTCCTGTTTATATGGAGGGAATTATGCACATAGGAGCTAACATCTGGCCCTACCCCTAGGACCTAAGCTCATGAAAAAGATAAGAGCATGCCAGGGACTGACTGTGTTATTAGTGACCTCCTCCTTCAGCTTCAGCTTTCTCATCTGTGAAATGATGAGATTAAATTAATGACCCTGAGTCTCTTTTGGCTCTTTTTTCTGCAACTCCGTGAATCTATCCCAGTACCCAGAGGATTTGGGGGCTGGAGATGGGAAAATTGGGGAGGGAGTGGGTTCTGCTTCCCCAATCTCATTCCTTGGGAAATGAGCCTGCCTGTTTTGACCTTCCCTGCTTCTTCTGTAGATGGGTGTATTATAGCAGTCATCAGTAGAGGTGTGAATTGCTCGGCTGCCTCATCAAGTTAAGACCCCAAAGCTGTTGGTTCCGTGATTTGCCCATAACTGGTTCAGGAGTGTTCAGGAATAAGGCCTCTAGAGCAGCCACTCTGAGCAATGTTTTTTTCTAAAACGTAGAAGAAACCTACTCTTCGCCAAGCACAAGCACTAGACAAAGTATTTGTTTATCCATATAAAGTGGTGGGGAGGCTCTGAGGACTCCGACTTGTCAGGAATTCCATAGGCAGAGCCCCAGGGTGGTTAAGAGCATGGACTTCAGAGTCATAAAGACCTGGTTGGCATCTCACGAGCTGGTGGCCTTGGGCAAGATTCCCAACATCTTTCTCCATTTTGACATCTGTAAATAAGGAAAATATATAAGTAGCTACCTCGTGTTCTTAGGATTAAATACAATAGTTTATGTAAAATGCTTAATGGAACCCATAATAAATGCTAAATAAATGGTAGTTATTTTTTAAATTTGTTTTGAATAATTGCCTGAGTTTAATTTCAGCTTTAAAACTTTTTTTTTTTTTTTTTTCCTGTGGCTCTGAGTTCGCTTGCCCTGTTGGATTCCCAAGTAGCTAGAAAGCACGAAGCGCTGAGAAGCATGTTCAGCCCTAGGACATAGAGGGCTTTATTCTCACATGCTTAAGTGGGGAAGGGGTGAGGGTCTGTTGAGCCTCAGTAACTATCTGTCTTCCACCAGCTGCAAAAGAAGCCTTGGCAGGACTGACACAGCCCGGCCCTGACTGCCCCAGCCCGCCCAACTTGGTGCTGCGTGATATTCCCCAGATGGCCCCTGGGTTCTGGAGGGCCATCTCCCCTGTCTAACGAGGTGAGCAGGACTGTCTACAGAGTTCCTCCTCCCAGGCCTGGCCCCTGGCTTTTTGTCACCCCGCTCTGGCTCTCTGTAGAGAGGATGAGTGCTGCATTCTGGCCAGGCTGGGGTCCTGGACACCAAGCTCAGGGAGGGTAGTGAGGCCAGCCCTCCATGAAGGTGGAGGACTAGACCTGACTGGGCCGCAGAGCTGGGCCGATACCCTCTAGCCAGGGGTCTCCCATCCGTGCCTCTAAGGCCTTGGGGCCTAGCTGAAAAGAGAGGGATCTGGCTGTGAATTCTTGCAGTACTGGGAAAGGGGTTTAGACCCGACCTTTTTTTTTTTTTTTTTTTAGTTCCTTTTCACCAGAAGGCACATCATCAGAGGCTGGACTTGATTTTGATTCCAAGTCCATTGTTACCTGGGGTTAGAATTGACTGAGTGGACTCCAAGGTATTTAAGAATGGGGAGGTACAGGTACATTATGACTAGGGGTGGCCTGGACATTCATACACATGTAGTGCACATGACAAGTAGACATTTGGAACACACACATGAGGCACTTGTGTATCAGGATTCAAGAAACCTCTTTTCCAGAGGCAGATTGGCTGCCAGCCCACATCAGAGGCCCATGGCCCACGTACAGACCAGGAAATGGGTTTTCCAAATCCAGGGAAAGTTTCCTGCATCTGCAGAGCAGTTCCTTGGGCCTGGCTCCTCTGGGTTTAGGAAGGAAGTGGCCTGGGTCTGTAAGTTGGCAGCAGAATATACCTATGGGTAAGAGCCTCTGGCTAATGCCAGTTTTGAGAGCAGCTGTCCCCAGCCTTGGTGCTGAGACCAACTGGTCCTGAGGTTGAGTGGAGGATTAGCCCATTTCTGAGGTCTCCATCCCCATTGGAGAGTTGGAGAAGAGAGGTAGGAGTGCTAAGCACTAAGGAGGAGGAGGAGGTTAGATTTTTAGATTTTTAATAATTTAGGCTCTGACTGGCAGAAAAAACTTATTGGTAAATTATGATATTAATAATATATCTAATTGTGACCCAGGTCGACTGTGTGATTGCCTTGTTTCTGCCCCCAGCAATCAGGGAGCTCTAATTTCTCTTACCCTACCCTTTCCAATTTCTGGGCTAGGTGGCAGCTCACCATGCTCAGGTTCATGTGTTGCCAACTTAATCCAAATTCCCTTCCTTCCCGGCTCAGGACCTTCTTCCTGTCCCTGGCTCAAACAGACCAGTTTGGTTTATACCTTTGGAGCACCTTGCTGCCCTATGGTTTTGCGATGAACAGAGGCACTCCCGTTGGGAGTGGGGAGCAGGAGTAGAAAAGGGAAGAACCTTGGATCCTTACCATATGCCATAGCCTTTTGTGGCAGTTTTCTTGGTGCAATGGAAGGACCTGAGTGAGAAATTGGAATGAAACTATTTGGCAGATAGGGAGGGGTATAGTATCTAAGCCATGGGATCATTCCTCCTTAAAAAAAAAAAAAGTGAAGCTTTTTTATCCCCCAGACCAAGCAGGATCAGGGAGGGCTGGTTATCTAGGAATTGCAAGTGGTTCTTAGCTTTTCTTTAAACTGTTTTTTTTTTTTAATTACACAAGCACTTAATATAGAAAAGTTAGAAAATATGGGTGACCAAAAAGAAGAAAACAAGAACACTTATAATCTTATCACCCAGCAGCAAAACTGTAAACATTTTGGAGTAAATTTTTCCAGACCTTTTGCTATGTATAAAAACTGTTTTAAAAATGGAATCGTACTATACCTACTGTCTCATAACTTACCCCCTTTTGTATTTAAAAGTGTATCAGGAGCATCTTTCCATGACAATAGCTGTGTTTTTATGCATCGTTTTAAATGTTTGAATGATAATTCATTGTATGACTACAAACTAAAACCAAATCTGTTGCCGTCAAGTTAATCCCAATTTGTGAAGACCCCATGTGTTATAGAGTAGAACTGAACTCCAGAGGGTTTTCTTTTCTTTTTTTTTTTTCTAATTGAGTTTTTGATGAACATTTACCCAGCAAGTTAGGTTCCCATTTGACATTTTCTGCACAAATTGTTCATTGGCAGTAGTTACATTTATCACAATTTGTCAACATTCTCTTTAATTTATACACACAGCACTCATTTTTACTTTGTACTGTGCTCACTACATCCACGTTCAGTGCCACTTTTCCCATCACCACAAATAACAAGTTTCTATGGTCTAAAGCGTACTTTCCCCTACCCCTTCCTCTCCCAGGTAACCACCAATGAATATTGGTCTCTCTGAATTTATCTGTTCTTGTCTTCTTATAAAAGAGGAATCATACAGTATTTGTCCTTACATGCTTGACTTATTTTACTTAACATTATGCCCTCCAAGTCCATCCATGTTTTAATATGTTTCTCAGACTCATCATTATTCTTTATGGATTCATAATATTTCATTGTATATATGTACCACAATGTGCTTATCCATTCATCTGTTGATGGGCATTTTGGTTTTTTCCATTTATTTGCTATTTGGACTACAGCAGCAATGAACATAGTGTGCATATGTCTGTTCATGTCATTATTTTTAGATCTCGAGGGTATATACCTAGGAGTGGGATTGCGGGACCAGAGGGTAGTTATATTTCTAGTTTTCTGAGAAAACACCATACCATTTTCCATATCAGCTGTACCATTTTACAGTCCTACCAGCAATGGATAAGGGTTCCAATCTCCAGAGGGTTTTCTTGGCTGTGATATTTACCGAAGTAGATCACCTGGCTTTTCTTCCTTGGTGCCACTGTGTGGGTTTGAATCATCAAACTTTCAGTTAATAGTCAAGTGCAAACTGCTTGCACCATCCAGGGACCGTGTGTGAATACAGCCATACTTTGTTTTATCAATTATTTATTATCAGAAATTTAGGTTGTTGCCAATGTTTTGTTGTACCAGTTGTGCTTCTAGATAAAGTTGTTGTTTATTTGTTTTGCATATTCCTATTTCCTTAAGATGAATTCCCAGATGCAAGTACAGGGACTAAAGATATATATATTTTAAGGCTTTTGATACATATTGCTAAGCTAAGTTACTTTTCAGAAAGGTTCTACCAATTTACATTTTACTACAGCATAACGAAGTGTATCATTGCTGATGTCAGGGAATACCAGAAAGATATTTACCTATGTTTTATTGACTAAATAAAGGCATTCAATTGTGTGGATCATAACAAATTATGGATAACATTGTAAGGAATGGGAATCCCAGAACACTTAATTGTCCTCACGCAGAACCTGTACATAGACCAAGAGGCAGCCATTTGAACAGAACAAGGGGATACTACCTGGTTTAAAATCAGAAAAGGTATGCGTCAAGGTTGTACCCTTTCACCATGCTTATTCAATCTGTTGCTGAGTAAATAATCTGAGAAGCTGGATTTATGAAGAAGAATGGGGCTTCAGGATTGGAGGAAGACTCACCAACAACCCGCAATATACAGATGATACAACCTTGCTTGCTGAAAGTGAGGAAGACTTGAAGCACTTACTGAAGAAGATTAAAGGCTACAGCCTTCAGTATGGATTACACCTCAACATAAAGAAAACAAAAATCCTCACAACTGGACTGATAAGCAACATCACGATAGATGGAGAAAAGACTGAAATTGTCAAGGATTTCATTTTACTTGGATTCACAATCAATACCCATGGAAGCAGCAGTCAGGAAATCAAATGATACATTGCATTGGGCAAATCTGTTGCAAAAGACCCCTATCAGGACAAAGACCTCTATAATGTGTTAAAAAGCAAAGATGTCACCTTGAGGACAGGATTGAATTGTGTCCCCCCAAAATTCCTATCAACTTGGCTAGGCCATGATTCCCAGTATTGTATGGTTATCCTCCATTTTGTGATCTGATGTAATTATGTGCTGTAAATCCTAGCCTCTATACCTGTAGTTATGGTGACATTTGGGAGTGAGTTTCCATTATGTCAATGAGGCATGATTAGGCTATGTTAATGAGGATTAGGGTGGGAGATACCACCTTTGCTTCAGTCACACCTTTTATCTTACAAGATATAGAAGAAGAGAGAAGTAAGAAGAAAGGAGGGACCTCCTACCACCAAGAAAGAAGAGCTAGGAGCAGAGTGTGTCCATTAACCCAGGGTCCCTGCACTGAGAACCTCCTAGACTCAGGAGAAGATTGATGCAAAGACCTTCTCCCAGAGCCAACAGGGAGAGAAAGCCTTCCCCCTAGACCTGGTGTCTTGAATTTGGACTTCTAGCCTCCTGAAC
This sequence comes from Elephas maximus indicus, assembly GCF_024166365.1. Taxonomy (NCBI): domain Eukaryota; kingdom Metazoa; phylum Chordata; class Mammalia; order Proboscidea; family Elephantidae; genus Elephas; species Elephas maximus. The sequence goes on along the minus strand of NC_064820.1, from coordinate 153,115,395 downwards.
TGTGAGAGAATTTCTCTTTATTAAAGCCATCCACTTGTGGTATATCTGTTATAGCAACACTAGATAACTAAGACAAGGGCTAAAATAAAAAAAAAAAATTTAAATCAACATATCCCCGCTCCCTCCCCCCCCCCCCAAAAAAGAAATCAAACAACATATTGCATTGGGCATATCTGCTGCAAAAGACCTCTTTAAAGTGTTAAAAATCAAAGTTGTCACCTTGAGGACTAAGATGCACCTGACCCAAGCCATGGTATTTTCAATCACTTCACACACATGCAACAGCTGGACAATGAATAAGGAAGGCTGAAGAATTGATGCTTTTGAATTATGGTGTTGGCAAAGAATGTTGCATATACCATGGACTGCCAGAAGAGTGTACAAATCTGTCTTGGAAGAAGTACAGCTAGAATTCTTCTTAGAAGCAAGGATGGCAAGACTTCGTTTCATGTATTTTGGACATGTTATCAGGAGGGACCAGCCTCCAGAGAGGGACGTCAGGCTTGGTGAAGCAGAGGCTAGCAAAAAAGAGGAAGACCCTCAGCAAGATGGATCTACACAGTGGCTGCGACGATGGGCTCAAACATAACAATGATTGTGAGGATGGTGCAGGACCAGGCCGTGTTTCATTCTGTTGTACACAAGATTGCTATGAGTTGGAAACAACTCGATGGCACCTAACAAAAACAACAACACAGCATGTGAGTGCTCATTTCTGCCCTGCCTCACCAATGTTTTTTACCTATATGAATCTGATAGGCAAAAATGTTATTTTATTTTAATTAGTATTTAGGTTGAACATTTTTGTCTGTTTATTAGTATTTTGTATTTCTGTTATCTCTTTGCCTATTTCTGTTGAGGGGGTATTTATCTTTTATTGTTCTGTAAGGTTCTTTATATATCAAAGGTATTTACCTATAAACCCTTAAGAAATGTTGCATATAGTTTTTCCAGTTTATTGTTTGCCTTTAATTTTTTGACATTCTTGACACAGAAGATTTTGTCTTGGAAGAAGTACAACCAAAATGCACCTTAGAAGTGAGGATGGCGAAACTTTGTCTCACATACTTTGGACATGTTGTCAGGTGGGACCGGTCCTCAGAGAAGGACATGATGCTTGGTAAAGTAAAAAAAAAAAAAAAAGTAGAGGGTCAGCAAAAAAGAGGAAGACCCTCAATGAGATGGATTGACACAGTAGCTGCAACAATGGACTAAAACATAGCAACAATTGTGAGGATGGTGTAGGACCAGGCAGTGTTTCATCCTGTTGTACATAGGGTCGCTGTGAGTTAGAACTGACTAGATGGTACCTAACAACAATTTCCTTCTGGGTTTGGGCCATAACTCTTCCCTGTCATTCCTTGTGGTTGTAACATGGGGTTTGGGAAGAGAACGGCAGGGAAGTTGGCTCCTTGTCAGAAGCCTGCTAAGAATGGACGTGTGATGGAACAGAGGTCCACCCTAGTCTCGCTCTACTCCAACCCCAGCTGTTTAGATGTCAGAGAAATGGTTTAACATCTAATCAGAAATAGGTGCACACATCAAAGCTGAGGCAGGCAGAGCAGTCATGGAGAAAGTAGGGTGTTTGGATAAAATTTGATGGCAATTCCGGGAGTTTTCAGAGAACCCTTAAGGGCCTGTACATGCCATCAGTTTGGCCTCTGGGGTGGCTGAAGGCATCTGAGATGATCCTTTGTATCTTTTACTGTGGTCTCGAGGCAGGGCTGGATCAACTTCTTTTCTCCCCATGTTAGAGAAACTGAGGTAAAGCAAAAAAGAATTGATAATGATGTTGCAGCTGTCTTCTCTTTCTAAGGATACAAATCCATTAACTTTCAAAACTCCAGGAGGAAAAAAATTAGATTTGGAAACTGTGGCCTCATTGTTCCATCTGAAGCAAACACATGTATGAAAAAGTTTTATGGATAGTGCTAAGGATTCCCATCAAGCTTTCCACATTGTACTTTGGTTGAATGTAAAAATTAGCACTGCCATTTCTCTCTGATTTGGGGTTATTACCTAGTAATGAACACCATCTCAAGTCTCCTACCTGCCCACTGTCCCTTACTATACCTCCGCTCTTCCTTGCTGTCCCATCTCTGGTCTTTCATGCACAGGATGCATGCTAGAGAAGAACCAGATGGCTGCAGGTGTTCTCTAGAGAAGGAGATCAGCCCAGCAGGGGAATGTGGGGTTAGAATTGTTAGGGAGGGACCTGGAGGAGTAGGGAGATGGGGGGCCCTAGTACATAGACATGGAGGGTTGGAGAGACCTGGAGGGGTATGGATTTTGGGGGCCCTTGTACACAGACATGGAAAGTTGGAATGGGGAGTTGAATTAGAGCCTATGATCAGCCTCATCCAGGGCAGGACCCAACTAAGCCTTGCTGGCGTCTTCTGATGCCTCACTCTGTGTTTCTCTCCAGTGGACGTGGGGACATTGCTCCAGTCCTGGTGGTCCTATGAAGGTAACCCCTTTATTATGTGAAGTTTTATCAGCCTCATCTCAAAGGTCTAGCCATGTTCCCATACCTGATTCAGTGCCCATACCAGGTCATTTCCTCTGCCCTTTCCCTTTTTACTAGAACTAAGTAGAAATCCATGTTGTCTTTCAAGCCTTCCAAAGAAGGACACCCAACACCCTTGGTTGGTATCTTACTTCAGTGTTTTGGACCTTCTTGTTCCTGGAATGTTCTATTTTATAGCTGGCCTAGTCTTCTTGCAATATAAAACCACTATCTGTGGCATGAATTAGAAAATGTGAAGAACAGTTAGACACCCTTTTGTATGGCACTTTAGAGACTTGAAAGGTTATTAACTCTGCCTTTGAATTTTTGCCAGCACAATTAAGTAAAAATGATACTTGTAGAGTACGGGCACGATGTCTGACACAGAGTAAAATGATGTTGGTTGTTGTTACTGTTACTATTTATATTTTAATTCTTAGGTAATGATAGTACACCCAGTCTTCAATATTATTTAAGGTCATACATAAGTCAACTGGAGATACAGGATTGTTCCAATAAGGATGGGAAGAACACATAATATTTCCTTTGCCCTTCCTGCTTGAGAGGTAAATGTGGTCTAAGCCAAATGTCATCATATGTCATTTGGGGAGGAAGGGTCCTGGCTCAGTATCCCGCTAGACTCTAAAATCTTTGAGGGTAAGAAGTGTTATTCATCTCTGAACTCTCCAGTACCTAGCTAGCATAGGGCTGATTTAATAAATGCGTATAAAGGAAAGGTAGGGAGAGAGGAATAAACTGGTATGGAGTCGCACCGTTGGAAGGAACACTAGGATCCCTGTACAGAAATTGCCCATCTAGTTTCTCTTCCATGATCCTGCCTTGCTTGAGTGTGCCTATTGCCTGGTAGCTCATTCCCATTGAAGGTTGCCAGTGGAGTCAACTCTAATTAGTAGAAAAGTGTTCCTTCCAAAGAAGCAAAATTTGCTCCCCCTTAACTTCTAGTGTGATGTCTGTCCTTTTGAGCTACGCAGAATAAATTTAGTCCTACAGATGATAGCCCTAGAGATATTTGAAGTTAGCTATCATTCCTTATTTCCTGAAGCCAAATCTAGAAATTTCTCCAGAAAAGTTGTAGGAAACTCTGTGAATGTCAGGGTTATAATAGGTTATTAACAGAAGCCAGGCATGTTGGCCCTACCCTTGGAGGGTTAAATTAGGTTGGTCCTTTTCCAGAGTCTACTCCCTGGGTTACAAGAATAAGACTTGGGTCTGAGCCTCTGCTCCAGCTATTTCCCCTCTTTCCACCCTAGATCAGCCCAGCAACAGCCCCTCCAAGTCCCTTTATAGTTTACAGCATGTGCTAATCATTTGCTGGTACCTCGACCTTTCAGTATAGCATTAGTGGGCAAGGCTCTGGGGCTGGACTTCCTGGACCTGAATCTGCCAGTTATTTAACCTCTCTATGCTTCAGTGTCCTTGTTTTCAAAGTGAGGTTAATACCCCCTAGTTCATACCCCAAAACCCAAACCCATTGCTTTTGAGTCAATTCTGACTCACAGTGACCCTACAGGTCAGAATAGAACTGCCCCATAGGGTTCGCAAGGCTGTAATCTTTAATGAAAATAGACAGATACATCTTCCTCCTGCGGAGCAGCTGGTGTGTTTAAACCATAGACCTTTCAGTTAGCAGCCTAGCACTTAACCACTGTACCACCAGGACTCCTTTCCCTAGTTCATAGGGGCTTAAATTAGTTACATTTCTTAGTTGCAGTTCTCTAGAGGAGCAAAGCCAGTGAAACAGGCAGACGGACAGACAGACAGATAGAAACGTATTTCAAGGAAATGGCTCACACAATTATGGGGGCTGGCAAGTCCCAAATCTGTATGTCAGGCAACAGGCTGGAGACCTCTGCTGGCTCACAGGATTGTGGGGGCTGAGAGCCTGGCAAATCCAAAATCTGCAGGTAATGTGCAGACCAGAGACTTCTACAGGCTTACATCCCAGGATTCGTAGGTCAGGCAATGAGAGGAGGTCGAGAAAGAGAGAGAGAGAGAGCTCTGCCAGAACATTCCTTTATATTCTGGAGGCAGACCACACCACCAAAGAAACCCACTTTTCAGCTGATTGGTTGATCACGTCATGGAAAGTGATTACATTACATTATGGAACAGGCGGCTAGTCTGAGACTTATAGCCTAGTCAAGCTGATACATAAAATTAACTATCACATTCTTATAAAGCACTTAGCACAGTTCCTCACATATGCTAAGCACTCAAGAAATGTTAGCTGTTGTTATTATTATCGTTATTAAAATTGTAGCTTTTCTTTCTCATGCTGTAGAGAGAACTTTGTATAGAATCCTGCCTTAGCTCTGCCGAACATCCTGTGTGTAATTATTGGTTCATACTGCCCCTGGGGAAGGTTATTTCTCATTCATTCTGTTGCCACAGTACCTGGCATACACTGGGCACTGGAGAAATGTTTGTTTAATGAATGAAAAGTCCTGGGTTTGTGTTTAGGCTCTGCCACTTACCAGCTGTGAGACTTTGGACAAGTCCTTCAACATCTTGGAGCTTGAATGTTTTCATATGTAAGGTGAGAATTACATACCTCTCCTGGGTTTTGTAAAGATTAAGGGAGATGATATATATGAAAATCTTTGGTAAAGAGTCATTGTTTTTGTAGTTATTAGTTGCCATAAAGTTGATTCTGACTCATGGCAACCCTGTGTATAGAGTAGAACTACTCCATAGAATTTTCAAGGCTATGACCTTTCTGAAGCAGGTCGCCAGACCTGTCTTCCGAGGCACCACTGGGTGAATTCAAACTGCCAACCTTTCAGCTCATAGTTGAGTGCTTAACTGTTTTCACTACCCATGTTACCTTTGGTAAAAAGTAAAGCCCTAAAATAAAATAAATAAAAAGTATAGTAAAGCTTCAGTTCCCTGAGGCCAGGATCAAGTCTTGTGACTTATTCCCCCTTCATAGTATCCAGAGTGCCCTACACGTAGTAGTGTTTGTAAGTATTTGGTTGGATGGATGAATGAGTGGTTGGATGGGTGAATGAACTGAGCTGAATGACTTAGCACATGCGATTGTGTTTTCTAATCTGTCATGTAAGGAGCCCTGGTGGCGCAGTGGGTAAACACTAGTCTGCTTACCGTAAGGTTGGCAGTTTAAACCCACCCAGCAGTTCTGCAGGAGAAAGAGCTGGCAATCTGTTTTTGTAAAGTCTACAGCCAAGAAAAACATGTGAGGCAGTTCTCCCCTGTCACATGGGGTTGCTCTGAGTTGAAATCAACCCAATGACACCTAACAACTACAATCTGTCACATAAATGACTTTGTTTCTCCCAGACTAGGAGTCCTTAAGGACGAGGACCATGCCTTAGAGCTCTATGTCCTCCTCACCCTGGCCTAGCACAGCAGGCCGCCAAGGGGCTGAGTGGTGTTGCCTGGCTGCTGCTCAGCTGCTTGGGTTGATTATGTGTGCTCCAGAACCCTTCCCCCTGGCTTGACCAGGTGGCTGGTAGTACCTGCCTGAGCTCTGGGCTTGAGCACCTTCCTCTTCCTCCACCAGGTGGCAGGGCAGCCTATGCATCGGGTCCTGCACTGGCTTCTGGAAGGAGCCTCCTCCTCCTCCTGGGCTGGGGCAACAAGAAGAGCCTAACCAAGCTAGTTTTCTACCCAGATTTCACCAGGCCTCTTGTCTGGAGCCTGTAGCTGGGTGACTTTAGAGGACTTCTGCTTCCCTCCCCTCTTAGGACCAGCTGATGGCTCTGCTGCGCTGTGGAGTGATAGAGCTGGGGGTATTGGCGGGCATGCTGTCTGAGTCCTGTACAACCTGTCAAGGAATTTGCCATGTTGCCGAGAAGAATGGAGTCCAGAATAGAGCCTGATGGGAGCAGGCCCCAGTGAACATTAGTTGGATGAAGATCTCCCAGTGCGAATGGCTGATTGATACTCCAGTTTGGGAGCTACCCCTCCTGCCCTTCCCAGCCTTCTTTCCTTCCTTCAAAACCCCTGAAGTCCCTGGAGGGATGCTGCTGCTGTCCCTCTGGCCTGCTTCCCTCCACTCTGATCTACCAGCTTTCTCTCCTCATACAACTGGTATAAAGACCAGTCACAGAGTCTGACAAAAGACCTATGAGGAGTGGTTGTTCAAATCCTGGGTTGCTCCTAAACTGAGCCATGTTGGGGCTCCAGGCCCCAGCCTTCCATGCCTCACCTCACCCAGGCCCTCTCAGCTCAGGGCTTGGACCCCACAAGTCCCCTTCTTGTATTCTGAGCCCATGCAAACTTTAATAACTTCTCACTTCCAGCTTCTTGCTTCCACATCTTCCCTTCTGACTCCTTTCTCAGTCTGATATACATGGTGATTCTGGCCCCAACTTTGGTATGCACTGGGATGGGGACTACCAGAAAGTAGGAAGGCCTGATGGGGGCTGCTAATGCCTGCTAGAAAAGCAGAAGCTATTCCCCTCCAAGGGCTTAAGGTGAATAAAGCCTCCTCTTCCCTGGAGCAAAGCACTGGAAGGGACATGAGTAATCCTATAGTCCTGTTCTCATTCTGTAGGTTAGAAATCAAGGGCCGGGGCTAAAGGAGTTACCAAAGTTACCCAATAGCATCAATGCCATGGTGGCAGAGTTTTGACTAGAGCTCAAGCCTTCTAAATTTCAAATGAGGCTGCTGAAGTGCCTTAAGTTACCAGCCTCTCCTTGCGTCTCTGCTTCCCCTCACCTGCCACCAACTACTCTTTCCTGGTGCCACCTTCTGGGTGCACAGCAGCAGCATCTTCATCAACTTTTGTTGTCTGACCTCGTGAGAGGGTACTCTTGGCCACCTGTGCTAGCTTAGCCTGTATGGGCTGCAGGATGTGGCGGCAGGGATAGGGGATTTTTTCATCAGTCAGGAGACTCTTTTAGGAGGGGGAATGTTATGTGTATCCTGAGAGTTACTGAATGGATTTTCTATTCCTCTGCCCAGGAGTGCTTCTTAGGTATCTACTATGTGTCCAGGATTGAGACAAGAGATCAGTAGTAATGGTGCCTGGAATCTAGGGATTGGATTAGCCCTCAATAGCTTTTATGAATCTCATGATCCTTGTCTCCTTTTTCTGTCAAAATGACCCTACCCCTGTGGGCCAGGCAGTATGGAGGCCCCTCACACATGGTTCCCACGTAACCGGCATGTTGGGCCTCCTGATCTTCCCCTGGTGTTATCTCTGGGAGCAAGGGGAAAGCAAGTATCTATTGACCTGGAGCTGCTGGGGACCCTGCATGCAGGATCTGCTCTCTGGCCTCCTTCTGAGCAGATCCCACACTCTACTGACCATTCATTAGGGATGGAGGAAGGGCCACTCACCTTCTGCCTCAGCAGGGATGCTCTGAGCTTCCTTTTTAAGTACTCACTTTGAGGAATAAGGTGCACCTGATCCAAGCCATGGTATTTTCAGTCACCATATATGCACGCAAAAGCTGGACAATGAATAAGAAAGACCGAGGAAGAATTGATGCCTTTGAATCGTGGTGTTGGTGAAGAATATTGACTATACCATGGACTGCCAGAAGAATGAACGAGTCTGTCTTGGAAGAAGTACAGCCAAAGTGCGCCTTGGAAGTGAGGATGGCAAGACTTTGTCTTGCATCCTTTGGACATGTTATCAGGAGGGACCAGTCCCTAGAGAAGGACATCATTCTTGGTAAGGGTCAGTAAAAAAGAGTAAAACCCTGGATGAGATGGATTTACAAAGTGGCTGCAACAATGGACTCCAACATAGCAACAATTGTGAGAATGGTGCAGGACTGGGCAGTGTTTCATTCCGTTGTACGTAGGGTCACTATGAGGTGGACCCAACTCAACGGCACCTAAAAACAACAGAGAGCTTTCTAAATCACAAGCTAGGATCTCTTTACTTTTCTAGTACAGCCCTTCAGTGGCTCCACACAGTTTTCAGGCCCCCCAGGTCCTCCTGCTTGCCTTCCCAGCCTCCTCTCTCAGCATTTTCCTCACCATCAGTAGCCAAACAGAATTTCCTTTCTCTCTGTTTAAGTCACAGTCTCTCTCACTTCTAGACTCCCGCGTATCCTAATCCTTTTTGTGAAATCCTCTTCTCTTCTGCTTCTCCTCCCCCTACCGTTGATGGCTAATCCACACAGCCACATAGAGCTCATCTGAGATATTGCTCCTCTGGGAAGCCTTCCCAGCTCCCTAAGACTTACCTGTCCGGTGACACTTGTCAGACTGAGTTGTAGTTATATGTTTCCTAGTTTGCCCTCCTTACCAAAGCTCCTTGAAAGAAGGGGCCAGACTTGTTTTATTGCACACAGGCATCCTCACTTCCCAATGCAGGACCCGTCACCTAACGGGTGCTTGGTATGAGTTTGCAGAATGTGGCATGTGCGGATGGTGGATGGGAGGGCAGGTAGACCTGCCATGCAGAACTTCCTGCCACTTTGGATCAGGATGCTCTGAGTCTTTCAGTACTTCACTCCTGTGTTTCTGGGACAATGGAGTACAGATTACAGAGGTTCTGTGGACAGAGACCATTCATTCATTTGACCAATATTCCTGAGTCTTTCTTATGTGCCAAGTACTGTGCTGGCACTGGGGATACCACAGACGTGGTCCCTCACCTTGTGGAGCTTATTACAAATAATAAATTAGCAAATATAACAATAAGTACACATTGCGATACATCCTAGAGAAGAAATGAGTAGGGTGATATAACAGAATAGCAGAAGGTCCATGCCTACAAGTCCCTCTCCCCTGTGGCTGAGAGGTCTTTTCCTCTGCTGGGCTTACCTCAGTTGCCCATTCCAACTTTGGCAATTGTTGTACTGATAACCACTCCTAAGAGCTTTTCCTTTTAGTACTGACTGTGGCTGGGATAAAGGCCTCTACAGGTGGAAAGTGGGTATGTGCGGGCAGAAGGCGTAGCTCCTTTCTGGGCTGTACCTGGAGAGGCCTCAGGGGGCCAGGACTTACCAGTAGAACTGGTGGAGTCCTTCTCTCCAGGGCCTGCTTGGGTAAAAGGGGGTAAAATGTTCAGTGTCTGTTTTTATATTGGGGTGTCAGCAGGAACAGAACTGGGTGGGTGGCATGAAAGCCGTAGCTTCTTGCTGGGGCCTGGAGCTGCTGTCCTCACCTTTCAGGGGGATTATATCACTCTGCTCTTCTGCGCAGACTGGGCCGGGGAAGGCAGTGCCCCCAGCTCTATCGGGAGCTATGTTGGTGTGGGCCATTCTCTCCTCTGAGCAGCTATTTGCGTTCTTGAAAAACCTGTGGCTTTGGTTTGGGAAAACTCGTCTTGGGGAATTGGGGTGTCCCTCTAGGGTGCTCTCCTCTGACCCAACCTAGAGCATCATAAGCTGCCTTGCTTCCCCCACATCTCTGGACCACTCGTGTAGGATCTTGGAGGTCTTAGAGGGAGCATGGGCCAAGTTGTGCCCAGGGCAAATGTGGGGGGTTGCTGCCGTGGAGCAAGGTGGGAGTCTGGAGGGTCAGCCTGGCCATGTGGGGTTAACAGGGTGGTGGCAGGGTTCCTGCCCTGGGGCAGCGCTGACGTGTTTCCTGCCACCAACAGTCGTAGTGCCCTTGCATCAAGGCACCTTTGTTTCCCCTTCAGCTGGGAGAGTGGGTGCCAGCCCCAGGTTAGAAGCTCCTGCTGGCCCAAGGTCAGAAACTCCACGCTCTCCCAGGGAGTCACAGTGACGTCTTCTGACAGTCAGACAAAACCATCCCTCCTGGCACAAGCTTGGCCTCTGTTGGCCCCCACCCCTCCCTGGACTGGATCGGGACCCAGCCAATTCATTAACTTCAGAGAGGGGCTGAGAAGTAGGGGCCTCATGAGCTTTGGGAACACCGTCACTCAGAGATTCTGGCTCCAGCCTACTTTGTTCTATGGGCCTGTCCGCAGATGCCTCTGCATACTCCCCGAGTATGCATGTGACAGTGTTTGTACCCATGAGAAAGGGCATGTTTATGGCAGTGTTTGGAAACATGTGATCTTGAGGGCATGTGCTCATGATTATGTGTGGCTTAGCTTCAGGGAGTTTGTGTCGCTTGAGACTCTGGGTGCCTCTGTGAATAAGACTTGGATGGGGTGTGTGTTGGTGACAGTCTATAGCTCTGGTGTGGGCACCCATGTGTGTGCATGTAAGTGTGTGTGTATGCACTTCAGTGTTTCTGTGTGTGACTAATCACATATTCTCTCTGAAGCTACTTCTGTAGGTCAGGAAGGAGATACGTAGTAGAGCCCGAGAGAGCAGGGTACACATTGGAGTGCCAGGTTGGGAACTGGAATTTATTATCATTTTCCAGTGCCTGTCCTTGATCTCCTTTTCTTCCCATCCTTCCTTGTTCTCTCACCCCACACCTTTGGCCTGGAGGTATATGGAGGAAGAGAAGACCCTAAAAGGGCTTTTTGACCTATGCTCGTGCCAAATTCAGGGGCCAGGCACGGCTGGGCTTGTCCGAGCGTCAGGGAAGTGAGAAACTGGGCAGCACAGAGAGAGATGTTACAGTTCCTGGAACAGAGCTCCCTTTTTTCCCTTGTTCTTTTTTCCTGGCTTGGAAATAATAGGCCTTCAATCTGAGATTAGGAGAAAAGGAAACAACCAGAAAAGGAACCAGTTTGAACAAAGGCAAGCTGCTGGACACGAACAACCCCCTCTGTTGCGATCAAGTGTTCTTACCTAGATGTGGTTCATCGTGCTGGGGGCGGGGTTGGAGCAGGGAGGAGAGGGCACGTTTTCATTCTCCTTTTTTTTTTTTTTTTTTTTTACCGCCAGGCCTAGGAGAGGCAGGGCAGCAGAGCAGGTAAGGGATAGTTCTGGAGTCAGGCAGACCAGCATTCAAGTTAGCCAGATTCCACCTTTATGTGCCTCAGTTTCCTCCTCTAAACTACAGGATGATCATGAGAACCAAATGAAAAAATGCATCTAAAGTGCTTAGTACCTGGCACATGGTAAGCGTAAGTGATATCTGTATGTATAGAGCAAAGTTCTTTTCCTGTATCAGGATGAAAGGGGTGAAGATAAGGAGGAATTTCAGGGAGATAGATCTTAGCTCTCTTCAGAAGTAACCCTCTTTATCAAAAGACTCCAGCAGAGATGCCAACCTAGTTAAGATGGGAATGGGTTTTCCCACAGGGGTAATGCCTGTACTTTGTACATGAGTACGTGTGTATGTGCAGGTGTGTGTGTTGGGGAGTTTAGGAGGCAATGAGAAAAGATGTTGCCCCAACCCAGCAAAGGCTTCAAAGGTGGAAAACCCCTAAGGCTAGATAAGGAGGGAAGATGCCCATGTTTTAAAAGTAAGAATGTGACCTAAGAATTCCTCCAGACCACTCTGGACGGTGGCTATACACGTACCATGCAGCTTGTAAAACGAATTTAGAGATAGTAGGGGGCTGCCATTTGAGATCAGTTTCATGGAGGTCAAAGTGTTGTGCTTATCTGGAAACCATTTGTTCATTTTTTCATTCATTCATCATTCATTTGATAGTCGTGGAACACCCAGTATATGTGCCATGCCAATCCTGAAAGGCTTGGGCCTATAGAGAAGGGAACCATCGGAACTGAAGCTGGACAAAAGAAGGATGAGGAGGGGCCCAAAACTGACCTTGAAGTCTACAGAGGGTTTTTATATGACTAACCAATCTCCATCTCGCCTAGGAACTGGAGACATTGTATGTTTAGCTGCAGCAGGAAGGCTTCAGGCTAGACTTAAATTCAACAAATAATTGGCACTAGATGTAAATTAAAAAAAAGCTTCCTGACATGGTTAGATATAGTCAGAAGTGCCATTCTTTGGGATCCAGCCTGCTGGGGCAAGAGATGGAGTAGGTGACCTCTTCAGGCCCCCTTCACTCCCAGGCGTCCAGAATTCTCTACTGGCTTGGTTGCTGACTTAGGTCATTATTAGGCAGATGACTAAGTGCTAATGAGCCTCAGTTTCCCTCTTTGTTAAACAAGGATGAGAATGTTTCCTTTAAGTTCCTCCCTACCTTCCAGAACTTGGGAAGGACAAAGGAGCCAGCCTCTGTAAGGTTGCTTCTGTTTCTGAAGAAGAAACCCCTGTCTCTTAACTCCAGGAAATTCTTATAAAGATAGTCTGAGCTGACTGCCCTGGCTCCTGCTACACCCTCACCCTGAGCCCACTGTGCTTCCTTCAGTGCCCAGAATCCCCAAAGCGTAATCCTGGAGCCACCCCTCATTTCCCCCTAGCCTTGTGAGCCCTGTAGAAACTGATTCTCCTGAAGATGCCAAGCTACTTTCCCCCTCCACTTCTTGCTTGTGCTCTTGTCTCTGACTAGAGTGCTCTTCCCATTCTTCCCCAAGTGTATCCCGTTCATTTCTGACCATTTCAAGCCACCCTGAGTTCTGGCCGGCCCTTCTCCCACTGGAGGTTCAGTGTGCTCCTCCTCTGCTCCACGATGTCTTGCCTCCAGCATCATTTCCCTCTCCTACATGAGCTTAACCAGTTGCTGTCTAGTCGACCCTGACTCATAGTAACCCCATGTGTGTCAGAGTAGAACTGTGCTCCATAAGGTTTTCTTTTTTGTTGTTGTTGTCGTTTTTGTTTGTTTTCTGTTCTATTTTACACTTTATTCTCCTGTTTACAAAATTAATGCTAAAAGAGAAAATAGGGAAAAAAAGGGGGGGGAGGATGGGAGGAAAACAAATATCACCCCAAGAGGTTTTCAGAAGTAAATTGCCAGACTTTTTTTCCAAGGCACCTCCAGTGGACTTGAACCTCCAACCTTTCAGTTAGCCTCCAAGTGTGTTAACCATTCGCACCACCCAGGGACTCCGTGTCTGCTTGAGGTACTCCTAATTCTGGCATCAGTGTCTGCCACATGGCACTAGGGGCTTAGCAGTATTGGTGGAAGGAAGGACTACAGGGGGACTTAAGGGAGGGTGAAGAGGGGGAAAGGATGCAGGGGTGGGGGCATCAGGGCTAATTCTTGGGGCCAGAGAAACAAACAGATTGGAAGAGGCATGTAGGTGATCCTTATTTTGGGAAGCCAAGGGGGTGTGCTCTGGGCTGCGTGGGCCCCAACTCATGCTGGGATCTAGACTGGATGAGTTTGCCTGTCCCCAAGCCAGTGCTGAGGTCAGGACAGAGGCTACTGCAGAGGCTTCCTGGAACTGGACAAAGCTGCCAAGGAAAGAGCGCTTCTTTTTAGGGGCTGGACACAGGCTGATATAAGCTGTTCTTTGGTTTCTCCAGTCCCCCTTCTACCTCCAGATTCCAGAGTTGACCAGGGGGCCAAACACAATCTAGAAACTGAGCTGGTGAGACATAACGAGAATGGCCTGGTAGGGCCTTCTGGAGTGGGACTTATTTACTAAAGCCTCCCTTCCCTGGCCACCCTCCCATTGGAGGCTCCGCAGGGGCAGGGAGGGACCTGCAGCATTTGACCAGATGTGGAGGTCACGGAGGGAGCCCAGCCTCCTGCTGATGGGCCCTTTCTGGGTTGTTGTCCCCGGGCTGGTGGGAGAGGGAGGGCCTGGCCTTGGGGAGTGTTTTATTCTTCTGGCTGCAGCGGCCTGAGACCATGGCTTCCACATGTTTCTAAACAGGCTTGATTGTCCTGTGGAGTAATATGCCACATGCAGGGCTGGGGCTGGAGTCCTGGCAGGCCGGGGGGAGATCAAGCAGGCTTGGGGCACAGAGTGCTGGAGTTCTCAGGGAGACAGGGCAGTTGGGGTTCAGCCCGGAGAGAGGAAGCCCTGCAGAAACCTCGGTCATAGAAGATGCACTCACGTGGGGCAGTAGGGCAGGTGAGGGCACCCCCCCACCCCCGACCACAAACCCACTCAGTCCCCCCACCGCCCCACTACCAAGGCCTAGAACTGTAAACAGCCTGAGTCAGAGCTGGACAGCAGGTTACGAGCGTGTTGGTTTTATCATTAGCTGCAATAGCAGCATCTCACCCGCTGCTAGTGCTTTCATCCATGCCTCTCAAAGAACTTGACAGAAGAGCAAAGGGTTCTATGATCCCCATATTACTAATGGGGAAACCAAGGCCCAGACAAGCCTGGCAACTTTTTCAGGGTTCATGGAAGAGCTGACAGGAGGCTGGGAATGGGCAAGTCTCTGGGTCTGGGACTTGTTGGCCTCTCCTCTGCATCACTTACAACGCTGACATTACAGAAGATGCAGGGGTCAACGTGCCCCCTGAACTGCTATTGTCAAGCTCTGTCCAATTCAGGAAGTGAATCCTGGGCTCTCAGGTATCCACTTGTTGTTCTTTCTTTCAGAAGCTGCCAATACTGTATTAAGCAAATGACAAGAATAATAGCTATAACTTATAATTAATAACACTGTGAAGACACTGTTTTGATGTTTTAAGCACTGTATATATAAACCAAAACAAAACCAAACCTCTTGTCATCAAGTTGATTTTGACTAATGGCAACCCCGTGTGTTACGGAGTAGAATTGCTCCATACGGCTTCTTGGCTGGAACGTTTACAGAAGCAGATCACCCGGCCTTTCTTCCATGGCACTGCTGGGTCGGTTCAGACCGCCAAACATTAGGGTAGTAGTCGAGAGCCACCCAGGGACCTACTATATATATGTTGTTGTTGTTGTGTACCATCGAGTCTATTCTGACTCATAGTGACCCTATCGGACAGAGTAGAAATGCCCCATAGCGTTTTCTAGGCTGTAATCTTTATAAGAGCAGATCTTTAAGTCTTTTTTCGCACAGAACCACTGGTAGGTTCTAACGGCTGACCTTTTGCTTAGCAGCCAAGTGTTTAGCCATTGTGCCATTAGGGCTCCCTACTTTGTATATATATAAAACCCAAAAACCCTATATATATATATATATATATATATATATAAACCCAAAACAAAAAACCCAACACATTGATGTCGAGTCAGTTCTGCCTCGTAGTGGCCCTATAGGACAAAGTAGAACTACCGCATAAGATTTCCAAGGCTGTAAATCTTTGCAAAAGCAGAATGCCACATCTTTCTCCTGCAGAGCCACTAATGGGTTCAAATCACCGACATTTCTTTTAGCAGTTGAGCACCACTGTGCCACTGTACTTCTGCGCCACCAGGGATCCTGTGTGTGTGTGTGTTTGTGTGTACACACATAAAAACCAAAACCAAACCCAGTGCCATCGAGTCAATTCCGACTCATAGCAACGCTGTAGGACAGAGTAGAACTGCCCCATAGAGTTTCCAAGGAGCTCCTGGCAAATTCAAGCTGCCAACCCTTTGGTTAGCAGCCGTAGCACTTAACTGCTATGCCACCAGGGTTTCCATATACACACACACACACATATATATATACTCCTTGCAATAACCCTAGGATGTAGGTGCTACTATTATTTTCAGTTTACAGATGAGGACTGGGTCAGAGAAGTTAAATAACTTTCCCAAGGTCATACAGCTAGTAAGTGATAAGTTCAAACCCAGAAAGTCTAGTGCCAGAGTTTTAACCACAGTGTTATTTATATTACCATTCTGGACCACACCTAGGATAGACCCCTTGTGCTAAGGCAGAACTTCAGCCTCAGCCCTGAGGAAAGGCAAGTTCCTGTTTCCTCTCTCTTTATTTCTTCCTCCTTGGGAGAAATTAGTCTGGGGAGTGAGGTCCCAGGAGCCCTGTCCTGGACCCTGGCTGTAGGGACTTTCTGGAGGGGTCCTGATTTGACATAGTTTCTCATGGATCAGGGCCTGGGGCCCAGGGAAACAGGTGGAGCATCACCAACCTCTACCCTCTTTTCCTCAGCGCCAGCTGTCTGAGAGCTTGGTGGTGGTGGTGGACCTGAGCTCCCTGGGGCAGTGGTCAGTCAGCAGGCTGACAGTGTTCTTTGATGAGAGCTTGCAGCCCTCACCTTCCAAGACAGGGAAGAAGCCTTTTTTTCTATCTCCATCCCCATACGCTTTCCTCTGCAATGCCCACCTTATTCTCAGTGACAGACATGGCCAAAGCAGAGTCATAAAAGGCTACTAGCCTTGGCTTCCACAGAGGCCCAGAGACCCTGCCCAGTCTGCCCTGCAGTGCTTCTGGGGATGAAGTGACAGCCCTGGTGAAAGCCAGGCTGGGGAATTCTGGCTTTGCCACAGCTTGCTCTGGGGCCCAGGGCAGGTCACATATGCCATCTGATGTGCCTTGATTTCCTCACCTGTGAAATGAGGGTGTTAATTTCCCCCAGCACTCTCCGATTCTGTGCTTGGCTCCTTGGTTCTTGAATGCCTAGAAGGGAAAGTCTCTTTAGAGACATGAGTGGTGGGACAGGGGTGGTAGGAAATAGTGGGAGCTTGTGCTAGGCAAGGTTGCCAGCCCTTTCTATTACAGGCTTCTATTTCAGCTATTTGTATCTTTCTGAAAAGTTCATGGTTTGAGGATTTTTATTTTTGGGGGCCAATTTTTTCCGTATTTGGTCACGGCCTGGGAGCAATGATTTTTGGAAACATAAAGGAAAAACCCCTTCAGCTGTTTGTGAGCATTGCAAACACCCACAAAAAAGATCCTTTTTCCATTTAGAAGAAACAACGTAGTTTTGTTTTCCTTTTCAGCTCAAATAACTCCCAAACAACTCCAAAGATTTCAAACTTGGCTAGTAATTAATCCTTAATGAAGGGGACTGTACAGTACGTGCTCTGCAAAGTTTGAGAAAGAGAAGTTTTAAATTCAGAAAATTTTATTGATGCTTGAAAACGCTCTGCATTCTTTTCCTGCTTGCTGGCCCTAGCCCCTGAACAGCAGCCTCTTCCTTGGAAAGCCAGGCGAGATTCCCAAGTACCTCATGAGGGAGTGATTCCAGAGCAAGGTGGTCACACCTTGTGCTTGGAGGTACTAGCTGTTTTCTTTCCCACTCCAGATGGTCTTCGCCTGTTTCACAGACTAGAACACTGAGGCTAGGTCAAGTCAGAATTAGGCCTTGCCACTGCTTTGTAAGATGAAATAGACCAGTCTTTGGAAAGTTTGGGATCATGTCCCGGGAAACGTTCTGGAGGCACCTTACCATCCTAACCCATGAGTTCAGGGTAGTCACTGGTTCTGGGATCCCAGGACCCACAAGGATGAGATTCCAGAAGATTCATCCCCCTGTGGGATGGAGTGGTGCTGGCTGAAGTGCCCAAAGGAAATGGAGGCCTCTCCCTTGGTTGAGCAAGGGGGCCCTCCCCCAAATTGGGCTATGTTCCTCAGAGACCAGTGCTTGGGTCCTCTCTTCTGTCATCTACCCATTCCTCTAAAACCATCTTGGTTTCCACTTTTGAACACTTTTTTTTTAAACCCTGCTTTTACTCCTGGAGGAATGTTAGTGGAAAACCTGGAAGAGAACCTGCCATCTTTCAATTGTTTCTTCTCACTCTGACACTTGCATACCAACATCTGCAGCTCTTGACAGAGAGGCCCTCAGTCCCAGGGAGGAGGCTTTTTTTGCTCTTCTTATCAGGGCAGAGGTTGGACCTGGGTGCTTTCACGGGTGGGGTAGGGTATGAAATAGGTGGCAGTGTGGAAAGAACACTGGCAGCCTGATGCTTGAGGTCTAGGTCTATTAGATCCACTACTTACTCCCCATGTGCCCTTGGCAGGCCTCTGCTCTTCAACTCTTGGCTTCCTCACCTGTATAGCACGTGGGTGGGCTGCGTACTCCCTAATGCCCATTTTAGGGCCAGCCATCTGATTTGGCCTCTTGTTCTCAGGGTTCCTTACGTGAATGTGCACACGCACATGCACACACTCACCCACACACACACACCAGATTTTTACTGGGGGGATGATGATCAGCCATTCCCCATCTCCACTGAACAAGAGAATAATAAATTGACTTGGGGGTGGACTAAGGCCAAACATGTGAAACCACTTGGCCAACCATGAGAGTCCTGCAGCCTAGGGATGTATAACCCAGGGAGGTGTGCAGGTAGGGGCATGGACAGAATGACCTTGAGAAGATCCTACGATGTGGAAGGTTTGAGGATGGACCCTGAATTTGCCTACCAGCCAATGCCAGGATGTCATTTTTCTCACATCTGGTCCCACATCTAGAACCAGCCAGATGCTCATTGCAAAGTGCTGATGAGGCCTACCCTGTTCGCCTCAGGGAGAAAGATGTTTGGTGACACTGTATTCCAGACCCTGTCATCTTCTCCAGAGGGTAGTCCACCTTCAGCTTGGCCTCTCTGGGACCCCACTGTACCATGAGGCTGGTAGAGCTGAGGGCAGCTGCCAGGATGAGGCCTTGCCTCAGACTCTCTGTCAGGCGCTGAGAACTTCAGGGCATCCAAATTTCTTGCTGGGCGGCTGTTGGCCTCCCCACCCTGCCTTCTCAAACTTCCATGTCCTGCCTGTTGTGATTTCAACACTTGCTGCCTAGCTGCCAGAGCGTTTCCATCTGATGGCTGCATGGCCCTGCCCCAGCCCACAGCCCTTTCCTGGTGAAAGCTGAGTTCACACATGTCACTGAGCCATGGTCAGAAGAGGCCACTCTTCTCCCCCACCTCTATTCTATTACTGGGACCCAGCTCTGGCTCATCAGGTCCTCCTCCACAGCTTCAGAGAGGAAGGAGCAGGAATCACCAACCAAAGCCTTTGGGAAGCCTGTGGTGGACCACGGAGGTTGCTGAAGAGGTAACAGCCTGATCGTGCTCTCAAGGAGCTTATCGTCTTGAGGAGGGAGGGGCCTTCCGTGGTCTGAGCACTATAGAGAGAACTCAGAGTCCTGCACTTCAAGAATGGTGCTGCCTGAAAGTGCAAAAAGTCAGAGAAGGGAGAAAGCACTGTGAGTGGGGGCCAAGGGAGGTATCCTGGAGGAGGTGGTAACGGGTGAAGACAGGGACAGCCGGGAGCCTCCTACTCCCCACCCCACTACTGTAGTATGTGTTGGAGGATGGGTGGCTGGGAGCCACTGATTGTTGGCACTGATGCCCACAAAGCAGAGGAGAGATTGACAGAGGGGGTGTATGTGGACGGGGTTGGGGGTTGCTGAGAAGATCACGCTTGTTTCTTTTCCTTCTTGGTTTGGGCTCCCTTCATTTGCCTCCAGAGCCAACCCACAGTGAGGCCCGGCCTTCCTCTCCGTGTCTTGGCATCTGCTTCCTCCTATGGTAATAGCTCACCTTTGCAGAACCCTCACCTGCATTCTTGTGTGAGGTAGACAAGGCACAAGGTGCCATGACTATCACTTACAGAGGAAGACACTGAGTGTTAGGGCTTTTGAATGGCTTTTCCCAGGCTCCATGGCAGGATGCTGACTCCCTAAGTGCAGAGCGCTGGCTCCTGCTGCCCTTCATGGCCTCTCTGCCTCCATCATGCTTCTTCTGCCTTCATACTCACTGAGCTCCTCTTCCATGCAGTTCAGTACAGCCCATTGTCTGCCCTCAAGAAGCATCCAGTAGATATCTACTCATTTATATTCTTGTAAAAAGGGATATGAGAAGGCTCTAAGTTATAATCTGCTCAGAGAGACGTCAAACAGTTAATAACTTGAGGCACTATTATTACTTTAAGGGCCAAAGCGAGCCCCACAGCCCCTCCCATGATTCCCCACTGCCCATAGGACTAGCCCAGCTTATACAGCATTTCCCAGCCTTGCTCCTGCCAAACCTCTCTAGCCTCAGTTCTCACCTCATAGCCTTAACCCTATTGAGGTAGTCGAAGTTTCCAAATCCATCACCCTCCTCCTCCCCACCAGGCCTTTGCCTTGTTGTTCCTTCTGTCTGCAACACTACTCCCTCCACCCCGCTAACTCCTGATCAGCTGTCAGGCCCCTACTCATTCATCACCTCCTCTGAAAGGCCTTCCCTGCCCTCAGTGCTGACCTTACTTCTGTGCTCCCATGGCCTCTGTGCACATGTACTCCAAGCCCATCACCTGCACACTCTCTTACAACTGCCTCTTACTTCTTTGGCTCCCTCTGGATTGTAAGTTCTTTGAGGGCCAGGCACTAGCTGTCTTGCTCCCCATTTCCTCCTCACTGACTAGCATGGTGCCCAGCATAGAGTAGGGGGCCTTACAAATATTGTTTGAGCAGAGCGAGTTGAGCTATTACATGCAAGAAGGAGAGAGATGGCAATCATGGGCGGACAAGACAGGGAGCTCACCTTCTGTAGAGAAGATAGAACTCGGGATCCGACTGGAAGGGCAAGGAATGGAACGATAAATAGTTAATGTTTACTCTGCTGGGCTTTGTTCCGGTACTTTCTAATTTTATCCTTACAAAAACCACATCAGGCAGACAATTGTTGTTACTGTTGTTGTTAGGTGCCTTCGAGTCGGTTCCGACTCAATAGCGACCCTGTGTATAACAGAACGAAACACTGCCCAGTCCTGTGCCATCCTCACAATTATTGATATGTTTGAGCCCATTGTTACAGCCACTGTGTCAATCCATCTCATTGACGGTTTCCTCTTTTTTCGCTGACCCTCTACTTGACCAAGTGTGATGTCCTTCTCTAGGGACTGGTCCCTCCTGATAACATGGGCAAAGATACTATTACTCCCTCAATTTTACAGTTGAGTGGAGTATAATAAGGAGTAATAATCAGTTCCTAGAGATGAAAAGGCACTTCAGGTTGAAAAAAACAGAGGCACACAGCATGATGTATATAGGGACTTTTGGGGAGAATTGCTGGGGTGGAGGGCTTGGTTTAGAGAACCATGTGAATGAGAAATGATGAGGTCCAGTGGAGCTAAATTACGGAGACTCTTTAAATTTGGGCTCAGGAGTTTGTCTTGATTTAGGCATTGGGAAGCATTGCCACTTCCTCAGCAGGAGGTTGGTGGGGTCAGATCTGGCCATGATGTGATGGATGAATTTGGAAAGAGAAAACAGGCAAAACAGCCAAAAAGAGGGTGTTGAAATAACTTCTCTCCCTCTCTGTTCCTCCAGCCATCTAAATTCTTCCTCTTTCACCACTGCCCACTGTGGGTGCTGACAAGAGCAGTCTTGGGAGCCCCCCCACCAGGGCTGAACAGCCAGCTGCAGGTCTCCTGGGGCCCCAGTCTGCTCTTCTCTGACTTGGCTGAGGCTGGCTGCTCAGGGCTGTGACCATGACCTGGGCTGGGCTGGGTTTCTCCTCCACGGTCACTTTTGCTAATGAGAAGCAGTTGTGCTTGCCACAGACATGCAGGAGGCAGAGGGGAGGGCAGCCAGCCTAGCCCCTTTCTTACTGCTGGGTATCCCCCATTCCTCTTTGTTTGGGTTCCTTTGTTCATCAACTTCCAGCTTTCCCCCCAACCACCACCACCAATTTCCTCCTGATAGGTAGTCTACTAGCCCTCTGCAGGATGTCCTTTTCCTGTGGTGGGGGTGCACCCAACGTTGGCCCTTCTTTCTGGCTCTATTTGGCTCTGCCGTGCAGAGAAGCTGCCTGGGGTGGGGGGTTCCCTGAGTGCCTGCAAGCCATTGTTGGGGATCCCTCTCCTGCTGTATACACCTCTTGCTTCTCTTTCCCCACATTGTCAGATAAAGGGCTAGAACCACATGGGCTTTGATGTCCTTTTGGTACTCACACAATTTTTTTCCCCATTTTTCCTTTCTGTTCTTTCCTCTCCACTCTGTCCTTCACCTCAGCTTCCCAGAGGTCTGAGCCCTCCTTAGCTGAGCAGGACATGTTCTTTTCTTCTCATCATCTAGCCAAATCCCTCTTATCTTCTGAGACCCCTTATCCTCCAGGAAGCCTTCTGTATCCACCCCACCTTGTCAGAGTTCCAGAAAAAAACTGGCTGGGCTCCAGCCCAATGACCCCAGGTAATAAGACTGCCCAGCCTGATATCCTTGCTTTGCATCTTTGTGGTTGTCTGGCTAGTTCTTTGAAAGGGGGAGTAAGGGGGAGTGAGGATGGGAGGGGGCAGTGGAGAGCAGAGGAGTAGACAGACATTCTAGTGCTTTCCCTGCTGGAAGTATCCAGAATACCTGGTTTCTTGAAGGCAGAGGAAAGAGGCCCAGAGTCGTTCTCTGGCTCACCTCCTCCAGCTCTTCTCAGACTCAGTCATTGCCTTTCCCCAGCTCCGTTAACCCTTAAACCTCGGTCACAAAGGCTCTCCTGGGCCATGTCCATGGCTTTGAGCTGTCAGTAGCTCTTTCTGCAGGGTAGGAGACACCTCCCACCTCACCCCTTCCCCACCCCTCACAAGCACATGGGCTGCCAAGGCCCAAGGTTAAGTGCTAGCCCAGACTCCCTCCCCAGGTCGCCCCCCGCCCCAGAAAGTGCGTCAGAGGCCCACTGACAACTCTCGGGACCTTGCTCTTTCTTCTTCTCTCTTTATTGAGGCCTATTTTTATGGCGATGCTGTTGATAGCGCACGTATTCCAGAGTAATATGTTCAGGATTAGGCCGCACATGAGGTTATGATTCCCTCCTGTGCAGCCCCCGCCCAGGGGAGCTTGCCCTACATCTGGCCAATGCACATCTGGCTCAGGCACACAGCTGGCCAGATGTGTTGTATCCCTCTGAACCTAGGCCTGCAGCCGCTTCTACTAGGGGCTGGAGCTGTGCTCACACATGCACACACACACACACACACACACACACACATACACATATACACACACCCCCTCCTTCCCTGCTCCATTTGGAGCACTGAAGTACTGAGGTCATCTGCTCTCCAAGGGAGAGGAGGAGGGAGCTCGGCCTTGGTGAGATTATTCCTCCTCCACCGTGGTAGGGCAGGAAGGCTGTTGGGACACATCTGCAGAGGTATGTAAATATCAGGTTCCCTGCTTCCAGCCCAAACAGGCTGGTGGGAAGGACTGCCTGAAACCAGGCTCCGAATCTGAGCCTACCTCTACCCCACCGGGGGCCAGCTGCTCTTAGCAAGTTCCTTGTGCACTTGTTTTTGGTGCTCTGGAGCCCTAAGCCACACAAGCTCGCCTATCTCCTGCGATGCTCCACTCTGCACCCTTCTTCTACCCACCCACCTTCTTCCCAGCCTTTTCTCATTTTCTTCTTCCACTTTTCCTACTTTCTGTAGTCCACAGCTTGCATAGTTTAAAGGACAAACGGTACAGAGGCTGAATGCCCTGGACCCTCAAATAATTGGGATGTGATCTGCCAAATTTGTTTGCCCGTTGGTGTTGGCAGAGGTTGGCAGGGGTGAGCAGGGGAGAAAAAGGAAACCAGCATTTACTGGGTGCCAACTATGTGTCAGGCACTGAGCTAGGTCCTTTAATGATATAAAAAAATGATATAGTCTTGGTTAATCCTTGCAACTGCCCTGCAAGGTAGATATTATTATCTTTGCTTTACACATGAGGAAAGTGTGGCTCAGAAAGCTTAGATCTCTTGCCTGAGGTCACAAGGCTAGGAAGAAGCAAAGCCGGCATTCCGAGCCTAGTCTGTTTGACTACAAATTCTACATCCTTATAGTATGCTGTCTCCTTGGCAACTTAGCTGGTAAATTCCTCTATCCATCTGCAGGTCCTCCTTTCCTGGCCACTGTGTCCTGGATCTTCCAGAGCTGAGCCCCTGGGGCTGCCCGGGTGAGCTGGGGGGAGGGTTGCAGTGAGGGGGTGCTGGGTGGAGGGTGCAGTGTTGTAATCAGTTGGGTTTTCTGCATGGTTTGTCAAGGGGCCTGGGGACCGAGGTCTCAGAAACACAATTAGGAGTTGAGAAAGCTGGGATGAAAGGCAGACAGATGGGCCGAGGAGGCATCTGTGGGGAACTTGGGAGCTTTCCATGGCTGTGGGGCAGAATGAACCTCATTAGAGGTAAAGAAGGGAGCCACAGAGCCCAGGCAGCTATTGTTGCCTTTTCATTCCATCAGCTTTCCAAAGGACTGGAACATTCCAGATGGAACATTTCAAGGGCCCTCCTGGGAACCCCTTTTCCTGACTACAGAATGTGGTACCCCAGAGGGGCAGCAGGGGGTCGGCAGGAACAAACCCTCCAGCCTGGACATGACTAAGTCCTCATGGCAGCCCCAGCGTTTGGCTGCCCTGGACTTAGAGAGGAGGAACAATGGATGACCTCCCCTCTACCTCACTTAATTCCAATACATAGCCACAGACATACATGCAAACTCGTTTACTACCCAAAGGCAAACACAAACACTATTCTGTATCTTCCTACCTTGAACAAAACTGTCATTTTAGGGATGAAACTGAAGCTCAAAGAGGCCCAGTGATTTGTCCACAGTCACATAGCCAGCAAATTTATTTCTTGTATCCTTCTCTGGCTACATCCGGAGTTTGGCAACAATACGGAGGCAGCATAGGGCAGTGGAAACAGCAGAGTCTCAGGAGTCATACAGACCTGTATTGAAATCCGGATTCTACCTCTTCCCCGCAGTGTGACTTAACATCATGGAGCCATGGTTTCTTCTTTTGTGAACCTGCAGGTTTGCAGTGAGGACTAGAGATAACACATCAAGTGCTCAATAAATGGGAGCTGCTATTGGGAGCAGTGGCCAGGATATTTGCTAGGCTAGTAGTCAGGATGTGGCTAGGATGATGGCCAGGAAAGGGCTGAGATGGAGGCCTGGGATGGCGCAGTGGTAATAGAATGTGATGTTAACAATTATTTGTGAAGTAGACCATTGTTTTGGGGACAAAGAGTGATCACTCAGGCCAGGTCTCTCAGGGAGTCCAGAGCTGAATTTCTTTCCCACCACTAGATGGGTGGTTATGTGGGAGCCCTGAGGTTGGATGCAACCAGATGTCAGGTGTGTGGACCTTGGTTCAATTGTGGGATGTGGAGGGTGTTTGCCCCAGGAAAGGAAGCAGCTGTGACTGCAGGCATCTCAGGAGGAATGCTCAGCTTGAGGGTGTCCAAGACCCACCCCGCCCTCCCCACCGCCCACTCTGATTCCCCCATGAAAAAATCAGACTACACAGCTTTGGGACCAGCACCTTCCTAGAGAGGTGGGAATGAGAAGATGCTCTTAGGTTTCTACTAAAAGTAAGGCTTTAGCTCTTCCAGCAGCAGGGAGTTTTCTACTTTGAAAGAAGATAAATGTTCTGCAGAAAGCATGTCATACCCCTGGGCATGAGGGAAGGATTAGAACCTCCAACATTGTGTGGCAGTTCTCAAGGGATGGACAACCCCTCCAGCTTTCCCCTAGGTAGGTCGGGATAGTTCTGCCAGTCAGGGAGGGGGTAAGCATTGACCATCTGTGTCCCTGGCATTGGGAGTTTGTGGGCGTGTCAGAGGATGTGTGGTTCACTCCAGCTGACCTTTTGGGGGGCAAATTAGAATTGTTGAAACAGAGCTTGGCTCCAAGGCAGCTCCACCCTGGAGAGCCTGAAGTTATTTTCCTTCTAATGATCCTTTGAAATTATGCTTTTAGTCAGGTTTCCCCTAGGAGGAGTCTGGGATACCACTCTTTTATTAAATTTTCACTTGTTTGTCACAGACATCCCAGTCCCAGAAGCTCTTTGCTTTTTAGACAGAGGTGGAAGCCCTGCAAAGAGTGTAGCAATTCCAGCTGCCCTTTGAGAAATCTCAACTCCGACCAGCTCCCTTTCCTGTCTTTGAAGGTGTCTGTTGCTTCCCTTTTCCAGGCTTGTATGGAGGAAGCTGGTAAATATGAACACCTAGCCATGGCTAGAAACCCAGTAGGGCCTTATTTAGAAACAACAACCTCTGTGTGAACCTGAGGGATGTGATTTTTGAGGACTTGAGGAAAGCCCCTTGCACCAAATAGCAGCCACGCCGGGGTCATTCCCTAGCCTAAGCTATTCTTCTCAAAAAAACAACAACAAAAAAAAAAAAAACCCGTTGCCGTTGAGTCGATTCCAACTCATAGCAACCCTATAGGTCAGAGTAGAACTGCCCCACTGAGTTTCCAAGGAGCGCCTCATGGATTTGAACTGCTGACCTTTTGGTTAGCAGCGTAGCACTTAACCACTTCGCCACCAGGGTTTCCATTCTTCTTAAGGAAAGTGTAAAGGCGTATGCATAGGAAAGAAAAAAAAAACTGGCAGGACATCTATCAAAATGTTTATAATGATTATCTCCAGGTGGCAGAAGTTCTAGTGATTTTATGTCTTATTTGTACTTACCTGTGAATTAATTTTGAGATGGTGGAAAAAAATGTAATCCAAATTTGCCTTATCACTATCGTGTGCTTCAGTAGAGATTAGTTCTGGGTCTTTTCCTAAGAGCAGAATTTGCTAGAGGGAGGGAGATCATCTGAGCCCTTAACCCTGTGATGTCATGCTTGATACATATCAGGACCATTAAATGTGGAATTGATGGTTTGATTCATTGATTTTTAAGGGCTGGTGGAGAAGTGGAAATGTTAGCAATTTGGTATAGGAAAGAAAGGACCTCCTGGAGACCCTTTGATAGGCACAGTAAGAGCTTCTTTTCCCTAAAGGGTGAGTGGAGACAGGAGACCATTTCTGTGGTGGTCAGATTAGCCCATTCAGCCTCAGCCCTCTCTGAAATGGGCTGCAGCAGTACATCAACAGGGAACTGCCAGAAATTCAAGCTGGATTCAGAAGAGGATGTGGAATGAAGGATATCATTGCTGATGTAAGAGGGATCTTGGCTGAAAGCAGAAAATACCAGAAAGATGTTTTAAAAAATAAATAAATAATGTTTACCTGTGTTTTATTGACTATGCGAAGGCATTCAACTATGTGAGTCGTAAAAAATTATGGATAACATTGCAAAGAATGGGGATTCCAGAACACTTAATTGTGCTCATGCGGAACCTATACATGGACTAAGAGGCAGTCGTAGAACAGAACAAGGGGATACTGCATGGTTTAAAATCAGGAAAGTGTGCGTCAGGGTTGTATCCTTTCACCACACTTACTCAGTCAGTATGCTGAGTAAATAAAATGAGAAGCTGGACTATATGAAGAAGAACGGGGCATCAGGTTTGGAGGAAGACTCATTAGCAACCTGCAATATGCAGATGACACAACTTTGCTTGCTGAAAGCAAAGACTTGAAGCACTTAATGATGAAGATCAAAGACTACAGCTTTTACTGTGGATTACACCTCAACATAAAGGAAACAAAAGTCCTCACGACTGGACCAATAAGCAACATTGTGATAAGCGGAGAAAATATTAAGTGTCAAGGATTTCATTTTGCTTGAATCCACAATCCGTGCCCATGGAAGCAGCAGTCAAGAAATCAAACAACATATTGTATTGGGTAAATCTGCTGCAAAAGACCTTGTTTGGTGTTAAAAAGCAAAGATGTTACTTTGAGGACTAAGGTGTGCCTGTCTGAAGCCACAGTATTTTCAATCACCTCATATGCATGTGAAGGCTGAACAATGAGTAAGGAAGACCTAAGAAGAATTGATGCATTTGAATTATGATATCGGCAAAGAATATTAAATATACCATAGACTGCCAGAAGAATAAACAAATTTGTCTTGGAAGAAGTACAGCCAGAGTGCTCTTTAGAAGCAAGGATGAAGAGACTTTGTGTCACATACTTTGAACATGTTATCAGGAGGGACATAATGATTGGTACAGTCAGTGAAAGAGGCTCAGCAAAAAAGAGGAATACGATCAAGGAGATGGATTGATACAGAGGCTACAACGATGGGCTCAAATATATCAACCATTGTGAGGATGACACAGGACTAGGCAGTGTTTTGTTCTGTTATACGTAGGGTCGCTGTGAGTTGGAACTGACTCTGCAGCACCTAACAACTACCACAGAATTGTGTGACCACCACTACAGTCATCCCCAAAAGAAATACCGTATTCTTTAACCCTCTCATCCCCCTCCCCTGCCAACACTTAGAAACCACAAATCTACTTTCTTTCTGTATAGATTTGCCTCTTCTAGATATTTCATATAAATGGAATCACACAATATGTGGTGTTTTGTGACTGCCTTCTTTCACCTAGCATAATGCTTTTAAGGTTCATCCATGTTGTAGCGTTTATCAGCACTCTGTTCCTTTCTACTGTTGAAAACATTCCATTGTTAGGATATGCCACATTTTATTTATCCATTCATCATTTGATGGACATCTGAGTTGTTTCTAGTTTTTGACTATTATGAATGATGCTGCTATGAATATTCATGTACTGGGTTTTTTGTGAACATTTGTTTTCATTTCTCTGGGACCATATGGTAACCCCATGAGTTGGAATCAGCTAGACAGTAACTAGTTTGGATTTTTTTTTTTTTTTTTTTAGGACTGGAATTACTAGGTCGTATGATAACTTTGTTTATTTTTTGAGGAACTGCCGTACTGTTTTCCAAAACAGTTGTACCATTTTACATTCCTACCAGCAGGTATGAGGGTTCTAATTTCTTCACATCTTCACCAATGCTTTTTATTAATTGACTTTTTAATTATAGTATAGCCATCATAGTGGGTATGAAGTGGTATCTCATTATGGTTTTGATTTGCATTTTCCTGGTTACTAGTTACGTTGAGTATCTTTTCACGTGCTTACTGGTCATTTGTATATCTTTTTTGGAGAAATGTCTATTCAGATCTTTTGTCCATTTTTAATTGTTTTCTTTTTAAAAAATATTGAGTTGTAAGAGTTCTTTTTATATTCTAGATACAAATCCCTCATTAAATATATGATTTGCAAATATTTTCTCCCATTCAGTGGGTTGCTTTTTCACTCTCTTGAGTGTCCTTTGAAGCACAAATATTTAAAATTTTGATAAAATCCAATTTGACTATTTGGTTGCTTGTGCATTTGCTGTCATATCTAAGAAACCATTGCCTAATACAAGGCCACAAAGATTTACCACTATGTTTTTGTTTTAGTTATCTAACCAAAGCCAAAAACAAACCCATTTCCATCAAGTTGATTCCCACTCATAGCAACCCTATAGAACAGAATAGAACTGCCCCACAGGGTTTCCAAGGAGTGGCTGATGGATTTGAACTGCCAACCTTTTGGTCGGCAACTGAACTCGTAACCACTGAGCCACCAGGGCTCCCTTAGTTATCTAGTGCTAGTGTAACAGCAGTACCACAAGTGGGTGGCTTTAACAAACAGAATTTTTTTCTTCTCAAGTTCAAGAGGCTAGAAGTCTGAATTCAGGGTACCAGCTTTAAGAGAAGGCTTTATCTCTCTGGAGGA
Source organism: Elephas maximus indicus (assembly GCF_024166365.1). Lineage (NCBI taxonomy): Eukaryota > Metazoa > Chordata > Mammalia > Proboscidea > Elephantidae > Elephas > Elephas maximus. Next base: position 153,085,930 of record NC_064820.1, on the reverse strand, counting down.
AGGTCCTTGTCTCTTCTGAATTTCTGCTCCTGGGCAATCTTCATGTGGCTTGGCATGTGTCCTCCCTGTCTCTGCTTTTTTCTCTTGCTTGTTTACTCTCTTTTATATCTGGAAGGAAATTAACTCAAGATACGCCCTAATCCTGCCTCATTAACATAATAAAGATAACTAAATCCTCAGTGACAAAACCTAATCCTGCCTTATGGGATTCCAACCACAGGCAGAAGTTAGGATTTATAGCATATTTGGGGGGGCGGGGGGGAATATAATTCAATCCACAACAGAGTTTTATATTTTTAGCCCTTAAACGTTTAGGTCTTTGATCTATTTTAAGTTAATATTTAGATATGGTGTCTGTTAGAGGTCCATCATCACTCTTTTACACTTGGCTGTTCATTGTCCCAGAACCATTTGTTAAAAAGACTATTCTTTCTCCCGTTGAATGGTCTTGGCATCCTGTTAAAAAATCAGTTGGCCATAAATGTGAGGGTTTATTTTTGGATCCCCAATTCTATCCCATTGATCGTCTGTTCTTATGCCAGTACCACAGTCTTGATTATTGTGACTTTATAATAAGTTTTGAAATCTGGAGATGTGAGTTCTCCAACTTTATTCTTTTTCAGGATCATTTTGGCTATTCTGGGTTCCTTGTTAGCCTGAATATTAGGATCAGCTTGTCAGTTTCTTCAAAGAAGCCAGCTGCAATTTTGATAGGGGTCGTGTTGAATCTGTGGATCAATTTGGGGAATATTTGCCATCTTAACAATATTAAGTCTTATAATTCATAAACATCAGATGTCTTTATATTTATTTCGATCTTCTCTAATTTCTTTCAACAATGTATTTTGTTTTTTTCAGGATTTAAATTTTGCATTTCTTTCATTAAATTTATTCCTAGATATTTTATTCTCTTTGATGCTATTATAAATGAAATTATTTTCTAAATTTTATTTTCAGCTTTTTCCTTTCAAACATATAAAAATAGTTGGTTTTTTTAATGTATTGATCTTGTATCCTGCAACCTTGCTGAACTCATTTATTAGTTCTAATAGTTTTTTTAGTATATGTCTTAGAATTTTCTGTATACAAGATTATGTCATCTGTAAGTATAGTTTTACATTTTCCCCTCCAATATGGATTCCTCTTATTTCATTTTTTGCTTGTACATTTTTATTAGTTGAAAAAATCAAAAGTACAATATTTGTGATGCATTAAAATTTTCTAAAATTCATGTTTTAGTGTGCACAAAGTTTTACTGAAACACATAGCCACACTCGTTTGTTTACATATGGCTGCCTTTGTACTACAATAGCAGAATTGAGTAGTTTTGATAAAGACCATGTGTGATACTCTCATCACTTCCCACTGCTACTTGGTGCACTACAAGCTGCAGTGATGCAGTTATAACTTTATAACATTTTGAGTGCCATGTGTATTGCTGTACTGTAGCATTTTATTTTGTTTCTTGTGTATACCCATCATGTCAAAACAAGAAAAAAAGAGAAAAGTAGACTTTGAATGGAGTGTTTTTAAAGCACAGTGGACTGTGTTATTATTTTATTATCACTTTAGACAACAAAATATGTTTACTATGCAATGACACTATAGCTATGCACAATATACACTGACAATACCAGACTAAACATTCATCCCAATATTCTCAACTCACAGGCAAGCAAGGGTGAGAAAAATTAGAAAATTTGCAACAGAATATCTCTTCATAGCAGAATTTCTTCACAAAAATAAAAATTGAAAATCAGGCTGTAACCAAAATAAGTCTCCAAGTGACCCATTTGTTAGCCAAGCAAGGAAAGCTGTTTACCAATGGTAGTTAATGAAATCATGTTTGATTGCAGCAGCCAAAGAATGTATCCAGAGAAAATAAACTCACTAAGACTGTTAGCCTTTAGGCAAGAATAGTTGTTCAAAGAGTTGAGGGCATTGGAAGTAACTTAGATAGTCAGTAAAAAAACAGGGCAAATGATTTCAAGTGGTTTTCCTTGGCTCTGGATGAGTCGACACATGTTAACGATAGTCCTCAGTTATTGTTGTTTATTTGAGGAATCAAGGTCCAGTTTGAAGTGACTGAATAATCAGACTCTAAAATAGCCTGCATAGAACAACTACAGGTAAGAATATTTTGAGAAAACACTCGTTCAGGACAACCTGAAGTGGAATCTGCTAAGATGTGTTCTACCTGGTGATGGCAAATATATGTGTGGAGAAGAAAAAGGCTTAGTTGGACAAATTTACAAAACTTGTAAAAATGTAGGTATTTAAGACCTATGGTTATTCATTATATTATTCATTAGCAGGTACTTTGTGGAAAAGATTTTAATCAATTGTGTGTTATTCAACTATTGGTGTCAACAGTGAACTTCATTCATCCTTGGGAACTTAATCATCGTCAGTTCTGTGAATTTTTTTCAGAAGTAAAAAGCTAAATATAGTAACACGCCCTACCACGTAGCAGCTTGATGGCTTAGTAGTTGTAAAGTTTTACTGTGATTTTCTTTTTTTTTTTTTTTAGTTCAGAGGTAAAATTGTTATTTTTCTGAGTGAGAAAAACTGCCCTCAACCACTCTTATATAATACTGAATGACTTTGGAAAGTAGCTTTTGCTGTGGACTTAATAATATTTCTTACTGAAATTTAACCTAAAATTACAAGGTACAACAATGCTTATTTGTGAAATTTATATTGTGGTAACATAATTTCAACTACAACTAATGTTTGAGTCACAGTGATTTCAAGATGCTTTATACACTTTTCGTGCTGTCGGAGTTGAAATAAGAAAGAAGATGTCCATTCCCACACAGATTTGCCATGGATATATTTTCTGAGCTCAAGCTATACTTCCAGCAGTGTTGTTTTTTTTTTTTCTGACCTTAATGCAAGTGCAAGAAAAATGTCCATATTTCAAAATTAATATAACGATGCAACTGAGGAGCTTTCATCTAATCTTCAATTGGAAGTTATTAATCTGAAATGTAATGACATGCTAAAAGGCAAATGTTAACAGAAGAATCTAATAGGATTCTATAAATGACTTCCAAGTGATGAATATGCTCAATTAAAACCATATGCTCATGGGTTGATACCAATATTTGACAGTACTTATCTGTGTGAGAAGACATTTTCGAGGTGAAATATGTAAAATTTTATTAAAGATCAGCATTAACAGGTGAACGTTTGCAATCAGTTTCGGTAATAGGGAATATTAACATTGAACCCTAAGTAAGTGTAATATCATCCCCCACAAAAAGAAAATTCTATTATTGTCATTAGTACACTTGTATTTTTATAATTATGCTCAATTATTATACTTTGAATTTTATCAATAAAAATTGTGGAGATTTATTTTTTCTCTTGTTATATATGACCCATTAACCCATTGCCTCTTGGCCTACATAGTCTAAAATATTTACTATGTGGCCCTTTACAGAAGAAGTTTGCTGACTTCTAGTTTCCAAGGTGAAAACCTAGCTTCTGCCTATTCCTCAGCCTGATCAATGTCCTTCAGCTTTCCAACTTCACAGTTACCTAATGTCACATTTTCTTCCTTTCCTTGGGATTTTTTTACATGCTGTTCCCTTTACCTAAAATGCTCTTCCTCTTCTCCCTTGCTTCCATTGGCTGACTCCTTCCTGCCATCGGGACTTAGCTTACATATAATTTCTTCAAGGAAATAGTTACTGACACCTCTACCAGTGTGAGATCTGTACCCCTTCTAAAGACTTCCACAGCATCCTGTACCTCCCCTACATCAGTAACTTAAAAAAAAAAAATCTACATTACAGAAAATCCAAGAATGCTTGATGGACAATGAAATCTCCCACCTATTTCAGAGTCCTCCTCTTCGTAAAGGCTACCACTATTAAATTCTTTGGTATCTTTTCAGAGATATTCTCTGCCTATATGTGCACATACATGTATGTTCTTCATTTTCCACAAATGGTAGCATACTATATACACAGTACTGCACTTAGTTTTTTCTCTTTTTCCCCGTAACTATAAACTTTGGAGTTTATATACAGAGTCATTATACCAAAAAGAATTGGTCGACGTTCAACCATTTCAAGAGGTAGCAAATGATCAGGAACCGATGGTACTGAAGGGAAGAAGTCCAAACTGCACTGAAGGCATTGGAGAAAAACAAGGCTCCTGGAATTGATGAACTATCAATTGAGATGTTTCAGCAAACAGATGCAGCGCTGGAAGTGCTCACTTGTCTATGCCAGAAGATTTGGAAGACAGCTACCTGGCCAACTGACTGGAAGAGATCCATATTTATGGCTATTCTCAATAAAGGTGATCCACCTGAATGTGGAAATTACCAAACAATATCATTAATATCACAGGCAAGTAATATTTTGCTGAAGATCATTCAAAAGCAGCCGTAACAGTATATCAACAGGAACTGCCAAAAATTTAGGCCAGATTCAGAAGAGGACATGGAACCAGGGATACCATTGCTGATGTCAGATGGATCCTGGCTGAAAGCAGAGAATACCAGAAAGATGTTTACCTGTGTTTTATTGCCAAGGCAAAGGCATTCGACCATGTGGACATAACAAATTATGGATAACATTTCAAAGAATGGGAATTCCAGAACACATGATTGTGTTCATGAGGAACCTGTATGTAAATGAAGACACAATTGTTTGAACAGAACAAAGGGATACTTTGTGATTTAAAGTCAGGAAAGGTCTGCCCAGGGTTGTATCCTTTCACCATACCTGTTCAAACTGTATGCTGAGCAGATAATCTAAGAGGCTGGACTGTATAAAGAAGAACGGAGCATCAGGATTGGAGGAAGACTCATTAACAACCTGCATTATGCAGATGACACAACCTTACTTCCTCAAAGTGAAGAGGACTTGAAGCACTTACTGATGAAGATCCTGTATGGATTACACCTCAACATAAAGAAAACAAAAATCCTCACAACTAGACCAATAAGCAACATCATGATAAACAGAGAAAAGATTGAAGTTATCAAGGATTTCCTTTTACTTGGATCCACAATCAACAGCCATGGAAACAGCAGTCAAGAAATCAAGAGACGCATTGCATTGGGCAAATCTGCTGCAAAAGACCTCTTTAAAGTGTTGAAAAGCAAAGATGCCACCTTGAAGACTAAGGTGCTCCTGACTCAAGCCATGGTATTTTCAATCGTATCTTATGCATTTGAAAGCTGGACAATGAATAAGGAAGATAGAAGAAGAATTGACACCTTTGAATTGTGGTGTTGGCGAAGAATATTAACTATACCACGGACTGCCAAAAGAACGAACAAATCTGTCTTGGAATAAGTACAACCAGAATGCTCCTTAGAAGCAAGGATGGCAAGACTGCATCTTACATACTTTGGGCATGTTATCAGAAGGGACCAGTCCCTGGAGAAGGGCATCATGATTAGTAGAGGATCAGCAAAAAAAGAGGAAGACCCTTAATGACATGGATTGACACAGTGGCTGCAACAGTGGGCTTAAGCATAACAACGATTTTGAGAACGGCGCAGGACCAGGCAGTGTGTCATTCTGTAGTACATAGGGTCCCTATGAGTTGGAACTGACTCGACAGCACCTAACAGCAACAACATAAACTTTGGAGTTTATTCCATTTGTATCATATAGAGCTCCCTCATCTTTTTAAAAATTCAGATAGAATTTACATACAATAAATTTCACCAATTTTAAGGGTACAATTCTATGAGCTTTGACAAATGATGCAGTCATGTTAATACCACCATAATCATGCTATAGAACATTTCCATTATCCAAAAAATTTCCCTCGTTGTCTGGGAAATCATTGTTTTGCTCTGTCACTACAGATTATATTTGTCTTTCTAGGATTTCATTTAAATGGAATCATACAGTATGTACTCTTTTGTATCTTTTTTTCCCCAAACTGAGCACAATGTTTCTGAGATCCATCCATGTTGTGGTATGTATCAGTATTTCCTTCTTCTTTATTGCTAAGCAGTACTCCATTGGATGGATATGCCACAGTGTGTTTATTCTTTCACCCGGTGATGGACACGTGGGTTGTTTACAGTTTTGGGCTATTAAAATTAAAGCTGTTATGGGCATTGTAGACAAGTCTTTGTGTTGACATGTTTTAATTTCTCTTGAATAAATACCTAGGAATAGAATGGCAGGGTGGCGTGGTAGGTGTATGATTTACTTTTTAAGAAACTACCAACCCAATGAGATACCACTTCATATTACTAGGATTTCTGTTACCAAAAAAACAAAAAAAAAAATGGAAAATAACAAGTGTTGACAAGGATGTGGAGAAATTGGATTCCTCATCCATTGCTGATAAGAATGGAAAATGGTGCCACTGCTGTGGAAAACATTTAGGTGGCTCCTCAAAAAGTTAAACATAGAATTATCATATGACCCAGTAATTCCACTCTTAGGTATATAACCAAAAAACTTGAAAGCAGGGACTCAGACAAATACTTATACAGCAACATTCATGCAGCATTATTCAAATATAGCCAAAAAGTAAAGGCACCCCAACCCAAATGCCCATCAACAGATGAATGGATAAACAAAATGTGGTATATACATACAATAGAATATTATTCACCCATAAAGAGAAATGAAATTCTGATACATGCTATCACGTGGATGAACCTTGAAAACACTATGCTACATGAAATAAATCAAACACTAAAAGACAAATATTATATTGTCCCTCTTATATGAAATATCTAGATTCAGCAAAGGCATGGAGACAAAAGTAGATTAGTCATTACCAAGAGCTGGGGGTAGGGGATAGGGAATTATCGCTTATTGGATAACTGAGTTTCTGTTTGGGGTGATGCAAAAGCTTTAGAAATAAATAGTGGTAATGGTTGCAACATTGTGAATGTAATTAATGTCACTGAATTGTACAGTTAAAAATGGCAAATTTTACATTACATATATTTTATCACAATAAAAACCCTGAAAAATAAGAAACTACCAGACTATTCCATTTTACCTTCCTAGCTGCAGTTCATGATATCCAGTTTTTCCACATCCTTCCCAGTCTTTGCTCTGATCAATCTTTCTAATTTGGGCCATTTTAGTGGGTGTGTAGTGGTATCTCATTGTGGTTTTAATTTTCATTTCTCTGATGACTAATGATGCTAAGCATGTTTACGGGTGATTATTTACCATTGGTATATCTTTTTTGGTGAAATGTCTGTTCAAATCTTTTACCCATTTTTTTATTGGATTGTTTGTATTTCTAATTATAAGAGTTCTTTTTATATATTCTAGACATGTCTTTTTTCAGATATATTTTTCAGATTTTTTCCAATCTGTAGTTTGTGCTTTAATTTTCATAACACTGTCATTTGAAGAGCAGAAGCCTTGAAGTTTTAAGTACAGTTTATTTCTTTTTTCTTTCGTATTTCATGCTTTTTGAGTCCTATTTAAGAAATCTTTGCCAAGCCCAAGGTCATTAAAAATTTCTCCTGTATTTACTTTTTAGAAGTTTTATAATTTTAGCTCTTTAAATCTTTGATCCATTTTGAGTTAATTTTTGTGTATGGTGTGAGGTAAGAGTCGAGGTTCATTTTTTTCTATATGGCTATTCAATTATTCCAGCACCATTTGTTGAAAAGGTTATTCTTTTCTCCTAAGAATCCCCTTGAATTGCCTTGGAAACTTTGTCAAAAATTAGTTTATCATGTATGTGTGGGTCTGTTTCTGGATACTCTATTTTTGTCTGTTGATTTATATGTATAGCTTTATGCCAATACCACATTGTCTTTGTTCTTATAACTTTATAATAAGTCTTGAAATCAGATAATGTAGATTCTCCAACTTTTTTCTTCACTTTCAAAATTACTTTGGCTTTTCTGGATCCATTGCATTTCCACATATTTTTTAGAATTATTTTGTCAATTTCTACTAAAAGGAGTGCTGGGATTTTGATTAGGATTTCATTGAACTGATAGATCAATTTAGAGATAAGCCACATCTTAACAATATTGAGCCTTCTGATCTATGAACGTGGCATATTTGCCATTTATTTAGATCTTCTTAAGATTTCTCAAAGTGTTTTATAGTATTTGGAGTGTAGTTTTACATATCTTTTGTCAAATTTACCCTAAGTTTTTTCATGTTTTTGATGCTATTGTGAATGATGTTGTTTAAATTTCAATCATGTTATAGAATATTTTCATTACCTGTAAAAAGTTCCCTCATGTCCTGGATAACCTCTGCTAGTATATAAAAATACAATTGATTTTTGAATAGCAGTCATTTATCTTACAACCTTGCTAAACTCACTTGTTAGTGGAGTTCTTAGAATTTTCTGCAGAAACAATCATGTCTTCTGCAAATAAAGACAATTTTACTTCTTTTCCAATCTGTATACCTTTTTTCCCGCCTTGCTTTTTGTACTGGCTAGGACCTCCATCCAGTCCAACGTTGAACAGAAGTGATGAGAGCAGACATCCTTAGCTTATTCCCAGTCTTATTCCTGATTTTAGGGAGAAAAAATTTTAGCCTTTCACTATTAAGAATAATGTTAGATATAGGTTTTTTGTAGATGCTCTTTATCATGCCGAGGAAGTTCCTGTTTGTTCCTGAGAGCTTTTGTTACAAATTGATGTTGTGTTTTGTCAAATGCTATTACTGCATCTACTAAGATGATCTTTTTTTTTTTTTTTTTTGAGTTTGTTAATACAGTGACTTACATTGATTGGTTTTGAAGAGCAGAAGTCTTAAATTTTTAAGTCCAACTTATTTATTTTTATTTTATAAAATTCCCTCTAAGTACTGCTTAAGTAGCATCCCACAAATTTTGGTATATCATATTTTCATTTTATTCATAATAGTAAACCAGTCTTGCAACCCTGGGATAAACTCCACTTGGTCATGATGTATTATTGTTGGCTTTGATTTTCTAAAATTTTGTTAATAAAATTTACGTCTATGTTCATGAAGGTCTGTAGTTTTCTTTTCTTCTTATGTTTTTGTCTGGTTTTAGTCTTAGGGCAATTCCAAATTCCAGCCTCATAGAATGAGTTGGGAAGTGTTTCCTTGTCTTCTATTTTTTGCAAGAGTATTATTTCTTCCTTAAATGTTTGGTAGAATTCACCATGAAACCATCTAGGCCTAGAGTTTTCCCTGTGGGAAGAATTCTAACAACAAAGTTAACTACATTAATATATATTAAAGTATTTAGGTTATCCACTTCTTGAGTGAATTTTAAGTAGTTTCTATCTTTCAAGGAATTTTTCCATTTCATCTAAGTTATTGGCATAGCATTGTTCATGACATTCCTTTATTATCCTTTTAATGTCTGTAGGGTCTGTAGTGATGTCTCCTCTCTTATTGCTGATACTGGGAATTCGTGTCTTTTCTCTGTTTTTCCTGATCAGTCTGGCTAGAGGTTTATAAATTTTATTGATCTTCTAAAAGACCCAGTTTTTAGTTTCACTGATACTCTCTAGTGTTTCTGTGTTCTCTATGTTGTCGATTTGTGCTCTTTATTGTTTCCTTTCTTCTGCTTACTTTGGGTTTTATTTGCCCTTCTTTTTCTAGTTTCTTAAGGTGGGAGCACAGGTCATTGATTTGAGACCTTTCTTCTCTTCTAATATAAGGGTTTAATTTCATAAAATTCCCTCTAAGTACTGCTTAAGTTGCATCCCACAAATTTTGATATGTCATATTTTCATTTTATTCAGAATATTTTATAATTTCCCTTGTGATTTTTTCCTTTGAAACATGGCTTATTTAGAAATATATTGTTTAGTTCACAAGTATTTGGGAATTTTCTAGATACTTTCTGTCAAGAGAATGTAGTTTGTGTGATTTGAATCTTATAAAATTTATTGAGATTTATATTATTGCCCAGAATATGGTTTAGCTTGGTAAATTTCCTGTATGCACTTAAAACTAATATGTTCTGTTGTCTAGCTGTTCTAGCAATTACTAATAGAAGTGTGCTAGTGTCTCCAGCTATTGCTGTGGGTTTGCCTACTTTACCCTGTAGTTCTTTCATTTTTTTGCCTCATATATTTTGAAGATCTGTTTTTAGGTGCATATATGTTTTAAATGTTACATGTTCCGTATGCATTGCATTGTGTCTTAATCATTAAGTGTCCCTCTTTGTTCTTAGCAATACTCCTTTGCTTGAAGTCTGTTTTGTTTTATATTAAGTTCACTTCAGTTTGTTTATCTTTAAAGTGTATGTGATTTCCAGCCCTTTAGTCTTTTACCTTTGTTGTTTGCATAGTTTTACCGTCCTTTACTTTTTGTGTATTTGTGTCTTTGTATTTAAAGTGTGTCTCTTGTAGATGCATATATTTGTTCTTGCTTTTAATACATTCTGACAATATCTTTTGATTGGTGTGTTTAGTCAATTTACACTTAATGTAATTATTGATATAGTTGTATTTAGATCTTCCCTTTTGCTATTAGCTTTTTATTTTTCTCATCTGTTTTTTGTCCCTCTGCTTCTCCTTCCCTGCCTTATATTTCCATTTACTGGCACCCTCCTCCCCCAATCCTTAGTTCTTTTGTGATCATATGCATTCCATATATATATAAAAAAAAATATGTATATATATATAAATATATACACACACGCACAAAAAAAAAACCCAAACCCACTGCCATCGAGTCGATTCCGACTCATAGCGACCCTATAGGACAGAGTAGAACTGCCCCATAGAGTTTCCAAGAAGCTATACACGTATATATATATAATAAACTCATCAATACAATGTTATAATTTCTGCTTTAAACCTTTATCTGTCTATTAAAGAAATATATATATACAGAGAGAGAGAGCTCTGGTGGCAGTTCAAATCCACCAGCCTCTCCGTGGAAACCCTATGGGGGGCAGTTCTACTCTGTCCTGTAGGATTGCTATGAGCCGGAATCAAGTTGACAGCAAAGTGTTTGGTTTTATATGTGTATGTTTTGTTTTATATTTACCTGCATATTTTCCATTTCCCGTGTTCTTCATTGTTTCCTGTAGATTCAAGTTATTATCTAGTGTCTTATCCTTTCAGACTGAAGAACTTCCTTTAGCATTTCTTGTAGTGCAGACCTGCTGACGACAAATCCTCTGTTTTTGTTTTCTAGAAATGTCTTTATTTTGCCTTCAGTTTTGAAAGATAGCTTCCCTGAATGTAAAAGTCTTGGCCGAAAGTTTTTTTTTTTTCCCTTAAGCACTTTCAATATCTTATTTCAAAATATTCTGGCTTCCATAGTGTCTAATGAAATGTCAACCATTGATCTTATTGTTGTTCTCCTATATGTAACATGTCATTTTTGTCTGGCTGCTTTCAAGATTTGATCTTTCTTTTTGGCATTCAACAGTTTGACTATAATGTGTCTAGGAGTGATTTTCTTTGTGTTTGTTCTTGCTTAGGGTTTGCTGAACTGTTTGGATCTGTAAATTAATGTATTCCGAAAAGTTTTTAGCCATTATTTCTTGAAATATATTTCTGCCTCTTTTAATTTTTCCTCTTTTTGGGATTCTGATTACATGTATGATGAACTGCTTCCCATTGTCCCATAGGTGTCTGAAGTTCTGTTCATCTTTATCCAGTCTTGTTTCTCTCTCTCTTTGTGTTCCTCAGATTAGGTAGTTTCTATTGATTTATATTCAAGTTAACTGATATTTATTATGCCATCCACAATCTTCTGCTGAGCCCATCTAATGATTTCTAAAATTTCAATTACTGTACTTTTTAGCTCTGGAATCCATTTTTAAAATAGTTCCTATTTCTCTGCTATAATTACCTATCTGTTTATTCATTGCTGGCATATTTTCTTTTAATTCTTTGAACATATTTGTAATAATTTTTTAATTTTTTTGTCTGCCAACTCTAACTTCTGGATCCACTTGGAGTCAGTTTCTATTGAATGCCCTTTTCCTGTGTATGGGCCACACTTGCAACTTCCTTGCATGCCTAATTTTTTATTTAAAACTGGACATTATAGATAATATGTTGTAGTGAATTGGATTCTGTCATATTCTTCTGAGGATTGTTGTTTTTTTTTTTAAGACAGTTATTTCCAATATTTTGTGATTAATATTAGCAATGAACACCATTTTGCACATATGTCAGTATGTCTGAAGGGTAATTTCTAGAAGAGACAATTGTTTGGTCAAAGCGTACGTACATTTAAAATTTTGATAGATGTAACCAAAGTTCCCTCTGTATAAGTTATACCAATTTATATCCAGTTAGCAATGTCTGAGAGCTATCATAGCACCTATTACATGGTTTTCTTCACCCACCAGACTCATTTTTCATCACTGTACTCCCAGCACCTGTTGCAAGGCCTACAAACTTTGTTTCCCCCTACTTTGTCCTTCTTCAAAATTAAACTTAGCCTTAGCATTTCCCCATGGGCCTGGGAACAGGAGAAGGGCATCTTATCTACTTCTCTTCATACCCTGCTCTCAGGATCCTACTCTCATCTGACCTCCTCCAGGTTGCCATCCCAGATAACTGTTACCTCAGAGATCTTGTTCATCTCTGAACTGTTACACACTCTAATACTTGGTCTTATCCTGTTTGTTTTCTAATATCCTGTTTGTTGGCTAATGCTCATGAAATTGATATTCCTAACTAGGCTATAAGCTCCTTCAGGACTGGCATCGTATATTTTTCTATAGAATATAAGCTACCAAATTAAGTTCATTCTGTGTGGCAGGCTTTTCCTGGATACTTTACATCTGTCATCTCATATAGTCTTCACAACAGCCTGGTAAAATAGGTGTCATTATCCCCATTTTACCTATGAAGAAACTGAGGCTCAGAAAAGTTAGGTGATATACCCCAAAGTTACCAGCTAGTGAGAGTGAAGTATTAGGCTAGGGTTCAAACTCAGGTCCATTTGACTCAAAGTACATGTACCCTTGGCTTTTCATTCCATTTGGACTTGTAGCCTCTTGTTCTTGATACTCACTAGTCTGACTCTCATGATATGGGACAGACTCAGATAAATCTGTTGATTCTTTAGATGATGTCTGTGGCCTGGCATCCTCTGCTCAACCTCTTTTCACTAGAGACAGCAGTCCATGGCCCGCCTGTCTGCTTGGGCCTAGGCTTCCCTTTTCATCAGAATCCATTCATATGCTGCCACTCACTGAGCCCTTGCTTGGTAACCCACATGGCCTTTGTTTTGCCCTGGTGGGTTTTCCCCAGCCATTTTTGCCATGTGGGGCCATGAGCAAGAGCAGCAGTGGACAGGCGAGAATCTGGAAGCCATTGAGGCACACACTTTATCGTCAGAAGCAGAAGTGTGTTCTGCAAAGATGGAAAGCAGATCTCCTGCCAGGAAAGGAAACACAAACCAAGGGGAACCTATCTGAAAGTTTAAACTGAACTCTGCTCTTTTTCTGTCTCTGAGACCTGGAGGAGTTTGGTTCTCTTTGTTGAATCCTTTTCCAAACATACACTACTGGTGGCTAAAACAGATAAAACATAAACTATCTCTTTGAAGGATTCTTTAGGACACTTCTTGCTTTCAGTGCCTTTTGTTGTTGTTGTTTTGTGCTGTCCAGTTGATTCCAACTCATAGTGTCCTTAAAGGACAGAGTAGAATTGCCCCATAGGGTTTCCAAAGTTATAATCTTTGCAGAAGCAAACTACCACATCTTTCTCCTGCAGAGCAGCTGGTGGGTTCAAACAGCCGACCTTTTGATTAGCAGCCGAGCGCTTAACCACTGTGCCACCAGGGCTCCTTTCAGAGCCTTATAGACATGATCACCTCCTTGCTACTTAGCCAAACTCTTTGGTTTAATCCAACATTAAGAGACTGGAAGAGAGAAACTCTTTTTAACTCACTTATCTCCCTTCCCCCAGGAAAAGTATAAGACAGGAAGTTTGTAGAAGGAGTTAGGTCTGCTGTAGGCTGGTTACTTGCTTGGGTCTGAGATGGAATAGATCTAATCTTGGCTTGAAATTGGAGAAATTTAGGAGAGGGAAGGGCACTATGAGAAAACACTAATCTCAGTTTGTCCCACAAACAACCATGTTAAAATGTCAGTATAGAAGCCCTGTCTGAAGCTGAAGGGAATACCTTGGGTTAAGTACCATGTCAAAAAGACTCATCCTAAACCATGTCTATTCAGACAAGTGAGAAGTGAGTGTCTACCTTTGGGTGATTGTCTTAGTTGTCTAGTGCTGTTGTAACAGAAATACCATACGTGGATGGCTTTAACAAAGAGAAATTTATTTTGTCATAGTCAAGTAGGCTAGAAGTCCAAATTCAGGGCATCAGCTCCAGGGGAAGGCTTTTTCTTCTCTGTCAGCTCTAGTGGAAGGTCCTTGTCATCAGTCTTCCCCTGGACTAGGAGCTTCTCCACATAGGGACCCCGGGTCCAAAGGACGTGCTTTGCTCCTGGCACTGCTTTCTTGGTGGTATGAGGTCCCCAGCTCTCTGCTTGCTTCTCTTTCCTTTCATCTCTTGTAAGATAAAAGGTGCTGCAGGCCACACCACGGGGAAACTCCCTTTACATTGGATCAGGGATATAACCTGGTCCCACCCTGGTCTTCTTTAACATAAAATTACAATCACAAAATGAAGGACAACCACACTACACTGGGAATCATGGCCTAACCAAGTTGACACATATTTTGAGGGGACACAATTCAATCCATGACAGGGATACTGTCCTATTTGGAAGGACCCCTGGTGGCTCAATGATTAAGCACTCACCTACTAACTGAAAGGTCAGCAGCAGCTCCATGGGAGAAAGATGTGGCAATCTGCTTCCGTCAAGATTTACAGCTTCGGAAACCCTATGGGCAGTTCTGTCCTACACGGTTGCTATGAGTCGGAATCAACTCAACAGCAATTGGGTTTGCTTTGGATTTTTTCCTATTTGGTGATTTTCTTCCTTTGTCCCCAAGGTAGAGTCAGAATTAATTGGATTACAAAGGTGACTCTTCTCACTGACAGAGTGACATAGCAGTTGATAGGAGGGTTTACATTTGAGAAACTTGTGGGGTGCCAAGTCATGGCCAGAGGAAGGAGTCTGACTGTTGGGAGGTTATAGTATCCAGTCTTCTGACCAAAGGGGAGGATTGATCCTGTAGTTAAAAATATTTAGAGGAAAACTTACAAATAGCCTCTTTGGGGTACCTTGGAAGAAAACTTGGTGATCTACTTTTGAAAAATCCTCCGTTGAAAACCCTGTGGAGCAGTTATACTCTGACACATATGGGGTCACCACCATGAGTTAGAATCAACTCACAGCAACAGTTTTTAATGTACCAGTATTGGTTCATTAATTGTAACAAAGGCACCATACATGTAAAAAAAAAAAAAAAGCCCATTGCCATCAAGTTGATTCCAACTCAGCAACCCTATAAAACAGAGGAGAGCTGCCCCGTAGGGTTTCCAAGGAGCACCTGGTGAATTCAAACTGTTGACCTTTTGGTTAGCAGACGTAGCTCTTAACCACTGTGCCACCAGAGTTTCCACCACACATGTAAGATGTCAGTAATAGAGGAAACTGGATGTGGGGTATATGGGTACAGGGTATACTGTTTGTACTACCTTCTCATTTTTTCTGTAAATCTAAAATTGCTCTAAAAACTAAAATCTATTACAAACAATTACAACCCCCACCAGTTAATTTTTTAAAAGCCTCTTAGGGATACCATTTCTTTGGCACTCAGGTGAAGTGTGGCTTCACTGCTTGGCACACATTTCCCTATGACCATGGCCACTTTTCACATATTCCTTCTAAGGAACTCATAGCGCACACCTGATCTCACATATTCTCTTGCCTTCCCCAGGAGGCAGGAATTATATTTTTATTCATCTGATAAGCACTAGCGCTATCAACAACCATAGCTAGGTGCTGGGCATATCATGAGGTATGAGGAAAAAAATCCTTATAAATTAAAGATTTTGGTCTAGTCAGGACAATGAGGCCACGGGAATCATTGTAATATAAGATATGACATGCTTAATAAAGACTTCATTGGAGGGAAGCAGCATCTGATCCTATTTTAGGAATGAGTAGGTTTAAAAATAGAAGAGATGGCATAAAGGGTCTGGGATCAGAATAAGCAATGTTGGGAAGGAGTAGGGTGTGTTTGGGAACCATGTGGCTGGAGGATAGACTGTGTGAGGTAAAGCAATGAGAAAGGACACAATATGGATGCCTTGAATGGCAGGCCATGGACATTGTTTGAAGTTGATGAAGAGTTCAAAAAGGCTTTTGAGCAGGGCAGTCAAAATATAAAAGCTGCTTTGAAAAAATTAATCCAGCAACTCTGTGTAGGACTTTTTTGGAAATGGTAGAATAGAAGCAGGAAGAAAGGACAAAGCTGGGAGACTCTGGAAGTTTTGATGTGTTAGACAAACGTCGTGCAGGCAAAATTAGCCAAACACAGCCAGTGACTAGATGCGATGCCAAGTTGTCAGTCAGAAATGACTTGTGATTTTCAGCTCAAGTGACCAAGAAAATGCTAAGGCAGGTAATAGACAGTCAAGAGCCACAAGGGGCACACTCAGGGAGAAGATGTTAAGTTCCATTTGTAGTATCTGAGGTTCAACTTCCAGGATGAGGTATCCAGCTAGCAATTATGAACACAGGATTCACCATCAGGAAAGGCTAGGTTTGGAGAGACACTTGGGGTTGTCCTAGGAGAAGACGTGGTTGCTGCTATGTGGGTTGTCCTAGGAGAAGAAGTGGTTGCTACTATGTGGGTTGTAAAAGTCATTGAGAGGAGGGTGAAAAATAAATGCCCAGTGTCTAGCCCAGTACTTGGCCTAGCAGGGCTCGTATGCTTATGGAAAACACAAATGAATGGATGGATGAATGGATGAGCAGAACACTAAGAAACACTTACATGTCAGAATAAGATAAAAAGGAATAATCTATTAGTCAAGGAGAGAGAAGCAACCTTCAGAAAGCTTGAGGAACCAGGAGAGTAGCCCTGGGAGAAGAGGACAAGGGAGGAGGGAGTTTCAGGAAAGATATGGCCCACAATGTTTATTACTACAGAAAAATGAAGATCCTGGGAAAGCTAACAGGATGGCTAGTTTCATTGCTCTGAACTGGGCAGAGGCATTGCCAATGATAGGACCTCAGTCCGCCAGGCCTTCATGTTCATCTTGTTATCTTTCCTGCTTTATTGTGGTGGCTGCTCTGGTCAGAAGAATATTGATCAGGCAGGGCTGACTGATAACAGGCAAGCTCCTTTTTGTCTCTTGCCTTTGGCCAGTGGTTGAAGACTGCAAAATATGCAATGGGGTAATAGTGTGAGGATTGGAATTGTCCATGCTTTCTGAGACAAAGGGGCTCTTCCTGGGAATAGGGGTCAGGGCAGGGACATAGCACCCCATCTCTGTAAAGACCACATCTTGGCCCCCCATAGAAAGGGTAGACAAAGCTGTGAGCTGATGGCCATCTCATCCAAGGCCAAGTAATTCTGGGATGGTTTTATTTGGAAGTGGCATGAGGGGAGAGTGGGGTCAGAGAATGCTCAAAACTTGGCCTGCAGACCAGTTTTTTTTTTTTTTTTAATAATTTTCATTTTCCTGTCTGGTATATTCTTTGAGCAGGCTATCCCACAGCTTCTGAGCAGGGAAGTGAAGGGCTTCAAGTACAGGAAAAAAGAGGCAGCAGGAGAAAGTAGTTGCCTGGAACTCACTGCTGTGAAGGTTCCAAATAGAATGGGGCAATAGGGCAGGGGTGAGGCACCTGGGCCCAGAGTAAGCCAAGAATAACCACAGCAGGGAGAGAGGGGAGGAGACTACTACTCCCACTTGCACACTCTTCCAATACGGTCTCCTGGAGAGGGGTTACTGTGGCCTTGCCAGGTGCCACATCCTCTTATTAGGT
This sequence comes from Elephas maximus indicus, assembly GCF_024166365.1. Taxonomy (NCBI): domain Eukaryota; kingdom Metazoa; phylum Chordata; class Mammalia; order Proboscidea; family Elephantidae; genus Elephas; species Elephas maximus. The sequence goes on along the minus strand of NC_064820.1, from coordinate 153,068,092 downwards.
TCTTTTTAACCTCTTAGAATAAGACTATGAGAATCTTGATTCTGTGGAACAAACTAACGTTGGGCTTACAGTAGGGACATCCCAGTGGTAGAGTCCCGGAGTAGGTAGTTGGCACCAGGCTCTGGGCTCTATCTCCTCAGGAGCCAGGCAGCTTTCCTTCCTTCCATGGTCACAGATTTGCTGTGTCCAACTGCCTGGCAGAAGGTCTGACTGGAACGTGTGTGGAAGGTGAGCTCAGGTGAGACACCTCATGGAGGGAGTCCACAGCATCAGCTTTGGAATGGAAGGAGAGTTGTAAGTATTAATATTAGACCTCCCAAAGGAGAGGAAGCAGGGGTTCCATCCCTGGAGGGGTTTACTGAACACTTGTCCATCACCTTTGGGCTAGAGGCAGGCTTGCCTGAAGCATAGGGCTCACTTCTAGATCTCTTTTCTAGCCTAATAAAGTATGAAGTGGGAAAGCACAGTTAGACTATTTTCCTGCCCAGAGGTATCATTGCACCAGATCCCTACTCAGTCTTCCTTGGCAGCACACTTGAAAGACATACTGTGGGTAAACCCTGAGGCCAGGGACCAGGCTTCTGAGGTCACAGCACCACCACTCGCTGCAGCCAGCCTGGGGTCTGGGAAGAGTCAGGAAGAGGTAGCCACCTTGGAGGTCCGTTGGGAGCCAGGCATATACAATCATGTGACTGAGCATGGCCACATCTGCCCCGTGTATATTGCTCCCTGCAGAGAGCTCATGTACTGATACTTCCTTCCCTGATGCCTCAGTAGTGCCATCCGGCTCAGAAAGCATACAGTCAAGCATCAAATGCAGGGAGCCAGGACACCCCTATGCTGCTTTGCTGGTGTGCAGAGCAGTCAGGGCATGTGTAGTATGGCATATTACCTCCTGGGGACCTGAAGAAGTAAGTCTGCTGTGGGTGGTAAAGGTCCCTTTGCTCCTTTCCTGTGTTGGAGAAAGGCCCTGGGCTCCCCCAACACTGTTACCGTGTAGGGGCAGTGGGGTGACTCAGAGGCTGCAATGGTGATGTTTGCTGTACCTCCTAGGTGCACATGGCAAGGAGCTGAGGTGGAAGGAAGCAAGGTGAAGGTGATCTGGGCAGCAAGAGTGGGCAGCCTTGCTGCATCCATGGATGAGCTGCTTGGAAGACCCCACGAAGTACGTAGAGGGGTGGGTGCTAGTGGTCATTTGAGGGAAAATGGACCAGAAGAGTCTACTATCATCTTCCCTCAGTTCTTGATTCCTGCAGAGATCCCCTCCTAGCCCTCAGGAGCCTGTGCTGCAGGTTTCTGCCCAGCCTCTGCCCAGCGCAGGTGTGCCTCCCTTGGCTTGGTGTGGTACAGCCTCTGCTTTCCCCTTCACTCAGTTGTCTCAAGGGCTTGAACTGTTCTACTCCCAGCACCCCCTACTCCAGGGTGATAAACTGCCTACACAATAGAACCCCTGGCTGGAGGGTTTTCTAGTGGAGATGGTAATAGAAATCAAAGAAAATATACATCAGGAAAGAACTGAAGCCTTTCCCAGCCACTTGGCTGCAGGTTTCCCTTCCTATGGCTTTCAGTGTGTGCATAGTCCACACTCTAGCCCTGGGGACCTGGGCTTGTTTGTTCTTTGGGGAGCATCATGTCAGTTTCCCACCAGTGTAGAGACTCCTTGAGGGTAGATATGAGTTCCATGCCCCGCACAGTGTTTCAGACCTAGCAAGTGCCCAGTAAACACATGAAGCTAAAGAACAGACCACATATGAGAAAGCTGATTGTGTTGGTGCAGATGGCCACCCAGTTGATTCCTCATTGCAGCCTCATTGTGAACATGGGACATTCAGTTCATAGTAATGTTTCTACCTTGACCCTGGCTGGCACTTAGGATTTTGTTTCTGATCAAGAAGTCAATAACGAAGAAAACCAGACAATGGAGGTTATTGATGGACTGATAGACTAGGTCTCCCCCACTTTCTTCAAATGAATACCTTTGTTAAGCTCACCTCTTCCTTGACCTCTGGGGCTGTCCTTTTCTCTGCTTTGCAATGCCTTCCCCATTGGCAGATCTTGAGGCAGCAGTTGCCACCTCTTCTCAAGATTCCCAAGTCAGTATCATTTTCACTCTTCTACCTTGACCCTGCCCCCAAAATGTGTTAAAAACTTAGTGCCCTTGCGTTCCTCAGAAGAGCAGGCTCTGAGTAAGCAATGGTCTTTGTCTCAGAAGCATCAGCGAAGAGACATCAGTGAGGCCCTGGAAAGGGAGGTGGCTGAGGGAGCCTGTGCCAAGCCCCGTCGGCCCAGGGAAGCCTTACAGAAAGATTCTTTCTGGAGGAAAGAGGAGATTAGCTGAGCCTCCCAAAAGAAGACAAGTAAAGAGAACACAGAAGTATTTCCTTTAAAAGGGAGCAAGAGCAAATGGAAAGAGGGTTTATATTAATGAAATCTCCGGATATTAAGGATGAAATGAATGCCAGGGAAGGTTATTATCATTTCATTAGAACACAAAGGAAGAAACAAACACTTTATTATGTGAAACCAAGAAGTTATGAACAAGGGAATCCAGCAGGGAAGTTATTAGCTGGGTTAATTAAAACAGAACAAGCCAGTTGAGTAATTCCGTCTGTAGAACACAACAAGGAAGGCATAATTCATCGTCCTTAAGAAAAATACTTGCGTTTTTTTTTTTCTTCTTTTCTTTTACCAAAAATTCTATACTTCTGATATTGTCTCACAAACAAGAAAGATTTATTTTTGTCAAAACTTAATTGATTTAGCACCAGGATATTTCATTAAAGAAAGTTCAGTTCTGATCAGAAGAGGTGGAAATCCACTAGAGACTCTTGAGCCCGTCTGGCTAGGGCCCCTCCCCTTTCCAGGATCATGGGTCCCTCAAAGGTCCCTTCAGCACCTAATCTGTGGGGTGATAGGAGGTGGCACATAATGGAAGGTGGAGTGAGGCCTCACTCATCCATCCTCTTTCCTAGTGATCCCTGAGAGGGCTGGACCAAGCCGGGTTGGCTTGCCATGTTCTCTTCCCTGCTTGCTCTTGCCGTCCTGAAGCTGGGAGCTCCTTGGCACGGGACATGCTCCCTGGAGCTGTCAGAGCCAGTTTTTCCAGCTAGCCCTGTTGGCAACCAGCACAAGGGAGAAATGGCCAACAGGACTGTGTTGTAGCACCAAGCTACCCAGGTCACAGGGGCCTGTTTCGGACAGAGCTCATATATCTGAGCTGTTACCTCCTTTAGGGAGCTTAAAGGCGCCAAATTTAGCAGTGTCCAGCTGGCCAAATGGGTCCCACCACCCCTCAAGATTTTGCTGCCCTCTCATTTGTCAGGTCTCATGAATTACATGTGGAGTTCTGGGTTTGGCTGAGCCTTTGGAGGTTGACCTCCAAGAGCTTTTTCTCAGATTAAGGAACCAGAGCTAGAGCTCCCAAGTTCTTTGGCCTCAGAGCACAGGCACGGGACATGAGAACTGGAAGGGGCCTTGCTGAGGGTACACTCTATCTAAACCTTCGTTAGATAGGTGGAAACTGGATTCCAAAGAAAGACAGAATCTGAGACATGTCCAAGGCCAGGAAGCTAATTAGTAGCTGAGCAGGACAGGAACCAAGGTCTTTCAGCAAGTCTTGGTAACTCACTTCTGTTCTGTGAACATCACACTCTGCCCCTTTCCTTCAGGGCTATCTACCACAGATATGCCTCAGCAACCCCTGGAGAACAGAAGACACATTTTAATGAGGGTTGGATCATGTGGCGCAAGCACTGCTTCATAATTGACATTTGCTTTTAAAACAGAAACTTCCTTAGAGAATAGGAGTTAAACGTTTTTCTGGTCCACACACTTTCTCTCGCCTCTGGGCTTTCCTATATGCTATTTCTGCTATCTGGAACACTCCCTTCCCTTCCTTTGAACTCCATTTCTTCACACCTGATTAATGTCTTCAAGGTCTCGGAGAAGACATTTTTTACACTAGGAAACCTTCCCTGACCCTATGAGTCCGAGTTAGCTGACCACCACCACCACCACCACCCGCCCCCGCCACCCCACTTCCCTCCTTCTCTGGAAGACATAATCCCTGCCCTCAAGAAACTTATAGTTTATTTGAGAGACAAGCCACAAAGATGATAATACTAAACAAATGCTTAGCTCTGTTCTAAGAACTTTACCTGGATTAACTCACTTTATTCTCACAAATGTGAAGGTTAATGAAAATTGCTGCCCCAAAACTTCAGGAACTCTCTTCGGCCTATAAAATAGAATCTAGACATCTTAGGTTGGCATATAAACCTTCCAGATCTACTTGTTTTCCAAGCTGAGCTGGTTTGTTCACTGTCCCTTGTTATAGTCTACATATTCCTACCTCTGAACACTTGCATGTCCTGTTCTCCCTGTCTGGAATGTTCTCTATCCACTTTGGCTTGTGTGAATTTTACGCATTCATCAAGGTTCAGCTGTAGTCTCATTCCTCCATGACCGCTCAATCCTCCATAGTTCTATAGTGCTTACTTTCTAGACCTCTGCTCATTTTCACTAAGAACCTAAGAAAGTTTACAGGAAGGACACTTCTGGAGCACAGACAAGTAAATCCCTACTGCCCTCCACAGTTTCTCTGACTTTGTTTGAAAGCTTTGCAGAGCTGTCCCTGGTGTGGTCTCTGCCTTGTTCAATTGCTATATTTTATTTATTTACAATCTTCATACATCGACGTTGCCAACATATTTGCCATTGAAGTGGTTACCCAGTATTCTATGTTGTACATTCATCTCTTGGCTTTTAGAGCCTTGTATTATATATGCCAACTCAATTTTGTTTTCACAAATATTTGTGTGCCAAGTATGTGCAAGAGACCACAACTCTTGTCTGTTAATCTTGTGTCTCCCTGGACACTGGGAGCACCTCAAGATGGGACTGTCTTCAGCCTCACTGTATCCCCCTCAGTGCTCAGCTTGCATGTGTTAGATGCTCAGAGAGCCCTGCTCAACTGAATCAAATAACCACAAAGCCGGGCATTTTGTCATGTTAACTTGCCACCCATCTCTACCAAGATACAATCTAAATCCAAAAGGGCAAAAATGTGGAACAAGAGAGGATCCAGTCCCCTTCTCCAGGCACTTGGTCATTCCGGCATTGCATCTCTCAACTTGTCACTTCCCACAGCCCCTCCACTTTCACTTAGCTACAGAGGTCAGGGGATCTTGAAGATCACTTTCCCAAGCAGCTAGAGCATACAGGTGAAACATAAGGGCCAAGACACTGGCAAGTGCTTCTTGCTTTTAGTAACACAGGGTCATATGGGGCCCAGTGGGTCTGTGGGGGAGAGGGTTAGTCACGCTACCAAAAACCAAACCAACTGCCATCGAGTTGATTCCAACTCACAGTGACACTATAGGACAGAGTAGAACTGCTCCATAGGTTCCAAGGCTGAAGTCTTTATGGAAGCAGACTGCCACATCTTTCTCTCACGGAGCAGCTGGTGGGTTCAAACCACCAATCTTTTGGTTAGCAGCTAAGTGCTTAACTACTGTGCCACCAGGGCTCCTTTTAGTCACCCTATACCCATATTTTCCTGGCTTTGAATAGTAAGCACAGAACTCACAGCATTGCCTTCTTAATCTATACTCGAACCGCAGAAACGTGGCTTGGCTCCTCTGCCATTGGAAGGGTAATCATCTCAAAAGCCCAGGACACTCCCTTCCCCAGGTGGGAATAACTAGCTTTAAGCAAGCCTTTTAAGTGAAAATTCTCTTTTGAGAGAGAACAAGATTAGAAGAGTGATTATTTGCTTTACAAAATGATTCAGGAAGAGTTTCCTTCAAGTAACACAGTTCCATCAAGTACTGAACTATGATCTAATGGTCAACTTATCAGATCAATGATCTGTGAAACCGCCCCTCCTTCTTCTTGCCACACCCCACGTGTTTTTGAGAATTTTCGCTGTCTTGGCTATTTATTCAGGAGTCCCCAGGTATCGCAAACAGTTAAGAACTTGGCTGCTAACCAAAAGGTTGGCAGTTGGAATCCACTCAGAGGCACCTCCAGAGAAAGTCCTGGCAGTCTACTTCCAAAAGATCACAGCTGTTGAAACCCTTATGGAGCACAGATCTACTCTGAAGCACATGGAGTTGCCATAAGTTGGAATTTACTTCAAGCAACTGGTTTGGTTTAGGGTTTTCTGGCTATTTATTCAGTATTTTCTACTAATTGACCCACTTTATTCCTCTCAGAAGATTCTCCTCCTGGCTTTTTCCCATCTACTGATTTGATCCTTCCTGACCCCTTTCACTGGTTTATCTTCCTGGCCTCTAAATGTGGGCATCTTCCCCATGAGTCTCTGCTTTTCTTTTCTGTCTACACTTTCTCCCTGGCAGTCTTGTCTGCCCCAATGACTTCCATAATGCCCTTCAACAGTGACTCCCCAAACCCTATCTCAGCCCTGACCTCTTGAGCAGAGTCTAGTGCTCATTCTCAGATGTCTGCTAGACATGCCCTGCTGGCAGCACAAATCCAACCTGTCTAAAGTGCCACATCGGCTTCCCGCAAGCAGCTCTTCCTCCAGTTTTCCCAACTTCTGTCAGCGTTCAGAATCTTGGGGCTCATCTGGGCTGATTACTAACCACAATTTGGACCCCCGATTTTTTTCATCTGTTCTATGGGTATGATAATGCCCTCTATGCCTCATTAGAAGGACTGAATGAGACAAGGTATATGGAAGCATGTTTTAAACTGTAAACAGGTACACAAAGAAAAGGTGTAATCATACTGTATTACCATCTTCGGCTTTTTATGAATCCTCTCCCTCACCTTGTGTTACCATTTTCCTTGTCCCTATACCTCTCATCCATTCTTTTACCTCAATTCTTTTTTTTATAATTTATTTTATTTTTGTCGTTGTTGAGAATGTACACAGCAGTACACCAACTCAGCAATTTCTGCACGCACAATTGACATTGATTACATTCTTCTAGTTGTTCAACCATTCTCACCCTCCTTTTCTGAGTTGTTCCTCCCCGTTAACATAAACTCCCTGCTCCCTAAGGTTCCTATCTAATCTTTCAAGTTGCTGTTGTCGAGTTGATCCCATATAGATAGATCTTAAAAGAGCATAGTGCTCAAGGCAGACGTTCTTTATTAGTTAAACTAAACTATTCTTAGTTTTAAGATTTCAGATGATATTTTCAGTTTAAGGTCTAAAGATTATCTCAGGACAGTAGTTTCAGGGGTTCATCCAGCCTCCATGGCTCCAGAAAATCTGGATTCCATGAGAATTTGAAATTCCATTCTTCATTTTTCCCCCTTTTGATCAGGATTCTTCTATAGAATGTTCAACAGTAGTAAATGGGCACCATCCTGTTCTTCTGGTCTCATGGGAAAGAAGGTGATTGTTCATGGAGGCAATTAGCCACATATTCCATTTCCTCCTCCTATTCCTGACTCTCCTTCTTCCTCTGTTGCTCCAGGCAAACAGAGACCAATTGTTGTACCTTGCACAGCCACTTGCAAGCTTTTAAGACCCCAGGCACTACACAACAAACTAGGAGGTAGAACAGAGCATTAAATATGTTTTTAGGCCAATTAAGTGGGATGTCCCATAAAACCATGGCCCTAAACCTCTACACCAAGGGACTAAATCCCATGTGGTGTTTGATCGTACATAAGCAACCTCAGCCACTACTTTTTTTTTTGTCATTGTGAAACACAACTTTTGCCAATTCAACTTTTTGCAAGTGTACAACTTATTGACAGCAATTACATTAATCAACTGTGCAGCCCTATACTTAATGCAATTTTTCCATCACCATAAACATTTATTTCAAATTTTAAACACTTTTACCCATTGCCTAGTCTAGTATTCAGTAGCCTCTAACTCAGCGGTTCTCAGATTGTAGTTCACATAAGAATCATCAGGAGGGACTTATGAAAAATGTAGTTGTAGTCTTTTTAGCAAAGACAACAGGATATCCACATGCAAAAGAATGATGTTGGACCCATACCCAACACCACATACCAAAATTAACTCAAAATGAATCAAAGACCCAGATGTAAAAGCTATAACTATAAAACTCATAGAAGTAAACATAGGCATAAATCTTTGTGACTTCATATTAAGCAGTAGTTCCTTAGATATAACACCAAAAGCACAAGCAACCAAAGAAAAAATAGATAAATTGGACTTCATCAAAATTAAAAACTTTTGTGTTTCAAGGGTCACTATCGAGAAAGTAAAAAGACAACCCACTGAATAGGAAAAAAATATTTGCAAATCATATATCTGATAAGGGACTTGTATCTAGTATATATAAAAACTCCTATGACTCAATTATAAAAAGACATATGACCCAGTTAAAAATGGGCACACATTCGGAATAGACATTTCTCCAAAGAAGATATGCAAATGGCCAATAAGCACATGAAAAGATGCCCAACAGAATTTAGTCACTAGGGGAATGCAAATCAAAACTGCAATGAGATACCACTTCCCACCCACTAGGATGGCAGTAATCAAAAAGACATCTAGATAATAGCAGGTATTGGCAAAGATGTGAAAAATTTGGAATTCTCATACGCTGCTGGTGGGAATGTAAAGTGGTGTAGCTGCTTTGGAAAACAGTCTGTCAGGTTTTTAAAAAGTTAAACATGGAGTTACCATATGATCGAGCAATCCCACTCCTAGGTATATACATTTAAAAAAAATGAAAACATATGTCCACACAACACCTTGTACACAAATGTTCATAGAAGCATTATTCATAATAGCTGAAAAGTGGAAAGAACCCAAATGTCCATCAACTGATAAATGGGCAAATTGTGCTATACCCAAACAATGAAATATTATTTGGCGATAAAAAAGAATAGAGTACTGATACATGCTACAACGTGAATGAACCTTGAAAACATGCTAAGTGAAAGAAGCCATACACAAAAGACCATTTACGTAAAATGTCCAGATAGATAAATCTGTAGAGACAGAAAGCAGGTTAATGGTTGCCCAGGTTTGGGAGTGTTGACAGGAGATGCGGGGTGACTTTGGGGATGATGAAAATATTCTAAAATTAGTCGTAGTGATGGCTGCCCAGCTTTGTAAATGTACTAAAAACCATCGAATTGTACATTTTAAAAGTGTGAATTAGATATGTGAATTATATCTCAATAAATTTGTTACTTAATGCTTTTGTAAGAAAAAAAATTGATGGTGAGGAGAGGTTATAGAGAGCTCTTTAAATGCCAAGCTGACCCAGTAGGGCCTGGATTTGGATTCTCTAAGGCCAGCTTTCTCAGTGTGTGTTTCCTATGTTGTCTGCATCAGATAGTAATAAGTACCAGGCCCTGGTCCCACGATCACAAAGACTGTGATTCAGAACGTTTGTAACAAGCACTCCAGCGAGCCTGTTGCATGTGGCTACAGCCCATGTAAGAAGTGCTGTGCTCCTGCATCTTGCTGCCTCCAGGCTCTTCCTGCTCCAGTCTGGCCTGCACTTTGCTTCCAGACGAGGCTCCAAGAGTAGATCTTGGGCTGGTCACTTCCTTGCTCAGAAACCTTCATTGTCCTCACATTTCCTCAGCATGAGCTCCAAGAGCACCAAGCAGCCTCATTCCCATCCACTTTTTCCAGCCTTATTTCCCTTGACTCCCTCCATGTGTCTTTTATGTCAGTCAAGCTGGAATATTCAGCATGGTCTAAACCCACTTTGTGGGTTCCCACTCCTATTCCAGGAAGCGCTTCATATACTCCCATCTCATCTATTGCAATACAGACGTCACCGTGATTCTTTCATGTTAACTGGGTAAAAAAAAAAAAAAAAAAAAAAAGTAGCCGTCTAGAATTTACCACTTAATTTTTGATAATTCTTTTTTTTTTTTTTTTGTAGTTATAATGATTTTGTATATGTGTTTGTATTGCATTAGGTGAAAGTTTACAGGGCAAATTAGTTTCCCCTTTGATAGTTTGTATAAAAACTATTTTATGACCTTGGTTTCATTCCCTACAATGTGTCAGCACTCCCCATTTCCACCCTGGGTTCCCGGTTTCCTTTAGTCCTGATTTTCTTCCTCTTTCTGCTTTCTCATCTTTGCTTTTAGGCAAATATTGCCCTTTTGATCTCCTGTGATCAGTTGTTCTAAGGAGTACGTTCTTCTAGGGTGTTACCGTTTATCTTATGGGCTTTTCTGTTGCTTGGCTGGTGGGCGATCTCCAAGAATGGCTTGAGTTCCAGGTCAGAATTGCGTCTTAAAGCCATAGTCTCGAGGATTTCTCCAGTCTCTGTCAGATCGATAAGTCTGGTCTTTTTTGGGAATCGGAGTTTTTTGTTCTGCAATTTTTCTCCTGATCTGTCTGGGACACTCTGTTGTGATCCCAGTCAGAGTGGTTCATAGTGGTAGCCAAGCACCATGTAGTTCTTCTGATCTCAGGGTCATGTAGGCTGTGATTCATGTGGTCCCTTAGTCCTTTGGAGTAATTGCTCCCTCCCTTTGGACTAATCTTTGGTTTTCTTAATTGTCCTTTGCTTTTGGGCAGTAAGAGACCAATAGATGTATCTTAGGTGGCTGCTCACAAGCTTTTAAAACCCCAGATGCTACTCACCAAAGTAGGATGCAGAACATTGTCTTCATGAACTATGTTGTGCCAATTGATGTAGATGTCCCCTGAGTCTATGGCCCTTTATTTTCTAGCCTAGGAACTTCATCCCAAGATGTATTTGGCTATGTCTAAGAGGTTTCCCTGACTGTACCCCTTGTGTGCTCTATATGAGCTGCACCTACAGTCATGTATGTAGAAATACCCACCACCAAACCTGTATCTGCCAGCGGGTATATCCCCTCACACCCTCCCACACCCCTTGGCACATCTGTCTACCTATTTATCCATTCATAAATTATTATTTGTTAATAATATTGTTGCAGTATTGTCTAAGCTATAAAAAAAAAAAAGTAGTTATAAAAAAAATTTTTTTTTTTTTTTTATAGTTGCCCTTTATTCTTGCATTCCTCTCAGTGTCCTCTCTTGCCTTGGTCATGTTGTGCTGACTTCCCCCATATTATGTATTGCCTTTCCCTTCACCAATATTAACTGTGCCTTCTATCTAATTTGTAATTTTCTCTCCCTTCCCCTCCCATCCCTGGTAACCATCAAAAGGTGCTTTTTTTCTTTTTTTTCCAGTATGTAAACATTTTCATTTTGTTGTTACTTTATAATAGCAGCCTTGTACAAGATTTGTCCTTTTGTGACTGACTTATTTCACTCAGCATAATGTCCTCCAAATTCATCCATGTTGTGAGGTATTTCATGAATTCATTATTATTCTTTATTGTTGCATAGTATTCCGTTGTGTGTATGTACCTGTTTGTTAATCCATTCATCTGTTGATGGATACTTAGATTGTTTGCATCTTTTTGCTGTTGTGAATAATGCTGCAGTGAACACAGGTGTGCATATGTCTATTCATGTTACGGCTTTTATTTCTTTAGGGTATACACCTAGACATGAAATTGCTGGGTCATATGGTATTTCTATTTCTAGCTTTTTGAGGAATCACCATACCATTTTCCATAGTGGTGTACCATTTTGCATTCCCACCAACAGTGTATAAGAGTTTCAGTCTACCCATAACCCCACCATTTGTTATTTTCTGGGTTTTTTGTTTGTTTGTTTGTTTGTTTATTGTCAGTAATGTTGGGGTGAGATGGTATCTTACTGTAGTTTTTGTTTGTTTTTTTAATTGAACTTTAGATGAAGGTTTATAGAACAGACTAGCTTTTCATTAAACAATTACTACACATATTGTTTTGTGACATTGGTTGCCAACCCCACAACACATCAACACTCTCTCTTCTCGACCTTGGATTCCCTATTATGAGCTTTCCTGTCCCCTCCTGACTTCTAGTCCTTGCCCCTGGGCTGGTGTGCCCCTTTAGTCTCGTTTTGTTTTATGTGCCTGTCTAATCTTTACATAAAGGGTAAACCTCAGGAGTGACTTCATTAATGGGCTAAAAGTGTGTGTGGGGGCGGTACTCTCCAGGTTTCTCCAATCTTTTGTCAGGCTGGTAAGTCTGGTCTTTTTTTGTGAGTTAGAATTTTGTGCTACATTTTTCTCTAGCTCTGTCCGGGACCCTGGTATGATCTTTGTCAGAGCAGTCAGTGGTGGTAGCTGGGTACCATCTAGTTGTAATGGACTCCGTCTGGTGGAGGCCGTGGTAGTTGTGGTCCATTAGTCCGTTGGACTAATCTTTCCCTGTATCTTTAATTTTCTTCATTCTCCCTTGCTCCCAAAGGGGTGAGACCAGTAGAGTATCTTAGATGGTGGCTCACAGGCTTGTAAGACCCCAGATGCTACTCACCATCATTGTAATTTTGATTTGCATTTTTCTAATTGCTAATGATTACTAGCATTTCTTCAAGTGTTTGTTAGCCACTTGAACGTCTTCTTTGGTGAAGTGTCTGTTCATATCCTTTGCCCATTTTTTAATTGTATTGTCTTTTTATTGTTGAGATGTTAAAGTTTTCTTTAAATTTTAGAGGTTAGTCCTTTCTTGGATATGTTGTAACCAAATTTTTTTTCCTAGTCAGTAGGTTCTCTTTTGACTCTTTTGGAGAAGTCTTTTGTTGAGCATAAGTATTTAATTTTTAAGAGGTCTCATTTATTTAGTTCATCTTCTGCTGTGTGTACATTTTTGGTTATGTTTGGTATTCTGTTTATGCCACGTATTAGACCCCCTAGCATTGTCCCTAGTTTTTCCTCCATGATCTTTATAGTTTGGGGTTTTATATTTAAGTCTTTGATCCATTTTGAGTTACTTTTTGTGTATGGTGTGAGGTTTAGGTCCTGCTTCGTTTTTTTACAGATAGACATCCAATTTTGCCAGCACCATTCATTGAAGAAGCTGTCTCTTTCCCATTTAATGGTCTTTGGCCCTTTGTCGAAGATCAGCTGACTATAGGTAGTCATAATCTTTCAAGTTATGTAGTCTTGCTATTTGTAAATCAGATAACAATACTTAGAGTTGTTATGAGAAATATATGTAGGTCAGGCGCTACAGCCTGTCGTGTAGTGGGCACATAGTAACTGATCAGGTGACACTTGAACGGGCCTTCAGTGGACAGGATATGGAAGTGGAGGTGGTTGTGCTGGCATGCCAGGAGCAAAATTCTGGTGGCACCCCCCTCCTGGAGAGTTCGGTGTCCTCCCTGGTGGTCCAGGGATCAGGAGCCTATATCAGACACCCCTGTAATGTGGGCAGGACCTGGGGGGCCTGGCAAGCCTTGGCAAATTAGCTGACGTCAGCTCCTTACAGTGGCTGGAAAGTGCTAAGCTCAATGCTCATTTCAACTGGTCACCCTGAGCAGAAAGGCATCCCTGCACCCTTATCCTCTGTCCACCAAATCACCTTGTCTCCACAGTGGGAGAGATGGCTGGAGAGTAATTTATAGCCTATTTGGTAATGAGCTCTTAAAAATAATGATTATAAAATAATTATTTCACAATGCAACCAGAGCCCCCTTGCAACCATTTCAGTAATTACATTAAGCCATTCTTTGTGTAAGAAACTAACAGGAAAGAAACCATTAATTAGCATTTTGTTCTCCGACTTTCCCCATGTCCCCTCCCCGTTGAATTACTGGGGCCACACCCTGGGACCATAGAGCAGGGAAGGGACCCTAGAGGTAGAAAAGGCTAGGAGATACAAGGACCAAGACCCACTGGGAGGAAAGAATGGTAGCCAGCCAGCCCCAGGGCCTCCCATGGCCATGGGCCAACCTGGTTGGGGAGAGGGGCCTGTGGGGCTCAGTGTCCGCTCCTTTGGACCTGGAGTGGAGCAGCCAGGAGCTATGAGGCAAGCTGAGTCCAACGTGGGCATGTTCCCAGGGGCCTCAGAGCCAGTGGGTGGGGCAGGCACCTGGGCAAACAGAACTAAGAAAAGGGAAGGAATGAATCAAGGACAGCTTAAATATGCAGAAATGCAGCTCGTACCTCTGGGCAAAAATAATCCCAAACAGAGTTATGTAATGGGTGGGAGGGATATGAAAGGAGGAATGAGGCTCCAAGGTGTGTGTGGGTATGAGTGAATGAGTGAGTGAGTGAGTGAGTGAGTGAGACAGAGAGAGAGAGAGAAAGAGCAAGAATGGAGTAGGAGGATCCTGGGGAATTTGTTAGAGGAGCTCATGAAGCTATTACCCCTAGGGTGGCTGCATTTGTGTATAAATGTGCAATTGGGGGGACATTTTTTGTGGAACCCTAGAAAGCATGTAGAGGGGATTGCTCTGGGTATGGCTGAGCTCCATGCCTGGGGTGGCCTTAAGATGCAAGTGTGGGGTCTATTAGTCAGTGCCCTTCCCTCTGACTTCCATACTCCTATTCCCCAACTCTCATCCCACCCTTTCTGCTAATTATAATCTTCTGCTTCTTTGTATGGGAACCCCACCTTGACTGATCATCCCAGGTCACACTTAACTCTCTCCACAAGGACCTGCCAGGATACTTACTTAACCTGATCCTCTCCTAGAAAATTACTCATAAATTACTGTTGCTGTCTTATGTTGTGATTTTTACCCATCTGTGTTAAGTGTTGTCTCCCCTCTAGACTATAAGTTCCTTGAGGACAGGGCCTTTGGACCCTGCAGTGCCTAGCACTGTGCCTGACATAGAACACGTGCTAAGTAAGCAATGTCTGTCAGTGGGTCCATTGACCCCAAGGAGCAGGCAAAGGCAGAACAGGGGAGGAGGGCCCACCGGCACTGGTGGTAATGCCCTCAGGCATCTGAGCTCCTGAAGCCAGTGGTCACTGGGGGAGCCCCTGAGACTAGGGAGTAGGTGATGTTGGAGCTGCAGACTGATTTAGGGAGGAAGATTGTGTTTAAAACAATGTAAAGGAAACCTTAGGCTAAACATCAGTCAGAAGCCCAGGACAATATCGGTAATTGGAAAGGAGCTTGTTGTAGGACTTCACTGACCACAATTGTCAGAACCCACTCTTCAGAGTGGGTGGGGAGAGGGAGTCGGGTTCACTACAAGCCTGGATGACTGAGACATGGTGTAGAAAACAGATTAAGGGGGAAGTATGGGTGGCGTAGTGGTTAAGTGCTATGGCTGCTAACCAAGAGACTGGCAGTTTGAATCTGCCAGGTGCTCCTTGGAAACTCTATGGGGCAGTTCTACTCTGTCCTATAGGGTCACTATGAGTCGGAATCGACTCGACAGCAGTGGGTTTAGTGGGTTGGATGGGTCTAAGAGGACCGTTGAGATCAACACCATTGTCCTTACTATTGCCATTGTTGTTGTCAATGGGGCGAGGGGTGGTGGTTAGAGCCTGTTGCCTGCAGCCCCAAGAAGGCTGCAAGGAATTCAGAGGTACCCGATGGCCAAGTGTGGGTACTCAGAGCTCCTGGGGACGTGTGTATGGCTGCTGGTTCCCATAGGCATCCCAATATACACCTACAGGCTGAGCTTAGAAGAGTAGAAGAAATGGAACCAGTGGTTGACCTTCCAGAGGTGTGAGGGAGGCTGCCAGACGGCCAGCTGCAGGGCAGCTGATGGCAAGGGACAATGTCACCAAAGTTGGGAACACATTTGAAGACTCAGTGCTGTATTTGAAGGTTTATTGCTAAAATGGCCCTTGCAGAGCATTTCAGTTTCCCCTTGGTTCACAGGTAAGTAGGCTTTGGTGCCCAAAGGGAGGACATGACTTTCCCAGGAACCGCCAGGAAAAAATCTGGCTGAACTGAAAAGCTCAGTTTTCCTGACCCCATCTCCGTATCACATCTACTTGAAATTTGTATTTCCTGCTCCTGGGTAAATTACGGTATTCACAGCTCCAGGTGTTCCAAGAGCCAGCAGCCTAGAAGTTCTAGTGGTTCTTGCTTTGTGGTTATTGCTGGAGATTCCATAGCTGTGAATGGGGTTCAGAGAAGAAAGAGGAAAGGGGTGATTTGGGATACTAGGAATAAAAAGAACAGGGTCAGAGCTGGGTCTTCAGGGTCTCTGAGACTTCCACAGCCACTATGAAGTTAGTATCCATGAAGTTACCTACTGGGAATTCCCAAGAAGGCTAAGTATGACATGGGAACCAGCACCCAGGCCATGCCAGGGAAGCTGAGCTGTGTCCCATGAGCAGCCAAGTCTGGAGCGGGGGGGGGGGGGGGCAGGGCTGGGCTGGGTAGGGCTAAGATGGGCAGGGCTGAGACAAGAGAATTTTTTTGCCTCCAGGCTCCTAGATGCCTATATTGGGCAAGGCCTCTTGTTTCCTTGGGCGGTGACCAGGAGTCTCTCCAAATTTGCCAGCCTGATTTGAATTGTCTCCCTCTGCCTGGAAAGAGACTGCACCCTTCTAGAGGATCCCCTTTGTCCTCAAGGGGATGAGAAGAAAGGGAGGGAGCAGGTGCTGACCCCTCCAATCTGATCTCCCAGAGAGTGAAAGGATGGATGTAAGCAAATTCCATCTAAAATGGCCAGCCCCTCATTTCCTCTGTTAGACCTGGATGGGGCCTTCAGGGCAGAGGACAGCTGCTTCTGGGAGCCATGCTCCCACCAGTTGCTGATCCACGCAGACACTGTGTGTCCCCAGGGTGCTGTAGACAGTAGCTAAGCACTTTTGCATGGTCCTCACAGCCCCCAGGCCAGCAAACAAGTCATTATGTCATTACATAAATAAATTATGTACTTACACAGGACTTAGTGTGTAAGTGTCAGTTATTATTATTGCTTCGTAATTATGCAGTTAGCTTGAAGAGGGAGGGAGGCAGGCAGGAGGAAGGAAGGCTTACGTAGGGTATGGAAGGTATGGCACGTGCCCTGGGTGCCACTTGGGGGTGGGGGCCGCTAGCAGTTTTCTATTCACCATGGCAGTTTCCATCTCCAGCTGTGAGAGATCATTCAGCAATTTAAAACTAATGCCATAGACACTGTTTTTCCTAAATATGCCTCTGCAGTGACCCCCTACCCTGGGGAAGGTAAGTAGGCTCCCATCTCTCACCCCAGTGAGAATGTGGCTCTGGGTAACACGAGATGAAGTGCCAGAGTCTCCCAGGTGTCTCCATGCAGATGGTGCAATTTACCCAATAGCTATGCCCTGGAAGCAGCTGGCAGCAGGAATCCAGGGCAACTTCCTCACCCACACAGGGCCCGATACCCATGCCTTGGGCTTTTCAACAATCCCTGATTACCTCCCTGCAACCTAACAGCGGGGCTTACAGAGAGCAACTAAGGGCCCTATCAAGCTAAGAAGCCACAGAAGAAAGGAGGGAGGGAGAGCAGGGGGCTGTGAGAAGGGTCTTGTGGACCAATAACATCTCCTCCTTATCTGGGGTGGGGAGCACTCACTTGGCTGCTCCAGCACTGCCTTCTTACTGGCAAATTTGGAACCCTTAGGTTCCTCAGACAAGAGGACCTCAAGGACCTCTCAAGATCATCTAGTCTAACCTCACATTGTTCAGATGGGAGGCAGGCAGGCCAGAGAAGGAAAGGGACTTGCTCAAGGGCATGCAGCAGATACCTGGGTACACTGGAAGTAGAGCCTGGCCTGCCTCCCTCTGGCCTCTGTTCTGCTTCCCTCCTTTGTCATATGCTTACTCTCCCGCCCTCCCACCCCCGTCCTTCATCGTTGGGACTGCTCCAGTTTCTCACTTCCTCTCCCCATTCTGCTCCCAGCCCTGCCCAGGCCTGCCTGTCACCTCACCTCTCCCCTCCTTTGCTATCCCATTGCTGCCTGTGGCTTTCTTCTCCAGGCCCCTGGAGCCGGGGAGGCTCCCACTCTCTCCTGGTCCCTTCCACCTGCTCCCAGGACTTCTCGTGGGATGAGTGTGCCCCTTCGCTTCCACATCTTTCTCTCCCTCCCAAAAAAAGGTCTGAAATGAAAGAAAGAGGCTGAACTTCTCTGAGCAGGGAAGAGCATGAATTCTCTTCTGGGTGTGGAATTGGGTGGGCTGAGGCAGGAAGAGCCTTTTAAACAATGGGTGGGGACAGAGGTGCCCATCCACAGCAGCTCCCACAACCAAGGGCCAAGCTCAGGCAGTGGAACATCTGACCTTGTGTCCCACGGGAGCAAAGGGAAAGATGATAGAGTCAAAAGGGCAAGGGGCTGCCCAGACTGGGCCCTGGTCGAGGGTACCCATTGCTGGGAGATCAGAAATGAATTTCCACATCTACTCAGTGAAGTCTCTATAAGAAAGGCCTGTGGGCCCCTTTCTTTGAAGGGGAATCCAAGTCTTGTCCAGAATATCAATCTATGGAAAACTGCATTTAGAGCATAGGTAGGTTGACTGCTTTCAATCTCTGCTACTCCAGACCACCCAGTGAAGTTAAGACACTTAATGTGTGAGTGTATGTGTATGTGTTGAGCAGGTAGGCACAATTCTGAGGGGATCAGTCAGGGTTTACAATTCTGTGTGTGGCTCTAGAAGCATTCTCACCCTGCCATTTGAAGGCTTTTATGTCGTGATCTCAAGCCCCTACTTCTTCAGCAACCCAAAGTCTTGTAGCCTTCCTGGGCTAGCTGGTAGGCAGAAGATTCTGGGGCACTTTTCCCCATTTTATAGCCTGAGACCGGTGGTGTGGAAGGTGATTTGCCCAGATTAACCTAATCTCAGGGGCAAAACTGGGCCCAAGCCCAGGTGTTTCAACATCCAATTCAGCCCTTTTTACCCAGCAGTCCTCAGGGCTCACCTGGCTACAGCCAGGATCCCACTGCTTCCTAGAGTCTTGGGCCTGCACCTTGGGTAAAGGGCTTCCCAGGCTTTGCATAATCCTCCTGGTGAGAAGGAATTTCTCTGGTTCACCAGGGAGTGGCCTATTGATCTGTTTCCTCCTCAGGCAGCCTCATCAGGTCAGGTCAGAAGTCGGGGAGAGGAGCCTCATAACTTGGAGGTACTAAGCCGAGGATGGCTGAGGGTAAGAGTAGCCTCATTTTCTGTAAGAACTTAATTCATAGTGAACATACCATGGCTCTGAATTGGCTTAGGGATGGCTTGGGAGTGCCTTTTCCTGAGGAAGGAGGTGGTCCCAGAGAGTGCTGAAGGCACTCCCTGGCTTGAGGTCACTGAATCTCTTCCCAAGGATTCTCACCAAACATTGAGTCCAAGGGGAGGGGAAAAACCCCAACTTGGCCCCCGAGACCCTTTTGCAGGAAAATTTTATAGGTAATCCTTTTGGAGCCCCATGTCTCAGCTGAGGGCAGGGGTAATGTGGTTTTCTTTTCCCCCTTTTCACTCAAAGGCATTTTTGCACATGACTCAAACAAGTCCAAACTTTCCTAAACTTCAAAGTTTGCCCATGGCACAGCCTCAAAGTAGAGAGGAAAATGTTAGAAAGGAAGAAAAAAAAATTTGTAAGCCAGTTAAACATTGTGTTTTTGCTCCTTAAAGGAATTGAATTAACTTGTTATGTTACTATTAGTGTCCCATTGTAAAATCAGGGTGGGGGAAAGACTTCTTTTCTGGGTGATATGGTCTCAGGGCCCATCCCCAGTCTCTCTCACTCCTGCATGAAGTTGTACAGGGCATTGCACAACCTATGGTAAAACAGGAAGGTGTTACCATAGCAACAGGCCTGGCTCACAGGGTCATT
This sequence comes from Elephas maximus indicus, assembly GCF_024166365.1. NCBI lineage: Eukaryota > Metazoa > Chordata > Mammalia > Proboscidea > Elephantidae > Elephas > Elephas maximus. Next base: position 153,048,551 of record NC_064820.1, on the reverse strand, counting down.
CTCAGGCTCCTGGCAGGATCCCTGGTCCAGGCTGGGGGTACTCCAAGTGTCTGGCCATCCTTCTCCACCAGAGGCCTTGTGGTACCCATGGCTCTCTTCACCTGCCTACCACCCAGGCACTGATCATCGGTCATAGGGCTGTGGAAACTGCAGGTCCTGAGGCCAGTAGTTGGGCTAGGAGGGGCTCTTTCTCTACTCTGTCTCCCTTTTCCATATTTTCTTGAGCAACGCATAGGGCCATGCTTAAGAGTATGGGCTCTGGGTACATGACTGCATGGGTTCCTAACTGCTGTTTGGCTTGGACAAATAAAGATGACTTCATCACTCTATGCCTCAGTTTCCTCCTCTGCAAAATAGGGATAATAGTAGACCTACTTCATAGCATTGGTGTGAAGAACTGAGTTAATGTGAGCTACTCTTACTGCCTTTACCCCTTGGCTCAGGCCCTTCTTACATGACCCTCCTTACCTGACCCTCCAAGTGACCAGGGCCTGGCACATAAAACTCATTGCTGTCGAATCAGTGCTCGTAGCAACCCCGGCATGTTGTTGTTGTTAGGTGCCGTCAAGTCAGCTCCAACTCACAGCGACCCTATGTGCAACAGAACAAAACACTGCCCGGTCCTGAGCCTATTGTTGCAGCCACTGTGTCAGTCCATCTCCTCGAGAGTCTTCCTCTTTTTCTCTGACCCTCTGCTTTACCAAGCGTGATGTCCTTCTCCAGGCACTGGTCCTTCTTGATGACATGTCTAAAGTACATGAGACGAAGTCTCACCATCCTCGCTTCTAAGGAATGTTCTGGCTGTACTTCGTCTGAGACAGATTTGTTCTTTCTTCTGGTGGTCCATAGTATTTTCAATATTCTTCACCAACACCGTAATTCAATCTTCCTTATTCACTGTCCAGCTTTCACATGCCTATGAGGCAATTAAAAATACCATGGCTTAGGTCAGGAGCATCTTAGTCCTCAAAGTGATACCTTTGCCTTTTAACACTTTAAAAGAATATTTTGCAGCAGATTTACTCAATGCAATACATCATTTGATTCCTTGACTGCAGCTTCCGTGGGTGTTGATTGTGTATCCAAGTAAAATGAAATCCTTGACAACTTCAATCTTTCCTCTGTTTATCGTGATGTCGCTTACTGGTCCAGTTGTGAGGATTTTTGTTTTCTTTATGTTGAGGTATAATCCATCCTGAAGGCTGTGGTCTTTGATCTTCATCAGTAAGTGCTTCAAGTCCTCTTCACTTTCAGCAAGCAAGGTTTTGAGTCTTCCTTTAATCCTTATGTCACATTCTTCTTCATATAGTCCAGCTTCTCAGATTATTTGATCAGTATACAGATTGAATAAGTGTGATGAAAGGGTACAACCCCAACACACACCTTTCCTGATTTTAAACCACACATTATGCCCTTGTTCTGTTAGAACGACTGCCTCTTTGTCAATGTACGGCTTCCTCTTAAGCACAATTAAGAGTTCTGAAATTCCCATTCTTTGCAATGTTGTCCACAATTTGTCATGATTCCCATAGTTGAATGCCTTTGCATAATCAATAAAATAAGGTAAAAATCTTTCTAGGAAACCCTGGTGGCATAGTGGTTAAGTGCTATGGCTGCTAACCAAAGGGTTAGCAGTTCGAATCTGCCAGGCGCTCCTTGGAAATCATGGGGCAGTTCTACTCTGTCATGTAGGGTCGCTATGAGACTATGAGTCGGAATCGATTCGATGGCACTGGGTTTGGGTTTTTTTTTTTTTTTTTTTTTGGCTAAACATCTTTCTGATATTTTCTGCTTCAACCAAGATTCAGCTTGACATCAGCAATGATATCTCTTGTTCCACGTCCTCTTCTGAATCCAGCTTGAATTTCTGGCAGTTTCCGGTCAATGTACTGCTGCAACTGTTTTGTAATTATCTTCAGCAAAATTTTACTTGCATGTTGATATTAATAGTATTGTTTGATAATCTCCGTATTAGTAGGCGCTAAATAGATATTTGTTGGTTGACCTGCTTAACTGTTTCCGTTGCTCCCCTCTCTCCCCCTTTCCATCCATCCTGCATGCCCCAGTGAGATTAAGTTTTCTATAATGCACAAGTCAGTCCCTTCCTCAAAAAACTGTCAGTGAATTCCCATTACTTGCTAAATAAAGTCCAAAATCCTCAGGCTGACAGTCAAGTATATCTCACAAATAGTAGAGTCTAATGGTGAAGAATATAGGCCCTAGCAAAAGATGGGTAAGGTTTGAGTTTTTGCTTTGTAGCTTACCAGTTATGTGACTTTGGGTGAATAATCTCATCATTGCTAGCCTTTGTTCCCTTATCTGTAAAATGGGGGTAACGATTGAACCTACCTCATAGACTTGTCCTTGGGATTAAAAGATATAACATACATAATGTGCTTAAGGAAACCCTGGTGGCATAGTGGTTAAGTGCTACAGCTGCTAACCAAAAAAGGTCAGCAGTGTGAATCTACCAGGTGCTCCTTAGAAATTCCATGGGGCAGTTCTACTCTGTCCTATAGGGTTGCTATGAGTTGGAATCTACTCGATAATGAGTTTTTTTTTTTTTTTTTTAATGGGTAGCACTGTAAGCTCTGGCATACAGTAAGTGCCCAATAAATGTTTGCTATATTAATTAGGAAACCCTGGTGGCATAGTGGTTAAGTGCTACGGCTGCCAACCAAAGGGTCAGCAGTTCGAATCCACCAGGCACTCCTTGGAAACTCTATGGGGCAGCTCTACTCTGTCCTGTAGGGTCGCTATGAGTCGGAATCGACTCGACGGCACTGGGTTTGGGTTTTTTTGGTTTATATTAATTATTGGTAGCTCCCATGTTTTTTGTATTTTTTTTCCCCATGGTTCCCTAACATAAACTTAGTCTGCTCAGTGTCCTGAACAAGTGCCCAGGGAATGCTTCCCCTAGGCTTTCCCATATCCCACCCGTCTGGAACCCCTGCCCGCCTCCCACCAGAATCCCACCCATCCTTGAAGACCTTCAAGCCACCTTCCTCAGCACTGTCTCTGGATACCCTTGCCCATGGAGAGTGCTTAAGCCCATCCTTGAATTTCCAGTGACATTTTTGACTTATATCATTCACTTGTTACATGCTGCCTTAAACATCCAGGTAAGAACAACACCTAGAAGAGATTATCTTTGGCTGGCCTGTAGACTCCCACTTTGGACCATTGTGTCTTGCTGCTGCCCTTGGCCATTCTTCACTAGTGTCCCACAAGGAGGTATTGACCACCCAACATGTGCCAGGTGCTAGGGCCACAGCCCTAAAGGAGCTCTTACTCTAGTGGGAGTGACAGAGGTGAAAAGTAAAAACAGCACAAAACGATATGTTTGCAGAGGGATAAATAAAAAGTATTAAGGAAGCAGAGGATCTAATCATGTCACCTCTCCCCACTGCCACATACACTGCTTAAAACCTTTTGGTAGCAGACCATGGCTCTTAGGATAAACTCCAGTGTCTTTAGGGGGTCTACAAAGACCTGCTTGATCTGATCACTGCTTGCCTCCCCTCCAGCCTCCTTTCACACTATGTGTACTCACCCACACACTCCATACACAAGCACACACACATACACCCATACACAAGCACACACCCCTCAGACACACATACATCCACATACCTCATACACAAGTACACACACAAACCTCAGAAGCACATCTAGCCATACACCCCATACACAAACTCTGACACAAGCCTCACATACACGTACACCCACACACTCCATACACAAGCACACACACATACCCCCATACATACACACACAAACTCAGACACACATACATCCGTACCCCCATATACAAGCACACACAAACCTCACACATACACCCACACACCTCATACACAAACACACACACACCCCATACACAAGTGTGCACACACACACACCCATACATACACTTAAATGCACACATACACCTCAGCACACTGATCTTTCAGCTTTGCAAAGGCACAAAAGCTCCTTCCTGCCTCAGGTCCTTTGGATGTGCTGCTGCTTCTGGCAGGAATACTCCTCCCCAGCTCCCCTTTATTCTAGCCAATTCCTACTCATTTTTCAAATCCCAGTTTAAGTGTCATTTCCTAGGGGAAGCCTTCCCTCACCACAGTCTGTTTCCTCTATAAGCCAGTACGCTGACATAAATGTTTGCTGAATGAATATGTCTCCTTCTTAATACTTAATAAATGTAATTAATCCCTTACTTGTGTAATTAGTTGTTTGTCCATCCCCACCAAGACTGAAACCTTCATATAAGTAGGCACCAAGTCTGTCTTGCTAACTGCCATATCCCCAACACCTAGCAACATGCCTGAAACACAATAAGCCTAACTACATTTTTCTTAAAATGAATAAACAAACAGATTGACTAGGCCAAGAAGTAGGGAAGACGACCCTGGGCAGAGAGATTAGTATATGCAAAGACATGGGGAAGAGACAGAGGATCATGTGTGTGGCTCCTGGGTGAATGAGGCTGGAGCATAGGACTGGGGGCTAGAAGGCTATGAGCTGGGTCCCAGATGAATAGGGCTTTGGATACGGTGAGGAGTTTAGTTTTAACCCGTAGGTATCTGAGTGAAGTGATCTGGTTTGTGTTTAGAAAACTCACTCTGATGGCCTTAGGAAGGCCAGAACTGAGAGGGCAAATCTTCGGCAAGGAGGCTAGCGTTTGTGGGGCAGGAGGAGGAAGTGAACTGAGGCAGTGACTGAATGGCTGGGGAGGGGTGGATATAAGTATCATTTTGGAAGCTGAATGAGCAGAGGGTCTGAGACCTAGGCTCTAGCTTTGCCCAGGACCTCTTTGATGCCCTCATAGTGAGCAATGCTACATGAAGTGGGGTGGGTGCTCATTATGCCTTGGCTGGGGGTATGGGAAGAGAGGCATCTCTTACCACAATCATCCCAAAACAGACCCCTGGTGGGCCAGGTTTACAGCCTGGAGAGCACCAGGTCATCCCTCTGCATGGACATCGCCTTCTACCTCCTGTCTTTCTGTGCCCACCACCCCCCAAGTTTGGCCTCAAGGTCCTAGCCAGCTCCAGCCTCTCCTAAGAAGGACACTGTCCAGAGAAGCCTTGGGACCCTCTCCTGAGGAGGCAGAGGACTGGCTGGGATGATCTTTGACTTGGATTCCAGTTGGGATAGCTGTAAGGGGACACCTCAGGCAGAGCGAAGCAGGCAAACCGCAGGCTCAGGCTTTCTGGGAGCCAGAAGAGGGAGAGCCTTTGCTGTGTAACCCTTTCAGCACCGTGTTCAGGCAGCAGCAGGACGCTGTCCTTTCCGCAGCGCCTGCCCAGTGGCTTGTGAGAGGTGGGGATCAGTGTCTCATTTTGCCTAGGCTGCCTCTGAAGAGGACTGCTACTGGCAGCCTGGGCAGTCAAAGTGGCAGATGACTGTGTGTGGTTGGGGCTGGGGGTGTAGTTCTACCCACATGGGGCACCCATTTCCTCTGAGGCCGCAGCCCACACAGGCTGGGAGGGGCTTCTGGTCCATAGACCCCTGCAACCAGGCACAAATGGTAGTCGCATAAAAGGCATGCCCCAGATGGTGATGTCCCATGGGCTTGAGGGCAAACTTGCAAGGATGAGGAAGCACAAACTGCCCACAAGGGGGCCAAGAGCCGTGGGGACTGACTGGAGGGGGGCAAGGGCACTTCCTACCGCACTGGGCTGGCCAGTGGGCATCATTTTGGTTCCTTCCTGGACACTTCTCTCCCTGAGTCTCCCCACCCCCTTACTGTCCTTAGACTGGCCCTCGCTGGGGGGATCTCTCTCCCTATTCCTCAGTCATGGCTCAGGCCCCCAGCCCAGCCGAACCCCCCCCCCACCCCGCCACGTCTCGGCGGGCAGGTCTGTGGCGCTCCGTCTGAGCGCCCATCCAATCTACCTCGGTCAGCTTGGGGAGGGGGCCCAGGGCCCAGATCCCGGCCTCCCGCAGTCTCCCGTGGCCTGAACGGGGCGGGGGGGGGGGGGGCGGGCGCGGGAGGGGAAGAGTTAAGGCTTGCGGCTCCCCTCCCCCGGAGGGTGTGACCGTCTATAAGAAAGGCGCCGCGCTCGGGCACTAGGGCTGCAGGCAGCGGGGGTGCAGCGCGCAGCGGAGTACTGAGGCTGTCCTGCCTCCTGCGCCTCGCGTCTGTCCCACCGCCTGGGACCCGGGGCAGAATGTCGGAGTCCAGGAGAGGCCGAGGCCGTGGCAAGAAGCACCGAGAGGGGAGGAAGTGGGAGCGGGACCGGGAACGGGAGCCCGAGCCGGGGGAGAAAGGTAGGACACCTCGGCGCGCCCAGAAACCCCGTTTCGCTGGGAGAAACCTGCTGCTCGTTCACCCGCCCCCAGAGCCGCGCGGGTGAGTCTAGGGCAGTGCGTGCCGCTGCCGAGGTGATAGGCACCGAGGGACGTGCATGCCTGCGGGCCAGTGGGTCTGGGTGACCGTGTGGGCAAGGGACTGCGCACCGGGAGCCCATCGGCTGCTGTGCGCGCCTATCCCCGGGCGGCCGCGTTCTGACAGAGGGGCAGGAAAGAGGCGCTGCCACCCGACCGCCCCGGGTGCCGCCCTTGCATACCGGCTTGCAGCGGAGGAGCCCTGAGCAGAGTGGAGCCAGGGTGGGAACAACGGAAAGACAGCGAACAAGCAGACGCGGGCCGCGCCTGGCCGTGTAGAAGCGCTCAGGGAGCTGTCACTCCCTTCTTCTCCTCAGGAGGGATCTGAGCACGAGTGTGCTCTTGGTCTAGCCCCCACCCATGTGCCACACCTCCAGGAGTTCTGCTCGGGCATTGGGGCATGGGTAGCAGCCCCGGGAGGTACCTCCGGAGACTCCGAGGGGATGCCCTGCCCAGCTCTCAAACGCTGTTTCTGTGACAGACGTTTCCCTCAGAACTGCAGCATGCGTTGGACTGTGGTCCCCTCTGGTCTTGAGGAGTGACTCCCTTGGGCCTTTGGGTTCTGTCCCCAAGAGAGAGACCAGATGGCGTTTTGGGTGAGCAGAACTGAAACCTGCCTTGGTGCCCTCCCTGAGCAGTGCAGGGCTAGGGAGGAGGTGGCCCCTATTCAGTGCACTGGTCTGGAGCACCTCAAGGGTGGGCCTAAGACATGCACAGCCTCCCCTGGTAGAGCCAGGCTTGCAGTGGGGCACCGTTGGGAAAACCCTGGGTTCTCACTGTTTTCTTCTTCCTCAAACAAGCATATTGTTAATGCTTGTTTTGTACCAGTCAGCAAGCTAGACATGTTCAGGTGTTTTATCTCCATTTAGTCTTCGTGATAACACTGGGGGCAGGAGGTCCTATCCGTATTTTATAGAAGCAACTGAGGCTTACTGAGGTTAAAGTCATGGAATAAGTTCTAGAGATAGGCCTTGGGATTTCAAATCAGCATTCTGTGGACAATGATGCCCATCTTGCTGGGTCTCTATCCACCCACTGAAGTTCCTGCCAGGGGTACAACATAAAAGTGTCTTCAAGAGAGCACTGGACTGGACAGTTGAATCAGGAGGCCTCAAATCTGGTTGAGAATTTGGCCAAATCCCTTCTCTTTTCTGAGTTTCTGTATAATGAGGGTGGAAGAGATAGCAAGAGGATCTCTAAAGTCTCTTTATTGGAAGAGCCTAGGATTCAGACACTATCTTCAGCCCAGTAGAGAAATGCCACTAAGGACATTTAAAGGCTAGGGATGTGTTCTCATCTTTTTTTAAAAAAGCTTCATAGCCCATTTCTGCTGGGTAAGTACATCTAGAAGTCCTCTCTAAGGAAACGGACATTGTTAGTCTGTCCTGAGTAGTACGTTGGTCAGTCCCAGCTGGGCTTATGTAGTGTGGCAGGGCACTCAGCCCGAGACCTGAATGACCAAGATTCGTGGATCTGGCTCAGTGAGCTGCCACCACCACCACCACCACACATACGCACGCACGCACGCACAAATCCTATACTGGGCACTTTGTAAGGCTGGCTAGATAAGGGCATCTTCTCAGTGCCAAGGACAGAGTAGCTGAGCTGGTAGCAAGCTACTTGTTGGGCTTCAACTGGTGGGAATCTGTAGTGCCAGGTAAATGAGCATGCCTGCTGCCAAGGGTAGAGTATACACTGGGGCAGAGGTGGGAGGAGGGGCCTCTGAGGAGATTCTACAGATCTCTCAACTATCTGTTTCAGCATCTTCCACCTCTGTGAGGAAGCCCTTCTCGATGTCTAACTATAATCTTTCTTGCTGCCTTTTCCTCCCTGCTTCCTTTTGTTCCCTGCTTCCCAAGTGGGCCGCCAGCTCTTCAGAATGCCTTCTGTCAGGGAGTTGGCTGGTGAGCAAATACCAAACAGATCCAAGGCCTGAGCTAGAGGAACTTTGGAGACCTGGGACACTCTAGAATGGGGAGGACATGGGGCAGGGTCATGCTCCAAAGCAAAATATCGGGAGAAAGTACTGTGTCAGTGAGAACCAACGGTCTTGAATCCCTGATATGTGACCAATGAGGTCTGATTGCAAACCCAATAGGATGGCTGATTAAGCTGACAGTGGCCTACAGAACTGAAGGCAGCCAGGGTCCTCTCATTGCAAGATCAAAGCACCCACCTGGGGCGAACATAGGCACTGGGAAGCTGGAGAAGTCTTAGCCAGGGCTGGGCCTCATTTGCTTGAAATATTGGGAGGTGCAGACATGGAGAATGTGAGCAAGTTATTCACTAAAACCTCCAGCCTAGGTGGAGCGGAGGGAATTTGGAAAGTTGGGAGGGAGAGAGAAGGGCACACTAATTAACTGGCTTCCTCCAGTCCTCGGCCACACAGCCAGCTATCCCCCCGACTCCTCCTTGCCAAACAGCAGGAAAGGGTAGCCCCCTACACACACCAGGTCAGGTGGGGAAATGGACTTTTCCCCTGCCTTGGTGGCAGGAGTGCCGGGTGGGGCGGAACTGCAGGTGTGAGCTCTGCTCCATGACTCACTGAGTGTTCGTGGGGCCGACGCCTGGTATCCCTACCTGGGGCTGTGTTCTCCATCCCCCACTTCTCCTTATCCCTGGGATTTGAGGGGGACAGTTAGCACAGCCTTGCTGGCCTTGGCAGCAGTGTTGGGGGTGGGGAATAAGCCCACTCATGGCACAGTGAAAGGGCACAGCAGGAAGCCAGGCACTTGGGCTCCACCCCTACTCTGCCTCGGTGTGACCTTAGGCGCTGTCCTCCCTCTCTCTGGGCTTCTGGAAATGCCCTGTCCTCTCAGCTCTCACCTTCCCCATGGCAGCCGTGGAGTCAGAGCCTCGGCCCTCAGGGCCAGGGTCTCTGAGAACCCTAACGAGGAGGAGAGCTGTGAGATTGGGGGTGGGGTAGGCTGGCCCCCAAGAGTAGATAGCCCTGTGTCCATTCCCCTGGAGGTGCCGTGTTGGTTTGAAGAATGACTTTGAAATCGTATTCTAAGTTACCGGCCTTTGCTCTGTGCCTCCTAAAAGACCGTTCAGGCTTTGATGGAAATGTCTCCTCTGCTTGAGCTCCCCCGTGAATTGGGAATCCACGTCTGCCCACTGGGGAATGGGGACAGGCTTCAGTCTTCACCAAGGTGTCCTGGAACATGAAGGTGGATTAGCCTCACTACCTGAGATCTCTACACACAACTCACCCAAACTCCCTGGCATTCTGTTCTTTAGACTCTTGGACCCCTAGAAATCCTGGCAGGGTCTTTCCCATCTTTCACATCCTTCTGCGTCTGCAAAAGATAGTGCCCAGGCTTCTAGGACAGGGTTTTGGCCAGAGGTAGAGATGCACTCATGTGCACGTGTCCAAACAGTATCTGGGGGTTGCATTTGGCAGCCTCACCTCTGGCCATGGCCCCTGACTAACCCTGCTGAGCCAGGCACCTGGAGCCATCCTCCCACCCCTCTGGGACTCAGCCTGTGCCTCACACTCTGCTCCAGCTCCCTGGCACCTCAGGGTTCATTAGGAACAATCACAACAAGCAGAGAGTGACTTTGTACTTCCCAGTAGTCTTTCATCCTGAGAGCTCAAAGCAGTTTACAGACTAGCAATCATTGGTCCTCAGCCCAAGTTCCAGGCATTCAGGGAGGGGTGAAGAGGGGACAGAGAGCTCTAGTCTTTCCAGACGGGCACAGCGGTGGGGCTGGGGTAGGGCCATGAGTCACCTGGGTTGGAGTGGGGTGGGCCAGTGGGTCTGGGATAGAGCTAAAATTGGACTGAGGGCTCCAGGCTACAAATAGAGGGGGCATTCTCCCTTAAAAGATTATGGGTTGGGCCCTTCCTTCCCCCCTCCCCAGCAGAGACCCAGGCCCTCCGACCTAGGTGGGCTCTGTGAGCAGGGGCTACTAGAGGAGGAAGAAACAACTCCATGAGAAGAAGAGCACTTGGACTCAGATATTGACAGGAATCACAAAGTTATCCTGTTAGTGCCTTCTCCCATCGGTGCCAGAAGCTTCAGGGCACCAAGTTAGGGCAACCCTGGCCTTAGGGCAGCACCAGAGTTCTGGTCCAGCACAGGCCAGCCCTAGTCCTGGCCTCAGGGTTGGCTCCCAGGTGCCTACCTATGCCTGGTCAACCCCATTCATGCCTCTCAGCCTCTGCTCTTGGGCCACAAAGCTGGCCTGAGGGACAGTTGGCATAGGGAAGAGAGGCTTTCTGGTAAAGAGTTGCCAACGCTTGAGAATTGGGCCCCATTAGAACCGTATTCTGGTTGTGTTGCCATCACAATTTCTGAGCTTATAGCATACCGTTCATAACTTAGTGGGAGGAGAGCAGTGGCATGTCTTCCCGGGCTGCCTCCAGGCCCGCCTGGGTCTAACCATCCATTTCTCAAGACTTCCAGGCCCTGGCCACAGTAACTACACACACTGCATGTACTTTCACTCACGTTTGTATATTCAGTTCTGCAGGAATTCCTTGAGCTGCTCCTATGTGAATAAACCACAGCCTCTGCCCTAAGGAAGCGCAGATAGATCCTTACACAATGGCCTATGACTGGAACCAAGTGTGAGGCCAGAGATGTGCACAATGCATGGTGAGGAGAGGAAAGATTTGTCCTGGGAAAGCAAAGGGAGGGCTTCACAGAGGAGGTGGCATTTGAGCTGAGCCTGGATGGTGAGTAGAATTCACCAGGGGGGAAAAAAGCCTTCCAAGCAGTAGGAACACACCCATGCCAGTTTGCACCTGTGAGGGCCAGGGGATGGGAGGCAGGTGGTAGTAACAACGAAAGCAGCTGTCCTTTACTGAGCACTTATTATTTGCCAGCACTGCTCCTACGAAGTATAGGTATTATTTTATCATCCTCATTTTACAGATAAGAAAACCCAGGCAGGGAAAGTCCATGACTTGCCTTAGATCCAACTATGAATTAGTGGCAGGATGGGATGTAAAGCCTAGGTCTGCCCCCTGCCCTGTCTCAGCATGCACAGTCCACCTGGCTCCTGACTCTTCCACATTTCATGTCCCTCGAGAAAAACCAGTGAAGGGCAGAAGAGGCATTGTTGGTCTACTTGTTGGAGCAGGCCTTCCCATCAGATCACCTGATCAGATATTTATTTCCTAGGCTCTTGTTAATAAAACTCTGAGGGTGGGACCCGGGGGTACAGATGAGCAGGTTGAGTCCCTGCCCTCAAGGAGCTTAAGTGCGACTGTAGCGGTAAGGTGTGAACAGGAGCAGTGGCACGAGAGGGCAGCCCCCAGACCCTGAGGCTGTGCCAACAAGCAGAAAGCTTCAGAGGCTTCTTGGGAAACGACGTTATTATGGTCAAGTGGCTGAGCGATAAACCAAGCTTGGGTTACAGAGTCTGGGTAGATTTAGTACAGGGTCCAAGAGTGAGTAGTTAGTTATCTGGTCCCGTGGAGCCTTTTGCGCAAAAAGTGAATATTTAAATCGGTAGGAACCTGATTTAAAGCATAACCTGGGAACTTGTTAGAAATGCTCAGGCGCCCCACCCCTGACCTGTTGAATCAGACACTGTGGGGATGGAGGCCAGTATTCTGTGTTTTAGCAAGCCCTCCAGTTAATTGTAATGCATGCTGAAGTTTGGGAACCACTGGTTCAGCTGGGTGTCCCAGCCTCACAGAGCAGAGCCCTATGGAGGTTTGCCCAGTTCCACAGGAATTTACCAAGCTCCTGTGTGCCAGGCATGATGCTTGGGCAGCCGCAATGCTGGCTGAGATGCTGTTGTTGGGGAATGGGCTCACCACCTTGTGGGACAAGATAGATATAGACAGACCTAATTTCAGCTGCAAGGCTGCCCCTGCCAAGTGCTGACACAGAATGGATAGGAGAGACTAATTCCAATTAGAGGACTCTAAGGAGGTTTTATGGGGCAGGAGATGAGGCTGAGCTAGACTTAGGAGGAGAATAGGAAGGACTGTGATGGATAGATCTAAAGGAGCCAGGCATTCAGGTTGAGGAAACCACACCAGCAAAGGTGCGGAGGCTGTGGAACAGAAGGTGATTAGAAAATAAAGTGCAATCTATTAGATATGCTGCCTGATGGGATGTATAGGAGGAGAAAGACCAATAGGGCCAAGTGGTGGATTTTCTGAATGTCAGGCTGGTGAGGAGTTTAGCCTTTGTCCTAAATAGCAGGAAGCGAAGGGTTCTGAGCAGGAGGGTGAACTAGTCAGAGCTGTTCTTTAGGTATCATCAGCCACCCCCAGTTTGTGGAAGGGTGGGCAAGGGGAGGGCACAGTCAGGAGCTCCTGCAGTAGTTCCAGCTGAGCCGTCAGGATATGTGCGAGTGGTAGTGGATGGGGAGAGGGGGTCATGGGCTTTGTCCCAGGATACCTTGGCAGCCAGAAACACTTGGGAAGGATTCTGTAGTCTTGGGCCAACAGCAGCCTTGATCCATATCTGTGACTTCTAGTGGCAGACAGGTGAGGCTGAGTCTGAGCTCATGGTCCAATGCCTTCACTGTACAGATGAGGAAACCGAGGCCCAGAGAGAGAAGTCCACATCCCACACAAGGCAAAGGTCTGGGTGGCTACAGGGCAAGACCTCAGGCACTACCCCCACACATACACCCTCTGCAGCCTCACATCTCACCCTGGTACATGGCGATCAAGTCAAACGGAATTTTTCCCTGTTGCTTGGATGCATTGTGGTCTACTGCCTCCACCCTATGACCTTGCTGTTCTCTTTGCCTAGAACACTCTCTCCCTTCTCTTGAGTAACTCCTGCTCATCCTTCAGCCCAGCATAGGCTTCTCTTCCTCCACAAAGCCTTCCCTAGACCTCACTGTGAGGAGGTGGTCTCAGTACAGCCTTGGCTCCCACAGCACCCAGTGCCTCTCTGTCATAGTATTGATCCCACAGTGTGGACACTACCCCACTCAACTAGAATCTCCATGAGGGCCAGAGCCATGTCAGCTTGATCCTCAGCACCAGACATGTGCTAAGTGCTCAATACATATTTGAGAAACTGAATGCATAAGGATATTCTCAAGCTATTTCACCCATGTATGTGGAGACCTAGGTGACCCCTTCTCCTGTTGAAGAGGGGCAGACTCATGGGAAGAGGGTGTCCTGGCTGATCTTCCTGCCCGTGGCCAGGAGCCCCTTAGTGGTTGAGCAGTCTGGTAGGCTAAGAAAGAGCAGTTTTTCAGTGCAGCCCCCTGATTTCCTCACCTGTTCAACTATTCTGGGACAGATGTATGTTTTGGCTGAGGAGGAGGGAGAGGTATGAGTTGGGGGAAAGGGATCTGGGATTAGCCATCAAGGGGCCCTACCCTCTCTTCAGTGCTCACAGCAGCTTGATCTGGGCCACTCTGAGGCACCCATCAGTCACAGTTCAGCCTTACATCATTAATTCATTTGTTCAGCCAGTGATAAGTGAGCATCTCCTCAGTGCCAGACACCAGGAATATAGCGATGCCTGGACACATCCCCTCCCCAAGCTTCCCACAGCCTAGAAAGATATGAGCCCAGATTTTTTGAAGGTAGAAAGTGGCTTGAGCCCAAGGAAAGACAGGTAAAAGGCTCAGGAAGTCTGTGTAAGGCAGAGATTTGCTTCTGGCTGGGGGGATTAGAGAAGGCGGTGGCTTCTGAGATCTTGAGGGGTTTAGATTCATAAGAACTGCCATTTATTGAGCTATCTCTCTGTTCCAGGCATTGTGTTAAACTCTTGTCATTACCCCCTTTTAATTCTCAACTCAATCTTAAAAGGGGAGTGAGAGTTTCCCTGTTTTACAGACAAGAAAACAAAGGCTCAGAGATGTTAAGTAACTTGCCTAGTTATACAAGACATTGAGCAGAGCCAAGAATCTAACCAAGGCCTATCTAACCCCCTAGTCTGCATGTCTGACCCTCTCCTACTCTGCTGCCTGCATGAGGAATGGCACTGGGGCCGGAGGAGAAGCGTGAACAGATGGGACATGTTTGAGGAGCAGCCAGTGCTTCGGTTTGGCTGGAGCATAGCATTCCTGAAGGGAAGTGGTAGGGGGAAGCAGAAAGATGTGTTTGGGAAGGGGGCCCACGTACTGACCCAGGAAGCTTTCCCTAAGGGCCAGGCAGCCACCAAGGAAGGCAGGTGGCCTTTCTTCTATAGACATCATGGGGCCAATGAAGGTTTCTGAATGGTGGAGAAGCATATGGAGGGGAATCTGCCAAAAGCCAGAAATTGAAGGGGGTGATATTTGAGATGGGGAGGCTAGTGTAATGGTACTGGGGGGTGGGGGTGGGCAGCAGTATGGCCTGAACCAAGGTGTGGCAGACGATGGAGGGGAGGCTATTAGGGTGAGAAGCTTGGTGAAGGTTGAATGGACTCGATCATTTGGAAGAATCAAAAGAGACACAGAGTTGCCAAAGATGACTGAAAGAGGGAGCCCAGGAGAAAGCAAAGTCGGGAGAGAAGATGGAGAATTTTTTTTCCACATGTTATTTTTTTGCTAGTGACAATATCTTGATGTTTTGTGGTGTGTTCTTTCCAGCCCCCTCTCCCTCACTTGCCTGAATGACAAGGTCCCACATCTCAGCCCGCCAATACTCTAGCGTGCCTAGGCCAGGGCTCTCTCAGCTTGTGGACAGACTTGAGGAGGAGGCAAGGACTCTAGTGGTCTGGGCCCCATGCACCCATGGGGGTATCTGAATTTGGTGAACAAACCAGGCCTGTATCTGAAACCCAACATTTCTTTGAAGTCATGCATTTTTATTTTATCGTAAAAATCCGCATGAACTTGACATTCTACACCATCACATGTCTATTTATTTTAATACAAAGGTGCTGTTTTGCCTTACTAATGAGCTTGGCAGGCCTTCCAGAAAGAGGCCCCGAGGTCATCCTGTGGCTTTGCTGTACAGGAGAGAAGCCCTTCTTGTCTGCGTCTACAAGATGCCAATTCCCTATCCCCCACTCCTGCTACATTTCTTCATGACCCAGAGCTTCAGAAAGAACTTTCTGCAGCCAGGCTAAGGAGACAGGAAGTGCAGGCCCATCCCTAAGGGGAAAAAGACTCTGGGATCCCTGCCTCAGCTCTGCTCCCTCTGGGTTCCCTGAGCCAGGGGTAGCCTAGTCCAGCAGCCACGACCCCTCTCCCAGAGGTTTCTCCAGCCTGAAGACTTTGGCCCAAAGCCCAGCCTTTCCCAGTGGGCAAATATGATAATGACCTTCCTGGACTATCATCTCTGCCTTGACCCCAACCTCCACCTTTGGCAGCTGAAGAAATGATAGTGGTCCCTCCTTATAGAGCTTTCTCTTACTCCATTTCTTAAAATAGCTAAAGTATGGTTTATAGATGAGTCAACTGAGGCCCAGGAGGTTAAATTACTCACCTAAGGCCATACAGCTGGCAAATGGGGAGACTGGGACAAAGACATGAATTGCTGTGTCCTTAGCTGCCGTTCTTTCCTCTGTTACTGTGCTGCTTCCCCGGCCTCATCCGTGCCAGCTCAAGGTGTCTGTGGCCTGGGCTGTACATACTGTAAGAGCCTACAAAGACCTTGGTGTCTGTGCTGAGTGCCCATATGTCTACCCCAGCAACTGCTGCCTCTGCTGTGTGAACCTGTGTGATCTCCCATAAGCACAGGTGACCTCCCTCTCACTCCCCCTCTCTAAGGCTTGTGTACCCAGATCTCAGCCCTAAGCTCAGGGGGGCACTGCAGCATGTATTTGCCTGGCTCCCAGACCTAGGCACATCTCCGCTAGCCTTGCAAGACCCCGGAGGAAGCCACAGTTTCTGCCAGCATGCCTGACTCCTGGCAGAGGGGGGTGGGGCAGGCATAGCGTTGGCCCTCATGGTAAGAGGGGGCCTGTGCATGCCCTGCCCTCAGATTGTGGGGCCGAGTGTCAGTGGACAGGTGCTTCTAGATGAGCAGGCAACCATATCTATAGGTCTTGGCACTGCCAAGTTCATCTCCTCCTCCTCCCTCCCTTCCCCTTCTTTACCTACCTTCATGCTACAGCGTCTCCTCCCTTTAGCTTTCATCCCCAGCGGACCCTGACCTCTCTATCTGGTAGCTGAGGAGCCAGGCACCTGGCCCACTGAGCTGGAAGCCTATCAGGTCTGGGCTGGCTTTTACTGGTGCAGGAAAGTGGCATTTGTAAGGCTGTGCTTCCCTC
This sequence comes from Elephas maximus indicus, assembly GCF_024166365.1. Classification (NCBI taxonomy): domain Eukaryota; kingdom Metazoa; phylum Chordata; class Mammalia; order Proboscidea; family Elephantidae; genus Elephas; species Elephas maximus. The sequence goes on along the minus strand of NC_064820.1, from coordinate 153,032,037 downwards.
CCAGCCTGACTGGGAGCCCTAAACAGGAGGCAGAGCCCAACCAACAGCAGGGATTATGTCCTGTTCGGCACCACATCCCTAGTGCCTGGTAAGGGGCCTGGTATGTCACAGAAGCTGTTTGTTGGATATGGATATTGGTTGGATGGATGTACGAAGAGGGCAAGACAAGCCCAGGCACCGTGCTGGGCCAGGGTGGCCGAGGAAATGTGGCTCAGGGAAAGCCAAGAGGCCCAGCTGAACACCTACTTCCTTTGGGAGCCCTGTCTCATGAGTATCAAATGGCTCTGCTACAGGCCAAGGAGAGGACACCTGGCTGCCCAATTCACAGGTTAGGCCCTGTGTCTATTTTTAGTTGTGCGTGGGTTCCCCCCGCCCCCTTCTTTCTTTCCCATTTGAACTTGGAGTCTGTAATTAACCTCCAATATGTTTTTTTTATGTTGCAGTTACTTTGTGGGTGGGAGAGGTGGTGTTGAGGGGGCAGGCCAGCAGCCCTGCTGCAGCAGGACGATGAGAGACTTTGAAGCCAGGCAGACTGGCCGCATTGTCTCCAGGTGTTGCCCTGCAAAGGGGACTGCTCAGCCTTAGTCATGAGATGAGAATTGTTAACCCTTTTAAGAGTCCGCTGCCCCTGCCCCCTGGGCGCTGGGCAGGAGGCAGGGCCAGGCCTTCCCTGGCTAGGGTGCCTGGCCATCCCCTGGGCGTCTGTCTTGCTTTCAGATCTCTGCAGGCTCCGCACCCACCACCCACTGCCGAGAGAAATGAGGTCAGGCAGCTGGCAGCAGCGGCACCTCCTGGCCTTAGGGCTGGGATGTGGGAAAGGAACAGCCCTGGTTGTCGTTGTTGCTATTGTTGTTATCTTTAACGAGGTGCTTTCTGGGGATCGCCTGTCAAACAGAGACAATCCAGATGCCCTGGCTTGACCCCAGGTGACGGGAAAGCAGAAGCCGCAAGATACTCCATGGCCCAATTTGTGGCAACTGCAGATATGTGACTTAAGGGTTTATGGAACCCATCCTCAAGGGAAATCTTTTTGTGGAGATTGGGTTACTCTTGAGAGACTTTCCTCTTGTTATAAAGACGCTGCAGGAGACCGCCTCCCTTCACCTCCACACACCCCACTCCAGAGAACCCTAGTCCTGGCATGTAGGTGGGCATTTTTCTAAGAGGCAGGGGGCTGGACAAAGTGACCTCTGGGCTTCCTCCCAACCCAAAGAGTATAGGAGCTCAGCAGAGGGCTGGGTCTGAGGAGTGAGATATTAGGGGACGTGAAAAGCAAGCTGCCCAATACCTAAGGGCACTCCTAGACCACCAACTAGCCACCCTCCATCTGGGGGATGGGAACAGCCACAGGGAATCAGGATATCAGTGATGGTGGAGGGCAGGGAGTTAGGAATATTCACCCCTCTTCTTGTGCACACAGTTATTCCTCTTGCTTCTGCCTCATGCCCTCATCTGTCCAGATGGAGCTTTGAGAGTCTCCTCATTGCATGGGGAAGGACTCAAGCCCTCAGGACTGTTACTCTTCCCCTTGGCCACCAAGCTGAATATGTAGAGATTATTGCAGTATTGTTAATAATATCAGAACATTGGAGACCACCTACAAATTCATCTGAACAATGGAATATTATGCAGCCATTAAAATGATTTAGATCTATATTTCCAGACTTGGAAAATGTTTTTTTTTTTTACAATATATTGACTGAAAATAGTAGAATATAAAACATTTTGGAGAGAAAAGTCTTTCGAAAGGTATTTGAAAATGTTGCAGGGGTTTTCTCTCTGGTGGTAATTGAATTGACTTGAATGTTCTTTTCTTTTTCTTTACATGTATTATGTAGTTTTTCTCCAACAGAAATGTATTTCTTATATATGAAACAGTAACAGAGGGAGAAAAGCGAAACTCCTTGGCGAGTGGGGAGATGGGTGATTATTCTATATATGGCTGAATCATTTCTGCCTGGGGCAAAGCACAGAGACTGCATGCAGTAGGCACTCAGTAAATGCAGGTCAACTGAGCAGGGAATGCGTGACTGCCCTCCGTGACGCTCTTGCCCTGACAGGATCCCATCCATGCCAGGAATTCCTTTGCTTGGTTCATCTCTGGCCCCAAGACCCTCTCAGGACCTGGCCTCCATACCTGCACACTAGCATTGCACCCTGGGAACACAGGCAACACTGGACCCTCCTCAGAGAGGGTGCCAGAAAGGGGGCTGGAGCTGCCAGTCATGTTTGAGGCCCCATAAGAGCTGTCTCGGCATAGTGGTTATGTGCTACAGCTGCTAACCTAAGGGTTGGCAGTTCAAATCCGCCAGGCACTCCTTGGAAACTCTGTGGGGGCAGTTCTACTCTGTCCTGTGGGGTCGCTATGAGTCGGAATCGACTTGACAGCACTGGGTTTGTTTTTTTTTTTTTTTTTTTTGAGAGCTGTGTAAATAACACCTCAGTCTTGTCTCAGGGGACCCCGGGGGTTGGTACTGGATCCCATGGCTGGAAGTCACAGGGGGAGAAGCAATGGTGGCTCAAGTTAAGAATGAGCTTATCATGCAGAATGTAAGATCAGGTCAACTTGTCAGCTTCTAATGCTTCCCATCTCACTTAAATAACAAATCTAGACTTCTCTGGCTTACATAGCCCCATGTCACCTGACCCTGCCTGCCCCTCCAAGCTCCCCTCACACCACCCCGTCATCCACTATGTTCCAGCCATATGAGTCTTGTTTAGTCCCTTGAACTCACCAAGCTCATTCCCACCCTTAGGGCCATTTTCTAACTGCTTATGACTGTCTCATATTTCCTGTTGTTTACTCATTGTCTATCTCCCTCACTAAAATTCAGACTCCCTAAGACAAGAAGTTTATCTGTCTTGTTCACTCCTAAATACCTAGGGCTTATAACAGTACCCAGAATGCAGTAGGTGCTCAACTCATACATTGAATGAATGAATGGGGAACAAGTGAACTAAATGGGGTTGTTGTGAAGTGAGTGGGCTGTCCTGAGAAGTGGCTATCTGCTCACACGGGGTTCTCACTAGATGAAATATGATTCTGTGTTTTTCATCGGTGGCAGGAAATGACTACGAACCCCCATTTCCTCGGTCTCTCCAAACTGAGGTCATGCCTGCTGTTTCTGGGGTCAGTTTCTATGTATCCCCCTCCCATCACCACCATTAAGCTGTGGCCACAGGCTCAGTGCATAGTATTGTGCCAGGACTAAACATCAGGAAACAAGACTATAGAGTGACCACTGCTTCCTTCCACCAGGTGTCACCCGCACCCCCACCCTGACTTGTTGGGAGGGAGGTGGCCTGTGGTGGTGGGGAGCAGAGGGCTCCCTTATCTCAGAACTGCAAGAAAGGCCAACACTCTCCAACGAGGGAGAGTGTACCTCTGGGCCTAAGAAGAGCCCTCTGTATCCCCAGTTCACACAGAAAAGGGAGGGACTCGCTGGAGGTTACCAGTTAACCATGAAGCTAGGGCATTGAGTGCTAATCCAACTTCAGAGCAAAAGCACCTGTACAGACGTGCTCAGCTTGTAGCCAGTCACTGAGCTCTACATTTACAAGATGTGCGCTTTTCTGTCCGTTTGTGACCTGTATTTGTTTAAGTTACAAAGACACCTAAAAAAAACCACATGCCCAGCAACACTCTCACAAGTTCTGCTTCCGAATGTCTGGAAGATGTCCCAGGCACTGCTATAATTTTTAAAGCTTCTCATGGGATTCTCATTTGCAGCCGTGGTTAAGAGCAACTGATAAGGAATGACCAGGGACCCCAGAACAGATCCCAGAGTAGAGGGTAGGGAGCTTAGGTAAGGGGGAAGGATGCTGAAGCAGAACTTCTACCACACTTAAAATAATGAAACTCTAGAAAGTCCATCAGATTGATAGGCTGGTCTACATAAAACCTCTGGGTGTCAAAAAAAAAAAAAGAACCAGCATTTAAAAATTGAGAAGCAGGTAATTGGGAAAAACCATTGTAGCCAAAGGTTAATAGCCTTAATATTTATAAAGAGCTCTCAGAAATCAATAAGAAGATGAGCACTCAATAGAAAAACAGGCTGCAGACATGAACAGACAACTCAAAAAGAAGAAACATGATGGGCCGGTCCACTTACGAAGTGTTCAGCCTCACCAGTAATCAAATAAATGCAAATGAAAACAACAAAGAGACGTTATCTTTGTCTAGTTAATTGGCAAAGATGAAATACATGATAATAACTTGTGTTGGTGAGGGTGTGGAAAAAACAGGCATTGTCACTCTCTAGTGGGAGTGCAAATTCGCTCAACCTTTCCAGAGGGCAATTTGGCAACGTGCAAAGCCAAGGAAGATTGCATACCCTTTGACGCAGCAATTCCACCTTTAGGAGATGGCCTTAGGAAATAATTGTGGATAATGATAACAATAATAACTAACCTGTATAAAATGCTCTGTATGTACCAGGCTTCACACACATTATCTCATATAATCTTCACGGCCATCTTCCCATGAGATCGGAGCTATCATTATCACTTGGATTTTAGAGATGAAGAAAGTAGAGGTGCAAAAGAAAGTAAATGACCTAAGGACACAGAGCTAACAAGTAGCAAAGCCAGGATTTGAGCACGGGCAGTCCAGGTCTAGAGCCATATTGCCCTTTCAGCAGTATGCACTGGATGTATGCAGTGACGAAGCTGCAAGAGTGTTCCTCCAAGGTTGTCTGCAGGCAGGGGGTGGGAAACATGCTAAAATGCCCAGTGAAAAGAATTAGTTACAAAAATTTTGTTACACCCATACAGTGAAATATTATACAACCATGAAAAATAGTGCTATAGAAAAAAAAATATGTGTAGGAATACTGGTATTGGTTTATATATACATAAAATACCTGAAAATGTGTGCAAGGAATTGATTAAAATTGGTTGCCTCCTGAAAAGGCAACTATGGGGCTATGGTCAGAAGTAAAAAGGAGTTTTTGCTTGTTTGTTTTAGCCATATGTCTTTTTACACATCTTGAATTCTGAATCATGTAGGGGGAAAAAAATTATATATATATATATGCACATACACGCATGTATATAAACCAGCTGCCATCAAGTCGATTCCAACTCATGGTGACCCTGTACGTATCAGACTAGAACTGTACTCCCTAGAATTTTCAATGGCTGATTTTTCTTAAGTAGATCACCAGGCCTTTCTTTGAAGGCACCTCTGGGTGCTCTCAAACCTTCAACCTTTCAGTCAGCAGCCAAGCACGTTAACCATTTGTACCACCCAAACACTGCACACACATGTACACGTATATAAATGATGTTATAGAGCTTGTTCCACATAACTTTATTTTCTTGAAATGCTATTAAAGGTTTCAAGGAAAAAAAAAAAAAAACAACTGAGGCCCTACCTGTAGAATCATACTAAAGTTGATAAAGATATTTCTTTAACTCTTTACCCCATGTTCCCCAAACTGATTTGTTCATGCACCCCTTTTTTCAAGTAATATCCATTATCAACTCATGTCCTATAGAATTTGGTTTGGGAAGTGCTATTAGAGATTAATATTTAATGCCAAGGAGAAGAACTGCATCATTTCATTAAATGAAGGAAACCTGTTACTGGCAGTGATTTCATTTTGTTTAAAACTGTGTATGTGTAAGAGAGAGAGACAGGGAGAATAATGGGTGATTTTTGTTTTTTTTACCTCTCTATTTTTTAATTTTCTACAATGAACATAATTATTTTATAAGAATCATTTTTTAAGTCTATGTAATGCAGCTTTTTAAGGTTTCGGGAGCCCTTTCTTTTTATGCTGTCTGCCCCTTGCACCCTCGCTTGCGTCTCATCCCTACTTCTAAGCAGCAGCTCAGGGCTAGGTTCAATGAGGGGGCCTCTCTCTATAGCCAGGCCCCCTCCCCAGCCTTTCTCCAAGCCAGCTAGGCCCATTGCCAGGACTCTGAGCCCTGAGGAAAAGACCAGTGGCCAATGGCTGCTCAGCACCCAAGCAACTCCCTGGGCCCACCAGACCCTCCCTTCTACTACCAGAAAGACTTTAATCTGTGTCTCCGCTCCTCAAATAGAAGTGAGGCTGCAAAAGCAGTCACCAACCCGGTACCAGCCTGGCTCATTACAAATCCGGATGCCTGGGCTTTGGTCTCCAAGCTGACTCCCTGGCTTTGTGACCTCAGAGAATTGTCTAACCTCTTTGAGCTCAGCTTCACCCACTGGGCCTGTAGAGACACTTGCCTCACAGAGCTCACATGAGAGCATGCAGGAAGGCATGGCGTGTCCTGTAAAGGGCTGCTCCAATGGACAGTGTTGCATACCCCAGTTGGGAGCATTGCTGGCCCTCACCTTACTGACAGCAGAGGACTTTTTCCTTTTTTTTTTTTTTAGGTGGGAGAGGGGAGCAAAAGGGTAAAGCATGAGAAAGACGATGATGTTTAAGAAATACAGGAAAAGTGCCTGTGCCCACCAGTATAGCCCCAGGCCACTCAACTCAGCCCACGTGTGGTTCTCCAAAGCCACATACTGCCTCTGACTGGCTGGCCCACCTCCCTTCTTCATCCTTGAAGTCTTAGCTAAGCTACCCCTTCCCCAGCCTGGCTTAGAGTCACTCTTCTGGGCTGTACCACTGCCCCTCCCCCCGCCCCACCTTCCATGACCATGCTGTGATGTCAGTGCTAGGCTGAACTTCCCGAAGTCAAGAGCTGTGTCTGCCATCTTGGTTTCCCTGTGTCCTCTGGGCCCCACACAGGCCCGGGGGCTGGGAACAGGAGTTAGTCTTGAACACTGAAGTCAAGGAGACCTGGGTTTGAATCCCAGTTCTACCACCCTGGGGAAGTGATTTCATTACTCTGAGCCTCAGTTTCCCCGTCTATATATGGGGTTAATCATTGCCGTGAACTCATGAGGTTATCGTGAAGATTTCATAAGCTGATGTATATAAAGCTCCTAGTACCATTCCAGGCGTGAAGGAAACTCTATAAATAGTGTAGTAAATAAATAGTGTCATTGCAGACTCTGTCAATGCTTGCTGGATTGAACTAGGAAGGGGCACCAGGACAAGTGGCTCCCCAGACTCATCCGTTCACCTGCCCCCGAGGACAGTGGCCCTTACCCTCCACTGCTCATGCCTGGAGTTGCTCTCACCAGTGCCACGCTCACCGTCCTGCCTTGTACCCCCACAGCCACCCGGCCTAAGCTGAAGAAGATGAAAAGCCAGACGGGACAGGTGGGTGAAAAGCAATCGCTGAAGTGCGAGGCAGCAGCCGGTAACCCCCAGCCCTCCTACCGCTGGTTCAAGGATGGCAAGGAGCTCAACCGCAGCCGTGACATTCGAATCAAGTACGGAAACGGCAGGTGAGCACCGTCCAACACTCCCTCCAGCTGACCTGAGAAGGAGGTGCCTGAGCTAGGCAGAGCCTAGGGCTGTGCCCCCACGCATGGAAACAATCCCAGGCCCTCTCCACACCCCTTCCTTGCTAAGCCAAACCTTCTCCCCGCAGCTCTGGGTCCCTCTGGTCATGTTGGCCCAGTATCTTGGAGACTGTAGATGCTCAAGCAATTTCTCTGTATGGTTAAAGGCAATTTGACTGTCAAGGTCAGCTTTACTTGTGGATTAAGGATCTGGAAGCCTACCCCTATCCCTAAAACTTCTCAAATGGGGTCTGAAAGCCCCACCATTTGGTAACCTTTGAGGAAAGACTCTCACTCTAGAATGCCTCTGGGAGGTCACACATGATGATGATCTGGTTTCTCAGCTGAGTAAGCTATCACTTAGTAGAGAGCAAAAAAAGAGCAAGGCAAGGGGAAAAGTCACTATATCTCAGATAGTGTCCCCTATGAAATGGGGATTGTCTAATCTTTGACTTAACGGTACAGGGAAATGAATCAGAAGTTCTCTGAATCTCTACGTTGCAGAAGATGACTTCTCTTCCTGCTTGGGTTGGTAGGGCAGGGGACCTTCAGGCACCAGAGAATCCAGAAATCCAAGAGCAGCCTCCCCACCTCTCTCTTGCCCTCCACCTGGCCTCTGAGGAGATATCAGAATGCAGGACAGACAGGGAAGCTAAACACAAGTTCTACCTGACCTACTCTGTTGGTCCTAGGGGCCAGGCAGGCTCCCCTGGGTGGCCGGGGAGCACCCTAATCTTTTCTGCTCCCTCTGGAGTAGCTTACACCACCTATTTTTGTCTGTCCTTTTCTTCCATAATCCTCACAAAATGCAAACGAAGATGATTTTTGAGACACCCCCTCTCCCCCTTCCGGCCTGCTGCACAGCAGAAAGTGATGGAAAGAAGGCGTGAGTCCAAGCTTCTCCTAGGTGGCTCTGTGGTCCTGAATATGCACACCCAGAACCTGTGAAAAGAAGGAGTTGGAGCAAATGGTCTGTGATGTCCTCCCAGTTAGGGAAGAGAGAAGTGGTCACCCCAGAAAGTGATCCAAGCAGAAAACAGAAAGTAATTTAAGAAGGATTTGGTTTAGATAAAAAGCTTGTGGCTGAAAGAATACTGCTTCCTAAGAAAATTGATGGGGTGTGAGGAGCGGTGTCCAGCGTGTCCCCAGCTGGCAAGAATTCAGGCTGCCCCTCCAGCTCACCTTCTGGGGCTCCCCATCCCTGCTCACTGCCCTGCCAAGACTGGCTACAAGCTGGAGAGAAGAATAGACTGCCTTCCCAGAGCTGTTGGGGCCCCTCTCTCCCTCCTGCCCTCCCTTTCTAGAAGATGGCCTCTCCCCCTACTTCGCTGAGACAAAAGTAGTCAGGAGAGAGTGACTTCATTACTTCCAAACATGTCCACAACTTGGTCCATCCTCATCCCCTCATTCCTTATCCCAGTGTCACATAACCCCAGTCCCGCCTTGCACACATAAACACACACCCGCCTTCAGAACCCCGGAACCATCAACAAGCTTCTTTCTCTGGTAACTTCAAACTTTCTCTTTCTACCTACAAATCCACGCGTATCCCTTCTCTTCTTCAATGCCTTCCCTCCAACTTGTTGTTTGCTGTTCCTCCTCCAGGCGTTGCCCCTTCTCCCTCCTCCCCTCCCCTCCATCCCATAGGGAGTCAGCTAAGGGGGTAGTTTTATGCCTACTGACTCCACATTCTCTCATCTTCTGCACATTCTTTGTCCTGTTGCAATCTGCTTTTAAAATATACCCCCAATATTCTCTGTGGTTATAGCTCTTGAGAGACCCCAGCAACCTCTGAGTTTCCTGGCCCCATTTCTCCAGGCCTCTCAGCAGCCATTGGCATGAGTACCACCTGCTCCCTGAGCCGGTCTGGTGCTTCTCCCGGTTCTCCCATGCCTCTAACCACTCTCTCTTGTCCTCCATCAATATTGGAGCTTTCCTGTGTTTGGGGGCTTTACTCCTCTCTTCCATTCCTCTTCACCTGTGGGTGATTTCACCCTTTCTCCTTGCTTTAAATATCTGCCAACCCCAAGTTTCCATCTCTAGTCTTGATGGCTTCTTAACCTGAGGTCCAAACCCATACTGCCAGCTAACCACCAGAAACCACCCTGAAATATCCCACAGACTTTTCAAATTCAAAATACCCTAGTCCAGCCTCTCCCTCCCGTGTTCCACTCTCTGTGGTTGACTCCCTGCTGCTCAGCCCCTGTTTCCTCACCATCTGCTCCAGTGGGGTACCATGTCTCTGGAAGGAGGTGTCTCCCTGCCCTGTACATTTCTTATCTGGCCTCCCTGCCTGTAGCCTCTCTTCCTCCACTTGGTCCCACGCTTGGCCACTCTCCACCTTTTCTGGGCCACAGGCCACCTCGTGAGTCTGTTTCTATATTCAACATAAATGCACTGAGCACTACTATGTGCCAAGCACTGCACTGGAGGCTGGGGATACACCAGTGAACACAACAGACATGGTCCCTGCCTTCATGGAATTTCTAGTCTAGCTTCTAGTATAGAGTCTGATAAAAGTTTGGACCCTTTCATCAGAAAAATATGCCTCATACACCCAGGCTTTACAGCTCTTCATGCTAACAGGAGGTTCACAGAGCCACTGACTCAGTGAATGCCTGACATAGAATGATCTTTCTAATGTGGACACGTACCCGATCATTCATTTACTTGACAGCTATTGAGAACCTCCTATGTGCCAAGCACAGCCCAGGCCTCATCCCACAATTTGCAGGGTGCAGGGACTGGGTACAAACCTCTCCCCAGAGGGGGCTAGTCCCAGCTTCCAACTCTCCTCTTCCTGGACTTTGAGTCACAGCCCCACTGTCCCCCAGTACCTCTCTGCTCCAGATCCCTGGTCAAACATATCATTTCCTTTCAATCTCTGACCTTGGGTCCAGGCTGTTCTCTGCATGTAAAGTTCCCATGCCCCTCTTGTCCCTGACAGAGTTCTCCAAGGTTCAGCTTAAACGTCACACTCTCTGGGTCACTTTCCTGAGCCCTCTAGGCAGCTCTCCTTGTCTCCTCCTATGGTGCCTTAGACATGGCTTCATTGCATTATTGGGGGAAGGGGGAGCTGGTTGAGTCTGTCTCTCCTGCTAGCATGAAAGAGCCTCAAAGGCTGGGGCCCCCACCCCAGTACACACCCTTGTCTACTGTAGGGCCTGGCACAGAGGAGATCTACATTAAATATTGAATTGATGAGACTCCTGCAGGACTAGCTCTCCTCTCCTGGGTACAGGGCCACACTGGGGCTAGACAGAAGGCCCTTTGGGTTGTCCTAGGCTTTGAATAAGTTACTATCCTGGTCAAACCTCCATTTCATTTGACAAATGAGTTATCCAGTCCAGAAACAAGGCCTGGTCAGGTCTTCCCCTCCTGGGTATTAGGGACCCTTAATAGGCAACCCTTAGTCAGAATCAACTTGAGGCCACTGGGTTTTTTGTGTTTTTTTTAATAGGAAACTCTTAAGTGGCCAGTTAGCTCAGCTGGTTAGAGCATGGTGCTAATAATGCCAAGGTTATGGGTTCGATCCCCGTATGGGCCAAAGAAAGTTGCCTTGGAAACCCTGGGGGTGTAGTAGTTAAGTGCTGCACCCGGTAACCAAGAGGTTGGCAGTTCGAATCCACCAGGTGCTCCTTGGAAACTCTATGGAGCAGTTCTAGCCTGTCCTATAGGGTTGCTATGAGTCAGAATATACTCGACAGCAGTGGGTAATAGGAAACCCTGTAGTGATTAAGAGCTATGGCTGCTAACCAAAAGGTCAGCAGTTCAAATCCACCAAGCACTCCTTGGAAACCGTATGGAGCAGTTCCACTCTGTCCTATAGGGTCGCTATGAGTTGGAATCCACTCAACGGCAATGAATTTTGGTTTTCGTTTTTTTTTTTTTTTTAAAGAGTCTGAAGTATGCCCCCACCACCTACTGTGCCCCCTGTCTGTCAGGGCCCTGTCCAATTTGCTGCATCTCTGAAACTTCCCGGTCCCATCTGTTCTGCCTCAAGCTCCCAGCAGTGAGTTGTTAATGGTGGATAGGGACCTTCTGATTCCCAGTGATCAAGCTCCTCTCAAAGTGACTTGAAGAGAGTTGCCACCTCCACACCTACCCACCCTCATGCACACACACCTCACCTGGCATGGTGTCCTTTTTGGCAAAATCTTCTTCCTCCTTGCCCGCAGCACAGCCTGCTCTCCCTCCCAGCACACTGCCTGCCCAAGCCACACTGTCTGGACGTCTCTGCTGGCCTCCAGAGACCCCCCTCTGCCGGGGTGCTGTCTGTCTCTGTGTCACCGCACTGAGGCATCTCACCCTCCTGTGCCAGGAGAAAACTACCCCCCAGCCTTGGGCACGGGGCCCTTCCCTGCAGAACCGTATGTTCCCTTATTTATGAGGGGCAGGCTGGGACAGGCCCCTCCAACAGGCAGCGAGCGGGAGGTAGGTGCTGAGGAAAATGTGGGGACGGGTGGAGGATGTGGCTGCCCAGATTCCATCCCTGTCAGCAGGGAACTGGCTGGGGAGGGTGGAGTGGGGCGTCCATCACAGGGGGCAGGCCTGAGTCAGTAGGCGGGGAAAGAGTCCTGGCTCCCCTGGGCTCCTGACTGGAGCTGGGAGTGAGGAGAAGAAAATGTAGACCTGTAGAGCTCCCACCTTCCAGCTGTGTCCCCAGAGCCTCTTATGCCTCTCTAGAGCCCGCCTCCTAGAACTGCCAAGATCATCAGACAGCTAGTAAACCAAGGTATCTACAGCCAGCAAACCTTGGGGCCGTTTTTTCTGTCCCCTTGCCTCCATCTTGTTCTTCAAAGCCACAGGGCTCTCCCTGAGCCTTGGGCATCATTTCTACAGGTCTCACACCTTCATGTCAGGAAGCCATTCCTTAAAGTTCCAGCTTTTATCCCTCCAGATATCCTGTGAGCATTGCTCTGCTTTGTCCTGCTACATAGGATGGCATGTAAGGGAAGCTCCTTTGAATTCAGGTGTGAGCGACAAGGAGGCTATGGATCTGTGTCCCCTGTGCACTGGCCTGTGACCCTCAGATGGTCCCCTGCCCTGCTCATCTAGTGTGCAGGGAGGGGCTGGTGGCCGGAAAGCAAGAGGAGCTTTGTTCTAGCGAACTGGGCTTTGTGGCATCTAATTAGGCTGAAGCCAGGGAAGAGATGCTGTCTTGACCAGAGGGGCCTCAAGGGCTCTGGTTATTGAAAGTAACAAGCTTTAACTGACAGAAGAGGGTTGTGGGCAAGCACCAGGCCAAGGAGAGAAATCGACTTGAGCCAGGAAGGGTATTGGGTACTTGGACAACTGTCACCATAACATCCACGAAGACATCGCCACAGTAACAGGGCACTCTTGCTTGGGGGATCTTGGGGTTAGGAGGTCTGGGGTGAGGAGGTCTGGGAAGAGACAGACTCCCAGAGGCAGAACCCACGAGCGGGATGGTGGGCCAGTTTGCCACCTCTCCACCCCTGCCCAGGCTCTCTGCTCACGTCACCCCTGCATCAGCTTCATGGCTCTGTTTGACATCCTCGAGACTTAGGGCAGTGGCAGCTCTGCTACCCTACCTCATGTTCCGCCACCACTCTAACCCACTACGTGCATTCCAGGAATCTGATTTTTTAATTTGGAATTAAAAGGAGGAAGTCACATCAAGTAAAGACATTTTCATATTATATCTTGTTTCTCCCTGGGAGCCAGGCTGGGGTCCCAAGGTTTATCCAGGCCACCCCGAAGAGCACAGGGGCAGAGAAGGGTGGGAGCTGCAAATAGACCCTACAGAGCCTTCATTCTGGGGCAGGTGCAGGGAAGCTCTGTAGGAAGGAAGGACGGGTTTGGCGGGAGGCTTCAGAGAGACAAGGAGCCAGGGAAGGGGAGCCCTACCCAGACCTCATCCCTGAGAGAGCCCGTGGGCTACTGAGGGGCCTGTGTCCTCACCAAATCCAGCTCCTAGTCCACCTCTACCTTTGCCTTGCTGTGTGCTCCTGGGCAAGTCAGGAAGCTCCTCTGGGACTCAGCTTTCCCATCTGTAAGAAGGGAGCAAAGTACTACCCTGCCCACCTCCAGGTTGGCCATGAGGATCAAGTAGGGACACAAGGATATTTTTGTTCCCTGAGGTATCCAAACTCCTGGCATACAGAAGGGGTTCAGTAAACATTTGTTGAATGAATGAATGCAGCGAAAGGCCTTGGAGATGCCACAGAGTGCCCCTTAGCGGCAAAGCTGATGTGAAGGCAGGAGAAACCTGCAGGTTTGAGCTCAGAGTTTGGGCACAGTTGCCATGGGAACCCATGAGCACAGCGACTCCTCCAGGTACCTGGGAATAGGCCTTACCTGGATCTCAGAGCCCCTGGGACCTTCACCTGCCACCTACATATTTAGAGTGACAGGCTGCCCCTTCTAGGGAAAGTTACGGCAGTTGGTAAGCCCGTGGTAACCGTGTGGAGGGGAAAGAGAGGGGACACTGGGAATGGGAGGGCACTGAAAGAGCAAGAGCAGGAGTGGGGACCATACGACTTCCCGAGGAGCCCCAATTTTTTCTCCCAGGAAGAGTTACAAAGAAGGCTCAGCCCTAGGAAAGTAGACATGAGTATTCACAGGTTTAAAACGTGTGTAGCCATGAGCCCAGCCCTGTGTTCTCCTGAGGGCCCAGGTTTCACTCCCACTCCAGGGACTCAGGGTTGCTCCTGGGCCCCAGATATGGCTGGTCTGAGGGTATCTACTTCCCATCCACCCTGCAGGGCCATTGTGGCTCTGTGGGGAGAGGTGACCGGTAGGTGACCAGTGGATGACCAATGGGGAGCCACAGCAGGCCTGGGCCCTGGCTCATGCCTCTCCCCCTCTTATCCCCTCCCTAACCAGAAAGAACTCACGACTCCAGTTCAACAAGGTGAAGGTGGAGGACGCTGGGGAGTATGTCTGCGAGGCCGAGAACATCCTGGGCAAGGACACAGTGCGGGGCCGGCTCCACGTCAACAGCGGTAGGTGGTCCCCCAATGAAGGGAGGGGTCCTAGAGGGGTTCGTTCGGCAGGGCGAGCCAGTTGCCCCCCAGCCTTGGGAGGCCTGCACATGATCTATCTTGTACTGGACTCCCCTCCCTCCTGTTGCTGCCATATCAAGCCCGAGATCTCGGCCAATTCAGAGAAATGCAGTCGAAGCATAAATGTTTAGCTTTGTTATCTGGGCCTGGAAGAGCCGCCAGCTCTCGTTTTAAATACCCTGAAAACTAAATATTTTGAAATCAAGAGGTGGGGGTGGGGGAAAGGATATTTTTAGAAGGCAATTATGGGAAGTAGGGTTGCCAGGAGCAGGGCTACGGGGAGAGACAGGCCTGGGGCGTGAGCCAGCTGACGCCTGTAGCCTGTTCCTGTACTGGGCACCCAAGCGCAGGAAGCCTCCACTGGGCCGTGGGTTGGGAGGCTTGGGGGCCTTGGGCCCCTGAGGACAGCCTCTTTTCAGGGGCAGCAGGCCCTGCTCCCATAGCCATCCCCTTTCGGAAGCCTCACAAGGTCAGGGCCTCACTGTACCTCTCAGCATCCTCTCTCCATGGTGGCAGTTCCAGCTGCATGAGAGAAGACTGCCTTCCCGTTGGGCTGTCCTCTCAGGCCCTGGTTCTTTCCCTTGAATGGAAAGTTGCTTCACCTCTCAACCAAAGCTGCCTTAAGCCGTGCCCACTCCACTCTCTTCTTTCCCAGGAAGCATAGCCCAAAGATTCCACATCCCACAGATCTCCTGCCTCCTTCCAACACGCACAGTCTGAGCATACCATTTGGCTCCCTATTTATTGGTGTTCACTTCCAGTCCTGCCCTGTCACAGAGTCACATCCTGTATCTGAAGTCACCTGCCTGCATTTCTACCAGGTAGCCTTCCAGTGCTTCCTAAACCCAGCGTTGTCTAAAAGAGAACTTGTAACACCCCCTGCCCTTGAACCCTTGGACAAAAACTTGGCCCAGATCCTGTCCATCCTATTTGGTGAGGCATTCCCCAGTTCTCCCAGTCACTCAGACTCCTTGGACTCCCTTACCATTGTGTCTAATAAATCTAAGTCTCTAAGTCCTGGTCATTCTTTGTTCTGGATCTGTCTCACACCTGTCCCTTCCATTCCAACCGTATCTCAAGGACAACCTTGGTCCAGGTTTCATCCCTACTCACCTGAACTATAGCAATGGCCTCTTACAGTGCTTTTTTCCTGCCATGTCCCCCACCTCGTACCGCAACCAAGCTCTCAACAATCTGGCTCAAATGCGGGGTCAGCCGTAAATGTAGTCAGTCCCCTTTACATCAGTTCTTATCCTTTCTCCCAGGCAGCTTTCCTCCCCTGACCACCCAATAGAGCCACTCCCAGCTCTGACTTTACTCCTGAGCCACTTCTTGGCTAACAGCAGTCTTCTGGCATCTCTTCAGTTCTGTTGTTGCTGTTAGGTGCCATCAAGTCGATTCCAACTCATAGTGACCCAGTGTACAACAGAACGAAACACTGCCTGGTTCTGTACCATCCTCATAATTGTTGCTGTGTTTGAGCCTATTGTTGCGGCCACTGTGTCAGTCCATCTTGTTGAGGGTCTTCCTCTTTTTTGATGACCCTCTGCTTTACCAAGCATGATATCCTTTTCCAGGGACAGGTCCCTCCCGATCACATGTCCAAAATGTGCGATGGAGTCTCACCATCCTCGCTTCTAAGGAACATTCTGGCTGTGCTTTTCCCAAGACGGATTTATTCATTCTTCTGGCACACCATGGTATAATCAATATTCTTCGCCAACATCATAATTCGAAGGCATCAGTTTTTTTTCGGTCTTCCTTATTCATTGTTCAGTTTTTACATGCGTATGAGGCGACTAAAAATACCATGGCTTGGGTCAGGCGCACCTTAGTCCTCAAAGTAACATCTTTGCTTTTCGACACTTTAAAAAGGTCTTTTATGGCAGATTTACCCAATGCAATACATCATTTGATATCTTGACTGCTGCTTCCAGCATTGAATGTAAAATGAAATCCTTGACAACTTCAATCTTTTCTCCATTTATCATGATGTTGCTTATTGGTCCAGTTGTGAGGATTTTTGTTTTCTTTATGTTGAGGTGTAATCCACACTGAAGGCTGTAGTCTTTGATCTTCATGAATAAGTGCTTCAAGTCCTCTTCACTTTGAGCAAGCAAGGTTGCGTCATCTATGTATCAAAGGTTGTTAATGAGTCCTCCTCCAATCCTGATGCTGCTTTTTTCTTCATATAGATCGTTCTTCAACTCTCTTCCTTGTTGTTGAACTTTGTGGATGGGACTTCCCCATGGGATTGTAAACCTACAGTTCTACTCAGACACACATAGTGTTGCTATGAGTCAGAATCGATTCAACAGCAGCTAGTTTATTTATTGAGAGCTTACTCTGTGCTAGGCTGTGTATTATCTCATGGACCCTTACTCAAGAGCATGATGTATTTTATACATTATGTAACTGAAGCTCAAAGAGATTAGATATTTTCCCGAGGTCAAACAGCTAGCCAGTGATACGGCTATACAATGAGGAAGTGATTGGTAGGCACTTAGACTGTGAGCACCATAAGGTCATGTGTATCTTACTTACCCCACAGGGCCTAGCTTAGTGCCTGGCACATTGTAGCTGGCTAGTAAATATTATGTGAAAGAACTTACAACCTGTCCCAAAGCCTTTACTAACTCCCCCATACTCCTGCCCAGTCTTGATAGCAGTGGTGGTACTTGGGCCCTCTGCACCTCCCATCCAGGGGCCTAGACAATGGACTGTACCTGGAGTCTAGTACCTGGCCACCTCCAGCCATGGGGGATAGACATTCTCAGAGTCACTTTGGATATGAGGCTTTTCTGTTTTATTAGTCAAGACTTTCTTGGATACAACTGATAAGAACCCAACTTAAAAGTATCTCAAGGAGTTTATTCATTGGCATTTAAAACTGGGAAGTCCTGAGGTAGAACTGACCCCAGACATGACAGGGTCCAATAACTCAGACTGTGGGTCATGACACTTTCTCCCTCTGTGTATTGGCCTCATTCTCTCCACCTGTGAAAAGAGCTTCTCCCATGTTTGGAGTGGGAAGAGAGGCCATGGCCTCAGATAGCCCCAGGTTTATATCACCCTAACCAGCCACCCAGAGAAAACAGACATCTGCGTTTCTGTGTCCACATACAGGGATGGATCCTGATTAGCCCTGCTTGACCTAATCTCTGTGTTCAGGAAGATAGGCCACCATCCTTTGCCATGCCTGGGTCACACAGTCACCTCTGTGTATGCGGAGGGGTTAGTGAGAGGCAGAGTACTGTGAGTGATGGCCCTGCCAGTACTCACTGGGGCACTTCCCTATTAGCAGAGGAAGAGGGCAGGCTGCCATGCAGAAAACCACAGTAGTGCCCTGTCTCCTGCCTGGACCTGGGGCCTGAGACTGGGAAAGGTTGTGAGACTCCCCTGCCCCAGATAAACTGCAGCCCCACCCCACACCAGGCTCCTGTCAGCCCTCTGGGAGCCATGTTCTAATCAGGCTGGGAATCAGACAGCAGAGCCTTTGGTCCAGGAGCTAAGGACAGACCTGGAATCACAGGCCTTCCACAGGGATCCTTGCCCCTTGTCCTTCCAGCCTGGCAGGAGAGCAAGAGCAGTGGAAAGAGTTCAGAGATTTGGTCCAGTCACAGCTACATCATGCAACCCTAAGCAAGTTACTCTGCCTCCGTAGTCTTTGGTTTTCCCATCTACAGATCACGAGGCTGGGCTAGAAGATTTCTACATCCCTTCTTCCCAGACTTCTGGGATTGTGATGTTGAGGCTAACATCCTGTGCACTGAGCCACCACACACTCACATGCACACACACACAGCACACGCCTCCTCTGATGCCCTGCTGCAGTTCGTGGCAGGCAGAAGCCTACCCTTGATGTAGGAAGGTGGCCAGGGCCACTGCAGGGGACCAGGAGGCTCTCACTCGGGACCTTTTCCCAGGTAGAGATGCCCAGGCTCCTTGTTTACCCACAAAAGCCGGGAGACCTGCAGCAACCGCACCCTGGGGAGGGGGCAGAGGGCGGGCAGCGGGCAGCTGTGCCTGCCCCCCTCTGACTCATCTCAAGGTGGGTTGGCTTGGCCCGCCCAGGCCCCAGGGAAGCCAGGGCTACAGGGGTGGGGCCTCCAGAAGAGGGCATGGCAAGGCCAGGGAGGAGCAATGGGTTTCTCCAGGATCATCACTTCAGCTCCTGGCTGGCTACTGCTCTGTTGGGGTGAAGCTCAATGCTTCTTCCCAAAATCAGAGTAACTCCCCACCACCCCTCACTTGCAGTCATAGCCCTGCCAGCTCACATGAGGCATCCTGCCTTACTGAGCTGGCTGGGAGGAGGAGTCAGCAGGAAGTTTGTGGTGCTTTTAGCAAAACAGTCAGCTTGTTCCAACCCACTTCTGAGTTAAGAGAAACCGCCGCCTTATCCCCAGGTGAAAGGGAACCTGGGAATGTCCTGAGGAGGCTGTACCAGTCCCAGGATTTGAGCTGGGCCTGGCTTCGTCCCATAGGGTAGGCAAGTTTGATTTGGGATGTCTGTTACGGGACCATGGAAGCGCTGGTGAGGTCCCTGTCCCTAGACTTAAAAAGGCTAGCCTGTTTAAACACACACACACACTCACATGTGCTTTAAAAAAAAAAGCAAGTACTTATTCAGCAAGGCCCTGCTCTGAGCTCTGAGGAGTCACAGTCTTGCCCCCAACAAAGTCCTTCAAATAGCAGGAAGCTAAAACCTGAACTCCGAAGTGTCTGCCTATTCTAACATACTAAAGCGGCAAGACAGGCAGCTTTACTACAGGGGGAGGGGCTACCAGGCAGGTGAGAGGGCAGCCCCAATGGCTGAAGAGACTTTTGAGCTGGGCCTTCAAAGCAGGGCTTCAAACCATTTCGTTCCAGTTCAAACCCCTGCTGAGAATTTGCATCTCCACCCCAGATATGCTGAATCAGAATCTATATTTTAACAAGATCCCCCAGGTGATTCTTACGTAAAATAAAATTTGAGAACCACCACTCTACTAGTGGTTCTCAGAATTGGTCACTAAGCAGCATTAACATCGCCTGAGAACTTGTTAGAAATGCAAATTCTCAGCAGGTGTTCAAACCAGAACTTAGAAGCCCTGCTTGAAAGATAAGCGGAGGTTTCTCGGTGAGCAAGAGAGAAGAGCAGTTGTAGTAGCAGCATGAAGCAGGGGGAGAGTATCTCCACTCCATCAACTCCCATCTTGGCCCATTCTCAGTCTTCAAGGGCTCTGATAAACTCATTCACACCAAGACATTAATGGCTGGTAACAGCTTCCTGGGTTAACCCCTCCAGGGCATTTTTTAATTTGATATAATTTATATACCATAAAATTCACTCTTTTAAAGGTACACAGTTCAGTGGTTTTTAGAACATTCACAAAGCTGTGCAACCATCACCACTATCTAATTCCAGAACATTTGCATCACCCCAAAAAGAAGACACGTATCCATTAGTAGTCACTCCCCACTTCTCCTTCCCACGCCACCTGATAACCACTACCTACTTTCTGTCTCTGTGGATTTACCTATTCTGGACATTTCGTATCAATGAAATCATACAATACGTAGCCTTTTGTCACTGACTCTTCCACTCAGCATTATGTTTTCAAAGTTCATCCATGTTGTAATATGTATCAGCACTTCATTCCTTTTTATGGCTACATAATATCCCATTGTATGGATATACATTTTGTTTATCCCATTTATCATTTTGAGTTCTTGGATTATTTGGGTAGTGTTTCCACAGTTTGGCTATTATGAATAATACTTCTATGAACATTTGTGTACAAGTTTTTGTATGGATATATTCTCTTGGGTATAATAGAATTGGAATTTCTGGGTCATAAAAAAAAATGCTATTTCTATGTTTAACTTTTGTGAGGAACCACCTCCAAACTCTTCCCACAGCTGCTACACCATTTTACATCCCCAGCAGCAACGGATGAGAGTTCTAATTTCTCTACATCTTCACTAACACTTGTTATTATCCTTTTATATTATTATTATAGCCACATTAGTTTTGATTTGCTTTGCCCAAATGACCTCTCAGGAATGTTTGCACTTAATAGGAGACAATGCTTTAATCTACAAGAAAGAGAATTTAGAGGACCATCCAATATCAGCATCAGCCAAGGAGGCCAGACTAGCCCCCGGGATGGTAGCAGAAGGCATCTGTCTTTCAAGAATCAGATGTTCATTTGTTAATTTATTCATTCAGTAAATATTTGTTAAATCCCTACTATGTGCCAGGCACTCTGCTAGACGATGAAATTCCAGGTAAATGTGACTGACATGGCTCCTCCCCTGATGGAGCTTACACTCTAGTAAAGGAACTAGTCATTAAACAACTCGTAAGTACACAAGAATCATTGAATCTGTTAGAATAAGTCCTACAAGTAGAAGCGTACAAAGCTAAAAGGTATAAAAGAGGAACCTGGCTAGCCTATCTGAGACACTGATATTTTGGAAGTCCTAGGCTGGACAGCACCCTTGTTAGAGGAGCCGGACTGAGACCAGCATGGTTTGAATAGTGAAAGACAAGCTTAGAAGATGGAGTGGGAGAGGTGGAGAGTCCCGCCTCGGGAGGAGTGGGTGGGCTTTACTCTGAGTGCAAAGGGAAGTTATTATGGTCTTCCAAGGAAGAAACGACGGTGGCCTGGACTAGGGGAAGAAGGAGTCGAGAACTCTGCTGAAGGTAGAAATGGCAGCCTTTGGTGATAGACGGTTGTGGGCAATAAAGGAGGAAGAGAAATAAAAGATGCCCACGAGGTTTTTGGTCTGTGCCACAGGGGGATAAAGTGCCATTCAGGTACTGAGATGGGTACAGCTGGAGAAGCAGGTGTGGGGGCAAATGAATAGGCACTCAGTTTTGGATGTGTTGAGTTTGGGGTGGCTGTAAGCCACTCAGGGGAAGTGTCAAGGGAGTAGCCAGACTCTCCAACTTAGAGTCACCTTCTCTTCTCCAAGCACAGGAAGACACAGTGAAGAAACGCAGATACACTGACAAGAAGTATAGACATTTTTTCCGGGAGCCCATATGCTGGAACCGAGTACCTTTGCCACAGTGTGAATGCACCTTTCCAGGTGGAAATCCTCCTGGTGTGTGGCTCTACCATGGCCAGATGTGGGCTGAAGTGGCTTGGGAAGGCCCTGCCATCACAGAGGGGTGGCCACAGGATACTTCTTTCTGAGGTGGAAAGGCCTATGGTTGCTCTTCCCCACACCCTCTGTGGCTGGCTCCCCCATTGCCATCCCTAACTGCCTTTACTAGGTCCCAGCCTAGTCCCAGTGGCAGCCTGGCTCTGGTAGCCACAGGCTCAATGCAGCCCAGCCTGGGGCCCATCTCCCTTCAGGAGCTGGCCTCTGCCTCCCAAAGCCTGAATGGGCATCAACATGTATGTGTGACAGGCCCGAATGTGCAGCTCTGGTCCTGTCACCCAGCACCCTCACTACTCTGTACTGCTCCCACATCTTGGGAAGAACCAGCACTGAGGGTGCAGTAGTGGGTAGCCTCTGCCACCCGGGGCTGGGCTTGGCATGTCCCATGGCTTAGCCAAGATCCACAAGAGGACCTGGCCCTGGGGTCTGTGTAGTGTTTGCATTCATCTGCTTTCATTAAGGCTTGATGCTGACATGCTTTTCCACAAGGGACTTGGTGACTAGTGAGATATTCAACCAGGGTCAGGGGCCCTGAGGCCTTATCACAATGCACATCATGACTCTGGACACGCACCCCACTGTTCTCTCTCCTCACTCCTCCTTGGCAGTGTAACTGCAGGGCAGGACAACCTTTCAAGTCCTCCTAGCAACAGGATTTTACAGCTTGCAGGCGTAGTCCATTCAGCTGTTGCTCTTCTCTGTCCCTTTCCTAATTCGCTGGGTCTCACTGACCCAAAGTGGGGCAGGGACCAACAGGAGACCTCCTTTCCCCAGCCAGTATGTGGGTCCCAGCTGGGTTTGGGCTTGAGCATAGGAAGGAGACCCCAAGATGCAAGAGTAGGGCCCCAAGATGCCAGCTCAGCAGCAGGCACGATGTGGAGAGGAAGGTGGGAGCTGGCCCTGCCCGCTGGGTTTTATCAGCAAGCTCCTCAGACATATACAGAGGAGAGCTGTGTATACACTCCCAGTCCCCCGCGCTCCATCTGTCTCCCCACATGTCTAAACACTGAGGGCGCCAAGTGCCTGCCCTCCTCCTCCTCCTCCTCTCACCCCTATTCCTGGGAGGGTGGTAGAGACTCAGTCCCCTGGGGAGACAGAGCCAGCCAAGGTAGGACGGGCCATCTCAGTCAGGAGGCCACTGCTGGGTGGGTGCGGGGGCCCTCAGATCCCAGAGCACTGAAAGGGAGCAGGAGCCCATTTCTGACCACCCTATCTGGACAGAAAGCCAAGGGGGCTATCTTGCAGATGGAAGCTGACGTTTGGAGCAAGAATTTTAGCTTGAAACCAGTTTTTTGGATACCATCCTGATGGTATTCTGATGGGAGGAGAGCTTTAGTTACCTTTCTTTATCAAACAAACCTGATCGATCCAATGTGCAGTCCCAGCCAACAGCCTTAAAGCCCAGTCCTGTTCTCATCCAGTTTTCACATCCCAGTTGCCCCCCTTCCCCAATTCCACCTCCTCCCCAGCAGCCTGAAGCCCATGATGTATGGCTTGGGCCATCCAAGGCCCAGAGACTCAACCCAGAAGCTACAGCTAACTACATGGGGGCTGCCTGGCTTGGGGGCATGGAGAAGACCAGGGATGCTGCAGAGATGGGGCATAGTGGCCTTTGTAGCCTTAATGGGAAGCTTGTAGCCAGCTCAGCCCTGAGAGGAGAAAGAGTGTAAGCTAGGATTCCCCTACACACACACACACCTTCCCAAATCTTAGAAAATGACAGTTCTCAACAGGTGCCATTCCTCTCAAGACCCAGAGCCCCACCCCAAGAGCCCACCCTAAGAGCCCAAGCAGTGCCGAGAATATCAGAATCACCTCCTTGCACCACCCTGTGCCTTTGTTCCCCACATCCCACGTGCCTGCAGGGGAGCCCCCTAGAAGTCAGGTAGGGAAGGGACAGAGTTTTCCAGCAGAGAACGTGGTTTCTGCTATCTTCACACCACCTCCAAAAAAGAAAGTTTTCCTGACCTTTGGAGGTTTGCCCTTGAGCAGGGGTGCAGAACCTTTCTGGGAAGATGGGCGCAGCTCATGGCAGCCTCCCATTTGCCTTACTGGTGACTAAGAGGGACCAGCAGGCCTTCCCTCCATTGCTGCAGCCTCTTATAATTTTCCAGCTTTGAGGTGTGATATTCAGGGTCGTGAAGGAACTGGACTCTGGGGCCTGGGGTGGTCCCAGTTGGTCACTAGCATGTGTCTCTCATACCCCCAGTGAGCACCACTCTGTCATCCTGGTCGGGGCATGCCCGGAAGTGCAACGAGACAGCTAAGTCCTATTGTGTCAATGGAGGCGTCTGCTACTACATTGAAGGCATCAACCAGCTCTCCTGCAAGTAAGTGACCAGTAGGGGTGGGCATGGGGGCAAGAGTAGGGTGGGAGAGGCTGGCGCAGAAGTGGAGGGCTCTAGGAAAAGTGGGCTGCAAGCCACTGACAAGGGATCCCCAAGGGGTGCAGGCAGGGAGGTGTGCCCCACTTACCAGCCCTTTCCTGGGATACAGGGAGATGTAAGCTCTAAGGAGCTCCAAGGCTTCTGCCAGGCCCCTACCCACCCCACCTCCCAATGTTCACCTTTCCACCAACACCCTTTAGGGAGATGGGGCATGCCAGTCTATGCCTTCCATGGGCACTGGGAGTCTGTTCTCTCGTTCTCTTTCTATCTCTCTCTTTCTCCCATTTTCCTCCCCTAATCTCTCAGCAACTCTCCAAATGTTGTTCTTGATGAACATCTCCCAGGGCATGTCTTCCCCAGCAGTGAAGAGCCTGGCAGGGTCAGGCAGAACACAGTTTCCAGGGCCCTTGGTAGCTGAAGGTCCTGCTCTTGTGGTCTTGAGGGGAGAACCCAGTTCTTGCCTCAGGATCTGGCTGCTCTCCCTGTCCTACAGAACCGCAGTATCCAGACATGCTCTGGGTGCTGCCTGGCCCCCCTCGGTCCCTAGCCCCCTCCCTATGGGGTGAGGGGCAGTGCTAAGGAGGGAGCTGTGCAGATACTAGCAAGGGTACCATGTTGGGGGTGGCCCAGTGTGGGAGGTCAGGGTTGAAGAGAGGCTCAAGTCTGGGCTTCTATGCCTTCCCAAGGTCCAGGGCCTGCTCTCTGGCCTGGTGGGGCTTCCCCAGCAGGATCTCCAAGGAGCTCAGAACCACCTCCTCCCCTGAGCAAACAGGGTGGTTGGGGACATGGCAGTGAGGGAGGGCTTGTTCAGGCCCTGCCAGATCTTCTGGACAGTTGGGCCCACAAAGCCCTCTTGACAGATTTTCTGGTAGGTGAGTGAGGAGTAGGGGGAGCTTGGTGAGGGCAGCATAGGCTCTGGGCAGACCTTGGGGAAGAGGGGGAGGGAGGCTAGCTAACAACTTTGGTTTTTCAAAGCAGCCCGAGTCTAGGACCCTAGCAAGGTGCCAAAGCTGCCCCATTCCCATGGCATCTGGGAGTATGGATGGAGATCAGAGAGAGGTGATTGTCCTTCCCATAAACAAGGTCAAGTCCAACATGCCTCAGCTCTCCTGCCCCAGGCAGACAAGGACCGCTGCCTCTGGCCTCTGGCCTCTGGCCTCTGTCTCCAGATCTGCAGCTCCCTCCTGGGCCATGACCCTTCCCACGTGAGGTGTGGTGAGGAGACTGGGACTTTTAAAGACCCCTCTACCTAACAGTGTTATAATGAGAGACCATGCCCCCTTCACACCCACCTCTTGATGCTGGGTTAGGTTGGCCTTGATTGCCAGGCACAACTGTGGCTCTTGCCCTCAGCTGGCCTCCCTGGCCCTACCTTTCACCCACTGCCATTCCCACTTCCCCCATCCTAAATCTCACAAAACAGTCCTAACAGTGACAACAGGTCCTCTAGGGAGTTCCCAGCCTGGATTCAGCCATCATCCTTCCCCTCCTTCCTCTAAGAGGCTGTCACATTAGTTTTACAGACCCTGGGAACATGCCAGCCTTGAAAATACTCTGAGCTCTTTGGAACAGATCTACTAGAAACTCACAGGGGCCCTAGAATACCTCACAGACACAGCACAGCCCTACGGCCCTCTCCCCTAGCCCCCCTCCCCAGGTCTCTCCTCTTCCCCAGCCCCTTGGACCCCTGGACCTTGAAGGAATTCAGCATTTTAACTGGAATCAGCCCCTGGCTCCAGGGCCATGGGGATCCAAGGTTCCAGCACTAGAGTTTAGTGTGGGAAAAAACAGTGATGAGATCTCTGGGCTCCCAGAGGCCCCTGCCAACAAGGCTGCGTACTATGGACCCCTTAAATCTGAGAGGAGCAGAGGCAGGAGCCTGAGCCATTGAGAAGATGGTATCCTGTCCCCCACCCCACGTCTACCCCTAACCAGGGCAACTGGGGTTCATTGCTTAGGCCTTGAACTTGGTACCCACTACCCTCCCCATCTCAATCCCCTCTGGGTCAGGCCCACCACAGGCTCCTGGAACCAACTTCCCTGACTCCCTTTGTCAGCCCTCAGGGGAGAAGGGCGTCCCTGGCAGGGACTGCGGACAGTAAGAAATGCAGCCCCTGCCTTGGCAAGAGGGCAGATGCTAAGTGCTGTACTGGAGAAGGGCAGGGTGGGAAGGGGGGGCAGGGCAGAGCCCAGAGGCCATTTTGGGGGCGGGCAAGCCGGGAGGGAAGGGGGGCAAGCCAATTGGGGTTCCTGATGACACCTGAATGGAATAAAAAGGAAAGCATTTAGGAAACGGAACTCACGTCTTACCATTTGTGCTGTTTGTTTACTTTTTATTTTGATTTTTTTGCATTTCCGCTTAGCTTGGATAATGAAACTAGACTGGTCAGTTTCATTCCAGTTTCTATAAAAATCAGTTTTCCTTCCTGGTTTTCTTACACTTGTTGTTGTGTATTGGTTCAGAGCCCTGCAGGGAGTGTTGGAAAGCAGGCACACTCCGCCCCTCCTGTTTTTCTGGAATTCAGAGCCAAAAGAAACAATGTCACTGATACTGAATTTTGTTTTTAAAAAAAGAAAACTCAGGGGGGATTTGAAAATGGGGATCCAAATCAAGGTGACTATCTCCTGTCCAGGCCAGACAGGGGCCTCCACTTCCTCTTGCTGCTTTCTCCTCTTCTCTCCGTGGTTTTGTAGAGCACGGTTGGTGCGTGACTCTCGGGGACTGGTTCAGGGGATGATGACAGAACAAGACTCTCTTTCCAGCCCTGTGCACATACCAGTGGCATGCCTCCCTGTCCCATTGGCTCATCCTCCCCACCCCTTGTCTCCTTGCACCCCCGTGTCCAGGTGGTTCCCCATCCCATACCCATCTGCCTGTTCATCCTCACCACATCTCCACCCCTACCCCTCAAGAGGTCAGAGACCTTCACCCCCTCCAGTGCCTGGGGGCACACCCTCATCCTTCATCCTCTCCCTTCCCCGGGTGAGGGCAGCACACATGGCATTATCCCCAGGCTACCAAAAGGAGAAAATGAAGCCCAGGAGGTGGGGTGGGAAAATGGAGAGGTAGAGGTCCTGACCTCTCTGTCACCCCAGATGCAGCCCGTGGGTTCTCCTCTCTGCCCTCTCTCACCCCTGCTCTTCTCCAGCCCTGGGTACAGACCTTCCTGTAGTCATAGCTGATGACTTGGTGGGAAGGGCTGGGAAGGCTGTTACCTGCTGCTCCTTCTGATCTGTCCTCTGTGCCCCTGAAACTTGGAGGGTAAATCCCTGTTTGAGTGGGAAACCACCAGTCACCCACTCACACTGTATTCAGATGCCATCCTGGTTTATAGACTAATGTCCGTTGTACCCTTTGAACCTGGTTTTGGGCACAGGTTAGAGAGGCTGTAGACTCACCCCCAGAACCTTCTCTAGGGAAGCCCCAACCTCCTGGATGTGGCTCCTCAACAAGCAGGGCTAAGAAGAGAGATAGGAGTGTACAGGAGCCCCCCAGAAGGAGCCAGTGCCCAAAGAGCTGCCTCAAGTGTCAGCCATCCTCACACACTGTGCCTCCTCTTTTGTTTGGCAAGTGAGAAACACACTTTCCCAGGGCAGGAAGGTTAGAACCATAATTTTACACAACTCCAGGGGTATCATTTGTGTTGCAGACCATGTCAATGGTGCCACCTGGAGTTTTGCAACTCAGTGGCCATGACAGACATGAGGATGCAGTCGGGTAGTCCAGGCTGGATGTAGGATCAGGGATGTGTTTAGTTATCATTGGTCTACAAGAGCCATGGGACAGCAGCCCTGCTTGTCAGCAGTGGGAATAAATTTCCCCTTGTCCCTTCCTGCTCCCTGCACACCCCCACTCTCCCTCTGAAACACACACACACACATGCATACACAGATTTTCCTTCCTCAAAGAGCCAAGCTGATCTCAACATTGGACACAGTCAAACACATCTCTTTCTTGTTCCTTTGTGGATTCCAAGAGTCATTTTGGCAACTTCCTGAGTCTGTATTCTCGATCCCCAAAGGTACTTCTTCTTGAAAAATCACTTCTCCCCTTCTAGTTCCCACCCCAAGTGGACATCAGTTTCTGAGAGCTGAGGAAGAAGAGCTGAGCCTGGCTGGAGTTGGTTGGGAAGCTGTAGCCACTACCTCCATTTTCCCTAGGCTGGGATGATTAGGGACCAGGCTCAGGAATCAGAGAAGGATGTATTGACAAGGGGCTGGAGATAGCCTCTTTCTCCAAGCCATCATGCCCACCAGGATAAGTGTGCATCAAACTCATTAGCAGCTGCAGGAACACTTCCAAACCCTCCATCACCCCCATTGGCCAGACACATTCCCACCACTGTGAGGACCAGCTTCCTGCCTCCCCTGAGAGAGAGTCTATCAAGGCCCAGAGAAACGCCAGCTCTCTCCTCACCTACCACATCCATTCTCTACTCTTCCAGGTGAGATTTGGGGGCCACAGAGCTTTCATAAGTATCTATCACAGACAATGGCCACTACCCACCCTGTGCTCCAGGGACTTGCTTATGGTCAGTGTACACTACAGTGCTAAGCAGTAGAGCACAATCATCTCTTGAAGAAGTTGAGAGTCATTCATAATGAACAAGTAGCCTATTGTTGAGGGGACACTGGTAAAACCCTGAAGAGGTGATGGGCATACCTGATTTCCTAAGGACGAAGAGGTAGAGACAACATAGATCCATCTTTGAGTGGTGGGCAGCCTGAGTGGGGGGCAGTCTGGCCCTGTCTGTTTCTCCTTATGTATCTGGCCTTGTCGGGGTTCAGAGGCAAGTACAGGGCTGGACATGTCTCCCAGAAATCTGCAAGACTGAGGCTTACTTGCGGGCTGGAGTGGCAGCCATAGAGCAGAAGGAAGTGCATGTTTGGGATGAGGACGAGACAGGGAGATAGGAGTGGGTGATGCTGTAGAAGAAGCAAGACGGGAGAATGAGACCCAGGCCAGAGCAAGGCAGTGATGGAAGAGCAGGCCACGGGGAAGGGGCAAGGTTTCCCAAGCAACCAGTAGGTCCCTGGTATGGAATAGGCTCCCAGTGTCCCCAGTGAGCCTGCTCCAGCCCCACTGTGGTTCTTGCCACCTGAGGCCAGATACTGTACATCTGGCCTCAGGAAGACCAGCTTTGGGATGCTGGTAATTCTGGCTCTTCTCCAATCTCCCTTTTCCCTACTAAGCTTTTTCCATGCATATTGCTCTAGAGCAGCGTTCCCCAAACTGTGTTCTACAAGGGTTCCTCAAAAAACTATTTCCATGGTCAAATAAATTTGGGAAATACTGGAAAGTTTAGCTATTTCCTTCTCCAAAACTCTTCATAGCCTTTCATATGCTGATGTATATTGCAACTCCACCGGGAGCCCTGGGAATGGATTTCCTAAACTTATTTGGCCACAGAACCCTCTTTGAAAGACTAGATAAGACATCTCCAAAGGCACTTTTGTCATGGGCACACAGTCTGGGAACAGCATTCTGGAGTTCTTCTCTGAGCTTTCTGGGGGCTGTTTCATGGACGACAGCACCTGCCAAGGGCCCTGGAGAGAATCATTTTGTAGGGAATGAAAGGAGTGGTTCCCAGTAACCTGGTATTCCTTGAGGCTCCCAGCACCCTGCCAGCTGATTGCCTGGCATCAAGGGGCTACAGTTCTGGCTTCATGGGGCACCAGGCAGGTAAGAAGGAAAGTTTCAGTGACCTTTGGGACGAGTCAGTAACTTCCCATCTTCCCCCACCCCACTTCCCTCAATCATCCTCCTCCCTGCCCCTCCCACCCTCCCCACCACCCACGGAGCCACATCTATTAGAAAGATTTTTTAATGAAATTTCAGAGCCCTCCACCCAGCCCTGACTCCAGCCCCTTCAGCTACAAGTGTGACCCCAAGTGCCTGACTTGATTTTTCTCATTCATCACTGTGCACTTTGATTTCTAACCTTAGCCTCGCGGATGATGCCAGTTTGTTCTGTGATTTTTCCCCTTTTCCTTCTCCAGATGTCCAAACGGATTCTTCGGACAGAGATGTTTGGAGAAACTGCCTTTGCGATTGTACATGCCAGATCCTAAGCAAAGTATGTTTGAAGATACAAACACAAGTCCCTGCTCCTTAGAAAGCTTCCGGGTGCAGTCCCCCCGATGTAGGGCGTAGGGCCAGGGGTGTTGGTTGTTTTGATCTTTGGCTGTTTTGTTTTGTTTCTCTTTCTCTTTTGTATTTTGGTTTGTTAGTTCTTTTGTTTTGTTTTGTTTTGCTTTGTTTTTCATTTTTGGCCTAATCCTTGGGTTTAAAGTTCAGGGCTGCAGGTAAGGGGCAGAGTGGCAAGGCCAGTACAAATGGTAACGGTGGCAAGGAACCCAGCTGGCATTGGCAGGAGCCCATGCCGGGGTGTTGCGATGCCTGTGTCTTGCTATCCTGGCTCTCTCTTTCTGGTTTTCTTTCTTTTGGTAGGTGTCCTGTGGGATACACCGGGGACAGGTGTCAGCAGTTCGCAATGGTCAACTTCTCCAGTATGTCTCTTTCTTCTATTTCTTCTCTTCCCTGGTGACTGACAATCTTCCCCTGCGGGAGGGATGGGTCCTTGCTTAGTGAGACTAGGGGAGGATGTTGGGGATGTCCTGGGCTCCTCTCAGCCTTCAGTGCAAACCAGAAGCCTGTGCAAAGGAGACCAGTACACCCGCGCCACTCCCACCTCCACACGTTGGCTGTACCACTGGGCACAGTAATGCTGGATCCTCTCTGCAGCCAGCTGGAGCCACACTCAGGCCTTTCACCAACTCTGGGGTCAGGCAGCCTGGCCAGAATGGGAAAAGGCATTTGCAGAGCCCTCCTCTGCCTCTGAAGGTCTGTTTGAGGGTGCAGACTGCTGATGGGGTCGGCACTGAGTGTATGCATGAGTGTGCTGATGTGTTTGAGTGCAAGAGAAGAAAGTTCTCAGAAAACCTGTCTTCCAATCTGACTAGAGTTTGTTTTGGGAGTGGAGGGGGAGTTGAGGGAGAGCAGGACCCAGGGTTATGGTTTCCATGGATACCAAAGACCAGAGACATAAATATGTGGCTACAGAATAGACATGAGGACTCAAAGGGTAATCGGGGACTCTCTCCAGGACCTTTCTGGTTTGAATGCCCACCCAGGACTGCATTCCCTTCCTTTTGCCACTATGGAGGCTGGAACTTTCTGGTTTGCACAGTTTGGTGGGAAAAAAAATGAGCCCCAGAGCCCACGAATTCAGCCATAATTGTGAATTATTTGGGGCCTGGGAGCAGTTCCTTCAAGCACCACCAGGTGGAAGTGGAGCAGAGTAAAAAGCTCCTGGCCAGAGGTGGACTCTGTTTGGGGCCCAGTGGTCTGTTGGCCTGAATGCCTGTCCCTGGTCAGTCGATGCCATCCTGCAGGGCAGACTAGATCCCTGCCTGGCCCTCCCCCCACCTCCTCCTGTCCAGGAGGGACAGCTAGGTCCCATGATGAGTTAGCAACCAGAGTGTGACGGTGTGTGGGCATTGGGAGGTGGAGCTCAGGAAGATCCCGAGGGTGGGGCCCAGGGGGCCATTTAGGTAGCCCTTGGGGAGAAAGGGTTTTGGGGTTTGGGTCTCAGAATGGAGAAATGAACCTTCCCAGTCCTCCTCAGACCATAGCATAAAAGCCTAGAAATTGCCCCTCCACACAGTAGCCTAGAGGCCAAGACTTAGAGAGGAAAGTAGAGGCCCCACTGAGGGTGGGGGCCAGTTGGCCCAGATGGCCAACTGTCTTGTCAGGGTGTGGGAGGCAGCGCCTCCCCAGGCCCCTCTGGTTGGAGGCCCATGAACACAACCAGGCCCAGGGAGAGGAAGGCCGTGGGAGTAAGGGCAGAGCCTGTGGGCGGGTGTGTGGCCCAACACAATTCTCCAGAGCCCAAGATCTGGGAAGAATTGCAGAGTCTGATCCAGCCCCATGTGGAGGACTGTAGAGCAGGAGGGGCCACAGGAAGGACAGGATGAGGAGCAGAGAACAAGGATCAGGGAGAGAGGCAATGATAGGGCGTATTCCTTTCACCCTTAGGCCCAGAGCCTCCTTGGCTTATGGGACTGTTCGGGACACGGAGACCCAGCCCCTCCAGAACCCGGCTGCTGTCCAAGGCTTCTCTGGCAGCTGGGCTGCTTCAGCTTTCAGCCCAGATCTGCTGGTAGGGTCAGCAGGGCCGCAGGCCCCCAGAAGTGAGCCTGGAAATGCAGCACCCAGCCTTGCTGCCTAGCGCTACCATTTTTATTACTGTTACCATTTTGTAAAGGATTTATACTCTTGAAGCACTTTCACAGAGAGCACTTCCTACACTTCTGTATCAGATAATTCTTGAAAAGGTAGTGGAAAGTGGTGGCTTAAGTGTGAAGCCTTTAGATTCAGATTAAAAAAAAAGCCATTGCCATCAATTCTGACTCATAGCAACCCTATAGGACAGAGTAGAAGTGCCCCATAGCGTTTCCAAGTAGCGACTGGTGGATTTGAACTGCCGACCTTTTGGTTAGCAGCCAACCTCTTAACCACTGTGCCACCAGGGCTCCAGATTCAGATAGACCTGAATAAAAATGCCAGCTGCTGAACTTACTAGTTCTAGGGCCTCATTTAACGTCTGACTTTGTTTTCTCATCTGTAAAATGGAGATAATAATATTTTTGCCTATCGGGTTGCTGTGAGGATGAAATGAAATGACACATATGAAGGGCTTAGCAGAGAGCCTTGTGGCTGGAGGAATGTGTAGCACCTCTCCCAGCTACAACTAGTATGGGGGTAGGGGCTGGAGGAGCAGCATCAGTCCCCACACCCTGACTCCCAGCACCCTGAACAAGGTGTCTGACCAGGTTACCCTTTGCAGAGCCAAAAAAACCAGAGCCTGGGGCTGGAAAAGCACTTTGAAGCTTCTCCTTCTTCCACTGGCAGCCCCTCCATTCCAAGAGTCCAAGCTCGTCCATCTCTACACACAGCCCCGTGCAAAAGAGCCCACATGCCTGCACACACACATGCACATACACACAAGCGTGTGCTCTGGGGCCCATATCACTCCCTCCTTGTCCAGGCATCCTGGGACTATGTGTCATGGAACGTGTGCAGGAGCTTGCATATTGCCTGGTAAGCCTGGCCTTGGGAGTCCAGCATCAGGTTGCCATGGTTAAAGGTCAGTATGCAAACTTCTGCCCAATGGGACCTGCCTGTGACTTGCTGGTGCCAGCCCCATTCTAGCTGAGTGGCAGCCAGTGAACATGAGTGGGAGAGTGCTGGGCCAGACATAGCTGGAGGCCCCTCAGAATCCACCCCCCTGCTTCCCAGTGAGAGGGAAGCAGGACTGCCATCCTGATGAATGGCCAAGCCCTCACTGGCATCACCAGTCACAGCAGCCACTGCCTATGGACCCTAGACAGCACTGGCTTTTAACGAAAAGGGGAGGCCAGTCAGGAGCCCCAGAAGCTACCACTGCTACCACTTCATTCCCAGAGGGGTATGCAGAAGGAAACCCTTAAAGGGCTTTGAGAGCCCTGCTCATTTTTCCAGGTGGTCACTGTCTTCAGTATAGCAGTCAGACCTGCCTGTAGACTCAATGTGCAGGAACAGCCAGGCCTTAGCACCAAGAGACTAGAGGCCTGGCCTTCCATTCTCCTTCTGCTACCTAATTTGCTGTGTGACCTTAGGAAAGTGTTCTGGCACCACTGGGCCCCAGATGCCTCACCAAATATAACAGCTTTATCCAAAAGCAGGGTCCAGACCAACTCTATGAACCACAGTCCTCTCAGTGTCCCCAAGTATTGTGATCAGGCTGGCCTGTTCTCTCTCAGGGGAACATGACTAGGCATTCAAACAATGTGAGATCTCTCTAGCTGCCTGGAGGGTCCCTGGGGTCACAGGATGACACTACTCAGTGAAGGCTGCCTGGAGGACCTTTAGAGTTTGTCAAGTTTATGCTGTCTGCTCAGCACCGCTGGCCAGCCCTGGGAAGCCCTGGGAAAGGAGTACACCTGACTGTGCTTATGGTGACTTTCTCCTTTCTCCAAGCTGTAAGACTGCAAAGAAACCAAAAATCATGTTGACTGCCCAACCTCAAGTTGAACAGGAACCCCAGTGTGGTCTCTGCTTGGAACTATGGGGTGTAAGCTCCAGATCTTTCTCAAGGTGCTCTCAGTCAGAGCCATCTTGGTCCCCGGCTCAGGGGTGCCCTTCTCTCCTACCCTTTTCCAAATGCAGAACTCTCTGGGATCCCTATCAGAAGAATTAAAGAGATCCAGGGATGATTAACCCACAGGACTTCCTGCTGGCTTCCTCTTATCCTCTCCTTCCTCTGCAGGGGATAAGCACATCAGAACATAATTTCCAGCTCCTCCCTGGATCCAGCTGGAGCTTACTGTGCATATGGGGAAGCCACAGAGTAGGCAAATCTGGCTGGCAGGGCCTGGGCCTCACGCTCTCCAGGCCTGCTCACGTTTTTTTCTTGCTATGGACAGGCACTTTCGACAGATGAGGAAACAGGGACTGTCATTTACCCATATCCACACAACAAATTAGGAATTAAACTGAGTCAAGGTCTGCAGACAGGTGCCACATTTGAATGGTAGGTGAACTTTTGAAAATGCTGTTGAAATTTCTGGGCTCTTGCCCTGGAGATTACGATTCCATGAATTCAGATGATTCAGAAGCACAGCCTGGTTTACAAACGTCTCAGGGATCCCACGGCCAGGCTTGATCCCCATTTAGCAGATGGAGAGACTGAGACCAAAATCAACTGGATGTTGCTCAGGGTCACACAGAGGGTCAGTGGATGAACTCACTCTTGGGCTTCAGTGGCATGGATATCTACCTCTCAGGGCCCTGAAATCATACATTTACAACATGGTTCCACTTCAAAGAACATGACCTGTCCACCATCTGAGAAGCATAGATGTTCCACAAGTGAACCTGCTTGTCTTTTTCTCTGAGTGGCCATTTGCTTTTCCAAGTAGTGAAATCAGGCTCAGATCCTGCAGCCTAGCCTCTTCTGCAGGCTTCTAGGAGGTTGGGAGTGTCAAATGAAGTGGCCTGCCTCCTCTCCCCAGTCCTGCTCCACCACAGAGTGCTTCCTCACAAGCTCTGAGTCTCCATGCCCAGGATCCTAGTAGATGAGCAGGTCAGCTAGGCCTGTGGGGCAGGGCAGGGACATGAGGCCAGTCCTAGTGCCCCACGCCCTCGTTCTGAACAGAGAAATTTCTGGTAAGAAAGTCATGGTAAGAAAAGAGGCCCCACCAAGGATGCTGGGGAGGGAGGCAGGCAAATAGGGCCCCTTGAGTAAGCTGGGCAGGTGGGGCTTCAGAATGCTGAAGGTCCTGGCACTGGAGCTGGAGGAAGAGAATGGGGCTCTTCATATCCTCATCCCCACTGCCCTTTCTGCCCTGGGGACATTTGCCAACTGACTCTTGCGCCTCTGCCTCCCCACCAGGTACTAACTCCCACAGTTCATCTCTAAAGAACCCGCTCTGCCTGCTGACTCTAACATTTCCTCTCTCCACACCCGTCAGGGGCTTTTGGGGACTGGGTGCCAAGGGAAGGAGCTCAGAGGCCCGGGAGGGGACACCACTAACCTGCTTTCACCTCACAGGCTGGCTGCTGATGTCTGAAGAGTCCTGACCAACGTGTCTCTCTCTCTCTCTCTCTCTCTCTCTCCCTCTCTGACCCTCTGTCCCTCCCCCATCTCTCTCTCTGCCTCCATTCCTCCCCTCTCTGACCCTCCTCTCTTCTGCACTGCCAGAACACCTTGGATTTGAATTAAAGGGTACGGAACCTTTATGTATCACTCAGAGCCATCTACACAGTCCCTCTCCACAGCCCCTGACACTATGTGTGCTGAATGCCTTCTTTCCTTTCCAAGATAATGTAAAAGGGATGATTCTAAAAATCTCTCCTGGCCCATCAAGATGCCATATCGTAAACTAGGTTGATTTGGGGGGAGATAAGAGAAGCTCATGAGTAGCACGTACCCTGGGGTGCAGACTGTGCCCCCGATGTGCAGTACCGCCCCTTCCACAGGTGCCCTAGAGAAGGGGCCCCTCCTGAGCTGTGTGCAGCCCAGAGGGCTGGCCAGACAAGAGCCAGGAATGTCGTTAACATGGAGGAGCCCGTGTCTGGAAGCCCTAGAAACCTGGTTTGGAGAGTTGTGTAGAGAGGCATCCCTTTCAATTTGACTTCAACCTTCTTTCCTTTCACCATTTCCATTTCCACTGCTTTTCACTGTGCACTAGGCTGGTGGCTGATAACTCCCTGTCTGTCTGCCCCCTGCCCTGTGTTTGCCAAGCTTTGCCATCTGCTTGAGGCTGTCACTCCTTCCATGATCAGTCCTCCCAATGGTACTCGTGTGTGTCTGTGGGCAAGACCAGCAAAGGGAGGGGTGGGGCTGGGTGGGGCTGACCTCCAGTACCTGCCCCCCACCATCCAGCTCAGAACTTACCTCCCCCACCCCCGCTGCCCTCTGGTCCCTGGAAGACTCCTTGGGCTGGAAGGGACTTTGAGGAGCCAGTCTCGCCAACTCTCTAGCTTTGTGCTGGGAGGCTCCACCCTGGCCTCAAGTGTCCAGACATACTGCAGCAGCAGAAATGCAGGGGCTCAGAGGGGCTGAGGCTTCTTTGAGGAGACAAGCTGGGGAGACTGGCAGTGATGAAAAGGCTGTTCTGTGGCAGATTTGAGGATACCCTAGTTCCCCCACCACCTATCCCCTATCACCTATTCCCAGTAAAAGATATAGAGAACACAGCTACAAGTCATGTGTAAGAGCGCGTCCGTCTATCACTGCTGATTGTGATGAGGTAGGGAGAAGAGGGGCGAGGCTGTATGGTGTCTGTGAATGGGGCAGGGTGTAGGTGTGTGTGTTTGCTGTGTGTGGTTCTGTCTGTGGTGGGAAAAGTGTGCCAATCTTATTAAGTCCGTGCGGGAGGGGAAGGTGTGGAGGGGTGTGGTGAAACATCTTTGTGCAGTTGGAATTGCGTATGCAGAGGTGAGTCTGTGAGTACATGTAGGTATGCGTCTATCTCTAAGGGTGGCCTGAAAGTCATTCACTCATCAACTCAACATATAACGACTGAACACCAGAATTCACCAGATTCTGGAGATACAGCTTACAGAGTCCCTGCCATCTAGAGCCCACAGCCTGCAGGGGTGAGACAGGCAGCAAACCAACAGGAGAGGTATCAGGTGGTGATAAGTGCTATACAGAAAATAACATACGTAAACAGGCTGATGCCCAGCTGGGGTGGGGAGCTACTTTAGCTTAGTGGTCAGGGAAGGCTTTTCCAATGAGGTGACATTGGGAATGAACCCTGATGAAAACTAGCCAGCCCTGCAAACAGCTGGGGGAAGAGTATTTGCGGCAATGGTGCAGCAAGTATAATGCTCACATGGTTGGAAGGGCTTCCCTTGTGCGATGGGTGGGGGAGCTGCAGTGAGTCTGGAGGACAGGGAGCCTGGGGGAGAGGACTACAAGCTGAGGTCCAAAGGGAAGTGGGCCCAGGTCATCTGGAGCCATTCATGAGTTTTTAAGCAGAGGGGTAAAATGATCTGCTTTGTGGGTGTGAGTAGATTTGGCTTTTGGGTAGAGATTAGACTGTGGCATGAGCAGAGGGGTGGGAGTGGAAGCAGAGAGACCAGTTAGAAGGCTGCTGCAGTCACCCAGGCAAGCGATGGCATCATCGTGGATTAGTTGGAAGTGGTGGAAATGGTAAGAAGTGGTCAGGATCTATTAGGAAGGTAGAGTCAAGTGGGTTTCCTGGTGGATGGAATATCACCGTAGGTGGGAAGAAAGGAAGTAATAGAGAATGATTTCAAGGTTTGAGCCTGAGCAAAAGGAAAGGTGGTACTGCCACCAATGAAATGGAAAGCCCAGGGGAGCAGGTTTGGAGAGAGGGTGGGAATCACTGATTCCATTTGGCCATGGCCCTTGAATGCATGAGTCAGGAGCCCAGGGAGAAGGAAGTCAGGGCAGGAGATATAAATTTGAGAGCAACTGCATAGAGACAGTATGGGACGTCTGCGTCTGGATGAGACCACAATGGAGAGAGGGCAGAGAAGCCAGAGAGCCCCAGACCCTACTGTTTCTACACAGGTAGAAGAGGAGTCCCTGAGTGGTGTCAATGGTTAATGTGATCAGCTGCTAACCAAAAGGTTGGAGGTTGGAGTCCACCTAGAGGTGCCTAGGAAGAAAGACCTGGTGATCTCCTTCCCAAAAACTCAGCCATTAAAAACCTTATGGTCACCCTGAGTTGGAGTCGGCAACTAGTTAGAAGAGGAGGAAGCAGCCACACATAGAGAAAGATCGACCAGTAAAGCTGAACGAAGTCCAGGAGGGAGTGGGCATCCAGAAGCCAGGGGAAAGTATGGCTCCACAAGGAAGGAGTCAGCTGAGGGGGAAGGACTATGACCACTAGACTTGACGCCATGACCATTTCTGATGACCGTGACCACAGCGGTCTCAAAGGGGTGATGGAGACAGTTGCCTGGAGAGGACTGAGGGATGAATG
Organism: Elephas maximus indicus; assembly: GCF_024166365.1. NCBI lineage: Eukaryota > Metazoa > Chordata > Mammalia > Proboscidea > Elephantidae > Elephas > Elephas maximus. Next base: position 152,993,581 of record NC_064820.1, on the reverse strand, counting down.
GAGAAAGTAGAGCTGGAGCTGGGGACCTGGGGGAGGTGTGTTTGTTTAAGTCGCCACATGATTGTCAGTGGGCGTGACAGTGTGTGTATGTGTGCCTATTACTGGAGTGTGTAGATGATTCTGTTGTGTGTGTGTCTATGCATGTGTGCCTACTCCTCCGAACATATGCATGATGTATCTTTGTGAAGGGGGTCTGTGTATCAGATAGGTGTATGTCTGTCTGAAGGCTTTGTACCCCTGGTGTATACCTTTGCCACAGGACGTGCTGCAAGCCTAAGAGGTCAGGGATATTTCTCAGGGCTCCACCAAGGATTCGGGGTCCAGTCTCCACTTATCCCTGAGATGGGGGAAGGGGAGCAGTGTGGAGGGGACAGGCAGTGGGTGAGGGAGGGGTGGGGTATCTGGGCTGTGGGTCTTGACTGTGGCTAGTGCTGTCACCTTTGTCCTTTTCTCTCTCCCGGCTTTCTCTGTTCTAGAGGGGTAGGGGTTGCCCCACCAAGTAATAGGGAATGGAGATAGGCTGGCCTTTTTAAGGGCTTTGAGGCCCAGCCTAGCTCAGCTTCCCAGAAAGGTTGGGTCTGGTCCTTGTGCACAAGGGCTGCCTGGGAAGCCAGGTGGGCTGTGCTGCCACTGGTTGGCTTCTCACAGCAGAGACAGTGAGGGCTGGTATGGGCCGGGCCATGACCCTGGGCAGGCCTCAGGGGGAAGCAAAGGCTTTTCTCCCTGCCCCCTCCCCATGGTACTGGTCTGCTGTATCTCTGCTCCTGGCCCTGGTGTTTCTCCTAAGTCCAACCTCTGCATCTGATGTCCTGCCACCAGCCCAGGACAAACCTCTCTCCACCTTCTTGGGGAAGATGAGCCAGGTATCTAAGCCAGGCCTTTGCCCAGGGTTTATATGTTAACTGCCATTAGGAACAACTCCCACCCTGCCCACCAAAGTTCTCTGCAGCCACCAGGCCATAGTGGAGCAGGGTAGGGTTACTGGCCAGGCTGGGCTGCGCCACCCCCCACCCCCGCACCCTGCCCTATGGCCTTGGGAGCTTCTTCTCCATCCTACCCCCTCCCATCCCCCTGCATTTTCCACTCATGTGCTCTGGGAAGGGCATGGGGTTGGGAAGGGGAACTCGAGGGTAGTTGTGTGCGACCAGATCCTTGGGGGGTGAGAGCAGGAGAAGGTGGGGGGAGCAGAAGGCAATCCAGGACCGGGCAGCAGGGAGGGGTCTGGCTGGAGGTGGAGGGATGGAGTGGAGCTGTCAGGGTCTGAGCTTGAGGGAGTGTGGGGTTCTCTGCATCACTGTCCTCATGGGATCCACCTCCTGCCTTGCCCCTCACATCCTCTCCGCCTCTGCAGAAGCTGAGGAGTTGTACCAGAAGCGGGTCTTGACTATCACTGGCATCTGCGTGGCTTTGCTGGTCGTGGGCATCGTCTGCGTGGTAGCCTACTGCAAGACCAAGTGAGTGTCAAGCATGCAGGCCACGGCAGGGAGGGCCTCCTAGACTGTTTTTCTCCCTGGCCCACTGTGCCTGACCTTAGCCCTCTACACCCTCCTAAGCCCCAACTACCCCTTCAGGGACCTCTGCAGCTGGGTGTGGGGACAAAGAGCTAAGCCAAGAAGCAGGAAGAGCAGAGGGTGGGAGAGACAGGCTCTAGTGAATGGAACAAAGAATAGTCATGAGCACAGGCTTTGGAAGAAGACAAATCTGGGTTCAAATCCAGCTCTACCATTTCTGAGCAATTTGATGAACCTCTCTGAGCCTCAGTGTCTTCATCTGCAAAATGGATCCTAGTATGTCCCTCAAAGGATACTGTGAGGGCCTGAGCAGGTGTGTGCAGCCGACCCCATAAGCTCCTGATGCAGGCAATGGGGTGGGGAAGGGGAGAGTGTGCAGAGAGGAAGGCTACATCCCTAGGGAAGAAAAGAGACCTCAAGACACAGCCTGACCTCACCCTGGGAGCAGTGAGCACACAGAAGGTAGGCAGAGGAGAGGTGGGGGCAGAACCTCAGCGCAAGGAGAATAAATGGACAGGAAGGGGACCTGGGCTGTTCAGATAGAATAGTGCAAGCTAGGAGACAAGCACAGGCCAGTCAGCTGTGTTCCCTCAGCATAAGCATCCAGACTAGTTGGAGCAAAGGGCTGTGGTCAGGGAAAAAAAGGGGCATGAGTCTAAAAAGAAAGCTGGGCCCTGATATTGTCACAGGGCTTCAGATGCTAGTCTGGGTTTATCCTGCAGGTGATAGGGAACCAACAAAGGTTGTAGAGTGATGTAGTGCAGAAAAATGATAGGTTTATCCCATCGATTCAGATCTGGGGAGCAAGGGTCTGGGCATAGCTGCCATCTGGGGGGCTGAGCCCCTGAGTCTAGACTCCCACTGCCCCTATCTGTGAGATCTAGGGCCCCTCCCTCTAGGGCCCCTCCTTCCAGGGCCAGAAAGGCCAAAAGGGAGGCAATGGAGGGAGTTAGGGCTCAGGGAACTCAGAGAAGGAGACAGGGCCCAAGTGGGAAAATTGAGGACAAGAATTGGAAAAAAAGCAAGCCTCTTGTTCACCTGACCCCACTGCCTTACTCATTTCTCCAACAAACATTCATTCAATACCTGCTGGACACCAGGCACTGTACCAGGCACATAATCAAGCGCCCACTAGTGTGGCCAATGCTCTTAGTGACAGGTCCAGTGTCACAGGGCACATTCAGGGGCACCTAACCTCGGCTGTGGAGGAAGAAGGGCTTTCCTGAGGAAGCAGAATTTAGACTGTGGCCTGAGGGATGAACAGGGATTAGCAGGTGAAGAGGAGGAGGAAGAGTGTTCCAGGAAGATGGAATGGTGTGTACAAAGGCTCAGAAGCCAGGGAGAACAGGGCATCGTGGGATCAGAAACAGCCCTCCGAGGATGCAGCAAGCTGGGGTGGGAGGAGGACAGTGACAGGGCTGAAAAGAAAAGCAGGATACTAAGGGCCAATGAAGGGCTTTAAACAGGGGAGTGACATGATCAGATTTGTTTCTCCTAAAACAAATTTATTGAACACTTACTACATGCCAATGTAATACAGCCCCACAGGCATGACTACCTAACCACAGTACCCTCTGTTTTCTTCATAGCACTTTACTGAGAGTATCTCGTTCATTTATTTATGTGTTTATTGTCTGTCTTTTCCCTACTGGCCTGCAAGCTCCACGAGGGCAGGGACCCTTGCTGTCTTGTTCTCTACTCTATACTCAATGTCCAAAACAGCGTCTGGCACATGGTAAAAGCCAGCAGTGTGCTAGAATATTTTATATACTTCTAATCCTCAACAGGAAACCCTGGTGGCATAGTGGTTAAGAGCTACAGCTGTTAACCAAAAGGTCAGCAGTTCGATTCCACCAGGTGCTCCTTGGAAACCCTATGGGGCAGTTCTACTCTGTCCTATAGGGTCACTATGAGTCAGAATCAACTCAACAGCAATGGTCTCAATCACCCCATTTTACAGATAAGGAAAATGAAGCAGGGAGACCTTAAGTAACTTGCCCAGGGTTACACACCTAGAAAGTAGTGGAGCTGTACTCCCTCAGCAGAGCTGACACTCAGTACCACTATACTCAGGCTCTGCTGATTGCAGGGTGGTGGTGATGGGGTCGGGGGCAGATTGGGAGGGTCCTGGCTGAAGGCAGCGTAAGCATGGACGGAGTGGCAGCAGTCCAGGGCAGAGGTCAGGGAGGCTGACATTACATTACGTTGGTGGCTGGAAGGGCAGGCCAGGCTAACCCACCCTCCCCTGCACAGAAAACAACGGAAGCAGATGCACAACCACGTCCGGCAGAACATGTGCCCAGCCCACCAGAACCGGAGCTTGGCCAATGGGCCCAGCCATCCCCGGCTGGACCCTGAGGAGATCCAGATGGCAGACGTGAGTGGCGTTCCCAGACCCCCTCTGAGCCCTCACTGGACAGCCAGCCTTTTTGTGCCCCCTGAAAGAGTGGGCCAGGACAGGTGCCCACCCAGCCCATGATCAGCCCTGCCTGCCAGGGACACTGCCTCTCTGGGGTGACTGGCCTTGCTTTGTCCACTTCCTTAAAGAAAGGAGGGGAGTTTGATCTGCTGGGGCCATCGCTGCCCCAACATCAAGACGCTCCTCATCCAATGTACCCCCTTCCAACCTAGCCCTCCAGGCCCACCCTTCCCTATCCCCACCAACAGACACCCATCACTAACTCCCACCCACCTCTGTCTGTTCCAGTATATGTCCAAGAACGTGCCGGCCACAGACCATGTCATCCGGAGGGAAACCGAGACCACCTTCTCTGGGAGCCACTCCTGTTCTCCTTCTCACCACTGCTCCACAGCCACGCCCACCTCCAGCCACAGGTGGGCACCCACCAAAGCCCCCACCATGCTTGTTGATTCCTTATGCATACACACACATGCCTGCCTGAGTACACATTACATGGCCACCTGGGTACACACACAGGAACTTCACAGTCAGTTGGGCTCTGTATCAAGGTCCCCTGAGAAGCCATGGGAGGATGGAGGTGGGGCTTCAAACCAGATTCACCACCAAACGTTCCTCCAGACCCTCAGGGGGCCTGATTCCCTTTTCCAGTCTAAACTAGCCCCAGAGGAATAACTGCGTCACTTAGTTCCCACCTTTCCGTTTTGTTTTGTTTTGACCTCCCTTTGTCTGGCATAAAGTCTTCCTCATTCAAACATCCAAAGTTATTTGATACCCACTTCTGAGTTTGCCCACAAGAATCATAGTCCACTTTAGCCTTCTCTCCAGAGTTGGGGAGGCCTGTCCACACAAGCACAAAGGTCTATTATACAGCTCAAGAAATAACTTGGCTGGCCTCTTTCTTCCCTGGACAGTCCATGGAATAGGCAGGCCCCCACATATTGGCCACTGGGGCTGGGCTCCCTGAGATAAGTGGCTAAGAGCCATGGGGGTGGAAGGATCCCAGAAAGGGGGCCCTGGGGTGAGGCTAGGGGGAGGTTGGTTGAGGGAGGAGAGAGCCTCTGCACATTATAGCCCACCCCTCCACGGGACCCCAGCCCTTCTCCCAATATCAGAGTTGCGCAGTAGTGACACCACAAGTCAGCCCAGAGTGGAGAAGGACAATGAACTGAGGGAGCCCGAGATGGAATGAGGAGCCAGGGAGGGGGTGGCCATGGGACCAAGCCTGCTAGGTTGCCCTGCCCCTTCCTAACTCCTTGCCTCACCCCCACCTGGCTTCCCCAGACACGAGAGCCACACGTGGAGCCTGGAGCGTTCTGAGAGCCTGACCTCTGACTCCCAGTCGGGCATCATGCTGTCATCAGTAGGCACCAGCAAGTGCAACAGCCCAGCATGTGTGGAGGCCCGGGCGCGACGGGCAGCAGCCTACAGCCTGGAGGAACAGCGCAGGGCAGCTGTGCCACCCTACCATGACTCCATAGACTCCCTGCGTGACTCCCCACACAGCGAGAGGTCAGTCCTTACCCCATGACCTGTGCCCCATCTTGGCCAGAAAGCTGGCACTGCTGACCCAGAGCGAACACTTAGGGTACCTCACAGACACTCCAAAGAGCCCCATCCTATTTTTTAGAAGGACAAACAAGGTCCCAGAGAGGTTAAATGATCTGCTCAGAACCTGACTGGATTACTGCTAGGCCAGTAGACCCTAGTGTGGGGTGACCATATAACTTACTTGTCCTATTGGGATACTTTAGAGTAGAAGGGGGCATTATTAATAATTGTTAACTAGAACAAATGGACATATGGCTGCCCTGTGGTCGTTATGAGTCGGAATCGACTCGATGGCAGTGGGTATCCTGGTGTCACCTAGAGGCCCCATGTCCCAGCAGGCACAGAGAGGCACCAAGATTGTGCAGATGTTGGTGTGGGGGGCTGACCAGTGCAGGACGAGCATGAGCCAAGAATGACTGCAGGCCCACCAGCATCAGCAATAAGACCCCACAGTTCAAGGAGCTGTCAGGTTCCTGAGCAATGGATGCACTGAGAATCAGGAAACTCCCCTTCTCCCCTGGCTGGCAGTCAGGGAGAGAGAATGATCACCAGATCACAGCCACCCAGCCCCCACCCTTGCTCAGCCCTAGAGTGGCCCTCAGCAAGTAGGGTCTATGGCAGGAGAGCAGAGGAAGGTGCCCATGCTAAGAACTCCAGGCCAGGGAGGAAGGGGAGGAGCAGATATTCTCCTGTTCTCCACTCCGCCTACTCCATGTCAGGCCCTATGCTGGGCAGACTGCTGAGGGATCCAGATATGGTCCACTGGTTCCTGCTCCTGAGGAGCTCCCGGCCACAGACACAAACCACTGCAGCTCACAGCTACCTCCTGAAAAGTGCAAAGCATGGGATACCACTCAGGACACCACTTCAGGGCAGAGAAACTCAGACTGACTGTAGGCTCTTAAAACAGCCAGGTTTTCTAAGACCCACCTTTCCAAGCCCAGGTCCACCACCTTCTAGCTGTGTGATTGGGCAGGCTAATCATCTCTGTGCCTTTGTTTCCTCAGCTGTAGAACAGGGATAACAATACCTTAATCATGCATGGCTATTGTGAAGGTCACCTGAAATAATGCACATAAAGCTCTTACCTTAGTACCTGGCATGGAGCTGGTGCTGACTAGGTGTATATTGTTATCAATAATAACCACAGCAATCACACTTTTTAATGGGTGGGTGGGAAAGTAGGAGATAGGTGGGGAAGAAAAGCATTCCAGGCAAGGGGAACAGCTTTAAGACACTTATGAACGTGGCTGGTGAGGTCAGGCACCTGGAGCAGGGTGGGCTGTGTGGAGCAGTACAGCTGGGCCTACACAGGAAGCTGCGGCCAGATAGATGGGCCAGGGCCCTGGGCTTCTGAAGGAAGGGCCTCCTGAAGCCAAGTTATGACTTAAAAATATTGCCCTGGGAACTACATAGAAAAAGGATTGAAGGAGGAGAGGCCCTGGGGTGGAGGAATGACCAGAATGAGGCAGCTAGGCCCAGGTGAAGTGAAGTAGGGTAGAGGGTACACTCAGAGAGAGAGAGCATGGGTAGGACTTGGTGGTTTTTTGGATATGCCTGTGGGAGAGGAAAGAGGGGGTAGTCAGGTGACTCAGAGAAGGTAATGGGGACTCTAGGCTGGTTCCAGGGAGCAGTGAGGTCCCAGCTCTGCAGTGTGGAAGAAAGGCATGGACGTGGGTTGTTCCCAACCTGAGGTGGACAGTGGCTGATGGGCTAGGGCTGGGGGTAGGGGGCGGTAGAGAAAGACAAGAGACAGGTGCCCAGGACCCACCCTGGAAGATATTAAAAAGGGCAAATGTTTGGAGGAACTGGAGATCTTTAGCCCCAAGCAGATTCAGGTCAGTGGGGTCTTGGTGACTGTCATCCTGGGCGGAGGACCTTCCCCAAGGCAGCTTCAGGCTTCAATATAAGAAAGACAATTTCTTCCACTGAAGCAATCGTGCCGTGGGATGAATTGTCCCTGTAGGGCCAGTGAGTCCAGGGCAGCTCACTGAGTTGGGACTAGTGGTTTCTGGAATTAGGCAGTATGAGGCCTGGTTCCTGCCTGTCTTGGGTTCAAATCCCAGTTTCTCAGTGTGAGAACTTCGAGTCACTTCCAAAGTGTCCCAACAACACTATGGAATGAATGCTATAGTACAGTTAACAGATAAGCAAACTGAGGCTCGGAGAGGTTAAGGAAATGGATCCCCGCCATTATTCTTGGAGGCGGGATTCGGGCAAGAATGCTGCCTCCTATGTGGGTCCCCCACCCACTCCAGCTCCCACCTCCTGGCCCACTACTCTGCCTCTCCCCGCAGGTACGTGTCGGCCCTGACCACGCCCGCGCGCCTCTCTCCCGTGGACTTCCACTACTCGCTGGCCACGCAGGTGCCAACTTTTGAGATCACGTCCCCCAACTCGGCGCACGCCGTGTCGCTGCCTCCGGCCGCGCCCATCACCTACCGCCTGGCGGAGCAGCAGCCGCTGCTGCGGCACCCGGCGCCCCCAGGCCCCGGCCCCGGGCCCGGCGCGGATATGCAGCGCAGCTACGACAGCTACTACTACCCGGCGGCGGGGCCGGGCCCGCGACGCGGGGCCTGTGCGCTCGGCGGCAGCCTGGGCAGCCTGCCCGCCAGCCCGTTCCGCATCCCCGAGGACGACGAGTACGAGACCACGCAGGAGTGCGCGCCCCCGCCGCCGCCGCCGCCGCGGCCGCGCGCGCGCGGCGCGTCCCGCAGGACGTCGGCGGGGCCCCGGCGCTGGCGCCGCTCTCGCCTCAACGGGTTGGCGGCGCAGCGCGCACGCGCGGCGCGGGACTCGCTGTCGCTGAGCAGCGGCTCGGGCGGCGGCTCGGCTTCGGCCTCGGACGACGACGCGGACGATGCGGACGGGGCGCTGGCGGCCGAGAGCACGCCTTTCCTCGGGCTGCGCACGGCGCAAGACGCGCTGCGCTCGGACTCGCCGCCGCTCTGCCCGGCGGCCGACAGCAGGACTTACTACTCCCTGGACAGCCACAGCACGCGGGCCAGCAGCAGACACAGCCGCGGGCCGCCGCCGCGGGGCAAGCAGGACTCGGCGCCCCTCTAGGGGCCCCCGCCCGCCCGCCGCCCCCTCCGCCTCGCCCGCCCCACTGTCTTTAAGGAGAACAGAGACCACCGACTGGAGAGAGAAAGGAGGAAAAAAAGAAATAAAAATATTTTTATTTTCTATAAAAGGAAAAAAGTATAACAAAATGTTTTATTTTCATTTTAGCAAAAATTGTCTTATAATACTAGCTAACGGCAAAGACGTTTTTATAGGGAAACTATTTATATGTAACATCCTGATTTACAGCTTCGGAAAAAAAAAAGAAACAACAAAAAAAAAGAGAGATGGGCCAATTTTTTGACTCTTTAATAATAGAAACCTATATTGTGGTGCCTTTTGCTGTACGCTAATCTGGGGCTCCTGGAGAGAAGGCTGGGGTGTCTGGGTGGAGGGGGTGGTTGTGGGATCCTGAACGGACAGGATGAGAAAGCCGGGAAAGGGGAAGCTGTGGGGTTCTGATGGGTGTGAGTTGGGGGGAGGGGTTGCTGTAAGAGTTGGCCCTGGGAAAGAAAATGAGGACAGGAGGAGGTTTGCCCCCCAGGCAAGACCTTGAGTCCCAGCCCCCTAGGAGAAGGCAGAGACCGTGGCCTAGGCTTGGGACCAGAGTTGGGGTTGGTTAATACACTGGGGAAGACAAAGGCCCAGGGACAGCAACCAGAATGAGGAGGGGGCCTCCCTGCTCCTCACGGCTGCTAAGAGGGGGGGCAGAGAAAGAGGTCTCCCCCACAGCCCCTGCCCCAGGGAGGGGGCAGCTCTGCCAAGGGCCCAATATAAGCGGCTCCTCCTCGCCATGGCCTCCAGGACGCCCCTCCTTCCTCTGCAGCACCTTCGTTTACAGGTCGTCTTTTCTATTTTATGCCTGCATGTCCTTTGCATTTCAGATTCTTTAGATTGGATGCATGGTCACGCTGGGACCGGAGAAGAGCCATTGAACAGTGTATTTGATTCCCTTCTTAGCAATAAAGTAACATTTCCTTCTCACAGACAGCCTCCCAGCCCCAACCCCACTTATAACTTCCACTCCCCCTCTTCCCATGACCCCCTAACTCCCAAAACTGGGTCCACAGAATCTCTGCTAATTTGTCAAAAAGGTAATTGTTATTAAAAGAAAAGAAAAATCCCAGACAGAAACAAGTGCAAACCCTGCCCTGAAATGTCCAAACACCTGACTGTTGACACTTGAACATTTTTATATTATAAATAAAATCAGAAATAACTGATGTTTGATGGTGTGTGCCTCGCCCCCAGGTGAGGAGGGGAGACAGAGGGCTGGGGACATGGGTGAGATGGACAGATGTTGATGTGGAGCATGGAGAGGGCCAGGGCAGCCCCTGAGAGGAAGTAACCCTCCCTCCAGTCTCCCTGGTCCTGGCTCCCAGGACAGGCTCCAACAAATACTGCCGCCGCTGTTGTCTTACCACCACCACCACCACCACCACCCCCCGCCCAAGATGGATAAACATTTACTAGATGTCTACCCTGGCTGCTGGGGAACCTGGCCAAGGGACTGATGCAAATTACTCAGCTTCAAACTCAGCCTCAGAACCCTGGCACAGTTCCTGCCCTAGAAAGGCAGGGTCTGAACTGAGGCAACAGTTTCCGACCTCAAGGAGGGGAAGGTTGTGGGGTTGGCACTGGGGTAGCTGAGGCAAGACGACCCTTTGGGCCTCAGGCATTTCACAGGCAAAATCCAGACATGCCAGATGGCATAATGGGTACCCTCTCACTGCCAGGAGGACTACAGCTGCTGCAGCGGGTAAGCCCACAGGGTGTTGCTCTTTCCCCAAGTTTATACCCCCTCTCAGAGCCAGGGCCTGTCTAAACCCGCAGCCCCTGATAAAGAGTACGTGATTTTAGACAGATGCAGGTCTAGGGTTAAGAAGCCTTTCCCATCACTGACTAATTTCATAAGCCAGTGCCCAGCACCAGGAACAATGAGGCTACAGTCAGACATGAGAGTTTATGTTCTACCCAAAGAGCTCAGGTAGTTGACCAGTGTGTGTGTGTGTGTGTGTGTTAATGCCCCCAGGATGCATGGTCATTTGGAGACCTACAGTGGGAGGGAAGTGAAGCTTAAGGTTGTGGTGGCGTAGGCATCAACTGAGCCTGGGTTCAGATCCAGCTCTGCCCCTCACTAGCTGTGTGACTTCTCTATGCTGCAGTTTGCTTGGCTGTGAAATGATGATGTGAATACCTACCTCAAAGGGTTGCTGTGGAGAGTATATACATAAAGCACCCAGTACTGCTTTTGGCACATGATAGAAGTCTATTAAATGGCTAATTTGATGATGGTGATGATGACACCATGTGCCTTGCATTCTTAAATCACAGAGTGGCAAAAACTGGATGAAAGGAAGGTGAAGGAGAAAGTAAAGAAAGAATTAAAGCCATCATAGTCATAGCTGGAGCCCTGGGAGAAAGTACCTTTTTAAAAACAAAGGAAAATAATGAACTAAATGCTACATAAACCCAGACTCCTCTGTTGACCCTGGGTTTGCTGTTGGCCAGCGATTCCTCTACATGACCTCTGACCTCTATGTGATCCCAAATTAACTCTGAATAACCTCTTCATGGACCCATTGACTTTTTTGCAAACTAGCTGAGTGTTCTCCTTTGACCCTTCTGAGGGCTCTGAGTTGCTATTGCCTTCAGAATGTTGTCAGAAACCATCTCCTTGACACAAATGACCCCACCAACCTCTGTGTGACCCCAATTAATTCCAAATAACCTCTTAGTGAGCTCACTGACCTTTCTATGACCCCGTTTAGTACCTTCATTATCTGCTCTGGACCCTCAGACAGCTGCTGATAGTCTAAGGCCAGAACTTAAAGAGGTTCCTTGGCTCTTTCCTCATCAAATCATCTATCCATTCATTTCTCAGGTATGAGGATGGGACCTGGGAGCAGGTTTGGGTAGAGAGGCCCCTTCTCCACTCTGCTTCTCAGATGTTGGCCTGGGGAACCTGTAGTATGCCTTTCAGGAACAACTATACCTCTATTAAAGTACTTCCCTCTTAATACACTGACCCCAGGAGGAGCTTCCTGAGTCAGAGTCGTCTTCTCCACTCTCCCAATTCCTTCTTCTCCTCTCTGCCAGATCATTTATAACTTCTCCTTCCCCAGCGCCTCACCAAGAGTCCCAAATGGTAGTGGCGATGACCTACCCATCCACCCCCCAACGATTAGACTGTGAGCCCCCTATGGACAGGGACCTGGCCAATCTTTTTCTCACTACAGTATCCCCAGCACCCACATAGTCGGTGGCACAGGGTTGACCCTCACTGAATGAAAGGATGAAAGCTCAAGAGGCACTGTCCTCAGGGATCAGCCCCCCAGGAATCCCTGAGCCCACTGCCATCTCCCAGGACTACCAGCTGGCATAAATCAGGTATTACAGATCACCTGTAGTCCTCAGGCCCCTGGGTTTAGACAGTCCTATTTTTTTTTTTTTTTTTTTTTAGAGAACAGGTATGTCAGGGGCAGAGGTTGTGAGGGGGACATGATGGATGACCCATTAGAATGCAGGAAGAAAATCTTAGAACTTTGATTTAGATTTATTTTCATCTCGTCCTTTTTAAATTTCTATTTTTGTGTATTTTTATAATGTACATAGTATTTTAGTACAGTAGTACATGTATATAATTTACAAATAAATAAGTATACGCATTATGAATATGAGCTAAAATTGTTCTTTACCAATGGGAGGCACAACCAGTGCTCGGGGAAGCGTGTTTGTCCGCAGCTGCTGGAGCTTGCTCCTCTGTTCTCACCACCGTCATGAAACGGAGGGTGGGACACTGACCCCAAAATGTGAAGGACCTTTGAGACAGCATGGAGAAAGTACCCAGAGCTCTTTTATGTTGCCATATTTGCTTTCTCAGTTCCATTTAAATGAACATTTACTTCCCCTGAGCAAAACGAAGGGGCCAGATGGTTTGAATATAGAACACACTTCAGCTGATTATAAGTGAAGTCATCTGGACTTAAATCACTAGCTCTCTCCATGGACTCACATCCCTTGCATCAAATCTGAGTGGGCTTGTAAATGTTGGACACTTAGTTGCAAGGTTAGCTTATTTTATTAACTAAATATGTTAACATTGAGGTCAAATTGCTGGACCGACTACAATAATCTCTATTTAAAAAATAGAAAGGATTTGCTCATCGTGGTTGTATTGAGGGTACCATCACCCTCCACCCACTTGTCAAAGAAATACAGGGTTTAAAGGATGCTAATTAATAGGGTGATCATCACATGGCAAATTTTTCTATTCTTCCCAAACATGTTCTTAACTAGGCATTTCTGATTCACTAGAAGAGTGAAAGAAATATCAACCTAATAACAGTGAGCAAACTGTCATTCTGCCTTTTCCCAAGACCAAGAGCTCATGGCTTCTATAACCTTCCCCCTCCAGGCATCTTTAGGTTTGTCGACAAGTGGCTATCTGCAAGGCAGAGTGTCTATTCCTGTAGCAGTAGGTCTGTAGAAGATGCCCCCTCTGGAGCTCAGAGGCCTGGCAGCACCAACATAAAGACCAAAATATAAACAGGGCCTTGGTCCCATTCCATTCACTCTCCAGGACCCCTGTGGGACAGGTGGGGCAGCACACACGCTCTATTTATTCCAAAAGCATCGACTGTAAGAGCAGTGTAAGTCACAGGTCAGCCAGAAGAGAGAAAAACAGGTTGTGGGGAGGTCCCAACATCTCCACCTTCCCTTCCAGAGTGTCAGGGCCAACTGGGGGCCAGATGCCAGCCTATTTGTTAACAGGCGGACCTTGGAAATTGGAGTTTCCTTCATCTTATTTCATTCTTGTTAACTGATGTCAGTTCTAAAACCATCTTTAAAGGGGGTCCTCATATATATAATTCTTATATATGTACATTTATATCCGTATAAAAAGAAAGCAGTAGTGGCCTCAATGGATGGCATGGAAGGTGTACACACACACGGGTTGAAACAACTTGGTGCTGAGAGGGGGCGGGCCCAGGTCCTGGGTTATTGTGAAGTGAGGAGTCAGGAGGACTGGGCATGGTTCCAGAAGTCGAGAGGAGGAGGAAAAGGAGACGATGGTGCTGGTGGTCTGCAGACCCGCTGCTGATCATCTCAGAGGAAGGAGGCAGAGAAAGGGTGGGTGTCCAAACCAGGACCTGGAGCCAAGAGCTGCCCTCAGAAACAGAGGGGAGGAATGATGAGAAGAGGAGGGCCTGGGAAGACAAGAGGCCTTCCAGCTTTTCCAGTGAGATGGTGTCTAGGGCATGCACGTAACTGGCCTACAAAATGAGGCTCCACAGTGGAGAGGGAAGCAAGGGCTGGAAAGAGAGTTCAAGGCCCAGAGATGCTCCAGCATGGAAGATCGTCACCATGAATGGCATCTCCAGCCTCTTGGCCCACAGGGCTCTCCACACCCCTCTGGCTGCCTGCCAACTGCCCGGGGCTTGGTCTGAGAGGCTTCTGGCTGGAATTGTGCTCACTGACCCCTGTGGAGGCATTTGTCTGCCTCCAGGGCCTGATCATTCACGCCAGCTAAGTGTCAGGCCCAGTGGCATCCTTCATAACTTTGCTGCTGGTCACAGGTCCATGACCCTGGCTGAGGGCAGGACTAGAGTGTGTCTTCCGGAGAGAAGGGTCATCCCCTTCCAGGGTGGCCAGCCGGGCCTCAATCCGCTCCAAGTCATCTGAGCCCACTTTGATTTTCACAGCCAGGAGGTAGATATAGGTCTCATAACGGCTTTTCTGCAGAGGCAGAGAAAGGCCATAAACAAAGTCAAAAGACAACAAAATGGGAAAAAAATTGCACCTTTCTATGACAAAAAGCCTAGTTTCTTTAATATGCAGAAAGTTCCCCCAAATCAATAAGAAGGAAATAACCCAATGAAAATTAAGTGAAGGACATTCACAGGAATTTCACTCATAATTTTAAATTTGCAAATTAAAATAGTAATGAGACATCATTCATAAACCTATCAGGTTAAACCAAAACCAAATCAAACCCGTTGCCGTCAAGTCAATTCCGACTCATAGTGACCCTATAGGACAAAGTAGAACTACCACATAGGTTTTCCATAGGTATAACCTTTATGGACCAGCTGGTGAGTTCAAACTACAGACCTTTCGGTTAGCAGCCAAACCTTTTAACCACTGCGTCACAGAAGCTCCTTAGTGAAGGTCAAGACATTTGATGATGCCAGTGTTGATGAGGGCATGGCGAAACAGGTACACTCATAAACTATTCAAGGGGTTGAGAATCAGTGCAAACATCGGGGAAGGAAATTTAGCAGCATGTGAGGTGCCTGACTCTGAGCTTCAGGCCCTCACCACAGTCCAGGGAGGCTGGGTCCTAGAAGAACAAGGGACTAAGGGCCTGGGTAGCCTGCTCCCATCCAGCTCTGCCACCTGAGCAAGACTTCACCACTGGGCCTCAGCCCCTCTTCTCATCAAGCCAGGCAGTGGGGTAGGAGTGAGAAAGGCCAGGGAGATGGAGCTGCAATCAACTGCCTGGGTTAGGATCATGGCTCCTATACTTCTTAACTGTGTCACCTCAGCCAACTGAGCTGACCTGAACCTCAGTTTCCCAACCTGTAAAATGGGATAGTAATAGAACCAATTTCACACGGTTCATATGAGGATTAAATCAGTTGCTACAAAGGACATGAAGAGAACCACAGCTCATATGTACCAAGAGATCAGTCCACCGTAGCTTTTGCCATCTCTATTTTGACATTGCAGGGAAAGTGGGTCTAAGACTTCCGAAAGCTATGATGCCTTATGTTTCTCAAAAGGTCAGAATCTATTCTGGGGATAATCGATGTGGGACTCTAGACACAAAGATTAGTGACCTCCTGTCTTTTCTCCTCTGGGGGCTTCCTGGCTCAGTCTCAGCCTGTCTGTCCACCCACTTCTGCAGGTCAGTCCAAAGGAACTGGAGAAGGCAGAAACCCAGGGCCCAGAAAGTCTCACAGCACAGGCTCCACCCTCAATCTCAAACTGGGCTGAGCAGGACTAAGGGGTAGCTCTGCCCCCCATTTGAGGTCACTGGCCTCTCTTACTCGCTGCAGGGCAACCCCAAATACTGTCCTTGCCTGCCACAGTTGCCTGCTCCAGCTCACAGTGGCCTCTTCCATCCACATGGAGGACCCTGGACCTCTGACCCTGAGGGTCCCACATTCAGTCCAGCTCAATCCTCCCCACCTAGTTGGATCCATCCAAAGGAGTTGCACTGGCCACTATGAGGCCTGTTCTGCCATCTGGGAAGCCTATTATTCCAGGCCAGCAAGTGTCTGGGCCTCATGGCACAGCAGAGGTGACAGACAGGCCCAGAGCCCAGTAGACTCAAGCCTCTGTTGGCTGAGGCCTCCTGATCCTCGCACTTCCCCAGGCAATCTTTTAAGATCCATTTGGGTCTTCCCAAACAATGTTGGTGATAAAAAGTGGAAGAAAAACTCCCTGCCATATGGCTCTTCATGGGTCTAAGTTTTCCCTTTAAAATAAAAACCAAAACCGCACAGTGCCTTCTCAGACAACTCCACTGAGGTCTAAATGGGTGGGGGGTATGCAGGAACAGCAGCAGAACAGAGGAGAGGCAGGTGTGAATTATTACTCACTGGGTGAGTGGTTGCTGCCTTCCTCCCCTTATCCTTGACCCAGTGAGGGCAATTCCTGGTCAGCCCCATTTGCATGAGACAGAATCAGGGTAGAGAGCAGAGAGAGACAAGATGGAAAGAAGGGAGAGCTTAGAAAGAAAGATTATGTTCCTCAGCATGATAAACCCGTGAAGGATGAAAATGAGACAAAAGCGGGGCAAGTCTTGCGGACAGGCCCTGAGAGTTCTGTGGTTTGATTATCAAAGGTTCTGGAGAAGCTAGGCACGTGAGGGAAGCTGTGGAAGGGGCTCGGGAGAAGGGTGGCAGAGGGTTCTGCGGAGGCCCTCTGGTGCTCTTTGACAGACACGCTGAGGGTTGTTTGTCCAGTTACATTTGTCAGCTGGACCATGCTGCTCTGTTCAGAGACCACCTGGTTCGTAACTGGATACACATGCCTCAGTGGAGCCTCCAAAGTGGGGGAGCCCAAAACAGACTCCCTGGCTGTAAAACATTTGACATGGAGGTGGAAGCCAGGCGCTATCTACCTGCTCTTGCCCCAGCTCTGTCTTTCACAAGCCCATCCCATACCAGGGCCCACCTCAAACACGAGATAGTGCTCCTTCAGCCGGTACTCCTCCGCCTCCTTGGACTTGATGCTGCGCTCGACTGGGTGACACCTATGCTCAGCCAGCTCTGCAGTCACTTGCCTCAACTTTTTCTCATGAGACCGCAGCTGCTCCTCCTGCAAAGATAAGCCCTGGACTGTGAGGAGACCCTCAGGACGTCACAGGGGCAGGTCTCATCCTGTCCTGCCAGGGAAATGGGGTCACTAAACCTGCTTCACTGAAGGGAAATTGAGGCCTGGCTGGGGTCACCAAATAGGCGGGGGTAAAGCCAGGCTCCCCCCACCTGCCTCCTTCCCCACAGCTGTCATCACATAGCTCTCTCAGGTGCTCCCCAGCAGGCTGAGGAGAGAAGCAGCCCTATACTTGTACGCGTATGTGTATACTGCCTGACACTGTACACTGTGACAGACACACAGTCACCCAACCTGCACACACAAATACACTGGACCAACGGCCAGCCTGACCTCAGCTCCCCCTAGCCCCATATGACACACACACTCTCTCACATTCATGCCCAGACACGATGCCCACAACCACATCCCCAGGGATACACCTACAAGTACACACACCACCCCCCACAGCACAGCCAGGCCTCTGTGCATTGCGTGGGCCTGAGTCTTCCCATCTGAAAATGGGAATGGGGGTGAAGGAGAATATCTGCCCCTTTCCCTGTGTCCCTTAACCCAGGACCAGGCATCCTATAAAAGGAACTGAGGTGATGTCATGGACTGAATTATGTCCCCCCAAAAATGTGTGTATCAATTGGGCTGGGCCATGATTCCTGGTATTGTGTGATTTTCCTATATGTTGTAAACCCTGCCTCTATGATGTTAATGAGGGAGGATGGGCGGCAGCTGTGTTAGTGAGGCAGGACTCAATCTACAAGATTGGATTGTGTCTTGAGGCAATCACTTGAGATATAAAAGAAAGAAGTGAGCAGAGAGACAGGGGACCTCATACCACCAAGAAAGCAGTGCCAAGAGCAGAGCGCGTCCTTTGGACCTGGGGTCCCTGTGCAGAGAAACTCCTAGTCCGGGGGAAGATTGATGAGAAGGCCGACAGAGAGAGAAAACCTTCCCCTGGAGCTGACACCCTGAATTTGGATTTTTAGCCTACTTTACTCTGAAGAAATAAATTTGTCCTTGTTAAAGCCATCCACTTACAGTATTTCCATTATAGCAGCACTAGATGACCAAGACAGGTGAGGATATTGAATGGGGGCCTGCGACTGGGGAGGCAGGGTCATGATCCCAGGAACTTGTACCTGGCAGAGGCGAGTGGTGCAGGAGGGCAGCAAGGGCCGACAGAATTTCTTCATGGAGCTGACAGCAGCTGGGAAGGCAGGGGCCGAGAAGATGGCAGCCACCAGGTTGATCCTAAGGATCCAGGACAGCATTTCTTCCTTGCTCCTGGGGACAGGAGTGGAGGGGAGAGGGCACCAGCTTTTCACAATAGGGTCCCCCATCCCTCACCCAGCACCCAGTACCCAGCATTAGGCCTGGCACAGAAAGGCACTAATAATAGCTTTTTATGGGTGGGTGAAAGAATTGAGGGAGGCTATATGGGTTGGTGGGGGTGGCTGGATGGGCCTGGTTAGAGCTGTACAAGGAGCTCCCATTCCATCCCAGGTCCTAGGCAGGACCTGGGTTTTATGTTAAAATAAAACTGTCCATGTCCAGAGCTAATGGCCCTGGATCTAATGGTCCTGGAGCTAACAGCTCTGGCTAATGGGTCCTTGAGCTAATAGGCCCTGGAGCTAACAGATTCAGGAGTTAATAGGTCCTGAAGTTAATGGCCCTGAAGTCTAACAGCCCTGATGATAATGAGTCCTGGAGCTAACAGCCCAGGAGCTTATAGGGCCTGGAACAGTCCCTGGAGCTAATGGTCTGGGAGCTAACAGCCCTGGAGCTAATGTGTCCTGGAGCTAACAGGCCCTAGGGCTAATAGGCCCTGGAGCCAACAGCCCTGGAGCTTACAGGGCCTGAAGTTAATGGTTCTGGACCTTATGGTCCCCAGAGCCAAGAGGCCTGGGAACCAGTGGGCCCAGGTGATCATTAGGGGCAGCTGGGCAACTGGTCATCCACTCCACAGCCCACCTGGAGCTTCCCTCCTGATTCTGCCTCCACTACCACCTCCACTACCACGCCCAGCACTTACACTCTGATCCTGATACCTCTCCTGCTAGTTTCCCCCCATTTAAGTACATCGGAGACATGAAACCTCATCTCAAGTCACAGAAGGTTGGAACTCAAGGGAGCAGAAGGAATACTTCACAGGGAACTGTAGATTCTTTCCTGCCCATTCCTCAAATTTAAAGTGAAGGATGATTCATAAAGAGTCCATCTGCCTTGTCCGTTAGGGATTAGGAGTCACCTGAAGGGCCTATTAAAACATAATTACTAAAGGAAAGTTCAAGGAATTACCACCATGCCCTCCACCAGCACCAGCCGTGCCAGACCTGAGAGGAGACCACGGGGCCCATCACCCAGCCTCTCCTCCTCCCTGTCGCTGGCTGCCAACTTCCTCAAGACTTGTTCCAACAATCTGCTAAAACATGGTGGATTACTGTGAAGTTCTAGGCATGCAGAGACATGCCTCACCCAAGGATATTAAAAAGGCATATTGTAAATTGGCATTGAAGTGGCACCCTGATAAAAAATCCTGAGAATAAGGAAGAAGCAGGGGGAAAGTTCAAACAAGTAGCTGAGGCATATGAGGTGTTACCGGATGCTAAAAAATGGGACAAACATGGAGCCTGGTGGCACAGTGTGGTTAAGAGCTTGGCTGGTAACCAGAAAGGTTGGCAGTTTGAATCCACCAGCCGCTCCTTGGAAACACTATGGGACAGTTCTACTCTGTCCTATAGGGTCACTGTGAGTCAGAATCAACTCAATGGCAATGGGTTTTTTGTTTTGTTTTTTATGATAAATATGGCATAGAAGGACTAAATAGTGGAGGTGGTGGTGGATCTTTTCTCTGCCTTCAGTGAGTTTCCATCTTTTGGAGGTGGATTTTCTTCTTTTGATACACGATTTACTTCATTTGGTTCACTGGGGCCTTACTTCACTCTCTTCCGCATCGTTTAGTGGTAGTGGGATGGGCAACTTCAAATCTATATCAGCTGCTACTAAAATAGTTAATGGCAGAAAAACCACTATAAAGATAATTGTTGAGAATGGCAAAGAAAAAGTAGACATTGAAGAAAATGGCCAGTTAAAGTCCTTAACATTAAATGGTAAGGAGCAGCCGCGATGCTTGGATAACAACTAATTCAGTGCATACATTTGACAGAAATGTTAAACTATTACAAGCACCATTTAAGGATTTAACAGAAACATTTTTTATTGTGCTTTAAGTGAAAGTTTACAAACCAAGTCATTTTCTAACACAAAAACTTATATACACCTTGCTACATACTCCCAGTTGCTCTCCCCCTCATAAGACAGCCCACTCTCTCCCTCCACTCTCTCTTTTCATGTCCATTTTGCCAGCTTCTAACCCCCTCTACCCTCTCATATCCCCTCCAGGCAGGAGATGCCAACATAGTCTCAAGTGTCCACCTGATCCAAGAAGCTCACTCCTCACCAGCATCCCTCTCCAACCCATTGTCCAGCCCAATCCCTGTCTGAAGAGTTGGCTTTGGGAATGGTTCCTGTCCTGGGCCAACAGAAGGTCTGGGGACCATGACCACTGGGGTCCTTCTAGTCTCAGTCAGACCATTAAGTCTGGTCTTTTTATGAGAAT
Source organism: Elephas maximus indicus (assembly GCF_024166365.1). Lineage (NCBI taxonomy): Eukaryota > Metazoa > Chordata > Mammalia > Proboscidea > Elephantidae > Elephas > Elephas maximus. Next base: position 152,973,081 of record NC_064820.1, on the reverse strand, counting down.
TTGGGGGTCTGCACCCCACTGCTCTCCTGCTCCCTCAGGGGTTAACAAGGACTTTTTTTTGTTGTTTTTGAAGATTTCAAATGAACTCTACTTTCTCATAAAAAGACCAGACTTAATGGTCTGACTGAGACTAGAGGGACCCTGGTGGTATAGCTATACCTAAAGTACTTATGAACAGCTCATTGGAGCACCTATTTGTCATAGACTTTTGCGTTTATTGTTGGGACCACGTTAATAAGACCATTTTTAATCCTTAAAATTGTTGTAAATTTGTGTATGCACTTTGTTTTTTTATTAAACTTAATCCAAGGTGAACTGTGCTTCTTTAGTAGAGCTAGGAGAAAATTGTACGCTAACACCAGCATGGATCTTGCTTTTTCCAGTTGGTATGAAATGTGAGCCAAGTAGCTTCAGTCTGCTCTGAAGTTAACATTGCCAGGACAAGTCTTCTACAAAAATAATTTGTTTTTGTTTTTGTTTTTTTTCCAGTATTGACTAGTGAAAGATATTAATACATTAATGGTAATACATTTCTGGTTTAATATAAATTAAAGATGTTTTCTAGTTGTGCATGAATGCCGACAACTTAGCAAGTTTTGAAAATCGTTTAAATATGTAATGTTAAGCTTAGGTTTAAAAAGTAAACCCAAATCACCAATTTCATACAGAAGGGAAAGAGGCCCCAGATAAATAAGGCATTACTGAAAAAGAAGAACAAAGTAGGAGGCCTTACTTTACCTGATTTTAGACACTATTATACCGCCACAGTAGTCAAAACAACCTGGTACTGGTACAACAACAGATACATGGACCAATGGAACAGAATTGAGAATCCAGCCATAAATCTATCCACATATGAGCAGCTGATATTTGACAAAGGCCCCAAAACAGTTAAATGGGGAAAAGACAGCCTTTTTAACAAATAGTGCTGGCACAACTGGATATCCATCTGCAAAAAATGAAACAAGACCCATACCTCACTCCATGCACAAAAACTAACTCAAAATGGATCAAAGACCTAAGTATAAAATCTAAAATGATAAAGATCATGGAAGAAAAAATAGGGACATCGTTAGGAGCCCTAATACATGGCATAAACAGTATAGAAAACATTATAAAGAACATAGAAGAAAAACTAGATAACTGGGAGCTCCTAAAAATCAAACACCTATCCTCATCCAAAGACTTCACGAAAAGAGTAAAAAGACTACCTACAGACTGGGAAAAAGTTTTTAGCTATGACATTTCTGATCAGAGCCTGATCTCTAAAATCTACATAATACTGCAAAGACTCAACTGCAAAAAGACAAATAACCCAATTAAAAAATGGGCAAAAGATATGAATAGACACTTCACTAAAGAAGACATTCAGGTAGCTAACAGATATATGAGGAAATGTTCACGATCATTAGCCATTAGAGAAATGCAGATCAAAACTACAATAAGATTTTATCTCACTCCAACAAGGCTGGTGTTAATCCAAAAAACACAAAATAATAAATGTTGGAGACGCTATGGACGGATTGGAACACTTCTACACTGCTGCTGGGAATGTCAAATGGTACAACCACTTTGGAAATCGATTTGGCACTTCCTTAAAAAGCTAGAAATAGAACTACCATACGATCCAGCAATCCCACTCCTTGGGATATATCCTAGAGAAATGAGAGCCTTTACACAAACAGATATATGCACACTCATGTTTATTGCAGTACTGTTTACAATAGCAAAAACATGGAAACAACCAAGGTGCCCATCGATGGATGAATGGATAAATAAATTATGGTGTATTCACACAATGGAATACTACACATCGATAAAGAACAGTGAGGAGTCTGTGAAACATTTCATAACATGGAGGAACCCGGAAGGCATTAAGCTGAGTGAAATTAGTCAGTTGCAAAAGGACAAATATTGTATAAGACCACTATTATAAGAACTTGAGAAATAGTTTAAACTGAGAAGAAAACATTCTTTTGTGGTTACGAGAGCGGGGAGGGAGGGAAGGTGGGAGAGGGGTATTCACTAATTAGATAGCAGATAAGAACTACTTTAGGTGAAGTGAAAGACAGCACACAGTACAGGGGAGGTCAGCACAATTGGACTACACCAAAAGCAAAGAAGTTTCCTGAACAAAGTGAATGCTTCGAAGGCCAGTGTAGCAGGGGCAGGGGTTTGGGGACCATGGTTTCAGGGGACATCTAAGTCAATTGGCATAATAAAATATATTAACAAAACATTCTGCATCCCACTTTGAAGAGTGGCGTCTGGGGTCTTAAATGCTAGCAAGCAGCCATCTAAAATGCATCAATTGGTCTCAACCCACCTGGATCAAAGGAGAATGAAGAACACCAAGGACACAAGGTGATTACAAGCCCAAGAGATAGAAACGGCCACATGAACCAGCGACTACATCATCCTGAGACCAGAGGAACTAGATGGTGCCCGGCTACAACCGATGACTGCCCTGACAGGGAACACAGCAGAGAACCCCTGAGGGAGCAGGAGAGCAGTGGGATGCAGACCCCAATTCTCATAAGACCAGACTTAATGGTCTGACTGAGACTGGAAGGACCCTGGTGGTCATGGCCCCCAGACCTTCTGTTGCCTCAGGACAGGAACCATTCTCAAAGCGAACTCTTCAGACATGGATTGGAGTGGACAATGGGTTGGAGAGGGATGCTGGTGAGGAGTGAGCTTCTTGGATCAGGTGGACACTTGAGACTATGTTGGCATCTCCTGCCTGGAGGGGAGATGAGAGGGTGGAGGGGGTTAGAAGTTTGCGAAAAGAGAGTGGAGGGAGAGAGCAGGCTGTCTCATTAAAAAAAAAAAATTAGGGGGAGAGTAATTGGGAGTGTGTAGCAAGGTGTAAAAAAAAAAAAATTTTTTTTTTTTTTTAGCAAGGTGTACACATGGGTTCTGGTGTGAGAGGCTGACTTGATTTGTAAACTTTCACTTAAAGCACAATAAAAATTATTTTAAAAAAAAAAGTAAACCCAGTTTACTCAGTCATTTGCTTAAACAAAAAAGAAAAGAAATGCTAATATGTTCGATGCATTCTTTCAAAACACACACACACACACACAGTTGCTAGGCCCATCCCCAGAGTCTCTGAATCTGGTGGTGCAGTGGTTAAGCACTCAACTGCTAGCCAAAATGTTGGCAGTTTGAATCCAGCAGCCACTCTGTGGGAAAAAGATATGGCAGTCTGCTTCCATAAGGACTACAGCCTTGGAAACCCTATGGGGCAGTTCTACTGTGAGTAGGCATCGGGTTTGGTTGTTTTTTGTTTTGGTTTATTTATTTATTTATTAAGATGGACCAAACCCAAACCCATTGCCATGGAGTTAATTCTGACTCATAGTGACCCTACAGGACGGAGCAGAACTGTCCCAATAGGGCTTCCAAGGAGCGGCTGGTGGATACAAACTGCCAACCTTTTGGTTAGCAGCTGCTCTTAACCACTGTACCACCAGGGCTTCTAAGTTGGGCCAAACCAAATCCGTTGCCATCGAGTTGATTTCGACTCATAGTGACCCTATAGGACAGAGTAGAACTGCAGCATATGGTTTCCAAGGAGCACCTAGTGGATTCGAACTGCCGACTTTTTGGTTAGCAGCTGTAGCTCTTAACCACTATGCTACCAGGGTTTCCACTAAGTTGAGCCAGGGAATTTGAAGTTCTAACAAGTTCAAGGTGATGCTCAGGGGGCCACACTTCGAAAACCACTGCTTTAGGGGGCCTCAGCTGTTGGTTTGTGTCAAGTGGATACGTTTGCACTTGCGAGTGATGAGCAAGTCCACCCTGAGACAGATGAGGAGGGGATGCAGGCCCTGAGCCCAGGATGGGGGCAAAAGGGCTCCAGCTCCTACTTACGGTGCCTGGAAAAGGAAGACCCTCCAGTCAGCCGTCTTCAGCTTGAGCACGTTGGACTTCTTGCTGTAGTCGGAGGCTCTGGTGGCCAGAGCATGATGCACACGGATGGCGTTCTTCAAGTCGCCCTCCGACAGGGCCTTGTCAGGCCTGTACTCATCCTGGTTGGGGTGGATGGGCAAGCTTCGGTCATCGCTACCCATACTTTCTCCAACCTCACGGACCCTTCTTCCCTCTCCCTCTCTCCATCCCTATATCTCCCTCCATTTTGCAGTTCCTGCTGCTGTGAAGCCACCCCCACCACAACACAAATCACTTCAGGCACTCCCCCTGCCCCATGTGACCCAGAGGCCTGAACAGGCCTTACGTTGGGTATCCACTGAGCCACTGGGCATTTCAAAGACCCCTCCCTGAAATCGCCAAAGCCCTGAGTGAGCCTTAGTCAGGCTTCTGACGGAGGAAGAACCCAGCATCTGCCCAAGTCCCAGGTCCTCCAGGACCCTGAATATCACAAGGCAGAGGCTAGATGGGGGCTTGAACTGGCCCAACCTGGCCAGGGACACTAGGGCAGCCTCTCACCTTCTGCAGATACAGGATGGTCCCTTTGAGCACCGCGTAGAATTTCTTCCAGCCACGCCTCCCTCGGGGCGCTGAGGAGGGCAGCACTGGTAGTATGGCCCGACCACCCACTCCAATATCTCGTACCCTGCCTCTGCCTACATGTACACCCGTGTGTGCATCCCCAGAGGCATGGCCAAGGAGGATGAACCCCTACCTACACTAGCATCCCTCCCTTCATCCCTTGCCCCGCCCAAGTCTGACACCTACTCCTCTTGCCATCCATGTCAGCGTGAGTCTTCCGGGTCAGCACACCATGCTTGTAGGTGGTGGCGCTGAGAGCCTGTGGGACATCCAGAAAGGGGTTGCCACCATCCAGGATCCTTGTCACCTTCTTTGTGCCTGTCCCAAACTTGTCATCCACCAGCTCAGACAGTGATTTCCTCAGCTCGTCCTCATCACTAGGGAAGTACTAGGCCTGAGCACCACCTCCAGGGAGGCCTCAGCCCCACATCAACATACCCTCTCCCCACCAACCATCCCTCTGGGAGCCAGGGTCAGAGGTGAAAGGCAGCCATGAGATGCTGGGATGTGAAGGTTTTAATTCCAGATCACAGATCCAGATCTTTGACCCCTCCCCTTAGTCTTCAGTTCTGACCCCTGACCTCTCATTTTTGGTTTTTGGCCTCCCAGCTCCAATCCTCAACCTTGATCACAAAGTTTAAGACCTTATTATCTCCAGGGCTCCTTCTTATTCTTCTTTGTCCTCTCTCCATTCCTGCCCTGAGAGCTCAAGCCCCAGGAAGCAGTAATCCATAGCCAGGCTGAAGCTGCTGCCCAAAGCCCACAGGCGGAGGGTGTGCTCGTAGGTAAGACCCCTAAAGTCTGGGTCCTCCATGGGAGCCCTGGTGGAAGACTGCCAGCTCTTCCCAGTAGGGTTGGAGTTCCAACAATTCCTGCCTGAGACGTGCACATGGACCTGAAGGGCCAGGCTGCCCTGGAGAGTACAGAAGGGTGAGGCAGCCGCTTTCCCCAGGAGCCCCTCACAGCATCCCCAACCAAGAGTGGGACCACACTTCTCTCCAGATGGTTGTAAGCCTCCAGGTCACCACCCTAACATGGTCATATCCTAAGGGTTATAGGGGGTCCATGCCTGCTGCTTCCCAACCTCCCAAAAGAGGAAGGTTTGTCATTACTGGGAATTGTGGTAGAATCTCCAGTACCAAAAACCAGCTGTGGACATCATGAAGCTAAAGTCACAGTTCAATCTATCCCACTGCAGTGTAAACACTGCACACTTTTTATCAAGACAGAAAATAAGCCCAAAGAAGAGCTCAACACCAGGTGCAGGCTAGCTGGACAGGGTCACCAGGGCCCTGAGTTAGGAAAAATCAGCACCATGGAGAGTGGCAGGAGTAGCTTCCCTGCACCCCCAATCACTCCCTCTCTCAATGATTCAGTCTCCCCACACCTATGCCCATGGGCAGTACTCACATGGCCCATTCCAGCTTCTCATTCTTGATGGAGTTGTAAAGTGTCTGGGAATGAGAAAAAGACAGAGATGAGTCCAGGTGAAAAGTCAAAGAAATCCCCACCTACCCCAGCAATGTGGGTGCAATGAAGCAGCGCCTTCTCAGCCAGTGGGGCAAAGTGGGTGCTTGATGCATACTTGCTTGTTGAATGGATAAATGAATGGGTGGATGGATGGATGGATGTGTGGTATTTAATTATAAGATCACTTAATGTCTGTCTCCCCTAGGAAACTGCAAGCTTCACAAGATCAGGAGTGTTCTATCTTGTTCCTCACTCCAGTGCATAAACCAGTGCGCGGCACACAGTAAGTGCTCAACAAGGGGCACGAGTGGATGGATAGATGGATGGATGAGAAGATGAGCGAGTTGATGGATGAATGGAGGGAGTGAATAGTGGTTATGGTTAGTTAGGTGGGGAAATAGGTGGGTGGAAAGATGAAGTAATGAGGAATGGGTAGGTGTATGGAGGGTGTACAAGGAACAGTTTGGGTTGTACAGGTGGGTAGATGAATGGGTGAATGATTAGGTGGATAGATGGGGGTGGAAGAGCTGGTGTGTAGGTGGATGAGTGGGTGGGTAGGTGAATGTACGTGTGAGTGTATGGGTGGGAGTATGGGGGAATGTTTGGGATGTATGGAAGTGTATGTGTGTGTGATGGGTGAATGGATGAATGTATGGATGTATGGGTAGGTGAATGACTGAGTGGATAATTGAATGGATGGGTGGGGGGATAGGGGGATGGATATGTGGGTGGAAAAGTGGGTAGATGAATGAATGGGTAGATGTAGAGAGGTGAATAGGTGGGTGGCGGGACTGGGAACGTTTGATCTCACTTAGAAATATATTCTTAACAAGTGCATCTTAATGGTGAAAGAGACAATTATCATGAGTGATAGAGATAATGTTCTCTTTTTTGACCTCCAGACTCACTATCCAACTGCCCACCTGGTATCACCAGGCCCTTCAAACTCACTATCTGTCATGGATTGAATTGTGTTCCCCAAAAATATCTGTCAGCTTGGCTAGGCCATGATTCCCAGTATCGTGTGGTTGTCCTCCATTTGACTGATTTTCCTATATGTTGTAAATCCTAATCTCTACTTGTGGTTAATGAAGCAAGATTGGATTATGTGGAAGAGGATTAGGGTGGAATGTAACACCCTTGCTCAGGTCACATCCCTGATCCAATGTAAAGGGAGTATCCCTGGAGTGTGTCCTGCATCACCTTTTATCTTACAAGACATAAAAGAAAAGGGAAGGGAGCAGAGAGTTGGGGACCTCGTATCACCAAGAAAGCAGCATTGGGAGCAGACTGCATCCTTTGGACCTAGGGTCCCTGTGCCCGAGGAGCTCCTTGACCAGGAGAGGATGGATGACAAAGAACCTTCCTCCAGAGCTGACAGACAGAGAAAGCCATCCCCTGGAGCTGATACCTTGAATTTGGACCTATGACATACTAGATTGTGAAAGAATAAATTTCTCATTGTTAAAGCCATCCACTTGTGGTATTTATGTTATAGCAGCACTAGATGACCGAGACGTTGTCTAAAACTGACCAGGCTTTAAAGGCCAGTGTTCCACCCTGGGCTTCAGCTGCAAAAGAAAATTGGATTCCCTTAATTCCTGATGATGTTGGACGGTTATGGTGAAGGTGATGATAGTGATGGTAAAGGTGGTGGGGATACTGATGGTGACGTTTGGCATAATGGTGGTGGTGATGGTGGGGTACCAGCTATGACAATTGGTGCCAGTGTTAATGACTACCATGACAGCAATGATGGTAATGGTGCACTAAAAGCGATTCTCACAAATGCTACCCCTCTGCCTAACTCAGGGAACATGTAATAGTCAAATGTTGAGCTGCACAGTCTCTCTTTAACTATGTCCCAAAGTCATGGAATGTCAGTATTTACTGGGACAGAGACCTATCTCCTCCCCACCCCCCTAGGGCACAGATAACAACTCCTAGGGCAACAGATAACAGGTAATACCTTCAATAGGTCTTTGGCAAAGTCTTGCCCGTCATTCAGGCGGTCCAAGTTGGCAATGAATTGCTGGCAGGACATCTTTTTGCCAATATTCTGTAATGGAGAAAGGGTTCTTCCTGAGAGTAGGGATGGAGACTGGGGTGGCTCCTGCACCCTGCCCTGCCCAGCCAGAGGAAATGAGGCAGCAACAAGGGCAGTGATGAATATAAAACTGCCTGGATTTCCCTCTGTCTCTAAGACTTCACAAAGCATTTTCATATTCAAGGTTCTATTTGACCCTCAACATCATGATAGGTTGAGATTCCCCTCAAACCCAGATGAAGGAGTCAGATTTGGATAAAGTATTATAATAGTTGACATTTGCTGGGTGCCTACTATGTTCTAAGTATTGTCCTTGACATGCATTATCTTATTTCCTTCTCACAGCAAGGAGAAAGTGAGATGGTGTCATTATTACCTCCATTGGACATGTAAGGAAATTGAGGTGCAAGAAGGTGAAGTAACGTGCCCATGATCATACAGCAAGGAAGTAGAAGGGCTAAGTGTGTTTGACACCAAAGCCCGTGCTCTCACCCGCTACTCCATGGTTAACTCTCCCAAGGTCACACAGCACCAGGACTTGAACTCAGGCCTCTTGACTCCTGAGCAGAAGGTCTGTGTATTCCGCCACAACTGTCTCACCCTCTCACCTACACAGAGGGGCAGCAAGATCTCTAAGAGGTAGGTGAGTGAGGGGGAGTTTGGTCTTGTGAGAATCAAAAATTAATTTCCGCCAACACACATAGGTACCGTATGCTGAGCTGGACTGAGAGTAAGGGAACCCAAACAGATGATTTCACTCCAGGAGGCACAAACACAAAAAGAGCTGGGAATGACTGCACTGCTAAGTTCTTGATTATTAAAAAAAAAAAAAAAAAAACACTGAGTAGCAGAAAGGCTCTGGACCTCCAAACCTGAGACCTGATATTCATTTCAGGCCTTTCTGTGAAGTATGCACATTTGATGAAATACTGAGTGGCACTTCATCTTTGTAAGGATGAAGACCCTTGAGCACCAGACACTTATTGGTGTAGGATGTTTTGAATTTGGCTTTGCTATAAGGCAGTGGTTTCCAAGATACACGTACCATTACATGGAAAATAGGTATTCCCCCACAAAGAAAAGAGTTTCATAATCAAGTAAGTTTAGTTACACTGCTCAAAGTTTATAAAATGCTTATGTGTGTTAAAAGTCTCCAAGGGGAGGATCTGGCATACAATTTTCCAAATTTTTTGACCTTGGCATCATTTTACCAAAGAGAATCTATTAGCAACATGTAGGACATTCACAAACCACAGAACATAATTCAGGAAACAATGATCTAAAGCTTTGTAAGTAGCTGACAAGCATGAATTTTCTACACCTTTTCCAATGGGTTAAGAAGAAAATATCCTATGTGTGTCTTGATATAAGCATGTGTTATATATTTATATGTATATTTTTACATATACATATGTCTGTGTATGTGTGTAAGCATATAGCCATGTATATGTGTATTTGTATCAGAGGAATATGGAGGCAATGTTTATAACATTGTCTTCAACTTACACACACTGAACACTCCCCAGCCAAGAGTCAGTAGTGCAAAATAAAAAAATAATCAAAAATAATAATAATAATCACACAAGATTTGCAATCCTAGTAATGACAGACTATCTTGTTGCAGGTGAACTTTCCCAATAAAAACAATTGTTGGAGACAATATTAATAAAACATCGGTACGAAGGCATTGGAGAGTTATCAAAGCAGTGAGGACTTCAAGTGTGAACATCCTGCAAAGAAAGGAAGTATGGAGAGGTAGCCCAACAAGGAGCTGCCTTCATCCATGAAGCATTTGCCAATTCATGAGTAGTGGCCAAAGGCTGAGCAACTGAGAAGTCTTATAGGACTGAGAAAGCAAAACTTGGCGTTCAGGGCCTACCAAGGACAAGCAACCCTGGGAAACATGCCAGGCTTTTAATTAGAACCCCAAAAGGGCTATACCCCAAGAGTAGGAATAGACAGAAAATATCCAGCTTTATACAAAAACCAAATTCCAGCCTATGACTGGAATAAGGTAATATTCTCCTACCTTAACTGCTGATGAGACACAAAAGTAAATCTTCTTTGGAAGAGGATAACATCAACCAGTGTATCAAATTATCTCTATAATTTTTCACACTCAATGTCAGGCATTCATTCAAAATTGCCAGGCACAATAGGAACCACCAAGGAAGAAGCCAAGCAATAGAAACAGATTGGCAAGAGATCCAGATATTAGACTTATGCAAACATAGTCTTTAAAATAACTGTGACCAAGAAATTAGATGACAAGATGGAGAATTTCAGCAGAAAACTGAGAACTACAAAAAAAAAAAAAAAAGAGAGAGAGAGAGAATCAATTGGAAATTTTAAAAAATAATAATAATAACTGAAATTTAAAGCTAAACAAATGGACTTAACAACAAGCTAGACTGAGTAGAAGAAGGATTGGTAAACTAGCAGATAAGTCAGAAGAAGATACCCAGGCTTTAAAAAAAAAAAAAGTATGAAAAATACAGAAAAAGCCTAAGAAATCGATGGGCTTAGTAATAAGGTCTAGCATAAATGTAATTAGAATCTCAGGTGGAGAGAGAGAATGAGGCAGAAACAATATACAAAGATACTGCACAATAACTTTCCAAAACTGATAAAAGACACCAAGTCACAGATTCAAGAAGTACTACCGAAAAAATGCACACACACAAAAAAAACCCAAAACCATGGCTAAGTAAATCATAGTAAAACTTCTTAATAGCGAAGGCAAAAAGAAAAAATACACCCACTTCTCAGTTATTAACTGTCTCGTTATCCCACATTTTGCATTTATGACAATAGTAAAAAATCTACTATCCTAATGTTTTGCTTGTTAACGACATACATCTAGCAGTAATGAATGCCGATGTATGAGGCGAGAGTAACACTGGCTGTGAAGGTTAAGGTTATGTGTCAACTTGGCTGGGCCGTGATTCTCGGTTTGGCAGTTATGTAATGATGTAATTTGGCAGTTTTGTAATGATGTAGCCATCCTCCATTTTTAAACATATAATGCCGATTTTCACATAATGATCTGATCTTTGGAATCTTACCATGTTGATAAGGGAGAAGTGGGTATAATGAAAACAGCCAGAGAGCAAAGACACATTTCCTTCAAAAAAGCAACAATAAAACTGACATCTGACCTCTCAACAGAAACAGTGGGATGCAAAAGACAATGAAATATCTTCAAAGTACTGAAAAAAGTAATTTCCTACTAAAATTCTATACCCAGGAAAAAAAAATTTCAAAACTTCTACAAATCAATAAGAAAAAGATAGACAATCCAATGGAAAAATCGGTAAAAGACTTGAACAGGCACTCATTAAAAGAGATTATCCCAATAGCCAATAACAAATGAAAAAATGCTGAGTTTCATTAGTCATCAGGGAAATGAAAATTAAAACCTTATGTATCCACCAGAATAGCTAAAATGAAAAAGTGAAATAATATCAAGTGTTGGTGAGAATGTAAAGCAACTGGGACTCTCATTCATTATTGCTGGGAGCGTAAATTGTTACAACTTTGGAAAATTGTTTGGCAGTATCTCCTAAAGCTGAACATGAACACACCTTATGACCCAGCAGTGTCACTACCAGGTTTATACCAACAGAAATGTGAGCATATACTCACCAAACAATACGTACAAGAATGTTCAGAGCAACATTATTAATAACAGCCCCAAACTGGAAAAAAAATCCAAATGTCTATAAATATTAAAAATGTTGAGAGGTGGAATCAAGCCCACACTGAAGCCTGCCTGATGCTACACTTTTCAATCAATAAGTACCTGCCATTTTTTTAGATAATATTTTATTGTGTTTTAGGTGAAAGTTTACACAGCAAATTAGGTTCCTCTTTAACTATTTTTATACAAATTGTTCCATGCCATCAGTTACAATTTTTACAATGTGTCGGCATTCTCAGTATTTCCATTCTTTTTGTTCCGTTTCCATTGATCTAGCTTCCGTTCCCCTCCTTGACTTCTCATCTTTGCTTTTGGGTAACTGTTGACCATTTGGTCTCATATAGTTAATTGTTGAAGGGAGCACATTACTCAGGGGAATGCTGTTTATTTTATAAACCAATCAATTATTTGGCTGAAAGGTGACTGACAGAAATAGCTTCAATTCCAAGTTCAAAGTATATCTTAGGGTGACAGTCTCAGGGGGTCCTCTAGTCTCTATTCTCCTTTGCAGCAGGTGGGATGGGATCAATAGTTGTATCTTAGACGGCTGCTTGCAAGCTTTTAAGACCCCAGGTGCTACTCACCATACCGGGATGTAGAACATTATCTTTGCGAACTATGTTATACCAATTGACTAAATTGTCCCCAAGATTATGGTCCTAAGCTTTTGACCCAGTAAACCAATCCCACAGTTGTTCGGATATGTCTAGGAAGCAGTACCTGCCATTCTTAAACCTAGTTGAAGTTAAATTTTCTGTTACTTTGAACCAAATCTCTCCTGACCGATCAGGCCCCTTTCCATCCTCACTCTCAGCTCATGACCTTGCATCATGTTTCGCTGAAGAAGTAGAAGCCACTAGACAAGAGGCCCCTTGTCTTCCCACCACTAGAGTTACTAACCTACTCTGTGCCTCTCTTTGTTATGGGAGGTGTGAATAGTCCCCACTCCCATCTAAGGCCACTATCCCCCTGTGCTCTGCATCTTGCCTCAAGGGAAACCTCAATTCTTCCTTTTCTCTCCTGCATCATCAGTTTCTCCTTGTCTGCTGGGTTGATTCTACTGGCACACACACATGCCCTAGTCAGATTTTAAAACAGTCCCTCCTTGACCCCTTCAGCCATTGGCTCACTTCAGTGCTCCACTCAAAGCAAAATATCTCAAAAGACTTGTCTATAACCTCCACTTCCTCACCTGTCATCCTCATTACCACCCACTTCAACCTGGCATTTGTCCTCTCCACCCCACCAAAAGTGCTCTTAGTAAAGGCCTCCAAGACCTTGACCATCCCACCAATGGCCATTCCAACCCTAATGGTCACTTTTCTATTGTCTTCTTACTTGAACTCAAGGAAGCCAGACATTAACACTTGGCATTTTATATATTACCTCTCACAATCCTCCCCTTGATGTCATAGGGGAAATCATTATTTCCATCTCACGGATGTGGAACCTGGGACTCAGAGAGGGCCAGTGACTTGCCCAGGGTCACACAGCTATCACGTGGAGATAAGAGTAGGATCTGAAGTCAAGCCTGTCCCAGATCTTTCTTCTACTCCATATTCCCTGGACTTTCCTACAAACCCCAGAATCAGACACACTGGTGTATGGTCCCCATGAGTCACTGAAATATCCCCAACCCAATGTGGGGGGCTCTGGCCACCTTGGTTGTGCAATGATGATGGAAAGGGGTTAGGTGGGGCCAGATGGCATGATGGGGGACACAGAAGGGTCACATGGAGATGGAGGTCCAGGCACACATGGGCATGCACACCACCATCTACACTTACCACCTGAAGGAGGGCAAGAGAGCCCAAAGAGGGCGTCCCCGGAGCAGACAGAGAAGGAAGAAGGAGTTATTGAGCCGTGAGAAGCAAGCACTAAGTCTGCCCGGGGGCCTGGACTAGGCACAGCCCTCGCAGCCCCAGGCACTCACACCAGGCACTTCAGTTGTTTGCCTGCTGGTGGGTGGGGTTGGTGAGAATGGCTCTTGAGGGCAACCCACCCTTTGACCAGTAGGGGCTGCCTGGGGCACAGTCCTGAGACGGGGCCACATTCGGGTTGTGGCACAAGGAATGGGAAGAGCGCACAATCTTTTAGCAGTGTCTGGCATGGACACAACAAGGGGGCACATCTTACTCAGCACATCCTGAACTCCCATGTGTCTCAGCTGTCCTCACTGCCCTGCTTGGGGGCAGGGGCACAGGCAGGTCTCAGGCAAAAAAAAACTGAGGGCAGGGCCAAGCCCAGAAGCTAAGTTGCCCAGCTCCCAGGTCTACTAAAAGAAAAGTGGTCACTGAGTAGGAGGTCTCAGGAAGGGGGCTGGCAAAGGGTGGGTACACGGACAGCTCAGGGTGGGTCAGTGAGAGGGTGTGCCCCACCCCCACCCCCACTCACATGTCCGTGCAGGTCCGTGTTGAGCAGCATCAGGGCACAGGTGAGCGTGTGGATCCCATCTAAATCAGAGACCATGGGTGGCACTCTCAGTGTGAGGACCCAGCTCATTCCCATCACCAGCCACCCTCCTGTCTCCCAGATGAGGCCAGCCCGGAGGCCTTGGAGACAGGAAGTGGCCAGTCACCTGCCAAACACACTGCTAGACCCAGGGTCTGGTCATGCTCTCTGCTTATTCCACTGCAGAGCAGGAGTCATTTGCCTTCCCCAAGCTCAGGCCCAACCCCCTCCCCCTCTCAGAAGGGACCTGACTACCCTGGACCTGCTCTAGCCCAGACTCCTGCCACTTTGAACCTCAGACCCAGGAATGGGTCCTGGATACACCAGCCCTGCATGGCCTATTCCCCTGTTCCTGGAACTCAGGTTCATCCATAGCCAAGTCCCTAAGAGGGCCCTGAGCCAGACCACCGCCCCAGGCCTCCTACCATACCAAGAATCAGCATTGGAAGAGGGGACCAGGGGGAATGAAGACCCAAAGGACTGAATCTCTAAGATAGAGAAATTTCCAGGAATGCCAATGAGCGTGATCTTTGGGAGGGCTCATGCCCAGCAGACAGACCTAGTCCAAGTGCCACAGCTTAGTAATTCAATGTTTACTGAGCATCTGCTATATGCCAGAGGGACAGGCCACCTGGGCCTAGCAACAGGACAGAGGTGGCAGGTGGACCAGAGGTGGGAGGAGGGGCGGGTGGGCTGGGGGGTGGGGTAGACAGCCATACCTTCTGAGGTGCTGTCCTCGGGGTTGCACTGGCAATACCGGCGGGAGAAGTGTGTCAGGACTCGCTCTCGCTCCTGAGTCTCCCCCATCAGTGGGAAGGCCTTCAGAAAGGCCCTAGAAGGTAATTTGAAGCTGCTGGGGGCCTCTCAGAGTCCTGAGTCAGTCTGGCCCCTCTCCCGGAATAGGTGTTCCCTCATGTATGCATACCCCAGGGCCCCATTACCCCAGCATCTGGGGTCCTAGGTGTCCGCTGGGCCCAGGGAGGCCCAGGCCTGCAGGATAGCCACTCAAGCACGGAGGCCAGGGAGCCTGGCCAGCTTCAGAGCTTCAGCCCTCACCATCCCTCCAGGGCGCAATGCCTTATGAAAACCTCAGGTAGCCCTCAGCTCTTCCTCAGGGTAAATGCCCACTCCTCACTCCCTTCTCCACAGCTAGACCCAGACTGTCCACTCCTACCGCTCAGCTCCCCTCCTCCATGTGCCACCAGCTGGGCCCCTGGGTACAACGCTAACCTCCTTTACCCTTCCCACTCACCCTCAACATCTGAGTCATCGTCAAGTCCCAATTGTTTGTTCCCTACCCTCAAGCTCAATCCCTTCTCCTTTTCTGCCCTCATCATATGCCCCAGGGCACCTGCAACTGCCTCCACACAGGTCTAGCCCCCAAACCCCCAATATATCCCCCCCACAGATGCCCCAGTGGTCTTTCATACAGTCAAGACTCACCCTCTCTTAAAACCCATCACTGGCTCCCCAGAACCCTCAGAATAATGTCTACGCACCTCACACCATGGCCCTTGTTGACTGTCGCAGCCTCCCCTTCTCTCTCTCCAACCATGCACCCACCTACTGCCACCCCCAAACAGTCTTCACACCCTGGACAGCATGGGCACTTTCTGTCCTCAGTGCCTCTGAGTAGGCTGGGCCCCTCCCCACTCTGAAATTAACAGGCAAGGACTTCAAAATAACTTTGATTAGTATGTTCAAGGAAATGGAGGGAGAGATGGAGGAAATAAGTGAAAAGACGGGGAATTCCTTAGAGAATTAGAATCTATGAAAAAATAAAATGGAAAGTCTAGAAAATAAAAAAAAAAATCAATAAAGGGATTTAATGGCATATTAGGCACCGAAAAAAGAGTAAGTGAACTAAAAGCAAGTCAATAGAAAATATCCCTGCTGAAGCAGAGAAAAAAAGAACAGAGGATACTTAAAAAAAAAAAAAATGACATGAGACGCACTAAAAAGTCTAAGGTCTGGCCTCCTCACCTGGCTGGCCCTTACTCTCCTGCAGGTGCTAGCTGAGATATCACTTCCTCCAGGAGGCCTAGGATCCTGGCCTGTGTCTCCCGAGCTGGCCCCTGCCACCAGAGGCCTCTAAACACTGGCTCCATCCACCCATTCCACACCCTTCTGCTTCCTGGGGCCTGCACCTGGCCCTTCTGAGGGGAAAAGCAGGCTGTCTACTCCCCAGGTTCAAACACTAATAAGACCTGAGATCAAATCCCATTTTTACCATTTCCTCTCTCAATAACTGAGGGGAAGTCTCTTTACCTCTCTGGTAAGAGAGAGGTAAAAATGAGAACGATAACACCTACCTGACAGGGGTGTTGAGGATGAAGTAAGCAAAGTGTATAAAGACCTCTAGCACCTAGCATACAGGATGTGCGCAATATAAGCAAGTCCTTTCCTTCCTTTCCTCTCCTAAAGAGTCAAGACTACATTTCCACCTCTTTATATCCTCAATACCAACTACATAGTTGGCACTCACTGAGTGGGTGGGCTGCTGCTTTTATGACCCCTTCCTCACAGCCTCACCAGAGGGGTCAAAAAACCTGCCCAAGTTTTCACAGTAAGTGTATGCTACAGCTGGCGTGAGAATTCAGGTGCACTGCCTGTACCACTTGTGGACGCTGCCCCATCCCAGCCCCACTGACCTGAGCGCTCGGTCCAGAGTCAGGCCCGAGAAGTCGAAGAAACTGAGGTACTCTCCAGCCACCAGCCTGCTGAACTCGTTGCTGTCAGGAGAGCATAGTGTCCTGTTAGAATCAGGGTACAGCCCACAAATGACAGAACAATGGGGGGTATGTGCAGTAGGCACCAGGGCACCCTGGCCCATCCACCCAGACCTGCCCAACCCCTAGGCTGCCTCCTTTGGCTAGTCAGTTGGTCTCTGACAGTTCAACCTTGGCCTGGAGGGGTCAGGAAGGAGGTGATGTCTCAGCCAACACCTGCAGGAGAGTAAGGGCCAGCCAAGTGATGGGGTCAGGGGGCAGGGGTGTGCCAAGGTGGCCCAGAAGAGGAAATGCACATGTCCAAGAAGCTTCCAGCAGGGTCAGCGTGGTCAAAGCCTGGAGCAGGCGTGGGGGCAGCAAGAGATGAGGCAGAGAGCAGGGCCTGAGAGCCAATGGAAAGGTCTGGACTTGATTCTGAAGTGTTTGAGACAGGGAGGGAGGTGAGTAAGATGGTCAGATCTGTACTTTGGAATACTCTCTCTAACTATTTAGAAAGACCCACTGGGAGGCTGGGGAGTCTGGGAGAGAGATGGGAAAAATGGAGAGGAGAGAGATGAGAGAAATTAGAAGGGAGAATTTCTCAGGAAGTGGAACTGAAATGAGTGTGGGGCATGATAGGGAGGGTGGCCCCCCAGGGGGGGATGCTAGAGCTCAGGACAACGGGTGGGCTGAATGCACGTATGTGAAAGCCATCAGCCCACAGACGGTTAATAGTGAGCAGATAGGAGGGGGGAGCCCATGCGTGGGGAGGGTGCATAGACAGGACAGAGGACCCAAGAGATCTCTGTGGGTGGACTGAGGAGAGCAAGTCAGTGAAGGAGACCGAGAAAGAGTGGCCAGAGAGGTAAGGGTGTGGTGTCCCGGAAGCCAGAGAAGAAAAGATTTCAAGAACACCATAGTGAAGAATTCTTGCCCAAAAAGAAAAGAAATTTCCACCTTGATCTAATCAAGCCTTGAGATCTCACTCCTACTCACAGGAGACATAGAAGATAAAGCAACATGTTAAAAAAAAAAAACATGAAGATAAAGCTCTGTCCTCACTGCCATCACCACATCCCACACCTTGTTCCCCCAGCCCTGCAGGGCTGCCCACCACCCTCCCCCTGTTTCCTGAGAGTAGTGGCCTCACCCAAGCAGCCCAGAAAGGAAACCAGATTTAGGGCGAGGCCAGGAATGAGGACAGCAGTGAAAGGAGGGTCCTTGGGGACCATTGGGAGCCCCTCCCCACCGAGCACCAGGCACCCCTGATAGAAGTCATCCACACCCCCTTCAGGTCGATACCAGGTTTGCTCGGGGTTGGTGTGGGAGGCAGCACTCACTTCTTGCCCAGCTGCCGGGCCACATCGCAGCGCTGGAAGCCCTCGAGGTGGTAGAGGCGGCGTGCCAGCCGGCGAGCAGCTTCGCTGACCCCCTGGCACCCATTGGTCAGTGGGTCCGTGCTGCCCGGCTCCAGGCCCTCTGAGCTGCTCAGCTCTGAGTCTGAGTCCGACAGGCCGTCCTTTAGGCTGGGGTCACTGCAGAGGGAAGGATGGACAGAGGGCTGGAAGGTCTCCCTGATCTCTGAAAACCCATATGGGGGCCAGAGCAAGGAAAGAAGCTCCACTGCAGCAGGAGGGAATCAGGTCAGACTTTTATAAAAGCCTCTCAGGTGAGATCCTCAGATGCTACACATGCCCACAACACAGCTGCCTGACTCCCTGTGAACTGTGAGGACCTGGAAGGGCAGCATGGAAACTCAGTACCCAAGGGCTGGGAAGTCTGAGTGCAGAGGGATGGATGGTCTTGGAGAGAGGGCTTGTGACTCTGGACACTGGACTACCCTAACTTCCTTTATCTCCTCTGGGCCTCAGTCTCCCCACCTGCTCAATAGTCCTCCCAGGTCCCAAGCTGGGCCCTGCCTCACCTGGCTGAGTTCAGCAACTTGTCTGTGTGCTCCTCATCATCCTCGTCCCCACCTGGGCCCTGAGGTCCATCCTCATGGAAGCCATTGGGCATGACTGGGAGAGACAAGTGGCTCAGGACATTCTCGGAGCGGCTGCTGGAGATGGAACGGCGCAGGGGGCTACCCAGCTCCCCGTCACCACCAGCTGCTCCCATGTCCCCCTCAGGTTCCATGTCCCCAATGCCCAGCCCAGCCCCTGGCTCTGGGCTATCACGAGCCCGCTGCTGGATGAGGGGCGTGAGGGGGGCCTCGAAGCTGACACAGCTGTCACTCTCGTCTGTGAGGCTCAGCACGTCCAGGGAGTCGAGGCTGCTATACTGGGTGCCCCGCAGCAGCTCCGACTCCACAATCTTCTCAAATGTGGCGCTGAAACCATCTCGCACATCTGGCTCCCCGGGGCCACCCAGCCTGTGAAACACAGGGACCCAGTCACCACTCTGCCAGGGTGTCCCCCATTACAGAGGCTGGTCACTGTACCAATCCATGTCTGGTGCTCCCTGGAGGGTGGGGAGCAGACATGGGTTGTGTTCAGTTTATTTGTTCTTTCAGCTTATACTCGAAAGCACTAGGCACCAAATTCTGGGCTAAGTACTGGGAAGACAGCAATGAAAAAGGCAGACATGATCCCTGCTCCTCAGTTCCCAACCTGGGCATCAAATAAGCATTTGTCTCAATGAACACACGTGAGGCACCTTCCCCCAGCCTGGTGGAGGAGCTGCTCCCTCTGGGTTCCCAGAGCAGTGTGGTTACCTCACTTTCTTTTTTTTTTTTTTTTCAATGGAGACCAAAGTTTGTTAGTGGTTACCAGGAGTGGGAGGAAGAGAGAAAGGGAAGGTTATTGCCTATGGAGTAGAGAGTTTTAGTTTACGGAATGGAAAATCGCTCTGATTAAGGGTAGGGCCGAACAGCTGATTATTGTCAGTACTGTAAATAAGTTGTACACCTGACAGTCATCCACACCAACTTCAAGGAACACTGCATTGCCATACCTTTCAGAGAGGGAAGGATAGAAAGGCTTGGTCATTTTGCAAGGCCCACACCAAGTGGCTGAGAAGTCAACTGCTACAAGTTTATCTCCAGCACCATTCAAGGCTGCCTGGAAATCTGCCTTGCCCTAGCTCTGCTTTACTGTTTTGGCCACTGGGGTCTGACAAGCGACCGTAGAAACAGAACAAATGGACTCAAAGTGCCAGACAGAGCTTGGACCCACAGTGTGGTTATCTCTTTGTCACAACTAATGTCACACAGGGTCATAATATCACTGTCCCCATAGCCTGAGAGGTTCCTAGCTCAGCTTACCACATCTCAGCTCTCAGGTCTTGTCTTTATGTCACCCCTCAGAGTGACTGAGAGGCAGGTCCACCCCACCTGACCCCTCCTCATTATTCTCCATCCTACCCAGCTCTTGTCAGAATGGACAATTGAATTTGTTCATCTGTTTACCATCTGTACCCCAAGCCCCATCCCACTCCAGCCCCCCCACACACACAGTGCATAGTAGGTGTTCAGTACATCTTGGGGAATAACTCCCTGGCTCAACTAACAGATTCTTATTGGTGCCATGGCCCTAACCACATGTCCCAAGCTCTTGCAGGGCCCGGAAATGACTCCAAAGAAGCCTTTGGATGGGCTGTTTCCTATGGCCAGAGCACTCTTCCCTCAGGCACCTGTATGACTAAAGGCCTCCTTCCTCATCACCTTCTTAACAAGGTCTGCCCCAGCCACCCTATTTATAACTGTGACCTGCTCCCAAACATGTGATTCCTTTTTCCTTCTTTATCCGTTTTAAAGCACTCATTCCCTTCCAGTATATCACGCAATTTACTTATTTACTATCTCCCTTGTCTATTGTCCGTCTCCCCCATTGGATCGTAAGCTCCATGAGAGGAGGAATTTTGGTCTGTTTTGTTCACTGATGTGTCCCCAGCCCGTAGAATGGAGCACTACATGGATAAGCTGAGGTATCCTGGGAGGATTCTTATCTATGGAGAGACACACAGGTAAGGCAGGAAAGGGGGGAGAGAAGCAAAAAAAAGAGAGATAAGAACAGAGAGAAAAGAGGAGGGTAGGGGAGAAGAGGGAAAAGGAGAGGAGGGAAGAGAAATAAGAAATAGAGAAAAAGGAGAGAGAAGAGAGATACAAAGAACACAAAACCCACTGCCATCAAGTCCATTCTGACTCATAGCGACCCTATAGGACACAGTAGAACTGCCCCATAGGGTTCTCAAGGAGATGCTGGTGGATTTAAACTGTGGACCTTTTGGTTAGCAGCCGAGCTTTTAATCACTGTGCCACCAGGGCTCCACGAAGAGCACAAGAGAGACAGAAACGAACCAAGATAAAGAGAGCACGAGAGAGGCAGAAACATGGAGACAGAAGAGGAAGAGACACAGAAAGGAAGGAGCAGGTTGAGCCCCTTTTCAGACAAATCAAGACCCATCATTTACAAGGAAGCACATCCTCTCTCTGAGGACCTGGCTGTACCCTGCTGCCCTATCCCAGCTCTGATACCTAGAAGAGATCCGATCTGTATTTGGAGGGCTGGGAAGTGCTCCTTCCCTCCTTGGACCCCTGTGCCTAAGATTCTGTCCCAGTGTGCTTCTTGAAGGAACACACTGGCCTGAGAGGGAAAAGGCCAAGGCCATCTGCCCCTGCACACCCAGCCCCTTGCAGGAATTGAGACTGCAGCCTCATGAGGCCCCCTCCTTCCAGGGAGCTGAAGTAGGGAGGAGGGAAGAAGTCTAACCAGTGGCAGGTGGCAGGGTGCCTGACAGGTGCCTCTATTGACCTGCAGAAAGAGGGGAGGGAAGAAAAGCATGGCTCCCGTGACTGCACACACCCAAAATCTTCCCAGCAAAGGCCCCTCAGCCAGGCCTATGCTGGGTACTGCGGACATCAGAACAAGACAGGGCTCTCCCTTTATGGGATATTGTCCCATTGTCAGAGCCGTGAACAGTACCCCACCCCCACGTCCTCATGCACCTGCACAGCCTGGGAGGTGGCCCTGAAGGGGATTTGGAAGCCATCAGCCCAATTCCTAAACCTCCATCTGCCCCCACCTTCATCTGTCCCAGATAAATATACCACCTAAATACAAACGGTGTGCTCCAAGAAGCCCCAGCCCCCTGGCCCACCCCACTGCCAGTCAGGTGGCTGTCTGGATGGAAATTCTCTTATGGCCATGGCACACCCAGTACACACAGGCACCTGATCCCACATACTCACCTTTCTACCTACACCTAGGCACATGTATCCCTACATACCCGCATACAGACCCAAATGTGCACCTATAAATGCACAGGCCAGGCACACACAAACACCGCCATCCACAACCACACAGGCCCATGCAAGTGAATGTTCACACAACCCTGTGCACACGCCAATGCACAGGCTGGGCATACACATGCATGTCCCCATGCACACACTCACACTCCTATTGCACACTTGCTTGTTCAGGCCAGTGCCTACATCTGTATATACCAAGACCTCTGAATAGTTTCTCTTCTCAGATCGTGTGGTCTTCTGGACACTCACCAGCCTCACCTCCCTTGTCCAACTGGCACCCCCAAAACCTCAGATCTCTTCACCTCCTGGTGAGGATAATAGAAATGGGGCTGTAACTCCAGAAAGTAGAACTGAAGTGAGATTGCTGGTAGAACTTCCTGATGGCAACCTCAGGTGAGGGGTAGCTGAGAGGGATTAACCTACAAAACCTATTTAGGGTAAATTGTAGAATGTGGGAGATTTCCAGCTCCAGGAGGCAGAGGGATGGACTAGATAACTTTTCACATAAAGGCATTTTTAAAGGGACATGAAACTCTAAACCCTCAACCTGGGATGGAGGGAGCTCAGCTCTTCCACCCTACATAGAGACAGCCCATGGTGACGACTCCTTTGAAAGACTTCTTATGGCTCTATCCTCACAGAACACTCAAAAATGGGCATGCAATCCCTATTTTTTAGGTATGAGAAAATCAAGAACCAGAGCAGCTGAGTTGCTAGGCCTAGCCAAATATGTTGGGACCCCATCTGGAGACACCCACTTACCCTAGCTGAGGGTAGTCAGTGTCTGGGCAGAGACTCCTGGAGGCATTGTCCCCCTCTGCCAGCCCACCAGCCCTCCAGGGCCTGGAGTCCACTGCATCTTCCAGAATGTTTGAGTCTGAGCCCAGGGTTAGGCCATTGGAGAGGGAGAGGCCAAGGCTGAGGCCATGGAGGGCCATGTCTGGGCACTTTTTGGGCTTCTCAGTGTCCACCGGGGTACTTCTCATCTCATGCTTTGGGCTGTTGTGGCAGCTGTTCAGGCCCTCACCAGCTGCCAATCCATTCTGGACCCTGGGCTCCTCCTCAAAAGATCCTTTGGCCTCAGGCTCCAGGCTGGGGTCCCAGACAGCAGCACCTTCCCCAGGCAGTGCAGAAGGGAGCTTCTCCTCATCCATGGCAACTACACGTCCACCCGTCCTGGCTGCTCCTGGGACTCCACTGGACCTGGCAGCAGATGGAGAGATGAAGGGGTCAGTCAGACAGGACAGGGGCCTGGGAGGCCTAAAGCCCAGAGGAGCCAGCACCAGGGCAGCCTGTATGGGGGCAGGAGGATGGCCAAAGTGATTGCCTCAGGACTCTTCTGGCTGGAGGCTGGGTCCCTGTTTCACCCAAGCCACCCCACTCACCTCTTCCCTGACCCCCAGGCACCCTTGTGTGCCTCAGTTCTTGCCTTCCCTGTTACCTCTTGTGTGTCTTGGTTGTACTCTTCAGAATTCACCAAAGCCCTCTGAGGAAGATCCAGGTTGGGAGGAACTGGGGAAGGGTCCAGAGCCCCCACCAGGCCCCCCTTCCTTTTCCAGTGTGAGTGATGGAGACAAAACCCCAGACTGAGAGCAACTAGCCCTCTGGCCTCTCCCTTTCTGTATTCTCTCACCCTGGCTCCAGAAGGCAGAGACAAGTGAATCTTTGGGGTTAATGGAGAGAACTGGGCTGGGGCTGGCTTTAGAGGCGGGAATTTAGAGAGGAGGCAAGGAAGTAAACAGAGTTGCAGTTTTATCAGAGAAGGGACCACTCCAGAGAAGTCAAAGCGAGGCCACGGAGGAGGCCACTGGGAGGCCCAGCGTGTGGCGCTGTCCAGGGTGCTGGGCGGGTGTGCTGCCACCGGGGAGCGTCAAGCAGAGCCGAAGCTGCCTCTGCCGCGCTCAGCGTCCAATGCCCAGGCCGTGCGAGGAGAAGGGAGGAGGGGCTTGGGTTCCTCTCCACCCTGGGCCCTAACGCAGCTCGTCCAGCCGTGAGGAGGGACTGATGAGTAGGCTGCCACGGGGCACTCTGGGGAGAGCACTGGAAGGGGAGTCTGGCTCTGCTCCGCCCAGCTCATTGTGTCCTCTTGCGCGTCCATGTCCTGCCTCCTCACTGCCCCGCCCAGGCCAGTCCCACTCTCCTCTCCTCAGTCTGGGTTTAGCTTGCCTCTGTAAAATGACAATACCCATTTTGCCTGCCATCTCCACTACCATCTCCATTTTAAATGGAATGGAACCAGCCAACCTTTCCTAGAAGCTTCCTGGCCAACCTGATCTCTGATGGGGTGGGCAAATGTAATGGACTGGGGCAGGGTCTGGCTCTCCCATCATCCCCTCTCTGTCCCACCCAGTGTAAGCTGCTCCCCACCCCCCTCAATGTCCTCTGCCAGTGAGGACACAGACCAACTCCCCAAACACCCCCGGAAAGCAGCAGTGAAGCAGGAATCTGGGGATTTCTTCCAATTCTGGCTACACTACTTCCTTCCTCCTTTCTTTGGGTCTCAGCTGCCCCTAGTGCCCCACCCTCCTCTGCCTTTCTCTCAGGAAAAAGAGGTGTTCCCGGAGTTTCAGAAGAGCCTGGAGGAGGAGAGGAACTGGCCAGCCTTCTGGGGCCACCTAAGCAGAATCAGCTGCAGCAACAGGGATTTAAGTGAGGCCCACCCATACTTCCTATACTCTCCTGGCCATAAGTTTCACCTGAGGGGCTTGTTCAAATGCAGACTACTAGCCTGTACTCCAGACCTCTGAACCAGAATCTGCAGGTAGGGGATAGGGAAACCTGTTATTCTTATAATGACACAAGTTTGGGAAACACTGAGTTAGACTGCAGGAGGAACTTCCCACTTAGAGAAGATGAGTCTGGAAAGGAAAGGGAGCCTCCTTCTCTGGGGATTTTTGGGTCCTTTAGGGGACTACTTAAAATTCACAGGATTACTTAAGATTCACTTCACCTTGAGTTTTTAAACATGGAATGGAAGAGGGCAGGACAGGCAGGGATCTGGGGTCCCAGTCTACCCACCCTGAGCGTCACCTTCTAGAGTTTTGAATACTGTGTAAGAGTAAGATTTTACTTTACAAACAAACTTCTACAGATGAAAAAAATCTGAAAAGCCAGGCTCTAGACTATCTAGGCCCTGATCCTAGGACACAGGAGACCCCAGGGGTTCAGCACTGAGTGAGGGATTCTTTCTGGTCTGCCCTAAATCCCTGCTGCTGTGGTTGCTATTTCAATCCATTCCCTCTGGTTGTGTACTCAGAAGAGGGAGAACAAGAGGTCACCTCCTCAACTGAGACTCCTTGAGGGTAGGAGGAGCATTTAGAAAGGAAAGAGGAGAGAGAGTGAGGCCTTTTGGCCCACTGCCTGAGTTCTAGTCCTCTGGCCTGCTTTCTAGCCCAGGGGTCTGGCTGAGCACTGAATCTGGGGCACAAGGTTTCAACCCAACTCCATCAGGGTGCCTCAAGCTCCCACCCACGCAAGAAGGCTGAGTCTGACAGAGTGGGGTGCCTCCCTCTTGGGGGGACTCTGGCTGAGCCCCCAATGACTCCTGAGATTTGAGAGCCTAAGTGCTTCACCTGAGGACCAGTCTACACCAGCCCCAAAGCCAGGGCTGTGGACAAATCATGGACCTCTCAGGGGACCCCTGAGCTACCCTCCAACTTCCAGCAGCTGCCTGGGGCTGGCTCCAGCCCTACCTGTCCTGCCATGTCCTCTTGCAGCTGGGAGGAGGATGGAGGTTCTGCCAACACTGGGCTCTGGGCCGTGTCCTCAGCATCCGGGCGGGGGGGCCAAGCCAACCAGGGGTGGGAGACAAGAGGCAGCATTGAGCTCCACTCTGGGCAGGGGGCCCAGAGTCCCTGCCCAGGCTGAGGGCCAGCTGAGCCCAGAAATAACTGAGCCAGGACCCCGTCTCTTGCTGAGCCCAGGGGAGGGGTACCTAGAGGGGAGGCCTCAAGGCAGAGGTGTGAAACAATGCCCCAAGCCCTCACTCTGAAACCACCCTGCGCCCTAGGACTTATCACTGCCCTCTCTGGCCTTTGTGAACCTGTCTGCAGAATGGGGACATCAGCTCCCCTTTCCTCCCCCAGAGCTAGTGAGAGGACTGAGATCCAAGGAAGAACAAACTCACTACAGATGTCAAGGATAAAAGGCAGCTATGGTCCACTCTTTCCACCACAACATTTTACAAACAGAGACAGACATGGAACCAGGAAAGGCTTTTCCTGAGGTCACCCAGTGAGTAGCTGCCTCTAGAATCCAGGAGTAGCCTCCCTCTGCTGCTGGATGAGCATGCCAGGCCCTTCCACAAGGTCAAAGACCCAAATCCTCCACCAGGAGAATCTGCCCAAAGCAGTGGCCCTGTTCCCCTCAGCCCTGGTGGCAAGAATAGGGTGGGGAGGCATGCAGCTAGGCCACTGGGCACCCATCCCAATGGGACCCCTGCAAATGACAAGCTGGTGGTGCCCAATATCCCCTACACCCTCTTAAGACCTGAGCCAGGCCCTTCTCCAGGCAGGGGCTCCCACCACCCACTATCCTTGGGATGACCTTGGGCTCAGCAGCCTCTTTTACAACACTAGCTGAGATGGAGACAACAGTGATAGTGGAACCCTGGCTCAGCCAGGGCTGAGCGCCAAACTGGGCACTTTCTGGGTCTCAGCCGCTCTGAGACAGCCCCTGTCCCCCTCCTCACTCTCCCTATGGCAGCTGGAGTGAGCTGTGAAAACACGCATTACATCACACCCCTCCCTCACTCATAACCCTCCAACAGCTCCCATTGCCCTTAGAACAGAGTCTGGTCTCCCCTGCATGGCCTAAAAAGGCCCTGCCTGAGCTGGTTCTGTGCTCTCTCCCATCCTCCACCTCATCAGCCACATTGACCTTCTTTCTGCCACCCGAGCTCATTCCCACCTCAGGGCCTTTGCACCAGCTGTACCCTTGGCCTGAAATATTCTTCCCACAGATCCTTAAATGACTACCTCCTCTGTCATTCAGAGCTCAATCCTGCCCCCTGAGAAGGCTCTTTCTGACTACCCAGCACTCTCCATCACATGTGGGCATCATAGCACTTAGCAGAGCTGAAGCTCCCCTTTTCTATTTATTTTTTATTTGTTTACTTATTTACTGCCCATCTCCCCACCAGGATGTAAGTTCATTGAGAGTGTGGACTATGTCCATCACGTCCACTGCTGTCTTCCCAGCACCTAGCACAATGCCTAACACACACTAGGCGCTTTTTAAATATTTGTTGAATGAATGACTTAGAGATTATGTTCATCCTCATTTTACCAATTAGGAGGCAGAGGCTCAGAAAGGTTGAGGAATATGTTCAGGGTCACATAGCTGGAAAGCGGCAAGGCTGGGATTCTGCTTGGAACAATGTTGGACCATCCTAAGGATAATCTCTTATAGTGCCTTCCATGTTGGCTTTCAAGCCTGAGGACAGGGCTGGGAGTGGAAACCCAGCAGGGTGAGCAACGGGGGCCGGCATGCTCTGTAAGACAGAGGGCAAAGGGCATGAGTGCAGGCACCTGTGTGCACGTCTATGAGCAAGCATGCAGTGCAGGCGCTTGTGGGCACACACACATGCACACACACCACACTCAGACACACACACTCTTGAGGCAGCCCCTCTGGGTGGTGTGGTGGGGTGAGGAGCCTACAGGCCGAAGGGCCAGGATCAGGGCAGTTAGACCTGTGCCGGGGGCAACCGAGGTCAGAACCCTCCTACCTTGGGAGAAGCTGGGGCTAGGGAAGGGATGACCCCAAGATTCAGTTGAGGTAAGGGTGGGGAAGACAAGCATCCACATTGACTACAGCCATACACAGTGACATCAGGGGGCTGATGTGGATGGGCCACATGGTGGAAATGGGGGTATAGGAGGCAGATCTGGGTGGGTGCCCAAGATGCTCAGCACTACCCAGGATAGGCAGAATCAGGGAGCTTGTGGGATGTCCAAGGAGGTGCTGGGACCAGAGAAACCTGTTCTAGAATGTCAGTGTGGAGGCAAGGCTGAGCGAGCAGGGCTGGGAGCCAGAACACTTGGGTTTTGCCTCCAATGTGCTAGGGGGTCTTGGGCAAATGAAGGCTCTCTCTGGCCTCATTTTCCCCATGTGCATCACAGGTCCTAACCATTCCCAGGTCTTGGACCTCTTTGAGAATCTGATGGATCGTGGACACTACCCCGGACAGACCCTCGCACATGGGCACATTTCAAGTATATTTGAGGAGGCTCATGGGCCCGCCCATAGGCCCTGGGTTTGATCCCCAACCTGGAAAATCCCCAAGGACCTTCCACCTCTGACTTCAGACACTCAGAGAGAGCTCCTTAAGGGACTGGGCCACATCTGTCCAGTAACTGCACTCTCCAGTGCCCAGCACAGGGCCTGCACCCAGTAGGTGCTTAGTAGATGTTTGTCAAATGTTGTCCAAATGAGACACCTGAAAGGAGGCAGAGAAACACAAAGGGAAACACATGCCTCCTCTTACATCCGCGTGTTTGGGGAATGAGGAATATCCCCATCCCACAGGCCCCTGGTCAGGGCTGCCTAGAGCCCAGTCTTCAAGGACTCTGCCCCCGTAGCACTGAGCAATCCCTTCCCAGAAATGACCATCAGAATCTAAATCAGAAGGGGCTCCAGGAGGAAACATAATCAAATTCTGTTCAAACCACAGTACCCAGGATGCTAACCCTGCACCCCCAGCCCCTTCTTGCCCCCACTTATCTGTGTCTGTGCCCTTTAGAGCAGTTAGCAAAGGTGGCTTGGGAAAAGAAACTGAACACATTTCATTCTCAGATCTATTCTGTGCTCTACTAACATGACTGTCCTTCCCCAAAATTCCTACTGCACTAACTGGCTGTCCAGCTCACCTAGATTCTGGCACATAGGCTAGGATCTTCCTACACGCATGCTCACATACACATGCATGAACACACCAGTGCACACACATGGACAATTAAACAAGATCAATGAAAAGGGCTGGCATGCTGACCCTGACCAGCTATGCCCCTTATTCATGGCACCCAGGCCAGCCCAGGACTAGGCACTTGAGGGCTCCACAGAGACCTGCTGGGCCACTGACAGCACGGACAGCAGGGAGTTGACTGGTAGACCCCTCAGTCAGGTTCCCAGATTCCACAGCTCCCCATGCTCATTCCAGCCTCTGTCAGCCAAGAGACCTAGAGTTCAGGACCTTCCTGTCATCCCAGAGCTCTGCAGCCCTCTCTAGGCCCAGGTTAGCCTGGGCATGTGCCTCATCAATGTCCCAACTGCCAAGGACATGGTGGTGTCCAAGATAACATGAAAGGGAAGGGATGTCCACCCAGAAGCCTTGGGAACTCCCCACCCCCACACCCCAAAGTGGCCCTAAACTTTCCTAACCCATTTGGTCTTCCCAGCTTGGACCACCTTGTGCAGCAACAAGTGCCTCAGATAGGCAGTCCAGGACAGTGGGTCAGTGTTTGAAATGAGAAGTCAGAGATATCTCACAGGCTATGAGACTTCAGGAAATTTGCCCCACCTCTCTAAGCCTCAGTGTCCTCCTGAGTAAAATGAGGTGCCAAACAGCACACGGTGGTTAAGAGATGGGCTACTAACCAAAAGTTCAGCTATTCGAATCCACCAGCCCTCCTTGGAAATGCTACAGGCAATCCTACTCTGTCCTATAGGGTCGCTATGAGTCAGAATCGGCTCAACGGCAAGGGGTTAACAGCACCTTAAAGGTCAATATCCTAGGCATTAGTGAGCTGAAATGGACTGGTATTGGCAACTTTGAGTAGGACAACCATATGGTCTACTATGCCGGGAATAACAAATTAAAGAGAAATGGTATCGCAGTCATAGTCACAAAGAACATTGCAAGATCTATCCTGAAGTACAATACTGTCAGTGATAGAATAATACCTATATGCCTACAAGGAAGACCAGTTAATACGACTATTATTCAAATTCACATACCAACCACTAACGCTAAAGATGAAGAAATTGAAGATTTTTACCAACTTCTGCAGTCTGAAATTGATCAAACATGCAATAAAAATGCACTGATAATTACTAGCGATTGGAATGGGAAACTTGGAAATGAAGGCAGATCGGTAGTTGGAAAATATGGCCTTGGTGATAGAAACCATGCTGGAGATCGAATGATAGAATTTTGCAAGATCAACGACTTCTTCACTGCAATAACTTTTTCAACAGCATAAATGGTGACTATGCACATGGACCTCACCAGATAGAATACAAAAAAAAATCAAATTGACTACCTTTGTGGAAAGAGACAATGGAGAAGCTCAGTATCATCAGTCAGAACAATGCCAGGGGTCGACGGCAGAACGGACAATCATTTGCTCATATGCAGTTCAAGCTGAAGCTGAAGAAAATTAAAACAAGTCCACCAGAGCCAAAATACAACCTTGAGTATATTCCCACCTGAATTTACAGACCATCTAAAGAATAGATTTGATGCATTGGACACTAATGACCAAAGACCACACTAATTGTGGGATGATAACAAGGACATCACACATAAAGAAAGCAAAAGTCATTAAAAAGACAGGAAAGAAAGAAAAGACCAAAATGGATGTCAGAAGAGACTCCGACACTTGCTCTTGAATGCAGAGTAACTAAAGAGAATGGAAGAAATGATGAAGTAAAAGAGCTGAACAGAAGAATTCAAGGGGTGGCTCCAGAAGACAAAGTCAAGTATTATAATGAAATGTGCAAAGACCCAGAGTGAGAAAACCAAAAGGGAAGAACATGCCCAGCATGTCTCAAGGTGAAAGAACTGAAGAAAAAAATTTAAGCCTCGAGTTGCAATATTGAAGGATTCTATGGG
The DNA here is from genome assembly GCF_024166365.1 of Elephas maximus indicus. Classification (NCBI taxonomy): domain Eukaryota; kingdom Metazoa; phylum Chordata; class Mammalia; order Proboscidea; family Elephantidae; genus Elephas; species Elephas maximus. The sequence continues at coordinate 152,942,109 of NC_064820.1, read as the reverse complement.
CAAAATATTGAACAACACAAGAAGCATTAAAAGAAGATGGAAGGAATACACAAAGTCACTGTACCAAAAAGAATTGGTCTGTGTTCAACCATTTCAGGAGGTAGCATATGATCAAGAGCCGATGGTACTGAGGGAAGAAGTCAAAGCTGCACTGAAGGCATTGGTGAAAAACAAGGCTCCAGGAATTGGCAGAATCCCAACTGAGATGTTTCAACAAATGAGTGCAACGCTGGAGGTACTCACTCGTCTATGCCAAGAAATTTGGAAGACAGCTTCCTGGCCAACCAACAGGAAGAGATGATATCCATATTTGTGCCCATTCCCAAAGAATGCAAAAATTATCAAACAATATCATTGATATCACACATAAGTAAAGTTTTGCTGAAGATGATTTAAAAAAGCAGTACATCAACAGGAAACTACCAGAAATTCATGTTGGATTCAGAAGAGAATGTGAAATGAGGGATATCATGGCTGATATCAGATGTATCATGGCTGATATCAGATGTATCTTGGCTGAAAAGAGAGAGTACCAGAAAGATGTTTGCCTGTGTTTTATTGACTATTGAAAAGCATTCCACTGTGTGGATTGTAAGAAATTATGGATGGCATTGCCAAGAGTAGGAATTCCAGAACACTTAATTGTGCTCATGAGGAACCTGTACATAGACCAAGAGGCGTCATTCGAACACAACAAGGGGTATTTCATGGTTTAAAATCAGGAAAGGTGTGCACCAGGAGTTTATTCTTTCACCATACTTATTCAATCTGTATGCTGAGCAAATAATCCAAGAACCTGGACTATATTAAGAAGAACACAGCATTAGAATTGGAGGAAGACTCATTAACAACCTTACTTGCTGAAAGTGAAGAGGACTTACAGCACTTACTGATGAAGATCAAAGACCACAGCCTTCAGTATGGATTACATCTCAACATAAAGAAAACAAAAATCCTCACAACTGGACCAATAAGCAACATCGTGCTAAATGCGGAAAAGATTGAAGCTGTCAAGAATTTCATTTTATTTGGATCCACAATCAATGCCCATGGAAGCAGCAGTCAAGAAATCAAACAACATATTGCATTGTGCAAATCTGCTGCAAAAGGCTTCTTAAAAAGCAAAGAGGTCACTTTGAGGACTAAGGTGCGCCTGACCCAAGCCACAGTATTTTCAATCACCCATATCCATACAAAAGCTGGACAATGAATAAGGGAGACTGAAGATGCAATGACACCTTTCAATTATGGTGTTGGTGAAGAATATTTAATATACTATGGACTGCCAGAAGAACAAACAAGTCTGTCTTGGAAGAAACACAACCAGAGTGCTCCTTGGAAGTGAGGATGGCGAGACTTCTCACAAACTTTGTACATGCTATCGGGATGGGCCAGGCCCTGAAGAAGGACGTTGTGCTTGGTAAAGGAGAGGGTCAGCGAAATAGAGGAAGACCCTCAACAAGATGGATTGACACAGTGGTTATGACAATGGGCTCAAACACAGCAAAGATCGTGAGGATGGCATAGGACTGGGCAGTGTTTTGTTCTGTTGTACATAGGGTCGTTATGAGTTGGAACTGACTGGGCAGCACCTAACAACAGCACCTGCCTCACAGGGCTGCTGTGAGGACTAAAGGTGATGGTGTGTATACAGTGCTCAGGTCTGTAGAGGAACCGCTGGCCATCCCCACTGGGGGTGGAATGTGCATGAGAGCAGCCCAGACAGCACAGGACATTCACCAGGTGCCCAGTAGACATTTGTCCTTGGCAGCCTATCAGAGCGAGTTCTGAGGCAGGGATTTCAAAGGCTCAGCCCGATGGTGGAGGCAGGAGAAAGGCTTTTGTGGGGCCAGAAGGATGGATCAGAGAGGGTACCCCACCCTTTCCCAAGATAGGTGAAGACCCTACAATCCCAGTCCCACCAGCACTCCCACCCCAGGCCAGGTTCGTTCCTATCTTTCCACTTCAAGGCACAAAAGCCATGCCAGGTGGGGACAAGGGCCATGGGCCTGGGTCTCTCTTAAAATGCTTCCGTCCCCATCAGAGGGTGCCAATTTGGGGCCATTATGAAGTCCAGCGCCAACCTGCTTCCTCCTCTAGATTTGGCCCCTGGGGAACAGATTTTGCCTTGGGCTGTGGGGTCTGGAAGGCCCTCTTCTTTCTCACTGCTGGGCAGACAGAGGTCCCCAAAGCAGGGTGCACATCTATATTTAATCTGCATGTACCCCACAGCCTGCTGGGACTCTCAGGACCCCCCTGGGCCCAGCTCCGCAAAGGTCATTCCTTAACATCTCCAAGCTTGCTTCTCTCCCCACCCCCTCATTTGCTTACATTTCCATACATCTGCATGCTACTTTGGACAGCCCTTAACACTAATGAAACCTGCAATGTCTGCTGTCAAACCCCAAATCATTTTTGCAGCTGGTGACTCTACCCCCAGCTGACTTCCCTACAGGGTGAACCCTCAGTTACCCAGAACCACAAAGCACTAGGTTGTTTTGGTTAAAGGAGTTCACGGCCACACTGGCCACTGCTTTGTCTTCCTGGGGCTTCAGAGGGTCCCTGGGACTCACTCTTCTTCTTGATCCCACATATGACCCATGGGCCTGCAGGTGGAGAGTTGAATCCAGAGGCTTCAATGGACTGACCAAGCAAAAGTTCTCCCAAGCAGCCCTGCCTCAGTTACAATGCCTGGGTGGGGGCAGACCCATGGGAGCCCATCCACGGGGTGCAATCCCTGAATACTTACCCCAAGTCCAGTTCAATAGCCAAGAGAGATGAAGCAAGGGATTTTCTTCTCCTTTCTCTCTGCCCCAATTTTCACATACCCCATGCTCTCCAGGGCCTCAAATTCTCTACTCACTGACCCCCCCAAAAAAACACCTCTCCCTCTCTACCTCCTCCCCTGTGACGTTCCTCCCCATCCCTCTCCTCCAAGTTCTTTATTAAGTAGCTCCTCTTATCCCCTCCCTTACTGAGTCCTCCCCTTTTTCTCTCTCCCTCGTCTTCTTCTGTCCTCTCCTGTATGCTTTAGGGCTTTGGCAGTGTCTGACAGTGTGGCCTCCTTGATGAAAATACATGCAAATGGGGCTGTTTGAGGAAAAGCGGCATTGGGTACAGTAGGCAGATGTGAAAAGAACAATACCAGGCCATTCTCTGATCACCTCCCTGCCCCACCTTCGAACCACCCCCCACTCTCCCATGGCTGACTGAGGGGCAGACCTGGGCACTGGTAAAAGCCTCACCTCTTGATGGACAGCATACAGGGTGGGAGAGAAAGAGGGGAGTCAAGAATAACACCAAGCTTTGGGGCCTGCGCAACTAGAAGGATGGAATTGCCATTCCTGAGATGGGGAAGACGTGTTTGGGGAGGAAGATTAGGAGCTCAGCTTGGGACATGTTGGGTCTGAGGTGTCAGGCAGACATGAAAGTTGAGATGGTGACTAGGCTCTTGAAGCTCAGAAGAGAGGCCATCTTAGAAAATAAAGGTAGGTTTGGCAGCATAGAGATAGTACTTACAGACACAGGGCTAGATAAGATCAGCTTGGGAGTAAATACAGATGGAGAAGAATTGCAATGCAAATACTGGGCCCTAGGGCACTCCCATATGAAGAGGTGATGGGAGAACAATCAAAGGAGGTTGAGAAGGAGCAACTCGCCAGATAGGAGGAAAAAAGGAAAGCCTGTGTCCTAGAAGTCAAGGAAAGAAATATTTCAAGAAAGAGGGAGAGATTGGATGTGTCAAATGCTGTTGATGAGGACTAAGAATTGGCCATTGGGTGTAGCCACATGGAGGTCATTGGTGACCTTGAGAAGAGAGGTTTCAATGGAGCGAAGGGGGTAAATTGGAGTGGATTAAAGAGAGAGTGGAAGGAGAGGATATGGAGACAATGAGTCTAGACAATCCTTCTGGGGAGTTTTGCTATAAAGAGGAGAAAAATGCATTGGTAGATGACAGGAGAAGTGGGATCAAGAAAGTGAGATTTTAAGATGGGAGAAATAATAACAAGGAATTTGCCAACGTAATGATCCAGTAGAGAGGGGAACTGATTATGCAGGAGAGGCACTTGCTGGAGCAATGTCCTTAAGCGGGTGAGGGGGACAGATCTAGCATGCAGGTAAAGGGGTAGCCTTAGCCAGGATCAGGGACATTCCATCCACAGTGGCAGGAGGAAGGCAGAGCAGTGGACGCAGATGCTGAAAGATGAATATAGCACTGGGAGTCTGAGGAAGTTCTTCTACTCTGATTGTCTCTACTTTCTCAGAGAAGTAGGAAGCCAGGTCATCAGCTGAGAGGGAGGATGGAAGAGGAGGGGCTGGGTGGGGGGTGGAGGATAGAAGAGAAAGTGTGCAATAGTCATCTAGTATGGGGGGAGAGGAAATGAACTCGGAACATGTGGTGTGACTGCTGGGCAGCACTAAGGACCCACCTGAAGTTCATGGTTTTGAACTTAAATTGAGACCATCAGGTAGTAGTTTTTCTCAGCCCCATTCAGCTACACAGGCGCAAACACGGAGCAGGCAGGGGTTGGATTTAATCAGAGTTGGGGTTTTACCAAGCAAGTATGAAAGAGCAAAATGAGGTAAGAGAGTTGGGGGTCTGCAAGGGAGGAATTATCCTGACTTTTAAGGGAGCAGCTGCCTCTGAGGGATTTTGGGCCCTGCTCAAAATCCCTCCCCTGCTGATACTTGAAAGTCCACCCTCCACTCTCTGCAAGGGTTATGCATGGCCTTCTCTCTGACCTCATCTCAAAATGAGCTTCTGAGAGGGTGGCCAACTGTGGCCACCAATATCTAAGGAAACGAGCCTCCTACACGCTCATTCCTCTGACCTGGAAAGTACCTCAGACCTCATACATACAAAATGGAATCTACCATCCTTCCCAAGCCATTTTACCTGAGCTCTTCCTTCTAAATCTCTCCTTACTCCATCCTCTTCTCTCTAGTCCCCCACCACACCTTGGTGTCAGTAAAGCCCCATTACACACAACTCCCAGAGCCTCTGTCCCCATGCACCACACATCAGCCCTGAAGCCAATTCCTGGCATCTTGTGCCTGGACCACGTTATGGCCTCCTGACTGGCCTTGTTTCCACCACACTGGCCCTGCCAATCTCACTCCATGCCCTTCTGAGTGCCTCTTCCAGCACCCAAATCTGCCCTAGCACTCCTCTCTTTAAAACCCTGCAGTGGCTCCCGGAGTCCTTGAGGAGAAAGCTAACTCCTCAGCACACATTCCAAGCCACTTGTGGTGCAAGCCCACCTCCCTGTCTTGCCCCCACCCCATCCCCTCTCGCCTTGCCATGCCCCTCTCTGCTTTCTCTGGGCCTCTCCCACCCATCTGAGGGCACCTGCCCTAAGCTGTGCCTCTCCCCACCCCCACCCCTGAAGTTGTGAGCGCCTTGAAGTCCCCATCAATGCTTGATCTCCGTTCTGCTGGTCTGAAGTAGGGGTTCGGTCAGGTGTGTTGACCTAGTGCAGGGATGACCAGGGGTAGATGAAATTTCTGGAAGAAGGGAAGGGGGCAGAAAAGGATGAAAACAAAGGGACCCTTTAGCCAGGTGATCTAACTTTGCACTACCTATTAGAGGGACAAGCTAATAGCATGTGCCTCACGATGTGATGCACTGAGAAGGATACAACATCTCCTATGCGATATTCTTGCTGAAAAACGTTTAACCTGAATCTAGTCGTAAGGAAGCAATCAAACAAACCCAGAATTTGGGACATTCTACAAGGGGAGTAGCCTGGGCTCTTTAAAAGTGACAATATCATAAAAGACTTCAGAAAAAAAGGAGGGCAGGATTGTTCCAGATTAAAGGAAACTAGAGAGACATACTAACTAAATGCAATGTATAATCCTTGATCAAAAAAAATTGTTAAATCTATAAAGGACATTACTAGGACAACTAAAAAAAAAAACTAGAGACATCTTAATATGGATTATATGTTAGATTAAATTATATTTATGTAAAAATTCTTGGATACAATAATTGATTGTCATTATGGAGAAAAATATTTTTGTCTCAGAAAATTTATGCTGAAGTATGTAGGGGTTGTTATCATGTCTGCAATTTATTTTCAAAAGGTTCAGAGAAAGAAACAAACGCGGCAAAATGTTCACAATTAGCAAATATAGGTATCTTGATAAAGGGTATTTGGATGGGTGTTGACTGTACTACTAGGTTTGACAAGATAAAAAAGTCAGATGGGGGGGATGAAGGGAGTGCAAGGAGACACTCCAAAGAGGGGAGCTCAGGGCTGGGCTTGCCAGGCCAGAAGTTAGGGGAGAGGACATCCTCTGTCCGGTTCAGTCCACAAACACTTAGCAAGCTGGGCCTTGGGTCTGCCCCGGGCTGGATGCTGGAGTCACCCTGAGGCAAAGCGGGCAATGCCTTTGAGAGGCTCACCATCTAAAGGAAGCCAGCTCACCTGTGAGCAGACCTGCTTAGGGAGGCAAACATTTGGAAGGAAATGGCCGGCCCTGAAGAGCAGCCGCTGGTTAGAACACAGGCCCTGCCCCACCTCTGCCTGAGCTTTGGCAAGGAGCCAGGTCTGGCCCCAGGCCCACTCACCCCCAAACACCCCTCCAGGGGCGACAGCCTGAGTGTATCCTCCCATGTGAGGAGCCAGGCTAAATATGGAGTCCCAGACATAAGATGCCTCTCAAAACAGATTTTCCTGGAAAAGACCATCTGGCATGGAGGTCTAGATCTTCGTCTGCCTCGAAAGGCAATGCCGACGTCCGGAATGGGAATGTCTGTAATCCCACCTCTCTAGGAGACCCCAGCTGAATGTCTGTTTTCTGTCAAGTTTCCCCCCCCACCCCTTCCCCAGATGAAGAGGTGGTCAATCCCACCTCCCTGCTAGCTTGCATCTCCAAGGAAGAAAACAATGAGGTTAGGGACATAGGTCTGAGCATCAGACAGTTCCGCCAAGGTGCAAATCCTGTTGCTTACTGACCAGGTGACTTTAAGTAAGCCACTTTTCCCTGAGCCTCAGTAACTTTCTCCACAAAATGGGAATAATGGTAGCGCCTCCCTCATAAGGCTGTTGTGTGTATTAGAGTGTTTTGTGCAGTAGTGGTGCTTGACATACGGAAGCTGGGGAGGTGACATCCCCCAGCTCCTTTCTCTCTCAGTCCTGTCAAGAGCAGGGAGTCTCTCCTTCCAGCTAACTTTGTTCTCTCCCTTCAAGAAAGGCCCTGGGAAGTACTGTGGGTTAGGTCTGTTGGGGGAGTGCATACCCCATAGCTGTCAGATCAGGACAAGCAGCAGGATGTAGACAGACCACTCAGTCTGGCACAGGGCACCCTGGGGCTGCAGGGTGTAAATCACCCAAGCATTGAGACTTCTGCCCCTGCGAGAGACACCATCGGTGGAGTCCTTCCAAGGACACCCCAAGCAAGCGTGTCTACCTTTAGTTGAGCCACCACCCACCTATCACCCCAACATGGGGGAGTCCTCTGGGGGTTAAGGCCAGATTCTCAGGGGCTGCTGTGTTTCCACCAGGACTAAACTTTGCAGTAACCTCACTCAAAAGCCACCATCTCCCACCATATGCTGGGGGAAAGAGGCAGATCCTGGGAAGGCAGGTCTCTCCTCCAGAGATGTGAAGTGGACAGGAGAGGGCAGCAGGCCCATTTAACTGACTCAAGAATCCCAGTTACCAGGACTTGGAGCTTCCCTGGGAGGTGGGGTTCCTAACCTTTGGGGGAAAGAGGAGGAGTGACCGTAGCTGCCCAGGGCCAGATGTTAGGTTGGGCGAAGCCCCAGTGCCTCTTACCCACTATTCCTCAGGTTGCCTAAGTGCACCCCCCTCCCACTTTGCAGCTCTTGTCTCCAAAGTCTGGAAGAAGGGACTGGAACCCAGGAAACCCCAAATGCCTCTCCCCAGGCCCAGGCTGCCCATCTGTCCTAAGAAGCCCTGAGCCTCTCCATGCCTCCCACCTCCCACCTATCAGGCTCAGCCTGCCTTATCCTGAACCTGCCAAGGATCTCTTCCATTGTGGCCAGTGCCTCTGTACCTACTTCTCACCCAGAGCCCCCCAAGGTGGCCCCAAGACAAAGAGGTGGGCATGGGGCAGGGACCCTGGGCCTGTGCAGAGACAATGCCCCCAGCTCTGCCTTGAGGTGCTCCAGATCCTCCAGGGACAGCAGGGGTCTCAATACCTCCTTCTAGAATGGGGCTGGTTGGGCGGGGTGGTCCCCACATCCGGACTCCCTGCCCTACCCCAGCCCCAGCATCCCGTTCCAAGTACCCCTTCTCCGCTGATGCCACGGCCATTATGTGCCTCCTCGGCCATGCCCGCTGCCTGCCACGCCCCCACGCAAGCCCCTGTTCTGCCGGCTGAGCCGGGGAGGCCTGGTTGCCAAGCCAGGCTGTCAAAGTTGGGAAACTGGAAACAGAAATAAATCCTCAAAGCTGTTCCCTTGTGAAGGTGGTTGCCGGCAGGCCCCGGCACAAGACGCCCCGAGTCCCCGGCCAACAAACTGCCGCTGGCACCCCATCAACGAACACATGCACAGTCAGATTATACAAAAGGCGGAACCAGGAGGCAGAGCCCCTGGGACGATTGGGCCGGCCGGCCCTGACCCTCCCCGCAGGCCGGGGTGGAGCTCTAGAGGCGCCCCCACTCCCCGGCCCAGACCCGGCCATCCCCGGGCTTCCTCTTTCTGCCCCATCTCCATGACAACCGTATCCTTCGGTTGCTCCGAGCCGCCACGGAATTGATCACTAAATGTAGCTTTGTTAGCAGACCCGGCGGGCGCCGAGGGCGGAGGGCGGTGCCCGCCACCCAGCACGCGCCCCCAGCCCAGCACACCCTCGGCCCCCAGCCCCTCCGGGAGGGGCGGGTCCCAGAGCACGCGGGCCCTGGGGACAAGGTGGCCCGCGGCCCCACTCACCGCTGCGGGTCCCAGCCTCTCGGTCCAGCCTCTCACGGCGGGGCCATGCAGAGGCCGCCGCTGGACTGGCCGTCCCGCTCCGCCGCCGCCTGTCGGGGCTCCGGCGCCCGCTTCGGTCCCTTCAGGTGTCGGAGCCGCGGCAGTGGAGCAGCTGAGCAGAGAAGGGGGACGGACAGCTGGAGGGAGAGAAGGAAGAGAAGGAGGGAGGGAGGGAGGGAGGGAGGAGCGGGAAGGGCGGGGAAGGGCGGGGGGACTGCGGGCGGGCGGGCGGCGGGAGCGGAGCCGGGGGGCGACAGCGGCTACCCAGCCCGGCCCGCCGGCCGCGCCTCCGCACCTGGCGCTCAACTCTGTGCCTTAACCCGGCCGCGGAGGGCGCAGTCCACCCCCGTCCCGCGCCGCCCCTCGCCGGGCCCTTTAAGAACGTGGGGGAGGGGAGCGCCGCGAGGTTCCGCCCCCTCCAGCCCGGCCCGGCCCCACTGCTTTCGAACCCCCGGCCGGGCCAACCACCGCCCGCTCGGCAGAGCTCTCCGGCCCCTGACCCTGAGCCTTCACGACCCTCTCAGCCCTCCTCCAAGTGAAGTGGAAAATAGGGGGCCAGGTCTTTGCCTTGCGCCCGCGGTCTGTTCTCTGTGCCCCGTTCTCTCAACTGACTCTGTACCCTCCACCCCTTGCTTCCCCACCCCTGCCCGGGGGAGACCAGGACAGGGGAGGAACCGGGAAGGGGGAAGGGGCGAGGTGGAGGATCTCAGAGAGAGGGTAACAGCCCTTGAGACTAAGGAGACTGATAGAGGAACTGACAGACCCGGAGTATGGGGTGAGAAGGGAGGCTCCCGACATAGATAGAAGAGGGGACATAGATGGAAGGGGGGACATAGATGGAAGGGGGGACATAGATGGAAGTGGGCCAGAAGAGAGAGGAGAGGGACAAAGCAGAGAGATCCCAAGGGAGGGAGGAGATGAGGAATGGGTCCCACTGAGGAGGCCAAGTCCCAGCGCCAGATGAGGGGGAGACCACCCTAGGCAGAGGGATGTAGGGGATTCTAGGCTGCAGAAACCACTCAAGGGGCCTGCCCCACAGCCCCTTCCCGATGGAAGTCACAACCTTGAAGTCCTCCCCCTACCCTCCCTACTCCAGGACCCTAGATCCAAAGAAAGGTGCCAGGACCATACTTGAGCTAGACATCAAGAAGAATTTCCTGGCTGTAAAGTTCCTGCAGGGCAAGATCCCACCTCTCAGAGAGGTAATAAATGAATCCCACCCCTAGCGATCTAGGAAGGAAGTGGTATACCCTGGGCTGAGGGGAGGAGGGAAGGGCTAGCAGGCCTGGTCCAAAGGGAGAAGAAAAATCAGGTTAGAGTCAGGTTCTGCCAAGGAGGCTATTTTCACCTACCATTTGCCACTCTAGCTCCTAGAGGCTGCTCGCCACACCCAGTTCCTTCCCAACTCTGGACCTTTGCAGGTATTCCACCCTCTGCTTGGCCAGGTGATCTTGCTGTGCTCAGTGAACTCCTATTCAACCCTCAAATCCCTGTTCAAATGCCCCTTCCTGCATGAACCCTTTCCTGACCTTCTTTCCAGCCACGCATCCACCCACCACCACCACTACCCTCTCCCCACCCCCCACACAGGCAGTTGGAAGCTCTCTTCTTAGGGAGCAGAGGGTAAGGGAAAAGAAAGGATTTACTGACCTATGAGGGATATATGAGCTGTGCAGGGAGAGACAGTAATTGGAGGAGAAGAACTATGATTACTCTCCTTTCCCTTCAAGGAGACTGGTGAAGCTGGTTTCATCAACCATGGTGCCATATCTGCTATTAAGTGTGCATCTACCATTTGCCAGACTCCACACTAAGTGTTTTCCATTTGTTGTTTTTCACCACCAAAACCACTCTACAAAGGGTAAGACAGACAGTATACAATACTAGGGAAGTCAGCACAACTTGACCAAGGCAAAGTCATAGAAGCTTCACAGACACATCCAAACTCCTTGAGGGACTGAGTTACTAGGCTGAGGGCTGGGGACCATGGTCTTGGGGGACATCTAGCTCAATTGGCATAACCTAGTTTATAAAGAAAATATTCTATGTCCTACTTTGATGAGTAGTGTCTGGGTCTTAAAAGCCTATGAGTGGCCATCTAATATTTATCTACAGGTCCCATCCTGGCTGGAGCAGAGGAGAATGAAGAAAATCAAAGACAGGGGAAAGATTAGTCCAAAGGACAAATGGAGCACAACTACCACAGCCTCCTCCAGACTGAACCCAGAAGAACTAGATGGTGCCCAGTTACCACCACTGACTGCTCTGACAGGGATCACAATAGAGGGTCCCAGACAGAACGGGAGAAAAATGTAGAACAAAATTGAAATTCACCCAAAAAGAAAATACCTGACTAACTGGTCTGACAGAGACTAGAGAAACCCTGAGAGTATAGCCCTCACACACCCTTTTTACTCAATACAGGAGTTACTCCTGTGGTTCACCTTTCAGCCAAAGGTCTATAGGGCAAACAACACATGTAGCTCAATCATGCATACAAGACTAAATGGGCACACCAGCCGCAAAGCAAAGACAAGAAGGCAGGAAGGGACAGGAAAACTGGATGAATGGATGAATGGAAATAGGGAACCCGGGGTGGAAAAGGGGAGAGTGTTGACACATCACAAGGTTGGCAACAAATGCCACAAAACACTTTGTGTATTAATTGTTTAATGTGAAACTGATTTGCTCTCTAAACTTTCACCTAAAGCACAGTAAAAAAAATTTAAAAAAAAAAAAAACACGCTACAGAGTAAGCACTCTAATTATGTCCATTTTACAGATGAGAAAGCCAAAGCCCCAAGAGCACAAGCCGTTTGCTCAAGGTCCCAGGAAGGCAAAACCTATGGACACAGCCAGCCTGTCAAGAGGGCACCGGGGCCACAACCCCTCACTTTTCATCAAACCCTAAGACGTTCCCACAGAGCCCAGAAGCAAGGAAGCCTCTCTATATGCAGGTGCCCAGGATCTTCTTAAAGGCTGACAGGCACGGAATGGGCTTGACTTCAATGCTGTCCCTTCTGCCCTCCGCTACCTGTAGGTGGGAGTGGGCCTACCAGAGCCTCTGCCATGGACTCTACCTGCCTTCCGGCCTCCTTCTCTTCTTCAGCCTGAGCAGGGCGGAGGCATCCAGGGAGGGGAAGAGGCCAGAATTTGGAATCTTCGAGCTGGAGGAACTCATTTTCATCCTGCATTCTGAGGACCATCCCTGGACCCAGAGGAGGCTTGGCTCAGCCAGCACCTAAAACATTCAATTCTCCCGTCTTCCGGCTGGGATACTGAGGCCTGGGGAGGGGACACTGGCTGGAGAGGGCTTCCCCAGAGCAATCCCAAAGTGCTCTCTGAACACCTGCTGTGTGCCAGCCCTGTGCCAACCTGCCCCTGCCCTGAGCACCCCCGCCAAGATAAAGGCCCCTGCCCACCTGCCCAGCATCCTCTTCTGACATTTCCCGTCTCAAATTTTATAGTCTAAGATCCCTCCCAGCCTCACACACCTTCAGCCATGTCTCACAGCCTCACCTTTGCTTCTGCTGGTTCCCGGCCAGGCATGCTTTCCCCTTCACCCACCCCCATTTGACTAATTCCTTTTGATCCAGTGCCCCCTCCGGCTACTGTCCCATTTCTGTTTCCCCATTACAGCAAAGCTCCTTGAAAAAGCTGTCCATACTCATTGTCTCCAGTTCTTCTCCCATTCTCTCTTGAACACACACCGACCCAGCTCTCACCTCCATACCCCACGCCCAACACACACACACACACACACACACACACACACACACACGCTCCACTAACACCACTCATCAAGGCCACCAATATAGCTATGCTGGAGCTGCCCTTTGGACATTCTGGTGGAGACTTCAGGTCAGTGTTTGAATATCTGGCTCTGACTCAGAGGAAAGGTCTGCCCTGGAGAATTGTATACTGAGAATCATCAGTGTTTAGATGGGCTTTGAAGCTGGGGTGGGATGGAAAAGGCTGAGTACAGGTGTGCAGGTTGGGCACTGCACAAGAGTACTTGGGGTCCACGAGGCATGGAGAGGGAGCTGAAATGCAGCCTATACTCCTGTCTCCATGCTGCAGCTACCAGGGGGATAGGTGTCTTTTCCTTTACACAGAGGCGCTTGCCTGCCTGCTGCTCACCTGTGTGCCTACACAGCCCGGTCCATCTGGAGAGCCACCTCTTTCTGATATTGGTACAAAGGCACTAGGTAGACACACAGTGACCTGGTACCCAGTGACTGCCATGACAACAAATGCAAAAGTCCCTTCACAGGCCTCGTCTTAACTTCATGGCAGCATTTGACTCAGCTCATCACCCCCTCCTCCTTGAAACACTTTCTTTCCTGGACTTCCAGGATGCCTCATTGCCATGGTTTCCTCCTGTCTCCCTGGGTGCCTTCTCATCCTACCTTGCTGGATCCTCCTCCTCTCCTTGGCCTCCCAGTGCCTGCGCACCCCAGAGTTCAGTGCTTGGTCCTCTTCTCCTCACTCTGGCTTCTCCATCCCACCCTGGCTTCCAATCCCATCTAAACAGTGACAATTCTCAGTGTATGATTCTCCAGGCCAGGCCTGACGTCTCCATCAGGATGTCCAAAGGGCGGCTCAGGCTGGATCCAACCAAACCCGACCTGCTCATCTTCATCTCAGTAAAAGTCACCACCATCCTTCCAGCAGCTCAGGCCAAAAACCTGGGATTCACCCTTGACGTCTCTCTTCCTCTCATACCCCACGCCCAATCCCTTGACAAATCCTATCAGATTTACCTTCAAAACGTGTCCCAAATTGGCCACTTCTCACCAGCTCCACTGACACCACCCTAGCTCAGGCCACCGTCATCTCTCACCTGGGTTATTGCCGTAGCCTCCTAACCAGTCTCCAGCTTCCACTCTTGCCCCACTATTGACATTCCCAACACAGCAGCCAGAGGGATGCTGCTAAATGTAAGTCAGACAATGTCACTCCTCTACTCAAAATCCTCTAATAGTTCCCATTCACTCAGAGTCACAGCCAAGCCTTTACAAGGGCCTCAAGCCCTGGCACGATCTGGCCCCTGCGACCTCTCTGACCTCATTCCCTTCAAGCCACACTGGCCTCCTCACTGTTCCTCTAAAGCACCAGGCATGCTCACCTCAGGGCCTTTGCACTTGCTGTTCCCTCAGCCTGAACACTCCTCCCCCAGGTATCTGCATGGCTCACGTCTTGCCTCCTTCAGCTCTCTGCTCGATGTCCTCTTCCCTGACCACTCTATTTAAAATACTACCCCTCCCACCCCCACATCCCGCATCTTGCCTGCTTTCTTCTCCCCACAGCACACATTTGTATACTACATGTTTACTTGCCTGTTCTGTTTATGGTCTATCTCCCCACCACCACTACCATCACTAGACCACACACTCCAAGACAGCAGACATTTTGTTCTTTCACTTCTGTATGCCCAGGGCCTGGCACATAGAAGGTGCTCAGTAAGACACTCAGATAATAAACACATTAACAGATAAAGAAAGAAGATAACTACAGATACTAAAAAGTGCTTTGAAACAAAATGAGGTGTGATGGCACAGGCTGGAGGGGTGGGGCTACTTCAGCAAGGTGTAGGGGGGAAGCCCTCTCTGAGGAGGTGCCCCCAGGCTAGGCAGGCACCCCTTGAGGCTCACACAGTGCCTAGGCCTCCCCCATCACAGCACATACCACACTGTGGACTGGGTGCTCTGAGGGCAAGGACCCTTCTCACTCATCTCTGGATCCCCAGCTCCTCGTGAGCCCAGCACCAGCACATAGTAAGCACTCAGGAGGTCATGCGATGAGTGAGAGGCCATGGACAAATCTGCACATGGGCTCGAGGTGGGGAAGCCACACAGTAAGGAGTAAAGTCAGGGAGCCAGAGAAGGCTAGGTGGAATACTTGGAGTCTATGGGTCATGTCTGTGCAAAGGGGACATCCCTACTACTCTCGTGTTAGCTGGGAGGGAAGGGAGAAGGAAAAGCGATTCTCACAGCCCCTGACCATGAGGAGGGTGATTCATACATTCATTAAACAAACATTTACTGAGCACCTACTGTGTGCCAGGCCCTGTGTGAGGGCTGGGGTGTGGGGGGGCAGTGGTACGGCCCACAGTCCCATTCCTCACATAGCTCACAGCCTAGTGGGTGATGATTTTCCAGGGAAAATAATCTTGGAGGAGCTTCCTGGAGCCAGCAGCTGACTGCTTCACCCCATGTTTCACAAGATGAAATCAACTTTTAGGTATGAGTCTTTACTAGTCTCCTTCCTACTACCTCCCTGGACTGTAAACTCCAGAAAGGTCAAGAACTATGCGTCTTCTTGTTGCTGAATCCCCAGCACCTAGTACAGGGCCTGACGCATAGTAGGAGTTCAATAAATATTTGCTGAATGAACAGGTGAGTGAATAAATGAACAGTAGAATATGAGTAGAACTCTGAAGATGGCAGGATTTGGACTTGCAGCCAGAAGGGGAAGGGCAAGTGGGGAGAAGGCACAGCCGGAACAAGCTGAAGTGGGGGAAGGTCACCCCGAGGACAGGAAGGCCATGGACAGGAGGGGAGGGAGACTGGTCAAGCTCTGGGAGCAGCCTCTCTTGCTGCCGCCCCCCCATCCCTTGCCACCACCCCCCACCACCCCTCCCCCCCCCCCCCCCCCCCCGCCTCCGCCAAGAAACAGGGCCAAGAACTTGTCTGGGGCTAGTGGACAAAAGCCCCACAGGGAGTGCCAGGGACTCACAGTGCCCAGAGCCAGGCGGCTGCAGGTCCGGGCCACAGGCAAAGCCTGGCCCAGAGCTTTGTTGTAGGGCCCTTTGTGGGCCTCTGGGATCCTGTCCAGGAGAATGCCGGGAACTGGCCAGGATGGGCACTCTCAAAGTCCAGTTGGCCATTCCAGGCCTGGCTGTTGGGAGGAGTCAGGGGAGTATCCTTTCTGCCCCCCAAATCCTCATCCTTGTCCCAGGGAGTCAAAGCTACTGGGATTACAGTGGTCAGCAGGTCCCATCTGGATTCAAACCTAGAAACCAAGACCCAGAGACAGGTAGAGCGGAGGGGGATGAGGGGTTGAAGAGGGTACTAGCCCTTGGCCTAAGTCCAAGGGAGTGCCAGAGGAGTCGAGGAATGACATTCCCAGGTGCCACAAATAGGAAAGGCTCCTGACTGAGGCAGCCGGACAAGAGTGGGGAAGGCATTTCTGCGGATGCGTCCCTGCTATCAACTTCTACTCATCTTAAACGGGGGCGGGGGGGGGAGGCGCAACTTAGAGATTGTCCCTGGGCGCTCGTTACCCTCACTCCGTCCAGGAAGTGCAGGACTCAGCTGAGGGATGCACAGTTAGGGCTGAGGCTGACGCTCCATCCACCTCACGCCCCTCCCCGCCGCAAGAAGCTCAGCCTAGGGGAGAGGGACAAGCCTTTTTCCAAAGCAAAGGGACACGGAACAAGTCTAATCCTGCCCCGAGAGGCGTGGCCCAGCCGGGAAGGTCCCCAGGAGGGCGAGCTTAGGGCTGGGAGTTGAGCCGCCGGTCGCTGGCCAGGGAAGCTCTCTGTCTCCCTCTTCTGGCAAGATCCAGAATTGTCCCGCCTCAAACAGGCAAGCACGGCCCCGGGTTTTCCGTGAGTGGCAGCTCCTAGCGCTCCTACCGAGAAAGGAAACGAATCAAGGTTATTTGGTTCATCCCTCTGCCTCAGCACCAGGCCTAGCTGCGCCCGAGGTCCAGCCCTAGGCCTTCTGTAATCAGCCTCCGTACCGGAATGCTCGCTGGTTCTGGAAGTCCTTTATCTGATCCAACCTGAGTATATCTTCAACTTTGCCCAGACGTCTCCGAAGGCCACACTCTTCCATAATGCGGATGGGAAACTGAGGCGCCAATGGCTATCACATGCTAACCCAGGCCCTCTCTTCCTTGAGCCAGAGACTGAGAATTGTGGCGAGTGCAGGGACCTCCCCGCACCACAACCGGGAAGACTGGGATCTAACCAGCCCAGGTCGGAGAGGCGGCCCCGCCCAACCTCCCTCCGCGGTTTGAGGAAGAAGTAATTCCAGGAATGGAGCTCTTTTGGAATTGGGGCGCCACCTTCTGGTGTCAACAGGAACTGCAGGCGAATCCCTGACTGAAAGAAAATGTCAATAGCAGTAATAGCACCTGATTTTTAGTAAGAGCTTTCTGTGAGCCATACCCCTACCAAGTTCTTGACATACATTATCTCATTTCATCCTCACAGCAGCCCAGGAATGTGGACATTATTCATGCCATTTTACCTACGAGGACACTGAGGCTCCTTCCCAAATTATCATACTTCATTCACCCATACACTCATTTAACAAATATTTATTGAGCCCCTACATGTACCAAAGGGGCCCTGGTTGCACAGTGGTTAAGAGCTGAGCTGCTAACCAAAAGATCGGCAGTTCGAATCCACCAGCCACTCCTTGGAAACCCTATGGGGCAGTTCTTCTCTGTCTTATAGGGTCACTATGAGTCAGAATCGACTCAATGGCAAGGAGGTAACATGTACCACACACCATTCTAGGTGAACCATATCAGTGAACAAAAGAGACAAAAATCCTTGTCCTCCTGAATCATGCTTTCCAGTGAGAGTAGGAGGAGGGAAGAAATAATAAACAAAATAAGTAAAGTTTATAATATTATTGACAGTGATAAGTACTACAGTAGGAAAATAGAGCAGCATAGGGGGTTATTGGTAGATATTTTGAAAAGGTGAATCTGAGCAAAGACAAGAAAAAGGTGAGGGAATTTGTCATGTAGATATCTGGGGAAGGAGAATCCCAGAGAGAAAGGACAACCAGTGCAAAGGCCTAAGGTGGGAGGCATTTCCCAGCGTGGCCATGGAAGAGTAAGAAGGCCAGTGTGGCTGCAGCAGAGGGAGCAAGGGGAGAGGTAGGAGATGAGGGCAGAGAGGCAGCAGGGGCTAGGTCACGTAGGGTCTTGTAAGGAGTTTGGGATGAGGAGCCACCAAAGCGTTTGGGGGAAAGACCTGACCTGATCTGACTTATATTTTAAAATGATCCCTTGGGCTGTGGGGTTGGGGATAGATTAGAGGAGGCCGGTCTGAAGCTGGGGGAGACCAGTTAGGAGGCTACTGCAGAAATCCAGGGAAAAGGTGACAGTGACTCAGACCAGGATGGTAGCAGTGGAGGTGATAAGAGGTGGTCAGATTCTGGATATCTTTTGAAGGTAAAGCCAATGTGAAGTGTCAATAGATAAGGTGTGGAATGTGAAAGAAAGAGACGAGGCAAGGATGAAGCCAAAGTCTGGGGACTGAACAACAAAAAGGATAGTTACCAGGAACTAAGGCAAGGAGGGGTGGGTTTGAGGAGGAAACACAGTTGCTCATTTTTGGACAAGCTGAGTTTGAGCTTCAATTGGCCGTCCAAATGGAGATGTCAGATAGGCAGCAGACAGGTGGGAAAGGTCTGGCTGAAGATATACATCCAGAAGTCATCAGCACATGAGTAGATGAGGTCACCAAGGAGTGGGAGGTATGTCAGAAGACCAAAGACAGGACCCTGAGGCTCTCTCACATTAACAATGGGGGAGAGGGAGAGGAGAGAAACAAGAAGGGAGACTGAGAAAGTGTGTCCAGAGAGTCAGAGGAAAAGCAGAAGGATGTAAGGTACTAGAAACCAAAAGAAGAAAACGATATCAAGGAGAAGGACTGACCTGTCAAATGCTGCCGATGCATCGAGTAAGTTGAAGACTGAGAACTGGTCGTTGGATTTAGCAACATGGGAGTCACTGAGATTTTGACAAGAGCCATTTTAGTGGAAAGGGGGGCAGGGAGAGAACCTGATTGGAGAGGAATTATGAAATAATAATTAACAAGTGTTTATTAAGAACTTACTATATGCTAGACACAGGGCCAAAACCTAGGGACCATGAATGACCACTGGAATCTCAGATGGGCTCAAACAAGTGCTACCACAGCCCCACCTTCTGGTCCCTTTGTTTCTCAGGCTCCTGAGCTGGTAAATCTGGGGACTGACATGAAATGCTCCTGAGACCAGGATGGAGAGCCACAGCTGATCTCAGTTTCATGGCTTTGTAGCTAATCAAATAATCACTGTCAAAAGATGATTGACCAGTAGAATAAGGTCATAATCCCTGAGGGGGGTGCAAACAGTTAACACGCTCAGCTGCTAAGCAAAAGGTTGGAGGTTGGAGTTCATTCAGAGGTGCCTCAGAAGAAAAGCCTGGTGACCTACTCCAGAAAACCCTGCAGAGCATAGCTCTACTCTGACACGCATGGAGTCGCCATGAGTCAGAACCGACTCAATGGCAGCTGGATTTTTAGAATAAGGTCGGTCCAAAAGGAGATCTTCAAGTCTTTAGAGGCATTCTACCAGGCTCTGTCCTTGCCCTTGGACTTGTCTGGTCCTTAAGTTTTTTGCCAATTTCTTTGTTTGGTTGGTTGGTTGCTTCAACCAATGATTTGGATGAAGACCTAGAGTTATGTCCATTGTGTTTGCAGATGACTGATAGAGGGAGATAACATCAGAAGCCAAAAAGAGGTAACAAAGTGAGTGGTTAAGACCATGATGTCTTGATTCAAATTACCTGGATTCTAATCCCAGCCCTGCCACTTACAAATGGGTCAACCTGGACATATTACTTAACTTCTCTGTGTCTCAATTTCTTCATCTCTAAAATGAGGATAAAGTAGCTCCCTTACAGGATTGTTCTGAAATCTGAATGAGTTAACGCAATGCCTGGGACATGGACCAGCTGGAGGGTTGTCAAAACTAACAAGATGGATTTTAATGAGGACAAATGGAAAGCTGACATTCAGGTTCCAACAAAGCAATCGTCCAAGTTCAGGGTCAGGAAGACCTGGCTGGGCATCCATCCATTAATCTGTCCGTGAGAAACAGCCCAAGGTGTCCAGCTGATTACCAGGGCACCTTCAGCCAGCCCTGTTAATATGACCTTCAGTGATGTTCACTGAGGTATACCATCCTTTACCAAGGAGGGGACAACTCCATTGTGTCCTGAGTTGAGAATTCAGTGGTGGGGTGGTGGGTCTCATAATTCTTAGTGAGAGTGTAAAATGGTACAACCACTTTATGAAAAGGTCGATCAGTTTCTTATAAAACTAAACATATACCTACCCTATGACCCAGTAATTCCACTTCTAGGTATTTACCCAAGGAAATGAAAACATATGTTCTCACAAAGACTTGTACAAGAATGTTCATAGCAGCTTTACTCATAATGGCCCCAAACTGGAAACAGCCCAGGAGTCCATCAAAAGATGAATGGATTAACAAACTGTTGTACATCTATACAGTGGAATTCTACTCAGCAATAAAAAGGAACAAGCTACCGATATATGCAACAGCAAGGATGAATCTCCAAAACGTTATGCTGCATAAAAGAAGCCACATACAAAATGATACATAATACATTCCATTTTTATGAAGTTCTAGAGCAGGCAAGGAAGCATCAAAAGAAGGAATACACAGAGTCACTATACCAAAAAGAATTGGTCCATGTTCAGTCATTTCAGGAGGTAACATATGATCAGGAACCGATGGTACTGAAGGAAGAAGTCCAAGCTGCACTGAAGACATTGGCAAGAAACAAGGCTCCAGGAATTGATGGAATACCAATTGAGATGTTTCCACAAGTGGATACAGCACTGGAAGTGCTAACTTGTCTATGCCAAGAACTTTGGAAGTCAGCTACTTGACCAACCGAATTGAAGAGATCCATATGTATGCCTATTCCCAAGAAAGGTGATCCAACCGAATACGGAAATTACCGAACAATGTCATTAACATCACATGAAAGCAAAATTTTGCTGAAGAACATTCAAAAGCGGCTGCAGCAGTATATTGACTGGGAACTGCCAGAAATTCAAGCCGGATTTAGAAGAGGACGTGGAACCAGGGATATCATTGCTGATGTGCTGATGTCAGATGGATCCTGGCTGAAAGCAGAGAATACCAGAAAGATGTTTACCTGTGTTTTATTGACTGTGTTAAGGCATTTGACAAAAATCCTGGTGGCATAGTAGTTAAGAGCTATAGCTGCTAACCAAAAGGTCAGCAGTTCAAATCCACCAGGGGCTCCCTGGAAACCCTGTGGGGCAGTTCTACTCTGGCCTTTAGGGTTGCTATAAGTCGGAATTTACTATATGGCAACGGGTACTATACAGTATGGTAAGGCATTTGACTGTGTGAATCATAAGAAATTATGGATATCATCACAGAGAATGGGAATTCCAGAACACTTAATTGTGCTCATAAGGAACCTGTAAATGGATCAAGAGGCAGTCATTCAAACCGAACAAGGGGATACTGCATGGTTTAAAGTCAGGAACGGTGTGCATCAGGGTTGTATCCTTTCACCATACCTATTCAATCTGTATGCTGGGCAAATAATCCAAGAAGCTGGACTATATGTAGAAGAACAGGCATCAGGACTGGAGGAAGACTCATTAACGACTCACATTATGCAGATGACACATCCTTGCTTGCTGAAAGTGAAGAGGACTTGAAGCACTTACTGATGAAGATCAAAGACCACAGCCTTCAGTATGGATCATGCCTCAGCATAAAGAAAACAGAAATCCTCACAACTGGACCAATATGCAACATCATGATAAGCGGAGAAAAGATTGAGGTTGTCAAGGATATCATTTTACTTGGATCCACAATCAACACCCATGGAAGCTGCAATCAAGAAATCAAAAGACGCGTTGCATTGGACGAATCTGCTGCAAAGAACCTCTTTAAAGTGCTAAAAAGCAAAGATGTCACCTTGAAGACTAGGGTGCACCTGACTCAAGCCATGGTGTTTTAGATTGCCTCATATGCATGAGAAAGCTGGACAATGAATAAGGAAGATCGAAGAAGAATTGACATCTTTGAATTGTGGTGCTGGCGAAGAATATTGAATATACCATGGACTGCCAAAAGAGTGAACAAATCTGTCTTGGAAGAAGTACAACCAGAATACTCTTTGGAAGCAAGGATGGCAAGACTGTGTCTTACATACTTTGGACATGTTGTCAGGAGGGATCAGTCCCTGCAGGAAGACGTCATGCTTGGTAAAGTAGAGGGTTAGTGAAAAAGAGGAAGACCCTCAATGAGATGGATTGACACAGTGGCTGCAACAATGGGCTCAAGCATAGCAACAGTTATGAGGATGGCACAGGACTGTGCAGTGTTTCGTTCTGTTGTGCATGGGGTCGTTATGAGTCAAAACCGACTTAACAGCACTTAAGAACAACAACAAGAATAGGCAAAACTAAGCTATGGTGGAAAGAAATCAGATTAGTAGTGGGGTAACTAGAAACTTTCTGCAACGACAGAAATATTCTATATCTTCATAAGGGCTTGAGTTACACACGTATATACAGTCATCAAAACTCAACAGATGACAAGATTTGTGCATTTATTGTACATAAATTTTGCCTCAAAAAAAAGAATCAAACAAATACTGAACTGTAGCTAATTCTATGCATATTGAAGTGTTTGCGGAGTGAAGTATACTGTTGTCTGCAACTTACCTTGGAACACATTTTTTAAAAAATCAAAAAATTTAAAAAGATGAATTGATGAGATAAAAGAGGGATGCATAGATAATCATAAAGCAAATATGTTGTTGTTGTTAGCTGCCATCAAGTTGACTCCAACTCATGGTTATCCCATGTATTATAAAACAAAACATTGTCCAGTCCTGCACCATCTTCATGATTGTTGGTCTATTCGAGTCCCTGGTTGCGGCCGTTGTGTCAATCCATCTCATTGAGGGTTTCCCTCACCTTCACTAGTCCTCCTTTTTTTTTTTTAATTTTTTTTTTTGTGTGTGCTTTAAGTGAAAGATTCTAAATCAAGTCAGTCTCTCACACAAAAACCTGTATACACCTTGTTACACACTCCCAATTACTCTCCCCCTAATGAGACAGCCTGCTCTCTCCCTCCACTCTCTCTTTTCGTGTCCATTCTGCCAGCTTCTAACCCCCTCCACCCTCCCATCTCCCCTCCAGGCAGGAGGTGCCAACATAGTCTCAAGTGTCCACCTGATCCAACCCATTGTCCAGTCCAATCCATGTCTGAAGTGTTGGCTTTGGGAATGGATCCTGTCCTGGGGCAACAGAAGGTCTGGGGGCCATGACCACCACGGTCCTTCTAGTCTCAGTGAGACCATTAAGTCTGGTCTTATGAGAATTTGGAGTCTGCATCCCACTGCTCTCCTGCTCCCTCAGGGGCTCTCTGTTGAGTTCCCTGTCAGGGCAGTAATCAGTTGTAGCCAGGCACCCTCTAGTTCTGCTGGTCTCAGGATGATGTAGTCTCTGGTTCATGTGGCTCTTTCTGTCTCTTGGGCTCGTAATTACCTTGTGTCCTTGGTATTCTTCATTCTCCTTTGATCCAGGTGGGTTGAGACCAATTGATGCATCCTAGATGGCTGCTTGACTAGTCCTCCATTTTACCAAAGTAAGTAAGTGGTATTCTCCGACAATATTCTGAGATTCAAAGGGTTTTCACTGGCTAATTTTTGAAAGATTGCCCAGCCTTTCTTCCTAGTCTTACTTTGTCTGGAAGCTCCAACATCATATCAACATGTAAGCCACTACCATACAAAAAACTGACAGACAAGTGGTAGAAAGCAAATATAGAATAATGTAAATTGTAAAAACTGAGTGATGGCTATATGGGTGTTCACTGTAAAATTTGTTCAACTTTTTCTCTGTTTGAAGTTTTAATAAAATGCTAGGAAAAGAAGACAACTGATGGTTCACGTGTGGGAAAATCGGCACATTCACACAGCTGGTAGGAGCAAAAAGTGGTGTCACCTTTAGCAAAGCAATTTGTGAACATGTATCGAAAGCCTTAAAGCCGTGCCTGTCTTCCAACCCAGAAGTACCACTGCTAGAAATTTACCCTAAGGAAATAAAGACAGATGTGGGCAAAGATGTAGCTACAAGGATGTTCACCGTAGCATTGGTTACAACTGCAAAAATCTGCAACCAACTTAAATGTCCTAAAATCGGTCATTGGTTAAAGAAACTGTGGCTTCTTTAAGCACTAGAGTGTTATGCAGACATGAAAATGATGTATCACAAATATTTACCGACATAAAAGACATTCTTATATAGAGAGTTGAGAGGAGAAAGCAGATCTCTGGGGTCACCCTTCCCTTGGATAGAGATCCCACGCCTTGACATAGGCTATTCAATGCACCCACCCATCTCAATCCCTGCAGCTCACTGGGGACCTTAATTGCTCATTGTCATGCTGACTGTTTTCCTGTTTCCATGAAATTCTCCAGTTCTACTGTCTCCTCCTGCATGTACTGTCCTATTCATTCCCCCCTGCGTTATCCCTTGGGGGCCACCCTTACTTCCTTATTTACCCTTATTTCTTCACACCCCAAGTACCCCCAACCAGGGCTCTGCGTGTACACACAACTTGACTGACATTTGGGGCAGGGTAGGGGTGAGAGGAGTGTTCAAGGTGTAACGGGATGCTGCATGAGGCTTCCTCAGTGGGCTCAGGATTGCAGCCTTTACTCTCCCTGTTCTGAATTAGAATCTGGGCTTGCCTTGTTCCCACAATGCCTGCCCCAAGCTCCAGGAGGAGAGAGGCAGAGGAGGGTGAAAGCAAGTGGTTGTTGGGAGCCTTTTTCGGAAAAATTTCCCCCATATCTCTTCCCTGCAGAACCGCAAAATTTTGCTTCACTTTTTTGTTGTTGTTGTTCCATCCCTCAGTCTTCCTGAGCAGGCCTGTCTTTTCACACCCAAAAGAGCCTTCAAGGTGTTAAGTTAAACAAAAATTGCCTTTCTCCTCTAAGATGCCTCCTACTACCAGCTTTAAAATAACCTTGCTTTTGCCTCCCACTTTATTAATACACGTATTGGCATCAGCCTGGGAGGAGAGGTGCTAAAATGGGTTGTCATTTGGGGGTGGGGTTGTGGATATTTTTTTCTTGTGTGTATTTTCTCATTTCACAATTATGAACACACATTTTTTTGTGTACTAAGGAAAAATACAATCACCACAGAAAGAGCCATTCTTCCCAGAGGACACCCAGTGGAGAGCTACCCAAGAGAAAAAGGGCTGGAAAGGTTGTTTACGGGGAACTGGGACCATTTCAGCTAGACAGAAGGCTGGTGTGGGGGCGGGGAGATAGAGACCTCTCTGTAGCCATCTGGGATTTGTGTGCAGCAGACAGACGGAGCCACTTGTTCTGTGTTCCACGAGGTGAGCTAGTTCCAACAGCTGGACATCACAAGAAGGCCAGTTTGGTCTCACTAAAAGGAAGCTCTTTCTAACAGGCCAACCTGTCCTACAAAGGAACAGGCTGCCTTGAAAGACAGTGAGCTCCCCATCACAGAAGGTATACTAGCAAAAGATAGGCAGTCCGCTGTGATGAGAGTCAGAGAGGGGATTTCTAGGATGGCCAGGAGGGTGGATTGAGGGTCTCTGAGGTCCCTTACTCGCTGTGAGTCACAATCGACTCCACAGCAAAGGGTTTGTTTTTTTTTAAAGCAGCTCAGGGTGAGTTTTTAGCCTCCCTAACCAGAGAAGACCAGGACAGTGTTTCATTCTGTGGCACGTAGGGTCACTATGAGTTGGAACCAATTCGATGGCACATAACAAAACCCGAGAGAAAGTGTCACGAGAGCTCTGAGGCAGGAGCCATTTCTGACATTGGGGTGGAGGAGAATGGACAGGAGGGGTTTTCTGGAGGAAGAGGTCAAATGGCTGTCCTCTGACCCTCAATCTCCAACCTATGGAGAGAGATATATAGAGATAAGGAGCCCCGGTGGTACAGTGGTTAGACACTAGGCTGCTAAACAAAAGGTTGGCAGTTGGAACCCACCAGCTGCTCTACAGGAAAGATGTGACAGTCTGCGTCCATAAAGATTACAACCTTGGAAACCCTATGGGGAAGTTCTTCTCTGTCCTATAGGGTCACTATGAGTCAGAATCCACTCCATGGCAATGGGTTTTTTTTGTTTTGTTTTTTTGTTTTTAATAAATATGGAGATAGATATCTTACTGACCCCCTTGTCTGGGGTCCTCCAGCCCTTTCTGGAGAAAAACAGTCGGAGACTCAGCATGTGCCTCAGTGCCTGCCTGACCCTAGGTGACTCCCTGCTCTTCTCTGGGACTCAGTCTGGTCTCAGCTGAAGCCATCATGTTTTTTGCCTCCAGGGCTAGCCAAACTGCCAAGTCACTCACCTGTGGGGGAGGGGCTGCTTTAGGGTAACCTACTGTATTCTAGCTTATAGGCCTTGGGACTTGGGCAGGATGCCCAGAGGAGATTCAGCAGAAGTGGCAAGGGTCCCAGAGGCAGACCAGGGAGTCAGCTAGTCTCCCTAGATCCCCTCCCCATCCCTCAACTGCCTACAGGCGATATAGGAGAAGGTTTGAGAGGAGGGGGAGCCAGGCACCCCCAAAGGCAGCTCTGGGGATACTGTAAGCGTGGTGATGGGGGCATATATCTTATCCCAGAGTTCCTGAACCCCTTCTCCCCAGAGGCCTCAGGGAGGGGTCTCAAGTCTCAACCTTCCTCTGTCCTGGCCCTGAGGAAGGGGTGGGGGCTCTTTCTCAGCCTCTGAGGGGGCAGGGAATGGAGAGTGGAATGGTGGGGGTGAGGCGAGGTCAGGAGACATGAATAAACTGGCACTCCCCTGCAGAGCAACTCATTCAGGTTGGGGCAGTGGATAGAGCACAGGCTGAGAGGTCAGGCAGGCCTGGTTTGAACCCCAGTGCTGGGTGACCTGGGCAAGTAGCTCCACTTCTCTGGGCCTATGAGGATGTTTTTGTGAAGATGAAATGAGACACCATCAGGACGGTGACGAGCTCATAACTTCATTTTATTCTCACACACACAGCCATTTGGAGGCGAAAACTCATCCAGACCACACAGCCCCTCAGATGTGGACCCCAAATCTGCCTCCCTTCCATCTCGCCTTGTCCATCTTACTTTCTTCCCTACTCCTCACTCCCTCCTTCTCTCCATAGCTCCGTGTCCCCGGCTGCCCCCGTGTGGCCTTTCCGGTACTGCAGCTGCTGCCCCTGCTCATCCAGTGGGTGGCTCCCGCGTCCCCCACTGTCTTGCAAAGGTGGGTGTGGAGTCACCTCCTGGGCTCAGGCGCGCAAGTCTCTGTCTCTAAACTTTTAACCTTTCAAAGTCCTTCTTGGGGTCTAGCCTCAACCCCTAGGTATGGGCTCCGGATCCTTCTTGATGGTCCCGGGCTGGCGGTAAGGAGCTAGGGAAGCAACCCTGCACCCTCTCAGCTGGGGCAGACAGGGCCCAGCGGAGGTGGAGGCCTGTGTGGCAGGAGGGAGGTGGGGACTCCATATTCTTAAGAGAGGAGGTCACACAAGTAACCGGAGCTGCTGGGGATGTCCAGGTGCACACACATGTACACACGGACGTGCATACGCCCTCATGCGCACACACCTCTCCTGTACACACACCCACAAGCACCATGCACCCATGCACACCTCTCCTGCACAGACTCAGCCATATCCCCACACAGTCATCCCCAGTCCATCAGTCCATCCATTTCTCTGCCCCTCCCCATCTCCTCTGGGTTCTTCCTACTCCCCAAGACCTGAGGAAATCAGCACTTACCATACATGGCAAATGCAAATGCCTCCCTGTGGCCTAAAGCCCTGCATCACCCAGTCCGACCCATCTCTCAGACCACTGTCCCCCCACTCCCTTGCCCATTATTCGCTGTCTCTCTAGTCAAAACGTACAGCACTCACCCTCACTCCAGGGCCTGAGCACTTGCTGGTCCCTCTCCCTGAAGCCTTCTTCCTCTAGATCTTCCACTGGCTGCCTCCTTCCTTTCTTTTAGGCCTCAGTTTAAATGCCACCTCCTCAAAGAGGCCTTCCAGGCCACTAGAGTTAAAGCCCTCCCCCTGCCATCCCGCCCATTCTCTCAAAATGTCTTTTCTTCAAAACATTTGGTTGTTTGTTCAAGCCTGTCTCACTCATTAAGCTGGGAGCTCCATAAGTGCAGGGCCATGGCTGTCTTGTGCACCTACCATGTGCTGCTAGTCACTGAAGACATGGGGAACAAGATAGACAAGGTAGCCACCCACATGGGGCTCACAGCCTGGGGGGAGGGGGAGAAAGACACTGAATAAACACCAAAACTATTGTTTGTTATGTGCTGTGCCGAAAATTGGAACAGTGAAATACATAATAGACTGGCTGCACCAGAGGGGACACCAGCTGGACGTAACGTTTATGCTGAAACCCAAGGAATGAAGAAGAGCCAGTCATCAAGTATCTGGGAGACCAAGCTGCAGACAAGGGGAATAGCAAGTGCAAAGTCCCTGAGGTAGAACTGAGCCTGGTATGCTGGAGGAACAGCAGAGAGAGCACTGGTCTAAAGTGTGGGGGAGGCTGAGGAAGGGGGTAGTTGGGGAAGGCAATCAGAGTAGCAGAGGAAGAAGGAGATCTGGGAGAAGAAGAGGGGAAGGAGGCAAAGGTGGTAAAGGGGATGGATTCCGGGTGGCAAAGGATGGAGGCCCCACTGATTCACCAACCTTCCACTCCACAACAGAGAGAAGCTTTCGTGAATGGCGGGCCTCTAAGTGCCTGGCTCTGCACTAAATGCTTCTTAGTGAATGCTCACAACAGTCCTTGGGGCAGGTACAGTCATTATCCCATAATAGAAAGGAAGAAACAGGTTCAAAGAGCTTGTACAAGTTAGTAAAGCTAGGACTAGAGCCCACATCTAATGGGGGTGGGGGTGGGGCTTGACCATCCCCTTGCTACCTGTCCTCCCCTCCTCCCAGGGATCCAGTCTGAGGAGGCTCTTCCCACCTGGAGGCCCTGCCACTACTGCTCCCTCTGCCTCAAGTGGCAGGGCCTACCGCAGGTAGCCTGGCTACTAGCTAGGGGTTTCTGTTCACTGTCCCCCAAAAGCAAGCCAAGGAGAGAACCCACCAGTCCCTCACGTGGCCAGAGACGAGCTCAGGAAGAGGCGATGCAGGAGGCTATCTTCAACTTGACAACAGCCTGTTTCTCAGGACCCTCAGCTGGCCCTGCCCTTGGGGAGTTCTCAGTCCTAGGGGAGGGAACTAGGAACTCCCCGGGGCTTGCTAGGCAGGATGGCAACCTGGTATCCAGTGAGGATGCCTCCCAGGCCAGGGGCAGCAGCATCTTCAGGCCTGAGGGATCTGGCTTCCTCAAATGCCTGCACTGCTGGAGACCCTGGACTGTGGCCACCCAGGAGCCAGCAGAAGGCATAGGGAGGCCGAGGACACACTGCCACTATCTGGGAGGTCTGTTAGAGAAAAGGAGCCCTGGTTCTGTCTCCTGACTGCACTCCTGGGCTGAGGAGGGCCCCACTCACCACAGCACCACAAAGGGAATATGGGGGGGGGGCTCCAGTCCTCACCCGCACAGCACCCCCCCCTAAAATAAAGATGGGGTAAGGTCTTCCATCCAGGGCTAGCTACATAATTTGCAGAGCCCAGCACAAAATGAAAATGCAGGACTCATTGTTCAAAATGCAAGGGAAAAGTACCTAATATTAAAGGCATTAAAATATACACAGAGAGAGCTTTTTCTTTTCTTCATGGTCTTTCTCTCGACTTCTTTTTTTTTTTTTTTTTTTTTTTTGCTATTTAATGTCATTCCAATTAAAAATATAAATTATTAGCATGAATTTAACCATTTATCTTGTGCAATGCCATTTTTAAATGTTTCAAGGCAATTATAAGAACATTTAACTCACATGCAGAACCACTAAAATTACACAATTTGTATTTTGTAGCTTGTGCGTGCATATGTATTTCATTCTCACCACAACGGTGGGAATACTGCACAAAGCTATAACTGTTTTTATCTTGTCTTTTGATACAAGTACATTCTACCAACACTCTCTACCTCTTTACTGATGAGTGAGAGGACCAAAAGAAAAGGGAACTGTGGGTTGCCCTATCTTTTCCTTTCCTTCTATATCAATATTTTCACCATAAGAGGTTGGCTAATGCAGGGAAGTAACACGACTAAGAAAGGATATAGCAGGGTCCCTTGTTCGTTCCTGTTTCTTAGCATGCCATTGCCTTCTTTCTGTGTTTGAAGCAAGTTCTGGTTTGGATGGCAAGTGCAGCCTCCAGGGCATTCAGCAGTCCCACTTGCTCAGCTGTGGACATTACACGCTTACCTTGTACTGGCTTTGAGTCTCACTGAGCTCGGGCACATAGTGGCTCCATGTGCTCATGGGCATCACGATATATGCACATGGGACAGCAAGGAGCCACCGTGGCCACACAGGACACCTATGCTGTGGAAATCTCCTCTGCTCACACCCACGCTCCCCTGTGCCACTGGACTGTGCTTACAAAACACAAGTCCAAAGATAAAATTATTTAAAATTTCAAGATAGCGACAGCAGAGCATTAAACCCAGTGCAGGGCCCTTCTGAGCCCAGGCAATCGCTATGCAATTGCACAGGTCGCCCATCCATGAAGCTGGCCCTGCATCCATCCCCACCCCAGGTCCAACTCCCAGGGAGGATTCCAACTGGCCCAACTTGGGTCCCATGTCCTTCTCTGACCCAGTCAGTGTCTTGAGTCCACAGTGCACTGGTTGGCCCGGCCTCGGTCACAAGCCTGCCATGGCCAAGGAAGGGACGGGGCACCTGTCTTTGACAGCCTGAACTAGGGACAGAGGCAGTTCCCAGAAAGGTCAGGAAAGTGCTGGACAGATGAGGACTTCAGCTACCACAGTCCTCTGCCCTGGGTAAAGTTCAAAGCAGGGGAGGCAGGGAATAGCATTTGCAAAGAAAGGGGGTTGGGAAAACCTGAGGCGCTAGTTGGGGGCTATTGAAAAGCATATGGATCACAACAGTCTGATCCACAACCAGTCATGGGTATGGCACAGAACCTTCTGTTCCACTGTTCATGGAGCCACCACGAATCAGAGGCCAACTTGATGGCAGCTAACAACAAGATGAGCGCTCCAGTTTGGCTTCTCCCCATAGAGGAGCCATGGGCGGTGAGGGCAGGGAGGTGGCAGGTCAGATCATGGAGGCCCCGAGGCCCTGAGTGCCCTCCATTGAGTCTTATCCCAGTCTGATATGTCACGTCTGCCTAGAACCTTCCGTGGCTCCCCATTACCCTCAGGATAACATTTACAGTCCTATTCCTAATCCCCAAGTCTCAGCCTCCTTTTCCACCACTGCTCAATACCCCATGCCCTACTCCAGCCACAGCCCTGCTCTCCCTGGATCCAGGACTTTGAACTTGTCCTTCCCTCTACCTAGAACCATCTTCCCACTGTGCCCCTTCTTCTGGCTCATGTGCACTCGTTCTTTGGATCCATAAGTATCCCCTCCTCCAAGAAGCCTTCCCTCATTTTTCAGGCTGGGTCAGGAGACTCCTCTGGACTCTCTTAGGCCCTGTGCTTCCCCCCTTCACTGCCTGCTGACTCCTCTTTCCCCATCACTACAGATGGGCTCTGGAAGGGTAGGGACTGGCTCCCTACCACATGGTAAAAGGGTGCTTAATAATGGCTGTTGAATAAATGCATGGCTCTCATAAGCAGTGGGAGTCCAGGACTCTGCATATGCTATTGTCTTACAGTCCAGAGAGGAGGGGATAGCAGGCCTGATAGAGCTACTATGTTCCAGGCTCAGTTGACACTTTACATCCCTGGCTTCATTTTCTCCTCCAGTCCAGCCCAGGAGGGAAGTGTTCTTGTACCCATTACACAGATGAGGAGAAGGGGGTGGGGTCCTCTTTCCTTGCCTCTCCTCCCTACACACGCGTGCACACACACACACACAATTCCTAGCCAGGGTGACCAGCCCAATGGCCTCTCAGCCAGGCCAGCGCAGATGTTCTCTTCTCTTGGCCAGTTTCTGAGAGAACTCACTCCCAGCTGGGGCCTGTCCCATCACTTGTCCCTCCCTCCTCTTCCTCTCCCTCCCTACTTCCTTCCTTCTTGCTCTTGGATATTCCCTTTGTAGGAAAGGCCCTAAGTTCCGGGGCAAGACCCCCTCTGGTCCCACTGCCCAGGCCAGCAGACATGCTTCCTCCATCAACCAGCCGGCTCTGCCCTGACTGGGGGCGGGAAATCTGACCCAGGCCCAGGGAACATAGGGGCCCTGAACAGGGGCACCCCAAAGTCGTCTTGTCCTCCCTCTGCCCCTAACCCTAGCACAGGCAGGGGAGCTTTGGAGTTCATTCCAGAGGCCTGGAGCTGGGGTCTTGGGGACCAGGCCTGGTAGCTGCCTGTAAGCCTGCCATTTGAGAGAGCCTCTTCATGGATGGCCCTGGGCCAGGGGCTTTTCCTCTGTCACCCTGGTATAATAACCTCTTGGGATTCCTGTGCTGACTCAGTTTGCACAGTGCCTGGCACAAAATGAGCATTCAACTAACAGCGGCTATTGGCCTTGTTACTGTTCTTCGTAACATCTTCATCATCTGATTTAATCCTCACAACTACCCTGGAACTTTTATAAAGAAGGACACAGGTTTACAGAGAAGATTTGCCCAAGTTCCTTCAGCAAATATCAGAACTGGGGCTCAAACTCAGATCAGATCAGTGCTCACATCACTTCACTGTTCTGCCACCCAACCAGCCACTCTTGATGATCCTGGAATAATTCTTTCCCAGCTAGTTGCCTCAGTTTCCCCAGCCACGCAGTGAGAATGGAGGAGGCATCTCTAAGGGCCTATACGTTTAAGGAGACTCACTCACTAATCCACAGAGTGGAGGTTTGATGAGGGCTGTCCCGATGCCAAGCCAGGGCTGGACAGGCATCACAGATCTGACCCTGGAGGGGCCTACAGGCCGAGGTCTTGCAAACCCAGGACAGGCTGCAGGAGTATAACCTGGATTCCTCCAACTGTAACTCCACCCACTTCCCTCATACCTTGAAAGAGAGGAAACCCCCTCCCAGTGTGGGAGGGGCATAGGGTGTTCCCACCCCTCCACGACTGCTGAAGATTGGGCAACAGGCCCAGGCAGGTGCTGGGGAAAAGAGGACCGGGACGGCAGGTGGGCAGAGGCAGTAAAGGAGGCTCAGGTCGATCGATGGGGAGCCCGCTCCTAAGAACTTAAAACCAGGCAGGAGCTGGCACACGTCTCATAGTTACCCACCCCCCCACCACTACCACGTTGGCCAGCAGCACACCCGGATAAAAGCCCAAATTGCTAAATCCTTGAGTAGAGATCCATTTGTGAGTCATTCATTTCTCTGCGGACACAGCGGCTGCCCCGCCTCCCGGGTTCTGCTCTCACAGCCTCTCCCCGTCGGTCCCGAGCTTCCTAGCCAACGTTCTCCCTCACTCCAGGCGCCTGTCCCTCTACGTAGCCCCCAGGGAGGGGCCGATTTCCATCATTCTGGATTGCCGAGCCCGCCCCCTCTCCCTGCACCCCCCCCCCAGCCCGCCCGCTGGAAAACAAGCCCAGTAAATGTGAATGGGGGAGAGGAAGAGAACCGCCGCACCACCCAGTCCCGGCGGGGCGCCCCACTTCCCAGTAGTCCAGGGAGCTGCGCTGCTCCGTGGCCACCAGAGGGCGCGCGACCCCTCTCAGAGCCGAAGCCACGACGGCGGCGGCGGCTGCGGCGGCGAGAGTCAGACCCCGCGGCACTTGCAGAGGATCCGGACAGGATGGGGGTGTGATCAGTCCGGACAGGGTTCCTTGGGAACACAGCTCCACCCTGGGCGCGGGATCGGGCTCCAGAAGACGAGAGCCTCGGACACAGTCCCTAAATCCTCCGCCCCGGCAGCGCCCCGCGCTTCTGCCTCCGGCTGACCGCTCGCGCGCCCTCTCCTGGCCACCGCGCACCCTGCGGCCCGGCGGAGCTTGGGCAGAGCGGGGAGTGGGGAATGCGAGAGACTGAGGGAGATATGCTGAGAAGTAGAGAGGGGTCGGGAGGGGGCATAGTGGGAGTATACGGGGCAGAACGAGGTTGTAGTGCTTAGCACTAAGTGAACACTCAGGAGTACTGGGAGGTACCGGTACACAGGATGTGTGGGGGGAACAAGCAGGGTACTGGCCAGATAATAGAAGGGCACTGGGCAAGTACTGGGCAGTGGCAGGCCTCTGGAGGATATTAAGGGGTAAGAGATCTCAACTGAAAAGAAGGCACCAGGTGGTTACTGAGTGGTTACTGAGGGGTCCTGAGTGGATATTCGAAAGTACTGAGTACACAAAAACAAAAACCGTAGGCACTGGGAATATACTGGACAACAACTGGAAGTATCAAGTGGGCACTGGGAGGTACTAATGAAGTACTAGCAGGCACTAGGTGGGAACTTGGTGGGGGGGATCAATAAGCCCACGGTGGGAAGCACTGGGTGGGTTTTCGGGATATAGCATGACTGAGAGGGTAAAGAGGCAGTGGGAGGGCTCATGGCGGGTACTGTGGACGTCGAAATGACCAGTGAAAAGTGGGGACACTGGGGGACATCCTATGGTACTGGAAAGCACTGGGTTCGAACTCACACCCAGTGTGGCACTTCTCCAGCAGTGCCTCAGTGCTTCTCACAACAGCCCCTCAAGCCTGGATCATTGTGCCATTTTCAATCAGGACTTAAATCAGAGATGTTCCTTGGCCAGTCAGGGTCTCCCACCCTGACCAGGGCCCATTCCTGATTTCCTGGCCAGAGGTCAGGGAGGGAGGAGGGGCTGCGCATGAACAGAGGACAGAGCCCTCGTGTGGTCTACCTCCCCTAGATGGGGAGGGCAGTAAAGACAGGTCAGTCTTTCATCCTTGGGGAAAAGGCTGATTGTCTCAGAGACCCACCCCCCACCCCCCCACCTCCAGACCCAATAAGTCCCCTCCTCACCCCCTCCCTCCGGGCTTCGGCCTCCAGGCCCAGCATGCTGGCTGCTGGTCTGGGAGGGGCTGCCAGGCTCGGCCTCCTGCCCACTGCGGGGCGCCGGGGGAGGGCGGCGCGCGGCTCGAGATGCCGCGTTGCCATGGAGACGCTGCCGCATCCTGACTGCTCCTGGCAACAGGGTCCCGCAGCCAGGCAGGCGCTCGGCGGGGACCCCAGGGAGCGGGCGCGCCAGGCTGCCCACGGCGCCGCCAGACCCCCGGGACGTGGAGGCGGCTCCCCCACCCACAGAAGCCCCTCACTCCCACTCCCACAGGCACACACACGGACACACGAGCCCCAGCTGCAGCAGCCTAAGCGGAACTGCAGCCCCCACTCATTAATTCAGCAAACATTTGCCGACCCGTCTCAGTGCCAGGCGCGAGCTGGCCACTGCGACTGCGACTGCGGCTGCGGTGACAAGTCACACGGGGACGCAGTGCCACCATCCTCCCGCCTCCATCTCTCAGCCCAAGGGGAGGCAGACACGGAAACAGCGTGATCGATGCTGTGACCCCAACAACAGCCACCCACTGATTGTTGCTAAGCCCTCCTTATGCAGAGTCTCACTGTACAACAACCCTTCAGAGGTACTCATTATACTCTGAGAGCCCCATTATACAGATGAGGAAACTGAGGCATAGGAGAGCTCAGTTATTCACCCAAAGCCAGATAGTATGAGGCAGAGCTGGTCTTCCAACTCGGACCTTAACCACTTCCCCATACTACCTCTTTCAGAAGTGTTTCCAGAGCAAAAATGAGGTAGGACCCAACTCAGCTGGGGTGGCAACTGGGAAGATTTAAGCTGGGTCTTGGAGGAAATGCAGGTCTGCCAGACAGAGGAAGAGGAGGCATCCTAGGGCGATAGAACAGCTCAAGGCCTGGAGAATTTAGAGTAGCTGGAATACTGGTGGGTGTGAGGGAGAGGAAGGGTAGAGAATATGATCAGAAAACTGCTAATCCTGAAGGGCCAGGTATGCCAGGCCAAGGCGTCAGACTCCATTCGGAGGGTAGTAGGGAAGGTGTATGTGCAAGAGAAGATGTGAATGGCCTGTTCTGGCAGTCATGGGAAGGGGTACTTTCCTGGAGGGGGTTTGAGAGGGCCCATGGTCATCATTGCAGTGAGAGACAAATGGGCCCAGCCCTGGCACTGTGGTCCAGAGAGGGAGTAGGACATGTCCTTCTTGCCTTCCCAAGCAAAGATTCTCCTGCCTGAACCAGGAACCCAGGGAATGACCCCTGGATGCATGACAAGGTGGGGACCCCAGGGAAAGCTAGGATTTAAGGAAGATGAGGGCAGCATATGCGGACATGCTTCGGAGTGACATGAGGAAAGACCAGAGCTAGACTGCTGGAAGGACTTCTAAGGAGAAATGGGTTTGAGGTGCTGAAAGAGGCCAGGAGTAGACAAGATGTCCCTTCCAGATCTCTCCTGCCAGGTTATTCTTCCCTGGCCCCAGCCCAGCACAGTCTGTCCAGGGTACCCCTCCGAGGAGGCTCAGCCTCTGGCCCCTAATCACCCCTCCCCAAAGTAAGCCTAATTTTTTCCCCCTGCATGGATTCAGGT
The DNA here is from genome assembly GCF_024166365.1 of Elephas maximus indicus. Classification (NCBI taxonomy): domain Eukaryota; kingdom Metazoa; phylum Chordata; class Mammalia; order Proboscidea; family Elephantidae; genus Elephas; species Elephas maximus. The sequence goes on along the minus strand of NC_064820.1, from coordinate 152,905,763 downwards.
CATTGCTCCCTGTCCTCTCTCCAAGGCGCGGAGGAATGTGACTAATTCCCTCCCTTCGTTTGCAGTCCTGTTACCTGGGAGGTATTTATAGTGTGACAACCTCCCTCCCCAGCGACTGGGCTGCTCTCCCCCCAGGCTATCCCTCCCCCGCTTGGCCAACCTTTGCCTCTCTTCTCTGCTGCCAGAGCCCCACCACCTCCCAGCAAGCTCCCTACCTCACAATTCCAGGGGGGCTGGCTCTGGTTGGGAAGGGCCTCCGGCCTAGGGGTCAGGCCAGAGGAGAGCAATGAGTGGTTGACCCCTCTGTGACCTCACCATGTGTTCTGATGCTTAGGCTAACAATGAAGCCAGCCACAACAATTATTGAGTGCTTAGTGTATGCCAAAAAAAAAAAAAATTTTTTTTTTTTTGTTTTTTTAGTGTATGCCAGGTATTATTTTTACCTGTTTTGCAGGTAATGAAACTGAGGCTCAGAAAGGCCAAATGATCCACTTCACATCTTTTAGTTGGAGTGGGGCAGTCCTGTACAGCCACCCCTGGAGCCCTGCCCTGGAGTGTGGAACCACTAGCCTAACAGACAGGTCAGGTGGGGCTGAGGGCTGCAGGGTGGCCAGGGTATGCCTGACCAAAACATATCTTACAAAGCCAATGGTGTCCCCACTGGTCACAAGCTAGAGCTTATCTGCCCAGGGGTTGGCAGGGAATGACAGCATGTGGAGGCCACTGGACTACAAGACACTGTAACACACATATCCCCTCCTCCAGGCAAGGATCACTGAGGAGCTGGAAGGGGGTGGGGGCTGCAGTTCTGGCTAAGGACAGAGGAGGAAGGGAGCCCATCTCCACAGAGGATGAGCGAAGGGAAACTGCAGCAGAAGGCTGGAAAGTCAGGCTCCATGAAGGACTTACCAGCATGGAGCGCTGAGGCAGGGACCAGTCGTCCTTTCACATCCACGGTCTCACAGCTGCCCCAAGGCTTCTTTTTATAGCTGGGAAGATGGATTTGAGAGGTGAAGAGACTGGCTCTCCTTTGTACGGATCCTCAGCCCAGCAATTCTACAATACTGGGGAAAGGTTCTGAAATCCTTCTCAAGATTTCTGAGAGGCAGGAGAGAATGAAGAGGCTAAGTTCAAATCCCACCCTTGTATTCATAAGTTGGTAACCTTGAGCAGTGACTTCACCTCACTGAAGCTTGATTTCCCCATCTGTGAAATGGGGCTGATGTCATACTCCAGGTGGTCATGAGGACCCAGTGATGTGAAGCTGAAAAAGTACTGAGCACATGGTAGATGCTTCATGAATGGTGGCTGTTGACACTGTGATTTGGTTTTTCCCAGCTTCTTCTTTATCAGGTGTGAGCAAAAGGACCGCAACTCTTCCCTAAGACCTGAAGCATCCTTGGGATGCTTCCACCATCAGCCCAACATCAGCCATCCTTAGGACTAGAAGATCCCTGGGGCAGGCTGCTGTGGGGAATGAACATTCACTGCTGTTATTATTTTCATTATCATCAGTGTATCATTCTCTCTGGCTACAGCCCACAACAGCACACACCCAGTCAGGCTTTTGGCCTTTGTTTGGGGGGGCCATCCCCCATCACATTGCCATGGTTCCCCCACAAGCCCCATCTGGGGATCTAACCTGGGCTCAAGAACTCTGTTTAACTCCCCCCCTCAGCACTACCCCCCACCATGGAACGGCAGAAGCCAGACTGGAAGAAGAACAGCATTGAGTCATTCTGATTTCCGCTACAAGGAGCCAGAACTGATGGCAGCCCAACCAATCCCTCAGGGGGGACATTAAGGGCAGAGCCAGGCTCCTGGGACTCTTTTATTTGTTGTTGTTGTTTGTTTGTTTGCTTGCTTGTTTTTAATTGTGCTTTAGGTGAACGTTTACATAGCAAATTAATTTCCCAATCAATGATTCTTACACAAATTGTTTCATGACATTGGTTGCTATCAGCAAAATGTGTCAGCACTCTTTCCATTTCCTCCCTGGGTTCCCTGTTTCCATTAGTCCAGTTTCCCTGTCCCTCCCTATCTTCTCATCTTTGGTTTTAGGCAAATGTTTCCCTTTTGGTCTCCTATAGTCAATTGTTCTAAGCAGCGCATGCCTCACGGATGTTATTGTTTATTTTATAGCCCCGTCTATTATTTGGCTGAAAGGTGGCCTCCGAGAGTGTCTCACAGTTTCAAGTTAGAAAGTTGTCTTAGGGCAATAGTCTCAGAGATTCCTCCAGTCTCTTTCAGACCAGTAATTCTGGGTTTTTTTTGTTGTTGTTGTTCTACATTTTTTACCCATTCTAACTGGGACTTCTATTATGATTCTGGTCAGAATGGTCGGTAGTGGTAGCCTTGCAATATCTGTTTCTTCTGGTCTCAGGTTAGAGGAGCCTGGCTTATGTGGGCCATTGGTCCTTTGGGCTAATTACTTCCTTGAGTCTTTGATATTTTTTGTTCTCCTTTGCTCCAGGTGGGAAGAGACCCATAGCTGCTTCTGAAATGGCCATTGGCAAGTTTTTAAGATCCCAGATGCTACTCACCAGGCTAGAATGTAGAACATTATCTTTATGAACTGTTTTGCCTACTGACCCAGATGTCCACCGAGACTATGGCCTTTAGCCTTCATGTCCAGTAGTTAGTCCCAATGTCTAAGTAGTTTCTATAACTGTGCCCCGTATATGCTCTATTACATATCTCTATTACATATACATGCAACATTTACAAATATGTGTTTAGAAACATCCACAACCATACCTATATAATCTATCTATATGAGTATGCTCTTGTAAGGCCCTTTCACCTATTTAACATACATATTAGCCTATGTATCTACTCCCAAATTATTGATTGTTATTTCTGTTGATTATATATGTTATAGCATTTACCATAGTTGCCCTTTGTTCTTACAGACCTCTCAGTGTCTTACTTTGCCTTGGTCACATTGTGCTGACTTCCCCTATATTGTATATTGCCTTACCCTTCACCAGAATTAACACTTGTCTACTACCTAATTAGTGATCCTCCCTCCCCTTCTCATGCCTGGTAACCATCAAAGAATGTTTCTTTCTGTGTGTAAACCTATTCTTGACTTTTTATAATAGTGGTCTCATACAGTAGTTGTCCTTTTGCGGTTGACTTATTTCACTCAGCATAATGTCCTCCAGATTCATCCATGTTGTGAGATGTTTCACGGATTCGTTATTCTTTATCATTGCATAGTATTCCATTGTGTTTGTTTACCCATTCATCCACTGATGGGCATTTAAGTTGTTGGCATCTTTTTGCTATTGTGAATAGTGCTGCAATGCACGTGGTTTGTGCCCCTGGGACTCTCTTGGCAGTCCAACTCAGAGGCTGAGCAGGAGTCAGAAGAGGAGGAGGGTAGAGGTGGAAAATGCAGGGCTGTTGTGGCTGGATCCTGACAGAACTGGAAAAGGAGGCATCTGCAAGTGCCCTGTGATCCTGGCACTGGGCTAGGTCTCTACACTCTGGGAGGTAGGCAGCCCCACCGAATCTACAGGTAAGGGCCATAGCCTAGAGAGATCCTCTCAACTGCCAGAGATCATACAGCACTTAGTGTGTGGAAAGGGACAGATCATGCCTACTCAGATGCACAGAATCCCTGACCCTCCTGTCCTGAGCACACAGCCATGCCTAGGGCTTAAGTAGGAGGAGAAGAAGCAGTCAGCCACCCTGTCCATGCTGGCAGATGAAGGGTGAGGCTGGGCATCGCAGGAGACTGGGGACAGAAGGTCAGGGAGCAAGACAGCGGAAGTGATGCATTCTGGGCAAATTCTCCAGCAGGGCGGTGCAATGGGATACAGTTTAAGACTGAACATCAGAGGCCTCAGTCCTCAGTCTTGCTCGTTCCAAGCTTGTCCCCAAGACTGGATTTTGAGACCCTGAGCAAAGCCTGGGCTCTCTCTGAGCCTCAGTTTCCCCGGTCAGAAAAACACAACTCTGAGCCCCAATGTTCTCCCCATCAGCTCCGAGTCAGGCCTCTCCACGCATCACAGCAGGGCCAAGAAGCTGAGGAGCCATAGAGGGGTCTGTGCCCAGGTGGCCATCCCCTTCCCACCCATGGGCACACAGGGTCCTCGATGAAGAAACACGGTGTATACAAATAATTAAACGGAAGAATTGGAGTGATTAGGGCAGATGATTATTGTCAAATTATGATTTATCTTGTAGTGGAATTAGTATTCCCCCAAAGGGCCCGGCGTGGCGCGGCGCCCGCCACTGCCCGTGATTAATCGCCGTCTCCAGAAGGTCACCTCCAGCCACTGCAGATTAACTCAGTGGGGAAACTTCTTTCCGTAATTCAAGCTGTTGTTCCCACAACCTGTCATCCGCTGCGGAAAAGGACGATTTCGTCAGGGAGCCCGGGGTGGGGGCGGCCGGCTCCCTGGCCCCTCCCGGCCGCGGACATGATGTATGGTGCATCCCAACACGGGTGACCGTGAGAGGGGGAACCGTCCGCCGTGGGGTGGGCAGCGGGAGGCAGAAGTAGGGGAAGCGTGGGGGGACAGAGGCGCCGCCAAGCAGAAGTAGGCTGTGAGGGGAGAGAGAGCGCGCGGGCGGTGGCAATTAGAAAGAAAATTGGATTTTTCAGCGTCCAGAGGCAGCTGGGATCTGTGGTGTGCGGTGCAGCCACTACCCTCTCCAACACATACAAGCACCCAGTTTCAGTCAGACAGGGACTCCCCAGGAGGGATAGGGAATTGAAGGGCAAAGGACCTCCCTCAGGCTGATGGGGGATGTAGAACCAGACCTGGGATGAGAAAATTCAGCCCCTACTCTGTGGCCTAGGCAACCCCTCAGTCTCTCCTTAGGTGCCACCTTGAGCATGGAATGGGAGCAGGAGGAGGTTGGACTCAAGAAGGCCCCCTCCAGCTGGGCAAAATGAACCTGGCCAGGCCTGAGGCCCTGCTCTGCTCTGCAGAGCTCCCCAGCCCCTGGGGAGAGCAGCTTTCCTGACCTGAGAGCCAGAACCAGGACCCCATTTCCCCCAGCAGGAAATATGGCCAGAGCCACATGCCCATGTCACCTGAGGCTGTTAATCATGGCCACCTTTGTCTGGCAGCCCAGGACAGGTCTGGAAGAAGACTGGGGATCTCTAGCCTATTTCCCTGTGCGTGGAGAATACGGGGTACAGAGCCCTTCTTCTCTGCCTCCTCACCCCAGCCCCTGCCCGTGTCTTGGTTTCCCTGAATGGGGGGGGGAAGGGGGGTTGTAAAGCCATAAGTGCCTCTCCTTCCTCTATCTCATTTACCCTCCATCCTGCTCTATAGCGGGGGTGTCTGTGCACAGATGAGGAGGCTGAGGCAGGGTGATTCCCTGCTCTGAAGCTGCCCTGGCGCCCTAGCACCCTCAAGATGACCTCCAAACTCCTCTGAGGCTCTTCCCCTTTCAGGATCCAGCAGCCCATTCGAAACTCCTGCTCTTCCTCCCCACCTCCAGGCCCACAAAACACTCAGTTGTGCCTCCTTTCAGGCTTCCAAGCTTCAAACATACCTGAAATGTGCTTCCAATCCCCAAGCCCCCATCCAGTGAACTTCTAGTCATCCTTCTCCATCCAGCTCATTTGTCCCTCCAGGAAGAGAGGGTATTCCCATGCCCACTGAGAGCCCCACCCATGTGAGCACAGATCACCCTGTACAGGAACAGTGCTCTCACTGGCCTCCCCCAACAGACCAGCCTCAGCCCATAGGTACTCAGGAAATCATTTGCAAGGCGCCAAGGGCTTGAGCCCTCCACTCCCCTACTCCCCAACACTTGTTGCTAGAGCCCAGATCTGGAGGGGGTGGTGTCCAGGACAGAGGTGGGGCCCCTTGCTGGCTGGCGCCCTCGCGGTCCAGAGGCCTGTTTTTAGTTGGGAACAGAAGCATGTATTATGTATACCGTGGTTTGCTCAAAACATTCTCGGGTCTAAGGTATTTAGAGTTGTGAAGACCCAGCACTATTTGGGAGAGAATATTTCTCTCCCTCTCAGGAGTAGGGGTGGGGGAACAACTGTCTCCAGAATCCTTAGGACTAAACATTGGCATTTTCTTGGGCAGAGAGGGCTTTCCATCCTCTGCCGGGACTGGTTGGCAGATGCCACCACCACCTCCCCCACCACCCGGGAATCTGGCTGACAGTGATAATAAACATTCCCATTTATACATCATCTTAAGTTCAAATCACCCTTTGCAGCATTCACTCATCAGCTCTTCAGGGACAGGCCAAGGCAAGACTATTGTTAACTCCATTTACAGATGAAGGAACAGTCTGGGGTGGCAGGTGACTTGCCCAAGGCCACGGGCTGTAAGCACTGGAGCTGGCGATGGTTCTGGGAAGGAAGATTCTGAACCCCATCCCCACACCGTCTGCTCTGTGGAGCCAACAGCTCCTCCCTCAGGTTGGGGCCTAGGTGAGGTAGAAGGAGGGCAGATGGCTCTGGCAAGGACCCTTCTGGGGGAAGACCTGTTTCCCGTGGACTCTAGGTCTTCAGGCCTTGTTCAAATTCCAGCCATGCCCCTGACTAGGCAGGGAAACTTGAGCAGGTCGCTTTACCTATCAGTGCCAGTTTCCTCATCTGTAAAATTAGTTCTAACCTTGAAGGGTTGTCCTGAGGATGAAATGAGTCTGGGGCCTGGCAAATAGAAGTGCTCAGTAAGTATGAGTTGTGCTTCTTTTGCCTGTTTTTTTTGTTTTTTTTTTTTAATCTCATTCGCCATGGCAAAAACCTCTTGTGGTAGAGGTAGCTGATAGCTCCCCCATTCCCCAGAAGAGGAAACTGAGTCTGGACATGCCTTCCCATAGGTAGAGGCCGGTTAACCCATTGCAGTCAGTCCATTCTGACTCATAGCGATCCTATAGGACAGAGTAGAACTGCCCCATAGTTTCTGAGGAGCGCCTGGTGGATTTGAACTGCCAACCTTTTGGTTAGCAGCCCTAGCTCTTAACCACTAGGACACCAGGGTTTGCATAGGTAGAGACATCACCAATGAATCATCCTGAAGGTCATCTGAGATTCTGTCCCTCCCCTCTCAAGAACTCTCCACGCTTCTTGCCCCAGGAACACAGTACAAACAACTGGCCAGAAGAATCCGGCCTGGCTAGATTCTTCTCTAGTCCTAAAACACTGCTGGTTCCTACCTTTCCAGCTCTCTCCTCTGCCTAGAATGCCATTTCTCTGCTATCTCCTCATTTGTACCAAACTCTTTCAAGGCTCCGCCCAAAGGCCACGCCCTCCAGGAAGCCACCCTTAAACTCCAGTCCACTTGGGGCCCTAGCACCCTGCTGAACCACGCAATCCAGCCGTTGACCACCTCCAATCACCCTACTCGGCTCCATGAAACCCCTCACCGGCTGGGCGGGTCCTTCCCAGTCTGAACCTGGGTGACTGGGCGAGACACACAGTGGGTGCCCCGACCCCGGGGAGCCCAGCCCGCTCCCCCGCCCCACTCCCTCCAGAGCTGCGGCCCCGTCTTTGATCCAGCTGCCTCAGCGCCCCAAACCTGATTGGCATCGAATTACGCCGCGCAGCGGTGGGAGATAATGGCGGGAGGCGCGGCAGACATGAAAGGGGTGGGGGGCGGCGCAGCGGCAGTCCGGGCCGTTGTTAATGACCCAATAAAAAGGAAGAGGGGGGAGAAGTAACCCTCCCTTCCATCCCCGCCCCCAAGACAGCGGCCCGGGCACACAAAGCCGCCGCCGCCGCCGCCGACTCGGAAATTACCGCGGCTCAGCCCAGCGCAGCGTGACTGGAGGGGGGGCTCACCTGGCGGGGCGTGAGAGGGAAGGACACGCAGACACAGAAACACGGACACACAGCCACACATACTGTCACAGCCACACACACACAGTCACACATACTGATTCTGTCATTTGTTCAGATTTTGATATTTTTCAGCACAGATTTTTTTTGCATTGTGATTTTTTTGAAATATTACATTAAAATATTATTTCTCTTAATCATTGAGTTTTTTTGGAGACCCCTTAAATTTTGCACCCATTCTGGTCCAGGCCCTGACACGCAGTTACACAGAAGGCACCATTCTGTCATACACACATACTGTCTCACATACACACAGACATAATTACAGACATACAGACACAGTCACATGCACAGATACAGAGACATGAAGTCACACCATCACATACTGTCACACCTAAAGTCTTGCAGAGACAGACACAGAGCCACATGGACACAAGAACACCCAGAGGAGCTTGCGGAGATGCTCACACAGAAACACACGAAGAAGCTTGGACAGAGACAGATACCTAAAAGACACACACTGAGACACAAATACAGGGGAAACACAGAGACACACCCCCACACACCACACAAGCCATGAAGAGAGAGACACAATGTGATCTATAAACAAACACACACAAAAAGGCAGAGATATACAAAGATTAGTACAAACCCACATGGCATCCCAAAGACACCCACACAAACACTTAGCCCTGGGCTGCAGAAGCACATACAGTGACACACATATCCAAGCACAAACCCACACCCCCACAGTCTCTGAGACACACTGGGTGCCCTCAAGGCCACCCCTTTCACGCCCAAACTCATATGTTGGAGCAAGTTTGGGGAGGCCAAGAGCTGGGTCAACCTACAGCAGAGATGAGGTGGGGTCAGCAGACCACGGGGCACAAAGGATGGGTCTTACCCAGGACACAGTGGTAGGGGAAAGGATGGGGGTGAAGGTGCCTTGAATCCACATGGATGGGGCAGATGGCTTAAATTGTCAGAATCTTAGTTTTAGTCACCTCTAAAATGGGCTTTAACTTCTCCTCCATGGGGTTGTCTGTGGCTCAGTAGTCAATAGGCAAATAGTAAAACATTGGCTGCCATTATCATGTGGACTCCTTTGGAGGCAGCCCAGTCCCTCCACTGCACTTTCCCACCTCACAACACTTCTCTTGGTTCCCAACCTCCTTACTGCCAGGGAGGTCCCTCTTGAGTCTAATCTGAGCCTTTCATGCTGTGCTGTAATGGAAGCCCAAATCTGGGAATGGGTAGGATTGGCCCCTTCAAGGAGCCGCTCCAGCTCCGGAAAGCAGTTTCTGAGCACCAGAGACCCTGGGAACTGAATGGGACTCTGCTGTGGGGTCAGGATCTAGGTCAGGTTAGTCATGCTTTGCTCTGCTGTCTGAGTTCAAATCTCACTTCCACCTTGAACTGGTATATCCTTACACAAGGACTTGGCCTCTCTGGGCCTTGGTTGCCTTCACTGACAACATGGGGTAACAGCATCAGCACCTACAACAAGAGTTGCTGGGAGAATGAAGCAGCTTTCAGCCTGAGCTCATGAGCACTGGCTACAGCTGGTGGCCCATGTTAGGGTCAGAGGTGAGGGGTCAGGGTTCATACTCCCCACCACCACCACCACCAGACTAAAGGTCCTCCCAGCAGCTCCTTAGGTGGACAAGGGGACTTTATGAGCCAAACCTCAAGGCCTAATTAATGCAATTAATCACAGATCCGGCCGCACTGGCTAAGGGGACAGCTGGGATGGAGGGCACAGTCAGCTCAGTTACCCAAAAGGACAGAGGAATGGAAAATGAGGTTTTCAGTGGCCTCCGCCTCTCCTGAAACTGACTCTCTCAGGGCCTGCTAACCAGAGCCTACCTTCTACTCTAAAATCACTGGGGAAGCCCCTTCTCATGTCTAAATCCAGTTTCTCCTGCTGCAGCTCAGGAAGCACATGGGATCTACAGTTAGGGTCCTGGCTGTCCCTAGCCAGGCAGGTAGAAAGGCTATAATTGGTCTCCCGACTGGGCTGTGTAATTCTGGGCTTGGTGGTGATGGTGGGGTGGGTGGGTTGAGGCATAACCTCAGAGCCCAGTGTTTTAGAAAGGAGCTTGTGGCAAGGAAGGAAAGTCAACCTCACTTGAAGGGGCCTGTGTGTGTGACCCTGTGGCAGGAGGAGGGGCGCAGGCCTCTGGCCAGGGCTACAGTGGATGGGGGCAGCCCACTCAGGCAGGGGCTCTGCTGTGTTATAAATCACCCTCGACTCAATTAGAGCCTATGAAAGGTTGTGCACACCCAGCAGAAAGCGCTGCACTTGGCAGGCAGCCAGCTCCCTGCAGGGGGCGGGGGTGAGAGAACTGGTGTGTGCCTATGTGTGTACGTGTATGTACATGCGCGTGTATGCCTTACTGTGCAAATGTGCTTGTGTGTCCTTGTGTGTGTACCTTTGTGTGTATGTACCAGTTTGTGCCTGTCTATCCTCTGTGTGCATGTGTGTGGGTGAGTGTGGATGCCTGTGAATTCTTGTATGTGCTATATGCTTGCCTGTCCTTGTGTGTTTGTCACTGGATGTGTCTGTATGTACCTGTGCGTATTTGTGCTGTGTATGTGCGTGCTGGTGTAGAGGCCTTTGTGCCTGTGTGTGCACGAGTGTGTGTGTGTGTATTGTTGTCTCTACACTGGTTTGTCTCTGTGGGAGCCCAGGTGCAGGTGTGTATGTTTGTGGCTGTTACATGCATGGGTCTGGGTCTGCTTCTGCCTGGATGATGAGTTGAGTTGGATATGTGGGTGGGGGGGGATGCATTCTTGTGCAGGGGGCAAGCTCTGTGTATCTGGGGGGAGACAGAAACAGAAAAAGGGACATGGATGGATAGAATAACAGGCAAGTGCACAGAAAGTGAGAGCCAGAGCAGGCCAATGGGAAGAGGCTGTGACAGGTAGGGAAAACAATTCTGCAAACAGGGGGTATCCATGCAGCTCAGAGGGCCTGCCCAGACCCACCACCTCCACCCCTGGGCAGAGAGGCTGGACACCAGCCATACAGAGTAGGGATTGTCCTAGGGTGGCCTGGGGCAACATGGAGTTCCTCCTTCCCTCTCTAATAATAATGTTGATGAACAGTCACTCTAGGCTAGGCTCTGTGCTAAGGTCTATACCTGTAGTATTATAATTCCCACTTTGCAGATACAGAAACTAAGGCTCACTGACTTACTCACAGCTTGCAAGTGATACAGCAGAATCTGCCACATTGATTACTGCCTCCCCTGGGTTTCACAGCAGGTCACACTTGGAGGGGAAGGGAGAGGAGGTGAGTCTGTGCGAGTATGTGCGGGTAAGTGGGTATGCCTCCCCACCTGCCAGAGTGTTCTCTGAACCCTAGTTTACTGTACCCCCAGTGCACAGCACATAGTAGATGCTAAAGAACTATCTGTTGGTTGGGAACCAAGACATCCTGTCCTGTCCTGAGGCTAAGAGTAGCTGGGAAAGGCATGGAGTGTGCATGCCTGTGACCCACTCTATGGATACTGGCCACCTCTGCCTCCCTCCCACAGAGGAGGTGCTGCCCTGGTCCTCCAGAGGGTTTCCCAGAATCAGGCCCAGAGGTGGGACTACCTGGATATAGCTGTAGACCAACACTGTGTCCCACCCATCCCTCTTCTAACCAAGTCACAAAGACTTTTAGACCCTCCCATGTCCCCAGACACCCTAGGGCTCTGAATTAAGACTTCCATGGGGAAAGGCCTGCACCAGCACCATCATCTAGGGAGTCAGTTTGGGACCCCAGGCTTAGTTTCCCTATCTACAATGTCACTTTTCTGAGGAGAGGTGGGAGGGATCTAACCGCCTCAGTCTTGGGCCCCCTTGCACACCCTGGAGAACCCAGCTGTGGATATGGGCCTCAGACCCCATATTCAGCAGCCTGTCCCCTTGGAGACTGGAATGCAAACTCAGAATGGGTTTCAGCTTCTCTCCCAGGCACCCAGGTCCTGGAAGGGGTCCTCCTTCCACAGCCTCCTAGGAAACCCTCTCCACCACCCCTTCAGTAGCTGTGTTCTACTCCCACTTACTGCCCAGGTACCAGGGTGGGAGGGAACTGGGCCTGTCCTAGTGCAGCCTCGAGGAGAAAACCTAGCCATGTGCCAAACCTTCACCTTGCCACATCTGCAGACCCCCACAGGCCCGACATCTGGAACCATTTCAGGCAGAAGCACAGGGCTGAGCAGTCCATCCTTTGATGCTGGGGCTGTAGGTGAAGTGTTGTGCCCTTGGGGGGCCGGGGGTCACAATGCATGGATGATACCCCTTCTGAAGCTAGGAAAATGGGGGGGGGGGAGTGGGAGGAGCAGGAATAGGCAGGGCTGGTGGGGGCAAGGCAGGATGGGGTTGTGTCATGGTGCTGGAACCCAGGGGAGAAAGAGTTCCTCCAACCTGTGGGATCGGGGGTACTCCAGAAGGGATCCAGAAGATAGTGCATTTTAATCCTGGGAGAAGGGGCAGGCCCAAGCTTCACTCTCACTAAGCCTCAGTTTCCCCCTTGGTAGAATGGTGATAGCACTTTCCACACAGATTCTAGGCAGGATCCACAGTGAGAGGATGAGTTAGGATGGGGCCAGCACATCTGTAATGTTCAGGGCAGGGCAACAGCTGCTGCTGCTATCACTGTTTTGTTTAAAACTTAGCTGCTTCCCACCAAAGCTCCAACTGAGGAGAACACACTGAAAACAGTCAGGGAATGTAAGATCAGCTGCAGAAATATTGGGATGGGAGGATCCTGGAGGGCTGGGCAGTCACAGAGAACTACCCAGAGGAAGTAAGCTGGGGTTGAGCTTCAGGGATGGGAGAGTCAGATAAGGCAGAGTGGTAGGGAGAGAGCATTCCAGGAGGCAGACAGGCTTGAGCAAAGTCCTGGAGGTAAGGAGTTCTACAGGTCTGGTGGGCCTGATTGTGTGAGGAATGGAGAGAGGCCAGCTGGGGTAGGGTGGGCAGGTGAGGGGCCTGCCTGACCCTGGGGCAGGGAGTGAAGGGGGGACCTGTTCCTAACTGCCACCTCTCTGGAAGGACTCACTGTCCTGAGCCCTACCCCACCCCCACCTGCACCATGCATCCCAACTGAAGTCTTTAGGAACTGCAAGGGGCCACTTGCACCCACACGGATTTGTTCCCTCGCCCAGGGCTCAGAAATCAGGTAGCTGCTCTCTTCTCTCTTTATTTATTCCTGCTTTTTTTTTTTTTTTTTCCAGGAGACGATAATTATTCAGATCATTGGGGTGATTTACTCCGCAATCAGAGCAGCTCGATGCGGTGGCCGTGGAGCCGAGACAGACGAGCATCGCCCAGGAGGACAAGTGAGGGGGGGTACTCAGCCCCCTCCCTCGCACCAGCCCGGCCTTTGTTCTCTTCGAGGTCTCCACCCGCGCTGCCTGGCGGGCAGTGGAGGCGCCCACCCACGTGGGCACAGCCGCAAACTCGGAGGCTTGGGAGCTAGTGTGCACGTGTGCGCAACCCAGGGAAGGGGTTGTGAGGGCTCTGTGTTCCTGGATGCTGAGCTGAGAGTGGTTGTGTACTTGTGTGAGTATATGTGTGTGTGTACCAAGGCATGATCCCTGCGGTTAGGTGTGTAATCGGAATATCTGCACCTGTGTGATTACCGGGAGCCTGGACTACTTCTGTCTCCACAGGCTTCTTCACAAGTGCCTTGAGCAGGTGCCCAAATATGTGCATTTAAGGCACATGGTTGGGAGGGGCCTAGGGCTGGGGCCCTTCTGAGAGCTGTCTGAGGTTATCATGGATGGGGCAGGGGCTAGGTTCTGCAGAAGCTTGGTCTCTCTGAACGTGTGTGGCGGAGGGGTGTTGACCAATTCATACTGAAATGCCGAGTCCTCCTAGGTCGGTTTTGGGGCCCCGGGCGTCACGCGGATACAGGTGTGACTGTGTTCACAGGCGTGTGTACGCATATGTGTCCGTAGGCCTTCGCCCCCTCCCGCCAGCCGGCTGGCGCGGTGACGGTGACCTCATTACCGCCTCCGCAAACGCCCCTTGAAATCCCTGCGCCGTCGCATTTGGCTGCTCTTAGTGATGGGAACGGCCTGCGCTTCCTGATCAATCGCTTAAAATTCAGGGTCGGCTCGCTAGCCGGCGAGGGCTGCCTGCCAGCCCTGCGCACTGCGCTCTGCCACCTCCCCCCGTACCCCCTCCTTGCTTTGGGGGGGCCCGCGATGCTGTCGTATTGGAAAACATCCCCGCGCTGGCTGGGGGGCCCGGTGGGGCCAGCGCTGGAAGCCGTTCCACTCGAGCAGATGGCTGTGAAACTTTGGCGGCGAGATAAATTGGGTCTGACGGCGTGAGGCCCGCTCACAGATGGGCGGGATTCTCACGCCGGCCCCCACGTCCGGCCAGGCAGCGGGCAGGGCCGGCGCCGCTCGGAGCTCCTTTGGGGCACCCGCCCGGCCAGCAAAAGCCTTCAGGAGGCCACCCATCCGCCAACAGCCTTCCTCTGCAGAAGGCGCCCACTATCACGCTACTTCCAGCCCCAGATCTCCCCAGAGACGAGCCCAGAGGGAGGGGCAGCCCTCAGCCCCCGCCTGGTCACCTCCGCCAAGGTGGCAGCTGGGTTTTCCCCCTCCTCTGCCATCCGCAGAGGCCTGAAGCGTGAAGGTTAACAGCTGGGGGGGAGGCTGCGTCTCCCTCCCTCGCCCCCTCTCTGCTGCAGCCCCGCCCACCTGCCAGCCCTAGGGATGTCGTAAACAGGGCTGTGAGGTGTGGAGGGAAGGGGGGGTGCTGAAGGGAGGGAGCGAAGAGAGAGCCAGACAGACAAAGAGAGAACGCGAAAGTGAGCAAGAAGCGAGGAGAGACCTAAGCTGAGACCGAGGGACAGAGACAGGCAGAGTCAGAGACAGGTAGAGAAAAATGGAGACGGAGATGTAGAGAGAGACAGAGACGCCCACGGAGAGAAAAGAAGGGTGGGAGGGACCTCACAGCCAAAGAGGAGACACACAATGAGTGGGAGGAAGGTGAGAGGGCGAGATATCCGCAAAGACGCAGGCGGGGACCGCCGCGAGCTGCGGGAGATTGCGGGGAATCGAGGCAGAGCGGAAGTTAGGGGGCAGGCTGCGGCCCTGAACGACCCCCGCCTCTGCCACAAGGGCAGCGGCCCTGAGCGAGGGAGGATTTCTGCTCCCGGCCGCGCCCTCTATTCCTAAGCCACTTCCCCGCCTCGGTTTCCCTTAGAGTGTGGGGTGAGGGGACTGCGGGGTGGGAACTCGCAGGGCCATCACTCTGCCGCAGAGCCGGCCCTGCGGGGCAGCCTCCCCCACGCATCAGTCCAGCGGGCAGATATCGATCCCGCCCAGCCAAGCTCGATACCCGCGGCCTGCAACCTGCTCTGCCGCTGTCCTGCATGGGGAGGGGCTCACTCCTCGGGCTGCCTCCGCCGGGATTCTGTGCTAGAACAAACCCCCAGTGACCTGGGCCCAAGCCGCAGACCAGCCCCCACCTGTCCTGGTGAGGCCCGGGACTTAGTGAGCCAGGCCAGCCAGAGGCAGGGGCCTGGCTTGGGTGACCTCCGGCCCCGCCTCCTGCGGGGCGCGCGAGGCCAGAGGGAAAAGCCTTCTCTGAGTTGATGAAGTTGAAGTTTCGTAAAGGGCGTGAGGAGACAGCCAATCAGCGGGCCCTTATTTACATGAACTCTCTGATTGGCTCTCACGGTGCCTCTTTAGAATGTTACTTTGAAACCATAAGCAAACGTGGAGGAAAAGCCCACGCCTGAGGGGGAGAGGCTGAGACAACCCCCCATCCCAGTTACTTGTGGGGTACCCCAAGACAAGCTCTGAAGGGAGGTGGAAACCTTAGACGGCCTCTCCCAACCTTCACGATACAGGTGACCAACCCGAGCCCGGCGGCACAGAAAGGTGGAGCTTGCCCTAAACCCAGGGGACAAGTTCCGCTCAGAGTCCTACAACGTGCCCACCTCTGGATGCCCAGATGACTGTTGCCAAGGGTCATTTCAGACTGCAGTTGGAGGACGAAGGGCTTGGGCCTTTCGGGCCGTGAAGAACCATTCAATGGCATGAGAGGGGCTGGCATGACAGGAGCAGCGTGGGTAGTGCCCGGCAATGCAGCTTCAGAGGTGAGCGTACTTGGTTACCAGCTGACCCTCGTGGCAGCCGGGGTTTCCCCCTCCTCTGCCATCCGCAGAGACCATGTCCTTCTGACAACTGGGGCATGAACACAGGGGAGCTCCAGTGACTGAGATAAAGACTCAGGGGCCTAGAGTAGGTTTACCCCATACAGCCAGTGGGCCACCAGCAGAAGCCTCACACTGTCCCTGGTCCGTATTCTTGGGTTCAGCAGGCCCTGAGTCAGTCTTGGGGAGGGGAAAGGAGTCTGAACATTGACAACTAGGAGCAGAGAACCAGTTTCTGTCGTGAGGCCTCTGCCCCACCCTCCACCACTGGGCCAGTCCCTCCTGCCCATGCTGGGAAAGGGGTCCCCTGGGGTTGCCATTAAAAAATCCAGCCCAGCTTCCCAGCCCACACCCCTCTGGGGCCCAGCACAGATGACTCAGCCGCGGAGGGGGAGGCTGTCTGGGGGTGGATAGGGAAGGGCTGAGTCGGTAGCTGAGGCTGAAGAGAAAACCCATCCACTCTCTGCCTGTGGCAAATTGGGGAACAGATGGGAGAATTCACTCTAGTGGGGCGCAAACCCTGCCCCAATTCTTTTCCAGTGACATAGTCTGAAGACCTGGCTCTGTCACCCAGCTCCAAACAGACCTTCCCCAGAGTCTGACAGTATATGTGAAGGTGCCTCTGCATGTAGCTGGCCCTGAGATGGGTTGTGCACACATCCCTGTGGGACCCGATGGGCAGCTAGCATCAAGTGCTGGGGCAAACACATCCTGTTTGCAGAAGAGCCATGTATCCCACAGCCAGTGTCCAAACCATCTGAGAGACTCTGTCTGCCACCTGCCAACCCCTGGAACTCAGCCTACTTATGAGCCAAACTTGCTGTGTGGCTTCAGGCACAGCTCGAACACCTCTGGGCCTCAGTTCTCTCTGTAAGGCCATCTCCCCCTGTTGAGACAGCTGCAGAGAAATCCTAGAGGCAGGGGCAGAGTCCAAGAGGGGCCTGGAAGGTCCTTCTCAGAGGCCCAGCTGGTTCAGCCTGAGGATCCCAGGAGCTGATCCGGGTAGGGACAAGACTGCCAAATCCCACGGTTCTCATCTCTCCTCCTGCCTCCCTGCCCACCTCATAAGTAGTAGGAGGCTGGGGAGTGGGGAGCTGCATGTGCATGCGTGTGTGTTTGTGTGTGTGTACACACACACAGGGAGGGTGTGAGAGCCTCCCCCTTCCCCCCCTACTGCCGCCATCGAGCTCTGAGAAGCTGAGATAATCCCTCGCCATCTGTCTTGTGTTGCTAACCCGCTCAGCCGGACAGCTGCCCAGGCCACAGGCTCTGCAGGCAGGCGGGTGCGGGGAAGTGAGGGCCGCTGGGGGAGCTAGCCAGCACTGAGGACTAGGCAGCAGGGACACTTGGTCTTCCTGCCCCAGAATACCCCTGCTTGCCTGGCTCTACAGAGGGGGAAAGTGAGACCAGAGTGGGTGGGGCTTCCCCCATTCCTGTTTCTGACCATGGGAAGGAGTAGAGGAGTAGAAGATACTCCCTGGTCTGGGGGCTGACCCTCCCAGAATTCAGGGGGATGGACAGAATGATCTGCTGGCTTATGCTCCTTTTCCTACTCCCTCCCCCACCTATCCTAGGTTCATGAACCCTCCACATACTGTGCACGCATATCCCTCTGATAGGTGGGGTGCAGTAGGGACAAGGTCTTCTGGGTCCAGGTGGAGGAGGAGGGGTCATCTCACCCTTCCCCTGACTCTGGACAGGTCAATGTCCAGGCCTCCAAGTGGCCAACTTCCCAGAGCCAAGAGGAGAAGGCAGGTTCATAGGATATTTGGTGGTTAATGCTTAATGTGCAGGTTCTGCACTCCAGTATCTCATGACCATCATAATCCCCAGTGTCTGATGAGAAAACAGGCCCAGAGAGGAAAGTGACTTGCTCATCTCAGTGACTGAAGGAGCTGGGACTTGAACCCAGGCATCAGGCTCCAGTAGCCCTGGCTTTTTACCCAGCTCTATCTGTTCTCCCCCAACAACCAAGTCTCTGGCTCCACCTCCCCACCCCTACCTGTAGCCCTCCCCTCATGGGGCTCTGAGGTTCTGCCAGCCAAAGCTCAGCAATCAGACTCCCAGCAGTGTGGTCCTGTCGCCAGAGAGGATGTCAGGCCAAGACAAGCAGGGCCTGGCAAAAGATGACTCCATGGGGCTGAGTGGGGGCCCCCTGTCAATCAGTCATCTCTCACCCCTCTGACATAAACAGCATGCTTCCACATACATGCAATCTCAAGTACAGATCACACACGCTTATATGGGCATGTAAACAGGTATCCACAAACACACAGATAAACATATACAGTGCTCATATACACATAAACTCACGAATACAAACCCAACTCAAGCAGCTTCCCACATCCTCACACAAACACACTTCAACACTCACACCAAAGTTCACACACACAGCCTACTCCCAGTTTTCGCACACTCCCTGAAGTGCCACCCCCTTCCAGGAACTCCATTTTCCCACACCCCAGTGGTAACCTTCCAGGCAAGGCCAGTGTGTACGTGGGAGGGGGTCAAGCAGACAGAGGTCTGCTCTGTCCTTCTACTGGTGGGTGTGGCCCCTCCAGCAAGATTGTCGATTGACCCTGCCCCCTCCTTGGCCTCTGCAAGACCTTGGGGGACTGCCACCTGGCAATAGATCCAAGAGAATAGACCCCACCTCTCACGCACAGGGGTCCTCAGCTCTCCCAGGCCCAGGAGGAGGAAAGGAACCAGTGGAAAGGAATTGCCTCTCCTCTGAGGGTCTCCATTCATCAGGAAATGAGACACCTCAGGAGTAGTCTGAATGTCAGTGGTCTAAGTCCATCAGGGTTGGGGACCCCAGGTCCTGCTCATGATCTAACCACTATATACTCTTCTCCCCAAACCTGTGCCACCCTCTGCCCCTTCCCCTGGAAATAGAGGTGGACTAACTCTTCTCTCTTCAGGATGCAATCTGGTCCCCAGCTCACTCTGTGCTCTTGAGTGAGAGGTACCCCCTCTCTGAGCCTGGCTTCCCTCATCTAAGGAGGGCCCAGGTCCCAGACATATGCACATACTCACTACACACACATTGTTACACTCACACACAAACTCATAGACAGTCATACCCACGCATTCACACACACACACTGTCACATACGTACGCACTCTTGAACATATTGTCATACATGCTGTCACACTCAGTCACTCACATCCATTCGTACTCACATGTGCACACTCACACAGTCCCACACACATTCACATTCATACTGTAACAGCCACACTCTCATGCTGTCTCTCACACACACACGTTGTCACTCTCACAGTCATACTCATACATTCACACTCACACACATTCACTCTCGCACTGTCACATGCTCATGACCTCACTCGCTGTCACTCTTTCACTTCAGCCACACTCAAACATTCTCACTCTATCACACGTATGGCCCTCCATGAGCAGACTAAGGTCTGGGACTCCAAGGTCAGCAGAGCCCTAGCAGAAGCTCAGAGGCTGATGTTGACAGCCTGGTGAGCAGGGAGAGGGGAGAGGCTGCCACAGAGGCCTGGAGAACCAAAAACCAAACCCCGCCATCCAGTCAGTTCCAACTCATGACGACCCCATAGCACAGAGTAAAACTTCCTGAAGGGTGGTGGCATCAGTGGCCTGTCAGCTGCAGGAAAGCCTGGTGACCAGACTATTCTGGAAAGATCCCTCCTAGTGTTTTGAGGAGAGTCAACCCTGTTTGAGGGTTCATTGAACTCACAGAGTACTGCATGCCTCACCATGGGTCTGTACAGCAGGTATTGTAGCCCCATTTTATAGATGAGGAAACTGAGGCTCAGTGGAGAAAGAGACTTGCTCAAAGTTGTAAACCAGGGGTCTCCAGGTTCCTACCTGTACCTCTTCCCCTATGTACACACATTCACACACCCTGGAGAGAGGTTCCCTTGGTCATTGTGCCCAGATGGCAATGAAAGACATCAGCCATCTGCAGACACTCTGGAGTGTACTGCCAGGGTCCAAATCCAGGAAGTGTCTTGGCTCAGAGCCTGCACATTGGTGGTGCTCAGTTGCTGCCTGCTACATGAAAGCACTTCACTGAGGCCACACTAGATGTGGCAGGGGCAGCACACAGCAACCTGAGGCCAAGCCTCCACCACTTACACAACTTACTAGACCCCTCCAAACCTCATCTGTAAGATAGGCTAAGTGTACCAACCTCATGCCGTGCTGGCAAGGACTGACTGGGAAAACACATGTAAAGCAGTTAGCATGGGGTCCAGCCTACAGGAAGGGCTTGACACTGCAGTGAAGATTCCAATGCGGCAGGCTTGCCAAGAGAGCCACAAAGTGGGGGCCTGTGTATACACAGCTCCCTCTGCCTGGGGCAAACTCCCCACTCTCTTTTGCTGGTACCAGGTATCTCCTCTTTATGGTTGAATGCATCTACTGCCTCCTCCAGGAGGACCACCATAGTGTCCTGCCAAATTCAGCACCCCCTCACTGACAGCCCCACTGCCCTCCCCATGACCCAGGTAGCTGGTCTCCTATGAGCCTTATGGTCTTTCCTACCTTTTATCCTGAGGGTAAGCCCAGCCTGCCCCAGCTCAGGACCTGCACAAATAGGTACTCAGGTGCTGCCTGCAGACCGGACAGCCCTGTGCCATGTCGGCACACAGAAACCAGCAGTTACGGTGTACCTGCAGTTAAAGTAAACAGCTGAGGTTGTGGGTCTGTTCTC
The DNA here is from genome assembly GCF_024166365.1 of Elephas maximus indicus. Taxonomy (NCBI): domain Eukaryota; kingdom Metazoa; phylum Chordata; class Mammalia; order Proboscidea; family Elephantidae; genus Elephas; species Elephas maximus. The sequence goes on along the minus strand of NC_064820.1, from coordinate 152,885,128 downwards.
TCTGCAAAAACAAAACTATCTACTGGTGGTGTCTGGTAAGAGCCACAGCAAAAGACCAGGTGTGGCTCTTCACCAAGAGGCCGAGCACCCAGCTCCCAGCCATATCCCTGATCTGAAGGGGCACCGGCCTGGACCCAGGGGTGCCAACACTTAGAGGCAGTTGGTACTTGCTGTGCCCAGTGAAGAAAGGCAAACCTGCAGTCCCCAGAGCCCTGAGCCCTGAGGAGATTGTGGAACACACTCCTTATTTGATTCAAAATATAAATCACAGTAAACCACAGACCCAAAGCTTATACGTAGGCTGAAATTAAAATAGCTTCTTGCACGTTTTCTGGTTTCAATATTCTAGATAAGCTCATGGAAGCTGAATCAGGCAATTTGCTGTCTCTCTTGTTCTGTGTCCGTTGTTGCCTCTGTTTTACTGAGGTCTCAGCACATGCCTGGGGAATCCAGGGAGCGGGACCCAGCTGAATCTGGGGATCTCCCATTCCCGCATTCATGAGGCTGATCCCCCCAGGAAGGTGTCCCTGCCTATGCACCCCCATGGACTCCTGTGGCCCCTCAGGAGTGAAGCAGGACCAGGGCCAAGCATAGGCCCCTAGCAGCCCCCTCTGCTGCTCCCCGCAAGTCTTCCAGCACCCCCTGCCCCCTCCCTCTTCCAGGGAACCTTGCGGCTGGGCCCATGCCTGCGGCGAGTCTCACCCCAGTATTATTTTAGTCACAGACAGACACGAGGCAGATGGTGACAACATCCCTTCCTAGCTCCCCACTGACGAGCCGTTGCCGCCCTGAAGCCTCAGGGTTCTTCTCCCTCAGGAATATTTCAGTCCCGACTCAGTGGCTAAATGCGGTTGCTCGTGTGAGACTCACGCACATCTGCGCCTTCTCCTCCGCACCCCCTACCCATTTCCTGGGGCTGAGCAGAGCCCTGGGGAAGCCCTGCCGACTTCTAGACCCATCCCATCCTCCCAGCTGCCCTACTGTGCACTAGGCACCCTGCCAAGAACATAGCAGCACTAGGAGGGGGCAATTATTGTGCCCACTTCACAGATGAGGGAATTGAGGCTCAGAGTGAAGCAGGGGCCCACCACAGACACACAGCCAGAAAGGAGGCATTCCTTGAGTCCCCAGTGCACCCTGCAGACACAAAGTGCTCCCTCCATTCCATCCGCACACCTCAATCTCAGCTTTACCCTATCTTCGCACAGCCTTTGGGGACTACCCCAAGGAACCACCTTCCCTGCAGAGCTCCTGGGAGCTCACTATTGAGTTGCTGTACCCCTTCTTCTGCATCAGCCTACAGCCTAGGGCACAAGGATAGCCAAGCACTGGCTGCCCACTCCCTCGCCCTGCTGCACCTGGAGGTCTTGGCAGCAGACAGGCCTGATTTCAAATCTCAGCTTTACTGTGACTTTGGGCAAATCATTTACCTCTCAGTGTCTGTTTCTTCATCTGTAAAATGGATAGCACAACAGCATTGTCCCCTGCCTCATCCCTGATTCAATGAGATGATAGCTATGTTTCCAGCAGTGAAAGCAGATCCTAGAACATAGTAGTGCTCAATAAATATTTGTTGAATGAATGACGCATGTAATGACCTTAGCACCAGGCTCGGCTCAGCGAGTTCTGTCCCCCCTGCAGTCCCAGCTCTAACAAGGCCTGGGGCCAACTCTGCCCACTAAGAGCTGAACTTGGCCACAAGAATCAAACTGAGCCATGTCTCTGGGCCCCTGCCCAACCCCCACAATATAAAATGCTTGCAGCTTTAAGGGGGTGGGCCCAGGGCACCTGGCCACCACCACCAGGGTCAAGCGCCAGCAAGGTGTGGGAGGTGGCCCAAGGTTGTTTGTTTCTCTCATGCCTCTTCTCCAGCCACCTACCCTGACAGGCCAGGGACAATGAAGCTGGACAGGCATTCTTTGAGGGCTTGGGACAACTTCTGGACAGGTGAGAACACGTCTCTTCTCAGTGAGAGCTCCTGGCTATAGGCCCCTATCCCAGCTCAGCCGTCCCCCCATGCCTAAGTTGGTCTTCTTCTGGGGCTGGGCCAGGACAAACCACCACACAAAAACATTCAGCCACTACCATGACACTCACACCCCCAAAAGATACACAAAATATATACAGAAATATACACCACACAACTAAAGGCACAAAGATACACAGAACTCTGTGTGCATGGCAGGGCATAAAAAATGGAAGGAAAAAAAAAAACCCATTACAGTCGAGTCAATTCTGACTCACGGTGACCCCATCCGTGGCAGGGCTCACATGTTCTCAGATGTGTGCCTTGCAGAGCAAGAGCACATTATGTGCCACATTCACAAACACACGTGGCACAAGGCGGCAGCACATCACACAACATGACCACGAACACAGGTGTGGCATAACCCATCCAGGCCCAAGCCCACAGCACAGAGCACAGATGCACACAGCAGGATATATGAGGCCTGTCTTGCACAGAAACTGAGATCTGTCTCCCCATGCCAAACCCAGCCAGGAGCTGAGCCCCAACAACTCAGGAGTCACACTGGGGCAAGGACAGAAGGTTGCTGGAGAAGGAAAGCAGGCCAGGCCCAGGGTAGGCATGGGAGATAGTCCTGACTCAGGGTCCACGTTTGTAGGACTTGGGCCCAGGCATCAGTGCCTGTAATAAGCAGATCTTTTGTGGTAAAGAATTCAGGAACCTGGCTCCATCCTCATCAAACACCAATATGCCACCACTCCCAATCTCTCCCCTTACCTCAACTGTGCCCAGGTCACCCCCACACTCATGCATGGTATAAGAAACTGGGAGCAAGCCAGTCTCTGTCACCAGGAAAGCCAAGAGAAAGGAAAAGAGAAGCTGACCATCAGTGCGGAAACATCTCGAGACACTTTTCAACAGAGGGTTCTGGGCAGCAGACCACACTCTAGCTAGTCATGGTCATGAGGGTAAATCCCTCTGAATGGCCACACATCATCCCTACTCTGAGGACACAGCTCTGAGGCTGACTTGGGAAGGCCTCCAGGTGGAGAACAGGGCTGTCTTCTCTGGCCCTCCCTCCCTTTGGGCACATCTCATCAGTCGCTTCCTGTCTCTCAGCACTGCTCTGTGGCACCCAGGACCTTGGGGCTGGCATTTCATGCAAGGCCCTTAGCTATCTTACTCCACCCTAGGTTCTGTGTCTTGGCCTTTGCCTATGCTGTTCCCAAGAATGCACCCCCTATCTTTTGGCACCTACCCATCAAAATCAATGCCACCTCCTCTGAGAAGCCTTCTTAACCCCTGACAGGAAAAAAAAAAAAAAAAAGCACTCTGCTGCTAGAATGAGAGATTAGAATGGATGTAGGGCTCCACTGGGCCTCAGTGTCCTAATCAGTGAAATATGTAAGGCATGGCCCATCACCGCTGAAAACAGAAAGAGACAGAATAAACTAGTGCTGCCGTTCTCAAAGCAGGGTCTGCAGACTCCTGGGAATCTTCAAGATCCTTTCAAGGGTAAGTGAGGTCAACATTATTTTACTGGTAATACTGAGACTTTATTTGATTCTCATTGTATTGACATTTGCACTTATGGTGCAAAAACAATAGTGGGTAAAACCGGTGATGCCTTAGCACAAATCAAGGTTGTTATTGTTAGTTGACGTCAAGATGATGACCTTATGTATAACAGCAAAAAGTTGCCTGGTCTGTCTCCATCTTCATGATCATCGATGTATTTGAGTCCATTGTTGCCATAATTTTGTCAATGCATTTCATTGAGGATCTCCCTCATTTTCATGGACTCTGTACTTTACCAAACATGATGTCTCTTATGGATTGAATTGTATCTCCAAAAAATGTATGTCAACTTGGTTAAGCCATGGTTCCCAGTGTTGTGTGGTTGTCCACCATTTTGTGATCTGATGTTGATTATCCTATTGTTGTAAATCCTAACCTCTATGATGTTAATGAGGCAGGATTAGAGGCGGTTACGTTAATAAGGCAGGAGTCAATCTACGAGATTAGGTTGTACCTTGAGTCAATATCTTCTGAGATATAAAAGAAAGAAGCCAGTAAAGAGACAGGAGACATCATACCACCAATAAAGTAGTGTCAGGAGGAGAGTGGGTTCCTTTGTACCCAGGGCCCCTGCACTAAGAAGCTCCTGGACCAGAATATGATTGATGACAAGGGTCTTCCTCCAGGGCCAACACAGAGAGAAAGCCTTCCCCTGAAGCTGACGCCCTGAATTTGGACTTCTAGCCTACTAGGCTGTGAGAGAATAAACTTCTGTTTGTTAAAGCCAAACACTTGTGGTATTTCTGTTATAGCAGCACCAGATAACTAAAACGATGTCCTTTTCTAGTGATCGATCTTTCCCGATGACATGTCCAAAGTAAGCAAGTCGATGTCTTGCCGTCCTTTCTTCTAAGGAATATTCTGGTTGTATTTTTTCTAGGGCTGATTTGTTCATTCTTTTGGCAGTCCATGGTATACTCATTATTCTTTCCGACACCACAGTTCAGTTGCATCAATCCTTCTTCTTTCTTTTTCATTATCCAGCTTTCACATGCATATGAGGCAAAGGAAAAAACCATGGCTTGGGTAAGATGCACCTTAGTCATCAAAGTGACATCTTTGCTTTTTAACACTTTAAAGAGGTCTTTTGCAGCAGATTTGCCCAATGTGATACATTGTTTGCTTTCTTGACGGCTATGTCCATGGCTGCTGATTGTTGATCCAAGTAGAATGAAATCATTGACAAGTTCAATTTCTTCTCCATTTACCGTGATATTGTTTATCAGTCCGGTTATGAAATTTTTTGTTTTGTTTTCTTCACATTCAGGTGTTTCAAGTCATCTTCATTTTCAGCAAGCAAGGTGTGTCATCTGCATATCCCAGGTTGTTAATGAGTCTTTCTCCAATCCTGATTCTGCGTTCTTCTTCACATAATCCAGTTTCTCGGATTATTTCCTCAGCAAACAGATTGAATAAGTAAGGTGAAAGGATTCAACCCTGCCGCACGCCTCTTCCAATTTTGAACCATGAAGTATCTCCTTATTCTGTTCGAATGACTGCCTCTTGAGTCATGTACAGGCTCAGTAGGAGCATAATGAAGTGTTTTGAAATTTCCACTCTTTGCAATATTATCCTTAATTTTTTATGAATGGGAATTTCAGAACACAAATAAGGTGGCGATACCAAACTGCACTAGAAGTCATTGTATTCACCATCAGGCACTTGGCTTTAAAAAAAAAAAAAAGCTAGTTCATTTAAGACCATTCTTGTTAAAGCAGTAAAATTAGTAATTTTATTAAATCTCAACCCTTGAGCACATGTCTTTTTAACATTGTGTGTGATGAAATGGGAAATTCACATAAAGCACTTGTGTTGATGGTTCTGATGATGGCTGTTACAAGGAAAAGCCCTAGTGTAATTGTTTGAGTTGCGAGCTGAACTAGCTGCTTGTTTAATGAAATACCAATTTTACTCGACAAAAAGGACTACAAAAAAAAAAAAAAAAAGGACTGACAAATTGTGGTTATTTAGACTTGGGTATTTAGCAGACAGACATTCTCTCAAAATTAATGAAGTGAGACTGTCACGTCAAGGAAAACAACTGACAATATTTGTTGCCAATGATAAAATTTTTTAAAGGGAAAATTAAAGTTTTGGAATGCTTGCATATATCACCATAAGCCTGACAGCTTCCCAGTACATTGCTGATGAAATCAGTGTTGATATCAATGAACGTGATTGCTTAATATTGTATAATAAAATGTGTTAACATTTGAGAAATCTGCATAACTTGGTGAGCTAATATTTTCTAAATGATCAATGCATCATGTTATAAAATCATGCATGGGTAAAACATTTACTGAAAATGCAATATATGCAAATGAACATCAATGTAATAAACAGAATATGAAAAGTTCATTGAGGTAAATTCTGTTTAAGTTGTCTTCAGGAGATTCCATACAATAGACTATATCTTTTTTGAAGACACCTGGAAGTTTGAGTTGTTGGTAACTGCTGTTGAGTCAGTTTCAACTCATGGCAACCCCACGTGTACAGACTCAGAGCTGCTCCATAGGGTTTTCAAGGCTGTAACCTTTCAGAAAGAGACCACAGGTCTGTCTGCTGAGATGCCTCTGGGTGGGTTTGAAGTGCCAACCTTTTGGCTAGTAGTGAAGTGCTTAACTGCACCACCCAGGAACTCCTGAAAAGGTCATTGATAAGGTTTCAGATTCCACATTGCAACTAAATTTTAAGAAACTACCACTTGTCAAGTTTTGGTGTAGTATTACCTGAAAAGGCTATTAAAATAGTCCTCACTTTTCTGACTATAAATTTGTGTGACGTCAGATTTTCTTCAAATATTTCAACCAAAAAACCATACCAAAACAGATTGAATACAAAAGCAGACATAAAAATCCAGCTTCCTTCTATTAAGCCAGATATTAAGGAGATTTGCAAAAATTTAAAGCAATGCCACTCTTCTTGTTAGTTTTTTTGTTGTTGTTGTTCTGCAAAAGAAAGTTATTTTTCATAAAAATATATTATTTATGTTAACATGTAACTATTACTGTTATTTTCAAACAAGTTAATAAATAAACATTTTTTAATTTCTCACATGGTAAATACTGATGGATAAATGGGTAGACCCCAGATTACAAACAAGTTCCATTCCTAAATCTGTCTTTAAGTGCAATTTGTATGAAAGTTGGAACAGTTAGGTACAGTTTGTATCTAACATCAGTTAGTCAAACTTTTTTTTTATTATATGGTATATAATGTACCTTTTTGCCATTAAAGAAACACTTCCAGATACATCTTTAATATAACAATATTGTAACAATAATAATAATGTTTTGATGCATGTCACAAAGTAGTGCCAGTTTATTAGTATGAACGATTGTATGTACCTCAAATTTTTACCTAATAGGCTTTATGGGGATTGACTTGGAACTACAAGTTGTAAGCAAGTCGGATGTTCAAAACTCGGTGACTGCCTGCAATCCACACAAACAAGAGTTCTTTGTGGTTCTCAATAATGATTACGGTGTAATTGTAAAAATGTCTATCCTACCAAAAGCAATCTATAGATACAACGCAATTCCAATCCAAATTCCAACGACATTTTTTAATGAGATGGAGAAACAAATCACCAACTTCATAGGGAAGGGAAAGAGGCCCTGGATAAGTAAAACATTACTGAAAAAGAAGGACAAAGTGGAAGGCCTCATCCTACCTGATTTTAGAACCTATTATACCACCACAGCAGTCAAAACAGCCCGGTACAGGTACAACAACAGATACATAGACCAATGGGATAGAATTGAGAAGCCAGACATAAATCCATCCACATATGAGCAGATGATATTTGACAAAGGCCCAAAGTCAATTAAATGGGGAAAAGACAGTCTTTTCAACAAACGGTGCTGGCATAACTGGATATCCATCTGCAAAAAAATGAAACAGGACCCATACCTCACACCATGTACAAAAACTAACTCAAAATGGGTCAAAGACCTAAATATAAAATCTAAAACGATAAAGATCATGGAAGAAAAAATAGGGACAACACTAGGAGCCCTGTACATGGCATAAACAGTATATAAAACATTACTAACAATGCACAAACACCAGAAGAGAGTCAAGATAAATGGGAGCTCCTAAAAATCAAACACCTACGCTCATCTGAAGACTTCATCAAAAGAGTAAAAAGACTACCTACAGACTGGGAAAAAGTTTTTAGCTATGACATTTCCAATCAGCGTCTGATCTCTAAAATCTATATGACACTGCAAAAACTCAACAACAAAAAGACAAAAAACCCAATTAAAAAATGGGCAAAGGATATGAACAGGCACTTCACTAAAGAATGCATTCAGGTAGCTAACAGATACATGAGAAAATGCTCACGATCATTAGCCATTAGAGAAATGCAGATCAAAACTACAATGAGATCCCATCTCACTCCAACAGGGCTGGCATTAATCCAAAAAACACAAAATAATAAATGTTGGAGAGGTTGGGAGAGACTGGAACACTTGTACACTGCTGGTGGGAATGTAAAATGGTACAACCACTTTGGAAATCGATTTGGTGCTTCTTTAAAAAGCTAGAAATAGAACTATCATATGATCCGGCAATCCTACTCCTTGGAATATATCCTAGAGAAATAAGAGCCTTTACATGAACAGATATATGCACACTCATGTTTATTGCAGCACTGTTTACAATAGCAAAAAGATGGAAGCAACCAAGATGCCCATCAACGGATGAGTGGATAAATAAATTATGGTATAGTCACACAAAGGAATACTACGCATTGATAAAGAACAATGATGAATCTGTTTAACATTTCATAACATGGAGAATCTGGAAGGCATTATGCTGAGTGAAATTAGTCAGTTGCAAAAGGACAAATATTGTATGAGACCACTATCATAAGAACTCAAGAAAGAGTTTAAACACAGAAAGAAATATTCTTTGATGGTTACAAGAGTGGGGAGGGAGGGAGGGATAGGGGTATTCACTAATTAGTAGACAAGAACTATTTTAGGTGAAGGGTAAGACAACACACAATACAGGAGAGGTCAGGACAACTGGACTAAACCAAAAGCAGTTTCCTGAATAAACCGAAAGCTTCAAAGGCCAGCATAGCAGGGGTAGGGGCTTGGGGACCATGGTTTCAGGGGACATCTAGGTCAATTGCCATAATAAAATCTATTAAGAAAATATTCTGCATCCCACTTTGGAAAGTAGTGTCTGGGGTCTTAAATACTAGCAAGCAGCCATCTAAGATGCATCACTTGGTCTCACCCACCTGGAGCAATGGAGAATGAAGAACACCAAAGACAAAAGGTAATCATGAGCCCAAGAGTCAGAAACCAAACCAAACCCACTGCCGTCAAGTCGATTCCGACTCATAGCAACCCTATAGAACAGAGTAGAACTGCCCCATAGAGTTTCCAAGGAGCGCTTGGTAGGTTCGACTGCTGACCTCTTGGTTAGCAGCCGCAGCACTTAACCACTATGCTACCAGGGTTTCCAAAGAGACAGAACAGAAAAGGCCACATAAATCAGAGACTACATCTGCCTGAGACCAGAAGAACTAGATGGTGCCTGGCTACAACCAATGACTGCCTGACAGGGAACACAACAGAGAACCCCTGAGACCAGAAGAACTAGATGGTGCCCCGCTACAACCGATGAAGGCCCTGACAGGAAACACAACAGAGAACCCCTGAGGGAGCAGGAGAGCAGTGGGATGCAGACCCCAAATTCTCATAAGACTAGATTTAATGGTCTGATTGAGACTGGAAGGATCCCGGTGGCCATGGCCCCCAGACCTTCTGTTGACCCAGGACAGAAACCATTCCCAGAGCCAACTCTTCAGACATGGATTGGACTGGACAATGGGTTGGAGAGGGATGCTGGTGAGGAGTGAGCCTCTTGGATCAGGTGGACACTTGAGACTATGTTGGCATCTCCTGCCTGGAGGGGAGATGGGAGGGTGGAGGGGGTTAGAAGCTGGCGAAAAGGACACGAAAAGAGAGAGTGGAGGCAGAGAGTGGGCTGTCTCATTAGGGGGAGAGTAACTGGGAGTGTGTAGCAAGGTGTATGTGGGTTTTTGTGTGAGAGACTGACTTGATTTGTAAACTTTCACTTAAAGCACAATAAAAATTATTAAAAAAAAAAAAAAAAGAGGCTACCAGAGCTTGTTCATTTGAAGAGGTCCCAGACCCGAGACCTTTAAGTCTGGGATCGGGGGAGGGAGGAGGGCTTACAGCCAGAGGTGGGGACCACATGACTTTGGAGGGGTCTGGCAGAGGCTTCTGGGAATCCCTGACTTCCCTCTGCTGCCCCCGGAACAAGGCTGTCTATGGGGACAAATGGGGTTGTGAGTGTATGTACGTGGGGTTGGGGGGAGGTGTGTGGTGGGACCAAACACACATCAGACCTCCCCACACACAGAGCTGAATCCTGGATCCAGGAGCTCTGGCCCTCCTCAGACAGCCTCCATCCTGCCACCCCTCCCCACTACCCACGAAAAGGATTTGGGCCTTAAAATTATCGTCACCACAGCTCAGCAGACAATACAGAGGGGACATTATGCACGGATAGAGAGGCCTTGTTGTTGGTGCTGCCGAGACAGCGGTGCTCTGTTCTGAGCAGGCTGGGGTCTGCTCATGTACTCCAGCCCAGACCCCTCACACCCTGAATCAGATCTTCACGCAAGTGCACACTCACAGGCTCACCCTGGGGTACCCCTTAGGCAATGCTACAGCACACAGAAGTCTTCGGCTCCCTTCCTGCCACCTTTGTGTACCACCCACCCACTATCTGCCCTGGGTCCTAACATACCCATGTACTCCCTGGCATAGGCATCCCCACTTGGGGAGCCACTGTGGAGGTGGAGGGGACACAAGGCAGCCACAGCGGGGGCCCTGAGGACGTCCTGCCTGCCCTGCCCTGCACCGCCTGGCCGAGATCACAGGGTACTGAAACCAGCAGCCGCCCAGGCTGGGCCAGACGTGCCTAGACCCACAGAGGGACACAAAGGCCGTGTTGTTGCCTGGCCAAGCCCTCTCAGCTCTGGAATGGGAGGGAGGGACTGGGGCAACTAGCACCCCTGCCCCCAGCTCCTGGACTGGCCCTGGAGCAAGACTGGACTTTAACCTCTTAGGCCACTAACGAGTACTGGGGCTGGAGTACAAGGTAAGGACAATCCAAACCTGACAAAACCTGCCCAAAGAGGACACCCCAAGTCTGGAGGTTGACCTCACCCAAGGTCTTTTTGGTTTTCCTCTGAGTCAGGATCTTTTTGTCCCTCCAACATTTGCACAGGTTGTTCCCTCCTCCTGGAACTCCGTCCCCTCCCCTGTCTGGGAACTTTTAATTTTCCTTCAGGTCATTGTTCAGAGAGCACCTCCCCTAAGAAGCCCTCCTGACCCCTGGGCTGGACTGATGGCTCCTCTGTGCTTCCTCGCAGACAGTTTCTCTAGGAGGGGCCATTCTGCCCACAGGAGCACCCCCAGCTTCGCCCAGCCCAGGTCTGGCTCACAGGGAGCCACAATGCAGTAGAAGAAATGGCTGGATGGGAGTGGTTAAGCTGGTGGGACTCAGTGCATCTCCGCCTAAGGCCCCACCAACCCCACAGTCACACAGTGGCAGGGGAGAGGAGGGGCCGGAGTCACCAGGACCCAAATCATAGACTGGGATGGTCACCAGTCACCCCTACCAGGTGATATGAAGGGACAGAGGAGAGTTCCTTAGAGGAGCCTACCCAGAACACTGTTTTCCTGTCATCTGCTTGCTAAATCCTACTTATCCAAGTGGTAGCTGTTTCTAGTTTTTATTTAACAAACCTTTTTATAGAGCACTCACTGTGTGCCAGGCATTGGTCTAAAGGGCTTACGTGTATTAACTTATTGAATCCTCACAACCCTTTGAGGTAGGTACTGTGATAATTCTCGTTTTTAAAGATGAGGAAAGTAAAGCACAGAAAGGTTAAGTAACTTGTCCAAGGTCATATAGCTAGTAAGTCATGGAGCAGAATTGGAACCCAACCTCTAAGAGCAGATCAGGAGGCTGTGCAATGAGAATCCCCACCCTCAAATCAGCCTGAGATGTAATCAGCTATACATTGGTTTGGCTCCCCTCTCTTCATGGTGAACCCCTAAGGCTCCCATGGAAATATATTTATTTCTGGGTCCCAGGGGTCCAATCCCTAGAACAACAGTTGGCCCATAGGGGCTATCAAGAACATTGCTGACTGAACAACCAAAAGCACAAAAAGGATGACTGGGCTCCCGGTGCCCAAGGTGGAGGAGGTAGAGGCTGCCTAGAAAGGCCCAAGCAGTTCTCTCCCCTCCCAACACCAGTGTACCATTTGCTCTGTCATTCACTGCAAGGCCTCTGCTGTCCCTGGACACGGGGTACATTGGGGCTGTAGAAAGCTAAGGAGGGAGGAAGGGGCTACCAGGCCCCGCAGGAACACCTGAAGCCCAGCTACTTCCAGGTCTCCATGCCCCTCAGGCAAAGGGGCTCTTGAAATCCTCAGGCACCATGAACCAAAAAGGTCCTGCTGCCCTGTTTCTCTCTTCTTATGCTCAAATTTTCCAGCCTACTCACTAATTTCTTCAGCTATCATCCAATGTTTCCAAACTGTTGCTCAGATCCCAACGAATGGAGAAATCTGGGTGGAGAGACGCACCTGGTGACCCATAGGGTTGGCCAGGCAAGCAGGAACCTCACACTTGAGGGTTTCCCTCTGGACAGGGCCATTTCCTCTAAGAAGCTCCATTTCCATTGGTTCTGGCCCCAGAAGGAGCCACAACCAAGCCCCCAGTTTCCTATTGCCTGTCTCTGTACTTCTAAGGCAGGGTCAATCCCAACCCCAGGAGAAATAGCCCCCAAATGGGGGCCACCTGTACTTCAGTCTCAGTCTCTCCAGCCATGAAATTGGGATGAGAGAGTGCCCTACAGAATGGGCAGGAAAGGCAGCAGGTCATTAGGGATGGGGCCCTTATTGGCCTTCTGAGGATGGCCCCCTCACTGCCTCAAAGTAGATTCACCCACCTGCCCCAGGGCCAGCCCATCTGTTGCTACTCAGCCCTGGTCTCCCCTATGAAGGTAACTGAAAGGAGGTGGTGGGGTCTTCCCTGGCCTCCTCCTGCCCCAGCACTAGCAACTCCAGAGAATTCTCTTCCTAACCAATGAGAATGGGGGTTGGAGAGCATGGACAGACAGAGGCAACTCCCAAATTTCTACCCAGGAGGGACTTCAGGCAGCAGTCTGTTTGGAAGGGATCTGGAGGACTTCCTTGAAGCCATGTCTGCAGCCACTATTTGTACTTAAATAATAAGTTACAGATCAATGAAAACCGCAAAGTTTTGTAAAAGTGCTTTACATAAAATGAAGAAAATGCAAGTTGCCCATACCAGGAATTTGATTATTATTGTTATGATGATGATGATGATGATGGATATTTGGTAGGTGCCAAGGACTTCTAAGTCATTTCCCCCTCCCCCACCAGGCTGGATGTGCAGGCTGCCTGGACTGCATGAGGCCATATTCCCTGGAAATATAAATCCACCTCAACTTCAACTGAAAAAATATGCTCCAAGCCACAAAGCCCTGGGGGAGAGAGATGTGATCAATCCCTACGTCTGTCCTCTGGTTAAGCACCTACTACAGGCCAGGCACTTCATATGCCCTTCATCAGGCTTGTGACCACCGAGAGGAGAGCACTGAATTACTGTATTTCCCCCATTTTATAGATGGAAAAACTAAGGTTGGGAGAGATTATATAACAACAGTTGCCATTTATCAAGCACTAAGCAGGTCCTATGGTAAGTTTTTTAATTCATCATTTATTTGCTCCCCAGAGTCAGAATGGACTTGACAACAACTATCGACAACACCATAACTCCACCACTCATCTGTCAGTTTGTCATACTGTTGTAGCTTACATGGCAATGATGATAGAAGATCTATCTTAAAGTACAATTCTGTGATAGGTTAATATCCAAGGAAGACCAGTTAATATGACTGTTATTCAAGTTTATCCATCAAATTTATGCATCAACCACAAATGACAAAGATGAAGAAATTGAAGATATTTATGAACTGCTGCAGTCTGAAATTGATCAAATGTGCAATCAAGATGTATTGATAGTTACTGATGATTAGAATGTGAACACTGGAAACAAAGACATATCAGAAGGCAGAAAATATGGCCCTAGTGAAAGAAAAAAACACCAAAGATTTGCATAACAGAATTCTGCAAGACCAACTACTTATTCATTGTGAATGCTTTTTTCCAACAACATAATCAACGGCTATGCACATGGACCTCACAGGATGTACTATACAGGAATCCAATCTACTACATCTATGGAAAGAGACAATGGAGAAGCTCAGTATAGTCAGTCAAGACAAAGCCAGGGGCCGACTGCATAAAAGACCATCAACTGCTCATGTGCAAACTCAAGTTGAAACTAAAAAAAATCAAAGCAAGTCCATGAAGGTCAAAGTATGACTATCAAGGACTGAACTGTGTACCCCCAAAATATGTGTTATCAATTTGGCTAGGCCATAATTCCCAGTATTGTGTGATTGTCTATCATTTTATCATCTGATGTGATTTTCCTATGTATTGTAAATCCTATTTCTATGATGTTAATGAGATGTGATCAGTGGCAGTTATGTTAATGAGGCAGGATTCAATCTACAAGGTTAAGTTGTGTCTTGAGCCAATCTCTTTTGAGATATAAAAGATAGAAGCATGCAGAGAGACAGGGGGCCTCATACCCCCAAGAAAGCAACACCGGGATCAGAGCGCATCCTTTGAACCCAAGGTTCCTGTGCAAAGAAGCTCCTAAACCACAGGAAAATTGATGACAAGGACCTTCCTCCAGAGCCAACAGAGAGAGAAAGCCTTCCCCTGGAGCCGACACCCTGAATTTGGACTTCTAGCCTACTAGACTGTGAGGTAATAAACTTCTGTTTGTTAAAACCATCCACTTGTGATATTTCTGTTATAGCAGCACTAGATAACCCAGACAGAATTTGGTACCAGGAGTGGAGTGCTGCTCAACAGATAACTAAAATGTGGAAGTGGTTTTGAAACTGTGAATGGATAGAGGCTGAAAGTATTTTAAAGTGCCTAATAAAAGCCTAGATTGCCTTGAAGAGACTGTTGCTGGAATCACGGATATCAAAGACAATTCTGGTGAAGACTCAGTAGGAAATGAGGAGAGCTACTACACTGGAGATGGCAAAAATGGCAAGAAGCAGCAGCAACAGAGAAGCAGCAGCAGCAGAACTAGAAGACCAGGGCGAGACAGCGCTGGAGCCAACCCACGGAAGGAGACAGCTAAGTGCCTGTGCACAGGAGGTTTCCTGGCAGAGTGGGGTGCCTACGGGCACTTATAGGTGGAGCTAGGCTTGCCAACCCATGGAGCAAGAGAGCTGAGCACCTTTCGGCTGAAGTTTACTGGCAGAGTGCGGTGCCTCCAGGCACCTATCAGTGGAGCTACACAGCTTTGGAACACTTGCCCCATCACAGCAGACACAGGCTGAGAAGCCTAAGGGCCCAAGAGGTTAAGGAACCAGAAGCAGAAGCTGAAGAGACAAGGAACAAAGAAAGCAGAGCTGCCTCAGTCTCAAAGGGTATGGCCAAAACTTCCAGGGTCTCAAAGGGAACCATGGCCTCTGGTATTTCTAAGGGTGGAGTCAACAGTCAGAGGAACTAGCAGAATAGTGCGCTTAAAGCTGAGGGAGCAGAGTTTCCATTCCAGCGGGCCTGGGAGGTTGGGCTGAAGCCCAGCGCCAAGGGGCCTCCACTCAGAATTCAGAGAGTATGGCCAATACCTAGAGTGTAAATAGTCTCAGAGAACAGAGGATTATTTTCAAGCCTTGAGAGCTAATGTAATCTGTTCTGCTGACTTGCTTGGTGCTTGTTATTCCTTCTTTCCCTCCAGTTTCTCCCATTTGCAATGGAAATGTCTAGCTTGTGCCTATTCCACCATTGTACTGTGGAAGCAGATAATTTGTATTCTATATTTCACAGATGAAGAGGAATTTTTGAATTTTGGACTTGGAGTTGAATTAAGACTTCTGCTATGATATGATGGTGTGAATGTGTTTTACATGTTGCAAGGACATGAATTCTGGGGGGCCAAAGGGTGGAATGTCATGGATTGAATTGCGTCCCCCAAAAATACATGTATCAATTTGGCTAGGCCATAATTCCCAGTATTGTGTGATTGTCCACCACTTTATCACCTAATGTGATTTTCCTGTGTGCTGTAAATTCTGTCTCTATGATGTTAATGAGACAGGATTAGTGGCAGCTATGTTAATGAGGCAGGACTCAATCTACAAAGTTAAACTGTGTCTTGAGCCAATCTCTTTTGAGATACAAAAGAGAGAATTAAGCAGAGAGACAGGGAGAACTCATATCACCAAGAAAGCAGTACCAGGATCAGAGTGCATCCTTTGGACCCAAGGTTCCTGTGCAGAGAAGCTCCTAGACCACGGGAAGATTGATGACTAGGACCTTCCTCCAGAGCCAACAGAGAGAGAAAGCTTTCCCCTGGAGCTGATGCCCTGAATTTGAACTTCTTTCCTACTGGACTGTGCGATAATAAACTTCTGTTTGTTAGACCCATCCACTTGTGGTATTGCTGTTATAGCAGCACTAGATAAGCAAGACAATGACCTTGAATACATCTTGCTTGAATTTATAGATCACCTCAAAAACAGATTGGATGCATTGAACGCTAACGACTGAGAAGCAGAAGAATTGTGGGAAGACATCAAGGACATCATGCATGAGGAAAGTGAAAAATCATTAAAGATACAGGAAAGAAGGTAAAAACCAAAACGGAGACTGAAACTTGCTTAAGTGCAGAGTAGCTAAAGCAAATGGAAGCGATGATGAAGTAAAAGAACTGAACAGAGGATTTCAAGTGCAGCTTAAGAAAACAAGGTAAAGTATTATTATGAAATATGCAAAGACCTGAAATTAGAAAACCAAAAGGGATGAACACGGTTGGCATTTCTCAAGCCGAAAGAACTGAAAGGAAAATTCAAGTCTCGAGCTGCAATACTGAAGGATTCCAAGGGTAAAAAATTGAATGGTGCAGAAGCATCAAAAAAAAGTAGAAGATTCAAATGTAGAGTCACTGGTCCACCATTTCAGCAGGTAGCATATGATCAAGAACTGCTGGTACTGAAGGAAGAAGTTCAAGCAACACTGAAGGCTTTGGCAAAAAACAAGCTTCGTGGTGTCAATGAAGTACCAACTGAGATGCTTCGACAAATGCACGCAATGCTGAAAGAGCTTACTTGTCTATATCAAGAAATTTGGAAGACAGCTAACTGGTCAATCATCTGGAAGAGATCCATATCCATGCCCATTCCAAAGAAAGGAGATCAAAGGAAATACAGATATTATTGAACAATATCATTAATACCACATGCTAGCAAAATTCTGCTGAGGATAATTCAAAAACAATTGCAGCTGTACATCAACAGGAAACTGCCAGAAATTCAAGTTGGATTGAGAAGAGGACATAGAACGAGTGATATCATTGCTATTGTCAGATAGATCTTGGCTTGAAAGAAGAAAATACCAGAAAGATGTTTACCTGTGTTTTATTAACTATGCAAAGACATTTGACTGTAAGGGTCATAATAAATTATGGATAACATTGTGAAGAGTGGAAATTTCAGAACACTTAATTGGGCTCATGCACAATCTGTACATGGATCAAGAGGCAGTCATTGGAATAGAACAAGGGGATAGTCCGGGGTTCAAAATTAGAAAAGGCATGAAGCAGGGTTGTATCCTTTCACCTTACTTATTTAATCTGTATGCTGAGCAAATAATCCAAGAAGCTGGGCATTTTGCATCAGAATTGAAGGAAGACTCATTAACAACCTGCAATATACAAATAATACAACCTTATTTGCCAGAAATGAGGACGACTTGAAGCACTTACTGAAGGTCAAAGACTATAGCTTTCAGTGTGGATTACACCTGAATACAAAGAAAACAAAAATCCTCACAACTGCACTGATAAACAACATCATAATAAATGGAGAAGAAACTGAAGCTGTCAATAATTTCATTCTACTTGGATCAACAATCAACATCCATGAAAGCCAAAACCCAAAACCAAACCCACTGCCGTCGAGCCGATTCCAACTCATAGTGACCCTATAGGACAGAGTAGAATTGCCCTGTAGAGTTTCCAAGAAGCGCCTGGCGGATTCAAACTGCCGACCTTTTGGTTAGCAGTGGTAGCACTTAACCACTACGCCACCAGGGTTGGAAGCAGCAGTCAGGAAATCAAACAATACATGGCATTGGGCAAATCTGCTGCAAAAGATCTTCTTAAAGTGTTAAAAAGCAAAGATGTCACTTTGATGACTAAGGTGCATCTGACCCAAGCCGTGGTCTTTTCAGTTGTCTCATATCCATGCAAAAGTTGGATAATGAAAAGGGAAGACAGAAGAAGACATGATGCAATTGAACTGTGGCGTTGGAAAGAATAATGAATATACCGTGGACTGCCAATAGAATGAACAAGTCATTCTTAGAAAAAATACAACCAGAATGTTCCTTTAGAAGCGAGGATGGTGAGACTTCAGTTCACTTACTTTGGAGATGTCATCAGGAAAGACCAATCACTAGAAAAGGACATCATGTTTGTTAAAGTAGAGGCCTAGTGAAAATGAGGGAGACTCTCAAAGAGATGAATTGACACAAGCTGTAACAATGAACTCAAACATATCAATGATCATGAAGATAGCACAGGACTGGGCAACCTTTTGTTAGGTTATACATAAGGTCACCATGAGTCAGAGCTGAGTCTATGACAACTAATAACAACAACAACATAATGCTGTTTTACTGATGCGTAAACAGGCTTACAAGGGCTGTTACCTTCTCCAGATCACAGAGCCAATATGTGACAGAAACAAGACTTGAACCTATATCCTGGACTGTCACACTCTAATCCTTGGACCCATAAAATGTGTGTGATAAGGGCTCACGGACAACACAGATAGAACTGTGGAGGCATAAAAATGAAGGGGAGCTCTCTTGTTTTTGGGAATAAGCACGTGACTTTGTGGAAGAGGAAGAAGCTGAACAAAATCAGGAACAACAAATAGAGATGGAGAGGTGAGGGACTCCAAGTGGAGGGAACAGCACACACAAAGGTATTAAGGCAGGAACCTGTCAGCGAGTTTGGAGAGCAGTAAACAGGCTATTTGTGCAGTCTGTGGAACATAGGACAATGTGGGTCAAGAGCAGATAAGAATGGGGATCTGACTACCAGGGGAGACATCTGGACTTTGACCCACTAGCAGCATGAGGTGGCAGTTCAGGGCTCACACCATGAGTTTCAATCCTGGCTTTCTACTGACCATTGTGGGAGTAGGAAAAGTCTCTCCCCCTCTCAAGGCTCAGTTTCCTCATCTGTAAAATGGAAATAATAACAGTACCCACCTGACAGGATTGTTCTGAGCAATCACAGAAAGACGGTATGCCTGGCCCAAAGTAATCACTCAAGAACTGAGAGCTGTTGTTCTTGTTACTGGGCAATGGGGAGCCACTGAAGGCTCTTGACAGAGAAAGGAATACAAAGTAAAGCTGGGCTGGGAAAGAGCTGACTGAGCTGCTCATACCTCACCACAAGGGAATCCCTGGGGCTCGAGAAAGATGAAAGCAGGTCCTCAGGTCTGGGCCAGAGCACAAGCTGTCCCAACTCAAGGTTTCTTTGATAGCTTGCTTTATCTTTTAAAAGTCTTGTGAATTCTCCTATAATCAATCCGCAAATGTTCTTAATAAAATTAACATATTATGTTATTGAACTCTCAGTAGGATAGGCATTCCAGGAACCCAAACCACTGCCATCAAGTCAATTCTGACTCGTAGCAGAACAATTTATCCCAGGCTGCCCTTTATCCACCTGCACAGTCAGGCTCCAGGCTGACACCACGGGTGGACCTAGCCAGCAGCCCAGCCTCATAAGGGTGTCCTCAGCCGGCTAGGAGTTCCCTGCCTGGAGTGCACTCTCCTCCTACCCTAGCACCAGCACCAGCCGCTACAGGACTGGGTTGTCGGAACATCCATTTCACAACTGAAGGGCTATCTTCTTGAAACTCAAGTATTGGCTTACCTGTCCCCCCTCAGAGAGGTCTTCCCTGACCTGCTGGGTGAATCAGTTATCTACTGTCTCTGTCACATCACCCTCTTTTAAATGCCTGCCCAGCACTCTTCCCTATCTTATATTTTCTTAGTTATCTATCACCAGTCTGTCTCTCTTACCCAACCAGAATGTAAGCTCCATGACAGCAGGACTTTGTCTTGTGCACCAATGTGTCCCTCCCATATGAAACAGGGCCTGGCTCATAGCAGGTGCTCAATAAATACTCATAGAAAAAAGGAAATAACTAAGGAAAGGAGAGAGGAAGGAAGAGAGAAAGCGAGGGAGGGAGGAGAGCAGACGCAAGGGGAGGAGGGAGAAAAAAATTAATAAAGGAACAAAATCTGGGTTCTTGGCCCCAAGGGTGGAAGGTTCCTTTGAAGCCTCAGTCACCCCTTCTGTAGAATGGGCAGGGCCTCTAGCCCCAAGGCTCCCTGCCCAGGGACAAGCACTAGATATAGTCACACTGTAGGTTCCTGACCTCTCCCCACAGTGCTGTCACAGGCCTGCCTTGGAGCCGCCCCTCCCTTCCCCACACCCCATCTCAGAGAGACAGAATTAATTTCCCCTTGGCATAAACTGATTTTGATGAGCCCAGTCCCTGGCGATTCATCACAGGCCTCTCAGGGAGCGCAGTAGGGGACGGCCGGCAGCAGCATGACTTATGGGCCTCGAGGACCCAGACACCCAGCTGCTTCTGATGGCTCCGGACACCTCCAGCCCCCCTAAATCAGCTGCGCCGGAGGCACCAGGATCACTGCCCAGCCCATCCTCAGGCTCGGCTGGTGCCCCTGGCAGGCGCCTCCCAGGTCAGGGGTCACAGGCTGCAAGGAAGCCAGTGACTTCATCCAGGCTGACTCACTCCAGCTGGCCAGTGGGGATGGAGTGAGAGGGAAGCAGCAGCCCTCTCTAGCTTGGAGCTGAGGTAGGGGGAGACCATCCTCCCCCTGCACCCCAAGAGGTTCCCCAAACCAGATTGTGCCCCACCCCCTACCCTGTACCATCATCCAAAAATCCACTCTGATTATCCTGCAAATAGTCTAGGATCTCAGCTCACTGCTGGCCCCTCTTACCAGCCAGATCAAATGGACCAGTCCTATAACCTCTCAGCCTCAGTTTTCTCATTTGTAAAATGGGCCTGGTGACCCCTCTTCCACCTACTGTCTAGAGGTAATAATGTGAGAATCTGACGGATGTAAGAAGGTCTTGGAGATAGGTAAGTACCATCTGGAAGAGGGGACAGGAAGTGGGGATCAGAGAACCCCTGTGCCATGGGGTTGACCCCAGAACTCTTACCCTGGCTTGCAGTGCCCTAAATGGATGACCTGCCCTGCCCTCCCCTCTGCCCCCTCACACTTCACCCTCAGATAGGTGGAATGCTCCTCCCACCTCCAGGGCACTGCAGTGCTGTTCTTCCAGCCTAGAACTCTTTTTCGTTCCTCTTTGCCTCTTATTCAACCCTCAGTCCTCAGCTTAAATATCACTTTCTCTGGGAAACACTTCCTAGCCCCTCAGTTTGCTGTTAGGGGCCCCTCGTCTGTGTCACCACAGCCTATCAGTTGCCCTACATCTGTACCCTGGACCCTGGCCTTGTTCTCCCCTGCATCGCCAGGGCCTAGCCCAGTACCTGGCTCACAGTAGGTGCTCACCGAGTATTGGCTCAGTTGAACTGAACTTCGTGCTTACTTAGGCCGGCTGGTAGTGGTTGCCTAGAGCACTGTGTTGAGGATTCTGAGAGTGCACAAACACACATAAAGACTGTGCCTGGCACAAAGTTATTGCTCAATACATGTCAGCTGTTATTATTGGTGCTGTTATTAGGAGTTGGCTCTTGGGAATCTACAGCTTCCCTCCCCTGCACCTGTCCCTACCCTTAGTCACAGTTCCAAAAACTCTCAGGGTGGGGAAGGAAACAGAGTGCTTTTGTTTTGAAATAAAAGGAAGACAGGTACCTGCCTCTAGCAGAAAGAACATCAACATGGAGTCAGGAGACCTGAGTCCGAAGCCTGTACCACACTGCTGATGAGGTATGGGCTTAGATAGCAGGGACTCCAGAACCAGGGTGGTTATTAGCCATGGTGGAGTCCTCATCTCAAGCCCCTCCCACCCTAAGATCCCCATCTTCATACAATTGCAGGGCCTGCTGTGAAACCTTAAGAGCAGGGTCAAACCTTCCATTCCGTCACTCTCCAGCTCTGTGACCTTGGGCAAGTCCACCTCTCTGAACCTCAGTTTCTTTATGTATAAAATGGCAATGAAAGCAGTAGCTGGCACTTCTTGGAAGGATTAAATGAGATAAGGTAGGTAAAAAATGCACTTAGCATTTGGCTCAAGGCCCAGTAAGTGCTCAGTAAACATTATCCTTTATCATCATCATCCCCTGAACACTTTACCACTCTGCGTGGGTTAAGATGCCCATGTTAACGATTCTGGTCCTTCCACACCATGGTAACTCCTGGAACCCTCACAGCCAACTAAACTGTCATCCCCACTTCCTCGATGGGCAAAGTGAGGCTCAGAGAGGCTGGGACTTTTCAGACTGAAAATTCCCTGAAGGCAGAGGCCATGCCTACCAAGCATGGGATCCTCTTAGTACTGAGGCTGGGCCTCTGCCATCAGACCCAGGGGCCAGGTCTCTTTTGGCCCTCCCAGCCCAGCACCAGGCTCTGCCCTAAGATCAGCCAGAGGCCCACCCACCCTCCCACCCAAGGGGCCTGGCCTCGGAGAAGTGGGATTGGGCAAGGCCCACTCTCCCGCCAGCTTAGAGTGCAGCACAAGGGGAGATTCAGGCTGTGGACAAAGGTCAGGGTGGGGCCTGCCTGGTCTTAGCTGCCCCAATAGATGCAGGGAGGCCTCATGACTGCCCCACCCCCTGGCTCCAGCTTCCCGCCTGACTGGGCTGAGAGCTTCCAAGCCAGCTGCCTTTGAAATGAGGATGTAGCATCTGAGATGGCGGCTGGTGGTGGAAGCCAGGCAGGCCCCTGGCCCTCTGTGTGCCTCTCCAGGCACTCCTGTCAGTGTTGGCTGGTTGAAGAGCGCTGGCGCCAGGGTCCTGGGGATGGCTCTGGGTGCCCATGCCATGGCAGAAGGAACATTTGAGTTGCCAGCGTGCCAGCCGCCTCCCAGGGCCCCAAGGGGCCAAGTCCTTTATGCAAGCAGGCGCTGGATGCCCATGTGCAAGCAGGAAATGGGAAGCAATGGAGAGCAACCACCAAGACACACATACCCAACTCTGCTTCACATACTGGGGTGACACCATGGGCTCTGGCACCCCAGATCTGAGTTCAAATCCTCCCACCCTATTTCCTAGCTATGTGACCTTGGATAGGTGACCAGTTCTGAGAGCCTCAGATCCCACAGCCCTAAATGGAAATTGTAATAGTGCTTGCCTATAGGCTGCTGTGAGGCTTAGAGAGACAGTATTTAGCACAGGGTTAGACACATGGTAAGAACTCAACAAAAGGTAGCTGGTTTTACTATTATGGTTATTATTCACTCATATATTCCACAGTTCTGTATCATACACCTTCTGAGCACCAGACGCGTGGGCCCTGAGGTTAAAAAAATCTGTGTTCGAGACACTGGGGGGATTTAGCAATGAACAATGAGAGCCCTACCCTCATGGGAGACCAATGGTCCACATATGCACAAATTAGCTTAAAAAAAACCCACTGCCGTCGAGTCGATTCCGACTCACAGCAACCCTATAGGACAGAGTAGAACTGCCCCGTAGAGTTTCCAAGGAGTGTCTGGTGGATTCAAACTGCTGACTTTTTGGTTAACAGCCATAGCACTTAACCACTACGCCACCAGGGTTTCCACAAATTAGCTTATGAGAGAGTAAATACCTGGGAGTTTGTCCATGTGTGCACATGTGTTGCTGTGTGCGTACATGGGTATTAAAGTGTGCATGGGTGCCTATCTGGGTACCCATGCACATGCATGTTAGTGTGTGCATCCAGGTACCAAAATGTGTGTGTGTTTGTGTGCATACTTGTGTGTACACACGTGTTTCCTGTGGTGTTTTAGCATATGTGCACATGTTAATGTGTGTGTTAATGTGTATGTAGACATGAGAACATATAGGCCAGTGTGAGTTTGGGTGAATGTGGCTGCACAAAGGTGAATGTGAGGGAAAATGGATTTGAAAATGGTAGGGCCCAAAGCTAGTGCCCTCTGCTGCCTACAGCCCAGGGGGCAGTTCTGAGAGGTCATCTCAGCCATTCCTCAGTCTGAAGTACACACCTCTTCCCCAATCAGACTTGAATACTTCTGTGTCCAGAGACCTCCCAGGATCATACCCAATGCCTAGTCCCTGGTTTGCAGGAAATCCTTCATGCATCCTCATCACAGTTCCTGGGTGACACTTCAGAAACCAGCAGTCCCAGAGCCCCTGAATGAACCAGATATCAGCCCTACCTTACAGCCACACACTGTTCCTTCCAACCTGCCTTTCCAAAGGAGCAGAATGGGATCCCCTGTTTCCAGAGGCCTCTCCAGTTTGGATATCCTATTCCTGCCCCCCAAAACACCCAACAGCAACATTCCCTGCCCCATCACCACACAAAGCGCATGCTGTTAACCATGGGGCCCTGGGACTGTCCCTACCTTACTGAGTGATCCTAGACAGTCCTTTCTCCTCTCTCCATCTCCCTGTCTGGCAGTGAGGGTGCTAGACCCCATGACCTCTGACTCTTTGGGGCTTCTAGATCTGACTCTTTGGTGGTGTTGGTGGAGGTGGGGATGCTGCTGTGAGTGAGGCATTTTTGTTTATAGTGAAGGTCCCAGACTCACTAAATCAGATACTCCTTTCTGCATCTGCACTCACAAAGCCAAGTGGTCTGTTGTGCACCGAGGTTGGAAAATTCCGGGGTTAGTGGGATCCCTTGGCCAAAAGGAAATTAGGGGAGAAGTGGAAAAATCCTCTCCTCCTACCCCACCCCCAAACTTTGCTGGGGAAGCTCTGAGGTCCTGCTACCACTCCTTCCTCACCAAATGGGCATTACTAATGGGGAGATCAGTGAATTCCAGAAATGCTCCCCATAATACGGGTAGGGTGGAGAAAGAAGGGAGTTCTGCCCCTCCAATCATCCCCCTCTGCCATCCCTGAGCCAGAGAGGCAGAAGCGTAGGAGCAGAACCCTAAATTTGAGAGGGGTGGAGCAACAGACATATATGGGGAGGGGGGCAGGCGTGACTGGAAGGGCTGGAAGGTGGAAGCCCCGTTCAGACAAAGGCTGACCCTAGCCAGGCTGGCCGGCCAGGCCCTCCACCCCCACCCCCTGCGGCAGGCGGCTTTGCAGGGCTAAACGCCAGCTCCTCGCTCCAAACCCAGTTCCCGCCGAGCGTGCTTAATGTAGCGGCGGTGACATTTCTGCCGTCAGAGGCAAAAACAGGAACCCGGCCATTTTGATGAAGGGCGCCCAGAACGCGGATGTGAGATGGAGGGTCAGGTTCAGGCTCCTGCACTCCCAGCCCTCACCACCCATCCCTGCCCCGGCCCTGGGCCGGAGCCAGAGGGTCACATCACAGGGCCAGGGTCCACCAGACAGATGAGGAAGCTGTTGCAGGAAAACCACCCCTCCCTAATCGTTAAGGTGGGGAAACTGAGGCCGTAGCACTGACCCCAGCCAGATCCGGGGAAGGCTGAGGAAGGGGTCAAAAACAGCCCTGAGGAGGATACCCTGAGGCATGTTCAGGTGAGAGTGCCTGTCTGAAGAGCCAGAGAGGGAAATCCAGCGGGCCGCAATAACCCATCCCAAAGGAGTCTGCACACCTGGCCCCTCATGAGGGCGCTCGCGGCGCCTCTAATCGTCCAAGCAGCGAGAGGGTTAAGCTTCCTCGCGGTACTTGCCGCAGTAAGTGGAAAGGAAAGAAGTGTCAACTCTGTTCTCACCACAGCGGGGCTGTCGGATGGCACCTCCCCCCGCCCCGCGCACCCCGCTCGGCCTGCTCCCCCGCCCTCCCCTCGGAGCGCGCACGCATACACCTCCCACCGCTTTGCCCAAATTATTTTCGATCCCGGGAGACTCCGGATGCCAGACGCGCTCGGCGGCGGCGGCGACGGCGGCCGCGCCTGATTCATTGCGCCAAAGCTGCAGATGCGACCTCCCGCCTGCGCCCCGTGCCCCGGCCCCGAGCCCGGGTGCGCGCGCGCTCCTGGAGAGATGGGGGGAGCAATTTGTAGGCGCTCCCCCCACCACAAGAGGCGGCCCCAGGGCCAGGTCCCCAGTCCTCAGCTCCCCGGGCTGTGCTAATTAGCTTCCTCCGGGGGCGCCAAGCGGCGTGAGGGGCGGTAATTTCCCGGCCGGGCTGCGGGGGAAGCGCTCGCGCCGCCTGGAAAGGTGAAATGGGAAACTCGATTCAAAGAGAGCTTCCCTCCCTCCTCCCGCCAAGCGCGGTAGAAAACGGGTTTGAAATTCCTCTTTTTTTTTTTTTTTATTTATAGTGCACCGTCTCCATGGCAACCGCGGAGGAGGTCACGGTAGCTGGGCCCCCGCGCGTCACCCCGCGCCGCGCCGGCTACAGGCGCCCCGATTGCGGCCTCCCAGGCGCCGCGGCCCGCGTGGACTCGGCTCTGAGCTCCACCGCCCCCGCTCCGCTCCGCCCGCGGCTCAGGCCTCCGCCATATGACTACCATGTCCTAACCCGGTACGGTACACCTGGGCACCAGTGCGCAAGGCTATGCCTCTGTCCCAGGCCTCCGGCACGCGGGACTGCGCCACAAAACACGTGTCCAGCCCCGAGACGGGGACGTGTGCGGCTAGACACCGCCCAGGGGCTCTCTGCACTTGTGGAAGCCCTAGGGGATCGACCTATACTGGCGCACAACTCCGGAGCTTCTGCCATGACTAGACCACCCGTGGTTAACGCGTGCTCTGGAGTCAGAGGCCCGCCTCGGTAACTTACAGCTGTGTGACTTCGGGCAAGTCAGTCTCTCTACGCCTCAGCTAGCTCCTCAGCAAAATGGAGTTGTGAGGCTTAATTGAGACAAAGTATGTTAAATGCTTAACACGGTGTTTGGCACATGGTTTTCAAAAATGGTAGCCGCAGTTGTGGTTATTTTTTACCCCAGGCTGGGAAAGCCGAAGCCTTATTGGCCTTGCTCAAGGTTGTGCTCTTAGCCGGGAGACCGGGAATTACGCCCGGAAAGCTCCCCACCACCCCCAGGTTAGGCACAAAGGCGAGAGGTGAGGGGATGCGTGCGGACTGGGCCGAGCCTGGGCTCGCCTGGGGCATAACGGGCGGGGTTGGGATCTCCTGAGTTCACCACATCCGCACCCGGAACCCTGGAAACGGGGCTCCCCGCCGTGTCCCTCCCTCCCAGTCCCCAACACCATTAGCAACTGGCCTGCCTGCCCTCCCTCCCTGGGCTGAGGCCGCACCTGCCCCACCGGATGGCGGCCCCGGGGCCGGGCCGTGCCCCCCACCGCGCACATTTCCTCCCAGCCTCCCAGCGCCCAGTCGAGCGCGCAGGGGGAGGGGACCGGGCCGCCCCCGCCCCGCCAACTTCCCACAGCCTGAGCTGCCCGGAGCCGGAGAGGCAGGAAGTCTCAGAGCCGGGGCGTGGAGGCGGGGTGGGGGCAGGAAGTTGGGGGTGACTCTCCCAGAGACCCCAGACGGGGCCCCGGCGTGGGAGCAAGGTGGGCGGGTGCGTAGGGATTAAGGGCCACACACCCCCCGTAGATTTAGACCATGTGATCTCCGAGGAGCGCCTCACGCGGTGAGGGCGAAGGCCGCTACCTCTGGCGACCCCCAGCAGCGCGCACAAGGAGGGAGGGGCAGCCTTTGTCTACTTTGCCGCAGAGACAGCCCCCACACCCCCCACACACACCGCGCCCCGCCGGGCCCTGCACAGCCCAGGTTTTCCATCCGGCCCGGCTCGGCTCGGCAGCTGTCAGGGGACCGAGCTGACCTTCGCGAGCAGGGAGTTTCAATTAGCCGCAGATCAGATAAGCGGGCGGGCCCGTCTCTCCGGGCACCGCGGGGGCGCAGCTCCGCCCCCGCCACGCCGCGCCAAACGCGCTCCAGATGGGAACAAAGATGAGGACGCGGCTCCACCTGCCTCCCCGGGGAGGGGGGAAGTGGAGGCCCGCCGGGAGGAGCTTCCCACCCGAGGAAGGGGTTGAGCGCCTTCCCTTGCCTGTCTGGGATCCCGTGCCAGGGCAGGGGGCTAACCAAGATCTTTACGGCTCTGCTTGCCTCTTGCACTGCAGAGAGGCGCCTGCCGCGCTGACCTCATCCCCAGGCTGGCATCGTGCCCTCCTTTCCCTCCCGGAGGGAGCGTTTTGCTATCTCTGATCTCATCCAGAGCCTTACCCCAGAGGCTGGAAGGAGGCTAGGCCCAACAGAAGGAAACTGAGGCAGAGAGGGGCTGGGATTTCTTAATGCAGGTCACACCAATGCAACATTCTTTCACATATTTATTGAGTGCCTACTAAGTGCCAGGCACTGTTTAGAATCTGGGGACACCAAGGAACGAATAGTCCTGTCTCCAGCCTCACAGAGCTTACATTTCTAGTTCAGAAAGACAGACCATAACTGAGTAAACAAATAGTTGAACAAGATCATTTTAGAGAATCTAAAAAGCCAAGAAAACATTAAAATAGGTCATGTGAGACTCACTTTAGGGAGGGGACCATATAAGCTATGGTGGTCTGGGAAGGCCTCCCTTAGGAAGTGACATCTGAGCTTCAGCCTGAAAGACCAAGAGGAGCCAGGCAAGCAAAGGAGATGGGGCAGAGAGTGCCAGGCAGAGGGCACAGCTAAAGCAAAGACCCTGAGCCTGGAAAAAACCTTGCTGAAGGCGGGAAAAGGAGGCCATTGTGGCAGAACCATAGGCCCAAAAGGGAAGCAGGTTGGGCAAGGCCTTGGCAGGTGAAAGCTCAGGATTTATGCAAAGTGTGGTGGGAGCCCTTGGCGGGTTTTAAGCAAGGGTTGATATGGCCTGAGTTAAATTTTTAAAAGATCCCTCTGGCTACTACATAGATCAGAAGGAGGCAAAAGTGCAAGCAGGGAGACCAAGGAGGAGAGAGAAAAGATGGGTGGGGGGGGGGAGATGTTGATGTATTATTGATATATTTTGGCAGATGATCTGGATGTGGGGGTGAGGTAGAGGAACAGAAGCTTGGTGAGTGGGAGAAGCAGGATTTGAACCTAGGTCTGCCTTTGGGAACACAGAGCGGCTGCTTAGAGGTCAAGGGTAAAGCTCTGAAGCAAGAGTGCCAGGGTTCCAATCCTGATGCCGGTATTCACCAACAGAATGACCTTGGGCAAGCATCTCTATCAATTCCCTCAAGCGTTAAAAAAAAAGGGGGGGGTTGATAACAAGATTGTCATTGTAAGAGCTGAATATAACAGAGCCTGGGAAAGAATAGGTGCTCCATAAATTTTGGCTACTATTGTGGGTGTTGTTACACCACCCATCCCCACATACCTGCCTCTCAGTTCTAGAGCCCTCACCTACACACTGCCTGACCCTCCCACCCCACCTCTGGCCTTGTTTACACCTTTGTTTGGAGGGCAGCCATGAACTAGTGTGCCCAGATTCAAGGAGAGGAGGGAGTCACTGGAAAAGACGTCCCAGTCTTTTTTCATTAAACTGGCTGGTGGGATCCCTCCTCATCCCAGGACCGCGACTCGCCATTCTGGGTTAACCCTAAGAGCTCTTGTCTTCATTCATGATCTCAGTGTGGGCCCTGCCTTTCCTGCCTGCCAGAAGAGTAGAGAGTATGCAAGCATCATTCATTCAATGAGGCAACTACTACAATTAACAATTCACATTTATGGGGCTCTTACCCAGATGGCAACAGAATTGTTTGCTTACTTTTACCAAGTACAGGCAGCACCATGCCCCAGTCCATACATGTATTATGTATGGATCTGGGTATGATCCATACATGACACAGTCATCCCCACAGCCCCTACAGCTCTGGGGTCACACACTCTTGGGGTTGAATTCCAGGAGCTAATCCTTACAACCACCCAATGAGGTCAGTACAAACAAGTAAACTGAAGCTTCCACAGGTGAAATGCCTTGCCCAAGATCACACAGCAAGTAGATGGTGGAGCTGAGAATCAAACCTAGGTCCTGCTGGGGCCAGAATAAGAGAATTTAACCATTCTATTTTTTTTTTTTTTAATCCCTGTCTCACATACTGCTAAATGGAAGGTGCCTTTGAAAGTGCTTGAAAACAGTGTACCCTGAACAAAAGTCCTGCAGAGATGGATCTTCCTTTTACTTCCCTCAGCAAGTGTGTGCATTCATCTTCAAGACCCAGCCCCTTGCCAGGTGCACAACAGGTGCTCATGTACCACTTGAATGTGGCATCCTCTTGACAAAGCCTTTACTCCCACCCATCCTTTGGGTTCTGGGCCTCCCTATAGTCCATTTCTGAGTGGTTGACTGGAAAAAGGAAATTTCTAGTTTGCATAATATTTGCATCTGCTTTGCATGCTGTTCACATAACATCAAAATGCACAGAAGGCTATGACCTGGCACCCTATTCCCCTTCTTGGTATCCTCCCACTCTAATTCCTTTCTCCACTACTGACCCAGAGCAAGTGGTGGGTTTTTTTTTTGGGGGGGGTACCTAGTTAGGCTCCAACTAAGCTTGTCTACTTCAAATGTTGTAGAGAAGAGATGGAAAGACTCCTGCCTGCCCTCCTGCCAGCATATCCTGCGGGTGCACACGTGCGCGCACACACATACGCACACATGGCAGTGCTGCAGGAATCACCTGGGAATTTGGGGCCTGGGTGCCTGGCACACCCCAACAGAAGTTGAGGAGAAGGGAGAGAAGGAGGTGTTGCCACTGCTAGGAGATGGCTAGGTGGTCCCAGTAGAATCCTCACACTCCAATCTCTTCTCACACAGGGCCAGTCTGTCCCCACCATCACCACGAGAGCTGACCTCACACCCACATACCCTTCTGATATGGCCGCTTGGGCTGGAGAGAGGGGAAGGGAGAGGAGGATGGGAAGAAACGGAGATGCCAGTTAATGAGATGGGAGCAAGGACTGGAAAGAAACTGTGACTCTGAGATCCATGAGCGGTGAGGGGAAAACTCTGTACACAGCAGTCAGGTCCAACCTGGACCTTTAACCAAGCCAGGGCCTCTGAAGAGACCCTGACATGGGGACAAAGGAGGAGGGAGCGCCTGTGATTGGCTAATTAGGTGTGAGCCATGTGAGTTAACAGAGGCCAATAACCTCTCCTGATTGGATCTGGACATATTGTAATGAGTGTCTTGGGGTCTGTCTGATTGGTCATGAGGTGTCAGCAGTTAAGGACCATGATTGGCAGAGGCTTCTCGCAGCCCACACATCCGCTTCTCCCACTCCAGGTTGAAATAGGAATAGAATAGAAGCTGAATAGGAATCAGAGACCCAGGAACTCGGAATTGGGAGCTCACTTGGCGCCTTAGAAGGATGGTAGGCAGAGGGAGACTTACCGAGTAGCTATGTGCCAGCCACGTAATGAGTACTGAGGGTAACACATGTTGCTGGCAGCCTGGCAGGGACCCTCAGACCTGCAGACAACCACTGCCCAAATGCTGTGCCCTGGGAGTGCTTCCTACAGAAGGTAGCACTGGGACTGGGCCTCAAAGGATAGGTAGAGACAGGGACAAGAAACAGCGATTAAAGGCATATTGGCCAGGGACTGCTCTGGGGCATAGGAAGCAGCAGGAGGAGAGGAAAAAGGAAAGTTAGGCAGGAGCTGGATGGCACCAGGCCTTGAATGCCAGGCCTAGGAGCTAGCACTTTGACAGGGGGCATGAAAGGTAGATGCAGACTAGAGGAAGAGGTTTTGAGATTCCCCTGCTTGCCCCCTACACTCACGCCCTTGCCCCTGCCCTGGGATAGAGAAAGTGCCAGACCTATGCAAAAGTCCCCAGTGCATCAGCAACTCCATTCACTCCCCCACCCGCACTCCCCTGCTCCCCTTTCCACACAATGCATTGGGTTCTGCCCCTAAGCCCAGGAGAGGCTCCCTAGGCTACCCTCAGCTGAGCTCCCAGAGAAACCTTCCGCCCTGGTGTGGATCCTCCTGGATCCTTCTCCTTTCGCATGTCTCCATCACCTGCCTATGTTCAGCTGAGTGGCCCGACTTGGCAGAGACCTTCATAATCATTCCCACAGCCCCTACACCTCTGGGATGACACAGTCGTGGGATTGAATTCTAGTTCCCACAATTTATAGTCACATAATATCCTTCAGCCTCAGTTTCCTCACCTCAAAATAAAGATACCAATTTCCTAAGGTTCTTGTAAGGATTAAGTTGGGTAAAATACTTAACAGAGTACCTGAGTTTCATTTCTTTAATCGTTCTGGATTCATTGTGCCTTCCATGTGCCAGGCACAGTTTTAGACACTGGGGATTCAGCAGTAAATCACAGACAAGATCCCCTGTTCACAGAGGCTTCCATTCTAGAGAGCCCACCCAGTGCCGTCAAGTCGATTGCGACTCATAGCGACCCTATAGGACAGAGTAGAACTGCCCCATAGAGTTACCAAGGAGTGCCTGGCGGATTTGAACTGCCGACCCTTTGGTTAGCAGCTGTAGCACTTAACCACTTCGCAGAGGGAGAATGAATATAAATCACAAACGTGTGAGATAATCTCATATTGTGACAAATGCTGTGAAAATATAAATAGATAATGTGACATAACAGGGTAACTGGAGGTAGGGGAGGGTGATTTTGGATAAGGTAGTCAGGGACCACGTCTCTGAGATGACATCTGAACTGAGACCTGAAGGATGAGGAAAAGTCACCCAAGCTAAGAGGCAGAGAAAGGGTGTCCCAAAGAGAAGAAACAGCAAGTGCAAAGGTCCTGAGGCTAGAAGAGCTTGCTTGGTGGGGAGGCTGGAGAAAGGAGAGCAGGGAAGGCAGAGGCAGGGGTATTGGGGATCATCAAGGACCTGAGAAGGAGCAAGACTTCAATTCCAAGAGCCATAGGAAACCACTGGAGGTTTCCATTAAGGAGTGCTGGGATCTGATCTACACAGTAATTGCTCAATAAAGGCTTGCTATTGTCATTATGAATAATAATAATGAGGCCCAGAGAGGAAAGGCAATTTACCCAAGGTCACAAAGTCCCCAACAACATAGCCCTTTCCTCCTCTGTTGGCCTTCCCCCACCCTAAAGGAGCTTTGTGGATCAGCCCCCAAGCCTGGAGGGAAGGAAGTGAGAGCGGGCTCCCTTCCCTCATTCAGGCTCCCTTCCCTCCGGCCATTTCCCGTGCTCCAGGCGCCTGCACCCCAATTAGCTGGCGAGGCTGACGGCCTTAGCTCCGAATGACAGACACCTCCTGTCACCCCCTGACGGGCGAGGAGATTAACTCAGAGCAGCGCCGGCTCAAGCGGACAACAAGCGGGGGAGGGGATGATCAGGCCTCCCCCAACCAAGACCAAGGGTCCCCAATGTCTGGGGAGGAAGGAGGGCTAGAGTAGGACCCTGCCCTCTGAAAGGAGCACTGGGAGTCTGGGGAGGATCACCCCACTCTCCTGATTGGCTGCTCTGAGCTGGGGCGGCTGCTGAGGGCAGGCACCAGTGCCTGTGGGTACTACAACGCTGAACCCTCAGTTTCAGGCACATGGTGGGTGCCCAGTAAATATTTGTGGACTGAGACTGTGCTAAGTATTCTTCATGCAGGCTCATTCACTCCTCACAACATTCCCATTTTAAAGAACAGGAAACAAAGGCTCAGAGTTAGAGGAATTGGTTCAAAAAAAATCATATGGTTGGTCTAGGATTTAAACTGTGGCTGCCTGACACCAAAACCAAGCTATTAATCACTATACCACATCACTCCTCTCTTTAGGAGAGGATGCAGGTCATGCCATTTAGGAATTTACAATCTACTTTGGCACAATGAGATAAACCCCGGAAAAGGAAATTAACACGTCAGTTCTGAGCACAGACACTGAAGACAAGGCTGGGGGTCAGAAGTTCCAGGTAATTCTCCAGGAGAATGGGGACAGGAGAGATAGGTACAGAATGGAAGTGAGCCTCCTGCAAGAGAGGTGGACTGGCCCTCCAAACACAGTAATGGTGTTACAGTACTGTGTTGTTAGGTGCCATTGAGTTGCTTCCGACTCCGAGCGATCCTATGTACAACAGAATAAAATGCTGCCCAGTCCTGCACCATCCTCACAATCTTTCGTTGCTATGTATGAGCCCATTGTTGGCCACTGTGTCAATCCATCTCACTGAGGGTCTTCCTCTCTTTTGGTGACCTTCTACTTTACCAGGAGCTCTGGTGGTACAGTGGTTAAGAACTCAGCTGTTAACCAAAAGGTCAGCAGTTCAAATCTACCAGCCGCTCCTTGAAAACCCTATGGGGTAGTTCTACTCCAGTGACTAGTTCCTCCTGATATCATATCCAAAGTGCATAAGATGAAGTCTTGCCATCCTCCTTTCTTAGGAGCATTCTGGCTGTACTTCTTCCAAGACAGCTTTGTTCATTCTTTTGGCAGTCCGTGCAATATTCTTCACCAACACCATAATTTAAAGGCATCAATTCTTCTTCCTTATTCATTGTCCAGCTTTTGCATGCGTATGAGGCAATTGAAAATACCATGGCTTGGGTCAGGTGCACCTTAATTCTCAAAATGACATCTTTGCTTTTTAACACTTTAAAGAGGTCTTTTTGCAGCAGACTTGCCCAATGCAATATATTGTTTGATTTCTTGACTGCTGTTTTCCATGGGCATTGACCGTGGATCCAAGTAAAATTAAATCCTTGACAATGTCAATATTTTCTTCATTTATCATGATGTTGCTTATTGGTCCAGTTGTGAGGATTTTTGTTTTCTTTAGGTTGAGGTGTAATCCATACTGAAAGCTGTGATCTTTGATCTTCATCAGTAAGTGCTTCAAGTTCTCTCACTTTCAGCAAGCAAAGTTGTGTTATCTGCATATCGAAGGTTGTCAATATGCCACCCTCCAATCCTGAGCTGTGTTCTTCTTCATATGGTCCAGCTTCTCAGGTTATTTGCATACAAATTGAATAAGTATGGTGAAAGGATACAACCCTGACACACACATCTTTCCTGATTTTAAACCATGCAGTGTCCCCTTGTTCTGTTAGAACGACTGCCTCTTGGTCAATGTACAGGTTCCGCATAACCACAATTAAGTGTTCTGTAATTCCCATTCTTCTGCAATGTTATCTATAATTTGTTATGATCCACATAGTCAAATGCCTTTGCATAGTCAATAAAACACAGATAAACATATTTCTGGTATTCTCTGCTTTCAGCCAAGATCCATTTGACATCAGCAATGATATCCCTTGTTCTACATCCTCTCCTGAATCTGGCTTGAATTTCTGGCAGTTCCTTGTCAATTTACTGCTGCAACCACTTTTGAATGATCTTGAGCAAAATAGTACTTGCATGTGATATTAATGATATTGTTCAATAATTTCTGCATACTGTTTTATCACCTTTCTTTGGAATGGGCACAGATATGGATATCTTATAGTCAGTTGGCCAGATAGCTGTCTTCCAAATTTCTTGGCATAGATGAGTGAACGCTTTCAGCATTGCATGTTGCATCCCTTTGTTGAAACATCTCAATTGGTATTCTGTTAATTCGTGGAGCCTTTTTTTTCTTCAATGCCTTCAGTGCAGCTTGGACTACTTCCTTCAGTACCATCGGTTCTTGATCAGATGCTACCTCCTGAGGTGGTTGAATGTTGACCAATTCTTTTTGGAACAGTGACTCCATGTATTCCTTCCATCTTCTTTTGATGCTTCTTTTGTTGTTCAATATTTTACCCATAGAATCCTTCGAAATTGCAACTCAGGTTTGAATTTTTTCTTCAGTTCTTTCAGCTTGAAAAAAGTTGTGTTCTTCCCTTTTGGTTTTCGAATTCCAGGTCTTTGCACATTTCATCAAAATATTTTACTTTGTCTTCTCGAGCCACCCTTTGAAGTCTTATGTTCAGCTCTTTTACTTCATCATTTCTTTTATTTGCTCTAGTTACTCTACGTTCAAAAGCAAGTTTCAGTCTCTTCTGACAACCATTTTGGTCTTTTCTTTCTTTCCCATCTTTTCAATGACATTTTGCTGTCTTCAGTATGATGTCCTTGATGTTATTCCACAACTCATCTGGTCTTCAGTCATTCGTGTTCAGTGAGTCAAATCTGTTCTTGAGATTGTCTCTAAATTCAGGTAGGATACATTCAAGTTGTACTTTGGCTCACGTTGACTTGTTTTAATTTTCTTCAGCTTCAACTTGTATTTGCATATGAGCAGTTGGTAGTCTGTTCCAGAGTCGGTCCCGGCCTTGTTCTGAATGATGATATTGAGCTTTCCCACCATCTCTCTCCACAGATGTAGTCGATTTGTTTCCTGTGTAGTCCATCTGGTGAGATTCACATGTATAGTCGCTATTTTGAAAAAAGGTATTTCCAATGAATAGGTCACTGGCCTTGCAAAATTCTATCATGCAATCTCCAGCGTTGTACCTATCACGAAAGCCATATTTTCCAACTACTGATTCTTATTATTTGTTTACAACAATCACCAGTAATTATCAATACATCTTGATTGCATGTTCGATCAATTTCAGACTATAAAGTTGGTAAAAACCTTCAATTTCCTCATCTTTGGCAATAGTGGTTTGTGCGTAAATTTGGGTAACAGTTGTATTAACTGGTCTTCCTTGTTGATGCATGGATATTATCCTATCACTGACAGTGTTGTACTTCAGGATAAATCTTGAAATGTTCTTTTTCACAGTGAATGCGATGCCGTTCTTTTTCAGTTTGTCATTGCCGGCATGGTAAACTATATTATTGTCTTATTCAAAATGGCCAATGCCAGTCCATTTCAGCTTACTAATGCCTACAGTATCTATCTTTAAGAGTTCCATTTCATCTTCAACAACTTCCAATTTTCCTAGATTCATACTTCAAACATCCCACATTCTGATTATTAACAGATGTTCGCAGCTGCTTCTTCTCATTTTGCTTCATTCATGAGCAGCTTTCCCCAACTGGTGCTAGCCTCAAATTCCCACACTACCAAATAAGACACACACACTCCTCCCAATAATTTCAACCAAAGCCCTGGGATTCCATCTGATTGGCCACGTCCAGGTCATATGCCTATCCCTGAACCAATCACTGTGGTAAGGGAGGAGGAGTCTGCTCATTGGCCGGGTCTCCCATCACCAGGGGTAGGGTGAGTCCTTCTAGAGCCCTAAGTCTGGTGGGGGAGGAGAAGGTAGTTCCTCCAGATGGGAGGTGGATGCTGGGGGCCTGTCAACACTACAAAAACCCAGTGCTGTCGAGTCGATTGCGACTCATAGCGACCCTATAGGACAGAGTAGAACTGCCCCATAGAGTTTCCAAGGAGCACCTGGCAGATTCAAACTGCCAACCCTTTGGTTCGCAGCCGTAGCACTTAACCACTACGCTACCAGGGTTTCCAACACTAGGGCTCCTCAATCCCAGGGCTGGATTCTGGGCCCTTGATGACCATACCACGGGCAGCCTGAGAACCCTCCACTCTCTTCCCAATTCCAAGAGTTCCCACCTGTGTAGATAACATCTAACAGCCCAGCTCTGGCCAGGTGAGAGGGAGCTCCAGGAAGCCCTGATCCTTGAGGGCCTCCTCTGCCTGAGCCTGATCTTCTGTTAGACCAGCTAGAAGTTTCCCAAAGAGTTTGCTTCATTATCAGTGTCTACTTGCCTTTTACAAAGTCACCAACTCTGGAGCTCAAGAACAGTAGTTTTGCAACAGGAAAGGTGCCACGAAGGACTTCCACACTCCATCCTGTAGCCAGGGTTGGTCGTGACTACTTTAGGAAGTGAGAAGATGAGCCACAGTGGGGCCAGTCCCCAGGCTAGAATGGGAGGGGGGTTTGTCCATCCTAGAGCTAATGACCTTGAGGGCAATGAGCTCCTTTCACCAGGAGGAGGGAAAAGGCAAAATCACAGCTGTAGCCTGGAAAGAGGCCCTGGACTTGCAGCAGTCAAGTTCAATGGTTTGAAGCATGGGCTTGAAAGTGATTTGAATCGTGGTCAGTTGAGTGGCTTTGGGCTTCTACTCGCCCCCCTGCCCCAGCCTTGAGTTCCTCATCTGTAAAATGGGGATAATCCAAGCCTGACCTCAAGGGGCCATGAAACTCAAATGAGATACTGCACACCAGGTGCTAGCACTACTCCTAGCACACAGCGACTGTTCCATAAAGGGCCAAAAAAAAAAAAAACAAAACCCAAACCCACTGCCCTTGAGTCGATTCCTGCTCATAGTGACCCTATAGGACAGAGTAGAACTGCCCCATAGAGTTTCCAAGGAGCACCTGGCAGATTCAAACTGCCTATCTTTTGGTTAGCAGCCATAGCACTTAACCACTACGCCACCAGGGTCTCCCCATAATGGGGCAGCTGTTATTAATACTCTTCTAGCTCTCCAAGGGAGCGCTCTCTAGACCTCCGTCCCCATTCGTACTTCTAGCCCTCTTGCTCCTAGGATGGGTGAGTGACTTGGATGATCTCACTGAAGTGAAGACCCCTCCCATATTGGTCAATTCTGTTGGGGGGGTGCGGGTGTGGAAGGCGGCAGTGCCCAACCAACATTTTCACCAGGCTGGGCAGGCAGCGCCGGGCAGGCGGGAGCTGGTCAGGTTTTTAATTGAACGCAATGCAAATGAAATGTAAATACCATGCAAATAAGCTCTTGCCAGGAAGCACTGGGGCCGGGAGGAGAGGGGGCAGGGAGGGGACTGCTGAGTGGGGGCCCTCCCCTGCCTTCATTTTTCACTCTCCTGTGTCTGCCCACGCCCACCCCCTGGTGCTGCCCACCCGGCCAGCCATTCCATTCTAGGAACACTGGGCACTTTATCCCACTCCCAGCTCCCTTCCAGACCCACTTCCCTACCCTGTGGATCCTGGTGGAGGTGGTGGTGGAGGTGCTCAAGGAGGAGCCAGGGACCTGGTTGGGGCAGAGCTGACGCAGACATTCACAGTCACACAGAAAGACCCACACAAGGACACAGAAGAACATGCAGAGACACATTCCCTCTCAAGCCCCCTGCAACACTGAGACCCACACAGAGAGTCACAGCCACACACAAATATACACAGACACACATTCAGTCACTAATACACACAGCAGCACAAATAGACCCAGTCAGGGACACACACGCACACGCACCGCCTGCCCTGCCGTAAGGACTGCAAACTGAAGTCCCTGCGCTGGCCAGAGGTCAGACAGCAAGGGGGGAGGGGGGGACAGGCACCCTGTGTGGTCAGAGCCTGGTGGCCTGAGTGAGGCCAGACAGCCCGTAGGGGGTGAGGGTGAGAGAGAAGCTTCAGGGTGGCCTGGGCCCTTTGCCCACCCCCCATCTTAGGACACATTGCTCATACCCCAGGACTCACAGCCACTAGACAATCCCAGGTGTTGGTTCATACCTCAAGTCCTCCGGGTACTGTGGACCCCATCATGGGATTTGGGGTCTCCCTTGGCCCCACAGCCCCCACTCCTGAGGCAGCCAACTGTTTGGGGGAGGCTGCTCCAGGGTGACAGGTCCTGGCTGGCTAGGTCAGGAATCCATGCCCCACCCTGCCAAGGGGTGGGGGGTGAAGTGCAGGGGAGTGGGGGAAAGGCTGAGCAGCCAGGGCAAACCTCCATTCTACCCCAGGATTCACATTTGGGGGTGGTCCCAGCCTCCCCTCCTAGCTGACTCATGCCCCACATTTAACTCTCATTAGCGCCTCTGAGCCCAGCTGGGAGGGACAACCGCCAGCTTCCCCTAGCAGACCAGGAGATCTGGGTGGGCCATCCTCGCATCCTCAGTTTCCCCCCAGGGGCCTGGCCCAGCGACAGGGGCTGCGTGGGAGAACAGCCCATAGTCCCCTCTGCCAGAGTTAGGGTGTCCACCACCCCATGGAATGAGGGGCTGGGTGTAGCCTCTTTCAGGAATCTCCCCCACCGGGTCATCCACCGGATGAGCCATAGCCTCAAATAGCCGCCGCCCCACCCCACCCACCAAGGGCCCAGAGGTCGGTTAGGAGGGGGGGCAGACAGATGGCGCTGGACCTGTGGCTGCCGAAGTTGCGGGTGATGCCGCAGCCAGTGGGGCCTCGGCACCGTCCAACAATACTTCCTCTCCGTTAGGGCCCTTACCCAGAGCAGGGGTGGATGAATGTGGGGGCAGAGAAGCAGAGACATGGCAACTGGGGGTTTCTTCCGTCCCCATTTCACAGGCCCGGCCCTGCTCTTAATTGACCGCGAATGCCCTGTTAATTCGGTCATCGTGGTGTGCGGGGCGGGGAGGGGTGGGTGGGTGGGTGGGGGAGCATGTTGGGCACAGGCTCCAGGGAGGCCATGCGGGAGACCCCACCCTGCCCCAGGAGGGGCCGTTCCTCCTGCCTCCACCATACTCCCTTCCCCCTTTCCCCTCTCTGTGGGAAGGAGGCAGCTGGGGCGGGGGTGGCCGCGGGAGCGTCTTGCCCGTGTGATCGTGCGGAGCCGGGAATTCGGGGCCATGTGGGAAAGACATTAGTGCCGGCCGCCCTGCCAGCCAGGAATGCGCCCCCCGCTCTGCAGCCGCCGCCTGCCTGGCCCAGAAATGGTGACTCACCAGCTCCGTGTTCCCACCCCCTCATCGTGCACCCTCCACAGTCCACCACAGGCCTGGCCCCTGCGTTTCCAGCCTCCTGCCTTTACTCCTGCTACCTGCCTTGCCCATCCCCCATCTCCCATCTCCCTCAATCTCTTATAATAGGAACCAGGTCTGGAACCTCCTGGGGAGCTCTCAGACTTCTCCCCCCACCTCTAATGAGGCTTGTCTATTCTCTGGACTCTTGCCCTGGTTAGAACACTCCTTTGGGACTTAACACCTAGGGCTGTCTCCCTCATTCCAGGATGATTGTCCTCTGGGCCCCCACACCCACTGTAGACCTTGAGCACAGGGCAGGTGTAGAATAAAGGAAGGAGTCAGTGTAGCTAGTTCTTCAGTTTGAGAGGCAGAACACTGTGTGAAGAGTGCTGTATCCATAGCTTCCTCCTTTGAGAACTTGGAATAAAATAACACCACCTCCCTCATAGGGTGTGTGACCTTGGAACCTTGTTTCCCAAGTCTGAGCCTTGCTTTCCTCGCCTTGTAGAATGGGAATAAGAGCACCCACCCCATGTGCTAACAGGGGGAGCCTACACAGATGCTTATGTCTGTAAAGCCCTCAGCTCAGGGCCTGCTACTGAGAGGAACTCAATGACGAGGGTGATAATATTACTAGTAATCATGACTGTTTAATGAACACCTACTATGTGCTAGGCCCTGAGGCTGGGTACTTACTACACATAATCTCATCTAATTCCTGCCTCAGTTCAATGAGGTAGATTTTGTTATTATCCACCTTTTATTGACGAGGAAACTTTAAGACTGATGCAGGAAAGGTACTACACAGCGCCCCACTTTGAGTGGCAGAGTCTAGGCCCACACCAAGGGCTTTGGTCCCAGCCCTCTTCAGAGCTGTCTGGGGCCCATACGAGAGCATTCCCTAGGTCTGCCTCTTCCAGAGACCAAACTGAGCACCAGTGGACAGCCCCTCGAGGTCCCCTCCCCGTTCGGAACCCTGCAACTAGCCTCCCACCCAGGCCCACCTGTCATAACTTTTAATAAGAGGTAATAGCACCAAGAAGTGGGCATCAGCTTAATTATCTAACTTACATTTAATTTTCCCCAACAATGTGATGCAGTTTATTAATGTTTTACCTAAGACCATCCATTTATGGGCTGAAAACATGTTCACAAAACTAAAACTAATGGGCGTTGCTTCCCTATTGGAGGCCCCCACCCCAGTTCATAGTGTAAGACCCCATCTGGGGTCTCAGGCTCCAAAACCCAACAACTAACACAGTTCCTAGCACAGATCAGTGCTCCAAACACATGTCTGGAATAACTAATGAACAAATGTTCCTTTCAGAACATGCCCCTTCTCTGCTAGCCACCAGAAATAATTTAATGATCAAGTGTTTACTCTGCCAGACACTTTATGGGAATATCTCATTTAATCCTTGTACCAACGTTTACAAGGTGGATTCAGACTGCCTACCTTTTGGTTAGCAGACGTAGCTCTTGACCACTACACCACCAGGGTTTCCACCAACCCTTATAGGTGTTTAATAGTACCTGTATGTAAAAAAAAAAAAAAAAATTTTTTTTTTTTTTTAACATACAGGTACTATTAAACACCTGTTTTACAGATGGAAAAACTGAGACCTAGAAAGATAAAAAGGTCTTGCCCGGGGTCACAGCAACTGAAAGGAAAAGCTGGCACTGTAAACTTAAGGTGCGGACTCAAAGCCTACTCTCTGCACTGCAGCATTCGGTGACCCCCTCAGAAAATCCACGGCCTGGTCCTGCAGATATCAGACCCAAACTTTGGGACTTTGGGTCCATAGGGAAGTGTGCCCTGGGATTCTCAGAATGTCAGCCAAATCAGGTGACAGAGCAAGTGGGGAGGAGTGTGGGAACCTGATAACTCAGGACCCTTCAAGGCCAGAGGCCTGAGTTACCTCTCACCTCATCGAGATCCCTGGAGCCAGAGCGTCTGTTCTTCCCTCTCTGCCTGGGTGTTGAGGCCTGTGCCTAGAACCAAAGGGAAGAAGATGAGACCCCTTCCTCCTTCCTGCTTTGAATCCCCTGTGGTCCCACAGCAGGGATCCTGGTGCCTTGTGGCTTGCATGGTGGATATTCCCTGATAACCTCCAGGTCCTGGAAGTACCGGCCACCACCCATCTTTCTTTCCCCCACTGGCCCCAGTGGAAACTGAGCCTCCTCTTAAGTAGAGAAGATGAGCAAAGATTCTGGTTTCCAAGAGGGAAGAGAGAATATGAAATCCAAAATGAAGTCCTGAGCCCAGGGCCTGGGACAAATAGGTAATGTGGTAATTCACCTTGGCCTTAGCTCTGGGTGGACAGTGTGGACCCTCACCTCAGCCTCAGCTAGGTCTGGGCAGACAGGCAGCGTGAACACTCATCTTGGCCTTGGTCAGGCCCAGATGGATGAGCAGCCTAGAGAGTTGATTCATGTTTCAGCCAGGCCTTGGGCAAATAGTGTGGGCATTCACCTAAGCCTCAGCCATACCCTAGGTGGGTAGTATGGACTCTCACCCTGGCCTTGGCTAGGCCCCAGACAGGCAGGCAGCAGGATGGACATTTACCTCAAGCCTCGGCCAGGTCCTAGGTAGAGGGCAGTGTGGATCCCACCCAGTTCAGTGCTCTCACAGAACTGGGGGCTCCTCTGAGATTCGATGCAATCAGCCACTGCCCCACTGTGGGTGCACAGATCTATTCTTCAACAATGCCTGGGAGTCCCAGAAGCTCAATTTGCTGCTACAGGACAAGAGAGAGCCATCCTGGAATCCAAAGGCCTAGATGAACATAAATTAAGCCGCCATTCTCTAGACTTAGTGTGCTCATCTAGAAAAGGGATATGACCAGTGCATACTCAGGAAGCTGTCAGGGCTGCTATGATAATTAAATAAGATGGGGCAGCCAGAGCCTGATCATCTACTCCATTCCTAAGCCTCCTCCTCCTTCATGTAGCTTCCTCATTACACAAAAAGGGAAACCAAGGCCCAGGGAGGCCAAAGGACTACCCCAAGATCACACAGCAATTTGGAGTCAGAGGTGAAAGAGGAACTCAGATCTGGGTCTCACAGAGGGTGAGACGTTGGGAACCTCCGTGGACCACAGCTCCATGTGGGTTAAGCAGCACCTTGGAGCCTGGTCCAGGCTCGGCGTATGTGTGTTTTGGCGGGGGGTGAACAGGGTGTTGGGGGAGCTGCTGCCGCCACCTCCTTGGTATTTTTAGCCTCGAGAATGAGCTGAGCTCAGGGCTCTGAGCTCCCATAGGCAGTGGGGGAATGGGAAGGTCCCCGCTGCCCCTCCCTACCATTACAAATCTGCAGCAGAGGTGGAGGATGAGGGGGCAGCAGGCCCGTGTCTGGAAGGGGGCAGGTACCCTAGGTGCTGGGGGCAATCAGGCCCTTAGCCCCTGCACGCCTGCACCCTAGCCCACCCCCATCAGGGTCATCCTTCCTGTGTGCCCTTTCCCCAGGGGTGTGTCAACACCCAGTAAGCTGGCAGGAAGAGGAGCCCCCATCTTGCCCTTGGTACCCTCTGCTTCTCCTGCTAGGAGCTCCCGGCCAGCTCTAGCCTGAGCCAGGTCAGAGCTGTGAGGTTCCCATGACAACGGATGACAGCAGCAGAGGCTGCTGGCCACAGGGTCAAGGGTGAGGGGGGTGTGAGCAGAGGAGCAGGAGAGTGGAGGGGGACCAAGCATGGGGATGGGGGAGGGGACTAGA
Source organism: Elephas maximus indicus (assembly GCF_024166365.1). Taxonomy (NCBI): domain Eukaryota; kingdom Metazoa; phylum Chordata; class Mammalia; order Proboscidea; family Elephantidae; genus Elephas; species Elephas maximus. The sequence continues at coordinate 152,841,096 of NC_064820.1, read as the reverse complement.
ACGAGACCCCTGAAATCACAGCTTCCTCCTGAGCTTTGAGCCTCCTGGAGACTCCTGGGACCCCATTGAACTGGTTGAAAAAACTAAGCACCGGAGGATCTTGACTATGCATTTTGTCATGTGATCTGTAAGCCAGCTAGGGGTATAGCTTGATGGCAATATTAGCCCTCTGCCTTGCAGCCCAGGGCTCTGCTGCCTCTTGGCTAGGTTCTTGAGGGGTAAGGAGTAGGGACCCAGAGCCCCCTGACCTCCACCTCTAGGAAGTGAAGCCCTCCACCATTCTGTAATTTGGCCATTCTGTAACTTGGATTTCCCAACCTGTAATGCGTAGTCAAGTCCTACAAGCTGACAGGTCACTTCCCATTGAGTCTGGCCCCCCTACTTTCTAACACAGGATATGTTTTGGTTTCCCTGGAGGAGGACGTGGTAAGGATCATTGTCTCCTGCTGACCGCCCCCTCGACCCCACCATCCCCAGGGGCCCAGAATGAAGTTGGGAAATTGCTCCCGCATGCCCAAGTTGACTAAAGTCTTCATCTGAGACTTTAACCCCTCCTCTGGACAACGACTACCTATGTCCAGAACCATTATTGACTCCCACTTTTTCTAGGACAAAATATACCCACTTATCATGGAGCTTAAGGTTGACCGCATAGCACCCTAGGCTTCCTCTGGAGTGGTCTCCTCATTGTCCTGGAAGTACCAGTCTCCAAGCCTCTGAGATAAGTAGTATGGTTCATCCAGGCTCAGCTCCACTCACAGCTCTTCCAAGAAGCCTTCGTGGATGTTCCTGTCCACTCCAATCTCTTGCTCACCAAGGGGTACAGTACAAGGCTTAACAGTTCACAAGGATCTTTCACACAGGGCTTCTCATTCCACCCTTATAGTATCCCTGAGAAGTAATGTTACTTACTAATAGGTAAACTGAGGTCCAGAGAGGAAAGTCATTTGTAGAAGTCTGTGAATGCAGTCTGTGAAAGTCAATTGATGCCTGGTTCCAGGCCCCCTTTTCTCTTGGCCCCTTCTTGGGGCTCCCCCTTGGCCCCTTCTTGGCAGTTACCAGCCTGTGGTATGCCACTTAGAATCCTTAAACTCCGGCCCAATCACTCTTTGCCCAACCCCTGACACACAGCAGGCTGACCCATGTCCTCTACTGCTAATTTACCCATTTATTCAACATCTACTGAGCACTTAATAATTGCCAGGCAGACAAGCCCCTACCCCATGGAGCTTTCCTTTTAGCTAGGGAGACCAGCAAGTGGACAGGCCAGTTCACCAATGTGACCCCAGCAGGGCTGTGATGAGGGGCACCTCGGACAATGGATGCACAGAAGAGGGTGGTCCAGACCCAAGTTTTGGAGTTCAGCTTAGTCTCCCTTAGGTTCCTCATGCCTAGGGAAATTTACTCCCATGCCTAACCCTAACCCCACTCACTGTAATCTCTAAAAGACTTTTTAAGTGGGAGACTGGTTGAGAAAGGGCCAGTAACAAGGCCCCTGGTCCCTGTGCTTTATCAACCAGCAACCTCACTCTAAATCTGCTCAGGACCCCCTCTCTCCACCATCCCCACAGGCTCCCCAAGATGGTTAGAGGGGGCTGGCTGGACAGCAAGCCCATCAGATCCAGAGCCAACAGATGCCCCATGTTCTTCTTCGAGCCCCCCATACAAACACTGCAGTCCAGGGACTTCCTGCAGCACCCCACCCCCTGCTCTGCTTTGGGGAACTGGCAGACCTGTGGGGCCCTTGGAGCCAGTGGGAGGTAGGAAGGGAGGCAAGGGTCAGAGCCTCCCCTCCCAGGGCTGCTGGGCCAGGCCAGGAACAGGAGAGGGGGGCGGGAGGAGGGAAAGAGGCCCCAGGGTTGCTGCTTGGTCCTCAGGATCCCCGAGGGCCACCAGGAAGGGAAGAGAAAACGAAAAAGTCAGTTTCAGCTCCCAAAATCCTTCCACCAGTTACCCTGGGGGCCGTGGGGGCTGTGGGACGCAGGGGAGGCCTCCGACAAGGGACCCAGAGCCCCTCATGAGAGTGGGGGGTCGGCGCGCTGGGCACCCTCGTGATGAGGCTGGTTGCAGGGCGATTAATCTTGTGAGGCCTGTGTGTCAGCCCACCCCCCCTACCCTGCCCCACTCCCCAGCCTCCCATGGCCAACGCCACCCGCGCTGCCCCGGGAGTTAATCTCTGCTTGGGGGACTTCTCAGCTGCTGTCACGGCTGCATTAATTCTGAGGCAGAGGGAGGCAGGAAGGAGAACACAGTTGGGGGGTGGCAGATAGCCTCCTTGGGAAGGTTTTTGTGGTCAGCAGTTGGTGAGAAGGGGTCCCAAAGGAGGGGGCCTGGGTCCGTTTTAAGGCCCAGCCCTGGATGAGGGGTGGGGGGCATCCCCCCCCCGTTATGCTCCTCAGACTATCAGAGCTCTCGCACCCCTGGCCTCTAGCCCTCTTCTGCCAGCTGAGCCCCAAATGCAGTTTGCAGTTTTGACAGCAGATGTCTCTGCTATTATGATTTATCAAAATGCTTAAGGTAAATAATGCGCACATATTTATAGGAAGGAAAGGGGTGGGAGAAGGTGGGAGGGACTGAATGGGGTCAGGAGGCTTTGGGGCCCCAGGACTCAGAGCACCCCCGCCTCTGTCCTCAGTCCTCCCCACTCAGACCCAGGGCTTGACCCCAGCCAGGCCTCAGGGAAGGCAGGCTGGAGTCACACCAAGCCTGTCCAGCTGCCCGGCCAGGCCCTGCCCCCAGGAGGGCAGGGAGTGGGACGGCCAGTGGCTGGACCTGTCCTGCTGGGCCCCCACCAGGCCTGGGAGGCAGCCACCTGGGGGAAGTGGCTAAGCCAGCCTCACACCTCAGCCGCGTTTCCATGGCTTCACTGGGTCCGTCCTGGCTCCTGAGGGCTCTGTCGCCTTATCAACGGTAAGGCGGTACTGCGCTTGCCCTCACCCTTGCTGCCACTCCCCCCAGACCCCCAGCAGCGACTTGTCGATCCCACTGCAGCAGAGCCAAAACTCAGCCACAGGCTGTGCCCCTCCTGGGCAGGCCTCAGAGCTGGGTCAGGGGCTAGGAGCGTGGTGGGGAGATGACAGGGAGGTGGAGCGGCAGGGGCCTCTTGTAAATTCAACCTGCACCCACTTTAGGCTCCCAAAATACCCCAACTCTGTCATACCAGGGGAGGGACAGTGATCCTGGGCTGCCCCTCACCCCCTCTCAATCTACACAATACTCTTTGTTTCCAAACCTTTTTGAGCTTGAGAACATTTGGTTAAAGAACTTTATTGGGTTTTCTGATTTGAAAGGCAATATATGTTCACTGCAAAAAAGTAAAAACAAAAAGTCAGAAAATAGCAAAAAAGTTTAAGGAAGTAAGGAACACTTGCCTCTAATACCACATCTGGGCATGACCACAAGCAGCATGTATGTGTATGGGGAGCTGGGGAGGGGGGTGGTTTCTCTCAGCTAAAGCCTGAAGCATAACCAGGTATTTAAAGGCCAACTTCTGAAACCAGAGGAACCCAGCTGTGTGACCTTGTACATGTCTCTCTACCTCTTTGAGCCTCAACTTTCTCATCTATAAAATGTGACAAATGGATCCATGCCCTCCCTATAGTGTTGCTGGGAGCATTAAGTGAGCTAGTAAGTGCAATGGATTGGCTCAGTGCCTGGTACACGGACTACAAACTTGATGCCTTGTGAGACACGGTGGTATCCTTAACATCTCTGACCAAGGGGTAGAAACGCAGGGTATGGGGGCTCCAGGGGAATGGAGGAATTAGGGTTAGAAAGGCAAGGGAGGAAAAAATGCCCAGAAAGAGACGATGTTTATTCAGCCCACAAATGTTTTCTATCCCTTTCTGCCTTCATTGATGGGCAGCACCACAGCCAGGAAGCATCACCCAGGGTGATTAGAGCCGTGACGGGGGAGGCACAGGGACACTTGGCCTGGCCTGCAGGGATCAGGAAGGCTCCTGAGGAGGTACCACCTGAGCAGGGCCCTGAAGGGGGAGGAAGACATCTGTAAAGAAGAGGATGGAAGCAGGGAAGGAGCCTGCATTTGATGGAGCACTGGGAGGCTAGGGTAGCCAGATACCTGAGCCCCCTAACCAAGACCCCCCAGCCCAACTGATTTGCACCCAGGCCTGGAGCCCCAGAGGACCCATTCACCTCCCCAGGCCCGTCCTATCTTCACGCCCTGCTGCCTGGAATCTGAGGCAGCCCTTGTTCTCTGGCTGGAGGGGAATTTAATGCTGCTGAGAGATGGCAGGTCGACAGGCAGAGAGATGAAAGTGTCTGCTCTGGCAGCCGGGCCTGTGGCCTCGGGGGACCCTCCCACACCCCCACCATCCTCCCTAGCCCTTCCCCACTTAGTGTGTCAGGAAGAGCCCTCAAGAGCCCCTTAGGGGAGATGTGGGCCTCTGGGGATTGGACTCCCTGCAGGGCTGTGTGACCTTGGAGGGCAGCTGGGCCTCTCTGTGCCTGCTGGGTGTCTGGGCCAAGGTCTGTATTATTAACATGCTGGTGGCTGCCCTCTGCCCCCACCGTTGCTGTCACCAGCAGTGCCTGACGGCCCAGGGCCTCGGGTGGGTAGTGGGGGGCCGGGGCGGGCCAAGCTATGACCTCCATCCATCCATCTCTGGGACCTGGGAGGGGCAAGAGTTGATGCTGTAATCAGGTCAGGTCCAAGTGGCCTTGACTGCAGCTGAGCCATTTGGCCATCACCACCTCCTTTATGGCAGCCTGGAGCTGGGCTGAGCTGGAATCTGCCCCTTGGTCCCCCAGCCCCATGTCCCTGCTGAGATGCTGTGGGTCTTGGCACTAACTGGGAGGTGACCTTGTTCTACAAAGCATACTGCCAGGTGTCCTCACCTCCACAGCCTCTGACTATGTTGACCTTCTTTCCTAGGAATAGAGAGGCAAGGATGCTTGGCCAAGGTCATCTAGCAAGGGCATGCATACACACACACACACACACACACACACACTCATGTGTACATACGCACACACGTATACACACACACACACCCCATAGCCTTGTCAAACGGTGATCAAGTGATGAGGAGGGACCCACATGTCCAAACTCCCCTTTTCGATTCTTTTGAAGGTAGCTGGTCCTTCGCCCAAGGCAGTCTAGTGCAGGGGACTGGCAGCCAGAAGTCCTGAGTTCTAACTGGGATCCTGCCCAGTTATGTACTATCTGTAGGCCTCCGTTTTTCATCTGTAAAATGGGTAATAATCCCTCTCCTGATAACTTTCTGGAGCCAAAGGAGCAAACTTAATAAACTGAGATGGTCCCATACTGAAGACTGAGCCTCCAGCTAGGTTTTAGTCGAGAGGAAACACCCATACAGAGTCCAACTCCTGGCCCACAATCACCCAGTACAGCCACTGGAGCTGTCCTGCTTCCTCCTTCCTGCACAATATGACCACAGCAGTCTCATAGCAGAGGGCCAAAGGCCCAGTTTGAAGTCTTGAGTCAGGCCTAGGGCGTGGGACAGAGGGCCTGGTCTGGGTGGGGGGGTAACAACAGCAAAGGGGACTAGGTCAGACCAAGACTGCTGTGGGGGGTGGGGGGTGCAGTACGCCTGGCAGGCTCTAGGCAGGCTGGGGTGGGGGAGGCCTTTGGCGGCCACAGAGAACAAAGACACTGGGGTTGCCAGGATATTCTGTGGAGCTCAAGCCGGCGGCAGTGGGGCTGGGAGAGAGGGGCTGCAGCAGCCGTGGGAACTGCGCCTGCTGCCCCCACGCCAGCTCCCCCATCCAGACTGGGCCTCAGGGCCAGGCTGGGGGTTAAGAGGGGCTGCCAGGCCCCCCCAGAATTGCATTGCTGTCAGGACAGAGACTCAGAAAGTGCTGTAGGAAAAGACACATGGCACATGGTGTCAGCATCACTGAGGGTTTCAAGCGCACATTGCCACACAATGTTATGAACACACACCGGGGTAGAACAGGCAGCGTCACACGGTCACACCGTGGTCAACCACCAGTGTCACACAGATACATCACACACTCACATACAATCACCTGATGTCATCCCAGGGTCATAGCCACGATGGTCACACAACATCCCGCACTCACATAGAATCGCCCAGTGTCTGTTACGGGATCATGCGATACCATACAAGGTCACACATTCAGTTGTACAACCTAGTATCACACTGGGCCTATTACAAGACTGTACATTGTTACAGGATCACACAGGCAATGTCACAGACATACAAAAGTATGGCCGCTGATGTCACACACTAACCCATGGCCATACAAGTTCTCATATCAGTCTCCCACATACTGTCACAGACCCATTTTCATGTCACACCCTGTATCACACATGGCCACACTGCTGCTACACAGGGCCTCAGGTGTCATCAGCACCCCCCTGCCCCCACATGTGTGCACTGTGTCACATGTGCGTGTCCTGTTCCATGTGTGTGGGCAGGGGCTGCCTGGAGCCTGGTGTGTCTCCAGCCTCTTGAACTACCCCCACTCCACCTGCCTCCCTGAGAACCAGCCCCCAATGCCAGATCATCCATGTGAGGGGTCAGGCTGTCTGGGGTGAAGGCTCCCAGGTCACGAGAAGGTCAGGCTCCCAACTGCAGCAGAGGGGAGCTGAGGGTGCCACAGGGAGGAGGGGAATTGGACATACAATTCCACTAGGGAGCCTACCTCTAAGTACTTTTCTGTCAGACTGGAGAGCAGCAGGGGTGAGCCAACGACAGGGAGAAAGACACAGAGATGCAAGATACAGATAGAGATATAGAGAGATGTAGACATGAGAGACAGAGACCCAGAGGGACAAGAGACTCAGATGCAGAAAGATGAAAAACACAGAGGAGAGAGGCCAACAGACACCATCAAGTCAGAGATGCAGAGAAAGCAGCAGACACCAAATCAGAGAATCAGACAAGCTGGGGCCAGGGCTGGTGCCTGGGGTAGGTGGGAAGAGAAGGGGCAGCGTGTAGGCAGCTCTATGCAGAGATGGGAAGTGGGGGCAACTGGGACAGCTACAGATGGGGAGGCTGCACACCCTGGGTAGAAGGTGGGGGACATCTTGGTGAGACTTAGGTGAATAATAGTTTAAAATAGCAACACCAGCTGCCATTGACTGAGCACTTACTACAAGCCAGGCCCTTCCCTAGTGTGATCTCATTTCATCCTCAGGCAACTTTATGTGGAAGACTATTATTGTTCCTGTTTCCAGATAAGGCAACTGAGGCCTTGTCACGTGTCCAGGTTCACAGCTATCCCCACTCCTGCCTGGGCCTCCCCCAGACCAGACGGGCTGAGCTGCCACCCTGCTCCGGAGTCAGGGAGAAGGGCAGGCTGCAGCTGCTGCAGCTGGACTTAAACAGCAATGAGCTTTGGACATCTCTGTGTTGGGCGGGGGGTGAAACCAGGAACCCCGGCTGGGCTTCGGGTTGGCACACTAACAGGTACAGGCTGGCTGAGTCACAGCACCTCCCCTCCCCCCACCGAGCTGGCACCGGAGCTGTCCACCCCACACCTGTAGGCATGCCAATGAGGGCCGGCCTAGGCCATCTGCGCCCAAGCTCTGCCAGCAGTTGGGTGGGCAGGGAGGGACCTTCTGCCTGGGCGCCCCCTACCGGTCAGGCTCCCCCTTCCACCCCGGGTAAGAACCCTCCCCCACCCCCATGAGGTTTCGGAAGTGCTGCAGTTTGACTTGTGCTGGGGATGAGGGTGCCCCTGTCTAGAACACCTCCCCCCCTACCCCCCGCTGGACACCCGCCTTGGCAGAGCCGCCTGGAGAGATCACAGGCAGCCACATGAAAGGGAATTTTTCCCAGGCAGAGATGGAGTTGAAAGCTGCCTCCCACACCCCGGCCTGCCCCCGCTGTGCCAGGCCTGGCTGCTGAGCCCCTGGTGCTTGAAGGGGGCTTGTGACACCTGGGAAGGGGTTTGGGGGTCAGAGCCCTCACCCATGTGGCTACTTTCTCCTCCCACAAACAGTAGCAGAAACACTCCATCTCTCCCAACTAACCCCCAACTCCATTTCAGAAGTTGCTCCTTCTCCTGTCCTAGAAGCCCTCACCTACCTGAGGCCAGACCCCCACACAATCAGGAAGTCCTTCTTCGAGTCTAACCTCCATCTCAGCCAGGCTAAAAGCAGCTGGGTGGCAAGAAGGCTCCCCGGGTCCAGTGGATGGTTAGGCCTTGCCCTTCAGGATGGCCTTCGTGTATGTTTAGGGAGGAGGGTGCAATGGCCATCCTTTCCTGTTCAAGCTGCCCTGGCCTAGACCATGTGATTGCATTGTGATTTCCCCTGATATCTGGCCTCTGAGGTCCTGGGCAACCTTGTGCCAACAAACTTTCAGGGGGTGGGGACAATCACAGGAGAACCAAAGTCAGGAGCACCCCCAGGTCTCAGCCCAGCAGCCCTCAAGCCTGAAGAGGGATATGTCGGGGTGGGGGGCAGTCTATGTGTGATGGGCATAGCCAGGTCCCCACAAGCCTGGGCTGAAACTGCTCCCTGGAGGGCACTAGATTCCTTCCTTGTAAGGAGAGAAATAAGAGCCTAACAGGCTCAGGCCTCATCCCCAAAACTATGAGCTGCTCTGCTCTGATCAGGCCATGGTGGGTTTAGGTGAATAAAGATGGGGGTTCCAGGTGAGTGAAGATCCCCAGAGCCAGGTTTTGAGGTATGGTATACCGTCAAGCAGGTGAGGTCTCCAGCACTGGCCACTTCCACATTAAGAGCAATTCCATCCTGTCAAGGTGGCTTCTCTTTCCAAGAGATGCCCACTCTAACTGTCCCTGGGCCATCCTCCTTCCTCCCCAAGGTGGTCCCAAACAACCCCTGCCCAGCAACAGTCTGCCGAAAGCGAAAGCGGACAGCAAGAAGCCAAGTGGTGCTTCATGACACAAACATGCATTCGTTTTATTCACAAAACAGCCTGGTTTTCTAAAACAATACAAACAGCATGTTCATCAGCAGGAAGCTGGCCATGGGCAGGGGGCCCGGGCCGCAGGGGCCCCCCTGGGTACCCACCCCCACCGGTGGGAGGGCCCCACAAAGAATTGCTTTCTTCTGTCACCATCAGCAAGGCCAGAAAAAAGGGCTTATTTTCTCTAAGTAGCCAGGATTGGAAATATCGAGACATGGGCTCCCCAGAGATCTCAATGGATAAACGAACAGAAATTTCATTTTTCCAAAATCCTTACTGTTGGGGTGGGAGATCCAATTCTGGGGACTGTGGATTCAGCATAGCAGGCCCGGGCCCGGGGGGTGGGTACTCCCTCCCGCTCCACGAGCTCCTGCCGGCAGCTCTGCCAGTGTAGATGGGGACAGAGGGGCTTCTCCACGACGCCATCAACATTCTTTTTATAAACATGAGTGGATTCTCCAGGCAAACTATGCACTATTTCATGGTTGGAAAGAATCAAAGAAGTTTAAATGAGGGTGGAGTTAAACTGTGCTAAATTACAGTAGTGCTTATTAGTAACTAGATTTCAAAAGGTTACAGAAAATTTACATTCTCTACACAAAAACTGCATCTCCTGCACAGACAACATTGACATCGACACAGGAAGGAAACTGATTGTCCATTCTTTGCCCAGGAAGTCTCGGTACTTTATAGATTCCTCTTTACCTCTGTTTTTTGTTGTTGTTGTTGCTGCTGTTCTTCCCAAAAAAGTTAAATTTTTTTTTTCCTTTTCTTTTTTTATACTAGGGATGTGGAGATGTTAAAACGACAACAAAAAATATATATATAAAAACAGGAATGAAATCTGTGAGAGAATATTTTTGGTTCTAAAGACGGGTGCATCCGTTTGTCTTCGCCCGAATCCCTTGCCGAAGACCACGCGAGCAGTGACATTGCACGGAGAGGGCAGCTTTGGGGTCCTGCCGCCGTCACTGAAACCACCGGAAGGCGGCTCCCGTCGGAAGCATCACCTTCTGGCGAGGGCGGGAGACAAAAACAAGGAGAGAGTTCAGTCAGGGTCCAGGTGGGCCTCGCGCAAAGACGTTCCCCCGTGGATGGCCTCGTGGCGGAGGGACGGACACAGAGAGCAGCCGCCCTGCGGAGTTCCTGCCCATCCCAGCCAGGCCAGAGGAGTCTTGACCTGATGGGCCGCTGGAGGGCCAGGGGCACCCTGAGGCCTGCGGAGTCACTGTGCCCAGGAACCCTCCATCCAGACAGGAAGCACCAGGTGGCTGTGGGGGGAGTGTGGGGGCTGTGTGGACGCTTCTGTCCAAGAGTGTATATGTGCGTACTGGGTATGTATACAGGTGTCTGCCTAGCGCTATGGTTGTGTGTTGTGTGTATACTGAGCTGTGTGTATGAGTGTGTTTATCAAAACACTATTATATGATTAGACTTATGTGTATTGGATAGGGGTATGTGTGTGTCTCTACATTGGAAGAGAGCAGGCAGGTGCCTTTGTGTGCATACAGGTGTATTCTCTGGGTGGGAGAGCAGACATATGAGGAAGTTCAGGGGAGGGCAGCCAAGAGGCCAAGGCTAGGATACCATTGTTGTTTTCCAGCCATTCTAGACATTTGCGTCAAGCCCACTCGTAGAGGGGCGGAGTCAGGCTGAGGCAGCAGGCTGAAAAGATGCTTTTGTACTCGGGCCTGGCACCCCAGCTAGGGTGCCATGGCTAGGGGCACAGGGATAGGCCCTGCCACAAGGGTGGAGAGAAAGCAGCATAGTAACCCCTCTGGGTTCTCTAAACCAATCCCACAGTGGACAGGCCTTGCCCACACCCCAGGCACATGGCCACCCCTCAGCCCTAGGACCACAGGACCCCTGGCTACTAGCCACACAGTCAGGCTGGTCCCTGGGGCCCCCCTCAAGGTACCCCAAATCTGTTAACTCAGCGCCCAGATCCAGGGTTCTTCTGGGTCTCAGAGCATGCAGCCAGCACTAGAGCTGATCTATCCTAGGGGCCTTAGAGGTAATGACTGGCTCTGGATGGTCAAGTGAAGGTTATCTTCTAAGCCACAGGGTCCAAAGGGCAGAACCCCTCCTATGGGACATGGTAAAGTCCCAGAAACTTGGGTCATGGACTGGAAGCTTTAGGACAGAACCAGACTCTTAGGATCTGTATGGGAATCTCAATACCTGACCCAGAATCCCATGAAGGGGATCAGAATCCTGGGGCCTAGCAGGGAATGCTAGCTCCCTTGCCTGGAAGTTTATGCTTATACTACAAACTACAGCCTGACAGGATCTCAGGATGTGGCTCTGACTTTTAGGGCAGTGAAATGGTGTCTTGGAGCCTGGCCCAGACCCCTAGACTCCAGGGACTGGCTGGGCATCCCTCTGATACTTGCCCAGGTAGGAAAGGTAGGGGTGGGGGTAGGAGTGGGTTTGGACGACCACATAGACGCAAGAGCCCACACACCTCCCTCTAAGGCGCTGTTACCTCCAGAGCAGCGGAAGGCTTCTTTTTGAGTTCCTCACATTTTCTGAATTTGCAAATCTGATGGCCAGTCTTTCGGTTCCTACAACTGCTGCACTGCTCGCAGTTGATGCGCCGCCGGCAGGGCGCGCACATGCCACAGCGTTTCCGCTTCTTTTTGCCCGAGCTAATGGCGGAGGCCAGCTCTCCCTGCATGGGGTACTCAGCCAGGCCAGCCATGTGCAGTGCGCTCTCCGCCAGGAACACACCCGCTGGGGTCATGATGAAGAGGCCTGGGTTGATGGGGAAGGCGCCCAAGTAGGGGAAGTCGGACTGGCCATTGAGAGCTTCGGCGCCCGCCACGGCCTCCATGTCAGGCAGGCCAGCACCAGCCTCGCTCATCAGTGGGAGGTGCTCCTGCACCACACGCTTCAGCATCTCTGTGGACTGCGCAAACTGCTGCAGCGTCAGCTGTCCCTCGGCTGCCAGCTCCGTGGCCCGCTCCGCTTTGCTCAGCAGGCTGGCCACAGCACCACTTTTGTGCTTTGAGGTAGGGTTGCTTTTGTCCACCGCCATGGCTGCTGCCAGGTCATGCCCATTGGCCAACAGGGAGGCAGCAGCTGCGGTTGCAGCAGCCTTGTCGGCGGACTCTCCACCCATCATACTGCCACCTCCACTGCTACCACTGCCACTGAAGGAAGAGTAGTGGGAGAGTGGGCGGGAGCGGCGCAGGCTCTTGTTAAGGGGTTCGCTGATGATGCCACTCTTGTTCCGACGCTCAGGGGGTGGGGCATCTTCTGCCACTGAGGCTGGTGCTGCAGCAGCCACGGCTGCACTCTTGTCTGCCACTCCCGCCTTTGAGCCACTGCCGCTGCTGCCATTAGTGGTGGTGGAGCTGCTGCCGCCGGCATCCTGGGGGCCACTGCCGAGGCCTGACATGGTGGGGCCAAGGCCCAGACCCCGCCGCCAGGGGAGCCTGCCAACTGCTGGGGGTCCACAGACGAGTGTCTGGCCCTGCTGCCCTCAACAGAGATGCTTGGTGGGCCTTGCTGCTCAGGGCAGGCACATGGTCAGATGCCCATGTGGAAGTGTCTTCACTCTGTTGGGATAAGAGGATGCAGGGTCAGCGCAGCAGTAAACACCACCTCCTCCATCATCACTGCAACCACTACCATCATCCTCCTCAACGGTACTACCATTGTTAACAACCAATAGCCTGACTAGGCATTTACTAAGTGGCAGACCCACCCTGGTTAGCGATTTTATATTTGTACTATCTCATTTAATACTCACAAGAACCTGGTGACGCAATGGTTAAGCACTCGGCTGCTAACTGAAAGGAGAAAAGACCTAACAATCTCCCCCCATAAAGACTACAGCCTAGGAAACCCCGTGGGGCAGTTCTACTCTGTCATTTAGGGTTGCTATGAGTTGGAATTGACTCAACAGCAAATAAGAGTAATACCCTATTTTACAGATGAGGAAAAAAAACGTTTAGGAGAATTGTCAAGTTCACAGACATATGGACACCAAATAGCATGGCCCAGCCCAGGTACCCCCAGCCCAAAGCTGCCCTACTGGGGTATGGGGAAGGAGCCCTTGTGGCACAATGGTTAAGTGCTCGATTGTTAACTGGAAGGTCAGCAGTTAGAACTCACCAGCTGCTCTGTTGGAGACAGATGTGGCAGTCTGCTTCCATAAGGATTACAGCCCTGGAAACCCTATGGGGAAGTTCTACTCTGTCCTATAGAGTTGCTATGTGTCAGAATTGACAGCAACAGGTTGCCTTTTTTAGGGTGTGGGAAGACCTGAGGGAGGCAGGCAGTCCTTACCGTGTTGAGGGTAGGAGAGAGGTGAAGATGTTTGTTAACTTCCCCCTGATCCAAGAGAGAAGGGATTAGAACAGCCTTCTGAAGGCCTTTCTTTACCCATTAAAAAAAAACATTGCTGTCGAGTCAATTCCGACTCATACCAACCCCTGTAAGACTGAGTAGAACTGCCCCATAGGGTTTCCAAGGAGCAGCTGGTGGATTCGAACTCCAATCTTTTTGGTTAGCAGCCATAGCTCTTAACTACTAAGCCACCAGTGTTTCCAAAGGGCTTTAGGGTATAGATTAAAAAGTCTGGGAAGCTGTCCCTGGATCCTCATTTGGAGGTTCCTAGTATGCATTTGTTATTTCAAGGCTCTGATAAGTCCTGCAGGAAAAGGAATCTGTTCGATTTCATTTAATACAGATTACTAAGTAGAGCACAGAACTCTTATTTCAAGGAGCATCTATCCTCCCACCACAGGGCAGACAGCCCTGGGCCAGAGGATGTGTCCTCTCCTACAGCAGTGGGAGGACATGCTTGTGCACACGCCGGTACACACTTCTTCCTCAGCTCCCAAACCATAGTCAGTATCATCTCAGACCTCGCTCTTGTTTACTCAGGCTTCACTGTTGTGCTCAGGCCTGGCTCTCAGACTGGGCAATGGCAGGGGCCTCACAAGAACTACAAAATAGGGTCTGGGTAGAGGTCTCAGTGAGAACCCAGAGAGTTGGGTGGGCTGTGGACAGGAGGGGCCTCTGGCTGGGATAGGCTGGGACTGAAGAGTGAGTGTGATCCTCCAAGGAATGAAGCCAGGCAGGAGCTCGCCCTTAGCCACCCCCATGTTTCTGAGGCATCCCTTCCCAGGACAGGGCCTGCTCAGTCCAGGTCCCCAGTCTAAGGCACTTGAACAGCCAGCATCCTTGGCCAGGAGCTCTGGAAGAAACTGGTCCAGATGGAGTGAGGTGGTAGCTTGCTCATCAGTCCTGGCTCTCTAGCATCCCTTCTCTGTCTGCATGCTGCAGCCCAGCATCCCCAAGGAGAGGGGAGGGAGGACAAGGCCCAGCCCCTGAACAGCTGGGGCCCAAGGGGGAGGTACACATCTGGCTGGGCCTGCCCCACCCTGGACTCGAAGGCTGCACACACTGCAGCTTTGTCCCCAGACAACCCCATCATCCCCTAGTCACAGGACAGGATGTAGCCTGCCCCAGGAGACATCTAGTATGACCCTCAATTTATACAGGAGGCAACTGAGGCACTGAACAGGCAGGACCCCCTGCCCTAGTACTGCTAAGGAGTAGCCACAAAAAGGAGGTGTGGGAAATGGAAAAGCTCCTGTCTCCAGGGTAAGGAGAATGGCAGGTGTCAGCAGACAGCCAGACACCAGTCCTCCCCAGTGGGCAGCATGCCCCACCTATGCTCCTTCTCAGCTATGGTCCACAGGCAGTGAGGAAGAGCTGGGCAAGCTGGCAGATTCTACCAGGACAGACCCAGAAGGGCCTTGTAGGGTATCCAGGCAAGGCTGGTGGTGGCACAAAGGTCAGAGTTGTGCTAAAAGGGGGGTGGGGGGTGGTCACGTGTGCCCAGGACAGCAGTGTCTGTCCCACCTCCCATGGGCCAGGCGCAGGATAGCTCTTGGGCTTCTTCCCTCAAAGGCTGGTGACCCCTCCGGGAATCAGGGACCAGTGAAATCATGGTCAGAAACCATTCCTCACTCCAAATCAACTCATCCAGCCCCTGCCCATCAGAGCTCAACCACCCTTCCCTGGACCATAACCCCTACAGCTTCAGATACAGGGTGAGAGGAGAAGACAGGAGAAGGCAGAGGTGGGGAGGAGAGCAGTCTTCACCCCAGCCCCTGTGTATGTCCTCCGTCTCTGTGGCCTGCTGGCTGGTGGCAGAAATCGATAGCTGCATTAACGCTGCTCTTGCTCTGCTCACTCCCTCCCTCCACCCAGCTCCAGGATCTGGCTCTGCATGCGGGGCGGACAGGTCAATTAGAAGTCAGCTCCCTCCAACATGGCCAGGGCCTGCTTTCAGGGCTGGTGCTCTGGTTGTTTCTCGGCTTTTGTCTCCATCCTGAGTTTCTCTTAGTGCAGACTGAGCCTCATGTTCTGTTCATCTCTGGCCCTCTCTTTGAAGCTCTCTGATCGTCTACTTTTCTGTCCTTCCTCAGGGACTACCCTCCCCCAGCTCCCCAGGTCCTGGGACACGTTAAGCTGGGACCAGAGGACGTGATATGTCACTGAACAGGTGCTGCAGGCAGAACACTGTGGTCTGTCAGCCACAGAAACTGAAGGTGGGAAAGTGTGCAAGGGGGACTGGTGCTCAGAAGAAACTGTTCTAAAACCCTGGAGTGGGCAGACACCAACATCCAGTCCCCAAGGCCTGGTTCCCAAAGTTGTCCAAAATCTGTACCTGGCTCAGC
This sequence comes from Elephas maximus indicus, assembly GCF_024166365.1. NCBI lineage: Eukaryota > Metazoa > Chordata > Mammalia > Proboscidea > Elephantidae > Elephas > Elephas maximus. Next base: position 152,825,510 of record NC_064820.1, on the reverse strand, counting down.
TTCTCCTTCAGACCCTGGGAAAAACTGATGATGGCCTGGTCCCAGTGGACCCTTGACCACAGGGCTTGTTTGCCCTATTAACAGAAGGAGAGGGTACATAAAGGATGTCCTTCCAGGCCCCAGCCCCCTACTTCAAGGCACACAGCAACCCCCTCCCAGGCCAGGCAGGGCCTGGCAGTGCCCAGGCAGCAGGGGAGGAGCTGGGGCTGCGTTGAAGCGGAGCGGGAATGAGCGGGAGGGAAAGCTGGCGGGCAGGCGGGCGGCAGCGGGTGCATCCATCATCGGCCCTGCCAGGAACGCATCCAGCCCCCAAAAAGAAATACTGCGCCTGAGGAGGGACAACAAAGGGCTCCGTTTCATCAGCAATGCGGAGCCAGCGCCCCGCCGCCCCGCCAGCCGCGGTCAGCCCACAAAGGACCCCTTTGTCCATGCAGGAGCCGGCCAGCCGAGAGCTGGGACCAGGGGCTGGCGGGCGGGGACAGAGCCCAGGGGGGCGGAGGGGGGAAGGAGGGGACCCAGTTGTGAAGAGCTGGGGGGCAGAGGGGAACACGGAGGCAGAAGAATAGTGACAGGTGGTGGGGGTAGAGAACCATGAGACATAGAACTTGAGGGGTCAGTCAGAGTAAAGGGGACCTGAAAAGGAAGGGAAAAAGTGTCAAGGCTAGAGGACAGTCTCATGAGGGCCAGAGACCGGGGCAATGGGGCTCAGAGAGACCCAGAGACCCAAGGGACCTAGCTCAGACTCAGACTCAATGGTCTGACAGATATGGTAACAGCCCTGAAGAGAGAGTCCCAGATTCTGGGACATGGGGACCAAGAGAAGGCAGTTGGACATGCCCACAGGAAAGGGAGGCAGAGGGAGAGGGTATAGGGCAGGAAGGGGGAGTGGGGGCAGGGTGAAGGGAAAGGAGATCAGATGAGACACACCTTATCTAAGGCCTCCACCCAGGGCTTCCCAAGCCCTGAAGGGAGGGGATTGGAGGAGGGCTGGGGGCAATAGGTTCTTGGCCTCAGGGCTTGAGCTTACTGGCTGAGCTGGGGAGTGGGCCACTCAAAGCTGGGGCCATTCCCTGCCTCTACTCTCAGACCATGGCCAGCCCCAGAAGGCTGGCTACCCTCTTTAGTCAGCCCCCATCACTAAAATACTCAAGCTCCCTTAACTGACTATCCTATCAGCTAGCATTTATTGAGCACCTACTGTGTACGGGCCCTGAGCACTTATCTCAATGACTCCTCCTCAGAGGCCAGTGAGATAGGAGGTATTAACCAATTTTAGAGATGAGGAAACTGAGTCTCTGAGAGGTTCAAGCCATGAGCCCAAGGTTAACCAGCTGGTGCCTAGAAGGGACAGCTTTTGAACCCAGAGCAGAAGTGTTAGTCACCTTGCTCTATGACCTTCTTTGTTCCACTTGGGCAATTTGCAGAGTAATCCAGGGCAAGGTGACTCAGCTACTCTGGAGGCTGCCTTCACACCCCGGGGGTCGTTCCCCGTGTCTGTCACCTCTCCATGGTGAGGGGGCCAGCTGTCACAGACCCCAGGGGAGTGACCCCAGCCGGGGGACTTGGAGATACCCAAGCAGGAGCCCAGAATGCTGGGCCAGTGATGTCACAATGCCAGCTGGCAATGAGGTCACCACAGGTGAGTGCAGTGCCCTCACCCCACTTTTACCCCCAGGAGAGCCACCTGGAAGCAGGACTCTGTCCTGAAGCCCTCAGGCAGATAGCACTGGGGCTGGGATCAGGGGAAGGCATGGTGCTGCTGCACAAAGACATGGACACGGGTGGCCCCCAACTAGCTGTTCAACTGCAAACATTCCCCACTGCCTGGCACAATAGCAGTTCCGGGCCCTGTGTGGTACTGGGCATACAGTGAAGGATACAGACCCCATCACTGCCCCAGAGTGCATGCAAGCTGCTTTGATGGTCAGAAAGAATGAGACACTAGAGCTGCAATGGGACCCAGTGAGGCATCAGGAGCCTTCTTGGAGGAAGGGACTGCTGAGCTGAGAGTTAAGATAAGGAGCGGTTACCAGAGGGGATAGGAAGCACAAGCTTGAAAGAGTTCATAAGAAAAGCAAGTGTGAGGTGTGGCTATGAGATTGGCAGGGTCCCAAGTGCGCAGGGCTTTAAGGCTAAGGGCCAGATTTTTTTTTAACAGCTTTACTGAGGTAATTTACATACTATAAAAGTCATCCATTTTTAAACGTACAATTCAATAATTTTCAGTAATCTTACAGGGTTGTACAACCATCACCACAACCAATGGCAGGATTTGATCATGGTACCATCCCTCCTCTACTCCTTTGCCGGCTAGAACAGCCTCTCAGCCATCCCTGCCTACTGAGGGAAGACCTCCTAGAAGTGACTGTTTAAGCAGGGCCTTCAGGACCCCAAGACACTGGCCCTGCAGAGCAAATCACATGTCAGGGAACGCCCACTTTGTAGACTTACACATCCTGACTCAATGTCCCCTTCCTCACACTTCCATGTACACTTGATGTCCCTGCTACACCCTCCAGCCCTTCTCCCACCTTAGTGGGTGATCTCCTTGGGCAGTCAGACTGATGGCAGGCAGGCCAGCCATGGCGGGGTGGGGGCAGACCACAGGTTGTGGTGGCTGAACTGGGCTGAGTAATAAGGTGCGGGGGGTGGGGGTTTCCATCTGTGATTTCCATGATTCAGCCCAGGGAGTTTCCAGAGGGGAAAAAAAGCCGTGCTCAGGCCCCGGGGAGATGCACAGAGGGACACACCCAGCTCCAGACGGACACACATACATGGGCACACCTGACCACTGCTAGCACCCAAAAAGTGGGTCTAGGGTAGGACATACCCTCAACATTCTTAGGGTCTCCGCAAGACTGACTACTAAGGACAGAATGGAAGAACTGCAATCCTATTTCCCTGACTCCATGACCTGATCTCCTTATGTCCCTCCTACCAAGGACAGACACAAACCCCTTGACTGGGGATCGAAACATACTACTGAAATGCAAGGGTGTGAGCAAACCCCAGGGGTAAGTGGAGATCTGTCCTCCCTTAGAGAGCAATCAAAAACAGCTGGAGGAGAAGGTCAGCCCATTTCATGGATAGGAATATCAAGGCCCCAGGCAGTACATCCTGACCTTGGGCTATAGGAGTGTGATGAGGAGCCCAGGAAATTTCTGATAGGGACATGGTCTTTCTTAATAAGGAGGATCAGGAGGTCCTCCTACCTGTGTGACCTTAGCATATGGCCTCTGATCCAGTTTGTAACATGGGACCATGATAATAGCCAACACGTATGGGGAGCCCTTCCTATGTGCCAGGCATAAACCACCAAAACCAAACCCACTGCCGTCAAGTCGATTCCAACTCATAGCAACCCTATAGGACAGAGCAGAACTGCCCCATAGAGTTTGCAAGGAGTGCCTGGCAGATTCAAACTGCTGACCCTTTGGTTAGCAGCCATAGCACTTAATCACTACACCACCAGGGTTTCCATGCCAGACTTAAAAAAAACCTGCTTCATCTCACGAATTTCACACCTGCCCTCTGAAGGAAGTACCAGGATCGCCCCACTTAGAAAACAGCTGTGATGTACAGAGAAAATGATGCCCTCCTCCCCACTCAGGACCCCCTGGATCTTGGACTAAACGTGATGTCTGAACTAATAGTATCCTGCGATCAGAGCCCACATACCTACTTGGGACCTTCCTCCTGGTGGGCCTTGTTCAGAGAAAGGAAGGCTAGCTCGGAGATACAGGCACCAAAGAATTAGTGGTGGTGGTGGGGTCTATCCTTCTAGGGGAAAATCTCTGGGGCTCCAGCGTGTGCGTGTGTGTGTGCGCGCGTGTGCATGCATATGTGTGTATATGGGGGGGCGTCAACAGGACTTGCTAGGGGTTAGGGTCCAAAGGTCTAGGTTTGTGGCTTCACCTTATCCCTCACTATTAACTTTGACCAAGAGCTTTCCCCCCACTGAGGCTCAGTTTCCCATCTGTAAACGAGAAAAGAATGGTTCTCCCTCCTCACCCCAAAAAGGAATCACGACACCAGAGGGCTCCATGGGGAAGGAAGTGGAGAGATACAGAAGAAAGATTCCAGATGGCGACCCTTCCTAGCTCATTTGCAGGTAAAGAAACTGAGGTCTGGAGAGAAGAGTTTTGAGCCAGTCACAGGGTTGGACAGAGCCCCAGGTGGCCCCTCCCACTCCTATCCCCGCAGAGGAAAGAATAGCAGGTCCTAGTAATGAGCACTCGCTCCCTCCCAGGACCTGTGCTAAACACTCCACATGCATTTTCTCACTGGATCCTCACCACAATCCTTTATTATCCCTACTTTACAGAGGAAGCAACTGAGGCTCAGGGAGGTGAGGTTCTCTGCCTAAGGTCCCAAAGCCAATAAAAGGAAGTGGCAGGATTTGAACCTAGGCCTGTGTGACTCCTGAAAATCTAGCTCCATGGGCTCCAAGGCACATGGAGGGAGGGACTTGGGCTGGAGGATGAGGTCTAGTTCACCTCTCAGCCTAGGGGAACCCTCCAAGTTTCCCTTGGATTTTAGGGGATGGCTCTCAGGCCTCAGGCAAAAGACATTAGGGCACTGTTGCAGAGAAGTCTGCAGCTATACTCCAAGGCCCAGGAAAAGACAGGGGAAGGGGCTGCGGGTGGACCGGACGGGCCAGGCTGGGCCAGAGCTCCGGGCATTCCGGCGGCCTCCGCAGGAAGCAGAACGGGATGGAAACCGGCTCCTGCCTCCTCCCCCAGAATCCTGTGGGCAGCCCAGCCGGGCCGCACAGAGGCCCTCTTTGTGCCTGCCCCAACCCGCCACCCGCGGCTGGCCCAGGGTTTTGAGTTTCCTCGGGGGTGGGGGCCCAGCCTTCAGCTACCTCCCCCTCTTGGGGGTGGTCACAGCAGTCCACAGCTGGAGGAGGAACTAAGTGGACGGCCAGGGCTACCCCAGAGACCCTGGGGGGCCTGAAGGCTGCCTACATCCCATCCCCCAACACTTACACACCCTACTCAAGATGGGAAAAGGGATCCACAGACAGTGCCTGAAAGCCCACTCCCCTGAGGCTATCTCTCTGCCGGCCACCAAGTCCATTGTGACCCACCTAGAATCCCATCCCCCAACCCATCCCCATGCTCGTGGGCCCAGGGTGGTGCACCTATGGAGGCTGGCCAGGTGAGCAGGGGGGTCCTTTTGTCAAACCACCATTTCCCACTCTCCAGGGGCTCCCTGGGCGCACATAGCTTACCTCATTCAGGGGAGGCCTCAAGCCCACTTTGCAGCATTTCAAGGGACAAAAGCCCCCTAGGTGGTGTAACTGTGCTAGAGGAACACTGGGCACCAGAGAGTGGGCTTGGGGGCTGGAGTGTGCTTTGTAAAGGGCACTATGTACGAGTGTATCTGTGTGTATCTACCTGCTGTGGGCTGTGGGTGTGCCCAGGCAAGTGTATACATTCTCAGATGTCACTCTCTGTAGATCTGAACACTGATGTAAAACAGAGCTTATATACAAGTGTAAGCAAAGGTCTGTGACTGTGAGACTTCTCCTGTGTACAACTGGACGTGTGTGTCATCTGTATCTGTGAACGTATGTGCATACCCAAGTGTGTATGTGTGTGTACAAGTACAGTGGTTTACACAGTGGCTGCATACAAATGGGCTCATCTTGCCTCTGAGTTGACGTATCTTTGTCATGTGTGTCTGCGTGTGTGCGTACTGAGAGTTGCGTCAGGGCCTCTGAGGGGTTCTGGGATATGAAATCTGGGGCCTGACTGGGATGAGGAGGTTACAGACAGGAACTGGTGTCAGGTGCTTAGCCCCCATGGAAACAGGAAGCTGCCGACAGGTGCCGTTGGGTTGTGGGGGGGGCTGGGCTCCACCCAGGTTCAGTTTGTCCCCCTGAGAAACCAAACTACATTTCCACTAACCAAGAACCCATCCCAGGCCCGGCCATGGGGGAGGCAGGCCCAATAGCTCTGGCCAGCGTCTGCCTGCCTGCCTGGCCTGAGAGTGGAAAAAACCGAAAAAACAAAAGCCCCCAGACCGCAGGCCCTCCCTGCAGAGGCATGGGGGAGGCAGGCAAGAGGCGGGAGGCTGAGGAGGAGGGAGGGAGGTGTCGCTGCAGCCCCGGAACACAAAAATAATGAGGCGAGAGGGGCCATGGGGCCGAGCCGGCTGGTTCCGGAGTCGCTATCTGACCTTGACAGATGCCACAGCTGGGCGCCTGGAGAGGAGCTGCCGCCTCCGTGCTGCAGAGGCCTCCCTACATCCCCCAGGCCAGGGTCGATGGAGACTGCAGGGGAGCACCCCCCACCAGGCCAGAGCAGGGAGACCTCAGAGCACCTCCCAGTAGGGGGAATGGGTAGGGGGATCTGGAGGCGCAGGAGTGGGGGCAGGGCCATTGCAGGGCATGGGTGGCCGCAATGGGGTCTCCCGAGTGTGCCCCAGCACTCAGGTGTGGGAGTGTGTGTGTGAGAAACACAGTGTGCCATTGTGCTTATATAGCTGCGAGGCCGAGTATGTGTGGGGAAGGGAAACAAAGTTGAGTGTGGGTGTGACAAAGATTGTACTTGTGTACTTGCGTCCTTGGGGTCACACAAAGCTGAAGAGATGGGCTTATGTCCCTGGAATAGGTGTGGCCTCATCACTCAGGGGTGGGCACTGATTACTTCCCCACCCTCAAGGGCCCAGATAAAGTCTCCTCCCATTCTCCCTTCAAGAGCCACAGCTGTCCTGGAGGGTGCCTGCCATGCTGGGGGTTGAGGGGCAGGGGCACAAGAGAGCCACAGCCCCCCTCCCCCCACCAAGCCTTGCCACTTGCAGATGGAGGAGAGCCGATCCCTGCAGCCTTTCCTAGCTCACCCTCTCACTGTGGCAGTTGTCCCAGGCACCCAGCAATGGGCACAGGGCTGGGCACCACCACTCTGGGGACATCAGTGAGGGGATGAGGTGTGAGCTGCAGGAGGGGATGCTGGGCTGGAGGCGGATTAGCAATTCCGAGCACTGGCTGCATAATTAAAAAATCATTACAGCAGGCACAGCAGAGTGTGAGCTCACGCTCAGAGCGGGCGGGGACACTGCCATGGCTCTCCCCCCTCCCATCGCTTCCCCGAGGAAAAATCCCACCTGCTAATATAATTATGGAAAAACACAAGCACGGAAATTCGGTTTCAGCAACAACGTGCCTGAGTGCCCAGGGCCTGCCTGGACCTCAGCACAGAGAGCAGGCTGGTCACTGGCACCCATGGCTCCTGGCAATGAGGCAGGCCCTGCTGGGTCCACATTCCAGACCCTGGCCCTCACCCCCTCAGCGGCCTCCAACAGGGGGGAGTGGGCATATAAAGCCCAGCTTTCCAAATTCAGAAGAAAACAAGCTAGTCCTGGTATTTTACAAATGGGGAAACTGAGGCTAAGGAATCTGCATAAGGTCACTGTATTCGTGGCAATCTGAGACAAAGAGTCAGATCCCACTGAACCAACGCAAAACCTCAGGAACTGGATCCCTCCGCGGCCCACCCCCACCCGCCCAGCTTCCCTCTCTCATCTGATACCCTTCAGCCCCTTCCACTTTCTCTTGGATAAGGATCTCTCTCCTTGACACTGAATTAGACTGTCCAGGCCATGTACCCCATGCCCCACAGAGCACATTCAAACCTGAACCCCACTGTAGGGGGGGAGGGGTGGAGCCCCAGCCTCTCAGTTCAGGGACAGGGCATCCTGGACACGGCTGGGTTAAGCCAGGCAAACAGAACTGGCTCCTGCCCCGAGAAACGCAGCCAGCTCTGGGGCACAGGCCCCAGAACGGCAGGAACAGCCGCCATCACTTCGGGCCTGGAGCAGGCAGTGGGAGGCAAGGGGAGGGGAGCCGCTCCTAATTAGTCGGCCTGGGACCCGTGCGGGCGGCGCCGGAGCGGCAGACGCAGCCGCTGGAGTCGCGCGGGCACGTCCGCGGCCGGACTGGGAGGCGGCGGGGAGCCGGGAGGCCAAGGCGCCCTGAGCGCCGTGGGACAGGCGGCCTGGGAAGGCCTGGGCCAAGGAGATTCCGCACTGAGCAGGCCTGCCTCCCCTCATTCCTCAGTGCCACCAGGCGCAGCAATTAAAGGCTTTCAAAGTTTGTCCTTAATTGGTTTCATTTTTGCCTCATAAATGATTCATGGCCCCGGAGGTCTGAGAGGTGGCAGGAGTGGCGGGGGAAATTTGGGGAGCCTTTCGCCTGGAGCCAGGCCCCATACCTGAGGCCTGGAAGGGGGTCCCATCACCAGCCCAGTGGGTGTGAGGGGCTGGGAAGCCTTGGGCAAGTGGGACCCTCCAGCAAAAATAAAATTCAGGCCTCTCCTTGTAGTGCTAACTAATTAGGAACTGCAACTCCTTCTCAGCTGGCTGGAGCTTGGTGTCCACCACAGCTGCTGAGGCCCTGGGAGTGTGAATAATAAGGTAATGATAACAAAATAACAGTGTCAGTAGTAATAATAACATGGCGAACACTTATGGAGCTCTCAGTAAGTTTCAGGCCAGGAACTAAGAACATACGCATCACTTCATTTCAGCCTCCAGCCACTACAGGGGTAGGTGCTAGGTTCCGTTTTACAGACAAACAAACTGAGGTTCAGAGAGATAAAGGCCTGTGCTCTGACCCTCTGTCTGATGCCAGATCCTCTCCTCTCCAAGCTCTCAGGAGCACAGGGCTCAAGGCTGGACACCAGGAACACTCCCCGCCAGGTGGGTCAGGAGCTGCAGGCCTCTGTTAGGTCCTAAGGCCTGGAGGAAGACCCCAGCAGACATCAAGAAGTAGCCACACCAACCTGGTAGGTGGGGCCAGTTAGAAGGGGCCCACCCAATTCACCTGAACCCTTTTTTTTTGCCCCACCTCTCTCCTATCTCTGGGGCCTGAGGCACAGCAGGCTCCCAGACCCGCATCCAAAATGATGGGGCCAGGCTGGTGCTAGCCCTCAATAGGCTGTGACCTTGGCTGGGCAATGTCCTCACAGGGCCTAATTGGCCGATCTGTAAAACAGGACAAAAGGAGCCCTATGGACACCCCCCTCTCGCACTAACTCTGTTCTGAACACTGGGATACAGAGAGGAGATGCCATGCACCCCACCCTCTGGGAGCTCCCAGTCTAGAGGAGAAACCGACAGGCACATACACAAGAAGGGCTAAACAGAGTTCGTGCAGAGAACCCTGAGCACTCGGTCAATGGGCTGACGTGCTGGGGGGCTTCTTGGAAGAGGTGAAGTGGGCAGAAGATGTTCCTCCCCTCTGATAGAGCCTCCCATTCCTCTGACCCCAAACCCAGCCCAGACAGAGGATGCTCATGTAGTAGGTGTGGTACACTTAAACCCAAGATTGGACCCCCCCCAACCCTGAAGAAACCCAGAACTACAGGCCCAAACAAGAGTGATATGGGATGTAAAGCTCTGCCCGCCCATATAGGTCACTTTTATTCTGAACAACCACGGTGGTGAGGCCTACAAAATTAAGGGTCCACTTGGACCCTATGAAAATCCTGGAGGTGAGGAAATGCACCAGGCATGTCTGGGGGTGGTGCTGGATGAGAGAGCCCCAGGGTTCTGGGCCACTAGCTGTTTGCCCTTGGGTGCCTCACAAACATTACCTCTTGGCATCCTCCAGCTCTTCTGTCCCAAACATGCATCAGGTTCCCTTCCCCTAACTTGCTGGCCCTCTCAGGCCCCAGTACCAGCACAGTCCCAGTTGTTACCTTCCTGTTCTCTCACCTGTCGGCCTCCAACAGGCAGTGAGACAGGCTTATGCTAGAATCAGGCGCTTGGAGTGGAGATACCACATCACAGCCCTCTCAGTGACATACGTGATTATTCCTGTTTCCCGGATGAGGAAAATGAGGTTCAGAGAAGCTAAGGGACTTGCCCAGGGCCACACAGCTAGGGGGAACCCAGGGCTGACCCTCTTGAGAGCCCATGTTTGTTTCCTACCTCGCTGGCCTCCTGCCATCAGTATCTCAGACCTGACCCTTTCCCTGTCTAGACAAAGAGCACACAGAGCCAGCTCTCCTCCAGACACTTGGACTTGGTGCTTTAAGACTTGTGATCAGGGGCCCTGCAGGGGGCCCAAGAGATAACGGGGGTCCCAACATACTCCAGGGAGCCCTGGGGTATGAGGGCTCCTACCTCAGCCCAGCTGGGCCTTCCTTAAGGGTTGGATGAGGTGGTGGTAGAAGCCCCCACATGAACACACAGGGCACCACAAATGTCTGGAAGGAGGCACAATGGTTCTGGGTATGACAGGGGGAGAGGGTTTCCATGTTTTCTGGCCCCCTGCTTGGGAAAAAGAGGGTCAGCATTAAGGTGCCTACCACCCACACCTGGGAGGGGGGCCAGCCACCCATGGGATTCTAACAGCTGGGGCATTCATCCCTTGGGAAGAAGCCTAGGCTCTATGCATCCCTACTCCACCCTGCTAGAGGACATAGCTGAACGACCCGGACAGATCACACCCTCTCTGAGCCTCAGTTGCTTCAGCTGTACGATAGGCTAAAAAATGTCCCCTGAACCCTTTGGAAAAGGCCTTGTGAAGAACTGGACAAAACGCTCCGTGGCCTATGTTGGCTGGGGAAACTTGGGACAGTGGGGTCAATGCACAATAGAAGCCTGACAATGGCTTGCTGAACAATCAAACAAGTGGCTGAGTTCTCAGGATCCTGAGTTGACCCTCGGCAGGTCCTGTCAACAAACCCTGCCCAGGTGCCCACAATGGGCTGGAACACTGCTCTGCCCTTTGCTCCTCATGGTCCATCTGCCTGTCCCCGGGCAGCCTGGCCAGGTCACCGGGATCCCTCTTGCCAGTCTGCCCAGGAAACTGCACGTCTCAGGTGGGTCAACACTGACGTCAGCAGGACTGGCCAGGCATGGAGCCTGCCACCTCCGGAACCGCCAATTAATTAACTTTTTCAAATTAATTTCCCAAGCAAAATTCCATAATTACATCTGTCTCCATCAGCCTGAGCTGGGCAAGCAAGAGGAGCCCGCAGTGAGATGGAATGTGGGGTAAGGGGCCCCAAGAGTTGATCTGACCAGTCCTGGGATGAGGTCGGCGAGGCCACTAGAGGTTCAATTTCACCACAGCAGGGTGCTTGCCCAGCGTCCTTATGGATGCTGTCTGGTAGGGGAGGGGGCTGAGAGGCCAGAGGCCCCCCAAACCATGCAGGGACATCCAGGGAGACTGCCCAACACATCCTGTGGCCCCTTCACCCCCCAGCCCAGTGCCCCCAAACCACAGCGGGTGTTGGCATGGCCCAGGAGCAATGCAGACACTGTGAGGCTGACGAGGCCGCCACTGCGGTGTTCTAATTTCCCAAAGGGGCTGAGATTAATTAGCTCACACACAGGCACAGAGAGGGAGAGGAGAGTGGGAGCAGGGGTGGGCAGCGTCAGGCGAGGAACTAGCTGGCGCTCCCCCCTGCCCGCTTGGCAGGCAGGCAGGCATGCAGCCTTGACAGCCTGGGTGCTCTGAAGGTCAGTGGCCAAGCTGAGCCAGCAGACTGGCACCGTCTCCTTCCCACAAGCCTTGAGGCCATGGCTGAGGGGACAGCAACCAGGAGGACAGCCTGGGGGAGGGGGCTCCACTGTCACCACCATCCATCTTGTGCCAGGTGCTCTGCTCATTCCATCTTGTTTCATCCTCACAATAGCCCAAAGAAGTAGGCACCATGGTTCTCCCATTTCATGATGAAGACCCTGAGGCTCAGAGCAGCATGGGGCAGTGACTGATCAAGGTCACCCAAGTTGTGAATGTGGAGGTGAGACTGAAATCCAGGTTGGCCCAACTCTAGAGGCCACCCAGCTCCCCCTTGCACCACCTGTGCCAACGCAAGGGTTTCAGGAGTCCCGGGCCTGGGGACTTGGGAGTACCAGTCACCGGATATGTGGGTGTCTGTCTGTGGGGAATGAACCTACCCCTGCCTCAGAGAATTTGCAGAGCAGATTCCTAGCCATTTCACAGACAAAGAAACGGAGACCAGAGAGGGAAAGTAACTTGCCATACAGCACAAACCCAGGGCCATCCCTCAGCAAAATAACCCTGACTCAGTGATGCTTAATGAGCCCTGATCCAAGGCCGTGCCATGCCTGATGGCTAACTGATGGGGGCGGGGTATGTCACAGTGGCTGCCCCATGGATGGAAACAGAAATACCTCCAGCTCAAGTGTACTTTCTCAACACATCCTTGCAGGCCTCCCTGGAGAGAAGAAAGGAGCCCCTAGAAAGATGGGGTAGGGGGTAAAGGGTGGAGAAGGTATGTGACCCTGGACCAGGTTCCTAGGTGGCTCTCACAAACCTGGTAGTTGAGTTTCCCAGAACTTGTCTGCAGGAAGATCCCCACAGCCCCAAGGGACATCTATGTGCTCCCTAGGGCATCCCCTGGCACCCCCACACCACCCCCCAGTGAATCACTTCCACTCTAGAAGCCAAGGCCAAGGGGGTTTACCCTTCCCAGGCCTAAGGAGTCAGCAGTCCTTTGGCCCTTGGGTCTAAACCTAGGGTGCTCTGAAATTGCAGAGGGCCCTGGGTCAGTTGTGGGGAGGGGGCTCGTTCAACTGAGAACATTACTCATATATAGCGGTAAGGGAGAAGTGAGGGCCCCTCCCTTCAGAAGCACAGGCCCAGGCCATGAAAGGGTCCAACCGGGCTTTAGAGTCAGGGTTCCCATCTCAGCTCTGCAGTCGCCAGCTTGAGTGAACTCTGGCAAGTTGCTCAACCTTGCTGACCCATGCCCTCATCTGTGAAATACAAATGATGACAGCCCCATTCGCCACGGCCCTGCAGAAGACATATGTGAAGCTCCCAGTGCAGGATCAGCACCCAGTAGGCACTCAATAAATGATAGCTGTGTTGTTATTTTTACTGTCGTCAAGAGCAAATGTCAAGGGCAGTTCTGCCCAAGCATGTTGGAAGACCTAGGTTGTGGCCCTAATTCTGTTGTTTTCCTATGGCTCTGAGGTACCCCTTTGTGCCTCAGTTTCCCCAGCCCCAAACAGAGAGCATCCTTCCTGCATTCTAACCTTTAGGATCACGGGGAGATGAGCAAGGGGTAGGAGTCTGAAGGCTACAAAGAGGGCAGCACCCAGATGGCCAGGCATTCACCCCCTTCTCTGACCACAGGAAGACCCCACCTGCACTTCCTGCTAGCCTTTCCTCCCATTTCCCTGGCCCCCCAGCTCTGCCCTCTCTTTGTCACCACTCCTTATATCTCCTGCAGCCCCCTGATAGCTCTACTGCACAGGCAGGTGCCATACCCCTCACCACCCCATGAAGGCCCCATTTGCCACCTGGAAGTCCCTTCTCAAGTCTAATTGTTGTGGCCTTGACATGTAACTGTTGATGACTGCGAGACAAAGAAAGCCTAGCAACTATGGTTGGCTCTCTTCACTTCCTCCCTGACTGTGAAGCCCCCAGGAATGTCCACCCAAGGACCCTGAGTTCCTCTGCCCTGGGTCCAAGCCACTCCCATCCGCTCCTCGCCAGCTCTACTTCACTCTCACTCCTCAGAATTCCCATCTGAGAACAACCCCAGAGAAGTTTAAATTCAAAATATTCTAATTTAGGAGCCGTTGGGGGAGTCCCCCTTTCAGAAAAATTCCAGCTTTGGTGGAGCAGACAGGTAGGGGCGCGGGTGAACTCACCTGGTGATCCAAGTGTGGCAGAGTAAGACTGGTGAGAACCACACCCCAACATCTATTTCAGGTCCTGCAACTTTGAGCCTCATACCCATTTTATAGATGGCAAAAGATCAGAGAGGTTGACAGACGGGCCCATGGAAGCACCCAAGCGAGGTTTGGAACCCAGACCTGTCCAGTTCAAGTCCATGGTTCCTGACTGGCCACTGTTGGTTTCTTTTCCTCGAGAAGCTTCTCAACCACTCTCCTCAACTACTGTCCAGGCCTTTTATGGAGGAACCTTGTATGGCCAGGAGATGGGAGCCCACCTGGGCCCCAGTCCTTACAGCTACCCGCCCCTTGACCCCTGCTAGGCTGTCTCAATCCTGTAGGCCTAGAATTATTTGTAGTCTGGGTATTAAGTGGACTGTGAAAGCCCTTCATGATCACAGGCAAGTCATCCCCATTAGACTCAATTCGCTCATCTGAAAAATGGGTATGCCCCCAACTCTATTCAGTTCATAGAGAGCAGGCCCCAGGGGGCAGTATAGGCTTAGCGGTCCCCTGAAAGCACCCCCCTCCCCCGCTTCAAGCTAGCAGGCCAAGCAGAGCAGCATCCCCTTGTACTCAGGCTGGCTCTGTACCCATTCTGCAGGCCAGTAGACTAAGCACCAGAGGCAAGGGCCAAATTCTGAGTCTCAGGTTGGTGGCTACTGGGAGATGGGGGTAGAAAAGGGGCAATAAGGGCCTTAGGAGCCAAAGGGACAGAGAAAAGCAGGTCCCAGGGTGAGCAGGGAAGGCAGGCAGACATTATCCTGGGGCACAACCCACTCAATCGAAGGGGTCTCATTTGTTCTCCAATCTCTTGCACCTCTAATCTCCCAAGGACCCCACCCCGTGAGTGGGGAACACATCTGGCCATTTGGCACTCCAGGGGAAATTGATTTTCTATGGCATTCTTTCTTGGGTCTTTCCTCTTCTCAACTTCTCTGCATCCCTCTGCATCTACTCCCAACCCACCATTGCCTGGGCCATAGTTCTAGCTACTGGAGGGCAGGTGGGTTTAACACTTTCAAGCCTGATCCTTAGGTCTCTTCCCTCAGGTAAGGCCAAGTCAGTCTGGAGACTAGACTCTACCATCCAGCCCTATTTTACAGAACTCATCTCCACATAGCCAAGGGTTGGGCCTCCTTGGTGTAAGCCTACAGGAGGTATTTGTGTGTGTGCATGTGCACACATACGTGCACACACCAGGCTCTGTTGTGTTGGTGCTCCTCGCTCACTCTATGGCATCATCTAGGTGTGAGCTGTGGCCTGAGGATGACTGTCTGAGCCTGTGACAGGATGGAGTAGTATGTGGGGTCAGTAGGTGTGAGAGTAGCCTCCTCCAAGGGTCTACACTCATGTGTTACAGCATATATCCATTGGCCAATGTGTGTGCCAGTTTGTGTGTACCAGTGGCTGGAGCTGTACAACAGTGAGTGAGTTTCCTGACTGACCATGTTGAAGCTGTGCACAAAGTGTATGTGACCAAGTCTGAACCATGCCTGTCAGTGTATATGCTCAGTCGTGTGCAACTATGCATACTATGAGTGACTATGTCTGTCCTGAGTGTGTGCCCCGGGTGTGCCGTGCATGGAGTGCGTGAGTGCAAGCTCTGCCTGCCAGGCTGCAGGGCCTCGTGGGGGCTGCTGGGGATGGGGTGACTCACGTCTCCTGAGCTAATCCCGCCGCCCGCCACTCGCCCAGCTCACCCTGCTCGGCAGCCGCCGCCAGCGCAAGGCAGTGGGGGGGGGGCGGGGAGGGAAGGCGCAGGCAGACGCAGCAGGGAGGCTGGCTTGATAAATAACCTGCTGCTTCCCCAGGACTCTGAGAAGGGAAGGCTACATGAGGAGGAGGAAGAGAAGGGAGGTGTGGAAGGCAGCTCTGGGCCCCCAGGCTCCGGCTGCCCTGGCCCCCACGGCCCAGGCTGCAGCTCCGGTTCCTGTTTCATCGAAACCTGAGCTGGGAAAAGCCTATCGGGTCATCTTGCCTGTCCCGACGGCCGCCAGGCCCAGGCAAGCTGCCCCTCAGGGGACAAGCCCGCAGCCTGGCTGCCCAGCCAGTTGAGGGGTGGGGGGGTGGGGGTGGATATTTCTGTGCAGACTAAATGCAGCTCAAGGCCTCCGTCTGCACCCGCAAACAGCTGCTCCAGGGGCCCCTGGGCACTGTAGGACTAAATATAGCCCCCCATCCTAGCAAAACCCCAATGTTCACCTCTTCCCATTGGTCCCACCCACATGAGGGTTGGAGAAGGCTGTGGAGCCTACTGTGTGACCTTGGGCCACTGTACCCTCCTCTCTGGGCTCTCATCTATGAAAAATTTAGTACTAACTCTGAGCCCTGCGCTGCCTAAAACATCCTATCAGAGAACAGACTACAAAGGTGGCTAGGTTGGGGTCTTTGTCTAGGGAGATCAGGGCTGAAATTCAGAGCCCTCCCCTTAAGTGACTCCAACCTGCTTCTGCAAAAGAATGGCTGGGGGAGCCCCTCCCCAGCACTTCAAGTGCCTTTAGGCATATAAACATGGCCCCCTCCAACCTGCCTGTTCCTTGCCCAGGCTGGGCAACACCAGGCTCCTCCAATCTGCCCCGGCAGGACCCTGGCCAGGAAACAAGTTGTGCCAAGCTGAGGGGGGGCAGGTGGGGGAGCAGGGGTGGGGCAGGGAGCATGACAGCTGCTATTTCCTGGAGGCCACAGTTGGGCACAGCCCGGATTCCTGCCTGGCTCCATACGCCAACAGTCCACCCAAGAGTCTGTTCCAGGCCAGGTTCTGGGACCCTCGACAGGGCGTCCTTTCCCTAGTGTCAGCATCATCATCAGACTCTGGCCAGGATCACAGCCAGTCCCTTTTCTGCACTGGTACAGGCAGGAAGATGCCCTGTTATAGCCCTCCTTGGACTGGAGAAAGTGGTGGTCTCTACAGGGCTCCACAGGCAGAGGAGGCAGCCCCAGCTTCCCTCTTCCCGCCTGCCCACCCGGCTGCTTCCCCCAGCCCCACTGCTTCAGCCCCACACACACCAAATTCCCCACATGCCTGTATGTCTCTGACAGCTCGCACAAATACTTGGCTGCACAGGCACCCGCTGTTCTGAGCCTGCTGCGCCTCCTCCTCTGCCTTCCCCGGGGGGCTCTGCAGACGCAGCCAGGGATGGGAGGGAAAGCTTAGTGGGCAGCAGTGGGAGAGAGAGTAAGGGTGGGAGGGACCATCCCAATTCAGAAGCACCACCCCCCACCCCCAGGCCTAGGGGGCCGAGGGACCTGGGAGGCCACCGTGACCCAGCTCTGGCTGGGTGGCAGCTGCCGAAGGCCCCGCTGCCCCCCGGAACCTCCCAGGAGACCTTCCGGAGGCCTCCCACTTGCCTCAACCGATGAAACAGCATCTGCTGGTGTGGCTCAGGACAGGGCAGAGGGCATCATGAGACCCCTGGGGATGGCTCTGAAATCTGGACTGCAGCCCAGCCCCTCCTGGCAGTCCTGGCCCCCCACTACAGGCCCAGCTTAAAAGCATAGGAGGTGTGTTCCTGCTTTCCCGCAGTGTAAGGGGCACACCCATCCAGTTGCCAGGCATAGCTGGGGGCCTTGTCTGCCCCCAACTGCTCTCCTTCCTGCTGGCCTTGCCACCATCCCAGGAGACCATGGAGGAAACACTTCCTGACAACGGCTGGGATTTTCCGCTGGACACTGCCTCGCTTACCTCCCCCCACCTCATTTCTTCTCCCAGAGCCAGCCCTTAGGCCAAATCACACCCCCACCCCATGTGCAGTCAAGGAGCCCCCCTCCACCACCGCCATGTCATTTGCCTCAATCAGCATCCCCAGCATCCACCACATATCCAGGCACACTAGACACTGAATGCATGTCCTTGTGAAATAACCCCCTGTATTTTTTCTTTTTATTCTGCAGATGGGTCTGCTGAGGTCACAGAGAGCTAGGCCTCCCATTTAGTGTTTTTCCTGAAGAAGACTCTGACTGCAGGTCCCTTCTGAACCCTTTCACCTCCCACCATATTTTCTGTCCTAGGAATCAGTTTCACTCCTCCTGACTACTAGAGGTATTAGGCTGACTCCAAGCAGAACCTCCTGGTGCTCTGGCTCCAAATGCCCAGCTGGCTATCCCAGCCCACTCTCTCAACTCTCCCACAGCCTAACGGTGGTCTCGAAGAGTCCCCCAATTCTAGCCTCTGCGAAGGCAGACTGTGGGGAAGAGCCTCCTTCTCCCCATTGCACAGATGGGGCTGCTGAGGCCCCCAGGGGAGGGGGAAGCTGCCCGTGGCCATGAGTCAGAGGGGGAGCTGGGAAGCCGCCCGGCCTGCCGGCTGTTGCTGGAAGCAACAGCCTGCATTTCCTCCTCACGCTGGTGCCTAGGGAAGCGTGGGCAGCAGGCTGGGGCGGGGGGGGGGGGCACTGCCATGAGGACCGCTCCTGGCTCCTGTGTCTGCAGGCCAGCGGCATCCTCTTGCCACCTGACTGGACCCACAGCATACTCCCTACCTGGGCTGAATCTCCAGAGAGGGGGCAGGCTATAGGCAGAACTGGCATTTCTGCCTGTGCTCATATCACTTGAGGGTACCAGGCTGGCTCTGTGACCTTAGGGAAGTCCTTCCCTCAGAGCCTCAGTGCCCCCTAACATCAAACAAGGAGACCGAGTCAAGACAATTTACACTTCCTTCCAGCAATAAAACCCCACGGTTCTGTGCTTCTAGACTCCCACCAGGCCAAGAATCCTGACTCAAGAATTCCTCCACTCAAGCATTCTATGCTTCTAGAATCCTGTGACTCTAAAATTTCTAGGCCACCAAGATCTGACACCTCTAGGAAGGCAAGGGAGCTATTGGGAGTCATGATTCACAGCCCACTGGCCTAGTTAACCAATTTCCCACCTAGCTTAGGAGGAGGTGAGTCAGGAGGGGGAAGGGTTGGGTCTCTCATCAGGATTAACAGGAACTGGTCACGGGGTTGTGGGAGTGGGATAGGGGGCTACGGGCCTAGAGATGGAGCTGGTCTAGCCCTGGGTGACAGGCTATCTCCTCGCACATCAGACACTGACACTGTAGACATCAAAGAAGCCCAGTTCACGCACTTCCCTAGGGGAGCAAGAGTGCGTGAGTGGGGGTTTGAAAGCCTGAGCCCCCACCCTGCAGCTCAGAGGGAGCGCAGGTGTCAGGTCAGGGCTGGTCTTCCCACTTCTCAGGTTCCAAGCCAAGCTCCACGCTTCATCTTCCTGTCTTCACCACCCACTGCTTCCTCTTTCCCGCCACAGCCACTCTACCTCCCAGACTCCCAGGCCAGCCGCAGCCCAGGCCAGCTGGAAGCTATCCAGGGCAAAGGCTCCTAAGCCCATTTGACTGATGAAAAAACTGAGATCCAGACAGAAAATATGACTTGCTCCAAGTGTTTGCTCCAGGAACCTGTTGGTCTCTGGCCACATCTCTCAGCCTTGCCCCCTCCCCATCTCACTTGCAAAAATCCTCCACAGGGCCAGTGGGTCTCCACATACCTGTCTGTCCACCAGCACATCCCCCATTCCAGTGTCCCCTGAGAGAGCTCCCCTCCCACAGCCACTCATCCATTCACCCAACTAGCCAAATTATCCATCTTCCCACATGCTAGGTCCCTTGCCAGGGGCTAGAGGAGCCTCACGGAGTCCTTTCTGTTTGCCAGGCAGTATGGAAGGTACCGGGAACACCACATGCAGACCCAAGCCTGGCTCCCCTCACAGCGTTCACAGCCCAACAAGGGGTCCGGAAATCCCACTTGTCAATGGCAAGTCATAAACTCTCCAAGCCTCAGTTTCCTCACCTATATGTGTGGATGCTAACAGCATCCAACCCAGTGAGCTACAGTCGGGATTAAAGGAAGTGAATAAGGTGAACAAAGCACCTGCCCCCAGTAAGGGTTTAGAATGAGTTAGCTAGTATTATAACCATTGTTACGATGTATTAGTATAGTAGTAGTAACAATTGGGAGACAGCAATTAACTACAGCAGCAGCTAAAGCTCTTCTAAGATTTAGTTGGTGCCAGGCACTGAGGGTACGGGCAAGAGGCACTGAAACATCCTGCAGCAAGCCTGGCTCAAAAATTCCTATGATGAATGAGGCAACCAATGACACGAGGCACGGCCCCGCCTCCAAGGAGGGTACAACCCTGCGTGTGTTCATGAGTAAGGGGATCTTTCTGAACACGTGTATGTGCAAGCACTTAGGTGTATACATGTTTGTGCGCTGGTATGAGGGACCTGAGGGGTCTACCAAAGGGTGAGTTATTGGGGTAGAGGCAGCAATGCAGGGAACACAGTTCTTCAAGCCCGCTCAGGCCCCCCACTCCCCACCCCTACCCACCCTTCCGCCACTGGCGCTGAGGGGACTTTGGCAGGAGCAGGGGCCAGGCCCAGTGGGGAGAGGCCCAGGAAGATGCTTTGCATAGTTCTGGCCACCAGATTACAGGCTTAGACCAGGCCCCTGGGTGGGGGTGGGGGGTGGGAGCTAGGGGGCACCAGGTGCTACCCCACAAGAATCAGAACCCCAGTGCCTGTACTTTATGTTTGAACTTGCATGGCACACAAGTGTTCCTGTTGGCAGGCTGGGCAAGTCCACGAGGTCAGGGGAGGTCACGGGCATGGGAGGGAATGGTGGGCCCAAGGGCCATGTGGGGTCTGCCCGACAGAGGAGGGCGGGTACAGGGCTCCCCCGGGGCCACCGGGCAGGCCTGGCTCTGCCCTGCTGGGGCCAGCAGCTGGAGGGGAGTAAATATAGAGCGGGGCGTCCCAGCCACATTCCTGGGAGGCCAGCACGGCCCGCCTGCCTGCCACTCTAGGCAGAGTGCAGCAGCCAGGGCCCAGAGCCGCCACTGCCCTCTTCCCAAACAAACAGAAAAATAAATAAAACCAGCTCTCTCAGCCGACACAGCTGGGGGGAGGGCAGGAAGGGGTGGACCCTGGGGGCGGACAGGCAGGCGGACCAGTTGCCGCGTTTCTGTTCCGTTGGGAACGAGGAGGCCAACAAAAGAGGAAAATGGAGGAAAAGGGCAGGGAGATGGTCAGAGATGTCAAAGAAGGGGGGAGAATCTCTAGGAGAGACAGAGGGTATGAGAAGTAGAGGTGTGGGGGAGGCAGGTCACGAGCGACAGGGAGGGTGTCATGGGCAGGCACAGTGGGGGCCAGTTGGGGGGAAGGCAGAGGCAGCTTGTGTGTCAGTAATTCATCGATAGGCATGCCCTGGAGGGGGGGCCGGCAGACAAAGGGGGTCGTGTGCGCTGGGGCAGGGGGTTGGCTTGAAGGGCCATGAAATATTAAAGACCCTAGGCCAGTGAGTGACAGAGGTCACAGCAAGCAGGAGACTAGCCAGGGAGCGGTGGGGGACCTGAGACAGAGAGCTGCTTCCCCACTTCTGGCCGGGCCTGCTCTCCCCACCTCCATCAGAGCCAGTCTGCCCAGATCCCCTCCTGCTGTGGCTCCTTTCTGTCTTCCTGTTGTAGATAGAAAGGACAGGCTGAGGGGTAAGGAGGGGCCATGGGGATTAGTGATGGGAGGGAGACCTTTGCGGGTCCCTCTTCTCTCTGGCTGATCTGTGCTCAGTCGGCCTTCCAGAGCTGCCAGCCACCCTAGCAAGGCCAGGAGGCCTGTCAGCATAGCAACTGCCAACGGCGCCTCCTGGGGAAGGAGAGCGTAGACACTGAGCTTCCCTTTCCCAGAAAAAAAAATCAGCCAAGCCACCACTTTCGGCAGAGGCCTGGGGGAGGGAAGGCTGTGCCTCCTGGCTCAGCTGAACCAGAGAGTCAAGGAGCAAGCGAACCAGCAGGTCATCCCCCACCCCCTCACCCCACCCTGGCCCCATCACCAGCCACATGACCTTGGCCAGTCCCCTTGGCCCTGAGCCTGTGTCTTCACCAGCCTTGCCCCACCCCAGGCTTGGTGTGAGGAAAGCAAGAAGTGGGCAAATAATATACTGAAAATCTGCTATGGGCAGTTGGGGACAAGCACCTGCATGCATTATCCCAGATAATCCTCCCATGCCCACTGTGAGGTCAGCCCTACCATTGTGCCCATTTCACAGACGGGAAAAGGGAAACTCAGAGGGGCAAAGTAAAGGTCACACATCTGGTAATCAGCAGAGCAGAGACAGATGCCAAGTGTGAAGTGTTCTTTTCTTCCTATTCACTGGGGAATATGAAGTCCTTGCCAACTTTTATTGAATGCTGACTATGGATGAGCCCTGTGTCCATCTGAAAATGGTCTCGTGAGCCAGGCACTCTTACTGTTCCATTTTAACGACACGGAAACTGAGGTTCACAGAGATAGTGCAATCTGTCCAAAGGTCACACATCCAGTAGACAGTGACACAGCCAAGATTTGGAGGCAGTCTGATGGACTCTAGAGCCAGTGCTTATATATACTTGTGTGGGTGGGGGGTAACGGAGTTAGGAGAACCCTGTAGGAGGGCAGCTCAGTGGTCCGACTGAGCCCCAGAACAAACGACATGAAAAAGTCTGATACAAGGTCACAGTTGCTGTGCTGGGTGATGGCCAGCAAGTGCTAAGTGCACAGGAAGAGGGCAGTCTGTGGGGAAAGGGGGAAGGTGGTGTACAGGGGCCTGGCCTACCCAGAGCACCAGTACCAGGTAATACAAGCCCCCTACCCCATCCCCTCAGGATGGAAATAGTGACGCTGGCCCAAAAAAGGCCAGTGGGGTCCTGTCCCCTTGGTCCCCAGGGTTCCATCCTGAGCTCCCAGGCCAGTGTGCCAGGAACGAATCACCCCTCCAGAGCCCCCCAGTGCTGGCAGAGGGGGTGGCTGGATCCCCACCCTCCCAGGCCCTGTGAGCCCAGAGGGAGGCCAGCATCAGAGGCAGGAAATGAAGAAGAATTTGCGATCTAATTGAGCTGGCGGAGGATTAGGCAGCAGAATGCAATTACAGGGGCTGGAGCAAGGCCAGGGGCACTGACACCCTGAGATGTGGCCTGGCCTAGGTGACTAGGCCCAGACAATCTCTGGCCAGAGACACTCAGCCTAGAGGGCAGGCAAGGGTTGGGGCCAGACTGCTCCTTAGCACACACAGGGCTGCAGGGTTCCAGCTCCACATGATACCCAGAAGCAAGAAATCTTCCTGGGAATTATCCCCAGAGAACGGCCCTGTGGACACACATATGGAGAGCACGCAAACAGGTGCAACCCTCTCACAGGCTCTGCTTATGTGCTCATGTTCCTAGGTAAACCCCACATATGCACACTCCATGGGGACAGACTTCCCAACCTGTAGACACGGCCCTAGCCCTTTGCTGCTGCGGGCTCCGTCAAGGGGAAAAAAAAAAACACCAAACAACAGGAGAAAAAAACCCCATGACCTTAAAATCCTTTTATTCCCGTAATCACAGGCTGCCATCACTGTGGATACTCGCTGTCACCCTGGCCCCAGCCTGTCTCCCTCCAAGGCTTCCAAAACTCCCAGCAGGCAGGCAGGCAGGCAGATCAGGCAGACAGGGAGGCTGCCCAGCTACTGCCAGGGAAGGGTGGGGAGGGGAAGGACCAGGTGGGAAAGGTTTGATGCTTTACACACACACTCAACACCTCAACCAATGAGGGAGAGACTCAGAAAGACAGACTGGCAGACAGAGATACAGACAGAGAAATCCACAGACACAAGCCACGGAAGATAGACTGACAGAGAACACTGCCCACACCGCCCAGATATGCCCACTCCCAGATTCACACACACATTCAGAATTCAGATACACACCACTCAGGGAGTCAAGACACTCCCAGATTTACAAGCATACACAAAACACACACACCCCAAAACTCAAGTACGTATGACTCACAAAATACATGCATTCCCCCAGATTCACAGAGACATATCCGACTTTCAGATATACACTCCCAGGTTCACAAACACACATGTACGCACACATCACGCACAGATACACACACTGCTAGATACACGGGTACACATGCCTTGGTTCACAAATGCATACTTGACTCCCACACTCCAAGACACACACACACAACACAGAGATCCACAGATACAGATGCACAACTTATAGATACACATGTCCAGAGTCATAAGCACACACACCACCCAGACTCCCACATCCCTGACCAACAGACTAGTACCCACACACAGCCCCACCTGTCTGCTGACACTGCATTTGACTTTAGGGCAGGTGGAGCGGTTGGAGATTCTTGGGTCTTTGTAGGGGCAGTCCTTTCCTATTGCCTGCATCCTAGGAGGGTGAACTCACAGTTGAGGGAGAATTGAGGAGGAAGTAAGAGAGAATGCAGAAAAAAACTTTAGTGGGATATTCTTGTTGGGCAGTAGCGCGTGAGTAACCAGGGAGGCTTTTTGTGGTCTGGTGAGCTCCAGCTATGAGTGAGAGTTAACTATTAATACTCTTATCAAGGGCAGTACGTACGCGCACGCACACACACGCGCACACACACACACACACACGCACGCACGCACACACACGGCTAGGATGCCACGGGCTGGTGGGTATAAGAGAGGGAGAACCCCAGAAAAAGCTCCAATCAGCGCCCAAGGGGGTGGGACAGTAGGCGGAGCTTCCACCCTGGGCCTACCTCCAGAGCAGGAACTAAGGGATTCGTTTCTACACCCCAGAAAGGGTAGGGACTGACCACACAGTAGGTTCTCACAAGTACATATTGGGCCAATGAATGCATGAATTACATGTAAAGAGTGAACAATAATAACAGTAATAACAATAAGCGCCCCCATCCTTGGCCAACTAAAGCATGTTCCAGAGAAGGGGTTAGAGGGCAAAGGCCAAAGGGACAGCCACTCTGGGGCAGCATGCTTAGGGAGTTAGTTCTGACTTAATTGTCATCCCATTTATCAGGCCTGTATCCGGTCACCTGTATCTCCCTCAGTCCCTTCACCTCATCCCACACGCCGGAAAGCCAGTTGACCTCAGCCCATTCCACACCGTTTCCACCTTCCCAGGAACACCCCAGTAAGCTTTATAGGTATAGTCCATCCTCCTATAAATAACTAGGTGGGGTCTTTAAGAAGGTGGAGTAGTTAGTTCCCAGAGACTTCCTTCCTTACCCAGATGCAGCCCTTCCACACTCCTATGGGCATTAGTTTCACAGTGGCCAAATGGGTATAAGGCAGACAAAAAGCTCTACAGAGGCAGCAAGGAGTTCGGGATCCCAGTGGGAGCCCACAAAACACAGAACAGTGCCGGCCTGGGCCTTGGATGCAGAATCCTCCCCTCCCCTTCCCCCACCCACACCCACCCTAGCCAAGCCCAGCCTGTGGACATTCCAGGCCTCACATGATAAAGACGAGGCCGCTGGCCCACGGGTAAGTCAACAGGCTCTGTCGGGGGAGAGATAGGAGGCCTAGGCCTGGGTCACCTGCTGAGCCGGGAAAATAGCCTGGACCAAATACACACATAAATAAGACCCCAGCCGACAGCCAGCCAGCCTAGGGTCTGTCTTCTGCAGAGGAACCTCGGTCCCCACCTTGGAAGAGGGGGTGGCATGGGAGAGGAAGGCACAAGCCCCACTAGGGGCGTCTCTGGGAGAGCCCCAGCTCCTGCCAGGACAGGGGTGGGGGGTGCGTTTCTACCAAACCCCTGGTGATTGAAGATTCATAGGCCAACCTCCCTCAGCTATTCCCACCCCTTCCTAGGGCTTAAATCACACGACACCCCCCCCCTCCTTTCCAAGGAGAGAGGACAATTTCCGTTCTGGGAGGGGGGTGACAGCTGCAGAGCGGGCCACTCCCCCCCCCCTTCACCTCCTGCTTGAGTCTCATCCAGGGAAACTGCTAAATCAACACTACGCAGTTATCGGCAGCACTAGCCTCAGTCTCCCCATACAGCTCTCAAAAAGAGATCTGGGAAGGGGCTTCGGGTCCCAGTTCCCGGGGTTTCCAGTGGCGGCTGGAACCCAGGGTAGCGGGATTTTTCGGGAGGAGGATCAGCTCAAGCTTAAGCCAATACATCCCCTAAAAACGTCTAACTAAATCCTCCCAATTGTAAGGACGGACGCCCCCCGCCCCCGCGGGCCGGGGCAGCTGAGGTGGCGCCGGGCGTTCAAATCGCGCTCCAAACAAGTCCGCTCGCAGCCCCCGCCAGGCGGCCCCAGCGGAAAACTTGAAAGGGACTCTGTTTGCCGGCGGCCCTGGGGCGGCTCCGGCGGGGGCGAGGGCTGAGCGATCACACACGCCCCCTTCTCCAGCGTTTCCTGGGCCAATGCGGGGGTGGGGGCGAACTGGGCCCACCACAAAACCAAGGACTCTAAAGAGAACCCAAAACGAAGGGATGGGCGGGCGGGAGGGCAGGGGGCGGGGGAGGTAGGCGAGGAGGTTCAAGATGTTGGGACCCTGGACCTCCCTTCAACCCCCTCCCCCCGTAATCCGAAAATGCGGCTCTCAGACCGCCCAGGGTCCAGGGGGCAAAGTAGGGCGCGGCTGCCAATCTTCTAGACCCCCGTCGCAGGGGGCGTGGAGAGGGAGCGGGTCTTTCCAGATGAGTCACTACAGAACCCCCCAAATCTGTCGGTGCGTCTTCGCAACCCTGGGGCACCAGCCCAACTCTGCGCACCCCTTCCCATTCCCGTCAGGAAAAAAAGCGATCTTGCTCCCCCATTGGGCGCTTCAGCTCTTCTGACAGGTTCCGTAGGTGGCCCCCCATTTAAAAACCGGGGTCACTCAATTTCTGTAGATCCTACAAATAAACAAAGCCAGGCGCACCCCGCGCTCCCCGCCGGAAAGCAGCCCATTCCGGGCGAAGACAACTTCCCCCAGTGAGAAAATTAACACATTCCTCTCGGGGTGGTTCAGCCCTTCGCTTCGGGGATGCGCAGGGGAGGGGCGCTGGGGGGTCCGAACTTCAGAGGTAAATTCGGGGCCAGGGCAGCGTGGTAGAAGTCTGGGACCCACCTCCTTCCAGCTCCGCAGCTAGGGGAACACCCCCATTCTCTCACCCTGGCCTTGCACACTGCTTGGCCCATGCGGGGCTCGGGAAACAGTTCGAAAGACTCTACAAGGCAGCGGAGGAAGGGAAAGGGAGGCCGCGGGGCGCGGTGGTGGTGGGGTGATACTTAAACGGGGAAAAAAAAGGTCAAACTTGAATAGCCCGCCAGGCACCCCGCGGGCAGCGGGGGCGAGGAGCTGGAGGAAAAATGCAGAAGTGGCCGCCGCCTCCTCCAGAGGCTCAGCCACGCGTGGTCGAGGGCGCTCGAAGCAGTTACTGTCGCCCCCAAAACACAAGGCTGCGAGTGGGGTTCTGATGAGAAGAGTGCGCGCCGGAGATATCCAAGCAGTCGCCCCCGCAGGCTGAGCGCCCGCTCAACACAAGAAGGTGAGGACCTGGGGCTCCTGCCGCCTCAGCACCAGCGAGCTGAGGTAATTGGGGAGGGGGCGGCAACCCGCAGGGAGAGCCACGGCCCCACTCCACGGCGCCCAACCCGCCGTCCCCGACCCTAAAACCCCTCTTTTTGTCTGAACTCAGTGATCTGCGACCGAGCAGACTGCGGCTTGGGGATAGCAGCGACCGCCGAGCGATCACCGGCGCTAGGGCTCCAGTCCCGGGGCTCCGGAGATCAGGCTACTAGAGCCCCCCACTCCTCCCAAACACGGGCCCCTCCTTCCCTATCCCTGGCTCTCCGCACCTGAACTTCGGGGGAGCCCGCGCCGCCAAACTTTCCGCCGACTTGCAGCGAACTCCGGCCCCGGCCGCGCACCGGGCCCCGGGGGAGGAGAAGGAGGGAGGCGGGGAAGGGGAGGGGGCCAGCCTCCGGGGGGGTCGGGGGAGGGCCGTGGCCCGACACCTACCGTCTCTCGGAGTCGTCCAAGCCGCCAGCGCCGCCGCCGCCGCGAGGCCGAGGGGGAGGGGCGGGGCAAGGAGCTGCGCTCCGCTCCGGGCACCGCCGCCGCCGTGCGCTCCGCTCCCGCGGTGCCCGGGTCCGGGGCTCGAGTCGCGCCGCCGCCGCCGGCCCAAGGCGGGGAGGGGGGGGAGCCTGCAGCACCTGCCCCTCCTCCCCCTCCCCGCGGCCCAAATTAAAAAACAACAAAAAGCAACTAATCACCCCCGAGCCGAGCGCGGCGCGGCGGGCGGAGGGCTCAGCGTGCGGCGTCCGGACTCAGCAGGCGGCGCGCATGGCCAGGCGCGGGCTGGGCAGGGCTGGGACGCGGGGCCGGCGTCGGGGCGCGAGGCTCGGCCGCTTTTCTGGCTCGGCTCGGGTGTCTGCTCTCGCAGCCGCCTATGCTGCCGCCAGTGCCGCCGCCTCTACATCCCCGCTCAGGCTCCGCCGCCTCTGCCGCCGCCGCGCGCCCGCCCGGGCAGGAGCTCTGAACGCTGCCCGGAGGCTGCCGGCAAAACCCGGACCGGACTCTCCGCTCCGTCCTCTTCCCCCCTCCCACCTTGGCTCCCCTCCCTCCTCCCTCCGCCTCTCTCCCAGCGCAGCTCTGGCCACTTGGACGCCGCAGGCTCTGAGACCGGAGCCGCAGCCGTGGCGTCTCGATTTTCCCGCGTGCTAATGAGATCGGCCCAGGCTCGGATCCCCCGCGTGCCCGGTCTTCACCTCTTTTTCTGCAACTTTACAAAAAAATGAGGACCTCCCGACTTTTGTGAGGGGTGCCTGGGCTTGGAAACGCACCTTCCGGGGAAATCCGCCATCTCCCTGGCCCCGTTCTGGTGGGACGCAAAACTACCGGGACCCGGAGGGAAGGTTTAGCCGCGCCCCTCAGCCAGGTGCGCGTGTAGCGGGAGACTCTCAGCCGACAGATCGAGGAGCTAGACGCTAATTCAAAGACCCCGCCCTTCCCAGAGCGCTTTCTGGGTTCAGTGGGCGCTAGGTCCCCGGGAGAAGAGGGGCGGAGATTCTTGTCCCCATTTCACAGATGGGGAAACTGATCTGAGAAAGAACGTTTTGCCTCCTATGCAGGCGTCAGCCCAAGCTTTGAGTCCTACGGCTACTGCGACTAGATTGTGGTGCCCTGAGACCGTGGTCTACGAGCTGAGCCTGAAACAGTGCCTAGCACAGAGCAGCACTCAATAGATAACTGGTTGAAAGAGAGGAGACCCAAGCCCTGCCAAGTAGGCACCCAGTGGGGACAAATTTGGGCCCGCGCATCTTCACCCTCACTCAGTGCCCTCTCATCTGTCCAGCTCGGATTAATCCTAAGGCTGCGGATGTTTTCTTTTACCCACCTGGGGCGGGGGAAGGGTATAGGATGAGCTTTGGGCTTCCATAATTCCAAATTGTAGATAATTCCAAAGTGGAAGCTTTTTCCAGTTCTCTGGAATTCATGGAGGCGGGTTTATGCAGTGAGGCAGACTTTCTTCCTCAAAGCAGAAAAAACGCAGCCCCCAGACCCAAGCTGGGGAGGGGCAGGGCCGTTGGGGAAGTCCGCCTAAGGTTAAACGTTACAGTCCGCGATTGATTGGGGCCCAGATAACGGGGAGTTAACCGCGGCGACCCGGGCGCCTCCAGCCACAAGCTTGGCCTCAGTAGGAGAAGCGAAACCGTCTCCCACCTCACCGCTTCCTCTCCCTTCGAGGCCTGTCTCTGAGGCAGGCTTGGGGGAGGGCAGGAGGCTGGGTCTCCAGGGAGCCAGCCTCTGGGGCCCATTCTACAAGCCTTGGTGGGGGGTGGGAGGGCGAGGAGGTGTGTGTGTGATGGGTGTCACAGGGCAGAGTTTCTCTCCCCTCGTGTGTTTCTTTCTCCCTCCTGACTGCCCAGGCCACAGGGAGTGACTCTTCACCAGACATAGTGGACACCCCTCCCAGCCAATTCCTTCCTTCTACCAATGCTGAGAGATGCCAAGGAATGGCTCCTGAGGGGGGTTGTTTAGCCTCTCTCCTCCTCTTTAGCAGCCCTCCTCAAAGCCACCCCAAACATACATACTATGTGTATAAAAGCAGTGTGCTTGCTATGGAAACAGTTTGGAGAGACAAGTGAACACCTCCCAGATTATCACCCTTAAACGATTTAAAGATAGATATTCTGGGCCCCACGTTGAGTGCCAGGCACTGACCCACACAAGGAAAATTGAGGCCAAGTCTGGGGTCTGTATGCTTCAGGGTCTCCAAGCACTTAACTCACCTCCATCTACCTTTGCTGGGAAGCTGAGGCACAGACTGTGAAGGGGTCCTATTCCCTGGAAGTCAGCACCCAAGAAGTAAAAATTTAGCCCTGCAGGACTCTCAAAGCCCAGGGTACACCTGAAAAATGCTTCATGCTGGGATCCATGGGGAAAGGTGGATAGTAGCTTCAAAAAAATCCCAGGGCTGTGGAGTCAATTCCAATTCATAGCGACCCCACAGGACAGAGTAGAGCTGCCTCATAGGGTTTCCAAGGCTATAAATCTTTGCAGAAGTAGACTGCCACATGGTTGGAACTGCGGACCTTTCAGTTAGCAGCTGAGCACTTTAACCATTGTGCCACCAGGGTTCTTTGGGTAGTAGCTCAACCTCAGGGAATTGCTATTTAATTATCCACTTTTTTTGGTGGCCTCTGGCCCCCCTCCCCAGCTCAGGAGGGTAAAGGTCAAGGGCCAGCAGGCTGCAATCTAGGTGCCAGGTGATCCCAATGGGGACCAGCTTCCCCGGGGCGGGGGTGCTGGCATATGCCTGGTCCATTTTAGAGGGTGGGGTGGGTAGATGTTGGAGTCTTGAGTCTTCTCTGTCCTCTGGAAATTAAGAACTGGGGGAAGACTCCCAATCCTCACCTATCCAACCCAGGTAGGAACCAGAGGGTGAAGCGATCTAATGGTCCATGTGGAAAATGGAAAATGAATAGGACATGTCACGTGCAAACCAACTACACAGATGACAAGTGAGACAAATGGGGGATACCCAAGAAGGCTGGGGTGGGGGTCCCTGCCCTTGGGGGGAGACTATCCCCACTCCAGCTCCCTTCCCCAGGAAGAAGGAAGGCTACCATAGTTCACTATTCCCTCCACCTCCCTGCCTCCAAAAAGACATACTTAAGTCTCATGTTGTTATTTAACTCTCTTGCCCAGTTCTCTCAACCAACCAATCAGCTACTGAGACGGGAAGCAAGTTCCTTAAGTCTCCAGCACCTTTGGTGGGGAAGGGGGATCCAGCATCCACCTTCCCAGAGGGCCCTATGTTCTGGGAAGGGTTACACTCACGTCTCTCTCCTGGATCTTGGTGATAATATCCATGGCCGGCATTATGAAGCCCTTAACCTGAACTGGACATTGTGCTAAAGTTAGGGTGCATTGTCTTATCTAATCCTCCTATCAGCCCCAGTAGTAACATCATCCCCATTTTTCAGATAAGGAAACTGAGGCAAGACTGGCACCAAAGTTGTTCTCCTAACCTGTAAGGAGATTTGCCACCCTAGTGAACCCTCTTCCATACAGATCTGACCTGGGGGTCACCTGTTTTACACCCTGCAGTGGCTCCTCAGAGCTCAAGCCCCCTATCCTACCCAGCCTGGCTTCCCTAATTAGTTCTACTGTACTGCAACTCCTGGGCCAGGACACCCCCAACACTGATGGTTCCCTCAGGCACCCCAAGATTCCCCTTTGGGTTTTATGCCTTGGAGTGTACTCTTCCCTCTGCCCAGAAAGCCCTTAATCAAGCTCACCTAGTGAACTCCTCATTGAAGACCAAGAGCTTGTTTCACCTCCACTAGGAAACTTCTCTGACTGCCACTCCCAGCCTGAGTGTGGCCCATACCCACAGGGCCACTAGTAGCCTTGTGCTAGGTAGAAAAAGTTATTCCCTTTACTTAGCCAGATAACTCACACAGCAGGTGGCAGATTCCCTTTCAGCCTTTCAAGCCCCCTTTGCCAGGTGCACTGCGCAACTGTACTGTGTCCCAGCTTTGGCCCTATCTGTCCCCTCCTATGGCTACAGTGACCACATTGCATAGAAATAGCTTTTATTTGTTCATCTGTCCCTTGCCCTCCCACTACCACCACCTTGAAAGTTCTTGTAGAGAGTCTCCTATACTTTTTATTTCCAGTCCTGAGCCTAAGGCTTGGCGCTAAGTAGGTACCAATAATAACTGTAGCCAACATCTTTCTGAGCATTTACTATGTGTCAGGCACCATAAGAATTGCTTTCTTTGCATTTGTTCATTTAATCCTCAAAACAATTATCTCCACTATATTTATGAGAAAGATGAGGATCAGACACCTGCCCAAGGTCACAAAGTAGCAAAGCCAGGACTTAAAAACCTGCCTTTTCCGTGACTGTCATTTATCAGCTAATGTTGTTCATGGATTAAACATGCAGTGACTGGCAAGTGTCTGCACGGACACGATTGTAGGAGTCCAGGTTTCCAGTAAAGATGGCCAATCTGGGGCCTGGCCTAATGTCTACCCCTCTCTGGGCCTCACTCATTCACCTGTCTCATAAAGGATGGGAGTAAGGGTGTTTGGAGCCCTGCCTGCTGAGGGAGGGTTACTTCCTTAGGTGGTGACCAGGCGGTGGTCAGCATATCAGTGTGTCAGTCTCTCCTAGAGGCTGGAGTCAGGCCGGACTGTGACCTCAGCCAAAATTCCAGGACAGCCAAGGTGCAAATGTGGGGACAGGAAGGGAGGGGGTTAAGTGCCCCAGCAGGGAGCCCAGCCTTTGGGGTCTCAGTCCCACATACTGACCATTGGACCTTAGGTCTTCCCTCATCGCCCCGCCTGCCCCCAACTACCTTTGAAAGGGGAAGAGCTGTGAAACTAGAGAAAAATTTCAGAAAAGCCAGGTCTGTTTCTTAAGTGGCCAAGATCCGCCCACTTCCAGAGAATTCAGTTTGGTGGCCCAAGCCTGGCCCTGAGCTGTGTAAACAGTGGCGGGGGGGGGGGGGGTAGGAGGAGGAGGACAGAGGGGGGACTTCAGCCCTCCAGACCCAGAACAAAATGACTCTGGGGTCAGAGGGCAGGAGGGAACAGAGACCAGGCCAACACACACACACACACACACACACACACGCACGCACACCCTCAAGCCACTCATTCTGAACACACACGCACACACGCACCTGAAGCCACTCATTCTGAATTTCCCCTTGCCCAGGCACATGCCACACATAACCATGGACACAGCTTCATTCTCTGCCAGGCACAGGGAACTCAGCCCATATTGGCTGGGGGGGGGGGGAGAATTTGGGGGTGTCATGCCCAAGAGTAAGCCTTAGCTTCTCTAGGCCCAATGGTGGTTCAGCTGTCTCCTCTGTTCAGTCTGGTGGGATTGACTGCTCCCTAAGGCCAAAACTGTTGCTCAGGGTCCCCAGGATCAGAAAGAGGGGACAGGAAAGGAACAGTTGCTGAGGGGAAGGGAAGTAGCTGGGGGAGAGGCCAGCAGCCCAAACATGGAGGCTCCAGACCATGCCCAAAGGGAGGGGTGTCCTGGGAAACAAGCAGCCAGCCAGGCCTGAAGGTGCCCAACCCAAGACCTGCAGGTGAGGGTGGGGTGGCATGAGGAGGCCCACTACTGGTGGAGGGGTGGGGCACAGAGGGCAGAACAGGGTCACAAATGCCCCTCACACTGGGACTTCTGGAAACAGGGCCCAGGTCTCTCTTCTCAGATTAGGGAGGAGACCGCACCCTCCAATCCCTACTCTGCCTTCCCCGTCAGACTGCAGAGGGTGCTTGGCAGTCCTGCGGGTGGGCCCTGGAAGAACTGCTCTTTGAACTGGCGGGACTGGTTCTGTGTCTCGCTGCCTGGGCAGTCACGGGTTGCCCGCCGGGCCTGGGAGGAGGGAGGCCTAGGGAAGGGGGCCCTCGTAAATCGTTAACTCCAGGAGCCGCCAGATCCCCTCAGCCCCACCCCCAGTCGAGACTCTGGCCCTCAAAGTGCCCACCCCCCAGGCCAGAAGTCAGAGGTTACAGCCAGAGATCCCAGCACCTGAGCAAGTCCCTCCCTCAACTATCAGGAGGGCGGGTGCAAGGGGAGTGTTTCTGGGGACTGCTCTTCCCTCCAGGTTCAGAGAGCTTCTCACCACCTCTGCCCTTCGGCCTTCCAGCTGCAGCCCTGACCTTTTCATCTCAGAGAGTCAGGAGCTCTGGGTGGGCCTCCTGGGCCAGTCCTGATCCCTCAGGGCTTTCTATTCATCTTATGGGGATAATTCTGCCAGGCCCACCCACCTTAAGGGGTGTCACCAGGACTAGATAATGTGTGGGGTGAAGAAAAGAACTAGATACTGTTCAGAACTCAGACAGGACCCTCTGCTTGGCTTCAGCCTTGCTTCCTGGTGCTGGGGTCCCCCAAGGAGTAAATAGAGTATGCCTTTGTGGAAGCATTGTTCTAAGTAAACCCTTTACCTGCTTGGTAATCTGTTTAGCAATTGCATTCCAATTTTGCAAACAAGGAAACCAAGGCTCTGAGAGGGGTAGTGATTTACTCAGGCTGTGGCAGCTGTATAGGAACAGTGTCAGGATTTGAACCAGTTTTTGCTCTCGAGATGAATCCTTGAGGCTTATTCTGTTCAGCCTGTTATTAGTTGCAGTCGAGTCAGTTCCGACTCATGGTGATCCCATGTGTGCACAGAACTGCTCCACAGGGTTTTCAAGCTGTGACCTTTTGGAAGCAGATCACCAGGTCTGTCCTCTGAGGCACCTCTGGGTGGGTTCGAATTGCCAAACTAGTAGTGGAGCACTTAACTCTGCCACACAGGGACAGGCAGCTTCAAATTCCTAAGCTACAGGTATTTGGGCTAGATACCCCTCCTCCCCAGTATAAGACTATTGGGGGGGGGGCCTCTGATATGGGGGCAGCTAGGTGAGTGTATATGGGCAGGAAATGGGCAATGCCTCCCCTTGATTGCTGTCCCCACTCCCCCCAGCAACTCCCCCCCCGCCCCGAAGAATTCTCCTGCCCCAGACAGGCTGATGAGGGAGGATTGATGGTGCTACCGCCCTTTTCGCTAGGGAGGCAGCTCAGAAGGTGAAGAGACTGAGAAAAAAACATCAACTTTTAATCGAGATTGCAGATTCAGAAAAGATTCGTAAGTGAAATGATTCCCCAAGGAAATATAAAAAGTTACTTACGGCACTGCTAAATTGGGCATACTTCAATCAGGGGCTGTTGAGAAATCATTGAGATATACAAGACACTTTTTTAGATACATGGGCGTCTTGTCAGGAGGGCAGGCCATTGCTCCAGAACTAGGGAGAGGGGACTGGGCCCTGAGTTACTTGGCCTCCTCTCTCACCCACAGACCCAGGGCTGGGGAAAGAGCAGGAAGTGAAGAAGACCCTTACCTGCCAGGTCCCAGAGGCCACTGTCCCGAGGCTGCCACTGAGCCCAGGGGCCAAAAGACTCTAGCAAAGAAAAGTGAGGCAGGAGGGTTCATGGTTAGATAGAACTTTTTATTGTTCAAAGTCACTTTTTCCTCCCTTTTCAACAGCATAATGAAGCATGGCAGGGCTAGAACTACTCCCCTTGAAGAACCAGAGAGGGGATACTCCTTCTAATCATTGACCCCCTTCCCTCTTCCTTGGGTTGGCCAGAGAAAAAGTGGGTACCCTACAGGGACACAGGAGAATGGCCGGAATGATCTCCATGTGGACCCCCAGATGTGCACCCCTAGACCCATGTCTCAGGCCTCTAGATTCTACCCCGGCCAGGGGGCAGGTCATTCCCCCAGGGAACCCTGGGGGAGCAACCCTCCTGGGGAGTTCTCAGGGAGGATCTTTAGTTTTTCAGAGGACACTTCCCTCTCCCCACTGCAGCCACCTCCATTTCCCAGGTAGAAGGCTTACCTGAGGTTTAACCCTCCTCTCTTTTGCTGCAGCCTATGGGGTCCTTTCTGCTCCTTGCTTTGCCCATGCCAAGGACTTTCAGGGTTAGGCTGGGACATCAGGGAGGAGAGGGGTCTCTACTGAGTACTGATCCCTCACCCCCTCCTAAAGGCCAGGACAGGGACAAGGCCTTACTCACCTCCATGCTCTGTCCAGGGCCCGGTTCCCCGTTGGTGCTAAATAAATGTTTACTGAAAAGGAGGGCAGCAGGATTCAGCTGAAGCAAGTCTGTTCCATGGGGAGTGGGGATGGGGGCACAGGCCAGGGCCTGGTCAGGGGGCGGTAGTGGCAGTGTCTGGGTCCCTTTCCTTAGGCCCATCTGCCTGGGTACCCCTCTCCTCTGCAGCCAAATCATCAGGGAAGAAACTCGAGCCGGATGGTGGTGGCCATGATGCCTTTTGGGTGACCTGAACCCGATCCAGGCCAGGCCAAGGCGCTATTTTAAACCCCAGCCCCAAGCTGCCTCCTCAGCTGGTCCAGCCCATCTCTGGTTACAAAGCCACTGCCCACCTCCCAGCCACTTCCGCCTCCCCACCCTGGGACCCCTGAGGCCGGTGCTAGTTTAGTATGTCTTGAAGCACTCCTGTTCTCTGTGGGCCTTGGTCCCTCAACTGGCACCTATACCCACTCCATTCCCCAGCCTTGCCCATTTAGGTGCCCCCATCCATCTACCCACACAGGAACTCATTGACTTGTATTCTGAGATTTCTCCCATGGATGAGTTTTCTTCCCCAGGAAAGAGGGCACCCTGCCCAGAGGGCCTGCAACGTTGGGCCCTGTCTCTGCAGGGGCTGAGCATGCAGGCCAGTATAGTGCTGATGCTACAGAGGAAAGGAAGTAGCTTAGGTAGAAGTAGGGACTTCTCAGCAGTGAGACTGTGCACTAGAAAGCTTTTCCCTGGGCAGGAAGAGGAAGGAAATGACCCCAGGGCGAGCCCCCTCCTCAATTTTCTGGTTCAAGGACTGATAGTTGGAGGATTTGGCACCATTTAGCCAGTCCACGGTACTTGCTTCTCTTCTGTCTTCCTGGAGGGGCCAGCCATCAGCTCAGTGCTCAGATGGCCCAGCTGTCAGCTGGCTGGGCCCAATGGACTTCTGTCCACAATTCTCCTCTCCCAGCAGTAGCCTCCACTAGCTCTGAGGCCTGCCAGTCCCATCCCCAGGCTAATGCTGGCCTAGAGGGAGGCAGTAGGGTACCAAGGCTGACCATCCATTCTGGCTCCTCCTACCCCAAGCTAGCTGGACAGAAGGCAGCCCAGGCAGCCTAGCACCCCCCATGACCCTGCCCACTCCCCCAGCCCCGTACTGCGTCGCCTCAGTGAGGTGTTGGCACCAAGCCCGGCGCAGCTGAGCAGTGACGCCAACAACCCTGCCATCTCAGGCAAGCATGTTTCACTCCAACCTGGCAGTCAGGGCCATGGGGGAAGGGGGCCTCCAAACCTTCCTGGGTCTGAGACAGCTGTGGGGGACAAGGGTGTTTTGGAACCCCCTCCCCCACTATTGCAGAGGATCTTTAGCATCCCCATGGAATCCTGGTCACCCTCACCACCCCAGGAGGGTGGTCCTGGAGGTAGGCCAGTGATTCTCAGTGAGGGCTGATTTTGCCTCCCAGGGGACATTTGGCAATGTCTGGAGACATTTTGGGTTGTCACAACTGCTCCATTACTTGCATCTAATGGCTAAATGCCAGGGATGGTGCTAAATATCCTACAATGCACAGGACACAGAATTTCCTGGCCAAAATGTTAATAGTGTTGAGAAACCCTGGGAATAACATCCCTGGGTAATCTGGGAGTCTGGTAGGACTCTATCCCTCCCTGTCCCCCCCTCCTCCCGGGGCCAAGGCTCTTGTCTCCCATGCTCACTAGCAGAGGGGTCCCTTCTGCCACACTGGCTTCAAAGGCCTCTTGTAGCCTGAGGAGTGTGATAAGAGACCTAACTGCCCATCTACTCACCCACCAGCCTCTGGGTTTGTTAGAAAAAGTGCCTGTGATGGGGCAGGGGGGCCTGGTAAAGCTCTCACCTGTCCATGGTGGGGGACTCAAGATACATCCCAACTACCAGGCAAGCTCTGAGTCCTCTCTCCAGGATTCTGGGCCTTTGCAAAAGTGCAGGAGGCTGCCCTGACCCTCTAGGCTCATCTCCAAAAAGCTGGCCCAGCCTGGGGCTCTTTGGAAGCTCTGGTCTCCTCCTCCCCCTCACCCTGCCCCCTCCCATTTCTATTTAGGAGGCAGCCATGGTGGTTGTCTCCTGTCTCCCT
Organism: Elephas maximus indicus; assembly: GCF_024166365.1. Lineage (NCBI taxonomy): Eukaryota > Metazoa > Chordata > Mammalia > Proboscidea > Elephantidae > Elephas > Elephas maximus. The sequence goes on along the minus strand of NC_064820.1, from coordinate 152,787,864 downwards.
TTTCCTACGGAGGCTCTGCTGAAGCAGCCCAGCCTCCGTGGGTCCATCTGTCAGGGAGGCTGTTCCGCCCCATCGATTGCTGTTCCCGGGGGGCTGTGCCGCTCGAGGGACCCAGTGTGGCAGCCAGATAGGAGGAACTACACAGAGAAGAGGGGGGCAGCTTGGCAGCAGGCAGAGCTGAGAGGGACTGACACTGCAGTGAAAAGACACGAAGCTAGACAGGCATGAGAAATGTAGAAGGCCAGGGGCGACGAGGCAGGAGGCTGGCTGGAATGACCTATGAAGAAGCCAACTGGCACCCTCAGGACTCCGTTTTGCCTTTGGACACACCAAGTTTCCACTTGCAAAGACAACAACAACAATAATAGCTGACATTTATTGAGCAGGAACAATGTAGTGTGCCCAGCACAGGGCTGGGGGCTTTGCATGCCTCTGCCTTCACTTGAGGCTCACACCCATCCCAAAGCAGGAACTGTTATTATTGTCCTTTATAGAGGAAGAGGAGGCCCAGAGAGGTTGCAGCATTTGTCACAGCCGCACAGCAGAGCTGGAGCCAAACTCGAGGTGGGGCAGCCTGGTCCGTGGCTGTGTCACAGCCAGAGCCCCGGGGAAGGGGGCGTGTCTCGCCCAGCCAGAGGCCCTGCCCACCCTCCCCTCGGAGCTGCCTCCTCCCCTGGGCTCCGTGACATCTGCCCTGCTTCCCGGCCCCAGACAGCTGCCCAGAGCCACGTCAGCACTTCCACCGGAGAGTCTGGAAACTGGCTCTGGCTCCTGGGTGAGGGGGGAGCGAGGAGCGTTTCGGGTCCCCGATGGGGTGGCTCTGAGAGAAGGTGACCCACTCCACCGAATAGGCGCTGGATGGGTCTGACCTTGGGCCACGTTTCTTGCCCTGCTTGGGGGGAAAAGGGGGCTTTGAGAAAAAAGGCTCTGGAACAGTAGGCAGCAGCATCCTGGGCGGAGAGGGGCAAACATTCTCACGAAGCCACAGTTCCGGGGGCGCCTGGGGCAGCCCGCGACCCCTACTGTCCACTTGGTGCCGGTGGTCCAATTGGCAGGGCTGGCTGGGGGAAGGAGGAGGGCGGGGAGGTGTCTGTGCCCCGCCTAGCCCAGCGCACCGGCCGGCTGGGGCCAGAGATAACTGGCGCCTCCCGGAAAATCATTAGCATCTGTTTGGACCGCAGCAAAGTTGGCCAGCCGGCGCCTCCGCCCGCCCGCCGGAAACAGCCCCCGCGCCCCCACCGACACCACCCGGGCCCAACTCAAACGCGTGTGGCAACAACACCCATCCACCGGGGAAGGGGGGCCCGGACTCAGGGCCGAAGGCCTGGCGGTTGGAGGTCGGGTCGTGCCATCGGGGGCATCCTCGCACGTCCTTGCACGGCGTGGGCGGTCCGGTCCGCGCTCCGGGCGATCCAGGCCGGCTTTTAGGGGCAGCCGCGCTTGCGGCGGCCCAGGGAGTGTGTGGAAATGACACCGCCAGGGCGGCGGAGATCCCCCCCCTCCTGACATTGGCTGGAAAGTGGAGCAGCTCGTCAGGGACAATCAATGGCGATCGATTGCCGCGCGGCGCGGGAGGACGGCGCGGGGGAGGGGCGGCAGGGGGGACAGGGGTGGGGGCACTTGCAGCGGAGGTCAAACAACACACAGACCCGCAACGGGGCGCTGCGGGGTCACACAGACACGCAATCCGTACAGGGAAACACCACTATGGGGGGCTAACACCACAAAGGAGGTACACTCACCATACGGAGTTACAGCACACCACAAGTCTCTGACACAAGTCACGACACAACGGGGTCAGACAACTGGTTCATTCGGGCACAAAATAGGCTCACAGGCAGGTAACAATACAATCAGCCCATATCGTGTCATATTATCAGCTTACTCCACCACAACAGGGTCTCACAGTACCACAAATGACCCCACACTGGACATCCAGGAAAATCACAAAATAAGTCATACATTCCACTAGCTGGTCTCAACCCCACAACAGTAGCCACACACACTGGCTGCAAAACAAGTTGATACAACAAAATAAAGTCATACAGCCAGAATATACATCACCACCACCTCAAAGAACATTGTCAAGTTGAGTCTCACATTATGCAACAACTTGGTGGCCCATGCTGGCAACACAATGGGATCACGAGCCCAGGTATACAACTGAACAACTGGGCCACACATTACCACAGGCTGCACCCCAGCAACTAAAACATGGATACAGCTGTATCATATCTCAACATGAATACAAATATGCCCCACCCAACATGGCACAATGAACACTGTGGGCAACCAAACAAGCAGTTACTCAAGGGTTCTGACAGGATTAAATGACACATGGTAAGTGCTCAAAACACAAGGGTCTTGGGGTCACTGTTTAAGGTTATATACTAGTAAGTCATGTCAATATAATGACTGTAACTACTTAATAGCATTACTCTCTCCAGGTTGGTCCATTCCTCTCCCAGGAATCTGATTCTGTCCAGCAGCAAAACTGATTCTGCCATTACACACACCTGGGAAATGCAACTCAAGTGCCACAAACACAATTCACACTGTTGCACTCATCCAGCCTAAGTGCCATCAATGTAGTAGCAGCCACACCCTTTCCCAAATCCCACACACAGGGGCAGCAGTGTATGTACGCATTCTAGGACTCTGGTCGTGAACCCCCATCTCTCACCAGGTATGACTCAACTAGTGCAAAGCTACTGGCCCCGCTCTCACAAAGTGGTGGTAACACAAAACATGCCCCCACTCCCAACAGTCACCCATCCAGTTACACAGGGTCCCACAGCCTCACACTTAAATTCCTTAAGAACTGTCTCTGGTCCGCCCCTTTCTCCATGCCTCCATTTCCCCCAGAAGAAATTGAGGTATCAGCCCAGAGCCCCCAGAAAGACTCTCCTCATTCCAAATTCAAAGCAGAATCCAAGACCTCAGCAATCCCCACCGCCACCCCCCACCGCGACCCCTTAATTCCCAGCAGTGCTGTGCATAGGAACATCCATCATTCCTTCAACACACCCTCACAGGCCACTCCTGTGGTTCCAGTGCAGACACAGCTGTAACCCTGATCTCAGGGGTATCCAGGAATCCCTTGTAGCTAGAGCTCCCCCTAAAGGTTCCAGCTGGAAGACCCTGAACATTCCTCAGTTTTACTTGGCTGTGGTGACCCTGGTTAACATCCCAACCTGTGTCCATAACCCGACTGACCACTGATTCAAGCCCCCAATACCACCCCTCCCCCATACACACATAGGCTCTCTCTGGCTAGCGAGAGTAGTGGACCCACCAGTCTGTGAGGAGTGCGGCAATCACCCATGTGGCCCTCCCTCCCACTCACCCTTCAGGCAAGTCTGGGAAACAGCTGGGGGCAGTCTGGCCTCCTTCCACAGCACCCTTCCCCTCCCCTAACGTGACTAGAGGCAACTCCTCCCACCACCCCCTCCAGGCTTTTATTCACCAGAGAGGCAGCAGGACTCCCCTTTTGTCCTCCAAAAGCAGCACAAGCAGAGGGACAGACAGACGCTAGGTAGGGACAGGCAGGCTGGCGAGGCATGTCCATCCATCTGCCTACCCACCCTGTTTGTGGGCACACTCTTGCAGGCCTTGCCAAATGGCTATGTGAGCCATGGGGCATAAAGGAGCTGGTCCTGTTCAAAGAGGAACAAAACTCAGGCTTGTACAGGAATCCAGGAAAAATGTCCCACCGTCCATGTCCACATCCCTGAATGCATAAGCACTTACAGCCACAACCTTTAATTTGAAAATAGCCATCTGTCACCAAGTATTGCCTATGAGCCAGGATCGGGGGCCAAGTGTCCATGTTCTAGATGAGGAAACCAGAGCAAAGAACAGATAAATTAGTTACCCAAGATTATACAACTGAAAAGTCATGGGATCTGCGATTCAAACTCAGAACCAACTCCTGTTTTTCAAAGGCTACATAGCCTTCTGCTCACACCCATATGCATAAACAGTAAGGAATGTTCATGCTCACAATTCTCACTCTCACAAGTTCCTGCACACATGGGCAGCCCCCTCCTGCACGAACTCACACACAGGCAGGCCAACACTCTCCCACGCCTGGGGCCTTGTCAGCCACATTCTCCATGGCTCCCTCCCTCCAAAAGGGACAAGGGCAGGCCTGGAGTCTACATTCCCAGGTTTCCGCCCTGTCCCTGACTGCTCCCCCCCTTCCCTACTCAGAGCATGCATTCCTCCTGCTGCAGCCAGATAACCAGCCCCAGGGGGAGGCCTGGGGGAGAGCAAGGCATTCTGGGGGCCAGGCTGCTGGCCCTACTCTGGGCTGCCTAAGCCCCAAGTCTATTGCCTGGGTCTGACATGGTAGTTTTCCCCACAGGTAGCCCAAGGCTTCCCTCCTGATTCCAGGGGCTTTCTCAGGGCCAAAGCCTCACAACCCAGAAAGGGCACCTAAGGGATCTCTTGACCCTTCGGATGCCAAATCTCCCACATAGTTAGGAAGTAGAGCAGGACCTGGGGAACTACGAGACCCTCCCTTTAGACTCTTCTGGTAGGGGAAAACCTGTGTTCCCAGCACCAACAGCCTCTAGGCAGCTTTCCCCATCTGGGGGTAGTAGAGGTTAATTCTCACAGCCCTGCCTGTGGTGTAGCCAGTTGGTGGGCTCAGCAAATCTGGAGATATTTGCATACCCAGATGGCCAAGACTGGAATTTCAAAGAATTCCCCATTAAGAGGGAGCTTGCTTCTGGGTGGTGGCCCTGGAGGTTCACAGCTGTTGGGCAGGAAGACTGGGGAGCCTGGGGCCCCCAAACACAGAATAGATTGAAAAGAACAAGGGAAGAACAGTTCCCAGGCCTTATTACCAGCTCCCAACTCTTTCTCTTGCCCTCAGGCCTCTAACCCATAGGATATGAAGGGCCATATTCTGGTTCCCCAGGGAAAGGGAAGCAGGCATGGGAAACTAGTCTAGTTGGCTGGGGGCACAGGGATTGCCTGCCCCTGGGGAAATGTAGCAGTGGGCACCAGGCAGAGTTGCTAGAAATAAGGATATACCCTTATTCACACGCAGCAATGGACAGGCTTTTACCTCCTTGCAATCTGCAGCCAGGTGGGCAAAGGCCCTGACTTGGACTCTACTGAACCTGTCGACACAGGGATATGGCTACTATAGCAATGGGGAGGGGAGGGGAGGGAAACTGGTGGCTTGACACCTCTGGAATACAAGTCACTAACCTGTTCTCTCACTGTGAGTATGGCTGAACTAGGCATCAGCCCATCCAGTTCTGGACAAATTGTAAACAAAGCTAAGCCCAGACCAGGCATCCCCATCCCAACAAAAGCCTCTCTCAGGTTCTGTCCTAGCATTTTACTGACCACACACCTCAGTTGTTATAGTTGTGGGTCACCACTGCCCTCTGCTGGCCACTACAGCACTAGCACACACTCAGACAACAGGGCCATCAAGTCACTCTCCCCACCCAGGCAAACGCAGTTCAGTCCTCTCCTCCCAGCTATGGACACAAACCTAACCCCATCCAGCTGTCATCTGAGTCACCCTGGACTGGTAGGCAGCAGACTAAGCAGGGATCAACCCAGGGACAGTGTGTTAGGGGAGAAATTACGGAAGAACTCTGCCCCCTCCCCAACATACACATCTGAAACTTCAAAAGGAGTGCCCTTTCTAACTAGTTTAGACTAGAACCTTTCTCACCTTCTCTTATGCATCCCTCTTTTTCCTCCAAAGGAAACCTGGATGTCCCAAGAGACTAGCATAAGGCTGAGATGACCTGGAACTATCCTTCCAAAAAGTTGAACTTCTCCACCAAGGTCTGGATAGCCTTGGTTCTTCTGGTTCCTTCTGTCACGCTCTAGGTCACTGGCAGCCCTGGGTGCCCTCTGAAATAAGGCCAGCTGACCACAACTCTTAGTGCATTACCCTGCAGGTACCCACATCTTCAAAGATGGCAGCGATGCTGCTGGAGGGACTGAGACTGACCAGGAGGACCTAACCAATATTACCCCTTAATTAGCTGGGGGAGACTCCAGACACTCCTGCTGTCAGGTAGGCAGCCTAGCTTTTGTCAGCTGCCCCCAGCATGCAACCTCTCTCTCATCCCTGAGATGATGTTGGTTCTGGAGCCCAAATGTCAGACTGTATTTGTGGGTTATTTCTAGGAGCCTTCAAGTTAGAAGGCCCAGGAAGGAGCTCCAAAGCTACCCATATTTTCTATGGAGAACTTCAAACCTGAGAAAGCTGGTCTGAGGTCAGCAAAAGTAAACCCTAAGCTCCACTCACTCATGTTCTCCAGTGGCCCTACAATTGGGGGAGAGAGGGTGACTTCAAAAGAGTCAAGATTTTTAATTAGGAGGACACTCAAAAAGGAGAACTCTTGAGAACAAGTGGCTTAGTGCAAAGAAGAGGTGCCTGAGAAAATGACAGTTTGTCACCCCTCAAATCCTTGAGAGAGGTTTGAAAAGGAGCACAGTACATTCACCAAGGCTGGTGGCTGCTCTTTTCTGTACAGCATCCACTGGAGGACTGGCCTGGGCACTCAGTGGCTTCTCCTTGGCCTTTCCAAAGGCAATCAACTGTTTGTTTTTAGAGTACACTGAGGTGATCAGGTACCTCAGCCCTGGAAAAGGCTACTCTACCAGTAACATCTTATAATCCCCATTTTCAAACAAAAGAAAACAAACAGAAACCACTCAACTGAAAACAGTTAAGCTGCTGCTTTGGCACTGGCTGCTCACTCAGTTTTGGATCTACTAAGAGGCAGATTATATTTGCCTCTGATCAGATACAGCTCCACAAATAATTAAAAAATGGAAAGTGATCACTCATTGCAAAAATGTCTAACTCTGCTCAACCAGTCTAGGAGTAGTCACTGAGAAAGGGCAAAGCTGGCTGATAGCTGTATTACACATTCAGCCACTGAGGCCAAAGGCCTTAGAGGCATTAGTCTTTCCTAACCTTTGAGCTTTCCCACTTATATTGACTAAGGTAATACATGACAACAATGAGGGAATGTATTTGTTTCATGAATATTAAGCATGACAAAGAAATAAAGCTAGTAATCCCCTGGCCAGTTTTCCTATTTCTAAGCCCATCCCAGGAATTGATCTGGAAATATTCACAGGGCCTGAATACCAACCACTTACACTAGCCTTGGCCCAGTTATATTATCAGAGAAAGGCTTTTAAGGATAGCTTTTGTGGGGTACAGAAGGCTCAGAGCCAGTTTTCATCTAAGTGTACACTCAGTATAAGGAAGAATAGAGAATAGGCTCTATGAGTCCTCCCTCCCCCGCCTGCCCCAGTCTCTTTTCTGTTCTTGGCTGGACAGCTCAGTTTGCCACCTTCACTTATTTTCATATGAAAAATCTTGTTTTCTTTTGTATAACCCATCAATTGAAGTAAGGAGTGTTTTACAAAGGGGAAAGAATTGAAAGGAAATGGGCCCTTAATACTAGTAACAATTTGCTACAGGGGTAATAAAGATGCTTATTCCTGATTCAAAAGGGAGGAAAGATGTGTTCATAACTCAGAAGATCCAGGAACTAAAGAAAGTTCTTCTACTAAAACCTATCTACTGGGTGTTAAAGGGTGCCATACAGCAGACTGAGACACAAACCAGAATTTCGCTTTAATTGGAACAGTTTACAGGCATCCTAACTATAATTTAGAAATAATCCATTTCTCCTGACAACCTACCTAGGGCTCAAAAGGTATAATACTATAGCAGTTAGAAGTGGAAAAGGAATACCTCTATTGCTGGTCAGTGCAGAGAACATGGGTCTCCTTCATGATCACCACTCCTTTTCCTTCTCTCTACAGCCCTCCTTCCAAGTCTTATACTACCCAAAATATAGAAACTGGCAGGACACTGCTATTCTAACCATTGGCCAGCCACAGGGCATGCAAGTATCTGAAATAATTTAGTTTTACCAAAAGGGACTGCTCCAATTATAAGCTGACTAAGTACTTCATGCTATTAAGAAGCAAAGGAAAAGAACCTGTCCACTTGGGATTCCCTTGTCACCATGGCCTCACCAACATAATCAACATTGCTGCAGACTAGCTTTTACATGCAACAAAGCCAGAGAAACTGGGATTCCAGGTGAGAACTGCCCTGAGTGACACTTCTTTTTTTGTGAGGGAGGAAGGTGGCCTCCCTCACTGAGCCTTCAAATCTACACATGTATACAGGCTGAACCAAACATGCTCATATGCAAATGGGCAAGACCAAACTGCATTTAAGGCCTAACGTTGTTTGTGACCATTCAAGCTCTTTCACTTGCCCCTGTGTGCCAGGGTGATGGCTTTTATTCAGCACTTAAAAATACCTGAGTATGCTTGTGAAAATATCCACTATTATCACCTAATAACTGGTAATAAGGTGGCTGCTCTCTAAAACAAGGGGCAGATAAAGAACGGTCTTTCAAGATCTGTGCAACTGACCCATGGTCAAAGGTACAGCAAGCCCAAAAATGATGAATTCCCACCTGCCCATGATACTGAGAATACAGGGTGATTTTAGGTCAGAGTTCAATTTTAATTCATTTCCCCACAACTGTTATCAAAACTTTTCTGTAAGATCAAAGATGCTGGAAATGCTAATAATAATCATCAGCTAAAAAGCAGCACTTTAAGAGGTTTCAGGTTATACCACACTTTAGTTTTGAGATGAAAGAGCAGTGACACTGAGAGATGAGACAAGTTGAACAAGTTTAAAACCAAAAGCAATGGACATTTATTCCTCAATTTTTGTGCAAGAGTGTAAAGATGCATTTGAAAGAACCTGGTGGCTAAAGAGCATCAGCTGTGGCCTTCGGGCTGGCCTGGTTTACAATTAGATAAGGAGAAGGGGAGGAAAAAAGGTAACTTGCCTACTTCACATGAACAATGTTTCTGGCAAACACAGTTGTTTACAAGTTTCAAACTACATTTTACTAGAGTCAAGGGAAGACTTCAAAAAAGCCACATACAGTACAATTTAAACTTGGATGAACATCCTGCAAATGTTAGTGCAAAGTAATTATGTAGACTCTCCAATACAAGATTGTGCTCATGTTTCCCAGGTTTGGTCAATGTTGCTCTTTTACGTTACAATCACAGAGGCTTAACTTACCAAATAGCAATGCTTTTGTGTTCTATGTCCTATATACCAAGGGCATGTCACAAGGTTTTGGTGAAATGCAGCTTAGTTTCATTAATAAAGCAAATTTCTTATTTAGTTTAACAGTCATGTTCCTGGAATGCTGCACATCTAAGTTTTATGGAAATGCTTTTAAGCTTATGCCCCTATCTTGTTCAGTAAAGTTACTCTCAAAATACCCTTTTTACTATGTAAACTGGAATTGTTTCATGATTTTAAAATGCAACCAATATAAATGAAAACATTTCAGGGGTGGGGGAAAATCCACCACTAATTTCAGGTAGAGGAAGTTCTTAAAATCAAGAAGCCTATTCACACAAAGTTGTATGTAATGACTGTAGTAATCAGTTTATTACACAGATTAATCATTCTTAAACGTACAAGCTCCAGAGGAGCGACTGGGTCTTTAAATATACACAAGTATTTCCATCAAATGTATTTTCACCCTTACATCCAGATAGACCTAAGCAGTTAAAAACATAAGAAAAATAAGAGCTATTAGCTATGTATTAACTGAGAAACCACATACAAACCGAAGAATACGGAAGAGAAAAAGAGAGGCTAGAAGGACGAAGGTTGAAGGGGCAGGGAGATGTAAAAGAGTTGGGATCAAAGCCCATCACACTTTATGTACTAATAGCTCCAATCCATTTAAATGTTGACCAGTTAAACTTAGACCTTAAAATACAGGATGTGTGGGTAGAGTTTAATCTGGTTGGTCATAACCTTCACCTAAGATGTAGGTCCTTCAGAACAAAACGAATACAGAAACAGCTTCATGTTCTTCACCTTGCTTTTCATAACTGTTTTGAGTTTAAAAGGATTCCACTTAAAAACAATCTCCTACCGGTCAGTAGAGCTGTTCTTCCCCATCCAAGCTTACACCATACCCACCACCCCTCACCTTGCCGTTATCCAAAACGTAAGTCAGTAATGAAAGCTTTTAGTCTCACACCTAGGTTAGGCCTGGAGAACTGGCTTGTCACACACACACTTCTCTGCTAGGAGGCAATGTTGGTACAGGAGTACAGTATTTCTAGTTTGTTGTTCCAAGTATGTACAACACGCAGCACTGCTGTATCAGGTAAACATGTGCACAGGGGAAGATGAGGCGTGGGCTCATAGAAAGCAGTCAAATGGAAATCAAAAGGACTTTCTCTTTCAGAGTTCCCCTATCTTTATTTGTAGAGGTTATCCAATAATTTCTTTAATTACATCGCATACTTCTGAGTCCATTCCCGAGCTATTCTGTTGTACCTGTATACACAAAGAGAGGCTTGGCTTAACATAAGGTGAGGTGTCAGTAAGCAACAGATTTCATTCATTATCCCAGCTAGCACTTGAGGGTTTAACTTTTAGGAGTGTCAAACAAAGTTATCTTTCTAGCCCATATTTCTAATATGCATTTAATTCAAATTAATGGGATTTAAAATGTGAAACAATTTCCTGTAAATGCTATTTATAGAAGATTCTGATTAAATTTTAGCATTTGTTATTCTACACTTGATCAATCTATTTTTATGAAAGGTCTTTAGCTCTTGATCCATTTATTTGAGGTTCTTGAAACTATGTAGTTCTACATTATAGTTCTTGAAACCAAATACCAATAGGGATTAAACTGACAATACTTTCTTCTGTATGTCAATAAACAACTGGTTCTGGCAGAACAATCTGGTTGATGGAACAGATGGGAACTCACTGCTCCGGAAGAATGTTTTAGTAGTAAAATAAGCAGAGAAAAAGCTCCTATGATTCTTCTATTAGAAAAAGGATGTAGGAAAGGTCTACCAAACATACTAGCACAATGATTTAGAACACGCCTTCCGGTAGACATGCATGCACACAATTCTAGGTATTGGACAAAAATGGTTCTCCAATAAAAAAATATAAGGAATTCACAAATAGTCAGCAAAAAGTATGATCTAATTTTATTCTGAATGCAGCCAGTATTACATAACTACAGATGCTATTCAGACCTAAACAGACAAAACTAAACTAAGAACCAAATGCTGTTAGAATCTCAACTCCTGTGTAGTTCCATTAAAACAAAAAACTATTTAAAAAAAACCCATCAATGACTCTCTAACCCAATAAATTTCAAAACTAATCTCTCTCATTCACTTCTTCCAATAATCTCACTGAATATGCAAATCAAAAAAGGTTAGAACACTTTTAGTTACAACCTCTTTTGATATCTTGACATGCTGCAGTAATTCACAGTACAACTCTAAAATATGTGAACTCTTTGTGAAGTTTTGTTTTAGAAATTTGAGGATTTCTTGTCTTCTAACATTTATTCACTTTCTTTCTTTAGAATTTGCCAAATGGTAGAAAATAAATTCCTTTCTCCCATTAATTTACAAATACTTAAGACATAAAGAAGCCCTGGTAGCACAGCGGTTAAGCGCTCAGCTGCTAACCAAAAGGTCACACATCGAGCTCACCAGCCGTTCCATGGGATAAAGATGTTGCAGTCTGCTTTAGTAAAGATTATAGCCTTGGAAACCCTACCGGGCAGTTCTACTCTGTCCTATAGGGTCACTATGAGTTGGAATTGACTTGATGGCAGTGGATTTGGTTTTTTTCATACTTAAGACATATTGGATCTTAATGAAAAATGCTTGATGTCAAAAGTCAAGCATAAGATATAACGCTGTTGGAAAAAGTACTATAGAAAAGTTTTTACAGACAGCAAGAATCATATGAAACAATTAGGGATCCTAAGATCAGCACTGTCTACTTATAATACTTGGGACAAATATTCCTTTCTTGTCCCCGGGAGAGTATTTGAGAGCTTCATTTTAAATACCTGAAGCATCTTCAGTCCTTAATTAAGAAAGACTTGAGACACAAACATCCCCACCCAACCAGACACCTTTCTGTCTGGAGGTCATACTTACTTTTCTCTATCTGTTTTGTAGATCCGCGCAATCTCAGGCACTAAAGGATCATCTGGATTGGGATCACACAACAGAGAACAGATGGACAAGAGTACTAGAAAGAAAAAAGTGTATAAATTAATAGAAGATAAAAGCAAAGAGTTGGGAGAACATGAGATACCGAACCTATTTATATTGTAGTACCTAGCAGTTCTGTAGCTTTATAATAACAGTAACCAACCAAGACTTAAAGAAACTTAGGAAGCTAGGCCAGACAGGTGAAATAACTTACCCAATGTCCCTGGCTAGTGAGTTATGAGAATGGAATTAGAACCTCGGTCTTCCAAATCCTAGACCAGGAATACTTTTCTGAGCCCGTAAAACTGAATTTTTAGAACCCCATGTTCAGGGGTGAATAGCTTCCAAAATTCCAAAGAAAGTACATTATGGAATACTCTTAGTCAGAAATGACAACCATGAAATCCAACAATCACTGCTTTCTCAATGGCAGGTATCACATTCAGATAAAATGAATTTGTTTCATTTTAAGTTGAAAGCAATTAGCACTTGCCCCCCAATGGGGTTGGCCACATACTTTATATTATAGAGGACACAACATACGATTTAGAATCTCATCTAAGCCATTTCCTCAGTGACAACCTGGAACGTAACAAATTATTACGGCAAATCTCAATCGTATAATTTCCTCTGTTCAAATCTGTTGTTAACTTACATATTCTTTATTGAATGGAAAGAGAGGGCCAATGTCAGTAGCTTCTGACATAATGAAATAAATTCCAATTGTTCTATTCTGATGCTAACAGAACTCAGCTATCTTATTTCTCTCTAATGCTTTTGCAGCAAGAGGCAATGACGCTGACCTATTTACTCCCAAAACATCAAATTCAGCAGAAAAAAGATTTACTTGTTTTCCTATCAAATCAATTCTGTAGAGATCAAGGGCTTCTAAGAGGTGAAGAAAAAGTTAACATGCCCTTTATCATTCAGTTTGGTAACAAAAAAAGCTATTTTCTTGCCTTAAGAGTATATGGAAAATAAAAACATCAGGAAAGATGTTTTCTGACTCTTCATTCCTGTTGCCCACAATTCTGGCAGATGGCATTCCCAAAACATCTTCTCTTCCCATTGTCAGGTGCTATCACCTGATGCTCTCTCTTCAAGCATAGAACATTCTAACAGCAATTAGGAAAGATCTCATGTATTTCCTGAAAATGACAACAGGGAGTTATACTTTGAATATTCATGAAATTGTTGACTATAAAAAGAAGAAATTTATCTAGCCTATCAAATTGGCAAGAGCACAACTGATTCTTCACCTAAAATTAGTAGACAGATTACTAAATTAGTGTTTGTTATAAATTCTCTTTACTTACTCTCCTAAATGCTCTAACAAGGCAACTTCGAAAAAGATTTTTAGTTTTTCTGATTTTCCTTCCAGGAAAGGAAGGGGAGGATGGATATCTAGACATGATAAAAGGATTCTTAGTATACTACATCCAAAAACCAAAATTCGCTGCCGTCAAGTCGATTCTGACGCATAACGACCCCGCAGGACAAAGCAGAACTACCCAAGGAGTGGCTAGTGGGTTTGAACTGCTGACCTTTTGGTTAACAGCAAAACTCTTAACCAAAGCTCCAGTATACTACAAAAAGGCTCCTTTAATTTCTGGAAAATTGATTTTGGCTTATACTTCACTCTCTCTGGGCAAGAGAATAACCAACTCCTATTTCCACAACCTGCATAGGCTCTTCACTGAAGTGACTAGACTTTCAACTATATACATTCTTCATCAGTATAATATGCTCAGAATATATTCATTTTTATTAGTGTCATAACTCATAGTCACTTCCGGTTCTAAAAACAATCTAGTGGCTTTATAGCATACTTATCTGCTTCAAGTTTTCTGTATTTTATGTCCTTAACATATATCTTCAAAGTGGAAGCAATTTTGGATCAAAATTATTACCCTCGAAAACAGACTATTTGTTAAAGGGATCATTAATGTCACACAAAGAATTTCCTAGTCAAGGCCTGTCACAGAGCTGGTTGCCTATACGTATGTTCAATTTAAAAAAAGGAGTCATTAAAATATTAAACCTAGATAAGTTAATACAATCAAATTCAACAAAATGGCACTCCACTTCTTTTTAAAGATATCTATCCAGATAGAGAGAACACCACAAGTCAAATAAACTAATAGCCCTTATGATTTAAAATAGCTGAAAAATCAACAATAAGCATGGCGAAAATGGAAAAAAAAAAAAAAAGAACAAGCCCCTCCCATTCCATTTCTCTGTCCCATTACTAGGTAATTGTATTTCCACTGTTACTTGGTGAAGAGCAATCAAAAGGACCTTCAATAGCCCAGGATATCACAAGAACAACAGATATATGTTCTGTGTAGTACTCCTTAATAAGAGGTGGAGTTGAAATCTGAACATAGGCAGGTGGATCCAGAATCAATATTCTTTACCATGAAACTATGTTGTGTTCTGTCTAAATGTATGCATTAAACAGTAAAATATAAGCACACAGAAAAGGAAAACAAAAACGTTTTCATACATCAAATTTCACCACCCAAATACCAAAACCAACACTATTTCTTTCTAGCTATTTTAACATACTTTTTCACACAGTTCAAGTTACAATGTACACAAATGGTATACCCTGATTTTTTCAAATATAATATTTCCTCATTTTCCACAAAATTTGTAAATAACAACAGTCTATTAAATTGACATGTTAGAACTGATTTACTTCTTCCTCTACTGTTGGATCTGTAAGTAATTTCTAATTTTCAGAAATAACACTGTCACAAATATACTCGCATATAAAGCCTCTTCAGCATTTGGGACTGTTTTTTAGGACAGATGACTGAAACAAGAATTACTGGAGTCAAGAGCAGCCATCTAAGATACTCCACTGGTCTCACCTTGTCTGAAGCAAGGGAAAATGAAGAAAATCAAGGACACAAGGGTCCAAAGGACTAATGGACCACAACGGCTACAGCCTCCACCAGACTGAGTCCAGCACAACCAGATGGTACCCAGTTACCACCACTGACTACTCTTAACAGGGACCACGCTAGAGGGTCCTAGACAGAGCTGGAGAAAAATGCAGAACAAAATTCAAACTCACAAAAAAAGACCAGACTTACCGGCCTGAGAGACTGAAGAAAAACCCCAAGAGCATGGCCCCCAGACGCCCTTTTAGCTCAGTAATGAAAAGTCACTCCTGAGGCTCACCTTTCAGCCAAAGATTAGACAGGTCCATAAAATAAAATGAGACTAAAGGGGCACACCAGCCCAGGGACAAGGGCTAGAAGGCAAGAGGGGACAGGAAAGCTGGTAACAGGGAACCAAATGTTGAGAAGGGGGGAGTGTTGACATGTCATGGGGTTGGTAACCAGTGTCACAAAACAGTATGTGTATTAGTTGTTTAATGAGAATCTAGTTTGTTCTGTAAACCTTCATCTAAAGTACAATTAAAAAAAAGAAAATTACTTGGTCATAGGATAGATGAATACATCTTTTAATACATATTCAAAGACTATTTTATAGCAAACAGCTATACAGATCTATATTTCTACCTTTGCATGAGTGCCCATTTCAATATACGTCACCAGCACTTTGTCTCCTTTTTTAAAAGATCTTTGTTAACAAAAAGATGAAAAAGGGAGACTTATTTTAATGTTCACTTTGGGATCTGGGCCCCTCCCCCCCACCCCCACTGATATGTGTTTTTATTTTAAAAACAAAAAGCATTCATTGCCACTGAGTTGATTTTGACTCATGGGTAACCCATTATTATATCTGCCGTTTATTTCCCGAATTTGTATTTTGACTAACTTTTCCTTTAAACAAATGCTTTTGTTTTTTACAAAGGCACTTCTAGTGATCTCTCTTCTTTCATCACTATTCAGATTATAAAGTTGAGATTCTATATTCATTTTTGTTTTCTTCTATAAATTATGGTTTAGTTTTTAATTCACTTGTGATTTCATTTGGACATAATGTTGAGAGGTTGTACCACCTCAAATCAAAATATAAAACAATGATAATTAACTAACAGCTCAGTCTACTGATAATAAAAAAAATTCCCAACCTACTCATGTAATCAGGTCTCATTTAGAAGAACTATTGGATCTTTCATCACAAACTTAGTAACCAACTTTACACATTTCCAAACACACACACTATACCAAAGATTAAGATGCTCAAATAAAAATTTATATTAATCTGACCACCTTAAAGGATAAGTCTGCTCCTGACGGAAACAGGAACAGATTCAAAAGTGGGTGAATTCTTTAACGGTTTGTATACAAATTCACCTATATTTTGTTTTTTAATTACCTAATATCTGTGTTTATATAGCACAAGCTTTCCTCTAAAAGGGCCATTTCCTATTCTAGAACTATGTCTATTCTTTCCATTCATGGATCTCAAGGGTGGAAGAGACATAATGTCTTCTATTCAAACCATGCTCTAAAAACATTCATGTCAAGTAGCCACCTTCCAACCTAAGCTTGAATAGCACAATGGACACTGTAGTCATCACATCAAAGAATATCTATGCTTGAAAGTTCAACTCTCTTCAGTTGACTCAAGGTCTATTCAGAATGAAGGAGGATTGTTACCTCCTCTTAAAAGGTATGAGTAATCTTTTAAAAAATGAATAACCTTAAAAAGACAAAAAAACAAAAAATGTTGCTTCATCTTGGTATCAAATACCCATTCTGTTACCTTTTGAAATAGTTAGTGCTGGAGACCACTGTGACCGTAGAATATCAAGACAAATGCTGCCATTACTGTTAATATTTGGATGGTAAATTCTTGTTGTAAATGCAACCTATAGAAAAAAGAAATACTTTTTGTAAGCTGGTTTATTAGTATCATAAAAAGCACATAAAAAGCAATCACCACATCTCAATTACCTTAGGTGGTTTAAAAGGGTAATCTGTCGGGAAATGAATTGTCAAGAAAAATACTCCACCCTGATAGGGACTGTCATTCTGTTGATGACAAAAAAAGTGGAATTAAAATAGGCGAATTATTGAAACCATTTATTCTGAAATTCATCTGAATACTTACTGGCCCCATTATTGTAGCTTGCCAATGGAACACTGAAAAAGAATAACAAAATCATCATGAAGCAGTATACACACTGTACCTGTACCATACTAACATATTGCTCCCCATCTAATCTCAGTTTATTTATGAGCAATTTAATAATGAGTCCTGGGCAGAATGAGAACTCTAAATCAAGTATGAATCTAAAGAAGGAAAAAAATGACTAGAACAGTCTAGAACACTGATAAGGTAGCTCAATGAAATTAAGTACTTGGTTGCTAACGCATCTTGAAAACTCTTGTCAGGGAAACAAACTTCTTGACAAGTCCAAAGTTCGATTTTTAAATGAGCATTTCTTTACCTCAAAGGGTAAAAGCAGAACCAAAAGATTCACTCTTTGATGTGTTATATCATTAGCATTACCCCAACACTACAACATACAACATACTCCTTTTATAATGCTAGTAGAGGGGAGACTGGTAAAGTCAAGGTAGGCAATACTCAAATTCGTATTTTTAGTAAAAGCAGTGATTTTTGCAATGAAATAAAATTCCTAAGAGCTCTTGTGTGTCAGTCTTCAGAATTACTGGCCCCTCAACAACTAAAGAAAACCCAAGATTGATTACAAACTCTAGGGATAACCTCAGTAAATTATAAACTTGTTTAACAGAGAAATTTTCTCTTCAAACTGCAAAAAATGGCACTTATTTCATTTCTAAGATGGCATCACTAGGTACAGCACAGAGCTCAAAAAGCCAGAGTTTTTGCTTCTAAGGAACCTAACTTAGCACTCAACAGTCATACTAGGATCTGGGCAAAGTAAGGGAAGTTGTCACTGGAATTTGAACAACCCAAAACAGTTAACTCCTGCTACAAGGCAGACATGTGAAGACTAAGAAACCATATGAAAATCCACTGGAATGTCAGTCAGTCCAAATTCTTCTGACTTTCTGCATATAAAATTGTCCCTATAATTGGTTTGTCCCTCACTGGGACCTGAACCCACATATAGCAAGCAGCCTGTCTATTAGGAATTAAAGGCAAAGGACAGATACTGCTGAGGCGCTCTCTCTCCTTCCTAGATTACCCATCGCCAGTACTCACCTTCTGCCAACCAATTTTTTTATGGATTAAGAAGCTAAGGAGAAAGTTACTTTGAGCCACTAAAATTGGTCCTAGTCTCTTCAGCAAAGGTCTTATAAAAGGTCCCTGAGCCTGGTGGTGCAATGGTTAAGCACTGGGCTAACTGAAAGGTCGGTGATTTGAACCCTCCGGCAGCCTTGCAGGAGAAGGATGTGGCAGTCTGCTTTCTTAAAGATTTACAGCCTTGGAAACCCTATGGGGCAGTTCTAACCTGTCCTATAGGGTCGCTAGGAGTCATTACTGACTCTATGGCAATGGGTTTTGTTTTTAATGTCCTGTTTATAGGGAAAAACAATCTCACTTGGTTTATAAACATACTGACAACTGGAATAAATAATCCCTAATAACAAGTCTGAAAACATTATTAGGCAAAAGGATGACCCAACTACAAGTCAAGAGACCTGTTTTAAGTCTTGCTCTTCCACTTAATCCTTTTATGTTATTTAATTTTATGCAAATAAGGAGGATATAACTACACTTGCATTCCTGTCCAAAGTTGCAAGAGTCAGATAAGGTAATGAGTAACAAGAAAGAACTTAGATAATAAACTATAGAAATACTGAGACATATTAAGAAAATAAGTTAAATTGTCCATTTATCTATTTAAATCTTAATTCTTTCTTTCTAGTCTCTTTAAGGCCAATCCTTTTCCTTGCTTGCTAAAAATACTACCAGGCTTAAGGAGTTATTAAAACCCGTTGCCATCGAGTCAATTCTGACTCATAGTGACCCTACAGGACAGAGTAGAACTGCCCCCATAGTTTCCAAGGAGCATCTGGTGGATTCGAACTGCCGACCTTTTGATTAGCAGCTGCAGTTCTTAACAACTACACCACCAGGGTTTCCTAAGAAGTTATTAGGAAAATTTAAATCAGAACAAATTCTTGGCTAAAGATAAAACTGTTTTTTTTAATCATTCCCTGTTCTTCCTACCAACAAAAAACAAAGCATGTTTTATGCCTTATGATTAAAAACTGGATAACCTAGACCAACCAAGAGGCTTGGAGCAGAAAAGCCAAAAAGCTGAAAACTGGAACAGTTAAAATTATGGAAATAATACCTTTCCTAATAGAAGATGAGGAAAGATCAATATTTGCAAGTAATATCGCAATCTCTTTCATATTTGGTACTCCAGGAAGTTGAAGATATTATAAAGAGCTCTTATAAACGACATCAACAGATTACTTCATATATAACCTGTTTGGTTAGTAAGTTGTATCTGTATAATATTCCCCAACATAACTAAATGTATATAAACGACTGGCATTCAAATCTCTGAAGTAAAAACAACACAACTTGTTAATACCCAACTTTGTCTTCACTGTTATAAATAAAGGGTAAAATACCACTACCAGAAAAATGAGTGGAGATACACACATAGGGCTTAAGTCTTTAAAATAGGAGTGACAAGGAAAAGGAAGAAGAAATTGCTAACTTTAAGGCACCAGAGACCAATGATATTTACGTCTAAGTACAATGATTTAGAGTATCAACGACAGAAAGATAAACTAAAAACAAAGTAAGATGAATTTAATTAACTAAAGCATTTAAAGACCCACCACTAAAATCTTTACTTGAGTACTCTGCCACACTGGTTAAATATAAGAATACCTATGGAGTCACTGACTTGGGTATCCCTCTGGAACCCTCCTAAGACTCCTAGCTCTATTAGGCAGAAGTATAAATAAGGAAGAAGGTAGTGAGAGAATATCTAATCTACCTCAAATTATAATGGTTCTGTAAATAGTTCAAGAATTACCAAAGGTTCCAGTTAGAAAGAACTCCAGGAATAGTAACTGTATAAGATATTGCTATATTTTACATAAACATCTATTTTAAAAACCTTTAAGGATCAAACTCAGGAGCTGTTCAAAAAAAAAAAAACGCATGGTACTGAATTAAAAACTAGTTTGACACAGTCAAAAATCAAACAAAGCTACTACTACCACCTTGGTTTGAGAGGCTGTCAAACCAAATTATGCAAACTGAAAGCTACAATCTGTTTTATGAGAGTTTAAATGTGACTGTCACAGCTCAGTGATTACCCTACAGTACTATGGATGAAACCTTGAGGTTAAAAGGGATAGTAAGAGTATTTGTTACAGTTTGAGCCTGAATCTCAGGAGACCTGTATTCGAATGTACAGATCTCTGGGGAGTAGCATTCATCAAGTGTTCAAAACAAAAGAATATGAAGCAGATTATTATATAACTAGTAAGTCTTCATCTCACCTTTTTCTTTCAGGAAGTACACCTCTTCCTGCTTATCAAATCTTTATAGAAAAATGGGGGGAAAGTTTAATGGTACAACAAAATCTGGATATTTTAAAATAAAGTCAAGTCTTCTACCTTTATTCTTACACTAAATATCAGTAACATATGGTGCTGAAGCATTTGAAAGCTAGGCAGCTCAAAAAGTTTCATTTTGGCTGACAGTTTCTTACACTGAAGGTTATACTCTCTGTTTTATAACAAAAGATGATGAAAGTATATTTAGCTATCCAATTACTTTGTGTTTTTAACCTTACGTGGTTTATCATGAAGGCCCGATCAAGATTTTTTTTTAAACAGTAATTTGTCCTCAAATGTTCTCGAACACTCACAACACTGAAGTATAATTCTTATCAGCAAGCAATATGATCAAGCTTAAAGTTACACTGTCTCTAAGGAAGAGACTACTCTCTTTGAGAAAGTAAATACTATGTTGACGGGTTAAGAGTATGACTACAGATACTCAAAAGTTGAATAGGATAACTAGGAATTAGAAGTTAAAGTTTTAAAATATAATTCACATACCATAAAATCCA
The DNA here is from genome assembly GCF_024166365.1 of Elephas maximus indicus. Classification (NCBI taxonomy): domain Eukaryota; kingdom Metazoa; phylum Chordata; class Mammalia; order Proboscidea; family Elephantidae; genus Elephas; species Elephas maximus. Next base: position 152,766,803 of record NC_064820.1, on the reverse strand, counting down.
CCCATTTAAAGTGTACAATTCAATGGTTTACATTCACAGACTTGTGCAACCATCACCACAATCAATATAGAACATTTTTATCAGTCCGAAAAGGCAGGCTATACTGATTAGCAGTCACGCCCCATGCCCCCCAAACTCATACGTAACCATTCATCTATATTTTCTCTGTGGATTTGCCTATCCTGGACATTTCATATAAATGGAAACATGTAATATGTAGTCTTTTGTGAATGGTTTCTTACATGTAACGTTTTTAAGGTTCATTCATGTTGTGCCATGTATTAGTATGTCATTCCTTTTTATTGTCAAATATTTCATTGTATGGATATAACCCCATTTATTTATCCATTTATAAGCTAATGGGTATCTGGGTTGTTCCTACTCTTTGGTTATTATGAATTATATACTTCTGTGAACACCCATGTAGAGATTTTTCTGTGGATATATACTTTTATTTCTCTTGGGTATATACCTAGGAGTGGAACTGCTGAGTCACATGGTAATTCTATTTAACTTTTTGAGAAAATGCCAAACTGTCTTCCACAGCAGCTATACCATTTCACTCTCCCACCGGCAGTGTATGAGAGTCCAATTTCTCCACATCTTCGCTAACACTTGTTATTATTTGTCTTTTTTACTAGAGCCATTCTTGTGGGTATGAAATGATAAACATCTTTTCATATGCTTACTGGCCATTTGTATATCTTTTTTGGAGAAATGTCTATTAAAATCCTTTGTCCATTTTTAAACTGGGTTATTTACCTTTATATTATTTCTATTTATTTTCTGAATACTAAAATTTATTGCAAAAAACTTCTCATTCTGTGGGTTTCTTTTCACTTTCTTCATGGTGTCCTTTGAAATATGTTTTTAATTTTGATGAAGTCCAACTTATCTATTTTTTCTTTTATTGTTTGTGCTTTAGAAGGAGTCTTATTTAATATTCCAGGGTAACAAATTAGTGCTAACTATGATGGACGCACAGTAAAGGCAAATTAGTTTACAAAAGAGAACTTCAAAAATAAAATCTAGTCCCCAGACTCCAAGCACTTTTAATTAGGGTTAAGATTTTTGGCTACTCTCAATTTTGAAAAACTTACCTAAAACAAAACCACTTTTTCATTTGAATGGAAAGACGATACTCATGCATGTGGACCATAAGATATGGTGGAAGGACAAAACTAGAATCAGAAAACCTGAACTTCCAGATCCTCTCACTGGACTCTTCTTTAAAATAGTTTAAAATTTCTTCCTCACTCACTTAAAAGGGTTGTTGCGAGGCTTAAATAAGAACGCTTGAATGGAAGCACTTACACCATTTTCTATGGTTTAAACTCTTTCGTGACTTGTGGAACACAGAGTATCCCACACACTTTTTATATGCCTCTGGAGTTCTTTGGGAGTATACTTTTCCTGCTGAAAGTATTTGCTTCCCTCCAGTGGGGATCTATGTAATGGTGAAAGGTGAAAGAAATGTTCGTTGAAGTAAAATAGCTGGGATATTAGGTAAAACCAGAGGTGCCCCATGTACCCAAAAAAAGGGTGCCCTGCAAGCCTGCTACCCAAGACTGGTGGGCCAGATAGGTTCCCACAAATTATGTATTTTCACATAATCTATTTCCCAAAATCTATATTACCAGGCAAAAATTTAAACACACTCACTAACTCAGCATGCATTCCACAACTGAAAATGTACAGTATCAAAAAAAAAAAAAAAAAAAAATCAAAGCAGAAAATAAGTCTTGAAAAGGGTTAAGTACCTGATCTATCCTATTTGATACCAAATACTATAGTTACTCATGTGCTTAATCTTATAATTTACAATATCTATTTTGTCTGTAAAACAATCCCTGTAAAAGGGCCTTACTTTGATTCTTAAGGATTTAGCAAAAACCGTAACATTCTTAATAAAAATAATTTTAAACACACACTTCTATTTTGTTTTAAATTACAAATTTCTCTTACACACTTCTCCGAGTATACTTTTTTTCTATTTGTAAATATTACAATTTTTTGTGAATGAATTTTGTGTCATACAGCACTCTTATTTCAATATTCTTTTTTTAAAAAGCTAGAAAGGATAGGGAAAAAGCTGTGTTGAGACAAAGTAGAACAAAAAGAAAATTATTACCCAACTTGTGCAATAAGATCATCTGATAAATTATTTTACTCAGGATTAAGCAAATGAATTGGACATTAAAAAAAAAAACAACTAAATAATTCTATTATGAAAACATTCTGCATCCCACTTTGAAATGTGGCGTCTGGGGTCTTAAATGCTAACAAGGGGCCATCTAAGATGCATTAATTGGTCTCAACCCACCTGGAGCAAAGGAGAATGAAGAACACCAAGGTCACACGACAACTAAGAGCCCAAGAGACAGAAAGGGCCACATGAACCAGAGACCTACATCATCCTGAGACCAGAAGAACTAGTTGGTGCCCGGCCACAATCGATGACTGCCCTGACAAGGAGCACAACAGAGAACCCCTGAGGGAGCAGGAGATCAGTGGGATGCAGACCCCAAATTATCATAAAAAGACCATACTTAATGGTCTGACCGAGACTAGAGGAATCCCGGCGGTCATGGTCCCCAAACCTTCTGTTGGCACAGGACAGGAACCATCCCCGAAGACAACTCAGCAGACATGAAAGGGACTAGACAGTGGGTAGGAGAGAGATGCTGATGAAGAGTGAGCTAATTATATCAAGTGGACACTTGAGACTGTGTTGGCATCTCCTGTCTGGAGGGGGGATGGGAGGATAGAGAGAGTTGGAAGCTGGCAAAATGGTCACGAAAGGAGAGACTGGAAGGGCTGACTCATTACGGGGAGAGCAAATGGGAGTACAGAGTAAGATGTATATAAACTTATATGTGACAGACTGACTTGATTTGTAAACGTTCACTTGAAGCTCAATAAAAGTTAATAATAAAAAAAAAAAAACTATACCTGCCTTGTAGTATGAGCCAGTAGAAAGAACAGACACATATATCATATTTACTATTATTTTACTTAAAGGACAACAGGTAAATATTCAAATATTTTACCCCAGGGAAATACCCAAAGGATATAACAGACAAATAATGGACCAGGACAACTACACACAGACAATGTCTGCCAGAAGATGTTCAAGACATAATAAATAACACAGAAGATAATGGGGTATACGCAAGACTGAATCTTCTACAGACAAGTAAGGGTAAACACTGTCTCTTCCCTATAGCATAATTACCTCTTCACACAAAAATAACTTTAAGAGATATATACTCATTCGTCCCAGAGCTCCCCAGAAGCAGACTGTTCTGCTGTTTTACTTCATCACTCCTGTTAAGTACTTACTATCATCTCCAACAGGACCTGCTGAACACTGTGCTGGGGGGTCCCGTGCCAGGTCATTCAATTCCTTAAGAAAGGAGAAAGAATTTATTAAACATAAATCTAACTTTTATCCATTAACAAAACATGCACTGCTACTAATATTCTGTCCTACCAGTGTAGCGCTTTTAGGAACACTCCTTCAAAGTCAGAGAGAAGTATATTAGTGAATCTTTATCTGAAAGTATTTCAGATTCTTGAATGCACGTGCCTGATTTAAAAAGTGAATCATTTTTGCTTTGTTCAGAGTTTAGTAGGTAAATATGATAAGAAAGGTAAACAGCTATTATATACTAAAGAGCCATAAAAACCATTTTAAAACAAAAATTTATTATTTTTCAAAAAAGATTCAGGACTATTTTTGTATCTCAGGTTATATGTGGGATAGGCTTTCAAAGCTATATAAATGTTCCAAATTATACTGGATTGTCTGACAAGATGTTGATATATGCTTACAGTTGATGTTTATACCAAAGTTCTAAAGGTAGTAGGAAAAAAAAAATTTTTTTTAATACATAAAAAAGGTTGACTGAAGTAACAAAATTCATCATAAACCTTTGTAATCAGAGACTGACCTACCTGCAGTAATGCCAGTTCCCTTAGTTATTTTAACCTAAGAGTCCACAAACTTGGTATTTGTTACTGAGAAGAGGTATCTGAGAACCACAAGGCAGGAAATCATACTATATCCCTTTCCCTAGGCTTGCTATCTGAGTAAAAAACAAGTCCTAAGGACTAATTTTATATTAAAACAATTTAACATTAGTATTTTAAAACTACAACAGTAAAAACAGTAAAATCTAATATTTTAGAAGTACAATAAAAACTATTTAAAATCTTAATAGGGTTATATAAAGGTGTGATTATATTATTCTAAATGTTATATATCTTTTAACCTTTTAGTGAACAGCATATATTTGCTTCTCCAAGTTCCTTCCTCAGAAGCTAACCTAGTCAATCAGCAATTTTAGTACATCAATTATGATGTTTTATCCTATTTATAAATTTGGAACACAAAGCATAAAGTTCAGAAAGAAAGTTTTTCAAAAAAGCACAGAGACTGAGATAAAGACAATATATACTTTTTCAAGCATCTCAATTTTTGGATTTTGTGTGTCCCTACAACAGATTCCTTGCCCCATCTCCAGAAAAAATAATGGCCTATGGTGCAATTCCCATTCCCAAATGTTTGCAATTCAAGTGAGTATAACTAAGAACACTTACTTGATTGAGAGCACAGAAGTTACCTATTCCTTTTGACCGCCATAGCAATAGGTTGCTATTAAAATATAATTTGAATTTAACAAGCTATTCTCAAGTCATGTCATGTTCATTAAATGGTATTTTACTCGTGATTTATCCTTAATCTTTTGCTCCTATCAAAGAATCACCTTTTTCCATGTCAAACGACATCAAGAGAGCTGAGATTTAACCAAGTTGAACAGAAGACCCATCGGACCATTTCATGAGCCAGTGTGATGCAATTAATTTAAAAAATTTAACCTACGCTTAGGCTGACAGACATTAACACACTCATTCAACACTTCCTTGGTACAAGACACTGATATGAATGAATCTCAAAAGCATAATGCTAAATGAAAGGCACAAAAAGACTATATACTCTAAGATTCCATTTATATGACATTCTGGAAAAAGCAAAACAATAGTAAGAGAAAGTAGATAAATGGTTCCAGGATTTAGAGGGAGTTGGAGGGAACTGATAACAAAGACATATGAGGAAAACTTGGTAGAAGTTGCATGACTGTGTGTACATTTGCCAAAATTCAAACCATACATTCAAAATTGGTGAATTTTATTGTATGTAACATGTATCTGTCTTGGAAGAAGTATAGTCAAAATGCTCTTACAATCAAGGATGGCAGGACTGCCTCTCATGTACTTTGGACATGTTATCAAGAGGGACTGGTCTCTAGAGAAGGACATCACGCTTGGTAAAGTCGAGGGCCAGTGAAAAAGAGGAAGACTCTCAAGAAGATGGATAGAGACAATGGCTGCAATAACAGGCTCAAACATAGCAACAACTGTGAGGATGGCGCAGGACCAGGCAGTGTTTCGTTCTGTTGTACATAGGGTTGCTAAGAGTCAGAACCAACTTGACGGCATTCAACAACAACATATATCTCAATAAAGCTGTTTTATTAAAAAAGCATATAGCCATTCATCTTTGTGTACATACAAAATATTTCTGAAGAATACACGAGAACCTAGTTAACAGCAAGTGACTGCAAAAAGGAAACCTGCTTTGGGGTGATGATAGGAACTGTATGTATTCTTTTTATTCCTTTTGAATTTTATAACAAATTTATGTGTTGCCTATTTGAAAAATAAATTACCCTTTCTGACTATAAATGTAGATCAAAATACAATAGTTATTAAAAGCTGTTACCATTTCCTCACTTATATATAAAAAGACAAAAAATTCTCATTGCCGTCAAATCGATTCCGACTCATAGTGACCATATAGGACAGAGCAGAACTGCCCCATAGAGTTTCCAAGGAGTGGCTGGTGGATTTGAACTGCTGACCTTTTAGTTAGCAGTCATAGCTCTTAACCACTGTGCCACCAAGGGCAAATGTACAGAGACCAAAGTTTCTTAGTAGATGGGAGGGAGGGGAAAAGGTGAGGTTATTGTTTATGGAGTGGAGCCCTATGTGCAGTGGTTAAGCGCTTAGCTGCTAACTGAAAGGTTGGCAGTTCAAACCCATAAGCTGCTTCACAGGAGAAAGATGTGGCAGTCTTCTTCTGTAAAGATTTACAGCCTTGGAAACCCTATGAGGGCAGTCTGACTCTATGAGTAGGAATCGACTCCACAGCAACAAGTTTTGGCTTATTTCTTATAGAATATTGAGTTTTGGTTTACAGTGATGGAAAATCACACTGATTAAGGGTAGGGTAGCACAGATGTTTAATGCAATTGCTGTCAATAAGTTGTACACTATAAAAAGGATGAAATGGAAAAAGTTGTGTGGCAGATATATTTACCAGCTGAAACCAAAACGCATTGCCATCAAGTCAGTTCTGACTCAGTGACCCAGTAGGACAGAGCAGAACTGCCCCACAGGGTTTCCAAGGCTGTAAATCTTTAAGGAAGCAGACTGCCACATCTTTTTCCCATGGAGTGGCTGATGGATTTGAACCGCTGGCCTTTTGATTAGCAGCGAAGCTCTCAGCCACTGCCTACTAGGGGTCCTTAGATATATTTACAATAAAGAAAAAAAAAAAAAAAAAGAGTTACTACTGAGGCTGCTTAGGAACAAACAAACACTTCGTGGGATTTGGTTTCTTGGCTTGGAGATTTTAGGTCATGGTTTCACGAGATACCCCAACTAAGTGGCCTAATAGTGTGTTTAGTGTTTCTGTTCTACCTCCTACTTAGTTGCGCAGTACCCGGAGTCTTAAAAGCTTTTAAGCAGCCATCCAAGAAACAACAGCTGGTTTCTATTTGCCTGGAGCAACAGAGGAAAAAGGAAATTCAAGAACAGAAGAGGAAATGGAATGCATGTTTGGTTGCCTCCTCGAACAACTAACTGCCTCCTTCGCCAAGAGACCAGAAGAACTCGATGGTGCCTGGCTGCCATTACTGAACATTTTGATCAATGGTTCTAGAGAACACTCTTGATCAAAACGGGGGAAATGCAGACCAGAATTTCAAATTCTCATAGAATCCAGGCTTTCTGGAGTCATGGAGGCTGGATGAACCCCTGAAATTATTGCCCTGAGATAATCTTTAAACCTTAAACCAAAAATATCCCCTGAAGACTTCTTAAAACCAAACTATCATTTAGCTTAACTAGTAAAGAATGTCTGGTTTGAGCACGGAGCTCTTTTAAGATCTACCAATACGGGATCAAATTGACAACAGCAACACGGAAATTAGATAGGAAACTCAGGGGGCACTAAGTTTATGTTAATAGAGGAGGAATGACTCAGAAAAGGAGGGTAAGAATGGTTGTACAACTTGAAGAATTTAATGAATGTCACTGAACTACACATGTAGAAACTGGTGAACTGGTGTACTTTCTGCTACATATACCCTCAATAACAAAAATAATTTTACATTAAAAAAAGTCTCCATCTAAGTCAGACAAATATTGTATCCCACTTACATGAGATATCTAGAATAGGCAGATGCATAGAGACAATCATTTATTAGTGGTCACCAGGGGCTTGGGGGAGAAGGAAGTGGGGGAGTTATTATTATTTAAAAGTACTGAGTTTCTGTTCAGGGAGATGATAAACATCTGGAAATGGACAGTGGCGATGCCTGCACAACACACTGACTGTAATTAACGCCAATGAATTGTACACTTAAAAGTGGTTTAAATGGCAAATGTTTTGTTACATAAATTTAACAATAAAATTGAAAAAAAAAAAAAAAGTCACCATCTAGAGGATAATCTAAATAGTGAAAACCCAGTTAGACCGAATAAACACACAACCTACAAAATTCATGTCCTTACGGCAAAATGAAAATTGAAGTTGAATGTTACAATCTGAAGTGATCTGAACAGAACACCTGGGCAGAAAATAATACCCTAATATGTCTGGCCTCTTTAAAACAAAGGTTTAACAGCTGACTTTATCATTTGGCTTTATCCCTATACCTTAATTTCTTCTATTTTCTACTCTAAGAGAAATTTGTATATTATATAGCCTTGCATATTACATACTGTGTATTATACAGAAAATTATACATTACTAAAATTGAAGGAATGCGCCCTGGTGGCGAAGTAGTTAAGTGCTCGGCTGCTAACCAAAAGGTCGGCAGTTCGAACCCACTAGCCACCGCTTGGGACGAATATAAAGATTACAGCCCTGGAAATCCTATTTGGCAGTTCTACCCTGCCCTATAGGTTCACTATGAGTCAGGATCAACTCCATGGCAAACAACAGGACTGAAAGTAGAAGTCCTGGGCAGCACAAACACTTTAAGTGCTTGGCTACTAACTGAAAGGTTAGCAATTCAAATCCACCCAGAGGTGGCTCAGAAGAAAGGCCCAGCAATCTACTTCTGACAGATCACAGCCACTGCAAACCCTACGGAGAGCAGTTCTACTGGCACACAAGGCACCTCCATGAGAGGACTGAGAGTAGGGCTAGGATCAAGCTTAAAACCAAGAAATTATTTTCTTTAATGAAAAACATTTCTGCAGAAAGAACGATAGAGAAATATAGCACACATAATTAAATTTGGAAAAGAAAATCCTCATTTTCTAAAAAGATTTTATATTCTAACTTTCTCTGAAATCTGAATGTCTTATTTTGGGAGCAAATTGTTATTTTACTACATAGGTCTCAATTTAAAACATTTCTTTGTTGCTGTATATTCTAGGCCCCTTGTTTCTAGCTATGTAGCAGAACTAAAATCTTTGAATATTAGGAGTTATAAACAATTTTGATTCTCTGCAACTATGTTCCTCATCTTAGATGAAACAGCCCCAAACCTTATGCCAAACAGTTTAATTATTTTCAAGTAAAGTTTAACTTGCTCCGAACTTTTTATACATTTCCTAATAGCTTTTTGTTCTCAAGAATATGGCATCTAATCCAGAGATACAAGAGAAAATAATAATGCTTTACACTTGTTATGAATTGAATTGTGTCCCCCCCAAAATGTGTCAACTTGGCTAGGCCATGATTCCCAGTATTGTGTGACTGTATCATTTTGTGATATGATATGATTTTCCTACATGTTGTAAAATCCTACCTTTATGATGTTAATGAGGCAGGATTAGAGGCAGTTCTATTAATGAGGCAGGACTCAATCTACAAGGTTAGGTTGTGTTTTGAGTCAATCTCTTCTGAGATATAAGAGAGAAGCGAACAGAGAGACAGGGGACCTCATGCCACAAAGAATGAAGAACGATGAGGGGAGCTCATCCTTTGGACCCAGGGTCCCTCGGCTGAAAAGCTCCTAGACCAGGGGGAAAAAAGCCTAGATTGCATTGAAGAGACTTTTGGTGGAATTATGGATGTCAAACGCAATGCTGGTGAGGACTCAGAAGGAAGTGAGAAGAACTTTTATGCTGGAGACGGCGCTAATGGTGAGAAGCAGCAGCAGAGAGGTGGCAGCAGCAGAACCGGGAGACCAGCGCAAGATAGTGTAGGAGCTGCAGTGAGAGAGCCGAGTGCCTTTGGCTTCCTGGCAGAGTATGGTGCCACTGAGCACTTACTGGTGAAACTAGGCTTGCCAACCCCCGGAGCAAGAGAGCTGAGCACCTTCTGGTCGAAGTTTATTGGCAGAGTTGGGTGCCTCCAGGTACTTATTGGTGGAGTTAAAGAGCTTCAGAATACTTGCCCCAGCAGGGCAGATGCTTAGTCTGAAAGCTCTGCTGAAACCTGTTCAGCATAATGACACACAAGCCTCTGCTGACAGACAGTGGTAGCTGGGTATGAGGTGCATTGGTCAGGAATCGAACCTGGGTCTCCTGCATGGAAGGCAAGATGCCTTCTTACCACCAATGCCTCATGCCTTTTAGTATAAAGACAGACAAACTGATGTAAATATACACAATATCAATCTTTCCTAAACTGAGTATAAGCAGAAGTGGTAACCTTATCAGATATTAAAGTCTGTGCTCCCTTAAAATATTCAAGTCAACTAAAAGTATAAAAAATACCCACCCATAAACCTACCACCCAGGTTTGCCCAAACTTAACATTGCCACATCAACTTTAGATCTTCAAGCAGTCCCCTGTGCACCCTTCCTGAAGAAATGACTACCCTGAGTTTAGTGCTTATCATTCCCATTCACTCTTTTATAGTTTTCAACGTGTCCACAGAAGTCCCTGGGTGGCGCAAATGGTTAATGCACTACTAGGCTGCTAACTGAAAGGTCGGAAGTTTGACACGCAGAGGGGCCCTCAGAAGAAAGGCCTGTCAATCTACTTCCAGAAAACCATCCATTGAAAACCTTATGCAGCACAGTTCTATTCTAACACACATGGGGTTGCCATGAGCTGGAATTAACTAAATGACAACTGGTTTGGTTTTCTGGGGGAGGGGGTATGTGTCCATAAACAATGTATGGACACCCGGTTTTAAACTTTTATCTTAAAAGTTACACTGCATATATTCTTCTACACTTTGCTTTTTCCTCAACATATGGGTATGTTTTTCCATAAAGCTTCCAGACTTTATATTGCTGTTTATTTCGCTACTCTATATCTAAACCACATGGACTCTTTCTTCAGTTGATGGACATTTAATTTCCTCCCTATTTTTCACTATTAAATATTCAGATAAATATTCTTGTTTATTCTTATAAATTTCTCTAGGTAAATACATCTAGAAAGTACCAATTCCATCCTTTTAATTATACTTTTCTTGTTAACTCTACAGTTAATGTTTCTTACAATAAATTATTTAAATTAGTTATTTGTTTCAATCATTAAAGAAGAAATTTCTTCTAAATGGATCACTATTTTCTCCATTAAAAAAAAAAAATTACCTGTTGCTCACTTCAATAATTGGTTCTACAAGAGAAATGCGTGGAGATTTTTATACTGCAAATACTGAAAACTAATCATCCATGAGGGCTGTAAAGGTTATTCTATAACCTGTTTATGCTTTCAGTAGGGGCAATGAGCAGAATTTACATTTTCCAAGTCTCAACTACTCTTTGATGTTTCTCATTCTACTCTTAAGTAACTTTAAAGCAAGTTACTCAACTCCTCCAGATCAGAGTTTTCATATCTATAAAATAAGATTAGACTAAAGGTGAATCTTCCCCAGCATAGCTTAGTTATGAGGTTTAGAGGTCAAATAAGTTTGGGAAATGTAATTCACATCCTTATACATTAGAATACTCAAGGGTCTAAAGAAGTCCTAAAGACCATGGTTTCAGTGAACATCTAGGTCCACTGGCATAACAAAGTATATTAAGAAAAGGTTCTGCATCCCACTCTGGTGAGTGGCGTCTGGGGTCTTGAAAACTAGTAAGTGGCCATATAAGATGCATAAATTGGTCTTAACCCACCTGGAGCAAAGGAGAATGAAGAACACCAAAGACAGAAGGAAAATATGAGCCCAAGAGACAGAAAGGGCCACATAAGCAATACATTTCATCAGCCTAAGACTGGAAGAACTAGATGGTGCCCAGCTACCATCAATGACTGCCCTGACAAGGAAAACAACAGAGAATCCCTGATGGAGCAGGAGAAAAGTGGAATGCAGACCTCAAATTCTAGTAAAAAGACCAGACTTAATGGTCTGACTGAGACTGGAGGTCATGGCCTCTGGTCATGGATCCCGGACTCTCTGTTAGCCCAAAACTAAAACCACTCCGGAAGCCAACTCTTCAAAGAGTAGACTGGACTATAAGACATAAAATGGTACTGGTGAGGAGTGTGTTCTTAGCTCAAGTAGACACATGAGACTATGTGGGCAGCTCCTGTCTGGAAGTGAGATGAGAAGGCGGAGGGGGACAGGAGCTGGCTGAATGGACACTGGAAATACAGGGTAGAGAGAAGGAGTGTGCTGCCACGTGCACGAAGAGCGACTAGGGTCGTATAACAATCTGTATGTAAGTTTTTGTATGAGAAAGTGATTTGAATTGTAAACTTTCACTTAAAGCACAATAAAATAAAGAAGTCCTAAAGAAAACACAACTGTATGAACACAGAACCAGCCTTCACTTTTCCTCTTGGCACATTCCCTTACGCCCCAACCCCAACTAAGATTTTATTCTCACGAAATGCCTAATGTCTGTGGAAAGGTCAGAAATAAGCCTGAAGAAAGCAAGAAAAACATTTTCTTATATTCTAGAAAAGGAAATTTTATAGTTTTATGAATAAAAGTCTTTTAAGCATGAGATAGAAAAACCTACACAACTCTGCTAAAATGGTCCTACATTTTCTCATATTTACATCTTATCAACCCCCATCTGGACTATAAACTTCTTCAAAATGTTTTAAGATAATGCTTAAAGAAAGCTCATGTTTGACTAGCTTATAATATATGGTCAATACAACATAAATCCTCCTTCCAGGGCAGATTACATATTTCTATTTATTTTCAGAGATACATATAACTTTTTTTTTTTTTAATAGAAGTAGCTAGAAAATCCTACTTGTGTGACAATGTTGACACGGTGTCTAGTTATGATTAAAAAAAAAAACATAGCTCATACTTAGTTTCTGACTTAAAACTGTTTTTCCAGGTTACTAAGAGAAAAATTTTTTTTTTCATGAAGAAATGATATGCTATACAGAGATACTACAAAATGTAATTTGTATAACTTAATCTTTTATACTACAAAATTCAGATAAACATCAAGATTATACTATCCATGTGACAACGCAGAAAGTAAAACTAAGCAAGACCTCTTATGAACCCTGGTGGCATAGTGGGTTAAGAACTATGGCTGCTAACCAAAACGCCGGCAGTTCGAATCCACCAGGCACTCCTTGGAAACCCTATGGGGCAGTTCTACTCTGTCCTACAGGGTCACTATGAGTTGGAATCGAATCAACGCCAACAGGTTTGTTTTTTTTTTAATCACTGTTTAAGGAGTCCATGGGTGGCATAAATGGTTAAGCTTTTAAACACCAGCCAAAAGGCTGGTGGTTCGAACCCATCTAGTGGCGCCTCAAAAGACAAGCCTGGCAATCTGCTTCTGAAAGGTCACAGCCACGAAAACCCTATGGAGCAGTTCTACTCTGTGCACATGGGGTTGCCATGAGTCAGCTGACGCAACAGCAGCTATTTAACAAGCAGGAAAAGTCAACTATGGGAAAAACGGTTTTAAAAAAGTTAGTGAGTTCAGTGAGTTTATACTTTATAAGATATTCCTATAAATTACAATTGAGTTACACAGCATTCAAATTTGCTTGATATGTTTACCGCTTCACAAAGAAAAAAGCAGTAGGAAACTTTTTAAATGCATATACTAAACCCAATTATGAACCTGAGGTTAAAACAAAAAAGCCAGACCCAAGTTTATTTTTACCTATCTTCACAATTACAGTTTTAAAACACATGAACACCAAACATTTCAAATTAAAAAGATTAGTGTTATCCTATCCCTTTTTTTAGGATGAAAAAAACTTTTTTATTCCCCATAGATCTCTGTCTTTCTCCAAGCAGCTACACTATGCATTTACTGAAGTATACAAATCTAGTATCATATGTTGTACTATATAGTTATGTTCCATGTTCAATTTTTTATCCACAACTATCAAAAGTTAACTTCTGTGCACTCCACCTCTACCCCTTGAATGTTTAATTATAACTCCTCAAGTTAGAGAACAAGATTCACTGTATCCCTCAGGACCTGGAACATAAGAGGCACTCAAATGTCTGAATCAGTGGATGAATGCCTAGCACAAGTACCAAGTAGAGTTGGTGCTCAAACACTTGCAAATGAGAAGATAAACATAAGCATCTGAACAACTTCCAAAGGAAGTCCATTTCACTCAACCTAATCACTATGTTGGGAAACAGAAAGGGAGCCTACAGTAGTGTACAAAATACATTAAGATTTAATTACTGATCCTGAATGGAAAAGACATTTTGGGGTGAGATTAGATAACACCAGAGAACAAGCAGTTTCTTTGAGCACTTCAGCAGCATCTATCTAGATGGAAATGTTCTGCCATAATTAAAGACAATATTCTCTGCTCGTTACTGAAGATCGAAAACCTTCCCTAGACATTACTCTACCTGTATGAACTATCATTTACTAATTTAAACATCCTCCCCCCTTAATTCATTGGCCTTTTTAAATTCGATCAATTCCAGTCTCTAGGAATCCTCTGCCTGGAATACTCACCCCACCTCCCATCCCCTCCATATATTTCAGTCTTCATTTAAATGCTGCTTCCTTAGAGAGGCCTTCCCAGAAGTCTGCTCCTCACTTTCATTTGATTTCTTGCTAAATACTATAATGGAAAAGTGCCAATTGCTTTAACATTTAGCATAGTTCGTATTTATCTGTGTGATTATTTAATGTCTCTTGACCCAGTGACAAATAGGGATCTGACCTCCAGCTTTTTATATAGTGCCTGGTCCATGGAAGTACCCAGTAAATACTTCTCAAAGAACAGAGAGTTACAATCACACACAGTAATTTTAAGTACCTAGAGAAAGATAATGCCACCTTTTGATTGTGAGGTATATAGATAGATATTACATTTTAACTTACCTAAAATCAGACTGTATATTACAATCAATGGTATGTCAGGTTAATTAACAGTATTTTTTTTCTGTACATGGAGCAGTAGTACAAAAGTAGTACATATAATAGTGGTACATCTTTCAATCAATGGGACCTTAGATTTAATGAAGTAAGTCACCTGGAAAGGCAATAATCTCCTCATTCCCTGATACTGACTGCAGTCACCAGATCATACATCTAATGACGTACCTGTTTGGCAACCAAGGCCAAAGTATAAAACAACTGAGTAAATGACAGATAGGATATGAAAATCACAACTCTTCCAGTTAGGCTTCTGTAGTAAGTAGGGGGGACAAAACTGTTAGGGAGGTATACGTGGTACTAAAACAAAGCAGGCAAACTTTTCCACAGACGTTCCTTCCTACCAACCCTTGAAGCTAATGAGCAGTGGTTCAACTCCACACAGGATCAGTGACTGAGGCAGTGAACTCCGCTCTCTATTGCTGTGTCAGGTAGATGTAAAGAGCCTATGTGCTAGTAATAGACAGATGGTAGAGCATCTATAACAAAAGGTTCAATCATTCACTAAGCTCCAAAGAAAACACTAAAATGCTAAGAAGAGAGCTTCCTTCCTGATATCTGGATGACCAAGATCTCCACTGCCAGCTGAATTCCACCTTCATCAACAACTACACAGACAACTAGAAACCTAAAGATCTTACTTTGTCAGGGTTCACTGCAACACTCATCTATAACACTAATCACCATGTACCATAGTTCCAAACTTGAGAAGATGGAAAGAAAAATTACCGCTTGGGGCTGGCAGTGGTTAAGCACTGGTTGCTAACTGAAAGATCAGTGGTTCGAACCCATCATCAGGCTCCACCGGATAAAGATGCAGCAGTCTGCTTCCATAAAGATTTAGAGCCTTAGAAGCCCTATTAGCCAGTTGTACTTGGTCTCATAGGGACGCGAAGAGTGGGAATCGACTCAATGGCAATGGGAGTATCATTACCATGGCATGCCTCAGTGCTACATAAAGCGGCAGGATAACAGGGACCTCAAAAAAGAGGCAAGATGACATCCTATTTTCCATCACACCCTGTAAAACCATGTACCTCCATTGCTACCCAAAAAACACACATGTACTATTTTTAATAAGTAGCATACCAAAACCCAAAACCAAACTCACTGCCGTTGAGTCGATTCCAATTCATAAAGACCCTATAGGACAGAGAAGAAATGCCCCATAGGGTTTTGAAGACTGCCAACCTTTTGGCTAGCAGCCGAGCTCTTACCACTGCGCAACCAGGACTCCAAGTGGCATATAGGGACGTTTTAGTACTCTGATGCTTTGAAATATATAAAAACCATTAACCTAAAACTATAAATCCTTGAAACTTAAAGTAATGCTTCTCCTCTAAAGCACAGTAGGTTAGTTTCAGAGAGTTCAAAATGCTAAATCTGACCATGGTTATGTCAGTCTTCCTGTAGATGGACAATCTCTATGATATATGATGGGCAGACCAATAGTCAAGCAGGCTGTTAATTTAAGCTTACAAAAAGAAAGAAGGGAGGAAAAGAGAAAGAAACCCAGGACCAAGTTTCAAGCCTAAAATTATATTTTAAAACAATTATTCAAAACACTAACTGACAGAAAAACATTTTTTAATCTCCCTGGAACAATCCAGCCTCCAAAATTAGACACTAAACAGTATTAACAAAAGTAGAAATATGTACTTCCGAAGAAATGTCTTTTTAAATTATATTTTATGAAACCTTAGAGATAGAAGCCCTTTGTCCACACTGAAAACACTTGCGATGTCATCTAATCAAGTATCTTCTACACAGTAAAAGAAACATTTACTACTGCCTTGGGGGAAGATATTACAGTACCATGACAATAAGAAAAATGAAAAATTTGTTTTCCTATGATAGAATTTGTACCCTAAAAGGATTTCCATTTTATCTGCAGCAAGGACTGTGGGGAGAGCCATATAGAAAACTCAAGTGCAGATAAGCTGGGGAAAGTTTGGTACCAACAAGTATTACTATTTCAAAAACATTTTATACTTCATGATATTAAGAACTAAGTATGGCTCTAGAAAGCAGTTTTTAATATGGTAGATCTGACCAATTAACCTACAGGGAATGTTTAACCCATCTAGTCATCACAATGGTACTATTTCAGGATTCTGAAAGCATTTTTTAAATTAACACAGAGGAGGCACAAAGCAGGAAAAAAGTAGTTCCCTGGTATGATAATGGAAAGAGTATGAAAGTATTACGAATCAAGTCCAAAAGAAAGAAAGAAAGAAAGAAAGCACAGCCTTGTCAGCCTCAAGTTTCTTAATACACGTGTGCTATCAAGACCATGACTTAAGTTAGAAGTCTCAGTAGAAACAAGGCTGTTAGCATGAAATTCTTACTGTGACTCAGTTTTAGCCTATATTTTCCAGAAGAGACAGGCGATCAAGAAGATAACCACCTGGTTGGTCTTTAGGTTTTTAAAGCCTTATAAGAAAATAATAATAATACAAGAGTCCAGTGACTATATTTTAATCCTACGAGAAATAACTTGGTTAATCCCAGTACCTATGGCCTCCTAAAATATTCACATCTTAATTATCATTTACTTGTCTAACTTTTTTCCCCTAGTCTCCCAGTACTAGACTTAACAAAGATAGTTATTCGACATGAAAAAAATAAGGCCCTAAGTAAATGGCTACATTTCTCCTCAAAATAATTACATTTTAAAGTTTCACATTCCACATGCCTTTCCTTTCCCCTCTACTCTTCTTTCTTGCCTACTGATTGGTCAAACAAACTTTCGGGGGGAAAAAAAAACTTCTTTAATATTCAGAAAAATGTAAATTTAATATTAGTCAACCATTAAAATTGTTTTTAATTAATCTAAAGAAACAAAATTCCATTATAAAATTAAATTTATAACCATGTGACCTTATCCAACAAGTAAATATGTTATTAAGACAAAACTTAGTACAATTTCCCCAACAGTAAATAACCTTGAAAAATGGCTACCAACGATTCCTCCCCTCCCTGTAAGTACTCAGTATCAAGAAGTAGAGTCTATTTCCTCTATGTCTGAATCCAGGCTAGCCTTTTATCTTGCTATGACCAATAAAATACAGGAAATGTGACAGTGTGTCAGTTCCAGGTCTAGCCTTTAAGAGATCTGACATCTTCTTTGACTCTTCTTGGAGCTCTAAGCCACCACTTAAGAGGTCCAAGCTATACTGATGGAGAGGCCACCTGCAGAGTGGTGATGAGGTGCACATTCCAGCTAATATTTAGCATCCAGGCCCCAGATATTTGCAAAAGGCCTTCTTGGACTTTCTATCCCAGCTACAAGTTCAATACAGCTACAGGAATGACTCTGGCTGATGACACATGAAACAAAATCCTGAGAAATAAGAAATCATTGTTGTTTTAAGGCACTAAATTTTGAGATAGTTTGTTACCCAGCAATAGCTAACTGATACATTTCCCTACAAAGTTTCTAAAAAGAGTAAGACTCTGAACAACAGACCTTTTCAGCACTAAAATTATTGGCCCAGAAGAAAAAATTTTAATATTTTAGGATATTGTTACTATGCATAAGTCATGATAAATGTTTATTTCAAGTGATCCACTTCCCTTCAGATCTGACATCCAAATATATTGCTCAGTGTCTTTAACATCAAACAATATTTAATCCTGTAGCAGGTATATTTACTGAAAACCTCAAATGAGGTAGTAAGGACCACCTTAGTTAATTTTAAGATAGCGATTTTAAATGTTCATATTGATCTAGGCGAAAACCATAACTATTTTTTTAAAATATATAAGTGCCCAATAATTCCATCAGCTACACAAAGATCATCAGATTCACTGATGTTCTGCATTTCATGACTTTTCAAGTGTCTGTCCCTTTACAGTTAAAACCCCTAGAAATATTTTGGTATAACACTACTGCATGGAGCTAATAGGTTTAGAAATACAAAAGGAATAACCAATGAAAGTAACTTCCAAAGACTATGGCCCTAAGACACCCTTCTGACCTGAAACTGAAGCTATTCCCAGAGACAACCTTTCAGCCAAACAATAGACAGGCCCAAAAAAGGAAACACCACCAGAGAGCGACTATTCCTTAGAGCAATCAATTATAGGAAGATCAAAAGGACATTTGCCCAAAAGCAAAGATGAGAAGGCAGGAAGGGGTAGAAAACTCAAACTAAAGCAATCAGGGAAACCAGAGTGGAAATGCAGATAGTGTTGACACATTGAGGGGAATGCAACCAATGTCACAGAACACTTTATATACAAACTATCAAATGGGAAACTAAGTTGCTCTGTAAACTTTCACCTGAAGCAAAACAAAAATTTTTTAAAAAAAGAAAGAAACCTTACAAAAATCAGTTGGATTCCCTTACATCAACAAAAAGAACATTCGAAGAGGAAATCACCAAAACAATACCATTCACAGTAGCCCCCAATAAGATAAAATACTTAGGAATAAATCTTACCAAAGATGTAAAAGACCTGTACAAAGAAAACTACAAGGTACTACTGCAAGAAACTAAAAGGGACCTACCTAAGTGGAAAAACATACCCTTGCTCATGGATAGGAAGGCTTAACATTGTAAAAATGTCTATTCTACCAAAAGCCATCTATATATACAATGTACTTCTGATCCAAATTCCAAAGACATTTTTTAATGTGATGGAGAAACAAATCACCAACTTCACATGGAAGGGAAAGAGGCCCCCGGATAAGTAAAGCATTACTGAAAAAGAAGAACAAAGTGGGAGGCCTCACTCTACCTGATTTTAGAACATATTATACAGCCACAGTAGTCAAAACAGCCTGGTACTGATACAACAACATAGACCAATGGAACAGAATTGAGAACCCAGATATAAATCCATCCACATATGAGCAGCTGATATTTAACAAAGGCCAAGTATCAGTTAATTGGGGAAAAAATAGTCTTTTCAACAAATGGTGCTGGCATAACTGGATATCCATTTGCAAAAAAATGAAACAGGACCCATACCTCACACCATGCACAAAAACTAACTCCAAATGGACCAAAGACCTAAACATAAAGTCTAAAACGATAAAGATCATGGAAGAAAAAAATAGGGACAACGTTAGGGGCCCTAATACGTGGCATAAACAGAATACAAAACATTACTAAAAGTGACAAAGAGAAACCAGATAACTGGGAGCTCCTAAAAATCAAACACCTATGCTCATCTAAAGACTTCACCAAAAGAGTAAAAAGACCACCTACAGATTGGGAAAAAATCTTCAGCTATGACATCTCCGACCAGTGCCTGATCTCTAAAATCTACATGATTCTGCTAAAAGTCAGTCACAAAAAGACAAACAACCCAATTAAAAACTGGGCAAAGGATATAAGCACACACTTCACTGAAGAAGATATTCAGGTGGCTAACAGATACATGAGGAAATGCTCTCGATCATTAGCCATTGGAGAAATGAAAATGAAAACTAGGATGAGATTCCACCTCACTCCAACAAGGCTGGCATTAATCCAAAAAACACAAAATAATAAATGTTGGAGAGGCTGTGGAGAGACTGGAACACTTATACACTGCTGGGAATGTCAAATGGTATAACCACTTCGGAAATCGATCTGACATTTCCTTAAAAAGCTAGAAAGAGAACTACCATACGACCCAGAAATCCCACTCCTCGGAATATACCCTAGAGAAATAAGAGCTTTTACACAAACAGATATATGCACACCCATGTTTACTGCAGCTCTGTTTACAACAGCAAAAAGATGGAAGCAACTGAGGTGTCCATCAATGGATGAATGGATAAATAAATTATGGTATATTTGCACAATGGAATACTACGCATCGATAAAGAACAGTGATGAATCTGTGAAACATTTCATAACACGGAGGAACCTGGACAGCATTATGCTGAGTGAAATTAGTCAGACGCAAAAGGACAAATACTGTATAAGACCACCATTATAAGATCTTGAGAAACAGTTTAAACTGAGAAGAACACATTCTTTTGTGGTTATGAGATGGGGGAGGGAGGAAGGGTGGGAGAGGGTTATTTACTGATTAGATAGTAGATAAGAACTACTTTAGGTAAAGGGAAGGACAACACTCAATACAGGGGAGGTCTGCACAACTGGACTGGACCAAAAGCAAAGAAATTTCCTGAATAAACTGAATGCTTTGAAGGTCAGCAAAGCAGGGGTGGGGGTTTGAGGACCATGGCTTCAGGGGACATCTATGTCAACTGGCAAAATAAATTCTATTAAGAAAACATTCTGCATCCCACATTGAAGTGCGGTAGCTGGGGTCATCAACGTTAGCAAGCGGCCATCTAAGATACATCAGTGAGTCTCAACTCACCAGATCAAAGGAAAATGAACACCAAGGTCACAAGGTAATTATAAGCCCAAGAGACAGAAAGGGCTACATGAACTGGAGACTAGGAAACTGAGGCAGGACTGGTAAAGCACCCAGGGCTGGGACCCTCTTGTAAAGGATCCAAACTCCGGGCACCCAGAGGTGGCAGCCTCACCTTCCTTCTGACATTGCCCCTCCCTGGCTAAAGTGTCCCCTGGAATGTCCCCAGGGACCTGGACCAAAGCCTCTTCAAAAGGCTGAATTCCTGGACCCTTCCCTCCTCAGCACTTGCCTCCTGAGGACCGGAGAGGACAGCACCAGCTCTTGGTCACACAACAATCCATCCTGAGGCCCCATACCTGCTCTCTCCTGCCACTTCTTGCCCCCATCTCCCCTGTTTCTAGAATGTTCTCAACTACATCATCCTGAGACCAGAAGAACTAGATGGTGCCCGGCCACAACCGATGACTGCCCTGACAGGGAGCACAACAAAAAACCCTTGAGGGAGCAGGAGAACAGTGGGATGCAGACCCCAAATTATCATAAAAAGACCAGACTTAATGGTCTGACTAAGACTATAAGAATCCCGGCGGTCATAGTCCCCAAACCTTCTGTTGGCCCAGGACAGGAACCATTCCCGAAGCCAACTCATCAGACATGGATTGGACTTGACAATGGGTTGGAGAGAGACGCTGATGAGGAGTGAGCTACTTGCATCAGGTGGACACTTGAGACTATGTTGGCATCTCCTGCCTGGAGAGGAGATGGGAGGGTAGAGGGGGTTAGAAACTGGCGAAACGGTCACGAAAGGAGAGACCGGAAGGAGGGAATGGGCTGACTCATTATGGGGAGAGTAAGTGGGAGTATGTAGTAAGGTGTATGTAAGTTTACATGTGAAAGACTGACTTGATTTGTAGACTTTCACTTAAAGCACAATAAAATTAAAAAAAAAAAAGGTAACTTCCAGGCAAAGTAACACATTGAACACACAAGTTTCACTCCCTTCCAACAGCCCACTAAAATAAGAGTCGATAGATCCTTTTTTAAAAAACTTCAAGGAAAAAGAGGTGGTAACTATAGATTAAAAGGCACTTAAGAGGCAATGAATGCAGTGAGGTGACTTTGTTTATATATTGATTCAAACAAACCAAATATTAAAAAAAAAAAAACTTTAAACATCAATTACACATGTGATATTAGGAAATTATGGTTATTTTCAGATGGAATAATTTTTAGATGTAATGTAATTGTATAATGTACATGCTTTTTAAAGAGTCTTTACTCAGGGTCTCTCAACCTCAGTACTACGGAGATTTTGGACTGGATAATTCTTTGTTGTTGGAGGTTATCCTATGCACCATACACTATAGGATGTTTAGCAGAATGCCTGGCCTCTATCTACTAGATGCCATTAGCGCCCGCACCCCCTAGCTGTGATGACCAAAAGTGTCTTCAGATATTGCTAAATATCACCTGGTGGCCAAAACTGCCCCCAGTTGAGAACCACTGCCTTATTCTTTTAGGAATACATTCTAAATTGTTTATAGATAAAATGATGTTAACATCTGGGATTGGCTTCAAAATAATCCATTGATCTGTCTGGAGCAAAAGAGTGAGGAAAACCAGAGACTCAAGGGAGCAATTAGTCCAAAGGACTAAGGGATCACTCACATGAACCACAGGCTACACGACCCTGAGATGAGAAGAACTAGATGGTGCCCAGCTACCACTACTGACTGCTCTGACTGGGATTACAACCGAGGGTCCTGGCCAGAGCAGGAGAAAATTGTAGAAAAAATCAAATTCGCAAGAGAGACCAGACTTACTGGTTTGCAGACTGTAGGAACCCCCAAGACTAAGGCCCTAAGACACACTCTGACCTGGAACTGAAGCCATTCCTGAAGACCACCGTCCAGCCAAACAATAGACAAGCCCATAAAATAACAACACCCCCCAAAAATCACATAGTGTAAGTCTGAAGTTGTATACAAAGTATAAATATATGCCTTGATAATTTTTCAGAAAGTGAACATATTTTATCTTTGTTTAAATGAAAAATTCCCAAAATAAAAAAAGTTATTAAAGAATCTATCGGTGGTTCTTGTTTGTTGCTACTGAGTCAGTTCCAACTCATGGCAACCCCACGTACAACAGAACAAACCGTTACCTGGTCCTACAACATCTTCAAAATTGTTGGTATGCTCAAGTCCATTGTTGTAGTCACTGTGTATTTTGAGTGCCTTTCACCCTAGAAGTCTCATCTTCCAGCACTATACTGGACAATATTCTATTGTGAGCCAGAGGGCTTTCATTAGCTAATTCTCAGAATTAGATCATCAGGCCTTTCTTCCTCATCTGTCTTAGCCTAGAAACTCCACTGAAACCTGTCTACCATGGATGACCTTGCTGGTATCTGAAATACCAGGGGCAGAGCTACCAGCATCATAGTAACACACAAGCCGCCACAGTACAACAAATTGATAGACAGGTGGTGGACTGGGAGTGGGGCAGGGTAATAAATCAAACAAGAATGACCACGAGATGATGGGTAATGGGTACATGGAAATCTGTCGTAGGACTTTCCATTTTTGTATGTGTTTGAAATTTTCCATAATAAAAAGCTAATTAGAAACTCCCATGGTTGGGAGTCTAAAGTAGTTTAACAACTCTGGAAAACAATTCGGCAGTATCTTATAAAACTGAAAACGCTCATACTTTATAGCCAAACAATTCTACTGACTATAAAGGAAAACCTTCAGCTATGTGCAACAAGTGACATGTATGCAGATGTTAATGTTTCAATGTTTGCAGTAGCAAAAAACTGAAAACAAAGGTCCACCACAAGGGAATCAATTAAAAAAAACGAACATATTGTTGGTATATATTTGTACTGAGTGAAAATCCAGGTTTTCACAGATGTAATTTCCTTAACATCTATATAAATTTTGACAACATCCAAAGAGATCCTATATGTTGTTTATGAATAACAGTCTTAAAAGTTAATTTTAAAAAGGTAATTTAATCCCCAGATCCTTTTCCCAATTATAAACTCTCCCTCTGAACACCTCTTCCCATCCAAGCAACAGGCTAGAGGTTTGTTCTCTGGAAAAACTCAAACAAAAGGACTATGGACTGAGAGATGCCAGGCAGTCAAGGTGATGGATGACGTATGTAAAACAGGAAGATTAAGTGGACATTTAAAACATTTACATACACACTTTGTTTCCGGTGGTTTGGAGAACCCTGGCCTATACCCTCCAGGCAGATTAGAAAATCCTTCTCAAGCAAATCTGACCAGCAGGAGACAAAGAATTATACAGTATACTGACATTAAGACCGGAAACAGAGGGCCCCCCAAACCTGTAAACAAAGTAACAAGAAATGGGCCAGGGCGCAGAAACAAAGCCATTCCCCAGAACAATGGGGCACGGTATCAGAAAATAGCCAAAAAAACTTCTTTAGAGTTGTCTTTCAGAAGCAGCTGGAGAAAACCACCCCCAGGGACAAGCGCAGAACATCCACCTGTGACTGTTGTGTGACCTTCCACCAGGTGCAGTGAGGGGCTGCAACAGTAGCCAGAGAATCGAACCCAAAGTGCCAGAGACCCCGTAATAAGTCCTGCTACGAATCCCAGAGGCCTCCAGGACAGAAGCCATCTTGGAAAACTGCTGCATGCACACTGTAGTTAACATATCCCCACCTGTGCCTATGAATAAACATGCATCTTTTCCCCCCCGCCCAAGAACTTTTAAAAACTCAGGCACGTCTTTTGTTCTGTGAGACAGGGATAAGTGTTGCTTTAGGCACTCCTCGTCTCTGCTTTTAAGCCTCTTCAGCAAAGCTTTGCTCATGTGGAAAACTCTACATGCCTTACCTCTTACCTGATCATTCTTGACCAGTGAGAGGCAAGAACCTTGCTCTGGTAACATCATCAGTGGTTCATCTAAGAGAAATAGCCCAGTAAACCACACACTAAATTTCAAAGTTGCCAAAACTCACCCCACACGTTCAGAACTTGTAACCAGCTTTTTAGTATCCTACTCTTAAACAAGAGCCCTGGTGGAGCAGTTGTTAACAGCTCAGCTGCTAACCAAAACGTCAAGTTTGAATCCACCAGCTGCTCCTTGGAAACCCTGTGTGGTGGCTGTACTATGTCTATAAAAAAAGGTCACTGAATTGGAATCAACTTTGTCTTTTGGTATACTCTTAAATAAGGATAGCCACCTAACATCGGTCATCTGATGAATCATCTCAACAAGATACAGACCAAAACAATGGGGAGAAAAAAGCAAGCATGAGAAAACAAAGACCATGCAGGAAGAAGAAAAAAGTCAAAACAAAAAAACCAGCATAAATATCCTTCAAGGTAAGAACCTACTCTTTCCATGAAACAAACAAGGAAGATGCTTAAAACAAACAAAAGGAGAAGTCTGAGAATGAAGAAGAGCTCAAAGGCCTGGAAAACAAAGCTAAGAAAGTTTTCCAGAAAGCAGATCAAACAGACAAAGACGGAAAATAGAAAAGATAGGGACCTGTCCAGATACTCTCCAAACTGATCTACAGATTCAATGCAATTCCTATCAAAATTCCAACTGCCTTTTTTGCAAATATGGACAAGCTGATCCTAAAATTGATATAAAAATGCAAAGAACCCCCAATAGCCAAAACAAACTTGAAAAAGAGGAACGAAAAAATCTTGCAAAAGGAAAACAAAGGTGGAGGACTTATACTTCCCAAGTTCAAAACTTACTACAAAGCTACAGTATTCAAGACAGTGTAATACTAGTATAAGAAGAGACATATAGATCAATGGAATAAAACTGAAAATTCAGAAATAAACCCATATATCTATGATCAATTGATTTTCCACAAGAATGCCGATTTGGTGGGGGAAAAGAATAACCTTCTCAACAAATGGTACTAGGACAACTAGATTTTCACATGAAAAAAAAAAATCTGAACCCCCCCATCTCACACCACATACAAAAAGTAACTCAAAATCAAAGACCTAAATGTAAGCTCTAAAACTACAGAAGTCTTTGAAAAAAAAAACATGGGTAGAAATCTCTGTGACCTTGATTAGGTAATGGTTTCATAGCACAAAGCAACAAAACAAAAAAATGAACTGGACTTCATTAAAATTCTTACAGGAAACCTAGATGTAAATCTTGGTGACCTTGGATTAAGCAGTTTTCTAAGATATGACACCAACAACACAGGCAACAAAAGAGAAATAAGCTGGACACTGTCAAAATTAAAAACTTTTGTGTGAAAGAGCACCATGGAGAAAGTGAAGACAATTTACAGAATGCGAGAAAAATTTTGAATATCATGTATCTGATAAGAATTTAGTATCTAAATTTAGTATTTAGAATATATTAAAAACTCCTACAACCCAACAACAAAAAGACAAACAACACAATTAAAAAATGGACAAAGGACCTGAACAAATATTTCTCCAAAGATACAGAGACGGCCAATAAGCACATGAAAAGATACCTAACTTCATTAGTCGTTAAGGAAACACAAATAAAAACCACAATTAAGAAAACACTTCATACCTACTATGATGGTGTCTTAGTCATCTAGTGCTGCTATAATAGAAATACCACAAGTGGATGGCTTTATCAAAGAGAAATTTATTTTCTCACACTAAGGGGCTAGAAGTCCAAAATCAGTGTGCTGGCTCTATGGGAAAGGTTTTCTCTGTGGGCTTCTGTTTCCTGGTTCCTTGGAGGTCTCCATGTGGCTTGGCACTTGTCTTCCCCCATCTATGCTTGCCTAATTTGCTCCTTTTATATCTGGTAAGAGACTGACTCAAAACCCACTACACTAATCCTGCCTCATTAACGTAACAAAGACAACCCATTCCCAAATGGGATTATAACCACAGGCATAAAGGTTAGGATTTACAACACATATTTTTGGTGGACACAATTCAATCCACAAGAGATGGCTATGATAAAAACAAAATTGAAAAATAAAAACAAGTGTTGGTGAGGATGTGGAGAAACTGGAGCCCTCATACATTGCTGGTGAGAATTTAAAATGGTGCTGCCATTGTGCAAAACAGTATGGCAGTTTCTTAAAAAGTTAAACATACAGGTACCATATGACCCAGTAGTTCTACTCCTAGGTATATACCCAAGAGAAATGAAAACACATGTCCACACAAAACTGTACATGAACGTTCATAGCAGCATTACTCATATTAGCCATAAAGTAGAAACAACCTAAATATTCATCAGCTGATAAATGGCTAAACAGATGTGGTGTATGTATACTTTAGAACATTGTTGTTGTTGTTAGCTGCTCATGAGCTGATTCTGACTCATGGCAATCCCAGGTGTGCATAACAGAACTGCTCCATAGAGTTTTTAAGGTTGTGACCTTTTGGAAGCAGATTGGCAGGCCTGTCTTCCGAGGAGCTTCTGGGAGGGTTCAAACCACCAACCTTTCAGCTTACAGTCCAGAGACTCCTAATGAATATCATTTGGCCATAAAAAGGAATGAAGTACTGATACATGCTACAACATGATGAATTTTGAAAATATTATGCTAAGTGAAAGAAGTCAAACACAAAAGGCCATGTATTATGTGATTCCATTAATACGAAATGTCCAGAATGGTAAATCCATGGAGACAGAAAGTAGATTAATGGTTGCCAGGGAATGGGGGGGGAGGGGGACTGGAAGTAACTGCTACCAGGTTTGAGGTTTCTTTCTGTGTTGATAGAAATGTTCTGGAATTAGCTAATGGTGTCTTTTTTTTTTTTGGAGGGGGGAATGGTTGCACAACTGTGGATATACTAAAAACCACTGAATTGTACACTTTAAATTGGTGAATTTTATGTCAATAAAAAAATGGGAAAAAAAAAGGTCATTGGAAAATGTTGAGTTTTAGAAAAATTATGGGATATACCATACCAAACTGAATGAGGCCTGGGGCACAACAGTTAAGCGGTCAGCTGCTAAATGAAAGACTGGCAGTTTGAACCCACCCAGCGGCTGCTGGGGGCGGGGCGGGGGGAGCTGGCAAACTGCTCCCATAAAGATTGTAAGTGCTGTTGTTAAGTGCTATCCAAACGATTCCGATTCATAGCAACTCTATGTACAACAGAATGAAATACTGCCTGGTCTTGCTTCATCCTCACAATTTTTGCTATGGTTGCATCCACTGTTGCTGCCACTGTATCAATCCATTTCATTGGGAGTGTTCCTCCTTTTGGCTGACCCTCTACTTTAGCAAGCATGATGTCCTTCTCCAGGGACTGGTCCCTTCTCGTAACACATCCAAAGTACATGAGACAAAGTCTCACCATCCTCCCTTCTAAGGAATATTCTGGCTATACTTTTTCCAAGACAGATTTGTTCCTCCTGGCAGTCCATGGTATATTCAAAATTATTCCCCAACACCATAATTCAAAGGCATCAATTCTTCTTCAGTCTTCCTTATAATAACGTTGTTTGATTTCTTGACTGCTGCTTCCGTGGGTGTTGACTGTGGATCCAAGTAAAATGAAATCCTTGACAACTTCAACATTTCGTTTACCATGATGTTGCTTACTGGTCCAGTTGTGAAGATTTTTGTTTTAAGCTGAGGTGCAATCCATACTGAAAGCTGTAGCCTTCGATCTTCATTAGTAAGTACGTCAAGTCCTCTTCACTTTCAGCAAGCGAGGTTGTGTCATCTGCACATCGTGGGTTGTTAATGTGCCACCCTCCAATCCTGATGCTGCATTCTTCTTCAGATAGTCCAGCTTCTCAGCTTATTTGCTCAGCATACAGATTGAATAAGTATGGTAAAAGGATACAACCTTGACATACACCTTTTCTGACTTTAAAGCACTGCAGTATCCCCTTGTTCTGTTTGAACGACTACCTCTTGGTCTATGTACAGGTTCTGCATGAGCACAATTAAATGTTCTGGAATTCCCATTCTTCGCAATGTTATTCATAATTTGTTATGATCCACACAGTTGAATGCCTTTGCATAGTCAATAAAACACAAGTAAACATCTTTCTGGTATTCTCTGCTTTCAGTCAAGATCCATCTGATATCAGCAATGATATCCATTGTTCTACATCCTCTTCTGAAGCTGGCTTGAACTTCTGGCAGTTCCCTGTCAATGTACTGTTGCAACATTTTTTAAATTCTCTTCAGCAAAATTTTACTTGCATGTGATATTAATGACATTGTTTGATAAAGGTTACAGCCTAGAAAGCCCTATGGGGCAGTTCTACTCTATCACATGGGGTCACTATCTGTTAAAATCAACTTGATAGCACCACCAAACTGTGAGGGCTGAATGTGCGTGAGAGGCATAAGAGGAGAGAGCTAGCTGTTAAAGAAAAAAAGGAGACTGGTAGCTAATGAGCTAGAATGGATTTTAGGATGGGTGAAGAGACAGAGATTGATGACAAAAGAAATCACTGAAGAACAAGAACCACGAAGAAGTTAGAGGAGACAGGATCAAGCCAAAGAAAAGAGGGATTATACAGAAGACTTTAAAGTGAGGAAAAAAGGGAAATTGTTTGGATACAGCCACCTTCTCAGAAAAGTTGGAGCCAGAAATACCCACTGAGCAGGAGCAGGCACAAATGAGGAGGATCGCTGAAAATCTGGAATATCCGCTGTAAGGAATGTGAAAGATAAGAACTCCTAACGGCAATTCTCTTTAAGGCAAGAAGATAGGTAGATGTAGGAGATTTGGAATGTAATCCAGGTTATTTATACAAAATTTTATTTGACTAAGAGCAAAAAAAAAAAAAAAAAAGGACCAATCCAGGAAGTCCAACATAATAAAAGCTCAAAAAAGAGATAGCATAGAAAATGAAGATAACAAAAGTATCGATAAAATGAATAAAGTGATTTAAGAAATTTCCCAGAACTTAAGGACATGAATCTCTGGCTTGAAACAGACCAACTGAATGTTTAGCAAAATAGCGGAAAACTGACCTACACCACAATATATCATGAAATTTCAGAACACTGAGAACAAAGAGAACATACAAACTTCTGGAAGAGAAACTGGTCACATACACAGGTCAGGAATCAGAATAGATTCAGACTTATTAACAATATCGGAAGCTAGAAGGACAATGAAGATACTGAACTTACAAGTAAAAAGAATGCCACAACTGGTGGTCTCACCTCAGGTTCTAAGATTAGAGACCAAGCCATCTTCATGGTCTGGCCTAAGAAATTGATAGTTCTTTTCCAAGTGACAAACATTTTTAGCTTCAAATTGTTCTTGAAGGCAGTTCTTGAACAATCTTTTAAATTTTGTATCAATTTTGCATGTAACCTTTTACAATTTAATTTTCACATTAAGTTATACCACATCTACACTGGTAGAACTAAAATAAGATACATATACTGAAAAAAAAAATTATTACATAAGCATCTTTTGGGATTGCCACTGTGAGTTAAACACATTTTACTTATTAAACAGAGTAGATTTGTCCTTTAGTGATAAAAAATAAAGGACATAACTATTTTCCTTCTGAAAAGGAATTAAAATTTTGTTTTAAACCAATCAGTACTTTAAACATTTGAGAAATAGTTTCAAGTCAACTTTGAAATGGATATATAAATATGGGAATTCACAGTCCTAAAGTTCACAAACATGTATGATACACAGCTGATAAACTCAATACTTTCAAAGTGGATTTTACTACTATTTCTAGTCAATAAAGTGAAGTACAGTGATTAAAGACACAAATAACCTTTTTGATGGACAGGAATTTGGCCTACTACTAAATTCAGTGATCATACAATTCATTATTGCCTCATTGCTTCTACGAAGTAGGAGAGGTTCCACAAGTAATTCCCCCATCACCCACAACAATGCACCCTTATCACAACAAGAGTATTTATAAATATACGAAGATGCTAAGACCTTATAAGCTGCCAACAGTATCCATTGTTCATGACTAAACTTCAGTGCTAAAGCTAAAGGTAAGTTTGAATCTTAAGCTGGGTGGTAAGGTCTTAGGTGTTGTCTAAGGTCGATGTCTAGCCATAAGTCGGAATCAACTCAACAGCAACTAACAACACAATATTTAATAATATCCAGAATTTTAAATTACAGGTATTTCTAACTATTTCTAAGAATGGGGACTAGTTTACACAGCTTACTAGAGCTATTAAAATTTAAAAAAAAAAAAAAAGACTGTCTCAGAAAAATACCACTCCACTAAAATTATGGGCTTAGTTTTCTCCAAGAATGACCTACAGAAAATACTATATGCACTAACAGATAAAAAGTGTCATGTGGTCAGTCACTGGGCTGAACTTCCTAAATCTGTTTTAAGTAATATTCTACATGGCTAGTGTCTAAATACTTGAGCCAGGCAAAAGGTGTCTGAGCCCAAGTACAGTGAGGAGGGCATGCACATGGGGGGATGGCATGGGCCAGTGCAGGATGTCCAAGTCAGGGCAGAATGAGAAGAGCATGCGGGGGGAGGAAAGGACAAAAACGGTATCCATGCAGGTGGGCCAAAGCAATGGGAGCTTGATTATATACAAGAGGGCTAAGAGGTGACAATATTTTGAAGTTTGTTAAAGAAGAAATTTGGGATTCAGTCCCTTTTTCAGTCTAGAAACAAAACTTGATTGTTTTCACAGCATCAGTTTTTTATTTTTTTGGTTGCGGGTGGAGATAAAGGGAAATGCTAAACCCTGACACCTAAGATTTCAATATTCTACCAATTTCATGCATCAACATTATTGGCCAATTAAGCCACAATGATAAGTAATATTTAAAACTACTTCTTATTTATGTAGCTCATAGTGCCAAGCACTTCATATACCTTCTTTCTAATCCTCTCCACAGGCTTGCAGGGGATGTGACGCTGTTACCATTCTATACACAAGAAAGCTGAGGCTCAAGAAAATTAGAGAAGTCACAGGATTAAAACATGAATCAGCAGGCATGCTGCTGCAAAATCCTATTGTTTTCTTCCTCCATATCACTTAACGCTGGCATTCATTCAAACACTGAATGCCTACTATGTGTCAGGTAATGGGAATACTAAGAATAGAGACTGGAACTTTGCCCTGGGGAGTTCAGTCTAAAGGAGAAAATAATCAATCATGTCTACATACTAAGAAACAGTTCTACAGTAGTATCCTGACTGCCTGCATGCCTGGGACATACTTCACAGAGAAGCCATTTCTGTTGGGTCTCCAAGGATGAATAAAGAATTCAGAAAGTGGGGTGGGGTGAGAAGACGTTCTCTGTATTAAGGTAAAGCACTCACAAAGGCCAAAAGAAAATGATTCTAAGAAAAATCTACTAGAACTGTTTAAATTACAGCAGTATTTCCCATGAGATACTAACATGCATTATAGAAATAAAGATGGAAGTATTTTTTAGGTTAAATTTTATCTACTTTTAATACATGTTTTTTAAGAAATACTACAAAGAAGAAGTCAGAAGAAGTCAAAATATTTTAAAATAGTTTCTATTTAAGAAAAAAAAAAGTGACACGTCCATAATGACACAGTTAATAATGCTGGCATAGCCTAATTGCCAGGATACTGCAAATATGAATGTTATAAACTATACAGTTTGTATTCTTTCTTTTGCTACAATGTACCTGTTTGATACAAAATTTCATATTCTATTGTAACAAAACAATATACAGTAACATTTTACACAGCATGAGATGAGGGTCCCTCTTATGTATAAAAGAAAAATAATATTCTTAAAGTATTCATTATTTTACAACAAAATGAAAACGAAAGATGTTTCATCATATTTGTTTTAAATCAGGGCTTGGAATTGGTTAAAACCAGTTCAGTCATGGCCGATGATGCTAAACTGGAAAAGACCTGAATTTTTACAATTTGGGTGAACTGGCATGATAATTCAATGGGAAAAATTACAGGTCAAAGCCCTAAAATGGGAAACTCAGAAAGGTATAATGAGCCATTTTGGGAGCCCGATGGGCAGGACTGTGGAGAGCAACACACATCCAAGGTGGTAGAGCAGGCAGCCATCTTTGAGCAGGGTACTCACCACTGTTTCTGGCTCAAAATCAGACAGGTAAGAAATGTGGTTGCTATGGCAACATGTATGCTGCCCTTGTTTTCTAAGGAGATTAGGTCTCTAGCAGAGCTCTGACCTGTAATTTTTCCCGATACAGTTAACCCAAATTTAAAAAATCCAAGTCTGTTCCTCTATTCCAGTTCTGTTTCCTTGACCCTGGCTGAACCAGGAAGAATCAGTTCAAGTCCTGTTTTAAATAGTTTATTTTTGCTCATGGTAAAGAAAAAAGCATATGAAATTACATTTCGATTATATATTTTAATTAATTTCTCTGGGACCATTTGTGCTGTCAATTTTAATCCAAGTATGCATTATTTTGTGAGCTCTTGTTTGTTAAGCACTCAGCTGCTAAGGAAAGGTTGATGGTTCAAACTCACCAGCTGCTCCGTGAAAGACATATGTCCCACTTGCTTCCTTAAAGATTTACAGCCTTGGAAACCCTATGGGGCAGTTCTACTCTGTCCTATAGGGTCGCTGAGTTGGAAATGACTCAATGGTAATGGGTTTGGTTTTGGTTTGTTTGTATTCCAGCAATAATACTAGTATGAAAAGTGGCCTAATAAAGTTGGGAAACACTAGATATGAGGAAGGAGAACCAGAAAGCAGTTTACCAAAAGCTAAGGAAAATGAGCAATCAACCATGTTGATTCACAAAAGTTAAATAAAAACTGAGGTAGCCACTGAATCTCACAATTAAGTAATCATCAGTGACCTTACTAAACAGCCCCAGAACAGTGAATAAACTATTCTTTCAAGAATTTTGACATTGAAATGTCAGAGATGGGAGGGATAAAGAAGAGGAAGGAAGTAGCTCTAGCAGGGGGTGGGGATTTTTAAAAGTTGTTTTTGTTAGGATGGGGAAAATCTTGGATAAATTTGGATGCTGGGGGGAATCAGTAGAGAAAAGATTGAAACTGTGAGAGCAAGGACAGTTACTAGAGAGCAATGACCTGGGAGAAGCAAAGAACAGGACGGAAAGCAAAAGTCAGCTCAGCGAAAGGAAAAGTCTAGCTTCTCCAGAGCCAAGACAGGAGGAGAAAGAGGGCTAAGGAAGGTCAATTTGGAGAGGCACTGGCTCTGTAGTCAAAAATGCCTGCATCTGAATTCTGGCCCTTCCTACCATAACCATATAATTTGGGCAAATTTGTTTACTTTTATAAATTTCCATTTTCTCTCCTAACCTGGGGAGAACAGAATTCTCACACGGTTGTTAAGAAGATTCAGTACATAATGCCTGATACACAGTGACTACTCTAAAGAGGGCAGATTTTATTTTTTTTTAAATGGCTCAAGGAAATCTGAAAGAATTCACACATAAGATTTCTATTTTCTCTGTTGAATAGGTGATTAGGTTATCTGCTAGGATTGGAACAGAGGTTTAAGGAGGTAAGACCATGGTTCTTAATCGTTTAGAGAGATTTAAAACCCACTTGATTTTGATGAAAAATGTATGGGGGGAGGCCAAAAACCCAAAATTTGCATATAGTTTTAAGGGGGTTCATGGACACCTCCCCAACAATATAAACGAATGCTGAGGAAAACATCTTCAGGTTCCAGAGCATAGTTTAAATACTCAATTGTTTGAACAAAAGAAAAAGATTGTAAACTTCTGAACTTACATAGCCAACAGCTACCCAACAGTAACACAAATGGCCTGCCAGAAAAGACAGCGGACCCCGTCAAGAAATCCAAGTTCTTGATCCAAACTTAGTCCTACCTGGCAAGGCATGTGTCCTTTTCAGACAGCAGCTTTAAGATGTGTTTCAGTACTAACATTGTGCGATTCTATTACTTGAAATCTCTCTTGACTCTGGAGACAGAAAAACAAATGGTACTCTATTTCCCAATGCCATAGTTTTTGAAGCTTAGCCTGGGAACCTAACCACCAAAATTTTATTTCTACAGGAAAAAACAAGTGTACTCCTGCATTTCTGGGATGACGCTGCAGAGGTTCCTGGCAGCATCAAGCATGAGTCAGGTATTCCTATCCTAGGAGCTGCCTAGGATATTTTAGCAATCATCTCTCTCTGGACCAAAATACCCAGAATTGGACTTTGTCAAAACCTCCTCTTTGCCAGTCTACAGTGCAGTAATACACACTAAAAAAACAAACAAAAAGTTACCATCAAGTCTATTCCGACTCATAGTGACGCTATAGGACACAGCAGAACTGCCCCATAGGGTTTCCAAGGAGTGGCTGGTGGATTTAAACTGCTGACCTTTTGGTCAGCAGCTGATTTTAACCACTGCTCCAATACATACTAGTAGACTTTAAAGAAAACCTACATTTATTAACAGTTATCCTTCAATGATGAGTGTTTAAATTTCATTTAAATAGCAACCTGGTAGAGCCAAAGAAAGTTACTCAATCCAGTGAAACTTCGTAAAGCAAAGAATTCTTTACTAAGGAAAAACAAACAAGAAATGTCTCAAAGAAACCTATTTCAAGAAGTTTACTTTTTGGAGTAAGAAGGTATGTTTACTTTCTAAGACAGAACTAATTTAAATAGCCATCATCGGCCAACCGTTTATTTTTTATATTAAAGTTCCCAGTACTCCACAGGACTACTTGCTAATTTGTTTCATCATTTTGAAAGAAATCAGTTCTCATCTCTAATAATATTAATGTATAGTACCAGACCTCTAGTATAGTATCAGACCTCTAGTATAGTATTTAAAAAAATTTTTTATTCAGTACTATTATAGCATTACAACTCCCCCCCCCATATTTTTAAGAATCATCCCGTAAATGTTCCAATCTTAGAAATTTTGAAAGTGTATACATAGTTTACAGAAAGATGACTCATAACATGAAGCAGATCACGAAGTTAAGAGTAAGATATACACTTTTACTATAGGGTGAGAGTATCTATTAAACTGGCTTTCCCTATGACATTACACATAACCATATAAAACCCTAGCAAGAATTAGAATTTTTGACAAAAACTACTTAATCTTGCCCATCTATATAAAAACAAAACCAAACCATTGCTGGCAAGTTGATTCTGACTCATGGTGACCCCATGTGTTACAGAGTAGAACTGCTCCATAGGGTTTTCTTTGCTGCAATTTTTATGGAAGCAGATGGATAGGCCTTATGGCACTGCTGGGTGGATTCAAACTGCCTACCTTTAGATTAGTAGTCAAATGCAAAACATTTGCGCCACCCAGGGACCTATATAAAGCAATAATTTTGAACTTTTAAGAAGTCAGAAAATATGGCTTAAATGATTTAGTCCTTATACTCCCGAACCTCAAATCTTATTTTTAACTCACACATTAAATCGGTACCTATCAAATTACCAAAAAAAATAATAATAATAATAAGTTTGAGTTTTTTTTTTTTAATTCTAGCTAGTTGCCAAAAATCAGAATTTACAGCTTCCGTTAACAAAAAAAAAAAAAGAAGAAGATCTGGCAAACACTGGGCCCACAGATACAACATTTGGAGAGAGCCGGCAACTAGGAGCCTTGGTGGTGTCGTGGTTAAGTGCTCAGCTGCTAACCAAAAGTTTGGTGGTTTGAACCCACCAGCTGCTCTGTGGGAGAAAGGTGTGACAGTCTGCTTCCTTAAAGATTTACAGCCTTGGAAACCCTTTGGGGCAGTTCTACCTTGTCCTATAGGGTTGCCATGAGTCAGAATGAACTCAAGGGCAACAGGTTTGGTTTATTTGCTTGAGTTGCAGCTGCCCTCATCTGACGGGACATGCGCTTTCTAGTTCTCCCCAATTCTCTTCTAGTTCTCCCCAATTCTCTTCGTTCATTTTGGTTTCGTGCCTGGTCTTTGTAGCCAACAGATTTGAAACCTTTATTTTACTGGAGACTTTTTTTTTTTTTTAATCTGTTAGGGAGACTTAAAAGAAGCTAGTCATAAAAATCTTTATCACTGAAACAGGACAGATCAAGAGATGATCTTTGTTTTCAAGCATTACTTTGTTTTAAAGCTACTTACCAAATGTTAATATAACTAGCAGGACTCCATGAAAACGTAAAAGGCTAATAACTATCACGATTAAGGAACTTTTAGTATCCTAACTTTGGTCTGCCTTCAATTCCTCAAAGACTCAAGATACTCAGTCTTTTACCCTTCCCAAGAATAGAGAAATTAACCTTATATTTCAATATTATGGCACTCTAAGAGCACCGAAGAGCCTCCTGCACCTGTGTAAAAAAAAGTAAAACAGGAAGCAAGTCAAAAAGGCCTCTGATTAGTAACACAGTTCACAGAACACTTGAAGCCTCTTCACTCAGAGCACACAAGATCTTATTTTAAACATAATTTTAATAAACTCGGTGATCTGGTTTCCCAACCCACAACAGACTAGATGCAGCCAACTGGAAAACTGCTGGGGGTGGTGCTGCTAGAAGCAGGCACTCAGAATCAAAGCTGAAAACCTACAAATGCGGCAGAAAACCTCAAAGCTCCGCAGGCTGGGCCATTGGTATTTTGGTATAAAAAATACAAATAATTCCAGAGGATATCCCCAATCCTGCCCAGAACTACACTGGGTGTTCACAATGACCCCCTTTTGATACATTCATAGGTCAGGAGATTTTAAAAAGCATTTCAAAATAAAGTCCACCAAAAGCTTTTTCCAAAAAAGACACGGCATTTAAAGGACTGCCAAATTCATAGAACACTATTTTCCTCTGTCAAAGAAACAATATAATGAATTCCTAAAGATGCCAGAATGTGAAGTGTGTTTTTCTCAATAAAATTTTATTAGAACCCAGACGCAGCACTTCATGATATCTAAAGTTGGGAGTGTATTTAAATAGAAACATTTATTTAGAGAATGATAATTAAGAAGGTTCAAGGCCAAGATTAATTATTTAAGCCAAGAAAGGCTTTTGGGAATTCCAGTGTAGATAAATTACTGGGGCTGAGAATAAGATAGACCTGATCTTATCCATACCTAATAAGTAAGCCATTCGATTTAAAATTGGTGCCATACAAAAAGTTTGGGGGGGGGGAATTTCTTTTGTTTTCATAATCTTATTGACTGGTATACCAAAAATAAACTTTTTTTTCTAATCACTGGCAGCCTCAGAAATCAAGCCATACTTTAATTATACAATGGGGGGGGGATTTAATATTGCATTTTAAAAGTTCAAGTTATCATCTAAACTTGATTTTCCTCATTAAAAATTTTATAAGGGTATGTTTTAGAGAAGATCTATTCTGGAAAATATGAAGTAATTAATAACAAGCCATATTATTGGGCACAAGTTTTATTAGAAGATTAAAATATATGTTTTGAGTCAAAGTGTTATTTCCCTCTCGGAAAAATATACACCAATAACCTCAATAACACATATCAGTCACTGTAGAGATTAACAGCTAGATTTCTTGATCCATAAATTATCATACATTTTATTCACTCTCTCCTCTTCAGGTTGTAAAAGAGCACAATCTTCTACAGGTATAAACCAAGTGCCATCTCAAACTGATAACTTCCCGGTTAGACTCTGTAAGATACTAACTCCTAAAGCCTTCAAAATACGTATTTCACTTTGACAGCCATTCCTCAGTGTGCTCCTGTCCCTTAAATGATTCTTTCAGACATCTGCTTAAGATTCAAACTTCTTTTAACAAACACCCTGCCTCATTTTAGCACAAGATTTACTCTGTCTGAAGACTGCCCTTTTTCATTTGTTAGAAATCAAAGAAGTCAAAAGAATTTGGTAAGGATCTAACCTAATTTACAGTAACAACTGAGATTAATTCCACATTACATTCAAGGTCTCTGATCAGGAATTAAACAAGGGTTGAGGTGTTTAACACATCCAACTATCTACATCTTGACGGTTTAAGGCAAAGTTCTCTTCCTCTGGCATCCATATCCCATGGTTCAAGATGAATAATCTCAGTATCTATTTCTTACCAAGTAGCTAAAGGTTCAATACTGCCTTTCTGAATAGCCATGTGAATCACACACACACAAAAAAAAACACGCCAGGGGTGCCTCCCCACTGCTAAGGAAAAAAAACAATAGTGTCTGGCACTAAAAGGTTACAATATTAGAGGGGAAAGAAAAAACGAAATTTTAACCTAACCCCCACTCTAGATGGTAGTATTGGGAAAACCTCCTTAACAGTAACTGAATGAATAACCCTCAACTTTTTAAAAAAAGCAAAGAAATTCTACTAGAAAACTTAGCAAAACCCCTTCTAAATTAAAAAGTTCTCTCTAAACATATCTCCTAATTTAAGCATTAAAGCCCATCTGGTGAAAGGACTGTGTGATAAGAACCTTTGTGTAATTTCTCCAATAGTCTTCAATGTTCAGGTTTTTACCTCTACTCTTGCCAATTTAGTAGCTTTTCTATTAGATCCATTCTTGAAAAACTTAAGTGCTAGTTTCTGACTACATATGGCAACCCCAATGTAATAAAACCCTTTCCCGCTACTCTTCCTCCCTTAGAAGAGACACATTTTTTCCCTTCTGAACTTCCTACTCTAACAATTTGTCGACGAGCAGTGTAGACCTAAGTCTGAAGCCGCCCAAGAGGTAGTGAACTGAAAACACGCTTGCGGACAGGGCTAAACTGATTCCTCCCATCTCTCCGAGATATGGGCCCCGAGCTCAGGCGGTTTTGTGAAGGGAGCTAGGGCAGGTACGGGGGGCAGAGATGGGGTGAGGAGCCCTTCCGATCTCTGTCGATGGGACCGCCCAACGCCCCAGCCCCCCACCTCGGCCTGGACGGACAATGGCTCTCAAGCCCAGCAGCCCCAGGCCGAGAGGCCCTGGAGCTCCATGCCACGCGGGGCCTGGAACGGCGACCGATGAGGAATGCTGAGAGGGAGAGCGCATCTCCGGCCTAAACGCGGGCTGCGCGCCGGGGCCTCCTCAGGCGCCATCACTGGGAGTAGGGTGTGAAGGCCGCCCGGCAGGGCCATCCCCAGCAGCCAGGGCCGAAGAGGCCGTGAGCCGGCGGAGAAGACGGCTGGAAGTGCAGGCCGCAGCCTGCTCAGCCAGCCTGACCAGCGGCCCGTCGCCACAGCCGAGCTCCGGTCGCTCACCTTGTGGATTCTCTTCAGAGCCATCGTGGGAGGCGGGTGGCGGCGGCCCCCGGGGCGGGGACGGGGGCGGGGACGGGGACGGGGAAGGGGCGAGGGGATGCGAGGCCGCCTAGGCGATCGCGGGTCGGCCGCAGAAGACCGGGAGTTCGGCAGCGCGGGCCCGGCCGCACGGGCTGAGGGCCGAGGCCCACTCGGCTCCTGAGCCTGCCGCAGCGGTCACCGCATCACCCGGCGGCGGCTCCTTTATGCGCTGCCGCTCGAGCCGCCGCCGCCGCCGCAGCTGCCTCTTCCTCTTAGGCTCAGCGCCGCCTCTCAGCCGCCACGGATCCCTCCGCCGGAGAGCAAGAGCCCAAGCCTCGGGTTTGGCAGGCGCCTCTCTGCCGGACAACCGGAGAGAACGCCTGCCTTCCTGCCTGCTGCAGGTGGACGGAGGGACGCGCGGGCAGGCGGGCGGCGCCGCCGGGGTGGGGCCGCCAGAGCACGGGGTGGGCCCAGGCCAAGGGATAGATCGGGAGGCTCAGGGATTGGAGGACCAGGGCAGAGAGGGCCGGGCCGCGCCGACGGCGGAGGGATACGGGTCGCCCTTGTAAGAATCTTGCGCGCCGTCGCCGACGCCGCCACGGCCGTCGAGAGGATGACGCCACGAAGCGCAGGGAGGGGATCTCGCGATAGTTGAGGCGTGGATGCTGGTTACTCCCGCGTCGCGACCCTCGAGTCTCTTGTGTCTGGTTGCCCGCCCGCGTGTCATCGAGGTTCAATAAACTTTTAAAGGCGAATTTTTCCAGATCGCTTGACCGTCCTCGTAGTAGTTCCGGGAGAAGGCATTTAGGCCCATTGCAATATTCCTGGTAGAGGAAGAGACTTGTCCAAGGTCACATAACTCCTCAGCGGAGGATCTCTTCAGATCCCTATACGGAAGCCGAGTGGTACCCGCCTGGGCTTCTGCCGGGGATGAGGTTCCTTGTGCATGCCATGGGCAGCGCAGGGATTGGCCATTCCGACCAAGGCCCCAGCTGGAGAGGGCTTGAATGTTGCTCTCTCCTCAGGCACTGGCATGTCAGCCATAGGAAAGGTACCCAGAGCTGGCCTGCGTGTTGAATTGTATAAACAAACACTATACAAATTACCTCAAAAAACATGCACCGTGTGTGTGCTCCAGTAGTTAAAACCAACCTTGTGCTTCAGATGTCCATCAAAAGTGCCCACTGATAAACAAGCCTAGAAAATCGATTGTGGAGTTGCTTTTTACGAGGTGGAGCCAAAAAGCTAATTCACTCAGCCCCTCCTACTCTGTGCCTAGCTCTACACAAGAACCAGAGTTAGAAACAAGCCAGGTCGCGCCTGAGAGGTGCTCATCTGGCTGAAGACATGGGAGGATGGTAAGGAATACAGTAATTTCCTGTGATGCCCATATTCTCAAATCCGCACCGGAGTTTCCTGATTCTAAGTCTATGTTCTTTCCTCCACATCTGGAAAAGACCTTGAAGCTCCTTCATTGATTCTAATACCTGAATTTAGAGAGGAGAAAACCGGATCCCAGCTTAGCGAAGGACCTTGCCAAAAATCACACAGTATGTCAGTGGCAAAGCTCACACTGCCTCACCTGCTGAGTAGAAAAGCTTGGACAGCTAGGGCAAGGCCACCGTGGACCCAATGAGTGAAAGAAGGGAAAATCTGTATCCAGTCGTCCCGGGTAGACGAGTTTAGTCGCTCGAGTTTGGGGGCGAAGTGAGACATTCCACAGCCCCAGATCTTTTATACCTGAGAAATGTGGTGCCCAGTGGTCATATTTAAATTATTTTCAATGCTAACTTTTCTTGTATTAGAAAAGTAATATATATTTGTTGCAAGAAATACAGATGAGCAAAAGGAAGAATATAAAAATCACCCATACACTCACTGTTAAAATATTAACCACTTTTGCCATATTGGTATATGTCCTTCAGTCTTTTTTCCTTATGTATTGTCTTGGTTTCCTAGTGCTGCTATAAGAAAAATACCACAAGTGGGTTGCTTTAAAGAACAGAAATTTATTTTCTCACAGTTTAGGAAACTGGAAGTCTGAATTCAGGGCGCCGGCTAGAGGGGAATGCTCTCACTCTGGGCTCTGGGGGGAGAGCCTTGTCTCGGTTTCTTTAGCCCAGGCATTCCTCCATTCCTTCTCAATCTTCACTTCACCCTGGCGTCCATCTTTCCCCAATTGTGTTTGCTTGTCCTTGTGTCTGTGTTGTTCCTTATAGCTCAGAGCTGGTTATGTTTAGGACACACCCTACACTGATATGGCCCATAAACAAAGAAAACCCTATTCCCAAATAGGATTACATCCACAGGTATAAAGGTTAGGATTCCAACACATGCTTTAGGGGGACACAATAGAATCCATAACATGTATAAAAATACGTTTTTTTTTGAAAAGTGGGATTGTACCATAATACTATTTTGCAATCTGTTTTTAAAATAGATGATATATCATGAATTTTCCCATGTCAATAAACATTTTTTACCATATTTTAATGGCTATGGGGTTGCCATGAGTCAGAATTGACTCAAGTGCAACCAATAACAACAATGTATTCTGTCGTAAATGTACCGTAATTTAACTAGTCACATTTTTTGACATTTAATTTGTTTCCACTTTTTGCTACTAAAAATGATGTTGTGATGAATATTCTGTAGCTAAATCTTTGTACAGTTTTAAGTGCTACTTTAGGAAGTGAAATTGCTGGGTCTAAGAGTATAGAGATTTTTTCACCTATATTCACGAGGGATACTGGTCTATAATTTTCCTGTAATATCTTTATCAAGTTTTGGTATCAGGGTTATGTTGGCCTCATAAAATGAATTTGGAAGGGTTCTGTCCTTCTTTATGTTCTGAAACAGTTTGTGTAGGGTTGCTATTTTTTCTTCCTTAAGTAAATGATTGGTAAAATTCACCAATAAAGCCACCTGGCCCTGGAGTTTTCTTTGGGAAAGATTTTAATAACAAACTTAATTTATTTAATGGGTGTGAGGCTGTTTAGATTTTCTTTTTTTTCTCATGTCAATCGAGAATTGGTGTTTTTCAAGGAATTTGTCCATTTTATTTGTTCTCTATTAGAATAACATTACTCATAATATCCTCTTGTTTTTTTTCCTTTTCCTATCAGTAACATCTGTAATGATGTCCTTTTTTGTATTCCTGATGGTGTGTAATTTATGTTTTCTCTATATTTTTTCTTGATAAATCTTGCTAGGGATTTATCAGTTTTAATAATTTTTTCAAAGAGCCAAACTTTAACTTATTATTTTCTCTATTTGTCCATTTTCTATTGAATTGATTATTGCTCTTATTTTTATTATTTTCTTACACTTACTTTGGGTTTAATTTGTTCTTTTTAAATATTTTATTGTATTTTTGGTGAAAGTATACACAGCAAAACATGCTTCCACTCAACAATTTCTACACATATTGTTCAGTGATATTGGCTACATTCTTCTTCAGTTGTGTCAACATTCTCATTATTTGCATTCTAGTTGTTCCATTCCCGTTAACTTAGTCTCACTGCTTCCCAACCTTCTCAGAGTAACTGTTGACCTTT
The DNA here is from genome assembly GCF_024166365.1 of Elephas maximus indicus. Classification (NCBI taxonomy): domain Eukaryota; kingdom Metazoa; phylum Chordata; class Mammalia; order Proboscidea; family Elephantidae; genus Elephas; species Elephas maximus. The sequence continues at coordinate 152,723,228 of NC_064820.1, read as the reverse complement.
TGGTCTCATATAGATAATTTTTAAAAGAGCACAGTATGCAAGGGAGACTTTGTTTACTTTTTGAGCTAACCCGCTATTTCGTTAAAAGGTGACTCCAGGGAATAGTTTTGGTTCAAGGTCTAAGAGTATCTTAGGGCAGTAGCCTCAAGGATTCCTCCAGTCTCAATGAGTCCAGTAAGTCTAGATTTTTTGAGAATTTTGAAGTTCTGTTCCACAGTTTCCTCCCTTTCTATCAGGATCCATCTATTGTGATCAGAACATTTGGTAGTGGTAGCCAGGTCCCATCTAGTTCTTCTGGTCTCAAAGTAGAAAAGGCCATGGTTCAGGGAAGACAAATTAGTCCTGTAGGACTGGCTCCTTCTCTGATTCTTGTGTTTCCTTCTTTTTCTTTTGCTCCACATGAATAGAGAGCAATAATTGTATGTTAGATGGCTGCTCATAAGCTTTTAAGACCCCAGACACTACTCACCAAACTAGGATGTAGAACATAAACTTTATGAACTATATTATGGTAATTGACCAAATTGTCTTGCAAGACTATGACCCTAAGTCTTCAAACCAAGAAAACTAATCCTGTGAGGTAATTGGTTACGTCTATGAAGTATCTACATTTGTAGCCTTTATTTGTCTATATATATATTTGGTTGTTGTTGTTGCAAAATTATGTATAACATTTACCAATATATCCTTTTTCTTGTGTATAATAGTATCAGTTACATTAGTCAATCTGTATACTTCACCCGCATTCAGTACTGTCTTTCCCATCACAATAAAGAAAAACTGACTGCTATCTAGAGAGTGATTCCCCCTCTTCAGCATCCCCTACCCTTTGTAACTACCAATGAACATTGTACCAATGAACATTGGTCTCTGTATATGTACCTATACTTGTCATTTCATAAAAGTAAGATCATACAATATTTGTCCTTTTGTGATTGACTTAGTTGGCTGAGCATAATGTCCTCCAGGCTCATCCACATTGCAAGATGTTTTAGGAACTAATTTGTTCTTTTTCTAGCTTCTTAAAATAGGAACTTGGATCACTGATTTTACATTTTTCCTTTTTTTCTAACATAAGCACTTAAAGTTACAAATTTCCCTCTAAATGCTACTTTTGCTGCATCTCATAAATTCTGATATGTTGTGTTTTCATTTTCATGCAGTTAAAAGTATTTTCTAATTTATTCTTTGAACAAGGGTTACTACAAATACTTCAGAATTTATTAATCATTTCGTTGTTGTTAGGTGCTGTTGAATCAGTTCTGACTCATAGTGACCCCATGTACAATAAAATGAAACACTGCTCAGTCCTGCTCCATCCTCACAATCATTGCTATGTTTGAGCCCATTGTTGCAGCCACTCTGTCAATTAGGGAAATGAACATGAAAATCACAATGAAATACCATTTCACATCCACTAGAATGGCTAAAACAAAAACTACTGACAACAATAAGTGGTAGCAAGAATGTATAGCAATGAAAACTCTTATACATTGCAGGTAGAAGTGTAAAACTGTAGAACCACTTTGGTTTGATAATTTCTCATAAAGTTTATGTATATTTACAATACTCTTTAAAAAATGAAAACATATGTTCACAAAAAGACTTACAAATGTTGATAACAGCCTTATTCAAATACAACCAAAACCTGTAAACAACCCAAATTTCTATCAATATAAAACAACAAATTGTGATATATTCGTACAATGAATACTACTTAAAAAACAAAAACAGGACAAACTATTGATACACTCAACAGCATGAATGAATCTCAAAATGATTATGTTAAGCAAAAGAAGAAAGACACAAAAGAACTATATGATTCCATTTATGTGAAGTTCAAAAACAAACAAAACTAATTTATGGTGTTTCAAGTCAGCAAGTGATTGCCCTTTTCAGGGAGATGATTTGTCAAGAAAGTGAGGGAATTTTCTGGGGTTATAGAAATATTCTATATATTATTTCGAGTGGAGATTACATAAAAAATAAAAAAGGTGTATACAATTGTCAACACCCATGTAACTGAACATTGAAGTCGTGTGCATTTTATTGTATGTAAATTGTATTCATCTCTATATTTAAAAAACGAAACCAAACCCATTCCCATCGAGTGGATTCGGACTCATAGCGAACCTATAGGACAGAGTACAACTGCCCCATAAGGTTTCCAAAGAGCAGCTGGTGAATTTGAACTGCTGACCTTTTGGTTTGCAGCCGAACTCTTAACCACTACACCAGCAGGTCTCTTATATCTCTCAATATGTTTATATAATGCCACATTATTGTAAAATTTTAAAGAGTTTGCAGAATTTTCAGATCTTATTTAATAGCTTTCTCCTGGAGTTGATTGTTCTTCCTCCTCACCCTACATGGATCTTGGAGCCCGCAGCTTAACCTTCCATTATCCTAGTGAAATTGTGAGTACACTACATATTCTTGGAGTTTGATCTCTCTTGGTTGCATATCCAATGCTATAGTATTTAAAGGCCTTCCCTTGGCAAAGGTGTTCCCAGAGCTGACAGGATTAAATGATAAGGAGGAAACTTTCAGTAATATGAATAGATGGATGACTGCATGGATTGAGTAAAGAGTACAGCCCAAGCAATTTGGGAACTCCCTATTTCTGGACCTCAGGGACCCTCCAGGAGACTTCATTGTGTCTTGCGAGAACGGCTGAGTAAGGACTATTGGGTAACCAGGAATTGATTTTCTAGCTACACCAGTATGATCTCTTTTCATGATATTTTTTAAGGTGCTATTTTAAAACATAAGAATGTCCCCAAAGAATCCCCTGTAGCCAAACTCTTTAAGATGGTACCACCATTAGAGACTGACCAGTCTTCTATTTCCTTGGGAAGTTGGGCTTTGTGAGTTTGAAGTAGCTCATTTTTTCATGGACAAAAATCAGGAAAGTAGTCTTTCAAAGGAATTGTACTCAATTTTGCATTCTGTTTTGTACAATTACTCTTTCTTGTTATGTAGCTTGATTTAGGGTACGGAGTCCTGGTGGGCGCAGTGGTTAAGAGCTCAGCTGGTAACCAAAAGGATGGTAGTCTGAATCCACCAGCTGCTCCTTGGAAACCCTATAGGGCAGCTCTACTCCGACCTGTAGGGTTGCTATGAGTCAGAATTGACTCAACAGCAACAGGGTTTTTTTTTAATGCCTAATGCGGAGCCCCGCCCCCCATGTGTCTGTCAATTTGTCATACTGTAGGGGCTTACGTGTTACTGTGATGCTGGAAGCTATGCCACAGGTATTCAGATCCCAGCAGGGTCACCCATGGCGGAGAGGTTTCAGCTAAGCTTCCAGACTAAGACAGACAAGGAAGACGGACCCAGCCGTCTACTTCTGAAAAGAATTAGCCAGTGAAAACCTTATGAATAGCAGTGGAACATTGTCTGATATAGTGCCAGAAGCTAAGCCCCCCAAGTTGGAAGGCACTCAAAAGACGACTGGGGAAGGGCTGCCTCCTCAACGTAGAGTCGACCTTAATGACGTGGATGGAGTCACACTTTCAGGACCTTCATTTGCCGATGTGGCATAACTCATAATGAGAAGAAACAGCTGCAAACATCCACTAATAGCCGGAACCTGGAATGTACGAGGTATAAATCTAGGAAAATTGGAAATCTTCAATAATGAAATGAAACGTGTAAATATCAATATCCTGGACTGATATTGGCCATTTTGAATCAGACTACTCTGCTGGGAATGACAACTTGAAGAGGAATGGCGTTGCGTTCATCGTCAAAAAGAACATGTCGAGATCTATCCTGAGGTACAACCCTGTCAGTAATAAGTTATATGGATATTATGCCTACAAGGAAGACCAGTTAATACGACTATTATTCAAATTTACACACCAACCGCTAAGGCCAAAGACAAAGAAATTGAAGATTTTTACAGCTTCTGCAGTCTGAAATTGATCGAACATGCAATTAGGATGCATTGATAATTACTGGTGATTGGGATGCAAAAGTTGGAAACAAAGAAAGGATCGGTAGTTGGAAAATATGGCCTTGATAATAGGAACGATGCCAGAGATCGCATGATAGGATTTTGCAAGATCAACGACTTCTTCGTTGCAAATACCTTTTTTCACCGACATAAATGGCTACTGTACCCATGGACCTTGCCAGATGGAATACATAGGAATCGAATCCACTAGATCTGTGGGAAGAGATGATGGAAAACCTCAATATCATCAGTCAGAACAAGGACAGGGGCCAACTGTGGGACAGGCTATCAATTGCTCCTATGCAAGTTCAAGTTGAAACTGAGGAAAATTAAAACAAGTCCACGAGAACAAAGGTACGACCTTGAGAATATCCTACCTACATTTAGAGAGCATCTGAGGAATAGATTTGACACGTTAAACACTAATGACCAAAGACCAGATGAATTGTGGAATGACATTAAGGACATCATACGTGAAGAGAGCAAGAGGTCATTAAAAAGACAGGAGAGAAAGAAAAGACCAAGATGGATGTCAGAAGAGGCTCTGAAACTTGCTCTTGAATATTGACCAGCTAAAGCAAAAGGAAGTAATGATGAAGTAAAAGAACTGAACAGAAGACTTCAAAGGGCAGCTTGAGAAGACAAAGTAAAGTATTATAACAACATGTGCAAAAGGGCTGGAGATAGAAAACCAAATGGGAAGAACATGCTTGGCATTTCTCAAGCTGAAAGAACTGAAGAAAAATTTCAAGTCTCAAGTTGCAATAGTGAAGGATTCTATAGGGAAAATATTAAACGAAGCAGGAAGCATCAAAAGAAGATGGAAGGATTACACAATGTCATCATACCAAAAATAATTGGTCGACGTTCGCCATTTGAAGAAGTAGCACATGATCAGGAACCAATGGTATTGAAGGAGGACATTCAAGCTACACCGAAAGCATTGGTGAAAGACATGGCTCCAGGGATTGATGGAATATCAGTTGAGGTGTTTCAACAAACGGATGCAGTGCTGGAAATGCTCACTTATCTATGCCAAGAAATATGGAAGACAGCTACCTGGCTAACAAACTGGAAGAGATCCATATTTATGCATATTCCCAAGAAAGGTGATCCAAATGAATGCAGAAATTGTAGAACAATATCATTAATATCACACGCAAGTGAAATTTTGCTGAAGATCATTCAAAAATGGCTGCAGCAGTATATCGACAGCGAACAGCCAGAAATTCAGGATGGATTCAGAAGAGGACGTGGAACCAGGGATATCATTGCTGATGTCAGATGGATCCTGGCTGAAAGCAGAGAATACCAGAAAGATGTTTACTTGTGTTTTATTGACTATGCAAAGGCATTTGACTGTGTGGATCATAACAAATTATGGATAACACTGTGAAGACTGGGAATTCCAGAACACTTAATTGTGCTCATAAGGAACCTTTACATGGATCAAGAGGCAGTTGTTTGGACAGAACAAGGGAATACTGCGTGATCTAAATTCAGGAAAGATATGCATCAGGGTTGCATCCTTTCACCATAGTTATTCAATCTGTATGCTGAGCAAATAATCTGAGAAGCTGGACTATATGAAGAAGAATGGGACATCAGGATTGGAGGAAGACTCAGTAACAACCTGCATTATGCAGATGACACAACTTTGCTTGCTGAAAGTGAAGAGGACTTGAAGCACTTACTGATGGAGATCAAAGATCACAGCCTTCAATATGGATTACACTTCAACATAAACAAAACAAAAATCCTCACAACTGGACCAATAAGTAACTGCATCATAAATGGAGAGAAGATTGAAGTTGTCAAGGATTTCATTTTACTTGAATCCACAATCAACACCCATGGAAGCAGCAGTCAAGAAATCAAGGGACGCATCCCATTGGGCAAATTTGCTGCAGAACCTCTTTAAAGTGTTGAAAAGCAAAGATGTCCCCTTGAAGACTAAGGTGCGCCTGGCCCAAGCCATGGTATTTTCAATCGCCTCATACGCATGTGAAAGCTGGACAATGAATTGGCAAGACTAACGAAGAATTGACACTTTTGAATTGTGGTGTTGGAGAAGAATATCGAACATACCATGGACTGCCCCAAAAATGAACAAATCTGTCTTGGAAGAAGTGTAACCAGAATGCCCCTTAGAAGCAAGGATGGCGAGACAGCATCTTACATACTTTGAACATGTTGTCAGGTAGAATCAGTTCCTGGAGAAGGACAGTATGCTTGGTAAAGTATAGGGTCAGCGGAAAAGAGGAAGACCCTCAACGAGATGGACTGACACGGTGGCTGCAACAATGGGCTCAAGCATAACAATGATTATGAGCATGGTGAAGGACTATGCAGTGTTTCATTCTGTGGTACATAGGGTCGATATTAGTCAAAACTGACTCGACGGCACCCAACAAAAACAGCAACATCAATGAGAAGCCCTGGTGGCAGAGTAGTTAAAGAGCTTAGCTGCTAACCAGAACGTCAGCAGTTTGAACCCACCAACTGCTCCTTGGAAAGCCTATGGGAAAGTTCTACTTTGTCCTATAGGCCCACTATGAGTCAAAATGGATGCGACAGTAAAGGGTATATGCCTAATGGCATTTATTCTATTGTTGTGGTCTGACTACATATCCATGCCCCACTTCATAGGAATTGCTAAGTAAAGAAATAACACTAGCAAAAAAAAATTTTTTTTTTTTTTTTGCCACCTGACTCCTATAACAGTTTCTTATGTTTTTTTGAGGTCTGGCTTTAGCCTAAAGGTCACTTTTTTTAGGAAGCTTTCCCTCACCAAACAGCCCAGACTAGATTTGTTGCCTGCAAGGTGTGGGACCACTTTGCAGAAAGCCATTTGGCTTTTAGTCTTGGCTCCTGAAAGCTGGACCAACACCTGAGGCTAATGAGTGGGGGATGATCAGACCAAAAGGGATCCCCTGGGGGCCCAATGCTGACTCAGCCTCAAGAGGCATGATGTAATCTATCATGGCCACATGATGAAGTCAATAAAGCCTTTAGAAGATGAAGGCTTAGGGAGCTTCCTAGTTGGTGACAATGCACAGGAGAGGGTAGCATGTTCCTCTTTGGGACATGGAAGCTTTGCCAAGTCCTCTGAACTTGGCCCTATGAGCATTTGTATCCTTTTTGATTGTAGTATATCTGTATTAAGTATAGTATGCTCTCTGTGAATTCTGTAAGTTGTTCCAGTGAATTATAGCACCCAGAGGAGTAGTTGGGGCCAGCTGGTCTGAAGTGGAGGGAATCATGTGGGCTCCTGAGCTTATGGGCAGTACCCGCTGATCTAAATGGCTGAGGGGCCTGCGTGGGCAGCTGGGGCCTTAGCTGAACAGGAGATGGAAGCTGAGATTCTCATATGATGAAACTGGTGTTTGGAATGGGATTTGTTATCTATCACACAATTTGGTGTCATAAGTGGGTGATCTTAGTCTCCCTGGACTGGTTTTGCACAGTTGGCAAAAAGGATGGCTTCGGTGCAATGACTCATGAAAACGTGGGATTGTGGAAGCAGGTATGGCATTTCCCGTGAGCTCTGTGATTGATTTCAGCAAATTACAGCACCCAAAGGAGTAGCTGAGGCCAGCTGATCTGAAGTGGTGAGAGTCACGTGAATTTCTGAACTTGTGGCCAGTACCTGCTGAGGGGGCTATGTGGGCAGCTGGGGTCTGAACTGAACAGGGAAGAGAAGCTGAGATTCCCACAGGATGCAGTTGCTGTGTGGAGTGGGATTTGTTACCCACCACACAATTTGGCATCAAAAGTGGGTAATTTTAGTTTCCTTGGACTGACTGATGCAGTGTCCCTAGGTTAGGGTTATACCATCAGAGACTGATCCCATTTTATTGTAATCGTTGGGTAACTATCTCATTGAATGGAGTACCAGTTTCTGGTAGTTGTTGTCTATTGTTGTCTCTATTATTCATCTTTTAATCCCCTGCGCCTGACATATCAAAGACAATGAATACCTCTTGAATGAATTCATGGATTACTGGCTGAATAATGAGCTGCTCAGGAAAACCCCTTTCATATTCATAGGTTGTTCCATAAGACAGTAGCTCCCTTAAAACACAATACACACACACACACACACACGCCATAGTATTTCAAGACTTTGTGTCACAGAATGCCTACAGTATAAACCCAACATAGAGGAGTTCAAACTCCAGTACAAAGGAGAGATACTGTCACTACCCTGTCCTTGGAGAAGAAATCATTGTGCAAATGTGCAATTTCCTCTAGTGAAACAGTCCAAGAAGAGAAGGAGATGGTTGTGCACACTCGTGCCTCTTCTCTTACTGAGCTCAGTGGTGCTGAGAGGCGGTGTGGTACAGTGATATAGTGGTTTAGAACCAGGATTTTGAAATCAGTGGATTCAAGCCCAACTCTGCTATTTACTCTTACTATGAAGTTTGGGCAAGTTGTTTGACCTTTTGAACCTCAATTTTTCTCATCAGTAAAATGGGGATAATATTAGTTTCTTCAAAGGATTGTGAGGTTAAATAAAATGTATGTACAAAGGAAGTGTTCAACAAATATTAGCCATGATGATGATTTTTCTAAGAATGCTTGTAAAAGACTGGTCCAGGCCAATCTTTTGCCCTTGAGAGAAGTCTCTATGAAACTGGGCTTCGTGTCCCCTTTCAGGTTCCCAGAGCCCTCAGCCACTCCTGTTTCCTATGGCTCATGTGGCAGGGGGCTAAGGGTGCACCACCAGAGGGTAGATTGATTCCTGTAGGTTCAGCCCACACTCCATGTGGCAGCAGTCTTGGGGGCTTTCATCCTGGAAAACAGCCAGGCCACATAATCTAAATATAGCTCCCTCGCTTCCCCCAATCTTTCTCTGTATCCTGAAGATGAGGTGGGAAGACAGGGAACACTTGAATGGGAGGCTGTGCAAATATAAGTTGTCCACCAAATCTATTAGCCATTATTATTTGGTATTAGTCAAAGGGAAAGATTAAACAATTTTTAAAATGCAACTCCATTAGTCATTAAGCGTGCTGCTTAAATAAAGAATTTACCTATCTGTAAAAATGGCTTACATAGCAAAGAATGTAGACAAGTCATGTATCTATCATGTGTAGAGGGGGTATGTAAAGATAAGAACAGAAAAAGACTGGGAGTTCCAGAGGAGCTTGGTATCCTTGGAGAAGAGAGGGGGCAGGAGATTTCCCCTGGAGGGACAGGAGGAGGGACTTAGGACAGTGAGGCAGATGGGTATCAAGGCAGTATAAATAGCCGAGTAAACTCCCTATTTCTGAGGATTTGATGGTTCTCACAGTCTGTAGCTTAAAAGGGCCCAGTCTCTTCACTTTTGGGAACTCCAGCCAATTAAAAATCCAGTGACTTCAGCACTAAATGAGATGTATGGTATAACCCTGTTTGTATTTTCAGTCTATGTTGCGTAGAGATGATATACATATATAGAGATGATGCATGTATTGGTGTAAAGGAGCCTTGTGGCACAGTGGGTAAGTGCCCGACTGTTAAGTGAAAGTTGGTGGTTTGACCTGGCAATCTGCTCCTATAAAGATTACAGCCTAGAAAACCCTATGAGTCAGTTCTACTCTGTCACATGGGGTCTCTATGAGTTGAAATTGACTTGACTGCACCTAACAACAACAACATATGCATAGAAAAACACCTGTTTTTCATGGCTAGCTGAGTGGGTTTATGAAGGTCTTTTGCTTTTTAAGGCATTCATTTAGCATGTGATACTCCTATCCCTGTTGCCATTGAGTTGATTCCCACTCACAACAACCCTGTAAGACAGAGTAGAACTGCCCCATAGGGTTTCCATTGCTGTAATCTTTATGGCCACCATGTGTCTGTCAGTTTATCATACTGTGGTGGCTTCTGTGTTGCTGTGATGCTGGAAGTTATGCCACTGATATTTCAAATACCAGCAGGGTCTCCCAGGGTAGACAGGTTTCAGCAGAGCTTCCAGACTAAGACAGACTAGGAAGAAGGACCTAGCAGTCTACTTCTGAAAAAACTGGCCAGTGAAAACCTTATGGATAGCACCAGATCATTGTCTGATACAGTGCTGGAAGATGAGACCCTCAGGTTGGAAGGCACTCAAAATATGACTGGGGAAGAACCGCCTGCTCTAAATAGAGTTGACCTTAATAATGTGGATGGAATAAAGCTTTTAGGACCTTCTTTTGCTGATGTGGCATGACTTAACATTAGAAAAAACATCAGCAAACATTCATTAATAATCAGAACATGGAATATACAAAGTGAATCTAGGAAAATTGGAAGTCGTCAAAATGAAATGGAATACATAAAGATCAATATCCTAGGCATTAGGGAGCTGAAATGGACTGGTATTGACCATTTTTCAATCAGACAATCATATGGCCTACTATGCTGGGAATGACAAATTGAAGAGAAATGGTGTCACATTCATTGTCAAAAAGAGCATTTCAAGATCTATCTTGAAGTACGAAGCTGTCAGTGATAGGATAATATCCCTATGCCTACAAGGAAGATCAGTCACTACAACTATTATTCAAATTTACACATCAATCACTAATCCCAAAGAAGAGGAAATTAAAAACTTTTACCAGCTTCTGCAGTCTGAAATTGACCAAACATGCAATCAAAATGCATTGATAATTACTGGTGATTGAAATACAAAAGTTGGAAACAAAGAAGAGTTGGTAGTTGGAAAACATGGCCTTGGTGATAGAAACGACACTGGAGATAGCATGGTAGAATTTTGCAAGACCAACAACTTATTCACTGCAAATACCTTTTTTCAACAACATAAATGGCAGCTATTCATGTGGATTTCACCAGATGGAAAACACAGGAATCAAATCCAATACATCTGTGGAAAGAGACAATGGAAAAGTCAATATCATCAGTTAGAACAAGGCCAGGGGCCGACTGCAAAACACATGGAAGTTGAATTTGAAGCTGAAGAAAATTAAAACAAGTCCATGTGAGCTAAAGTACATCCTTGAATATATCCCACCTGAATTTAGAGACTATCTCAAGAATAGATTTGACGCGTTGAAAACTAATGACCAAACACTAGACAAGTTGTGGAATGACATCAAAGACATCATACATGAAGAAAGCAAAAGATCAATTAAAAAGATGGGAAAGAAAGAAAAGACCAAAGTGAATGTCAGAAGAGACTTTGAAACTTGCTCTTGAACATAGAGCGGCTAAAACAAATGGAAGAAATGACGGAATGAAAGAGCTGAACAGATGATTTCAATGGGTAACTCAAGAAGATGAAGTAAAGTATTATAATGAAATGTGCAAAGACCTGGAGATAGGAAACCAAAAGGAAGAACACACTAGACATTTCTCAAGCTGAAAGAAGTGAAGAAAAAAATCAAGCCTCGACTTACCATATTGAAGGATTCTGTGGGGAAAACCTTGAATGACACAGGAAGCATCAAAAGAAGATGAAAGGAATACACAGTCATTGTACCAAAAAGAATTGGTTGACGTTCAACCATTTCGGGAGGTAGCATTTGATCAAGAACCAACAGTATTGAAGAAGTCCAAGCTGCACTGAAAGCATTGATGAAAAACAGGGCTCCAGGAATTGACAGAATACAAATTGAGATGTTTCAACAAACAGATGCAGCCCTGGAGGTGCTCACTCATCTATGCAAGAAATTTAGAAAATAGGTACCTGGCCAACTGACTGAAAAGATCCATATTTATTCCCATTCCAAAGAACGATGATCCAACAGAATGTGGAAATTATCGAACAATATCATTAATATCACACACAAGTAAAATTTAGCTGAAGATCATTCAAAAGCAATTGTAGCAGTACATCGACAGAGAACTCCCAATAATTCAAACCAGATTCAGGAGAGGACATGGAACGAGGGATATCATTGCTGACGTCAGAAACAAATTATGGATAACATTTCGAAGAGTGGGAATTCCAGAGCACTTAATTGTGCTCATGTAGAACCTGTACATAGACCAAGAGGCAGTTGTTTGAACAGAACAAAGGGATACTGTGTGGTTTAAAGTCAGGAAAGGTATGTGTCAGGGTTGTATCCTTTCACCATACTTATTCCAACTGTATGCTGAGCAAATAATCCAAGAAGGGGACTACGTGAAGAACACTGCATCAGGATTGAAGGAAGGCTCATTAACAAACTTCGATATGCAGATGACATAACCTTCTTGCTGAAAGTGAAGAGGACTTGAAGCACTAACTGATGAAGATCAAAGATCACAGCCTTCAGTATGGGTTATGCCTCAACATAAAAACACAAAAATCCTCACAACTGGACCAATAAGCAACATCATGATAAATGGAGAAAATAATGGAAGTTGTCAAGGATTTCGTTTTACTTGGATCCACAATCAACGCCCATGGAAGCAGTGGTGAAGAAATCAAACAACATATTGCATTGGGCAAATCTGCTGCAAAGGACCTCTTTAAAGTATTGAAAAGCAAAGATGTTACTTTGGGGACTAAGGTGTGCCTGACCCAAGCCATGATATTTTCAATTGCCTCATATGCTTGAGAAAGCTGGACAATGAATAAAGAAGACCAAAGAAGAACTGATGCCTTTGAATTGTGGTATTGGTGAAGAACATTGAATACACTGGACTGCCAGAAGAATGAACAAGTCTGTCTGGGAAGAAATACAGCCAGAGTGCTCCTTGGAAACGAGGACAGTGAAACTTTGTCTCATGTACTTTAGACACATGATCAGGAGGGACTAGTCCCTAGAAAAGGACATCACGCTTGATAAAGTAGAGGGTCAGTGAAGAAGAGGAAGACCCTCGACGAAAAGGACTGACACAGTGGCTGCAACAAGGGGCTCAAGTATAACAATTGAGAGGATGGCACAGAACCAGGCATTGTTTTGTTCTGTTGTGCATAGGGTTGCTATGAGTTGGAATCTACTTGACGGCACCTAACAACAATCTTTACAGAAGCAGACTGCCACATCTCTCTCCTGCAGAGTGGCTGGTGGAATGGAACCACCAACTTTTTGGTTAGCAGCTGAGAGCTTAACCACTGTACCACCAGACCTCCTATTACTCCTATGCCAAGAAAGAAAATTAAAGTTTATATATATACATATTTTTATTGTGCTTTAAGTGGAAGTTTACAAATCAAGTCAGTCTCTCACACAAAAATTTATATACACCTTGCTATATACTCCTCTATGAGTCAGAATTGACTCGATGGCAGTGGGTTTTGGATATACACTCCTAGTTACTCTCCACCTAATGAGACAGCACACTCCTTCCCTCCACTCTCTCTTTTCGTGTCCATTCAGCCAGCTTCTGACCCCCTTGCCCTCTCATCTCCCCTCCAAACAGGAGCTGCCCACGTAGTCTCATGTGTCTACTTGACCCAAGAAACTCGTTCTTCACCAGTATCATTTTCTATCCCACAGTCCAGTTCAATCCCTGTCTGAAGAGTTGGCTTTGGGAATGTTTCCAGTCTTGGGCAAACAGAAGGTCTGGGGACCATGACCTCCGGGGTCCTTCTAGTCTCAGTCAGACCATTAAGTCTGGTCTTTTTACGAGAATTTGAACTCTGCATCCCACTGCTCTCCTGCTTCCTCAGGGGTGCTCTGTTGTGTTCCCTGTCAGGGAAGTCATTGGTTGTAGCCGGGCACCATCTAGTTCTTCTGGTTCTAGTTCTTCTGGTCTCAGGCTAAGGTAGTCTCTGGTTTATGTGGCCCTTTCTGTCTCTTGGGCTCATAATTACCTTGTGTCTTTGGTGTTCTTCATTCTCCTTTGGTCCAGGTGGGTTGAGACCAATTGATACATCTTAGATGGCTGCTTGCTAGTGTTTAAGACCCCAGACTCCGCTCTCCAAAGTAGGATGCAGAATGTTTTTCTTAATAGATTTTATTATGCCAGTTGACTTAGATGTCCCCTGAAACCATGGTCCTCAAACCCCTGCCCCTGCTACACTGGCCTTTAAAGCATTCAGTTTATCCAGGAAACTTCTTTGCTATCAGTTTAGTCGAGCTGTGCTGACCTCTCATGTATTGTGTGTTGTCTTTCCCTTCACCTAAAATAGTTCTAATTACTGAAAACCCGTCTCCCTCCCTCCCTCCCCACTCTCATAACCATCAAAGCATGTTTTCTTCTCTGTTTAAACTATTTTTTGAGTTCTTATAATAGTGGTCTCATACAATATTTGTCCTTTTGCAACTGACTAGTTTCATCCAGCATAATGCCTTCCAGATTCCTCCATGTTATGAAATGTTTCACAGATTCATCATTGTCCTTTATTGATGCCTAGTATTCCACTGTATGAATATACCATAATTTATTTATCCATTCATCCGTTGATGGGCATCTTGGTTGCTTCCATCTTTTTGCTATTGTAAACAGCACTGCAACGAACATGGGTGTGCATATATCTTTTTGTGTAAAGGCTTTTATTTCTCTAGGGTATATTCCAAGGAGTGGGATTGCCGGATCATATGGTAGTTCTATTCTAGTTTTCTAAGGAAGTGCCAAATCGATTTCCAAAGTGGTTGTACCATTTTACATTCTCACCAGCAGTGTATAAGTGTTCCAGTCTCTCCCCAACCTCTCCAACATTTATTATTTTGTGTTTTTTGGTTTAATGCCAGCCTTGTTGGAGTGAGATGGAATCTCAGTGTAGTTCTGATTTGGATTTCTCTAATGGCTAATGATCGTGAGCATTTTCTCATGTACCTGTTAGCTACCTGAATGTCTTCTTTAGTGAAGGGCCTGTTCATATCCTTTGTCCATTTTTTAATTGGGTTATTTGTCTTTTTGTAGTTGAGTTTTTGCAGTATCATGTAGATTTTAGAGATCAGGCGCTAATGGGAAATGTCATAGCTAAAAACTTTTTCCCAGTCTGTAGGTAATCTTTTTACTCTTTTGGTAAAGTCTTTGGATGAGCATAGGTGATTGATTTTTAGAAGCTCCCAGTTACCTAGTTTCTATTCTGCATTGTTAGTAATGTTTTGTGTACTGTTTATGCCATGTATTAGAGCTCCTAGCGTTGTCCCTATTTTTTCTTCCATAATCTTTATTGTTTTAGATTTTATATTTAGGTCTTCGATCCATTTTGAGTTAGTTTTTGTGCATAGTGTAAGGTGTGGGTCTTGCTTCATTTTTTTTGCAGATGGATATCCAGTTAAGTTATGCCAGCACCATTTGTTAGACTGTCTTTTCCCCATTTAACTGACTTTGGGTCTTTGTCAAATATCAGCTGCTCATATGTGGATGGATTTACGTCTCGATTCTGAATTCTGTTCCATTGGTCTATGTTGTTGTACCAGTACCAGGCTGTTTTGACTACCGTGGCAGTAAGTTCTACAACCAGGTAGAGTGAGGCCTCCCACTTTGTTCTTCTTTTTCAGTAATGCTTTACTTATCTGGGGCCTCTTTCCCATCTATACGAAGTTGGTGATTTGTTTCTCCATCTCATTAAAAAATGTCATTGGAATTTGAACTGAAATTTCATTGTATCTATAGATCACTTTTGGTAGAATAGATATTTTTATAATGTTAAGTCTTCCTATTCATGAGCAAGGTATGTTTTTCCACTTATGTAGCTCTCTTTTGGTTTATTGCAGTAGTGTCTTGTAGTTTTCTTTATATAGGTCTTTTAAGTCTCTGGTAAGATTTATTCCGAAGTATTTTATCTTCTTGGGGGCTACTGTAAATGATATTGATTTGGCGATTTCCTCTTCGATATACTTTTTATTGGTGTAGAGGAATCCAACTTATTTTTGTATTTTTAATCTTGTATCCTGACACTCTGCTGAACTCTTCTATTAGTTTCAGCAGTTTTCTTGAGGATTCTTCAGGGTTTTCCGTGTATAAGATCATGAGGGTTTCTTTTGTTGCTTTCTTTCTATTTGTGGAATTGTCGGGATAATTCTTTGATTTTGGCCCTTTCTTCTTTTTGTACATGTGCATTTATTGATAGAAATTGACCTCTGAGCACTGCTTTTGCTGTGTCCCAAAGGTTCTCATAGGAAGTGTTTCATTCTCATTGGATTCTATGAATTTCTTTATTCCATCCTTATGGACTGTAACCCAGTCATTTTTGAGCAGGGTATTGTTCAGTTTCCAAGTGTTTGATTTCTTTTCCCTGCTTTTTCTGTTATTGATTTCTACTTTTATGGCTTTATGGTCAGAGAAGATGCTTTGTAATATTTTGATGTTTTGGATTCTGCTAAGGCTTGCTTTATGACCTAATATGTGGTCTATTCTAGAGAACGTTCCATGTGTGCTGGAAAAGAAAGTATACTTACGTAGCTGAGGTTGGGTGGAGTGTTCTGTATATGTCTATAAGGTCACATTGGTTGATTGCGGCATTTAGATCTTCCGTGTCTTTATTGAGCTTCTTTCTGGATGTCCTGTCCTTCACCAAAAGTGGTGTGTTGAAGTCTCCTACTATAATTGTGAAGCTGTCTATCTCACTTTTCAATGCTGTTAGAGTTTGTTTTATGTATCTTGCAGCCCTGCCATTGGGTGCATAAGTATTTGATATGGTTATATCCTCCTGGTATATTGTGCGTCTAGTCATTGCATAGTGTCCTTCCTTATCCTTTGTGGTGGATTTAAAGTCTAATTTGTCAGAAATTAATATTGCCACACCTACTCTTTTTTGATTGTTGTTTGTTTGATGTATTTTTTTCCATCCTTTGAGTTTTAGTTTGTTTGTGTCTCTAACTCTGAGGTGTGTCTCTTGTAGGCAGCATATAGATGGATCGTGTTTTTTAATCCATTCTGTCACTCTCTGTCTCTTTATTGGTGCCTTTACTCCATTTACATTCAGCATAATTATGGATAGTTTTATGAGTTTAGTGCTGTCATTTTGACGTCTTTTTTTGTGTGTTGTTGACAGTTTCTTTTCCCACTTAATTTTTTGTGCTGAGTAGTTTATCTTTATATATTGTCTTTTCCTCTTATTCATTGTTGTTGATTTTGTTTCTGCTGAGTCTCTATATTTTTCTTGTATTTTATTTTGACGAGTAGGATTTTAGTCTCCTTTGTGGTTACCTTAATATTTACCCCTATTTTTCTAAGTTTAAACCTAACTTTTATTTCTTTATATCACCTTGTCTTCCTCTCCATATGAAAAATCTATGACTACATTTCTTAGTTCCTCTTTATTGTTATAATGTTGTCTTCTTTTATATAATGACATCGCTGTTTCTCTGTTTTGAGCATTTTTTTTTTCTCTTAATTTATTTTTGTGATTTCCCTAGCTGGGTCAACACCTGATTGTTTGTCCAGTGTTCTAGTCTTGGGTTGATATCTGATTTTATTGATTTCCTAACTGGAGAACTCCCTTTAGTATTTCTTGTAGTTTTGGTTTGGTTTTTACAAATTCCCTAAACTTCTGTTTATCTGGAAATGTTTTAAATTTTACCTTCATATTTGAGAGACAGTTTTGCTGGATATATGATTTTTGGCTGGCAATTTTTTTCCCTCAATGTTTTCTATAAGTCATCCTATTGCCTTCTTGCCTGCATAGTTTATGCCGAGTAGTCCAAGCTTATTCTTATTGACTCTCCTTTGTAGGAGACTTTTCATTTATCCCTAGCTGCTGTTAAAATTCTCTCTTCATCTTTGGTTTTGGCAAGTTTGATTATAATATGTCTTGGTGAATTTCTTTTAAAATCTACCTCATGTGGAGTTTGATGAGCATCTTGGATAGATATCTTCTCATCTTTCACTATATCAGGGAAGTTTCCTGCCAACAAATTTTCAACAATTCTCTCTGTATTTTCTGTTGTCCCTCCCTGTTCTGGTACTCCAATCACCCGTAGGTTATTTCTCTTGATAGAGTCCCACATGATTCTTAGGGTTTCTTCATTTTTTTAAATTCTTTTATCTGATTTTTCTTCAAATACATTGGTGCCAAGTGCTTTGTCTTGAATCTCACCAGTTCTGCCTTCCATTCGCTCAAGTCTGCTCCTGTTTCTATTGAGTTGTCCAATTCTGTAATTTTATTGATAATCTTCTGAATTTCTGATTACTGTCCCTCCGTGGATTCTGCAGCTTATTAAATTTTTCATTATGTTCTTGAATAACATTTTTAATTTCTTCAACTGCTTTGTCTGTGTGTTCCTTGGCTTATTCTGCATATTGCCTGATCTCCTTCCTGATCTCGTTCCTGATGTCTTGAAGAATTCTGTATATTAATCTTTTGTATTCTGCATCTGGTAATTCCAGGAATGCACCTTCATCCAGAAGATCCCTTAGTTCTTTATTTAGAGAGCTTGTTGAAGTGATCATGGTCTGCTCCTTTATGTGATTTTATATTGACTGTTTTCTCCGAGCCATCTATAAGTTATTGTATTAGTTTATTTTATGTTTGATTACTATATCCTAGCTTCTTGCTTTGTTTTGTTTTGATATACCCAGATGGGTTGCTTGAGTGAGCTAGCTTCATTATTTTCACCTTTGGAGCTCTGACGTCCTGTCACCAGATGGCTAGAGTGGTTATCAAGTATATCAGCCTAGGAGTCCATTCACTTTTCTTGTATGGATTCAGCTCAGGTGTCCAGGTAGTTGGTCATCAAGTGTGTGGTATAGGATCTGTCCTACAGTCTTAGAGGGGCCAGAGTGTTTGGTGTAGGTACCGGTACCTGGATGCAGCAGGGGCTCATGCTCTGAACAAGACAGGAGGCTGACAACCATCCCCTGAGTGTCTGTGAGGAAAGTGCTTCCCAGTTCCCTAGAGCGCACAGGTGGGTGGGTTCTGCAGACAGACCATGGCACCCAATGCTTTTGGTTGTAAGGACTGGGTGGTACCAGTTATTCTTGGACCCCTGTTGCAGATGCTGGGTGCCCTGAGTGGAGCCACCGGTCCTTAGGCACCAGATGTGGGTAGGTGAGGACCCTGTTTAATAGGCAAAGTGGTGTCAAACATCAAACATCCACCTCTCCGCCACAAAGCTGAAACAGTTGCAGTCTGCCAACAAGGGCCTATCCTCCTGAAATAGGCCCGCACAGGTCCATGCAGGAGGGAAAAGTATTCAAAGTCCATGAACTGTATATGCCTGGACAGGAGCCACTTCTGTCTCAAGCTCCCCAGGTTAGTGGAGGTGGCAGATTATCTTTTCCCCCAATTGTGAATTTATTCCTTCTCCAAGGCCTGGAGAATGGCTCAGGACACTCAGCAGAGCCTACCTCAGGCCCAGGGAAATCAACAGCCACTGAAGCCAGCTTGGGGGCTGGGGTCATGATAAAATACATGCAAATACTTAGCTTTTGCCAAGAAGGCCATTCTTCTCCGGTTCCGGAGGTGTGAGTAGGCTGTGTGGCTGGCTGTTTCTCCCTGAGGAATCTGCGGCCAAACACTACCACCAGTCCACAGTACTTGCTCCCAGGAATGGTGCCTGAGGGTTCCCGGCGATTCAGGTCCGGCAACTCCTCTCTGCTTCTCCCCCCTGCCGCTCAGTCTGTTTTCTAACTTTCCTTTGATATTCAGGGCTCCTAGCTTGTCATAAATATAATCATTTCACTTGTTTTTTCGGGTCTTTGTTGTAAGAGGAATCACCGGAAGCATCTGACTCCTCTGCCATCTTGGCCCCGCCTGAAAATAAAAGTTTTTAAATCTAACAACATGTAATAGCAAAAAACCAGACACAACCTAACTTTCCATGAATAAACTTGCTGCTGTCAAGTCGATTCCAACTCATAGCGACCTTATAGGACAGAGTAGAACTGCCCCATAGAGTTTCCAAGGAGTGCCTGATGGAGTCAAACTAACGACCTTTTGGTTAGCAGCCATAGCCCTTAACCACTACACAACAAGGGTTTCCGTGTATCAGTAGGGAGTGGTTAATTAGATCACTATACTTCAAATTATGGAATACTATGCTACCATGAAAAAAATTACTTAGATCCGTATTTCCCATTGTAAAATAATTACCATAATATTGTTGAGTTTTTTTTAAAAGCAAATTGCAGTAAAATATGTTTGATAATTCTATTTTTTATTGGTTAAAAAAGTCTCAATGATGGATACACATAAAAATTTATGGAGCTGTACACTTAAGATTTGTACAATTTATTGCAAGTTATGCCTCAATAAGAGTTATAAAAAAAAAAAAAAACTTTCATGAAATTCTCTGTGTGTGTATGTGTGTGTGAATGTGGGTGGAAAAAGGTCTGGACAGATCCACCAAGTTTTTATCAGTGGTTTCTTAGTTATCCCTATAGTTCTTTCAATTTTTGCTTGATATACCCCTACATTCTTTACATTATAAAATAATAAGCATGATTTGCTCTTGTTATTAACAATAATAACAAAGAAATAGAAAACAAAGCCTGTGTCTCCCTCAATCACTCCACTGATTTTAAGGGCATTTCTGCTGCCTTCGCTGGCAGCAGGAAAAGGAAATGAAATGAAAGCATACCAAAGGCTTCAGACAGGTTGTGTCCAGTCCAGATAATGTTATTGATGATTTCCCTCTAACTTACATTAAGGAAATGTAACTTTTGGTTGATGTCAATTTTGTTTAAATGAGAAAGCTGACAAACTTTAATGCTATGGGCCCACAACCTTGTAACATTAACACTGCTCTTGGGAAAGAATTGGGATTTCATGGTGAAACTTCACATGAACATTATCACTTTTTAGAAATATATTTTTACCAGCATCCTAGAAGCATTCTTTTGCAAAGGTTCTTGTTCTAATAAAAGTTAAAAAAAAAAAAAAGTTAGCCAATGGGAAATGGCACGGAGGACCTGAAAGGCTGGGGCTGATTTTGAGAAAGCAGCCTCTACAATATGGCCCATCCCTGACATCCTTCAGGCTCTGTCCAGTCCTTGGTGTCGCCACACGGGCAGCTGTCACCCTCCAGCAGGGTAGGCCAGTGACCCACTGGAATAGTGTCCTACCTCTATAGCCAGCCCCACGTGCCATCCAGCAGCCCAGCAGATTTAGAAGAATGGTTAGGCCAAGAGGAAGCAGAATGGCCAAAGAAATGAACATAAAATGGGGGAGAGCAAAGGGGATACTCTAACAGAGGCTCAGGGCCTACTGTGCCAAGCTTCCATTTTTCAGAATAATGTTGTGACTAATGCAGAACAGGGACACTGGTGTTTAGTGTTAGAATTCTTACCTTCTATGCAGGAGACCTAGATTCTGGCCAGTGGTTCGAAGCTACGACCTGTCTGTCAGTGAGGTTTGCGTGCTGCTATGACGCTGACAGGTTTCAGCAGAGTTTCCAGACTAAGAAAGACTAGAAGAAAGCCCTGGCGATCTAATTCCAAAAATCAGTCACAGAAAATGTTATGGAGCACAACGGTCTGATCGTAGCCACTCATGGGGGTGATGCAGGACTAAATAGGATCTCTTTCCATTGTGCATGGGGTTGCCATGAGATGGGGAAACTACATGGCAGATGACAATGACAGTGTAGGATAACCCAGAACCATCCTTAGGGTGTGGAGGAGCGGGGACCTCGCTAGCTTTACTGTTTTTTTTTTTTTCCAAAGTGAAAATTTCTTAAATATTTTTGTCTGATTAAAAATGTCACGTTTGTTGTAAACAATTCAAACTAGACAGAAACCTATAGAGTTGAAAATAAAGCCGCCTTCCCTAATTCCACCCTGCCAGCAATAACCACAATTAACAAATTCATCTGTGTCTGTTTAAAGTTTTTAGTGCAAATATTGTATATGCCTGACTTTGACAATCAATCCTTAACCTGAGCATCAGTTTTCCCAAATGTAAAATGGGTTAATAATAAATAATAAGTGATTTTTTTTTACTTAAGTGGGCTCAAACTATATATAAGATTCTGTAAATGTTCTTTTTTAAAACTTTATTTTTGAGATATTTATAGATCACAGTAAGTTTCAAAAATAGTACAGAGAGCTCCAGTGTTTTCCTCACCCAGTTTCCACCAATGGTTACATCTTACATAATTATAGTATAATATCAAACTCGGGAAACTGATGTTAGTACAATATCTATGTATAGTTCTATGTCATTGTATCACGTGTGCAGATTCCCATAACCACCACTGAAATCAAGACAAGGAACTATTCCATTATGCAACCTTTTATAGTCATACCCACCCACTTAGGCTCCAACATCCCTAATGCCTGGCAACCACTAATCTGTTTTTCATCTCTACAATTTTGTCATTTTGAGAGTGTTATATAATTGGAATTGTACAGTATGTGACCCTTTGAGGTTGACTTTTCTCAGTAAGCATAATGCCTGTGAGAGCCACCCAAGTTTTTGTGTGCACCATTGTTCAGTCTTTCTTGTTGCTGAGTAGTATTCCATTTTGCAAGGTACTTTTATTTTTAATGCCACAGGTTAATCAAGTAGTAGGTGAGGAGAAGTTTCTCTATATAGAAGTATTACAACTAATATCTTAACAAGGAATTACAGAATATCAGCGATTTGCAACCTCTAATGAATTAATGGATCTAGACTTAGGACATCCGTGGCTGCTAACATCTCAGAAAGAGACAAACAGACACTATGTGCTTTCTGGTAAAAGTACACAACACCTGTTATGAAGTAGTCTTGCAAAAAACAACAATCTGATCACACCTCTACATCCAGCTACTAATTAACAGGAAATACGAAGGACAGAGGAGTGTGTCAAAAGCACACCTTGAGAATGCAACCAGCAAAATCCAGATTGGGTGCAACAACACAGTTTCTTCAGCAAATAAGTTAAAAGGAGAGTGAGAGACAGATGGACAGAACCTATACATTAAAAGATATTTAAGAACCCACACAAAATCTTGTACATAAATATTCATAGCAGCATTGTTCATAATAGCAAAAAAGGGGAAACAACCCAAATGCTCATCAACTAATGAATGGATAAACAAAATGTGGTATATTCATACAATGGAATATTATTAAGGAATGAAAGGAAATGAAGTACTGACACATGCTACAACGTGGATGAACCTTGAAAACATTATGCTAAGTAACCCGCTCAAAAAACCGCAAACTCATTATCATCGAATCAATTACAACTAAGGGCAACCCTGTAGGACAGAGTAGAACTGCCCCGGTAGGGTTCCTAAGGCTGTAATCTTTATGCAAAAGAACTGCCACATTTGTATTCTTCAGAGCTGGCTGGTGGGTTCCAACTGCTGACCTTTTGGTTAGTAGCCAAGAGCTTAACTACTGCACCACCAGGGCTCCTTGCTAAATCACAAAGGACCACGTATTGTATGAATCCATTGATATGAAACATCCAAAAAAGGCAAAGACAGAAAGTAGACTAGTGCATGCCTAGAGATGGGAGGATGAGAAAATTAGGAGGTGATAGTTAAGGGGAGGAGAGTTTGTGTGTGTGTGTGTGTGTGTGTATTGTTTTTTCAAGGGGGGAAGAAAATGTTCTAGAGTTAATTGTGGTGATGATGCTTTGTGAATATACTAAATCCACTGTGTACACTTCAAATGAGTGAATTGTATGGGATGTAAATTATATCTCAATAAAGCTGTAATAAAAAGATACTTAAGGTCATGAAAGGAGAGAGTGGAAGGAGGGAGCGGGCTGACTCATTAAAAAAAAAAAGGAGTAAATGGGAGTATGTAGTAAGGTGTATGTAAGTTTATATGTGAGAGACTGACTTGATTTGTAAACTTTCACTTAAAAAAATTTTTTTTTTTAAAGCACAATAAAAATTATTAAAAAAAAAGATATTTAAGAAGTCTATCAATCAATCACAGTGTGGACCTTATTTATATTCTGATTCAAACAAATGGTTAAAAATGACATTTATGAGACAATTGGAAATTTGAATACTGACTATATATTTGAGGATATTAATTTTTAATTTTATATTATTGCATTTTTTAATTTAAGAATGTTAAGGGCTTGTTAATTTTTAAAGTGTGACAATATTGTGGTTATGTCTTTTTTAAAGAGTCATTTTCTTTCAGAGATATATACTGAAATATTTACAGATGAAATTATATGATGTCTGGGATTTGCTACAAAATAATACATGAAGGCGGTAAGCAGGTAGAGGTACAAATGAAACAAGATTGCCATGAGTTAGTAATTGTTGAAACTGGGTAGTAGATGCGCTGATATTTATTATACTCTATTTTTTATTCTGTCTACCTTTATATATGTTGAAAATTTTCCATAATAGTAAAAATACATGTTATTAACATTTTCCCATGTCAACATAAAGACACCTGCCTCATGCTCTCTTAAGAGCTGAACAACCTTTCATATTTATTTAACCAGTTCCCCATTAAAGGACATTTGGATTGTTTCCAAGTATTTTAAATAACACTGCAGGAAACATCCTTGTACAAATGTCTCTGCCCAATTAAAGAACTATTTCCTTCAGTTAAATTCCTAGAAGGAAAGCACTAGGTCTAACGGTATATGTGTTTTAAACTTTTTGCGAAAGGTCGTTTTCAGAAAGCTCCTTGAGATTATCTATTTCCTGACACCTGCAACCATGCATTACTCATTATCCATCTTCTTATTTAAGAAGTAGAATTGTTGTTGAGGTAGAATTTACATAACATCAAATTCACTCATTTTAAGTGTACAATTCAATAATTTTTAATATACTTACAGAGTTGTGCAACCATCACCACGAACTTATTTCATAACGTTTTCATCACCCCTTAAAGAAACCTCATGCCCCTTTACAGTCACTCTCTATTCCCACTCCCAGCCCTAGGTAACCCACTAATCCACTTCCTGTCACTATAGATTTGCCTTTTCCGGACATTTCGCAGAGATGGAATCACACAATATGTGTTTTTTGCATCTGGTTTCTTTCACTGAACATAATGTTTTTGAGGTTTATCCATGTTGTAGCATGTATCAATACTTTGTTCCTTTTTATTGTGGAATAGTATTCCATTGTATAGATATATGCCGCATTTTATTTATCCATTCACCAGTTACAGATATACAACTCAGAGGTTGTTTCTACTTTTTGGTTATTGTGAATAATATCTTCACATACAAGTCTTTATGTGGACACATATTTTCATGTCTCCTGGATAGATACGTAGAAGAGGATTTGCTGTGTCATTCAGAAATTCTATTTTTGTGAAACTCCCAAACTTCTTTCCAAAGTGGCTGCACCATTTTACACTCCCACAAGCAATATATGAGGATCCTAATTTCTCTACATTCTCATCAACACTTGTAATTATCTGCCTTTTTGATTCTAGCCATGCTAATGGTTGTAAAGCAGTATCTCATTGTGGCTTTGATTTGCAGTACTTCATGACTAATGATGTTAAGCATCTTTTCAAGTGCTTATTGGCCAGTTGTATATCTTCTTTGGAGGAATGTCTCTTCAAATCCTTCACCCACCTTTTAATTGCATTGTATGTCTTTAGTCCTTTTTTTCTTTGCCAGTTTGTGAGGTGAAAAATTGTTTTAGTTTCCATTTATTTAATTACCAGTAAGTGTACATATTCATTGGTCAGTTGTATTTTTTCTTGTATTGATTGCCAGATATTTGTAAGCACTCTTTTTTTTTTTTTGTGCTTTAGATGAAAGTTTACAACTCAAATTAGTTTCTCATACAAAAATTATATACATATTGTTATGTGACCCTAGCTGCAATCCCCATAATGTGACAGCACACTCCCCCTTTCCACCCTGTGTTTCCCATGTCCATTCAACCAGCTCCTGTCCCCCTGCCTTCTCATCCCACCCCCCCGCCCCCAGAA
Organism: Elephas maximus indicus; assembly: GCF_024166365.1. Lineage (NCBI taxonomy): Eukaryota > Metazoa > Chordata > Mammalia > Proboscidea > Elephantidae > Elephas > Elephas maximus. Next base: position 152,697,600 of record NC_064820.1, on the reverse strand, counting down.
AGGAGCTGTCCATTTAGCCTCCTGTAAGCATTCTTCTTATATGAAAATTATTAGTGCTTTTTTATATATATGTTAAAACTATTTTACCAAGCTTTCCATTTTGACCACAGTAACTATATGTGTCATCTTTTTTTTTTTAATTGTCTTTTTGGTGAAAGTTTACACAGCAAATTAAGCTCCTATTGGACAATTTCTATACAAGTTATTCAGTGACATTAGTCACATTTTTCACAATGCGTGAACATTCTCTTGCTGGTTTTCTCCACTACCCCAAAATAGAGCATTCCTATGAAACCTTTCCTAAGGTGAAATGGCATAAAGTGAAGAAGCAATTACCATTAAATTATATGGGGAAAATTTTTGATCATTCCTAGACCCAAAAATAACCTACCAAATCTAGCTAAATAACACATAAAACCTAAAATAACCCTAACATATAGTAAAAGCAGGAATGATCTGATAAATACACCCACCCACTACCTTCCAGTCAATTCCGACTCATAGTAACCCTATAGGACAGAGTAGAACTGCCCCATAGAGTTCCCAAGGAGGGCTCGGTGGACTTGAATTGCCGACCTTTTGGTTAGCAGCCGTAGCACTGAACCACTACACCAGGGTTTCCGAGAAATACACACCCCATATAAGATATAAATAATGTAAGTACAGTGTACTTTTACATAGCAGAGTCAGGAAGACAGCGAGCGCACTGAAAGGCTGAGAAGTGATGGTGGTGATGATGGTAGCCTTGGTAGCCGAGTTATAGCGGCTTGATGTTGAGATGCTGAGTGTAATTTCCAGGGAAGGAACTTGGCAACACCACTGTTGCTGCTCCGGGTGCAAGATGCCTCTTTAACGGCTCCCTGCAAAACAAACGCTGAACACTATTTCCGCTTTTCGCCTTTTTTCATAAAAGTGAAAATCCTTTTCAGATTTCTCTCAGTTAGTGAAAACAGGTACTAGTGTAGGTCTTTTGTAAAAGCTAGGTCACATAAGTGAACTTTTGAAAAGCAGGGAATACCTGTAATAGCATTGTGGTTGTTCTCTTTCCAGTACCCTAGTTTCCCTGCCCTCCCCCGGCCAGTCTTCTCATCTTTGTTTTAGAGTTTATTGTGGATATGTGTCATCTTCATACAGATACCCAAATAGTCCAGACTACTAAGGCCATAGACAGAGTACTTGACGCTAACCAAGAATACATAGTACTCTGTCCTAATGCTCAGCTAATCTCCCCATGATCTTTACCAGAGGATCACCCATCCTCCTGCCGTGCTGAAGCTAGCAGCCCAATGTAGTAAATGCTCCTTGATTATGGTATCTTAAACCTGCTTCTGAGTAATCTCCTGCAGAAAGACACAAATAATCAAGAACTGGCTTTTGCTCCCAACTTACACCCTCCCTTTCTTCTAATAAGACCCATAATTTCATTTATTGAGCACTTACCAAGTGTGCCAGACACTGTACTCCAGCACATTATGTAGATCATTATTTTCAAAACAAACCTATAAGATAGGTACTATTATGTTTCTGCAGTCTAAAATTGATCAAACATGCAGTCAAGATGCATTGATAATTACTGGTGATTGCAGTGTGAAAGTTGGAAACAAAGAAGAAGGATCAGTAGTCAAAAAATATGGCCTTGGTGTTAGAAAGGATGCCAGAGATAGCATGACCAACAACTTATTCATTGAAAATAACTTTTTCAACAACATAAACAGTGCCTATACACGTGGACCTCACCAGATGGAAAACACAGGAATCAAATTGACTACATCTGTGGAAAGAGATGATGGAGAAGCTCAATATCAGTCAGAACAAGGCCAGGAGCCAACTGAGAAACAAACCATTAATTGCTTATATGTAAGTTCATGTTGAAGCTGAAGAAAATTAGAGCCAGTCCATGAAAGCCAAAATACAACCTTGAGTATATGCAACCTGAATTTAGAGACCATCTCAAGGATAGATTTGACACATTGAACACTAATGACCAAACACAAGACGAAATGTGGAACGACATCAAGGACATCAAACATGAAGAAAGCAATAGGTAATTAAAAAGATGGGAAAGAAAGAAAAGACCAAAATGGATGTCAAAAGAAACTCCAAAACTTCCTTTTGAGCGTAGAGTACTAAAGTGAACAGAAGAAACAATGAAGTAAAAGAACTGAACAGAAGATTTCAATGGGAGGCTCGAGAAGACAAAGTAAAAGTACTATAATGAAATGTGCAAAGACTTGGAGTTAGAAAACCAAAAGGGAAGAAATCACTCAGCATTTCTCAAGCTGAAAGAACTGAAGAAAAAATCCAAGCCTCGAGTTGCAATATTGAAAAATTCTGCGAGGAAAATATTGAGTGACACAGAAAGCATCACAAGAAGATGGAAAGAATACAGAGTCCGTGTACCAAAAAGGATTGGTCAACATTCAACCATTTCAGGAGATAGCATATGGTCAAGAACCAAAGGTACTGAAGAAGAAGTCTAAGCTGTACTGAAGGCATTGGTGAAAAACAAGCCTCCAGGAATTGACAGAATACCAACTGAGATGTTTCAACAAATGGAAGCAGCCCTGGAAGTGCTCGCTCATCTACGCCAAGAAATTTGGCACAATAGCAAAAAGATGGAAACAACCTAAGTGCCCATCAATATACGAATGGATACAGAAACTACGGTACATATAATGGAATACTACGCAAAGATTAAGAACAATGATGAATCTGCAAAACATCTCACGATAAGCATGAATCTGGAGGGCATTATGCTAAGTGAAATAAGGCAATCACAAAAGGACAAATACTATATGAGACCACTATTATAAACACTCGTGAAAAGGTTTACACACGGAAAGAAACAATCTTTGATAGTAAGGAGGGAGGGGAGGGGTGAGGAAGGAAAAGCACTAACTAGACAATAGATAAGTGGTAACTTTTGTGAAGCGTAAAATACTACACAATACTGGGGAAGACAGTACAACTTGACCAAGGCAAAATCATAGAAGCTTCATAGACACATCCAGACTCCCTGAGAGACTGAATTACTGGGCTGAGGACTGTGGTGACCATGGTCTCGGAGGACATCTGGCTCAATTGGCATCACATAGTTTGTAAAAAAAAAAAAAAAAGTTCTACATCCTACTTTGTTGAGTAGCGTCCGGGATCTTAAAAGCTTGTGAGCAGTCCTCTAAGATACTCCACTGGTTCCACCCCACCTGGAGCAAGGGAAAATGAAGAAAACCGAAGACACAAGGGAAAGATTAGTGCCAAGGACTAATGGACCACAACTACCACAGCCTCCACCAGACTGAGTCCAGCACAACTAGGTGATGCCTGGCTACCACCACCAGATGCTCTAACAGGGATCACAATAAAGGGTTCCAGACAGAGCTGGAGAGAAGTGTAGAACAAAATTCAAACTCACAAAAAAAGACCAGACTTACTGGCCTGACAGAGACTGGAGAAACCCCAAGAGTATGGCCCCCAGACACGCTTTTAAATCAGTACTGAAGTCATTCCTGAGGTTCAACCTTCAGCCAAAGATTAGACGGGCCCATAAAATAAACAATAAAACAATCGTAGCTCAACCATATAGGAGACTAAATGGGCACACCAGCCCAGAGCAAGGATGAGAAGGCAAGAGGGGACAGGAAAGCTGGATGAATGGAAATCGGGAACCCAGGTCCATGGGAAGAATGTTGGTACTTTGCAGAGTTGGCAACCAATGTCACCAAACAATATATGTATTAATTGCTTAATGAGAAACTCATCTTGCTCTGTAAACCTTCATCTAAGGCACAATTCAAAGTAAATAAACTTCTTAAAAAAAAAAGACATTTGGAAGACAGCTACCTGGCCAGCTGACTAGAACAGATCCTTATTTGTGCTCATTCCAAAGAAAGGTGATACAACAGAATGTGGAAATTATTGAACAATATCATTAATATCATACACAAATAAAATTTTGTTGAAGATCATTCAAAAGCAGTTGCAGCAGTACATCGACATCGACAGGGAACTGCCAATAATTTAAGCCAGATTCAGAAGAGGACGTGGAACGAGGGATATCATTGCTGATGTTAGAAACAAATTATGGATAACATTTTGAAGAATGGGAATTCCAGAACACTTAATTGTGCTCGTGTGGAACCTGTGCATAGACCAAGAGGCAGTCATTCAAACAGAACAAGGAAATACTGTGTGGCTTAAAGTCAGGAAAGGTGTGCTTCTGGATTGTATCCTTTCACCATACTTATTCCACCTGTATGCTGAGCAAATAACCCAAGACGCTGGACTATGTGAAGAAGAACTTGGCATCAGGATTGAAGGAAGATTCATTAACAAACTTCGATACGCAGATGACACAACCTTGGCACAAGTGGCTGCAACAATGGGCTCACACATAGCAATGATTGTGAAGATGGTACAGGACTGGGCAGTGTTTCGTTCTGTTGTACATAAGGCCACTATGAGTCCAAAATGACTTAACGGTACCTAACAATAACAACATTATACCCCTCATGTTACAGATGAGGAAAACGAGGCTGAGAGAGGCTTAACAGCTTGCTAAAAGCCCTGGAGCTAGGAAGTAGTGTGGCTGGAATTGGTCTGTCTGACTCCAGAGGCCATGATCTCGATCACTGAGCTCCATTTCCTCACTTGTGCAGCCAAGGCTTCCTGTTCATTTCAGGCGTTCTTGGGAAGGAAAGCCAAAGTGCAAAGGCTGGAAAATATCCACCCATCAACACTCAACATTGGGAAATGAAGTGGAGATTCTGAATCTTACCATCCCACCCAGGAGGGTGATCTTATTCATGAGTGTCTCATTTTTCTGTCGTTTTTTTCAACAAATAGTCCTGAGCACTTAGCACCTGCATAATGTTTGGCACATATCAAATACATGATAAATGAGTGAACGAATGGGTGTCTACTGTGTTCCAGGCATCATGCCTGGGTCTAGGGTTACAATAAGCAAGACTGACTTCAAGGAGCTCATGGTCAAGCAGGGCAAATTATAATCCTGTGGGGTAAACCCTACAGCAAAAGCAAAACTAATAATCATCATTTTTTCTGAACCATGCCTTATTTAAATCCCCCCAGCCACCCTGTTGTTAGGTGCTATGGAGTCAGTTCTGATTCCTAGCAACCCTATGTACAACTGAATGAAACACTGCCCAGTCCTAAGCCACTCTCACAATTGTTATGCTTGAGCCCATTGTTGCAACCACTGTGTCAATTCATCTCGATGACCCTCTGCTCTACCAAGCATGATGTCCTTCTCTAGGGACTGGTCCCTCCTGATAACATGACCAAACTATGTGAGACAAAGTCTCGTCATCCTCGCTTCCAGGGAGCATTCTGGCTGTACTTCTTCCAAGCAGATTCGTTCGTTCTTCTGGCAGTCCATGGTATATTCAGTATTCTTCGCCAACATCATAATTCCAAGGCATTGATTCTCCTTCAGTCTTCCTTATCCATTGCCCAGCTTTCACATGCATATGAAACAATTGAAAACACCATGGCTTGGGTCAGGTGCACCTTAGTCCTTAAAGTGACATCTTTGCTCTTTAACACTTTAGGTCTTTTGCAGCACATTTGGCCAATGCAATGTTTCATTTGATTTCTTGACTGCCCCTTCCATGGGTGTTGATTGTGGATCCAAGTAAAATGAAATCCTTTATGACTTTAATATTTTCTCCATTTATCCACCCTATTAGGTGGGGTCTGTTTTTATTTTACAGATGGTAATCAGTTTCTAGATGAGGAAACTGAGGCTTTTGTATGGAGGGGCCGTATAGCACAGAGGATGGGTCATAATCCCTAGATTATAGGGTTCAGTGAAGGTGTCCTCAAAGGCCTGGAGGAAGGAGTAGAAAACATGTAAAAAGACTTAGAATTGGGAAAAGTAGTTTATGGTCTCCTTTCTCCCGCACTGGGGTCTACAATACAATAGTCCCAAGACAAGCATCTGCTCTGTGCCAGCGCTTATTGCTTCCCCTGAAAGGTTCCTTTGTTATCTTGCAGACCATATTGCCCTTTGCAGATATCAGGTCACCTCAAATACCCTCAGGATGGATGCTGAGCTGAGGCCTGTCATGCTCATAGCATGGCAATCTCCTGACACTAAAGCTAGACAGGAAGTCAAGCACGTGTGTGTGTGTGTGTGTGTGTGTGTGTGTGTTGGGAGATTCCTTTTGATGAGCCACACACTTCCCTACTCTTGAATCTCCACCTTGAGATTGGCTCCTGGGAATCAGTTTCCCCTTTTTTCATGGGCTGTGGAACATACATGGCCCACCTATATTTTCCACCTCTGAAGTTTCTTGGGAAGCTGCTTTCCCACTTACAGTGTATGCTGCCACAAGGCGAGGACCTGTATAACTGTTTGAAATGGAAGAAACAGGCATGTGCAGCACATTACTCTTTTTACAGGGTATTGTATGAGGTGGTACTGAATCCATATTTTTAGTAGGTAAAACATGGATTTTGATAAAAATTATTTGGGACACATATGTGCCTCTAGACTCTGAGGGTTGGATTGGTGGGATGAGTCAAGAAAAAAATCCATACTACCTCCCAAAAATTCAGACACACTTAGTGATTCAGCGTGCATTCCATTAATGAATACATATGGGATCAGCAAAAAAAAAAAAGGCAGAAGCCCTACAGAGGCTGGAGAAACTCTGAGAATATGGCCCCTGGACACCTTTTTAGCTCAGTAATGAAGTCACTCCCGAGCTTTACCCTTCAGGCAAAGATTAGACAGGCCCATAAAACAAAATGAGACTAAAGGGGCACAACAGCCCAGGGGCAAGGACTAGAAGGCAAGAGGGAACAGGAAATCTGGTAATAGGGAATCCAAGGTCTAGAAGGGAGAGTGTTGACATGTTGTGGGTTTATTAACCAATGTCATAAAACAATATGTGTACTAACTGTTTAATGAGAAACTAGTTTGTTCTGTAAACCTTCATCTAAGGTATAATAAAAAAAAATTAAAAAGCAGAAAATAACTGGGTCTTGAAAGGGTTAAAATGTAAATTGCCCTAGAAAGGGGCATCTTCAGTCCTTAACACCTTAAGACTGATTGTATCAGCTATTTGATGGAGAATGAGGAGAGAGGTACATTCTTTCATTTACCGGTATTTATGGAGCAGTTACTTTGCTCTAGCCCCTGTGTTAGGCACTGAGCTCCAGGGATAAACTAGATTCCCAGCCCTGATAAAGCTCACCTTGTAATAGAGGAGTGCTCGAGTTACTATGACTGCGTAGCCCAAAATTTAGTGGTGTAAAACATTAATTTATTATGCTCACAGATTCTGTGTATCAGGAATTCAGACAGGGCACAATGTGAATGTCTTGACTCTGTTCTACCATGTCTAGGGCCTCGGAAGCCTCAAAACCCAGTGGCTGGAACTACCTGAACACTTGCTCAATGATATGTGGGGCACTTGATGACAGCTGTAGGCTGAGATCTTAACTGGGGCTGTTGGCTGGAGTACCTATCCATGTGCTCTCTTGGAGCTTTCTCACAGCAGGTTCCAAGGGCACTAGTTCCAAGGATCCCAAGAGTGCTAGAGGGAAGCTGTATCTCTCTTTTTCTCTTTTCTTAAATAACAGCTTTATTGAACTATAATTCACATACCATACAATTCATCCATTTAAAGTATACAATTCAATGGTTTTTAGCATATTCACAGAATTGTGCAACCATCACCACAATCCATTTTAGAACATTTTCATCACTGCAGCAAGAAACTCCATACCCATTAGCAGTTAGTCCCCATTCTTCCCCAAACCCACAGCCCTATGCAACCATTCATTTACTTTGTCTCTGTGGGCTTGTCTTTTTGTCGTTTCTAGACATTTCGTATAAATGGAATCATAAAATATGTGGTCTTTTGTAACTGGCTCCCTTCACTTAGTGTGTATTCATTTTTTAAAATTGTGGCAAAAATATGTATAACAAAGCATTTGCCAACTCAATAATTTCTACATGTGTAATTCAATAACATTGATTATACCCATCATGTTGTGCAACTATCACTACTCTTCCTTTCCAATTATTCTGCCACCATTAACGGAAACTCAGTGCCCCCTAAGCAATGATTCGTTCTTTCCCTTTCCCAACTACCCCTGGTGACAACTAATAAACTTTCATTTCTATACATTTGCCTTTTTCATATAAGTAGAATCCTACAATATTTGTCCTTTTGTGACTGACTAATTTCACTCAGCAGTATGTTTTCAAGGCTCATGCATACTGTAGCATGTATGAAGACTTCATTTCTCTTTATGGCTGCGTAATATTCCATTGTCTGTATATACACATTCTGTTTATCCATTCATTTGTTTATGGACATTTAAGTTGTTTCCAACTTTTGGCCATTGTGAATAGTGTTGCAGTGAACATTGATGCACAAGTTTGTGTTCTTTCAATTCTTTACGGTATACATCTAGGCTTGGGATAGCTGGATCACATGGTATGTGTAATGAATTGAGTTGTGTCCCCCCAAAATACGTGTCAACTTGATTAGACCATGTGGAGCGGTCCTCCATTTTGTGATTTTCCTATATGTTATAAATCGTAACCTCTGCCTGTGGTTAAAGAGGATTAGGGTGGGATACAACACTGTCCAGTCCTGCGCCATCCTCACAATCGCGTCACATCCCTGATCCAATGTAAGGGGAGTTTCCCTGGAGTGTGGCCTGTACTACCTTTTATCTTACAAGAGATAAAAGGAAAGGGAAGCAACCAGAGAGCTGGGGACCTGACACCACAAAGAAAGAAGCACTGGGAGCAGAGTGCATCCTTTGGACCCAGGGTTCCTGCTAGGAGAAGCTCCTAGTCCAGGGGAAGATTGACGAGAAAGACCTTCCTCCAAAGCTGACAGAGAGAGAAAGCCTTCTCCTGGAGCTGACATCCTGAATTTGGACTACTTGCCTACCAAACTGTGAGAAAATAAGTTTCTCTTTGTTAAAGCCATCCACTTGTTATAGCAGCACTAGATAACTAATAACTAGATAACTAAGACAGTAGTTCTATGTTTATTCATTTTTATTGCTAAATAGTATTTCATTGTACAGATACACTACATTTTACTCATCCATTCATCTGTTGATGAACATTTGGGCTGTTTTCACTTTTTGGCTATTATGCATAACACTGTTATGAATACTCATGAGCAAGTTTTTGTGTAGATGCTTTCATTTCTCTTGAGCATATACCTAGGATTAGAATTGCTGGTCATATGGTAACTGTCTGTCTGACCTTTTGAAGAACTCCCAGGCTGTTTTTCACAGCAGCTGCACATTTTACGTTCCTACCAGTAGTGTATAAAACCAAAACCTATCGCTGTCAAGTCAGTTCCGATTCATAGTAACTCTATTCATAGCGATTCTATAGCAATTCTATACGGCAGAGTAGAACTGCCCCATGGGATTTCCAAGGAGTGGCTGGTGGATTCGAACTGCTGACCTTTTGATGAGCTCTTTAACCACTATGCATTTCAATTTCTCTGCATCCTCACCAACGCTTGTTATCATCTGTCTTTTTTAACTTTTAGCCATTGTAGTGGGTGTATTTCATTGTGGTTTTGATTTGCATTTTCCTGATGGCCAATGACGTGGAGCATATTTTTATGTGTTTATTTGCCATTTGTATATCTTCTTTGGACAAATGTCTACTAAAATCCTTTGCCCAGTTTTAAAATTGCGTTAGTCTTTTAATTATGGGATTGTAAGAGTTTTTTTTTTTTTTAAGAGAAATACGCCTTTGTTTCCTTGTTTCACAAATAAAGATGGCTGAGTTTGTTGCTAAAATATGAGTTCGTTATATATTCTAGATACAAGTTTCATATCAGATATATGATTTGCAATTTTTTTCGTTCATTCTGAGAGTTGTCTTTTCACTTTCTTGATGGGTCTTTGAAGCACAAAAGTTTTTCGTTTTGTGATATTCAAATTTTCTAGCTTTTCTTTCATTGCTTGTACCTTATGGTATAATAGCTAAGAAACTATTGCCCAATCCGAAGTCATGAAGATTTACGCCTAAGTTTTCTTCTAAGCGTTTAATAGTTTTAACACTTTCCTTTTAGGTATTTAATCCATTTTGATATAATTTTTTATATGGTGTGAGTTAGGGTCCAATTTCATTTCTTTGTATGTGGATGTCTATATGTCTCAGCACGATGTATCTCCTTCTATAACTTAGCCTTGGAAGTCACATAGCATCCCTTCTGCTCTAGTCCTGTTGTTGTTGGGTGCCATCAAGTTGTTTCCCTGTGTACAACAGAACAAAACACTGTGCAGTCCTGTGCCATCCTCATAATCATTGCTATGTTTGAGCCCATTGTTGCAGCCACTGTGTCAATTCATCTCGTCAAAGGTCTTCCTGTTTTTTGCTGACCCTAACCTTACCAAGGATGATGTCCTTCTCCAGAGACTCATCCCTCCTGATAACACTTCCAAAGTACGTGCGACAAAGTCTTGCCATCCTCAATTGTAAGGGGCCCTCTGGATACTTCTTCCAAGACAAATTCGTTCATTCTTTTGGCAGTCCATGGCATATTAAATTCTTTGCCAACACCATAATTCAAAGGCATCAATTCTTCTTCTGTCTTCCTTATTTGTTGTCCAGCTTTTGCATGCATACGAGGTGATTGAAAATATCATGGCTTGGGTCAGGTGCACGTTAGTCCTCAAAGTGACATCTTTGCTTTTTAACTCTTTAAAGCAGTCTTTTGCAATAGATTTGCCCAATGCAATACGTTGTTTGATTTCTTCACCGCTGCATCCATGGACATTGATTATGGATCCAAGCAAAATGAAATCCTTGACAACTTCAGGCTTTTCTCCATTTATCATGATATTTCTCATTGGTCCAGTGGAAAGGATTTTTGTTTTCTTTATGTTGAGGTGTACTCCATACTGAAAACTGTAGTCTTTGATTTTCACCAGTAAGTGCTTCAAGTCCTCTTCACTTTCAGCAAGCAACGTTGTGTCATCTGCATTTTGCAGGTTGTTAATGAGCCTTCTTCCTGTCCTGATGCTGAGGTTCTTCTTCATATAGTCCAGGTTCTTGGATTACTTGCTCAGCGTACAGATTGAATAAGTATGGCAAAAGGATACAACCCTGACACATGCATTTCCTGACTTTAAACCACGCAGTATCCCTTTGTTCTATTTGACTGACTGCCTCTTGGTCTATGTACAAGTTCTTCACAGAAAGTCTACCCCTGACGGTTGTTGTTTTAGGTGCCATCAAATCAGTTCTGACTCATAGTAACCCTATGTGTGACGGAATGAAACATTGCTTGGTCCTGTGCCATTCTCATAATTGTTGCTATGTTTGAGCCCATTGTTGCAGCCACTGTGTCAATCCATCTCATTGAGGGTCTTCCTCTTTTTTCACTGACCCTCTACTTTACCAAGCATGATGACCTGACAGATCCCACCAGAACTGCAAGCAACGTAAAAGAAAGAAGCCGCAACACTTTTCCTGACTCAAAGTCCTTCTTAAAGGCTGTGTGGTGGGAGGCTTTTGGGAGGACTTGAGACTTGAGTTTGGGCTAAAAGGCTGGATTGGGGTTTGGTCAGGTGGAAGTGAGGGCAAAAGCATGCAAGGTTTCAGAGGCTGGAACAGCAATGGGCTATTCTAGCTGGGAACACAAGCCCCTACAGACTCAAAATGGTCCTGTTGTTGTGTGCTGTTGAGTTGATTCCATCTCATGGCAACCCTATAGGACAGAGTAGAACTGCCCCATACAGTTTCCTAGGCTATAATCTTTATGGGGACCCTTGGTGCAGTGATTAAGTGCTTGGCTGCTAACTGAAAGGTCAGTGGACCAAATTTATCAGCCACTCTATACAAAAAAGATATGGCATTCTGCTTCTGAGAAGATTTACAGGCTTGGAAACCCTACAGGGTAGTTCCACTCTGTCCTATATGGTCACTATGAGTTGGAATCAACTCAATGGCAACAGGTTTGGTTATCCTTTATGGGAGCAGATTGCCAGGTCTTTTCTCCCACAGAGTAGCTGGTAGGTTAGCAGCTGAGTGCGTAACTGTTGCACCACCAGGGCTCCTTAGAGGAACTTAAAGTCACAGAACAGAAGTGAAATATCTTCCTAAATGTCACTTTTCCTCACTAGTGATATAGTCTTATTTGCTTTTTCAAAACAGTATATATTAGGAAAAAAAAAAAAAAGGGAACAGAGTGTCAAGTCTGTTCAATATTTTAGAATGAAGCACAGACTGACTGTGGCTTCTTTGAGTTGTATTCAGACTCTCATGGGCCACGCCACTCTCTCTCTCTCTGCATTTTGGGGCATATTAAGTCAGGGATGGCTTCGTGGCATGCAATCTGTGTAGTTTCACAGGATTCCACTCTTAAAAGGATCCCATGATTGGCTTAATGTGCTTCTGTGTCTTGAAATTCTAGTTTTTTTAATAAGGGGTCTTGCATTTAAGTGTAGTGGGAATAGTCAGACAGACCTGAGTTGAATTGTAACTCTGCAAATTACTAGTTATTTGAACATGCGCAAATTTCTCTCTCTTAAAAAATGTGTGTGTGTTTCAAAAAAAAGGTACATGTTTATATAAAATAAAAAGTAAAACTTCCACCCTTCTCACAATTTCCCCAAATCCCACTGCCTGGGACATCCATTGTTTGTTCGGTGTATATCTTTCTAGACCTTTTCTTTGCATTTCTAGCTTTCCATATATATAAATTTAGGGGGCAGTGGTGGGTGAGTATAGAATTCTCGCCTTCCATGCAGAAGACCCAGGTTTGATTTCCAGCCAACGCACCTCCAGTACCACCACCATCCATCTGTCAGTGGAGGCTTGCATGTTGTTATGAAGCTGAACAGGCTTCAGTGGAGTTTCTAGACTAAGACAGACTAGGGAGAAAGGCCTGGTAATCTACTTCTGACAAATCGGCCAATGAAAACTCTATGAATCACAATTGTCTGATCCCGTTGTAAACGGGATTGCCATGAGTCGGGGCCAACTCAATGGCAGCTAACAACAATAAACAAAATAAACAAAAATAAAGTTTGGTTTATTTTTATGTAAATGGGATCATACTATTTTTTCTGAGGCTTGCTTTTTTGCACATCAGTATATTCTGAACATCTTTACACATTGGTATATGCAGAGCTACATCTTCCTTTCTAAAGACTGTGGAGTATTCCCTAGTAAAGACTGTGTCATAATTTATTTAACTAATCCCCTGTTGAAAGATACTTAAGTTGGCTTTTTTTTTTTAGCACATTTGTAGGGCACATTTGTAGATGTAATATTGCTGGGTCAAAGATAAGTAAATTAAAAATTTTTCATAGATATTGCCAGATTGCTAAAGAGTTGTACCAATTTGCACCCCCACCAACATTGTATGAGACCATCTGTTTCCCCACACCCAAAACATCCTTCATCACAAGTGAGGTCAGGCATACTTTTTTATATGCTTTTTTGGCCACTTGTATTTCTTGCTTGGAGGCTTGCATGCCTATATCTTTCTGAAGTTTGGTTTCTTCATTTGTAAAAATGTGGATGTAGACTGCTGGAAATCCCACATACGAGAATTATAAGATCAAGAATGAATATCAACGCTTATGCCTTCCTCACCCTTGCCCTGGTAGATGAGAACGCACATATGTTGGCTCCCCTTTTGAAGAAAGCCTCTGGCCCTGGAGAAGAGACATTAGGGGCTTCTGCTTTGAGTGGTTCTTGGAATATTTTCCTAACTCATTGGAAAACCCCTCCCAATGGTAGCCAGAGACAAACAGCATCCACTGGGCATCCCACGTAACACAGCATAATGGGGGTGGCTGGAGACTCTGCAAATTAAACATTAAGAGTCTTTGAGAGGCATCCTGGAGACTCTAAATCAGGCTTTCCCAGCCCCTCCCTGAAGATGGGTGTCCGAGAGGCAGGGTTGCCTCCTGGATGGAGACCCTGGCACTACTACTTTTTGCTAAATGATGTTGGGAGAGTGACTTCCCCAACTCTGAGCCCAGGAATCGGGGTGGTTGTAAGAATTGATGAGCTAATGTATGGAAAGCCTCAGGCACCTAATCAGGTAGGTATTATTATTCTTACACATCTCCAGCAAAAGATTTCATAACCTTTCTCTAAATAGCTCACTTACATTGCTGTCAGTAGGTAAATAAATCCATCTTGCAGTCTAATCTCAATCCCTTCTATTACCATTTCGGCTCCTTCTCTTGAGTTCTGTAGTCAGGGGAGGTCACTTTTAAGGCACTCTTTGTTTTTTCCCCCTAGTTTCAGGCACAGTCTGTGGGGGAGGGTGCTCTTGGAGGCACTTTCCACTCCTTCTTTGCCCTTCAACTATTTCTGGAGACCCAGGGGCTATCTGCTGATTGTGGGTGGGGGGGCGGGGAGCAGCATTCCCCCCCTCCCCGGCCCAGCTTTGTGTGTGGCTTTTGCCTATTTCCATCTTGAATTGTCGCATCTCTCCTGCCAAGGCCCCAGGGGGATTATTGACCCCTTTCCAGAGATGAATCAGGGTGGGAGTGACTGGCCCAACTTCGAGACAGCTCTTGTCTTGGACTTAATAAGCATCATAAAGGCCTTCCTGGCTAGGGTCCTAGGAACCTCAGAGCTTTTATATTCAGGATCCTCAGGCCTCCTTTGATCCCTGGGGGGACTGGGAACCTAGGCTGGGCCCCTGAGATGACCCTATAGTACATAACAATGGCCCCTGTCACTGAGCACTTACCACACACAGGACACTATCTTCACTACTTTGTAATAATAATAGATAACATTTATTGAGTGCTTATTAGGTACCAAAAGCTCTCACAACTATTCTGTTACAGACAAAGAAATAAGGCTGAAAGGGTCTTTAACTGTTCAAAGTGACAAGGCAACAAAATGGCCTGACTTAAAGTCCATGGTGGGACTCCAGAATCCGTGCTCTCTGCCTCCACACCAACCGCACTTCCAAGCCTGCCAGCCTTTCCCTCCTGCTAGCACCCCAGTTTACCCAGACGTGTCCTGTATCCAGATTCTACCACCACCACCACCTCCAGCCCATCCGTTGGGATTTTCAGTCCCCTCCATCATCAATCTTTTTACCTTCAGTTATTCAAGATACCCCTTTGGTTACAAAGTGATTACTCCCCACCTTCCTCACTCCAATCCCTCCAGCCCAGTCACCTCTTCATTCTCTCTGATGCTGATGCTAGCCAACCGACTTAAAGGTCAAGGGTCACCATGCTGGGAAGGAGCTCTATCATTGCCTGCCTGTCCGCAGGGTCAGCTTCCGGCCTTGGCAGAATGTGGCTCCTGGAGAAGGATGGGAGGTGGTTTAGGCAGAAGCTTCAAGCCCTTTTTTGTCAAATCTCTCCTTCCAAGGGTGACCAAGTCTGGCTCTGACGAAGACAGCCTTCCCAGTAGTTCTGAAGGTGGAGAAACTTCAGAGTTCTGGCTCCACCAGTTGATAGTTCATGGCCTTAGCCAAATCACTTTACTCCTCTGTACCTCAATTTTCTTATCCATAAATTGAGAATAAGGATAGCACCTACTTCTTCAGTTTTTGGTGAGGAGTAAAACAGGTAATAATTTAGTACAATTGCCTAACTCTTCAGAGTGGTTTGTGTCATCAGTTTAGCACTACTGGCCCTAGATAAAGACAGTCTTGCCCCCCTACCCAGCTCCCCTCTACCCAGAGGTAAAATTTCCCTCCCCTGCTAGAGAGCCCCTTGGGAGGCCCTGAGTGGTGGGGGAACTGGGACAGCATTCAGGGAGATCAGAGTGGGGTGGCTAGCATCCCATACTTATTTTCTAGTTTTAGCTCCTAGGGCTCCCTGTGGCCCACTGAACCCTAGGATAAGAAGCCCCAACAGATCTAGAAGTCTGGGTCAGAAGAAAAGCAGCAGCAAGAGAACCCCAGCACTTCTGTGATCCCCTTTTCGATACTCTTTGGCATCAGCAGTTGTGTCTTTGATGATCTACAGGGTTGGGGACATGACCCTGGCAGTGCCAGGGGGCTGGGAGCTCCCTTCTCTTTCTTTGATGTGGATAATTGATGCTTTCGTATTCTCATGAAAATGTACCTCCAAATCAAGTTTCCCAGGGGCTCCCTTCCTCTGGATGTGCCCCATTGGTGTCCCCTGGGGCCCCTGGGGCCTGAGCTACCTTCTCTAGAGGTGCCAGCCCATCCTCCCATTCTTTTTTCTCCTACTGCCCCTCCACCCCATTTCTTCTCCTCTCTGTCCCCTACTTCTCCATTATCCTCTGTTCAAGTGATGAACAGAGGCTGTATATAACCCAGAGTGCTCCTCCCAGGCTCAGGGAGACTGGTAATGATAACGATAAAGATTTAATGGTGGTAGTTCGCATTTGTTGGGGAGCCTGCAAAAGGCTGAGAGGTTGAGCTGAACACTGGACCTTTGCACCTTTAATTGAATCTTGGACAAATAGCATCCACTAAATATTAATAGCTTCCTACATGTCATGCATGGCATTAAGCGCCATTATAGCATCATTTGATGCCAGTCTAGGCCTTTAACCACTACACTACATTGCCTGTTTCTGGTTCACTTAACTCTCTCATAGCACATGTCACATCTTGTCCTCATGGTTTATGCATCTGTCTCCTCCACTAGAATGTGAGTCCTGAGAGGTCAAGGATAGCATTGTTCTGTCTGCTCCGTATATCCAGCATTGCCCACCCCAAAGTATGGCACACATTGTGGTAAGTACAGGGGAGTAATTAAGATGGCTCGGAAGGAGTTTTACATTCTGCACGCTTCACCTTTCTGAGGTTGGCCATTTTGGGTAGGGGCTCTGGGTGACCTGGATGGGGGGGCTGAAGGACATTGGGTGTAGGCATAGGCGTATCAGATTACTTACAGACATCTGCTAGGGTCTGGATTCAGTCTCCAAAGAAGCTGGCAGTTCAGACCCTCCAGTAGCTTGTATTGCCCAGAATCTGACTGGCCTCCTCACATGTGCCTCACTCTGGCTTCCAGGGTACCAGATGCCAGTAGGCAGGTGACTCAGAGACACCCTTTCCCACAGCTGGAAAAGCAGCTCAAAATGGGTGTGTAGCACCTGCTTCCAAGAACCTATAAACCAGTTCTGTCTAAAGACTTCACCTGGATCCTGGGAAGCTGACCTCCTCCAACACTGGGCACCTGGGTGAGGGGGCGTTTTCCTTTTTTCCTCCCTCATCTCCTTCTCTTCTAATATTTCAGCCTACTCACCTCCCTAGCCATTTACTTCTGATCTACCCTACCCAGAAGGACTATTTTTATCCCTAAAACTAAGCAGAGTGCTAAGCATGTTTATGATCATGACATATTGTTTCTTAGTCTTTCAATTTTGTTTCTAATAGTGCCAGTTCTGGGCATCTTAAAACTTTGGGATCATTGGGCGGGTGTGACAGGAATGTACTTAAGTTGGGTCTCAAATGGTAAGGAGGGTTTTGGCAGATAGAAAAATTAAAAAAAAAAAAAAAAGCCAAACCAAACCCATTGCCATCAAGTAGATTCCAACTCATAGTGACCCTATAGGACAGAGTAGAACTGCCCCACAGAGTTTCTAAGCAGCACCTGGTGGATTTGAACTGCCGAACTTTTGGTTAGCAGCCATATCACTTAACCACTATGCCACCAGCACTTCCAGTAGAAAGACAAGGAAAGGATATTCAGGCCAAGGTTCAGAGGGGTCTATGATTAGGACAACAAAGAGTGTGGGGAAGGAAGAGGCTGGGAATGGCAGGAAATGAGGAAGGGTCTTGAATGCCAAGCTAAATAAAGGTTTGGGCTGGATCCTGAGGGCAATGGGAAGCCGTTGAAGAGTTTGCGGCTAGTGAGGATGTTACAGCAGCACAGAGAGAAGTGGTAAAAATAGCTGATTCTTACCGAGCCAAGATTATTTCATTTAGTCCTCCTAACAATTTTATGAGGTAGCTAGTATTATTTTCACCTCATTTTAAAGAAACTAGGGCATAGAAAGATTTTTTCTTCAAGGTCACATATCTAAGAGTTGATCCTGTAGCCTATTTCTTTAATCATCATGCTATACGGGTCTGAGAGATGGCAGGGGCCACGGAAGACTTCTGGAGACGTTTCGGAGAGAGAATAGACAACAGACTCGATGACCATCGGGGTGTGAGTGTGATGTCGAGCGCTCTCTCAGGGATGATGCCCCGGTTTCTTGGGCGACTGGGAGAAGCGTGCAAAAACGCAGACTCTCCGGCAAAAGCACAGAGGTGTGAGGCAGAGTCATCCCAGTCAGCCGTCCCAGCTCCTGGGCGTTGACCGCTCTGGCAGGTCCAGACCTGCAGCCCAAAGAGCGCTGTGGCAGGAGCCGACAGTCCTGCCTCCTCTTTCCCGCCCTCACCCGGCGCGAGCCGAGAGGAACCGAGCGGGGCCGAGTGGGGCCGAGCACGACCGAAAAGAGCGAGCGGAGCCGTGGGAAGCCGAGCCGGATCGAGCAGGGCCGAGCAGGGCCGAACGGGTCCGGTAAGACAGCCGAGGTGGACAGCTGAGAGCAGTGCCATCTAGCGAACACCGGGGCCTTAGCGCTGAAGCCTGATGAAGTCCCCGCCGAGAGGCATGCCGGGAAAGTTTGCCGCCCCGGCCGGTCACCAAAGGGACGGGAGGAACGGTAGGGACTCGGCTGCGGTCTACGTCTAACTGGCCGCTGTCCAAACTGGGCTCAACGTGTACCCGATTGAGGGGCCCTCTAACTCCAGGGTCCAGGATGTCCGCTGTCACCGCGAGCCCTGCGGCCTAGCCTGGCTCTGCCTTTCCCACCCTCCAACCTGTGTCCTCAGGTAACAGCTGCGACCTTCATGGTCTCTCTCTCAGGCCCCTCAGAGCCCACATGGGATCCCTTCCTCACCTCCTGACACTCTTTTGGCTTTCCTCACCAGGTTTTGGCTCTCATAGCCAGTGCATTACCTGGTCCTGCTGATGCACCCCGCTACTCCACCCACTTCTCACTTCCCGTTTCCTAATTCAGGCCAGAAGAGGTCTGTCCCTCTTCAGCCCATTCTGTTATTACCAACATTGACGCTCTCCTTCAGTAGTCTCCCATTGCCTTTGGTATAAAGATCAAGCTCCTCAATCTGATTTTGCAGCTTTTTACAGCCTGCTGGCTGAAACCTCTAGACCATCTTTCATAGTGCCTTCCTTACACGTTGATCCACAGTCCACCTGCATCAGAATCACTGGTGGAGCTTGTTAAATGTGCAGATTCTGGGTCTCCACTCCAAGCCTACCAAATGGGAATCCCTGTGAGTGGCACCCCTTTCCCCCACAGTGTTTGAAACCCACTTCTTGCAGCTCCTCAAAAATGCCAGGGCTCTTCCCTCCCAGCCTGTACACAGGCTCCCCTTGCCTAGAGACAACACCTCCTCCACTTCCTTCATATTGAAGCTTAAAGGTCTAAAGCCCTGGGCTTACTCCTAAAACAGCACTTCATAAGTGGAGTTTCGCCTGCCCGCTTCTTTTTCTGTCCCCCTAGCCAGAACGTAAGCTTCCTATGGCAAGGGCTGTGTCTCTCTTATTCATGTAGGAAGGTGCCTGGCACAGAGAAGGGGCTCAATAAATATTTGTTGAGTTTAAATGGAATGAATGTCCAGGCATACTCCAAGCTCAAAGCACTTCTCAGACTAGTATTGGTGGGATAAGAGGAAAGAGGAACCTAGAATAAATCAGGCCTGGGGATGGAGGAGAGGGAGTGATTGAGAGGGTAGTGGGTCCTTCCAGTCCCCCTCAAGCTGCCACCCACAGGGGTCTGGTTTAGGGGCACACCTCCTCCCAAGGATGCCAAGGAGAGCCAGTGCCCATGTATTGACTTTTGTCTCTGTGGCCCTTGCTTTAGGGGTTTTGGGTCCCATCTGTGCCACCTGGGGCAGCTGGGGATGGCATCTTTGTATTCCAGTAGCACCTTGCCTCTCTTTGTTTCTTAATCCATCGAGGCAATCCCAAGCCCATGCCAAATAAATGACTTATTACAGCCTCAAAGAATGAAAGTCAGAAAGCCAGGCTCAGCCCACACAGGGAAGGTACTATAGGAAAACAACTAGCAGATGCCCTCTAGAGCCAACACAGACAACTATTGTGTCTGGGGCCTTCTCTGGATACAGAGTCAGGAGCCCCTACCTCTGCCCTCAAGGATATGTCTGCTTGGCTGGGGATTTGGGGCAAGGGCTTGAATTGGGTCTTAATTAGAATATCAGTGGTAATAGCAGCTATGATTCTTATTGAGTGCTTACCATGTGCCCAACAATGTTGTAAGCATTTGACATGCAGCCTTTCCCACTCCTCAAACAATCCCTTTGTAGATCAGGACACTGAGGCTCAGAGAGGTTAAGGTATTCCATGTACTTAAAGGGATGGGGGTCCCTGGGTGGCACAAACGGGTTTGCTCTCAACTATTAAAGATTAGCAGGTGAACTCACCCAGCAGTGCTGTGGAAGAAAGCCCTGGTGATCTGCTTCTGTAAAGATTGTTGTTGTTGTTATTGCTATTTAGCTGATTCTGACTCATGGTGACCCCGAGTATGCAGAGTAGACCTTACGGAACCAGATCCTGAGGACTTTTTTTTTTATTAACTTTTATTGAGCTTCAAGTGAACGTTTAAAATCAAGTCAGACTGTGACATATAAGTTTATATACACCTTACTCCGTACTCCCACTTGCTCTCCCCCTAATGAGTCAGCCCTTCCAGTCTCTCCTTTCGTGACAATTTTGCCAGCTTCCAACTCTCTCTATCCTCCCATCCCCCCTCCAGACAGGAGATGCCAACACAATCTCAAGTGTCCACCTGATATAATTAGCTCACTCTTCTTCAGCATCTCTCTCCTACCCACTGTCCAGTCCCTTTCATGTCTGCTGAGTTGTCTTCGGGGATGGTTCCTGTCCTGTGCCAACAGAAGGTTTGGGGACCATGACCACCGGGATTCTCCTGAGGACTATTTTTGGAGGTGCCTCTAGATGGGTTCAAACTGCCAACCTTTTGGCTAGTAGTGGAGCACTTGAAACTCTATGGAGCAGTTGTACTCTGTATTATATGGAGTTGCCATGAGTTGGACTCAATGACAATGGGTTTGGTTTGGTTTTTAAAGGGATGGGTATAAATCAGAGTGGGCAAGTCTGGAGGGGATGCACACTTGTTTGGGGGGCAAACAGTTTCTACAGTGCCTCAGCTGGAAGGACAGGTCCATGCCAGGGAGGGTCGTCAGTGATTGGGCAAGCCCTGATTGCCAGGCTCAGGTGCTTGTACTTGCTCTTCTAGGCTCCATAGCAACTACCCCTTTGCATGTGTTTCTATCTTAAGTTGCCCTGGATGGTTCACCTGGTTGGGCCTCTAGGTCCAGAGAGACAGCAGTCTCTTCCTCCTCCTCCTCCTTTTTACAGTCTGTGCCCATTCGTTCATTCATTCCTCAAAGCTGAGGGACTCCTCTGTGCTAGGCATTGTGATAGATTCTGAGATACAGTCATGAGCCAGATGGACAGGGTTGCCTCTGTCCTACTCCAGCTGGCCACCAGGTGTCACCAGTGCCGGCCACATGGCCTCTCGTGGGAGGAGAGAAGACCTGGATGGGGAACTGTGGACGAAAGAACTTGACCAGGCCTGTTCAGCCAGGCTGAATCAGAAGCAAGTTCCTCAACCCCTTCTCCCAACCCCCCTCAAAAGAAGCCCTCATGACTTCCTCAACAACCCAGCTTGCCTGAGACCTTGGGAAATCACAACTTCTGTCCACTCTGGAATGCTCTCTGCAGCCAGATACCCCACCATTCAGGCTTCTCCTAAACCTCTCCAGTACTCACGACTCAACTACTGAACAAGGCAGCCTGCATTATTAGAATGTTCTTCCTGGTGTAAAACCAAAATTTGACTCTCATTTTGACTTGTAGTTCTGCCTTCTGTGGTCATGAAGAACAAAGCTCTTCTGCCTCATAATCCTTCAGACATTTGAAGAGACTGCCCAGGTCCCCTGAGTTTGTTTGTTCATCCATTTGTTCATTCACTCATTCATGACTATTTACAGAGCATATACATCTGTCAGGCTCTGGAACCACAGCAGAGAGCAAGCAAAGTTGAGGCCTTTCCTCCCATGGCTAATAGCCTGTCCAAGAAACCAACAACCAAACCAACAGTAAAAATAAAGCAGATTCTGGCTGACCTGGAGTAGGAGGCAGGGCCCTCACCTATCCTGGGGCTCAGAAGACTTCCTGGGAAAGCTATGTATAAAGATTAGTCTGCTGTGGTCAGGCAAGGAGTGAGCAACTTCAATACTGTTCAGATATCAGTCCTTAAGAAAAACTGGAAGGGTTTTGCTGGTGCCCTGAGCTTGGGCTTGGAAACCCTGGAGGCATAGTGGTTAAGAGCTACGACTGCTAACCAAAAGGTTGGCAGTTCAAATCCACCAAGCACTTCTTGGAAACTCTATGGGGCAGTTCTACTCTGTCCTGTAGGGTTGCTATGAGTTGGAATTGTCTCGATGGCAACAGGTTTGGTTTTTTGGTTTGAGCTTGGGCTTAATCTGTTCATTGGGAAATGCAGCATCATTGGGAGGGGTGGGGTGTTTGGGGGACGGAAAGGATGGCAAGAGCCATCCAGGCAATGAGAGAGAGTATGGAGTGTCAGGGGTCTGACAAGGCCCAGTATTGCTGGAGAACCCAAGTGAGAAAGGAGCTATGGGGCCAGAGGCCCAAAACGAAGGAAGAGACACCTTCAGGGCCCTCCACACCTTCTGGACACCTGTGTCCAAAGTCCAGATCTGGTCTGATAAGGGGCCTGGGGGAGCCACAAGTCACCTTCCTTGATGCAGACACTAGATTCCCACTAACATAGCCCAGGAAGGCATTAGCCTTTTGATGGTGACTCAGAGTTTACTGTGGTCCTCTAAGGCCCTCACAGATTTTTCACTCAAAATGCTAAGAAGTCAGAGAATCCTCATGTAGGTTTTATACAGCTGAGCTAATAAACCTCAGACAGACCTTTATTCCCATTTTTCTCTATTTCCTTTTTTTCTCAAATTTGATTATATAAATAATGCATATTCATTTTAATTAAGTTTTAAAATATAATAACTAAAAAGAAAGTTTAAAATTAACCTGTATTATTGTATCTATTGCTGTGCAACAAATTACCCCAAAATATAGCAACTTAAAACAACAAAAATTTGTTATCTCACAGTTTCTCAGGTTCAGAAATTTTGAAGGCTTTTAGCTAGGTCATTCTTGTGAAATTCCCGTCAGGGTATCAGTCAGGGCTGCTGTCATTGAAAGGCTTGACTGGGCTGAGGGATTCACTCCTAAGGTAGCTGCTTCATACACCTGACAAGTTCTTCCTGGTTGTCGGTGGGGGGCCTTATAGTCTTCACTTGGACCTCTCTAGAAGGCTACTTGAATGTCCTTATGATGTGGCAGCTGGCTTCCCCCAGAGTGGGTGATCCAAGAAAGAGAGCAAGGAGGAAGCCACAATGCCTTTTTATCATCTAGTTACGTAAGTTACACATTATCACTTTCACCACATTATATTCCTTAAAACTAAATCTCATGCTCCCTTCGGCAGCACATATATTAAAATTAGAACAATATAGAGAAGATTAGCATGCTCCTTGCCCAAGGATGAGACCCAAATATGTGAAGTGTTCCATATTTTTATTGGGTAGAAGTAACAGGAAACCGGACACCTTTTTAAATCATGTGGTCTACCATGCCAGGAATGACAACTTGAAGCACCTTTTAAATCAGACACACCAAATCAACCAGTACAGCATTGTGAACATTTTAGTTTATGTACAACCAGATGTTTTTTATCATGCAAATATATGGATCTACTTTAAAAATAAAAAGGGGCCATGATATACATGCTATTTTATTTGATGTTTGAGTATGTAATTATGCACACGATATACAATTTTAAAGGTACAAAAGCACAAAAGGATATGCAGTTAAAAATGTATCTCTCTCCCTCAATGCCAGCCACTTAGTTCCCCTCCCGGAAATATACTACCACTGGCAGCTTCTTGCATATTACAAATACATACATACATATATATATACCATTTTGTTTCTACACCCACTATTCTGCAACTTGCTTCTTTTCATTTCACAATATATGTATCAGGTATTTCCATATCCGTACATATCTGTCAGTCAGTTCATTGTACTGTGGCGGCTTGCTTATTACTGTGATGCTGGACGCTATGCCACTGGTATTTTAAATACCAGCAGGGTCACCGATGGTGGACAGGTTTCGGAGGAGCTTCCAGGCTAAGGCAGACTAGGAAGAAGGACCTCGCAGTCTACTTCTGAAAAAACTGGCAAGTGAAAACTTCATGAATAGCAGCGGAACATTGTCTGGTATAGTGCCAGAGGATGAGACCCTCAGGTTGGAAGGCATTCAAAATACGACTGGGGAAGAACTGCCTCTTCTAAGTAAAGTCGACCTTAATGACACGGATGGAGTAAAGCTTTTGAGACCCTCATTTCCTGATGTGGCATGACTCAAAGTGAGAAGAATCAGCTGCAAACATTCATTAATAATTGGAATGTGGACTGTATGAAGTATGAATCTAGAAAAACTGGAAGTCATCAAAAGTGAAGTATGAGTACTTGAAGAGCAATATTCTGGGCATTGGTGAGCAGAAATGGACTGGTATTGGCCATTTTAAATGTGGCAATCATATGGTCTACTATGCTGGGAAGGACAGATTGAAGAGGAATGGTGTCGTATTCATCATTGAAAAGAACATTTCAAGATTTGTCCTGAATTGTAAAGGACCTATACAAAGAAAACTACAAAACACTACTGCAAGAAACCAAAAGAGATCTACATAAACGGAAAAACTTACCATGCTCTTGAAATAGGTAGACTCAACATTGTGAAAATGGCAATTCTACCCAAAGCGATTTACAAATACAATGCAATCCCGATCCAAATACCAACAACACTTTTGAAAGAGATGGAAAAACTTATCATTAACTTTATATGGAAAAGAAAGAAGCCCCGGATAAGTAAAGCACTATTGAAGAAGAAGAATAAAGTAGGAGGACTCACACTACCTGACCTCAGAAACTACTGCATAGCTATGGTAGTCAAAACAGCCTGGTACTGGTACAATGACAGACACATTGACCAATGGTACAGAATTGAGAACCCAGATGTAAATCCATCCACCTATGTTCACCTGATCTCCACCAAATGGAGAAAAGACAGTCTTTTTAACAAATGATGCTGGCAAAACTGGATGTCCACCTGCAGAAAAATGAAACAGGACCTATACCTCATGCCATATAAAAAAACTAATACAAAATGGATCAAGGACCTAAATATAAAGCCAAAAACAATGAAGTTCATAGAAGAAAAGTAGGATTAACACTAGAAGCCCTAATACATGGCATTAAGAAGATACAAACCACAACCAACAACACACAAATGCCAGGAGATAAACTAGATAACTGGGATCTTCTAAAAATTTAAAACTTATGCTTATCAAAAGACTTCACCAAAAGAGTAAAAAGAGAACCTACAGACTGGGAAAAAATTTTTGGCTATTACAAGTCAGACAAAGGTCTAATCTCTAAAATCTGCAAGGAAATCCAACACCTCTACAATAAAAAGACAAATAATCCAATTAAAAAATGAGCAAAGGAGATAAACACACACTTCACCAAAGAAGACATGCAAGCAGCCAACAAAAACATGAGGAAATGCTCCTGATCACTAGCCATTAGAGAAATGCAAATCAAAACCACAATGAGATACCATCTCACCCCAACATTACTGGCACGAATAAAAAAACAGGAAATAACAAATGTCGGAGAGGCTGTGGGGACATTGGAACTCTTACATACTGCTGGTGGGGATGCAAAATGATACAACCATTTTGGAAAATGATAAGGTGCTTCCTTAGAAAGCCAGAAATAGAAATACCATATGATCCAGCAATCCCACTCCTAGAAATATATCATAGAGAAATAAGAGTCATCACAGGAATAGACATATGCACACCCATGTTCATTTCAGCATTGTTCATAACACCAAAAAGATCAAACAACCTAGATGCCCCTCAAGAGATGGATAATCAAACTGTGGTACATACACACAATGGAGTATTATGCAACAATAAAGAACAACGATGAATCTGTGAAGCATCTCATAACATGGATGAATCTGGAGGACATTATGCTAAGTGAAATAAGTCAATCACAAAAGGACAAATATTGTATGAGACCACTACTGTAAAAACTCATGAGAAGGTTTACACACAAAAAGAAACAGTCTTTGATGGCTATGAGGGAGGGGAGGGGTGGGGAAGTGTCTTAGTTATCTACTGCTGCTATAACAGAAATACCACAAGTGAATGGCTTTAAGAAAGAGAAATTTATTTTCTTACAGTAAAGTAGGCTAAAAGTCCAAATTCAGGGTGTCAGCTCCCGGGGAAGGCTTTCTCTCTGTGTTGGTTCTGGAGGAAGGTCCTTGTCCTCAATCTTCCCCTGGTCAGGAGGCTTCTCAGGCACAGGGACCCTGGGTCCAAAGGATGCGCTCTGCTCCCGGCACTGCTTTCTTGGTGGTATGAGGTCCCCAACTCTCTGCTTGCTTCCCTTACAATCCCACCCTAATACTCTTAACAAAAAATTACAATCACAAAATGGGGGTCAACCACACAATACTGGGAATCATAGCCTAACCAAGTTGACACACATTTTTTGGAGGACATAATTCAATCCATGACAGGAAGGCAAAACAATAGATAAGCGGTAATAGATAAAGTGTAAGACAGTATACAATACCGGAGAAGCCAGCACAACTTGTACAAGGCAAGGTCCTGGTAGCTCCATAGACACATCCAAACTCCCTGAGGGACTGAATTGCTGGCCTGAGGGCTGTGGAGACCGTGGTCTCGGGGAACATCTAGCTCAATTGGCATAACATAGTTTATAAAGAAAATGTTTTGCGTTCTACTTTGGTGAGTAGCGTCTGGGGTTTTAAAAACCTGTGAGTGTCCAGCTGGGATACTCCACTGGTCTCACCCCTTCAGGAACAAGAAAGAATGAAGAAAACTAAAGATACATGGGTAAGATTAGTCCAAAGGACTAATGGACCACATCTATCATGGCCTTCACTAGACGGAGTCCAACTAGATGGTGCCCGGCTACCACCACTGACTGTTCTGACAAGGGTCAAAATAGAGGGTCCTGGACAGAGCTGGAGAAAAATGTAGAACAAAATTCTAACTCAAAAAGAAAGAACAGACTTGCTGGCCTAACAGAGACTGGAAAACCTTGAGAGTATGGCCCCCAGACACCCTTTCAGCTCAGTAATGAAGTAACTCCTGAGGTTCACCCTTTAGCCAAAGACTGGACAGGCCCATAAAACAAAATGAGACCAAAGGGGCACACCAGCCCAGGGACAGGGACTAGGAGGCAGGAGGGAACAGGAAAGCTGGTAGTAGGGAACAAAAGGTTGAAAAGGGATGGCGTTGGCATGTCATGGGGTTGTTAATGAATGTCGTAGAATAATGTGTGTACTGACTGTTTAATGAAAAACTAATTTGTTCTGTAAACCTCCATCTAAAGTACAATAAAAAATAAAAAAAAAAAAAGATCTACCCTCAAGTACAATACTGTCAGTGATGGGATAATATCCATACACCTATAAGGAAGACCAGTTAATATGATTATTATTCAAATATACGTACCAGCCACTAATAACAAAGACGAGAAACTTGAAGATTTCTGCCAGCTTCTGCAGTCTGAAATTGATCAAATATGCAATCAACATACATTGATAAAATGTAGAACAAAATTCAAATTCACACACACACACACAAAAAGACCAGGCTTGCTGGTCTGACA
Organism: Elephas maximus indicus; assembly: GCF_024166365.1. NCBI lineage: Eukaryota > Metazoa > Chordata > Mammalia > Proboscidea > Elephantidae > Elephas > Elephas maximus. Next base: position 152,669,757 of record NC_064820.1, on the reverse strand, counting down.
GAGACTGAAGAAACCCCAAGGGTATGGCCACCAGACACCCTTTTAACTCAGTACTGAAGTCATCCCTGAGATTCATCCTTCAGCCAAAGATTAGACAGGCCTATAGGACCAACAATAACACATGTGAGGGTCGTGTTTCACAGTTAAATCAGGTATATGAGACTAATGGGCACACCAGCCAAAAAGCAAAGATGAGAAGGCAGGAAGGGACAGGAAAACTGGACAAATGGAAACAGGGAAGCTGGGGTGGAGAAGGGAAAACTGTTGACACATCATGGGGTTGGGAACCAATGTCACAAAACAATTTGTGCATTAACTGTTTAATGAGAAGCTAATTTGCTCTGTAAACTTTCACCTAAATCACAATTTAAAAATGCGTCGATAATTACTAGTGATTGGAAAGTAAAAGTTGGAAATAGAGGCCTGGGAGTTGGAAAATATGGCCCTGGTGATAGGAACGATGCCAGAGATTGCATGATAGAATTTCACAACACCAATGACTTCTTCATTGCAAATACATTTTCAACAACATAAATGGTGACTATACACTTGGACCTTGCCAGATGGAATACACAGGAATGAAATTGACTGCCTATATGGAAAGAGATGATGGAAAAGCTCAATAACATCAGTCAGAACAAGGCCAGGGTCTGACTGAGGAACGAATCATCAATTGCTCATATGCAAGTTCAAGTTGAGGCTGAAGGAAATTGGGACAAGTCCATGAGAGCCAAAATATGACCTTGAGTATATTCCACCTGAATTTAGAGACCATTTCAAGAACAGATTTCATGCATTGAACACTAACGACCAAACACCAGACAAGTTGTGGAATGACATCATACATGAAGAAAGCAAAAGGTCATAAAAAAAAAAGGGAAGAAAGAAAGAAAAAATCAAAGTGGATGCTTTTGGAAGACACTCTGAAACTTGCTCTTGAATATAGAGTAACTGAAGCAAACAGAAGATATGATGAAGTAAAAGAACTGAACAGAAGATTTCAAAGGGCAGCTTGAGAAGACAAAGTAAAATATTATAATGAAGTGTGCAAAGACCTGAAGTTAGAAAACCAAAAGGGAAGAACATGCTCAGCATTTCTCAGGCTGAAAGAACTGAAGAAAAAATTCAAGCCTTGAGTTGCAATATTGAAGGATTCTGCAAGGAAAATATTGAATGATGCAGGAAGCATCAAAAGGTGGAAGGAATCCACAGAGCCACTGTACTAAAAAGAATTGGCTGATGTTCAGTCATTTCAGGAGGCAGCACAGGATCAAGAACTGAAGGTACTGAAGGAAGAAGTCCAAGCTGCACTGATGGAAATGGTGAAAAACAAGTCTCTAGGAATTGACAGAATACCAACTGAGATGTTTCAACAAATGGAGGCAGCACTGGAAGCACTCACTTGTCTATGTCCAGAAGTTTGGAAGACAGCTTCCTGGTCAACCAACTGGAAAAGATTCATATTTGTGCCTGTTTCAAAGAAAGGTGATCCAACAGAATGAGGAAATTATCAAACAATATCATTAACATCACACAAAAGTGAAATTTTGCTGAAGATCATTCAAAAGTGATTGCAGTAGTACATTGACAGGAAACTGCCAGAAGTTCAAGCCAGGTTCAGAAGAGGATGTGGAATGAGGAATATCACTGCTGATGTAAGATGGATCTTGGCTGAAAGCAGAGAATACCAGAAAGATATTTATCTGTGTTTTATTGACTATGCAAAGATATTCGACTGTGTGGATCATAACAAATTATGGATAACATTGTGAAGAATGGGAATTCCAGGACACTTAATTGTGCTCATGAGGAACCTGCACCTAGACAAAGAGGCAGTCGTTCAAACAGAACAAGAGGATACTGCGTGTTTTAAAATCAAGAAAAGTGTGTGTCAGGGTTATATCCTTTCTCGTTCTGTATGCTGAGCAGTTAATCCAAGAAGCTGGACTATATGAAGAAGAATGGGGCATCAGGATTGGAGGAAGACTCATTAACAATCTGCAATATGCAGATGACACAACCTCACTTGCTGAATGTGAAGAGGACTTGAAGCACTTACTGATGAAGAACAAAGACCACAGCCTTCAGTATGGATTACACCTCAACATAAAGAAAACAAAAATCCTCGAAACTGGACCAATAAGCAACATCATGATAAATGAGAAAAGATTGAAGTTGTCAAGGATTTCATTTTACTTGGATCCACAATGAACACCCATGGAAGCAGCGATCAAGAAATCAGACAATGCATTGGGTTGGGCAAATCTGCTGCAAAAGACCTCTTTAAAGTGTTGAAAAGCAAAGATGTCACTTTGAGGACTAAAGTGTGCCTGACCCAAGCCATGATGTTATCAATCCTCTCATATGCATGCAAAAGCTGGACAATGAACAAGGAAGACCGAAGAAGAATTGATCTGAATTACAGTGTTGGTGAAGAATATTGAAAATACCATGGACTGCCAGAAGGATGAACAAGCCTGTCTTGGAAGAAGTATAGCCAGAATGCTCCTTGGAAGCAAGGATGGCAAGAGTTCATCTCACGTACTTTGGATGCGTTATAAGAAGGGACCAGTCCCTGGAATAAGACATCATGCTTGGTAAGGTAGAGGGTCAACAAAAAACAGGAAGATCCTCAACAAGATGGACTGATAGTGGGTGCAATAATGAGCTTAAACATAGCAAATATTGTGAGGACGGCACAGAACCAGGCAGTGTTTGTTCTCTTGTACATAGAATTGCTCCGAGTTGGAACTGACTCGATGCACCCAACAACATATGGAACTGCTTCGTTTTTTTTAAAGAGCTGCAGAGTATCTCATTGAATGGGGAGGCACCATAGTTTGTTTAATGTGGGCTATTTTGTTACAGAGCATTGGTGGAAAAATTGTTAAGTGCTTGGCTGCTAACCAAAAGATTGATGGCTCTGTGGGAGAAAAGACCTGGCAATCTGCTCCTGTACAGATTACAACCTAAGAAACCCTATGGAGAAGTTCTGTCATATGGGTTTCTATGAGTCACAGTCAACTTGATGACACACAACAACAACAACATTTTGTAATCAGTTCTGTGGCTTAAACATGTACTACAAATGACTTTCAGTGTCAGCAAATCTAGTGCTACATTATAATTTGTTGTGGCTGCCCACCGTGCCGTTCTAGGGATATGCTGTCACTCACTGATCCCCTGATAGTTAACTGAGTTGTTTCCTAGTTTTTCATGATGGCTTCTAAAACAAAGAACATACATCTGGTATATCTGGTACACACATCTAAGGCATGTGTAATCTTCACCTAGAACTCCTACTTCTAGGAATCTGTCCTAATAATCAGAAAAGTAAATACACAAAGATTTGCATCCTTATGTTTGTTGCAGCATTATTTATAGCAGAGAAATACTGAAAATAAACTAAATGCCCAACAATGGACTACTGATTAAATCATAGTTCATTAATATATACAATGAAATAGTTGCGTCCGTTGGAAATTCTTATTTAGTTTTTTTTTTTTTAATTAACTTTTATTAAGCTTCAAGTGAACGTTTACAAATCCCATCAGTCTGTCACATATAAGTTTACATACATCTTACTCCGTACTCCCACTTGGCTCTCCCCCTCTTGAGTCAGCCCTTTCAGTCTCTCCTTTCGTGACAATTTTGCCGGCTTCCCTCTCTCTCTATTCTCCCATCCCCCCTCCAGACAAGAGTTGCCAACACAATCTCAAGTGTCCACCTGATATAAATAGCTCACTCTTCATCAGCGTCTCTCTCCCACCCGCTAACCAGTCCCTTTCATGTCTGATGAGTTGTCTTTGGGGATGGTTCCTGTCCTGTGCCAACAGAAGGTCTGGGGACCATGGCCGCCGGGATTCCTCTAGTCTCAGTCAGACCATTAAGTCTGGTCTTTTTATGAGAATTTGGGGTCTGCATCCCACTGATCTCCTGCTCCCTCAGGGGTCCTCTGCTGTGCTCCCTGTCAGGGCAGTCATCGATTGTGGCCGGGCACCAACTAGTTCTTCTGGTCTCAGGATGATGTAGGTCTCTGGTTCACGTGGCCCTTTCTGTCTCTTGGGCTCTTAGTTGTCGTGTGGCCTTTCCATAGGTTTTTTTTTTTTTTTTAATAACTTTTATTAAGCTTCAAGTGAACGTTTACAAATCCAATCAGTCTGTCACATATAAGTTTACATACATCTCACTCCCTACTCCCACTTGCTCTCCCCCTCTTGAGTCAGCCCTTTCAGTCTCTCCTTTCGTGACAATTTTGCCGGCTTCCCTCTCTCTCTATTCTCCCATCCCCCCTCCAGACAAGAGTTGCCAACACAATCTCAAGTGTCCACCTGATATCATTAGCTCACTCTTCATCAGCGTCTCTCTCCCACCCGCTAACCAGTCCCTTTCATGTCTGATGAGTTGTCTTCGGGGATGGTTCCTGTCCTGTGTCAACTGAAGGTCTGGGGAGCATGGCCGTCGGGATTCCTCCAGTCTCAGTCAGACCATTAAGTTTGGTCTTTTTATGAGAATTTGGGGTCTGTATCCCACTGATCTCCTGCTCCCTCAGGGGTCCTCTGCTGTGCTCCCTGTCAGGGCAGTCATCGATTGTGGCCGGGCACCAACTAGTTCTTCTGGTCTCAGGATGATGTAGGTCTCTGGTTCATGTGGCCCTTTCTGTCTCTTGGGCTCTTAGTTGTCGTGTGGCCTTGGTGTTCTTCATTTTCCTTTGCTCCAGGTGGGTTGAGACCAATTGCTGCATCTTAGATGGCCGCTTGTTAGCATTTAAGACTCCAGACGCCACATTTCAAAGTGGGATGCAGAATGATTTCATAATAGAATTATTTTGCCAATTGACTTAGAAGTCCCCGAAAACCATGTTCCCCAGACCCCCGCGCTTGCTCCGCTGACCTTTGAAGCATTCATTTTATCCCGGAAACTTCTTTGCTTTTGGTCCAGTCCAATTGAGCTGACCTTCCATGTATTGAGTGTTGTCTTTCCCTTCACCTAAAGCAGTTCTTATCTACTGATTAATCAATAAAAAACCCTATCCCACCCTCCCTCCCTCCCCCCCTCGTAACCACAAAAGTATGTGTTCTTCTCAGGTTTACTATTTCTCAAGATCTTATAATAGTGGTCTTATACAATATTTGTCCTTTTGCCTCTGACTAATTTCGCTCAGCATAATGCCTTCCAGGTTCCTCCATGTTATGAAATGTTTCACAGATTCGTCACTGTTCTTTATCGATGCATAGTATTCCATTGTGTGAATATACCACAATTTATTTACCCATTCATCTGTTGATGGACACCTTGGTTGCTTCCAACTTTTTGCTATTGTAAACTGAGCTGCAATAAACATGGGTGTGCATATATCTGTTTGTATGAAGGCTCTTGTTTCTCTAGGGTATATTCCGAGGAGTGGGATTTCTGGGTTGTATGGTAGTTCTATTTCTAACTGTTTAAGATAACGCCAGATGGATTTCCAAAGTGGTTGTACCATTTTACATTCCCACCAGCAGTGTATGAGAGTTCCAATCTCTCCGCAGCCTCTCCAACATTTATTATTTTGTGTTTTTTGGACTAATGCCAGCCTTGCTGCTGTGAGATGGAATCTCATCGTAGTTTTAATTTGCATTTCTCTAATGGCTAATGATCGAGAGCATTTTCTCATGTATCTGTTGGCTGCCTGAATATCTTCTTTAGTGAAATGTGTGTTCATATCCTTTGCCCACTTCTTGATTGGGTTGTTTGTCTTTTTGTGGTTGAGTTTTGACAGAATCATGTAGATTTTAGAGATCAGGCGCTGGTCGGAGATGTCATAGCTGAAAATTCTTTCCCAGTCTGTAGGTGGTCTTTTTACTCTTTTGGAGAAGTCTTTAGATGAGCATAGGTGTTTGATTTTTAGGAGCTCCCAGTTATCGGGTTTCTCTTCATCATTTTTGGTAATGTTTTGTATTCTGTTTATACCTTGTATTAGGGCTCCTAGGGTTGTCCCAATTTTTTCTTCCATGATCTTTATCGTTTTAGTCTTTATGTTTAGGTCTTTGATCCACTTGGAGTTAGTTTTTGTGCATGGTGTGAGGTATGTGTCCTGTTTCATTTTTTTGCAAATGGATATCCAGTTATGCCAGCACCATTTGTTAAAAAGGCTATCTTTTCCCCAGTTAATTGACACTGGTCCTTTGTCAAATATCAGCTGCTCATACGTGGATGGATCTATGTCTGGGTTCTCAATTCTGTTCCATTGGTCTATGTGTCTGTTGTTGTACCAATACCAGGCTGTTTTGACTACTGTGGCTGTATAGTAGGTTCTGAAGTCAGGTAGGGTGAGGCCTCCCACTTTCTTCTTCTTTTTCAGTAGTGCTTTGCTTATCCGGGGCTTCTTTCCCTTCCATATGAAATTGGTGATTTGTTTCTCTATCCCCTTAAAATATGACATTGGAATTTGGATCAGAAGTGCGTTAAATGTATAGATGGCTTTTGGTAGAATAGACATTTTTACTATGTTAAGTGTTCCTATCCATGAGCAAGGTATGTTTTTCCACTTAAGTATGTCCTTTTGAATTTCTTGTAGTAGAGCTTTGTAGTTTTCTTTGTATAGGTCTTTTACATCCTTGGTAAGATTTATTCCTAAGTATCTTATCTTCTTGGGGGCTACTGTGAATGGTATTGATTTGGTTATTTCCTCTTCGGTGTTCTTTTTGTTGATGTAGAGGAATCCAAGTGATTTTTGTATGTTTATTTTATAACCTGAGACTCTGCCAAACTCTTCTATTAGTTTCACTAGTTTTCTGGAGGATTCCTTAGGGTTTTCTGTGTATATAATCATGTCATCTGCAAATAGTGATAACTTTACTTCTTCTTTGCCAATCCGGATACCTTTTATTTCTTTGTCTAGCCTAATTGCCCTGGCTAGGACTTCTAGCACAATGTTGAATAAGAGCAGTGATAAAGGGCATCCTTGTCTGGTTCCCGTTCTCAAGGGAAATGCTTTCAGGTTCTCTCCATTTAGAGTGATATTGGCTGTTGGCTTTGCATAGATGCCCTTTATTATGTTGAGGAATTTTCCTTCAATTCCTATTTTGGTGAGAGTTTTTATCATGAATGGGTGTTGGACTTTGTCAAATGCCTTTTCTGCATCAATTGATGAGATCATCTGGTTTTTGTCTTTTGTTTTATTTATGTGATGGATTACATTAATGGTTTTTCTGATATTAAACCAGCCTTGCATACCTGGTATAAATCCCACTTGATCAGGGTGAATTATTTTTTTGATGTGTTGTTGGATTCTATTGGCTAGAATTTTGTTGAGGATTTTTGCATCAATGTTCATGAGGGATATAGGTCTATAATTTTCTTTTTTTGTAATGTCTTTACCTGGTTTTGGTATCAGGGAGATGGTGGCTTCATAGAATGAGTTGGGTAGTATTCCGTCATTTTCTATGCTTTGGAATACCTTTAGTAGTAGTGGTGTTAACTCTTCTCTGAAAGTTTGGTAGAACTCTGCAGTGAAGCCGTCCGGTCCAGGGCTTTTTTTTGTTGGGAGTTTTTTGATTACCGTTTCAATCTCTTTTTTTGTTATGGGTCTATTTAGTTGTTCTACTTCTGAATGTGTTAGTTTAGGTAGGTAGTGTTTTTCCAGGAATTCATCCATTTCTTCTAGGTTTTCAAATTTGTTAGAGTACAATTTTTCATAATAATCTGAAATGATTCTTTTAATTTCATTTGGTTCTGTTGTGATGTGGTCCTTCTCATTTCTTATTCGGGTTATTTGTTTCCTTTCCTGTATTTCTTTAGTCAGTCTAGCCAATGGTTTATCAATTTTTTCAAAGAACCAGCTTTTGGCTTTGTTAATTCTTTCAATTGTTTTTGTGTTCTCTAATTCATTTAGTTCAGCTCTAATTTTTATTATTTGTTTTCTTCTGGTGCCTGATGGATTCTTTTGTTGCTCAGTTTCTATTTGTTCAAGTTGTAGGGACAGTTCTCTGATTTTGGCTCTTTCTTCTTTTTGTATGTGTGCATTTATTGATATAAATTGGCCTCTGAGCACTGCTTTTGCTGTGTCCCAGAGGTTTTGATAGGAAGTATTTTCATTCTCGTTGCTTTCTATGAATTTCCTTATTCCCTCCTTGATGTCTTCTATAACCCAGTCTTTTTTCAGGAGGGTATTGTTCATTTTCCAAGTATTTGATTTCTTTTCCCTAGTTTTTCTGTTATTGATCTCTAGTTTTATTGCCTTGTGGTCTGAGAAGATGCTTTGTAATATTTCGATGTTTTGGACTCTGCAAAGGTTTGTTTTATGACCTAATATGTGGTCTATTCTAGAGAATGTTCCATGTGCGCTAGAAAAAAAAGTATATTTTGCAGCAGTTGGGTGGAGAGTTCTGTATAAGTCAATGAGGTCAAGTCGGTTGATTGTTGTAATTAGATCTTCCGTGTCTCTGTTGAGCTTCTTACTGGATGTCCTGTCCTTCTCCGAAAGTGGTGTGTTGAAGTCTCCTACTATAATTGTGGAGGTATCTATCTCGCTTTTCAATTCTGTTAAAATTTGATTTATGTATCTTGCAGCCCTGTCATTGGGTGCATAAATATTTAATATGGTTATGTCTTCCTGATCACTTGTCCCTTTTATCATTATATAGTGTCCTTCTTTATCCTTTGTGGTGGATTTAAGTCTAAAGTCTATTTTGTCCGAAATTAATATTGCTACTCCTCTTCTTTTTTGCTTATTGTTTGCTTGATATACTTCTTTCCATCCTTTGAGTTTTAGTTTGTTTGTGTCTCTAAGTCTAAGGTGTGTCTCTTGTAGGCAGCATATAGATGGATCGTGTTTCTTTATCCAGTCTGTGACTCTCTGTCTCTTTATTGGTGCATTTAGTCCATTTACATTCAGGGTAATTATAGATAAATAAGTTTTTAGTGCTGTCATTTTGATGGCTTTTTATGTGTGTTGTTGACAATTTCATTTTTCCACATACTTTTTTGTGCTGAGGCGTTTTTCTTAGTAAATTGTGAGATCCTCATTTTCATAGTGCTTGACTTTATGTTAGTTGAGTCGTTACGTTTTTCTTGGTTTTTATCTTGAGTTATAGAGTTGTTATACCTTTTTGTGGTTACCTTATTATTTACCCCTATTTTTCTAAGTAAAAACCTAACTTGTATTGTTCTATATCGCCTTGTATCACTCTCCATATGGCAGTTTAATGCCTCCTGTATTTAGTCCCTCTTTTTGATTATTGTGATCTTTTACCTATTGACTTCCATGATTCCCTGTTATGTGTATTTATTTTTTTTTAATTAATCTTAATTTGTTTGTTTTTGTGATTTCCCTATTTGAGTTGATATCAGGACGTTCTGTTTTGTGACCTTGTGTTGTGCTGGTATCTGATATTATTGGTTCTCTGACCAAACAATATCCTCTAGTATTTCCTGTAGCTTTGGTTTGGTTTTTGCAAATTCTCTAAACTTGTGTTTGTCTGTAAACATCTTAATTTCACCTTCGTATTTCAGAGAGAGTTTTGCTGGATATATGATCCTTGGCTGGCAGTTTTTCTCCTTCAGTGTTCTGTATATGTCGTCCCATTCCCTTCTTGCCTGCATGGTTTCTGCTGAGTAGTCAGAACATATTCTTATTGATTCTCCCTTGAAGGAAACCTTTCTTTTCTCCCTGGCTGCTTTTAAAATTTTCTGTTTATCTTTGGTTTTGGTGAGTTTGATGATATTATGTCTTGGTGTTTTTCTTTTTGGATCAATCTTAAATGGGGTTCGATGAGCATCTTGGATAGCTATCCTTTCGTCTTTCATGATGTCAGGGAAGTTTTCTGTCAGGAGTTCTTCAACTATTTTCTCTGTGTTTTCTGTCCCCCCTCCCTGTTCTGGGACTCCAATCACCCGCAGGTTATCCTTCTTGATAGAGTCCCACATAATTCTTAGGGTTTCTTCATTTTTTTTAATTCTTTTATCTGATTTTTTTTCAGCTATGTTGGAGTTGATTCCCTGGTCCTCCAGATGTCCCAGTCTGCATTCTAATTGCTCGAGTCTGCTCCTCTGACTTCCTATTGCGTTGTCTAATTCTGTAATTTTATTATTAATCTTTTGGATTTCTACATGCTGTCTCTCTATGGATTCTTGCAACTTATTAATTTTTCCAGTATGTTCTTGAATAATCTTTTTGAGTTCTTCAACAGTTTTATCAGTGTGTTCCTTGGCTTTTTCTGCAGTTATCCTAATTTTCATTTGTGATATCATTAAGCATTCTGTAAAGTAGTTTTTTATATTCTGTATCTGATAATTCCAAGATTGTATCTTCATTTGGGAAAGATTTTGATTCTTTTGTTTGGGGGGTTGGAGAAGCTGTCATGGTCTGCTTCTTTAAGTGGTTTGATATGGATTGTTGTCTCCGAGTCATCACTGGGAAACTAGTTTTTCCAGAAAATCCACTAAAAAAAAAAATGCAGTCAGGTCCCTATCAGAGTTCTCCCTCTGGCTCAGGCTATTCAGATGTTAATGAAGCCGCCTGGGGAGGGTGGGGGAGGGAACAGAGAGATAGGAGAGTAGCTCCTCAGAATATAGCCAGAGTTGCTTGTCTTGCTTGTAATGACTATTATATCTGAGATTCCCGCGGGCGCGTCGCCTATGTGTGCTGGCTGTGTAGAGATTGCCCCCGGGGGGTCTGGCCCGCTGGAGTCACGGTCAGATCCTCCGCTTCCAGCCCCACGCCCAGCGTCAAGGCTCCCCTACTGGGACGGTGCACTCTCGACTCCAAAATCAGTCGCTGCCTCCCGGGGACTTTTCGTCCCTCCAGCCACGTGGCCGTGCCGCCCCCGAGAACCAGTTGGGCCTCCTCCCGGGGTTAGTTCAGATGGGTTGAGCAGCTCCCCGTGCTTGTGCCGTGACCGAGTGTCCCGACTGGGACGCTGTTCTCCCCGCTCCAATACCAGTCGCTGCCTCCCGGGGACTTTTCCTACCGGCTGCGTCCCACGCCGCCCGTGCGACCCGGCTGGGCCCCTTCCCGGGGTTAGTTCAGGGGAGTGGAGCAACTCTCCGTGTTTATGCCGTACCTGCGTCCAGTCCAAATCCCTGCAGGACGGTTCCCCCGCTCGGACATTGCTCTTTCTGCTCCAAGACCAGTTACTGCCTCCCGGGGACTTCTCCTACCGGCTGCGTCCCACGCTGCCCGTGGAACCGGCTGGTCCCCCTCCCGGGGTTAGTTCAGGGGGGTGGAGCAGGTCTCTGTGCTTGTGCCGTACCTGACTGGTACGCTGGCTCCAGGCTCTGGAAACAATCGCTGCTTCCCTGTATTAGTTCGTTCTCCGTCTCCAAATCTGTGCTTGTTGCCCAGGGTTCGCAGACTGTTATGTATGTGATTGATTCACTTGTTTTTCCGTGTCTTTATTGTAAGAGGGATCCGAGGTAGCGTCTGCCTAGTCCGCCATCTTGGCTCCGCCATTTAGTTTTATTTTATTCTAGAAATTTTATTGTGATAGAATGTATTTAACAAATTTTCTGTTTTAGTTATTTTTAAGTGTACAATTTAGTGGCCTTAATTATATTCACTATTTTTTATGTTGTACAATCATCACTACTATTTCCCAAACTTTTCCATTACCCAAATGCAGTTTTATTTTTACTGACCTGCAAATATGTCTATGATGTGTTTCTTATTTAAAATTAAAAAGCAGTTAACAAAACTGTAGAAATAATGTAATTAAGAAACAAGTCCATTTACAATAACATCAAAGAGAATAAAATACTTAGAACTAAATTTAACAGAAGTACAAAACTTACACTCTGAAAATTACAAAAATTGTTGAAAGAAATTAAAGAATGTCCAAATAAATATAAAGACATCTCATGTTCGTTGATTAGAAGACTTAATATTGCTGAGATTATAATACTCCCCAAATTGATCTATGAATTCAACGCAATCCCCATGAAAATTTTAGCTGGCTTCTTTGCAGAAATTGACAAGCTGAGACTAAAAATCAAGCTAATGAGGGACCCAAAATAGCCAAAAACAAACTTGAAAAATAAGCACAAGGTTGGAGGACTCACACTCCCCGGTTTCATAACTTACTACAAAGCTACAGTAACTAAGACAGTGAGGCACTGACATGAGGCTAGACATATAGATCAATGGAATAGAATTGAGAATCCAGAAATAAACCCTCACATTTATGGCCAACTGATTTTGATAAGGGTGCCAAAACAATTCAATGAGGGAGAGATGGTCTTTTTAACAGATGGCGCTGGGATGGCTCCATATTCACATGCAAAAGAAACCTGAACCCCTAACTCACACCATATACAAAAACTTAACTCGAAATCAATCAAACACCTAAAAGTAAAAGCTAAAATGATAAATCTTTTAGAAGAAAACATAGGCATAAATCTTTGTGACCTTGATTAAGCAATGGTTTCTTAGCAAAAGTGATAAAATAAGAAAGTGGGTAAATTGGTCTTCATAAAAATTAGAAATTTTTGTGTGTTAAAAGACATAATGAGAGTGGTGTCAGGGGTCTTAAAAGCCTGTGAATGGCCATCTAGGATACTCCACTGGCCTTGCCCTTTGGGAGCAAGGGAGAATGAAGAAAACTAAAGATACAAGGGAAAGATTAGTTCAAAAGACTAATGGACCACATCTACCATGCTCTCCATGAGACTGAGCCCAATACAACTAGATGGTGCCCAGCTACCACCACTGACTGCTCTGACAGGGATCATAATAGAGGGTCCCAGACAGAGCTGGAGAAAAATGTAGAACAAAATTCTAACTCAAAAAGAAAGACCAGACATGCTGACCTGACAGAGACTGGAGAAACCCTGAGAATATGGCCCCCAGACACCCTTTCAGCTCAGTAATGAAGTAACTCCTGAAGTTCACACTTCAGCCAAAGAGTGGACGGGCCCATAAAATAAAATGAGACTAAAGAGGCACACCAGCCCTAGCGCAAGAACTAGAAGGCAGGAGCAGACAGGAAAGTTGGTAATAGGGAATCCAAGGTTGAGAAGGGAAAGTGTTGACATGTCGTGCGGTTGTTAACCAATGTCATAAAACAATATGTGTACTGTTTAATGAGAAACTAGTTTGTTCTGTAAACCTTCATCTAAAGTACAATAAAAAAAGAAGAAGAAAAAAAAAAAGACAATGATTGAAGGTGTCTTTGAAAAATTCCCAACAACAACAATAAAAATTCCAGGAGGTTTCACTGGGAAATTTTACCAACCATTCAGAGGAGAGTTGACATCAATTCCACTCAAACTCTTCCAAAACATAGAAGAAGAAGGAATTCCCCAAACTCATTCTATGAAGCCAGCAACACCCTGGTACCAAAACCAGGTAAAGACATAATTTAAAAAAGACAATTACATACCAATATCCCTCATGAATATAGATGCAAAAATTCTCAACAAAATTTTAGTGAACAGAATTCAACAACATATTAAGAAAACCATACATCATGATCAAGAAGAATTTATGCCAGGAATGCAAGGGTTGTTCAACATTAAAAAATCAATCAATATAATTCACCACACAATAAAACAAAGGAAAAGAATCACATTATCATCTGAATTGGTGCAGAAAAGGCATTTGATAAAATCCAGCATCCTTTCCTGATAAAAACTCAGCAAAACAGGAATAAAAGGAAATTTCTCAACATAATTAAGGGTATATATGCAAAACAATCAACATTATTCTCAATGGGGAAGGACTAAGAGCCTTCCCTTTGAGAACGGAAATGAGACAAGGATCCCCATTATCATCACTCTTGTTCAGTATTGTACTGGAAGTCCTAGCCAGAGCAATTAGGCAAGAAAGGGAATTAAAGAGTATCCAAATCAGAAAGAAAGAAGTAAAACTATTTCTATTCTCAGATTACATGATCCTATACATAAAAAATCCCAGAGATTCCAAAATAAAGCTTCTGAATCTAATAGAAGAATTCAGCAAAGTTTCAGGGTATAAGATCAATACACAAAAATGAGTGGGGTACACAAAACATCTCACAACATGGATGAATTTGGAGCCCATTCCGCTGAGTGAAATAAGCCAATGACAAAAGGACAAATATTGTATGAGACCACTACTATAAAGTAATAACAAAAGGTTTACACACAGGAAAAAAAGAAACAGAAATTCTTTGACGATTACCAGGGATGGGAGGGGGAGGGGGAAAATTACCAATTAGATAGAAGACATGAGGTAATATTGGTGAAGGGAAAGACAATACATAATACGGGAAAAGTCAGCACATCATGACCAAGGTAAAAGAGGACACCGAGAGGAATGCAAGAATAAAGGGCAACTCTACTATAGCTTAAACAATCCTGCAGCAATAGTATTAACTAACAATAATTTATGAATGGACAAATAGGTAGATAGATACACCAAGAGGGAGGGAAGATGTAACAGAACACATCTACCGGCCAATACAGGTTTTGTGGTGGATATTTCTACATACATGACTGTAGGTGTGGCTCATATAGAGCACACAAGGTATATAGTCAGGGAAACCTCTTAGACATAACCAAACACGTCGAGGGATGAAGTTCTTCTGCTAGAAGACAAAGAAGCATAGACTCGGGGGACATCTAAATCAGTTGGCACAACATAGTTCAAGACAACGTTCTGCATCCTACTTTGGTGAGTAGTGTCTGGAGTCTTAAAAGCTTGTGAGCAGTCATCTAAGATACAACTATTGGTCTCTTCATATCCAGAGCAAAGAAGAGTGAAGAAAACCAAAGACTCTAGGGAGCAATTAGTCCAAAGGACCAATGGACCACATGAACCACAGTCTACACAACGCAGAGACCAGAAGAACTAGATGGTGCCTGGCTACGACTACCAACTGCTCTGACTGGGATTACAACAGAGGGTCCTGGCCAGAAAGGGATAAAATTGTAGAACAAAACATCAAATTTACAAAAAAGACCAAGCTTACTGATCTGACAGAGATTGGAGAAACCTCTGAGACTATGGCCCTAAGACACCCTTCAGACCTGGAACTGAAACCATTCCCAGAGACCACCTCCCAGCCAAACAATGTTGTTGTTGCTGTTAGATGCCATTGAGTCGATTCCAACTCATAGCTACCCTACGCACAACAGAACGAAACACTGCCCAGTCCTGCGTTATCCTCACAATTGTTTCGAGCTTGTGCTCGTTGTTGCAGCCACTGTGTCAGTCCATCTCATTGATGGTCTTCCTCTTTTTCACTGACCCTCTACTTTACCATGTGTGATGTGCTTCTCCAGGGACTGATCCCTCCTGATGACATGTCCAAAGTATGTGAGGTGCAGTTTAACCATCCTTGCTTCTCAGGAGCATTCTGGTTGTACTTCTTCCAGGACAGATTTGTTTGTCTTTTGGCAGTCCATGGTATATTCAATATTCTTTGCCAACACCTCAAGTCAAAGGAGTCAATTCTTCTGTCTTCCTTATTCATTGTCCAGGTTTCACGTACATATGAGGTAATTGAAAATACTATGGATTGGTCAGGCATACCTTAGCCCTCAAGGTGACATCTTTGCTTTTCAACAGTTCAAAGAGGTATTTTGCAGCCAACTTGCCCAACGCCATGTGTCTTTTGATTTCTTGACTACTGCTTCCATGAGTGTTGATTGTGGATCCAAGTAAAATGAAATCCTTGACAACTTCGATCTTTTCTCTGTTCATCATGATGTTGCTTATTGGTCCAGTTGTGAGGATTTTGTTTTCTTTACGTTGAGGTGTAATCCATACTGAAGGCTGTGGTCTTTTATCTTTATCAGGAAGTGTTTCAAGTCCTCTTCACTTTCAGCAAGCAAGATCGTGTCATCTGCATAACGCAGGTTGTTAATGAGTTTTCCTTGAATCCTGAAGTCCCGTTCTTCTTCATATAGTCCAGCTTCTCATATTATTTTCTCAGCATACACATTGGATAGGTATGGTG
Organism: Elephas maximus indicus; assembly: GCF_024166365.1. Taxonomy (NCBI): domain Eukaryota; kingdom Metazoa; phylum Chordata; class Mammalia; order Proboscidea; family Elephantidae; genus Elephas; species Elephas maximus. Next base: position 152,653,840 of record NC_064820.1, on the reverse strand, counting down.
AAATGATACAACCCTGACACACACCTTTCCTGCCTTTAAATCATGCAGCATCTCCTTGTACTGTTCAAATGACTGCCTCTTGATCCATGTACAGATTCCTCACGAGCACAATTAAGTGCTCCAGAATCCCCATTCTCCACAATGTAATCCATAATTTCTTATGGTCCACACAGGCAAATGCCTTAGCATAGTCAATAAAACACAGGGAAATATCTTTCTGGTAGTCTCTGCTTTCAGCCAGGATCCATCTGACATCAGCAACGACATCCCTGGTTTCACATCCTCTTCTGAATCCGGCTTGAATTTCTGGCAGTTCCCTGTCATATACTGCTATGGCCACTTTTGAATGATCTTAAGCAAAATTTTGCTTATGTGTGATATTAATGCTATTGTTCCACAATTCCCTTCAGTTGGATCAGCTTTCTTGGGGATAGGCATAAATGTGGATCTCTTCCAGTTGGTTGGCCAAGTAGCAGTCTTCCAAATTTCTTGGCATAGATGAGTGAGCACTTCCATCTCAACTGGTATTCCCTCAACTCCCAGAGCTTTGGTTTTCAACAATGCCTTCAGTGCAGTTTGGACTTCGTTCTTCAGTACCATCAGTTCCTGATCATATGTTACCTCCTGAAATGGTTGAACATTGACCAATTCTTTTTGGTATAGTGACTCTGTGTATTCCTTCCATCTTCTTTTGATGCTTCCTGTGTCGTTTAATATTTTCCCCATTGAAACTTAAGGTTTGAATTTTTTCTTCAGTTCTTTCAGCTTGAGAAATGCTGAGCGTGCTCTTCCCTTTTGGTTTTCTATCTCCAGGTCTTTGTACATGTCATCATAATACTTCACTTTGTCTTCTCAAGCCACCCTTTGAAATCTCCTGTTCAGCTCTTCTACTTTATCATTTTTTCCTTTCGATTTAGCTACTCGACATTCAAGAGGAACTTTCAGAGTCTCTTCTGACATCCATTTAGGTCTTTTCTTTCTCTCCTGTCTTTTTAATGACCTCTTGCTTTCTTCATGTGTGATGTCCTTGATGTCATTTCACAACTCGTCTGGTCTTTGGTCATTAGTGTTCAACACATCAAATCTATTCTTGAGATGATCTCTAAATTCAGATGAGATATACTTGGAATAGGCTGCTTGGCCATGACATGAACAGGACGTGGTGAAGAACCAGATGGTATCTCTTTTTTAAACTTATTCTTGACTGCTCATTTCCTTTTTCCTTGTTAAAATTTTTACTAACGACTACCGTCATTTTCAGGCTGTAGAAAACAAATGATACAATCCAAGAAAGTCTTATGACCACTGAAACCACCCCAGGAGACCAGTCACCCCTTGGGCAGATGAGATAATAATACCTTGGGACCATGATCACCGAAACCACCCCAGGAGTGAATGACATTCCACAAGTTCCTGAAACCCAAGATTTTGCCCTATAACACTTTTAGCCAGCCTCCAGTGGGGTGAGACAGGCTTTGGAGGAGATCATTCCCCTCTGTCTCCTGTGTGTCGGTATACATTACAGCTCTTGCTACTCACCTCACCCGTCTCAGGAATTGGCAGTTCTGACCCTTGAAATTTTCGGTAACACACTTGAGTGAAAAAAAAAAAAAAAAACTTTTTTTTTTTTTACTCAAGGTCGTACTTTCGCTCTTGTCAACCCAAAAACTTGTTTTCTTCAGTTTCAACTTGAACTTGCATAAGAACAATTGATGGTCTGTTCCACAGTCAGCCCCTGGCCTTGTTCGGACTGATGTTATTGAGCTTTTCCATCGTCTCTTCCCACAGAAGTAGTCGATTTGATTCTGTGTATTCCATCTGGCAAGGTCCAGGTATATAGTTGCCTTTTGTGTTGGTGAAAATAGGTATTTGCGATGAAGATGTTGTTAGTCTTGCAAAATTCTGTCATGCGATCTCCAGCATCATTTCTGTCACCGAGGCCATATTTTCCAACTACTGATACTTCTTTGTTTCCATCTTTTGCATTCCAATCTCCAGTAATTATCAATGCATCTTGATTGAATGATCAATTTCAGTCTGCAGAAGTTGGTAAAAATTTCAATTTCCTCATCTTTGGCCTTAGTGATTGGTGAGTAAATTTGAATAATAGTTGTATTAACTGGTCTTCCTTGTAGGCATATGGATATTATCTTATCACTGACAGTGTTGTACAGGATAGATCTTGAAATGTTCTTTTTGACGATGAATGCAACACCATTCTGCTTCAAGTTGTTGTTCCTGGCATAGTAGACCATGTGATTGCCTGATTCAAAATGACCAATTTCAGCTCACTAATGCCTAGGATATCCATCTTTATGCATTCCATTTCATTTTTGACAATTTCTAGCTTTCCTAGATTGATACTTCGTACATTCCAGGTTTTGATCATTAATGGATGTTTGCAGCTGTTTCTTCTCATTTTGAGTCATTCCACAGTTGCAAATGAAGGTCCCAAAAGTTTGACTCCATCCACATCATTAAGGTCAACTCTTCTTTGAAAAGGCAGCTCTTCCCCAGTTGTCTTCTGAGTGTCTTCCAACCTGAGGGGCTCATCTTCTGGCACTGTATCAGGCAATGTTCTGTTGCTATTCATAAAGTTTTCACTGGCTAATTCTTTTCAGAAGTAGACCACCGGGTTCTTCTTCCTAGCATGTCTTAGTCTGGAAGCTCAGCTGAAGCCTTTCACCATGGGTGACCCTGCTGGTTTTTGAATAGCGATGGCATAGCTTCTAGCATCACAGCAACACACAAGCTCCCACAGCACAACAAACTGACAGTCGTGTGGGGAGCCAAACAACAGACAAGCACATAAGATAAATAATAACACCCGAGAGGAATGTATTCCTTAGAACAATCAGTTATGCGAGATCAAAAGGGCATTATTTGCCCAAAAGCAAAGATGAGAAAGCAGAAAGGGGTAGAAAATCAGGATGCAAGAAAATGGGGAACCCAGGGCGGCAATTTGGAGAAGGCTGACACATGGTGGAGAATGAAACCAAGGTCATAAAACACTTTATGAACAAACTATGGAATGGGAAACTAATTGCTCTGTAAACTTTCACCTAATGCACATACGTGCACGGACGTGCACACACACACACACACACACACACTGGGGTTCCCCTGCACTAACAAGGAGAACTCCAAAAAGGAAATCGAGAAAACAGTACTATTTACAATAGCCCCCCAAATGATAAAATACCTAGGAATAAGCCTAAGCAGGGATGTAAAAGACCTATATGGTGGAGACTGTAAAACACGTCCTCTTTTGAACCTGGCTTGAATTTCAGGCAGTTCCCTGTCAATATACTGTTGCAACTTTTTGAATTACCTTCTGAAAAATTTCACTTATGTGTGATATTAATGATATTGTTTGATAACTTCCTCATTCTGTTGGATCACCTTTCTTTGGAATGGGCACAAATATGGATCTTTTCCAGTTCGTTGGCCAGGAAGCTGTCTTCTGTACTTCTGGACATAGACGAGTGAGTGTTTCTAGTGCTGTCTGTTTGTTGAAATATCTCAGGTGGTATTTCCTCAATTCCTGGAGCCTTGTTTTTCACCACTTCCTTTGGTACTTTCGGTTCTTGATCACGTGCTACCTCCTGAAATGGTTGAACATCTGCCAATTATTTTTAGTACAGTGACTGTGTATTCCTTCCATCTTTTGACGCTTCCTGCATCATTTGATATTTTCCCTGCAGAATCCTTCAATATTGCAACTCAAGGCTTGAATTATTTCTTTAGTTCTTTCAGCTTGGGAAATGCTGAGCATGTTCTTCCCTTTTGGTTTTCTAACTTCAGTTCTTTGCACATTTTGTTATAATACTTTACTTTGTCTTCTCGAGTCGCCCATTAAAATCTTCTGTTCAGCTCTTTTACTTCATCATTTCTTCTGTTTGCTTTAAACCAAAACCAAACTGTTACCATCGAGTCGATTCTGACTCATAGCGACTCTATAGGACAGAGTAGAACTGCCCCATACGATTTCCAAGGAGTGCCTGGTGGATTTGAACTGCCGACCTTTTGGCTAGCTGCTGTAGCTCTTAACCACTATGCTACCAGGATTTCCTCTGTTTGCTTTAGCTACTCTATATTCAAGAGCAAGTTTCAGAGTGTCTTCTGACATCCATTTTGGTCTTTTCTTTCTTTCCTGTCTTTTAATGACCTTTTGCTTTCTTCATGTATGGTATCCTTGATGTCATTCCACAGTTTGTCTGGTGTTCAGTCATTAGTATTCAATGCATCAAACCCATTTTTGAGATGGTCTCTAAATTCACGTAGGTTATACTCAGGTTTGTATTTGGTTCTCGTGGTCTTGCGCTACTTTTCTTCAGCCTCAGCTTGAACTTGCATATGACCAATTGATGGTTTGTTCCTCAGTCAGACCTGGCCTTCTTCTGATGGATGCTATTGAGTTTTTTCCACCATCTCTTTACACAGATGTAGTTGACTTGGTTCCTGTGTATTCCATCTGGTGAGGTGACTATTCGCCATTTCTGTTGTTGAAAAAGGTATTTCCAATGAGTAGGTCATTGGTCTTACCAAATTCATCATGCTATCTCTGGCAATGTTTCTGTCTCCAAGGCTATATTTTTCAACTATTGATCCTTCTTCTTTGTTTCCAGCTTTTGCGTTCCAATAACCAGCAATTATCAGTGCATCTTGATTGCATGTTCTGCAATTTCAGACTGCAGAAGTTGGTAAAAGTTTCAATTTCCTAATCTTTGACATTAGTGGTTGGTGTGTAAATTTGAATAATAGTCGTATTAACTGGTCTTCCTTGTAGGCGAATGGATGTTATTCTATCACTGACAGAGTTGTAGACCAGTGAAATAGAATTGAGAAACTAGAAATAAGTCCTTCCATCTATGGGAGTCATGGATTGAATTGTGTGCCCCCAAAATATCTGTAGACTTAGCTGGACCATGAGTCACAGTATTGTATGATTGTCCACCATTTTATATGATTTCACTATTTGTTGTAAATCCTATCACTATAATGAAATGAGATGGATTAGTGGCAGTTATATTTGATGAGATATACAAGATTAGATAGTGTCTTAAGCCAATCTCTTTGAGATAGAAAAGAGAAGCGAGTAGAGAGACAGGCGGATCTCATACCACCAAGAAAGCAACGCCGGGAGCGGAGACTGTCCTTTGGACTCTGAGGTTCCTTTGCTGAGATGTTCCCAGACCAAGGGAAGATTGATGGCAAGGACCTTCCTCCAGAGCCAATGGAGAGACAAAGCCTTCCCCTGTAGCTGACAACCTGAATTTGGACTTGTAGCCTACTAGACAGTGAGAGAATAAACTGTGAGAGAATAAACTTCTCTGTGTTAAAGCCATCCACTTGTGGCATTTCTGTTATAGCAGCACTGGATGACTAACACAACGAGGAACTGATTTTTGAGAAGGGGTCAAAGTACGTTCAACAGGGAAGAAACAGTCTCTTTAACAAATGGTGCTGACAAAACTAGATATTCACTTTTAGAAAAATGAAACTGGATCCATACCTCACACCATGCACAAAAGCTAACTCAAAATGGATCAAAGACCTAAATGTTAAACCTAAAAGTATTAAGTGCTTGGAAGATAACATAGGAACAAAACTATGGGACTTATTTTTTTTTCCAAAAATAGATTATCAAACACAACTACAAATGGACAAACAACTGAAGTTAAATTACATAACTTTGACCATATAAAAATTAAATACTCATGCTCATCAAAAACTTTATCAAAAGAATAAAAAGACAGCCTAAAGACTGGGAAAAAAATCTTTGGGAATGGATATATCCAATAAGGATCTAATCTCTGAAATATATAGAACAACAACTCAACAACAAAAAAACAAACAAATTAAAAAATGGGCAAAGGACATGAGCAGACACTTCACCAAAGAGGACATTCAAGCAGCCAACAAAGACATTAAAAAAAAAAATGCTTGTGATCATTAGCCGTTAGAGAAGTATAAATTAAAATTTCAATGAGATATCATGTCACCTCTTCTAAAATGGCACTGATTAAAAAAAAAATGTTGGTAAGGATATGGGTAGATTGGAACACTCATCCACTGCTGATTGGATTATAAAATGATACCAACAATTGTAAATGGTATGGTGCTTCCTCAAAAAACTAGAAGTACCTTGTGATCCGGCAATGCCACTCTTAGATATACACCCCAGAGATCTAATAAAAGAGACAAGAACAGACATATGCACATCTATGTTCGTTGCAGCATTATTCACAATAACAAAAATATGTAAATAATCTAAGTGCCCTTCAGTGGATAAATGGATAAACAAAATGTGGTACAAACATACCATGGAATACCATGCAACCATAAAGAATAACGGTGAGTTCTTGAAACAAATTATAACGTGGATGAATCTGGAGGACATTATGCTGACTGAAATAAGCCAGTCACTAAAGGACTAATATATGTGTGTGTGTGTGTGTGTATATATATATATAATTTATTTATTTATTGTGCTTTAAGTGAAAGTTTACAAATCAAGTCAGTCTCTCATACAAAAAGTTATACACACCTTGCTATGTACTCCTAGCTGCTCTCCCTTAATGAGACAGAACATTCCTCCTCTCCACCCTGTATTCCCCATGTCCATTCAACCAGCTCCTGTCCTCCTCTTCCTTCTTATCTCGCCTCCCAACAGGAGTTGCCCACATAGCCTCATGTGTCTACTTGAGCCAAAAAGCTCACTTTTTACCAGTATCATCTATCTTATAGTCCAGTCCAAACCCTGTCTGAAGAGTTGGCTTCAGGATGGTTCCAATTAAAGGACAAATATTATATGATCACACTTTTATAAGAAGACAACAATAGCTATATACACAGAGATCAACATTCATTGATGTTTACCAGGGATGGGTGGGTTCGAGGGAGTCACGCTCTAGATAGTAGGCACTTGTTATTTTTGGTGGGAGGGGCAGCACTGAATGTGGGTGAAGTGTGGCACAGCTTGATCAAGATAAATGATGCCACTAAGAAATACACAAGAGAAGAGGACATTATTGGTAAAGAATAAGACATATATAATTTTGCAACAAAAAACAACATCAACAACCAACAACATATATGTATATACAGGTATGTATGCACAAAAAAAAAAAATTTTTTTTTTTTATGCACATGCATATATACAAGAAACCAAATAATAAATTATAGATACTTCTTTGACATAACCAAACACCTCATGGGAGTGGTTTACTGGGTTTGAAGGCTTAGGACCATAGTCTCGTGGAGCAACCCCACCAACTGGTATAACATGGTTCGTAAAGTTTATTTACTACATCCTAGTTTGGTAAGTAGTGTCTGGGGTCTTAAAAGCTTGGGAGAAGCCATCTAAGATACAATTATTAGTCTCCACTTGTCCAGAGCAAAAGAGAAAGAAGGGAACCAAAGATTCAGGGACAAAATTAGTCTACAGGACTAAAAGTCTACAAGAACCACAGCCACATCTAACCTAAGACTGGAAGAACTAGATGGTACATGGCTACCACTACAGACTATTCTGAGCAGGGCCACAATAGATGGATCCCAATAGAACAGGAGAAAAATGTGAAACAGAACTCAAATTCTTAAGAAGTCCAGACTTACTAGACCAGTTGAGACTGGAGGACTCCTGAAGATACTCTTTAAACTGTAACTGAAACTAGCCCCTCAGGTTACCTTTTAGCTAAATAATAGAGCAGCTTATAAAATAAAAAATACAATCCAGGAGTATTGTGCTCTTTAAAAAAATCACTTATATGAGACCAAATGGTCAGCAACTACCCTAAAGCAAAGATGACAAGGTACTGGAAACAGAACAGAATTAATAAAAATGTTGACACACTGTGAAAACTGTAATCAATGTCTCTGAAAAATTTGTGTAGAAGTTATTAAATGGGAAGCTAATCTTGCTGTGTAAACTCTCACCATAAATGAGACAGAATCCCCACAGTGCTATATTCTTTACCTGGCTTCCTCTCCTACAGTGTTATATTGCAAAATCCTTTGCTGGGCTCCCTGCCCCCATCAGCTTTGTATTTGAATCCTGCTTTTGCTTAAAAAAAATTTTTTTTTTTTGCTTAGAGGTTATCTGTAAACCCCATTGCGCCTGCGTGGTATGATTAAGAATGTTGCTGACTAACTTGTATGAACTCTCTACTTAGAAAACCCTTTAAAAGTAACCTGCCTGCCCCGCCCTTGGCAAGCAGTCTTGGCATCAGTAAACACTGATTGTCTTAGTCATCTAGTGCTGCTATAACAGAAATACCACAAGTGAATGGCTTTAACAAAGAGAAATTTTTGTTCCTCACAGTAAAGTAGGCTAAAAATCCAAATTCATGACACCAGCTCCAGGGGAAGCCTTCTCTCTCTGTCGGCTCTCAAGAAAGGTCCTTGTCCTCAATCTTCCCCTGGTCTGGGAGCTTCTCAGGGCAGGGCCCAAAGGACACGCTCTGCTCTCAGCACTGTTTTCTTCGTGGTGTGAGGCCACAAACTCTCTACTTCTCTTTCCTTTTATCTCTTAAGAGATAAAAGGTGGTGCAGGCCACACCCCAGGGAAGCTCCCTTTACATTAGATCAGAGAGGTGACCTGGGTAATGGTGGTGTTACAATCCCACCCTAATCCTCTTAACATAAAATTACAATCACAAAATGGAGGACAACCACCCAATACTGGGAATCATGGCCTAACCAAGTTGATACACACATTTTTGGGGGTCATAATTCAATCTATGACACTGACTGACTCCATTTCCTTCTACAATTAAATAAAGGTACCTTTTTGTTCTCTCACCTCAGTCTCTTATTTATTGGCCAATACGAGTCTTGCTGAGCAAGAACCTGAGGTTTCCACCTGGGAACATAAACACAATAAAATATTATTAAAAAAAAATAAGACATAATGAAGAAAGTGAAAAAACCAACAGAATGGAAGAAAATGGTATATCTGATAAGGACGAGGCTCACTTTCTAGACTATGTAAAGAACCCTTACAACTCAATAATAAAAAGACAAATAGCCCAATTAAAATACGGGCGAAGGATCTGAATAGACATTTCTCTAAAAAAGGCATACGAATGGTCAATATGCACATAAAAAGATACTCAATATCATTGGTTATCAGAGAAATGCAAATCCAAACCACAATGAGATACTTTTCATGCCCATTAGGATGGATATAATCAAAAATGATAAATATTGGCAGGGATATAGAGAAATTGGAACTCTTGTGTATTGCTAATGGGAGTGTAAAATGGTGCAGCTTCTTGGGAAAATAGTTTGGCATTCTTCAAAAAGTTAAATATAGAGCTATCATTAAAAAAAAACCCATTACCGTGGGATGCAGACCCCAAATTCTCATAAAAAGACCAGACTTAGTGGTCTGACTGAGACTAGAGGAATCCGGCGGTCATGGTCCCCAAACCTTCTGTTGGCCCAGGACAGGAACCATCCCCGAAGACAACTCATCAGACATGAAAGGGACTGGACAGTGGGTAGGAGAGAGATGCTGATGAAGAGTGAGCTAATTATATCAGATGGACACTTGAGACTGTGTTGGCATCTCCTGTCTGGAAGGGGGATGGGAGGATAGAGAGAGTTGGAAGCTGGCAAAATTGTCACGAAAGGAGAGACTGGAAGGGCTGACTCATTAGGGGGAGAGCAAGTGGGAGCACGGAGTAAGGTGTATACAAACTTATATGTGACAGTCTGACTTGATTTGTAAATGTTCACTTGAAGCTCAATAAAAGTTAAAAAAAAAAAACAACCCATTGCCAACAAGCTGATTCTGACCCATAGCAACCCATAGGTAACAGTGGAACCGTCCCATACGGTTTGCAAGGCTGTAATCATTAGGAAGCAGACTGCCACATCTTTCTAACACAGAGCGGCTGGTGGGTTCAGATTGCCAACCTTGTGGTTAGCAGCTAAGCACTTAACCATTGTGCCACCAGGGCTCTTAGAGCTACCATATGACCCAGCAATTCCACTTCTAGGTATATATCCAAGGGAAATGAATACATATTTCCACACAATAACTTGTATACAAATATTCATAGAAGCATTATTCATAACGACCAAGTGGAAAAAATCCAAATGTCCATCAACTAATGAATGAATAAATAACGTGGTATATTCATACAATGAAATATTATTCAGCAATATAAGTGATTGAAGTACTGATACGTGCTACAACATGAATAAACCTTGTAAATATTATGCTAAATGAAAGAAGCCAGTCACACACACACACAAAAAAACTATATATTGTATGATTCCATTTATATGAAATATCCAGAATAGGCAAATCTGTACAGACAGAAAGGAGTCCCTGGATGTACAAATGGTTAAGCACTTGATTACTAGCCAAAAGGTTGGCAGTTTAAACTCACCCAGAAGTGCCTTGAAAGACAGTCTTGGAAATCTGTCTCTGAAAAGTCACAGCCTTGGAAAACCCTGTGGAGCAGTTCTACTCTTTACACATGGGGCCGCAATGAAGCAGAAGGTAACTACAACAGAGACAGAAAGTAGAATGGTGGTTTCCTAAAGCTGGGAGCTGGAAACAATGACTTGAAGAGGAGTGGTGTTGGATTCAACATCAAAAAGAACATTTCAAGATCTATCCTGAAGTACAACGCTGTCAGTGATAGGATAATATCCGTATGCCTACAAGGAAGACCAGTTAATACTACATTATTCAAATTTATGCACCAACCACTAAGGCCAAAGGTGAAGAAACTGAAGATTTTTACCAACTTCTGCAGTCTGAAATTTATCAAACATGCAATCAAGATGCATTGATAATTACCAGAGATTGGAATGCAAAACTTGAAAACAAAGAAGAAGGATCTGTATTTGGAAAATATGACCTTGGTGATAGAAATGATGCCAGAGATCACATGACAGAATTTTGCAAGATCAACGACCTCTTCATTGCAAATACTTTTTTCACCCACATAAATAGCAACTATGTGTATGGACCTCACCAGATGGAATAGACAGGAATCAAGTCAACTACATCTGTGGGAAAAGATAATGGAAAAGCTCAATATCATCAGTTAGATGAAGGCCAGGGGCCAACTATGGAACAGACCATCAATTACTCAAATGCAAGTTCAAGTTGAAACTGAAGAAAATTAGAACAAGTCAATGAAAGCCAAAGTACAACCTTGAGTATATCCCACTTGAATTTAGAGACCATCTCAAGAATAGATTTGACCTGTTGAACACTAATGACCTAAGTCCATCTGAGTTGTGGAAGGACAACATACATGAAGAAAGTAAGAGGTCATTAAAAAGACAGGAGAGAAAGAAAAGACCTAAATGGATGTCAGAAGAGACTCTGAGAGTTGCTTTTGAATGTCGAGTAGATAAGTCGAAAAGAAGAAATGATGAAGTAAAAGAACTGAACAGAAGATTTCAAAGGGAGGCTCAAGAAGATAAAGTATTGTAATGACATGTGCAAAGACCTGGAGAAATAAAACCAAAAGGAAAGAACACCTTCTGCATTTCTCAAGTTGAAAGAACTGAAGAAAAAATTCAAGCCTCTAGTTGCAATAGTGAAGGATTCTATGGAGAAAATATTAAATGACTTAGGAACCATCAAAAGAAGATGGAAGGAATACACAGAGTCACTACACCAAAAAGAATTCGTCGACATTCAACCATTTTAGGAGGTAATATATGCACAGGAAACAATAGTACTGAAGGAAGAAATTCAAGTTGCACTGAAGGCATTGGCAAAAAACAAGGCTCCAGGAATTGACAGAATACCAATTGAGATGTTTCAACTATCGGTTGCCAAGAAATTTGGAAGACAGCTACCTGGCTAACCAACTGCAAGAGATCCATATTTATGCTTATTTCCAAGAAAGGAGATCCAACTGAATGCGGAAATTATAGAACAATATCATTAGTACCACACGCAAGTAAAATTTTGCTGAAGATCATTCAAAAGTGGCTGCAGCAATATATTGACAGAGAACTGCCAGAAATTCAAACCAGATTCAGAAGAGGATGCAGAACCAGGGATATCGTAGCTGATGTCAGATGGGCCTTGGCTGAAAGCAGAGAATTCCAGAAAGATGTTTGCCTGTGTTTTATTAACTATGCAAAGGCATTCAACTGTGTGGATCATAAAAAATTATAGATAATGTGAAAATGGGAATTCCGGAACACTTAATTGTGCTCCTGAGGAACCTGTACACAGATCAAGAGGCAGTTGTTCGAACAAAACAAGGGGATACTGCATAGTTTAAAGTCAGGAGAGGTGTGCATCAGGGTTGTATCCTTTGACCATGTCTATTCAATCTGTATGTTGAGCTAATAATCCAAGAAGCTGGGCTATATGAAGAACGGGGCATCAGGACTGGAGGAGGACTCGTTAACAACCTGCATTAGTCAGATGACACATCCTTGCTTGCTGAAAGTGAAGAGGACTTGAAGCACTTACTGATGAAGATCAAAGACCACAGCCTTCAGTATGGGTTACACCTCAACATAAAGAAAACAAAAATCCTCAAGACTGGGCCAATAAGCAACATCATGATGAACAGAGAAAAGACTGAAGTTGTCAAGGATTTCATTTTACTTAGATCCACAATCCATGGGTGAATCCACACCCATGGAAGCAGTAGTCAAGAAATCAAAAGATGCGAGTCGGCACAACTGGGCTAAACCAAAAGCTAAGATGTTTCCTGAATACGACCAAACACTTTGAGGGACAGAATAGCAGGGGCAGGAATCTGGAGGCCATGGTTTCAGGGACATCTAGGTCAATTGGCGTAACAAATTTTATTAAGAAAATGTTCTGCATCCCATTTTCGTGAGTGGTGACTGGAGTCTCAAAAGCTAGCAAGCAGCCACCTAAGATACATCAGTTGGTCCCAACCCACCTGAAGCAAAGGAGAATGAAGAGCATCAAAGACACAAGGAAAGTATTAGCCCACAAGACAGAAAGCACCACATAAACCAGAGACTACATCAGCCTGTGACTGGAAGAACTAGATCATGCCTGACTACCACCAATGACCGCCCTGACAGGTAACACAACAGAGAGCCCCTGATGGTACATGAGAAAAGTTGAATGCAGAGCTCAAATTCTAGTAAAAGGGCCAGACTTGATAGTCTGACTGAGACTGGAGGGACCCTGGAAAACATGGCCTCGGACTATCTGTTAGCCCAGAACTGAAACCTTTCCTGAAGCCAGCTCTTCAGACAAAGATTACACTGGACTATAAGACATAAAATGATACTTGTGAAGAGGGTGCTTCTTAGCTGAAGTGGATACATGAGACTAAATGGGCAGCTCCTGTCTGGAGGTAAGATGAGAAGGCAAAAAGGGACAGGAGCTGTATGAGAAACTGACTTTTAACTGTAAACTTTCACTTAAATCACAATAATAAAAAAAAAAAATCAAAGGACATATTCCATTGGGTAAATCTGCTGCAAAAGACCTCTTTAAAGTGTTGAAAAGCAAGGATGTCACCTTGAAGGCTAAGGTGCGCCTGACCCAAACCATGGTGTTTTCAATTGATTCCTATGCATGTGAAAGCTGGATGATGAATAAAGAAGACCAAAGAAGAACTGATGCCTTTGAATTGTGGTGTTGGAGAAGAATATTGAATATACCACGGACTGCCAAAAGAAGGAACAAATCTGTCCTGGAAGAAGTACAACCAGAATGCTCCTTAGAGGCAAAGATGGCAAGACTACGTGTCACATACTTTGGACATATCATCAGGAGGGATCAGTCCCAGGAGGACAACAATTGGGAGGTTGGTACAGGACCCAGCAGTGTTTCGTTCTGTTGTACACAGGATCACTATGAGTGAGAGCTGACTCAATGGCACCTAACAACAACAACAAGAAGGTGGTTTAGGTGAAAGTTTACAGAGAACATTAGTTTCTTATTAAACAGTTAAAAGACATTGTTTCATGACATTGGTTGCCAACCCCACAATGGGTCAACATGCTCCCCTACTCCACCCCAGCTTCCCCATTTCCATTCACCCCGTTTTCCTATCCCTTCCTGCCTTCTCATCTTTGTTTTTGGGCTGGTGTGCCCATTAGTCTCATATACATTATGGAAGTATGAAGCACGACCCTCACATGTATTATTGTTGGTCCTATTTTTTTTTATAGACCTGTCTAATCTTTGGGTGAAGGGTGAACCTCAGGAGTGACTTCAGTACTGAGTTAAAAGGGCATCCAGGGGCCAAAGTCATGGGAGTTTCTCCAGTCTCTGCAGACCAGCAAGCCTAGTCGTTTTTTTTGTTTGTTTGTGAATTTGCATTTTGTTCTACATTTTTCTCCCACTCTGTCTGGGATCCTCTATTGTGATCTGTGCCAGAGCAGTTGGTGGTGGTAACTGGGCACTATCTAGTTGTGCTGGACTCAGTCTGGTGGAGGCTGTGGTAGTTGCGGTCCATTAATCCTTTGGACTAATCTTTCCCTTGTGTCTTTGGTCTTCTTTATTCTCCTTTGTTCCAGCTGGGATGGGACCAGTAGGTGTATCTTACATGGCCGCTAGTAGGCTTTTAAGATAACAGTCACTACTCAACAAAGTCAGATGCAGAACATTTTCTTTATAGATTATGTTATGCAAATTGGGCGAGATGCCCCTTGAGACTATGGTCCCCAGCCCTCAACCCAGTAGCTCAGTCTCTCAGGGCCTTTGGATGTGTCTGTGAAGCTTCTATAACTTTGCCCTGGTCAAGTTGTACTGACTTCTCCAGTATTGTGTACTGTCTTACCCTTCACCAGAGTTACCACTTATCTACTATCTAGTTAGTGTTTTTCCCTCCTCACCTCTTCCCTCCCTCGTAAAGGGTTTCTTTGGGGTGATGAAAATGTTTTAAAGTTGATTGTGGTGATAGTCGCACAACTCTGCGAATATTCTAAAAACCACTGGATTGTATGCTTTAAATGGGTGAATTGTGTGGTATGTGAATTATATCTCAAAAAAACTGTTACAGAAACAAAACAAAACTGTTTATCTACTCTGTTGGCTCTCTTTCCAGGAAGATACAGGTCCATTTACTCCCTGAATGTACAGTAGCTCATATACAGTAGTTTACCCCCAGTTGCTTCTTCTTTCCAGGTGCCCTGGAAGTGCTGATCTGGGCTGTCTTTCCCTTCTATTTCCAACCCAGCAACGGCTCCCAAGAGTCTTCTCTGAAACTAGTCATTGGTGTTCCTGGGAAAGAAATAAACCCCTAAGCACTCACTCAGGGGATCCTGCATCATCTGGCCCCTTTTTTCCCATCATGTGTACTAAGATACTGTCCTGTCCTTGAAAGATCATGACATATTGGTGGGTTCCATGATGGAACAATGGAATCATAACAAGGGGGTACCGGGGTCTGATACAGAGCCACCCTTTGATGAGATCTCAAATTTCTGTGTTTGCAGTAAAGGTGACTTGAGTCGAAGGCAAAGACCAAGATAACAGGACCTGGCAACTAATTCCAAGAGTGTGATTGTCAATGCAGATGATGATGGTGGTGATGGTGGTAGTGGTGATAATGATGATTACAGGTAGCAATTACTAACCATTTATAAGAAGTCAATCCTATACCTGCATCGTTTCCTTCCACTCTCATGGAAAAGGCATTATCATCCCCATTTTACATATAAGGAAACTGAAGCTCAAGAAGTTAAATAACTGAGCCAAGTGTACACAGCTAGGAGAGACACAAGCCAGATTACACCCCAGGTCCACCATAGTGAACTGATACTAAAATCTCCCCAACGTCCCTCTTCTAGCAGGATCTAGGGGCATTGGTATTGTATGGGCAATGGTGGTGCCTTAGAGGTTAAAGGCCTTCTATTCCATCCACACCCCCTTAATGATGATCCCTTGAATGAGTGGTTAGGGGTTTATTTCTCTCCCAGGAACACCAACGACTAGTTTCAGGGAAGACTCTTGGAAGCTGTTGCTGGATTAGAAAGAGAGGGGAAAAATAGCCCGGATGAGAACTTCCAGGTCCCTGGAAAGAAGAAGCAACTGCCAGGAAGTGAGGAGGAGACCCCAGGAGCAGGCTGCGGAGCAGAGTGTTAGTTCTCAGCGACACTGGCTGGAGGGCAGCAGGCTGTGAGCAGGGCAGTCTGGATCCTAGCCCTAACTTCCCTCTGTGGCCCTTGGCTTCCTCCTTGGATGACCAGATGGTCAGTCTAGAAGAGCTGAGAGGCCTGTCCCTGTCGGTACAGCTGATCTGTCTGAGTGTTGAGGACATTCCTACACATGCAGCTGTCATGAAGCTTTCCAGGCCCTGAGCTCCTGGCCACAACCCACAAGGTTCCTATCCACTCACCAGCCCCTTCTTATACCTCAACATACTTACGTGCTGCAGACACATCAGCCATCTCTCGGTCCCTCCACAGGCCAACCCAGGACCCCTTGTATGTACTACTCCTTTTGGAATGTTCTATACCTTTCCATATTTTTCCAAACTCAGCCTAAGCAGCACTTCTTCAGGTTCTCCTCAAAGTAGCAACCAGAATGCATTCTTCCTAATTCTTACCGGACTTACGGTTAATTACTTACTTGCACAGCCATGTAGTGCCCATTTCTCCTACCCAGTCATAGGTGCCATGACAGCAGGGCCTGGTCTGTCATGTTCATCAGCCATGCTATCCCATGCCAGGGACACAGTGAGAAGTCAGTACACATGTGTGTGGAATGCATGGAAGAAAGGTGTGGGAAAATACCTTGGCCTGACATTCGGAGCCCCAGACAGTGGGACTTCTGCTCCCTCAGCAGCCTTCTCGGCGTCTTCCACCTCACTGGATCTTTCTCTTCAGTCAGACCAGGCCAGATCCTGAAACGGCCCCCCACTCGCCAGGCTTTAGGTGGCCTCCCTGCCTCTCTGGCTTCATCTTACTCGTCAGCCAGGCCACATATTACTTTTCCTAAATGACCCAAGCCTGTGCGTTCTGTGCCTGCAAGGACTCCATTAGAGCAGATTCAAACTCAGGAAAATAAGCCCAGAGCAGCAGCAGGTAGGGCAGCAAGGAGGGGACAAAGGGGAGGTGAAGGGGGTCCCAAGGCTGAGGCAATGTTGAATTTTTTTTCAATTTATAGCATACTCTAAACAAGTTCAATGTAGATGAAAAACCCTAGAAAATATAATGAGCAAGAAGGGGGAACTATAATAAAAATCACCCATATTCCATGGTCCAGGGTAATCATTGTTGGCATTTGTCATATATCCTTCCATCCCTTTTTCATGCATATATTCATGTTAATGTATATTTTAAAAAATGCAATGATACTGGTTTCTACTCTGCTTTTTTTCAGTAATGAACATATAATAAACATGTTTAAGAGTCAATAAATATGAAGTTATGTCATCATTTTTAGTGGCTGTCCAACATTCCATTGTAAGATAGATCATGATTTACTTAACCAGTCCCCTATTGTTGGGCATTTAGATCATTTTTAGCTTTTCTTTATTGTAAACAACACTGCCACAAACATTTGAAAATGGGCACATTTGTGGGCTTGTCTGATTATTTCCTTCTGAAGGATCCCTAGAAGTGGATTGTAAATAAATGATTAAGTGTGTTTTTTTAAGCTTTCTGGTGCATCGTGTCCACGTGACCTACAAGATGATGTTCCCCTCAAAGAAGAGTTTATTTAGGTGAAGGGGTGTGATCATTAAGGTTATGTGTCAAGTTGGCTGGGCAGTGATTCTCAGTGGTTTGGCAGTTATGATGTAGTTTGGCAGTTGTATGATGATGTAAACACTTCCATGATGAGACCTGGTAAAATGTGATCACCTCCATGATGGGCTCTGCTGTGAGTTGAAAGGGAGTTTGCTTGGATGTGTGGCCTGCACCCGATACAGGTAGACTTTCTGGCAAGCCTGGCTGGCTTTTGCTCTCTCTGGATCCTGCAGCTGGCTCCTGTTCGTCTGACCTCCAGTTCTTGGGACTTGAGCTAGCAGCTTGCCTGCCAATCTTGGGATTCGTCAGCCTCCACGGTCTGGATCTTGAGTTTTCCAGTCCTGCCTTACGTGGGAAACCCTGGCGGCATAGTGGTTAAGTGCTACGGTTGCTAACCAAGAGGTTGGCAGTTTGAATCTGCCAGGTGCTCCTTAGAAACTCTATCGGGCAGTTCTACTCTGTCCTATAGGGTTGCTATGAGTCGGAATTGACTCGATGGCAGTGGGTTTGGTTCTTTTTTGGATGTGAGTCAGGAGAAGCCTCCAGCCTGAACCACAGACTTGGGACTTTCCAGCCTCTACAGCTGCGTGAACCATTTCCTCGATATAAATCTCCCTTGCTCGTTATGTATACATATGTATACACACACACATACATATATAGATGCTTCACCGGTTTTGCTTCTCTAGAGAACCCAGCCTAAGACGGGGTGAAGAGCAGGTGTGGGGAAAATGATGACCAGTGTGGAGCAGCTGGGCTGAGCAGTGGTAGGACCCAGGGGAGCTGGTGCTGGGCAACTGGAAAGGATGGTGGCAGTCAGTGGCTGCTTTGGCATAACTGGGCTCTTGGGACAGGTATGAAGCTGACCGCTCGAGAAGGACTCTGCTCAGCCCTTCTTTTGAGAAACTCTGACTTTCTTTGCAGCAACTGAGCCTTTGCCCACCTTGGGGGCTCCTTTATGTTAGCCAGGTGTAGTGGAGCAAAAGTGTAGGAAATTCCCTCCATTCTTAGGAAATGATTTTCAAAAAAGGTATTTTCCAGGAAGCCTCATTGCTCCTGGGAAGCCGGTGACATCTACGAATGTTTTGTGTCTTCCTGTGTCTGGTTATGATAGCGGAAGGGTCCAGGCAAGCAACCACTGTCCTGGGCAAGTATGAACTACTGCAGTTTGTGGGTCCACCTCAGCCCCACCCCCCAGGCCTGTCCCTGCCCATGAATCAGCTTATCAGCTTGCCAGGGTGCAGCCAAAGACATCCCTCACCCCCAACCCCAGCCCAGGAAACTCTAAGCACCAAACTTGGTCCTGGCGCGTTCCGCCTCCTTCCATGAGATCAAAGCACAGAGCAAGTTGGACTTTAGAGAAACCCACCTGGCTTCAAGTCCACACTCTACTTACTAGCTGTGGGATCTTGGGCAAGTTACTTCACCTCCCTGAGCCTCATACTACCCATCCGTAAAACGGGGATAATATTATACCCCTCCAAATAGAATGGCTGTCAGAGTATTAAATGAAATAATATATGTAAACACTTGGCATAGTGTCTGGAGTACAGTAAGCACTTTATTATTACGATTACCCATTCAACCGCCCTTTTCGGCTGGAACCACTCGGTTCTAAGAGATCACAAGAAAGGCCACTTCCTGTAAGAGCCGAATCCGGATTCCTCCGCAATCCTTCTGCTCTGTCAAAGCTCTTTCCTTGAAAGGCTCTGGTTACGGGAAATTACTTCGATCATTTCCCCTGCCTTCTTCTTGATTTCACAGTCTTAAAAATAAGAGAATATGCATCTGGAGCTTGAGGGGAGCACGGTGTCCAGGGTTGTAGGTATAAGTGAATGTGACTGAGTTTCCGAATATTCAGTTTGGGGTAGCAAACTGGGGAAAGGAATGGGGGCTTTCTCAAGCCTTAAGCCCCACCCCCAGACTCAGACACAGTCCTGTGGGGAGGGCTGTTCCTCCCTCTCTGGGAACAGGAAGTGTCCCCCTCCCCATCACACCCAAAGCTGCGGTCTGGTGAGATGCCAGGGCTGCAGTGTGATGAGGAAAACTTCAGTTTATTTTAATGTTTCATTTTCAGGCTGTGCCTAGAGAAGCTGCCCTTGGTCGCTGGGAGCTGTTGAGCCTGGCCTCCTCTCCCTGTCATTTTCTGGGAACAACTTGTCGAGAAGGTGGAGGTAAGATCAGGAGTAACTCAGTTGGAACTCCAAAGCCCGGGAGAGGAGGGGGCCCAGGGACCCAGAAGTGAGTGTGCACCTTCTGACTGCCCTGCCCCCACTCCCTGAACTCTGGTTTTCCACTTTGCTGGCTAAGGTCCCCCCTGAGGGGAATTCCGGGGGAGGGGAGCCCAAGCCCCAAGGGTCCCTGGGTGGGTAGGCTTGTGTAGGACGCTTTCACGGCTGGGTCTGGGGCAAGCTCTGCCTTCCTCCTTCACCACACCTTGATCTCACCGGGGGTTCAGCTGGGCACGTCTGCATATGTGTGCACTTCTCCACCTGCTCTACTTTCTCTAAACCTCTCCTAGGCAGGAGCTCTGGGGTGGCCTATGCCCAGCCTGTCCACTAGAGGTGTCTTCAAAACCAGCCTCTGAGTATGGGTAGACAAGAGGGAAAGGGAGAGCAGGGGGGAAGGTGCCCAGCCAGGACATCGGTCTGGGAGGGCAGGAGAGTGAGGAGGTTTCTTGGTGCCCACAGATGCCCCACTCCAGCCTGCATCCGTCCATCCCACGACACAGGGGTCATGGGATCCAGAAGGCAGCCTTCGTCCTGCTGAGTGCCTGTCTAGTGGCCGTTTGGGGGCTAGGGGAGCCACCAGACCATACTCTCCAGTGGCTGGTGTCTCAACTAGCCTCCCTGCAGCTGGGGCTGCTGCTAAAGGGGATCTGCAGTCTGGCTGAGGAGCTGTGTCACATTCACTCCAGGTGACTGCAGTACTCGTGGTGGTGATTGGGTCCCCAATGTGTATTACTGCCTTGACCCCTAGCCCTGTCCCTCCTTGAACTTCTTACTGAGCTAGGCTGGGGCCTGGGGCGTGGCTGTCACCTGCAGGTACCAGGGAAGCTACTGGAGGGCTGTGCGGGCCTGCATGGGCTGCCCCATCCGCCATGGAGCCCTGCTGCTGCTGTCCTGCTATTTCTTCTTCTCCCTTCCAAACATGGCTGACCTGCCTCTCTCATGGATGCTTGCCCTCCTGGGCCTCTTGCAGGCAGTGAACATCCTCCTGAGCCTCCAGGTATGACACAGTGGAAGTGGGAGGGTCTGGCAATGTGGAGGCTGTGGCTAGTGTGACTTGCATGGAGCTCAGTACTGGGAGTGGGGACAGGCAAGCTCTGGAACTAGTTTAAGGATTGGAGTCCTTGGAGTGGAGCCTATAATGTCCTGGAACAGTAGGCTCAGCGATGGTAGAGAAGGGAGCAAGTCGGCAGTAGGTTGGGAGGCCTTCTTGGAAGCTTCATGGAGGCCCCCAGCCCCACTCTGGTGTCCATAGGGCCTGACCCCAGCTGAGGTCTCTGCAATCTGTGAAAAAAGGAACTTCAATGTGGCCCATGGGCTGGCATGGTCATATTATATCGGGTACCTTCGGCTGATCCTGCCAGGTGAGCCATCCCCTTTGCCCCCATTTCTAGACCTACAGATGGACGATAAGATACACAGCTTTTGGTGCTTCCAGAACTCACTATACTTTTCAAAGCATTTTCATGTCAACCAAATCGTTTGATTCCCAAAGCATCCCAGGGAGCACGAAGGATGTTATTGTGCCTGGTTTATAGTAAGGAATAGAGGCTCAGAGCCATTAAGTGACTTGCCCCAGGTCACCCATAAATTCTTTTAATAATTGTCTACTGCATGCTTTGTATCCTCCATATGCTTTTTCTCTTTAAATTCACACTCTTTGAGGAAGGGATAATCACCACCCTGTTTTACAGATTAGAAAATGCAGTTTTGAGAGGTAAAGTGACTTGTTCAGAGTCACACAGCTGTGTTTATCTCACTCACACACAGTGAGAGAAGACAGGCTTTGAACCCAGGTCTGTCCAGAGCCTGGACCCTTAATCACTCCTCTGTGGAATCCATCCTCTAACTTGCAGGCCCTCACCACTGTCTTACCTTGACCACCGAGGCTTCAACTAGAAAGCTGGTTTAGAGTTAGCGGCCTGGACCTGTGTACGTGGGAATCAGAGGTGTGGGAGGGAGGCATTTGCACCCAGGGGAGGCCAGACAAGGCACAGAATGAGGTTCCCAGGCACCACAGATATGAAAGGTGCCTTACTGAGGTAGCCAGACAAGAGGAAGAAAAGCATCTCTGCTGATGCCTCAGAGCTATCAATGTCTAACAACAACAACAACAAAACCCAGTGCCATTGAGTCGATTCCAACTCATAGCGAACCTACAGGACAGAGTAGAACTGCCCCATAGAGTTTCCGAGGAGCGCCTGGCGGATTCGAACTGCCAACCCTTTGGTTAGCAGCCATAGCACTTAACCACTACGCCACCAGGGTTTCCTTATCAATGTCTATTCATCTTGAAATTGGGGTGGGGTGGGGGGAGGGGGAGGTTGCAATTTAGAGATCATCCCTGTGCATTCATTACCCTTGCTGTGCCTCTACTAAGAATATTGCCTCCCCAGGCCCTGTCCACCTCTCAGAGCCCTGAAGGCTGTGGTGGGAAGGAGTGGGGCTGACAGAGACATCTGGGGAAAGGAGATGTGAGGGAGGAGAGCTCCTTTGGTAGGGAGAAGGGAGGTGGTAATAAGTGGGGGACAGTGAGGGTTCCTGGATGCTCTGCACCTCCTGGTCTCTTGTAGTAGCTGAGAATATACACAGCAGAACATTGACCAATTCAATCATTTCTACATGTACCATTCAGTGACATTGATTACATTCTTCAAGTTGTACAAACATTCTCCCCTTCCTTTTCCGAATTGTTCCTCCTCTGTTAACATAAACTCACTGCCCCTTAAGTTTGCTGTCTAATCTTTCCAATTGCTGTTGTCAGTTTGATCCCATATAGATAGTTCTTAAAAGAGCACAATGCTTACGGCAGACATTCTTTACTAGTTAAGCTAAACTATTGTTTGGTTTAAAGAAGACTCTAGGGGATATTTTTGGTTTAAGGTTCAAGGTTCCCTCCTGGCCTCTTATACAACGAGAGTGGACTGGGCCCTTGGTTCCCTTACACCCACACATTGAGGTGACCGATGACCTGAGTCTCTGTCCTGGGTCAGGTGGGAGACAGGACTAGTGGGAACGACTTCTCTTCTGCTCTTGGCCTTCCCCATTTCAGGGCTCCAGGACAGAATCAGAATTTATAATCTGCAACACAACAACATGCTACGGGGTGCAGGGAGCCAGCGGCTGCACATCCTCTTCCCATTGGACTGCGGGGTGCCTGACGACCTGAGGGTGGCCGATCCCAACATTCGCTTCGTGCAGAAGCTACCCCAGGAGACCGCTGACCGTGCTGGCATCAAGGGCCGCATCTACACCAACAGTGTCTACGAGCTCCTGGAGCATGGGCAGCCGGTGAGCATGCAGAGAGGTGGGGCTGCAGGGCCCAGGGCCAAGCACTGATGAAAATTCACTGTCCTTCTGGGAGTCTTAGTTTCCCCAGGTGGTCCCAGACCTGGGCAAGAGTCAGCTAGGAATGATGACAATGTTGACAGATAACATTTATCCAGCACTGACTGCATGCCAGACACTGTTCTGACTGCTTCATATGACCACCTCATTGAATCTTTACCGCCACCGTGTGGGGTAGGAACTATTTTGATCCCCACTTTACAGATGAGGAAAGTGAGATTTAGAGAGGCTGCCAGAGAGTGAACAATTCTAGCCTGTGTATCCCATCCTCTTGACCATAAAGCTCCTCTAGCTGAATGCTGTGAAAATGTCTGAAGGATTTCCCGTGTGTGGGTCCTCCAGAGTTAAACCTCAGAGCCCAGACCTGATTTCCAGCTGGAGCTCTGTGTGCCCTGGGATCTTAGAAGGAGGATATATGAAGTGTGAATTCAGCCCAGTCCTGGACCTAATTTGGGAAGGGGGTGTGTCAGAGGCAAAAGCAGACTAGACAGCAAGGACCTCTTTAGGACAGCCACCTCCCAGGACTCCGTCGCTGCATACTGAAAGAGTGGGGCCCCAGACCGTGCCACTAGGGCCTAGAGTTTGGCTGCCTGGCCCTTGCCTTAGCCTGGTCTTCCTCTCACCTCCTCCAGGCAGGTATCTGTGTCCTGGAGTATGCCACTCCCTTGCAGACCCTGTTTGCCATGTCACAGGATGGCCGAGCTGGCTTTAGCCGGGAAGATCGGGTTGAGCAGGCCAAACTCTTCTGCCGGACGCTTGAGGACATCCTGGCAGATGCCCCCGAATGTCAGAACAACTGCCGCTTCATTGTCTACCAGGGTGAGGGGCTGGTAGGCTGGAGGGCAGGAGGAGTCAGGGGTCCCAGGGTTCCCCAGGGGGTCAGAAGGAGATATGGCAGTGCCTTGACCCAGGCCTTCCCAAGTGGTCAGGGCATTCAAGCCCTGCCCCTTTCTCACCTGGGAGAGGTCCCCACCTCCCCGCCCTGGGACACTTGATTGCTTTCTGAGATCTTTGGCTGTGGACCCTGGGTAGAGCTTCAAGAGTTGGGCTTTAGGGACCCCTCACTTTATCCGGGGAGGCCAGGGGAAGCAGAAGAGCCCTAGGCCAGCATGTACAAGGCACAGGCATAGGAGCCAGGAGACTGGGGGTACAGCCTCAACTCTGCCACTCTCTCCCTATGTGACCTTGAGCAGTCTCTGCCCCCCTCTGGGCATCATCTCTAAAAGTGAGAGGGTGGAATTCCATATCTCTAAAATGCTTCTAGCTCTAGGGTCCCATGAAACTCTAGCCCCAATTGCTGGCCGGTGGCAGGGGAGGGGGAGAAGAGGTGAATGTCCTCCCCACAACTCCTCTGGGTATATGCTAGTTGAGAATGTGTGAGGTCCTCACCTTACTCTCCCCACATGCCACTTCCAGAGTCTGCAGAGGGAAGCAGCTTCTTGCTGTCCCAGGAAATTCTCTGGCACCTGCGGCAGGAGGAAAAGGAGGAGTTTACTGTGGGCAGTGTGGGGACCTCAGTGGTACCCGGTCCCTCTTCCCCAAGTACCTCCTCACTGTCCCAAGAGCCCAAGCTCCTCATTAGTGGCCTAGAACAACCTCTGCCACTCCGCTCGGATGTCTTCTGAGACCCAGAGTCACCTTGCCTGAGCCTCAAGTGATTCCCAAGATTCTGAATTCAGACTCTCTTCAGCAGTTGAAGGTCCAGCAGAGCCATTTCCTCCTACAGGGGACCATGCAGAGAAGAACTCTGGACTTAACATCCAAAGGTGGGTCCTGTGACTTTGGGCAAGTCTTTTCATCTCTCTGAGCCTCAGTGTCATCATCTATGAAATGAAATTGTGATTATTACCCTTCCTACCTCACAAGGTTGTTGTGAGGGCTATGAGTATATAGAAGTTTTCTGTAAACTCTAAATACTAGGTAAACTTAAGAGATGTGGCAGGTGTCTTCCATTTGACCCTCCAAATTTACTCTTTGCCTTTCTCCAAGTCCTCTGGCCCAGAATGCTGACCTGTCTGGATGGCATCACTGGGCTCCCTTGCACTCTGGCTTCTGGTCATGTTCAGTCAGTGGGGAGCCCCAGCAGCAGAATAGGTAGGAGGGGGACAGTGAAGTTGGGGGACTTACTCAGGGTCCCTCCCTGCAGTATCAAGGTCCCTGTTGGCTCTCTGCATTCTGGACCTAAAGTCATAGCTCCTATTGGGTGACCATCTCTATAATCCTGTCTACATCCAGGTTCCAGTAACTGCTTCCTCTTCTTGCCCTTTCAGGCCTAGGGGTGGTGTCATGGATTGAATTATGTCCCCCAAAATACATATCAACTTGGTTAGGCCATGATTCTCAGTATTGTGTGGTTGTCCTCCATTTTGTGATTGTAATTTTATGTTAAAGAGGATTAGAGTGAGATTGTAACTCCCATACAGGTCACTTTCCTGATCCAACGTATGGGAGTTTCCCTAGGGTGTGGCCTGCACCACCTTTTGTCTTACAAGAGATAAAAGGAAAGGGAAGTGAGGGAGGGCGGACGGGGGGCCTCGTACCACCAAGAAAGCAGTGCTGGGAGCAGAGGGCATCCTTTGTTCCTGGGGTCCCTGCACAGAGAAGCTCCTAGTCCAGGGGAAGATTGATGAGCAGGCTGACAGAGAAAGACTTCCTCTGGAGCTGACATCCTGAATTTGGACTGTGAGAGAATAAATTTCTCTTTGTTAAATTCATCCACTTGTGGTATTTCTGTTATGGCAGCACTAGATGACTAAGACAGGTGGTATTCGTCTCCACTAGTGTTCATCCTGGAATACTCATCTCACCTTGGTTTCCCTAACTCCTGCTGTTTCTAAATAATCTCTTTTTTAAAAAAAAAACATTCCTCAGATCACCCAATGCCAGTATGCCATCTCTTTCCTGCTGGGACTCTGAGTGATACAAGAGATTGGCAGTTATTACACCCAGTAACCAAATACACTTGCACATACATGCTTCCTTGTACACCTCCTCATCCTAGTACAGGGCAGTGGAGTGGTGAGTGTCTTTCAGTGTAGACAGAGCCCACCAGCTGTACTGAGGGCATAGAGTTGGGCAGCATACCCAACTCCACTTGCTCTTTCAGCACCCTATCTCCAGTGGGATGCTTGGGGGGCAGGAAGGGCTCAAGGGCTAGGCCAGAGCCAGCACAGCAGATGCCATGAGGGGTACACAGCTGTATCCTGGACAAGAGGCTGCTCAAAAGAGCGGGGGCCACTGAAGAAATGTCTCCAGATGAGAGTCAGCAAAGGGATAAGGGGGAAGGGAACTTGTGTGAGAGATGGCACATATCCCAGGGGACTCTGGACAACACAGCCAGCCACCATACCATATTTATGTCATCCCACATTAGAACTGAGCCACTGCAACAACACTGTGGTAGGAAAGGGCCCCCATGTGAGAGGGAAGGGAGCGCTTTCTACTAGTTCCACTGTTCCACCCAGGCTGGACTTGTTCCCTCCTTCCCACCTTTGTTTTTTATCACAAATGCTCAATATGCATTTCTAAGTACAGCATCACTGTGCAGAAATGTCCCACACACAGACCCACATTTGTCAGAAGGGCAGAGCCAAGGGAATAAAGGGGGAAAAGTCCCCTCTCCTCCCCAACTGTCCCAGCCATCCTGCCCCCAAGGCCCAAGGAGCCTCCATCATTACACCTAGAAAACTCCCACACCTAGAAACCAGTCCAGAATCAAGGGCCTCCCCAACGTGACCTTCCCCCACCCACCAGCATGGTGTTCACGTTCAGATTCTGACTCTACCACTTAATATCTCTGTCCCCCTGTGTATCTTTTTAAGCCTTAGTTTCCCTGACTATAAAATGCGGATAACAGTGGCCCCTTTTCCCAAGGTTGTTGTGAGGAGCAATTGGGATATGTGTGTAGGTCCACAGATAAACCCAGTGCCCAGTGCATAGCTGGCCTACAAGGAACAGCAGCTATTAACATTATAGCTGCCTCTCACCAGCCCCAAAGTAGGTAAGCCTGTCCTCGGCAGATAGTACAATCCCCACCACTGTTTCTCTCCACCTTCTGTTATTTCCCAGGCTCCCTGAATGTGCTGGGGTCTCACCAAGGGCAGGACCCAGGGTTGACTTCTTGCCCTCCGGTGTCCCTCAAGGTAAAGCACCCAAATTTTCTCCATAAATGTCTGCCTGCATATTCCTGAATGTACATGAATGGGATTCAGGGGTGCCAGGCAAAGGGGCGCCTTGCCAAAGAGCCACCGGGAGGCTCAGCTTTGCCTTCCTGGCCTACTGCCTCTTCTCAACCTCCCGGCTATATATCCCCATGGGCCTCCCCTTCCTGGTCTCCTCCTCACTCCTTCCTTCCCCAGATAAGCTCCATGGAGCTCCTTTTCCTTTCCTGTTTTCCCACCAGCTGGAAGGTTCTGGGTCTGGGAAATGTCCTTCAATAAATTCTAAGCTGGTTCCAACAGGCTTATGCACACAGAAAGTGGGAGGTAATGAGAGTCCTCAAACTCCCTCCATCCACCTTAGGAAGGCAAGACAGTCAGTGGGGCCATTCAAAGCCAATCTTGGGAGCTAGAAATGGTGTTTGGGACTTACAACAGCCTCGGAGGTTGTCTACAACCCAGGCCTGGGGCCCTAACAGCCAAAGATGTACCCCCAATCAGTGAGGGACACAGATCTTCCTTCCTTGAGTCCCAAAGAGTAAGAGAAGGCAGGACTCCTGGTTTCTTTGCCTTGGTGCTCCTGGGTGGCCCTCACAGGATCTGGTGCCTGGGGTGAAGGGCCTCTACAGGAGACCTGTGTCATCCATGTGTGGGATGTGGTAGGTGGTGCAATCTTCCAAGTTGGACTCACTTTGACATTAAATGGGAGGAGATTAGCTACAAGGAGGGAGCAGGGGCTCTCATAAGGAGGTTCAGGGTCTGTTGATCCCTGAAGAGGAGCTTTAAAAGGGTGACCATGGGCACTGGGGATGCTCACAGAAGCATGTTTCTGGACAGTCTCCTCAAGCTTCTTTTATTTCTCCTGTCCACAAAAAGGCTTTCTCCCCAAATATTCTGCTGAGAGGGAAGAAGCTCTAGCTGAGTCCACATGTGCCCCTCTGAAGCCCTGATGCCCAAGCCCCAATTTTTCTCTGTCCTAATTCTCTCACTAGCTTCTTGTTCTGAATCAAGTGAGGCAAACGTTCCAAAGTCTCCCTCCTACAGATACGTGATTTCATCGATGCTGGGCCTGGGTCCATCTGGAGCAGGGTAGTGGTAAGGGGCAGCAGTCCCCTGCTGGGCTTCTTCGTGACTGTCCTGGGGGCCCAGAACCCGCCAGTGGGTGAGGTAAATGCCGCCCTCCGGCTTTGGGGCTGATGGTTCTTTGAGGAGAGTGGCATGGCCCTGGTGCAGACTTGGTCCAAAATGGACTGCCACCACGATACAGACCGCCAGCAGGACAAAGATGGTGACGATGACCGTGAGCTGGGGGAGCCCATCCCCTCTGGGGGTTCCCCAGGTTCCACCTAGCACCTCTGGAAGCTGCTTCTGGGGCTCCTGCCCCACTGAACTGTTCACAGCTGCAGAAGGCCAGAGGTAGCGGCAAGCCTGGGAGGGAAGTGACAGAGAGAGAGGGTGACATGGGCATGTACGCACAGAAAAAGACCAAAATAGAGACAGAAACTCAAAGGGAACTGAGAGAGACTCAGGAAGAGACAGGAACAGAGACAAAGAGAGACGAAGAGCCAGAGTAAAGACATGGAGAGAGAGAGACAAAACAAAGACAAAAAACAGAGTAGACACACAGCAATAGAAAGAATCAAAGAGAAAGTCAGACAGAAAGGGATACAGAGAAAGAGAAAAAAGAAAAAGGGAGTTAAAGATAGTAAAAAAAAAAAAGATAGAGACACAAAAAAAGATGGATGGGTGGATGATGGATAGGTAGATACAGACAGAAAAAAAAACAGAGACAGGGAGGCAAAGACATACAAAAAGGACAAAGAGAGGCTTCATTACAGCCTGACATATAGGCTTGGGTCTCCCAAGTCCCCTCCCACTGCCCCTTCTTCCCAGGTTCCCAGCAAAATTCCTAAATAGATCCTATGTCAGGAATCTGAGCATGCTATGGGCTGCCATCCCACCGCCTGGGCAGTGGGCAATGAGCAGCTGCTTTTTAAAGCCCTGGAAAAAGGGAGTCATTGTCCAGCCTCCTAGGCTCCCCATACTCCTGACTCGCATGGAAGTAGTGGAGTGGTACCCTGGGAGAAGGGGGAGAAGAAGAGGGAACATGAGCCTCAGAAGCTTGGGGTGAAACGAGGAGGATGCCTCATCCCATCATCTTCCCCTCCCCTCGCCAACCAGGTCTCAGGATCAGGTTCAGGGGGCTCGGAGGGGAGGAGATGCCTGGTATGCATTCCTGGCTCTGCCCAAGACTTACTGAGGAGACCCTGTGCCAGCTAGGATTCATGACCCCTGCCCAAAGCTGGGGTTCATTACCTCTACTTCTGTCTATTCCTACCCTGCCGGGTGTTGGGTAGGGATAGGGGGTGGGGTTGCAGTGAAGGTGGCAAAACCTCCAAACTGTAAACCCCAGAGCTTGTGAGACCACCACAGGCTCAAGAAACTTTCTCTCCCTAGCCCCCCTCCCCCGCTGCACCATCCGGGAGCAGACTCTATGGGGTGGGCCCTCAAACCCTGAGCTCTCAGCCTGGCCCTCCCCACGAGTAGGCAACAGCTTTCAGGAGAGGCTGTTCAGGAGAGACCCATTCCTTTAGTCCCTCAGTCACACCATCTACCCCATCCCACCCCCAACACGTGTCCCTTAACACTTGGAAAGCCCAAGTACCCTCCTCCCACTCCCACCCCTCCCCCTGCTCCCATCCCTCCCTGCCCCCCCTCCCCCTCCCCCCCCCCGCCTCTTCCCACACAACTCTGAGACTCTCAGTGGCCCGTTCCCAGAGCTCCCAAGCCAGGGTATGGGGAAGCAGTTCCCCATGTTCAGGTGAAAAAGGGAAGCCCAAGCTGGTGAAAGGCTTGGGGACCCTTCAGGGAGTCTGGCCAGCCTGGCAGGAAGGGATGAGCAGAGAGTCTACCTGGTGCATTGTCCTTCCTGGCGGAGGACTCTCTCAGGACAGGTGGCAGCCGCCAAAGGAGAACTGGCTGCCTGCTTGGCCCTGACCCGGAGCTGCCACGTCTGTGGGTCACACACCCTCTGCACACACCCAAACTGCTCTCTCCCACGCTTTCACTTCCGTGAACATCTGGGCTACCTTGGGCCCAGCCCCCTCATTCTGATAGTACCTTGATATTGCTCCTTGCTACCTCCATTCATGCCCTCTGGCAGCTTCAGGAGCCTCCACCAGATTCCAGATACCTGGGCAGTCTCCCTACCTTCCATCCTGCCCCATCCCCTCCCCCCAGGACATGCTGACCCCACCCTAACCAATTTCCTGAAGTCACTGTCCTTTGATTCTTTTTTTTTTTAAATTTAATATCTCAAACACACTGAGAAGTATAGATTATAATATAATAAATCTCTGCTGCCCAGCCATCAGCTCTGTTCATCTCTTAACATATTGCTATTTTTATTTTTTAAAATTTTAAGAGCTAAAATATTACAAATAAAATAGAAGCTCCCACTCCCTGACCATTCCCCTCCTTCTTACCCCAGGGACGCAGGGCATTCTTTTTTCCTTCTGGTTTTTTACAAATTTGAATTATGTATATGTCCCTGGGTGGTGCAAATGGTTAGCACACTTGGCTGCTAACCAAAAAGTTGGAGGTTGAATCCACCCAGAGGTGCCTCAGAAGAAAGGCCTGGTGATTTACTTCTGAAAAATCAGCCATTGAAAACCCTACGGAGCACAGCTCTACTCTGACACACATAGTGTCGCCATGAGTCGGAATCAGCTCCACAGCAACTGGAAAGAAAAATGCCTCTTTGTATCATTGGTCTCTCATCTCTCTGGAGACAGTTTTTAAAAGATAATTTCTGGTCCTAGCTAACTCCATCCCCTCATTCTGTCCCTTGCTGCACACGTACCACTCCCCATTTCAGCTGGGCCAGAAGACCCCTGGGAGCTCCTCACTGAGCGGCTTGATCCCATGAGGCAGGATGTAGCTTCCTGGCTCCTTGTTTCTCAGCCACTGCTGTTTGCCTCCTGCCTCAACACACATCCCCACTGCTCTCACAGACACCTCCACTGGGGCTCCCAGCCCCTTAGTTCAAAAGCCCAATTTCTGATCCTCTGATGGCTAATTCCTCTCTTTCCCTCTCTCACCAATTCTGGATTTATCTCCCTAAGGGCTTCAGGAAGAGTAAAGGAATGGAATTTCTGGAACCAGACTACTATCCCAGCCTTCTCTGTCTTTCACTTTCCCATCTTCATGCTCACTGTTGTAAGCTGCTCTTCCTCCCATTTCCACCATCAAAAATATAACCATCTTTTATGGCTTAGTTCGAGTGTCACCTCCTCCAGAAATGTATTCTTCACCCCACCACACTCGAGTAGCTTTCTTTCTTTGTCTTAAACCCTATTGCAGTATCTTTCTTACCGCACTCCTGACGTTTGTCATAATTTGCGTTACATTACAGGTATGTGGGCATTCATTTTCCCCCTATCTAGGCTGTGAACCCCACGAGGGCAGGGACCATGTCTTGCTCCTGTCTGTATCGCACAGTCTATCACCATGCCTACTACTATGCAGCGGGTGCCTCACAACCTGTCCTTATTCTTGAAGATGCACAAACAGTACCTGCACCTGGGGGGAGGGCACTTCTGAGCCACAATGGAATGTCAGTGACTCACTTCCACTGTCTCCTTCTGGCTTTTTGCCCTCATGGAGTCTCTTAGGGCAGATTCAGGGGGCTGAAATGATCTAAAAATAAATAAATACCCCCCCCCGCCGCAAAAAAATCTGCTCTTAGTTCACAAAGAGGAAGAGTCCTGGCTTTTGAGGCTCCAGTGCTAGAATCAAGGATGAAGACCAGAGTCTTCCAACCACCGCCCCTTAGAGCTGGAGGACCCATCCTCAGTTTTGTACACTTTTGCAACCCCCCAGGGGAGGGTGGAATGGGCATTGTTGGCCTAAGGAAGGCAAAGAGGAGCCCCTCTTCCCTCACGCTGCCCCCACTGAAAAAACACAGGGTTAGGGGTCTGAGGAGTTGCTGAAGGAGAGGGACCTGTAGGGACATCCTGAGCAGACCCAAGGAGGGTTCCCATGGTAGATGCCAGGGAGGCTGATTTTCTGGGTCCATCTTAAGCTCACTGGGGGTATGCCAGGAGCAAGGGCTGCCCACCTCAACCTCACCCCACTTCTAGACTTCTGGTAAAAAGCAGTAGGCCTAAAAGAAGTATGGGGTTTCTTTGGGGGGTTAAGGAGAGTGTTCTAAAATTGATTGTGGTGATTGTTGCACAACTCTGTGGTTATGCTAAAAGTCATTGAATTATACACTTTAAATGGGTAAATTGTATGGGAGGTAAATTATATCTCAATAAAACTGTTTAAAAAAAACCTCAATGAGATACACTCCTATTAAAATGTCTAAACCAACAACAACCACAAAAAAGCTATAAGCTTGTAGCTATACATGGTAGTATCAGTCATAAAAGGAAAAACTGGAAGCACCTTAAATGTTCAAAACAGGGTGTGGTGAAGTGGGTTCCTTTATGTAGCCTTTTGCCTTGGTTCTTCGGAAAAACAGTTTGAGAAATTCCCCCTCTCCCCCATCCAAACCCTGAGGAGTTACCTTTGCCCTAGTTTTCTACCCCAGAGGGTTTGTTGCATTTGTCCGGGTTGATTGACTTTTCCTGGGTAAACTGTAAACAACTCGTGGTTTGATACATTTTGTCTGGTCCTGGGCCCTGTGATTGGTATGCACTTGGTCAATAAACTATGCAAATGAAGTGTCTATAACCTACTATACAAATAAAGTATCTGTGGCCTACTATGCAAATGAAATGTCTGTGGTCTAACAAGAGGAGATTGGTCAGTTCATGGCCCTGGTGAGAGAACCATGCCTTGAAATTGATGGAGTTTGTGTATATATGCAGCCAACCCCACAGAGGTTTTTCAGACAGAAAGAAGCAGGAAGAGAAGCAGCAGGAAGAAGCAGAGGAGGAGGTAAGGAACTTCCTAAAATAGCAGAAACACGGGTTGAGGGCTGGAACACTGAAGACAGCGACAGGAAGGGGTCCAGGGGCCGGGTCAGTGGTGACAGAGAGCAGGCTTGAGAACAGCCTGCCCTGAAGGGGCTGAGAGGAGGCCTGTCCTGAGGGGGCTGAGCAGAGCCTTGCACAGCTGAGAGGAGCTAAGTGAGCTGTCATGCACTGAAGAAGGGAGACTTTGCCTACGTGCTTCCTGATCCTGATCCGAGTTGTAGCCTGTTGATCTTGATTCTGAGTTGTATTCTATTGCTTACTTAATAAACCATTACAGAACTATGGTCTGTAAGTTCTGTGTGGCCACTGTAACGGATCATCTAACCCAGGAGAGAAGTAGAGAGTATTATGGGAGGGACAGCTGAGTTGGTAAAAAAGGTTGGATGGTAGACGTATGTCTGACCTCCACCTCCTGGGAATCAGCTCTGGGCTGATCCTGATCATTAACCTTCTTGAAGTTAGACAGGTTCTGATGCTACTTTCACCATTTTACAAGGGACATGATTAAACAGACCATGGAGTAGTAAATAAGTTGCCATTAAAGATGATCACATGCATTATATAATATTTATTTTCAAATGTTTCACATATTTTTACATTTCTGGTAAGAAATGTACTTTCGTTTAATGATTAGAAAAAAAAAATTTCCCCCTTTAGACAATATACAAATTTCACTTTCACCTCAGTTAATATCTTCCACCAGGATTCTCTGAGCAGTGTAAACAGTTGACGTGCTTGGCTGCTAACCAGAAGGTTGGAGGTTGGAGTCTACCCAGAGGCACCTTGAAAGAAAGGCCTGACAATCTACTTCTGAAAAATCAGCCATTGAAAACCCTATGGATCACAGTTCTACTCTGTCACACGTGGGTTTGCTACGAGTTGGAGTTGACTCAATGGCAACTGGTATTGGTTAGGATTCTTGGATGGTGTAAATTCTTTCTAAAACATATGCAGAGATGCAGCTTAGCATTAAAATACGTTAACCATGTTTTATATTGCTGCTAGCTTTTCATGTAAACAGTATTCATGCTTAGAGTTCAGGGCTTAAATAGGCGTGATCATCTTTGTCTGGTGATAGGCATCAGATGCCTGGCTGCTGAATTGGCCTTTTCCCTCACCAAAGCTATGTCATGGAATGCCAGCTAGGAGGGTGTTGAGGGAAAAGAAAATACACGGTAATAAGTAGTAGTCACACGTTATTTTAAATATTTTCACAATAAATATTTTTTTAATTTTTATTGTGCTCTAAGTGAAAGTTTACAAATCCAGTCTCTCATACAAAAATTTATATACACCTTGCTATATACTCCTGGTTGCTCTCCCCCTAATGAGACAGCACACCCTTCCCTCCACTCTCTCTTTTCATGTCCATACAGCCAGCTTCTGACCTCTTCTGCCCTCTCATCACTCCTCCAGATAGCAGCTTCCCACATAGCCTTATGGGTCTACTTGATCCAAGAACCTCACTCTTCACCAGTATCATTTTCTATCCCGTAGTCCAGTCCAATGCCTGTCTGAAGAGTTGGCTTTGGGAATGGTTCCTGTCCTGGGCTAACAGAAGGTGTGGGGACCATAACCACTGAGGTCCTTCTAGTCTCAGTCAGACCATTAAGTCTGGTCTTTTTACGAGAATTTGAGGTCTGCATCCCAATGCTCTCCTCCTCCCTCAGGGGTTCTCTGTCGTGTTCCCTGTCAGGGCAGTCATCAGTTGTAGCAAGGCATCATCTAGTTCTTCTGGTCTCAGGCTAGTGTAGTCTCTGGTTTATATGGCCCTTTCTGTCTCTTGGAATCATAATTACCTTGTGTCTTTGGTGTTCTTCACTCAACTGTGCTCCAGGTGCGTTGAGACCAGTTGATGCATCTTAGATGGCTGCTTGCTAGCGTTTAAGAATCCAGATGCCACTCTCCAAAGTGGGATGCACAATGTTTTCTTAATAGATTTTATTATGCCAATTCACTTAGACGTCCCCTGAAACCGTGGCCACGAAACCCCTGCCCCTGCTACCCTGGCCTTCAAAGTGTTCATTTTATTCAGGGAACTTCTTTGCTTTTGGTTCAGTCCAGTTGTGCTGACCACTCCTGTATTATGTGTTGTCTTCCCCTTCACCTAAAGTAGTTCTTATCAACTCTCTAATTACTGAAAACCCCTCTTCCTCCCTCCCTCCCTCCACACTCTTGTAACCATCAAAGAATATTTTCTTCTCTGTTTAAACTATTTTTCGAGTTCTTATAATAGTGGTTTCATACAATATTTGTCCTTTTGCAACTGACAATTTCACTCAGCATAATGTCTTCCAGATTCCTCCATATTATGAAATGTTTCATGGATTCATCATTGTTCTTTATTGATGTGTAGTATTCCACTCTTATCCAACATTGTGCAGGAGGTCCTAGGGAGAGCAATTAGGCTAGATAAAGAATAAAGGGAATCCAGATTGGTAAGGAAGAAGTAAAAGTATCTCTATTTGCAGATGACATGATTTTATACACAGAAAACTCTAAAGAACCCTCAAG
Organism: Elephas maximus indicus; assembly: GCF_024166365.1. NCBI lineage: Eukaryota > Metazoa > Chordata > Mammalia > Proboscidea > Elephantidae > Elephas > Elephas maximus. The sequence continues at coordinate 152,617,933 of NC_064820.1, read as the reverse complement.
AAAGCTACTGAAACTAATAGAAGAGTTCAGCAGAGTTTCAAGATACAGGATAAACATACAAAAATCAGTTGGATTCCTCTATACCAACAAAAAGTACATCGAAGAGGAAATCACCAAATCAATACCATTTACAGTAGCCCCCAAGAAAATAAAATACTTAGGAATAAATCTTACCAGAGACGTGAAAGCCCTATACAAAGAAAACTACAAGACCCTACTGCAAAAAAGACCTGTATATACGTGGAAAAACATACCTTGCTTATGGATAGGAAGACTTAACATTGTAAAAATGTCTATTCTACCAAAAGCCATCTATACATACAATGCAATTCCAATCCCAATTCCAACATCATTTTTTAATGAGATGGAGAAACAAATCACCAACTTCATATGGAAGGGAAAGAGGCCCCAGATAAGTAAAGCATTATTGAAAAAGAAGAAGAAAGTGGGAGGCCTCATTCTACCTGATTTTAGAACCTGTTATACCACCACAGTAGTCAAAACAGCCTGGTACTGGAACAACAACAGGCACATAGACCAATGGAACAGAATTCAGAATCGAGACATAGATTCGTCCACACATGAGCAGATGATATTTGACAAAGGCCCAAAGTCGTTTAAATGGGGAAAAGACAGTCTCTTTAACAAATGGTGCTGGCATAACTGGATATTCATCTGCAGAGAAATGAAACAAAACCCATACCTCACACCATGCACAAAAACTAACTCAAAATGGATCAAATACCTAAATATAAAATCTAAAATGATAAAGATCATGGAAGAGAAAATAGGGACGTTAGGAGCCCTAATACACGGCATAAATAGTATACAAAACATCACTAACCATGCACTTTGGTTTCTTCCATATTTTTGCCATTGTAAACAGTGCTGCAGTGAACATGGGTGTGCATATATCTGTTTATGTAAAGGCTCTTATTTCTCTAGGATATATTCAAGGAGTGGGATTGCTGGATCTTATTATGGTAGTTCTATTTCTAGCTTTTTAAGGAAGCGCCAAATAGATTTCCAAAGTGGTTCTACCATTTTACATTTCCACCAGCTGTGTATAAGTGTTCTAGTCTCCTCACAACCTCTCCAACATTTATTATTTTGTGTTTTTTGGATTAATGCCAGCCTTAAAAAAAAAAAAATTTTTTTTTTTTTTGTTCGAGTGAGATGGAATCTCATTGTAGTTTTGATTTGCGTTTCTCTAATGGCTAATGATCATGAGCATTTCCTCACGTATCTGTCACCTACCTGAATGTTTTCTTTAGTGAAGTGCCTGTTCATATCCTTTGTCTATTTTTTAATTGGGGTATTTGTTTTTTGTAGTTGAGGTTTCACAGTATCATGTAGATTTCAGAGATCAGAAGCTGATTGGAAATGTCATAGCTAAAAACTTTTTCCCACTCTGTAGGTAATCTTTTTACTCATTTGGTGAAGTCTTTGGATGAGGGTAGGTGTTTGATTTTTAGGAGCTCCCAGTTGCCTAGTTTCTCTTCTGCATTGTTAGTAATGTTTTGTATACTGTTTATGCCATGTGTTAGGGCTCCTAGCATTGTCCCTATTTTTTTCTTCCATGATCTTTATCGTTTTAGATTTTATATTCAGGTCTTTGATCCATTTCGAGTTCATTTTTGTGCACGGTGTGAAGTATGGGTCTTGTTTCATTTTTTTGCAGATGGATTTCTGGTTATGCCAGAACCATTTGTTAAAGAGACTGTCTTTTCCCCATTTAAATGACTTTGGGCCTTTGTCAAATATCAGCTGCTCATATGTAGATGGATTTATGTCTTAATTCTGAATTCTGTTCCATTGGTCTATGTATCTTTTGTTGTACCAGTACCAGGCTGTTTTGACTACTGTGGCGGTATAACAGGTTCTAAAATCAGGTAGAGTGAGGCCTCCCACTTTCTTCTTCTTTTTCAATAATGCTTTACTTATCTGGGGCCTCTTTCCTTTCCATATGAAGTTGGTGATTTTTTTTTTCCATCTCATTAAAAAATGTTGTTGGAATTGGAATCAGAATTGCACTGTATCTATAGATCGCTTTTGGTAGAATAGACTTTTTTTTTTTATTAACTTTTATTGAGCTTCAAGTGAACGTTTACAAATCAAGTCAGACTGTCACATATAAGTTTATATACATCTTACTCCGTACACCCATTTGCTCTCCCCTAATGAGTCAGCCCTTCCAGTCTCTCCTTTCGTGACATTTTTGCCAGCTTCCAACTCTCTCTATCCTCCCATCCCCCCTCCAGACAGGAGATGCCAACACAGTCTCAAGTGACCACTTGATATAAGTAGCTCACTCTTCATCAGCATCAGAATAGACTTTTTTAAAAAAATTTTTTGTTGTGCTTTAAGTGAAAGTTTATGAATCAAGTCGGTCTCTCACACAAAAACTTATATACACCTTGCTACGTACACTCAACTGCTCTCCCCCTAATGAGACAGCCTGATCCCTCCCTCCACTCTCTCTTTTCCTGTCCATCCCACCAGCTTCTAATCCCCTTTGCCCTCTCATCTCCCCTCCAGAAAGGAGATGCCAACATAGTCTCAAGTGTCCACCTGATCCAAGAAGCTCACTCCTCACCACCACCCCTCTCCATCCCATTGTCCAGTCCAATCCCTGTCTGAAGAATTGGCTTTAGGAATGGTTCCTGTCCTGGGCCAACAGAAGGTCTGGGGGCCATGACCACCAGGGTCCTTCTAGTTTCAGTCAGACCATTAAGTCTGGTCTTTTTACAAGAATTTAGGGTCAGTATCCCACTGCTCTCCTGCTCCCTCAGGGGTTCTCTGTTGTGTTCCCTGTCCGGGCAGTCATTAGTTGTAGCCAGGCACCATCTAGTTCTTCTGGTCTCAGACTGATATAGTCTCTGGTTTATGTGGCCCTTTCTGTCTCTTGGGCTTGTAATTACCTGTGTCCTTGGTGTTCTTCATTCTCCATTGGTCCAGGTGGGTTGAGACCAATTGATACATCTTAGATGGCCACTTGCTATCGTTTAAGACCCCAGAAGCCACTCTCCAAAGTGGGATGCAGAATGTTTTCTTAACAGATTTGATTATGCCAATTGACTTAGCTGTCCCCTGAAATCATGGTCCACAAACCCCTGCCCCTGCTACGCTGGCCTTCGAAGCATTCAGTTTGTTCAGGAAACTTCTTTGCTTTTGGTTTAGTCCAGTTGTGCTGACCTCGCCTGTATTGTGTGTTGTCTTTCCCTTCACCTAAAGTAGTTCTTATCTACTGTCTAATTAGTGAATACCTCTGTCCTACCTTCCCTCCCTCCCCCCTCTTGTAATCATCAAAGAATATTTTCTTCTCTGTTTAAACTATTTTTTGAGTTCTTATATATATATATATATATATATATATATTTATATTAGTGGTCTTATACAATGTTTGTCCTTTTGGAACTGGGTAATTTCACTGAGCATAATGCCTTCCAGGTTCCTCCATATTATGAAATGTTTCACAGATTCATCACTGTTCTTTATGGATGTGTAGTATTCCATTGTGGGAATATATCGTAATTTATTTATCCATTCATCCATTGATGGGCACCTTGGTTGCTTCCATCTTTTTGCTATTGTAAACAGTGCTGCAGTGAACATAGGTGTGCATATATCTCTTCATGTAAAGTCTCTTATTTCTCTAGGATATATTCCAAGGAGTGGGATTGCTGGATCTTATGGTAGTTCTTTTTCTAGCTTTTTAAGGAAGTGCCAAATTGATTTCCAAAGCGATTGTACCATTTTACATTCCCACCAGCAGTGTATAAGTGTTCCAATTTCTCCACAACCTCTCCAACATTTATTATTTTGTGTTTTTTGGATTAATGCCAACCTTGTTGGAGTGAGATGGAATCTCATCGTAGTTATGATTTGCATTTCTCTAATGGCTAATGATCATGAGCATTTCCTTATGTATCTGTTAGCTACCTGACTGTCTTCTTTAGTGAAGTGTCTGTTCATATCTTTTGCTCATTTTTTAATTGGGTTATTTGACTTTTTGTAGTTGAGTTTCAGCAGTATCATGTAGATTTCAGAGATCAGAAGCAGATTGGAAATGTCATAGCTAAAAACTTTTTCCCAGTCTGTAGGTAATCTTCTTACTCTTTTGGTGCAGTCTTTGGATTGATTTTTAGGAGCTCTCAGTTATCTACTTTTTCTTCTGTATTGTTAGTGATGTTTTGTATACTGTTTATGCCATGTATCAGAGCTCCTAGCATTGTCCCCATTTTCTCTTCCATGATCTTTATCATTTTAGATTTTATATTTAGGTCTTTGATCCATTTTGATTTAGTTTTTGTGCATGGTGTGAGGTGTGGGTCTTGCTTCATTTTTTTGCAGGGGGTAACCCAGTTATGCCAGCGCCATTTGTTATAAAGACTATCTTTTCCCCACTTAAATGCTTTGGGGCCTTTGTCAAATATCAACTGCTCATATGTGTCTGGATTCTCAATTCTGTTCCATTGGTCTACGTATCTGTTGTTGTACCAGTACCAGGCTGTTTTGACTACTGTGGCAGTGTAATAGGTTCTAAAATCAGGTAGAGTGAGACCTCCCACTTTATTCTTCTTTTTCAGTAATGCTTTATTTATCTGGGGCCTCTTTCTCTTCCATATGAAGTTGGTGATTTGTTTCGCCATCTCATTAAAAAATGTTGTTGGAATTTGGATCGGAATTGCATTAAATCTATAGATCGCTTTTGGTAGAATAGACATTTTTATAATGTTAAGTCTTCCTATCCATGAAAGGTATGTTTTTTCACTTATGTAGGTCTCTTCCGGTTTCTTGCAGAAGTGTCTTGTAGTTTTCTTTGTATAAGTCTTTTACATCTCTGGTAAGATTTATTCCTAAATATTTTATCTTCTTGGGGGCTACTGTAAATGGTATTGATTTGGTGATTTCCTCTTCGATGTACTTTTTGTTGGTGTAGAGGAATCCAACTGATTTTTTTTTTAATAATTTTTATTGTGCTTTAAGTGAAAGTTTACAAATCAAGTCAGTCTGTCACATATAAGCTTATATACACCTTACTCCATACTCCCACTTACTCTCCCCGAGTCAGCCCGCTCCCTCCTTCCAGTCTCTCCTTTCGTGACAGTTTTGCCAGTTTCTAACCCTCTCTACCCTCCTATTTCCCCTCCAGACAGGAGATGCCATCACAGTCTCAAGTGTCCACCTGATACAAGTAGCTCACTCTTCATCAGCATCTCTCTCCAACCCGTTGTCCTGTCCCTTCCATGTCTGATGAGTTGTCTTCGGGGATGGTTCCTGTTCTGGGCCAACAGAAGGTCTGGGGGCCATGACCACTGGGATCCTTCTAGTCTCAGTCAGACCATTAAGTCTGGTCTTTTTACAAGAATTTGGGGTCTGCATCCCACCGTTCTCCTGCTCTCTCAGGGGTGCTCTGTTGTGCTCCCTGTCAGGGCAGTCATTGGTTGTGGCCGGGCACCATCTAGTTCTTCTGGTCTCAGGATGATGTAAGTCTCTGGTTTATGTGGCCCTTTCTGTCTCTTGGGCTCATAGTTATCGTGTGACCTTGGTGATCTTCATTCTCGTTTGATCCAGGTGGGTTGAGACCAATTAATGCATCTTAGATGGCTGCTTGTTAGCATTTAAGACTCCAGATGCCACATTTCAAAGTGGGATGCAGAATGTTTTCATAGTAGAATTATTTTGCCAATTGGCTTAGAAGTCCCCTTAAGCCATAGTCCTCAAACCCCTGCCCTTGCTCCGCTGACCTTTGAAGGATTCAGTTTATCCCAGAAACTTCTTTGCTTTTGGTCCAGTCCAGTTGAGCCGGCCTTCCGTGTATTGAGTATTGTCCTTCCCTTCACCTAAAGTAGTTCTTATCTACTAACTAATCAGTAAATAACCCTCTCCCACCCTCCCTCCCTCCCCGCCCCGTAACCACAAAAGTATGTGTTCTTCTCAGTTTATACTATTTCTCAAGATCTTATAATAGTGGTATTATACAATATTTGTCCTTTTGCCTCTGACTGATTTCACTCAGCATAGTGCCTTCCAGGTTCCTCCACGTTATGAAATGTTTCACAGATTCGTCACTGTTCTTTATCGATGCATAGTATTCCATTGTGTGAATATACCACACTTTATTTAACCATTTATCCGTTGATAGACACCTTGGTTGCTTCCAGCTTTTTCCTATTGTAAACAGAGCTGCAATAAACGTGGGTGTGCATATATCTCTTCGTGTGAAGGCTATTATTTCTCTAGGGTATATTCCGAGGAGTGGGATTTCTGGGTTGTATGGTAGTTCTATTTCTAACTTTTTAAGAAAACGCCAGATAGATTTCCAAAGTGGCTGTACCATTTTACATTCCCACCAGCAGTGTATAAGAATTCCAATCTCTCCGCAGCCTCTATAACATTTATTATTTTGTGTTTTTTGGATTAATGCCAGCCTTGTTGGAGTGAGATGGAATCTCATCGTAGTTTTAATTTGCATTTCTCTAATGGCTAATGATCGAGAGCATTTTCTCATGTATCTGTTAGCTGCCTGAATATCTTCTTTAGTGAAGTGCGTGTTCATATCCTTTGCCCACTTCTTGATTGGGTTGTCTTTTTGTGGTTGAGTTTTAACAGAATCATATAGATTTTAGAGATCAGACGCTGGTCGGAGATGTCATAGCTGAAAATTTTTTCTGATCTGTAGGTGGTCTTTTTACTCTTTTGGTGAAGTCTTTAGATGAGCATAAGTGTTTGATTTTTAGGAGCTCCCAGTTATCTGGTTTCTCTTCGTCATTTTTGGTAATGTTTTGTATTCTGTTTATGCCTTGTATTAGGGCTCCTAAGGTTGTCCCTATTTTTTCTTTCATGATCTTTATTGTTTTAGTCTTTATGTTTAGGTCTTTGATCCACTTGAAGTTAGTTTTTGTGCATGGTGTTAGGTATAGGTCCTGTTTCATTTTTTTGCAAATGGATATCCAGTTATGCCAGCACCATTTGTTAAAAAGACTATCTTCTCCCCAATTACCTGACACTGAGCCTTTGTCAAATATCAGCTGCTCATATGTGGATGGATTTATATCTGGGTTCTCAATTTTGTTCCATTGGTCTATGTGCCTGTTGTCGTACCAGTACCAGGCTGTTTTGACTACTGTGGTTGTATAATATGTTCTAAAATCAGGTAGAGTGAGGCCTCCCACTTTCTTCTTCTTTTTCAGTAATGCTTTACTTATCCGGGGCTTCTTTCCCTTCCATATGAAGTTGGTGATTTGTTTCTCCATCACATGAAAAAATGTCACTGGAATTTGGATCAGAAGTGCATTGTATGTATAGATGGCTTTTGGTAGAATAGACATTTTTACTATGTTAAGTCTTCCTATCCATGAGCAAGGTATGTTTTTCCACTTATGTAGGTCCGTTTTAGTTTCTTGCACTAGTACTTTGTAGTTTTCTTTGTTTGGGTCTTTTACATCTTTGGTAACATTTATTCCTAAGTATTTTTTATTTTATCTTCTTGGGGGCTACTGTGAATGGTATTGATTTGGTGATTTCCTCTTCGATGTTCTTTTTGTTGATGTAGAGGAATCCAAGTGATTTTTGTATGTTTATCTTGTAACCTGAGAGTCTGCTAAACTCTTGTATTAGTTTCAGTAGTTTTCTTGAGGATTCCTTAGGGTTTTCTGTGTATAAGATCATGTCATCTGCAAATAGAGATACTTTTACTTCTTCCTTACCAGTCTGGATACCCTTTATTTCTTTATCTAGCCTAATTGCTCTGGCTTGGACCTCCTGCACAATGCTGAATAAGAGTGGTGTTAAAGGGCATCCTTGTCTGGTTCCTGATCTCAACGGGAATGCTTTCAGACTCTCTCCATTTAGGTTGATGTTGGCTATTGGCTTTGTATAAATACCCTTTATTATACTGAGGAATTTTCCTTATATTCCTATTTTGCTGAGAGCTTTCATCATGAATGGGTGTTGAACTTTGTCAAATGCCTTTTCCGCATCAATTGATAAGATCATGTGGTTCTTGTCTTTTGTTCTATTTATATGATGGATTACATTAATTGTTTTTCTGATGTTGAACCATCCCTACGTACCCGGTATGAATCCCACGTGGTCAAGATGAATTATTTTTTGATGTGTTATTGAATTGTATTTGGATAGAATTTTGTTGAGGATTTTTGCATCTAAGTTCATGAGGGATATAGGCCTGTCATTTTCTTTTTTTTTTTTTTTTGGTGTCTTTACCTGGATTTGGTATCAGGGATATGCTAGCTTCATATAATGAAGTATTCTGTCCTTTTCTATGCTCTGAAATACCTTTAACAGTAATGGTGTTAAGTCTTCTCTGAAAGTTTGGTAGAACTGTGCAGTGAAGCCATCCGAGCCAGGGCTTTTTTTGTTGTTGTTGGGAGTTTTTTGGTTACCTTTTCAATCTCTTCTTTTGCTATGGGTTTGTTTAGTTGTTCTACCTCTGTTTGTGTTAGTTTACGTAAGTAGTGTGTTTCTAGGAATTCATCCATTTCTTCTAGGTTTTCAAGTTTGTTAGAGTACAGTTTTTGTTAGTAATCTGGTATGATTCTTTTAATTTCGGTTGGGTCTGTTCTAATATCGCCCATCTCATTTCTTATTTGGGTTATTTGCTTCCTCTCCTGTTTTTCTTTTGTCACTTTGGCCGACGGTTTATCAATTTTGTTAGTTTTTTCAAAGAACCAGCTTTTGGTCTTCTTAACTCTTTCAATTGTTTTTCTGTTTTCTATTTCATTTAATTCTGCTCTAATTTTTATTATTTGCTTTCTTCTGGTGCCTGAGAGTTTCTTTTGTTGCTGTCTTTCTATTTGTTCAAGTTGTAGGGATAGTTCTTTGATTTTGGTCCTTTCTTCTTTTTGGATGTGTGCATTTATTTGTATAAATTGACCTCTGAGCACTGCTTTCGCTGTGTCCCAAAGGTTTTCATTCTCATTAGATTCAGTGAATTTCTTTGTTTCATCCTTAATGTCTTCTATAGCCCAGTCTTTTTTGAGCAGGGTATTGTTCCAATTGTTTCATTTCTTTTCCCTGCTTTTTGTGTTATTGATTTACACTTTTGTGGCCTTATGGTCAGAGAAGATGCTTTGTAATATTTCAATGTTTTGTATTCTGCTAAGGCTTGCTTTATGACCTAATGTGTCGTCTCTTCTGGAGAAAGTTCCATGTGCACTAGAAAAGAAAGTATACTTGACTGCTGTTGGGTGGAGTGTTCTGTATATGCCTATGAGGTGAAGTTGGTTGATTGTGGCATTTAGATCTTCTGTGTCTTTGCTGAGCTTCTTTCTGGATGTTCTGTCCTGAACCAAAAGTGCTGTGTTGAAGTCTCCTGTTATAATTGTGGAGCTGTCTATCTCACTTTTCAATGCTGTTAGAGTTTGTTTTATGTATCTTGCAGCCCTGTCATTTGGTGCCTAAATATTTAATATGGTTATGTCCTCCTGGTATATTGTCCCTTTAATCATTATGTAGTGTCTTTCTTTATCCTTTGTGTTGGATTTAACTTTCAAGTCTATTTTGTCAGAAATTAATATTGCCACTTCTGCTCTTTTTTCATTGTTGTTTGCTTGATATATTTTTTTCCATCCTTTGCATTTTAGTTTATTTGTGTCTCTAAGCCTCAGGTGTGTCTCTTGTAGGCAGCATATAGATGGATCGTGTTTTTTTATCCATTCTGCCCCTCTCTGTCTCTTTATTGGTGCATTTAGTCCATTTACATTCAGCGTAATTATGGATAGGTATGAATTTAGTGCTGTCATTTTGATGTCTTTTTTTGTGTGTTGTTTACAGTTTCTTTTTCCCACTTAATTTTTTTTAATTTTTATTGCACTTTAAGTGGAAGTTTACAAATCAAGTCAGCCTCCCACACAAAAACCTATATACACCTTGCTACACACTCCCAATTGCTCTCCCCCAAATGAGACAGTCTGCTCCCTCCCTCCACCCTCTCCTTCCATGTCCATCATGCCAGCTTCGAATCCCCTCTACCTTCCCACCTCCCCTCCAGGGAGGAAATGCCAACATAGTCTCAGGTGTCCACCCAATCCAAGAAGCTTACTCCTCACCAGCATCCCTCTCCAACCCATCGTCCAGTCCAATCGCTGTCCGAAGAGTTGGCCCTGGGAATGGCTCATGTCCTGGGCATACAGAAGGTCTGGGGGCCACGACCACTGGGGTCCTTCCAGCCTCAGTCAGACCATCAAGCCTGGTCTTTTCACAAGAATTTGCGGTCTGCATCCCACTGCTCTCCTGCTCGCTCAGGAGTTCTCTGTTGTGTTCCCTGTCAGGGCAGTCATTGGTTGTAGCCAGGCACCATCTAGCTCTTCTGGTCTCAGGCTGATGTAGTCTTTGGTTTGTGTGGCCCTTTCTGTCTCCTGGGCTCGTAATTGCCTTGTGTCCTTGGTGTTCTTCATTCTCCTTTGATCCAGGTGGGTTGAGACCAATTGATGCATCTTAGATGGCTGCTTGCTAGTATTTAAGACCCCAGACGCCACTCTCCAAAGTGTTTCCCACTTAATTTTTTGTGCTGAGTAATTTACCTTTGCATATTTGTCTTTTCTTCTTACTTGTTGTTGCTGATTTTGTTTCTGCTGAGTCTCTATTTTTTTCTCATATTTTTTTTTTGATGAGTAGGATTGTTAGTCTCCTTTGTGGTTACCTTAATATTTACCCCTATTTTTCTGAGTTTAAAACTAACTTTTATTTCTTGATATCACCTTGTCTTTCTCTCCATATGAAAGATCTATGACTACATTTCTTAGTCCCTCTTTATTGTTTTAATGTTGTATTCTTTTACATAATGACATCTCTGTTTCCCTGTTTTGTGTGTTTTTCTTTTATCTTGATTTATTTTTGTCATTTCCCTGTCTGGGTTGACATCTGATTGCTCTGTCAAGTGTTCTACTGTTGGGTTGATGTCTGATATTATTGATTTTCTAACCAAAGAACTCCCTTTAGTATTTCTGGTAGTTTTGGTTTGGTTTTTACAAATTCCCTAAACTTCTGTGTATCTGGAAATATCCTAATTTCACCTTCATATTTGAGAGACAGTTTTGCTGGATATATGATTTTTGGCTGGCAATTTTTTTCCTTCAACGTTTTATATAAGTCATCCCATTGCCTTCTTCCCTGCATGGTTTCTGCCGAGTAGTCTGAGCTCATTCTCATTGACTCTCCTTTGTAGATGACTTTTCGTTTATCCCTAGCTGCTCTTAAAATTTTCTTTATCTTTGGTTTTGGCAAGTTTGATTATAATATGTCTTGGTGAATTTTTTTAAAGATCTACCTTATGTGGAGTTCGATGAGCATCTTGAATAGATATCTTCTCATCTTTCACGATATCAGGGAAGTTTTCTGCCACCAAATCTTCAACAATTCTCTCTGTATTTTCTGTTATCCCTCTCTGTTCTGGTACTCCAATCACCCGTAGGTTATTTCTCTTGATAGAGTCCCACATGATTCTTAGGGTTTCTTCATTTTAAAAATTCTTGATCTGATTTTTCTTCAAATATATTGGTGCTAAGTGCTTTATCTTCAGTCTCACCAGTTCTGCCTTCCACTTGCTCAATTCTGCTCCTCTGATTTTCTATTGAGTTGTCTGCTTCTGTAATTTTATTGTTAATCTTCTGAATTTCTGATTGCTTTCTCCCTATGGATTCTTGCAGCTTATTAAATTTTTCATTATGTTCTTGAATAACCTTTTTAATTTCTTCAACTGCTTTATCTGTGTGTTCCTTGGCTTGTTCTGCATATTGCCAGATCTCCTTCCTGATCTTGTTCCTGATGTCTTGAAGAGTTCTGTATATTAATCTTTTGTATTCCGCATCCGGCAATTCCAAGAAGGTACCTTCATCCAGATGATCCCAAGTCTTTGTCTTGAGAGACTGTTGAAGCAATCATGGTCTGCTTCTTTATATGATTTGATATTGACTGTGTTTCCAAGCCATCTGTAAGTTATTGTATTAGTTTATTTTGTGTTTGCTTACTGTAGCTTAGCTTCTTGCTTTGTTTTGTTTTGTTTTTATTAACTTTTATTGAGCTTTAAGTGAACGTTTACAAATCAAGTCAGACTGTCACATGTAAGTTTATATACATCTTACTCCATACTCCCACTTGCTCTCCCCCTAATGAGTCAGCCCTTCCAGTCTCTCCTTTCGTGACAATTTTGCCAGCTTCCAACTCTCTCTATCCTCCCATCCCCCCTCCAGACAGGAGATGCCAACACAGTCTCAAGTGTCCACCTGATATAATTAGCTCACTCTTCATCAGCATCTCTCTCGTACCCACTGTCCAGTCCCTTTCATGTCTGATGAGTTGTCTTCGGGGATGGTTCCTGTCCTGGGCCAACAGAAGGTTTGGGGACCATGACCACTGGGATTCCTCTAGTCTCAGTCAGACCATTAAGTCTGGTCTTTTTATGAGAATTTGGGGTCTGCATCCCACTGATCTCCTGCTCCCTCAGGGGTTCTCTGTTATGCTCCCTGTCAGGGCAGTCATTGATTGTGGCCGGGCACCATCTAGTTCTTCTGGTCTCAGGATGATGTAGGTCTCTGGTTCATGTGGCCCTTTCTGTCTCTTGGGCTTTTAGTTGTCGTGTGACCTTGGTGTTCTTCATTCTCCTTTGCTCCAGGTGGGTTGAGATCAATTGATGCATCTTAGATGGCCGCTTGTTAGCATTTAAGACCCCAGACGCCACATTTCAAAGTGGGATGCAGAATGTTTTCATAATAGAATTATTTTGCCAATTGACTTAGAAGTCCCCTTAAGCCCTGGTCCCTAAACCCCTGCCCTTGCTCCGCTGACCTTTGAAGCATTCATTTTATCCCGGAAACTTCTTTGCTTTTGGTCCAGTCTAATTGAGCTGACCTTCCATGTATTGAGTGTTGTCCTTCCCTTCACCTAAAGCAGTTCTTATCTACTAATTAATCAGTAAAAAACCCTCTCCCTCCCTCCCTCCCTCCCCCCTTCGTAACCACAAAAGTATGTGTTCTTCTCAGTTTATACTATTTCTCAAGATCTTATAATAATGGTCTTATACAATATTTGTCCTTTTGCCTCTGACTGATTTCGCTCAGCATAATGCCTTCCAGGTTCCTCCATGTTATGAAATGTTTCACAGATTCGTCACTGTTCTTTATCGATGCGTAGTATTCCATTGTGTGAATATACCACAATTTATTTACCCATTCATCCATTGATGGACACCTTGGTTGCTTCCAGCTTTTTGCTATTGTAAACAGAGCTGCAATAAACATGGGTGTGCATATATCTGTTTGTGTGAAGGCTCTTGTTTCTCTAGGGTATATTCCGAGGAGTGGGATTTCTGGGTTGTATGGTAGTTCTATTTCTAACTGTTTAAGATAACGCCTAATAGATTTCCAAAGTGGTTGTACCATTTTACATTCCCATCAGCAGTGTATAAGCGTTCCAGTCTCTCCACAGCCTCTCCAACATTTATTATTTTGTGTTTTTTGGATTAATGCCAGCCTTGTTGGAGTGACATGGAATCTCATCGTGGTTTTAATTTGCATTTCTCTAATGGCTAATGATCGAGAGCATTTTCTCATGTATCTGTTAGCTGCCTGAATATCTTCTTTAGTGAAGTGCGTGTTCATATCCTTTGCCCACTTCTTGATTGGGTTGTTTGTCTTTTTGTGGTTGAGTTTTAACAGAATCATATAGATTTTAGAGATCAGGCGCTGGTCGGAGATGTCATAGCTGAAAATTCTTTCCCAGTCTGTAGGTGGTCTTTTTATTCTTTTGGTGAAGTCTTTAGATGAGCATAGGTGTTTGATTTTTAGGAGCTCCCACTTATCTGGTTTCTCTTCGTCATTTTTGGTAATGTTTTGTATTCTGTTTATGCCTTGTATTAGGGCTCCTAAGGTTGTCCCTATTTTTTCTTCCATGATCTTTATCATTTTAGTCTTTATGTTTAGGTTTTTGATCCACTTGGAGTTAGTTTTTGTGCATGCTGTGAGGTATGGGTCCTGTTTCATTTTTTTGCAAATGGATATCCAGTTATGCCAGCACCATTTGTGAAAAAGACTATCTTTTCCCCAATTAACTGACACGCTTTGTTTTGTTTTGATATGCCTGAATAGGTTGCTCGAGTAAGCTAGCTTGATTATTTTCACATTTGAAGCTCTAACGTCCTGTCAACAGGTGGCTAGGGCTGTTATGAGGTATGTTAGCCTCGGAGTCCATTCACTTTTCTTGTATGGATCCAGCTAGTTGGTCACCAATTGTGTGGTACAGGCTTTGTCCTACAGTCTTAGAGGGGCAAGGGTGACTGGTGTAGGTACCCATTTCTGGTTGCAGCAAGGAGTCACGTTCTGAACAAGGCAGGGGGCTGACAACCATCCCCCGAGTTTCTGTGAGGAAAGTGCATCCCTGTTCCTTGAGCACATAAGTGGGTGGGTTCTGCAGACAGACTACGGGTACCCAATACTTTTCGTTGTAAGGATTGGGAAGTACCAGTTATCCTTGAACGCCTGTCACAGGTGGCTGGGTGACCTGAGTGGAGCCACCAGTCCTTAGGCCCCTGTTGCGGGTAGGTGAGGACCCCGTTTAATAGGCAAAGTGGCGTCAAACATCAAACACCCACCTCTTCACGACAGAGCTGAAACATTTGCAGTCTGCCAACAAGGGCTTATTCTCATGAAATAGGCTCACACATGTCCATGCAGGGTGGAAAGGTATTCAAATTTCACGGACCATTTATGCTTGGACGGGAGCTCCTTCTGTCCTGAGCTCCCCAGGTTAGTGGAGCTGGCAAATTATCTTTTCCCCCAATTGTGAATTTATTCCTTCGCCAAGGCCAAGAGAATGGCTCAGGATGCTCAGCAGACCTATCTCAGGCCCAGAGAAATCAACAGCCACTGAAGCCAGTTTAGGGGTGAGTGGCACTGTAAAATATATGCAAGTACTTATCTTTGGCTGAGAGCGCCACTCTTCTCTGCTTTTGGAGGTGTGAGTAGGCTGTGCTGCTGCCTGATTCTACCTGGGGAAACTGTGGCCAAACGTTACCACTAGCTTGCTGCAGTCACTCCCAGGAATGGTGCCTGGGGGATCCTGGCGTTCAGGTCCGGCAACTCCTCTCCATTTCTGAACCTTCTCTCCCTCCCCCAGCCACTTGGTCCATTTTCTAACTTTGTTTTTGATGTCCAGGGCTCCTCGCTTGTCACAAATATAATTGTTTCACTTGTTTTTTTGTCTTTATTGTAAGAAGGATCCCTGGAAGCATCTGGCTTCTCCACCATCTTGGCCCCACCCTTCACAATAAGTATTTATAAATAAAATTAAATATGATCACTATGAAGACTGTAAGGCAGCAGAAAATATTTATGATATGAAAATAAGGGAAATATTTCCTCTTCCTCTTCCCTTCCTTTCAATTCTAGAATAATTCAGTCCTAAAATAGAGCAGAACAAGGTAGGCATCTGTCTTACTCATCTAGTGCTGCTATAATAGAAATACCACAAGTGGAGAAATTTATTTTCTTACAGCCTAATAGGCTACAAGTCCAAATTCAGGGTGTTAGCTCCAGGTGAAGGCTTTCTGTCTCTGTCAGCTCTAGAGAAAGGTCCTTGTCATCAATCTTCCCTGGGACTTGGAGCTCCTTTGCACAGGAACCCCAGGTCAAAAGGACATGTTCTGCTTTCAGCACTGCTCTCTTGGTGCTATGAGGTCCCTGTCTCTCTGTTTGCTTCTTTCCTTTATATATTGAAAGAGATTGGCTTAAGACATTATCTAACCATGTAAAGAAAAAGAAAAGAATCATGTAGATCTCATAAATACAACTGCTACTAATCTATCTTATTACATCATAGTTATAGGATTTACAACACATAGGGAGATCACATCAGATGATAAAATAGCAGACAGTCATACAAGGGAATCATGATCTAGCCAAGTTGACAGATATTTTGGGTGAACATAATCCAGTCCATGACATTCCATCTTTTGGCCCCCCAAAATTCATGTCCTTGCCACATGTAAAACATATTCACCCCTTCATATCATAGCAAAAGTCTTAATTCAATTCTAAGTCCAAAATCCAAAGATTCCTCTTCATCTGTGAAATCTAGAATACAAATTATCTGCTTTCAAAGTACAATGGCAGAACAAGCAAAAGCTAGACATTTCCATTATAAATGGGAGAAATTGGAGGGAAAAGAAGGCATAACAAGCACCAAGCAAGTCAGCAGAATACATTACATTAGCCCTCAAGGCTTGAAAATAATCCTCTGTTCTCTGAGACCATTTTACACAGTAGCCCTGCCCCTCAAACTCTAGGTATTGGTCACACTCTCCGGATTCTGAGTGGAGGCGCCTCAGCCCTGGGCTTCAGCTTTGCCTTCCAGGCCCACTGGGACAGAAACTCTGTGCCCTCATCTTTAGGCACACCATTCTCCTAGTCCATCTGAGTGGCAACTCCACCATCACAAACACCAGAGGCCATGGCTCTGCCCTTTGAAACCCCTGAGGTCATGGCCATACCTTTTGAGACTGAGGCAGCTCGGCTTCTTGTATTCCTTGTCTCTTCAGCTTCTGCTTCCTGGTTTTTTGGCCTCTTGGCTCCTCAGGCCTCATGCTCTGTAGTTCCACCAATAAGTGCCTGCAGGCACCCCACTCCACCAGTAAACTTTAGCCAGAAGGCACTCAGCTCTCTGCCTCCATGGGTCAGTAAGCCTAGCTCCACTGATAAGTGCCCAGAGGTACCCTACTCCACCAGGAAACCTCCGGTGCATAGGCACTCAGCTCTCTCACTCCGTGGCTCTAGAGCTGTATGGCACTGGTCTTCTGGTTCTGCTGCTGCCGATTCTCTGCTGCTGCCAGCTTTCTACCACTGCCGTTTCTCTGATGCTGCCAGTCCTCTATCCATTCAGTTTCAAAACCACTTCCACATTTTAGGTATCTGTTAGAGCAGCACCCAACTCCGATACCAAATTCTGTCTTAGTCATGTTGTGCTGCTATAACAGAAATACCACAAGTGGATGGCTTTAACAAAGAGAAATTTATTTTCTCACAGCCTAGTAGGCTACAAGTCCAAATTCAGGGTGTCAGCTCCAGGGGACGGCTTTCTCTCTCTGTCGGCTCTGGAGAAGGTTCTCGTCATCAATCTTCCCCGGGACTAGGAGCTTCTCTGTGCAGGAACCACAAAGGGTGCGCTCTTCTCCCAGCACTGGTCTCTTGGTGGTATGGGGTCCCCCTGTCTCTCTGCTTGCTTCTCTTTTATATCTCAAAAGAGATTGGCTTAAGACACTATCTAATCTTGTAGATCTCGTCAATATAACTGCTGCTAATCCATCTTATTACATCATAGTGATAGGATTCAACACATAGGGAAATCACATCAGATGATAAAATGGTAGACAGTCTCATATAGTCATACAAGGGAATCAGGATCTAGCCAAGTTGACAGATATTTTGGGGGGACATAATTCAATCCATGACAACACCTATGCCCATGGAGGGGGAGCCTCAGTGGTCTTGAGCAGGGTGTCAGACCCCATGAGGGATGAGGAGGGTGTCTTCACAGCAGGGGAACAGCCCAGGGAGGAGTGTCAGAGCCTGAGTGGGGTGTGGAAGTCATCTGTGAGGTGGATGGGTGATGGCGGCGGTGGGAGTTTGGTTACTACAACGGGAGTGATTGAATAAGTAAATATATTAAAGATAATGGGAGACAGATTTCTCATGATTGAAGAAGGGCAGCTACCACCTAGTAGCAATCAACATACCTACTAGCAAGATCTCAGTTTGTAAACACCATCCTCCTCTAAAAGGAGCTAAGTCTCCTTGGAGAAATGGCAGTCTGGGGCTGGGGCAGGTAAAGGACAAGATGAACTTGGAATATCTGATTATGCCAGAAAGTAAGGCAGTTCTCCAAGAATGACGGATATGTCAAAAAGTCACAAAAGCCAGCTTGAAAGGACTTCCAGTGGCCAAATTGGGGACTGTCTTAGGCTGGGTTCTCTAGAGATGCAAAACCAGTAAAGTGTATAAATATATATAGAGAGAGATTTATATTAAGGAAATGGCTCACTCAGTTGTAGAGGCTGGAACTTCCCAAGTCCATGGGCCAGGGTAAAGACATCTTCTGATTCACGTAGCCACGGGGGCTGACAAACTCAAGATCAGCAGGTTAGACATCAGGGCTCTTGCTCACAGGCCACAAAGATCGACAAACCCCAAGATCAGCAGGCAAGACCACAGGTAAGATGCTAGATTAAGTCCCAAGAACCAGAGGTCAGATGAACAGGAGCCAGCTGCTGGATCCAGAGGGACCAAAACCCCATGAACCTTGCCAGAACGTCCACTTATATTCTATGCAGGCCACACCCCCAAGAAAACTCCCTTTCAACTGATTGGCTACTGACAGCAGATCCCATCATGGAGGTGATCACATTATATCAAATCTTATCATGAAAGTGATCATAACATCATAGACTGCCAAACCACTGAGAATCATGGCCCAGCCAAGTTGACACACAACCTTAATCATCACAGAGACAATTTGAACATCAACATAATAAATGATTATAATATATTGTAATCCATTGTCTAAAACAGGAATATATAAGTCCATACAGATATTAATAAAAAAGCGAGTAAGTTGAAAATTTGACAAGGAATGGACATTTACATAGTGTCAAAGTATATCTTCACAAAATATCTTTTAATTACAAAGGGGAAAAGAGTAACTAAACTTTAGCCTGGCTGTAGTGGGCTGAATGGTTGCCCCAAAAAAGATATGTCCATATCCTAATCACTGGAACCTATAAATGTAACTTTATTTGGAAAAAAGATCTTTGCAGATGTAATTAAGTTACAGATCTTGAGATGAGGAGATCATTCTGGATTATCCAAGCAGGCCCTAAATTCAATGACAAGTGTCCATATACGAGACACGTGGAGGAGAAGGTGATGTGAAGATGAGATTGAAGTGATGCAGCCACAAACCAAGGAATGCCAACAGGCACCAAAAGCTGAAAGAGGCGAGGGACGGCTTCTCCCCTAGAGTCTTCAAAGGGAGCTAAGCCCTGCTGACATCTTGATTTCAACTCCTAGCTTTCAGAACTGAGAGGACAAATTTCTGTTGTTTTAAGCAACCATTTTGTGGTAATTTGTTATAGTGGCCACAGGAAACGAATACACTGGCAGACACCATCTTAAGCAAGTGATCAAAATGAACATCCATAGTAATGGAATAAATTAAAATCATGCACCACTTGATAGGTTACAATGAAAGAGACACAGCATCACTTCTGTGACATTCTTGTCAAAGATAGCGTGCCTTAAATCTGATTATGAGGAAACATAAACAAACCCAAACTGAAATAACTGGCCTGTAATCTTCAAACGTTTCAAGGTCGTGAAGTCAAGGAAAGACTGAGGAACTGTTCTACATGAAGGAGACTAAAGAAAAAAAAAGACAACTGTGAGTTGGAATCAACTCGACTGTGACAGGTTTTAATGAGACGTGACAACTAAATGAAATGACTAACTCTGGACTAAATCCTTCGCTATAAAATACATTTCTGGGACAATTACCAAAATTAGAATAGAATCTGGGGATAAAAAAAAAAGCCCTTTTGTCATCAAGTCGATTCCAACTCATAGTGACCCTATAGCATTAATTCCCTAATTTTGATGGCTGTATTGGGATTGTGATTATTTAGGGAATTGTTCTTGTTTGTAGGAAATATACACTAGTCAGGGGTGATGGACATCCTGTTAGCAATTTACTCCCAAGCGGTCCTGGGAAAATAATGTACTTCCAATTTTTCTGTAAATTTGTGATTGCTTCAAAACGAAATATTTATTTTAAAAATTAAAATAACAGAGAAAAGGACACCAATCATATAAATAATTGCATATGTATATACACATGGCCACAGACTGAAAGGCATAGAATGGAAAGAAATTCACAACAATAATTGTATTAAGGAGGTGGGATTATGTGTAACATTTCTCTCTGCTTTTAAGTCCTTTGAATCTAGTTCAATAAATATGTGGTGAGGGCTTGCTACAGGTCATGCATTGTGCCAGGTCCTGTTGTTATGTGCCATTGATTTGATTCTTGCTCATAGCGACTCTATACAACAGAGTAGAACTGCCCCATAGGGCTTTTTAGGCTGTAGCCTTTTGGGGAGCATATCACCAGGTCTTTTCTCTCTCAGAACTACTGACTGGGTGGGTTCGAACTGCTGACTTTTTGGTTAGCAGTCAAGTGCTTAACCATTGTGCCACCAGGACTCCTTTGCCAGGTTCTAACCCAAAACCCCAGGTTTTAGAGATACTGAAAAAATCAACAGTGCTGGCTTGCAGTCTGCAAGAGAGAGCACTGTGGGATGTGGAATATGTGCTGGATGGATGTTGAGGACAGGTTGCTTCCTGGAACACCTAACCCCGATGAGGTGGGGGAGGGCTCCCTTGAGGGAGGGATGTTTGGAATGTGGTCTTCTTGCTTTCTCATTAAGAATAACAATAATGTGTTTAAGGCCTCCCTCAAAGATGCTGGGCATCCCATCTGCATCAGGAACCCTGAGGGAGAGGAATGTGGAGAATTCAGAGTCTACAGAGTATGGGCGGTGGGTGGGCTGATCTCTGGACTCATTCACGAGAGACAAGAATCAGGCCCGAAGCAGTCTGGGATGAGGTTGGAGTTAGATTGCAGAAAAATCTCTAGGTGGTACATGGAGGGACCTGACAGACTAGTCAGAGGGCAGAAGAGGATAGAGGGGGCCAGGTTGCCATCACTGGTTATGTGCACAGGTCCTGGGGGACACCACAGCTGCCCTGGCCCAGGCCATGCACGGTCCTGAGTGATTTGCTGCTGCTGCAGCCTCACATCCTCATCTGGTTTGCCAAACTGAGCAAGGCCCCTGGAGCCAGTCCCAATCTGTTTCCTTCTATTCTTTGACAGGAAGCTCCTGGAGAGCCAGCCCCCAACCCCCACCCTGCCCCAGCACTCCCTCTCTCTTCTCCACTATGGACAGAGCCTCTGCCGAGCGGCTGTCTGCCCACCACATACCCAGCTGACATGGGGACCATTGGAGCAACGCAGCTGTGCTGGGCGATCCTGGGCTTCCTTCTACTCCAAGGTAAGAGGTGCCTGCGACCTTCCTCCAGCAATTCCTCTTGGGAGGCTGGCAGTCCTGGGCACCAGTCCTTCCTTCAGGACACACACCACTCACTCTCTGTTCAGGGCTGTCCCCAAGGGAAATTCCAGAGACTTTTCATGAAGAGGATCAGCTGGATTGGGGGGTAGTCATTACCAGGCAGTGGTAAAATAGAGTTAAACCCTTTTGTGAGAAAATTTACAGGGAGAAGAGAGGCCCTGATTGAGGCCGGCCTCATGAAATGTGATGTGTCGGCGACCACAGCCTCTCTGTCAGCTGTTCTAGTACACCTTAGGCTTTACAGGTGATCTTTTTTCATATGAGAAGTAACAACCTGGGAATTCCAAATGTTGACTGTAAGTTCAAGTCACAGCCAAAGGACTGAAATTAGACACAAAGAGCTATTTGTCAAGGAAGATGTATGCCACAGCCTCACCCAGGGGGCTAGAGGAGATGACCTCTATAGGACATTACTCTGAAACAACACCTCTCAGGGCCTTGCCATCTGATGACTTGTAAAGTAGCTCATAAGGGGTCTTCTAATTAGGGAGCAGTTGCTGGGAACCATGAAAAATCCAAGAGATTGTGACTCACAGGGCAACAACTTCCCTTTGGTCATCACTTCCCCACCTCACCCTCCACAAGTTCTCTATGGAAGATTTATAAGGCTATGCTAGAAGCAGCAGAAAGAGAGAGAGAGCAAGAATGCTTTGGATGGGAAGGGTGGTGGGAAACCTATCAAGCAGGCCCTTTCTTGGTTGTGGGGAGAGAGGGCCTGAGTACCAGAGCATTCTGCTTCCCAGAGGGCCAGATATCTTGAAAAGCCCATGGGATGGGGTAAAAACTGATTGCTGTCCCCCTCAGACTCAATCTGGGTCTGGGGACTAGTCTGTTGTGAAAACTGCAGAGATGGCAGAAGAGGAAATAGAGTAAAATGTAAGACTTACGAGGTAGCTTTCCATAAATCTAGGCTTCTCCCAGCTTCTCTATCCACTGTCCTGTCCCAAGAAAATGCCAGGGCTACCAAATGTCTTGATAAAATCTACCTAAGCCCCTAGCACCCCTTGAGTTTCCTAGCCTCTTATCCCAAGAGCTCAGAGCACTTACTGTCTCCTTCGTTTTGGTGGACTGAGTAATCCTTTTGAGGATATCCAGGCCCATGAAGGGGCTTGACTGTGTATATATAGAGTCAGGGCAGACTTGAGACTTGGACACTTTCAGGGAATGCGCTAAAATTAAAAAATGTATAGCACTTATTGAGTAAGGACTATCACCCAGGCACTGTGTTAAATGCTTTATATGCATTTTCTTAATCTCACAACAGCCTATGAGGTAGCTACCAATGCATTTTAAAGAAGAGAAAACTAAGGCCCAGGTCACACAGTAAGTGACAGAGCCAGGACTTGAATTGAAGCCTGTCAGACTCCAAAATGCAAGATTTTAACTACTAAGCTATGTTACTGCAGAGAATGGTGTGTGTGTGGGGTGGAGAGGGAGATAGAGGGAGAAGATGGCCTGGAAGAGAATGAAACAGGTAGAAATTAGGCAAGGGAGAGCAGGAAAACAAGAAATCCCTACGGCCAGTGTTCTTTGGGTACCTTGGTACCCAGTGGTCAGAGGTATCTTGGCTCACAGAGGCAGACTTTCCCTAAACCCCTCCCCTACTCACAGAAGAATCTCTATTTAAAAGTTTGGGGAGGAAGCGGGGCAGGAGGCACAGAGAGAACAGGCAACTGGTACCCGAAGTTTGCGACTTTGGAACTCCTCCCAGGACACTAAATAGTTTTTTTTCTGGATAAATGCAGGAAGGCAGTACACTGTGCCCTCCACTAAAATATAAAATTATAATGTTATAGAACTTAGCTTGTACATTGGGTATGCTTGATCAATAACTGATAGATGTTTTCAGGACATGCTTTGGATTGAAAGGGTTCTCCCAGGGTCATTCTATCTGTCCCCACCCGAAGTGGGAAAGATTCACTATAGCCCGGCGTTCCCACAAGTATAAACTCTCCCTCTTAACCCCACACCCAATAGGGCTATCGAGCTGGTGACCTGAAAACACACGACCCAGGGTTTGGGCAAACTTCGACTTGGAAAAAATTAATTCCATACTATCCAAATGATAGCCCCATGGAGGAAGGCAGTGGATTAAGGAAAATAAACAGACCAGCAAGCTGCCACAGGCCAGGGTGGGCCCCTGGCACCCAGCCACCCCTGTCTACGCAGGCTTGGGCTTAGTGCTTCCCTGATGATGAGGGGCCCAGGGAGCAGGAGGGCCAGGCTAGGGGCTGCAGGCCCCGGCTGAGCCAAGGGACGGGAACCCAGCTGGGCGGCTCCACTTCCCCACGTTGTTTTCCTTTCACATTGTTCACAGGTTTCAAGAATGATTTCATTGTGGAAAATGAGCAAACACAACCTGACCTCTCAGGTCTCACACACATAGCAGGACACATGTGAGCACGTGTGCATATATACATACATCTGCAGAGAGGCTCAGAGACATACACAAGTATATGCAAAAAACAAATGAGAGCTCCTGACTGGGGGCTTCTGGTAAGCCACTCCTCTCTGAATTTGGCCAACAATGGCCATTTCTGAAGTAGGCCGTGACCTCGAGAGTAAACTTCCTGTGAGAGTAAATCGGTCGCCTGCTCTAGAGCTCTCTCTCTCTTATATATACCTCAGAACTTGCTTCCTGTGCAGGACTCTCCCTCCAGCTGGGGGTGGGCAGAGAGATAGCTCAAATACAAACCCTAATCCCTAACCCTATCTTATTCACCACTTTTCTCCATTCCCTTTCTTTGGAATGGGTCCAGGATGATAATCTTCACAGGGAAAGTGAATGGCCCAACGATAGAGTGGCGAGAACATTACCTCAGGGACCTGGAGTCCTGGGTTCTTGTTTTGGCAGGTCGCTGACCTTCTGTTCTTGTCACTAGTTTAAAACAACCCTCCTTGACCTTGTGTCAGGATGGTATAAGACTCACATGGGGTTGAAGAGACAGGAAAGGACTTTGGGACTCTAAACCATGAGATGGTGGTGATGGTTCTACTGAGTCACAGTCTCGGAGGAAGTCAGCATCATGAACTAGAGCCTACATCCTTTAGTCCTCTGCCAAGTGTGTCTGCTTCCAGCATGGCAGGCTTAGAAAGCCAAAAGGCCTGGGTTCCCCTGTGAACTCTCTCCTGGGCTGGAGACTTACCAAGTTAGTCCACATGTTTTGCTTTCTCTTGCAGGCCACAACTCTCAGCCCACGACAACCCAGACCCGTAGCCCTCAGGGTAAGACCAAATATACAGGGCCTACTCCAGGCAATATAGGAAGGGCGAGAGGAACTCTAGGCCAATTTTGTACAGACCTCAGATGATGAGTGCTGAGGCCAGAGCATTAAGGACATTTCAAAGCTGAGCTCATTTAGGGATTTTTTTTCTTTCCTTCCTGGGCTATTCTAACACGTCTTGAAAGAGAGGGAGAACTGGTTGTGGGTGGGACAGGGAAAAAGTCTGGAAAATACCGGATAAAAGGAAGAGAGAGGGAGACAGCAATAGGTAGCAATGGATCCCTCAGCTTCTGATGATCTGTTTCAGGAGACTTCAGCAGTCTAAGTCTGACCTTAAAGTCAACGTCTTCCAACACAGGTGAGTGAGTGTGCTTGATGAGGTGCCAACCTCCTCACCTCCATGTCCCCAGCCATTCAGTCCTGCTTGGTGCCCAAGGGTTCTGGGATGGCCAGCAGAGTGTAGTGTCACCAAGCCTGCTCACCTCCAACTCCATATCTGACTCTTCCTTGCAGGAGATGTCCCTCACTCAGAGCCTAACAGGACAAGTCCTTTGTCCAGCACTGGTACCCCAGGTACTCTGCCATTCAGACTACAAATCCCATCCAGGGAGGGTCCAGGGAAGAACCAGACACAGTTTCTACACTAAAGGAAAATACAAATTAGTGGGGGAACAGACAAGTAAACAGGACCTCAGATGGACAACTACAAAGTGGGGTGAGAAGGGCTGGGATGGGCATAGGCAGGAGGTGCTATGGGAGCTCAGAAAAATGTCAGCCACGTCAAGTTTGGGGGCCAGGGAAAACATCTCAGAATAAGTGACCTCTGAAGCTGAGACCTAAGAAGGAGTTAGCCAGATGAAGACTGTGGGGTGGAGGTGGTGGGGTATATTCCAGGCAGAGAGAGCTGCACAGGCAAAGGCCCGGAGGTGAGAGAGACAATGGCCCTTCTCCTGGAACAGGAAGCAGGAAAGGAAAGGAGGATTTAGGACTAAAGAGCCCTCTCTGATCATGTGCTCACTGAGGCCCTAAACAGGCCCTTGGCATGCTTCCTGATCCACAGCACCTCCAAAGAAGGCCTCACAGGTCCTCATCGTAACGCATGAACGCACCACACCAGGGTCAAGCACAATGGATGGTCATTCCTCATCCTCACTGGGCCTGCCTCGGTCCCAGCCACAGAAGCATACCTCAGTACTTGGTAAGTACCCAGGTCCAGGGCAGGGAGTGGGGGTGAAGGACACTGGGTTATGTCTGGGTGCCTTCCTTCTTCCCCACTTCAGGAGGCCCGGATCCTACTCCAGAACTAGGGGTCTTGAAGCCAGAATCCAAATCAGTGACACCCTAGTTTGAGAGAGGTTTGTTGGGGGAGTAGACACAAGAACTTGGGCCTGGTCTCAATGCAGGTAAAGGAGCCTGGGCTTGGGCTAATAAAGGAGTAGAGGGGAAGAAGAAGGGGTAGGAGAACCCAAAATGAGGAGAGAGAGAAGCAGAAAATGTTGGGAAAGGGCTGTCCTCCTCTCAGGGAAGGCTGGCCCTCACCAATCAACATGGGAGAAGAGATGAGGAGGGGAAGGACGCCCTCCACCTTGACAGTGCTTTCATGGTGTGTGCACAGGTGCCCCACACAGCAGCAGAAGCAGCGGCAGCCCAAGTGGAGGTTTGTCCCGTCTGTGCTTACAATGCAGAAGACCTGACAGGATTGCTTCTCCCTCCTTTCTCTCATCTCATTCCTTGGCTCTGGGATTTTTTACACTCCCCAGACCTACTTGGGAGGGAAGTGCATCAAGATAAGAAAATAAAACAGTAATCAGGCCTGAAGTACAGTGAGTTGAGGAGGGGATGAAAGGGAAGGCCATACCACTTTTCAAGAGAACATAAGCTTGTGCCCTTTAACTGGCAGCTTGGCTTGTTAGATCAGTTCCTGAGGATAAACATCCTGTGCCCTTCTTTCTATTCACTTCAACACTTGGCAAAACACAGATGGCTATACCTTACCCAGTCTAGCTCCTTATCTCTGAGGCATAGATTTTTTTCCTCTGGGCCTCATGGGGAGGTGGGAAGAGCATAATGAGAGAAGGATCCTGAATCTCCTGGAGTCCTCTGAAACCAGCAACATGAGCAACCACTATTGCCGTTCACGTGACCACACATCGTCTAGTTGTCTGACCTCCATTCTTCTGGGATCTGGTTGATGTAGCAGGGAAGAAGACTTTTTTGTAGGGTGTGAGCTCCCCCTGCAGTCTCTTACCTGGCGGTTGGGGGGGGAATCTAGCTCGCCATGGTAGACCGTGTCAGGCCCCATCACTGATGCACCTATCTCCACTCCATCTTAGATACATTCTATAACATTACCCCTAAATCGACCGCCATGAGCTTGAGGACAGGGGAATATTTGACCATCCTGCCTAGCCCCACGTCAGAGTCAGTGCTCACTGTGGCTGCATTTGGTGAGTCAGGAGGAGAAGGTGGGACATGGGAGGGAATTTTCTGTGGAATTGACTTAGACTCTGGGTATGGAAATACAAGTTCAAATCTCACCCATTTGTACCAGGAGGGTTTGGCTGAAGGAAAGGCTCTGGTGGGAGGGAGCATTCACTTAGAGTTGATTCTAATCAACTCTTCTTGGTTCTGCTGGGTTCTGTGTTCCTATGGGAGGATGGACATAGAAGGATGCCCCATCCTGGCTAGGGGCAGCAGGCTGAGAGCTCACTTGCTCCGCAAGGAAATGGAATTTACTTTGCTTCTGGAGTCTGTCTATATAGCACTTAGCAAAGGGAATTCTGGACTCCTTTTGCCCTTTTTTGTCCCCATCTCAGCTTCCACTTTACCCCATTCTTTTCCCTGTTCAGGTGTTATCAGCTTTATTGTCATCCTGGTGGTTGTGGTGATCGTCCTAGTCAGTGTGGTCAGTCTAAGGTTTAAATGTCGGAAAAACAAGGAGTCTGAAGGTAAAGCCCTCAGGGCCCCCCTTTGTCCCTCTTTGCCAGGGAGCTCCAGAGCTAAATTCCATGGCTGAGACCCTGACTGGAGTTGAGAGAAGGATTGGCATTTAAGCACCATGAATTGTGAGGGATCACTTGGGTGGGCTTTGAGGGGCAGGCCAGGTGTCTGAGTTACAGCATGTGATTCCTAATCTGTGCCTTGGGTTTTTATAGATCCCCAGAAACCAGGGAGTTCGGGGATATCTGAAAGGTAAGACTGTCAAAAGTGCAAGGGAAGAGTCATCTGTCTGATCTCCCACTCCCCACTTCCAACAGGGAACCAACTCTTCC
Source organism: Elephas maximus indicus (assembly GCF_024166365.1). Classification (NCBI taxonomy): domain Eukaryota; kingdom Metazoa; phylum Chordata; class Mammalia; order Proboscidea; family Elephantidae; genus Elephas; species Elephas maximus. The sequence goes on along the minus strand of NC_064820.1, from coordinate 152,590,244 downwards.
TGCCTCATACACACACACACACACACACACACACACACACACACACACACGCGAAATCCTGACAGCCTCCACTGAGCCACTGAGTGGGCAGGATAAGGACCAAGGACTGGGAGAGACCTGAAAGGAGACAATCAGGTGATGGTGACAGGAGATGAATTGGAACTCTTCAGCCCCTCTCATGGAAGGGTAGGAACTCAAATTCTAAATCTACCCCTTAAATAAGAAGATACTTGCTCTATCCTTAGGAGCCACTTATTTAGTACCTACTTAAGAGCCACTGCTGCTAACCAAAGGTTGGCAGTTCAAATCCACCAGGCGCTCCTTGGAAACCTTAGGGGACAGTTCTAACTCTGTCCTATAGGGTCGCTAGAAGTCAAAATGGACTCGATGGCAACAGGTTTTTTATGTGCAAGGACTATAGTAGATATTTAGAAATATTATCTCAAATCCTTACAGCAGTTCTTTAAGATAGATGCTACTTCAGTTTACACGTGAATAAAATAAAGCTTAAGAGAGATTTTAACTTGGTTGAGGTTAGACAAGTGGTGAGGAGTAAAACCAAGATTTAAATATGGGTCTTTTAGGCTTCAAAGGACTCAGTTCATTATGGCCCACCAACAAAATACAGAATTTTCGAAACAAAGATCTAAGATTCAACAACTCCAACCCCACAGTTCCTTGAATCCCCATTGCCCTCCCTCCTCCTCCTCTCTATAACCCAGACTCCCTCCCTACCCCTAGCTGCTCCACAGCCAATGGTGAGAAAGACAGCATCACCCTCATCTCCATGAAGAATATCAACACGAATAACAGCAAAAGATGGTCCTCAGCAGAGAAGGTGCGTTTTTCCTGTTTTCTTCCTCTCTTTCCCAAGTTCACCTTCCCCCTCCTCTTCTAGTCCCTGAGCCAGAAAGGAGATACTTTCAAAGACCCAGGTTCTTCTCCCATCTTCCCTATCCCACCACTTCCAAGAAGTTCATCCTTCCTCATTATGTGTTTATTTTGCAGGTTCTGTAAAGGCAACATGGGGGCCCCGTGGGCCTAAGGATGATGCAGCTGTCCTGTGACTGTGAGGAGGAAGTGATGGGATTGGTAGGGATGATGAACTACATAAATAAATTATTTTATTGTTTCACATCTATTCCCAGATCTAAAGGATACTAGCATTCCTCCAGATCTAGGAGTAAGCTACCAATACAAGAGACTCTTTCCCATTTGGATAGCCATTCTAGAAACACAGCCTGCTCCTCCCATCTTCTCAGAGTCATAGGAAAGAGCAAGAGTGAGGAAAATGATGAGGTGGATTGGTCTTTTTCTACTTTACATTAAAATTATTTTCTGGCCTATAGTCTAACTTCTTTTAAGGTTTCTGCTCCCATCAATATTTCTTTACTGAGTGTTCTAGCAGCTTCAGAATCTCTTTTCTTAGGCCAGGAATGCATGCAAGGTTCTGTCCCTGTGGGGAGCTCTCTGACAAACCTGGGAGATGGAGAGAACTTTTTGTCAGGTATGCCTCGGCTCACTTGGCTTATTAAGTAGGGTTGAGGTGACTGACTAAGCACCCCAATAGAGAAGAAAGAAAGTAGGATATAACCCATCACTAGTAAAGAAGTGTCACATCTGGAGAGAGAGAACATGGGAGGCACAAAGCATTTCAACTAGGAAATTCCAGTGGTGAGAGCTAAATAACATGAAGGCAGCTGTCCTCTGCCTGCCCCAGGGTAGACATACGTCACTTTGGCCCTAGCTGTGGGAATATCACTGGGCCGGTTTGGAATGAGGTTAGGTCTGTGACTCCATAAACAGAAAACCCACCCACTTTATCCCATACAACTGTGTCCTAGAAAAAGAATTTAAAAAATCATATAAATACTGTGAAGTTATTTAACGAGAAAAAGAAAGGCAGTATCTTTTCTTAGTAATAGGCATCTTTGTCACGATACTGGTTTAGAAATGAATCTTGGTTGGGTAGAATCAATGGAAGAGTCTTCTGTGTATGTTTGCAGAGATTGTTTAACACCATAAGTATCTACTAGCCAGCAGTTTGGAAGACGCAGAGAACACCATTCCTGATCTCTGAGATTTCTCATTCTCAAGGAATGATACGCTATTTTCTTCTGGATTTAGACTTTGCAAAGTGATATAAGAAAGCCTAGAATAAAAAGTTTCACTATCCATCTGTCTCATTAAAACTATTAAAGTGAGACTGAAGAAACCTACTGGATTCTAAAATAATCTAAGGCAGGGCCTGTAACCCACTCATGTTTGTAACTCCAACACATCGTAGGTAATGAAAATAGGTTCTTGGGTGAAGGAAACTTGGCCATGAGGCTGGGCTCGTCCACAGATTTGCAGCTTAACGTTGACCAAATCACCTCCCTTCTCTGAGCCTGTTTCCTTACTTTTAAAGTGAGGTGGATGAATTACTTGGCCTTTATTATCTTTTCTAATTCTTGTATTCCACAGTTCTATAAACTCTAGATGTAGAAAAAAATGAACACAATCTGTTGAGTAGAAATCACTGGGTAGGAACCAGAGGCAAAGGTTACGTGTCTCTGGGCAAGTCTTTGACATTCTCTGGGATAGTCTTTGACATTCCCATGTATTAATAGGGAAGAGTGATCTATACTGGTTCTGTCTACCTCACAGGCTACGGGGTAGGTAAAATGGAATAATAAATATGGAAATAAAAATATTAGTTTGCAACTGAAGCAGACAGTGTGGAGCACTGCCAAGATCCTACTTCAGGTTTAAGGCATTTGTTCCCCAGCTGCTGGGAGTGTTGACCGAGGACTCACAGCTGGTTGATGACTGGTTGATAAGGGTGGCAGTGGGGATGAAGCCTGGGACCCGTTGCCTCAATTTCTCCCTCTACCCAATCCTGCTTCCCTTGCCCCTCATAGCTATTGTTCCCAGAAGTACTCATCATTAAACCTTTGGCATGCAAATCCAAGTCTCAGTCTATTTCCTGAGGTACTCAACCTATGACAGCAATATTTTTTAAATAATTCAGATATATCTGATTTAAACCACACTGCAGAAAACACATGACTTACACTAGTTGATTCCAGTACAACAATCTGTCACTGGGCTAGAACTCTCCAGGTGATATAACAGTGTCTACAAGCACTGGATTCTGTTTGAATTCTTATTGTTACTCTGCCATGGGCATTTAGTTCACAGCTGGTTATCATATTGGATAATCAGGTGAAGGATATGGGTTTCACTCTAGGTAACTCAGTTGAAGTCTTCGTTCTAAGGCCACAAATGTTCCCCTGATTCTGGACAATGTCCTGCAAATATGAGCTGTTAGTCATGAGGTATTTATGTGTGTGGTTGGAGAGGGGGTGAACTAGTATTAATACCTTTGAGACTGAAAGGCTTTTACCCTGACACTGACACTGCAGTGTCATGTGGATTGTCCTTTTGCTAAGTAACTATCCTTTGGAAAGGGGTCCAGGGTGAACTCATTTAAAGCTGAATTCTGCTCTGTAGCAAACTGTATTAGAGGAGGTTCTGCTGGGGGATTCTACTATTCATGCAAATACAAGACCCCACCTCTGACAGGAAATCCAAGTGCAGCCTTCTGCAGTCCCTGCAGCTTCACTGCATCCCTTCCTTGATGTCTAGACAACAGGATGGTGGCCATTTACAAGACAGCTTCCTCCCTGTTCTCACACAGAACTGTATGGCCCTAAAGCAGGAACAAGTGGCAGGCGTGGGGTGGTTGATGTAGAGTGTCCTTATCACATTTCTTCCTTCATCCTGTGGAAGGGCAACTAACAAACCAGCTCAGGTACACAGGCCCAGTCAGATAGAGGGATCATTTACGTAGTACTTTTCTTTCAGGGCTGGATGGGGCAGGTCCAACATTCAATCAGATAGGGCTCATGGCAAACTTCAGTATCACCAACAAAAATTCACTACAGTTCAATAAATAGTTTTAAAAGTAAGTAACCTGAGGCTGTACTTGGTAAAATGATTTAGTGGACAAAGGATCTCATTGGCCTAATTCTTGCACCCAAGTTCTCAAAGGCAGGCTAGTACTACTAAATTTTGTTTGAATCTGCTAGAAAACATTGTACGATTTTGGTTTACTAGTCTTGCTGTGGGTCAGTGGATGTTTTCCTCTCTCTCCTCTTCAAACTTCTTTCTATCCCTACCTCATTTTTGAGAACTACATCTGAGATCTCAGTTCTCTTCCCTAACCTCAATCCTAGTTACTCTGTCACTTTTCTTGCTGGGTACCTTCCCCTGGCATCTCCATCCTGTACTCTGCGAGCCCACAACTTCCTCTTCTATAGAACACAGAGATTGAATTTGACAGTGGGAATTTTTTTTGCTGAGTGGTTTGTGAACTTAAGCAAAATCTGGCATAAAGGTGTTCCAAATGTTGAGGTTTGGGGTTCTAAGTTAGTTCTAGTTATACAGTCATAGAAAAATTCATCCAAAATGGTTAATTTAGGTATAAATGAGCTGAAGGGTACATTTTCATGGCAATATCTGAGATGGTGGCAATGTTCAATCATTTTTTGCTGGACTAGAATTAAATGAGTCAAATCTAGAAAAGAAAGGGTGTGGTTTCAGGGTGTCTTAGTTACCTAGTGCTGCTATAACAGAATGAATGGCTTCGACAAACATAAGCTTATTCTCTCACAGTTTAGTAGGCTAGATGTCCGAAATCAGGGCATCAGCTACAGGGGAAGCCTTTCTCTGTCGGCTCTGAAGGAGGGTCCTTGTCATCAATCTTCCCCTGGACTAGGAGCTTCTCCACACAGAAACCTCAAGTCCAAAGGACATGCTCTGCTCCTGGCGCTGCTTTCTTGGTGGTATGAGGTCCCGCTATCTTTCTGATTGCTTTTATATCTCAAAAGAGATTGGTTTAAAACACAATCTACTCTCATAGATTGAGTTTACATTAACTGCTGCTAATCCCATCTCATCAACATCATAGAGATAGGATTTACAACACATAAGAAAATCATATCAGATGACAAAATGGTGAACAATTATACAATATTGGGAATCATGACCTAGCCAAGTTGACAGATATTTTGGGGGGACACAGTGCAATCCATGACACAGAGAATAAGGAGGGGAGAGAATGCTGAGGTACCAGTTATCTTCAAAAGACCCTCATTTCCAAAATCTTGCCCAGCATCCTTGAATCTGGACTCTGCTCCTAAGTAGCCCCATAATTCATAGTACCCCATCTCAATTCATTTACACCCTACAGTCCTCTAGCACCTCAACTTTCTGCCAGATACTTCTGACTTCACAGCTCTCTGACATCTCTGAAAATCTCTAGACCTTAGCCCTGTGGCCCTGAACTTCATGGTGTACCCCACCCTCCCCTGTCCATCTGCTAGAACAGGCTACCTAGCCTTCCCAAACCAAAGGCACTTCCTTTTTATAGTCAGTCACCTGATGGATGTCCCTAATCAGGTCCCCTGGTTGCAGATCACAAGTGGCATCTTCAGGACCCATGGGATATATGAGCTGATTGTAGGCACATGTCCCAGAACTGGGCTTTTGACTCACCCTAGGGTTTTGGTGTCTCTCTTGTCTCTCAAGTTTAAGGACATAAGGTAATCCATCTGATTTTGGATGGCCAGGAACCTTCTCATACTGGCTCACTTTTGCCTTGTTCCTCTTTTTGGAAGAGGAGGCAGATCACTAGCTTTAGTGGCTGGATTCAGGGGCCAGGGTACAGGGAACAGGAGCTTCCAGCCCTTTTTGGTAGTGTTATGTTTCTTGTCCTATTTGTAGGTAATGATTGCCAGAGAGACTAGCATGGGATCCAATTAGACATATTTTGACCTTTTGGCATACCCAGTATACCCCACCACTATCCCCCAACTAAGGAGCCCTGGTAGCACAACAGTTAAGCACTCAGCTGCTAACCAAAAGGTTGGTGGTTCGAACCCACCCAGTGACTCTGTGAGAGAAAGACTTGGCAATCTCCTCCAGTAAAGATTACAGCCTAGGAAACTCTATGGGGCAATTCTACTCTGTTCATATGGGGTTGCTATGAGTCAGAATCGACTCACTAGTACCCAGCAACAACAACAACAACATCCTCCCACTAATAATTTAAAATATCAAGCCATAGAAAAAAAGTGACTTCTCTTCCTCCAAGCCAACCTATGACAGTAGTTAGTATTTATTAAGCACATATTACTTAGGAGATTAGAGACTAAATACAAGCACTATTTTATATCCTACAGCAATCCTATGCTGATCTCTTAAACACTATACTAAATTCCCTCTCCTAATAAAAAATGAAAATTACTAAATATCTAGATAGCTGCCGCTTTCTCAGTGCTTATGGGGGTCAGGGTATAGGCAGAACATTATCCTCAAGTGCTCCAGGGAAAACAGATTTTAGAAATGACACAAGCCTTTAATAGTCAACTAGTTCGTGGTTTTCATTTTTTTTTTTTCCCTTTAGTAGACCACAAAATATAAAATACAAAAGAACAGAGCTACTTTGATTGAAAAAGGGTAAGGGAATGGGGTCTTCCCTGCTATGCCGTCCTCCTTTCCAAGCCCCCAGTATGAAGTCCCAGGACATTTGCACACAGAACCTAAAGGATTCCTCAATTCAAAAACTACGAATCTAATCCAACCCTCCCATTTTATAGGTGGGGAGACTGAGGCCAAGGGAGAAGGAAAAGGGAGTTAGTTGGTCATGGTCATACAATGACTTGTGGCAAAACCCAAACTAGAACTCTTATCCAATTCCTAGGCCAGTGCTTTTTCCACCAAAAAGTTCTTGTCCTCTTGAAGCTCCTTGGGAGCTTAGTATTTGCAGGGAAGGGCTAGAACTGCATGCCACTGGGGACTTGACCCTTCCAGGTTATGTCCAGAGCTATAAAACTCCCCACTCCACCCCCAAACCCACAACTGCCTAAATAGTTGTTGGTTCGTAATATAACTGATTTAGTCTTTTTAGGTAAGATCTCAGGGAATTCCAGGTAATTTTTCACTTGGGGACGAACATGACCATTTTTCCCTTTTGCTGACCTGACCTATGGCTATCTCAACCCACCCAACTTCCTGCAGTCATAAGTCAGTGGGCGAGAACATTGTACCCATCCGCTTAGGAAGAGTTGCCTTTATGATAAGCCTGGGCGGGAATCAGCAGGAATATTTCTTCATTTCCTTTTCACTAATTCTGTGGAGTGTGGTCCTTCAGAGGAACCCTGGTGGTGATGTGGCTAAGAGCGCAGGCTGGTAAACAAAAGGTTGGTAGTTTGAATCCACCATAAGCTCCTTAGAAACCCAGTGGGGCAGTTCTACTCTGTCCTACAGGGTCGCTTTGAGTTGGTATCGAACGGATGGCAAAGGGTTTGGTTTTGCGTCCTTCAGAAAGGAAGGAAATGGGCCAAGGAAACTACTGGGCTGAGAAAAAGTCTCAGAGAGGCCCCAAAGTAGGATAGGAACGAGGAAGTGTAAGAACAGCAAAGAGGGGACCGTAATGCCAGCCCCAAGAACTGCCCTGCTCTTCTTTCTACCCTTGACGTTGTAGCAGCCCCTCTAAGGACTCTCTGAATGACTGGATTCTGTGCCTGAGGAGCTGGAGGACAAGGGGCATTCTCAGGGTGCCCCCTAAACCTGTAAGTCTCTCACTTTCCTAGTTTTCTTGGCTTTTAAGCGTTCCAGGGGAAGCTTTTAAGCTCATCGCCAAACCCATCTCTAAATTTCCAGAGCTTAATAAAGGCTTTGCACAGAACGGGCACTAGGCGTATATTTAAAAAGGACATCCCCGAGGAGAATAACAGTCACGCCGTCACCCTCTAGGCTATGGTTTGCGAAGCCCTTCCCAGGCAGGGCTTCAGTCGCGCCTCCTTGGGAAGCCCCAGAGATAGGCAGGGGCGAAGCCACTATCCCCACTCCACAGGTGAGGAAAACGCGGTCCGGAGTTACCACAGCTTTGTTTCGTGAATCAGTAGCTCGCAGCAAACATATCCACAAGCCTCCCCGCAAAGTTCAAGCCCCTTTACACCTCTACATCACCGACGGCCCCCCGCGCGGAGCTTGCCGGGAGTTGTAGTACACTGCCCCGGCGCATCCCCCTGTACCTTGTGTTAATTGGACTACAATGCCCAGCATGCCGCTGCGCTCCACGCCCCCTTCTCTCTCAGCCTGCGGCGCGGGGGAGGCTGGCAGACCTCCTGACAGGGAACCGATATGGCGGCGACTCTGGGCAGCGGGGAGCGCTGGACGGAAGGTACCAGGTTCTGGTTGAATGATGGGATAAGGCCGGGTTAGGGAGAGATCAGGGATGGGCATCCTGAAAGCGCGTTTAAGGGCTGAGATCCTGGGCCTGAGGCGAGGGATGGAGGCCCGTGAGGTTATACTAAGCCTGAGTGGGGTTCTGGATGGGGTGGGGACACGCCCAGGATAAGGGTCGAGATCCGGAAGTCGGGAGCTCTGGCCAGAGTTGGGGGTAGGCCGGGAAACCCGAGTCACCATTAACGACTTGTTGCCACCTGCCCCCGCCTCTAGCTGGCCCACCTGCACCAGGATGACTGGAAGCTAGCAGGGTGATGCAGTCACCCGCAGCTTATTTACCAGGCCCATTTTCCCATCGCCAGATTGGGCTGCCTGACCTTTGGTTCCAGGGTGATCTTGTCCCCCACCCCCAGCCGGCATCAGAACCGATAGACCAGTCTTTTCTATCCTGAACAGGCTATTGATTTATGCCTCTTTCCTGCAGTCAGGCAAAAAACATTGATCCAACACGTATTATGTGCTCTGTACTAGGCTGACCCTGAAAGTGCAGCGGGAATTTGATAGGTATGGGCCCCAGAAAACTCTCAGCCCACTTAGGGAGTTTAACAGGTAAGTAGACAATTACAATTGCGCTAATAAGTCCTGGGCTACACAACAAGGTCAAGGATTTTGGGAGCACACTGACAAGGCATCCAGCACAGCCTGGGAGTCAGGAGAGGCCTCATGAAGTAAATATCACATATGATGACATGAGGGATACATTGGAGTCAGCCAGGCAGACCTAGCAAGTGGTCCAGGCAGAGGAAACAGCATGTACAAAGGCAGAGAGAAAAGAAAAAGCATTGCTAATCTGAACAGAGGTTGGTGTGGCTAGAGCAGATTGCAGAGAATCATGTGGTGAGAGGTAGGCTGGGGCCATGATAAGAAATTTGGGCAAGGAGCACTGGATAGTCACTTAGAGAAGAAAGATGTAATCACATTTGATCTTTTGATGAAAGGCTTTTAAAGCCTTTGCCAGATTCTCCAGATACGACATGAGTTCTCTGGACTCTTTGACTACATTGCTTGTGTCCCTGTTTACATTCTGCATGTGTTTTGATTAATTGAATCCTCGTATTAGACTATAAAGTCTTTGTGGTCCAGAGTAGGTCTTACTTATAATCCCTCTCATCTAGCTAGTCGAGTGTCTTGTATATATTAGTTCTATAACTATTAGCTAAAAAGAATTGACTTCATCTCTACTTTAGCAGCCTTGCAGAGAGCTAAGGCAGGTAGCAAAGCTGATTTGCAGGGTCAAACTAAGGCCTAATGGAGGGGCTCTTGCTTTGCAGCCTATATTGATGCAATTAGAAGAAACAAATACTCGGAAGACGGACCTCCTGAGAGTCATGACCCCTGTGGTTGCTGTAACTGCATGAAGGCACAGAAAGAAAAGAAGTCTGAGAATGAGCGGAATCAGATCCGGCAGGGTGAGGGGAGTGCCACTTACACTGAGGAGCAGCTGCTTGGGGTGCAAAGGTGAGCCTGTGGTAGGATTAAATAATTGATTTTATGTGAAGTACTGGGAATGGTGGCTGGCACAGAGAATGTGCTATGTAAGTATTGACTGCTATTATTATAATTATTATTATTGAAGGACAATAGCTTCTTGACCTTAGCAGGAAGACTGGATGGAAGTAGAGTATAAGGGTACAATCTGAACTGACTGCCCTGCTTCTACTTTAGGAGAGGCAGGGGAAGCCAACTAGATTTAACAGATATCTATAGAACACTCCGCTGAACAACAGCAGAATGTACATTCTTTTCAGGTGTGCATACAGGTACTTCTTCGGTCTACATTCGTCAGCATAGGTCTAAAACAATCCTCAATAAATTTAAAAGGATTAAAATTGTATAGTGTCTGTTATTTACAGATACTAAATAAATAAAAAATGGGTCAAAGAAGAAGTCACAAGGAAAATTAGAAAATACTTTGAGATGAATGAAAATGAAAACACAACAGATCAAAACTTATGGGGTGCAGCTAAAGCAGTACTTAGAGGGAAATTTATAGCTGTAAACACCTATATTTAAAAAAAATTTTTAAAGATCTCAAGTCACTAACCTCATCTTCCACCTTAAGAAACTAAAAATAATTGCCCTGAACCCACTCCTGAAAGCGACCTTTCAGCCAAATAACAGATTGGCTCATAAAATAAACAATATCAACAGTGAGTACCGTGCTCCTTTAAATAATCCTCTGTGTAAGACCAAACAGTCAATATTTACCATAAAGCAGAGATGAGAAGGTAAGAAGGGGCAGAGAAGCTAGATTAATGGAAACAAACCAAGAGGACTGGAAATAGTGAGAATGCTGACACATTGTGAAGAATGTAACCAACGCCAATGAACAATATATATAACCAAAAAAAATTTTTTTTTAAATAGGAACCTAATTTGCTATGTAAACTTTCACCAGAAATACAGTTAAAAAAAGAACAAAACTATAAAAAGAAGAGCAAACTAAACTCAAAGCAAGCAGAATGAAGGAAATAATATAGAGTGAAAAGAAATGAAATAAAATAATACAGAGTGTAAAGAAATGAAATAGGGAATAGAAAAACAGAGAAAATCAGTAAAGCCAAAAATTGGTTCTTTGAAAATATCAACAAAATTGACAAGCCTTTAACTAGACTGATCAAGAACAAAACAGAAGACTTAAATAAAATCAAGAATGAAAGAGGAAACAACACTACCAATCTTACATAAATACAAAGGATTATAAGAGAATACTATGAACAATTATATGCCAACAAATTAGATAACCTAGATGAAATGAGGAAACCCTGGTGGCGTAGTGGAAATGAACAAATTCCTAAAAAAACTCAAACTACCAAAACTGACTCAAGAAGATGGAAACTCTGAATAGACCAAAACAAGTAAAGTAATTGAATTAGTAGTTAAAAAAAAAAATGCCTACAAAGAAAAACCCAGGTCCAGACGGCTTCACTGGTGAATTCTACCAGATGTTTGAAGAGTTAACACTAATCCCTCACATAGTCTTCAAAAAAATAGAAGGAAGGAATACTTCCCAACTCATTGTACATATTGTATTACTCTGCTACTAACACCAGACAGACTTTTAAGAAAACTAAACTTTAGACTAATATCCCTCCCAAGTAGTGCTAAATGCACATAAATAATATGAATAGATGCTAAAATCCTCCTCAACAAAATACTAGTAAACCAAGTCCAGCAACATATAAAAAGGATTATACAGCATAACCAAGTGGGGTTTATCCCAGAAATGCAAGGTTGATTTAATGTATGAATATCAACCAATGTAATATACCATATTAATAAAATAAAGGGCAAAAACCACATGATCATCTCAATAGAGGTAGGGGAAATGTTTGACAAAACTCAACATCCTTTCATGATAAAAGCATTCAACACACTAGAAATATAAAGGAACTTCCTCAGCCTCATAAAGGCAGCTATAAAAAATCCACAGCTGATATACTTAATGATTAACAACTGGATGCATTCCCACTAACATCAGGAACAAGACAAGGATGTTGCCCTCACCACTTCTGTTCAGCATCATACTGGAGGTTCTAGCCAGGGCGATTCAACGAGAAACGGGATAAAAGGTATCTAGATTAGAAAGAAGTATAACTATTCATAGATGACATGATCTTGTCTATAGAAAGTCCTAAATAATTCACAGGAGAACTATTAGAACTAATAAACGAGTTCAGCAAAGTTGCAAGATATAAGATCAATATACAAAAATCAACTGTATTTCTATACACTAGCAGTGAACAATCCAAAAAATGAAATTAAGAAACTGATTCCATCAAAATTAATAAAATAATTAGGAATGAATTTAACAAGGGAAGTGTAATATTTGTACATTGAAAACACCAAACCTCTGTTGAAAGAAATTAAAGGCGACCTGAATAAATGGAAAGGCATCCCATGACAGCTCATGTTCATGGATTAAAAGGCTTAATATTGGTAAAGTGGTAATGTTCCCCAAATTGATCAACAGATTCAACACAGTCCCTATCAAAATCCTGGTTGCCTTTTTTTTGCAGAAATAAACAAACTGATCCTAAAATTCATATGAAAATGCAGGGGACCCAGAATGGCCAAAACAATCTTGAAAAAGAGGAGCAAAATTGGAGGACTCTGAATTTCAGAACTTACTATACAACTACCAAGAATGTAGCATAGCACATATGGATGGGTATAGGCAAATTGGTATATGAGTAGGTACAGGTGTGTACATAGGTGAGAACCAATAGAAGTATCTATAAAAAACCAAAACCAAACCTGTTGCCGTCAAGTTGATTCTGACTCGTAGTGACCCTGTAGGACAAAGTAGAACTGCCTCATAGGGTTTTCAAGGAGCACCTGGATTCGAACTGCCAACCTTTTGGTTAGCAGCTGAGCTTTTAACCACTGCACCACCAGGGCTCCTAAGTATCTGTGTTGTTGTTAGGTGCCTTTGAGTCTGTTTTGACTCACAGTGACCCTGTGCACAACAGAACGAAACACTGCCTGGTCCTGTGCCATCCTCACAATTGTTGCTATGTTCAAGCCCATTGTTGCAGCCACTGTGTCAGTCCATCTCATTGAAGATCTTCCTTTTTTTCACTGACGCTCTACTTTACCAAGCATAACGTGCTTCTCCAGGGACTGATCCCTCCTGATAACACACCCAAAGTATGTGAGACACAATCTAACCATCCTTGCTTCTAAGGAACATTCTGGTTATACTTCTTCCAAGACAGATTTGTTCGTTCTTTTGGCAGTCCGTGGTATATTCAATATTCTTCACCAACACCACAATTCAAAGGCGTCAGTTCTTCTTCCATCTTCCTTATTCATTGTCCAGCTTTAGCATGCATATGAGGTGATTGAAAACACCATGCCTTGGACAGTAGTCGAAACAGCCTGGTACTGGTACGACAACAGGCACATAGACCAATGGAACAGAATTGAGAACCCAGATATAAATCCATCCACATATGAGCAGCTGATATTTGACAAAGGCCCAGTGTCAGTTAATTGGGGAAAAGATAGTCTTTTTAACAAATGGTGCTGGCATAACTGGATATCCATTTGCAAAAAAATGAGACAGGACCCAGACCTCACACCATGCACAAAAACTAACTCCAGGTGGATCAAAGACCTAAACATAAAGACTAAAACGATAAAGATCATGGAAGAAAAAATAGGGACAACCTTAGGAGCCCTAATACAAGGCATAAACAGAATACAAAACATTACCAAAAATGACGAAGAGAAACCAGATAACTGGGAGCTCCTAAAGATCAAACACCTATGCTCATCTAAAGACTTCACCAAAACAGTAAAAAGACCACCTACAGATTGGGAAAGAATTTTCAGCTATGACATCTCCGACCAGCGCCAGATCTCTAAAATCTATATGATTCTGTTAAAACTCAACCACAAAAAGACAAACAACCCAATCAAGACGTGGGCAAAGGATATGAACACGCACTTCACTAAAGAAGATATTCAGGCAGCTAACAGATACATGAGAAAATGCTCTCGATCATTAGCCATTAGAGAAATGCAAATTAAAACTACGATGAGATTCCATCTCACTCCAACAAGGCTGGCATTAATCCAAAAAACACAAAATAATAAATGTTGGAAAGGCTGCAGAGAGATTGGAACTCTTATACACTGCTGGTGGGAATGTAAAATGGTGCAACCACTTTGGAAATCTATCTGGCATTTTCTTAAAAAGTTAGAAATAGAACTACCATACAACCCAGAAATCCCACTCCTCGGAATATACCCTAGAGAAATAAGAGCCTTACTTGAAGAGATATATGCACACCCATGTTTATTGCAGCTCTGTTTACAATAGGAAAACGCTGGAAGCAACCAAGGTGTCCATCAATGGATGAATGGTTAAATAAAGTGTGGTATATTCACACAACGGAATACTACGCATCGATAAAGAACAGTGATGAATCTGTGAAACATTTCATAACATGGAGGAACCTGGAAGGCATTATACTGAGTGAAATCAGTCAGAGGCAAAAGGACAAATATTGTATAAGACCACTATTATAAGATCTTGAGAAGTAGTATAAACTGAGAAGAGCACATACTTTTGTGGTTACGAAGCGGGGAGGGAGGGAGGGTGGGAGAGGGTTATTTACTGATTAGTTAGTAGATAAGAACTACTTTAGGTGAAGGGAAGGACAATACTCAATACATGGAAGGTCAGCTCAACTGGACTGGACCAAAAGCAAAGAAGTTTCTGGGATAAACTGAATGCTTCAAAGGTCAGCGGAGCAAGGACGGGGGTTTGGGGACTATGGCTTAAGGGGACTTCTAAGCCAATTGGCAAAATAATTCTATTATGAAAACATCTGCATCCCACTTTGAAATGTGGCATCTGGGGTCTTAAATGCTAACAAGCGGCCATCTAAGATGCATCAATTGGTCTCAACCCACCTGGAGTAAAGGAGAATGAAGAACACCAAGGTCACACAATAACTGTGAGCCCAAGAGACAGAAAGGGCCACATAAACCAGAGACTTACATCATCCTGAGACCAGAAGAACTAGATGGTGCCTGGCCACAACCGATGACTGCCCTGACAGGGAGCACAACAGAGAACCCCTGAGGGAGCAGGAGATCAGTGGGATGCAGACCCCAAATTCTCATAAAAAGACCAGACTTAATGGTCTGACTGAGACTAGAGGAATCCCAGCGGTCATGGTCCCCAAACCTTCTGTTGGCCCAGGACAGGAACCATCCCCGAAGACAACTCATCAAACATGGAAGGGACTGGACAATGGGTTGGAGAGAGATGCTGCCGAAGAGTGAGCTACTTGTATCAGGTAGACACTTGAGACTGTGTTGGCATCTCCTGTCTGCAGGGGAGATAGGAGGGTAGAGAAGGTTAGAAACTGGCAAAATTGTCACGAAAGGAGAGACTGGAAGGAGGGAGCAGGCTGACTCATTAGGGGGAGAGTAAGTGGGAGTATGGAGTAAGGTGTATATAAGCTTATATGTGACAGACTGACTTGATTTGTAAACGTTCACTTAAAGCTCAATAAAAATTATTTAAAAAAAAAACAAAACACCATGGCTTGGGTCAGGAGCATCTTAGTCCTCAAGGTGACATCTTTGCTTTTCATCACTTTAAAGAGGTCTTTTGCAGCAGATTTGCCCATTGCAATGTGTCTTGATTTCTTGACTGCTGCTTCCATGAGCATTGATTGTGGATCCAAGTAAGGATCCAAGTAAAATGAAATCTTTGACAACCTCCATCTTTTCTCCATTTATCATGATATTGCTTGTTGGTCCTGTTGTGAGGCTTTTTGTTTTCTTTATGTTGAGGCGTAAACCCTACTGACGGCTGTGGTCTTTGATCTTCATCAGTAAGTGCTTCAAGTCCCCTTCGCTTTCAGCAAGTAAGGTTGTGTCATCTGCATAACACAGATTGTAAATGAGTCTTCCTCCAATCCTGATGCCCTGTTCTCCTTCCTATAGTCCGGCTTCTTGGATTATTTTTGCTCAGCATACAGATTGAATACGGATGGTGAAAGGATAGAACCCTTACGTACACCTTTCCTGACTTTAAAGCATGCAGTATCCCCTTGTTCTGTTCAAACTGCCTCTTGATCCATGAGCACAATTAAGTGTTTCGGAATTCCCATTCTCCGCAATGTTATCCATAATTTGTTATTATCCACGCAGTCGAGCCTTAGCATAGTCAGTAAAACACAGGTAAACATCTTTCTGGTATTCTCTGCTTTCAGCCAGGATCCATCTGACATCAACAGTGATATCCCTGGTTCCATGTCCTCTTCTAAATCCAGCTGGAATGTCTGGCAGTCCCCTGTCAATACACTGTTGCAGACACTTTTGAATGATCTTCAGCAAAATTTTGCTGGCATGTGATATTACTGATATTGTTCAATAATTTCCACATTCAGTTGGATCACCGTTCTTGGGAATAGGCATGGATTTCTTCCAGTTGTTTGGCCAGGTAGCTGTCTTCCAAATTTCTTGGCATAGACAAATGAGCATTTCCAGTCCTGCATCCATTTGTTGAAACATCTCAATTGGTATTCCGTCAATTCCTGGAGCCTTGTTTTTCGCCAGTGTTTTCAGTGCAGCTTGGACTTCTTCCTTCAGTGACATTGGTTCCTGATCATATATTACCTCCTGAAATGGTTGAACATCAACCAACTCTGCGTATTCCTTCCATCTTCTTTTGAGGCTTCCTGCATCGTTTAATATTTTCCCGGTAGAATCCTTTGGTATTGTAACTCAAGGCTTCAATTTTTTCTTTAGTGCTTTCAGCTTGAGAAATGCTGAGGGTATTCTTCCCTTTTGGTTTTCTATCTCCAGGTCTTTGCACTTGTCATTGTAATATTTTACTTTGTCTTCTTCAGCTGCCCTTTGCAATCTTCTCTTCAGCCCTTTTACTTCATCACTTTTCCTTTTGCTTTAGCTACTCGACATTCAAGAGCAAGTTTCAGAGTCTCTTCTAACATCCATTTAGGTCTTTTCTTTATCTCCTGTCTTTTTAATGACCTCTTGCTTTCTTCATATATGATGTCCTTGATGTTATTCCACAACGCGTCTGGTCTTTGGTCATTAGTGTTCAACGTGTCACATCTATCCTTCAGATGGGCTCTAAATTCAGGTGGGATATACTCAAGGTTTGGCTCTCGTGGGCTTATTCTAATTTTCTTCAACTTGAACTTGCATATGAGTAATTGATGGTCTGATCTGCAGTCGGCCCCTGGCCTTGTTCTGACTGATGATATTGAGCTTTTCCATCATCTCTTTCCACAGATGTAGTCAATTTGATTCCTGCGTATTCCATCTGGTGAGGTCCATGTATAGTCACCATTTGTGTTGATGAAAAAAGGTATTTGCAATGAAGAAGTTGTTGGCCTTGCAAAATTCAGTCACACAATCTCTGGCATCAGTTCTATCTCCAAGGCCATATTTTCTAACTACCAATCCTTGTTCTTTGTTTCCGACTTTCACGTTCCAATCACCAGTAATTATCAATGGTCCTGATTGCATGTTTGATCAATTTCAGACTGCAGAAGTTGATAAAGTCTTCAATTTCTTCATCTTTGGCCTTAGTGGTTGGTGCATAAGTTTGAATATTAATCATATTAACTGGCCTTCCTTGTAGGCATATGGATATTATCCTATCACTGACAGCATTGCACTTCAGGATAGATCTTGAAATGTTCTTTTTGACGATGAATGCAACGCCATTCCTCTTCAAGTTGTCATTCCCAGTGTGGTAGACCATATGATTGTCCGATTCAGAATGACTAATACCAGTCCATTTCAGCTCATTAATGCCTAGGATATCCGTCTTTATGCGTTCCATTTCATTTTTGATGATTTCCAATTTTCCTAGATTCGTACTTTGTACATTCCAGGTTCCAATTATTAGTGGATGTTTGCAGCTGTTTCTTCTCATTTTGAGTAGTAACACATCAACAAATGAAGGTCCTGAAAACTTGACTCCATCCACATCATTAAGGTCAACTCTGCTTTGAGGAGGCAGCTCCTCCCCAGTCGTCTTTTGAGTGCCTTCCAACCTGGGGGGTTCATCTTCTGGCACTATATCAGAAAACGTTTCACTGCTATTCATAGGGTTTTCACTGGCTAATTCTTTTCAGAAGTAGACCACCGGGTTATTCTCCCTAGTCTGTCTTAGTCTGGAAGCTCAGCTGAAACCAGTCCACCATGGGTGACCCTACTGGCATCTGAATACCAGTGGTATAGCTTCCAGCATCACAGCAGCACACAAGCCCCAACAGTATGACAGACTGGCACGTGGGGGGCGGTATCTGTAGGTAAATGTAAATACAAATATGTAGGTGCAGGCACATACATTCATTGAAGGCACGAATACAAATACTCCTTAGACGTAACCAAACAGCTTCCAACACTGGTTTTCTGGGTTTGAAAGCTTAGAACCCTAGTTTCATGGGACAACTCAGTAAGTTGGCATGACATAGTTCACAAAAATCATGATGTGCATCCTAGTGAAGGGAGTAGCGTCTGAGGTCTTAATAGCTTTCGAGCAGCCATCTAAGACACAACTATGGGTCTCCGCTCACCAAGAGCAGAACAGAAAGAAGGTAAGCAAAAGTGCAGAGAAGAAACAAGTCTACACAAGCCACAATCTCACCTACCTCATCTACCCTGGGACCAGAAGAACTAGATGGTGCCTGGCTACCGCCACTGACCCTTGTGAATGGGGACACAATAGTTAGTCCTGGATAGAATGGGAAAAAAATATGGAGCAGAGCTCAAATTCTTATTAAAAAAAAAAAAAGAAAAAAAGGCAAGACAAACTGGAATAGTACAGAACAGAGGGCTCCATGAGAGTATTGCCCTGAGACATTCTTTGAACCAAGAACGAAGCTTATCTTCTGAGATCATCTTTTAGTGAAATAGCAGAGTGGCACACAAAATAAAGGATATTACTCACAAGATGAGTGCTCTACTTAAAAACTATCAGCATGAGACCAAAACGTCAACAATTACTCAAAAGCAAAGATGAGAAGATAAGGGGACAGGAAAACTAGAGTACCGGAAAGAGAATAACACAGTTAAAGAGAATGTTGACAAATTGTGATAAATGTAACGAATGTCACTGAACAGTTTGTGTGGAAATGAGAACCTAACCTGATATGTAAACTTTCACCAAAAACTCAATGAAATATTATTAAAAAAAAAAAAAAAGAGTATAGCATAGGAATAGACATAGCGGTCAATGGAAAAGAATTGAAAGTCCAGAAATAAACCCGTGCATTTATGGTCAGTTGATTTTTGACAAGAGTGCCAAGTCCATTCAATGGGGGAAAGAAGAATCTTTTCAACAAATGGTGCTGGGACAACTGGATATCTACATGCAAAAGAATGAACTTCAATCCTTAATACCTGTCTTCTTTAGTGCTACTTTCACAGAAATACCTCAAATGGGTGGCTGTAACAAATAAAATTTATTTTCTCACAGTTTAGGAGGCAAGAAATCAGAATTCAGGGTGCTGGCTCTAGGGGAAGGTTTTCTCTCTTTTGGCACTGGGGGAAGGTCCTTGTGTCTTCTGAGCTTCTGCTCCTGGGCGATCTTCATGTGGCTTGGCATTTCTCTTCCCTCATCTCTGCTTCTTTGGCTTGCTTGTTTAATCTCTCTTTTATATCTCAGAAGAGATTGCTTTAAGACACATCCTACACTAATCCTGTCTCGTTAACATAACAAAGACAACCCATTCCCAAATGGAATTATAGCCACAGGCATACCAAATAAAAACCAAACCCATTGCCTTCTAGTCAATTCTGACTCATAGCAACCCGATAGGACAGGGTGTAACTGCCCCATAGGGTTCCCAAGGAGCACCTGGTGGACTTGAACTGCCAACCTTTTGGTTAGCAACCTAACCATTAACTACTATACCACCAGGGTTTCCACCACAGGCGTAGAGGTTAGGATTTACAACACGTATTTTTGGGGGGACACAATTCAATCCATAACATTCCACACTTTGGCACCCAAAAATTCATGCCACATGGAAAACACATTCACCCCATCATATCATCATAAAAGTCCTAAATCAATTCTATTTCCAAAATCTCATTTTCTTAAGCATCTAAATCAAATATGAGTGAGACTTTAGGTGCATTCCATCCTGGGGCAAAATTCCTCTTCATCTGTGAAATGTGGAATACAAGTTACTTGCTTCTAAAATACAATGGTAGAACAGGCACAAGGTAGACATTTCCATTACAAATGGGAAAAATTGTAGGTAAAGAAGGGATAATGGGTACCAAGCAATTCCAAAACCCAGGAGGACGCATTACATTAGCTTTCAAGGCTTGAAAATAATCCTCCGTTCCCTGAAACCATCTGGGCAATGGCCCTGCCCTCTGGGTATTGGCCACACCTTCTGGATTCTGGGTGGAGGCCCCTGGACTTCAACCCTGCCTTACAGGCCCACTAGGATGGCAACTCTGCTTCCTTGGCTTTGGGTGGCTCCATTCTTATAGTCCATCTGAGTGACAACCCCAACTCCTCAGTCCTGGTATGCTCCATTCCTCTGCCCTTTGGGCATGACACCTGTGCCTCCTCAGCTTTGAGTGACAGGCTTATCCCCCGATACACCTTAATGGCAGCCCCACTCTCCAGAACTGAGTTGGCAAAGATCTGACTCTGAAGCCTAGGAGACTGTGGCCCCATCCTTTGAAATCCAAGAGACTGTGGCCCCACTCTTTGAAACTGAGAATGCCCTGCTTCCCGTTATGAGCAGTTCTGCTGATCTCTGAGCTGCCTCGGGGTGGTCCTTTTCTTTTCTTGGAGAACAACATATGTAGCTTCTTTTACCTGCTTTCTGCCTGTAGAATTACAAGAGGCAAGTAGCGTTCTTACCTTTTTTTCTTTCTCTGCTCCCTTCATTCTAAAATGAAAGATTTTCTGCTGTGGTAGTTGGTTAAATCCACCAGTCACAGGCTTAATCTCTTTAACAAAAATTGCATAGCCACATCCTTGATGAAAATTCTAGGACATGTGTCCTTAGTTTGTACAACAGAATTTTCCAAATCTTTTAAGTTTTGTTTTCATTTTACACAGTTCAGTTTTAAGTCCACCTCGTTCCTCTCACATTTTACTATAAGCAGCAAGGAGAAATCACACACCCCCTTTAAGATCTGCCTTTGAAATCTCCTCAGCCAAATATCGAAGTTCATCACGTACAAGTTCTACCTTCCAACAAACATTTGAATATAAATCCGACAAGTTGTTTGCCACTGCATCAAAAGCATCCCCCTTCTTCCATTGTCCAATCACATGTTCCTCTTTTCAGACCTCACCAGAAGCACATTTAATGTCCATATTTCTAGCAACAGCCTTTTCCTGGTACCTTATGTATTCTCTAAGACAGTAGGGACTTTCTTTATAGCTCTCCTCATTTCTTTCTGGGCCCTCACCGGAATTGCCTTTGACATCCATAATTCTACCAACAGTCTCTTCAAGGCAATCTAGGCTTTTACTGTTAAGCACCTTAAAACTCTTCCAGCTTCTACCCATTACCCAATTCCAAAGCCACTTCCACATTTTAGGTATTTGTTAGAGCAGAGCAGCACCCCACTTTCAGTACCAAATTCTGCCTTAGTTATCTAGTGCTACAACAGAAATACCACAAATAGATAGCTATGACAAAATTTATTTTCTCACAGTTTAGGACATTGATTAAAGAAATGTCCTACACTAATCCTGTCTCGTAACATAAAGACAGCCCATTCCCAAATGGGATTATAACCATATTCATAGAGTTTAGGATTTACAACATAAATTTTTGGAGGACATAGTTCAATCCATAGCACTACCTCATATCATATTAAAAACCTGACTCAAATTGGAGCTTCTGGATTGATAATGCATGTGGGAGGACCGCCATGTCTCTGGGGCCATGAAGTTTGGTGCTGATAACTCCTTCCAGACCTCACTTGTACATCTCTTTGTGTATGTTTACAACAGAAAACAAGAATTAGCTCAAAATCAATAAAAGACTCAAATATAAGAGCTAAAACTATAAAAGTCTCAGAAAAAAACAAAAATATAAATCTTCATGACTTCAGATTAGGCAATGATTTTCTTAGATATGACACCAAAACTACAGGTGGCAAAAGCAAAAATAGATACAGGTAGTCTCCAACTTAGGATACTTGGCATTCTGATGACTCCGTCTTAAATTGGTTCTGATGTAAGTCAAATACTCCCACTTTTTTTTTTTAGTTTTCATTATTATTGCCTTTTGTATCAGTATTTTTGTGAATCTGCCTTTCAGGGTTGGAAACATTACATAAAAAACTTACAGATGCATGCATAAAAAAATACACAAATCATAAAAATTTATTGATGATGAGTTTGCCAATGTTAGTGTTTTGTCAGTTGCAGTAATAACTACACTTGTGGAAGGTTCTGGATCATCTGGATTATCCCTGGGAATGGGGATAATGTTTCTAGTCAGAAAATTAATGAGAGTTGTCTATATTGTCCTTTTTTTCTTCATATATTTCATGGTAACATCTCACTGCTTCCTGAATCTGCTTATAGATGTTAGCAAAGCAATCAGTGTGTTCAAGCAACTGAAGACCCTGATTTAGTTTAGAAAAAACTTCAGCTAATCCTTTCACTGTTAACATTTTCGACAGTTCTCCTTTTTCTTCCTCATTATTTCTTTCTTGTTTAGCATTTCATTCCTCTTTAGAATCCGTTAAGTCCTGATCCGTCAATTCCCCTTCTTCTTGATCTATGAGCTGTTCCACATCAGTGATACCAAGTTCTAAATTCAGCGTTCTTGCCATATGGATGATTTTTCCACTGATCTCTTTGATCATATTATCTCGATCATATGCTTGGAGCATGTTTACTTAACTCAGCAACTTTTTATTATATCCCCTGCATGCATTTTCCCGAACTTCCTCCCTGGAAGATGCAATGTTCCAGATACACTGAAAAGTGTTATAATTCTTCCAGAAATTGCATAATGTTAGTATACCTCCATTTTTTGCAGCTATTGCCTGAACAAATGTAGTTCCCAGGTAGTGTGCCTTGAAAGTGGCGGTTGTACCTTGATCCCTATGCTGAATCATAGTTGCTATATTGGGATGTAGATGAACCACTGTCACATCTTGATTTAGATCACCTATGTGAGAAAGATGTCCTGGGG
Source organism: Elephas maximus indicus (assembly GCF_024166365.1). Lineage (NCBI taxonomy): Eukaryota > Metazoa > Chordata > Mammalia > Proboscidea > Elephantidae > Elephas > Elephas maximus. Next base: position 152,567,259 of record NC_064820.1, on the reverse strand, counting down.
CATTTTCAGATAGCAGCAGAATCTTGAAAGGAATGCTCTTTTCAAGGCAGTAGGCAGCATTTCTAGGATGAAACAATTTAAAAAACATTCTTCAAATAACAGTTGTCATCTAGGCCTTGGAGTTACTTCTGTAGGAGACCACCAGATCATTTATGTCAATGTTTTTGAATGCTCGAGGGTTTTCAGAACAATAAACAAGAAAAGATTTTAATTTAAATTCAGCAGCATTTTCTCCAAGCAGCAGCATGATTCTGTCTTTAGATGCCTTGAAACCAGGTATCAACTTCACCTCTTTGTAAATATAGGTCCATTCTGTCATCCTTTTCCAAAACAAACCTGTTTCGTCCATGTTGAAAATCTGCTCTGGTAGATATTCTTCATCTTTATTGTTTTATCCAGCCCATCCTTGAATTTTTCAGCAGCTTCAACATCAGCACTTCTGTTATACATACCTTATGTGAGCCACATCTGTGTTTGAAGCAGTGAAACCAGCCCTTGGTAGCTGTCATGGATTGAATTGTATCCCCCCAAAATATCTGTCAACTTGGCAAGGTTATGTTTCCCTTGTATGATTGTCTACCATTTTATCTTCTGATGTGATTTCCCTGTATGTTGTAAATCCTATCACTATGATGTAATAAGATGGGCTAGTGGCAGTTATACTGATAAGGTCTGCAAGATTAGGTAGTGTCTTAAGCCAATCTCTTGAGATATAAAAGGGAGAAGCGAGCAGAGAGACATGGGGACCTTGTACCACCAAAAAGACAGCGCCAGGAGCAGAGCGTGTCCTTTGGACCTGAGGTTCCTGCGCTGAGATGCTCCCAGACCTGAGGGAAGACTGATGACAAGGACCTTCCTCTGGAGCTGACAGAGAGAGAAGTCCTTCCCCTGGAGCTGGCGCCCTGAATTCGGACTTCTGGCCTACTGGACTGTGAGAGAATAGACTTTGTTGAAGCCATTCACTTGCGACATTTCTGTTACAGCAGCACTAGATGGCCAAGACAGAATTTGGTACCAGAGTAGGGTGCTACTCTAACAGATACCTAAAACAAGGAAGCAGCTTTGAAACTGAGTGGATAGGGGACTGGTAGCAGCAGAGAAGCAGCAGCAGCAGAACTAGGAGACCAGCACCAGACAGCGCTATAGCAGGAAGCTGAGTGCCTGTGCACAGAAGGCTTCCTGGTAGAGTGAGGTGCCTCCAGGCACTTATCAGTGGAGCTACAGAGCTTTGGAACACTTGCCCCAGCAAGGAGTGGAGAGGCTTAAAGGGTATGGCCATGACTTCAGGGGTTTCAAAGGGTGGAGCCATGGCCTCTGGTGTTTCTAAGGGTGGAGTTGCCACTCAGGTGGCCTAAAACCAAGGGAGCAGAGTTGCCATCCCAGTGGGCCTGGAAGGCAGAGCTGAATGAAGCCCAGGGCCAGGGGTCTCCATTCAGAATCCTGAGAATGTGGCCAATACCTAGAGTTTGAAGGGCAGGGCCATTGTGTAAATGGTCTCAGAGTACAGAGGATTATTTGCAAAACCTTGAGGGCTATTGTAATGTGTTTTGCTGACTTGCTTGGTGCCTGTTGTGCCTTCTTTCCCTCCAATTTCTCCTATTTGTAATGGAAATGTCTAGCTTGTGCCTGTTCTGCCATTGTACCTTTGGAAGCAGGTAACATGTATTCTGGATTTCACACATGAGGAAGAATTTTGGGATTTGGACTTGGAGTTGATTTAAGACTTTTGCTATAATATGATGGGGTTAATATGTTTTACATATGGCAAGGACATGAACTTTGGGGGGGCCAAAGGGTGGGATATCATGGATTGAATTGTATCCCCCAAATATCTTTCAGCTTGGCTAGGACATGCTTCCCTTGTATGATTGTATGATTGTCTACCATTTTGCCTTCTGATGTGCTTTCCCTATATGTTGTAAATCCTATTACTGTGATGTAATAAGGTAGATTAGTAGCAGTTATATTGATGAGGTCTACAAGATTAGGTAGTGTCTTAAGCCAGTCTCTTTTGAGACATAAAAGAGAGAAGAGAGCAGGAGATACGGGGACCTCATACCACCAAGAAAACAGTGCCAGGAGCAGAGCACGTCCTTTGGACCTGAGGTTCCTTCACTGAGATGCTCCCAGACCAAGGGAGAACTGATGACAGGGACCTTCCTCTGGAGCCACAGAGAAAGAAGGGCTTCCCCTGGAGCTGGTGCCCAGAATTTGGACTTTTAGCTTGCTAGACTGTGCGAGAGTAAACTTCTCTTTGTTGAACCCATCCACTTGTGGTACTTCTGTTACAGCAGCACTAGATGATTAAGACAGTAGCATTAAATACTTGCGGTAATCTTCTCTTTGCTGTTCTTTCAGGTTTTCGAAAAGGCTGTGTGCTTTTGTTTGAATTGTTAGCAAACTCATAGGAATCCTCTTTCTGAATTTGATCTTCTGTCCAAATCATTAACAGCTTCTCCATCTTATGGATTGGCCCTTGCCTCTTTTTTAAAATTGTCAACATTTATGCCAGTTGCTCCTTTAACTGCCTCCAAAATCCTATTCTTATCCTTAATGATTGTCAAAACATTCAAATGAGACAGTCCTTCCTCATGTGCTGTTTTGCCAACTTTCTTCCATTATCTTAACCTTTATATCCATGTCTAAGGCTTTCCTCACCTTCTTTTTTGGATTAGAATATACAGTGGCATGACTTCTTTTGCTGGGTGTATTATTGGGAATATAAGCATTGTATGTGTTACAGTGTGAGGAACTTGATCAACTCAGCTTCAAATGAACAATTGATGCTTCTGATGGTACGAACTCTGAATAAGATCACACTGTAGGCCTGGTCTACCATGAAGCCAGGGTTCTAATGGCTGTCAGGCACATGTGCAGTTCAGTTATTTCATGTCGTTAGAGTTGAACATTGCCCAATTTTCTATCTGTTATGACTTCCTACACTGACTTCATCATAGCCCATAGCCTGCTGTATGGCAGCGTTTTGAACAGTAAATCATAAAATTGAATACCTGCGAGTGAACATCTGAGAATGATGACATCAGTAAGTTACACGCTGTAACATTGTATGAAGTACATATTACTAATGATAAGGTATTAAAAAAAAAAGATGGTCATAAGTGCAGTTCATCGTAACTCAAATACATCGTAAGTCAGGGACTACCTGTAAATTACACTTCATCAAAATTAAAAACTTTGGGACTTGATAGGATATCATCAAGTAATTGAAAAGACAACCCACAGAATGCAAGAAAATATTTTCAAATTATGTATCTGATAAGGGTTTAATATCCAGAATATAAAGAACATATGCAGCTCAACAATAAAAAGACAAATAACCAAAATGAAAAATGCCCAAAGGGTTTGAATAGGCATTTCTCCCAAGAAAATATACAAATTGCCAATAAGCACATGTAACTTGCTCAAAATCATCAGTTATTAGGGAAATTAAAATCAAAACCACAATGAGATACTACTTCATGCTCTTAGAATGGCTATAATAAAAAAGATGGACAATAACAGGTGCTGGAGAGGATGTGTAGAAATTGGAATCCTCATACATGGCTGGTAGGAATGTAAAATGGTGCAGCTACTTTTGAAAACAGTTTGGCAGCTCATTAAAAGGTTAACTATAACTTGACCACACAGTCCATTCCTAGGTCTATATTCAAGAAATATGAAAACATGTGTCCACACAAAAACTTGTATATAAATATTCATAGTGGCATTATTCATAAAAGCCAAAAAGTAGAAACAACCCAAATGCCCATCAACTGATGAATGGATAAACAAAATGAGGTTTATCCATTCAGTGGAATATTATTCACCCTTGGATGAGGGTTCCAGTTTCTCCACATCCTCTCCAGCACGTTAGTTTTCGTTTTTCTGATAACAGCCATCCTAGTGGGAGTGAAGTGATATCTCATTGTGGTTTTGATTTGCGTTTCCTTAGTGACTAATGACATTGAGCATCTTTTCATGTGTTTGTTGGCCATTTGTATATCTTCTTTGGAGAACTGTATATTTAGTCCTGTGCCCATTTTTTAATTGGGTTGTTTGTCTTTTTGTTGTTGAGTTGTATATTGTAAAAATGGCATAGCAGTGTTACCAGACCGCCTCTAACTTCACAAGGGGAAGGAGAGAGAATCAAGATTACATTGCCCAAGGTTGATTCCTATGAGGTGGAGGTCAGACACACCTCTTCTGTCCAAACTTTTTACCAATTCTGACACCAACTGTCTCTCCCACAGCACTCTATACTTCTCTGCTGAGTTCAATAACTTGTTATAGTGGCCGCACAGAACTCACAGACCATAGTCATAGTTATGGAGCTTATTAGGGAAGTAACAGATTACAATTCAGAATACAGTTATTCCATCAGGACAGCTTCTTCTCAGCTTTGTCCACAGGCAGGCCTCTCTCTGGCCTGCGGCCTTTTGGCCTCTCAGCCCCTTGGCCGCTGCCCTGCTCAGGCAAGTGTTACAAAGCTCTTTAGCTCCACCGGTAAGTGCCCAGAGGCACCCCACTCCACCAGGAAGCCTCCTGCCTAGATGCTCTGAGCTCTCTCTCTCCGTGGGTTGCATACTTACTGTAGCTGCCTTGCTCCCTGAACTGGGAAGCCTACTGCGCTGTTTTATGCCTGTTTCTTGGTTCCGTTGCTGCTATTTTCCTGCCGCCACTTCTTGCCATCTCACACCTTCTCCAGGGTTACAGCTGTCTCTCTGTCCCCTGAATCTAGGAGGTTCTCAGCATACGGACCCCAAGTCCAAAGGATATGCTCTGCTCCTGGCTCTTCTTTCTTGATGGTGGTGAGGTCCCACCCTCCTGCTTCTGGGATGGCTCATTTTAAGCCTAGTGGAATGGCAAAACTGACCAATCCCCTTGTGAGGGTTCCGTACACACTCTTTGCATGATACCACCCCTGCAAGGCTTCCATACCTTATTTGTATTATTAGCAAGCAGTCTAACCCCCATGGTGGGCCACAAGCACCATATTTGCATAGTCCCACCCAATCATTATGTGAGCATCACAAACATTATGGCTAGAAGGGCCACATTAAGTAATTCAGTGTACCACATATATGTTCTTTATATATTCTGGATATTAAACTCTTACCAGATATATAATTACCAAATATTTCCTCCCATTCTGTAGGTTGTCTGTTCACTTTCTTAGTCTTCTGACACACCGAAGTTCTTAATTTTGATGAAGTCCATTTTATCTATTTTGTCTTTTGTTGCTTGCGCTTCTGGTGTCATATCTAAGAAGCCATTGTCAAAAACCAGGTCCCAAAGCATTACCTTGATGTTTCCTTCTAAGAGTTTTATAGTTTGAGTTGTTATATTTAGGTCATTGATCTACTTTGAGTTAATTTTTATGTATTGTATGAGGTATGAGTCCAACTTCATTCTTTTGCATGTGGATATCCAGTTGTCCAGCACCATTTATTGAAAAGACTATTTTTCCCCATTAAACAGTCATGGCATCCTCGTCAAAAATCAATTGACCATAGGCATATGGGTTTATTTCTGGATTCTCAATTTCATTCAATTGGTCTATATGCCTATTCTTATATCAGTGCCATCTAATGTGATAAATATTGATAAACAAAAGCTCTCTGAGGGTCCTCAATAATTGTTAAGAGTGTAAAGGATTTCTGAGATAAAAAAATTTTATAACTGCCACTATAGTCTAAATCATTATTCTATACTTCTTCCCCCATCTTTATATGTTATGGATCAATCTCCAAAGCAAATTGTTACCTAAAAAAGGCAAAATATATCTATAATATGCTTCTATTTAGATATGAAAGAGGTCTTTATATATGTATGTTCTTTCTGTACATGGGATTCACAAGAAACTTTTAACAGTGTTTGTACCTAGGGTGGGAGACTGGAATACAGGGAATGGGGAACAAAGGAGATTTCCTACCGTATACAATTGTGTACTGTTGAGTTTTTTCTTCTATCTTGTGCATATATGAACTTTTTGAAAACAAAGTTTAAAGGGACACCCATAAGGAAAAAGAAAGAGAGGCATATACAGGGCAGTTAGGTTTTTTTTCTGGTTTTGCTGTCCTGTGATTCATCTGTCGTGACTTTAGCCTGCACCTTGACATAAGGATTAGCATACTTGTTCTACCCACTTGCAGGAATATCGAAAGAATAAAATAGTAGATGTGGAAGCACTTTGAAAGGCATTAAGCTCTTGGTGGAGGAGGGCATTGTTAACGAATGTGATGTTTCGTTGATGTGCTCACCAATTTTCTTGTAACTTTGTTTTGGGGCTCAGAGTTTGGAGGGAAGATCAGTGTGCTGTTTTGTAGTTGGTTGTACAAAAGGGGCCTTCATAGACATATTATGTTTCTGATGTGTTTTTTAGGATCAAGAAATGCAGAAATTACTATGAAATTCTGGGAGTTTCACGAAATGCCAGTGATGAAGAGCTTAAGAAAGCTTATCGAAAACTCGCCCTGAAATTTCATCCTGACAAGAACTGTGCTCCTGGAGCAACAGATGCTTTCAAAGGTTTGATCCTGAACAAATGCTTGATTCTGCCTTTCTGTAGGCTTTGTGATGGATGGTTGGTCCCAGCAACTTGTTTTCAGCCTCACTTGTAATTTATTATAAGGCCATAAGCAGGTTTTATTCCTCCATACATCTCAAAAATAATGATTATCAGCATAGCTCCCTCATGTCTTCATTCACTTACCTTAATTTTAATCACTTTTGGCAAAGTATTTGGTTTTTCTGTAATACCTATTACAGCCATTCAGTCACTGATTCAGCAAATATTTATTGAAGACCTTCTGTGTACTAGGTGCCAGGGTCAATAAAACAGACATGATCCCTCTTGTGGAACTTAGGCTGGTGGCAGCTTGTAAGTAGGTCCTAAGCAGCATTCCCATACTTTTTTGACCATGGGACTCTTTGTTCATGAAACCCCTCTTATTAACATACTCATTTTAAAAAGCTGTGCATAGAAACTACCATAAATACAGTTGTAGATCAAATCTTTTTTCCACTGATCTTCATGATAACTTCATAAGTACAGTCTCAAAAAAATATTTTGGACCCAACATATAGTAAAAATCTCACTTAAGAGCTTCACCCTCAGTGAAGTCATTGATTTCAGGCAAGGATCACCAGTGGATGCTAAAACCATTGGGTGATAGGTTGTTGGTAAATAAGGTATTCATATCATCTCAAAGTCTCACTCCACAGAATTATGGATAACGCTTCACTTGCTGATTACAAAGGGGAAAAAATTCCTTTACAGTGAAGATATCTGGTTGTCACCACTTTGGCCAAGTGGTCCAGCCTAGCATTACCAATAGTGGAACAACCTAACGTTACGTGTCTTTTGATGTGATACAAACAGTACCTGTGTGGTATTCTTGCCAAAATATTTCAGCTGAATCTAATAATGAGGAAACAGTCAGAATACAGGTCACTCCACAAGAATACTGGCTTACTCTTAAAAAATGCAATATAATGAAAAACAGAAAAGGTGGGAGACTGTTGTAGATAAAAGAAACTAAAGAGAGAAAACCAAATGCAATACATGAATCTTAAATGGGCCCATTGATAATATTTAATTGATGTTAATTTTCTTAGGTGTGATAATGATATTGTGGTCATGTAAGGAGAGTGTCTTTCTTCTTCAGAGATGTATGCTGAAGTATTTCGGGGTGAATGTCATAATATATGCAGCCTACTTTTAAATGGTTCAGCAAAACAAATTTATACGTATTATACATATGTGTAAGGAGCTCTGGTGGCACAGTGGTTAAGTGCTCAGCTGCTAACTGAAAGGTTGGAAATTCTGACCCACCAGCCGCTCCATGGGAGAAAGATGTAGCAGTCTGTTTCCCTAAGGATTACAGCATTGGAAACCCTATGGGGCAGTTCTGCTCTGTCCTGTAGGGTCGCTGTGAGTCAGAATCAACTTGATGGCAGTGGGTTATGGGGATATATATGTGTGAATATATGCACTCATTTGTGGGAGGGAAGGAATGTAGCAAATATGCTAACAAGTGGTGAATCAAAGTGAAAGGTATATAGGTGTTTATTGTACTTTTTTTTTTTCAACTTTTCTATAGGTATGAAATTTTTCGAAATAAAAAGAAAAAAGTAAAAAACAATAGACCTGAGAAATAAAAAATTAAAAAGTCAACATTTACCTCAGGGGACAATCTACTTTTGTGAATATGCCACTTAGAACCTAATTCTCCCCACACTGTCTACAAGGAAACAGCTCACATTCTCTTTACACCTTCATGTAAGCATGTAAGGTATCTCACAGACTAATGACATTTCTTTGGAAAATCTGCCAGATTTCAAGAGCTTGAGCATTTAAGCAACCGTTTAGATTTTTCTGCTTAGCTTTTTCATTCCTGTAAACATTTAACACAATTCGCTAACTAGAAGAATCATAAAGAAATACTCTTTTTTAAAAAAAAGCTCTTTCTGATAGCGTTGACTGAATTAGAGGTGTAGGGTAAGAATGTCTTAAAATATTTTTTTCAAGGTTTCTATTGATTGTATGTTTAAATGAAATTGGATGAAGTTTGTGTATTTTATACATAGGGAGGAGAGGTGATGGTAAGTGTATGGTATCTCTTCAGTCTTTGATCCTTCATTGAGGATTTACTGAAATAAGATTATGACGAGGACTTTGCTGTTAGCCAAGCAGGAGGATTTGCAAGTTTTTTTCTGCTAATTTTTCACTCATCATTTTATTCAGGAGATTGTTTCTTCCTACAAGTTAGGATACCATTGCTTACGTGTGAACTGTTTCCAAACCATAATTATTACTCTCAGGTGAAACCAAAAAAAAAGAAAATTGTTTTTAATATTGGGAAACACAGTTTTATTCTGATCTTCATTCTTGACCTTTTTATTGATGTTCTGTGAACACTTTCTAGAAAAAGTTTAGTGCATTATATGTCTGTCAGTGTTGATCCAGGTGAGATGTTTTTATGTGAAATTCACTACTAAATAGTGTTGTCAGAGCTACAAGAACTTTTAAATTGGAAGAAAAAATATTTATCACAATTACCCATTTGTAATAAAAATAGGTGGTTAGTGTCTTTTGTGGTCTGACATTATTGCACACTGCAGGATGATGGAAATGGTAGTTTTGCTTTAAAAAAAAAAAAAATCCCCTACTCTAAGCTAAACATCACTTTATTACACTTACTGAGGATCTCTATTTAATTGTATTTTTTTCTTTACATTCTCCTGTTAGCCAAAAGGCACTGTAGGAAATAATTTCAGTGATTGTTTCTTACACCTGTTTTTTGGATGTAATTGGTCAAGACAGACCACAGTGGGCAATTTCAGAAAAGAATGAAAAGAAATAATTATGCCTTTTGCAGGAGAAGTGAATGAAAGTATAAATATTCACATAAGGGGAGGTAGCGTATATTAAGAAGACACAGGGCTCCTCCATTCACTAGAGGCATTTTCTCACTGCCCTTAGTAAGCAAGCACTGTGGCCATGCCAAGCTTAATCACAGATATGCGCTCTGGAGATTCTGGTGTAAGGTGGTATTATTTTAGGTGCCCTGAAGAATACATTTTTGATGAAGAGTGCTGACCATTTGGCAGCATTTCCCCAGCATGTCTGGTATTTATAGTGATTAGCAACCTGGAATGTGGGGGGTCCTAACTTCTGGAACACCGGGGATGATGACTGTTGATTAGGAGTGAACTCTGACTTCAAAGGTAGTTGTTTTTTTTTTAACTTTCTATTGTGGTTTGGGTGAAAGTTTGCATAGCAAATTGGTTTCCCATTCAACAATTTATACACATTTTGTTTCGTGACATTAGTTGCAATCCCCTCAATGTGATAGCACTCTGCCCCCTTCCTCCCTAGGTTTCCCGTTTCCGTTCACCCATCTCTCCTGCCTCTTCCAGCCTTCTGAGCTTTGTTTTTGGGCAGATGCTACCCTCTTGGTCTCATATGGTTGACTATTCTGAGGAGCATATTCCTCATGGGTGTTATTGTTCATTTTATAGGCCTGTCTCTTGTTTGGCTGAAAGGTGATCTCCGGGAGTGGATTCGTTCCAGGTTTGAAGGGTGTCAAAGGGCCATAGTCTCGGGTCCCACCAATCTCTATGAGACCAGTAAATCTGGTCTTTTTATGAATTTGAATTTTGTACTACATTTTTCTCCCACTCTGTCAGCAGTAGTTCTTAATTTGATTGATTCCAGTGTTGTTTCTGGCTTATCAAACTCCATCATAGAAGATTTCAAGGGCAAGTACTTTGATGAACTTTCCAGGCCCAAGCACCTCTCCTTGCACCCCTGTGAAGTTGTCCTGTAGCAGTTAACTCTGGGTTCCTCATCTCTGCTACTGTGATCACCCTTGGCTACAAGAATGATTGTATGCTCATGTGTTTTTTTGTTTCTGGTTGCAGCGATAGGAAATGCCTTTGCAGTCCTGAGTAATTCTGAGAAGAGACTCCGCTATGATGAATATGGAGATGAACAGGTGACTTTCACTGCCCCTCAAGCCAGACCTTATAATTATTACAGGGACTTTGAAGCCGACATCACTCCAGAAGAACTATTCAACGTCTTCTTTGGAGGACATTTTCCTACAGGTTAGTGTCCCCAAATTATTGTTAAAATAAATTAAAAAAATAAATACATACACATGCGTGCATACACACACACATATATGCATTCATACTTGTGGCTCTCAGCAAGCTCATATCTGAGGATCTGAACAAAGGGTCAGTGGTATGGTAGAAGCAGCAAGGATTTGGAATCAGAGAATCTGGGGTTTGAGACCATTCTCCACTTGTGCATGATTTTGACTAAATCACTTAGTCCCTCTGACCCTCAGTTTTCCCACTTGCAATATGGGGCTGATAAAATAGCTACCTCACAAGGCGTCTGTAAGGTTTAGATATTTTTAAGTGCTTTATAAATAAGCAGTAACATGTCTATTCTTCTTATTGATGTACAATAGCAGCTGTATAAAGATAAAAGTACCCCCAGAGAGTTGGAAGTTGGGATAATTAAACGCCTAGGAAGTAAATGGAATTTTGTGAGTTGCTGTTAAAGATCCCAGTGACACAGTCTGATATTGGGCAAAGAAGTAGACATGAACATGTCAGACAAGATCCACGGCCCAAATGCTCTCCCTTTACTAGCCTCTCAGGGTTTCCTCACTCAGTAGTTACAAAAGACTATTTAAATAAAGGCAGAGAGCTAAGTCCATTCTGTTTCCAGCTGCTTCACTTGGTTTACCTATTGTCTCGGTTTTTTCTAGTAAGTAAAATGGGTCAATACCCTCAAAGAACCTAGTTGGGAGCAAAGACCTTGAAAAAGGCAAAGGAGTTTTTTTCATAATCCACGGTAAGTATTTGTTTTTCTTACTTTTAACCAGGAAATATTCACATGTTCTCAAATGTGACAGAGGATACCCACTACTATCGCCGGCGTCACAGACATGAGAGGATGCGGACGCGAAAGGAAGAGGAAGAAGATAAACCTCAGGTACCTCGGGAAGAGAGGAGAGTCGCTGCCCATAAACGGTTGTACTGAGCTAACCTTTATGATGTATAATCAAGTTTTAGAAGTGAAACCTGAGATATATTGCTAAAATACATATTAGGAAAGTAGAGAAGTAGAGGCAACGGTATGAAGAATTGGGTAAGTGGCCCAAATAGGCCAGTATGATGTCCTCCTTTACCCCTACCTTACTGTTTGGTAACTCTTCCAGGATCTTAGTTCCCCTCTGGAGCTGTCTTGATCTTGACTGCAGGAAATAAGCCCCTTCAGAATATTCAGAACTAAAGGGGGATTTAAGGTTAGGGATCAAAGGAACCTCATGAAGCTCAAGGGCAGGAAGCTTAGCTGGGCCTCATGGCAGATGGGAACTGTAAGACACCCAGGCAGCTGTGCTCTCCATGACTCCTTGGGGCCGGATAGCGTCTCCAGTTTTCCTGCATCTCTGTATATCTTCTGTGCTCTCTCTAAGCAGCCTGACTTGGTCTACTTCTCCTTGCAATGGTCAGTCCACAGTGCCTGAGAGTATTTGTTTTTTCTTCAAATGACTGCCTAGCAGTGAAGGCTAATGAATCTCAATCCCAAATTCCTAGTAGGGAGATTGTGATTATCAGTGCTAGAATTAACTGTTCCCCAGTCCTGTCAGCTGTGGCCAAGGAAACAGTTGTACAACACTAACATGGCTCCCAGAAGCCCACCCCTGTGAGGGTCGTAGTCTGGGCAGACTCACCAGAGGTGTCTGCTTCATTGGTCTTTGAAAAGGGAACTTCAGGATGATTACTGGATATCCATCCAGGTGGTGGTTGGACCGCCTTCATCTTTCTCATTAGAGGGAACAAGGGTTGTTTGATACATCTCAACAGAAAGTACAGTCTTCCCAGAAGAGCACTGGGCTTTGTGGACCCTTCTGAGCAGTGCATTGGTAATTTGTATTTTCCTTGGGAAACCATCCTGTTTTCCAATATGCTCTATATTGAAGAATAACATTTACACCAAATACTTTTCTTTTTCAGACTACATATTCTGCATTTATCCAGTTACTTCCAGTCCTTGTGATTGTGATTATATCTGTCATTACTCAGCTGCTGGCTGCTAATCCCCCATATAGTCTGTTTTACAAATCGTAAGTCAAATATTTATAAATCTTTCTTAACGACAGTCTGGAGGGTGAAAGACTTGAAGGTTTTACCGATACATTACTGATGTTTCATTTCGCCTTGCACTGTAGAAAACACTGATTTTATGTTTAAAGGAACATCTGGATAGTAATAGTGCAGAGATTCAAAAATATGTAGTCAGCTTCATGTGCTCCTCAGATGAATTGTTTTGTTCTACAGTGACATCATGTGGTCAGCTGCAGAACAGCAACAGCTGTATAGAAATTCATTTTAATGCTGGTTTTTGCATCAGTTATAAGCTCTGATAGGAAAGTTTTTATATCTTCAATTAATTATTTCAATTGACTCAGTTCTTAAAGTTTGGTCCCCGGGCCAGCATTATCAGTATCAACTGGCAACTCGTTGGGAATGCAGACTCTTGGAACCCGTTTCACACGTATTAAATCAGAAATTCTGGGGGTGAGTACAAGTAATCTGAGTTTTAACAAGCCCTCCAGATAATTCTGGTGCACTCTAAATTTGAAAATCACTGGATTCATTTTTTTTTTTTCTGACTAATAATGAGTTACTGCTCATTGTTGTAGTTTAGTGGACAAAAACCTTATAAAATGTGGAGTCCATGGGATGATACATAACAGGAAAGAGTCTTTGTTAGTGATCACTGTAGACTGAAGATTATCACTCTAGGTCAGTCTCTTCCCTTTTTTAGGAAGAGTGTCAGAGGAAAGCTGAGATTCAGAAATACTACCAGTAGGTCAGACTGGCTTGATTCCCTGTTTCCCAACTTCCCATGTTTTCTCCATATGGTACTGCTACCTTCTTTTTGTCAGGCTAGGGGAGGCAAGCAGGTCCCTGCTGTGCTCACACCTTCCCGGAGTGAGGCAGGAGCAATCACAGTCTGAGCTCTTAGACATTTGACAAGGTCCCTAAGTAGAGAGATCAAAGGAGAAGACTTGAGAAAGGACCAAATGCATAGCTCCTTTAAGGTGGAACTTGTCCAGTTTGAACAAAATCCGCTTGGATTTTACAAACCTGTCACATTGTTTTAACCTGAATTTGAGATTCCTTCTATATCTCCATATGGTTAGAATTTATTTAACCCAGACTTCTGAATTATTCTGAGCACCAGATACCATCAGATGTCTTGGGCTCTCAGAGAGTTAGAATATATCATTGAAATCTTTTGTCTGAGTTTTTTGTAGTTCTCACTTGACAGCTATGTTTGAAGTACTTTTTATCATGTTGGCGCAAGCCATCTGGTTGTTTTTAAATAATTTAATGTTAATCAGTTCATTCAGCCAACATTTACCAATAGCCTATTCTGTGCCAGGTACTTTGGTGGGTTGTACACACAATATACAAATTTTTTTTTAAGCATTTGATGTTCTTTTACCATACAAAGGAGTATATAAGAGGCGAATCATTTAAGAGAATAAACTATACATGCCAAGGCTGAATTCACAATGTGGACAGGCTCACATAGTATCGGTAATGATTCTACTTAGTGTTTTGCTAGGGAAATAGTAAATGTGGGGTATATTAGCAAATGATACCAGCGTCTGCCCTATGAAGAGAGGTGATTGTGGTATCTGTGAGGCCAGCGCTAAGAGTGATAGTGCCAAATATAACAAACTCACCTGAGCCTCTGTCCTTGTCTCAGGACCTTGGGCTACACCATTTCTAGGGAAACCCAGAACCTGCAGGTGCCTTACTTTGTGGATAAACACTTTGACAAGGCCTACAGAGGAGCGTCTCTGCATGACCTGGAGAAGACGATAGAGAAGGATTACATCGATTACATCCAGACCAGTTGTTGGAAGGAGAAACAACAAAGTAAGATGCTCTAAAAGGGTCTTAGCAAGTAGCCATGATTCCCAGCCTGAGGTATATCCCCAGCTTCCTGATCCCTCTGCTCTCCTTGTTTGGGTCATACATGTTTGTGTGAACAGAGACAGAGAACAGAGTTTCATTCAGGATACTACAAAAAATTAAAAGTTTATTGACAGGATGAATGTGGCCAGGACTTGGAAATCTTAGGAACTTAGGCAGTGCTAGGAGCCCGCGTGTTTGTGTCTCTGACACTCTCTGGGTCTGTGCCTCTCTCTGCCCATCTGCCCCACTCATCTTTCTCTGCCAACTGCCTTCCTTTGCTTCTCAGGCTTTCCGCCTTCATAAAACCTTGTTTTGCCATGGTTTGTCGTGGTTGCTGTCCTCCTAGTCACTCTTTCAACTTCCCCAACCTCATCAGTCATTGGTTTTTTTTCCTACATTACAAGCTCCTTCTTTCAGTACTTATTGCTAACTGGTTTGGTCCATAGTTTCCTAATTCCATATTCCATAGAGAGACATCTGATTGATCCAGCCTAACTTTTTAAGCCAGGTCAAAGGTTTGTAGGTTGGGGGACTTGAGTCAGGTACCATTCCCTACCTCTCATCAGCTGTGGCAACACAGAACAAAAAGGGGCACCCTGGGTCTTCTCCTTCAGTAGGGGTAAGTGTGAACAGCCATTCCATCTCTTTTCTCCTCTGGAGACAGTGGGGGTAACAGTGTCAGCAACTTGGCTTACCAGTCCAGTGAGTGTTATGAGGAATGCTGGTAGCAAGGGTAGCCCTGTCTTTCAGTCAGCAGGCTCACTTTTTATCCCTCTTGAATCTTCCCCTCCCACGCCACACTACCCCACTCCTCCCCACACACACCATTCATTAGTAACTATCTTATAAACCCGGGTTTGGTTAATTTTTAAAGAGCAAACTCTGATTCATTTTTTAAAACATTACTAGATATTATTAAACATATAACAGTGTCCGATAAATTTAGCTCCTCAGTCACAGTGCTGCTAAGCCCTTGCTGACCCATCGCACTCCCAACCCCGCCCCCAAGTTAATCTTTCCTTTCGCTCTGTTCTTAAAGCACTCTGTTCATCCTGCTAACATAGTACTCATCACACAGTGTTAGGTTCCTTAGGTACATGTCAGTCCCCTGCTGGACTGTGGGCTCTCTGAGGACAAGCACCCTGGTTACTAATTTTGCATCCTAGGCCCTGACTTAAGAACAGGTGCTCAACAAATGTCTTTTGAAGAGAGAAATTTTAAGACTGGAGAACAATGAAAATGCTGAGGCTTTTGAATCCTAACCCTAACCTTCAGGGACCATGTCTCTGCCTCTATTTCTGTAGGGCAAAGCCCAGCTGAACTCTCAAAGTGCATTAGGAGATTGGTGGGCAGTGACTCCAGGGTATAAGGTAGAGTGAAACAGAGGGAGGAAGTTGCCGTTTTTATTGAGCAAAGGACCTGAGAGATCAGGAAGTACCGTACCCCATTGTTAGACCAGGCTTTGTGGATTTTAAAAATCAGAAAAGAATTTTGGAGCAATATAAAGGCCTTGGATTACAAAGTAGTGTAGAACCTGAGGAGCCCTGGTGGGACAGTGGTTAAGAGCTTGGCTGCTAACCAAAAGGTCAGCAGTTCAAATCCACCAGCCACCCCTTGGAAACCCTATTAGGCAGTTCTACACTGTCTTCTAGGGTCGCTATGAGTCAGAATCGATGCGATGGTAATGGGTGGAACCTGAAAAAAGATGAATTGATGAATGTTGTGTGTATATATTTTACAAGTGAAAAAAAAGGTAGTGTAGACATGGCTCCAAATGATGTGTCCTAAAAGTCCCTGTTATTTTGGGCCCGGGGAAGGTTTTGGATTCATTGCTTTCTGCAAGAACTGGATGAAGATACCCACATATACACACACATGCCACCAATACCTCACTTCTTCCTTTGTGGCAACAAGATGCTGGAACTGTGCAGAAAGCTCACAGTAGGAATTGCATCTAAGGTGGATTCTGGGCTATTGTCCCCATCCCCCTGAAGCCTAGTTTTAGGACTTTGGCACTCTCCAAGTACAAATAAAAATCCAGTGGGTAAGCACGGTGCATATCCTCACGAGTTCCAAATGAGGTGTTATCAGCACACATCCTTTAAAAGTCTATTCCTGGCGTTTAAATATGGCGGCTGTCCGGAGCCTCCACACAACACAAGTGCCATTTGAGAATGAGCAGCATCTGTCCTCCGGATCCAGCGGCAAGTGCAGCCAACAAAGTTAAATTTAGCACTTGGAGGTTGTAAAAATAAACCCACTTGAGAACAGAATTCACTCTTGGCAAAGTACCGAATGGAAACTGCTTTTAGCAAAGCTAGCCATTGTCTTCTTTTAATCTTTAGTTCATTTTTTTTTCCCTCTGATTTTCCTTAGAATGCTTAACCTGGGTGAACTTTTATAAGTAATCCCTACTGTGAACACTGATTGTCCTGTTTACTCCTTCACAGCTGCCTCTGGTTAGTAATCCTGAGGCCAGGGGAAGTGCCCTTGTCACTGGGCTAGAATGGACAAAAGTGCTGGGCAGAGCCGCCTCCTGACCTAGTAGAGCTGAGCTTTCCATGCCCTCAAGTATGGTAGCAGAGTGGGTAGAAGCTTACGCTTTGAAATGGAGATAAAATTAACTTTCTCCTAGAGTTTGTGTGGCTCATACAAGATGGTGTAGGTTAACTCTTAGCTCTTGGGACACAGTAAGTGCCTGTTGGAGTCCAAACCTTGCTTGGCTTTTCCCTGTGGACTGAATATGGGCTCATTGCCAGCCCTGTCTCGTGGGCTGAATCGCAAGATAGTTGGGATCTGTTGGAACTTTTTAGCTGTCAAGTCTCTGACCTGGGCTCTTGTGCAGAGTGTTCTTGGAAGAGGCTCTGGGAATTACTTCTTTTGGGAATTTGCCTGAGTCAGTTTACCTTTAAGGCTCAGTGCTCTGTCTGTCTGTTACACTGGCATATGAGACGGGGAAATAAAGGGGACGCTTCATCTGAACCTTTTGATAAGAAGAAAAGGTGTGTTCTCTTAATCCTGTCCTTCCCATGGAATCTTTTTTTTTTTTTGGTAGTTACTTAAAAGTTGTTGAATTTTAACAGAACTTGTCAAAAGTAACATATTGTTTGAGGCCACCTTTTGCTAATTGAAGGGTGAAGGGTTCCTTGGCAGTTTGAAGGAAATTTTCCCTTGGTAGTGAGGTGTGAGACATGGTTCCTTGAAATACTGACTTTGTGCAAGGTCATTGCCCTGGAGCTGGGGCCTATGACCTGGTTTCAATGAATTTTTATGTAAAGCAGTGTGACATTTTGGGAAGAGTATTAAACTATGTGCAGTAGTTTGAGAGAGGGGTATTATCTTTCATCAGCCTTATATGGTGGTCTTCAATCCAGAAAATATTATAAGTCAGTAACCCTAGATGTTTTCTGAAGTGAGATTTCAGGCTATGAAGTGTTTTAAAAAGTTCAGTAAACAAAAACCTAAGGAAATAATTTCAAAGAAAAGCAAAGCCATATATGTTCCATATGTTAATGTAACTGTACTCCAGAGGGCCCAAAGGATAGACAGATTTCATGGAGGCCTCCTGAACAGGCTTCCCACATGCCAGGGGAGCCCGAGAAATGGCATTAGTGCTGAGCTCTGAGCAGGATGCAGGAGCAGAGCGTTTTCATTTGGGTGCGGCACATGTTCCCCCTTGAAGCCGCATCACCTGCAAGGATGACTGTGCCAAGGCAAGTTCTGGCCAGCAGAGTCTGCAGTCACCCATGCCAGAGGGTGAGAACACAATTGCTCTGGAGCCTGGGAGACCTGCTGCTTGCCAAGCAACTGCTGGGCTAGAGCCCAGGCTCTGCAGCCCCCATTGTAGAGGGAGTGTTT
The DNA here is from genome assembly GCF_024166365.1 of Elephas maximus indicus. Taxonomy (NCBI): domain Eukaryota; kingdom Metazoa; phylum Chordata; class Mammalia; order Proboscidea; family Elephantidae; genus Elephas; species Elephas maximus. The sequence continues at coordinate 152,548,887 of NC_064820.1, read as the reverse complement.
TCATGCATATCTAGCCCTCACCCTGGAGCCCTGTACTTAATCTGCACTTTGGGCTTCCTTGGTGTAAATAGAATCATTGTGAGCAGAAATGCCAGACAGTGTTCTGTGTTGATAGAAACTTACTCAGAAATCAGTGCCTCTAGCTAAGTATTAATTCCTGTTCCCAGGCAGTTTGCTGATTAATCAGACAGGTGCCTCTCATTCTACCAAGAAAAACAAAATCTGTCAGCAACCCGATTAAGAAGGAATAGGCATATTTCAAAATGATTAAAATAGCATTTTCACAAGTATGGTCTTCTGAACACTGAATAGCTGCTCTCTGTCAGAGGTTTTCAGAGGCCACGCACCCCATCCAGGCATGCCATCCTGTTGCACACAACACATCTCTGGAGGTGCTTTTCAGGCATTTCTTCCTAAGGGTGTCTCTACCTCACAAAAGAATCAAAAAGAGAGGCAGCCAAGCCACCATTGACTCAAGGAAGACAGAAAAAATTATATTATGGTTAAAAATAGAATGACCTTCTCCACCATGAAGAGAAAATGAAATTCATTTAGTCAGGGAGACAAAGGTCACCAGATCCAGATGATTTCACTTTTAAAAGAGCCCAGCTGCCTTTGACCTTTGAGTTGTGGACCCCCATGTGGATAGGGGATGAAGAAGCCACCAGCAGCCTAGCCTCTGCAGAAGGCATACCCACCAGAGGCAATTCTGTGTCAGTTAGCACGTGTGAGTTATGATCCAGCAACAGAGGGGGAAAATGAAGCAGCTGTCTTTGTTTCAGATGACAGGAATAGGCAGTTGGACTCCATTCCCTCCCAACTGCCATCTGAATACCATTGGTAGGAAGGCTGTGAAGCAATCTCCTCTTACTGCACACGTGCAGGTTTCCTAAGTCTGGTGCCAAAAGTTTTATTGATAAGAACTAAGCCTGGTGCTTTTATAACAGAGCACAGATACTGTAGGACTCCAGGGCCACAGGTGTCCTTTAATCCTCTGCACCTGACATAGTGTAGTGGCCTAATGCATGTTTCTTGAATAAATGAGTAAATGTTTCTTAAATTTAATTGAAAGAAAAAGCATTAAATAAAGTAAAAAGTTTTGATTCTGGAAATACTGAATGAAACAAGATCTCAACTTTCTTGATGACTTGGTTATCGCTTGTATCTTTCAGAGTCGGAGTTGACAAATTTGGCAGGATTATACAGAGATGAACGATTGAAACAGAAAGCAGAGTCACTGAAACTTGAAAACTGTGAAAAACTTTCCAAACTTATTGGCCTACGCAGAGGTGGCTGAGAGGATGAAAATCCTATACAGGGTTGGGGTTTTGCTACTTATTACTATTTATGTTCCTAATTCCATTTTATAATATAAAATTAGGAAATCACGAACATTTTATTATTTGCTAACTGTTTGCTGGGCAGAGTTAAAGGAGCATTGAGCCAAACTAGTCATCATAGAATCCTTCCTGGGGGTTAGCTCCAGGGGCAACAGACAGCTCATCTAAATGGAATTAATGGCAAAGAATTTGATCAACTCCTTGCTCGTATGAAGGTAGTTCAGAGCATCCCAAAGCATTTTCTTCCTTTTCTCTTACTTCAGGTAAGTCTCAATACCCTGGCATCCCTAGGCTTAGCCAAAACAGCTTAATATGAGTTACTTACAATGCATTTCAAGAATTGTACCTTTCCCTTCATTAGAATCATCATCTCCCCAAAGATTCAGGCTTTGGAGCATGCTAAGGGGAATGTGGAGAAATTTAAACTCATTGTAGCCAATAGTTTTTCATTTCCCCAATCTCTATTCAGAGTTGCCAACATTTGCAAACTGCCTGATTTTAGGTTCTTTTGTTTCCTCAACCCTCCCTCTTAGAGAGGGGCCGGAAAGGAAAAACTATTGAGCTGTGAAACAGTTCATCTGACAACTGAGTAACAGGAACCAAGGGCAAGACTGAGGACCCCCAGTCCATCACAGGACTCAGAGAATATTTTGATTTTTTTTTTTTTTTTTTTCCGTTTCCCCTCGCAGCATTACCCTTGAGCTGAGTCTCTACACCCCAGTGGTAAAGTGGTCAGACCCAAGAGGTGGCATTGCCAACCAGGCAGGCTATTTGCTCAAGCTTAGAGATAGAGGGGCAAGATCCTCTCTCCTTGGTATGGGGGAACTAGCATTGGCCCCAGCAGCCACTTTGTTTAACCTAGCGCCCTATAGTTTGTGCTCCAAGATGCTGTTTCATTCATTCAACACTTATTGAGTACCTACCATGAAGCAGGGGCATTCATGTATATTTTCTTACATAAGCCTCCTCACGACTCCCTGATGTAAGTCTGTTATCCCTGCTTTTATGAATGAGAACAGTGGCCCAGAGTGGATGAATGGTTTGCCTTGACTAATAGTGGCATAGCTAAATGCTGGCTGATTATCAAGTAAGAAGTATGAAATCCTCCCCATCACTTGGGTGATTCTAGCCAGATTGGTAAAGCAGAGTTCCTCCCACCCTGTGCCCTGTATCCTTCTATGGCAGCCCTATGTTTATTCAGGATCCCTTCCTGACTGGTCTTTAGGAAACAGGACTCTTGACACAAGTTCTTTAGAAGTTCCTCAAAGACAGGTAGTCCTTCCCACTGGTGACAAGGGAAGAGGCAAGTTGTCGCCTGGGCTATGTGGTCTGACCTTCCTGCTGAGATGAGCTACCTGGATTGAACTGCCCAGACCATCATGAATCTCTGAACTTGGAAGTTCTTTTTTTTAACTTGCAAGGTGACTGTAGTGTACATTCCATGTTTTCTTCAGGACAGAAGACTCCTTTCCTGTTGGAGAGAGATTCTTCATGAAAACTGATTTCCAAAGTAAAGTTTCTCCTTTCAGTTGCACAGCCATGTTTTAGATAGAAGCGTTCAGCATGGTTGAACCTGTATTCCACAGGCCAGGAGGGGCGTCCATAGGTACAGAGTGGGGTTCTGTTGACTGATAGGAGACAGCTGCTCAGCTATAGGGAGGGGGAGCAGTTCTAGAAATAGCCAGATTTTGGCCTCTCTGACCAACTTAAATCTATCCTCTGGTTTTTGGGGGGGGGTCTCCTTAACCTCCTCTGAGTGACTGAGGAAACTGACACCATAAAATGTGCCCAGGCGCCAAACAGGCTATGGAGGGTTGTTTTCCTATATACCCAAAAATTAAAGCTCTCCTCTCCCCAACCCTAACCACTACTAGAAAATGGGCCATAATTCAACTAACTTCACAGTTTAAAAGACCTTGCCCTGGATGTTCATGAATACTGTAGTCACACATTTTAGGAACTCCATAACAGAGATGTTACCTGTGATATACTAAACAGAGGCAATACTAACTCCATTGTATGTCAAGTCTAGTGTCTTTTTATAGCACTGATGGTACTGTTTTATTTATCATCTAATAGACCAAAACAATCACACCTGGTTTTCTCAAGGAAAGTCTTTGCTTTTGGCTGAAAGATAGTTTAATCTATTTGGTACTATGCAGAATATTGATAAATTAGAACATTTTAGATGAATTGTCTGCATGGTGGTAAAATAGCTTTTTCCTCTTGCCTACATCCTTTGGAAGGTTTCCTGGTTATACATAAGTTCTTTGGATAAGGCCTATTCTTGCTGTCGGAACTTAGCACACAGCTCTAGTCTGTTTCTGTGAGCATTACTGCAGATCAGAGATGTGTATGCTGGGAGTGGGGGTAAGAAATAGGGCTTGCAGCTCAAGCAGAAACTGAAGCTCTCATTCGTTAGAATGAAGGTGCTCTTTCTGCACTATGTGATCTGCAGTGAGGAGGATAAGATGAAAATCCTTCTCATCACAAAGAACACTGCAACTTGAAGAAATCCACGTCCCTAGATTAGCAACCCTGGGGCTTATCTGCTCAAACCAGAAAACTTCTGAGCTTCCTCTTGATCAGCTCCAGGCCTCACAGCTTGGGAGAAATGGCCAGTAAGAAAATACCATTGCTACTGCTTTCTGTTGCAAACTATCAGAAATTACATTGAACTCTAAACCTCACAGGAACATGGGAGCTGGTAGGCTAGGCAAGCTATGTGTTATTCTCATTTTCATCCTCACACTCAGGACTGGCTTTGTGAGGAGGCATTTGGTATTCCAGCAGCTTTCTGTTAAAACTGGCCACACAAGCAAGTTCCTTGTATCTGCATGTACTGCTCCTCACAGGAGCTAGCACTTAATTTGTATTTATTTGGGGCTCATTTAAGGTGTAAGCTTAGTGTCCTAATATATTTATTTTTGAAGAGGGCCGTGTTACTATACATCTTGTATTTACAGCCTGCATTGTTAATACCTTGTGCAGTGACCACCAAGTAACTATAAGCCCATGTGTTAGATATTGATTACATCATTTGCATCACACTCAGTATTTAGATTAAAGATGTGTGCATTCTGTGACCAGAGCCAGGGCTGACGCAGATGGAATCAGCTCCTGGTGGAGTAAGAATCCTGAAAAATCTGGTCATGTGATCCACTGCATCTGGATTGAGTGTATTTTAACAGAGAAAAAAATTAAAACAATTTTATATAAAAAGAATGGCTTTATATTTTTTCTTTGTTCTTTTACCTTTGCCCATGGCACCCTTAAGCAGTGCACATTGATCCACTCCCTTGGAGCCACTTAGGACTGGAGAAATTATTGACCGCTGCTCCAATCTGCCCTCCTCTGTGTATATGTGCGTGTGTGTGTAATAATAGATAACATTGGTGACATAAGCAATTCTGAATTTTTTTTTTATCAGGTAACAGAAGCTGTAAATATTACAGCCAATCTACACATCAAAACTATACTTAATATCAGAAAATCAAATATCATCCCAATTCTTTGCTGGGCTTGTTCCCAGTGACCCATATTTAGGAAAATCTTGGTTTAAAGGTACAGCTATGTTAGAGTCCAACTGGTCATGGTACCTTTTATTTGAAGGAAAGTTGAAATGAGATTCAATTTCACAAATATCGAGAACCTACTATGAGCCAGGTGTCTGAGCTTTTGGGACAGGGAGTGGGGAACAAGTTTCCCGTTCCCATGAAGAACACCATCATCCATCCTGGTATAAAAGTCAGAAACCCAGGAAACCATATGTGGTAGATTTAATTTGGTGTCCCCCAATGAACCACAGCTGATACTCATGCCCTTGTGTAGTCCCCTTTCTGACCTGGGCTGGCCTTTGGTCTACTTTAACCAGTAGAAAGTAGTGAAAACTGGCAGCTTCTGTTTTGTGCTTGGGATAAGCCAGCCAGCCACCATGTAAGAAGTCCAACTACCTTGAAACCACTATACTAACCACATGGAGACGCCATGCAGGGGAGAACCTAGGAATCCAGCTGACAGAACTGCGGTCCCAGACACAGAACCCAAGTTGAGCTGTTTGCCCCACGCTGGCTGATGAGTGGACCAGATGAGCTACCCGGCCAAGCCCTGCTCAAACCAAAGAATTGTTAAAACTACTGTGGTAGCCTCCTAAGTAGTGTGCACAGCTCTACAAGGCCCCTCCAATCTGCACACCATACTGCAGCCAGGGGTCTTCTCAAAGCATAAATTGAATCATGCCACCCTCTTGCTTAAAATGTATCTATGGATTTCTATTGCACCTAGAATAAAAATCAGCTCTCCTGCCCCTCCCCGTTTGCTAAGTTCCTTTTAGTTATCCTTTGTTTCAGCTCAAACATCACTTCCTCACAGAAGCCTTCCCAGGTACCCCAGACTGGACCAAATCTCCCTTTAAATTACTCTCGTTCTCTTCCTTAACACCTGTCATAGCTATGTTATTTATTTGAATAATGACAGAATTTGGGATTTATTTGGATATTTATTTGATTATTGTTTGTCCCTGCTACTAGACTAAGTTCCAGTCGGGTTTTATCTGAGCTGAGTCTTGAAGAGAGGGACAAGTTTTACCTGAACTTGCTCTAGAAATGCTGCCCAAACTTTTTGACACTACTCCCGTTGAAAGATGCATCTATGTCCGCGCCCCCCCCCCCCCTTAAATTTGAACTCTGACTCCTTGACCAACCAAGCACAGCAGAAATGACTCTATGTCAGCTTTCAGGCCCAGGTCTTCAACTGGCAACTTCCATTTCCTGTCACTTGGGTTTTTTGCTCTTGAACCCAGCCACCATGCTATTAGAAAGCCCAAGCAGCTTGTGGAGAGGAACCAAGACACTTGGCCCTCAGCCCCAGCTGAACCTAGGTGACAGTACCAACTGGCCAGTCACGTGAGTGAGCTATCTTATAGAACTTCTAGCTCACAGTCGAGCCATCCCAGCTGACCCTGCATGGAGCAGAAACAAGCTTTCCCCCACTGAACCCTGCCCATATTGCAGATTCATGAGCAAAATAAATGGTTGTTTTTTGTTTTTTAAGCTCCAAGTTTTGGGTTGATTTGTTAAACAGCAATAGATAATACGAATATCAATCAGGATGACAGTGCTGTGCAGAAAAGCAGTCCTCCCAGGGGCAGAATCACAGAGCCATTTGTGATGTCTTGTTATCCTGAGTCTCACTGAGTCCTGGTTGGTCAGGGACCAAAGTGCTTATTGACAGAGTGGGAGTCTGTGGCAGTCCCCTGCCAGAATGACCATCCTCACATTCATGCTCTCTGTAAGGTGTGACCCTGGATCCAGAGTTCTTCCTTGCAAATAACACCCACCCCAGGGAACTAACTGCTGGAGCCTACTGCTCTCCACAGGTTTGCCCCAAATACATGGAGGGAAGCCTGTTCTAGCTGGTGGAGTTGAATATTCTAACAAGGGTTGTCAAGAAGCCCCTCATGCAGAATAAATTGCTCTTTGTTAAAGCCAAAAAAAAAAAAAAAAAAAAAACACCTCATGAAAGACTCTAGGGAGAGGACACAGCTCATGAGAATGACTCAGGGATCACTGCCCCAGAGGAATGTGCAGCTTTGTCCAGGATGATTCAGGTGAACATTCACATTGGGCAGACAAAGTTCTGAGAGAATTCTGCACTGAGGCAATTAAAATGTTTTTTAATTTAAAAATTCCTCAGTCACATTAACCATATTGCAAGTACTTAACAGCCGTATGTTGCTTGCTAGAGGCTGCCGTATTGGACAGTGCAGATAAAGAACATTTCTATCACAGAAAGTTCTGTTGGACTGTAGTGCTCTAGACCCTTTAAGAGAGGTCAACAGAGAGAGACAACCTTGACCTCAAGGACATGAGAACAGACACAAGAAACAGGGAAACACAAAACAAGGGTTACCGCTGAGAGACCAACAGGAGTGGCCAGGTTTGTCAAACCACAATGTCTACCCCAAAAAAGAGACCCCTAGGGGACTTTGACTTGATGGCAATGGGTTCGGATTTTTTGGATTTAGGGGACTTTGCAAAGCAGCCTGAGTGACTTAGTAAACTTCTAGCTTCCCTCCCTGGTCACCCCCAAACCGCTTCTTAAGATAGTCATTTCCGGATTGTTGTTAGGTGCCATCGAGTCTGTTCCAACTCATAGCCACCCCATGTACAACAGAACAAAACACTGCCTGGTCTTGTGCCATCCTCACAATCACTGTTATGTTTGAGCCCATTGTTGTAGCCACTGTCAGTCCATCTCATTGAGGGTCTTCCTCTCTTTTGCTGACACTCTACCAAGCATGATGTCCTTCTCCAGGGACTGATTCCTCCGGACAACATGTCCAAAGTATGTAAGATGCTGTCTCACCATCCTTGCTTCTAAGGAGCATTCTGATTTTAGTTCTTCCAAGACAAATTTGTTCGCTTTTTTGGCGATCCATAGGGTCGCTATGAGTTGGAATCGACTTGAAGGCATTGGGGTTGGGTATATTCAATATTGTTTCCAACACCACAATTCGAAGGCATCAATTCTTCAGTCTTCCTTAATCATTGTCCAGCTTTCACATGCATATGAAGCAATTGAAAACACAATGGCTTGGGTCAAGTGCACCTTAGTCTTCAAGGTGACATCTTTGCTTTTTAACACTTTAAAAAGGTATTTTGCTATACATTTGCCCAATGCAATGCATCTTTTGATTTCTTGACTGCTGCTTCCATGGGCGTTGACTGTGGATCCAAGTAAAATGAAATCCTCGCGACTTCAATCTTTTCTCCATTTATTCATGATGTTGCTTATTGGTCAAGTTGTGAGGATTTTTGTTTTCTTTATGTTGAGGTGTACACTAAATGCTTCAAGTCCTCCTCGCTTTCAGCCAGCAAGGTTGTGTCATCTGCATAACACAAGTTGTTAATGAGTCTTCCTCCAATCCTTCTTCATATGGTCCAGTTTATTGGATTATTTGCTCAACATACAGATTGAATAAGTATGGTGAAAGGATACAGCCCTGATGCACACCTTTCTTGACTTTAAACCATCCAGTATCCTTGTTCTGTTTGAGATTTCAAAGGGCAGCTCAAGAAGACAAATTAAAGTATTATAACATGTACAAAGACCTGGAGTTAGAAAACCAAAAGAGAAGAACACACTTGGCATTTCTCAAGATGAAAGAACTGAAGAAAAAATTCAAGCCTTGAATAGCAATATTGAAGGATTCTATGAGGAAAACATTAAATGATGCAGGAAGCATCAAAAGAAGATGGAAGGAATACACAGAGTCACTGTACCAAAGAGAATTGGTTGACATTCAACCATTTCAGGAAGTAGCGTATGCTTAGGAACCAATGGTACTGAAGGAAGAGGTCCAAGCTGCACTGAAGGCACTGGCAAAAAACAAGGCATCAGGAATTGACGGAATACCAATTGAGATGTTTCAACAAACAGATGCAGCACTGGAAGTGTTCACTAATCTATGCCAAGAAATTTGGAAGACAGCTACTTGGCCAACTGATTGGAAGAGATCCATATTCATGCCCATTCCAAAGAAAGGTGATCCAAATGAATGCGGAAATTCTAGAAAATATCATTAATATCACACGCAAGTAAAATTTTGCTGAAGATCATTCAAAAGTGGTTGCAGCAATACATCAACAAGACACTGCCAGAAATTCAAGCCAGATTCAGAAGAAGATTTGGAATCAGGGATATCATTGCTAATGTCAGATGGATCCTGGCTCAAAATAGAGAGTACAGGAAAGATGTTTACCTGTGTTTTATTGACTATGCAAAGGCATTCGGCTGTGTGGATCATAATAAATTATGAATAACATTGCAAAGAATGAGAATTCCAGAACACTTAATTGTTCTCATTTCCAGATTGGAGGTATCAAATTCCATAACTTTGTTTTCCATTGCGTTCAACCAAAAACGAAACATAGCATCATGATTGAGATCATAGGCTCTGGAATCAAACTGCCCAAGTCAGAACCCTGTTCTATTGCTTACTCACTTGGTTGACTTTGAGCAAGTTATTCATTCTCACAGAGGCTGCACTCCCTGTAAAACAGAATCAAAAAACCTACTTCATGGCGTTTTTATGAGGATTGCATGAAATAATGCTCATAAAGCATAATAATGATGCCATGAAACACTGAGCACTCAATAAATATTAGTTGTGATTTTCCCCAAGCTTAAGCTTATTTGGAATTCAAAAAAACTCCCCAATGGTCTAGGGTCTGGGGATTTGGTGAACATACGTGATTACCTTATAATTTATCTGCTCGGATTTTGGAACTTCCCTTCATGCCCCACTTCAACCCTTCTAATCCCTTTAGCCACCACTTGTCTGTTTGTCATACTATGGTGGCTAGCATGTTGCTGTGATGCTGAAAGCTATGCCACCAGTACTTCAAATGCCAGCAGGGTCACCCATGGTAGACAGGTTTAAGTGGAGCTTGCAGATTAAAACACTAGGAAGAAGGACTTGGTGATCTACTTCTGAAAAAACTGGCCAGTGAAAACTTCATGAATGGCAGTGGAACATATAGTGCTGGAAGATGAGCCCCTCAGATTGGAGGGCACTTAAAATATGATTGAGGAAGCGCTGCCTCCTCAAAGTAAAGTCTACCTTAATAACATGGATGAAGTAAAGCTTTCAGGACCTTCATTTGCTGATGGGGCAAGACTCAAAATGAGAAGAATCAGCTGCAAACATTCATTAGTAATTGGAACTAGGACTGTGTGAAGTATAAATCCAGGAAAATTGGGAGTCCTCGAAAATGAAGTATGACCACTTGAAGATCAATATCCTGGGCATTAATGAGCTGAAATGGACTGGTATTGGCCATTTTGAATCAGACAATCATATGGTCTACTATGCTGGGAATGACAAATTGAAGAGGAATGGCTGGCATCACATTCATTGTCAAAGAGAACATTTCAAGATCTATCCTGAAGCACAACACTGTCAGTGATAGGATAATATCCATATGCTTACAAGGAATACCAGTTAATATGACTGTTATTCAAATTTACACACCAACCACTAATGCCAAAGATGAGGAAATTGAAGATTTTTACCAACTTCTGCAGCCTGAAATTGACCAAACATGCCATCAAGGTGCATTGATAGTTAGCGGTGATTGGAAATGTGAAAGTTGGAAACAGAAGGATTGGTAGTTGGAAAATAAGGCCTTGGCGATAGAAACGACTCTGGAGATCACATGACAGAATTCTGCAAGACCAACAACTTATTCATTGCAAGTACCTTTTTTCAACAACATAAACAACAACTATATACGTGGACCTTGCCAGATGGAACACACAGGAATCAAATCTACTCCATCTCTGGAAAGAGATGATGGAGAAGCTCGATATCATCAATCAGAACAAGGCCAAGGGCTGACTGAGGAATAGACCATCAATTGCTCATTTGCAACTTGAATTGAAGCCGAAGAAAATTAAAACAAGTCCACAAGAGCCAAAGTACAAACTTGGTGTATCCCACCTGAATTTAGAGACCACCTCAAGAACAGATTTGATACATTGAACACTAATGACCAAAGACTAGACAAGTTGTGGAATGACATCAAGGACATCATACATGAAGAAAACAAAAAGTCATTAAAAAGACAGAAAAGAAAGCAAAGACCAAAGAGGATATCAGAAGAAACTGAAACTTGCTCTTGAATGTAAAATAGCTAAAGCCAAAGGAAGAAGTGATAAAGTAAAAGAGTTGAACAGATTTCAAAGGCTGGCTCAAGAAGACAAAGTAAAGTATTATAGTGATAGAAGACCTGAATGAAGACCTGAAGGTAGAAAATCAAAAGAGAAAAACACACTCAGCATTTCTCAAGCTGAAAGAGCTGAAGAAAAAATTCAAGTCTCAAGTTGCAATATTGAAGGATTCTGTGGACAAAATATTGAATGACGTGGGAAGCATCAAAAGAAGATGGAAGAAATACACAGAGTCACTGTACCAAAAAGAACTGGTCAACATTCAACCATTTCAGACGTAGCATATAATCAAGAACCAATGGTACTGACGGAAGAAGTCCAAGCTGCACTGAAGCCATTGGAGAAAAACAAGTCTCCAGGAACTGATGGAATACCAATTGAGGTGTTTCAACAAACAGATGCAATGTTGAAAGAGCTCACTCATCTATGCCAAGAAATTTGGAAGACGGTCATCTGGCCAACTGACTGGACGAGATCCATATTTGTGCCTATTCCAAAGAAAGGTGATCCAACAGAATGTGGAAACTATCAAACAATATCATTGATATCACGTGCAGATAAAATTCTGCTGAAGATAATTTAAGAACAGTTGCAGCAGTTCATCAAAAGGGAACTGCCAGAAATTCAAGCCAGATTCAGAAGAGGACATGAAATGAGGAATATCATTGCTGATGTCAGATGGATCTTGGCTGAAAGCAGAGAATACCAGAAAGATGTTTACCTGTGTTTTATTGACTATGAAAAGGCATTTGACCGTGTGGATCATAACAAATTATGGATAACATTGTGAATGGGAATTCCAGAACACTTAATTGTGCTCATGAGGAACCTGTATACAGACCAAGAGGCAGTCATTCAAACGGAACAAGGGGATACTGCGTGGTTGAAAATCAGGAAAGATGTGTGTCAGGGTTGTATCCTTTCACTATACTTATTCAATCTGTATGTTGAGCAAATAATCCAAGAAACTGGACTGTATGAAGAAGAACATGGCATCAGGCTTGGAGGAAGACTCATTAAGAACCTGTGTTATGCAGATGACACAGCTTTGCTTACTGAAAGTGAAGAGGACTTGAAGCACTTACTGATGAAGATCAAACCCCACCTCAACATAAAGAAAACTTCTGACAACTGAGGACAGAGAAAAGATTGAAGTTGTCAAGGATTTCATTTTACTTGGATCTACAATCAACGCCCATGGAATAAGCACTCAGGGAATCAAAAAATGATGTGCTTATCTACTCCTAATTTCACATTACGACAATAGTAAAAAATCCACTATCCCCCTATTTTGCGCATTAATAACTTATGTCTGGTAGCAAGGAACACCGAGGTGCAAGGTGAGAGTAAAGCTGGCTGTGATGGTTCAGGTTATGTGTCAACTTGGGTGGGCCATGATTTTCAGTAGTTTGGCAGTTCTGTAATGATGTCGTTTAGCAGTTATATAGCCTCCATTTTGTGATCTGATTTGGTCATCCTCCATTTTTGCATAACACTGATTTCCACATAACAACTTGGTCTTTGGAACCTAGCCATGTCTAAAGTGAGGAGTGGGTGTGTTGCATTGGGCAAATCTGCTGCAAAAGACCTCTTTAAAGTGTTAAAAAGCAAAGATGTCACTTGGAGGACTAAAGTGAACCCGACCCAAGCCATGGTATTTTCAATTGCCTCATATGCATGTGAAAGCTGGACAATGAATAAGGAAGACTGAAGAAGAACTGATGCCTTTGCAATGTAGTGTTGGCAAAGAATGTTGAATATACCATGGACTGCCAGAAGAACAAACAAACCTGTTTGTCTTGGAAGAAGAACAGCCAGAATGCTCCTTAGAAGGGAGGGTGGTAAGACTTCATCTTATGTACTTTGGACATGTTATCAGGAGGGAAGATCAGTTCCTGGAGAAGGACGTCATGCTTGGTAGAGGGTCACTAAAAAAGAAGCTCTCAATGAGATGGATTGACACAGTGGCTGCAACAATGGGCTCAAACATAGAAATGATGGTGAGGATGGCGTAGGAGTAGGCAGTGTGTCAGTCTGTTGTATTACAGGGTTGCTATGAATTGGAAGGACTCCAGGGCACCTAATAACAACCATCCCTTTAGGCTTTTCTGGGCCTCCCCAGCGCCCTGACGTGATTGCACAGGAATCTAGCGTGACTGCTCAGAGCCCTGTATCAGAGGCTGATGACTTATTTTGGGTAGTCATTCTCTTTCTCATCTTTGACCTTCCCTTCATTACTTAGACTCAGGCCCCTTCAGTACCAATTATGTTCCTAGGAGGAAAAAAGATCACAGGAGAACGAAGTTTCATACTGTGGGGGAAATCTGGAGACTGCTGTGGGAGGATGCAGGTGAATCTAAAGATGCAGGATGCTTCAGGATCTTGCAGTTTTACAGGCCAAGGGAAGGCTGAGGGCCGGTGTCTCAGTGTTGCCTGCTCACAGGCATTTAGAGGGAGTATAAAGCGGGCCTTGCCTGCTCCTCAGCAGCGTAAGAAACACAAGTTACAGTGGACATGCAAATTCCCTGTAAACAAATTTCTAGGAGTTGGTACAGGGGCCTCCGCCCAGGCGACTCCTTTAAGAGGCGGGCCTAAACCCAGCTAACAGACAAAGTGCCCGCCCCTGGTTGCCAGGGTGCTCTGTGGCGTCGCATTCTCATTGGTGGGCGGCGGTGGGGAGGCACCCATAGGCAGCCATTTCCAACCAGCTGGCGGGGGCGAAAGATGGCGACGCCCCTCGGGTGGTCGCAGGGGGGGTCAGGATCCGTATGTCTAGCCTTTGACCAACTGCGGGACGTGATTGAATCTCAGGAGGAATTGATCCACCAGCTGAGGAACGTGGTACGCAGCCAGAAGAGCTGGGGGAGAGACAGTATTGGACGCCTCATGGTGGGGCGGGGCCAGACGCTGTCGCACAGACTATCCCGCGGCAAAGGGCGTGGCTAGTGCACATTTCCAATGGCGTCATTAGGAGGAGGCGGGCTCGGATGAGTCCTGGTTGGGGGGGATAGGGCCAAAAGGGGAGACGTTCGGGAATATTTACCGGAGAATTTTAACCAAAACTCAGCATTGATCTTTGCCTCTGATTGCTCCAGGGCCTGGTAGATCTGTCCCTGTCTATTCACTGAGACTCAGTTTCCTCATTTTTAAATGGAGATGACTAAACTGATTTCCCTCTGCTGTCGTGGGCAGGCAGAGAAATTACGACGTCTCTTCTATTATGGACCCAGTGTCAAATGCAGTGCTCTGCTGAGTGCAGTAAGCACAGATTTGGCCCTTGCATACCATACTTTAAGGGCCTCAAACCTCACCTGCAACCTCTTTATGTCCCTTTACTTTTTCCTTCTCAATCGAACCCCACTTCATAGATGTAAACACTGGAGCCACAAATTGCTTGAACATGGTAAAATCCTGGACAGTTGGAATTCATGATTTTTCTGGTTTTGTTTTCTATCTTGATAAGAAGAATGGGTTGTATTCCCATCTCAGAAATAAAACTAACGTCCCATATATTTCTCACTGTAATGGTTCTTAGAAGAAATTTTCCTTCCTGGGAAGTTGGATATGGGGGCGAGGGGAGAGGGACATGTTCTTTTTGCTACCCTAATGCCCCACTTCAGTAAAATCTATGCAGCTGTAGGCATTGAATTACTTTCAGTTCCCTGGAGGTCCCCAGATCTTTCTCTTGGCAGCTGGCATTAGCTTATGTGTTTCCATAACCTGTAACACTTTTCTCCTCCACCCCTCTTCGTCTGGCTCACACCTACTCAGTAGATCTCAGCTCTGATGCCACCTATTCTGGAAGCATTTCTGACCTCCCCCAGGCTGAGTTAGGGCCCTCCTCTGGGTGCCACAGCCCCTTATGCTTCCCCATCACAGCACACAGCGTCTTAGAAGTGCCTCGTTACAGGCTGTCTCCTCCATGGGGGTAGGATCAAGAGCGGAGCCTCAGTGAATCTTGTGGAACTGAATTCTCCTTTCCCAGAGCCTCAGTTTCATCTTTGGTTCTGTGGACGCCATACCATTATTCCTCCTTGGTCCTGGTTCCTAGAGGGCCCCACCCCATCCCAGCCCTCAAGCCCTCCCACCCAAACCCCAGGCCCTGCCTGAGCCAGGCTCTGTTGCAGATGATTCTCCAGGATGAAAATTTTGTCAGTAAAGAAGAATTCCAGGCAGTGGAGAAGCAGCTGGTGGTAAGTAATGACCTCTTCAGGTTCCTGATCCTGCCCCGTTTCCCAGGCCATCTGTGGTTGGGGAGTCACTGAGTTTGGCCTCTGAGAGCCTCCAGCAACAGTAGCGAGACAAGAATTTTCCTATACTCTAGCTTCTATGTGCCCCTCTGAGAAATGTGGGTGATTAGGAGAGCCTGAACCCCATGGTAACTGGGAATAATGAGATCACTGCTGCTGCCCCTGCAGGAAGAGAAAGCTGCTCATGCTAAGACCAAGGTCCTCCTGGCCAAGGAAGAGGAGAAATTACAGTTTGCCCTTGGAGAAGTAGAGGTGCTGTCCAAACAGTTGGAAAAAGAGAAGCTGGCCTTTGAAAAAGCGTGAGTGGGCTTTAGTAGAGGGGATAGAGAATTGAGGGTCCCATTTGCTCACCAGCCTGCCCACCCTCACATCCATCTTTTCCTACCCAGGCTCTCCAGTGTCAAGAGCAAAGTCCTGCAGGAATCCAGCAAGAAGGACCAGCTCATCACCAAATGCAATGGTAGGCGGGAGGCCCGTGCTCCCCCCCACGCTCACATGCATGGGCTCTTCCCTAACAGCCCAGTGCCCGGGTGCAGGGCAGGGTTTCATCCCAACTTCTGTACCCGGCCGAGGATACAGGCAAGCCCAAGTGGGCCACACCTTCGCAAAGGCCTTCAGGGACCAGGCAGGCCACGGAAATGAGGGAAGCAGTCGGTGTACAATATTCTTCACAGCCATAAAGGAACGGGCTCGCTCCCATTTTTCTTGAAACCTACAAACTTCTTAGTCCACCTTTTGTTTTCCCATTTTTGATGAGTATTAGAAATAGTGTACTTTACTCATAACTCTGTTGCAAGAGGCACAACAGGGCAAGCACAGTCCTACATGGGAGCTGACCCTTATTAGCCTCAGGGTCGAGGACCCAACAGGAAAGAGTGGGGACTGTGGTGACGTGGACAGCCATGCTCCCTCTCAAAGGCTTAGCACCTCTCTGCTGTGGCAGAGTGGCCCAGTGTTCCCAGGTCTTTAAAAAAAGAAACTGGAAACCAGGTTTTAATGGATACTTTTCCATTAAGCATCTCCATCATAATGATTTTTGAGTGTGGGCAACTGATTTAAAATTCGTTAAAGCATCGTATGGGCCAAATAGAATATGTCTGTAGGTGACACCAACAGTTAAGCATTGGACTACTAACCGAAAGGCTGGCAGTTCAGGCCCACCCAGGATGCTTTGGAAGAAAGTCTGGTGATCTGCTTCCGAAAGGCCACAGCCCTGAAAACCTGTGGAGCACAGTTCTACACTGAAACACTTGGGGTTGCCATGAGTCAAAATCTACTTGACAGCAACTGGTTACTGGTGGGCCAACAGTTTTCACCTCAGCTCTACACAGATGCCTGTGGTCTGCTTGTTGGCTCAGGTAGTGGTGGGGCACTTCCAGAATCAGCTACCCAGCATCTCTCGACCTCAGGAGCCCCTTTAATTTTCCCAGAATGCTGAACTGCCATTACCTAGTTTAAGAGTCGTATGTGAGTTCCATATGCAACATCTGCTTCAGTAACTGCAACAGATCTTGTGTAGGCCAGAGATCAGAGCCCAAGCTAAAAAGAGGTTCAAAGTCCTTCCTCCTGGGGCCCCCACTTGGAGTCTTGGATACCCTCTACCACTGCCCACCAACCCAGCCTGCTCTCTCCCCTGGTGACCACTCTCACTGGTAAGATGTCAGCAGGTGATTTTCATCTGGCCGGGCCTAATAGCCTCCAACCAAGGGCTCCAGCCAGGGCCTCCTGGGGCCCAACAGACAGGCACTATCTCCATACCCGAGGCTGCTGGTCCCCTAGTCCTTTCTCTCTCCCTGCTTTCTGGGCAGCCAGGACTTCCCTAAAAGGAACCTGGGATTTCTTCCTGGTGGAGCCAGAAACATCTTCCCTCTAGGGTATTTTCCTTCCTACAGAGATCAGCCGAGGCCCCAAAGCTCTGTGTCTGCTCGTAGGAAACATGTGTGTGAGTCATGGGGCCAGAGCCTGGCTCCCTCCTCCCAGAATGTCCCTAACCACCCCTCCAGTGGGGCCCAAGCCCTCACCTGAGCAGATCTGGTGACCTGAACCTCACCTGGCCCACCCCTCTCACCCCGGCCTCCCTTTGTGTGGTTCAGCTTTGGTTGTTACCCTTCATAGTCCTTTATTCTTCTCAACGGGATTTTCTAACCATCTTATCATTTGAATGCCACAGGTTTTATTTTAAAAGACTCACATGGATTTCTCATTCTTTTTCCCGGAAGAATTCCAAAAGCAATTAATGTATATTAGGAGATGACCTTGGGAAGGCATGTTCAGTAGTCCTGATCCCATGACCCAGTGAGCCCATGTTTTCTTCTCTCCTCTTCACTGTCTCCTCTTTTCCATGCTGTGCTTTAACTTTTTACCAGATCTTCTCCTCTCAAATCTTAAATGCTTTAGCACTTCCACATTTTCAGAGTTTGTGTTCTAGTTAATAATCTTTGTCCAACCTCTGAAGATAGTGGGGTTTTCTTCCTGTGAAGATCAGAACTTTCCAGGGCTACATGAGGTCAGGTTATATAAATGAAGTACCCTCAGATCCTTATAACCCTATTGGATTTTGACCCAAGACACAGAAAGCATTCTTGCATCTAGTGAGCACTTAATTTGGGGGCAGGCTCCACCACCACTGTCTCCCTGGGTCCTCCTTACCCCCACTGTGGGATGGGGGCTGTCTTTGTCCCCATCTTACACATGAAGCAACAGGTCAAAAAAGGGATGCAGCTTGCCCAAATGGTAATACTGTCTCATGAATATTAACTTTATTGAAACCTGGCTTGTTCTGTTCTCTGACCAGTTCCTGAGTCATAACCCTTCTTTCAGAAGCTGCCTCCTTGAAGGCAGAGACCCTATCTTGTACCACCCCTGAAGTTCTAGCACAGGGTAGGTATCCAACCTGTCCCCAGTAGGTCTGATTGGACTGAGGTGACTGAACCAGGTGATACTTCTATGCCTTAAACCTCCAAGGAACAGTCTGTCCATTCCACAAGTAAATTTACTCTGCACCTACTATGTGTCAGGTACTGTTTTAGGCCCTAGGGTTATAACAGTGAGTAAAACAAAAATCCTTGTCCTTATGGAGCTAATATTTCAGTAGGAGAGAAAACAAATGAGTAAATCATATAGATATAAGTGTTAAGAAGAAAAATAAAAAAGGAAAAGGGATAGGAAATATTGGGAGGAGTTGTGAATTTAAACTAGGGAAGGTCTCACCAAAGAGGTGGGATCTGTAAAAACCTGCAGAGTTGAGGGCAGGAGCTATTCATCCTCCCACTTTGGGGCAGGGCTGCCCACCTGTCTACAAGGCCTGCCCTCTGGAGGGTCACCTGGTCCAGAATAGAGTTGTGGAGTCACTAACACGTCATCAGACATTACTCTTCATCCACAAGACTCCGTAATAAACTCATTCATACTAAGGTGTTAGCAACTACTTATGGAGAACCCCTAGTAGAAGGAGCTAAGTTCAGAAAAGACCCAGGAAGGAATGTCTTAGGAGGGAGCCTGTGGGATGGGCTCTCCTCCCTTCCTCTCTCCCCCACAGAAATTGAGTCTCACATTATAAAGCAAGAAGATATCCTTAATGGCAAAGAGAGTGAGATTAAGGAGTTGCAGCAAGTTATCAGCCAACAGAAAGAGATCTTCAGGTGAGGGGTTGGGCCAGACTGGGGTTGTGGTACAAGTGAGGAGCCAGACCTCTGCCCCCTACCCTGAGCTGTCCCCAGCCCACGTCCAGCCAACTCCGTTGCAGGAATCACATGTCTGACTTCCGGATCCAGAAGCAGCAGGAGAACTACATGGCCCAGGTGCTGGACCAGAAGCATAGAAAGTCCTCAGGAATGCAGCAGGCCCGGAGCCAGCGTCTCAGGGAAAAATAAAATGATCATCACTTTCCTATTCTCTGGCTATAATGCCCGACCTCCGCCTTTTCTGTTCTGGGGATCCCCAACCCTGCCCTTGCCATTCCTGCAGGTACCCCCTCCCTAGGCCTGGCCAGTGACCTGATCTCTAGGGAAAGGACAGGGGAAGAGGCAGCAGGCATGCTCCTTCCTTCCCCTCTGCCTTCTGGGGCCAACTCCTGGGCCTGGGTCCCTAAGTGAGAATCAAGTTACGAGGGACTGGGTGGGGACAGGCCTTAGACCACCACCTGCAGGGCCACTCCTGGGCTCAGAAGGGGCTGCTGCTCAAACCTCCAGCCCCTGCTACATCCTTCCCTCTCTGGGGTAGGAGTGGGGGTCCACGGGGCTGGGGGATTGTAACCTAGGGGGAGGAGTTGATTCTTTGTTGTCTAGTAGGCACTTCTCCTTCTTACTATCTGTATTTAATTCCTCCTTATATAAACAGCCCTGGTTACTCCAGTAACGTCCCACCCCACGCCCAGTGCCCTGGTAAATTTAACTCTCCCAACTTAGCTGTAGGGCATAAGGGGTGCATGTATGTGTGTATGTGTGAGAGAGAGAGAGAAGCATGGCCAGAGGCCTCAAAAGACAGTTTGTTCCAGGAACACAATTAATTTGAGAAATCCATTTCCATGATTTAACAAGAATACTGTTATATTCGCGTATCACATTTGCACCTTGCATCTCCTCAAATAGAAGCTCACAGGTTTCCACAGATGGGAGGAAGGGAAAAGGACAATGCTGTTTATTTATAAGATGGGAGACCGAGTCTGGGAAGGAGCCCTGACTTGCTCAAGTTGCCCAGGCAGGGCTGAATGTGATGGACAGGCTTATTCCTCTTAGAGCCCATCACTGAGTGTGCCCTAGGTGATGATGGGGACACACCCAGGCAGGGGACCCACATCAGGGAGGCTGAGTGCAATTTGTCAAGTCCAGTCTCTTCTGGGTCAGTGTCAGGGTAAGGGCACAGGAGGGGCTGGCACTGGGCTCCTGGACTAGCTGAGTCCTGAGTCATAGCAGGACCTTGAAGCCAGACTCTTAAGGGCAAGTGGTGCCCATTGTCATAGGACAGTAACAGGTGGTGGCTAACCCCCCCCACACACACACACACTTGCCCCCAAGCAGGTCTCGAGGTCATGGGGCTGGAATTAGGGCCTTGTGAGTGCCTGGGGGGCACAGGGCTGTTCCTGCCTCAGAGGGGCTTTATAAGAGGGGAACACAGCTATCCCAGTTTCCCAAGGGACCTTACATCTGCATCCAGGGCTTGTTCTAGGTGCTAGGGCAGCCTGTAGAAGCTACAGCTGTCCACTCCAGCCCTTTCCAATAGGTTCCTACTAAGGGGAGAGGCAAATGGGTCCAGCCATGGACAGATATTCCTGAGGCCCCAGCACACGTTTTGGAGCAGGAAGAGCTCTTCACTGACCTTCACTCTCTCATAGGTTAGGGGGATGACTGAGTCAAGGAAGGTTGTAGGTGCACCCTAATAAGCCCTAGCAGGGATGGATGATGAGAGGGCCTGGAGGGCGTGCCCTGCAGTGATAGGAAGACCTGGGGGCTGAGGGGAACATAAAATTGCTGGTAAGACCTAGTTGCCTGGCCTGAGTGCCTTAGGCTACCATTCTGTTAGGGGCACAACAGTACTTGACCTCAGGCACATCCCTGCTCCGGCCTCAGTTTCCTCACTTGTAACGGGTGGGGCTGGGCCTAGCTTCTGGCGCCAAGTTAGACGCCTGCTTTCCCCTCACGGGCCTTTGAGCCAAAGGCTGGAGTCAAATTCCAGGTGCTCTGGCCTGCAGGAAAAGAAGAGTTGGTTAGGTGGGGTGGCTGGCTCAGGAGTGGACGCGGCCACTTTAAGGCGCGGTGACCCCACGGCATCTGCGGGCGGGGCGAGGACAGTGCGGGCTGCGGCGGCGGCCCTGGCGGAGGCGAACTGTAGAGAGGCAGTACGCGGCACCATCCCGCGCGACCATGCTGACCATGCTCGTCTCTCCAGTCCTGCCGGGGCTCCAGGGGCGGCTGCCCGCGGCCCCCGCGCGACGCCAGGACTCCTCGGATTCGTCAGGCTCCTACTACACGGCTCCAGGCTCTCCAGAGCCCCCGGACGTTGGGCCGGACGCGGAGGGACGGGCGAGCTGGCTCAGGGTGGCCCTTGCGCCGGGGGCGGGCGCGCAGCCTCGCCTGTCAGTCAGCGCCCAGAATAGCCGCCAGCAACACTGGCAGGTCTCGGGTTTCCCGCGAGGCCCGGGCTCCGGCCCGCAGCCACCCCAGCCCAAGCTGCGCACGCTGCCGTCGGGGGAGATGGAAGTCATCTTCAACGCCGGGCCCCTGTTCAGCCCCTCCGACGTGGCTGATCCCGAGGTGCAACAGCTTACCGCGCGGGCCTTCCGCAGCCTCTCGCCGCCCGAGCCGGCGACTCCTGCCCCCGACCCACCGCAGCCCCAGGCCCCCGACGGTGGCGCCCGCTGGGCCACCTACCTGGAGCTGAGGCCCCGCGGGCCAAGCCCCACCGCACCAGCACAGTTCGAGTGTGTGGAGGTGGCGCTGGAGGAGCGCGCCGCGCCTGCCAGGCCCCGGACGGTGCCCAAGCGTCAGATAGAGCTACGACCTCGGCCCCAGAGTCCCCCGCGGGCGGCCAGCACGCAGCGCCCCCCGCTGCTCCTGCGCACTGGCTCCCTGGACGAGTCACTGGGTCGCCTGCAGGCTGCCGCAGACCTCGTGCAGACAGCGCTAGCTAGAAAACTGAGCCCGGCGCCCCCAGCCCTGAGTAGCACCACCTCCAGGCCCACAGGGCAGCCAGAGCCTGCAACCCGGGAACCAGCCCGCGGCGCTCGAGTCCCCTTGGAAGAGGCCAGATCTCGGCCACCCCGCGTGTATAATGGTCCTGCCCCAGCCAGGGCCCCACGACCGTGGCCCAGCCTCCGCGAGCGCGCGATTCGGCGCGACAAACCCACTCCCGGGACTGAGCCGCTGGGTCCTGTTAGCTCCAGCATCTTCCTGCAGTCAGAGGAAAAGAACCAGGAGGCGCACAACCGGGAATCCAAGGCTCAGTTTCCGCGGGAGACTCTGGCTCCGGCACGGAATCCGTCCTTCCAGGCTAGGGCCCCCTGGGCGGTGAAGCCGAGGAGCCCGTCCCCGCCGTGGGAGGCTCCAAATGAGGCCCTAAGGAGTCCTCGCTGCCCGCCTCGCCAGGCCCTGTCCCCTTGGGATCGGGCTGTCGGGAGGGTGAGGAGCCCTCCGGTTCCCGAAGCTTCTTCCACACAGGAAAATCGGAATCCGGCGGTCGAGGGAACGGTCAGCAGAAGGAGCCCTTCCCCTCCGACTATTTCCCAGTGGAATCCGAGTGTTGCCAGGGCAAGAAGCCCATCCCTCGAAGCTCCTTCCCGGTGGGAGGTTCCACATCCGGCCATCCGGGATACGGTAGCAGAGAGTGGGAGCCCGTCCCCGCCGGCCTTGCCCCCATGGGAGGCTCCAGATCGTCCTATCGAGGGGCTGTGGAGCCCATCGCCCCATGAGACGTGGGATCCCACGGTGCAGCCAGAAGCTCTGAATGGAGTAGCTCACGAGGAGGAGCAGGCACTGTCTACACCATCTACACCCGGGACTCCGGAGCTAACAAAGGCACAAAGTCCGTCCACGCAGGAGATTCTGGATCTTACCTTTCGAGATAGCCAGCCATCCCCAGAGTTGGCTATACCCGAGCCGCCCAGCAGTCTACTCGTGAGCGCCCTGGAAGCCGACGCGCGCCCGAAAGCCTTGGGCCCTGAGGAAGCAGCCTCAGGGCGCCAGCGCGTAGCCATTCCGCGGCCCCGTGATGTGCGCAAGATGGTGAAGACCACTTACGCACCAAGCTTCCCGGCAAGAACCTCAGGCTCACGGCCGCCTGTGTCACTTGCCGACCCCCAAGTGGAGGAGGAAGGCACGTCTAAGGTGCAGGAGCTCGAGGCGCTGGAGTCTTCCGCCCCGGCTCATTACACTTCCGTCTTTCTCAAGGACTTTCTGCCGGTCGTGCCGCACCCCTACGAGCCCCCAGGGCCATTCTCCAGTCTCGACACGGTCCCCCAGGACGCCTCGAAGCCCAATGGGGTCCAGCTGCGAAGGGCAGAAAACAACACAGCGAAGCCTTTCTCGCGCACTGAGATTCGCCTGCCTGGTGCCCTGGCCTTGGGCCGCCGACCGGAGAGAACCCCAGGAGTCCAAGTGCACGGTCTTTGCAGAGAGAACCGGGACGCCCAGGCCCAGCGCCTCGTCCCCGACAGCGAGGGTCGGACCGGCCCTCCAGGCGGCGCTCTCACTTCGCCCCAGCGGTCCCCTATAGAACCAGCGGAGACCCACCCTCTTCGGTCGCTCCGCCCCAGCTCCCCTCAGGCACACCCCAGTTCGAGCCCAGGGATATCCCCCAGATTGATGACACCCCCTGCGGCCCACGAGCCCGCGGCTGCCGTCCAGCCGCCTCTCCCGCGGGAGACACAGGGGTTGGCCGGCAGGACAGCCCCTGCCCAGCCTCGCGCTGCCTCAGCGCCCCCCATGAACCGGCCCCTAGAAAGCCCCTCCCAGGGGGCGCGCAGGCCGCCCGGGACCGCGCATCTGGGGAGGGTCCTGGTGGACCCCGAGAGCGGCCGCTACTACTATGTGGAGGTGCCTCGGCATCCTAGGCTGCGGCTGCTCTTTGACCCTGAGAGTGGGCAGTACGTGGAGGTGTTGCTGCCACCTTCGCCCCCGGGCCCGGCACGCCGCGTCTACACCCCGCTGGCCCTGGGGTCCAGCCTCTACCCACCTGCCTATGGGCCCATCACTGGCCTCTCATTACCATCGTCCCCAGGCCTGCCAGCCCTCAGCAGCCCCCAACTGCCCTGGGCCTCTGAGGCGGCGCCACTAGACGGGATGTACTATCTGCCAGTGAGTGGGACCCCCAGCCCTGTATCTCCTCTGCTCCTCTGTGCCCCACCCTCCAGCTCCAGTCCTGCCCAGCAGGGCAAGGACTCTTTGTTCCCGGTGTGAGGCCCGGTGGCCTGATCCCCATGACGTTGGGGCCCGCTGACGGCCTTGGAGGCTCTGGCATCCAATCCCCTGCCCTCCTCTCCTTCCATCATCTCTGTCCTTGACCCATCCCAGCCAGTCTTCAGACCTGAAGTTTCCTTCAGAGAATGCCTGAGACCCGGGGCTGGTGGAGCTAGAGTTCAGAGAGTGGCTGCCTCTACCAACAAAAAAGTATATCCCTTTCCTAAGCATCATTCCCAGGGTGGTGGTGGTGGTGTGTGTGTGTGTGTGTGTGCGTGCGTGCAAACACAAATATATAAAAGCATGGAGTCCCAGGGCTTGTCCTCAGGAGCAGGCCTGGGAGGTGTTGGGGTTTCCCAGGGGGCAGCAGGGAATGGGAGCAGGGGGGGACAGGGCTGCCCCCAGAAGTAGTGAACTGTCTGTCCCTCCCTGAATGTAGACCCACCTGAGGTGGAGCAAGCCAACAGGCACTGGTGGGATGGAGGGGAAGGACTTTGCTATCAAATCTGGTATTCTTTGGAAGAGGATCTGAGCCTT
Organism: Elephas maximus indicus; assembly: GCF_024166365.1. Lineage (NCBI taxonomy): Eukaryota > Metazoa > Chordata > Mammalia > Proboscidea > Elephantidae > Elephas > Elephas maximus. The sequence goes on along the minus strand of NC_064820.1, from coordinate 152,524,137 downwards.
GGCCTGGAAAGCCCTGGCCAGGCTGGGTCTGAGAAAGGGAGCTGCATGGGGCAGCAGATGAAGGTGGAGCAGGGAAGTCATGTGGAGAGGGGTTATGGAGGGTCAGCCTAGGATTTGGGGGGCGTTGGGGATGAGGTAGGTTGAGGTTGCTGTACTCCAGCCTCTTACTCAGCTTCTTCAAACCCTCAAAGCTGAGCTGACTCATCCTGAGGCCAGGGATGGGGAGCTTTAGCCATTCCCACCCAGGCAGTGAGTAGGGAAGGAATGAGTCCTCAGGAGGGACTTAAAGCAGGAAGGATATATTGGGCTGTTGATCCCTCTGAGTGGGGTGGAAGGTGGGCTAGGGCTGGCAGTAGAAGGGAGCAAGATGGGAAGAATCTGCATGAGACCGGGAGTGGGAAGTGGTCTGCGAGGAGATTCTGTGAGTAATTCTGAGCTGAGAAGGGCTGAGCCTTGCTGGCTAGCGTGTGATGTGATGAGTTTTGTGAGGGACAGTTCTCATTAGAAGCAGTGTCAGGGATGAGGATGCCTCCCTAAACCCCAGGCCTCTTCAGGGGGTGGGGGCTGGGTCCCTTGGAGTCCCTAACCCCCTGCCCTGGACTGGAAGCTGACTGGGAGAACTACGGGTCAGAATGACCTGGACATCTCCCCTTGGCCAGAGACACTGGCAAGGAGGCCCTTCGATACCCCTGTGCCCCTTACCTCACCTTGTGTGTGTAATAAAATCCTAGCCATTGCATATGATGGCCGAAACAACTGATGTAAAGTGCCTGTTTCCTGCTGTTGTCTCTTAACACCCCATCCCCACCCTCCCGCCACACACACACATGCCCTCTCATGCCTGGGTATGGCCTGGGTAGAGGGGACCCTAGGACTCAGGGAAGGAGACCATGTGTGTCTTTCACATATGGTGGCATCCCACTCTTAGTGAGCTTGACGTGCCTCCCAGGGAGGGAGCCCTAGGCTGTCAATCACACCTGGGGCCTCTTTCCTCCTGGTAGCTGAGCAGCTGATAGGCTTTGCGATCAATCAGGCCTGAGTTCCAACTTTGGCTCTGCCCCTCTAACTGGGAGGCCTTGTAGTTGTCATTTCTCCCTGAGCCTCAGAGTCCTCAGCAGTAGAATAAAGATGACAGTAACCACCTCCTCCCACAAAGTGCTCAGCACAGCGTGTGGCACATGGGCAGACCCCAGGATGTGGGAGGTACTTGTTCCCACATGTTCTTGCCCTGGCCTCATGGTTCCCTATCTGCAAAATGGATCTGAGATGACTGGAGCCAGGCAGTCCCGCCAGCCAGAGAAGGTGCACACGTGGCATCTTCAGGGCCCTGGGGGAAGGGAGAAAATGGGAGGGGTGAGGTGTCAGTTCCTCATTGGGCTGGGCCAGGCATCCGTGGCAGTCCCCCCACACACATGCATATGCACACTTGCATGCCAACACATCCCATGCTTGCTGAGCTGGCTCCAGGGGCCATGAGGCTGTCACTACCACTACTACTGCCACTGCTGGGGGCCTGGGCGATCCCAGGGGGCCTTGGGGACAGAGCTCCGCTCACGGCCACTGCCCCACAGTTGGACGATGAAGAGATATACTCGGTTCATATGCCTACTCACCTGCGTTGTGATGCCTGCAGGGCCGTGGCCTACCAGGTAAGCCCCTGAACACTCCCCCTGCCCCTGCCAAGCCCCCTCCTCAAGCCAGACCCTTCCATCTACCTCAGATTCCACCACTGACCTTTGAGTCCCCCACTCTCAGCCCTAGGCAGTAAGCCCCAGACTCAGCCTTCCAGGATATTAGCATCCTCACTTCATCTAACCCCCCCATGCCTCAATTTACCCATCTGCCTGCTCAGCAGAAAATAACATTCTGGAATGCCTCAAATTGTTTTGATATCCCAGGGAATGACTCTCTTGTCCTATCAGACCCCTCCCTTTCCAGGTCAGTCTTAGTTATCTAGTGCTGCTGTAACAGAAATACCACGAGTGGATGCTTTAACAAACAAATTTATTCTCTCACAGTTTAGGAGGCTAAATTCAGGGCACCAGCTACAGGTGAAGGCTTTCTCTCTTTGTCAGCTCTGGGGAAGGTCCTTGTTGTCAATCTTCTGCTGGGTCTAGGAGTTTGTCAATAGAGGGACCCTGGGTCCAAAGGACACCCTTGCTCCTGGCTCTTCTTTCCTGGGGATAGGAAGTCCCGTTCCTCTCTGCTAACTTCTCTCTTTCATATCTCAAAAGAGATTGACTCAAGAAACAACTTAATCCTGTAAATTCTGTCCTGCCTCATTAATGTAACTGCCTCTAACCCTGCCTCATTAACATCATAGAGGCTAGGATTTACAACACATAGGTAATTACATCAGATCACAAAATGGAGGACAACCACACAATAATGGGAATGATGGCCTAGCCAAGCTGACACACATTTTTGGAGGATACAATCCAATCCATGACAAGGTCTCTCTTTACATCTGAACTCCGTCCCAAACATGACTGGGGTGCCTTTGTATCTCTGCACATGTGTTAATGCATGCATATATGAGTACATGTCTGAGGTCACGTATACGCCTGTTGAGCATACCTGTGCCTCTGTGTCTGTATGTGTGCATGCACATGGGACCGTGAGTACGCATGGCACTGAAGACTGAACTCTACTTTTTTCCCCACCTTGATGCATGGTTTAAAATAGCATGTACTAATGGGCAGTGGTTTCAGGGCAGATGTGCTGGGAGTAGGCACAGGGGACCCTGTGCCCAGGCCTCAGGTTTCACTTGAGAGTTTCCTACTCCGCCACCATCCTAAGGAGTGGATCCTGCCTGGGCTGGCCCCGGGCCCAGGTTGTGGGGACTCAGGGAGGGGCCGTGTAGCCCGCCTCACAGGTGCTTCCTGCCCAAACTGCTCCGTTGCCACCTCAGACTCTCCTGAGATCTCACCCCTGGATGCAGTCTCCTCCCCCTACTCTGCAGTCCCAAAGCCCTGGCTCACAGCCCCTCCTTGTTCCAGATGTGGCAACATCTGGCAGAGGCCGAGGCCAAGCTTCATACCCCAGAGTCTGGGAGGCGGCGAGAGCTGAGTGAGTCAGTGTATACAGATGTCCTGGATCGAAGCTGCTCCCAGAGCTGGCAGGGGTGAGTTGTCAATCCAGCCCTTTCCCCTCACCTCCAGGGTCAAGGCTGGTGGGTAGAGATCCCCACTCTCCAACTCATACCACACACACTCCACAAGGGCTCTGGATAGAGTTTGGGGCTAGCTAGGGTGAAGCCTGGACTCTGGAACTGGGAGCAGGTGGACCAGTGAAGTGGCCATTGGAGGAAACATGGACTCACTGGCTTGTTGTGGCCAGGGATTTCCCTCTCTGGGCCACAGTGTTCCACCAGGGAGGATCAGCTCTGGGCACTGAACTTAGCAAATGCTGACAATGCCGTCGAGTATCCCCAGCTTCATGTGGAGATAGGCCCCTCCCTGACCAGGCTCCCAGTAACGCTGCATCCTTCTGCTCCCCACTGTCACCAGCTACGGGGTCCGAGAGGTGAACCAGGTGAAACGCCTCACAGGCCCAGGGCTCAGCAAGGGGCCAGAGCCAAGCATCAGCGTGATGGTCACAGGGGGCCCCTGGCCCATCAGGTGATGACAGTGGGAGGGAAATGGGATGGAGCCCCGGTCTGCCTCTGTGGGGTGGGCAGAGTCTGAGCTCCTGTTGGGCTCCCCTAGGCTCTCCAAGACGTGTCTGCACTACCTGGGGGAGTTTGGAGAAGACCAGATCTATGAAGCCCACCACCAAGGCCATGCGGCTCTGGAGGCGTTGCTGTGTGGGGGTTCCCGGGGGGCCTGCTTGGAGGAGGCATCCATCACAAGGGAAGAGCTCTAGTCTGACTCCTGCTTCCCAGTATCAGCCCTAGAAGCTGGGGCTTTCCTCTGTAATCATCCCCATTCCCTTCTGCAGGCTGGTCCTGAGGGCAGGGAGGCCTTGCCTTGCACTGCCACTGTCTCTCCCTCCTCCAGCCTTGAGGCACTGGGGTCTGGGTGGGGGCCAAGGTCTTCTCCTCTGGATTCCAATAAAACCCAGTGACCTTGACTCCTTCTCTCAGCAAAGGGTGCTTGGAGGGCTGAGAGGGCAGACATAGGTGTTTCTGCTAATGCTCCTCCTGGAAAGGGCCAAATATACGCCTACGACTTCCCAGAGGTGAGAGAGCTCTACCATGGTAGGGAATGGGCAGCAATAAAGGCACAGGGACCCAGTTACATGCACAGCGTAACCCCAGGTCTTCAGCTCTATCATCACAGAAAAGACCAACCAAGGGAATCTATACAGGCAGGCCACTTTGTGGACACACCTACTGTGGCCACTCCATGCTCTGTGCCCAGAAGGCTCACGGGGCAATGGCCAGGGACTGATCACTTTCAAGACTCTGCTGCCTCTGACCCCAGTGGCATGATTGAGTCCCTGCCTGGGACAGGGCGGGGTGGGCTTCCTAGGACTAGCTGGATTCAACATCTTGGCTCCAAGTCCAGCTCTCCTCAGTACCTCCTCTGGTCTGGGGCCCTTTCCTTGAGAACAGACCCGTGATCCCTTACCTGGATCTGTGAACTTGGGGTGAGCCCTGGTCCTGCACCTGAATCTGGGAACCTGGGGTCAAGTGGGGTGACAATTTTCAGTTTCATTTGTGAGCGTTTCTGTTCCTACCGGAGCCCTGGGAGGTGACCAGAACAGAGACTCTAATCCCCATTTGACGGACACAGAAACCAGGGCTTAGACACCACAAGAGCTCAGGCTAAGTCCCAGACTGGGTAGTGGCAGGGTGGGGGTGGGGGGGGTGTGGGGAGGTCAGCTACTGGAGGAACAGGAATACCCCATGCAAGCCAGGACCACTCCAGCTTCCCTGGGGCTGAATTGCTGTCCCAACCTCCACATTCCTTCACCTGTTCCAGGATTTGCCTGAGGCTCCTTCTTCCCTGGCCCTCAACCTAGAGAGAACCCCTAAGCACCAGGAGGAGGGCCAGGGCCAAGGAACCGGATGAGCCGTCAGTGTATGGGGTGTGGAGTTGGGCACCTGTGACGTGGACCTGTGTGATCTTGTGTTTATATAGATTGATTCGGAGACATTCTTTGCAACAGAGTCTCTACGTCTATTTGCACGTCCATGTACCTGGGACCATGAGCAACTTCCCGTCCTGTCTGTGTGTTGTGTGGCTTTGGTTGAATTGTGTGTCATGGGGCTGTAAAGGGTTGGGCTCTGTCTCCACAGCCCCCTGGGGAGCATTGGGAGGAGAGGGTGGGGAGAAAAGTTCTGAGGAGCGTGCCTCCAAGCTCTGAACTGGTCAGACAACTTTGGGAACCTGGAATTAGAAGCCAAGAAGGGAGAGAAGAGGATAGACCGACAGACGAAAGGGCTGGAGGCCAGACCGGCACACAGGCTGTGTCATGAAGCTGCTGCCCAGCTGGAGAGCAATGCTGCCCACAGGTCCTCGGGGCAGGGCCTGGCTGTGGACACAGAGACCCAGAAGTAGGTGGGCCCTGGGGGGCTGGGGGTGGGGCAGCACAGAAGGTAGTAGAATCTGGGACCCTAGGCCCAGCACCCACCAGCTGAGGAGCTTTGAGACTCTGGGTTCCTCCCCAGCTACCCTTCAGCCAGCCCTCAGACCCCAAGGCCAGGCTGGGCTGGGCCTGCCAGGAGGGTACAGGCCAGGAGTAGGGCTGGCTGCATGGGCTTTTGATGTGTACCCTGCACTTAGAAAGCCCCCATGCTCCATTTGATACTCTGCTGTTGTCATCTTAAAATTCTTCATAATTTTTGAACAAGGAGCCCAACATTTTCATTTTGTACTGGGCTCCACAAATTATGTAGCTGGTCCTGGCATGGGAGGGAAAAGGAATCTGGGCCCTGACACAGGGACAGGGCAGGCCAGGTCTGCCTGGGCAGCTCTTTCTTCAGAGGCTCCTCTATGTTATGTGCCTCAGGGACCCTAAGTGGTGGGGTGTGGGGAGGGCAGGACTTTATCACACATAATGTGATGATTTATACCATAGGCTCTGGAGTTCAGACCAATGTGAATTTTAGGAATTTTTTTTTTTTTTAGAACTTTGCTACCTGGGTGATGTTTGTCAACTCACCTCTTTCTGAATCTGTTTTCTCAACTGTAAAAGAGGATAATTCCATCCAACACCATGGGGTTAAACATGACAGTACATATACTTTGCTCGGCATGTAGCCATTCCTCAGTAACAAGAGTGGTTATGATGATGATGATAATGATTAACTTGTCATTAATAAGTGGGGAAGGGCCTCATACAGGGTGTGGCACATGCTAAATGCCCTTTCTCCCTCCCTTTCCTCAAACCTCACCCAGTTCTTGGTAAACTTCCAAGACTCCCCACTGCCCACCCACCCGCCTCTCCAGCCACCTCTTGGCAAACAAGAACAGGTCCCATGCCCAGGCTCAGGTGCTGGTGGGGAAGGGAGCGCTCAGGAGGGAAGTATGGCAGAGGCTTGGCGGCCTTTACCACTATGGCCAGAGTTAATACATTACCTCCACCTGGGTTCTACTTTCGCAATCCAGTGCTGGGGCTCTGGTTACAGATTTACTACTTCGAACAATGTCTGATGTGTAAAGTCCTCCTTCGTAAAGTCCTTTCCTTTTCTCAGGAACTGCTCACAACAGTGCCCGAAAGATGAGAGTCCAGGAGGACCCTGAGGGCCAGACACAGGTGCTGGGGGATGGGTAGGACCTGGGCGGTGAGGTGGGGGCCGGAGGGCAGAGAAAAAGGTTCTGACGAACTTGATCAAGAGTGACTGCCCCAGGCTGAATGTGGGAGTTGGGGGCTGGGGTAGGGACCAGTAGGGGTTCTCAGTAATACCCCAAGGACCTCTAGGGAGTAGAGGACCCAAGTTGGGTCCAGGGAGAGCCTGTTTACAGTCTTAAAGCCACTTGGCTCCCTCTCCTCCTCGCCCCCAGGCCACTTGACTTAGGCACCCATTCCCCTGGCTAGAATGTCCGGGTCCCAACTGCTCCAGGAGCCAGCCATAGCACACTCATCCATGCATAAAGCAGCGTGAAGTAGAAGCCAAGTGTGGCCGGGTTGAGTGACAGCTGGGTGGATGGACTTGTGTGGGAGGGTGTGGGGCTCCAGGCTCGGATCCCCACTCTGAGGAGCTGACAGGCCACTCAGGCTGATTGTTTCTGAAGCAGGTTGGATTTTGCCTGTCCCCCATTACTCCACCTGAACTACTTCTCTCTGCTGCCCTCAGCATGAATCCCTGGACTCAGCAGCCACCAGGGACCCCCAGATGTCCCTGCCCACAGAGTCCAAGTTTGACATGTTGTACAAGATCGAGGATGTGCCACCTTGGTACCTGTGCATCCTGCTGGGCTTCCAGGTGGGCTTCCCCCCAGGGTCTTTCCACCCCTCACTTTGGGCTCTCTCTGATCCCAGCCCTCTCCCTGGCCAACGGAGTTATCTTGGGTAACAGGAAGAGAAAACTAAGGTCAACACAGTGGCTGTCACCAAGTAGAGGTAGGGAAGAGGCCTAAGAGAGGATTAACCCTCTAGAAGCATTCATCCCCCGCCAGTTGGAGTGTCAGTGGCAGGGAAGAGTGCTGGCTCCACAGAAGCTGTGGGGATAACTCGAGGAGATTAGTGACCCCCAGAGAGTTGAGTGGTAGCTCTCTGGGAATCCCTCATGGGGATCGTCAGTCCTGGGTAGACCACTGAGGCAGGTGAGGACTATTAGGGTACCCCTGTTTCCCCTGAACTCTGTAATCCTTGGCTCATGCACTCCCCCTGCCCCCCAGCATTATCTGACATGCTTCAGTGGCACCATCGCTGTGCCCTTCCTCCTGGCTGAGGCGCTGTGTGTGGGCCGTGACCAGCATATGGTTAGCCAGCTCATCGGCACCATCTTCACATGCGTGGGTATCACCACCCTCATCCAGACCACACTGGGCATCCGGTGAGCTGCCCCGCCTCCGCCACTCTCCTCCAGCAATCCACACAGCAGGAGGAGGCTACTTCTCTCAGAGTACTCTGATGGGACAAAAAAAGCTGCCACCCACCCCCATCTGCTGTTCCTTACCCCCAGGTCAGCCTTAGAGCCAGGCAGCAGGGTCCTACCCTAAGCCCCTTGACTTAGAGGCCCTACTGTGGTGCTCCCCAAGGACAGGAGTCTGTGGGTTTAAGAGGGAGTGCCCTAGCTGGGTTCTTGCCCTCCTGAACTGCACTCTTGGTACTCAAAATCCTGGACTTCCCAGACCAACTGACCCCGAGCCCACTTCCTGGGCCCATTCAGGTCTCTTCAGCAGCCCATCCTCCTGCGACCGCCTGCGTGTGCCCATGTGCATAGCCCTAGGCCTGGGTGGCTAAAGAATGGTTGTTTGAGTGGTGGGGGGGAACAAAGGAGAGTTGGGTGGAGCTTGGAAGCATGTCTGTGCACCTGGCAGGGCAGGAGCTGGGGTTGAGAAGGGAGGCAGCAGGCTTCTGAGTTGGGGGCCTGCATTTGTTCTCTTCCTTGAGCCCTGAAAATGTTAGGAACCATCTTGCCTGGGGACTCAATGACGTCCCTCTACTCCTCCCTCGTCCCTCTGTGTCTGTCCCTGTGTATCTGATTCTCCTGTCTCTGTATTCCTCCCCTCCCTGCACCACCACTCTGTACTTCTCCCAGGCTGCCGCTGTTCCAGGCCAGTGCCTTTGCGTTTCTGATCCCAGCCAAAGCCATCCTGGCCCTGGAGAGATGGAAATGCCCTCCGGAAGGTGGGCAAACTCCTGGGGTTTCTGCTGGAGGAGAAGGGAGGCCCAGGGACCTGGAGGTCTGGGTAACTGTCCTGAGTCCAGATGCCAGGGTGTATCTTCTCTTCCTTTCTGTCCCTATTCCCTGTGTGTGTGCATGTCCCTGTTTCTGCCCTCAGAGGAGATCTACGGTAACTGGAGTCTGCCTCTGAACACCTCTCATATCTGGCACCCACGAATACAAGAGGTGGGTTTGCATGTGGGGTAGAACAGGTCTGGACCTGATGAGGGGGCTAGGTGGGAGTGAGAGCCATTGCCACATTGGCAGATGCAAAGAGGCGGGACAGACACTTTCATCCTGCCAGTGGCCAGGTCATGGCCTCTACATGGTGACTGACAGCTGATCTTTGCCCTTCCCAGGTCCAGGGTGCCATCATAGTGTCCAGCATGGTGGAGGTGGTAATTGGGATGATGGGGCTGCCTGGGGCCCTGCTCAGCTACATCGGGCCTCTCACAGTCACCCCCACCGTCTCCCTCATTGGCCTCTCTGTCTTCCAAGCTGCTGGTGACCGAGCTGGCTCCCACTGGGGCATCTCATCTTGGTGAGCAGGAGCCAGGCCTGATCCCTACCCAGCCCCAGCTCCCATCCCCCACGTCCTGCCCCCTTAGTTCTGACTCCTGGGCCTAGCCTGGTCTACCAGCCACCTCCTCCTTGTGCCTCTATCCCCAGCTCCATTCTCCTGATCATCCTCTTCTCCCAGTACCTGCGCAACTTCACCTTCCTGCTGCCTGTCTACCGCTGGGGCAAGGGCCTCACTCTCTTCCGCATCCAGATCTTCAAGATGTTTCCTGTGAGGAGCTGGCAGACAGCTGGGGCTTGGACTAGGGCAGGGGTTGGACTTGTGCCCAGGGCTCAGGTGGGGGCACGGGCAAGCATAGCATGGGAGCAAGAGCCAGAGCCGAGATGAGGTCTCAGCCAGGGGCTGGAGAGGGTGCTGGGGCTAGGGTCTGAGATAGGGCTGGGGCAAAGGCTGGGTCTAGGGCTAGGGCTGAAGTAGGGGTGGTTAGCCTGGACCAAGACCCTCCAGTACCCTCAGCACACCCCTCACCCCACCCTGCTTCAGATCGTGCTGGCCATCATGATTGTGTGGCTGCTCTGCTATGTCCTGACCCTGACGGATGTGCTGCCCACAGACTCAACAGCCTATGGGTTCCAGGCACGAACGGACGCCCGTGGGGACATCATGGCTATTGCACCCTGGGTCCGCATCCCCTACCCCTGTAAGTGATCCCACCTGGGCCCAAGATCCCTCTACCTACAACTGAGACCACTTATGAGGCCCCTGGTGATCCAAGCCCAGCCAATGACATTGTAAACAGCATAGGCTACAACTTAACTGTGTGCCAGGCAGAGAGGTGTGTTCCTCAGACACAGCGTCACTGCTGCTTCCTAACTCAGAGTGAGTGACCCCAAATAAGCTTCCACAGCTTGAGATCTCATTACTCTCCCCCACTACTGTCTCTGTTCACTCCTCAGTGTCCTCACTGCCTCATTCTCCCGTCTCTCTCTGACCCAGGTCAGTGGGGCCTGCCCACAGTGACTGCAGCTGCTGTCCTGGGCATGTTCAGTGCCACACTCGCGGGCATCATTGAGTCCATCGGAGATTACTATGCTTGTGCCCGCCTGGCTGGTGCACCACCCCCTCCAGTACATGCTATCAACAGGTATGCCGACCTGACCCCCTCAGAAAGCAAATGTACAGTGGGTTGAGTTCCAGAGGTGTAGACTTGGGCAAATCACTCTCTCCAGATCTCATTTTCCTTATGAAATTGGGATGCTCATTACTCTGTGATTTGTGGGAGTACCTAAGGAGATAATGGAGTCTGAGGAAAACCACAGTCATTAACAACCTTCCCTGTGCCTAGCCTTCCACGTACATTATCTTATCCAATCCACTAACGTCGCTGAGACAGGTACCTTTATTGTCCCATTTTACCTATGAGGAGATTGAAGCCCAGAATTGCCTAAGGGAGTAAACAAATGCCAGTGCACTGGGAATAGCCCTCAGACCTAGCTCCTAGCTCCCAGACCTACCTCTGGCCTGGAGTGGGGAGTACTAGGGACAGATAGTTGCAGCCCACACAGCCCCTAAAAGGGCGGGCAGCCTGACCAGGGTGATGACAGTATCCAGGCCAGGGTAGAGACTGGACCAAGGCCCCCATTCGCCCTTTCCTTCCAGGGGCATCTTCACTGAAGGCATCTGCTGCATTATCGCGGGGCTACTGGGCACGGGTAACGGGTCCACCTCATCCAGCCCCAACATCGGAGTCCTGGGGATTACCAAGGTGCTGCCCCACTTGAGCAGCACCAAGTCCGTACACATTCAATGTTCTGCTGGCCCTGCCCGTACCTGGCTCCTACTTTGGCCTAGCCCCGGCCCTTGCACGCCCCCCTCGCCCTGGCCCAAGCTTGGCCCCCTCCCATCTAGCCCCGCCTCCTAACTCCCCTGGCAGGTGGGCAGCCGGCGCGTGGTGCAGTACGGCGCTGTCATCATGCTGGTCCTGGGCAGCATCGGCAAGTTCACGGCCCTCTTCGCCTCGCTGCCCGACCCTATCTTGGGGGGAATGTTCTGCACTCTCTTCGGTGAGTGTCGGGTCCAGGCCGGGGTGCGCGGACCGAGCGCGGTGGCCCAGGTCGCAGAGTGGCGGGGTCCGGACCGGACCGCACCACACTGCACGGCGCTTCCAGCGGCTCTCCTGCGCTCTCAGGCATGATTACGGCCGTGGGACTGTCCAACCTGCAGTTCGTGGACATGAACTCCTCTCGCAACCTCTTCGTGCTCGGCTTCTCCATGTTCTTCGGGCTCACTCTGCCCAATTATCTGGAATCCAACCCCGGCGCCATCAACACAGGTGCTTGGGCCTGTCTGCATGGCTTAGCCTATGACTCTGAGCACAGCCACCTTCCTCAAAGGAGCCACATTAAAAAAAAAAAAAGGCTCCATATAGCTACAGCCACAAATACTGCCCAAGTCTGGGCGTTTATCAGCAGCTGAGAGGATAATTAGCAGGTGTGCTTTACTAAGATACTGCTGCCAGGTAACAGGCTTTACAACAGCTCCATGAGACAGATACTATTATCATCTCCACTTTACACGAGGAGAGTGAGGCTCAGATAGGTTAAGTGATTTGTCTCGTCAACTAGCGTTGGGCAGAACAGGGATTTGAACCCACAAATCAAAGAGGGTTCAGCCCTTTATGCCTCTTAAAAGGCAGGATTTTGTAAGGTTTCATCTCCCTGCCTACTGGAGGAGGCAGTAGACTGCACAAGAGAAAGCCCCTGATTCTGCCCACAGGATGATGCTATGATGCCCACTGATCCTTGGCCTATTCCACAGGCATCCCTGAAGTGGACCAGATTCTGACCGTGCTGCTGACCACTGAAATGTTTGTGGGAGGGTTCCTCGCTTTCATACTGGATAACACAGTGCCAGGTACGCTTCAGCCCTGGGAGGGAGATGCAGAACTAGGCTGCACTCATGCACTCCAGTTGATGGCTGCTGGGCTGGAGCTGTGGCCAGATACAATGCAGGCCCTACAGGGAAAAGCCGTAACAGACAGGCAGGTGCGGCGTGCGCTGGCTGGAGGGAGAGACCTAGGCAGACGTATCTCAGAGGTCTTGAAGAGAGTGTCCCAGGAGAGTCATTCCCAGGCCTAGATTTTTTTTTTTTTATTAACTTTTATTGAGCTTCAAGTGAATGTTTACAAATCAAGTCAGTCTGTCACATATAATACACACCTTACTCTGTACTCCCACCTGCTCTCCCCCTGAGTCAGCCCTTCCAGTCTCTCCTTTCGTGACAATTTTGCCAGCTTCCAACTCTCTCTATCCTCCCATCCCCCCTCCAGACAGGAGATGCCAACACAGTCTCAAGTGTCCACCTGATACAAATAGCTCACTCTGTTTCTTAAAAAATAATTTTTGTTGTTGTTAATATACACAGCAAAAACATATACCAATTCAAGTTTCTACACGTACATTTCAGTGACACTGACTATATTTGAGCTGTGCAATCATTCTCACCCTCCTTTCTGAGTTGCTCCACCATTAACATAAACTCACCAACCACTAAGGTTCCTATGTAAACTTTTGAGTTGCTGTTGTCAGTCTGATCCTATATAAACAGACCTTAAACGAGGATAATGCTCAAGGCAGACATTCTTTACCTGTTAAGGTAACTTACTGTTTTAAGATTTCATGGGATATTTTTGCTTTAAGGTTTAAAGATTATCTTATCTTAGGGCAATCATTTCAGGTGTTCACGCAGCCTCCATGGCTCCAGAAAGCCTGGATTCCTTGAGAATCTGACATTCTGTTCTACATTTCCACCCTTTTGATCAGGATTCTTCTACAAAATCTTTGATCGAAATGTTCAGTAATGGCAGCCAGGCGCCATCCAATTCTTCTGGTCCCATGGCAGAGAAGACAGTTGTTCATGGAGGCAATTAGCCACACATTCCATTTCCCCCTCCTATTCCTGAATTTCCTCCTTCTTCTGTTACTCCAGGTGAATAGAAACCAATTGTCTGTATTTCTTGATGGCCACAAGGCAGAGGGGTGCCTTTGGGTGCATTCACATTTTTATATGATGCAAATGCACTATCACTAGCAGAATCCACTCCAAATATGCCATCAGTCATATCTGAGCCCCGAACATTTCCCTGTGGTACCAGAGCTTCTTGCAAGGATCATGGAAGATACTTCCTGAGGTCCCTGGGTATCACCTAGGCCCGCATATATGTGCCCAGTAAATGTATAAAGAACTAAATGTTATCAGATTCTCTAATTAATAATAAGCATAAACCAAAACAACCAAACCTCCTGCTGTCAATTCCAACTCATGGCAACCGTATAGGACAGGGTAGAGCTGACCCCATAGGGTTTTCAAGGAGCAGCTGGTAGATTCAAACTGTCAACCTTTTGGTTAGCAGCCAAGTTCTTAACCACTGTCCCACCAGAGCTCCTAATAATACTCATAGTTAACATTCATCAAACACCTACTAGGGGCTTGTATGGAGCTAAGTATCTCATCTCATCTTTAAAACCCATTCAGTGAGGCAGACACTATTCACATCATTTTACAGATGAGAAAACAGAATCAGGGAGGTGAAGTGACCCAACTAAGGTCATAAAGACACTGCAGATCTGAGATTTTAGTAAAGTCCATCTGATGCAATCCGTGGTGTGCATCCCAGCCACTGCACCACAATGCCTCTACGGGAGGGTTTCAGGGGACCTGGGCTGGAGGATCACGAAGCTCGCTCAGTAGAGCCAGGGGTTAAAGACTATTAGTACAGGGAGATGACTGAGGGATGGGGGGTGGGAGGGTAGCAGGGCAATGGCCCTCCACTGAGAGTCACTTACCAACCTGAAAGAAGCAACAGGCCCTGCATGCCTCCCTCCTTCTTAAGATCTGTATGTCTCCTCATAAAGCATATGAGTCAGAGGCTGTCAGCACACAGCCAGTGGGTGAAAGGGTCAGCAGGGAAGGGCCAGAGCTCCCTGGGGAATTTGAGGCAGCACCAAATGATAAATGAGCCCCTGGTAGCAGCTGCCTGTTGGATAGATGGGTAGGGACCTGACAATGGTAGCTATACCCCTCCATTTAGGAAATAAAAAAAAAAAAAGCTGGGGCTGGGGGCTGGAAGAGCCCATCCTGTGGACCTGAGACATAGAAGTGATAGAGATGAATTGCAGCCTCAACGTCTAGGGACTCCAGGGAAGTGGAGGGCATCAGAGTGGGCAGCCTGACACTTGCTACCCTATAGACTAAGAGGCTTTGATTTGAGTGGCTGGATTAAACATTCCAAGTAAGTATCAGCAACCATCCCTGCCAGGGATCATTATATGCTTTATGCCACATAATCCTCAACGGCCCTTCAATCAATGTACACTGGTGAGAAAAAGGAAGCTCAGAGTCATGTGCCTAAGGTCACAACCTAGATTCAAGCTCAGATCTGGCTCAAAACTGAGACCTTAATGACAGAATTGCATAGCTCTCTGCAACCCTTAACTTGCTAATGTATATGCCCTTTCTGTTTACCTATCCACAGCCCAACCTTAAAGAGATGGTCAATAGTTCAGCAAATGCCAGTGGGGCCTACTCGCTTGGCCCTGGGTTGTATACCCAGAGGGTGTGCAAAAAAGTGTAAGTTTGTTCTGAGGAGCTCTTAGCACAAGATAAGAAGTAAAACTAGGTTTAACTGAGCAATAAGGTCAATGAGGCAGGAGGGCTTCCAAGATGAGGGAGACTGCGTAGAGCCTGGACTGCCAGCTTTGTGGCTAATCTGCTAACATTTATTCATTCGGTATACCAGGCACATGGAAATCTCTCCCTCCCTCCTCTAGACTTACAATGTTTACTAGCCTTTGTCAACCCCAGTCCTGCAGTGAAAACCTCAGCAATCTCATGCACCCCTCCTCCACCTATAAGAGAATTCCTCTAGTTGTAAAAATCACTTTTGTGTATCCCTACTACCAACAAAGTTTACTTGATTTTCAGAGGTTTGTATTATAAAAACAAGGGTTTATTTTCCAAATATGAAATAATACTGAATGGAGGGTTTCAGAATACACTTCCCTGCCCCTAAAGCAGCCTGGGCACTAGACCCAGCACACACTAACTACGCGCTCAGAATTCTTGGTTGACAATTACTTAGCCCTTCTGGCTGTTTCTTCACTTAAAATTTTGTGTAATAGTGGTTATGCTTCTCCTACAGCTGTGTTTTGAAAAAAACAATGAGATAATGAAGCACAGGGCTTAGTATAGTGTATGTACTCAATAAATACTAATTATGAATACTGATTAATAATCAGTATCCTAATAGAGTTCCCTAGAATTCTTGCCCAGTTAAAAACCAAACCAAACCCGGTGCCGTTGAGTCGATTCCGACTCATAGCGACGCTATGGGACAGAGTAGAACTGCCCCATAGTTTCCAAGGAGCGCCTGGTGGATTCGAACTGCTGACCCTTTGGTTAGTAGCTGTAGCATTTAACCACTACGCCACCAGGGTTTCCCTTGCCAAGTTAGGAGCTCAGAAATCACGGATGGGACAGGTTTTCTGGATTAGAAGATATTTGAAAAAGACACTTGATTCGTGAAGTCTGCCTCAGGACTAGGTTATGGGAAGGAGAGGCAGCAGACGGTTGTTGGCCCTGGTAAGCATCCCCATTGCCCTCTTCCAGGGAGCCCACAGGAACGAGGTCTGATACAGTGGAAAGCCGGGGCCCATGCCAACAGTGAGATGTCCACCAGCCTCAAGAGCTACGACTTCCCCATTGGAATGGGCATGGTAAAAAGGATTGCCTTTCTGAAATACATTCCTATCTGCCCAGTCTTCAAAGGATTTTCTTCAAGGTCAAAGCAGGAGCTTCCAGTTCCAGATGACACACCAGAAAATATGGAAACTGGGTCTGTGTCCACCAAGGTCTGAAATATTACTTCCAGGCAAGGTAGGATGAATGTTAGTTCTATGGTTTTTTTCTGGGAGGGTTGAATAATCAAAACATTCTTAAGCTTTAACCAAAGAAAATCCAAACTACTGTTTCCATTTTTGTGATCTATTGCGTGTCCTCAAAGAGAAGGTGGAATGGGTAAAAAGTCAATAGATGGATTTTGGGTGGGATTCCTTAGCCATTTTATACTGAGATAGAGCAAAACTTCCAAACTGGTGTGGACCACAAAGAGGTTACCACTATGCTGAAACAGTGCTCCCTTAGGGTTCCTGGGCAGAATCTGGGCCAACCAGAACTCACAAGTCAGTAACTTCAGTTACGGGCAGCCTCATCTTTATACTTCAGTATGCTAAACAGATATTACTTTATCACATGAAAAAGACTGATACAGCATAATAGTAAAAATCTCATATAAGCTGCCTTGTTTCAATGTTGCTGAGTGCCATCGAGTCGACTCCGACTCATAGTGCCTCCATAGGACAGAGTAGAAGTGCCCCACAGGGTTTTCCTAGGCTGTAATCATTACAGGAGCAGATCAGCAGGTCTTTTCTCCCACAGAACCGCTGGTGGGTTTGAACTGTGGACCTTTTTGGTAAGCAGCTGAGCATTTAACCATTGTGCCACCAGGGCTCCCTCCCTTATTTAAAATTAATGCTGAGACAGGATGGCTTTGATTAACCTAAAGCTATGCAAGTACAGGCCCAACGGGATAATCATTTGTACCCAGGGCTTCAAAACCTCCCATCTCCACCTGTAATGCAGATGCCTATCTCTACAGTTAAACATCAAAGTAGTTTCATTGTGCATATTCCCTCAGATACACAGGAAAAGCTCCAACAAAATTACAGTTCAGCCTAGATGATTCTTTAATACGAGTAACAGCAATCACTTAAATATAACTTTCTATGTGCCAAGCCCTACCTTAAGTGCTAGATGTACATTAATTTCTCAAACAATTCTGCTATAGATACAATTACCATTTTACAGATGTGGAAACTGAAGCACAGAAGGGTTAAGTAACTTGCCACAAAGTCTGACTAGAGTCTTTGGTCTTAGTCATTAAAAGTTACAATGCATCTCTAATTCCAGTTTATAATCCCCAATTATACTGCACTACGCCTCATATATTTGACATTCTGCTGTGCCACTTACAGTACTGAGCTATTAAGAGAACAGAGGCAAAATGGCTGTATCATGGCTCCAAAAAAAAAAAAAAAAAAGTCAGGCATGATTGCTTCTGCTTCATAGCTTCTTTAAAAACCCACCTAATATGTAATTCGTTAAGGTGGCTATTAAAGAACACTGAGGCACAGGTACTCACAACAGTGGACCACCAGAGAGAATGTGAGCCAGAATCGACTACATGGCCTTCTTAATCTTTTTTTAATCCTCTCCTGGGGCATTTATTGCTGGGAAAACCAAGGAACCCTCTGGCCACCTGAGTTCACTACTGCTAGGGTTATGGAAAGGACCTTGGTCTAAGGCCAGTGGCAGGTACAAATTTCAATGACAAACATTAAAATTCTTGTGAGCCGAACAAGCTCAAGACAAGTCCAGAGGACATTATCAAGAGCTGAGTAGGGCCACGAAGCGGAATTGTGTGTGGAACCAGGAGATTGCTAGTTGGTTGTCAGTCTAGCTACCCACGGAAGCAGCAGACAAAAACTCAAATGATGTACTGCATTGGGCAAATCTGTTGCAAAAAACCTCTTTAAAAAAAAAGGTGTTAAAAAGTAAAGTTGTCACCTTGAAGACTAAGGCACGCCTGACCCAAGCCATGGTATTTTCAATTGCCTCATATGCATGTGAAAGCTGGACAATGAACAAGGAATACCAATGTACTGATGCATTTGAAGTATGGTGTTGGCGAAGAATGTTGAATATACCATGGACTGCCAGAAGAAAAGAACCAATCCCTTGGAAGAGGTACAGCCAGAATGCTCCTCAGAAGCAAGGATGGTGAGAATTTGTTTCACGTACTTTGGGGACATGTTATCAGGAGGGACCAATCCCTGGAGAAGGGCATCATGCTTGGTAAAGAAGAGGGTCAGCAAAAAAGAAGAAGAACCTCAATGAGACGGACTGACACAGTGGCTCCAACAATGGGCTTAAACACTGCAAGGCTTGTGAGGATGGTGCAAGACCAGGCAGTGTTTCGTTCTGTTTCACACAGGGTTGCTATGAGTCGGAACTGACTTGATGACACCCGATGACAACAACGATGACACGTGAGATTGCCTGGAAACCCTGAAGGTGTAGTGGTTAAGAGCTACATCTGCTAAACAGAAGGTTGGCAGTTTGGATCCATCAGACACTCCTTGGAAACTCTATGGGGCAGTTCTACTCTGTCCTATAGGGCCGCTCTGAGTCGGAATTCACTTGACAGCAACAAATATAAATAAGCTTGTTATGGGGGAGGAGGAGACAAAGTCCAGGTGAATCAAAATAGTAGACCAGCCATGGCTTGTGAAGGTCAGAAACCGGTCAGCATTATGATGGTCAGCCAAAAACTTTCTTAACATGGCTGCCCTGACACTGCAGCCTGAAGAGATGAAGGAGGGTTAAAGAGTGGTCAGATACTTACCCAGCAACATATTTGTTCCTATGGAATCTAATAAAGCCTGCTCTCTGCACATTTTCCCAGCAGGACTGTCCTGAAGCACTAAGCCCACACTAAAGTGGATATCACCAACGGAGAGCCTGCATTCCAGCATCCAATAAACACAACCATCAGCTCAGTTCTACTATTATTTATTTTTTTAAATATTTTTGAAAAAATATAATTTTTTTACAATATTTTCAACTTAAACACTATTCACACTGAACACGTATGGCAGCTTAACCTACCCAAATATGAAGTTTAAGAAGCCAAAACTGTTCTAGCTTTGTTAAAAGAAAATTTGTGCTGCAGACTATTGTGATGGTTAACAAAGCAAGGAAAAGCACCGTTCAAATCATAATGTTACGATTTCTTTGTTCAACTGGATTATGGGTTGGTCAAATGTTAGACTACACACAGGCATAACTATGACGCAGTGGACTCCTTAGAAGATGCAATTCTCAAATCGCGTATCTCCTTAGATGTAGTATTAGGGGAATTCAACATTTCTAACATGATAACATACCATAAAAGTCAGGAATAGTTCTCATCACTACCTTGTAACCTCAGTAACCAAAGAAAGACAAGTCTTTAATAAATTACTTCAAGTTAACTAGCAGGCCTTCTTAGAAAAAGATTTTTTTGATGGGGACAAATGCAAATTGAAGACTGAACTGAGAAATTTCCTTAACATTTGAACTTAACTCAGATTTACCCATTTAAAAAAAGTTTAAACGTTAACAAGTGTTAATCCTAAGGGAATAGTTTAGCCTCAAAATAGACAATTAGGTAAGATTTAGAGATCATTTAATTTGGTACTTTGTCACAAGTTGACTGGTGCTTCTTTCCTTGCTGTCTTCGCATCAAGCCATGGAGACAGTTCTATTTTCAGTAAATGTTTGACAGCTTTTTACTTAATAACAGTCTCAGCACTTTTATTAAGCATGCAAGACTAACAAAACTTTGGCAATGCATAAGTGTAACACAGTGACAAGGGAGAGCTTTTACAATTAAGTTTTCTAATACTGCCTTCACAGTGTGGAAATTGTGCTACATCCACCAAAAGAGGGCCCCATCTACTCAAATATTTCAGTACTTCACCCCAGGAACAAACTCCTTTGCATTTGGATTCAGATTGCTCTTGACCTGGAAAATAAGTACATAAAAAAGCAAGTTCATTAACAGCTGGCTCTGGATACTCAGAAGCATTCAACCCAGATCTACATGCAAAAACATCTTCTAAAAAATACAAATAAAAAGCAAGAACTCAGATTGTAAGTTTAAACTTAACCCAAAATCTATGGCAGAGAAAAGAAGAACCAGGTGTAAGCTATATATATTATATCAACTTTTCTAAGGAGGCAGCAGGAACTGAAATTGTTTTCCTTAAGTGTAATCAGAAAACAACTAACTTCACATAAACTAAAACAATGGCACTAAACAAGGAATTGTTATTTAATTGTCACTTGACTTTCTTTAAATACTGTCATAACATGCAATCGTGTTAAAACAGGTATTGCAATTATGATTACAGTCACCAGGGAACTGTTTATGGATTAATTTTACTTATGATCCTCACTGAATATACGGAGTTGTCGTTCTTCAACTGCTGTCTTCTAATTCCCACAGGAAGCATGGTATATAACAGGAAAAGAAAACTACATGGGGAGTCAGAAGACCTAAATCTGAATCCCAGCTGGGCTCCTAACTTCCAATGTAACCTTGGATAAATCATCCTCTCTAAGAGTTTTTGTATCAGTTAAAAGAAAAGGGGACTGGGTCACAGTCTCTAAGCACCTTAAAATTATTATTCAGTGTCTCTGAATCTTTGCTGTCCTAAGTAGATGTTTCAGAGTATGGGCAAGAATAGCTGGAAATTCTCCTCTACCACATCTAGGACTGCAAGTTAATAAAGAAGAAAAAGGGACAGATTCCAAGCCCTGAAATGTAGGTATGCTGGCAGACTTTTAGACTGAATCTGATCCCTACACCATTTACCTCAAGACCAAAGCATAAAATTAAACAACATGTTGGAGCAATGATTTAATTTTAGTTTCCTAATTCATACACAACCATTTCCTTCAACAGGATATACTCTCTCTTCCCTCAAAGGAACTATATCTATACTTTAAAAGTGTGAGGTTTAAATAAAAAAGCAGCATTCCTGAATGTGCAACTTTTTACCAACCGCAAAAGAAGCAATTAATCTCAAAAAGATGTAGTGAAACAAACCAGGTTTTATATTATGGAATTGGTACTGGGTAGAGATTAAATTTATATATTATTCTCAGCATAAGCTTTGCTAATCAGGATAATCAGGATTATTTGTGGAGTGACTAATACCACCATAAACAAGAACAGTCATGCGCAGCTTCATGTCCACAACACGTTCTGTGAAACAGGACGGTTTGTGATTTGGACATTGTATGAACACCATATTATATAGGCAGTCCCTGGGTTACAACCGTCTGACTTACGTACAGCCTGTAGTTATAAACCAACCCCTGTAAAGCCTGTTGTATGTATAACCTTGTGGGACCAGACATATATGTGGTCATATGTTAACAAAAGAGGTTATGCAGCACATGACTATATATCACAAAACACTATTCCGATCACGTATCAGCTCAACTGGGTTATCAGCATTTACTGTAACAAACACTATATACCAAAGTGTAAATTTCAGTGTTTTCTATACAGCCCTTTAAAAGAAGGGTTTACAAATACCTGACTGGGGCAGGCTAGCTATATAATAAATCCTCTGGGAGTGCTTTTTAAAAATTAATATGCCTAGGAGACGGATTCTGCAGGACTGGGGTGCAGCTTAGAAACTGATTTTTTTTTTTTTTAGTGTTTCTAAGGTAATTGTAATGTATGGTTACATTAGGAAATTGTTGCACAGTGACCAGGAGACAATTAAAAAAATACTTCAGAGTCCAGCGGGCAAATTCTAGAGAACTATCTTGTAGCAGCAACTAGAGACTGTAAACATGGACGGAAAGATTAACATTCAGACTTAAAGAGAAAATTTTGTTTGATTTCAGAAAACTATTAATTTTAGTGAAGGATATATCAGGTTCTAATCCAGTGCTGATGCTTAGTTATCTTAATTCCTGGAGAAACTTTTTACTGCAAATATACCATCAGCAACGAGACACTGAGAAGAACTAAAACGCAAGTAGGTGTGTGTCCCTTTTCTGCCAAGAACTTGTGAAAGTCCTTATTAAATCGCAGTTCCAAATGGAGTTAGGGTACCTCAACCAAAACCCTGGGTCAGGAAACCAAACCAAAAACCAAACCCGCTCCCGTCAAGTCGATTCCGACTCACAGCACCCCTACAGGACAGAGCAGACTTGCCCTATAGGGCTTCCATGGAGCGGCTGGTGGATCTGAACTGTCAACCTTTTGGTTAGCAGCTGAGCTCTTAACAACTGCGCCCACCAGGGCTCCTAGATCTCCAAAATCTTACCTTCCAGATAAAATTTTGCAAATTTCACCAAATGTCTAGGATAGGATTAAAGAGCAAAATCTGTCCAACAAGCAACTTTTGTACAGTATAGGTAAGCCACCTGAACATACTGTACATACTTCTTTGGTATTATTAATTCTTTAAGACATTTAAGTAGCCTTTTAGTATCAAGACTAAAAGCTGTGGTCAGAAGTCTATTTGGTCTAAGACTAGCTCCAGAGTATTGCCAGAAGTCACTTCATGTCATAAGTAAGACTGGTGGAGGCCTCTGCTTCCATTTTAAGAAGCAGCACAAATTTCTGAAGGGGAAGAGATGCAGAACTCTTCTTAAACAGATGGTGGCTGGTTTTTCCACTTATAGGAAAGATGACTAGGTTTTAAAAAGATGAAAAATAACTTTTTACCACAAGATCTTCCAGAGAAGAGCCATCACTGATAACAAGGTCATTAAATTGGTCCTGGATTTGGTCCATAGTTTGTGGGAGATCTCGAGCTGGAATAAACCACTCGTGTTCTTCTTCCTCTTCCAGCATTTCTTGAAAACAACGTTCAATAAATTCTTCTTCCCATAACTCCTCTTCTATCTGGATTTATAATAAAGGATAATTTATAGCAAACTTGGTAAGATATCACTAAAGATATCACTAGGAATGTCTTAAAAATATCTTGAACTAAGCCATTTAAAAACACATCGTATTTCCTCTTCTGCTTCTGTGCTAAGGGAAAAAATGCTTACCATAAAGACCTGGGATGATCTTGTATTAGCAGGATGTTCTTTTTTCCACTGAGGGTGGTAGAAAAGAAGTAATAAAGGAGTGGCTCTCATTGAGTAATGTGCATCAGAATTACCTGTGACACTTTAAAATTATACAAACCCCACCTCCACCCAAAAACGACTGAAAGAGAATCTCTAGGAGGGCACATGTGAAAAACAAAACACAACAAAACAAAACACAAGTGATTCTCACTAAGTATTTTACTCTTGAACATCCACTATTAGATATGGAGATACCACCAAAGCCATAATATAAGGGAAGGAACTATAATGATGATAGGGATAGCTGCCAGAAACAGGAGAATAAAAGGCAACATTTATCAATGTATAAGAGTTCTCTGAAGTTGAAAACTCTGGTGTCAGATTTTCCAGGCTGACCAGACTGAGAACCTCAGGTAAGAAACAGCAATAATTCTGCATCCCAGTACCTATGCTCACCTGCTCCTGATTCCTGAATTCCCTTGACTTTCACTGCAATATAGCAGTCTGATTGGCGTAAGGCAGTGGTTCCCAAACCTGACTGCTCACTGGAACCATCTGAGAGCTTTTTAAAAGCAGTTTCCTGGGCTGCAGCCTAGTACTCCTGAAACAGAACTTCTGGGGATGGGACCCTAAAACAAGCTCCCCAAGTTATTTCAACGAGCAGTTAAGCCTAGTAGTAATATGATAGCCACACCATCTCAGCACCTAAATAAAATGAGTAGTGGCACATAAATCCATATATTTCACATATAAGGAATCAGATTAAAAACGTATTTTAGGGAAAAGTATATTCATATTATTTGAAGGCTACAATAGGCTACAAAAAAGAACGCTTATACACAAAACTAACTTGTCTGTTGAATTCCTCTTCATTTTCCATCCACATGTATTCTGCAAATGGATTGTCATCTTCATGAGAATGACCGTTTATTATCACATCGTCATTGATGATGCTTGGGCTAGTACTGCTGCGACTTGGATCTTTCATGGTTGTCGTTTTTAACCTTATTAAGAAAAACAATAGAGTTACTTTATAGTCAGTCATTCTTTCAGTTCTCAGTAAGCACCTACTTTTACCAGGCATCATGGTTAGGTGTTAGATGCACATGATATATTAAGCTAACGATGTTAATGTTGAGGAAATAGCTAAGAACAGCCTAAACTCATCTATGAACTCTAATATCAGTAAATGAAAGCAATCAATGCCTTAAACAGAATCTCCACATCATCTTATTTTACACTGGACAACACCAGCTTTATAAAACAGGTATGGTCTGGAAAACTTGGCCATCAAGTGACTTTATCAAAAGCAAATTCTACTTTTAAAAATGATTTCCAAAAGTCTAGAGACTGAAAGTGAAAACTAACAAACTTTTAATAACCTCTTGGTTTCTTCAGGCCCAAGGTGCAGCTCTGGATCTCTCCTTCATAGTCCAGTATCTATTTTGCTTTTTTTTCTGGGTCCACTAAATTCCCCTCTATCTGAATTTCCTCACTGAGCTTCAGGCATCTAATCTCTTTTTATCTAAGTAAAAGAAGTATCTAACATACTAGGTATGGTTTCTTACAATCCACTCACTAGTTGACGCCATAATTTAACCTAATTGATACATTGCAGGTTAAAAATTCCAAGCCTGAGGTTTCAGATTCTACAATATTCTACTAATCATTAAGTTTGAAATAGCTAAAAATGAATTCATATAAAACAAGAGTCACATGTACATAAATTCAAGCAGTAGTGTGACTTGTGCCAACAGAAGGAAACAGCATACCTAATGAGGGCAGTGTTCAAAAAAGGCCTATTCACTCCAAAATTTTCATAATCAAGCAAAACGCTAAAACTAAAATCTCCTAAAAGAAATCTCCCCCTCCCCTTGGGATAAGGTTCAGGGGAGGGAGATCAGCTTTATGTGTGTTGACTGGCCCTTTAAATTTAGTCTATGGGCTTATTCTTAACAGAACATAAATATAATAAAAACCCAATAGCTTTTTATATAATACAAATTTAGTCTCTCACCTAGGGAGGGGGGTTTCTACTCCCACACACATATCTATTTCTCAAATACTGCTGACAATAGCATCATGGTGGTGAAATTTTTAATTGTTAAGAGGTCCTCAACTAAAATTACTGGGAACTTCTTCCCTAGTTGTTGTATGTGCATGAAAGAGAGGCAGAGACAGACTCTGAGAGTTATGTATACGGTAGGGTGTCAGCAGGAAGAAAACATGTGAAACTGTACCGTGAAATCAGATAAGGCAGAAAACAAAGGATATCTTCAATGTTTTTATTTATCATTAAAATTGCCAGAAAAACTTTTTATTTTGATAACAAGTTTTGACTAAATGGCAGTCAGTTCCTCTAAAGAAAATTATTCATTCTATATCAAGCTACCAAACATTTACATGCTCATCCTTATACTTTAGATTTGCCTTAATATTAAATATTATGAGTAGCAGGAGTTGATTCCACCTTGCAACTGGATGGAAATTTACCGAAAAGTGTGTATATGTGCCTATCATTAACCTATGTTCAAACATACCCCAATTTATAACAGCTTTTCATTATTATTTTCCCAACTTATACCCTACAGTCCTCTGCTAAAGAATAACCATTAAATACTACCTTTCAGGAGACCACAGCATCAAAAAAATGACAGGAAACACATCATTTACATCTTTAGTTAAAAACAGCAGAAGAATTCCTACTTAGCACAGACCAAACCAAACCAAACCAAACCCAGTGCCGTCGAGTCGATTCCAACTCATAGCGACCCTGTGGGACAGAGTAGAACTGCCCCATAGAGTTTCCAAGGAGTGCCTGGCAGATTCCAACTGCCGACCCTTTGGTTAACAGCCGTAGCACTTAACCACTATGCCACCAGGGTTTCCAACTTAGCACAGAGTACAGGGATATTCAAGCACAGCTGTACTCTGACACACAGGGATCACCATAGTCAGAACTGACTAGATGGCAACTGATTATAGGATATTCAATATTCAGCTGGAATTAAATAGTTAAGCAGCAACTATGTGATATGTATCTATTCAGAAATACTTGTAACTTGCTTTTAAATATGTTTCAGCTGAGTGAAGTACAGTTATACATAAATGCAATCTTTTTTTTTTTTTAAAGAGTATTTTCCACACATATCGTGAATACAAGCTCGTACAAACAATGAAAAACCTGCCTCAGAAAACTCTATAGTCTGGGGATAATCAGGAAACCCACCTCCCCACTAGTTTGATGCCAACCAGTTGATAAAATATAAACAAACAGTGCTTAGCAAACAGCTCAATATCTGCATTTGACAGGGACTAGGTCAGCTTTTTTGCCATTATCACCTCATCAAACAACCTGTAAGCTTTGGTATAGATCTCTATGAAAGACAGCGATTGAAATTACTTTCAGTAAAGCAATACTTGGAAAACAAATCATAACTGAGGCCAAAAAGAACAAACTGGAGCCTGGGTACTAATCTTATACCTTAAATGGCTGAGGGAAGAATTGCTTACCAGATGTCTGGGGCAAACAATAGACAAACCAAAAAGTGTGGGAGGAAAGCTGGGGAAGGAGATGCTTTGTGCAATAAGAGCTTTGAAAAGCTCCTGCATATTCTGGGAAACCTGGAAAGCTACACGCGTGCCTAGTGCTGGGTACATGCTCAAAAAAGACCTGAGAAGGCCCTAGGCTCTCACTTCTAGCTGACTGTTACGCTCCACGCAAGCAAGACCTGAAAGCTATGGCAGAATTATAAAGTTCCTGGCTTAACACAGATACACAGCCCATCTGCAAAGACTGAGAGTTTTGTTTTTTTTTGTGTGTGTTTTTGTTCTTGTTATTCCAGGCACTTAAGGAAATCTCTATCAAATCATTAGCTGACCACTAAGCAAACACAACAAAGACTTCAGTGACCACACATGGCAAAGAATACAAATGTTACAAAATTAGTTTGGAAAAGTCACTAAACAATAACTACTACAAAAAGCAGAAACAACAAACTCTGGAAAGAGAGGAAAATCTGATTTCCAGTTGCCGCATTACATTATTCAAACTCTATACTTTTCAACAAAAAATTATAAAGTATGCAAAGAAATAAAGTATGGCCCATACAAAGGGGAGAAAACCGACACTGTCCCTGAGGAAGCCTAGATATTGAACAAATACTTTAACTCAACCATTTTAGATAGTCTCAAAGAGCTAATGGAAACTAATCAAAAAACTAAAACAAATCATGAGACTGTCTCGCCAAATAGGGAACATCAATAAATTACAAAAAAAAAAACAAAAACCCTGTTGACGTTAAGTCGATTCTGACTCATAGCGAACATGAAGGACAGAGTAGAATTGTCCCACAGGGTTTCCAAGGAGCACCTAGTGGATTCGAACTGCCGACGTTTTAGTCAGCAGCTGTAGCTCTTAAACAGTACGCCACCAGGGAGGAGCCAAATAATGACCCAGTAATACCACCCCAGATGGATAATCCAAAAGAACTGAAAACAAAAACCTGTATACCAATGTTCATTGCAGCACTACTTACAAGAGCCAAAATGTGAAAATAACCTAAATTTCCATCAACAGATGAATCAATAAACAAAATGTGGGCTATACAGACAGTGGAGTATTACTCAGCCATAAAAAAAAAAAATGAAGTGTAGATACATGCTACAACATCAATGAACTTTGAAAACATTATGCTAAGTTAAATAAGTCAGTCACAAAAGAACACATATGATCCTATAAGGAAAGAGACGATGGAGAAGCTCAATACCACCAGTCAGAACAAGGCCAGGGGCCTACTGAGACACAGACCATCAACTGCTCATATGCAAGGTCAAGCTGAAGCTGAAGAAAATCAAAACAAGTCCACAAGAGCCAAAGCACAACCCTGAATATATCCCACCTTAATTTAGAGACCATCTCAAGAGTAGATTTGACACACTGAACGCTAATGACCAAAGACCAGATGAGTTGTGGGATGACATCAAGGACATCCATCATAAATAAATAAAGCAAAAGGTCATTAAAATGACAGGAAAGAAAGAAAAAACCAAAATGAATGTCAGAAAAGACTCTGAAACTTGCTCTTGAACTTAAGAGTAGCTGAAATGAAAGGAAGAAATGATGAATTAAAACAGCTGAACAGAAGATTTCAAAGGACGGCTTGAGAAGACAAAGTATTATAATCAAATGTGCAAAGACCTGGACTTAGAAAACTAAAAGGGAAGAATATGCTCAACATTTCTCCAGCTGAAAGAACCGAAACAAACAAATTCAAGCCTCAAGTTGCAATACTGAAAGATTCTACAGGGAAAATACTGAACGATGCAGGAAGCATCAAAAGAAGATGGAAGGGGTACACAGTCAGTGTACCAAAAAGAATTGGTCAATCGATGCTCAGCCATTTCAGGAGGTAGCATATGGTCAAGAAATGATGGTACTCAAGTTAGAAGTCCAAGCCGCACTAAGGCCTTGGTGAAAAACAAGGCTCCAGGAACTGATCGAATACCAATTGAGATGTTAAAGATGTTTACTTGTGTTTTACTGACTATGCAAAAGCATTTGACTGTGTGGATCAGAACAAATTATGGGTAACATTGCAAAGAATGGGAATTCCACAACAATTAATTGTGCTCACGAAGAACCTGTACAAAGACCAAGAGGCAGTCATCCAAACAGAACAAGGGGATACTGCGTCATTTAAAATCTGGGAAGGTGTGTGTCAGGGTTGTATCCTTTCCCTATACTTATTCAATCTGTATGCTGAGCAAATAACCCGAGAAGCTGGACTATATGAAGAAGAACGTGGCCTAACGATTGAAGGAAGACTCAATAACAACCTACCATATGCAGACGACACAACCTTGCTTGCTGGAAGTAAAGAGGGCTTGAAGCACTTACTGATGAAAATCAAAGACGTCAGTAAAGATTATACCTCAACATAAAGAAAACAAAAATCCTCGCAACCGGACCAATAAGCAACATAATGATAAAAAAAGAAAAGACTGAAGTTGTCAATTATTTCATTTTACTTGGAACCACAATTAACGTCTATGGAAGCAGCAGTCAATAAATCAAACAATGTGTTGCATTGTGCTAATCTGCTGCCAAAGACCTCTTTAAAACGTTAAAAAGCGAAAAGCAAAGATTTCACTTTGAGGACTAAGGTACACCTAACCCAAGCCATGGTACTATCAATCACCTGATATACACGTGAAAGCTAGAAAATGAATTGGGAGGAAGAATTCATGCATTTGAATTATGGTGTTGACAAAGAATATTAAATATACCATGAAATGCCAGAAGGACACACATCTGTTTTAGAAGAAGAACAGCCAGACTATTCCCTAGAAGTGAGGATGTAGAGGTTTTGTCTCATTGTACGTTGGACATGTTATCAGGGGGGCCAGTCTCTGGAGAAGGGCATCCTGTTTGGTAAGATTAGAGGGTCAGTAAAAAGAGGAAGACCCTCAATGAGAGAAACTAACAGAGTGGCTGCAACAATGGGCTCAAACACAGCAACAATTCTGACGATGGCTTATGACAGTGCAGTGTTTTGTTCTGTTGTACATAGGTCGCTATGAGATGGAACCGACTCGATGGCACCTAACGACTCATATAAAATACCTAGAATAGGCAAATATAGAGACCAAAGTTTATTACTGGTTACCAGGAGAAGGCTGGAGGGGGACAGAAAGGGGTCAATGCTTAGGAAGCACTGAGTTTCTGTTAATGGTGATAGAGTAATTTGGAAATGGATAATGATGATGGTTGTATAACATGATGAACATAATCAAACTCGGTAAATTGTATATATAGAAGTTGTTAAATTGGGAAATATTTTGTTATATATACACTTTTCCACAATAAAGCAATTAAAAAAAGAACACATGAATCAAACAAATTTTAGTGTTGAAAAGTATAATAACTAAAATGAAAATTTTACCAGAGGGGTTCAAAAGCAGACTTGAGCACTCAGAACAAAGAATCAGTGAACCTGAACTGAAGATCGGTCAATTATGATCATCCGGTCTGGAGCAGAGAGAAAAGGGAAAAAAAATGAACATAGACTTGGGGGACACCATTAAGTGTACCAACATATGCATAATGTGAGTTCCAGAAAGAAAAGGGAAAGGATCAGATTATTTCAAGAAACAATGGCTGAAAACTTTCTGAATCTGATGAAAAACATTATTCTACATATCCAAGAACTCAACAAACTCCAACTACGATAAACTCAAAGAGATTCAAATCAAGACCCATTATGATCAAACCATCGAATTCAAAGACAAAGAGAAAATCTTGAAAGCACCAAGAGAGAAACAGTATCATGTACAAGGGATCCCCCAAAAGAGTTCTCACCAGAAACCATGAAGGCCAGAAAGTAGTGGGATGACAAAGTGCTGAAAGAGAAAAAACAAACTGTCAACCAACAATTCTATACTGAGCAAAACTATCCTTCAAAAATGACCTGTTGCAGTTGAGTGAATTCCGACTCACAGCGACCCTAGAGGATGGAGGAGAACTGCCCCATAGTGTTTCCATGGAGTGGCTGGTGGATCTGAACTACCAACCCTTTGGTTAACGGCTGACTTCTTAACCACTGGATCACCAGGGCTTCTTCAAATATGAAGGAGAATCAAATAAAAAGTGAGGAGTTTGATGCTAGTAGTCCTGCATTACAAACCAAAAAACCCCACTGCCGTTGATTCCGACTCATAGTGACCCTACAGGACAGAGTAGAACTGCCCCATAGAGTTTCCAAGGAGCACCTGAAGGATTCAAACTGCCGACCTCTTGGTTAGCAGCCGTAGCACTTAACCACTACGCCACCAGGGTTTCCCCTGGATTACAAGAAATGCTAAATGGATTCCTTCCGACTGAAATGACAGTAGAGAGTAACCACAATCTACACAAAGACTAACACTATTACAGGTAACTACACAGATAAAATACAAAGTCAGTATTAACATATTTTTGGTTTGTAATTCCTTTTTGCCCCACTCTAAGATTTAAAAGACAAATTCACTAAAAAAAAATTATAAATCTATGTTAACTGGCACATAGTGTATAAAGATGTAATCTGTGACAATAACAACACAAAGGAGAGAGGCAGTGCTATGTAGAAGCTAAGTTTTTGTATACTACTGAAACTAAGTTGTTACTAATTGAATTAGAGTGTTATAAATTAAGATGTTAATTGTAAACCTCAGGGTAATCACTAAGAAAATAACCTAAAAACATACAGTAGAATGAGTATAGCTGGGGTGCGTTATCATCCCATTCACAGTCAGCTAGAAACAAGCAGCTTTAAGACTCCAAGAGTCAGTAAATTCAAAGGATGTATGTTAGTCTCCCTTGGCTCAGAGAAAACTTTTTGCCAGAACAATGACGACAAAATTTAGAGAAACAAAAATGACAACACACATGGAAATACATCAAAAGCACTTAATTTGTCTAAGCCATGTTTGAGGGCCCAATATAGATGGTGACTTGACCACACAAATGTGTTACTATCTGATCTTCGCTCATGTATTACTTTGACTCAATTTAAAACCGGCAGGAATAAACTGAGAAAACTAGTAACTTTATCCTCCCAATTTCTGTGTCCACTATTTACTTCAAGGCATGTGTATTGTGCTTTAAAATCCTGAAGTTATCAGAAGATATAATTAAACAGTTACTGTTTTCGTGTGACGGTTCTTATTTCTCTAGAATATATTCCTAGAAGTGAGATCGCCGGATATACAGTATTTCTATTTCTAGCTTTTTAAGGAGGTGCCATATCATTTCCCATAATGGCTATACGATTTTACATTCCAACCAGCACAGCACAAGAGTTCTAATCTTCCCGCAACCTCTCCAACATTTGTTACTTTCTGTTTTACGTCAGTAATGTCAGGGTGAGATGCTATCTCATTGTAGTTTTGATTTGGATTTCTCAAATGGCTAATGATCACAAGCACTTCCTCATGTGTCTGTTAGCCACCCTAATGTCTTTGGTGAAGTGTCTGTTCATATCCTTCACCCATTTTTTAACTGGATTGTCTTTTTGTTATTGAGGTGCTGAAATATGCTATAGATTTTAAATATTAAACCCTTGTCAGATACATCGTAGCCCAAAATTTTTTTCGCAGTCTGTAGGTTCTCTTTTTACTCTTTTAGTGACATCTTTTGATGAGCATAAGTATTTAGTTTTTGGGAGCCCCCAGTTATCTAGTTTCTCTTCTGGTATCTGTGCATTGTTAGTTATGGTTTGTATTGAATTTATACCACATATTAGGGCCACTAGCATTGTCCCTATTTTCTCTTCCTTGATCTTTATTGTTTTAGATTTTATATTTAGGTCTTTGATCCATTTTGAGTTAGTTTTTTGTGTACAGTGGAGGTATGAGTCCTGTTTCATTTTTTTATAGATGGACACCCAGTTTTGCCCACACCATCTTTTCCCCATTTAATGGACTACAGTCCTTTGTCAAAGACCAGTGATCATAGGTAGATGGATTTACATCTGGGTTTTTGATTCTGTTCCACTGGTCTGTGCGTCTGTCACTGTACCAGTACCAGGCTGTTTCTGACTACCATGACTGTACAGTAGTGTGAGGCTTCCTAGTTTGTTCTTTTCCTTCAATAATGCTTTGCTTATCCGGAGCCCCTTTCCTTTCCATATAAAGTTGATTAGTTTTTCCATCTTACAAAAGAATTCTGTTGGTATCTGGGTTGGGACTGCCTTGTATCTGTAGATCGCTTTGGGTGGGATTGACATTTTCACAATGTTGAGTCTTCTTATCCATGAGCATGGTATGTTTTTCCATTTATGTAGGTCTCTTTTGGTTTCTTGCAAGTGTGCTTTGCAATTTTTATGTCTCTCGTTAGATTCATTCCTAAGTATTTTATCTTTTTAGAGGCTATTATAAATGGTATTGTTTTCCTGATTTCCTTTTCGAAGTTCTCTTTATTGGTGTGTAAGAATCCAACTGATTTTTGTACGTTGATCTTGTATCCTGCTACTTTGCTGAATCTATTAGTTTCGGTAGTTTTCTTGTATAATCTTTGGGGTTCTCTATGTTTAGGATCATATCACCTGTGAATAGGGTTAGTTTTACTTCTTCATTTCTAATTTGGATGTCCTTTATTTCTTTTTCATGCCTATTGCTCTAACTAGGACTTCCAGCACAATGTTAAATAGGAGTGCTGATAAAGGGTATTTTTGTCTTGTTCCCATTCCCAGGGGGAATGCTTTCATCCTCTCTCATTGAGAATGATGCTGGTTGTTGGTCTTGTATTAAAGAACCAAAAGACTTGCTGCCAATGAGACCATTCTGACTCATAGCAATCTTCTATGCCAGAGCAGAACTGCCCCATAGGGTTTCCAAGGAGTGGCTGGTGGATCTGAACTGCCAACCTTTTTTGGTTAGCAGCTGTGCCACCACTGTCGGCCACCAGGGCTCTGGTGCCTTTTATTATGTTGAGGAATCTCCCTTCTATTCCTATTTTATTAAAGTTTTAAGAATCACCATTTTCAACCTCAATCTAATGCAAAGGATAGTTTTTGATAACAGTAATACTAACTCAAAAAGTAGTTTAATATGTCTAACAGTTGATAAAATACAAGATTTCTCAAATGAAAGTTACAAAACGGTAATGTATCACCTTACAGTACTTTCAATAATCATTTGAAAATTTTTGGACAGCTGATTTTTGTACATACTTCAGATAAATTTTATTTAAAAAGGAAGCATTAAAGTGAAAGAAACATACATACAAAGTACACACTATATGAAAATAAAAACAAAGCAAATACAAGTGCACAAATCAGATCTAAAGTAAATTTAAGTTTTACCCTTTCTATCTCTAATTTTATCCACACGTAAT
This sequence comes from Elephas maximus indicus, assembly GCF_024166365.1. Taxonomy (NCBI): domain Eukaryota; kingdom Metazoa; phylum Chordata; class Mammalia; order Proboscidea; family Elephantidae; genus Elephas; species Elephas maximus. The sequence continues at coordinate 152,490,204 of NC_064820.1, read as the reverse complement.
TAATATTACAGCTTAGTATTATCCTTTTATATTTCTTTGCTTATAGAAACATGAATAAAGGGCTTCGATATTTTAATCCCTGAGTGGTGCAAATGGTTAACATGCTCAGCTTTTAAATGAAAGGTTGGGAGTTCAAGTCCATCCAGAGGCATCTTGGAAGAAAAGTCCTGGTGATCTACTTTCGAAAAATCAGCCACTCATTGTCAATCCATCTCATTGATGGTCTTCCTTTTTTTCACTGATAACCCTAACGAGCATAAGTCTACTTGAGACACATGGGGTCACCATGAGTTGGAGTCAACTTGAGGGTATTTTAATAGAATCATACTAAATACATTAGATGATATATTTTTATTACATAACCCAGTAACCCAGTGCCATCGAGTCGATTCCAACTCATAGCGACCCTATAGGGCAGAGTAGAACTGCCCCGTAGAGTTTCCAAGGAGCGCCTGGAGGACTTGAACTGCTGACCCTTGGGTTAGCAGCTGTAGCACTTAACCACTACGCCACCAGGGTTTCCATTAGTCAACATGTACAGGTATATTTTGCTTTTTAATAGATACAGTAAACCATTTATTCAACCATTTCTACTCTGACGCACACTTATGTCTTCAGTTTTTGCCATTACAACCAATTCTGTTGTAATCATCCTTGTACACATATCCTTTTCTATTTGTGCTTTCTATAGGATACATTCCCTTAAGTGGAAATTCTGGGTCAAAGGCTGTGTGCCTTTATAGTTTTAATGTTGTTGTCTGGTGCCACTGAGTCAATTCTGACTCATAGTGACCCTATGTACAACATAACAAAATGCTGCCTGGTCCTGTACCATCCTCACAATCATTGGTATGTTAAAGCCCATTTTTGCAGCCCTTTTTGTCAATTCATCTCATTGATGGTCTTCCTTTTTTTCGCTGACCCTCTATTTTACCAAGTCCCTCCTGATAACATGTCCCAAGTGAGACTAAGTCTCACCATCCTCACTTCCAAGGAGCATTCTGGTTGTATGTCTTCCAAGACCGATTTGTTCATTCTTCTGAGAGTCCACAGTACATACAATATTCTTGGGTAACACTATACTTCAAACGCATCAATTCTTCTTTGGTCTTCCTTATTCATTGTTCAGCTTTCACATGCATATGAGGCAACTGAAAATACCCTGGCTGGGGTCAGGCACACCTTAGTCCTCATAGTGACATCCTTACTTTTTTTTTTTTTTTTAATAATTTTTATTGTGCTTTAAGTGAAAGTTTACAAATCAAGTCAGTCTGTCACATATAAGCTTTTATACACCTTACTACACACTCCCATTCACTCTCCCCCTAATGAGTCAGCCCGCTCCCTTCCTCCAGTCTCTCCTTTCCTGACAATTTTGCCAGTTTCTAACCCTCTCTACCCTCTCATCTTGCCTCCAGACAGGAGATGCCAACACAGTCTCAAGTGTCCACCTGATACAAGCAGCTCACTCTTCATCAGCATCTCTCTCCAACTCATTGTCCAGTCCCTTCCATGTCTGATGCGTAGTCTTCAGGAATGGTTGCCGTCCTGGGCCAACAGAAGGTTTGGGGACCAGGACCGCCGGGATTCTTCTAGTCTCAGTCAGACCATTAAGTCTGGTCTTTTTATGAGAATTTGGGGTCTGCATCCCACTGTTCTCCCGCTCCCTCAGGAGTTCTCTGTTGTGTTCCCCGTCAGGGCAGTCATCGGTTGTGGCCGGGCACCATCTAGTTCTTCTGGTCTCAGGATGATTTAAGTCTCTAGTTCATGTAGCCCTTTCTGTCTCTTGAGCTCACAGTTATCGTGTGACCTTGGTGTTCTTCATTCTCCTTTGATCCAGATGGGTTAAGGCCAATTGATGCATCTTAGATTGCTGCTTGTTAGCATTTAAGACCCCAGACGCCACATTTCAAAGCGGGATGCAGAACGTTTTCATAATAGAGTTTATTATGCCAACTGACTTAAAAGTCCCCTTAAGCCATAGTCCCCAAACCCCCGTCCTTGCTCCACTGACCTCCAAAGCATTCAGTTTATCCTGGAAACTTCTTTGCTTTTGCTCCAGTCCAGTTGAGCTGACCTTCCCTGTATTGAGTATTGTCCTTCCCTTCACCTAAAGTAGTTCTCATCTACTAACTAATCAGTAAATAACCCTCTCCCACCCTCCCTCCCTCCCCCCTTCGTAACCACAAAAGAATGTGTTCTTCTCAGTTTATACTATTTCTCAAGATCTTATAATAATAGTGGTCTTATACAATATTTGTCCTTTTGCCTCTGACTAATTTCACTCAGCATAATGCCTTCCAGGTTCCTCCATGCTATGAAATGTTTCACAGATTCGTCACTGTTCTTTATTGATGCGTAGTATTCCATTGTGTGAATGTACCATAATTTACTTAACCATTTATCTATTGATGGACACCTTGGTTGCTTCCAGCTTTTTGCTATTGTAAACAGAGCTGCAATAAACATGGGTGTGCATATATCTGTTCGTGTGAAGGCTCTTATTTCTCTAGGGTATATTCCGAGGAGTGGGATTTCTGGGTTGTATGGTAGTTCTATTTCTAACTTTTTAAGAAAACGCCAGGTAGATTTCCAAAGTGGCTGTACCATTTTACATTCCCACCAGCAGTGTATAAGAGTTCCAATCTCTCCGCAGCCTCTCCAACATTTATTAATTTGTTTTTTGGATTAATGCCAGCCTTGTTGGAGTGAGATGGAATCTCATTGTAGTTTTAATTTGCATTTCTCTAATGGCTAATGATCGAGAGCATTTTCTCATGTATCTGTTAGCTGCCTGAATATCTTCTTTAGTGAAGTGCGTGTTCATATCCTTTGCCCACTTCTTGATTGGGTTGTTTGTCTTTTTGTGGTTGAGTTTTAACAGAATCATATAGATTTTAGAGATCAGGAGCTGGTCGGAGATGTCATAGCTGAAAATTCTTTCCCAATCTGTAGGTGGTCTTTTTACTGTTTTGGTGAAGTCTTTAAATGAGCATAGGTGTTTGATCTTTAGGAGCTCCCAGTTATCTGGTTTCTCTTTGCCATTTTTAGTAATGTTTTGTATTCTGTTTATGCCTCGTATTAGGGCTCCTAACATTGTCCCTATTTTTTCTTCCATGATCTTTATCGTTTTAGTCTTTATGTTTAGGTCTTTGATCCACCTGGAGTTAGTTTTTGTGCATGGTGTGAGGTATGGGTCCTGTTTCATTTTTTTGCAAATGGATATCCAGTTATGCCAGCACCATTTGTTAAAAAGACTATCTTTTCTCCAATTAACTGACACTGGGCCTTTGTCAAATATCAGCTGCTCATATGCAGATGGATTTATATCTGGGTTCTCAATTCTGTTCCATTGGTCTATGACATCCTTACTCTTTAACACTTAAAAAAACAAAAACAAACCCACTGCCATCGAGTTGATTCCGACTCATAGCGACCCTATAGGACAGCGTAGAACTGCCCGATAGAGTTCCCAAGGAGCGCCTAGTGGATTTGAACTGCCGACCTCTTGGGTAGTAGCTGTAGCACTTAACCACTATACCACCAGGGTTTCCCCTTTAACACTTTAAAAAGGTCTTTTGCAGCACGTCTGCCCAATGTAATACATCATTTGATTTCTTGACTGTTACTTCCATGTGTACTGATTGTGGATTCAAGTAAAGTGAAATCCTTGACAGCTTCAATATTTTCTCTCTTTATCATGATGTTACTTACTGGTCCAGCTGTGAGGGTTTTTGGTTTATGTCGAGGTATAATCCATACCAAAGGTTGTATTTTAATACATTATTTGCCAAAAGCATTGTAATGTACATTCCTATTATGATGTTTGAGTGTACCCATTTCTCTGCATCTTCAACAGTCCTGAATGTTATCAATATATTTTATTTTTGCAGTGTGATGAAATCTCAATGGTTTTCCTTAGCAACTTCTGGGATATCCTTATTTTGCTTAGGAACGCCTTTCTTTCCTATCTTGAGATTACATTTATTTCCTCTCAATATTTTTTATAGCTTTTTTTAACATTAAAATTTTTAATTCATGTGATTTTACCTTAAGAGTTTAATGTGAAGGATTTATATTTTTCCATATGAGTACTATCCTCCATATTTAGTGAAAACTATTTCCATTTTTATCAAAACCAAATTCCCACATATCTGTTTCTAAAATTATTCTGTAAATGTATATTTCTGAACCAATACCACTGTTTTTCCCCTGAACTTTTTACTTTGAAGAATTTTAAGCTCACTTAAAAGCTGCAACAATAGTACAATGATCACCTGTGCCTTTCACCTAGATTCACCAACTGTTAATGTTTTACCACAGTTGTTTTAGCTCTATAATATTGTTTTGTTTATCCATCTGATAAAGTATAGACATCCCAACCTTTCACCCTCAAATATTTCAGAATATCTTATTGTTTTGATTAAAATATTCTTCCAGTAGCACAGAGCCTCTCCTAGTCTTTCAAATTTGGGGGGAAAATCTCACACATTTATTTTTCATATGAGTGTTAGAATCATTTTGTCCAATTGCAAAGAAAAATCCCCCATTGAGAAAAGTCTGAATGACATTTCATTAAATTTTGCAATTCCAGCCGGATCAATATTTGTATATTAAGCCTTCCAGCCAGGAATACAACAAAACAAAAACCAGACTCACTGCCATCAAGTCAATTCTGACTCATAGTGACCTTACAGGACAGAGTAGAACTGCCCCACAGGGTTCCCAAGGAATGGATGGTAGATTTGAACTGCCGAACTTTTGGTTAGCAGCCAAACTCTTAACCACTATGCCACCAGGGTTTCCAGCCAGGAATACAGTATGTCTATTTATTCAGATCTTGTTTTAAGTACTTAAAAAATAAATGAACTGGGGAATTGTATTTTCAGTAACAGTGGGCTAGATTATTTGGGGAGTCCCTCGGTGGTACAAATGGTTAATATGCTCAGTTGCTAACCGGATGGAGATTTGTGCCCACCCAGAGGCACCCTGGAAGAATGGCCTGGCAATCTACTTCCAAAATGTAATCCACTGAAAACCCAGTGGAGGAAGCATGGTTCTACTCTGACACATATGGGGGGGTCACCATGAGTCAGAATGAACTGCACTGCAACTGGTAAAATATTTAGACTAGTCTTTCCATTGAAAGTATAAAGTGTTAGATGACACATTTTTAAAGAACCCCCTTCAAAGCACTAAGGTGTTGACAAGATACTAAGAAACTTCAAGACTAAAATCAAAAGTAGGAACCCATACAGCTAAATGGCACTTTTAAACAGTAGAGCTGCTTTTGCTCTGAGGGCTTTTGCTCATTAGAGTTGTTTGGGTCGCCTCCTTGGATGCCTCATGGGACAAGGACAGAAGTCAAGGCGGGGAATGTAATAGGACACCCTCCCACACAAAGCTGAGACCTCAAAGGGCTACATATGCTCAGGATAAGGGTGAACCAAAAATGCCACCCCACCCACAAAATTGCCTTGGTACTAGTAGACCAAGAGAAAAAGTGGGAGGGGACCCTGATACCCTGTGACCATGGCTGGCCCTCTTGTGCAAGAGCAGAATAAGATCCCATCATCTGGGAGGTCCAGAACATTTCAAATCAGGAACCAAGTATGAGGTGATTCTACTGATAGTGACCCCAGTGCCTGGCAAAAACAAATATAAAACTTCTTGGTAGGAAATCATCATTATAGGCCTTACTGGACTCACACGAATAATGAACAGTGTGCAATTATAGACAACCAAACTCATAAGGAAAAAACAAGGCACAATGAGCAAGAACCAGAACAATTAACAAAAAGCAGAAACGGATCCACACCAGACCTCAAATACTGGAATTATGCGACACAGATTATAAAAGAAGTGATTATTACACATCAAGTTGAAAATACCTTCAGGGAACGGCAAAGTATGAAAAGTACTAAAAGGTCTGGAAAAGAGTCAAATGAAACTTCTAGATACATAAAAATTACACCATGAATAAAACTCATAAATAGGTTTGACAAAAGATTAGATACAACAGAAGAACTGATAGAAAAAAGGAATTATCCATGAAGCAGCAACAGGGGTCAAGCAATGTAGAGAAAAGTGTGGCAACAACCATGTTCCAGAAGGAGGAGAAAAAAATGGAGCAGACGCAGGATCTGAATATTTTAAATATGATGAAAGACATTAATCCACATATTCAAGAAGTCCAAGAAACTCAAAATAAGATATATACATGACAAGACACATTATAGTCAAACTGCAGAATATCAAAAAGAATTCTTAAAAGCAGAGAAAAGATTATTTCAAAAGAATGACAAATCAGCTGCTTCTCAATAGTAACGGCACTCAAAAGGCTACACTGAAAGAAAGTAACTGCAAACTCAGAATGCTAGATGCTGCAGAAATCAATTTTCGAACATAAATGATCTGGAAATTTTTCCATCCTTGTTTGGGGGGTGGGGGAGATTACAGCCAAGAAAACCCTATGGGGCAGTTCTAGTCTGCCACATTGGGTCTCTACATGTCCAAATCAACTTGGTGGCACCTAGCAAAAACAGTTTTTTCTGTCTCATCACTAATTTGATTATATGTCTTTTCCCTCAATAAGATCTACCAGAGATCTGTCTTATTTTTTTGGGGAAAAAAATCCAGCTTTTACAATATATGCAACAGTGAATAATATACTCTTTGTATATAAAAGGGGAGGGAGCGTGTGTGTGTGTTCATTGTTTGTAAAGACATAGAATCTCTAGAAGGATATAAAAGAAACTGAAAAGAACAAATCTTTAAGGGACTTGTACCTAGAATATATAAAGAAGTATTACAACTCAATAATAAAAAGATAAATAACCAATTAAAAAATGGGCAAAGGCTCTGAATAAACAGTTCTCCAAAGATATACCAATGGTCAATAAGCACATGAAAATATGCTCAATATTATTAGTCACCCAGGAAACGAAAATCAAAACTTAATGAGATGCTGCTTCACGCCTTTCAGGATGGCCAAAATAAAAAAGACAGATAACAAGTGCTGTTGAGGATGTGAAGAAATTGAAACTTATACGCCGGTGGTGGCAATAGAAAATTTTGTGGCTGCTTTAGAGAACAGTCCAGCAGTTTCTCGAAAGGTTAAACACAGTGTCACTGTACTACCTAACAATTTCACTCCTAAGTAGAGATCCAAGAGAAGTGAAAACATATCTCCATGCAGAAACTTATACATGAATGTTCCTAGCAGCATTATTCATAACAGCCCAAACATGAAAACAGCCCAAATGCCCATCAATTGATCAATGAAGAATCTGTGGCATAACCATGTAACAGAGTATTATTTGGCAATGAAAAGGCATGAAGTACGTGATACATGCTACAACAGAAAGAGTCTCGTAAACATGCTAAGTGAAAGAAGCCAGTCACAAAGGACAATATGTAATTCCATTTATATGAAAAGTCCAGAATAGGCAAATCTATAGAAGAACAAACTAAACCTATTGCCGTTAAAAGTCAATTCTGACTCAGTTCAGAATAGAACTGCCCTATAGGGTTTCCAAGGCTGTAATCTTTACGGATGCAGACTGCCACATTTTTCTCCCATGGAGTGGCTGGTGGGTTCAGACCGCCGACCTTTCGGTTAGCAGTTAAGCACTTTAACCACTGTGCCACCAGTGCTCCATCAAATCTAGAGAGACAGAAATTAGATTAACGACCGTTTAGTGCTGAAAGGAATGGGGTTGACAGCTAAGGGGTTTCTTTTTGGAATAAAGAAAATGTTCTAAAATTGATTGTGGTCATGGTACCACAGCTCTAAATATATGTGGATTTTATCTCAATAAAGCTGTTTTTTAAAAGAGACTTTGACAATATTGGTTTACTCCAGGAAGGGGGAACTGGGTAGCTAGAAATATTTTGGCTGTATCTTTTGAGTTTTGAATGGATACTGATCTATTAAAAATTAAACCTTAATAAACAAATTCCCTGCTTTTGTTTTATTGATCATTCCTATGTATTTTTGTTTTCTATTTTCTTAATTTAAGCTTTCTTCTCTACTTAATCTCAGCCAACTTCCTGCTCTTTCTCAAGCTGATAAACATTTATTTTCAATCTTTCACTTAATATATAATTAGTATTGAGCTAGAGATTATTCAGAATATTTTCCTTAATTTACAAGTGGTTAAGGTTCTTTGGTTACCTCCTGATGCCTTGATTTCTAGTTTTATTTTATTATGGCTATAAAATGTAGCCAAAAAAATTTCACTTTCTGGAACTATGGTTTTGTTTGTAGACAACTGTAATTTTTGTAAAATGTTCCCTGGGCCTAAAGAACGTGTAGTTTCTATTTCAAGAGATACAAAAATGAAGTGTTTCCAAAATCTCATAAAAAGACTAGACTTAATGGTCTGACTGAGACTAGAGGAATCCCGGCGGTCACGGTCCCCAAACCTTCTGTTGGCCCAGGACAGGAACCATTCCTGAAGACAACTCATCAGACATGGAAGGGACTGGACAATGGGTAGGAGAGAGATGCTGATGAAGAATAAGCTACTTGTATCATGTGGACACTTGAGACTGTGTTGGCATCGCCTGTCTGGAGGGTAGATGGGAGGGTAGAGAGGGTTAGAAACTGGGGAAATTGTCACGAAAGGAGAGACTGGAAGGGCTGATTCATTAGGGGGAGAGTAAGTGGGAGTATGGAGTAAGGTGTATATAAGCTTATATGTGACAGACTGACTTGATTTGTAAACGTTCACTTAAAGCTCAGTAAAAATTATTAAAAAAAAAAAGAAGTGTGTGTGTATACAAACACACACACACACACCCCCATTGCCATGGAGTCAATTCCCACTCATAGCGACTCTACAGGATAGAGCAGAACTGCCCCACAGGGTTTTCAAGGAGTGACTGGTGGATTTGAATTGGCAACCTTTTGGTTAAGAGCCAAATTCTTAACCACTATGCCACCAGGGCTCCATATACATATACAGTTGATCTATATTTTTTGTTTTTTAATTCATCTATGAAATTCTGAAAGTGATATATTCAGGTTCTCCACTTTGTTAGATTGTTTAACCCAGTCTGAGAATCTTTAGCTTTCAAATGGAATTAACATTTTTAATAACTGATGTTTGTTTTATGTCTTCCATTATAATTTTGTTTACTTTTCTTCTAATTCTTTAATTCTATTAATATTTCTTTCCTATACTGTATATTTTCCTGTTTTAATAGTTTTAAGTATTTTCGATCAATTAAAAATATACTCTATACACCTTTAACCAATTCAAGACATTTAGAATGTTTTTTCTTCTTTATCACATCCAAATCAATCCCTGCTCCCAGCTAAGGCAAGCCCTTTAGCAATGATTTTACTTACCTACTTCCTCCTTCCCTACCTCCTGAGTTTTGTGGAAATAATTTAGTGCTCTCTGTTTGATCCACATTATTAGGTTTTCCATTATAGTACATATCTTTTAAAGAATTTGTAAACACAATTAATTATTCATATTTTTTACTAGATTCATTGTTCATCATTGTTTCTTATATTCATCATTTCCTAACTTGACATCTATGTTTTGGTTTAGTTTTAATTTAGCAAAAGTATTTCCTCAAAAAGGTACCTGAGAATATATATTTCTGAATCACATGTCCAGAAATATCTTCTGCATTCATATACTGAATAAAAATATTAGAAGAGAATTTTTAGATTTTTGTCTTTTCCATCAAATCTACAAGTATTCCAGCTTTCACTGTAGAAAGTTAATTTTATTTCCTTTGTAAACACCCTGGTTTAGTTGAGAGCTTAAGATGTTTTAACATTTAAATCCAGAAACTTTCACCAGATTTCGGTTAGGTGAGAGTAATTTCTTCCTATGTTGCCTGGCACTAAACAAACCATTTCAATCTACAAATTCAAGTCTTTATTCAATTATTGTCTTTAGCTGTCTTCTTCTGCAATGCCTCTTACATACTGGTTTCCAGTAGTATGCTTTCTTTTATATTCTCTATAAAATTGTAAATTATGGGACTCTTTCAAGTTTCAGAAATTGCCCCCTCTAGTTTCATCTCTTTAGAATTTTAATTAAAATTCAAATAGAATTCTCTTGTTTCTTTCATTAACCCGTCACAACAGATACCACCTTTTCTTATTCCACTAAACTCTACTGTGTAGCCTTAACAACTTTATCTGCACATACATACACATATATTATACACATATAAAAATACAAAAAATAAGTTGCCATTGAGTCAACTCCAACTCATGGTGACCCTATGTGTTTCAGCCTAGATTTTAATGGTTGTTTTGGGGGAAGGAGATTGCCAGGCTTTTCTTCAGAGGTACCTCTGAGTAAATTAAAATCTCCAACCTTTCGGTTAGCAGCTGAGCGCATGCACTTCTACCTTCCACTTAGAAGTCTGTGAGAAGTACTGAATTTTTTGTTTTAATGATTGGCAGTATAAAGTGATGATTAAAAGCATAAGTGCTGAAATCAGGTTACCCTTCCAGTGAATGACCGTAGGCAAGTTATTTAACTGCTCTACATCTGTCAGAACCAACCGGATGGCAACGGGTTACTACGTCTGTTTGGCACAGTAGTTAAGCTCTCAGCTCCTAACCAAAAGGACAGATGTTCTAACCCACCACCCGCTCCATGGGAGAAAGATGTGGCAGTCTGCTTCCGTAAAGATTACAGCCTTAGAAACTCTATGGAGCAGTTCTACTCTGTCCTAAAGGATCGCTGAGTCGGAATTAACTCGATGGCAAGTGGTTTGGTATTCTGGTTTTATGTCTGTTTCTTTACCTGTAAAATGGGTAATAATCCTAGAGCCTGGCACATAACAAACAGTATCATCGATCTTGGTGCTTTTTAAACACTTAGAGCAGGTTAAGATCGTTAGAGCAAGGTACAAGGTAAAAATCACTGGTCCTAAACCTGTAGGAGTAAAACAATATCGCAAATAAATCTAATCTCGACTGTAATGTAATACAGGGATCAGGTAGGTCAAAGTAAGGATGGCTTAGTACTACCTATTATTGCTACTGACAAAAACTCAAAACACATCAGAAATACCACTACTTATAAAAACTGACGTGAAACATAAGCAGCAGAGGCAATCTGAATCCTCTAAACCTGTACCATCTAACATGGCAGCCACTAGCTATAGGAGGCTATCTAAATTTCAATTAATTAAAATGAAATACAAATTAAAAATGTAGTTCTTCAGTTGCACTAGCTATATTTCAAATGCTCAAAAGCCACAAGTACTTAGTAGCTACCTTATAGGACAGCACTGTTTTAAACAACATTAAGAAGAAAAAAAGAATGAACTACTGGAACTGAACCTTGGGCTTTATCAAATGCAAACCATTCATGTACTGTGCAATAGGGAGGTCCAGATCTTTACAAAGGTGATGACTTAGACAACTTTAATCTTGCACCAGAGTCAGAAGTATGTTTAAATTCCAGATATGCCACTAGCTATGCCACCTACGGGGCCATATATATGTCACTAAATCACAAGCAGCACAATATAACGGTTAAGAGCACACACTGTCTGGACCAACTGGATGTGAATTCCAGTTCTTAGTAGCTGTGTGTGACACCTGACCAAATTATTTAACATCTCTCATTTATTGTCTTCACTTTACAGTATTACCTAACTCCAAAAGGTGGTAAGAGAGGGTAGAAGGGTTAGTTAATATCTATAAAAACACTTAGAACAATGTTATATAAGCATTTACTAAACAAACAGAAATTTCTCAAGCTCAAATTTCCTCAATCTCAAAATAGGTAAGAAAAAATTTGCTCTGCCTACCTCATAAAAAAATTTTTTTTTCATAGGTTGTGGCTATTATGAATACAAAAATATTTTGTAAATTACAAGATATAAAAGCATAAAAGGTTATTAGATTACAAGGATAGGGACAAGGCCCTTATTTTCACCTTCTTTAATCCCTCACAATATCCATGAAGCTGCTGGGGTGACAGTGAATATTTACTGAATATCTACATTTTCTTTAAAACTGGAGTCATATAGCTCAGTACTGAAGTCACTTCTGAGGTCTACCCTTCAGCCAAAGATTAGACAGGCCGGTAAAACAAGACAAGACAAAAGAGGGCACACCAGCCCAGGGGCAAGGACTAGAAGGCAGGAGGGGACAACAGAGAACCTAAGGTCAAGAAAGGAGAGTGCTGACATGTCCTGAGGCTGTTAAGCGTTTAATAAGAAGCTAGTTTGTTCTGTAAACCTTCATCTAAAAGACACACACACACACACAAAACCGGAGTCATAAATGGATGAATATGAATAAGGTGTACAGTACTCACTCATGGAAAAGCCTGCTGTAACTTAACCAAAAAGAAGTCTGTTGCTGATTCCGACTCATAGCAACCCTACAGGACTGAGGAGAACTGCTCCATAAGGTTTCAAAGGAGTGGCTGTTGGATTCGAACTGCTGACCTTTTGGTTAGCAGCTGAGCTCTTAACCACTGCACCACCAGGGCTCTGCTATAAACAGTACTGGGTCCCAATGAGAGTAAAAATCATTTAGTTCAATTTGAGCTTTTAAGAAGCAATAAAAACCCAACCCATTGCCCTCCAGTCAGTTCTGACTCATAGGGACCCTGTAAGACAGAGTAGAACTGCCCCACACGGTTTCCAAAGAGCGCCTGTGGATTCGAATTGTGACGGTAGCTCTTAACCACAGCCGCCAGGGTTTCCTAAGAAGCAATATACTATAACAAAAACGCCAAGCTCCCAAGCCTTTACATTACAAGTCTCCAGTCTCCAACCTCCCTTCTCTGAAAAACAGAAATATAATTTTTGGACTCTTCCTATCTTTATTTGTGGTAAATATTTATTTGTGAGAAATAGTTTTGTTCGAGTTCACAACCAACAAATAACACAAAAAGACTAATTTGCCACATACATGCTTTCACAGACCGGAAGCAGAACCACAAAATAGCAAACACCGGAGTCCCATAAAAAAATCCTGAAATACCCTTTTCCTATTAGCAAACAAAATGCTGCGGATGAAATCTCAAAGGTTATTTCATGAAAATGCAAACCAATACCTTACCACCTACTCAAATGCAATTTGTGCTACCAGGGCACAAGTTTTGCCAGCATACATCAAATGGCAATCTGTCTTCTGTTGAAATTAACGTTAAAGCCTAGGTTAAACCTTTCTCCAAGGCAAACTGGAAGCGAAATTCTTTCTAGAGTTTGGAGTTTCCGTAAGGTAACAGGGTCACAAAATCAGGGAAAGCAAGAGACCAAAAGAAGGCAGAAAAGAATCCTTCCAGGAGTCACTAGAAAATACCACTGCCGGCTGCTGAAACAAGTATTTTGAAAACAAAACTTCACCACAAGTCCTATTTTTTTCGGTATTAAGTATTAAAAGGAATTAAAAGGTTAAGAAAAGAGTATCAAAGACTATAAATTAGATGGGCTCTTAAAGTTCATCTAGCTCACAGCTCGCCTGGAGTAGGAGACCCCAGTACCCCAAACAAAGGTACTGCTATCCAGAACAAGGGATACAATACAACTAAAAATAAGGAGTAGAGGAGGCGAAGAAATCGGAGAAAGGGGCTCAGAAAGATACAGGCCCGCTGACGGCTGCACGGTGCTCCCCGAGAACGCTCGTCAGCCCGCTAGTCCCTCCAGCCCCTTCTGCCTCACACCCCTCCCCACCGTCCCAGGCTTGGTAAGAGCGCGCACGCGCAGCAAGTAGAGGGTGCGCGTGGCGACGCGCAGGCGTAAAGTGGGCAGAAACAATGAGCTTTGTTGCCGAGGCGGCAGCGGGGGGCTAGAGAAAGGGTACGGGGATGGGGGTGGGGAGTGAAGAAAGGGCTTCGGCAAGGGTGAGGAGATACCAGAAAGTGCTATCCCGACAACCCCTGCGCGCCACGGGGGACCCGGATAGAAATCTGCCAGAACCAAATCATAAATAATAATGACAATGAGAAAAAAAGCAACGGCCATTTCTAAAAGAAGAAAGAGACGAAGTCAGCCCAAGCTTGTCCCTCACACTCAGCGGAAAGGGGAAAGAAACAACAGAGGCCGTACGGGGACGCGGTGGCTATCAATCCGTGGAGACCCTCTAGGCCCCTCAGGCGTCGCCGAGGTGCTGTGTCTCAACCGCCAGGGCCGCCGCACCCTTCTTAATCCTCCACCCGAAGGGACCCCCTCACCCAGTGCACCGCAGCGGGAACGGCAGCCAACGAATCCTGTCGGCCTCCGCGGATCTCCACAGGCACCGCCGCTCCCCCGCTCGACGTGCGCTTAGCCCGCCACCTCCCTTCTCCAGTCCAAACAAACACCCAAGACCGGAAGTGACCTCACTTCCGCCACCACGACAGGCCCCGCCCCCTCTTTCTGTCAGCGCTGCAGCCAGAGTCCGCTAGAGAGCGCGCGAGAGAACACGCGACCCCCAAAGTTTCTGCGTCCCCCGAACGTTGCACACGTGTGCACGCGCCACGGCCTTTCCTGCAGGATATATTGAGAGCCCTGTTGTGTTCCCTCTGGGAGGCGGGAGTAGGGCGGGTTCACTCTCCCTACATCCGCCCATCTTTCGAGAAGGATAGGACGCAGTGGGTGGGGGATGTGGATACAGAAACAGACCCTGACAAACACACAGATCTGGACCCTTACATATCCCAGTGGTTACCACACACACACACATACTGACACCAAATAGGGACATCTAGACAAAGGCATGGAACCCTGGTGGCACAGTGGCTAAGAGTTCGGCTGCTAACCAAAAGGTCGGTTGTTCCAATCCACCAGCCACTCCTTGGATACCCTATGGGGCAGTTCTACTGTGTCCTATAAGGTCGCTGTGAGTCGGAATCCACTGTACGGTAACGGGTAGACAGCGAAACTTTGTACCCACACACCCAGACCCACACCCCAAAAATGAGTGTCACGCTAAGTGATATGTACCGAGTCACATCCAGAGATCGTGACACAGAAATATGATAAACATAATAAACTAATACAGAGATATACTGATTATCTACAAGCACTTGCCCTGAGACACGTATGGGCACACAAACACAAAGCCGGACCATTATGTACAAACGCAAAATTTGAATACATGGTTCCCAAGCAGCCTATGGAAACCTTTGTGGCTGAGAGGGGAAATCCCTGTTCAGAGACATCCTGGATAAGACCTTAGGGCCCATGACTTTTTTAGCCCATGATCCTGGATGCAGTACACCCCATACGTTTATTAATCTTATTCATGCTTCTTTACTATCATTGGCAAGCTCCAAGTTACATTTTAAAGTGAAACTAAATACACAGAATAGTGTAAGAAAATTGGATGTTTGAATACGTATACATTGTATTAGAAGGGGACACACAAAAACGGGTAATTTCTTGCCTCTTGGGAGGGCAAATGAGGGACTGGGAAACATTTAAGATTTACCGTTTATTGTAAATCTTCTTGTTACATTGGAGCCTTTTTTAAAACTGTTCTTGCAAGAAAAAAAAATTCTTTTCATGAGAATGCTTGAATCCAGAAATAGGGCTAGTTTTCTTTAGAACCGTTTCATTCATTGAAAACCTGTTTTGTGTTAGTTCCAAAGTCCCAAATAAGGAACACAGGTGCTGTGCTTTAGTCCCCGTCTACCACTCTGGCAAGATTTTGTCTCACATACTTTGGGTATATTATCAGGAGGGATTGGTTCCTGGAGGGCATCGTGCTTAGTAGAGGGTCGACGAAAGAGAACACAACCCTCAACGAGGTGGATCGACAGTGGCTGCAAGATGGGTTCAAGTATAGTAACAATGGTGAGGGTGGTGCAGGACTGGGTAGTGTTTCCTTCTGTCGTACATAGCGTCGCTGAGTCCGAACCAATTCTACAGCACCGAACATCCTAAACTTAGAGGAAAGGTTTGGTTTTGCTGCCTGTTCTGGGAGGAAAGAGATGATACTATTATCATTCTGTGGAGTATGTTACATCCAAGGGGTATAGGAGAGGTACCTGGGAGATAAACCTCACAGGTTGGAAGAGGCATGAACAGGATGGGGGATACCAAAAATCAAAATAGATGGAAGCTGGATAATCTGTAGTGGAAACCCTGGTGGCATAGTGGTTAAGTGCTACGGCTGTTAACCAAGAGCTCGGCAGTTCAAATCCGCCAGGTGCTCCTTGGAAACTCTACAGGGCAGTTCTACTCTGAAGGCTCCTCTTCCACTTGTGAAATGGGAGTTCACAATACCCATGCTATCTTTGGATGGTAGTGATGGTCTATGCATGGAAAACACTGTCAATAGAGTGAAGGCTAGTCAGCAATTTGCTAACGGTGAGGACTGAGACACTGCGACGGGACTAGCAGAGGCCCACAGTTTAAAAATACTGTGGAGATTCAGCTGCTTGGTTTGTAGTAACAATCTTAAGTATTGGAGTAGAAATCAAGATGGTAATGAAGAAGCAGGATGACTAGGAATAGGCTTCCACTCTGAAACTCTTAGCACCTTCCTGAACAGCTCTAATTTTTATGAAAATACAAAATATGTACACCTTCTGACCCAAACACCACACATAATCTACCCAAAGAAATTAGACATGTGTGAGGCATAGAAGGATACTCATAGCTATGCTCTGAATGCCAAAAAAACGAAAAGCCTATCAATAGGGAATTAAACTATGGTGTACTAGGATACCCACAATGCAGTTTAAGATAGGTGGCGAAATAGCATGTATAATGTTCTAAAATTGTCTATGTAAACACAGACATACATGGGTATAAGAGTAAATGAATGGTCACCAAAATATTGCCATCTCTAGGTGATCAGATTTCGATGGAATTTTACTATCTTCTGTATACTTTTCTGTATTGTTTGAATTCTGTATGAAAGCTTGAACTGCGTTTAAAAATAAGGGGGAAAAAAAACACTCTGAATTAAAATTTAACATAGGTTTCTACAGTAGCTTGTTAAGAGCCTTGTCCCCATGCTAATCTCACGAGGAAGCTGCGCAGACAATGGTAGCCCAGCATTACTAAATGCTGCATAAAGGCCTAGCAGTGTGGGGATGAGCAAAGGCCCCTGCTCTGAATGAATTTAACAATTCAGGTGAGGAAGTAAACATTCAACACTGAAAGCCTATGTGCCAGCACTGTTCTATGCACTGATACGCAGCAAGGCAGTAAGTAGTTATCTTTTCCTGGAAAAGTCATGCCCGAGTGTGGGGCTTAAAAATGGCCAGGACTTAAAAGGGTGGAATTTGTATATGTTGAGGAGGCAGGCTTTGCTGGATCTAAGAACTAAGTAGATGTGTAATAGAAGAGGGATCTGAGACATTTTGTGCTTATGAACAGCAGAAGCCACAACAGGAAAACAAATTAGGAGGTATTATTAGAGTCTTACTAACTACTTTACCAATAATCAACTTAAAAGGAAATTCCTTTCCACAAGCTTTCAGGCACCACACAAATTCGAAAGAATTCACAAAAACGGCATAAATGTGGGCTTATGCTAATACAGGAATCCCTGTGGGTAGTGCAAAGTTAGAGTATTTGCCTGCTAATGTAAAAATTTGAGTCCACACAGAAGTGCCTAAAAGAGCTTAGCAATCTACTTGCAAAAAACCAGATACTGAAAATCCTATGGGACACAGTCCTGCTCTGGCACACACGACAACTGGTTTTGTCCTTATAGAAGTGGAGCAAAAAAAAGCCCATGTAACAAAGGCAGACTGTTGGTAGCTGCCAAGAAAGTAGCTGGGAACTAACTGCAACTTCTGATTGTATGTAGCCAAGTCTTTTCGTGGAAAAAAGTCTCTCTCCTCAAATTTCCAGATGGCCATTAGCCATTGCTTCTAAGTTGAGCAACGAGAAATTGGTCACGTTTTTGACTGGCCAGGCAATGAGTGAAATTGGAAGAGCATCCATCCTATCAAACGTTAAAATTCTCCTGCTCTTGGTGTTGGCATATCCCATTTGGATCAGGTCCTTTAAGGCAACATCTCATCAATACTACCATGTATGAAGCAGTGTCATCACAGTTGATTAAAACCTGCACCCAATGTCAATAATTTCTATCCTGTGTATGCTGAGTGTAGGTATCCTCCTGAGGCGGAGGGGCTGACAGACGTTTATTGGCTTTTGTCTGTTATACCTAAGAGGTTGCCCTTTCCTTTAGTTTCCACTTTCACATTTTTCATACTTCCTACTGTGCACTTGACTTCAGAGTTCCTAAGTTGTATAAAAATTACATTAACTTTCTAAAGCTACAATGTTAAGTACAAGAAAAGGTCAGGGCTTAAAACCCCAAGCTAAATTCTTTAAGACTGTGAATATACTTTATTCCTTTCAAAACTGTTATTACCTTCTGACAGTTCTTAGACTTTTTAAAATTCATTTTCCTAAAGAATACTTTGATGGCATACCTTTGTATATTGAGCTGGGGTTAAAGTCCACATTCTTTTGAAGTGTAAAAAGCCAAGAAACATGCCTTCTGGAAAATTACTCCACTCTGATTCAAGTTCTTTGAATGTCAGGGAGAAATCAAGATTCTTAGAATCAACAGTAGAGCAACAGTAGGACTTTTATCTAATTACTACTTCTCCAAATGAGTCTAGCCAGTTTCAACTTCAAAGTATTATCAATCAACAGGTTGGATGCACCCAAGCGGTTAAGAGAGTAACCATTCTCCCTTTGCCATTCAGTAGAAACTATCTAATATCAAGCTGGTTCATGAAATCCTATGTTGTGACTGACTAGAGGTCCACTGTAGAAGATGGGAAAAGAAACCTGGTCAGGCTTCAGCTAATTCTCAAGACTTCACTAACCTTCCCGAGAAGGTATGAGTGCATGAAGTACCCAGAAGACTTGAACTTTTTTCTTGTTTCCAGCAAAACATGGAGAAGGGCAGGTCTGGGCAGTGCAATTAATTATAGAGGAAAGCAGTATTTATAGGGTCCGGAAACAAGTTTCTTCCACTGATTCATGGAAGAAACCAAACCAAACCGCCCTCCCACCCCAAAAAGGCTTTGCACAAGGTGTGTTCTCAAAAGAGGACAGTAGCGAGACCTGTTCTTCAGGCAATGTTAACTAAATCAGGACTCTAGTTACAACTATCTGAACACACTTTTATAGCTATAGTTAAAGCAATCATTCTCCTAATGTCTCTATTCTTGACATCACTACCTAGTAACCCGCTAAAAATGCAAATTCTCTGGACCCATCCCAAATCTAGTAAATCAGAAATTCCAGGAGTGGGGCCCAGCAATGTTTTAACAGGTTTTTCAGGTACTTTTGATGCATGCTAACATTTGAGAACCTCTGGTATAGAGGAAAAGAATTCAATCATTTTTGCTCTACTGTTGATTCTAGGAATCTTGACTTCTTGCTGATATTCAAAGAACTTGAATCAGGGTGGAGTAATTTTCCAGAAAGCATGCTTCTTGGCTTTTTACACTTTAAAGACGTATACTTTATCCTCAGCTCAACAACTCTATTTCTTGTTAGGGCATACAATCTCAAACTCATAACCTCAATATAGGTGGGTCCCCTCAAACTGCTCCTAGTTGCAGTGCAATGTACTTCAAAATAATCCAGACTCTACCAAATATTTTTCTACTGCCTTTCTGATTAAACAAACAAAAAACTGCAACTTCTCTGCAGATTCTTTACATACCATTGAGCTTTTTTTTGGTCTCAACTTTTAACTTATGCTAATCTGTTGATATTCTTTGGAGTTCCCAGAAATCATTATGAACTTAAAAAAAAAAAAAACTCTTCTCCTATGATAGCCTTGGAAACCCCAGTGGCGTAGTGGTTAAATGCAAAGGCTGCTAACCAAAAGGTCGATAGTTCAAGACCACCAGGCACTCCTTGGAAACCCCATGGAGCAGTTCTACTCTGTCCTATAGGGTAGCTGGTAGCTGATTTGGAACTGAATGATGGCAACAAGCTTCATTTGTTGATTTATGATAACCTATGTACTTGCCATAACCTTTAGCATTTAGTATTATTTCCCACTCTCGTCCCACCACCCTTAAAAGGGGGACTGGTATAAGAGAACCTCTCTCTTAGGTTGGAATTTAGATATACAGAATCTGTTTTGTTTTTTTTATTGTTTAAAATACCTACTGGGGAAGTGGTGGCGGCTTACTCACTCTGGCCAAAAATTCATCTTCCTAATAAAATTTACTTAAATGAGATATTTTTAGGAGTGTAAATGTTCCTAATAAATAACACGTTAAGAGGTTTGGCTTAATCTGTGAATTAGCTGTTACAGATCTATGTATCATTAGCCACTTATTTATGAAAAGTCCTGCTTTTTAAATGCTATCAAATAATGATAGTCAACTAAACGAAGTATTCTTTTCTTGGTATACTCAACAAGTAAGACTTAACAAAAAAAAAAAAAAACCACCACTGACAGGAAACAAGGATTCCACTGTACACATAATGCTTTCTGTAGCTGCTGTTAGTTAAAATTTGCAATTAAAAGTGGGCAATTAGTAAAGGCTAAAATTAAATCACGTAAGTAAACTGGCAAGGATTTTTTGTGCATGTTACATTAAAATAATATCATGTGTCCCTAAATGGGACAATAAAATTTTATTTGAAATATCCTTTAATACTTTTGAAAACAGAATCTATCAGTTCTTGTTTATTTTTTAAAATTAAATATTTGTTTTCTGACAACAGATAAATCTCATATATCAATGATCTCAACATAATTACTTTGAAAGGCTGGTAGAACATGATGCTTGCTATTACCAAGTTATTCCCAAATTTACTGTAAAAACAAGTCTAAACACAAGCTTTTGCTATTTCTTTATCCATAGCATTTTAAACTCATAAGGTTTAAAAAAGAACTAATGTCCGATTTTTAGTTATGCAACAGGAACAAGAAATCCACCCGCACCAGAAAGTTTAAAACTCAGGTCTTTAGTAAGAACAGTCTTTTAGCACACTCAACTCTAGATTAAAAAAAGTAGTAATTTGTTAAAACATGCACAAAAGTGTAACAATGAATAAAAACCACACCTGACAAATATATTGGTTACATTCCAAACACATATAACCAATAAACATGGCCTAGGTTTTCTTTTTTTTATTGGTATTCACTTCAGTAACTTGAATCCACAGATATAAGCAGTTTACAGGTAAACACAGAGTATACATGCAAATTTCTGTTCACAAAGATCACATGTGCAGGTACATGAATTAGAAGCGTGCGTCTAGAATTATGGCCAAACTGTTCTTAAAATGCAGAAAGGTAAAATTACATCTTGAAAATATGGAGAGATGGTCTACACACTTCAAAAATCAAGTGGTGCTTATACCAGAGATGTATGACAGCTACAGGATTCAAGTGACAAGCAGTAAGATCTCAAGAAATTAATACTGGTCAAAGAGAACAGGAATATTTTTACATTTCACTGAAAATACATTGACTACTAGAATACGAAATCTAGCAGGAACTTAGGGAAAAAAATTACAAAATCTAAAGCCAATTACCTAGTATTTCTTATTACCTAAATAACAACATGACATTAAAAGAAAACTGCACCTGCAATCTAATCATCAATCTCATTAATGAAGATCACCAAAAATGAAATGCAACCAAAAAGCTTCAAACTCCAAATGAAAAGTCTGCAAGGCTCAGATTAAACTGTGGAATGTTTCAGATGAAAGTAATAAAAATACAACTGGTTTTGTTCTTTATTGAATGGAATCAAAAGTTGTTGACATTTCTTTGAAGCTTGGAACTACTAAATTTCATTTCTCTGAATGTTTCTACATATCTTTTTCTTAGTGGTGCAAGTTATCTTAAGTAGCTTACAACATCAATCTCTACAAAGTAGTTCTGTCTGTTGCCATTCTGATAAAACAAAAACTATTCATTAACTTAACCGTATCTGTATTTATTCTATAACATTTAAACACATGAAGAGACATCTAGTATTATTCCACTAAAACAAAAGAGTACAATATTTTTCTTCTAACTATCAGTATTGTATTTAAAAAAGGTTAACATTAAAAACAAACCAACAAAAAAAAACATTATTTTCTTTGAAATCATTAAGCTTCTTGCACATCTTAAGCTTCCTTCTTCTGTCTGCGCTCTTCTGCTAATTTATTCAGAAATTTCTGAAAAGTGAAAGAGGAAAAAACAAAAACAAAAAGAATTACAGGAATTAAGTCACCTAAGAAAAACACAACAAATGGATACTAGGGACCTATTCCCAAAATAAAATACTATATCCAAATTTAGGGACTGTAATTTAAAATATAACCTTATCAATATTTTCAAGAATGAGTTATCTTTATTTGTCAGTGTACAAAACTAAACTGGTTCAGAGGACACCACAGTAAGGAATGAAAAATGACAAAAGATGAAAACCTGGTATTAGGATGATTAATCTTAATTTTCAGAGATGAGGAAAAAAAGACCATACTCACACAGAAGAACTGATGCTATTCTAAAAACATAGATCAATTAAAATGACAAATTCATTCAGTGCTCTACCCATCAAACTAGGGGTTGCCAAACATATTTTAAAGGATCAGCAGTCAATGCTTCAGGTTTGTGGGCCACTTGGTCTGTTGCAACTACTCAATTCTGCTGTTACAGCACTAACACAGACAGTAAGTAAGTGAAGATAATGGCTGTGTTCCAATAAAACTAGTTACAAAAGTAGGTGCTGGGCCGCAAAAGTGTAGCTTTCCAATCCCGGCATTGGTTAGACCTGTGACTTCTAATCTGGAGTTCCTAGACATGAGAAATCTGTTGAGACACTAACGAAATTAAAAAACATCTATTAAAAAATTTAAGCTAAAACATCAAAAATTTCGTTACTTCTGATTGGAACCTATGAAACAAACTCTAGTTATTACAAATTGACGAGAAAGTTACAACTCATTTTATCTTTCAAACAAATGAAAAATATGTTGAAAGTCTGTGGGACAAAGAACTTGGTTTGGCCCTTTTGACTCTGGTTTCTGAAAGTAACGGAAGCAATAAAAAATAATTCTTTTCCCAAATAGCTGGGCAAGTAGGGGCTACATAGGTCCCACACCTGGCAAACCCATATCAAGAAGGCAGAAGAGTCTGAATGTAGTTACGCATATTCACTGAGGTCCAGATGACTACGAGACATATGACCTGGGCCTTGGAGTGCTCTCTTGGGTATTCCTATACTGGTGAGAAGAGCCATGCAAAGTTCCTGGGGACGATGGAGGCCCTGTGGTGAGCCAGGAACTCTCCCAGTCCTTGCCTGATACATCTCTATGCTTGAATCCTTTCTGGTTATAACAGGTTACTGAAAATACAGGTAATAGTCTCTGTGTTCTGTGGTGTCACGGCATCAACTACAAAACCCACGGGGGGCAATGAGAAGCAGCGGAGAGGCTAGAGTTTGCCTATTTTGCAGGACACTCCTAACTTGTGGAGCTCCAACTCTGAGTGGTTACAGTCACAGATAAAGTACTACGTGGGTCACTAGTGTCAAAATAATGGACTGGGCAAGTGGGACTATGAGGTGTCTTAATTTGGAAATGAACCTTATTCTGGCTATTATTCATACGAAGTTATTTATCATCTACTAGTTAAGATATCATTTATAGTGTATTAATTTCGGAATGAAATTGATAAAAATTTCTTCAAAATCGAAGGAAATGATCACAAGCCATCTTCAATAGACCAAACATCTAGGTACAGAGCAAAATATTGTTTATGAATTACTAAGCACCTAGGGATTCCTTCCATATTTAAATACTCTTCTAGGTAATACATAAAGTTTCTGCCCCAAACAAGTAAGTAACCACCATTTTCCCCACAACCAATCATAAAAGATAGCAAAAAAAAAGGTGATACAGCCAAAAACTGCAACAACTTCCTAAATTTAGGCCCGTCTTTATCCAGCTAGTCAACACAGTAAAAAAAATGAATGAATACTAGTTTCTATTATAAAACAGTATAAAAAAACAAGTTATCTGCAATATGAGTTCTTTAACTTCTACTTTCAACCTCCACCCCATATATTTGAATACTTGGTCCTTAAAGTGAACCCTGGCGGTTAATACCTTAGCTGCTAACCAAAAAGGTCGACAGTTCAAATTCACCAGCTGCTCCTTGGAAACCCTATGGGACAGTTCTACTCTGTCCTACAGAGTCGCTATGATACGGAACTGACTCATCATTACTGGGTTTGGTCTTTTTGGTTTGGTCCTTAAAGAGGCCACTAAATAAAAAACAAAATTTCTAAATATCCAAAACAGAATTTGTTATTCTTTAATTATGTTGTGCTTTGTTCCTGTTTTAGCTCTGTATGCTTTTAAAGTCATAAAAATAATTGACAAGTGTCATTCTTAATAATTTGAAGTCAATGTAAAAATTACTAAATATGAAGGGACACAGCACTTTACAAAGTTGAAAAGGTTTTTTATTATTCCATTTGGTTTTTATTCCTCCAGCATCTTCCAAATTATAGGTACACGTCTACCATCCGTTTGCAAACACGTCAATGACTTTAATTCCAAGAATATCACACAATTTATAAAATGGTTAGAAATTACAACTATTTTAGTTTAGGTGTGAAAAAAGGTTCAACAGATGTTTCTAGAACTTAAAAGATAACATTTCTCAGTAAAGAGAAATGTTATCGCCAGGATAATGCACCATGATGGTTCCATAGATGGTAGGATTTTTACTTACACATCCCACTTATTTTCATTCATGATTTGTTAATTTTAACAAAACTCTCTTTTTAGATTCAGCCTTACCTTTAATTTCTGATAATGAGGAAGGCTGCTGCAATGAGTATTCTTTGCAACGTCTTCATTTGTATAAAAGAGTGAACACAGCTTACAGTAAAACCCTGTTTTAGGTATCACATAGTCTATACCTAAAAACACAAACATATATTCTTACAAATTAAGTTAACTCAAGATTTTAATTAGTACTGTCACATCTTTTTTCCTGCCAGCGTAATGTGAATATTGAAACACTTTTGAGACGTCCAATATGGCACAAGGTAAAAACAAAAACAAAAAAACCTCCATGACACTATTAGATGAGTTTGTACTTAACTGATGCTTGAGTTCCCTCCTAATTGTATTTTTAAGAAAAGACAGAAATGTAACAGAAAAACAAAGCAATGCTAAACTGTCAGAAATATGAGTAGAAAAAAAAATTGATATGGAAACATAAGATAATAAAAGATCCAGAAACATGGCCAAGAGGGAAAGACAGAAAATATTAATTAAGGTTTACAAATTGTTTTGCACAGAAATAAAGCTAATTTAAAATCCTATTGGAGCTTTTGAAATGAATCTTAAAATTGTATCTTAGTAAGGGTTTGGCTGTGGGGGAGAAAGGAAAAGAACAAAGCCTTAAATCTTACCAACAGGAACATTGGGCTGATATGGTCCAATTCTATACTCATCTGGGATTGTATAGTCTTCCTTGTTTTCATCACTTTGGCCATCTGCATTTTCACTTGTATCTTTGTTGGGATCATCAGCATTCTCAGCAGATTCACCTGTCTCTGTATTTTCCTCGTTTTTAATTCCATTTTCCAATGCTGCTTCACTTTCTTGATCAAGTTCCTCGATCTTGTCCACCTTAATTTCAACCAAACCATCATCATTTTTGTCACCAGATTTAAATGCCATGCCCGATTTACGAAGTTTCTGAAGTTCCGAATCTTCCTCATCACCAACCTCATCTAGAGTGACAAAACCTTCCATACTCCCTGGGAAACGACGCTGTTAAAAAAGACAAATTTACTCTGCAACAATTATCCTGCAGCATCCCTTCCATTGTTTTACTCGAAAGGAAAGGGATAGCGTCTTTGTCTTGAGTCATTCTCTCAAAAAAAAAAAAAAAAAAAAAAGACTTTTCCTTCTCTCCCCCAAATCACTGATAATTAACAATTTAGGTTGTTTTAAAATTAAATAATGGAAGGCCTGCCTTACACAAGGAGCAGAAAACAAATGATACAGGACATTTATATTCTACATTTCTGAGATTATACTGCTAAGAGTTTGTCAAATAACTAATTTGATAAAAGTAGTCTGGCAATGTCCTTTGCAAGTAAATACCTCACGATATGATAAAACTCTTGTTTAGAGACTTCTCAGTCTAAAATAGTGCAGGGGTCAAGAAATCAAGCTCTGGAAGCAGACTGCCCAGGGTCAAATTGTGACTGAAATTTAGAAGCTGCAGGACCTAGGACAAGTTATTGCACTTCTCCACAACAAATTTATGAAATAGGTTAATAATGGTATCTGCCACAAATGGTAATTATAAGGATTAAGTTCATTAATATATATATATATATATATGAAAAGCTTAGAAAAATTTAGAGCACGTAACAAATGCTCAGTAATTGTCAGCTCTTAAGACTACAAACTTATTACACAAGTCTCCACTCCAGCCAGTAGAATATTTTCAAGACTCAGGCTATCTGACCAAGATGTCAAAGCCTGGACGTACATATTACCTTTCCAATAGTTTAATGTTGCTTAGAAGAAACCAACGGAAAACAATGACAGAAATCTTTCATTCTGCATTTTCGAGAGTCATTTAACATAGTGGGCCTTAAGGACATTTTAATGTTCTAATTCTTAGGTAGTCAGTACTTCAGTGTTTTGTTTTACTGTTCTTTATACTGTTATATACTTTTATATTTATATTCACCTTATAAGCTGCCTTATGTGACATTATTATCTAATGCAGTTTTAAAAGCTATTAATATATTTGATCGAGCTTACATTTCTCAAACTGGAAAATTCTTCAACAATTTCTGAATGAGTGGCAAATTGTTTTTAAGCACCTTGGGTCAGTTAACTTATTGCAAAGTCATGCTCCATCTTTTTAAAAAACAAACTGTATTATAAGGCTATCAGTATTTATTGACTACCACAACACAGAATAGTATATGAGTCAATCTTTCGCCTTTATTACTAAAAAATTCCCAGTGAGAGTTGACATTTTTTACAACTATAAAAAAAAGTCCTATTTAATCTATACATTGCAGAGTTTAGACTGAAATGTAGTATGGCTTATACATTTTTGTCTGATTAACTTCCCTAAATCTGACTCTGCTAGGGTAAATGATTTGGAACAGTGATCTGATCTAAAACTGGTCAGTATAAAATCTTTACCTTTTTAAGCTTTTTCTTTGCTGCTGAAGCACTTGCATCTTTTTTCACAGCTTTCTCTGAAGGCTCCTTTTTCCCATCAGAAGCCACGTCACCTAAATTAGCAAGATCAGTCTCATCTCCCACTGAACTGCCACTTTCTAGCAGTGCTGCTGCTTCTTCTTCATCTACAAGCAACTCATCTTCAGATTCAAGAAGCATGTTAGGTTCTTGTTCTGTCTGGTCATCCTTTGTATCTTTCTCACCATCTTCCCCTGATTTCTCTTCTTGTTCTTTACCTTCAGCTGTACTTTCAGTCTTCTGGGAACCATCAGTTTTGGATTTCTTATCGCTTGGAGATTCTTTGCCATCTGGAGAATAAGATCTTTTTCTGAAATAAAAAAGACAGCACCTCAAGTGATTTCCCTGGGTTGCTGAAATATAAGGAAAAATTTAATATACTAGTGCATATAAACACACACAAAAGGAAATTACCGGGATTTATCTTTTTTCAGTAAGTCAATGCCTCTGTTGGGAATCTAAAAGACAAAAGTTTTGCTGAAGTTAAATAAACGTATTAAAATATATTCCTTACAGAACAAGACCACTATTATAAGAATTCGAGAAATAGTTTAAACAGAAAAGAAAATATTCTTTGATGGTTACAACAGTAGAGAGGGAGGGAGAAAGGTATTCATTAATTAGATAGCAGACAAGAACTACATTAGATGAAAGGAAAGACAATACACAATACAGAAGAGGTCAGCACAACTGGACTAAACCAAAAGCAAAGAAATTTCCTGAATAAACTGAACACTTTGAAGGCCAGCATAGCAGGGGCTGGGGTTTAGGTACCATGGTTTTAGGGGACATCTAGGTCAACTGGCATAATAAGATTAAGAAAACATTCTGCATCCCACTTTGGAGAGTGGCGTTGGGGGTCTTAAATGCTTGCAAGAAGCCATGTAAGATGCATCAATTGGTCTCAACCCACCTGGACCAAAGAAGAATGAAGAACATCAAAGCCACAAGGTAATTATGAGCCCGATAGACAGAAAGGGCCACATAAATCAGAGACTAAATCAGCCTGAGACCAGAAGAACTAGATGATGCCCGGCTACAACCAATGACTGCCCTGACAGGGAACACAACAGAGAACCCCTGAGGGAGGAGGAGAAAGGAGGAGAGCAGTGGGATGCAGACCTCAAATTCACGTAAGAAAGACCAGACTTAATGGTGTGACTTAGGCTAGAAAGACCCTGGAGGTCATGGTCCCAGACCTTCTGTAAGCCTAAGACAGGATCCATTCCCAAAGCCAACTCTTCAGACAGGGATTGGACTGGACCATGGGATAGAAAATGATACTGGTGAGGAGTGAGCTTCTTGGATCAAGTAGACACTGAGACTATGTGGGCAGCTCCTGTCTGGATGGACGATGAGAGGGCAGAGGACGGTCAGAAGCTGGCTGAATGGACACAGGAATGGAGAGAAGGAATGTGCGGTCTCATTAGGGGGAGAGCAACTAGGAGTACACAACAAGGTGTATATAAATTTTTGTATGAGAGACTGGATTTGTAAACTTTCAATTAAAGCACAATAAAAATTTATACATATATAAGTATATTCCTTACAGAAAGTGTCAGATTAAAAACTGGTAGCCATCCCTTAAAAGAATAAATTTACAGGAACTTAAAATATAGAAAGAAGTAGCTCATTTTTGGTTTGATATGTTTCCCACAATACAGTATTTCCTAACATGGTACACACAATGCCAAGTATAAAGTAAAGGCTATTTTGCAGTCCATGGACTATTCTTAAAAGGAAAAAAGAAATCCACTGCATTAGTATTATAAATCTTCACTAACAACCAGTTTTTCAATAATGACCGAGACTGTAACCACAGCTTGTTTTATTTCTGTAACCACACCCAAGTACTTAACCTGCCTATAGTCACCAGTTCATCAAAATCATCACTCCAAGAGAGGTGATAAACTTTTACGGTAACAGAACTGTTTAAAATAAAACTGTAAATAATACACATAAAAAGTAATGAAAGTTCTCTTTACAGAACATCAGTTAAACTCTTCTGCTACTAGAGAAACCCAGAAAAGAAAAAGGGTTGTTCTCTTTCAACAACCAAATCCTGTATTTTTAGCACACAAAAATGCTTACAAGAATATAGTCTCTCGAAATATACTATAACAAGCTTTAATGATGACAAACACTACATACCCTCAGTACCAGTTTTTTATATTTCTCAGATAGGTCAACCTTCACACATCTCCCCTGAAACCAAAGAGCTTTTTTCAAACAATGATCAACCATTGCCATTGCATCTTCTCTGGTCTCCATCTCAATAAAGGCCTAAAAAAAAAAAGGGAAATAAAGCATTTTTTTCATAGACTTTTGTAAAACTTTAATGTTTATTATCACTTCTATCCACACGTTAGAAAAATCTAATCTTTAATACAGAGAGGCTGGTAAGAGTTAAATGTCACTCAATTAACTTAAAGACAACCTGCCAGATTTACAAAATTGTCAAGAATCACCATAGCACCAATTATCCTATGTGGTCATTCTGCAAAAATATAACTAAAGTAATAAACTCAGAAGATATTAACCAAAATACTGCAAGAAAATAAGTCTGGAAGGATACAAACTGAGAATGCTTAGTTACAAAAAGGTGTTTATCTAGGGGAAAAAAAACGAACAAAATCATTAAAGATGCTCTCCACACTCTGAATTTTTAAAAGGAAAAGTATGAAATAATTCACCCATGAAATACAAAGAATTTGTTAAGTCTGTAATATCCAATGTTTGCAAAACATTCTCACATAATGTTGGTATGATGATAAACTGGTACAAATTTTCTGAAGAGCAATTTTGCAATATCAAAGTAAAGAATGCATATATCCAGATCTAGAACGGCAATTCCAAAATTTTATCCCCCAGTTACATGCATTCAAACATGCCAAGATCCACATGGTGTAAAATCCATAGCTGCACTAGTGGTAAGGCCAAAAAACGACCAACTCTAATGTCTATCAACCCAGGAAATTTAAATACATTAGTTTATTCAATGGAATTGTGTATAAAGTGGAAAAGTAATTGGACAATACAATCCCAGCTGAAGAGGGGAGGGAAAAAAAGGCATGCATATATATGCATAGAAAGAATTTTGAAGCAAACCCAAGAAACAAAGTGTTACAAGGCTGGGCAAAAGAAAAGACCTTTACATTTTATACCTGAATTTTCAGTATTGATTGAATGTTTTACCGTAAGCATCTACTTTAACTTAAAAATCCCCCATTCATCACTGCATGGCTAAGAAAATTTACAAAGAAACTCTCTCCTACCCCCTCTTCCCTCAGTGAAATAATATACTGAATAAAATTAAGGCACTTTGTAAAATAATCTTTTCAAAACCACCATATATGTATTACCTGACTTTTCATCCTCATCAATATGTAATTCTTTATTTTCCCAAAGGGCTCAGCAAGTTTGAGGACAGCACTGTCAGAATAACCAGAATGGGGTAAATTGCTGAGATGGATCACACGTCCAAGCTCTTGCTTTTGATCGAACTTCTGATCAGGCTTTCCTTCGGGCTTCTTTATTTTTACAAAACAGAAAGGGCAAGTGAAATGTTGGAACATATGCTATAATTACAAGCCAGTAATTAAGACTATTCTAGTTGTTAGCAACAATTTTAAATAGCAAAACTTAATAATATTAAATTATATTAATACCAAAATGGTAGGTTATACATAACCTGGAAAAAAAAAATACTCAATTTACCTTTATTCTTTTATACTTCTGTGATAAATGAACTCTCACTGGCTTGCCAAATACTAATGCTGGTGTAGTTGTATAATAATCCACTGCAGCCTGAGCATCTTCCGTGGTTGCCATTTCAATAAATGCCTAAAATAACACAAAAACATTATTTCTAAAAACTACTGATCAAAGACTTTCCAGATATTAACTTATTTAAAGTATTTTCAAGAATTGACCATCATGATTTAATTTTTCTATGTGTTTTTTAATTGAGAGCAAATTCACACAGCATTAAATTCACCATTCTAAAGAGTATAATTCAGTGGCATTTAGTATATACATTGTTGTACAACCATCGCCCCAAACATTTTCATTACCCTCAAAGCAGACCCTGTAGCCATTAAGCAGTCACTCCCCATTCTCCCTTACCCAGGTCCCTTACAACATGAATTTTTTTCTGTTTCCATG
Source organism: Elephas maximus indicus (assembly GCF_024166365.1). Classification (NCBI taxonomy): domain Eukaryota; kingdom Metazoa; phylum Chordata; class Mammalia; order Proboscidea; family Elephantidae; genus Elephas; species Elephas maximus. Next base: position 152,458,866 of record NC_064820.1, on the reverse strand, counting down.
GACTTACTTATTCGGGATATTTCATATATGTGGACTCACACAAAAAACCGAAACAAACACCCAACACTATCCATTTGCTATTTATTAAAAATTCATGTTATATTACCTTCTTACTACTAAACTACTTCATCATTTACTATACCTACTGAATTTGCAGTAATGATTTGGCACCACTTTGGTTATAGGACAGTTTTACTCTGTCCTATAGAAGTCTGAAATGCCTTTCTAAATAATTTTCCTTTTGCATCCCTTACACAAGTAGTTTGATAATGACAGTTCCTGCTCAGGATTGTAATTTATAAAGTTATTAATAACCCATTAGTTGCTGTTAGCGCCTGTCAAGTAGGCACCTGATTCATGGTGACCCCATGCACAATGGAAGGAAATGCCTGGTTCTGCACCATCCCAGGACTGGTTGTGGATCGGATCAATGTGATCCATAGGGTTTCACTGCTGATTTTCGGAAGTGGATTGCCATGCCTTTTTTTCTAGTCCATTTTAGTCTGGAAGTTCAATTTAAATCTGTTTAGCATTCACTGTAAGCCTCACTGACAAACAGGTGGTAGCGCTGCATTAAGTGCACTGGCCAGGAATTGAACCCCAGTCTCCAGTATGGAAGATGAGACTTCTATGCCTGAACCACCAATACTCTCGACCCATTAGTACTACAAATTAATATTGTTGCCTCTATCTGTTACGTTCTATGCTGATTTAAGATTAACACTGAGTTCCTTGATATAAGATTAACACTGAGTTTCTAATACAGAATCATTTAACTTCTTTAAGAAATATATCATTGGTATAAATAAATAGTATACATATCTCTACTCATACCTCATTAATTTTATTTAGAATCAGATGATTTGAAATGACTCCGAACGGTTCCACCAGCTGTAATAACTGGTATCTCAAGTTTTTCCCTCGCTGAAAATCCATGATGTGAACAACTCGGCTAGTTTCCTATCAGTTAGGAAAAAAGCAATTCAATATGTATCTTTAAATGCAATGTGATAACAGGTTACACGTTAGAAGTTTATAGTCTATAATTACTACAACAGATTAAGTATTTAAAAGAATTTAAAAACTATACAACAAAGCAAATGTCACTGGGGTAAATTTCGTTTCTGACTACAACTCAATGAGTTATATATACTATCTCAAAGTTTCAGAAAAGAGCCCCTGCACTGATTTTTACATTGAATAATGTGTATATATCTGGATAGTAAAGTTCCTAACTCTTGAGTAAAACACAAGATCTCCAAAGTATGGGCAAATAAATATAAAGATTTAACTCTTATTTAAGTCATATAAAAGCCTGGGGTTCTCAGACTGCAAAAGTCTGGTAGTTTTCATACTACAGCAGTTTTCCAATAATAAGGATTATGACAGGCTCAATCAGCAAGGTTTTAAAAAAATCACAGTCCCGAAAAAAGTAAACACAATAAAAGCAAGAATTGTTATTACTGACCACTCTGCCTTTTTGCATGTGTCTTGATCCTTGCAGGTTTCCGTTTCCAGCGCCTTCATGGGGGAAAAAAAGTTTTTTTTTCTTTTAGCCTTGTAATAAATATACTTGCTATAGTAGGCTAATTAAAAAAAAAAAAAAGGTACCTTTCAAAAACAAAGAAATTACTAATATCATATGCCTACCACGTCTTGCCATGCAATGTTATTCCTGAATAACATTTCGATTAGACTTCTTTTGCCTGTAATCACTGCATTTAATTTTTATGGTAAAAGCTCTTAGGGAAAGTAACATGCATTTTATATAATCACCCAGATTTCCTCTTGGTCCAACTGCTGGTCCCCCAAGATGAAATGAGGGAGGTGGAGGTCCCAGAATTCCTGGTGCTGGGTTTGTAGATTGCTGCAACATGAATGGATCACCCCTAGAAATGTGACGATAATAAAGATGATAAAGGGGTCCGTCAGAAATAATTAAGATTTATTATTAAAGTACCCTATGACCTCTTCAAACTTGGGAAAATTTGTGTGTGAAGAATGAAAAAAGTCTGTAATAGCACTATTAGAAAAAAATCATAATAGAAATTACTACATGAAATACATTCTTTTAATTCAACCACAATAACTTATACAAAACTCTCATATATCCAGTAAAGAAATTTTGAAAATAATTTTATTTACAAAATGTTGAAGTTAAACCTGAATTCCTTACATTGATCTCCTTTACAAACAATAGCTTAAAAAAATTTAACTTACATTGTGTGTCCTGTATCATTGTCAGGATTCCATTCTGGGTAGCTTTAAAAAGACCAGAAAATTAACTTTAAAATAAAACTGTCCTTTTCACAAAGCAGCCTCGTTTGGCCTCTAAAACAGAGGATTATTTATTAGTAAAGTTATTTGAGGGCCTAATGTTAGCAATATTAACAGTTTTAAAGCATGTCATATAGGTATTTCCAAAGTTAAGAAAAATTTTGTAAGTTCAAAATAATTCAAATGAATGAGAATAAACCTATTCCGTATTCCTTGAAAACGTTAAAAACTTTTTCTGTATTTGTTAAACCATAAGGAAGAAAAGTGCTATATGAGGAATTGGAAATGTGGGTTATATAAGTGAAACAAAAAGAGACCACAGTGCTTCCTCCTCCAGTATTAAATACAAAGAGCAGAGTGGTGACACTAAGAAACTTTAACCTAAACAGAGCTGGGTATATGTGAAAATTGCCATGCCAGTGAACCATGGGCATTGTGTGCTGCTATGGGAAGGAGTTTCTTTAGAAATTCTGTTTCATTATAGCAGCTTAAACTCAGAACCAAATGGTAAAAGTATCTCACAAGTTAAAAATACACCATGAATTGGACACAGGGAATACACGGTGGAGAGAAGGAGTGTGTTGTCTCATTAGGGAGAGAGCAGCTAGGAGTACATAGCAAAGTGTAAGTTTTTGTATGAGAGGCTGACTCGATTTTTAAACTTTCACTTAAAGTACAATTAAAAGAAAAAACCATGAAGGATATTGCTTGACAACCAGTTTGTAACTTTTAATAACCTTTCCTTTTCTGAATCTCCTTTATTTTTAGATGTATTACTGGAAGTGCTATTAAAAAGTGTATCTATTCTACGTATCAAAGGCTATCTTTAAGTCTATTAAAGTTTCCAAACTTGTTTAAAAAAAAAAAAAAAAATTTAACCTAGCGATAATATTACGTAAACAAGGTATTACTACATCACCATCACTTCATCTGGTATTCAACAGGAAGTTTTAAATGTAAGCATTTTATTTGTAATTAGTATTGCCAGGACGATATCAACTACGTAGCAGTAACACTGTGGATACAAGTAAATGATGAACTCCCCCAAATCAATCAATGACTGTTTCTGATTTGTGATAAGGATGCTTTAAAGGTATTTCAAACTCCTACATTTCAAGAAGAAGCTGGCATCGACGACTGTGACTTGCTCCATTGATATGTTGACTCCACTCCTGCAGCAAAGTAAATTAGTAGAATTAACAAAAATAAAGCTAAAATACTTTCATTTGAACCATCCAAACTCTAGGGCGTTAATCTATGCAGTATCATAGGTTTTACAAACACCTACCCATTCATTAAATCACACTGATTTAATTTAAAACAATTTCTCTGAATCCTGATAACTTGATCCTGCCCTCAAATACGCTACGCACATTCTTGGAAAAACTGGATAATTTGGTTAGCATACTAAGAGGCCTGACAGGGAAAAAATATAATGAGTATCAAGAGATCAAGAGTAGTTAATGGACCTTGAGTTCAGCAAGGCAAATTAATTTCTGCTATGGACCAATTTGAAATATATTATGAGAACTATTTTAAGGGAATCTAAATATGATTAAAAATACCAATGTTTAGATCTACTTTCCTATAATACATGCTATAAATATGAACAATTAGTTAAAAATAGAATCTTTTATTTCACCCAGCCCATGAGGTGTTGTTGGCGTTGTACCAACAGTACTAACTACTAAATATGTAGTGAAAAACGCACCATGGTTTGTGCTATAAAAGTTTAAAGCGATTCAATAAAAATGACATTTCTAGAAAATACTCTTTTATAAAAAAAACTAGGCTTTCGTTACATTTCTCAAAAATAAAAAAGCAAACTTCAGGATGCCAATTTTCAAATTTTAAGAGGGAAGCATATTACATTCTGTCCTATTTGTCCCTTTGTGATTTATTTTAAATTTAAAGGAGTTAACTTTCTCCCTATTTCATTGAAATAAATTTTCCTTTCTTTAGCAAAAAAATCCAAAAACGTAAGTATAAGTGAGTTACATTCCCAAAGCTGCCACTTTAGAAGATGTGAATACGTGGTATTATTTAAATTCACTGTGACTCACTATTACCACAGGGTTGTTGTGAAAAGTGAGTTAATAAATATAAAAAACTTATCAGAACATTGCCAGGAATACAGAAGTGCTTAAAAAAAAAAGTGAACTATAATTACACTGTTTATAAAGCCATCTTGTTTTGCAATTCTTTCTTCACAACTATTATTAAATGTTGTTTTACAAATTCCCACAAGTTGAGACAATTCTACAATACCCACATTATCTAATACAATTTTATTTGGAATATAAAACATGGTCAGGCAATTTTTTGTATAAGGGAGTCTCACTTAGACCTAAGATAAGGCACCCAATTATAAGAGATATTCTTTCGGTGAGCTTCAGAATGGTATTTTATAAACAGGATCCTAATTTTTAAAAGGTGACTTATATTACACTAGTTTACATCCATTCTTATGCTCCTAGAGAATGAACTAAAACCCTGTGGAAGATCTGAGATGAACACATTGAGGCAGAATGGTACTTTCTCAGAACTTGCACGCGCTATCAAATACTATTACCATGAATCTCTAAAGCTAGAGTGTCTTTTAAAAAAAATAACGGCTAGTATAAGGAAGGAACTCAAAGAGATCTCTCTTCAGCTGGCTCTACAAGCAGGTATTTGGGATATGAAAAGTTTCTACTTGCAAAGCAACAGAACTGTGACTTGCTAGAGGTCGCTTTTTAAATGGCTGTAAGCAAGATGTCACCACAGGTAAATTTCAAACTTCAGAAGAGGGATTAAATAAATGCCTTTATTTATTTATTTATTTTAACTAAAAATCTCCAGGTTTAAAATATCCCTGAGAAGTAGTATTTTGGGAAAGGAATGAAAGTTTTCCTATTAGGCAAGCTTCTAATTCACAGGAGACAGAAAGGGTATATAACCGAACCGAAATTATTTATACCCAAGCCCCCATGCTCTTTAAAGGTTCAGACTTACAGTAAAAGTGGGGCTGGTCTTTCAAAGTGCTAAAAAGCCAAGATGAGAAAATGAGATATGGACTTCCCAAACCCAGCCATTACTAATCTGCACTACCGGGAGCAACTCATCTCTCACCGTTTAGTCTAAAGTAAGGACTAAAAATCAAGAGAATTAAAAAAACATATCCTTGGATTTTACATTGACTGTTACATCAGATTAATAAAGAATGAGGATTCGATTTTTTAATTCAGAGGTTTCTGCAGGAAAACTACATTCACCTTAATGCTTTTAATACAAAAGCTATATAAAGAAAGAATAACGTGGAGAAGCACTTCTGGAATGGAGGAATAAAGAATAATTTAAGGGTTTCCTTCTAGAATAATACTAAGAGGAAAAATATGAACTCAAGTGACAAGACAGTGAGAGGGCTGTATGGGCAGTTTTATTTAAGTGTAAGGAACCTGCGGGAATTTTTTGTGTAGAAAAGCACCCAAGGTTCTAAAATGACCCAGGAAGAAATAAAACCAACAGCATCCCTGGAAGTTACTTAAAAATGCCAAAAATAATGACACTCCTATGATGGCAAATTATATAATGTTTTCAACCTAAAGTTCTTTTTTTCATAGAACTTTTGATCATGCAGGCTTTAAAGTTACCACTAAATAAAAAGAACAGATTTTCCAAGTTTATGCAGCAATACCAGAGAGCAGGATTAAATGTTTAAAAAAACTTCACTGTCTACTTCCACCACAGGAATTTCCCCTAAAATCAGTTTCCACATCAGCTATAAAATGAGAGGTCTACTTGTACAGTGAACAGTTATTTTATCAATAACGTAGATACAAAGAAAACATCAGCTATGTTAAGGAAACTAGAAAACATTAAGAGAATCCAGGTGCTTAAACGTCTTAAAATTGACCAAACTTAAAAATGTCATAAATTTTCAAATCAAACAATTGAACAAAAGGCCTCTAAAATTGTTCTTAAATGCACTCAATATTCTGACAAAACATGAAAGCTAGTTAAGGTCTAAGCATTTTTACCGGCTAAAAATACCTCTTATGCTAGTAAAGGAAGAATATATCTTACTCTCGAATCCAGTTTCGTCAAGTACTTTAAAACTGCTCGTTTTGTTAATTTAGATCCATTTAAAACAGCCTTCTTCAGGAACTAGGAGGTAGCAAAATCTGGAGAATAAAGTCTTTTCTCTGATCAAAGCCCTCTCATGGTTCTCTCTTGTTCCTTTCCTGCACTATGCTTTTCTACGTGCTGGCAGCGAAGTTAAATTACTGCTCAAAGTCAGGAAGTAAGCGTCCACTGACAGCTTTATAGTGGACTTATGATGACTCCAGTAGCAAAAATTTTAAGTCCCCTAAAATTGCTTTCATTTGAGACACTGTAACTGGCTATTCCCCTTGGAATTTAGTATCTTTTTTGAGAACATTGGTTGTAATACCATTGCAGCTATCGTTTCTTTATAAACGGGCAAAAGTAATACAGCAAAAAACAGGAGTCACCATACCTTAAAGGACTTTTTCATTTTATCAACTCACACCAAATCTACAACTTAGTTTAGTAATGTACGAAGAATAAAGTCCATGATATTCTAAGTACATCTAACAAAAAATCTGAAAGAAGGTAACACCAAAAGCACCTACCGAATAAAATATGATGACTTTTATGAGTTTGGGGGCTCTATTTCTTAGATGAAAATAAACCTATAAACCTAAACTCAGCATTTATCATAACTTATTTTGGTGTAGATTAAAGACTAAAATATTCGTTTGTGTACTTGAACTATTTTATATAGTAATTCAAAAGATTGTTGTATTATATAAAGACTTTTAAGCTAAAAATTATTTTTAAAGACATATTTTTCAAAGTACTCCGTAAACTCAAACTAAGAGAAGTCTCTTCACTTAATTATCCAAGAGACCAAAATTCTGAGATCCAAACACAAGAGACAGAGTGGTAATACATTTTAATAGAATTTTTAAGATAAAATCTCCAATAATACACGATTTAGGCTACTCAAAAGTCAATACTCACTAAAAAATAAATTTCAAAGGAGTAGATATGAAAAGAACATGACCCTTCCAGATGTTACTGTAAAGAAAAAGCCTGTAATAGTAACCATCGAATCAATTTCATGGCAGCACCATGTTGCAGTTAAGTAGAATAACTATACAGCACATCAGGAAAAATGGATGGTCACAGATCAAGCTGGTGGAGTGCTATGTAGTTGACTTTAAGTCAACTGCACTGTATATGTATTTTTTAAATCAGTGAGAATGAATAACACTGAAAAAGTTGAAAGAGAAAGGACAACATATTCAAAAGGGCATTTTGAAAAAGTTCCCATTTTGCCAGATGTGATATGATAATTACAGCGAAGGAGAATTAGATTTTTTTTGGTTGTTCAAATGACTATACCAGAAGTCTAAGTCTAAATCAGAAAAAGAATATGCTTACAAGGAACACAGAGCAGAATACTGCAGTAGTTGATTTTTCCAAGTCTCTAATGGGATAGATGCAATATGGGATAATAAAAAGTGAATTCTGAAGTATGTTTAAGAAAGTTGTGGAAAAGGAGGAAAAAAAATGATGAAAAATTTCAGTCATACTATGAGAGTTTGTGTTAAAGGGAAATCAAAAAAGGAAGAATGAGCTAATCTAAAATATGAAACATACTGAAACACCAGGGCTCTACATTAACGCTTTCCCTATAAGCCACAGATAAGGAAAAAAAGAGAATTGTTCAAGAATACATCTTTACTACATACAAATCAGCAATCAAGACAGATGGAGAGCTAAACTCTAGCATCCTGAATGGCAGAGCACATTGACTGCAAAATAAATAAAAATACTTAAAACAATTCAACAAAGCAGACAAAAAACCTGCTTAAATATATGATTAAGAAGAACATATTGATGCCAAAACCCAACAAGATAATCCCAGTGGATGACAGTTTTGTGGCCAGAAGTAATCTAGGCAGATTGTATTAATGTAAAGCCCTGGTTTAAAATGCTCAAAAACAATTACCTTCCAAATAAAGTAAGTGTTCTCAAAAGTATAAAAATTCTTGATCAACTCAGTGTCATCAGACTACAGAAATAGAGTAAAAGATTTAGGTAAAAACAGAATAGGCACTACAATGTAAAAGAAATTAGAAGTATCTGTTGGATTAACTCACCTTATTAGAATGAACTGGCAAATCACATATAGAGCACAGATGGGGATAACCCTTCGGTAAGAGTCCATGGAAGTCTTCAATATTGCTACTTGGAGGAGCGCCTCTCTTTTTCTCAAAGAGAGATCTCTCTTGTAAGGGGCCAGGACCACGTCCCATCCTCTCATACTCACTGTCAAATTTATGATAGTTATGCGAGGTCTCACCAAAAAAAGAATCATCCCTACACCTTTCTCCATCTCTTAATCTGTCATCTTCATAATCCATTCTGTCATAATAACCAGATTCTTGAGAACGACTTCCATGGTCATAATCAAGCACTGGGTTGAGACTAGGACCACGATCATCAAAACTATCTCTTCTAAAGTGCCTTTTTTCTTCCCAATCATCCCTAGGTACTCTGTATGGTGGATCCCGTGTAGCAGATCTGCCATCTCTACCATAACTCAATGTAGGGCCTTCTTCAGTTCTCCTCCTTTTAAGCTGTAGAAGGATTTGGGGCAAATTCTCAGGAGTAATCTTGTCCTCTGGATAACGACTCAGTTCATCTAAGTCTCTAGCAGACAGACCAAAGCTGGCCAAAATGTTACTGGCCTGGTCTGCTTCTCCACGGTGTTGAGAAGACAAAGGAAGTGGACCTCTACTTCCGATGTTAAATATAGACTGCAAATTATGGGAAGAAGTACTAGCAGAAGACAGTGCACCTTGTTGATTCAATGAAGAACTCATTCCAAGATTCATTAAACTAGCAAGGCGTGCAGTACCCTGGTTCATCCTTCCAAGAGATGCTGGCATACTTAAAGACTGGGTAGCAGCAGCAAGAAGGCCTATTCCTGCTGCAGACAGGTCACGCCCATGACCCTGTGAGTCCCTACTGAGAGATGACTGCTGGAATGACTTGGACATTGTAGAACTATCTCTTGTCTATTTTATAGATCAAAAAAAAATTTTTTTAAGACGGCCAAAAAGAAAGCTCACACTAGAAAGCTAAGTTAACTTTGCTTCAAAAAATGGTAACGCCAAGAAAAAGGATCAATAAGGACTGGAGAATCTTCTTCAAGCTGAGAACCAGCAGACAACTCTGTAGAAAAATAAGCAATTTTAGTCATAAATCCCTTTAAGTAGATGCTGTTTTTTAGAAAAAAAAAAACAAAAAACAAAAACTTATGCATCATGTTGATAAAAAAAAAACATTTAAGATCTCAAACTTACAAGGAACTTATTACATATCTTAAATGGATTCCAGATGTATGCAGCGCCTGCATGTATTTAAAAAGCAGACTTTTGTACTAAAGTTTAACTATTAAAGGGAATTTTATACTAAGTTTAAAAACATTTAAATTGAAGGGTTAGATGTCCGAGTACATAAAAATTTCAATAAAAATATAGATGGGTCTTTTCTTTTAGAAGAATAAAATATACCCTATAGTATGATGCTTAAGTTCCAGGAGAAGACTAAAACAAACAAAAAGTCTAGGTCAGCAAGTCCAAGATGAATCAATTGTATTTTGCTTTGGAAAATGAGACCTATTATCACTACCAGAAAGAACCTAGTAAAATCATAAGTACATGAAGCTTAAGTGCCAAGTACCTACTATAGTAAGATCTAAGACCAAACACAACAGTTGAGACCTTTATGCAGCAAAATAAATTTGAGGTGAAGACAGACAGATGTAAGAAAAATAAGTCATCTCCTACTGTATAAGGATTTCTACCCATATTTAAACCATTTAACTGCCTTCTTACTGCCCATCCTACACCAGGCAGTGCTTATTTCGTATCTAATACTTTTAAGGCAAGGAGAACCAAGTCTGATCAGTACAGGAATAGGAGATCTCCCAAGAAAAACCCAGGCACAGGAAGTACAGGTAATTTAAAGAAGTGACACTCTCTCCAAGTTGGCATCAATCAATGATCATTTAATGCTTAGGGGCTACAGCACCTCTAGGGCTCAAAACAGATAAAAATGAAATCTTGGTTACAGAGATTTGTGTGAACTTTTCTCAAGAATAGTCCACCTGGGGAATTTAAATTCTGAATCTGAATACGATCACCAAGATGTCTTTCTGGATGAAAACTATTTTCAATTTCTTCCTTAAATTATCATTTTACCTTATCTTTTGTTTCAGTTACATAAGAATTTACAAAGCATTTATGATTCTCATAAAATATTAAAAGATATACATAAATGTCCTCAACGAAACAATTTTATAATCACAACTACATACATAGGTTAACTTTAAGGTTATGTTTGCACAGAATTCTATTACAAGGCATTGCGCAGACAAATTTTATACATTTGATCACTCATACACCTAAGCACTGATAGTTAATAAATTAAACTTCATTACAGCAAAAACCAGTCACTATTCAATAGTTACAAGTCTATTATGAGGCCAATTCCACCAATGATAGATTAAAGCAAGGATACACTGGACGAAAACAGTGTCAGAAGAAGTTAAAAAAAAAAAAGTTAGAGTTAAGAAAGATTAGATTTTTTAAAAAAAGATGTAATAAAAGTTAAAAAGACACCGAAATGCTATCAGAGGTGACCAGAGTTAAAGAGAATGTTTTTGCACACCAAGAAAGATGAATTTGAGAAAAGACACCAAAGAAACCAGTGCTAGATGAGATCCACTATGTAAAACTACTTAAGCGTTAAAATAAGATTATAAAAGACAAAAGTGGACTTCCTTGGATGAAAGTTTCTTTGATATGTCATGTAAACACCATACACAAATGGCAGCTAACAGGTAGAACTCTCTAAATTGTTCATGTATCCTATAAAAATACCTTAGGTGGTTTCTCAAAATATCAAGGTTATTAATTGCAGCTTTATAGCTAAAGTTTTGTATTACCGAAAAGCTAGTCTTTTGAAAGAACTATTCTTTCCCCTCAGGGAAACTCTGTAAAATATAAAAACTGACCATATTTTAAAAGAAAATGATTGTTAGAATACAGAGATCTCAATATTTTTTTCCTGTAGCTTATGTGACAACAGCGAATCTACAAAAGGTTAAGAGAAGTAAAAAGATGATAACCTTAAGACAAAACATAAAATGGATGTCAGCAAAACTCAGAAAAAGGACAACACAATGTAAATTCCAGAATTTGTAATTCCGTGAGAATAATCTTAACATTTTTGAGTTGAGTTTCAACCTAAAACGCAGTCACACACACAAGAACACGATAGTAGTATTACTAAAAAGGAACTTAAGGCCTGCTGTAGGACCTTCGATCGAAACAATTAACCAAACCAAATTCTTTAAAAAATCTTTTATTAGAAGAATTGAGAGAATTCAGACACACGTTGGCGTTGCTGAACATAAGTTGTTCCGTACAAGCCATTTTTAAAGGCTCATTTAAACAAACCTGCTGCCTATTAGTAACCCATCACAAAGGACATTTACTAAATTACTAGGAATTAATTAGCTTCTTTTACCTTATGTTTTTATCTGTAATTATACAATTTTGAAAATAACCTACTAGAATGTAGTGTCAAAACCCAATGTACCCATTAAATCTATACATTCATCAATGCAGTTATCTTTCACTTCCAAAACAAAAGCAGCTCAACCCAAAACCATTAAAAAAAAACTATCAACATTATCCATAATTTGATTTCGAAATGCCATTTTCTATAATCTGATGCTCAAATTATTAACTTCTAGGTCTTAAAAGTCATTTATATAGACAACTCTGAAGAAAAATGGAAAAGCTGTTAGTAAACTGTCCTGGAAATGTCAGCTTCTTATTCAAAATCTGAGCAAGTACTGTCCTTACGTATAGTTAGAAAATAAATTTCAGTTAATAATATTCTACCTGCATTCCATGAGCAGCTGATACTCTTTATTGGGCTTCTTTTCTTCTCCAATTAAAAGTAGTGGAATACCAGAATATTTCACAGCTCAAAGTTTAACATACTCAGAAAATTAATGTAGAACAAAAGCAAACCGTTGTTCCGTATCTGGATTTCCTCATGTGTAAAATAAAGATTACCTAATTGTCTTTTTTTGTCTTTTTTTTCCCAGAGGTTATTTAGCAGGATTACTAGAATGGGAATAAGATGGCCTTAGTTCTTAAACTATATTAAAAAAAAAAAAAAAAGGAAAAAACCTTCCACTTCTAACTTAGAAGTAAAAAATACTATGTTTTAAAGGTATCTTTACAGCCAATATTTAATTATGTTCTCGAGTTGTAAGATAATCATTCCTTAAAAACTAATTATAATTTCTTATAGTATTTCCCCCTCTGAATTACAAACACATACAAAGGAATGGTGGGAGCAAAAAATTTCAGATCTCCCAAATATTTTATCAAGCTCAAACACCCTTGTGAATTGTAAAAAAGGCCCAAATATATTTAGGGTAGCAACCAACAAAAACAATTAGTATTAAAAAAACGTCTTAACCGTATCACTGTTGGATGACAGGGATAGCTCACTATCAGTTATTTCAAAGAAACATCATTTGGAAAGGTAGATTTGATTTTTGTTATTAATCACACAAAAATATTGATTAAAGATTTCTGTGATCAAGACTTTTAAAGCAAACACCTAACTCAGTTTAAATACAAGGTTAACTACTAAGTTCTTATTACTTTCTTTCCCCAGATTACAGTCTTTTTATCGATCTTCTTCTCACACATTCACATTAATCTTTCTCACTTATTAATTTTAAAGTGGGTTTATAAAGAACTTACCAACCTAGTTTCAAGTGTTAGAAATTTTTCATTTTAATGTTAGTTAGCATTACTATATCTTTCTTCAATATATTTTCTAACTTTCATTTAAGGGTTTGATTTTTCGAATTATAATAATATCTGAGGAACTACTCAATTTCTTCCTAGAATTTGAACTACTCTAAAATCTTTTAATGTGTGCCTTTCAGTACCATAATCTCATCTTGGTACAGCAAATACCTTTAGGCAACTGGGATTTTTAAAAATAACGTATTAACGTAAATAGTAAACCCCTTAGGAAACAGACTCCCAGTTCTATTAACTTCAGTTTTGTATTGAGCAATATGTGCATCACAACACACACAAAAAGATAAAACGTTATAAAATGTAGTGCCCCAGGAAGGCTGAAAAATAGCATTAATACTTTTAAGCACTTTAAGGCTATTGCTCTTAATCCACCGACAGACCTGAATTCAACTTCTAGACCACTTCTTGATCCTTAGGTCAATGATAGATAAAAGTATTGCAGAGCGCCTTCAGCTGCTGAGAAGATAAAAAATTTTATGTTAATCAGTGGAATGGATTCCTGTTCAGGCTTGGAACAGTATTTACTTTCTTCTTCCTAGGATTTAAAAAAAATCTCCCAGTGACTTTCGATTAATTAGGCAGTAAACGTTTTCAGATTAAGGCTACTGGAATCTGATTCAAAACCCACAGCTCAGAAGAGAACTTCATTCCATTTGCCTGACACTGCTGACTCTTGATTTGATCTGATACTAACTTGGCTTACTCTCTCTCCACTTAAAACTAGAGGCTTCCCTCAAGGCTCCACTCTGCGCCCTTTAAGGTTTCCAAACTCACTCAATTAATGCTATGCTACTCTCTTGGTTTCCACAACATTTGTACAACTCTTTATTTGATAAAAACAGATTTTTGGAGCTTGAATGCTTTGATTCCAACCCTGCTTTACTACACAACAGCTATGTGAACCTTCTGCAATTTAACAGCTTCATTTTTGTTTCCTCCCATGTAAAATGGGAGTAAAAATAATACCTACACTTCTTAAGGCTGTAGACTAAGGATTAAACAAATCAGTTTGTGTAATAAACAGTTAGAATAATGTCTGGCACATAGTAAACACTCTCGTAATAATTTTTTTTTACCTAATTTAATCCTTACAAGTCTAAGAAATACAATTTATTTTTCCTTTATTTTTAGATGAGAAAACAAACTGTAGATGCAAAAAAGACTGTTCCAGGGACACATGAATAAAACCTGCTAAAGTCAAACCTGTGTTAAGACGGAAACCTGTCAGAGAAGGAAACTAAAATATCTTCCATGAATACGAGTGATTAAAAAATGCTAAGACTGTATTCTATCGAGATGGAAAACTTTTGAGACCTGGGAAAACAAAGCAGTTTCGCTGAGTACCGGTTCTCACAAGTTTCACTGCGTATCTTTTTTCATTTACGCTGTACTCCCTATTTCATATATCAACTTTAAGGTCCCATCTATTTCTATGAAAAATCTGGATTCAAAATTGGACTTTGTCACCTCCCACCTTTAAAGACCAGATTTAAAAACTGGCAGTAACCCTGACAAAGTAAGAACTGAGAAAGAAAAGCTGGTTTCTAGTGAAAGCAGACAAACATATATCTCCTCTTTACTCTCTATTGCCAATCTGTCTTTAAATTACCTTTTTGCCCTTCAAAATGCAGCCCCTGCCTTTCTATTCCCTCTGCCATAACGTTACTCAAGATTCTCAGGGTTCGTGCTTTTCATCCGGTATCCCTGCATCCACGGTCACAAGCTCATCACCTTCCAATATATAAGTCCTGAAATTTCATTCTCCTGCTGAATAGCCTACAATGGCTCCCTACTACTTTTACCACATGAAGTCCTTACTATAGTTTTTCAATGCCTTTTGCACGCTGGGGCCATCTTGTTTCTCTAAATCTATCACCCACCATATTCATACAAGAAAGGTCAGCTTGCTATTCCATTGTCAGAGTTCATGCAAATGCAATTCTCATTAGCTGGAACACATTCTCCCACTCCTCATTCAAGAAGCCCTGGTTGCATAGCGGTTAAGAGCTACAGCTGCTAACCAAAAGGTCGGCAGTTCAAATCCACCAGGCGCTCCTTGGAAATTCTATGGGACAGTTCTACTCTATCCTATAGAGTCGCTAAGAGTTGGAATCAACTAGAAGGCAACACGTTTTTTGTTCTCATTTAATAACACTGTTAATTCTCTTTAGGCACAAAAACCAAACCAGTTGTCACTGACTTGATTCCAACTCATGGGAACCCCCATGTTTCGCAAAACAGAACAGACTCCATAGGGTTTTCATCGTTGTGACTTTTTTGGAAGATCACCAGGCCTTTTTTCTGAGGTGCCTCTGGGTGGATTCAAATCACCAACCTTTCAGTTGGTAGCCAAGCGCTTAACCATGTGCACCACCCAAGGGGCTCCTTTAGGCCCAAATCTATTGCTATCGAGTTGATTCTGATGCATAGGGCCCCTACAGGACAGGGGTTTCTAAAGAATGGCTGGTGGATTCAAAATGCCAATCTTTTGGTTAACCTTAGCTCGCCATTATCTACGTTCAGGCCTCCCCTTTTATTCACGCAATAGGTTATGAACACTACCCATAAAAAAACCCACTGCCGTTGAAGTCGATTCTGACTCATAGTGACCCTATAGGCACTATCGTGTATACAAATACCCATGAATCTAACACCCAACTGTAGAAACATTAAGACCACCTTAGAAACCTTCCATCTGCCAGTTTCGAAGGCACTCCCCCTTAAGTGTATCCTTAAAGATGTGTTTTTGAACTTTATACAAATTGACTTAATACATATGTATTGTTCTTACTCTTTAAAATTGATTTATACACACTTATACACTAACAGGAAACCCTGGTGGCTTAGTGGTTAAGTGCTATGGCTGCTAACCCAGAGGTTCTAAGTTCGAATCCGCCAGGCGCTCCTTGCAAACTCTATTGGGCAGTTCTACTCTGTCCTCTAGGGTCGCTTTGAATCGGAATCAACTCAACGGCAGTGGGTTTGGTTTTATACATAAACAAATTAGATCTACATTTCATTGCCGTATAGATGTTATGGCACATATCCATTCTGAAGATGGACATTTAGGCCATTTCCAATTTATTGCTAATACCAAGAATGTTCCTATGAATATTCTGTGTCTCCTTGTGGTTAAATGCAAAACTTCCCTCCTCCACGTGCTTTTCCAGAATACTATGCTCTACCCATGAACAGACAGGACTGTTAAAACTGATCTGTTGTTTCACATCTTCACAAAAGAATATTTTAAGTACAAATGTATACATTTATCTGATATTACTGTTTCTTCCCAACTACTGCTCAAGTCAGGCGACCAAACGCTTGCAAATTTTCACATGTAGCATAGGTTCTTCTATAAGTCACTATATCAAAGAGAAATATTTAATATGCTTCTACTTCTCAGAGAATGGAAAAACCATATGAATCACCTTGGAAGATCTGAAAGCTGTCCATCTTCTAACTGAAAAGCAACCAATGATACTACAATCAATGAGCCTATTTAGACCCCTAATATTAATTACTGCTTTTCATACTAACAGCATTTATTGCCACCCACCACACCTTACCATAGAAGTTTGTTGTTTTCCCTCTTTGCCCTCTGCCAAGCAGCAGAAGCCCAAAGAACCACCGCCCCCCAAATCCCTGTGAGTATCCTTTTATTTTTTCCCCCTACTAACCTACTTCTGTACCAACAACCACAGGCTACTAGCCCTACTAGTGAGACTGTAGATCAAAGAGAATGTCAGAGACACTATTTTTTAAATAAGGTTGCAGGAAAAAAACACAAGTCTTTTATGTCAACTATCCTTTAAATTTTGAAATAGTTCTAGAAAATCAAAAAACCTAAACTTTCATTGCTACTTCATGTAGATTTTAATTTCAAAGAGTTTTGAGTGTTATTTACCCAGAAAAATCAGGGCTTTATATACAATTAGAAAATTATGTCTAAGCCACATCATATCCAAGCGGTCCATCCCACAAAGACCTGCCATAGTAATAAATTACATGCAGGTCATTAAAGACAGCACAGCACTTTATCATTTACTTCTTACTATATTACAAGTTTACATCTAAGCTTATAGTAGTAAAAAGCCATAATAAGGCAAAAAGTAAAGTTCAACTCTTTTAAAAAATCATTTATAAAATTCCTTTTCAAGGTTAAAAAAAACAAAAACCAAACCCAGTTCCGCTGAGTCAATTCTGACTCATAGCAACCCTATAGGACAGAGTAGAACTGCCCCATAGTTTCCCAGGAGCACCTGGCGGATTCGAACTGTGGCCCTTTGGTTAACAGCTGTAGCACTTAACCACTATGCCACCAGGGGTTCCTTTTCAAGGTTATATACCTAAAAGTCTCTTGATCCATACTTACGTTCTCTGTCTTTTAGTTCTCCACTACACTTCTCTATATACAAACCTTTCAATCAAGAATTTCAGAGCTCCTGATCTTGATAAGAAAGGCCCACTACATGGCTTAAGTATTATAAATTATTGTACTTGATTTCCTGACGCATTTGTAAACTTGGAAAAAACCAATGATACAAAAAATTGCAAAACTAAACTGTGTCCACAACCCTTCCACCCCATCCCCCCCAAATCTAGCTTCGTTCGCTCCAAATGTTGGGTCAGTCATCTACTCTTATCACCTCTTACAAATGTGGGAGAGTTTTAATGTAATCCTAACTAAACCCACTGCCATCAAGTTGATTCCGACTCATAAGGACCCTATAGGACAGAGCAGAACTACCCCATGGGGTTCCCAAGGCTGTATTCTTTACGGAAGCAGACCGCCACATCTATCTTCCATGGAGTTGCTGACCTTTTGGCTCACAGCTGAGCACTTAACCACTGCACCACCAGGGTTCCTTAATCCTAAAAGAGGTACATAAAAACAGAGAAAAAGCACTCTTCACTAAAAGATTCTTGTAAGAAAAACATCTAACAAACCATTATTCAATTCCAGCCATCAAAATGGTTTCACTCTTAAAATAGCTGATGCTGCAGTTCATATCGTAACCTAATTAGTATTAGACCCAATAATAAAACAGCAAGTTTAATCTTTATATAATATTTTCAGACACGCTTGTTTACACATAATAACCTGAATATCTTATGCAATAAGGACTAATTTTTGTCACTTGAATACCCGGTACACATCAGGCTTCATGAAGTGGGCTCACTTCTAATCTCAATTCCTCTTTAAAAATACAAGGGATTCTAAACAACAAACAAGAAACTCCAGGATATCTGAAGTTTCCGTTTAATCACTTCTAGAATTTACAATTTTTTTTAAACTTCCTTTCTTACATAAAACTAAAAAGAATTTCAGAAAAAAAAAAAAAAAGGGATACAGAAATCATCCATAATGCCAACATACAGTTACCAACATTTTTTGGTGTTATCTCCCCTCTATTTTTATGCTTACTGACATGTTCTTTCTAAAAACAAACAAAAAAAACCCAAATTTGACATCAACTTAATTTTATTATGTTTTTCTTTCCAGTCAGTATTATGTACCATTACCATTTCCCCCTCATTATCAAAACCAAACCAGTTGCTGTCGAGTCCATCCCAACTCATGGCATCCCCAGGTGTGTAAAAGTAGAACTGTGCTCCATATTGTTTTCAACGGCAGATTTTTCTGAAGCAGATCGCCAGATCTCCCTTCTGAAGTGCCTCTAAGCACAGTTAACTGTGTGAGCTACCCAGTGCAGTGACTCCCTCCCATCATTACTCTCCTTAAAGACTGTTTTAAATTGTTGTATAGATTTGCATTTGATGGTTACAATACAGTTAACAGATTCCCAACTGTTCAAACTTTAGACTTTTCACATTTAACAGCCCTATGTTAAAGGAATCTTTGACACATTATTTTCTCATAAGCTCCTGTAAGTTAAATTTTTCCATTTCAAGGCCTATACAATGAAGCCCCCTAGACTGAATCAAGATCCAAAGGGGTCTAGACCAGACTGGTAGCAGTACCACTGGTTAACTACGTAACAACCACCACCTCCCTGGATTTTAACCTTTTCTTTCTTCCATAAAACTAGGAATTTGAACTAAATTCAAACTAAAATACAACAGACATTATTGTTGTGTTCATCACTTGATCAAGGGTGGTTAAATCCTAAATTAGATTAAAAACGCTGTATAAAAGCAAACCCATACCGAGAATAGATGCACTACTTAAAATAATGTAATCAATGTTACTGAACTGTACATGCAGAAATTGTTCAGATAGTGTTGTTTTAAGTTTATTTTTCACAATTAAAAAAAAAAAAAACAAGAACAGCACATCCACATACACAGTTGAAGTACAAGCTAATATTATATGACGTTAACTTCAAAGTAAGAAATGCAATTTAAAGCACTTCAACACAAATATCTTCTGGCTAAACAATCTTTCCCAAATCTTACATAAGCAACCAGAAGAATCTTCATGAAGCATTTCAATTGTTTAATTTCATGTTTGCAAAAATATTCTAGCCAAGTGGAAAAGGCATAATCAGAATATTTTGCAACAAAAATGTCTCCCCCACCCTTCTTCATTTCTAAAACAATTTATTGTTGAAAACTATGTTAACAGACTGTGTAGATGACATAGCCGTTAGGAAAATAATGAATTTTAAAGACGAAAGTTTATTTTCAATATTTACGAAAACAGCCTAAAATAAAAATTTTACCCACTATCAACTATTCCGTAATTTTTAAGTATATTGTACTTGGGAGAAAAATGTGCTTAGCCGACTATTTTCAATCCCGAACCAAGCTTTGTTCAACACGCAGAACACAGTATCCATACAAAATGACAACGACCTGCGAAAATCAACGGCTCTGAAATTATTCCAGTGCACGTGAAAGACGAGAAATTTCGAATCGCCATAACCATTCTAGAAATGTGAAGCAAATTCCGAAAACCTGTTAACTGATCCAATAGGATTATTACACAAAATAGGGTATTTCACAGAATAGGGCCACAGAAGACGATAAACACCTAGGGGATATTCATCCACAGTAAAGAGTGAAACGGGAAAGTCCCCTTTACAACATTAAAAAAGGGCACGATGCTAGCAATAAAAAGAACAACGATGCGGCGAATACACCACGGTACTCCAAGCCCTTTGTCTGGAAACCGGAAGGTCCCACACCACGCAACCCTCCAGAGGAGGCTGAACTAAATAGTATTTTGATAAATAGAAAAACGATGTGAGGCGACTCTCTAAACAAGAGCTAATCTCCTGCCTCTCTGCGTAGTGCAGAAGGCTTTATCTGCGACCCAATACAAAAAACAAGCGTTAACGTTTCATTTTTCGGCCATTTTTAACGCGATGGGGTGGGGGTGGGGAGGAATTGTTCCAGATGTCCGGCTAAAATCGCGTGTGGGAGGGGGGACGAGGGTGGGGGAGTCTTAGTGGGTGCTATGACGTGATGGCCTAGAAGGGGCACAAAGGCCATAATAGGTAAGGAAAGAAACATTAGTCAAATGGCTAAGGGTTTTCGGAGTATGCGAAATCCTCCATCTTGGGGCACATTTGCAGGCGCAGAGGGGAAAAACGCAAACGCACTACGAATCCCGTAAATGGGGCAAGCGCTGTACGACGATTTCACTTTCTTACTTACTCCCCAACCGGGGGCCCCTAATGGACACTCGGTCCCTCAGGCCTCGAGCGCTCCCCCTCCCCGCCCCAGCGCTGCGGCCCTCGTGTAACGGGCACGTCGTCCCGCCCCCGCCCACAGCAAGCCCAGGGCGCGGGAAGCTCGGCCACTCGGCAGCCCTCCGCGCCCCCAAACTCAACCTCCACATCCCGGGCCCTTGACTAGCTGCGTATATCCCCCTCGAACCGCTCACCTCCGCGGCTCGTGGAGGCTGGCTGCGCCGCCACTGCGCTCCTAACATGGCGGCCGCCGATCAGGCGGTTCACATACGCAGCGCGGCGGGAGGCAGAGCGGGCGAGCGGGAGCGAGCAAGAAAGGCGCGCCGCCGGCTCCCCGCGGCTCTTGTGGCCGTCGCTGCCGCCTCCCGGCGAGCGCGGAGAGCCCCCAACCACACCACCCAGACTCTTACCCGCCTCACGCCTACCTTAAGAAAACGGGAGAGGGAAAAGGAGAGGTACCTCTCTCTCTCCCAGCGAGCGGGACACGAAGACTCCCACAATCCCCCGCAGCAACGGCGCTAGTAGGAGGTGGCTGCAGCGGCTGCTACCCAAGAGCTAAATCCACTCTCGCGAGAGCGCGCCCCCACCCTCTCGGGTCCAGTTTCGGCGCGCGCCAGGCGCCGCCCCTGACGGCACAAGCACCTTGTAAGAGTTTTGCGTTCCCGTCGTCGTTCTCTTATGCTGGAGCCCGCCTCTCCTATACCCAGCTGAGGCGGGAAATGGACTGAAAGCCATAGCAACGGAGTTCGAGTCCCATTTCCTGAAAAGGTGTTTTCAGCCCCCAAATTGCATAGTGCAAAGATTTAACAGAAGTGTGTCGTAGGAGTCCTTGGCTTAGACTCTACTTACGCTAATTCCCCGATTACTTGCCGAAGAATTGTAGGAAGCGCCAGGGAAAAGGGCCAGAGGGAATACCATTTTGGCTGCTTGCCAAATCAGGAATTCAATGGAGGAGGTTTACTGGATGGGGCTGGGGGAGACGGCGAGCTCTTTCCCCCCAAATGACCAAACTAAATAGTAAAGGGTTTTAACACGATAAGGAGCCTTAGAAGCATGGCTACTCACTAAAAGGTTGGAAGTTCCAACCCACCCACTGGCTTCTCAGGAGAAAGACTTGGCAATCTGCTTCCCATAAATATACAAGAAAATCCTATGAGGCAGTTCTACTCTGTCACTTGGGCTTGCTGAATTGGAATAGCATCTAAGGCACCCAGCACAGACAACACAATAAGCATTTTACCTTGGTACTATGATCATCCCCTTTGATAGGTGAGGAACCCCTGTGGCGCAGTGGTTTAAGTGCTTGGCTGCTAACACAAAGGTCAGCGACTAGATTCCACTAGCTGAGGGAGAAAGCTGTGCCAGTCTGCTTCGGTAACGATTTACAGCCTTGGAAACACCAATGGGGCAGTCCTACAGGATCTCTATGAGTCGGAATGGGCTTGACTGCAGTGGGTTTTGATAAATTAGAAAACAGAGACGTAAAAAGGTCATGTAATTTAGCCAAGGTGACAAAGCTAGTAAATGGGGTCAGTCTGACTTCTTGAAGACTCTTAACCAGATAGCTAAGTATATATAATACCTGATGGTGGCATTGCTGTAAAAATTAAGTTAACCTTTCAGCCTAGTGGCCTTTGATATATCCACCAAGTATGTAGCAAACCCCTGGTTCACAAGATTGCTTTACTTCAATCTAATTTAGTCAGTGATTCCAGAAATACTTCTGGAATACTTCTCTCGGTGGTTAGGCCTCAGGAAAACGAGCGACACAAAAGCAAACTTTGTTCTTAAAAAGCTTGTGTTATATACAGACATCGGATCAATAAATATATGTACAAGGCCGTTACAGCTGAGTAACTTGAGGGGTGGGAAGCTTTCTTAAGTTACTGAAGTTTGAACTAATATATGATGGGTAGGCATTAACTGGAATCTCAGGGTAGTGCAAACAGTTAGGTACTAGGCTGCTAACCAAAAGCTTGAGTTCACCAAAGGTTTGAGTTCACCCAGAGGGACCCTCAGAAGAAAGGCCTGGCAATCTACTTCCAACAAATCAGCCTTTGAAAACCCTAAGTGTTCTAATCACACACGGGGATGCCATCAGACCAAACTGACTGGACCCAACTGGTTTGATGCTAGGCATTAACTAGGTGAAGGGGAGAAGTAATTTCCAGGTAGGCAGAAGGAACAGCATATATGAAGACCTTGAGGTAGACTTTGGCTGGAAAGTTAGGTTACATTTATTCAAATATAGACTGACAGGCAGGCACCTGAAGTCAGAGATAAATTAGTGATTTCAAGTTCTGCTTAATAACATTAAACTTTTCAAACCTTTTTAAAGCATTGTGCTGGCCATTTAGCAAAACCTCTTGGTAAGTCATTAACAGATTTCTGAAAAATCATTCTGGCTCCACTGTGAAGATAATGGAGCGGGAAAAGATTGAGAAGACCAGGGAACCAGTAGGTTAATATATTTATGAGGAAAAGAGACAAGTCATATATTTGACAAGATATGGAGATGAGGGAGAGAAATATGGATGAATGACAAAAGGACAGTTGACAGGGCTATTTATTAAGAAAAGGAGCACTGGAAGAGGATCGGCTAGGGAGACAAAAGGGTAAGTTCAGTTTGAGACACATTTTTAATACATGGGAAATACAGGTCTTCAGCTCAGGAAGAAGCGAGCAAATAAAGGGTTAGTGGCAAATTTATAAGTGAATGAAGTAAGTGAAGCAATGGAAGTTGAAAGATGAGAAGACAGTATCATGAAGAGGCCATAGGATCAAGCCAAGGTATAGCTGAATGGCAAAGGAGACTGAAGGGGCTGAAGAAGGTAGAGAGAGCAGAAGAATGTTAAGAGGAAAAGGTGAATACAGGAATAAACTGTAGGTGGTGCTCTGAAAGCCAGAACATTTCAAAGATAAAGTGATCAGCAAGGTCAAATATTACCAAGAGGTCAATATGATGAGCAAAAACACCTAGAAAATTTAGCAACATTTAAAAGTCATTGGTAACATTGAGAATTGCTTCCAGTAAAGTGGGAGAAGACTGGAGGGTCTGAGAGTATGGAAAGGAGGGAGACGCAAACTACCCAAATGCAGAAAAATTTTGGCTAGAGACCAGAGGAGGAAGCTTGTTTTAATACGGGAAAGACTTAAACACAATTAAAGTATTTTTTATCATAGAAAAGGGGTGGTTGAAAAGACAGGGAAGAGAATGGATAATCTGTAATGGAGATTCCTAAAAGAATAAATGAGATCTGTAGACAGAGATGCCTCTACTATAACAAGAGAAATGGAGGACAGGATGGTGCTGAAGAATTCACTAAGTTTGGTGGAAGGAAGACAGGCACTACTGAGGTAACTTCAATTTCTCTGTGAAGTAGGTATCTATTGAGGTGGGCTGGAGTTGTAAGGAGCAGAAAATTCTGAAATAGCCATTGTGAAAACTAGGACTTCAGTTTTAGGGCTCAGATGAATTTAGTGATCAGGAATGTTATTTTAACTAATGTGCCATACTGTATGATTTTCTACAGGCTTGGAGAAGGCATTAGGCAGGATTTACTAAGAGTCTAAGTATCTTCTTTCCACAACAAATCTGATCATCTTCCTATTCTTTGAGCATTTGATTCCAACACACTCCTGTTGTGCCCAGCTCTCAGATGCTCTCTGGAAGCCAGAAACATGTCTGCATGTCAAATTTCAGTTCAGATATGTACCTACCCATGTATTTGTATATGGCTGTAATGCCATCTGGTGATCATGTGGAGAAAAAGTCTGAAACTTTAATTCAGTAATTGCTTATTGAACGTCTGCCTAAAGATGTTGCAGGTCAAAGTATTACAGATGCTTACAATATATTACAATGAAGGCACAAAGGAGACCAGCATTAATACAAATCCATTTGTCAAATGCCTATTCCATGCAGGACACTACTTGGTCTTCTGAGGGAGATGGACAAGGAAACCTGACAGTCTGGCCTCAAGATGGGCTTGGGTGAAGAGAGACTGATCACATTAGTGTTACTTATGAGTGGGTGTGGTGTGTATCATAGATGGCAAAGAATGAGGCCTTAGATCAAGAATTGCTGTTGAGACTTTTGAGAGGTCTAAGTGAACCCCTGGTGGTGTGGTGGTTAAGAGCTCGGCTGCTAACCAAAAGGTTGGCAGTTAGAAACCCTACAGAGCAGTTCTCTTCTGTTCTACAGGGTTGCTGCTATAAGTCGGAACTGACTTGATGGCTACAGGTTTTTTTTTTTTTTTTAAATGAAAGGTTAAACAAAAAAAACCAAACCCAGTGCCGTCGAGTTGATTCCGATTCATAGTGACCCTAGGTACAGCTAAATAGTGGAAGCCTTTAAATGTTAACATAGAATTTTGGTTTGAACTAGTAATGAAGACCTTCTACAGTTTTGAGCAGCGCAAGACAAACGTTAAGAGAGTAAGGGCAAATTTTTTAAGTACCACCCAACTCATTAAAACTGATTCATTAGTTGAATATGATTAGCCATGTCACCGATAACACTCCTTTTCTTAAAGGTTCTTTTGAATAAAAAAAATTAAACTTGACAAAAGTAAAAGGTCTAAGTAAAATGTTGCAAAATGGGATTAACACCTCTGAACTCAATTATTTTCAATTCCCAGTGCAGCTGTAACAAAAAATACTACAAGTGGGTAGCTTTAAAAACAAAGTTTATTGTCTCAGTTTTAGAGGTTATAAGTCCAAAGCAGGGGGTAGAGTCGTTGTCAGTAGCCCCCAGCATTCCCTGGCTTGTAGATTCCTCAGTCTCATCCCCCGTTGTGTCGCTCACCTTCTGTTTTCCCTTTTTATAAGAAACTACTCACGAGGGAATACATTTAGGATGTACCCCAGTGCAGCCTGACCTCATTAACATACAAAAGAAAACATCTATTTCCAAACAGGTGATATCTCCAAGTATACGGGTTAGGACTTCAACGTAACTTTCTGGAAGACACAACTCTATCCATTAACAATAATCAGTTGACACTCAGCAAATATTATTTAAAAGCCTATTATATGCCAGGAAAAACTGAGTACACAGTAGTTAAAGGGACTCTGCTCCCATGTTGCCCAGAAATCTGGTAGAATTGTACTATACTAAGCAGTGTAGTACTAGGACAGCATTGTGACTAGCTTACACCAATAGAATGCAGAAATGCATCTTTCATCCACTTAAAACCTAGTTGCAATCCTATGAGAAACCCATGACCTATCAAGGCTATATGAAAGAGGACCAAGGAAGGCCCTCTAGTCAACAGCACCAGCTGAGCATCCAGGAGGCAGCCATTACCAGCTGCCAGCCAAAGTGGGTGAGTAACCAAGAGAGCTATCCTGGAAGTTCCAACCCAATCCCAGCCAAATCCATGTAGAATACAACCACCCACTAAGTCCAGAAAGTTTTATTAAACGGTGCTGTTCTAGAACAGACTCCATAAGTTTATGTCAAGGGCCAGATAGTATTTTAGGATTGTGCCCACATGGTCTCTCTGCCACACTCAACTCTACCATTGTAGTGCAAAACCAGCCATATACAATTATGCCAACAAGTGAGCATAGCTGTGTTCTACTAAAATTAAAATTTCACAAAATGAAATATTTCAATTGTATTTTAATTGTCTGGTCAGAGGATGCACGTTTTTAATCTTAAAAACTAAACTGCCCTCCACAGAGGTTGTACCAATTTATTCTGAACAAATAAGTGTCTTGTTTTCCCACTTTGATAACTGTTATTGTAATCTGTTTGAAAATCTGATGGCTGAAAAATGGAATCTCAACTATAATTTTTATTTGCATCTCCTATTAATACTGGGGTTAAGAATCACCTGTGAACTATTCATATCTTTTGCCCATTTATCAAATTTTTAGGTTTTTACTTTTTGATTTATAAAAATTTTGTAAAGGAAAACACTTGGGAAGCATCTCTTAGCCTTTTTTGTTATTTATGGTGTTTTGGCATTCAGAATTTTCTTTAATGAAAATTAACACAGTTCTAGCACATGGTCAACATACAGTAAATGCTGCCAATATTCTAGAGTGAGACACTAACCTCTACTGTATATTTATACCAATACCCTAAAATGACAAAAAAAAAAAAAAAAACACATATAATTAATTACTTTTATATAGCCCCACAGTAAACATGTTAAAGTTCCCATTTAAATCTGCTTTTAACAAGTTTTATCCTGGCACCTACCTGGCAGTGCTATGCCTGCTAGTAAAATACGATCTGTACGCTATATTTGCACTGAAAAATGTTTAACAAATTTCCGTAACTATAAGATATTTACAGATTACCAAAAAAGTAACAGAAATCTCACATATACTTGAGTGAACAGATATCTCAAATTTGAACAGTAAATTCTCTGTGAATCCACTATGTTTAATATTTCTGAAGCTAAATTTATCTGCAAGTATCTGTGCACTAGGTTATAACAAGAAATCCTGGTGACATAGTGATTAAGAACTATGGCTGCTAACCAGAAGGCTGGCAGTTCAAATCCACCAGGCACTCCTTGGAAACCCTGTGGGGCAGTTCTACTCTGTCATATAGGGTTGCTCTGAGTCGGAATCGACTCAACGGCAACAAGTTAGGTTATAATGACCGAAAAGCAGACAAATTGTGGGATGACATCAAGGACATTATACATGAAGAAAGCAAAAGGCCATTAAAAAGACGGGGGAAAAAAGATCGAAATGGATGTCACAAGGGGCTCTGAAACTTGCTCTTGAACTAGTAGCTAAAGCAAATGGAAGAAATAATGAAGTTAAAGAGATGAACAGAAGATTTCAAAGGATGACTCAAAAAGACAAAGTATTTTGCACGTGCAAAGACCTGCAGTTAGAAAATCAAAAGGGAAGAACACACTTGGCATTTCTGCCAAGAACTGAAGAGAAAATTCAAGCCTTGAGTTGCAATATTGAAGGATTCTATTGGCAAAATACTGAACGACACAGGAAGCATCAAGAGAAGATGGAAGGAATACGCAGTCCCTGTACCAAAAAGAATTGGTAGACGTTCAACCATTTCAGGAGGTAACATAATCAAGAACCGATGGTACTGATGGAAGAAGTTCAACCTGCACTGAAGGCACTGGTGAAAAACAAGGTTCCAAAAACTGATGGAATACTGATGGAGATGTTTTAACAAACAGATGCAGCACTGGAGTCCAAGAAGTTTCTATACCAAAAAATCTGGAAGATGGCTACCTGGCCAACCAACTGGAAGCGATCCATATTTGCGCCCATTCCAAAGAAAGGTGATCCAGTGGACTGCAGAAACTATCAAACATTATCATTAATATCACGTGCAAGTAAAATTTTGCTGGAAATCATTCAAAAACAGTTGCAGCAGTACATTGACATGGAACTGCCAGAAATTAACCCAGATTCAGAAGAGGATGTGAAACAAGGAGTATTATTGCTGATGTCAGATGGATCTTGGCTGAAAGCCGAGAATACTAGAAAGATGTTTACCTGTGTTTTATTGACTATGCAAAGGCATTTGACTGAGTGGATCATAACGAATTATGGTTAACATTGGGACACATGGGAATTCCAGAACACCTAACTGTGCTTGTGCAGAACCTGTACATATACTACGAGGCAGTCATTCAAACAGAACAGGGGGATATTGTGGTTTAAAATCAGGAAAGCTGTGTCAGGGTTGTATCCTTCACCATACTTAGTCAATCTGTATGATGAATAAATAATCCGAGAAGCTGGACTATATGAAGAACTTGGCATCAGAATTGAAGAATCACTTATTAACAGCCTGCAATGAAGAGATGACACAACCTTGTTTCTAAAAGCTAAGAGGACTTGAAGCACTTACTAATGAAAATCAAAGACTACAGATTTCAGTATGGATTACACCTCAACACAAAGAAAAAAGTCCCTACAACTGCACCAATAAGCAACATTATAAGCAGAAAAAATATTGAAGTTGTCAAGGATTTCATTTTACTTGGATCCATGATCAACGCTCATGGGGAGCAGCAGTCAAGAACTCAGTGGACATGTAGCATTGAGCAAAACTGCTGCAAAAGACCTCTTTTGTTAAAAAACAAAGATGTCACCTTGAGGACTAAGGTGCATCTGACCCAAGCCACAGTACTTTCAATGAAAAAGGAAAGCCAAAGAAGAATTGATGCATTTGAATTACAGTGCTGCCGAAGAATACTGAATATGCCATGGATTGCCAGAAGAACAAAAAAATCTGTCTTGGAAGAAGTATAGCTAGAATGCTCCTTAGAAGCAAGGATGGCAAGACTTCACCTTCTGTACTTTGGACATGTTTTCAGGAGGGAACAGTCCCCAGAGAAGGACATCATGCTTAGTAGAGGGTCAGTGAAAAAGAGGAAGACTCTCAGTGGGATGGAATGACACAGTGGCTGCAACAATGGGCTCAAACATACCAACAATTGTGAGGATGGTACAGGACCAGGCAGTCTCGTTTTTTTGCACACAGGGTCGTTAATGAGGTGGAAGCAACACAACGGCATCTAACATCAGGCTGTATCTTTAAGGTCTACTAGCAAATAATTTGGAAATTTGACTCTTGTTTTCATGTTCTTCCTGGGATACCAGTGAAAAGCATTTCTATGCTCTCTTATCTTGGGTACATTATGACACATAGATATAAATATTTATCAGCTGAGCCTTTTTTCCATCAGCTGTCGGTAGAACTGAAGCTGCCCGAGTGTAGGAAGGTGAGGTAAACCCTCAGAAGCTGGCGCACAGTATCTTTTCAAAGCACTCTTACATGGCATCTGTATCTGGTCCTGTGATATGATGTGAAGTACAGGTGGTGCTCTGATAGTCAGAAAAGACTGCAGAATTGCCGACTGAGCTGAGGTCTCAGAGTAGATAATTAACAAAGTTGAAAAGAAAGGTTAAACCAGAAAGGGAAAACAGCAATGTGGCCAGAAGGGAATCTGAGTGGTAAAGATGAGAGGATGGGAGAGGTAAGGTTTAGACTATGCAAGGCCCGACAGGCATGTTAAGGTCAACAGGGAGTACATCTTATTGATCGCCAATGTCAAGCAGACAATTAATAAAAGCCATAAACCCATAAAAAGGCTAGCAGTTAAATGACCAGACTCTGATAATGCAAATGAGAGGGAGGTTGAGGGTCTGAGAAATAAAATGTGAGAATGCCCTGTAGAGAATAAGCATGGTTAGATTCTAGCATAGAAGGTAGGAAGTAGAAGCCCAGTGTAGAAAAGTGCCATGGGTGTAGCACTAGTTGGGGCTAGGATAGAACTTTTCTGTTCTGTCCCTTTTTTTCCTCCCATTCATTATCCTATGTGCAATCCATCACTGGCTAGGTTACCAGCATATCATAACAAGTTTAGATAGCCATACTTTGCCCACTGGAAGTTCTTGAGAGACTTACAGCAGAGTAAAATGAAGAAGTTCTACCATTTGCTGCTCTAGAGGAGCCCTGATTTTAACTCAGAGGGTCTCTGCCTTGAAGTATATATATCTCTACTTTCCTTCAACTGAACTGGACACTAGGGCCTAGGCTCTGGCTCCTCCCTTCAACCAGCAGCTGATACAAAATCCCCATCCTCTACTCTGAGCTCATACAGTAAAAATAATCAGTTCTGAGGACTAGCGTACTCATTTATAAAAGACAACAGGCTCAACTACATATTCCAAATAAAGCAATAAATGAAGACCACAAAATAAAAATGCATTGAGTATCAAAAATGTTTATAAAATATAGGGGGCAATGAACTAAGGATCCTGGTTAGTATACATGTACTTCCTTGTTCTGTCAGCTGATATGGCTCAGATGGCAGCACCTCAGTAACAAGGAGCACATCTGCTGCTCAAGTCTTGGTTCCTAATACCATTCTCTAGTAAAAGGAACCAGGGCTCCTTGGATGAATAGTTGATTCTGGGACTGGGGCAGGAAAATTAACATCAGCTGAAGCAGACCATAGTCACATAAAACAAAGTGCTTTTTGAAAAATGCCCACAATGGTGGGGATATGCCAAAGGGGCACAGGAGCATAAATAAATGAATAAACAAATGGGGGAGAAGAGACAAATCTTCAGAGCAGAATTTCAAATAAGTAATGTAGATACTCTGCCCTCTAGGAAGTAGAACGCAATTCCCCTCTCAGTTAAGAGTGAGCTATGCGTAGTGATTTCTTTCTAAGAATACAGTATAGAAAGGGAGAAAAAGGAATAACTTTATAATGGAGAAACCTGGCAAACATGACCTCAGCCAGGTGATCAAGGTTAACATAAACAGTGATAAGTAATGTTGCTAGTATGTACCCTTAACATGTGATGAAAATGGCACTTTACCTCTGTGGTCTTACTCCCCAAAACCCCATAATCCCATTCTAATCATTAGAAAAGCTTAGACAATCCCAATAGTCTTTCTACAAAATACCCAACTGATACTCCTCAAAACTGTCAAGATCACCAAAAACAAGGAAAAGTCTGAGAAACTGTCACAGCCAAGAGGTGCTTAAGGAAACATGCCAACTAAATGTAATGTGGTATCCTGGATGAGATTTTGGAACAGAAAAGGGACATCAGTTAAAAACTGGAAATCTGAATAATGTATGGGCTTTGGTTAATAATAATGAAGCAGAGCCTTTTTCACCACCCTGAAGGGCCTTTAGTAGAGGAGAGGTAAGGCCCAATGAGTAACAGGGGGGCTCCTTTGAACCAAGCCTTAGATTATTCAGTTGACAAATACATAACTTAGCTCATTAAAAGTGTTTCTAAACAGCAGTGAGGGGACTGATGTTGCCAAGCAGAGATTTTAAGTATTAGTTGATTTGTTAGTTCAACCAAATTGTTTTCCAAGAGAATATTAAAAGGGCCATTAACTGGAGCTGTTCATAAAGCCCTAATTAAGCAATACGATTCACACGAGTCATTGTCACTCGAGTTCTTAATTAGTTGCTCTTAGCAGGTTGTTTTCTTTTGTGTGAATTCCTAAACACTTAGCCACCTTTTTGTGTCCCTTTGGGACTGCAGAATTTATTGCTCTTGGTTTTATTTTCCTGTTTAAAATTTAGATGTGATCCAAAATTTCAATGCAAAAAACCCATTGTCAGTATTTTCTTCCAACCCTGTAAAAAAGTAAAATACTGACAAGTGCCAGGGAAAGCTCTTAATAATTGGGATCCCCTGCTCACCTTCATTGCTTTTCCTCTTACCATGGTACCTGAAGAGATGTACTTGTGTTTACTAACTTCTTATCTATGGCAGAAGAAGGCAGCTTGGGTATTTATAACATAGTAGTCCATTTGGACTTTATCCATTGCATCATGGGAAAATACAGAAAGGGATGGGATGAATAAAAAAGGTACTTTGAAACGTTTTGCTTCATGATATGTCTTCTTAGACTTACCAGGAAATAAAATTCTTCGCTTAAAAAAAAAAAAAATTCAAGTCAACTGGGAGGAGGTGACTATACTTATCAAGTAGGAAATCGCATTAAATCATTTTAATTTGCACGATTAAGCCATTGAAAGCTCTTAAACTGAATACAAGCGTCAACACAAGAGCCCTTCTCTGTGCACACGGGTAGCCCTACTGTGGTCAAGACAACCCACATGCTCAGAGGAATCTGAAACTGTGTATCTTAAATCCTATAGCTATTCATAACATATAAGGTTTCCTCCTTTCCTTAAGGGCCATTTTTATTTCACTACTTATTATTTAGTGATCACAGGCATTGCTGAAAACCGAAAACTGCTGTTCTTCCTTTAGACCTCCCTTGGGTGTACATTAAAAATGGAAAGAACCACTATGCAAAGAGTAACCCTGTGAACAAGTACATACAAACCAACCCCCAAACACATGCAAATAAGGACTATTCTCCTACTAGATAATTTACTAAAGTTACCTTAGTCCTCTAGAATATGAGAAGAGTTTAAGGCTATAAGACAAAGAAAACTGACCATGGAATTTTTAAAGGAGACATGTTGTTATTGCAAGAGGCTGACTGGCTCTGCATGTGTCGCTAAAGAGCTGTTCAACTCTCAAGGTCCAAATTTTATTCTCCAGTTCAGGGATTGGCAAGCTATAGTTCATAGGGTAATTTCGGCCTGCCACCTGTTTTGGAATGGCCTTGGAGCTAAAACTGGTTTTCACATTTTTAAATGGTTGGGGGGACAGATGGTACAACTATCTTGTGACACTGAAAATTTTATAAAATCCCAATTTCAGTGCCCAGAAACAAAGTTTTATTGGAAGACAGACATGCTTATTTGTTGTCATATTATCTATGGCTGCTCAGAGTTGAATAGTTGCAACAGACACCAAATTGCCCACAAGCCTAACATATACCTGGCCCTTTGCAGATCCCTGCTCTACAACAGCACTATATAATAAGACTTTCTGCATCGATGCAAAAGTTCTGAGTTTCCACTATGGTAGTCATTAGCCAAATATTGGGCTAAGAAACTGAATTTTTAAATTTTATTTTAATCAATTTAAAT
Source organism: Elephas maximus indicus (assembly GCF_024166365.1). Classification (NCBI taxonomy): domain Eukaryota; kingdom Metazoa; phylum Chordata; class Mammalia; order Proboscidea; family Elephantidae; genus Elephas; species Elephas maximus. The sequence continues at coordinate 152,425,512 of NC_064820.1, read as the reverse complement.
AGCCACACGTAACTTGTAGCTATTGCATAGCAAAGCTCTAGAAAATGAGGGGTTAGTTTAAGTCTTGGACTTAGACTCAAAATATCCTCTACAACTGACACTCTACAAAACTTAAAAAAACATAAATTTTAAGTTTTTCCATCCATCTGAGCTGATACAAATTAATTAGAACCTACATGAAAAAAGGACTACATACACTTCTTATCTTGGTGTCACACAGAGCTGTCAAGATATTGAGGTCCTGGTGGAGGCAGGTTTCTCATTCACGTCAAGGTACCTAGTAATCAAGAGGAAAAGAATGACAGGCTGTCCCTAAGACAGGGCTCTTTTCTAACAAGGAAAAAAAATTGTTTGCACCCAGACTAGGACCAACTCCACAGGAGGAGTCACTCCACTCTCAGAGGTGCAAATGCTACCGAAAGGTACTAACCTCAACACCAAAACAGTGCTTGGAGCCAGACCTCAACAAAGGCAGCACTTGTTCTCCCAACAGTGTAACACCACCCCAGGCATCACACTAGCCTGGATAGCTGACAACCATTGGGTGATTCCTTAAACAGTTTTCCTATTCTTGTTTCAGAACCTTGGCACTCCAGGTAGAAGACCTGCATAAAGGCATCACTATGAACGAGTGTTCTGCTCCTGTAAAGATTTCAGCCTCGGAAACCCTATGGGGCAATTCTACCTTGTCACATAGGGTTGCTATGAGTTGGAATCAACTTGATGGTACACAGCAAAATGAAATGAATGTTTACTGCAAAAGGTCAGGGCCACAAAAAGACAAATATGATATAATCCCACTTACATGAAATAGGCAAATGTATAGAGACCACAGTGGTTACCAGAGGTGTAAAGCAGGGGAAGTCATTGCTTAAGGGGCACTGAGTATTTTAATAGTGGTGAAACAGTCTGGAAACAGATAGTGGTGATGGCTGCACAATATAAATTTATCTAATATCACTGAAATTATACACGTAAAAAACACTGAATTGGCAAATATTTTGTTACATATATATTTCCCACAATAAAACAATCTAAAAAAAAGAAAAAAAAAGGAGGGGCAGGGAAGCTTTGGTTCCAGACCCTGCTGCCAAACCCTTGAAACAAATACAAAAGAGGAATCCCTTTCCCATGACTTCAGTGTTTCATTCAACATTCAAGGCGTTCCTGCCATGTGCCAGGCACCGTGGTTGGGATCTAGCAGTGATCAAGGCAAGATACACTATTATCCTTTCCCTGATGAAACTTGCAATCTGTCTTAAGACGCTAGTGTTGCTTCCAAGTCCAACTGCTAGCAGATTCTAGCAGTATGTGTCATTTAATTAAGGCCTTTCCTCTCTCCCTAAAAATTCCTCAGACTTAATGGCACAGATAATCTGAGATCCTAGATGACTTCAGAGTGTAACCACTAAATTCCTACCAAGCCTTTTACTGCTCAGAAGCTGAATTTGCTGGGGGCAAGTACGGGTGGTTTTGCCTCCCAACTGTTTCCTGATGGACACCAACTAGCCAAAAGGCTTGGCACATGGAAGGCAGTCAGTATTTGAAAAATAGGGACATTTACCTGAAAACTAGAGGTGCAGACTGTCCTCCTGCCACTAATTTCCTTTCGTCAGGAGTGCTGCTCTATTTTCAAATCATCCTAAAAAGAAACAGACAAGCAGATGTGATACATTTCCCACAGATTCCATCCTTCTATACTCAAGACTAAAACAGCAGCGTGTAAGGTAGCTTTTCTACAGAGATCAAAACAGGGTACTACTGACATTTATGATTAATCATAATTTCTATGGTCTCAGCAATTATTTTATTTCCCATTTTTCTCCCTACAAGATGAGTACCATAAAGCCAACCATCCCCCAAGCCCTCTAGATATCATTAGTCTTAAGACCCCATATGTAAAAGGCTATTCACAATGAACACTTGAGGCATTCACACAAAGCACTCAATGTTTAGCTATGAGAATCCTTCTACAGGAAGCCAATCCATGGAAAAGAACACGCTTTGATAAATAACTTCCCCAATCCTCACCAGCTCCTCCCGTGGAAACTAGGATGTAGCTTTTCACAGAAGCAGTAACTAAGTCAGTTCTTCTGGACGAGCTCCAGCATCACCCTGAGTGTTAAGTGTTTGCTTAACACTGAGAAGCATCTCTTCTCAGAAAATTAGTATTCTAAAACAAAATCACTAGAAAGGGGACTCAATACTTACTGTTCTAAGGGGCAACAACTCTGTCCACGCCTGAAAATCAATAAGAAATCAACACAAATACTGTCATACCAAAGAAGAAAATGAGTAAGGTTGTAGTTAGCCTAGTACCTTCCTACCAAAAAAAAAAAGAACAATCAACCAACCACTTGCCATCCAGTTGATTCCAACTCATGGCAACCCCATGTGTTGCAGAGTAAAACTGTGCTCCAGAGTTTTCAAGGCTGTGACATTTTGGAAGCAGATTGCCAGGCCTTTCTTCCAAGGCTCCAGGTGGGTTCAAACCACCAATCTTTAGGTTAGTGGTCAAGCACTAAACTGTCTGCACCATCCAGGGACTAGAAGTACCTTCCTAAAGTCTCTCCATCAATTATTTTTATATTAAAGAGCTAGAGAAGAATGCCCATGATTTTAGAGCAAATATACATCAACATTTCCCTAACACTGCATTCCCATAGATAACTACAGCTAGGAAACCCCTACATAAAGAGAGCAATATGACTAGCTTTGTATGGTGGTGGAGTAGAAGCCATGCCCTTTGATTTCAGTGAGATGAGCAAAAATCGCATCTCACACTTCCATCCCTTTTGAGAACGTAGTTGGTACTCAAAGGTTATTGCCATATTCTTCAAACAGGAAAAAAAATTGCTATGACAAATAAAAGCCCTCTATTTGTACATTCCTCCCTGGCTTGACTACCTTTGTTCAGTTTCAAACATATGATTCATACTAGCCAAACCTGTTGGACCAGAACCATTAAGATCTGGATTTTTAGGCTTCTCTCAACAAAAGTCATGCTCTTGCAGGTTTAACCTTAATAGATAGGGAACTGTGCTGGCATCCTGGTACAGTTGACAACAGAGTTGGAATGAACAAGGCCCAGAATGCCAACCAGCTAAATATGGGCTGCTGTTCTCCCAGCGGTATAACACTTGCCTAGGTACTAGGCAACCTAGGCAGCTGCCTATAGCTGGGGCCAAAGGGGGGCTAAGGGGATTGCACTCACCTGGGGTAGCAGCTGCCCAATGTTCACAGCTGGTCTCTGTGCAATTAAACCACTTCAGGTCAGTCAGCCAGCAGTTACTGAACACTTATGTGTAGAGCTCAGGAATCCTGCCTGCAAAAGTCCAAAACTTAGTGAGGTTTAAGCAAGAAAACAGTAGCCAATGAAACAATAAAACAAAACCCCTTTAGCTTTGTTTTCACCTGTAGCCCTAGTGGTGCAATGGTTAAGAGCTATGGGGAGCTACAGAAACCCTATGGGGCAATTCTACTCCGTCCTATTGGGCTGCTATGAGTCGGAATCGACTCGCTGGCAACAGGTTTGGTTTTCATTGGTTATGTTTCAGTGGTTCAACAATAGCATATTAAAGGCCTAGTCAACAACTACAGATAGCTTGGCTCCATAATTTATCAGCCATGTGACATTAGGCAATTAATTTAACCTCTCTGTACCTCAGTGTCCTCATTTGTAAAATGAAAACATTAATAGTACTCTGTACACATAGGAAAACCCTGGTGGTGTAGCGGTTAAGAGCTATGGCTGCTAACCAAAAGGTGGGCAGTTCTATTCTGTCCTTTAGGGTTGCTGTGAGTTGCAATCTACTCAATGGCAACAGGTTTGGTTTGGCTTCCTACATATAAGGATGGTTGGGGAGCAAAGGAGAATGAAGAACACAGGGTAATTATGAGTCCAAGAGACAGAAAGGCCACATAAGTCAGAGACAACATCAGCCTGAGGACAGAAGAACTAGATCGCCCCAGCTACAACTGCCCTGACAATGAACACAACAGAGAATCAGTGGTGGAGCAGAACAGCAGTGGGATGCAGACCTCAAATTCTCATAAAAAGATCAGACTTAATGGTCTGACTGAGACTAGAAGGACTCTGGAGATCATGGTCCCCAAATCTTCTGTTAGTCAAAGACTGGAACCATTCTCAAAGACAGACAGGGATTGGACTGGACTATAAAACAGAAAACGATACTGGTGAGGAGTGAGCTTCTTCGATCAAGCACATAGGAGAGACTATGTGAGCAGCTCCTGTCTGGAGGAGAGATGAGAAGGCAGAGGGGGACAGAAGCTGGCTGAATAGACAAGGAAATACAGGCTGAGAAGGAATGTGCTGTCTCATCAGGGGGAGAGCAACTAGGAGTATATAACAAGGTGTATGTAAGTTTTTTTATGAGACTGACTTGATTTGTAAACTTTCACTTAAAGCACAATAAAAATTAAAAAAAAAAAGGTTGGGAGGCTTAAAAGGAATACAAGTTAAATTGTGTCCAAAAGATAATATCTAGCATAGAGTGGGCACTCAGTAAACACTTGATATTATGAAAAACTACATTTCAAGCAAGAAGATATGAAGCAGGGTGAGTATAAGTGGAAAAGTTACCCTTGGAGAGCAATGGACAGTGAAATTGAAAGGCTGTTTTAAACTAGATTGAGGAGGACCTGGAATGTGGGACCTCTCGAGAAGGACAATAAAAGCAGCACTTTAGAAAAATAATTGGATGAAGTGATGGTTGTGAGGGGAAATGGAAGCAGTTAGGGTGCCATTCTTGCCAAGGACCTCAACTATGCGTTGAAAACAATCAAAATGTTTACAGGAATTTTAATAAGCATTCCCACCAGCTCCCCCACCCCTTCACCCTTAAAATTTATCATATTTATATAAAGTAGAAAGCCCTGATGGTCCAATGGTTAAGCACTGGCTGCTAACCGAAAGGTCGGCAGTTTGAACCCACCAGCCAGCCGCTCTATGGGGCAAAGATGTGGTAGTCTGCTTCTCTAAAGATTATAGCCTATGAAACCCCTCAGGCAGTTCTCCTCTGTCTTATATGGCTGCTATACGGTAACTATGAGCCGGAATCGACCGGACAGGAACGGGTTTGGGGTTTGTTTTTGTACATACAGTATCTAAAACAATGCCTTTTTCCAGCCATCCTCCAAGTTCACTCCTAAGTAAAGTAAGAAGAACGTGAATAGAGGGGCTCATTGTCTTTAACAACAGTGTGCCCCTTTCCGGGGCTTCGGTTGAAACACCTGACCCAACTCCACCCAGAGGCGTATTCTTCACCAACCTTCCCAGGTTCGTGGACCCGGCGCCCCGAGGAGCGAGGCTCTGTGAGACAGGATACATGGTGGAATATAGGGAGAGACTCCGGGGCTACTATCACCCATTCGAGATGCCTTCTAAGCCCCGAGCCACGTGGAAAGGAACCCCAACGTCGCCCCGCGCCCCTGCAGAGCCTCCCCACAGCTACCTCTTATCCTGGGCTGACAGGCCTTCAAGACCTTCTCCCCACTCGGTCCTTACTCACCCACACGTGTCCGCAGCTCCACAAGGAGCAGCCGCCTGGTCACAGGCCGAAAGCGAAAGGGCAGCTGGGAGCCGAGGGGAGCCCCGCCCCGGGGCCGCGGCTGGGCGGGGCCTCAGTGGGCTGGGGAAGGGCCGAAAGTGCGAGCGCCGAGGGGGAGGTGATCCTACTCCAGGGAGGAGCCAGACCCCCAGAGGAAGGGCTGGAGTTCGAACAAAGCAACATTTCTTTGAACCATTTCTTACTTACGGATTGAAGGGCCTCTGGATTTGGAATTGCTAAAGAGAGAATCGGGTGTGTCTTAGTGGGGCCGTACTTCAAGCCTGCCCCCACCGAGCGCCCCAGGGACGCCTGTCCATCTCACAAGCGTGGCGCCTTTCGGCTCCTGCAAGCCCAGTCCAAGCTTTTTCATTTCCCAGGCAGATCCTCTTTCTGGCTTTCTGCGGCAGCGCTGTCACTTAGCTAATGAATCGTCCACCCACGCAGACCACCTTGGTCTAGTCTTGGAAACCTCTCCGGGAGGTTTTCGGAATGACCGCCTCGCATACTAACTAACCTTTCAGGACCCCATCCCTAATGCCCTGCGGAGGAATCTTAGCTGAGCTGTAGACGCTAAACACTGGCTTTCTCTGCCAGAGCTGCCCTGCACGGTGGCACAATAAGCCAGGGAGACAACGTCCTTGGTCTACACACAGACTGCCTGCCAGGTAACCAGCGTTTCATTTGGGAACTAAGACTGCCTTCCCCTACTAACCTAAGTCAGTATGTTTCTGGCCTGTTGGACAGATGGTGAAGCTGAGGCACAGAGGGGCAAAACCCAGGAGCAGTAATTCCTAAAGTCATTCCCCAAATCCCGCAAATTCTAGAGTCCCTCCTTTCCCCCTCCCCCTCAAGGGCTCTGCTGATCTATTGTACCTGGCACCATTGCGAGGAGCCCCTAGGAATCACATTGCCCTTGGCATCCACCAACATGTTTCATTACTATTTCCCCAGCTCTTTCATAATGAAAAAATGTGCTTCCAGCAAGAGACCTTAGGCTCTGGGACCACGGGAGATGCTGGAGTAGTGGCAAGAACAAATTCTCCCCGGTTTTGATGGAGTTGGACACAGGCTCTAGTTGGGAAAAGGCTTACATAAATACAGTAATTAAAAAAGCCACATGATCAGTGCTCGGCTGGTAGGCAGGAGCTCTGCTTTGCAGTAAAATAGGAATGTGGCTGAGGACTGCTGCCATAATCAATGCCCGCATCTGGCTGTCACTGTGTGTTCATAAAGGAGGGTTATGAGAGCTATAAAACCAGGCAGATTGGGTGGGTAATTGTCCTGCGGAGCTCTGCTACGGGGAAAAATTACGTTGGCATCTCTTTTTTTTTTCTTTCCTTCCAAACTCACAAAGTGGAGAAGGCAGAGCTACCCTGAGGATTCATGAAAAGGAAAGATGTGTGTCAACGTGTGTGTGTGTGTGTGTGTGTGTGCTTTCAGAGACAGGAAGTAATTGAGGATAGGGAGATACTAGGGCCTTTGGGGAGAGAGAAGCCAATGACCTGGTAACAATTGGGTTCACCAGTTAGTCCAGGTAGAAGGCAGGATATGTGTGGCAGGAAAGCCAGCCATTATGAGTAAGGCTGTGCAGTGGGCCGTGTGCTTATGTAATACTGAAAATGCAGCCATCTTTTTTAGGTATAGGCCTTTCAGTGTCCTTTGGAGAAACCCTAGATTATGATTTCTTTTCCTCGTTAAAAAAATATATATATATAGTTAAGAAAAAAGTCTTTATAACCCATTTTCTTGAACATCTATCCTTTTAGATTCTGAATTCATTTTTGGTGAATTGATTTATGTGGTGTTTTACCTCTATTAGCAACTACTTTTCTACCTTTTTGTTTGTTTCATATTCTTGCAAAGATGAAATTGTTAGGAGTAATAATGAAAAAGAAAAGGAAAATTATCTAGGGGGGGGGAAAGGCATCCAGAAGAAAAGGTAAAGAATTAGAGCAGGTCCATTAGCTCTGAGTTTGATTCATAACTGAAAGTCTGGCCCCCGGTGACAACAGGTCCACAAGCTTTTTGCCTGCCTTTTTCCTTTCTCTTCCACCTGTCCTACCCTTCTCACCTCCCTCCCTGCCTTTTGCTCTCTGAGTCTGCTGTTTTCCTCTCCTTCGTATAACCACATTTAGAGAAGTACTTAATCATTTGCTCAGTCAGCCAATCAACATTTGTTGATCATTTACCATGTGCCAAACCCTGTTCAGGTGCTGCAAATAACATAAGAGCAATAGAGATTCCTGCCTACTGAAGTTTATAGTCTAGTGGAAAAAGAAAGACAAGTACCATAGACATCCATGGGCATGTGTAAGGTGGCAGGTAACCTAGCCTGGAGGGTTAGGGAGATTACTAGTGGTAGCTGGTCCTAAAGGCTTAAAGTAGAGGAGGGACACCTCCCCCATCCTAATACTCCTCTTGCTGCTTTGTAATGTCTACTCAGGTTAGAGGGGAATTCTGCAGTTGTCCTTGTTATTTAATTCTCAAAAGCATAGTTAGAGGCCTGAAAGATCTGCAGTTCTTATTGTGGTCTGCATGGTCATTGCCAATTATAACGATTAGAAAGAACTTTTTATTTTGGGTCCTGTGACCTCTCAGAGCTCCTTCTTCAGCCTAGAAATTTAGGGTATTTGGGTGGGCAGAACAAATAGATGCAAAGGGCTAGACTGTGTACTCCCATGCTTTTTCTCCCTAATTCAATTCCCTCATAATCATTTGGTTCAATATTTATGGTGTATATACCATGTAGAAGGCATGTGAGATCGGAAAGAATCAGAATCTCATTATCCCTTCCAATTAAATCATTAATATAATGTCATCCGTATAAATAAAACTCTTTTGACAATAGGCAATGTGGCATAAAGAATAGGTGCAAGGCAGCCTGGGTTGCTGGGCTACCTCTACAGCATGTGGGGAAAATATCCTGATGACATCAGCCAGAGGAAGACCAATTCCCAGTCCTTGGAATTGAGTAAATTCCAGGACTTGGCTCCCTCCTCACATGACTCCAATCCTCCCTTCTTTTGATTTCTAGACTCAATTTGTTAGTCTATTTCCACACCTCTCATTTTCTCACTAACCCCAACCCCCACAAAGTCCAAATTGGCCCTCCAAATAGGGAAACCATTTGCCGGAAATTCATTAAGCTGAACACATGGGAAATTATAGAGGAGATTTTACTTGTCACTTAGGCTCAGATATAGAAAGTAATTTCAAAAGGACAGTGGAGAGAGACTATTTTTATCTTGCTTGTATGTGCTGAGTTTTCTTTTCTTGCTGTCTCTCATTCTCTTCCTGGCTACCTTTCCGCTTCCTTGTTTCTTCTTTTAACTAAATGTTGACCTTTTTGATACTTGTCCCAGGTTCTCCTCTTTTGCTTTTTTAGAGTCTTCTCTTTCTGTTTTATGATTCATTCATTCAACAAATGTTAAGTATCTACCATCCTAGGCATTAAGAGTGATATAGTGATGAGTAAAACAGCCGTAGTCCTCACCATTATGGAGTTTACAGTCTAATGAGGGAGGTAGGCATTGGTCATAGAAAAACTTTGAAAGAATAATTTCCGTCTTTCTGATGTTAAGTTCACCTTCCAGTAAATGAGCAAGTGAAAATAGCCAGAATTCCAGCATGTTTGAGAGATTGGAGAATAAACCATATATTTCACAGAAATGCAAGGAAACCAAAGACCTAGATTTCTGTGTGATATATAGAAGCCTCCTAGGTAGAGAGAACATGGATTTGGGAGTGAGATGTGGATCTGATTCTGACTCTGCCACTTACATATTAGCTGTGTCACTTTAGCTAAGTGACTTCCCTCTGAATCTCAGGTCTCTTACCTATAAAATGGGAATAGTGATCTTTATACTTTATGGTTGTTTCCGGATTGCATGAGATATGTATAAGGGACCAGGCAGATGCTCAATGTATATCATTTCCTTTCCATTACCTCCCTATTCCACTTTTGAATCTCACAACAACAACAAAAGTAACCTCCCAATTAATTGAAATTGAGGGGCCTCAAATGGTATACCCGGAGAGATGTGTTGTTACTATATTTGTTAGTACGATTGGCAATATATACGCAATTTATGGCAGTCAGATCACTCCCTTCTTCTGGAGTAAGACCCAAGAAACCAAGCCCATTGCCATTGAGTCAGTTCTGACTCGTGGCAACCCCATGTATATTACAGAATAAAACTGCTCCATAGGGTTTTCTTGGCTGTAATCTTTACAGAAGCAGATCGCCAGGCTTTTCTTCTGTGGTGCTGCTGGTAATAGAGCAAAACTGCTTGCCCCCCCCCCCCCCCCCCGGCCACCTTCTGGGGCAAGGGAGAGTCAGTAATTAGTATAAGACTGAAATGAGACACAACAAAGGATTTCCTTACAGGAAATGTGAGTGGATGCCTAAGAGACGCTGCAGAATTTCCTTTTCTAAGAGTATCTGTTTGGACAGGGCTGGGGCAGGCCTACCTGGAGGTAGAGAATGAACCTGAAGACCTCTTCATGTCCCCTCTAACCTAAGGAATCCTTGCGGGAGGAATTGCTGCCTCCTCCCTTTTCCTTGGGCTCTGAGGAGATGAATGCTGCAAAGAAAGGCTTATTTCTCATAAGCAAAGGCAAAAGGGGCAGCTGCCATTTCAGGCGCTTAATAAGTACACTAAATTAAGAAGCTGCTGATTTGGTATACCTGATTCCTCCTCCCTGTTAAAGAATACATCTCTACAATCAGTGGTTCCTTGAAGCCGTCACTTCCTGAAAAAGAAGCCTGGGCTCCAGCCGTGGAAGCTGGCAGAGACAACTTTCAAAGGAATATTCGGGGCAGCTCTAGGATTCCTGGACTCCCCTCCCCGACCCCGTCCATAGAAATTCCAGGTTGCCTTTGTTCTGTAGTCTTTTTCAAAGGGATTAGTTTAGTGGTCCTTTTTTTCCTCACCGCCATTTTTCTTTCTTCCTCCTCCTCCTTTCCCTTGTTCTCACGTTCTTTTCCTCCTATTCCTTCTCCTCCTCCTCCTCCCTCCTCCCAATCTCCATTTCAGCTGTTGGATCTCATCGCCCACAGCATTAGGATTTCTGTACCAAGAACTGTAGAATTTCTACTCGGTCTACAGCAGTAATAACAATGAAACTGGTGAGCGCCAGAACTCCGACAGGACTGCTTTGTTTTTCCGGATCTCACAAGTTTTCTGCCTTTGACAGGATGCAGTCTTATCATTTTCCTTACTGGGCATGACTCGTATGGGCCAGTAAACAAGACACCGAGGTGGGAGAACAAGAAAGGCACCTTTATTTCATCGAGGTGGGAGAACAAGAAAGACACCTTTATTTCATTGTACAAGGAAAATGGAATCAGTTGGAACTGCTGCTGCCAAGACTGTTTACCAAAGGCAGGCAGGCAAGTTACTTTTAAAAGGTATTATAAGTAGGGAGGTCAAACAAGTTAGGTCAGCAACATTCTTAATCATACCACGCAGGCGCAATGGTGTTTACATATACCTTCCAAGCAAAAAAAAAAAAAAAGCAAAAGCAGGGTTCAAAAGCAAAGCTGGGTCGGGGGGTGGCAGGGAGCCCAGCAAAGGAAACAATTTTGTAATACAACACTGTAGGGGAGGAAGCCAGGTAAAGAATACCGCACTGTGGGGGCTCCATCTTACTATTGCTCGTTTTGGTGGAAAATATTTGAGTTTTCCTTCTCTGACTCACAGTTTCAGACTTTCACAGGTTCCACTTATCCTGATAACAAACAAATGCTCTGTATTTGTACAGACCAGGTTTTCTCAAAGTATAGTGTGGTGCACTGGGAGAAGACATTTCAGTGCAGGACTTTGAGGGCCTTTCATGTGCTAATGTAAATTGTGAATGTCCTAGAGGGGAATGTTGGGACCCACATTTCCCAAACCTCTTTGACCAGAGCACCTCTCCTTGCAGCATTTCCTGGGACAAGTCTTTGGAGCATATTCAGAAACACGTGTTGAATTTTTTGTGAATGCTAAAACGTCTCATTTCATTCCTACAACCAGCCTATGATAGCCTCACTTTATAAATGAGTAAAACTGAGGCTCAGAGAAGTTACATCCTGGCTCATGGACACGTAGCTAGCCAGTGAGCAATAAAGCCAGATCTTCTCATTTATGGTCCTAGTCAGCACTGCCTTGTACTACATTTAAACATAATGTATGTGGCATATCCTAATATGACATGTGATGATGTGTGGCATCACATGGCATATAATATGGGATCTTGAAGACATACTATTATTGATGAATTATAACTTTTTTTCCCATTCAACTAAATATGCATTATGTACCCTTGGAAACCCTGGTGGCATAGGGGCTGAGAGCTATGGCTGCTAGCCAAAAGGTCAGCAGTTCGAATCCATCAGGTGCTCTTGAAAAGTCTATGGGGCAGTTCTGCTCTGTCCTATAGGGTCCTGTGATACCGCAGAGTATCAGAAGAGACTCTACTAGCAACTTTTTTTTTTTTTTTTTAATGTGCTAAGCACAATTCCAGGTGTTAGGGATAGAGCAGTAACCAAAACATAAATACACTTAAAAATTCCTACCTTTGACAAATAACCCAATTAAAAAATGGGCAAAAGATATGAACAGATACTTCACTAAAGAAGACATTCAGGTAGCTAACAGATACATGAGGAAATGCTCGCGATCATTAGCCATTAGAGAAATGCAAGTCAAAACTAAATGAGATTTCATCTCCAACAAGGCTGGCATTAATCCAAAAACAGACAAAATAACAAATGTTGGAGAGGCTATGGAGAGACTGGAACACTTATACACTGCTGGTGGGAATGTAAAATGGTACAACAATTTTGGAAATCGATTTGACACTTCCTTAAAAAGCCAGAAATAGAACTACCATACGATCCAGCAATCCCACTCCTTACAATATATCTTAGAGAAATAAGAGCCATTACCCGAACAGATATATGCACACCCATGTTTATTGAAGCACTGTTTACAATAGCAAAAATTTGGAAGCAACCACGGTGCCTACCAACGGATGAGGGGATAAATAAATTATGGTATATTCACACAATGGAATACTACGCATCGATAAAGAACAGTGATGAATCTGTGAAACATTTCATAACATGGAGGAATCTGGAAGGCATTATGCTGAGTGAAATTACTCAGTTGCAATAGGAAAAATATCGTATAAGACCACTATTATAAGAACTCAAGAATAGTTTAAACAGGGAAGAAAATATTATTTGATGGTTACAAGAGGGGGGAGGGAGGGAAGGTGCGAGAGGGGTATTCACTAGATAGTAGATAAGAACTACATTAGGTGAAGGGTGAGACAACAGACAATACAGGGGAAGTCAGCACAACTGGACTAAACCAAAAGCAAAGAAGTTTTCTGAATAAACTGAATGATTCGAAGGCCAGTGTAGTAGGGGCAGGGGTTTGGGGACCATAGTTTCAGGGGACATCTAAGTTAATTGGGATAATAAAATCTATTAAGAAAACATTCTGCAACCCACTTTGGAGAGTGGCTTCTGGGGTCTTAAACGCTAGCAGGGGGCCATCTAAAATGCATCAATTGGTTTCAGCCCACCTGGATCAAAGGAGAATGAAGAACACCAAAGACACAAGGTGCTCACGAGCCCAAGAGTCAGAAAGGGCCACATAAACCAGAGACTACATCATCCTGAGACCAGAAGAACTAGATGGTGCCTGGCTACAACTAATGACTGTCCTGACAGGGAATACAACAGAGAACCCCTGAGGGAGCAGGAGAGCAGTGGGATACAGACCCCAAATTCTTGTAAAAAGACCAGACTTAATGGTCTGACTGAGACTAGAAGGACCCTGGTGGTCACAGCCCCAGACCTTCTGTTGGCCCAGGACAGGAACCATTCCCAAAGCCAACTCTTCAGACATGTATTGGAGTGGACAATGGGTTGGAGAGGGATAATGGTGAGGAGTGAGCTTCTTGCATCAGGTGGACACTTGAGACTATCTCGGCATCTCCTGCCTGGAGGGTAGATGAGAGGTACAGGGGATTAGAAGCTGGCGAAAAAGACAAGAAAAGAGAGAGTGGAGGGAGGGAGCGGGCTGTCTCATTAGGGGGAGAGCAATTGGGAGTATGTAGCAAGGTATATGTAAGTTTTTATGTGAGAGACTGACTTGATTTGTAAACTTTCACATAAAGCACAATAAAAATTAAAAAAAAAAAAAATCCTTACCTTAATAGAGCTTACAGCCTAGTGGAGAAGATAATATACGATTTTCAAATTGGAGTAACAGTTCTACTAACCTATTGTCAGTTGAGTTGATTCTGACTCATAGCACTTTGACTTTTAACCACTTTGCCACCAGGTCTCCAACGTTTTGTCTAACCAGTCAAAATTTTCCAGAGAGGAAAGAACTTGCAAAGACTCTTATACCCCCATTTTCTCAACATTGTCATGGAAACAGGACCAGAACAGTGTTTATATAATAATGTTTACCCTAAAATACAGTTTCTAGTCTCACCTTAAGAGTTTCTGCTTCTAGAAACTGACTGCACATAGGTAATCCTTCAAAAGAACACAATGCCTAAGGCAAAACAGTCTTTACTAATTTGTCTAGACCATTGTTTGACTTAAAGTTGACTTTTAGAAGCCAGTTTTCTCAAGGCTCAAGGTTCAAAAGAATATCTCAGGGCAATGGCCTGAGTGAGTCACCACCCCAACTCCATGGAACCCAGAAATCTAGATTCCTAGAGAATTAAAACTCTGTTTCTCAATATGTAAAATGTTATTATAAAGGTCATATAATTATTAGGGCCAAAGATAAAAATAAAGCAGGCAAAGAGATAGGGAACGTGTGGGAGTTGTACTTTAAGGGGTGGGGAGAGTTCAAAGAAGGCTACACTGAAAAGGTGACATTTAACCTGAAAGAGGTTAAATAACAACCCTATAGTAGAACTGTCCCATAGGGTTTCCAAGGAGCACCTGATAGCTTCAAAGTGCCTATTTTTTGGTTAGCAGCTATAGCTCTTAACCATTATGCCACCATGGTTTCTGAAAGAGTTAAGGGAGTGACCATATAGAGATGGGAGTAGAGGGTGGCCTCAGGCTGAGAGAAAAGCAAATTCAAAGACCCTGAGGCAGGAGTGAGCCTAGGGTGAGGCAGAGCTGGGAAAGGAGTGGGAGTGGTAAGTGATAAGATTAGATACTGATGGGGGTGGTGGCCAGATGACAGATCTTGAAAAGTGATATAATACAGATGATAAGTCATGATGTAATAATAATACCACCATAGGACAGGTGTATTATGTTGCTGCATAACAAGTTACCCCCGAAACTTTAAGTGCTTAAAACAACAAACATCTCACATAGTTCCTGAGCGCCTGGAACTAAAAGCAGCTTAGCTGGGCCTTTCTGGCTCACAGCCTGTCATGAGATTACAGTTAAGATGCCCACTAGGATTTTAGTCATCTGAAGGCTTGACTGAGGCTGGAGAATGAGTGTCCAAGCTCACTTATGTAGCTGATGACTGAAGGCCTCACTTCCTTGCCACATGAGCCTTTCCATAGGGCTGTTCACAACATGTCATCTGGTTTCTCCTAGAAAGAAAGTGACAAGAAGGAAGCCATTCTGTCTTTTATAATCTAATATTGGAAGTAACATATCATTACTTCTGTCATATTTTATTGGCCACACAGACTAACCCAGGTACAATGTGGGAAGGAACTTACACAAGGGTGTGACTACCAGGAGATAGGGCTGGCTACCACAACCTATTTGCAGAAAGCTTCCTCAGAGTAAAAAAAAAAAAAAATGCCTCTTAAATATAAAATACCAACTATATGCCAGGTATTGTGGTGGAAAGCAAAGATTTTTAGAGTGTGGCCTCTAAAATACTCAAGCTCATAACTTTATCGGGGTTGAGACCTGAACAAGGACAAAACAGAGAGCAGAAATCTGCTGAGAATCTGAAGGTCTTATTTCCATTCTGCATGAGTATGCTTGTTTCTTCAAGGCCCCACTTCCTTTAGGCCTGCCCTCATTATTTCATTTGCCCAATTAACACAATTTAGGATAATCTTAAACCTGTAAAGAAAAAAAAATTTTTTTTCTTTGAGGAGAGCTGTAGAGCTTCAAAGGCAGGATAGGACCCTTCTGGGTAATTTAACCTTGAGATGACGCTAGACTTTTATGAAGGGCAGAGTAGACCCACTCATTCCTCCAGAATCCCTAGGGATCTTCTTTTTGAAAAAGACGCATCCTGCCAAATCCAAGAAGCATGACCACAGGGAACAGAGGACTTACTCTGTCCCTGAAGGCCGCTACTGGTTTATCCAGAGATGAAGAGATGGCTCTCCTGAAACCCAGGGTCAGCCTCTTGCCCAACCCCTGCCAGACTTGGTCTTGGCTGTGCAGCCATATTTTGCCAGTTTCCTAAGCTGATCAGCAGATGGCATCGCAGCCTCAGGAGCGAGCAGCTGATACTGCTGTCAAGAATAATGGTACTAGAAGGAGCTTAGGCTCCTGGCTTGGCATCCAGGGGCTCCTGGGGCCAGGCCCTTGTCTCCCCAGCTCCTGGCTCACAGAAGTTTCTGTTCTTACCCTGCAGATTAGAATACTCAGGCAACTATTCAGAGAGCTAAACCTGGAGCCCCTAATTAGGAAACAGATGGTAAACACAGGGTCTTTTCTGAGAAAGATGAAAATCGGGGGTTGCTGTTCCCAGAACACTGCCTGTCCCTTGATTATGAGGGTCCACATGGGGTATACCCTGGTTTAGGGGCTGGAAGATCCCAGATAGAAGCCTCCTGGGATGGCCAGATGGGGCCAGAGACAACTCAAGGGATCAGTTGGCTCCAGAAAGCATCTAGGGGATTCCAAGGGTTTGAAATTGAATCTGTTTTTTCTAGTGACCCAGATGAAGAGCTATACCCCAGGGCTGCCCCCCAGCAACACAGGCAGGGCTCAGTCCTGCAGGCTTTACATCTGTGCCTCAGTCTCCTCCTCTCTCCTTATGTTTCTTACTCCTCCTCTCTGGTCTACCTTTTCTCTCTTTCCCTTTTCTTCTCCCGTATCTCTCTCTTCAGGTCTTTCTCTCTGTGGATCTGTTTTTATCTCCATTCCAGAGTAGGAAAAAAAAGTGGTTACCAACGGTCTCAGCAACGTGGCCTTGGGCACTGCGGCTGCAACACCATTGTCTGTCTTTAGGAACTCAGACCTTCTCCATCTGGCCTTCCTTTTGTTTTTCCCTCCCTGCTGCTCCTGCTCCTAGCTGCAAGGAGCCCTGGGCAAAGGGAAGTTCAGAGTCACTAAAAGCAGATACTTGGGGACCTCTACCTCTAGAATTCACTTCTCTGGAACGTGTGCTCCTGCTTTGTAGCTCCAGAGAGTCCCCAGGGGCTTCCGGGTAGAACAGAGATTCACTGAATCTCCTGTTCATTGAGCACCCACTATAGGCCACTAGAATGTGAGCTGGAGGACAGCTCTGCCTTGTTCACCACTGCACTCATAGTATTTACCATATAGTAGATAGATACTCAGGAGCCCTGGTGGTGCAGTGGTTAAAGTGCTCAGCTGCTAACCAAAAGGTTGGCATTTCGAACCCACCTGTGGGAGAAGGATGTGGCAGTTTTCTGTAAAGATTTATAGCCTTGGAAACCCTATGGAGGCAGTTCTACTGTGACCTCTAGGGTTGCTATGAGCTGGAATCCACTCAATGGCAGTGGGGTTTAGATAGCAGGTTCCCTGGGTGGCACAAATGGTTAAGCAGTTGACAACTAACTGAAAGGTCGGCGCTCAAACTCACCCAGAGGTACCTCAGAAGATGGGCCTAGCGATCTGCCTCTGAAAGGTCACAGCCTTGAAAACCCTGTGGAACAGCTCTACTCTGCACAGATGGGGTCGCCATGAGTTGGAATTGACTTGACAGCAACTACCACCACTACAAGATAGATACTCAATAAACACTTGTTAAAAATAATGAGAGGATTGATGGAAGGATGAATGCTAAACTGTGTATAGGCACTGAGAGTACAAACATTGAAGGTGCCATTTTAGTCCATAAAGAGAGAGGAACACCCAGATCAGCAATCACATTTGATCCAGAGTGGTAATTACCAGGACAAGGATACCAAAAAAAAGAAAACCTCCTGCCCTCACATTGATTCCGACTCATAGCAACCCTATAGGACAGAGTAGAACTGCCCCATAGGGTTTCCAAGGAGCAGCTGGTGGATGCGAACTGCTGGCCTTTTGGTTAGCAGCAGAATGCTTAACTACTATACCACCAGGGCTCCAACAGAATAAAAATGATGGTGGTAAAATCTGCAGTGTGTGTCTGAGTCTGTATTGGAAACACAGGGGAGGCTTGATTCACTTACCAATTCAGCTGTTATCTATGGAGAGCCCGTTGGTACTAGACTCTGGGCTACGGTAGGGAATAAGGCAGGTTCTTGCCCTCAGGGAGCTCCCAGTTGAGTGTGGGAGACATATGAGTAAATAAATAAAAGAAAAAAAACCATTGCTGTGGAGCCAATTTTGACTTATGGTGACCCCATGTATTACAGAGTAGAACTGCTTCATAGGGTTTTATTGCCTGTAATTTTATGAAAGCAGATCACCAGGCTGGGGGATTTTGAACCACCAGCATCTAGGTTAGCATCGAACTACAAACCACTCGTGTCACTGTCTTAGTTTCCTAGTGCAGCTATAACAGAAATACCACAAGTGGGTGGCTTTAAGGAACAGAAATTCACTTTCTTGCAGTTTAAAAGGCTAGAAGTCTGACTTCAGGGCATTGGCTCTAGAGGAAGGCTTTCTCTTTACTGGCTCTGGGGGAAGGTTTTGTCTCTTTTCAGCTTCTGTTCCTGGCTCTGGGGGGAAGGTTCTTGTCTCTCTTTAGCTTCTATTCCTTGGTGATCTTTATGTGACGTGGCATCTATCTCCCTCCATCTGTGCTTGCTTGCTTCTAGGCCTGATCCAATACACTGACATGGGCCATTAAGCTAGCAAAGAAATCCCTTTTCCCAAATGGGATTACATCCACTGGTATAAGAGTGAGGATTTATAACACATAGTTTTGGGAGGACTCAACTTAATCCGTAACAGCCACCCAGGGACCTGAGTAAATAAATAGTAACAAAAGAGGCTAAAGGGTAGGGGGAGAGGGGAAGATACTGGGCAGTGGGAACAGAAAGCAGAGGCAGCTGGCCTAGTCTGGGA
This sequence comes from Elephas maximus indicus, assembly GCF_024166365.1. Taxonomy (NCBI): domain Eukaryota; kingdom Metazoa; phylum Chordata; class Mammalia; order Proboscidea; family Elephantidae; genus Elephas; species Elephas maximus. The sequence continues at coordinate 152,406,750 of NC_064820.1, read as the reverse complement.
TCTCTGGAAGCCTTCCTGGTGAAATGAGTTCAGGCTGAGACCTACCTGAAGGGTCAATAGAAATTAGCTGGGGAAAGAGAGTTCCGGGACAAGAGAGAATAGGCAGGATTCAAAGAACTGAGCAAACGTATCAGGAACTTTGGCTTGAGTACCAGTAGGGTGACAGGCAGGGCCAGAAGAGAAAAAGCAAGAGAAGTGGATAGAAGTGGGGGTGGAAGAGCCTCCAAAACCAGGTTAAGGAGTTATGATTTTACCTTGAGGGCATGAGAAACCATTTAAGAGTATCAAGAAGGGAAGTGATAAGATCAAGTTTGCATTTTAGAAATATTACTCTGGGTGCAGAGTGGAAAATGGATGGAGTGAGACCAGGGTGGCATCCTAGAATCCAGTTAGGGAATAGTCCGGGCAAGAAATGACAGCCTGAATGATGATGCTGTCAGTAGGGGTAGAGGTCATGTTTGAGTTGAGATTTAGAGTAATTAGAAATTTCCCTAGTGAAAAACTTCGTGGTGGTGGTGGTGGTGGGGTGCTGGCATTTCAGAGAGAGAAAATGTACATGCAAAGTTTTCAAGAACCTGTCATATTCTAGGAAGTGCAAGTGGTTATGTATTTTTAGCCTGTGAAATAGAGCAGGGGTAGGTAGTGGAAGATGAAACAGGGAGGATCTAACCTTTGCTGAATGGTCCTTGAATGGTACAAACAGCTTGCACTAGGCTGCTAATCCACAGATTGGTGGTTGGAACTCACCCAATGGCATGGCGGAAAAAAGGCCTGGAGATCTCCTTCTGTAAAGATTACAGGCAAGAAAACTTTATGGAACAGTTCTACACTGTGACATATGAGTTCACCATGAGTAGAATCAACTCAATGGCAACTTTTTTTTTTTTTTTTTCCTTTAACCTTTGCTAAAGAGCCTGGGAAGCCCAGATGAGGCCAGGCCCCTTTTGTTAGAGCTGGGGGAGGAGAGGGGAGTTACCAGATATCCGGGTTGTCTGAAGGGCTTCCAGAAGGTCCTGATCAATGCAGGCACTTTCAGAACAAACAAGTCACCCAAAACCCAGAAGATAAGAGCAAACAGTGTCCAAGTAGTAGAAGGAGGAAGTGGGAACTGGAGTAGGCAGGTGGATCAAAAAAGGCAGTGGAGAGAATGGGCAGAGAGGACTGGCTTCCTAGTGCAGGGAGGCCAGCAGTGCTGAGGGAGATGGGCCCCATTAGAACCTGGAAATCCCTTTTTCAGAATTGTCCAGCCCTGAACTCACTCTTTCCCCTTCTGCCTCCAGATCTCAAGTGCTTCATACACACGTCGCTAATTTTTTTTCCTCAAAGAAGAGATTTGGAAAATGAGAGAGAGCATGCATGGACTAGTTAGAGTAATGGTTAAGCAAATGGGCTCTGCTTTTTCCTTCATTCCTGACTCAGGGAAAATAAGCCATTTTCTTCACCTGTGAAGTAGGAATTATAATCATGCTTACATCATAGGTGCTGAAAGATTTAAATGAGGTAATGTGTACAAAAAGCATAAAACAGATGGTTCTCAATAAATCTTTGATGTTATTACTTTTACTGAAATTTTTGTATGAGCCAAATGGGGCAAGATATGTGGGGGTGGTTTGGTGAAGGGGCAGAGGGCGATAGGAACAGATGTAAAAGGAGGTGGGCTGAATGGAAAGGTGCTGAGTTCCACCTGTTCAGAATTCTTCAGTGGCTTCCCTGGCCTACAGGGCAAAATCTTAACTCCTTTACATCCATCCATCAAGGCCCTCCATCAAGGATGGCTCCTGCCTTCCTGTTCTGCCCCATCCCCCACTACTCCTCCGTCTCGCTTTGCAAACTAAACATGACACCACCACTTGTCATTCTCAGAACATGCCAGGGTCTTCAAGCCTTTGCGTGAGGCATTTTTTTCTGGAGAGAAAATGGATCCTAAAATCTGTCATCATAACAAACGCCAGGAAGCTTTCAGAGACCTGGGGCAGTGTCGGAAAGGGACCCAGGTTGTGTTTATTAGGGAGGAGCATGGGGAACTAAGGAGGGAGGTAGCAAGAAAAAGTTAATATGGCTCAAATAAATGACATTTGACAGACTGCAGGCAGGCCAATGGGCATGCTTCCCTTGGCAGAGAGGCTAAGACAGGAAGAAAGGTGAGAGGGGGAAGCTCCAACATATCCAGGGTCCTCTACTCCCACCCCTGTTCTCTATCTCCTTCTTCCTTTTAGGTTTCTATTTCCCTGGGAGAGAATTTTTGGCCTGGGAGTATTGTGGGAGGATTCACTTGTTCTGTTAAGAGCCTTAGCTAAGGTCCTAGGATACAAAGATCCAATATAATATAATGTGGAAAGGTACCTCATAGAGACGTGTGCAAAGGACTACAGGAGCCTGGTGGAAGTTGTAGCTAAGCCTGCCAAGGGGAACCTGAGATAGTTTCAAAGAGGAGGGAGCTGGGCTTTGGCAAAAGAGTAGATTATCAAACGGGAAAGGGTTTCCAGGGGTGACCACAGCATGAATGGAGGCAGATTCTGCCTGGTTACTGTAAAAAAAAAAAAATTTTTTTTTTTTTTTTTTACTGTAAAGACATGTTATATTCTTTACTTCCTTTCCTTTCTCCCATCTCCAGAGGGGAGCTCTGAGCTCTCTTCCCTTCCTCTTCTTCCAGCCCATCCTTAGAATTAGTATTCAAGAGAAATATTAGTGATCTTATAGGTCATCCTGGTCTTTTGAATCTTACAGTTGGGGAAACTGAGACCCAGAGGGAGGAAGAGATTTAAGATCTCTTGGTGTATGAAGAACTTAGATCTAGAACTCAGGATTTAAGACTCATCTTCTGCTCACATTGCCCAGTGTCACACTGCCTCACCCACTTTGGTTCCATTCTCCATCTGCAGCCCCAGAGGCTGGGATTTTTTTTTTTTTTTCCAGCTGAGGACAGAAGAAATCTTAACCTTACCCTATTATCCAATAATGGAGCCCTGGTGGCACAGTGGTTAAGTGTTTGGCTGCTAACCAAAAAGTTGGCAGATTGTATCTGCCAGCCGTTCCTTGAAAACCCTATAGGGCAGTTCTACTCTGTCCTATAGGGTCATTTTGAGTCGGAATCGACTCGACAGCAACAGGCTTTTTACAGGTTATTGTCTAATTATAATAACTGCAGCAACTATTCTCTTTTGGACATTTCTTGTACATTAGGTATAGTTCTAGGTTCTGGGAACCATAAACAAAACAAAGTCTCCACTAACGTGTAGCTTATGTTCTAGAGTGGGGACAGAAGTTAAGCAAATAAACATACAATGTGTCAGGTGGTGATAAGTGCTATGAACAAAATTAAGGTTGGCAAGGGGGATTGAGTATGACTATGATGGGCTATTTTAGATAGGGGTGTGTATTAGTTATCTATTGCTGCATAACTACTCTGTGTTAGAGGCTTAAAACAGTAATAAACATTTATTATCTCTCACAGTTCTGAGGGTCAGGAATTTGGGAGCGGCTTAGCTGGTGGTTGTGGCTCAGGTTTTCTCATGAAGTCAAGATGTCAGCCAGGACTGCAGTCATATGACACCAAAAACCAAACCAAACTCAGTGCCAGCGAGTTGATTCTGACTCATAGCAACCCTGTAGGACAGAGTAGAACTGCCCCATAGAGTTTCCAAGGAGCGCCTGGAGGACTCAAACTACCGACCCTTTGGTTAGCAGCCGTAGCACTTACCCACTACACCACCAGAGTTTCCTGGCTTTGACTAAGTCTGGTGGATCTACTTCCGAGATGGCTCACTCACATGGTTGTTAGCAGAGGCCTCAGTTGCTTACCACGTGGCTTTCTCTACAGGGCTATTTGAGTGTCCTCACAACATGGCAGCTGGCTTTTACCACAGCAAGTGATCCAAGAAAGAGAACAAGGAGAAAGCCACGATGCTTTTTAAAATTTTCAAAACTTTTTTATTTTGGAATAATTTCAGATTTACAGACAAGTTGCAAAGATAGTACAGAGAGTTTCCATATACCCTTCACCCAACTTCCCGTGTTAACATCTTACGTAACGATAGTACATTTGTCAAAACTTAAGAAATTAACATTGGTACACTATTAACTATAGACTTTTGATTTGGATTTCACCAGTTTTTCCATTAATGTCCTTTTTATGTTCCAGGTTTCAATCTAGGATACCATGTTGCATTTAGTCATCATGCCTCCTTAGTTTTCTTCAATCTGTGGCAGTTTCTCAGTCTTTCCTTGTTTTTCATGCCCTCGATGATTTTGAAGAGTACTAATTAGGTATTTTGTAGAATGCCCCTCAATTTGAGTTTGTCTGATATTTTCCCATGATTAGATCGGGATTATCACAATGCCTCCTATGACCTTGTCTTGGAAGCCACATACTGTTACTTCCATCATATTCTGGTCTTTAGAAAGGAATCACTAAGTCCAGCCAACAATCAAGGGGAAAGGAATTAAACTCCATATGTTGAAGGGAGAAATATCAAAGAATTTGTGCGTATATTTTAAAATCACCACAGGGAGGTTAGGAAGGCCTCCCTGATGAGGTAACGTTTGACTCAAGACTTGAAATAAGCAAGGGAACAAGCCATGGAGATATCAGAGTAAAGCACTGCAGGCAAAGGGGACAGCACATGCAAAGGACCTGAGGCAGGAGTATACTCAGTATGTTTGAGGAACAGTCCGGAATCCAGTGTAACTTACCAGAGAGAGCAAGAGGGAGATGGTAGAGCATGAGATCATAAAGCTTGTGGGCTGGGGGAGAGGGGTGGGGATAATGTAGGGCCTTGTAGGCCATGGTAAAGATTTTGGATTTTATGCAGAGTGAATGGGGAGCCATTGGAGGATTTTGAGAAGAGAAGTGACATGATTTTAAAAGGATCACTCTGACTGCTGTGTGAATAGACTATAGGATCAAGGGTGAAGTCTGATGTCAGATAAGGAAGAAATCAGTGTTCTTCCAGAAGGAGGCTCTTTCTGTGGTGCAAGTGAGAGGTAATACTTATTGTTTTCGTTTGATCTCTACCTCAAGGGCCATTATGAGTATTAAATAAGGTAACACATTTAGAGGGAGCCCTGGTGACACATTGGTTAAGCGCTTGGGTACTAACCAAATGGTTGGCGTTTCAAACCCACCAGCTGCTTCATGGGAGAAAGATGTGGGAGTCTGCTTCCGTAAAGATTTACAGCCTTGGAAACCCTATGGGGCAGTTCCACTCTGTCCTATAGGGTTGCTATGATTCAGAATCAACTCCATGGCAATGGAAAATATATTTAGGGTGCTTGGCACTTAGTGGACACTCAGCATAGCAAGGTTTTGAGGAGCAGCAGTATCTAGAGGAAGCATATGAATGTCTATGAGCCTGAACAATGTTCTTTTATTTTTTTTAGGTGGCCTGGCTCTGGGGATACAAAAAAGAGACTTGACTTTGGGGAGCTCAGAGTCCAGAGGGTTGGGCATTCCTGCAAGAAATAACCCAGCACAATTGGCCAAGTACTACAGCTCGTTGGGGACAGGGGGGAATGCCTGAATTTAGGAATTGGGGAAAGTACCAAAAAGGAGACTTTAGTATTAGCTAGATGGAAAAGGGAGAAAGGGACTTCTGGGCAGAAGGAATAGCATGTGCAAAGGCCCAGCAGCCCCAATTAGGCCAGTGTGTTTCTGTGCCTCCTTTAACACCACTCATGTTTTTCAGAGGCTCAGAAAAGGTAGATGAGCCAGGCTTTACTCTCAGGGCTGTCTGAATCTCAAGGCTCACATTCCCAAACACTCTGATATATGCTGACATGGCTTTCCTGCACTTAACCCATAGTCTTGCTTGTTATTCCCTCAGCATGCCCTACTGTGCAATGGATTAAGAGTTTTCAAAGCCCTGATGAGAGAGGAAAGGCCAGGCTTATTATCCCTGATTTATACTTACCGCAACTAATACTAACTAGCACATAGAGAGGGAGAGAAAATACCTCTGTCAGGGTGTGAGATTCCCGTGACCAAGGCTTTGGTGAGGCTTCTGTAGATGAGAATGTGGGAAGGTGGGTCCTGTGACCCTGAGACCTGCACATACCCATCTCACCCTGACCCACCACAACAGATCAAAAAACCCTGCAGGAGAGCTGGGCAGGGAGAGTTTGGCCCATTTTATAGATGGAGGTTCACGGAAAAGGTTTTGGCACAAAATTAAACTTCCGCTTGGCCTCTGAAATCACCAATTGCAATTCAGTTGGGTAAGCTGTCTCTCACGAGAGTCCCAGAAAAGAAAAACAAAGAAAGAAACAGGGAAGCAAAAAGAACAAGAGTGAGAGTAAGAAGAATTGAAGGGGATACAATTAGAAAAGGAGGCAAAATTAATCCTGGGACAGGAAGGGGCAGAAAGTTTAAGCAAAGAAGAAGAAACAGAAAACAGCTGAAGAGTAGGGAGGAGAAAATGCACTATTTCCTCACTAAATAAACGTCAGCTGATAATAATCCCCTCCATTTTTTATGCAGTGATATAGCACCTTAGGAGTCAAGATGGTGAAGTGGTTAAGTGATATAGCTGCTGACCAAAAAAGATCAGCAGTTCAAACCCTCCAGCCACTCCTTGGAAACCCTAAGGGGCAGTTCTTTTTCTGTAGGGTCACTATGGGTTAGAATCGACCTGAGGGCAGCAGGTTTATAACACCTTCAGAGCCTGCCCTCAGTTCACTGTCACCAACATTCTGTTTGGGAGGCAGATCCGATGTTCACTCCCCACGAGTGTCTCATTTCTTCATTCATTTAACAAATACGTATTGAGAATTGGTACAGTGGTTAAGAGCTTGGCTTGTTAAAGTGTTTAAAAGATTGACAGTTTGAATCCACCAGCTGCTCTTGGAAAACCCTACGGAGCAGTTCTACTCTACCCTATAGAATCACTATGAGTCGGGATCCACTCAACAGCAATGGGTTTGGTTTTTGGGTTTTATGAGTCAGAATAAGCAACATCTTGATAAATGGCAAAGAAGTTGAAGTTGTCAAGGATTTCATTCTTGGATCAATAATCAATGTCCATGGAAGCAGTAGTCAAGAAACCAAATGACATATTGCATTAGGCAAATCTGTTGCAAAAGACCTCTTTAAAGTGCTAAAAAACAAAGATGTCACTTTGATAACTAAGATGTGCCTGACCCAAGTCTTGGTCTTTTCAATCACCTCATATACATACAGAGTGAAGAAGGAAGCCTGAAGAAGAATGGATGCATTTGAATTGTGGTGTTGACAAAGAACATTGAATATGCCATGGACTGCCAGAAGAACAAACAAATCTGTCTTGGAGAAAGTACAGCCAGAATGCTCCTTAGAAGCAAGGATGGTGAACCTTCTTCCCGCTTACTTTGACATGTTATCGGGAGGGACCAATCCCTGGAGAAGGACATCATGCTTGGTAGAGTAGAACGTCAGCAAAAATTAGATAGGAAGACCCTCAATGAAATGGATTGACACAGTGGCTGCAACCAGTGGGCTCAAACATAGCAATGATTGTGAGGATGATGCAGAACCGGGCAACGTTTTATTCTATTACACAGCACATTAGATTAATATGAGTTGGAGCTGACTTGACGGCACCAAACAACAACATGGGTCAGAAACTGTTCAAGGTACTGGGTATATAGCTGTGAACAAAGCAGCTGTGAACAAACACATAAGTAAGTTGATAAGACCATTTTAAACAGTGGTAAGTGCTGTGAGGAACCCTGGCGGCACAGTGGGTAAGAGTTTGACTGCTAACCAAAAGGTTGGCAGTTTGAATCCACCAGCTGCTCCTTGGAAGCCCTATGGGGCAGTTCTACTATGACTCGGTGGCAGTGAGTTTTTTGGTTTAAGTGCTATGAAGAAAATAAAGCAGAGTAATAGGACGGGATGTCAGGAGAGGCTGCTGCAGCTAGGGTGCCCTCATCTGTACAATTGGATAATAACAGGACTTTCCTCACTGGGTAACTCTGAGGATTATAGCAATTAATACAAATCAGTGCCTGGCACAGAGTGAGTTCTCATGACCATTATCCTGTGTGGTCAGGACCTGTTTCTCTGAGCAAGTTTTATTACCTTTGTTTGACTGTGTGCCCTTTAAAAGCAACAGCTATTATCCATCTTGTTTTCTGTTGTATAGCCAACCCCACAATGCCTAGCATACAATCAGTAAATATTTATTGTTGGAGGAATGAATAAATTCTCATCTTACCAATGAAGAAATCAAGGCTGAGAGAATTTAGAGGATTTGTCTAAAGCCATCCAGCTAAGTTAATGGCAGAGCAGGTACTGGGACCCAGCCCCCTGGAACAGAAGGACTTTAGGCCCAGGTTTTTTATTCCTGATGTTCCTAGAATCCACCTGTTCTCTGGATAAAAGTGGACAGATAATGGTGGAATGTGATGGGAAGAGGTTCCAAGAGGCCTTTGATGCTACCATAAAAGTTGACTTAAAAGCAGCCCTGTACCCTGGGACTGTACTTACTCTTCTAACCACCCCTGACCAGCCATGAAGGCAAGAGAGCTTGGCATTCACCCAAAAGACCTCTCAATTTGTCTCACCTCCATTCACATCCTGCAGAATCATTCCCATTCCTTCCCATCACTAACCTTTGGATGCTGAGACAGCTTTCCTTCTTCCTTCCTTTTGTCCCTCCCTTCTCGTTTCTTTCTATCCCTTCCTCCCTTCCTTCTGCCCTCCTCGCCTAAAGCTCTCCCTTTCTCCCAGTCTCTTCCCCTCACATTCATCCCTCTCTTTCCTGATCTCTGATCTTCCTCCCTCCCCTTTTCTTTCTTTCCCTCCTTCCTTCCCTCCCTTATAAAGCAATAGCTTTCCTCTTTCCTCCCTAAATTGAAGGGCAGTGGTGTTGTAAAACAAATCTGCTGTCAATAAAAGTACATTTCCACTGTATTCATTCCCATGCAGAGAAGATTTATCAGGGTCTCCCACCCTGCACTGTTATGTAAATGTGGTAATCCAGTGGAAATATGATCTCTGGGAAGTCTGAGGATAAAATCACCATAAAAACTATCAATTACCCACTGGGCTTGGGTTTGGTTAACTCGCTCACTGCCTGGCCTGCCTCCTTGACAGGTAGTGACGGATTATAAAAGACGCTTTCTGCCTTCTTGGGCCCTGGGAGGTCATCTGGGGGATCAAATGTTTGTAAAGTGCTTGAGAAATTATAAAGTGCTACATAATTCAAGGGTGTTATTATTTCAGTTGTCACATGGGCTGTCTCTGTGCCTCTTGAGTTTGACAGATGTCTGCTCTGTCTGCAAGCTTGGATTAACCCCAAGCTTGGGTGTCTGTAGCTTCCTTCTGACTGCCTTACTTACACGCAATACCCTGTCTTTTCCCTCTTTCTAGGTAGCTCCTGGGCATCTTAGCATGACATTGATATTTGTTTGCCCTAGAAGTTTGATAAGAAGATGAGTTCTAGAAGGGGATGAGAATCTTTGAGTAGCCCTCCACATTCCCACCCCCCAGGAGTGGAGAGATAGGCAGATCTTCCAGAAAGATGGGGGACTAGGTTGGAGGCTAGGATGGGAGCTCTCAGCCCCAGCCCAACCCCAGGGCGGCTATACTGAGGGCCTCAGGATTGCATGCGCAGCCTCTACCAACCTACATGACTCAGGGACTTGCTCAAAGAGCTCCACACTGCCCTCTGTTCCCAAGGCAGCCAGGACAGCCTGGTAGTTAAAGAGCCCAGGACTTGAGTCCTGCATATGAATCTCAGCTCTGCTACTTTCCAAGTTAGTTTTCGCTCACTTTCTGCATCTGCAAAATGACAGTGATAATAATATCTGCCTCATAGAGTTGTGATTGGAATAAACAAGATGAAACTTGTCTCGTTTTACTTAGTGTGTGGTAAAACAATTTACTTATTAATTTGTTTAGCATGTAGCAAAACATTTTTATTGTTTTGAGTGTTGCTCAGAATGCTTTCTAGAGTCATAGGCCTTGCCCCTCAAAGGCCTGGCCATAGGGATTTAGATCTTGCCTGGTCATCTCTCTCAAGGAAGGACCCTAGGTCTGAGTTGTGTCTACTTTCCTTGGAGTCAGGCTGTTTCAACCCAGTAGCTAAGGAACCAGAGGAGGCAATGGAAAGGCAAGAAGAGTTCTGGGGGAGGTGGGTGTCTCTTACTTATAAGTGTCAAGAGTCATAGCTGGAAGTGAGGGAGGTGGCGGGGGTGGAGGGAGGAGGGAAGAGCATAGGATGTCTCTAAGCTGTCAGAATCCGGATGGGGCCCTGGCACTTCCTGCCACCCTCAGTCTTGGGAATGAGTCACTGGAGGAAGGAGTAGGGGAGGCGTCACACTCTGCCCACAGAGCATCAGGCTCGGTTCCCCAAGAGAGCGGTGGGAGGGAGAAGGGGATCCAGAGCTCAGGAATGAGAGGAACTGGGAATAAAGGGAAGGAGGAGGAGCTCTTAAAGCTCAGCTCACCTATCACAAGGCCAGGGAGGCCAGGCTCCATTCTCTATCTCCTGTGCGAGCTTCATTGCCCTCCCTGGCCATGAGTACTCAATCCACAATTGCTCTCCTGACTTCTGCCTCTGCCAGCCTGGGTCAGCCTGTCTGTCAGTAGGCTCTAACCAGTTGTCTCCAAAGAAGGGTGCTTTACATCCTTCTGTTCACCCACAGTGAGGGAGGGAATGAGGGTCCACCATCCCACTTCCATTTGGCCAACTCTTAAAAGTCTCCTCCTCTTTAAAAGCAACCTGCCCATGACTATTGCAGCACTTGACTCATTTTGTTGGTTTTTCCCCCCCCAGGAATGCCTGATTCCTCAGCCTTCTAGATCCTTAAAGTCAAGGATTTCTTTGTGTCCCTAGAGCCCAGCTAAAGGTCAGGCATAAATGTATGAATCTGGCCTTGGCCCACAAATACAGTTTTCCTTCTTTCAATGCTGTTCTCTGGCTTTTCCTAATAGTTCCCATTTGCTGAGCTCCTACTATGTGCTAGGTGTCTTTAGACATTGTCTTAGGCCAGACTGAAATATATATATATGTGTATATATATACATATATATCTCTCAAGAAAATGGCTCATGCGGTTGTAGAGGCTGGGAGTCCCGAGTCCATGGGTCAGGCATCAGGCGTCAGGCCGGAGGTTTCTCCTCACTCATGTAGCTGTAGGGGCTGATGAACCCAAGATCCACAGGTCAAACGGCAGGCTGCTGGCTCATGGCTGGGATGGCTGATAAATCTAAGATTGGCAGGTAAGACAGCAGGCTACTAGCCCAAGTCCCGAGAACTGGAGGTTAGATGCTGATGAGCCAAATGCAGGATCCAGAGCAGAGCAAAAGCCAAAAAGCATTGCCAGAAAGTCCACATATATTGGATGTAGACCACACCCTCAAGGAAACTCCTTTCAACTGATTAGCTACTCACAGCAGATCCCATCATGGAGGTGATCACATTATATCAGATCTCATCATGGAGGAGATTACATTACTATACAACTGCTAAACTACATCATGACTGACAAACCACTGAGAAGCATGGCCTAGCCAAGTTGACACACAACCTTAAGGATCGCATATGTTGTAATGTATTTAATCCTCAAAATGACCTAATGCTCGTTTTACAGATGAGGAAACTGAGCTCAGTGAGGTTACGTAATTTGTTCGAGATCACACAGTTAGCAGGTGGCGAAACTGGGATTTGACAGCTAAGGCCTCACTATTTTTGTTGTTTGTTTTAAGAACCTTATATAATTATTATTTTTAATAGTGTTTTAGGTAAAGTTGTACAGAGCAAATTAGTTTCTTACTGAACAATTAATGCATATATTGTTTTGTGACATTGGTTGCCAACCACATGACGTGTCAATACTCCCCTTCTCAACCTTGAATTCCCCATTACCAGCTTTCCTGTCACCTCTTACCTTCTTGTCCTTGCCCATAGGCTGGTGTGCTCATTTAATCTCATTTTGTTTAATGGGCCTGTCTAATCTTTGGCTGAAGAGTGACTCTCAGGAGTGAAGGTATCTGGGGTCTTTTATTATTATTTTGTATATGCGTAATTGAGTAACATTCATCATATTCATCTTGTTCAACCATCACCACTGTTCATTTCCAAATTTTTCTGTCACCATTATTATTATTTTTTTCATAAAACTATTAGACATCTCACTTATAATAATTACATACAGAAATTTTTTTTGGGGGGGATTGCCTATTGCTTTCATATACACATATAATTACATATATCAGCTTTATTGAGCTATAATTCGTATACCATACCATTCACCCATCTAAAGTGTTTTATTGACTATGCAAAGGCATTCGACTGTGTGGATCCTAACAAACCATGGATAACATTGCAAAGAATGGGAATTCCTGAACACTTGATTGTGCTCATGAGGAACCTTTACATAGATCAAGAGGCAGTTAGTTGTTCGGACAGAACAAGGGAATACTGATCGGTTTAAAGTCAGGAAAGATGTGTATCAGGGTTGTATTCTTTCACCATACCTATTTAATCTGTATGCTGAACAAATAATACGAGAAGCTGGACTATATAAAGAAGAACGGGGCATCAGGATTGGAGGAAGAGTCATTAACAACCTGCGTTATGCAGATGACACAACCTTGCTTGCTGAAAGTGAAGAGGACTTGAAGTACTTACTAATGAAGATCAAAGACCACACCTTTCAGTATGGATTACACCTCAACATAAAGAAAACAAAATCCTCACAAGTGGACCAACGAGCAACATCACGATAAATGGAGAAAAGATTGAGGTTGTCAAGGATTTCATTTTACTTGGATCCACAATCAACAACCATGAAAGCAGCAGTTAAGAAATCAAAAGATGCATCTCATTGGGTAAATCTGCTGCAAAGGACCTCTTCAAGGTGTTGAAGAGCAAAGATGTCACCCTGAAGACTAAGGTGCACCTGACTCAAGCCATGGTATTTTCAATCACATCGTATGCATGTGAAAGCTGGACAATGAATAAGGAAGACCGAAGAAGAGTTGACGCCTTTGAATTGTGGTGTTGGCGAAGCATATCGAATATACCATGGACTGCCAAAAGAGTGAACAAATCTGTCTTAGAGGTGCAGCCAGAATGCTCCTTAGAGGCAAGGATGGCAAGACTGCGTCTTACGTACTTTGGACATGTTGTCAGGAGGGATCAGTCCCTGGACAAGGACATCATGCTTGGCAGAGTACAGGGTCAGCGGAAAAGAGGAAGACCCTCAACGAGGTGGTTTGACACAGTGGCTGCAACAATGAGCTCAAGCATAACAATGATTGTAAGGATGGTGCAGGACCAGGCAGTGTTTCGTTCTGTTGTGCATAGAGTCGCTATGAGCCAGAAGCGACTCGACGGCACCTAACAACAACAACAACAAAGTGTACAATTCAGTAGTTTTTAGTATATTCACAGAGTTGTACAACCATTGCCACAATCGATCCTAAAATTTTTCATCACCCAAAAAGACACCATATATCCATTAGTAGTCACTTGCCATTTCTCCCCATACCTTCCAGCCGTAAGCAACCACTAATATACTTTCTGTCTCTGGATTTGCCTATTCTGAACATTTCATATGAATGGATTCACATAATATATGATCTTTTCTAATTGGCTTCTTTCACTTAGCACTATGTTTGCAAGTTTCATCGTGTTGTAGCATGTGTTAGCACTCCATTCATTTTTATTGCCAAATAATATTCCGCTCTATGGATATACTACATTTTTATTAATCCAGTCATCTGTTTATGTATATTTGGGTTATTTCTTCTTTTTGGCTTTCTTGGCTATTGTAAATAATGTGTTATGAACATTTCTGCACAAGTTTTTGTGTGGGCATATGTTTTCAATTATCCTAGGAGTGGATTTGCTGGGTCATATGGTAATTCTTGGAGCCCTGGTAGTGTAGTGGTTAAGGACTCAGCTGTTAACCAAAAGGTCGGCAGTTCAAATTCACCAGCCGCTCTCTGGACACCCTATGGGGCAGTTCTGCTCTGTCCTGTAGGGTCACCATGAGTCAGAACTGACTCCATGGCACCTAACAACAACAACAACAATGGTAACTGTATGTTTAACCATTTGAGAAAGCGCTGGACTGTTTTCCAAAGCAGCTGTACCATTTTATACCCCCACCAGCAATATATGAGTGTTCCAGTTTCTCCATATCCTCACCAACACTTGTTATTAACTATCTTTTTTATTATATCCATTCTAGTGGTGTGAAGTATCTTGTTGTGGTTTTGGTTTGTTTCCCAGATGACTAATGATACTGAATATTTTTTCATATGCTTACTGTCCATTTAAGGAGTCCTGGTGGTACAGTGGTTAAAGCACTTGGCTGTTAATTGAAAGGATGGTGGTTCGAACCCACCAGCCACTCTGCACTAGGAAGATATGGCAGTCTGCTTTCATAAAGATTACACTCAAAACCAAACCCACTGCCACTGGGTTGATTCCAACTCATGGTGACCTTATAGGATAGAGTAGAGCTGCCCCATAGAGTTTCCAAAGCTATAAATCTTTATGGAAGCAGACTGCCACATCTTTCTCTCATCAGGCAGCTGGTGGGTTTGAACCACCAACCTTTTGGTTAGCAGATGAACTCTTTAACCACTATGCCACCAGGGCTCCTCATAAAGATTAAAGCCTTGGAAACCCTATGAGGCAGTTCTTCTTTGTCATATAGGGTCACTATGAATTGGAATTGACTTGATGGCACCGGGTTTGGTTTTTGGTATTGTCTGTTTGCCTACCTTCTTTAGAGAAATGTTGATTCAGATCATTTGCTCATTTTTTAGTGGGGTTATTTGGCTTTTTATTACTGAGTCGTAAGAGTTCTTTATATATTCTAGATACAAGTACCTTATCAGGTATATGACTTGCAAATATATTCTCCTATTCTGTATGTTGTCTTTTCACTTTCTGTTTTTCAAATTTTATTTTTATTGTGCTTTAAGTGAAAGTTTACAAATCAAGTCAGTCTCTCATACAAAAATTTATATACACCTTGCTATATACTCCTAATTGCTCTCCCCCTAATGAGACAGCACATTCCTTCTTTCTACTCTCTATTTTCGTCTCTATTCGGCCAGCTTCTGACCCCCTCTGCCCTCTCATCTCCCCTCCAGACAGGAGCTGCCCACATAGTCTCATGTGTCTACTTGATCCAAGAAGCTCACTCCTCACCAGTATCATTTTCTATCCCATAGTCCAGTCTAATCCCTGTCTGAAGAGTCGGCGGAAACCCTGGTAGCATAGTGGTTAAGTGCTATGGCTGCTAACCAAAAGGTCGGCAGTTCGAATCTGCCAGGTGCTCCTCGGAAACTCTAATAGGCAGTTATACTCTGTCCTATAGGGTCACTATGAGTCGGAATCAACTCGATGGCAGTGGGTTTGGTCTTTTTTTTTTTTTTTTGAAGATTTGGCTTTGGGAATGATTCCTGTCTTGGGCTAACAGAAGGTCTGGGGACCATGACCTCCGGGGTCCTTCTAGCCTCAGACCATTAGGTATGTTTTTTTTTTTTTTTCACGAGAATTTAAGGTCGGCATCCCACTGCTCTCCTGCTCACTCGGGGGTTCTCTGTTGTGTTCCCTGTCAGGGCAGTCATTGGTTGTAGCCAGGCACCATCTAGTTCTTCTGGTCTCAGGCTGATGTAGTCCGTGGTTTATGTGGCCCTTTATGTCTCTTGGGGTCATAATTACCTTGTGTCTTTGGTGTTCTTCATTCTCCTTTGCTCCAGGTGGGTTGAGACCCATTGATGCATCTTACATGGCTGCTTGCTAGCATTTAAGACCCCAGACGCCACTCTCCAAAGTGGGATGCAGAATGTTTTCTTAATAGATTTTATTATGCCAGTTGGCTTAGATGTCCCCCGAAACCATGGTCCCCAAACCCCCGCCCCTGCTATTCTGGCCTTTGAAGCGTTCAGTTTATGCAGGAAACTTCTTTGTTTTTGGTTTAGTCCAGTTGTGCTGACCTCTCCTGTGTGTTGTCTTTCCCTTCACCTAAAATAGTTCTTATCTACCATCTAATTTTTTTTTTTAATTAGTGAATACCCCTCTGCCTCCCTCCCCACTCTCGTAACAACAAGAGTGTGTTCTTCTCTGTTTAAACTATTTCTCGAGTTCTTATAATAGTGGTCTCATACAATGTTTGTCCTTTTGCAACTGACTAATTTCACTCAGCATAATGCCTCCCAGATTCTTCCAAGTTATGAAATGTTTCTTGGGTTCATCATTGTTCTTTATGGATGTGTAGTATTCCATTGTGTGAATATACCATAATTTATTTTATCCCTTCATCTGTTGATAGGCACCTTGGTAGCTTCCATCTTTTTGCTGTTGTAAACAGTGCTGCAGTGAACATGGGTGTGCATATATCTGTTCGTGTAAAAGCTCTTATTTCTCTAGGGTATATTCCAAGGAGTGGGATTGCTGGATCATATTGTAGTTCTATTTCCAGCTTTTTAAGAAAGCACCAAATCGATTTCCAAAGTGGTTGTACCATTTTACATTCCACCAGCAGTGTATAAGTGTTCCAGTCTCTCCACAACCTCTCCAATATTTATTATTTTTGTTTTTTGGATTAATGCCAGCCTTGTTGGAGTGAGAAGGGATCTCATTGTAGTTTTGATTTGCATTTCTTTAATGGCTAATGATTGTGAGCATTTCCTCGTGTATGTGTTAGCTACCTGAATGTCTTCTTTAGTGAAGTGTCTGTCATATCTTTGGCCATTTTTTTTTAAAATAATTTTTATTGTGCTTTAAGTGAAAGTTTACAAATCAAGTCAGTCTGTCACATATAAGCTTATATACACCTTACTTCATACTCCCACTTACTCTCCCCCTAATAAGTCAGCCTGCTCCCTCCTTTCAGTCTCTCCTTTCGTGACAATTTTGCCAGTTTCTAACCCTCTCTACCCTCCTATCTCCCCTCCAGACAGGAGATGCCAACACAGTCTCAAGTGTCCACCTAATACAAGTAGCTCACTCTTCGTCACCATCTCTCTCCAACCCATTGTCCAGTCCCTTCCATGTCTGATGAGTTGTCTTCAGGAATGGTTCCTGTCCTGGGCCAACAGAAGGTCTGGGGACCATGACCGTTGGGATTCCTCTAGTCTCAGTCAGACCATTAAGTATGGTCTTTTTATGAGTATTTGGGGTCTGCAGCCCACTGATCTCCTGCTCCCTCAGGGGTTCTCTGTTGTGCTCCCTGTCAGGGCAGTCATCGATTGTGGCCGGGCACCATCTAGTTCTTCTGGTCTCAGGATGACGTAAGTCTCTGGTTCATGTGGCCCTTTCTGTCTCTTGGGCTCATAGTTATCGTGTGACCTTGGTGTTCTTCATTCTCCTTTGATCCAGGTGGGTTGAGACCAATTGACGCATCTTAGATGGCCGCTTGTTAGCATTTAAGACCCCAGATGCCACATTTCAAAGTCGGATGCAGAATGTTTTCATAATAGAATTATTTTGCCAATTGACTTAGAAGTCCCCTTAAGCCATAGTCCCCAACCCCCCGCGCTTGCTCCGCTGACCTCTGAAGCATTCATTTTATCCCTGAAACTTCTTTGCTTTTGGTCCAGTCCAGTTGAGCTGACCTTCTGTGTATTGAGTATTGTCCTTCCCTTCACCCAAAGTAGTTCTTATCTACTAACTAATCAGTAAATAACCCTCCCGCATCCTCCCTCCCTCCCCCTCTCATAACCACAAAAGTATGTGTTCTTCTTAGTTTCTACTATTTCTCAAGATCTTATAATAGTGGTCTTATACAATATTTGTCCTTTTGCCTCTAATTTCACTCAGCATAATTCCTTCCAGGTTCCTCCACGTTATGAAATGTTTCACAGATTCGTCACTGTTCTTTATCGATGCGTAGTATTCCATTGTGTGAATATACCACAATTTATTTAACCATTCATCTGTTGATGGACACCTTGGTTGCTTCCAGCTTTTTGCTATTGCAAACAGAGCTGCAATAAACATGGGTGTGCATATATCTGTTCATGTGAAGGCTCTTATTTCTCTAGGGTATATTCCGAGGAGTGGGATTTCTGGGTTGTATGGTAGTTCGATTTTTAACTTTTTAAGAAAATGCCAAATAGATTTCCAAAGTGGTTGTAACCATTTTACATTCCCACCAGCAGTGTATAGGAGTTCCAATCTCTCTGCAGCCTCTCCAACATTTATTATTTTGTGTTTTTTGGATTAATGCCAGCCTTGTTGGAGTGAGATGGAATCTCATCCTAGTTTTAATTTGCATTTCTCTAATGGCTAATGATCGAGAGCATTTTCTCATGTATCTGCTAGCTGCCTGAATATCTTCTTTAGTGAAGTGCGTGTTCATATCCTTTGCCCACTTCTTGATTGGGTTGTTTGTCTTTTTGTGGTTGAGTTTTAACAGAATCATATAGATTTTAGAGATCAGCCTTTGGCCATTTTTTAATTGGGTTATTTGTCTTTTTGTAGTTGAGTTTTTGCAGTAGCATGTAGATTTTAGAGATCAGACGCTGATCGGAAATGTCATAGCTAAAAACTTTTTCCCAGTCTGCAGGTAATCTTTTTACTCTTTTGGTGAAGTCTTTGGATGAGCATAGGTGTTTGATTTTTAGGAGCTCCCAGTTATCTAGTTTCTCTTCTTGCGTTTATGCATTGTTAGTAATGTTTTATATACTGTTTATGCCATGTATTAGGGCTCCTAGTGTTGTCCCTATTTTTTCTTCCATGATCTTTACCATTTTAGATTTTATATTTAGGCCTTTGATCCATTTTGAGTTAGTCTTTGTGCATGGTGTGAGGTATGGGTCTTTTTTCATTTTTTTGCAGATGGATATCCAGTTATGCCAGTGCCATTTGTTAAAGAGACTGTCTTTTCCCATTTAACTGACTTTGGGCCTTTGTCAAATATCAGCTGCTCATACGTGGATGGATTTATATCTGGATTCTCAATTCTGTCCCATTGGTGTATGTATCTGTTGTTGTACCAGTACCGGGCTGTTTTTACTAAGGCGGTATAATAGGTTCTAAAGTCAGGTAGAGTGAGGCCTCCCACTTTGTTCTTCTTTTTCAGTAACGGTTTATTTATCCGGGGCATCTTTTGCTTCCATATGAAGCTGGTGATTTGTTTCTCCATCTCATTGAAAAATGTCTTTGGAATTTGGATTGGAATTGCATTGCATCTGTAGATTGCTTTTGGTAGAATAGACATTTTTACAGTGGTAAGCCTTCCTATCCGTGAGCAAGGTATGTTTTTCCACTTATGTAGGTCCTTTTTAGTTTCTTGCACTAGTACTTTGTAGTTTTCTTTGTATAGGTCTTTTACATCTTTGGTAAGTTTATTCCTAAGTATTTTATCTCCTTAGGGGCTACTGTAAATGGTATTGATTTGGTGATTTCCTCTTCGATGTTCTTTTTGTTGGTGTAGAGGAATCCAACTGATTTTTGTATGTTTATCTTGTATCCTGATTCTCTGCTGAACTCTTGTATTAGTTTCAGTAGTCTTCTTGAGGATTCTTTAGGGTTTTCTGTGTATAAGATCGTGTCATCTGTAAATAAAGATACTTTTACTTCTTCCTTACGAATCTGGAAGGCCTTTATTTCTTTACCTAGCAGAATTGCTCTGGCTAGGACCGCCAGCACAATGTTGAATAAGAGTGGTGATAAAGGGCATCGTTGTTGTCTGGTTCCTGATCCCAAGGGGAATGCCTTCAGGCTCTTACCATTTAGGATGATGTTGGATGTTAGCTTTGTATAAATGCCCTTTTTATGTTGAGGAATTTTTCTTCTCTTCCTATTTTGCTGAGAGTTTTTATCATGAATGGGCTTTTTACTTTTTTGATGATGCCCTTTGAAGCACAAAAGTTTTAAATTTTGATGAAGCCCACCTTATCGTTTTTCCTTTTTTTGTCACTTGTACATTTGGTGTCGTATCTAAGAAGGCTTTGCCTAACCCAAGATTATGAAGACTTACTCCTATATTTTCTTCTAAGAGTTTTGTAGGTTTAGCTCTTACACTTAAGTCTATAATACATTTTTAGTTAATTTTTATACATGGCGTGAAGAAGAGGTCCAACTTCATTTTTTTTTTCACGTGGATATCAGTTGTCCTAGCACCGTTTGTTGAAAAGACTGTTCTTTCCCCATTGTATTATCTCGGCACCCTTATTGAATATCTATTGACCATAAGTATGAGAGTCTTAATTCTAGTCCATTGTCCTATATTTCTGTCCTGATGCCAGTACCAAACTGTCTTGATTTCTGTAGCTTCATAGTAAGTTTTAAAACTGAGAAGTGTTAGTCCTCCAACTTTGTTATTTTTCTTCAAGGTTGTTTTGGCTATTCTAGGTCCCTTGAATTTCCATGTGAATTGTAGGATGAGCATGATGATTTCTGCAAAAAACCAGGTGGGATTTTGATAGGAATTGTGTTGAATCTGAGATTAATTTGGGGAGAAAGCCCTAGCTCTTACCCAGGATACCATACCATCTATCAATCCCAATGAAAAGGTGAAGGGAAGGGCATGCAAGGGGAGAGACAGAGAGAGAGAGGAGAAGGAAAATGAAGGAGAGGAGAAGGAAGGTGAAGAAAATAAGGAAAGGGGAGTAGTCACTAATATGGAGCAAAGAGAAGTGAATCCAGGTATGAGGAAATCCCAGGTCATTCAAGAGGTAGAATCTTGGGATCACTGAATTCTTCCTTACCAGATGTGTCTTCCGTTAACTCCAATTTCAGCCTGTATATGGGTAGATAGCCTGGCTCCTTTCCTCTCAAGATCAGTTTCCTCTTTTCCCTAGGATCTCTTCCAAATATCTGGAAGTTATGGGGATGCCTTATATGGCTACATTTGTGGGACTTAATGGAAGGTCCCTATGGAAAAGCTTCTTGTCTCAATAATGGAGAGAAACAAATCTTATTCCCACCCCTTTTCTGCAGTGGAAAGTTTTATAGCCCCTTCTTTGTAATGTCAAGGATGTTGGCCTGCCCTGGGAATTTTGCCCGGGAGAGACTGGCATCTGGAGGGTTTGTGAGTCTTAGAGGGTGCTGTGGGGTGTGTGCAGGGTGAGAAATAGAGCTGTGACTCTGATGGCCTCATGATCCGGTGAACTCAGCTAGGTTCATAGTGTCTTGCTACAATCTGTACCTTCTGTAACCTTACCTGGACCATCTCCTTGACTAAGACCTGGTGAGGGAGTGAGGGTATGGGAGATGGGGGGACAGACTGGAGAAGAAGTGAGCTTAACTTCTTCCAAGTAGATGGAGAAGGGATGACTGAAATTGCTCATTTAGCAAACAATTTCTCCAGGTATAGAAAATCCTATTAAATGACAATTCTTATTGTCTCTAGCTCCTTGGAAGAGCAGCTCTGGGCTTTGTGAAGACCAAGGTACAATCTTGCTGAATCTGGTCGAACAGTCATCACCAATAATAAGCTAAAACCCAGAAGCAGGCAAACTTCACCAGGTCTCCCTGTCTCTTCCCACCCTTTCACCCTAGTCCCTCATATCATCCGTCAGTTATCTGGTTAGTTGAGACTTTTCTCTGCCCATTGTAATATAAATAGCAAGCATTTTATGGGTCCCCATTAAGCAATGTGATCAGCGTCAATTACCTAATGAGGCTCCGGAAAGTTGTGATTTAAAATCCTGTCCTCAATTGTGACTCAGCTTTGTCTGGAGCCAACGTGATAATTGCAGTGACATCCAAACTAATTACACTCCAGATGTGTGGCCCCACTCCCAGCCTGAGTTTGTCTTTGGGGAAATTCACACTCTGCCCAAGGGGACTGATCTCTATACTTTATCCTGAAAGGGAGAGTTTCACATGTCCTTTCAAGACTCAGGGGGTTATGAGTGAACCTACTCAGTTCTATCCTGCAGTCTCAGGTACAAGGGTCTCTGGGTGTAGAATGAAGAGTGTGGGGCCTGAGGGAAGTACAGGAACACAGGAGAATATGAGCTCCCCAAGGGCAGGGATTTTGTCCCTTTTGGTCTCTGCTGTTTCCATAGTCTCCGGAACATTACCTGGCACATGGTAGGGGGCGTCATAAATAGCTGGCGAATGAAGGAACCGAATCTCAGGATGGTTTCTTCAGCCAACAACCCCTTCTCTTTGCAGTATACTCCTTCCCCCCACTGGAGCCCTCATAGGTTTTAGGGAGGATAAAAGCTGGAGTCGTCACAGGTTCTAGAGAGGATATATGCTGGAGTCTAAATGATAAGTGTGTTAGACATGTGATCAGTTTAGGTGTAGTTCCCTGGAAGATGAGGAGAGATTTTTCTTGTATTCTGTGATGATCCTTGTAGCCTGAAGATAGTAATTGCCCAGTTTGGGCTGGTGGCCTGAGACACAAATATTTGATGGCGACAATCTGGAGAGTGTCATTTTCTCTCTCTCTCTAAATATCCCTCATCCCACCCCTGGACAGGATGATATTCTGGCTTTTTCCAGAGCAACACAAATGGTCCCTTCTCTTCCTCACTTTTCTTCGCTTTTCTCTTAGATAAAAAGCAATTTGAAGTCACTTGCCAAATCCATTTGTCAATTTTCGATTGTCATTTATTCAGTGTCTTAGCAGCATTTGACCCAGTTGATCACATCTTTCCTTTTGAAACACTTTTTTCACTTGGATTCCTGGGCATCAACACTCTCTTGGTTTTCCTCCTGCTTTACCTTGTAGCTCCTTCCCAACCTTCATTCCTTTTACATGTTCCAGGCCCAGAATTCCGTCTTCTATCCACACTCATTTCTAGGTGATCTTCTCTAGCATCAAACTTTAAATGCTTTCTATCGATGTATGGATGGATGGACGCATGGATATATAGATGGACAATGAATGACTAAACAAATGGATAGATTATTAGATGTATGAATGAATAAAAAAACAGATGGATAGAAGTTGGTGCCACCACTATCTACTCCAGTTGCTCATGATAGAAACTGGGTGGTGAGGGGCCTCATTCTTGATTCGTTTCACACTTCCCACATTCAATCAACTAAGTCCTACCAATTTTACCCCTCAAATATTTCTCAGATTTGTTCCCTATTTTTCATTTCAACTTCTATGGCTATAGTACAGGCTGTCTTCATTCCTTGGATGGTGCTACAACCTTCTAACTTACCTCTCCTCTTTCAGCCTTGTACTCATCCTACCACATTCCACATTCCTGCCAGAGGAATCATTCTAAAATGCAACTATACCTGTGTCACTCCCCTGCTTAAGCCCTTGAGTAAGTCTAAATTCCTTAGTATGACATAAAGCAGCTATGATGACCTGGAGCTTGGCCATTTCTCTGGCTTCTACTCCTGTCACTCTCTACCTTATAATGAGAAAAATTGGACTTCATAAAAGTAAAAATAAAAAACCATTTGTGCATCAAAAGATATAATCAAGAAAGTGAAGAGACACCTTGCAGAATAGGAGAAAATATTTGGGAGCCATATATTTGCTAAGGGTTTAATATCCTGAATATATAAAGAACTCTTATGACTCAACAACAAAAAGACAAACAACTCAATAAAAATATAGGCTAAGGACTGGAATAGACTTTTCACCAAAGAAGATATCCAAATGGCCAAAAAGCATGAAAAGGTGCTCAATATCACAGCCATCTAAAATGCTTCAATTGGTCTCAACCCACTTGAAGCAAAGAAGGATGAAGAACATCAAAGACACAAGGTAATTATGAGCTCAAGAGACAGAAAGGGCCACATAAATCAGAGACTAAATCAGCCTGAGACCAGAAGAACTAGATGGTACCCGGCTACGACCAATGACTTCCCTGACAGGGAACACAACAGAGAACCCCTGAGGGAGCAGGAAAGCAGTGGGATGCAGACCTCCAATTCCCATAAAAAAAACCAGACTTAATGGTCTGACTGAGACTGGAAGGACCCCAGAGGTCATGGTGCCCAGGCCTTCTGTTAGCCCAAGACAGGAACTATTCCCAAAGCCAATTCTTCAGACAGGGACTGGACTGGACTATAGAATAGAAAATGATACTGGTGAGGAGTGAGCTTCTTGTATCAAGTAGACACATGAGACTATGTGGGAGCTCCTGTCTGGAGGCGAGATGAGAAGGCAGAGGGGGACAGAAGCTGGCTGAATGGACATGGAAATAGAGGTTGGAGAGAAGGTGTGTGCTGTCTCATTAGGGGGAGAGCAACTAGGAGAATATAGCAAGGTGTATATAAATTTTTCTATGAGAGACTGACTTGATTTGTAAACTTTCACTTAAAGTACAATAAAAATTAAAAGAAAAGATGCTCAACATCAAATGCAAATCAAAACCATAGTGAAATACCACTTCACACCCAAAAGGATAACTATTATAAACACTTTTTTAAAGAAAGGAAAATAAGTATTGGAGAGAATGTGGAGAAACTGTAATTCTTACTGTGTGTCATGGATTGAATGGTGTTCCCCCAAAAATATGTCAACTTGGCTAGGCTATGATTCCCAGTATTGTGTGATTGCCCACCATTTTGTCATCTGATGTGATTTTTCTATTGTTGTAAATCCTACCTGTATGATGTTAACGAGGTAGAGTTAGAGGCAGTTATGTTAACGAGATATGACTCAATCAGTCACTTTTGAGATATAAAAGAGAGAATCGAGCACAGAGACATGGGGACTTCATACCACCAAGAAAGCAGTCCTAGGAGCAGAGCATGTCCTTTGGACCCGAGGTTTCTATGCTGAGAAGCTCCTAGACCAGGGGAAAATTGATGACAAAGACTTCCCCCAGAACCAACAGAGAAAGAAAGCCTTCCCCTGGAGCTGACACCCTAAATTTGGACTTCTAGCCTACTAGACTGTGAGAGAATAAACTTCTGTTTGTTAAAGTCATCCACTGGTGGTATTTCTGTTACAGCAGCACTAGATAATTAAGACACTGTGGGAGAAAGTTTGGTGGTTCCTCAAAAAGTTAAACATAGAATTACCGTAAAAAACCAAACCAAACCCATTGCCATCAAGTTGATTCCAACTCAGAGCGACACTATAGGACAGAGTAGAACTGCCCCACAGGGTTTCTGAGGAGCAGCTGAGCTCTTAACCACTGCACCACCAGGGCTCCAGAATTATCCTACGACTTTGAAATTCTACTCCTTGTTATATACCCAAAGGAATTGAAAGCAGAGACTCAAACAGTACTTGTACACCAATGTTCATGACAGCATTACCCACAGTAGTCAAAAGGTAGAAACAACCCAAATGCCCATGAACAGATGAATAAGATCCATTGCTGTCGAGTTGATTCTGACTCATAGTGGCCCTACAGGACAGCGTGAAGCTGCCTCATAGAGTTTCCTGGAAGCCCCTGTTGGATTTGAACTGCTGACCTTTTGGTTAGCGGCTGTAGCTCTTTGCAACTACGCCACCAGGGTTTCCAACAGATGAATAGATAAACAAAATGTGGCATACTGGTTTATGTACAATGGAATATTATTCTGCCGTAAAAAGGAATGAAGTTCTAATACATGCCACAACATGGATGAACCTTGAAAATATTTTTCTAAGTGAAATAAGCAGGATACAAAAGGATAAATAACGTACGATCTCATTTATATGAACTACCTAGAATAGACAAATGCATGGAAACTGAAAGTAGATTAGTGGTTACCATGGGCTGAGTAGGGGAGAGGATGGGGAGTTACTGCTGAAGGAGTACAGTGTTTCTGTTTGGGGTGACAGAAAGCTTTGGAAACAAGTAGTGGTGATGGTCGCATAACATTGTGAGTGTGAGTAATGCCACTGGGTTGTACTCTTGAAAAAGGTTAAAAATGGAAAATTTTATGTTGGGTATATTTTACCACCAAAAAAAAAAAAGAGAAAGAAAAGAAATACCAGACTGCTTGTGGTTCCCACCATGGATCATGCTGCTTCCCATCTCTGTCCTATACTCATACTGGTCCTTCAATCTGGAATGCTCTTCCCTCATCTCAGTATCACGGAATGCTTACCTGCTTTTAGTTGTTGCAAGTACCTACTTTTTTAGCTGTGTTTATGCTTATTAACAGGGCCAGGACTATGGTGTAAAATTTAAGAAGAGCTTTGTAAGTGAAAGTGAGTATTTCCTTACATTTTTTTTTGACCTAGGTGCCTCATTTGCCTCACCCTAGTTTCCTAGATTGGGAGCTTCTTGAGGGTAAGAACTTTCTTTTTTACTCCTGTAATCTCTTGTACACTGACTGGTGCCTAGTAGGTGCTCAGTTAATGTTTGTGGGAAGGAGAGAGGAAAGATGAATTAAAGGTTCACTGCCAGGGACTTCAAATCTAGATAATATCATGTACTGGCTGTGGGTATCTGAGCATGTTATTTCTCTGTACCTCAATTTCCTCATTTGTGGAAAAAGAATAAACACTATTTCCATCATAGAATCTCCACCTCTGTTTTAAAGGAAATTGTCCTTTTCATCAACATTTTCAAATTTATTGACTTAACATTCTTTATGATATTCTGTTATGACTTTAAATTTTTTGCTAGGTCTGCAGTTATGTCCCCTTTGAAAAATTTTGATATTGTTTATTTAAGCCTTATCCTTTTCTTGATCAAGCTTGTAAAAAAGTTTTGTTGATGTTCTTAGTATCTTTCTTTTCTAATTTATTAATGTTGCCTTGGTCACGATTTCTTCCTTCTGCTTTCTTTTGAGTTAATCTCTTCTTTTTTAATATTTTGAGTTGGATTTTTTTTTCACCTTTTCTTTTTTTCTTATGTAAGCATTTAAATCCGTACATTTCCCTTTAAGTACCACTTTAGCTGTACTCCACAGCTATCTTTCATTTCTAAATATCTCTATTATTATTTTTTTTTTGTCCCTTGAGTTTAGAAGTTTTTCCAAATGCATGGGGCCCTTGTTATCCTTGCATTGTTGAGGTCTTTGATTTCTTGGCATCTGATGAGGTATGCTGTCTGGTCTAGTATCTGACCAGAGTTTTTGTAGATGTTTCATGGGTGCTTGAAAAGAGAATTGTTAGTTGCCTTACAGGGTTATTGTGAAGATAAATATTAGATATAACATGAAGAGCACTTAAAACAGTGCTGAGCACTTAATATACTCTCAAGAAGTGGTAGCTATCGTTGTTGCTGCTGATGCTGTTATTGTTATTATTACTGGTGACTGACAACCTCGGTGGTTGCTCTGTGTGTCACTGGGTATCCTGGGAATTGGAGAAATCAAGCCCTTCCTCTTCCACAGGTCAATGCTTTACAATTCACTGTCTACACTGAACGTGTTGTTGTTGGATGCTGTCCAGTGGATTCCAACACACAGTGACCCGCTTGACAGAGTAGAACTGCCTCATAGAGTTTTCTTGGTTGTATTTTTTTTATATATACATTAGGTGAAAATTTACAGAGCAAATTAGATTTTTATTCGATAGTTTGTATATAAAGTGTTTCATGGCCTTCGCTTCATGCCCTACCATGTGTCAGCACTCTCCATTTCTATCCTGGGTTCCCCATTTCCTTTCGTCCTGATTTTCTACCCCTTCCTGTCTTCTTGTCTTTGCTTTGGGCAAACATTGCCCTTTTGATCGTGTATAAGAGATTGTTTTAAGGAACACGTTCCTCTCGGGTGTTATTGTTTGTTTTATGGGCTTGTCCATTGTTTGGCTGGAAGGTGATATACAGGAATGGTTTCAGTTCCAGGTCAGACAGGTGCCTTAGGGCTATAGTCTTGGGGGTTCTTCCAGTCTCTGTCAGACCAGTAAGTCTGGTCTTTTTTATGAATTTGATTTTTTGTTCTACACTTTTCTCCCCTGCTCTGTCTGGGACCCTTTGTTGTAATCTCAGTCAGAGTGGTTGGTATTGGCTGTATTTTTTATGGAAGCAAATGGCAGGTCTTTCTCCCTCAGAGCCTCAGGGTGGGTTCAAACCACCAACCTTTGCGTTAGCAATTGAATGCTTAACCATTCCTCCAACAGGGCTCCTTACACTGACCCTAGGTTCCATTAATCTTTGACACACACAAGCACTCATCTCATTTATAGTAGAACAAGCTCTGAGTTTAAGTTGTACTCACCTGCACTGAGGCCCTGGCTTGTCCCTTCACTAGCTGTCACCCTTACCCCAAACTCTACTTTCTTTACTTGTAAAAATAGGGATAATCTTGGACTTGCAGGGTTATTGGGAGGATTACTGTGAAGGCCTTCAACATAGGCCTGGGCACAAAGTAGACCTTTGGTAAGTGTTGGTTTATTTCCCTTTCCTTCCACTGAGTCTGCAAGGATGGAGAGGAAATGAAGTTAGAGCTGACTGGCTGCTGTTACAGCCTTCTCAGCTCTCCTTATCTGATCTTCCTCTCTCCTTAGAAAGCCTCCTTCTGGTTGCTGCACAGCTGTATCCTCTGATGCCCCTCCCAGGGAGCAGGTTGAAACCAGCAGTGACTGAGGGAGAGGGGAGAGGGAAGGAAAGGGTATGTTGGCACAAACAGATCAGCACCTTGCCTCCTGCTGAGTTAGCCTGACAACTGCTTGGACAGAATTTTCATTTTATCTCCCATCTGGAGCAACCCAATTAATTTTTTTTTTGAAAAAATTTTTAAAAAATAATTTTCATTGTGCTTTAAGTGAGAGTTTACAAATCAAGTCAGTCTCTCACACAAAAAACCCATATACACCTTGCTACACACTCCCAATTATTCTGCCCCTAATGAGACAGCCCACTCTCTCCCTCCACTCTCTCCCTCCACTCTCTCTTTTTGTGTCCATTTCACCAGATTCTAACCCCCTCCACCCTCTCATCTCCCCTCCAGGCAGGAGATGCCAACATAGTCTCAAGTGTCCACCTGATCCAAGAAGCTCACTCCTCACCAGCATCCCTCTCCAACCCATTGTCCAGTCCAATCCATGTCTGAAGAGTTGGCTTCGGGAATGGTTCCTGTCCTGGGCCAACAGAAGGTCTGGGGGCCATGACCACTGGGGTTGTTCTAGTCTCAGTCAGACCATTAAGTCTGGTCTTATGAGAATTTGGGGTCTGCATCCCACTTGCCCAATTAATTTTTTAGGCCACCAGTTACATCTCGCAGATGACAGTTCCCCAGACCCTCAGTGAGAGTAGGGTCTTCCTCCTCAGCAGCCACACAAACTTGAGGTTTGCCCCTGCCCTTCATGGAGTCCCTGGTCAGATGAACATCTTGGGGACCACTCCTGCCTTGCCCTGGAGCTGTTGCTGAGCTTCCCTTCAACACTGATTGCAATTTCTCCTACCTTCTCTTCTTGAGGCCTCAGTCCTAGTGTGCCAAGTGGGTTGCCTGGTTTTCCTACCTTTGAATCCAGGAAGGAGGAGGCATGAAACACAGAAGCACAGGTGCTAAAGGGGAAGAAAAAGGGAGGATCTGGACAGGGGTATTTTAAAAGTACTTCCAGACAAAGACAGGTATTTTGCCTCCATTTTACCACTACCTGTAGTTCCTTTGTCTCCTGTCATTTCGTCCCTCCCACTCTGATTTCCACACATAGATCAGACAAGGTTCATTTTCTCTCCTTCTGCCTCCAGACTGCTAGAGAAAACCACAGAACCATGCTCACGAGTGCCAGTGTCTGATTTCCAGTTGTTGTCTGGTCTTCAGTGCCCCTTGGTAAACCTTTTAACGTTCCCAGCCCCCAGTCTCTCATTCTCCTGTTGGGGCACTTGGGGGTTGTTTGCAGTTTTAGCTATTATGAATAATTGGTATGAACATTCTTATACACTTATTTTTGTGGACATATGTTTTTCTGTTTCTTGGGTAAATATCTAGGAGTGGAAATGCAGGTCATAGGATAGGTGTATATTTAACTTTATAAGAAACTGCCAGTTTTGCCAAATGGTTGTACTACCTGGAACACTTTTTAAAAAGAAAGATCCCTGCACTCTAGAATCAGAACATCCCAGGGATAAAGGGCAGCAGGCTGTATTTTTTTAAAGCTTCCCATATGATTTTGATGCAGCTGGTTCATTGATTGGCTTTTGGAAACCATTGGACTACACTTGGTGTCTTTTCTTTCTCATTTTCCATTCTCTGCTCAATAACTGTAATTATGATTTCCATGTCCAGCATGTGTCATCGTTGTAAACAATGGAATAGTTGGCTAACAGCGATTTAAACAGTAGGGACATTTATTTATCTAACATAACAAGACATCCAGAGGTAGGTGGTTCCAGATTTGGTTAATTCATCCACTCAATAATGTCATCAAGGGCTCAGGCTTTCCTCTTTTCCCCTTTGTCATCCTAAGGGTATTTACTCCATTTCTGGGCCTGTCCCCTCACAGTCCCGAGATGGCTGCCATAGCTCTAAACAGCATTAGCTCACATGACAACCTCGAAGACAGGAAGGAAAGGAGCTGAAAAATTCTCCCTGAATATATTTCTTGTATAAGGGAAGAAAATATTTTCCAGAAACTTCCAAAAGACTTCCCCCCAAGTCCATTATCCCAAACTGGGTTACCTATCCATCTCTAGGTTTAAAGGGGGAGAGGGAGCTGAGAAAGTATCTGATATTTTTGAGCCCCTGTAGTGGGAGGTGGAGCCCTGGTGGTACAGTGGCTAAGAGCTATGGTGCCAACCAAAACGTTGACTGTTTGAATCCACCAGCCACTCCTTGGAAACCCCCTAGGACAGTTCTACTCTGTCCTATAGGGTTGCTATGAGTTGCAATTGACTTGACAGCAAATTTTTTTTTTTAATAGTGGGAGGTAGTCCCTGTCAGTAAGGAAGAAGGGTGGGTAAATGGTTTTTGGTAGGTAATAACAGTGTCTTCGGCATGACCTCTCTAAAACTGCTCTTAAAAGGTCACCAAGGATCTCCTTAATTGCTACATCCAATGATTTCTCTCCAGTTTTCCTTGTACTTGACCTCACTGTGGTGTTTAACTTTGCTGGCTCCCTCTTTCTTGAAACTCTTCTCTTGGTTTCTGCTATACATTTTTTGTACCTCTCTAATTACAGCCTTCTCTACTATCCTTCTCCTCTTCATATGTTGGTATCATCCTGGGTTTTGAACCAGACCCTGTGTTGGCAGCTCTGAGCATTTAACCGAGCAGTTCACCCTAACCATGTGAGCAAGACCTAATGACAGCTGATTGAACCCTTGAACTCTTTGTGTTTGGCTACGGGATTCCTTTCCCCCTATAGTCCTGAATCTCCCTTTGCTATGTCTCTCTTCTTTTAAAGACCTATTGCTGTTTCTAAGGTCCTTACCAGTTTTTTCTTAAGTATTGACTTTTTTTTTTAAGTTATTTATAACCTCTCCTATGCTTGGTCCTAGAGCTGAAGGGACCCTTGTTTTACCACACATCCTGGGATTCTGGAGTACAAGTGAATTGCTCTGTATAATAAAAGAAGATAAATTTGGAGCCCCGGAGTTTAAAAGATCAAGAAGGAAGAGACTAGAGTCACTTGAGAAATCAGTGATGGAAAAGCTGAGAAAGACCTACCACTTATGGTTATGTAACGGAATCTGGATGAGACGTGTCAAGTGCAACAATGTGTGTTGTGACTCCTCTCTATGATTGCACAAATTTTCGTTGAAAACTTCTGAAGCCACTATGTATGTGGTGTGACTCAATTTCAGGTAGACACCAATGAGGGGACCGCAGATTTTATGAGGCTAGCCGCACGTCCAAGTCAACTCAGACTGTTGAAGCCTCTCTCACTGCTCTCTCTGTTTCTGGCATTGTACCCCTCCCAGCGTGCCCTCCACAAGCCAGGCAGAGTGACCTAAGACACCAACCCAGGTCATTTCCTTAAAACCTTTAATGGCTCCCAAATTGGCATTTCTCAAACCTGGGATTCATGGACCCCTGGGGACACATTTTCAGGGGTCTTGAGTACCTTTTAAGAAGTTTCTTCCTTATTTGTTTTAATTTTAAGATTAACCTTAAAAAAAAAAAAAGTGCACGTAGTTTGTAATACCCAGGTGGTCACCTTTTAATCAAGCACTTTCAGGAGATTTTAGTGCCTTGGTTTGCACTTGTATTTATCGATTGGATTGGATTGGTGCCAAGTAATCTTCTGAAATGATAGCATTTAACATTATTTTTATCTCATTGTTCACAGCGCCTGGCACATTGTAGGTGTTCAAGAAAGATTCATTGAGTAAATAAATGAGTGGATAAAGTTTCTCAAACTGGTTTCCCTGGATAGCTCCTTGGGGACCCTCTATAGTCTGAGGTCTTCTTAGCATGGCATGTGAGTCTCTTCACAATCAAGTCATTAGCATAAAATAGTCAACTAGCCGGAATACTACCTAACTCATTCTATGAAGCCACCATCTCCCTGATACCAAAACCAGGTAAAGACATCACAAAAAAAAGAAAATTACAGACCTATATCCCTCATGAACATAGATGCAAAAATCCTCAACAAAATTGTAGCCAATAGAATTCAACAACATATCAAAAAAATAATTCACCACGACCAAGTGGGATTTATACCAGGTATGCAAGGCTGGTTTAATATTAGAAAAACCATTAATGTAATCCACCATATAAATAAAACAAAAGACAAAAACCACATGATCTTATCAATTGATGCAGAAAAGGCATTTGACAAAGTCCAACACCCATTTATGATAAAAACTCTCACCAAAATAAGAATTGAAGGAAAATTCCTCAACATAATAAAGGGCATCTATACAAAGCCAACAGCCAACATCATTCTAAATGGAGAGAGCCTGAAAGCATTTCCCTTGAGAACCGGAACCAGACAAGGATGCCCTTTATCACCGCTCTTATTCAACATTGTGCTAGAAGTCCTAGCCAGGGCAATTAGGCTAGACAAAGAAATAAAGGGCATCTAGATTGGCAAGGAGGAAGTAAAATTATCTCTATTTGCAGATGACATGATTTTATACACAGAAAACCCTAAGAAATCCTTCAGAAAACTACTGAAACTAATAGAAGAGTTTGGCAGAGTCTCAGGTTATAAGATAAACATACAAAAATCACTTGCATTCCTCTACATCAACAAAAAGAACATCGAAGAGGAAATCACCAAATCAATACCATTCACAGTAGCCCCCAAGAAGATAAAATACTTAGGAATAAATCTTACCAAAGACGTAAAAGACCTATACAAAGAAAACTACAAAGTACTATTACAAGAAACTAAAAAGGACCTACTTAAGTGGAAAAACATACCTTGCTCATGGATAGGAAGACTTAACATAGTAAAAATGTCTATTCTACCAAAAGCCATCTATACATACAATGCACTTCCGATCCAAATTCCAATGACATTTTTTAATGCGATGGAGAAACAAATCACCAACTTCATTTGGAAGGGAAAGAAGCCTCGGATAAGCAAAGCATTACTGAAAAAGAAGAAGAAAGTGGGAGGC
This sequence comes from Elephas maximus indicus, assembly GCF_024166365.1. NCBI lineage: Eukaryota > Metazoa > Chordata > Mammalia > Proboscidea > Elephantidae > Elephas > Elephas maximus. The sequence continues at coordinate 152,373,473 of NC_064820.1, read as the reverse complement.
CTCACTCTACCTGATTTCAGAACCTATTATACAGCCACAGTAGTCAAAACAGCCTGGTACTGGTACAACAACAGACACATAGACCAGTGGAACAGAATTGAGAACCCAGATATAAATCCATCCACATATGAGCAGCTGGTATTTGACAAAGGCCCAGTGTCAGTTAATTGGGGAAAAGATAGTCTTTTTTTACAAATGATGCTGGCATAACTGGATATCCATTTGCAAAAGAATGAAACAGGACCCATACCTCACACCATGCACAAAAACTAACTCCAAGTGGATCAAAGACCTAAACATAAACACTAAAACGATAAAGATCATGGAAGAAAAAATAGGGACAACCTTAGGAGCCTTAATACAAGGCATAAACAGAATACAAAACATTACCAAAAATGACGAAGAGAAACCAGATAACTGGGAGCTCCTAAAAATCAAACACCCGTGCTCATCTAGAGACTTCACCAAAAGAGTAAAAAGACCACCTACAGACTGGGAAAGAATTTTCAGCTATGACATCTCCGACCAGCGCCTGATCTCTAAAATCTATATGATTGTGTCAAAACTCAACCACAAAAAGACAAACAACCCAATCAAGAAGTGGGCAAAGGATATGAACACACACTTCACTAAAGAAGATATTCAGGCAGCTAGCAGATACATGAGAAAATGCTCTCGATCATTAGCCATTAGAGAAATGCAAATTAAAACTAGGATGAGATTCCATCTCACTCCAACAAGGCTGGCATTAATCCAAAACACAAAATAATAAATGTTGGAGAGGCTGTGGAGAGATTGGAACTCTTATACACCGCTGGTGGGAATGTAAAATGGTACAACCACTTTGGAAATCTATCTGGCATTATCTTAAACAGTTAGAAATAGAACTACCATACAACCCAGAAATCCCACTCCTCGGAATATACCCTAGAGAAATAAGAGCCTTCACACAAACAGATATATGCACACCCATGTTTATTGCAGCTCTGTTTACAATAGCAAAAAGCTGGAAGCAACCAAGATGTCCATCAACGGAAGAATGGTTAAATAAATTGTGGTATATTCACACAATGGAATAGTACGCATCGATAAAGAACAGTGACGAATCTGTGAAACATTTCATAACATGGAAGAACCTGGAAGGCATTATGCTGAGTGAAATTAGTCAGAGGCAAAAGGACAAATATTGTATAAGACCACTATTATAAGATCTTGAGAAATAGTATAAACTGAGAAGAACGCATACTTTTGTGGTTATGAGGGGAGGAGGGAGGGAGGGTGGGAGAGGGTTTTTTACTGATTAATTAGTAGATAAGAACTGCTTTAGGTGAAGGGAAGGACAATACTCAATACATGGAAGGTCAGCTCAACTGGACTGGACCAAAAGCAAAGAAGTTTCCGGGATAAAATGAATGCTTCAGCGGTCAGCGGAGCAAGGGCGAGGGTTTGGGGACCACGGTTTAAGGGAACTTCTAAGACAATTGGCAAAATAATTCTATTACGAAAACATTCTGCATCCCACTTTGAAATGTGGCTTCTGGGGTCTTAAATGCTAACAAGTGGCCATCTAAGATGCATCAATTGGTCTCAACCCACCTGGAGCAAAGGAAAATGAAGAACACCAAGGTCACACGATAACTAAGAGCCCAAGAGACAGAAAGGGCCACATGAACCAGAGACCTACATCATCCTGAGACCAGAAGAACTAGTTGGTGCCCGGCCACAATCGATGACTGCCCTGACAGGGAGCACAACAGAGAACCCCTGAGGGAGCGGGAGATCAGTGGGATGCAGATCCCAAATTCTCACAAAAAGACCATACTTAATGGTCTGACTGAGACTAGAGGAATCCCGGCAGTCATGGTCCCCAGACCTTCTGTTGGCCCAGGACAGGAACCATTCCCGAAGACAACTCATCAGACATGAAAGGGACTGGACAGTGGGTAGGAGAGAGATGCTCATGAAGAGGGAGCTAATTATATCAGGTGGACACTTGAGACTGTGTTGGCATCTCCTGTCTGGAGGGGGGATGGGAGGATAGAGAGAGTTGGAAGCTGGCAAAATTGTCACGAAAGGAGAGACTGCAAGGGCTGACTCATTAGGGGGAGAGCAAGTGGGAGTACGGAGTAAGGTGTATATAAACTTATATGTCACAGTCTGACTTGATTTGTAAACGTTCACTTGAAGCTCAATAAAAGTTAATAAAAAAAAAAAAGGAAAAAAAAATAGTCAACTAGCAAGTTTACCAGACAGTCTGGGGAGGATGTGGGGGTGTAGTCCTCTTTAGAAAATAAAAAAATGAAGTATAAAGGATTTATGAGCATTTTGACAGGGCAGACGTGATATGCAAATAACTTACAAAATAATGCAAATGACATGCAACTCCTCATGCAAATGAGCATCTTGTCTTTGGGATCAACTGCCTGGGTATTCACTAACTTGTCTGCAGTTCTGGCAGTAAATCTTTCAAGGGCTCAGGATGTGAGTTGCTTTGGTGGGGATGTGTATGTACTGGGGAGGAGGTGATGGGAAGGGGTCTCTCAAGAAGGAGTTAGAGAAATCATTCTGTTGGAATATTTCAAGGGCTGGCCTTTTGTAATTGGAGAGGGAGCTCAGGGGGGTATGGGTAATGAAATGCAACTCCCTCTGTACCTTCAACTCTTCAGCCACTTCTCATCTCCTGTCCCAACCATCTCACACTATCCTGGCTCTGGTCTACAGGGGTACGGAGTTCCCTGGCCTTCAGTCCGTCCTCACCAAGAGGACCACAGAAAAGCCTGAGATAAGAGCTCTTGCAAATCCTATCTAGAAGAAGTTAAGAGCAGGGTGTGGAGTTCTGTGTTTTCCAGTCTTATGACAAGCTGAATTTCTGCTAGACCTGTTAGAAAAAATGAGTGGTTATAAGAAGCATGAGGGCTTTCTGAGAAATATAGTTCCTTTAGCTCATGCCAGTGATGCGGTAGCTGACAAAACTGGAAGCTTACTTGGAAGTCTAAAGGAAAAAAATGTCAACTGTGACTTTTTTCATTATAAAAACCTGTTCTTCTCTGTCTTTGGTGTGAAAGGGAATTTTTAGTCACACAGACTCTCTCCTCAATGAGTATAAAAATATTGGGCAACTGAAACAAAAGAGCTTCTAGCAGATATAGTTTTAACATAATTCAAAACCTGTTTTTTCTCTGACCCATTGCTTTGTAATCAGACTTGGATTCAAATACTCACCTCTCAGCTCTATAAACTGGGGCAACTTACTCAATGCTTTGAGGTTCAGTTTCCTCATCTGCAAAATAGGAATAAAAGTAGAATTCTTACAGGGTTGCTCTGAGGGTTAAATGAGATAATGCATGTATGTAGCACAGTGCCTGGCTTACAGTGCCTCGCTCATTCCATAGATGTAGCTATTCGCAGTGGTCATCTGTGGCTTTGCTACCTAGTGTCCATTCACCCTCCCTCTGATAACTGTACTCCATTTCTTTCTGGTGAACCATCATCCTTCCCCCATGGAGTCTATGTGGATCCACTGAAGTTGACTCCATGTTAAGCAATAGGACTAGAGTATGTGATTTAGGTTTAAACCAATCAGACCATTCCATCCTCCAGGTCACAGTTATTGGTTCAAGAATGGGCACATACCTAGAGTTATCATATGACCCAGCAATTCTACCCCTTGGTATATATCCAAGAGAATTGAAAACATATGTTCACTTAAAAACTTTTATATGAATGTTTATAGCAGCATTATTCGTAATAGCTCCAAATTGGAAACAACCCAAATGTCCATCATCTGATGAACAGATAAACAAAAAATGTTATCTATAAAATGGACTATTATTCAGTCTTAAAAAGGAATAAAGTAATTCATACTACAACCTTGCAAACCTTGAAAATATTTTGCTAAGTGAAAGAAGCGAGACACTAAAGGTCAGATATTGTATGATTTCATTTATATAAAATGTCCAGAATAGGCAAGTCCATAAAGACAGAAAGTAAATTAGTGGTTGCCAGGGACTGAGGGGGAGAAGAAATGAGGAATGACTGCTAATGGGTTTGGGGTTTCTTTTTGGGTGATGAATTAATGTTCTGGAATTAGATAGTGATGATGGTTGCACAATTTTGTGAATATATCAAAACCCATTGACTTATATTCCTTAAAAAGGTGAATTTCTTTCAGGGGTTTACAACCAATGTCACAAAACAAGTTGTGTATAAATTGTTGACTGGGAAACTAATTTGCTCTGTAAACTTTCATCTAAACCACAATAAAATGTTAAAAAATAAAAAACAATAAAACTGAAACTAAAAAAAAAAAAGTGAATTTTGTGGTAAGTGAATTATATCTCAATAAAAATAAAATAAAAGAATGGGCGCATGACTTAGGCTAACCCACTGCCGTCAAGTTGATGCTGACTCATAGTGACCATATCAGGCAGAGTAGAACGGCCCCATAGGGTTTCCAAGGCTGTAAATCTTTGCGGAAGCAGACTGCCTAATCTTTTCCCCATGGAGCGGCTGGTGGGTTCAAACAGCCAAGCAGCAGAGCACTTTAACCACTGTGCGATCAGGGCTCCTTAGAGACAATAAGACTCAATTCAGTCCTTTGGAGCTTGAAGGGAGCAAATTAGCTCCTTTCCTGCAGGACTCTAGCTTGAGAGAATATAGGGTTTGGAGCTACTGATCTGTCTTGCTATGTGTAGAGCCTGGGATTAAATCATCCAACCCAGCTGAACGCAGAGCCAAGAATGAAGAGACACCAAGACCTGGTTACATACTGGGGCTAGAGTAACTAATTTGCCTGGAACTTCCCTGGTTTTAGCACCAAAAGTCCTGCATCCTGGTTGGTCACCCTAGCTCTGAATCCCGCTCTGCTTGAAACTCAAGAGCTCTACCCATGGGCTTTTCAATTACATAAGTCAATAAATTTCTTTTTCATTTTAGCCAGTGTCACAGGTTAGTTTTCTCCAGAAACAGGCTCTGAGACAGAGTTTTGGCTTCAAGATGTTTGTTAGGGAACGACACCCAGGATTGGGCAGAGGAAGAAGTTAAATGGCAATGCAGGTCCTTGGCCAACCCAACGGGGAACTCTGGAGCAAGTGTTGTTCTTCAGAAGACCCCACATTGGGCCAAAATGGTTGGGCATTTATACTCTCCTCTGCAAACTTCTAATCCTCTTTCAAGTCTCAGCCTAAATGTTGCTGTTTGGAGGATGCTTTTCCTAAACCCCTAGTGATATTAAGTCCCACGTGGCCTATCTCTTTTATGTGTAGTAATTTAATAATTATTTTTTTGTTTAATATTTGTCTTTTAGCTTCATGAGAGAAGGGACTGCTTTGGTTAGCTATTGTTAGATAACTACCCCAAAACTTAATGCCTTAAAACAGGGGTCGGCAAATTAGGGTCCACCAGCCAAAACCAGCCTGTGGCCTGTTGTTTGTATTGCCGGCAAGCTAAAAATAGTTTTTACATTTGTAAGGGTCATCTGACTGTGTGGATCATAACAAATTATGGATAACATTGTGAAGAATGGGAATTCCAGAACAATTAATTGTGCACAGGTGGAACCTGTACATAAACCAAGAGGCAGTCGTTCGAAGAAAATGAGGGGATACTGCATGGTTTAAAGTCAGGAAAGGTGTGCATCAGGGTTGTTTCCTTTTACTGTACTTATTCGTACTGTATAGTGAGCAAATAATCTGGGAAGGCGGGCTGCATGAAGAAGAATGGGGCATCAGGATCGGAGGAAGACTCAGTAACAACCTGTGATATGCAGATGACACAACCTTGCTTGCTGAAAGTGAAGAGGACTTGAAGTACTTACTGATGAAGATCAAAGACTACAGCCTTCAGTATGGATTATGCCTCAACATAAAGAAAACAAAAACTCTCTCAAATGACCAATAAGCAACATAATGATAAACAGAGAAAGTATAGACGTTGTCAAAGTTTTCATTTTACTTGGATCCACAATCAACAGCCATGGAAGCAGCAGTCAAGAAATCAAATGGCTTATTGCATTGGACATGCCTGCTGCAAAAGATCTCTTTAAAATGTTAAAAAGCAAAGATGTCACTTAGAGGACTAAGGTGAGTCTGACCCAAGCCATAGTATTTTCAATTGCTTCATACGTATGTAAAAGCTAGAGTATGAATAAGGAAGACCAAAGAAGAATTGATGATGCATTTGCATTATGGTGTTGGCAACGAATATTGAATATACCGTGGACTGCTGGAAGAACGAACAAATTGTCTTGGAGCAACTATAGCCAGAATACTCCTTAAAAGCGAGGATGGCAAGACTTTGTCTCGTACTTTGGACATGGTATCAGGAGGTACCAGTTCCTGCAGAAGGACATCATGCTTGGTAAAGCAGAAGGTCAGTGAAAAAGAGGAAGACCCTCAATGAGATGAACTGACGCAGTGGCTGCAACAATAGGCTCAAACATAGCAGCAATTGTAAAGATGGTGCTTTACAATTTTATTGTACATAGGGTCACTCTGAGTCAGAACCAACTCGAGGGCACTGTTGTGGATTGCACTGTGTCCCCCAAAAATGTGTGTCAACTTGACTAGGCCAGGATTCTTAGTATTGTGTGATTGTCCACCATTTTGTCATCTAATATCATTTTCCTATGTGTTGTAAATCCTACCAAAAAACCCCAGTGCCGTCGAGTCAATTCCTACCTGTATGATGTTAATGGAAACCCTAGTGGTGTAGTGGTTAAGAGCTCTGCTCCTAACCAAAAGGTCAGCAGTTCAAATCTACCAGGTACTCCTTGGAAACGCTATGGGGCAGTTCTGTTCTATCCTATAGGGTTGCTATGAGTCAGAATGGACTTAATGGCAATGGGTTTGGTGTTTTTGTTTTTTTTTTTAATGATGTTAATGAGGCAGGACTGGAGGCAGTTATGTTATATCTCACAATTTTGTGGTTCAGGAATTCAGGAAGTATTTGGCTGAGTCAGTCTTCTGCTCTATGTGATGTTGACTGGGATCTCTCAGTGGTATTCAGCTGGAGGCTGGTCTGGTCTAAAAGGTCCAAGTTGGCTTTCCTCACATGTCTAGTGCCTTGTGAAGGTGGTTGGAAGGCTGGACTCAGCTGGGTCTCTTTTCCTTTCCATGTTTTCTCCATCAGAGTGGTTTGACTTCTTACAGTGGTTTAGGACTCCAAGAGACAAGAGGGGAAGTTCTCAAAGACTAGGACTATAACTGGTATAACGTTACTTCTTTTGTTACCTTATTGGTCAAAGCAGTCAGAGGCCAGCCTAGATTCAAAGGAAGGGGAAATAGACCCCACCTCTCAATGACAAGAGTGGCAAAGAATTCATGGCCATCTTTAATTTGCCTTAGGACTAAGTCTGTTCACTCATCATTGAATTCGCAGCTCTTAGCACAGCACCTGATGCATGAACTCAATAAATCTGTTAACTGACACATTCAGTGTCTTCAGCTGGGTTCTCTAGAGAAGCAAGACTAGTGAAGCGTATATACATATATACATATATGTATATATGTATGTATGTGTGTATGGATAGAGAGAGAGATTTATGTCAAGGAAATGGTTCACATGGTTGTAGAGGATGGAAAGTCCCAAGTCCATGGGTCAGAGTGAAGGCTTCTCCTGACTCATGTAGATGCAGGGGCTGGCAAATCTAAAATCAGCAAGTCAGACAGCAGGCCTCCAGCTCATAGGCTGCACAGGCTGACAAATCCCAAGACGACAGGTAAGCTGCTAGCTCAAGTCCCAAGAACGGGAGGTCAGAAGAACAGGACCCAGCTGCAGGATCCAGAGTGAGCAAAAGCCCACAAGCCTTGCCAGAAATTCCACCTATATTGGATGCAGGCCACACTCCCAAGGAAACTCCCTTTTAACTGACTGACTGCTTATAAAAGATCTTGTCATGGGGATGATCACATTATATTAGATCTCATCATTGAGGTGATTACATTACCACACAGCTGGCAAACTACATCATAACTGCCAAACCACTGAGAATCATGGCCCAGCCAAGTTGATACATAACCTTAACCATCAATCTCAGATAGGTGGAATCTGCTGTATTTGTGATGTTAAAAGTATTAGGTTTGGAGATATATTGAAGCCGAGGTTTATTTGGACCGTTACAATTAGCCAGTTGCCATCAAATTTATTCTGACTCATGGTGACCACACATATGTCAGAGTAAAACTGTGCTCCATAGGGTTTTTAATGGCTCATTTTTCAGAAGTAGATTGTTAGGCCTTTCTTCTGAGGCACATCTGAGTAGACTCAAATCTCCAACTTTTTTTTTTTTTAAAACAATTTTTATTGTGCTTTAAGTGAAAATTTACAAATCAAGTCAGTCTGTCACACACAAGCCTATATACACCTTACTACATACTCCCATTTACTCTCCCCCTAATGAGCCAGCCCACTCCCTCCTTCCAGCTTTTCCTTTCATGACCGTTTTGCCAGTCGAACCTCCAACTTTTTGATTACCAGCCAAGCACATTAACCATTTGCACCACCCAGGGGTCTTGGACCCCTAGGAGTACTCCATTCCATACGTCCCGTTTTGGTTTTCTGTGGGCTTAGCACTGAGCTGCATTTTAGTACCTCTGAACTTCAATTTCCTTTTTGGTAAATGAGGGGCAATAAAATTTGTATCTCACAGGATTCTTCTGAGAATTAAATGACATAATGAATGTGAGAAAGCTTTATAAATTGTGAAGTTCTGTTTAGTGTTAGGTTATTATTATTGTTGTCACCACTGCTCAGGCCAGGGAGTGGCCAAGGCCAGAGCCCGTTTACCTTCCCTGGGAAAGAGCCCCTCATCCTCATCCCCCTCTCCAGTTTTCACTCCTGCCAGTTCCTGAAAAGCAGGTGCTAGGAGAGGGAAGTAGGGTTCCTATGGTTTGCAAGCCAGTTGCAGCCAGGAAGATTTACTTCCCTACTGTGATTCTAATGATGGTTCGATAGGTTTCATAATTCCATAATGATCTTGGTGCCAATGCCTCCCACCCTGGCTGTCTCTGTAGAGACTGTGGGGAAATGGGAAGTCACACCAACTAAACAAATAAGAAGGATTAGTTGTATGTGGCCAGCACCTTATCGCCTGAGCCAGCCTATTGTGTCCTCCAACATATGGAGTAATAAAGACCCTGCTGAGAAAAACAACATCCAACTTGTCATCCTCACTTGACTCAGGGAATACAGTATTACTTTTCCCAGAAGAGCCTCGGAAATCCTTTGCCCCACAGGGGTCTGGGGACCATAGTTTCAGGGGACATCTAAGTTAACTGGCATAATAAAATCTACTAAGAAAACATTCTGCATCCCACTTTGAAGAGTGACATCTGGGGTCTTAAAAGCTACCAAGCGGCCATCTAAGATGCATCAATTGGTCTCAACCCACCTGGAGCAAAAGAGAATGAAGAACACCAAGGACACAAGGCGATTACAAGCCCAAGAGACAGAAAGGGCCACATGAACCAGAGACTACATCATCCTGAGGCCAGAAGAAGTAGATGGTGCCTGGCTACAACCGATGACTGCCTGACAGGGAACACAACAGGGAGGGAGCAGGAGAGCAGTGGGATGCAGACCACAAATTCTCATAAGACCAGACTTAATGGTCTGACTGAGACCAGAAGGACCCTGGTGGCCATGGCCCCCAAACCTTCTGTTGGCCCAGGACAGGAACCATTCCCGAAGCCAACTCTTCAGACATGGGTTGGACTGGACAATGGGTTGGAGAGGGATGCTGGTGAGGAGTGAGTTTCTTGGATCAGGTGGACACTTGAGACTATGTTGGCATCTCCTGCCTGGAGGGGAGATGAGAGGGTGGAGGGGGTTAGAAGGTGGTGAAATGGACACAAAAAAGAGAGTGGAGGGAGGGAGCAGGCTGTCTCATTAGGGGGAGAGTAATTGGGAGTGTGTAGCAAGGTGTATATGGGTTTTTGTGTGAGAGACTGACTTGATTTGTAAACTTGCACTTAAAGCACAATAAAAATCATAAAAAAAAAAAAAGAAAAGAAATCCTTTGCCCCAGAGACACTCAGATACTTTCCATTTCCTGTGTGTCTCATTTTTGACTGGAAGGAGAGTTTGTCTACCTGGTAATACCTATTCTTCCAACCTTTTCACAAAAACCCACCTACTGCCCAGGCATGATGTATAATGTGTATGCAGGTCTGAGAGTAGGATAATTACTTGAGAATAGTAAGTAGGGACATAAAACAGGGTCACCTCTGTGAATTTGTAAGTACTTACATGTGTATTTGTGTGTGATTTAACTTTACCAAGATCTAGCACAATGCCTGGGTAGCCAACAAGTATGGAAAATAATAATACTAATAGATAAAAGCTCGAGCTAACCAAAAGATTCGCAGTTCAAATCCACCAGCTGCTCCTTGGAAACTCTATGGGGGCAGTTCTACTGTGCTCTATAGGGTCACTATGAGTTGGGACCAACTCGACAGCACCTAACAACCACGACAATAATAGATAAGATATATTCAGCATTACTTGTGTGCCAGGCACTGGGATGAATGCTTTACATATATATTTTTTCTTATTTAATTCTCATAACAATTATTGAGGTGAGCACCAATATTATCTCCATTTTATGGATAAGGAAATTCCCCTGTAATGTTGGTTAGGGTTAAGTGATTTGCTCAGCTAATGAGGGACAGAGTTAGGATTTGAACCCAGGTCTCTGCAATTCCAAAACCTGTTCTTAATTGCTTCATAATCCCAAATTCAGGCTCTCTGCTCACAGTGATATTGGATTTGATGATATGATGTCCTGAGACATGCCACACAGCAACCCTTATTCCCTACATGTGGTCCCCCAAAGCTATGGTGAGGAATTTGGAAGCCTGAGGAAAACATCAGAGAGGGAAAGGTGAACTGGCTGACTAGATACTGTGCAAGGAAAAGAAAAGATAAAAAGTGATCCATGGAGGTGATACAAGAGAGACATGGGAGAAAAGAACTGCGTAAGTAGGCTTTCAAGTTGTCTGCTATGGAGTGTGTGGTGTTAACATCCTCCCCCATCACCGCTACAACACCTTCAGTGAATTCTGCATTTCATCCTGATGCTTTTGTGGGGATGGGTTCCTCATGAGGAAGCGGAAGATGAGGGGACAGCTCACATCTACATTATATACTCCAACTACCCTCAAACTTATTTCCTTAGAGTTTCTGACTGGTTTTCAAGGCTTCTATATATGTGTATAAGGAGCTTCGGTGGTGCAATGGTTAAACACTTGGCTGCTAATCGAAAGGTCAGTAGTTCAAACTTGCCAGTGGCTCCAGGGGAAAAGATATCTAGTGATCTGTTCCTGTAAAGTTTACAGCCTAGGAAAACCTATGGGACATGAGTCGGAATTGAATCAACAGCACATAACAACAATATATGTGTATGTTTGGATGCTTGACTACATACCCACTCCTTACTTACAGATGTGGTTAGATTCCAAAGACCAGGTCATTATGCAAAAACAAGTGTTATGCAAAAGCGGAGGATGACCACATCAGATCACAAAATAATTATATGGGACACTCAAGTCCCTCTGGACCTGAGAGGCAGAAAATGTTGGTGGGTGCTGTATGTCTCACTGGTTGTGAAAAGGTTTCTACCAGACTTACATCATTAATGTGCAAAATAGGTAGTAGATATCTTACTATTGTTATAAAACTGAAACGTTGGATAATGAGATAGTCGAAAAGGTAGGAGTAATTGTGTAATTGTGTGGGTAATACATCTATAGGAATGTGTGCGGTTGTGTGACAGTGTTCATGTATGTGAATCCAGAATGTTTTGATTTATCTACATGTGTAAACATGTCTGTATGTTTTATGTATGTGCATGAGTGTGGGTGCTTATACCAGGGTACGTGTACTGTGTAGATGGGGCTTGTGGCAGATTGTATTTTCCAGGGCTGTCTGCCATGATATATCCATCCCACATGTTCTTTTTACAATGAGATGCTGACACTCCTCCGGCTGAGGTGGTATGATCTCTTTCCCTTTCCTTGAGCATAGACAGAGCCTTGTGACTGCCTCAACCAATACAGTATGGCAGAAGTGATGCTATGTAACTTGTGATGCTTGGTCATAAAAAAATGTCATGCACTTTTACCTCTTGTTGTCTTGGAATGCTCAGTCTTGGAAACCTACCACCAAGGTGTAAGGAGGCCAAGCAGCTACTTGGAGAGGCCACTTGTTGGTGTCCTGGCTGACAACACCAGCAGAGGTCCCAAATGACAGCCAGTACCAAATACCATTCATGTGAATAAGCATCTTGCCTTGTTGAGCCACCCCAGCTGACAGTGCATGGAGCAGAGTCAATTCTTCTATGCGAAGTCCTGCACAAATTGCTAAATAAAAGATTGTTGTTCTTTTAAGCCACTAAGGTGTGGGATGCTTTGGTATGCAGTAATTCATATCTAGAACAGGGCTATAGCTGTGTCTGCCCTAACTGTGTGTATACAGTAGTGCTCTGATTCAGTGCCTCTGTGGGTTCCTGCAGGTAGTGCATTTATGTCAGATGTTTGTGGACATGAGTAGCTGTGTGGTCGAAGGTGCTTCTGGAGACAGAATCATGGTTCTTGGGGCTTTACTCTGATCTCAGTGGGATGTTGTTTGGTGAGAACTCTTTGAAATTTTGACTGTCTTCTGGGTATCTTCTTTTGAGTGTTTCTCCTTTGAACCAGAGTGTTTCTCCTTTGAGAGCAAATGCAGCTTAAATTTACGTACCTGTTCTTGGTCCAAGCCCCCTCGAGCTGCCAAAGACTTCCAGCAGGTGGGAGGCTGCCATCCAGAGCCCTTGTGTCCCTTTTTTGCAGGAGCTAGAAACACTTTTTCTCTTTTCCTTTTTCTGCTATTGAGGCCTTTAAAAATAAACCAGAGACAGAACAGAGCATAGTCACTGGGGCCTTGAGATCTCTTGAGGATGAAGAGGGTCAAAATTCTTGACTGCCACAAAGGAAGCTGCTAATATAGGCTCAAGTGTGCCTGTGACCTAGGCTAGAGATTATCTGGTTTCTGCCCTGCCTTGGCTGTTGAAGTCTGCTCCATCTCAGTGTAGCCCAGATGGTACTAGGCAGAGGACCCTGGTTCTGAAGATGCCCAGTTCCTCTTGGTCTGCTCCGTAGTACCATTCAGCTTTCTGTTTCTTTCACAGGATTTAACAGCTAGACTTAGCTTTTCTGGGAACACTGAGGGCTCTAGCTTCACACAGTTGCCCTTGCACTGCCTTCCAGGACCACTAAAGCATTGGTGTCCAGTAGATCTTTCTATAATAATGGAAATGTCCTGTAATCTGAGCAGTTCAGTACGGTAGCTACTAGGCACATGTGGCGAATGAGCACTTGAAATGTGGCTAGTGGGACTAAGAAGCTGAATTTTAAATTTTATTTAATTTTAATTAATTTAAATTTAAATAGCTACATGTGGCTACTGGCTACCATATTGGAAAGCACAGTTTTGGAGAGTTCAGAAAGAAAAAAATTTTGTTTTATGTGTAAAATGAGACTAAAGTCTGTGCTGCCTACCTCACAGGGATGTTTAGAGCAAACGAAATGATGAATGTGAAGGAACTTTACTCATAAGGGTTCTGGATAGAAAGACAGCACTATGAACTGAGTTGCCTTATTCTTATTTTTTTAATATTTCTTTTTAAAAATATTGTTTATATTTATGTTTTATGGCCTTTTCTGGACTGTTTTGATTTGTTCTATTTACATTTCTGTGTTTCCATTTAATCCTGAGCTCTTCTCAGGATAAGAACCTGATAGGGCTGTTTCACAGTTGTGTCCCCACAGCCTATGGCTGGTGTGTAGCTGGGTGCTCATATTCAAGTGAATGAAATGTCTGGGGTCCAGAAGGATTCCTGGCAGCAGGGTTTGAGCTGCATGATGAAAACTGGGTGGGCAGAGAGGAGGCACGACAATACCATGGTGAGACTGCTGGGCCTCCTGGCTTCTGCTCCCCACACTCAGCATTCTAGGCCCACCCAGAGACAGCAGGGAGCCAATTCCTGATGCTGGAAATGATTTACCCCAATAGGATATTAGGCCTGTGGGAGATGAATTGAGAAAGACTGATCAGAGGAGAAGTGATGTTCTCAACACATTCTGCTTGTTAAGGAAGGCCAGATTGATCATATAAATTTCTGCCTAGCCAGGCTCCAAGGTGGGTATTGTGGATTCCTTTCATTAGATTGATGGTGGCTGTGTTGAAGGTGATTTCTCACACTCTCTACCCTTCCAAGCACCTGCTCTTCTGAGGGGTGCAAAAGGGAACCTAGAAGCTCTCAACAGGGATGCAAGGAAGAGACAGCTTTTTAGTTGTTGTGTACTTATTTAAAAGGATATTTTAAATTTATTTTTGCTCAATTACAAGAGTAATACCGGAAAATGAAGAGAGGAGACTACAAGCTCCTCCTTGCTTGGGGGCCATATAAGTAGATGCTATCTGCTTTTTTTTTATCTGCTTAGCCTGGCCCTGCACACTTGCTTCAGCAGGTCAGGAGGCTTGAGTTCACAGCTAGTTCCTCTGAGAAGTTGGTTTTCAGTTAGGGCTTTTCAAGGCTTGGAGCTGGGTACACAAGGTATCCCTTTCCTAAATACCTGAGCTGGTTAGATTTGTCCTAAGGAGGAAGCCAGGCCCCTGTGAGTACTGGCAGCTGTTCTAGCTGGGCTCTTCTCTTGGTCCATGCGTACATTTATTCATTCTATCATTAAGATTTGAGCTTACCCTATTTTAAGCATCTACTCTTGTAGCACTTTATTAATATTTTTTATAGCATGTTCCAGCTTTGATTGTAATTTATATGTTCATTCTGTAATTTATCACTCATGTGATGAATATTTGCTGAGCATTTATTATCTGTCCTCATGGTACTAGGCAGTGACACAGCTAGAATTATTCCTGAGCCCAGCTACTTTTTTTAAAAAAAATTTTATTGTGCTTTAAGTGAAACTTTACAAATCAAGTCAGTCTCTCATACAAAAATTTATATACATCTTGCTATACACTCCTAGTTGCTCCCCCCTCCCCCGCAGTGAGACGGCACATTCCTTCCTACCACTCTATTTTCGTGTCCATTCGGCCAGCTTCTGACCCCCTCTGCCCTCTCATCTCCCCTCCAGACAGGAGCTGCCCACATACTCTCATGTGTCTCCTTGATCTAAGAAGCTCATTCTTCACCAGTATCATTTTCTATCCCACAGTCCAGTCCAATCCCTGTCTGAAGAGTTGGCTTTGGGAATGGTTCTTGTCTTGGGCTAACAGAAGGCATGGGGACCATGACCTGTGGGGTCCTTTTAGTCTCAGTCAGACCATTAAGTCTGATCTTTTTCCTAGAATTTGAGGTCTGGATCCCACTGCTCTCCTGCTCCCTCAGGGGTTCTCTGTTGTGTTCCCTGTCGGAGAGCCCAGCTACTTTTGCTGCCGTCCTGGGTGTTCCATGGGATGGGAGAAGTGTCTTGAGGTAAGTGTCCTATCTAGGCCTTTCTCATAAACTGGCACTTCCCATTCAACTATTGTCCAGGGGCTTATTCTGAGCCTGTTCTCCCTCCCCAGGCCATCAACCAAGGTTTGCTCAGTGGTCACAATGTCAGTTTTCCATCTGCTTGATGTAAACATAAACAAGAAGGTAACTGACTGCTAAATAGATACTCAATGCTTCAAAAAGAGAAAGGAATGCCAGAGATAGGTTGCTTGCTCTCAGGGGAATATCTGCTGTTTGAGGGAGGTAATTGTTCGCATTATCCTGTTCTCCACTCACAGATGACCAGGAATCACTGTGTTGGGGCTCTGAGGGCTTTACACAGGACCCTGTTTTACTGGTCAGGTTAAGCAAGTCTAGGCAAGGGGAAGGTCCAACATAGTGGTGTAGTGGAAGAGAACAGGACTTTGGAGGCACCTAAATCTGGCTTGAATTCTCAGTTCTGCCACTTCGTTACTGTATGACCTTGTGTAAGTCTTTTAAACTCTTTGAGTCTCAGCTTCTCCATCTATAAAAAAGAATGACAGTTCTGATTTTAGGAAGTTATGAGACGTAGGTATAATATGTATGCACATATAAAATAACAGATATTCAGCGGTAGAGCAGAATTAGAATTGCAGGTGATATTTTATTTTTAAAATAATTGTCGTTGTCAAAAATTCACAAAGTGTGTTACCCGCAGGTGGCCTATTTCGCATGAAGTTTCAAAGGATCATTTACTGCTTCAGATTCTGCTGCTATCCCGACCCGACTCACAACAGCTTGATGTATTTTTACCCTTATCTCCCCACCCCTCTTTTTTTTCCTAAAAATCCTTCCGCGAGAAAAAAAAATTACGCTGATAGGAAATCAAACAATAAACTTCAAAGTTCTATTTTGGTCAAGCTTCTAAGCAAAACAGGCCCTCATACTTCTTTTGGCGTGTCTAACTCTACAGAGGGACACAGAAAAAAGTTCAGTAGTTCTGTGAATGAGACGCTAGGGGGCGGGATTTAGCAGGAGTCGAAAGAGGAGGAGCTAACAACTCCACGTGCAGAAAGGGAGTGAGGCGGCTGGCCGCCGCTCTGAAAAAAAACCAGCTGCTCTGGCAGGTTGCAATTGGGCGAGGCGGCGAGCTACGTAATAGCCGCGCGCTCACGGGTTCAGGCAGTCGCCGCCGCGTCTGCGCACCGGCCGCCTGGAATTGTGGGGGTTGTGTTTGGCCCTCGGCTGCCGCGCTGGAAGCCGAAGGTAGGGGCGGTGAGGGCTGCCCGGCCCTGAAGCTAGGCTGGGGTCCTAGGGGTCTAGCCCGAGCCTCCTGCAGCCAGTGGCCTCGGCGCCTTCCCAGCAGTGTTCTGGGGCCTCCACAACCCTCCCTACCCTACGCAGTGTCTCCAAAGCGGGAGGTCAAAGTGGGCCTTGAGCTTCTTGGTACTGTCCACAGACCTGGCCCCTCAGCTCATGGGATGCCGTCCCTACCATTGCCACTCACGTCTTTAGTAACCTTTCTTCAGCGGCAGGAGATGAGGTCGTGGGGGTCTGAGGCTGGTTTCTGGTGCCGCCTGTGTTGTTTCCATCTACCAGCCTCAGTTTCAGCATCTGTCCAAAGAAGGGGTGGATTAGGTGATCTCCAATACCCCTCCACTGTTGGAATTCCGGCTCCCTGCCGGGATCTTTTTACTCCATCCACCGTGTGGATTCGCGCCCTTCTGCCCCGCTTCTTGTTTCTGCTATCCATTTGCATTTTCCGTAAATGAAGCTTACCTTTATAGGTGGCACAGTGGTTTAGAGCTCAGGCTGCTAACCAGAAGTTCGGTAGTTTGAGTTCACCAGCCTCTTCTTGGAAACGCTGTGGAGCAGTTCTGCTCTGTCCAAATGGTCACTGAGTCGACGGCCACGGGTTTTATAGTAGAGGTTATAGAGTTTGGTGTGTTTCAGGTCACCTAGAAAATTTGTGCATAGCCCTGGGCTCCACTCCTAGGGATTTCGATATGGTGGGGCATGGGAATCTGCAAGTTATCCAGGTGTTTCCGATTCATATGGTTTCGGAGTCCTTGCCTTGAGGCTCTCTTTGTTGGGTAGGAGAGAACGAGTCGGCACATCTGAGCCCCTGGGATGGGACCGCAGGTGGGAAAGGTGAGGAATCAGGAAAATACCCAACACATGAGAGGCCAGTGGCCTTCCTTTGCACTGTAGGAGTTAGAGGGCGATTTGACGCCTTAAAAAAAATATTGACAACCTATATGTAAGATCAGTTTTCTAATAAGTATTTTAAAATGCCTGGTTTTGGTTCAAGCCCAGCTGGCTTTTCTGCCTCAATAAAAACAAAACCACGAATTGCTTTTGGGGATAGAGAGGACTAGATTAACACAAACTAGGTAGGCAGATCCTGAGGAGAAGAAAACGTCCATATTTGCAAAGAGAAGAAACTGATGTGTGTATAAACGCTAAGTGTTTGTTTTGACAGCGTGAAAATGTTGTGTGTCTGTCTTTTTAACTCTCACCCCACTCAAGCTTTTTTTTTCCCTCTGATAATAGTATAGCCAAATTTGGGGATTAGATAGGATTTTGATGGGAGGCAGGGCATGATATTAGGATTGATGTTTGTACAACATCGATCAGGACTTATTAGTCTGTGGCTTCACTTGAGAACATGGCTCTTGGATACTTAAGATACTATTGCTACATCAAATTTATTTTAGCCTTTTTTTAGAGTGTTTAATCTGCTAATTAACACGTGTTCTGATGAAATTGGCAATGCAGAAGATTTACTGCCTGGATTTTATGGATGATGGGAATGGTAAATATGTCAGTAGGGATGTGGCAGCTCGGGAATCAAAAATTGCCTGGTACTTTGATTCCAGCTTTGATCCCCTTCCCTGCTGTCTTCTGAAGGCCAGCTATTACTTGCTTCTCTTCAGAGACCAACCTTGAGCCCTGGTGTGTTTCATTGGCAGGAAAAAAAGCTAATTAAGTGAAATAGAAAAGTAACAAAATGGATTTTTAAATAATAGACATGCCAGAACTTGATCTTCCAAAGGATGTTCTCCTTTAGAATGGTGTATGTAGGTGTGGGAGTTGGGGATTGAAGGTGGCATCATGTAAGTATTATGGCCATCATCCAAAGCAGTTTTGAAAATCCATCTCTGAAATTATCTTCCCGGAGACTTAAAAACAAGTCTACAATTTTATTTACTTTTCAATAAGCTGGAATCTTTGAAGGGTACAATATCACATGGATTCTGTGTTCAGTGGCCTTAGCAGGAAGGTTGCTCCGCAATTTGGCATGAACCATGCCACTGTTTTCATGGGTACGAATTAACATTTCCCCAGATAACTCTGGTTTTGTTAGGTTTGCCGCCAGGAGTCACTGTGTTGTTTCTTGTTTTGTACACATAAGCACATCTCTTGGCTAAATAGAATTCAGTTTCATCTCAGGCATAAACACTTTCAATTTTAGAAGGGCTGTGTGCTTCCTCTGGTTCTGGAGACCGTGCTTATAATCAGCAAAAATGGCCTTGTACCACAGTCTTCCAGACATATTTGCCGTTTTACAAGCTGTTCCGAGCAGGCCTGCACAGGCTCACAGGGACATTAAAATAAATAAATTGTGGTGGAAATACAAACAAAACATCACTCCAACAGTTTCTACTGAAATACAGTAACATTGATTATATTCTTCATGTTGTGCAACTGTTATTGCTATCCTTTTCCAAGTTATTCCACTGCCATTAACCTAAACTCAGTGCCCCTTAAGCAAAAATTCTCACTTCTCCCCTCCCTCGCATTGCTGGTAACCACTACTAATCTTTGGTTCCTATGTATTTGCTTATTCCATATAAGTGAGATCATACAGTATTTGTCCTTTCGTGACTGACTGATTTTGCTCGGCATGATGTTTTCAAGGTTCATTCATGTTGTAGCATGGATCAGGACTTCATTTCTCTTTACGGCTAAGTAAGATTCCATTGTATGTATATACCACATTTTGTTTATTCACTCACCTGTTGATAGATGTTCAGTTGTTTCTACCTTTTGGCTATTGTGAAAAGTGCTGCAGTGCACCTTGGTGTACAGGTTTTTGTCTGTGTTCCTGCTTTAACTTCTGGTTATAGACCTAGGATTGGGATTGCTGGGTCATATGGTAATTCTATGTTCAACTTTTTGAGGAACTGCCAAACTTTCACATTGGCTGTACCATTTTACTTTCCCACCAGCAATAAAGGAAACCCTGGTGGCATAGTAGTTAGGAGCTCCAGGTGCTAACCTAAAGGTCAGCAGTTCAAGACCACTAGGCACACCTTGGAAAGTCTGTGGGGTAGTTCTACTCTGTCCTGTAGGGCTGCTATGAGTCGGAATCGACTCAAGGGCAACGGGTTTGGGTACCAGCAATGAATGACGGTTCTGTCTCTCCACAACCTTGTCGACACCTGTTTTCTGTTTTTTTAATCTTTGCCATTCTAATGGGAGTGAGGTGGTATCTCAGTTGTGGTTTTGATGAGGGAGCCCTGGTGGTGCAGTGGTTAAGAGATGGCTGCTAACCCAGCTGCTGCTTGGAAACCTTATGGGGCAGTTCTGCTTTGTCCTATAGGGTCACTATGAGTTGGAATTGACTCGGTGGCAATGTTTTTTTTTTTTTTTTAGTAGTTAATGAAGGAGCCCTGGTAGTACAGTGGTACAGCTGCTAACTGAAAGGTCGGTGGTTCAAACCCACCAGCTGCTTTGTGGCAGAAAGATGTGGTAGCCTGCTTTTGTAAAGATTTATGCCTTAGAAATCCTATGGGGCAGTTCTCCCTGTCCTATAGACTCATTATGAGTTTGAATCTACTCCACAGTGCTGGGTTTGATGGTTTGTAATGGCTAAAGATGTTGAACATCTTTTCATGGGCTTGTTGGCCATTTGAATATCCTCTTTGGTGAAATGTCTGTTCAAGTCTTTTGCCCATTTTTTGATCAGGTGGTCTTTTTGTTGTAGAAGTTTTTTTTAATATAGGATATTAGACGTTTATTGGATATATGGTTCCCATAGGGCATTTTAAAACTATATAAGTCTCATTAATACATGCTACTAACTGTATTCTTTTTTTAAACCCAAATGTCATGGTTAAGTAGCCTTGTTATATGAATTGTCCTTAGATGAATTAGCAGTTCTTTTGAAGTGGACATAACAGAACTTTGGGAGTCTGGTGAGCATCAGATTTGATTCTCAGTCTCCCATTTAGTAGCCATATGACCTTGGAAAGTTGCTTCATGTCTTAGGTTCTGTTTTCTTTCATAAAAATGGGACTGATATTTACTTCAAAGAGTGATTAAGTGAGGTAATACACATTAAAGCTCTTGGAACATAGTTGGAATGCAATAAATTTTGTTTTCACCCTTAAAGAATAAAGATTTACTATTAGACTATTCAAAAGCACATGAGAGGCTCTAAAGGCAAGTTGTATCTTTTTCCAAATAGGTAGATGCCTTCTAATGCTCTTTTCCCTTTTGTATCAATATGTTTGTGGATTCATATGCTGACCTTCTCATCTTGCCTCCTGTCTTTTTCATTTATTCTTCATGCTCGCCTAAGTGAAGCTGTTCTGCAGAAGACTGTCTGCCAGTCTTTTTGGAGTAAGCCTCTTTTCAGGAGAGCTAATCTGAACACTTTCACAATGCCATCCCCTTGGTTGTGTATTCCTAGAGATTTTTCTCTGGGGCTACAGCTGGTGCTTAGATCACTCTGTGTAGCACAGGCATCTCTAACTCCTAGATTTGATGTCAATTTGGAGACCCGTCCTTGTGGAGCTAATCTTTTCTCTAAGTGAGATGAATACTTTATCCTTCTCTGAGTCTGCCTTAAGCTGCAAGCCTGAGTCTTCATAGCAGAGAGCTTCGTATTTTAATTATATGTGGTCTAAAGGGAGGATATGCTGTCCTTTTCTTTGTTTACTTTCATCAAAGGCTTCACGGTTGAGTAGGAGGAGAATAGCCTGTCACCATTTAAGTGGGACTGGGTAACCCCTGTTTCCTAAGATCAATGATAACTGAGTTTGTCTGTGACAAAACCCTTGTAAAAGGTTTAAGCTGCTCAGGACACATGTGAAGAACCTCATGGAATTTTTCCTGAAAAATGCTTGGCTTGTGAGGTGTTTACACCTGGCATCCTCACTTGTATAATTTCCTAAATCGGAGACAGTGAGAATCCAATAGCAAGAGAACTGTGTTTAGCCCAGACTTGTAGTTCCTTCAGGTTCCACTGGGCACCTCTGGGCAATTCATAAACAAGGGCGTGATTGGCTGTGTCTGCCCTCTCATCCTCCACATCCTGCCCTCGGCTTTATGTTTGAGGCGTTGAGAAGGAAGTGGCATAGTCAAAGTATGGGTAACATTCCATGCCAAGGCCTTGATGGAGGTCAGGGGCAGAGACTCTGAGCCCAAGGCTGAGCAAATGGCAAATGCTAGTCTGGTCAGTTGAATGCTGCTGAAGTGCTGTGAAGCTGTAACAGCCACCATGTTCCTTGGTGTCACCTCATTTGTGAAATGGGAATGCCTTTATCCATCTCTCCCATGGGAAGAGTGAACAGCCAGCCTGGTTTGCCCAGGACAAAGGGTTTCCCACGTGGGACTTTTCAGTGCCAAAACCAGGGAAGTCCAGGGCAAACTGGGACAAGTTAGTCACCCTACCCCTGAGCATTATACAGACTAATGAATGCACTGTCCTTGTGGAAACTAGGTCCGCTCTTTTTTTTGGTTATCTAATCGAGTTCATTATTGCCTTTTTAGACCTTTTTTCCCTAATCCTCCACTTCCCTCCTCCCCCATGAAATTTTACTACCACAGAAACGCTATATATTTGTTAACGTACTGTCTCCCTTTGGAAGGCCACAAACTGTCGTGAAATCTGTTTTTTCACCCCTAAAAATCAATTTTCACCCTCTTGGGGGCGATATTGCCCCCACTGAGAAAACGTGATATAATCTTATAATCTCTCTAATAGGATCATCAAGGCTTGTATTCTATTTAGAAGATGCAGCCTTTTCAATGCCTCAAACACCAAAACTAGTGAGAGCAGGGGAACATTATCTCATCCAATCCTGTAAAATAGATGGTATTATCCCCATTTTGCAGATGAAATAACTGAGCTCAGTGAGGCTAAGTGATTTGACCTAGGTCAAAAAACTTGGTATACCACCAGGATTTAAGCCTAGCTCTGACTTCAAAGCTCTTCCTGTTGGACTGTGCAGCCCCTCCTCCCCCACCACAAGTCTGCAGTTATCAGCAAGACATTTGGCTATTTAACTTACTTTTCTTGAGCTCTGTGTAAAATGTTGGGGACAGACTCTAAGGTGAAAAGTCAGTTCCTGCTATTGAGGAGCTCACTGAGTTGTTTTTCCAAGGTGGGGATACCTTAGGGCCAGTGTTTTTGTCACCTTCTCGTGGTTGGGCTTCTACTGAGACGGTTGGCTGTGTCATGGAAAGAATTAAGCTAGTTGGCCTTTAGCAGGGTCAGTGCTGTGGATTTGTTCTTGCTAGTTCCATTTCCCAACCAACTGCATTGTTCCTAATCAGCTGATCATGTTGCCCACAGGGTATAACCCAAAGGGTATTTATAGCAGGCCTGGTAAGTTCCTTGGCAGTAAGATAATTGTGAGCAATAGGATTAGTAAGAATGGCATTTCTACTTTGCTTATTGATAGTCCTAATAATTCAGAGCAGAAGTTGTTTGTCCTTTTCTGAAGTTATTCCAGGTTGTCTGTTTTAATGCCTAATGCTATTAAGAGATTTAGAGGAGGATTGGAATGTGGGTGTAACTGGAGGTGGGCATGGGAGGTATGATTTTTATTTGGACTCCTTCAAAGAGACTGGAATTGAGTTTATTGTTTTTTTTTCTTCCAAATCTTGGACTTTAAGATGTTCCATTTACTGTCTGCTTCTCTGGTGCCTCTTGGGCCTTCTCTTTTCAGAGCTGAGCCTGCTGTTGGCCCAGGTGTTCCCTAACTGGATGTTGGAACCTTTGGGTAGTGTCTGCTGTTTAGCCTATGTCACATTTCACATCCACAGAGAAATGGAGAGAGGTATGTTTCTAAGATCTGCTCACTCACTTTGTAATGACTAGGGAAGTTCTCAGTTATGCCTCTTTATTATCTTCACAGGCAGAGGAACATCTCAGTAGTAAGTGAACCAGTCTTTAGGTCTAGCCAGTTCCTTCTCTCCAAGTAGCCTGTTCCTTCTGTCTTGTGATGGGGAGGAGTTCTAGAAACTAGAAAACGAGTCTGAAATGCATTCCAAAGCTCTGGTGAGAAAGTCTGATCCCAGTGGATTTTTAAATGGGCATTTCTTTACCTCTGGGAAATGCTGATGGTGCAGTGGTTAAGAGCTGTGGCTGCTAACCAAAAGGATGGCAGTTCAAATCCACCAGGCACTCCTTGGAAACCCTATAGGGCAGTTCTACTCTGTCATATACAGTCGCTGTGAGTCGGAATCAACGTGATGTCAATGGTTATTTATTTATTTATTTTATTAACTTTTATTGAGCTTCAAGTGAACGTTTACAAATCAAGTCAGTCTGTCACATATAAGTTTATATACATCTTACTCCTTACTCCCACTTGCTCTCCCCCTAATGAGTCAGCCCTTCCAGTCTCTCCTTTCGTGACAGTTTTGCCAGCTTCCAACTCTCTCTATCCTCCCATCCCCCCTCCAGACAGGAGATGCCAACACAGTCTCAAGTGTCCACCTGATATAATTAGCTCCCTCTTCATCAGCATCTCTCTCCTACCCACTGTCCAGTCCCTTTCATGTCTGATGAGTTGTCTTCGGGAATGGTTCCTGTCCTGGGCCAACAGAAGGTTTGGGGACCATGCCCGCCGGGATTCCTCTAGTCTCAGTCAGACCATTAAGTCTGGTCTTTTTATGAGAATTTGGGGTCTGCATCCCACTGATCTCCCGCTCCCTCAGGGGTTCTCTGTTGTGCTCCCTGTCAGGGCAGTCATCGATTGTGGCCGGGCACCAACTAGTTCTTCTGGTTTCAGGATGATGTAGGTCTCTGGTTCATGTGGCCCTTTCTGTCTCTTGGGCTCTTAGTTGTCGTGTGACCTTGGTGTTCTTCATTCTCCTTTGCTCCAGGTGGATTGAGACCAATTGATGCATCTTAGATGGCCGCTTGTTAGCATTTAAGACCCCAGACACCACATTGCAAAGTGGGATGCAGAATGTTTTCATAATAGAATTATTTTGCCAATTGACTTAGAAGTCCCCTTAGAGCATGGTTCCCAAACCCCCGCCCTTGCTCCGCTGACCTTTGAAGCATTCATTTTATCCCGGAAACTTCTTTGCTTTTGGTCCCATCCAGTTGGGCTGACCTTCCATGTATTGAGTGTTGTCCTTCCCTTCACCTAAAGCCGTTCTTATCTACTAATTAATCAGTAAAAAACTCTCTCTCTCCCTCCCTCCCTCCCTCCCCCCCTCGTAACCACAAAAGTATGTGTTCTTCTCAGTTTATACTATTTCTCAAGATCTTATAATAGTGGTCTTATACAATATTTGTCCTTTTGCCTCTGACTGATTTCGCTCAGCATAATGCCTTCCAGGTTCCTCCATGTTATGAAATGTTTCACAGATTCGTCACTGTTCTTTATCGATGCGTAGTATTCCATTGTGTGAATATACCACAATTTATTTACCCATTCATCCGTTGATGGACACCTTGGTTGCTTCCAGCTTTTTGCTATTGTAAACAGAGCTGCAATGAACATGGGTGTGCATATATCTGTTTGTGTGAAGGCTCTTATTTCTCTAGGGTATGTTCCTAGGAGTGGGATTTCTGGGTTGTATGGTAGTTCTATTTGTAACTGTTTAAGATAACGCCAGATAGATTTCCAAAGTGGTTGTACCATTTTACATTCCCACCAGCAGTGTATAAGAGTTCCAATCTCTCCACAGCCTCTCCAACATTTATTATTTTGTGTTTTTTGGATTAATGCCAGCCTTGTTGGAGTGAGATGGAATCTCATCGTAGTTTTAATTTGCATTTCTCTAATGGCTAATGATCGAGAGCATTTTCTCATGTGTCTTTTAGCTGCCTGAATATCTTCTTTAGTGAAGTGTGTGTTCATTTCCTTTGCCCACTTCTTGATTGGGTTGTTTGTCTTTTTGTGGTTGAGTTTTGACAGAATCATGTAGATTTTAGAGATGAGGCGCTGGTCGGAGATGTCATAGCTGAAAATTCTTTCCCAGTCTGTAGGTGGTCTTTTTACTTTTTTGGTGAAGTCTTTAGATGAGCATAGGTGTTTGATTTTTAGGAGCTCCCAGTTATCTGGTTTCTCTTCATCATTTTTGGTAATGTTTTGTATTCTGTTTATGCCTTGTATTAGGGCTCCTAAGGTTGTCCCTATTTTTTCTTCCATGATCTTTATCGTTTTAGTGTTTATGTTTAGGTCTTTGATCCACTTGGAGTTAGTTTTTGTGCATGGTGTGAGGTATGGGTCCTGTTTCCTTTTTTTGCAAATGGATATCCAATTATGCCAGCAGCATTTGTTAAAAAGACTATCTTTTCCCCAATTAAGTGACACTGGGCCTTTGTCAAATATCAGGTGCTCATATGTGGTTGGATTTATATCTGGGTTCTCAATTCTGTTCCATTGGTCTATGTGTCTGTTGTTGTACCAATACCAGGCTGTTTTGACTACTGTGGCTGTATAATAGGTTCTGAAATCAGGTAGAGTGAGGCCTCCCACTTTCTTCTTCTTTTTCAGTAATGCTTTGCTTATCCGAGGCTTCTTTCCCTTCCATATGAAGTTGGTGATTTTTTTCTCTATCACCTTAAAAAATGTCATTGGAGTTTGGATCGGAAGTGCATTGTATGTATAGATGGCTTTTGGTAGAATAGACATTTTTACTATGTTAAGTCTTCCTATCCATGAGCAAGGTATGTTTTTCCACTTAAGTAGGTCGTTTTTAATTTCTTGTAGTAGAGCTTTGTAGTTTTCTTTGTATAGCTCTTTTACATCCTTGGTAAGATTTATTCCTAAGTATTTTATGTTCTTGGAGGCTACTGTGAATGGTATTGATTTGGTGATTTCCTCTTCGATGTTCTTTTTGTTGATGTAGAGGAATGCAAGTGATTTTTGTATGTTTATCTTATAACCTGAGACTCTGCCAAACTCTTCTATTAGTTTCAGTAGTTTTCTGGAGAATTCCTTAGGGTTTTCTGTGTATAAGATCATGTCATCTGCAAATAGAGATAATTTTACTTCCTCCTTGCCAATCTGGATGCCCTTTATTTCTTTGTCTAGCCTAATTGCCCTGGCTAGGACTTCTAGCACGATGTTGAGTAAGAGCGGTGATAAAGGGCATCCTTGTCTGGTTCCCGTTCTCAAGGGAAATGCTTTCAGGTTCTCTCCATTTAGAATGATGTTGGCTGTTGGCTTTGCATAGATGCCCTTTATTATGTTGAGGAATTTTCCTTCAATTCCTACTTTGGTGAGAGTTTTTATCATAAATGGGTGTTGGACTTTGTCAAATGCCTTTTCTGCATCAATTGATAAGATCATGTGGTTTTTGTCTTTTGTTTTATTTATATGGTGGATTACATTAATGGTTTTTCTGATATTAAACCAGCCTTGCATACCTGGTAGAAACCCCACTTGATCGTGGTGAATTATTTTTTTGATATGTTGTTGAATTCTGTTGGCTAGAATTTTGTTGAGGATTTTTGCATCTATGTTCATGAGGGATATAGGTCTGTAATTTTCTTTTTTTGTGATGTCTTTACCTGGTTTTGGTATCAGGGAGATGGTGGCTTCATAGAATGAGTTGGGTAGTATTCCGTCATTTTCTATGCCTTGAAATACCTTTAGTAGTAGTGGTGTTAACTCTTCTCTGAAAGTGTGGTAGAACTCTGCAGTAAAGCCGTCCGGGCCAGGGCTTTTTGTTTTTGGAAGTTTTTTGATTACCGTTTCAATCTCTTTTTTTGTTATGGGTCTATTTAGTTGTTCTACTTCTGCATGTGTTTAGGTAGGTGGTGTTTTTCTAGGAATTCATGCATTTCTTCTATGCTTGCAAATTTGTTAGAGTACAATTTTTCGTAATAATCTGATATGATTCTTTAAATTCAGTTGGGTCTGTTGTGATGTGGCCCTTCTCATTTCTTATTCGGGTTATTTGTTTCCTTTCCTGTATTTCTTTAGTCAGTCTAGCCAATGGTTTATCAATTTTGTTAATTTTTTCGAAGAACCAGCTTTTGGCTTTGTTAATTCTTTCAATTGTTTTTCTGTTCTCTAATTCATTTAGTTCAGCTCTAATTTTTATTATTTGTTTTCTTCTGGTGCCTGATGGATTCTTTTGTTGCTCAGTTTCTATTTGTTCAAGTTGTAGGGACAGTTCTCTGATTTTGGCTCTTTCTTCCTTTTGTATGTGTGCATTTATTGATATAAATTGGCCTCTGAGCACTGCTTTTGCTGTGTCCCAGAGGTTTTGATAGGAAGTATTTTCATTCTCGTTGCATTCTATGAATTTCCTTATTCCCTCCTTGATGTCTTCTATAACCCAGTCTTTTTTCAGGAGGGTATTGTTCAGTTTCCAATATTTGATTTCTTTTCCCTAGTTTTTCTGTTAATGATTTCTAGTTTTATTGCCTTGTGGTCTGAGAAGATGCTTTGTAATATTTCGATGTTTTGGATTCTGGAAAGGTTTGTTTTATGACCTAATATGTGGTCTATTCTAGAGAATGTTCCATGTGCGCTAGAAAAAAAAGTATACTTTGCAGCAGTTGGGTGGAGAGTTCTGTATAAGTCAATGAGGTCAAGTTGGTTGATTGTTGTAATTAGGTCTTCCGTGTCTCTATTGAGCTTCTTACTGGATGTCCTGTCCTTCTCTGAAAGTGATCTGTTGAAGTCTCCTAGTATAATTGTGGAGGTGTCTATCTCACTTTTCAGGTCTGTTAAAATTTGCTTTATGTATCTTGCAGCCCTGTCATTGGGTGCATAAATATTTAATATGGTTATGTCTTCCTAATCAATTGTCCCTTTTTTCATTATGTAGCATCCTTCTTTATCCTTTGTGGTGGATTTAAGTCTAAAGTCTGTTTTGTCAGAAATTAATATTGCTACTCCTTTTTTGCTTGTTGTTTGCTTGATATATTTTTTTCCATCCTTTGAGTTTTAGTTTGTTTGTGTCTCTAAGTCTAAGGTGTGTCTCTTGTAGGCAGCATATAGACGGATCGTGTTTCTTTATCCAGTCTGAGACTCTCTGTCTCTTTATTGGTGCATTTAGTCCATTTACATTCAGTGTAATTATAGATAAATAAGTGTTTAGTGTTGTCATTTTGATGCTTTTTTATGTGTGTTGTTGACAATTTCATTTTTCCACATACTTTTTTGTGCTGAGGCGTTTTTCTTAGTAAATTGTGAGATCCTCATTTTCGTAGTGTTTTACTTTATGTTTGTTGGGATGTTACGTTTTTCTTGGATTTTATCTTGAGTTATGGAGTTGTTGTACCTCTTTGTGGTTACCTTAATATTTACCCCTATTTTTCTAAGTAAAAACCTAACTTGTAATGTTCTATATCGCCTTGTATCACTCTCCATATGGCTGTTCTATGCCACCTGTATTTAGTCCCTCTTTTTGATTATTGTGATCTTTTACATTTTTACTTCAGTGATTCCCTGTTATGAGCATTTTTTTTTTTAATTAATCTTAATTTGTTTTTGTGATTTCCCTATTTGAGTTGATATCAGGATGTTCTGTTTTGTGACCTCGTGCTGTGCTGGTATCTGATATTATTTGTTTTCTGACCAAACAATATCCTTTAATATTTCTTGTAGCTTTGGTTTGGTTTTTGCAAATTCTCTAAACTTGTGTTTATCTGTAAAAATCTTAATTTCGCCTTCATATTTCAGAGATAGTTTTGCTGGATATATGATCTTGGCTGGCAGTTTTTCTCCTTCAGTGTTCTGTATATGTCGTCCCATTCCCTTCTTGCCTGCATGGTTTCTGCTGAGTAGCCTGAACTTATTCTTATTGATTCTACCTTGAAGGTGACCTTTCTTTTCTCCCTGGCTGCTTTAAAAATTTTCTCTTTATCTTTGGTTTTGGCAAGTTTGATGATAATATGTCTTGGTGTTTTTCTTTTTGGATCAGTCTTTAATGGGGTTCGATGAGAATCTTGGATAGATATCCTTTCGTCTTTCATGATGTCAGGGAAGTTTTCTGTCAGGAGATCTTCAACTATTTTCTCTGTGTTTTCTGTCCTCCCTCCCTGTTCTGGGACTCCAATCACACGCAAGTTATCCTTCTTGACAGAGTCCCACATGATTCTTAGGGTTTCTTCATTTTTTTAAATTCTTTTATCTGATTTTTTTTTCATCTATGTTGGTGTTAATTCCCTGGTCCTCCAGATTTCCCAGTGTGCATTCTAATTGCTCGAGTCAGCTCCTCTGACTTCCTATTGCGTTGTGTAATTCTGTAATTTTATTGTTAATCTTTCAGATTTCTACATGCTGTCTCTCTGTGGATTCTTACAACTTATTGATTTTTCCACTATGTTCTTGAATAATCTTTTTGAGTTCTTATAACTGTTTTATCAGTGTGTTCCTTGGGTTTTTCTGCAGTTTGCCTTATTTCGTTTCTGATGTCTTGAAGCATTCTGTAAATTAGTTTTTTATATTCTGTATCTGATAATTCCAAGATTGTATCTTTATTTGGGAAAGATTTTGATTCTTTTGTTTGGGGGGTTGTAGAAGCTGTCATGGTCTGCTTCTTTATGTGGTTTGATGTCTACTGCTGTCTCCGAGCCAGCACTGGGAAACTTGTTTTTCCAGAAATTCCGCTAAAAAAAAAATGCAGTCAGATCCCTATCAGAACTGCCTTTGGATTATAACCGCCACCTTGTTCCCTGTAAGGATGAAAGTCCGAGATTTGGTTCATATATGCTTGGCTGTAGCTGGTTCTGTGTTTTTAGTCCAATTAGGGATGGATTTTTGGTCCCTGGGTTTTTTGTGGTTCCTTCTCTCAGGCTGGAAGAGTGGGTTAGGAAAAGACCAAAAAAAAAAAAAAAAGAAGGAAAAGCAAAGCCGCCGCGGAGCCGGAGCTGTTCTCCCCCTGGCTCAGGAAATTCCAATGTTAATGAAGCCGACTGGGGAGGGTGGGGGAGGGATCAGAGAGATAGGAGAGTAGCACCTCGGAATATAGCCAGAGTTGCTTGTCTTGCTTGGAATGACTGTTATATTTGAGGTTCCTGGGGGGCTTGTCGCCTATGTGTGCTGGCTGTGTGGAGATTGCCCCTGGGGGTCTGGCCCGCTGAAGCCTCGGTCAGATCCTCCGCTGCCAGTCCAAATCCTAGCGTCAAGGTTCCCCTGCTGGGACGCTTTACTCCCGGCTCCAAAATCAGTCGCTGCCTCCCGGGGATTTCTCGTCCCGCTAGCTGCGTCGCTGTGCCGCTCCTGCGGACCGGCTGGGCTCCCTCCCTGGTTAGTTCAGGGGAGTAGGGCTGTGCCCCGTGCTTGCGCCGTGACAGTGCCCAGTCAAATACCCAGCGCCAGGGTTCCCCGGCTGGGACGCAGCACTCCCAGCTCCAAAACCAGTCACTGCGTCCCGGGGAGTTCTCCCACCAGCCGTGTCGCCACGCCGCCCGCACGGACTGGCTGGGCCTCCTCCCGGGTTCAGTTCAGGGGGGTAGGGCCGCGCCCCTTGTTTGCGCTGTTGCAAGATTTATGAGTTCAGCTCCCCTGGGCCCAGATGTCCGGCGCCAAGGTTACCTGCCTGGGGCGCTGGCTCCAGCCTCCGAAAACAGTTGCTGCTTCCCTGTATTTGTTCGTTTTCCGTCTCTAAATTTGTGTTTGTTGTTCTGGGTTCGTAGATTGTTATGTATGTGATCGATTCACTTGTTTTTCCTAGTCTTTGTTGCAAGAGGGATCCGGGGTAGCATCTACCTAGTCCGCCATCTTGGCCCCCTCCCCCTATTTTTTTTTTTTTTAACCTCTGCGAGTTGTCTTATGCTTAAATGCCTCTTGTTTCTGTGTGACTCCTAAGGGGGCAGCAGATGTCTGACCAAGTTCTAGAAAACTAGCAGGCTTCAGTCCAACGGAAGTAACATAAAGTAGGACAGTCAGTACAGACAACATTGATTGGTCATGCTTTGAGTTCAGTGAATAGTAGGCATTCGAAGCTTAAGGGGGCAGATCTAAGCAAGGTCTTTAAGGTTGATTTCTTTTCCCCCTTCCACCCTCCTCCTTCCCAGTATCATACTCATGAGTTGGGAGTTCAGTTTGATTGTATTGATAAAAGATGTCTTGATCCTTGGACCCAGCTGCTGAAGTCTAAAATCGTAGTGTTTCTAGGCTGAAAGAGATCATCCCAGAGATCCTTGCAGCCACAGGACTGGGCCTGGTTCAGCTCCAAGGGATGGTTTTTTGTGGTTCCTTGGGTGAGTGAAGAGTCAGGAGATAATGGGTTCTAGTTCTGCTTCTGCCACTGCCCACTTACTCAGTTTTGTAGACTAGCTACCATTCAGTGGGTTCTTACTTTGCTGATGACAAAACTGAGCCTCAGAGAAGTGAAGTGAGCCACATACCTTTTAGGGCCACCAGTGTATATTAATGGCAGAGCTGGGACTCAAGCCAGGGAACTCACAGAGGGTGACCATAGAAGTTGTTAGAATTGTTTAAAGTGTTGTAAAGATTCAAGATGCTATTGCAGTTAAAAATTTCCAGGGAAGGAGAAAGCCCCGCCTCTACTGGCTTCCTTGTATTATCTTAACAGTCCTCACTGTTGAAGGGCTTTGTCTGTCATGTTGATTTTTCTCCTTCTCATCTCCAAGCGGAGCCCTGGTGGTGCAGTGGTTAAGAGCTCGGCTGCTAATGAAAAGGTCAACAGATTGAATTCATCAGCCACTCCTTGGAAACCCTGTGGGGCAGTTCTACTCTGTCCTATAGGGTCACTATGAGTTGGAATCGACTTGACAGCAATGGGTTTGGTTTTTTGGGTTTTCATATCCAAGTGTGTTTCCTCTTGTTCTTACCTCAGTGAAGCAGATTTGAAGTTTTCCTCTGTAGTAGGAGTAAAGAAATAGTGCTCAGCCCAGACTGCTGTGATTTTTTTCTGTAAAGAACAGGGCCAGATGCACCAGTGGACCTCATCTGGTGACCCAAGCAAACCTTTAATATATCTCTAAAAGAGAGAGAAGAAATGAATGGTATGTCAGAATGGTTTAAAAACACTTTGGAGTCAAATCACTTGGGTCATATTCTTCTCTCTACTTATTAGCTGTCAGATCTTGAGGGAGTTACTTATTTTCTCTAAGCCTTAGTTTAGGTTTGTGATCTGTAAAATGGGAATAGTAATAGCCACCTTTGTAGCTGTCTTGAGAATGAGAGAATGCATATGGAGAGTGCTTCTTCTGGTACAGTGTAAGTGCTGAGCATTGTCATCATTATCATCAACAATGACAACCATAGCAGTTTCCAGTTCCTGACCCAAGACTTGGTTTGAGACTAAATTATGCTGACCAAGCCAGTTGTATCTAAACCATTGCATCATTGTCTGTCTTCTTTGGTGGTTGGTTTATTATTTGTATCAGCAGTCACAGCTAGCTCATGATGAATAACTAAAAGTTGTGAATAGCAAGGAACTTTGCAGCTTCCTTGCAGTCTCCTTCCTTATTCGACTCTTCCTACCTTTCTGAGGTGCTCTCTGACTGAGTGCCCAAGCCAGCAGACTCTGTTTTCTGGGCGGTTTCTGACATGAGTATTTTATTAGAGCAGGACTGGCTGGTCCAGAGCCTGCCTGGGGCCCTCTGACAGTGTGTTCTCCTTGTCTCTTGCTTTCTGCTCTTTAGCCAGACATGAAGCAATTAGCTCATTAAGAGAACTTTGACTTCTGTTATGGCTTTCCTCTGATTTGTTTGCCCATTTCTGGTCCTTGTGCAGGGTCAGGAGGGCACAGTCAAATACACTGACCCGGATTTTGTGTTGAAGTTGACTTTTTGTCCCTTTGAGATTTACATTTGATTCAGTGTAGCTGTGGGGGTGGATAGGGGGCCAAAGCTCCTGATCTCGAGGTGAAAAAAATTTTTTTAATTGTGCTTTAAGTGAAAGTTTACAGCTCAAGTTAGTTTCTCATACAAAAATTTATACACACATTGTTACGTGACGCTAGTTGCTCTCCTTGTAACGTGACAGCACACTCCTTTCCACCCTGGATTTCCTGTGCCCGTTCAACCAGCTCCTGTCCCCTTCTCATCTTGCCTCTGGACAGGAGCTGCCCTTTAGTCTCATGTATCTACTTGAACTAAGAAGCACACCCTTCACGAGTATCTTATGTCTTATAAATAGCCCAGTCTAATCTTTGTCTGAAGAGTTGGCTTTGGGAATGGTTTTAGTTCTGGGTTAACAGAGGATCTGGGGGCCAGGTCTTCCGGGGTTCCTCCAGTCTCAGACCATTAAGTCTGGTTTTTTTAAACTAGAATTTGAGTTCTGCACCCCACATTTCTCCTCTGTCAGGGACTCTCTGTTGTGTTCCCTGTTAGCGCGGTCATTGGTGATATTCGGGCACCATCCAGTTCTTCTGGTCTCAGGCTGATGGAGTCTCTGGTTTGTGTGGGCTCTTTCTGACTCTTGGGCTAATGTTTTCTTGTGTCTTTGGTGTTCTTCATTCTCCTTTGCTCCAGGTGGTTTGGGACCAATTGATGCATCTTAGATGGCTGCTCACTAGCTTTTGAGACTCCAGACGCCGCTCACCAAAGTGGGATGCAGAACATTTTCTTAATAAACTTCGTTATGTCATTTGACCTAGATGTCCCCCAAACCATCATCCCTAGATCCCCACCCCTGCTACTCTGTCCCTTGAAGTGTTTGGTTGTATTCAGAAAACTTTTCAGCTTTTGGCTTAGTCCAGTTGTGCGGACTTCCCTGTATTGTGTGTTATCCTTTCCTTCACCTAATCTAATTCTTGTCTACTATCTAGTTAGTGAATACCCTTCTTCCCTCCCCATCCTTGTAACCATCAAAGAATGTTTTCTTCTATGTTTCAACCTTTTCTTGAGTTCTTATAATAGTGGTTTCATACAATAATTGTCCTTTTGTGATGAATTTTACTCAGTATAATGCCTTCCAGATTCCTCCCTGTTAAGTTTTGTGGATTCCTTGTTGTTGTTTACCATTGCTTAGTATTCCGTTGTGTGAATATACCATAATTTGCTTATCCATTTGTCCATTGATGGCACCTAGGTTGTTTTCGTCTTTTCGCTATTGTGAACAGTGCTGCAGTGAACATGGGTATGCATATATGTTTGTGTGACGGCTCTTTTTTCTCTAGGTTATATTCCAAGGAGTGGGATTGCTGGATTGTATTGTACTTTTATTTCTAGTTAAGCTGAATTTTTAAAAACAAAACGCACCATTACTATAGCCTCTGCCTTCCCTCTTCAAATGAAGCAAATATAGTAAAGCCCACTATTATGGAAAAAAGACCAATCTGAATTGGTAAAAAATAGGAATTAAAGAGTACTTTCCGGGAAACACCATTGTCTTAGGTTTTTTGGTGAGTTTCTGAAGTATCTTCCCGTGTTTCCCATTACTTTCTCCCAAGTTACTGCAAGAGCCTCCTCCTGTCTCATGTTTCTGCTCCCTCTAGGTCATTGTACACTACTGCCATGTCAGCCTTTCTACACACAGTGCTGCTAATCAGAGCACTTCAGTGGCATCCACTGACTACTGCATAAATTCAAATGTATTAGTTGTCCTGATGTTCCAAGCCTGTGGCAGTGTATCCTTGTCCTACGACTTTAATTATATCCTTTATCGTCACCTGCATATACCCTTTGCTCTTGATAAACTGGTCTACGTGGTCCTCTAAGCATGCCTCATGTTTGTGCCTCTGCCAGTTTCTTTGCTCAGAATACCCTCTCCCTAGTGCCCTACTTTATGCCGTAGAGCCACCTTCTTCAGTGAGCCTCGTCTGATGCTGCCTCATCTGTATTGCCATAGCAACACCTTGATTATAGAATTCAGCTTGCTGTATTCTTGTCAGTTATTTGTCTCTCATTATATGAGCTTCTCAAGGACATGGGCTGTTCTTTATTTTCTGTTCCCAGCTTAATGCTCTATTAACATGAATGCCGTAAATATGCTTGTTGAATGTATTAAAATGAAAGCTAAAGGAAAGGTAATAATTCTGTTCAAATCCCACTTCTTCCCTTGACTACTCCCAGTCAACTCACACAGCACTGTGTGTCTGAACCAGTCTGAATCCTTGGAATAAGTCTTCCCAACTGGATTACAAATTTCTGGAGGGCAGAGATTGCATCCCTCATTGTTTTTTGTGTCCCTAGCACAGCTCCCAACACATAGAGGGCATTCAGTAAATGCTTGTGAATGCAAGAGTCCTCTACCATTTGGTCAGCTGACATGCCTGCCAGTTGATTTGTCTGTTCTGTCACTTGCTGACCAGGGGTCTCCAACTCAGATGCTTTTAGGGCCAGGCAGGGAACAGTCAGTGAGGCAACAGGAATTGGTGGGTATGTGTCAAACTGGAGCACTCGTGTCCTTTCAGAGGGGCAGCTGCTACTCAGCCTGTTGCTGTCATGGGTGAATGTACCTCTACTGTGGCCTGATAATCTCACGTTGCAGCAGAAGCCAGAAATCAAGATTTTTATGTGAGATCTCAGGGCTGTGGTCCAGATTTGACCTCTAGGCCCCCATCGTAGCCGTTGGGTAGGGGCTAGAGTTTCACACATTTAAATTCCTTGTCGAGGGAGAAAGAGGGGGAGGGTATTACCTGAAAGCTTATGAAGGAGTCTGATGAAAGCCTAGCTTTGGCTGAGAGTGTCCTGTAAATTTCTAGGGGCAGTGTTTTAATCTTTTGGGCAAGGTCCTGCAGAGCTTCCTGTATTGCCTGGGCTTTATCTTCCCTTGTATTCTGATTTCATTGGGCTATGGAAAGCAACTTTTGTCTCTAGAAAGATGGTGATTCAGGGACTTCTGTAATTTTTGCCCTTATTGTTCAGTCTTTGCTGAGACAGGTTTGATGGTTGTTTCTGCTTCTGGCTACTTCCAAAAGCCTGGTGGTCAGGCAGGTTTAGCTAGAGGATTTAGGGCCAGGCTTGGCTACAGAGACCCCTCGTGTTAATGACATCTCCAAGAAGGGGTTCTGGGTGAACAAACACAACAGAAAGGGAAATATATTGTACAAAATCATTGCCTAAATGTGGTCAGCCAAGGGGCAAAGCAGTATAAAAAAAAAAAAAAAATAGCCAGAGGGAAATCAGCACCTCCACAGAACCTTTAGTTGGGCAGTATCTTATCCTCTGGCTGTCCTTGTTCTTTTCATGGTCCCTAAGTGCCCCCAGTCGTCTGCCTAATAGCAGCAATAATACTCAGCAAAGAAAAGGAAACCAGACTGTTGATTCAAGCTTTCCTGAAAGATATCACACCCTGATGAGAACCCTTAAACCAAACCAAACCCAAACCAAACCCAGTGCCATCGAGTCGATTCCTAGGACAGAGCAGAACTGCCCCATAGAGTTTCCAAGGAGCGCCTGGTGGATTTGAACTGCCGACCCTTTGGTTAGCAGCTGTAGCACTTAACCACTACGCCACCAGGGTTTCCAATGAGGACCCTTAGTTCTCTCTATTCAAGAGAGAACAGGCCTATGTAACTGAAAGTCTGAAAGAGGGGAGGGCTCAAACCAGAAGAGGAAGGGCCACCACAGCACCATTCCCGCCCCAACTGAAAGTGTCCCCTGCAGTGCTTTCTTGCTTGGCATTACCACATAGGTCTGAGAGTATTGCCATCAATGGTATCCTTATCTGAGGCAGAATGTAGCTGATTGGAATATCTCTGGAAGGATACGTGGGACACTGAAAACAGTGGCTGCCTCTGGTGAGGGCCTTGGGCGGCTGGAGAATGGGGGAGGAGAAAGACTTATTTTTCACTGTATGCTTTTGTGGGCCTATTCAAATTTAAACAATGTGCGTGTTTTATTACTAGTTTTTAAAATGTATCTGAGCAGACCCATGTGTGATGTCTTCTTCAGATTCCACTCTGTCCTCTCTTTACTCCTGAAGTGTGGGTTCTCTTGCAAAAACCTGAACCTAGTGACTGTAGACTGCCTCTCAGAGGTGGCAGTCTTGCTTCTCTGCTCCCCAGAAGTGTCTTAGGTGTTCTTATCCAGGGATCTTTGGGATAACAGTCAGTCCTAATGTGTGTTCGGCATTTTGCTGTTTATAAAGGGTTTTCAAATACATTATTTTATCTGATCCTTATAACATCCCCATTTTATAGAGGTAAGAGATTGAGGTTTGGAGAGCCTAAATGACTTACTCAGGGTCATACAGCTAGTTAGGGGCAGAGCTCTGACTAATCCAGGTGGGCATATATCATCTTCATGCCCCTTGCTCTCAGTTCTTGTGGTAGTGATGCAGTTCTTTTTGAATTCTTTTACTGGTTTCCAGAGCTGTTTCAGTTAGGGCATGTCTTAGTCATCTAGTGCTGCTATAACAGAAATACCACAAGTGGATGGCTTTAACAAAGAGAAATTTATTTCTTCACAGTATACAAGTCAAAATTCAGGGCATCAGCTCCAGGGGAAGGCTTTCTCTCTCTTTTGGCTCAGGAGAAAGGTCCTTCTCATCAGTCATCCCCTGGACTAGGAGCTTCTCCACATAGGAACCTCAGGTCCAAAGGATGTGCTCTGCTCCTAGCACTGCTTTCTTGGTGGTATGAGGTCCCCACTCTCTGCTTAACTTCCTGTTTCTTTTGTCTCTTGTAAGATAAAAGGTGGTGAGGCCACACTCCAGAGAAACTCTCTTCATGTTGGATCAGGGATGTGACCTTAGTAGGAGTGTTACAATTCCACCCTAATCCTCTTTAACATAAAATTACAATCACAAAATGGAGGACAACCACACAATACTGGGAATCATGGCCTAACTAAGCTGACACATATTTTTGGGAGACACAGTTCAATCTGTGACAGGGCAGGAGTGGAGCAGTGGTGGTCCCTCTTTCTCTCCTGGTTTGAGCTCTCTCCTCTTTTGGACTTTCAGTTACATAGGCCTATTCTTTCTGGAATAATGGGGCCAAGAGTAGGTTTCTCCATATTCTATGTGGGGTAAACTAAGGATGTCTCCATCAGGGTGTGATACCTTTCAGGGAAGCTTGAATTGACAGTCTAGTTTCCTTCTCTTTGCTGAGTATTATTGCTGCTATTAGGCAGAAGGCTTTGTTTCCAGGTTACAGGTCTTTTTAGCAAAGAAGCAAATGT
The DNA here is from genome assembly GCF_024166365.1 of Elephas maximus indicus. NCBI lineage: Eukaryota > Metazoa > Chordata > Mammalia > Proboscidea > Elephantidae > Elephas > Elephas maximus. The sequence goes on along the minus strand of NC_064820.1, from coordinate 152,334,762 downwards.
GTAAGAGGATTGGAAGGACTCATGTAGTCCTTGGATATAATTTAATGCTCCACGTCCCAAAGAGAGTAAACATTGTAAAGTGTACAAGATGGGTTTGGATTAATATCCTGACAACACATGACTTAGCATGTAGGGCATTCCTTGGAGACCCTCCTCATCAAACACAGCTTGTCTTTGCCGGTGGCCTCTTCTCATAGGTCTTTCCAGCAGCTGTTGTGCACCTGGGTAAATCATCAGCTTCACTAAACTTGGGGGGTTGGGGAGGGTAGAATTTTGAATGATGAAGGGCCTCAAACAGGAAATGAAATAAACAGACTTATGAGACAGTGTGTTTTAGAACTACTGCGTTTCCTCTGGGTTTGTCCAGTGTATTCAACTCCACTAGAACACTGGTTGATCCTTGTTGCTCGCCTCTTCAGAATACAACATTGAAAATCACCTTGGCCTTTCTACTCTGCTGTCCCTGACGTCACAGGTATGGAAGGTCTCTGGAAGCTCCGGGGAGGCAGAGAGAACTGTAGAGGGAAGGTTCAGTTGCTTCTAAGGACCAAGCAGAAATCCTTGGCTTTTTACCTCTGATATTTCCCACTTAAATCAGAGTTAGGTGGCCTCCAAAGAGAATTCTGTGCATTGCTGACACAGCTTGGAGTAGGGAGGCTCCTGGTACCTCCTTTGCAATCTCTGAAGATAATTTGTTGGGGGACATGTAGAGATCGTGCTCAGATTGTCTTTGCCTCACCCAGCCCTGACCTGTTGCTGTGCCAAGGAAGGTTGCCCTAGAGAGAGGTACCAGCTGGTGACTTAGGTCCTCACTGGTGGGTAGCTTTGTAGGTCTGAAAACTTAGCTTTCATAGTTCACCTAATTTCACGTTCCAGGGGGCTATCTCAGGCACATAAACTTCATAAGAGACTATCAAGCCACAGTTCTGGTTAATTAACTCTGCGGAACATGACTACCAAGTTAATTTGTGTGGATGGGAACAGCATTCTCTCCCTTATAGGAAGGAAAGGTTAGGTGGGAAGCTAGATCACCCTTGGTGGAAATCAAAGTGAACAATGGTGAAATGCTTTTGGACGGGAACAGCAGACATACCCAGATTTAGACCATATACTAGCTATGAGATTTTAGATGAGTTATTTAACCTCTTGGAACTTATTTCCTCATCTGTAAAACTTCCTGGGGTTTTCAGATAAGCACATAGTAAGCATTCAGTAAATGTTTTGAATTCACTTGCTGTCCTCTCCTCCCCACTTTGTCCTAGGTCTATACCTGTAGTCTGGCCAAAATACACCTGTCAGATGTATTGTGGTGCCTTGGAATGTATTGGAGAGAGCCTCATTTTTATTCTCTACCTTCCCTTTTATGTACTCTTTGCAGACAATGGCCCTTCTGTTACCATAGGTTACAGTAAGAACAACTACATTCTAGCTCTCATCAATCAGTTCCCACCCAAGGATTCTTTCTGGTCACCATTTAGTCCACATTTACTTACTGAGCACCCACAGTGTGCCAGGTGCTGCTGCATGCCCTGCCCTCAGTAACACCTCTCCAAACTTCTTCCTTAGATCGATTAATCCTGTGGATGACTGATCTTGTTCATTCAATGTCACTTCATATTAATTTCCTTCTGAGAGGGCAATCATCTTCCTAGACCTAGGGGACAGTGCCCCTTTGTACCGCCTGGGCCTTGCCTGCTGGCTCGGCTGCTCCCAAGCGATGAGTACAGTGTGCTGAGGCTGAAGGAGAAAGCCCCGTGGGTTACTACTGCCTCTGCCACACATGTCCCAAGAGGCTGTGCTTGGCACTCCTGAATGTTCCTTTTCTCCTTGCACACAGATTATAGTGTTCACTGGTAATTTAAATTCAAGTAACCTTCTACCCCCTTGCTGCCTTAAAAAAAAAAGCCCTGTGTATTACAGGGTAGAAAACAAAGCAGGCCAGCCTCAGTCCCCTGGCAGTGGTTTGTTTTATCGTGTGTATTTTTTATGTAGTCTCACCATGGGTTGCCTTTGCTTTAATAGGGGTAATGTGTGATTCAGGCATATAGATATTCTGCAGTCATAGAATCTTACATCTTTCTCTACTTTGTCATAAATAGTGTGACCGGTAAATTCAAGGGTTCTGGGACTTGTTTCTCTGCTTTAGGCTCCCGACTCCATCCTGGTCCCCAGTGGGCTCTGCATAAGGAAGGCCCTGCAGCATGGATGATGGATTTCTCAGCTTCAAAACAGGGCCTTGAAGATAGCTGTCTGCTCCCCCCTTCCTCTCCCTGTTGCCAATTTTACCAGCAGTTGCCAAGAAGTGTGTGGGGGGAAGCAGGCAGACTAGCTCTCTGGGAGCCATTTATTTGAGAACTCCTAGTTGAGAGATGCATTTTCCTCAGCTTCTTCTCTTGCTTTGGTGTGTAGCATTGTGATTTGGTACTGCTTGTCCCTCTGCAATACTGAAGCCTGTGTATGACTCCTCCAGGCCTTTTGGGGTTTTTAGCAATAAATTGCTTGCTGGTTGGTGTTTCCCGCAAATTCTGTCATCTTCCTGGGACGGAGGTGGGTGTCAACAGTTAAGGACCCAGTTGAGCCTCTGTTTCTGGCACTGTGACCCTGGAAGACATGCTGAGTGAGACCAGATGAGCTGTGTTTCCCATTGCTATTGGGGATGGGCATTTGCTGCAGTTGGATTTAGCTTTAAGAGTCACACCAGAGGCTTGATTGCAAAGGAGAGAGCACTGCATAATTATTGCCTATGTACCAGTTAAACCTATCAGCCAACAGATGTCAAGTGCAGGAAAAATGCGCAATAATGTTATTACAATGGCAAGATAGTTATCATCATAATAATCAGCTGGCATAGCTTTTGATAAGAGGCAGATCCTGAAATGAATACAGGGGGAAGGGTTAACCTTGAAGTACAGCACGATGAATGGGTGCTTAACCTTGTATGAAGTAAACGTGTGGTTGTGGAGAATTCAGGTTTGGAGTTGCTAAACTCTGCATAGTCAGGGGAGCTATGGGACTTTAGCTGGGGTTGTTTTCCTGATGGTATGAATGGAACACACCTTCCTTTCGTTTGAGGTGCTCTGGGCTGCATGATTGCCATCCCAGCCCCCAGCAACAGTTGGTTTTGGGAAAGGCAGAGACAATCCCTGTGGGCTTATATGGGATTTTCAGAAAATCCAGCCTCATTCCCATTCCTGCAGATGATGAAGTCTGGTCCCTACAGCAAACTGCGCTCCATCCCTAGTCAGTGGTGGTGGATGTCAATTGTGTACATGCCGATTGTGGTAGGCTCTGTTCATGCAGAACAGGCTTTCTGTTCCGAGGGAGCTTGTTGGAGGCTTTATTCCTATTCAGGTAGGAAGGTGATGGCAAACGGGTGACGAGGAGGAAGGGCAGCAGCAGGGCTGGGCTCATGGATGACCCCCACAGGCAGCAGCAGAATAGAAGAAATAGTCTCACTAGCTGTGGGCTAGTTGCTTAACCTCTCTGAGCATCAGTTTCCCATCTGTGTATGTGCTCTTCTATTTCTCATTTGTTTTTCACTAACGGCCCTGTCTGAAGTGCCTGTCACTGTGCCCACCCACCCTAAAGAATAGAAGAGCTTCTGTAGGGGGGAATTTTCCCTCAGCTAGAGCAAAAAAAAAAAATAAAGAGCTTGACGTGAGCTTTCTCAGGCGCTGGTGCTGCTTCCCTGAGCCACAATCTGTAGACTTCCTCTGAAGCTGCCTCATCAGGGAAGACTTTGATATTTAATGTTTGGGCACATCTCTGCCTTATCCCAGGAGTAAGAGTTAGGGCTTTAAATCCCTTCAGGGAATGGTATACTTGCTTCTGCCCCAGCCTCCTGTGGCCTTGCCCCCTCCCTTTTTTTCTTTGGATGGGTCACTTGGGGACACCACCTACCTGGGGAACACTTGTTTCTTGCAAGGGATACTTGGTTGTTTGGCTCAGTGTCTTTCCCGGGTAAAGGTTTTTGTGTTTCTCTCTGTCTGGGTCTTTGCTGTGGATTTTTATTTTGGAAGCCTGGGGCACTCAGACAGATGATCATCTTTTTAGACTATTTTTGGCTGTAGGCCAGCTTATCACTATGGCTACCACCAGCCTGAAGAATGGCAGGACATGGAAAGTAACTTCTGTAAGAAATTTGGGAAAGATGAAGTAGGGAGGGCAAAGAAGAGTTTGGCTTAAGGTCACGTGGGAGAACAGATTCTCTGAGCACAATGGCTTGATTTGGACAGAGCTTCATTTCCCATTTTCCTGAAATTTTGTTCTTTTGGTCAACAAACGTAGAACACATGTTACATTCCAGACATGGTATGCCTGTGGTGGGCCCTGGTATACCAGCATGATCAAGTCAGATACAGTTCTTGCTTAGAGTGTATTGATGAATATAGACAATCCAATTATAATCACACACATAAATGTAAAATTCCGCTTGTAATTAGTGTACTGAAAGAAAGGAATGTGGTACCATGAGAACATTTGACAGGAATTTTGACTGGGTCCTGGGATTAAGAGAGTATCAGGGAAGGGTTCCTTGAGGAAGTAGTGTTTAAGTTAAATTGTGAAGAACAGATAGATATTTACTAAGCAAACTGGGATGAGGTTGAAGAGCATTTCAGGCAGAAAGCCTGGCTTTTGCAAAGTTTCCTTGGGATCAAAGAAACATAACTTCTATGAGGAACTGAAAGAATGTGTGGCCAAAGCACAGAGTGAGGAGAATGCGTACAAAATGAAGCTGGGGGGATTGGCAAGGTCAGCCATTTGGCCCTGAAGGCCTCCGTAAGACATTGTGTCTTTACCTTGAGAGCAGTGGGAAGCCTTGGAGGGTGGTCAAGAACAGTTGTGGTGGTGAGATGATTGGATTTGCATTATGAATAGATTACCCTGTCGGACAGTATGTTGGATAGGTTTCGATGAGGGAATGAGAATGAAGATCAGAAAAAGAACATTATTGTAATGGGTTCCCCGTTTTCCTTCAGTCGGCTAAATGATAATCTTGAGACTGACCCCCTGAAGTGTTGCCTTGTTCCTCCTGATTCAAGTCCTCTCTCAGTGCTTGTAATCAGCATATTATTGGAGCCACCTGGCCACTCAGTAGAAGCGGTGGCTCAGGGAGCCAACATTTGACATTTTTCCACCTGCCCAGAAAAAGGCCTGGAGGTTTCAGACCTGTCACTTGTTAACGTCTGACAGTTACAGAGCCCTTTGTAACCTGCTGTCTTGCTGTCCCTCTGTTGGCTGTCACTACCAGGTGGGGGCTACCCCTTTCACCTTGGATCACTTAAGCCACCGACTCTGGCAACTCCCTGAGATGTGATGTGCCAAGTTAGCAGTGCCAGCACCTGCAGTTTGTGTAACATTCAACTCTGGTTGATATAGGTGTGCACGTGTTCTCTCTTGGAAGCCGCCAATGTCTAGGGGGCAGGAAAAGGCCTGGAGTTATTCTTTCCACTGTATAGCCTGTGGTGTAAAGAAGCCTAGGTCAATCAAATGCTGCAGACCACGTGTTAAGTGCATGGGCGGTTCCAGACCCTAGACCAGCCCTTCTTCAGTGGTATGGTGGCCTTGCCTACCGTTCCTTTTGTTTACTCATCTGGAAGGCCATGCAGCACACTGGTTAGGAGCATGGCCTATGAACTTGGCAGACTTTTGTTAGAATCCTCATTTACAAGCTTTGTGACCCTGGATGAATTGCTTTTCTTCTCTGACTTAGTTGTCTCAGCTTTAAACGGGAAATAATAGTACAGTAAAACCTGTGAGAGCTGGAACATGATGGGACTGTCTTGTTTTTCTGGGTCTCTCAAGTTTCCTCCTTTGACAGGCTGCAGTCTTACCACTTTTCTGTTCTCTATTAGTGGAAAATATTTGAATTTTCCTTCTCTGACAGGTTTCTGCCTCACACAGATTCCAGCTTTCACAGATTTTACTAGGTCTACCTCACAAAGTTACTGTGAAGTATAAATGAGAATATATAAAAGGTGCTTAGCACAGTTCCTGCAGAGGATAAATGCCGAATACAAGAGGGTAATCATCTTAAGATTAATTTGGCCAGCATTTTCGCCCCATATTTGCTATGTGCCAGGGGAAACAAGTATAAAGATGTGGTCCTGGCTTTGAGGTGTTCAGTCTTGTGGTTGCCTCTCCTGACACTTGTCCTGTGTGGTCATGCTTCAGCAACCCAAGCAGCTTCCCTAGAGAGTAGCCTAGAGGGGATCCAGACCAGATGCGCACTTGGTGACACTGTCTCTGGTGGAACTGTTCCAACTCCTCATCCAGGCCGCCGCCTCTTTCATGGCGCCAGCCTTCACACTGCTTGGGGGCAGGGAGTGCCCAGCTCTTGGTATAGTGGCCCACTTCCTGCTAGGACTACACCGTCTGGAACAGCCTTTTCTTTTTGCTGCTTCATAAGTCTCCATATTTGGTCGTGAACATCCCTGCCCTCTTGTCTGTTCTTTAAAACACTTTTATTGTGCTGTTAATTTTCCTTTGTGAAATACAATGAGAGATGGTTGACATAGAAGAGACTGTGAAAAATAAGCTGGGTTCTGTTTTCTGTAAAGGTTATTTCCGTACTGGGTTATTGAAATAAAATTCTCACCAGTGGTCTTAGGGGGAAACGACTTTTGTAATGGGATTGTATTTGGTGGAGGTGTTGGGAAAAGATAATTTGATTACATTTGATTTCTTTGTTGTGGAAAGAAACGAAAGCCGTTCCTGTTTTCCAAACTGGTACCTACATTGGCTGAGAAGATGAGAGGATTTGTTAGTCTGGAGTTGGGAGTGGTAGGTGTACGCTCTGACCTGGGCGTGCACTTTCTTCATCATTCGTGGGAGAGTTTTGGGTTGCCATGATGAGTTTGTGTGTCCCTTCATTCACTCACCAGTCATTTATGTATGCACTGCACTCTATAGGAAAAAATAGAATTCCACTTCTACTAATTATTACCTTTGTGACCTTGTGCTGATTACTTCTCTGTCTTTGCTTCCTCTTCTGAATAAGGGTGTACTGATACCTACCTCCGTTAGTTACGATTAAATGAGATAACGCAAGTCATGTGCCTTGATGGGTCTGGCAGGTGCTTAATGAATGGTGAGGATTAAAATGCCTTCAGAGAACTGAAACCCCCTTAGAGAGAGAAGCCATGGACCCTAGGTGCTGAGAGAGCCCGGCCAAAGGGCACAGGGCAGTGAGATTGGGTTTGACTAGTTATGGAAGGTTTCTTGAAGAAAATGTCAGGCCCCAATCTGTGTCTCTCAATGAGGAAGATGAGTGACTACTTCTGGTAAAGGGAAGCTGATAGGTAGAAGCCTTGACTGTTGTCTCTTCTCCCCTTGTCACAGAAAGGGGTGGAATCATAATCATCATTGCAACATGGTTGGGAGCCCTGGTTCATGAGTCACACAAACCTGAGTTCCCATTCTGCCATTGTCATGTACTTGCTGTGTGACCGTGGGCAGGTCATTTCACCTCCTCTCTGAGCCTTGGTTTTCTCATCTGTAAAGTGGAAATAATATCTGCTCATAGGGTTGGGTGAGGAATAAAGAAAATAATTATGTAAAACACTTAGCACAGTGCCCTTTACATAGTACATATCCAATAAATGATAGATTACAAAAAACACGAACAAGCATTTCCCTTGGGAAATTCAACTGTTCTAAACCCCGTGGCCAGAGAACTTTTTTGAAGAAACAGTTTACATCTTGGAATCAGTTATTAACTTCCCTCAATAAGTTCTTAAGTGGCATATCACTCCACTGCCTCTAAGTATGATGGTATAACTGAGCCAAACTTGTTGCTGTCAAGTCAATTCCGACTCATAGCGACCCTATAGGACAGAATAGAACTGCCCCATAGAGTTTCCAAGAGTGCTTGGTGGATTCGAACTGCCGACCTTTTGGTTAGGAGACATAGCACTTAACCACTACACCGTCAAGGTTTCCATGATGGTATAGTTTACCATCATACTTAGAATAAATCCAAATTCATCACCTTGGTTACAAGGCCTTTCACGATCCGATGCCTGCCTGCCTGCCTGCCTTGGCAGCCTCATTTCCTACGCTCTATTCATTGCTTTCTGTGTTTTGGCCACAGTGACCTTCTTTCTGTTTCTCAGACAGAAGGCATTTGCTCCAGCTGTACCTGCTACCTGAAATACTCTTCCCTCATCTTCACTTGATTGGCTCTTTGCCATTCAGCTACCAGCTCTGCTGTTTACTGAATAGAGAGACTCTTACTTTCCTCTGGAAACCCTGGTGGCATAGTGGTTAAGTGCTATAGCCACTAACCAAAGGGTCGGGAATTTGAATCCACCAGGCACTCCTTGGAAGCTCTGTGGGGCAGTTCTACTCTGTCCTATAGGGTCACTATGAGTTGGAATCGACTTGACGGCACTGGGTTTGGTTTTTTACTTTCCTCTGGTATAAAGTAGCTACTCATGCCACCATAGCATAGCTGTCTGATATTTTGCTTGTTGATTCTCTTTTCCCTCCACCAGAATGTAAGTTCTATGAGCATAGGGACCATGATTGCCATGTTCACAACTCTATTCCCAGTGCCAAGAACAGTGCCTGAAACATAGTAGATGATCAAACAAAATTTGTTGAATGAATGAGCTTGTGAATGAGAATGTGTTCTGTTTTCTTGTTTTGCAGGACTTGGGAACACAGGTGTTCACATTCATACTCTTTTTTTTTTCCTAAATAAATGTAATTAAGGTGATTTTTTTTCTTGTTTATTACTAAGGGTACCCCCTCACTCTAACATCATCATTTAGAACTTTCTGAGGAGAGGCCTTGCTTCATTTTATGTGGCTTTCTTCCTGGAGTTTTGTTTTTAGCAAGGGAGTTTGTGATGGGTGGGCTTTGGGCATTGGTTTTTAGGTTTTCTGTTATAAAGAAGCAAGCTTTAGTACATTGTCTTAGAATAAAACAAACACAAAAGCTCAGCAGGACAAGGCAAATTTGTCCCAACTTGATTTTCCAGTGACACTTTTTGCAATACTACCTAAGTTCTTAGAGAGGGGCATTAGACAAGAATTGACAATGGCCAGATAGAAACAAATTCACATAATGTGAGTGAATTTTGGTGGCGAGGTGAAACATGGAGAGGTTACAGAGGATAGCACTTCTCTTTCTGGCAGTGGCCAGGTTTTTTTTTTTTTTTAATTGTGTGTGCTTTAAGTGAAAGTTTACAAATCAAGTCAGTCTCTCATTCAAAAATTTATATACACCTTGCTATATACTCCTAATTGATCTCCCCCTAATGAGACAACATACCCCTACTCTCCACTCTCGTGTCCATTCGGCCAGCTTCTGTCACCCCCTGCCCTCTCATCTCCCCTCCAGACAGGAGCTGCCCACATACTCTCATGTTCATGTGTCTACTTGATCCAAGAAGCTTACTCTTCACCAGTATCATTTTCTATCCCATAGTCCAGTCTAATCCCTGTCTGAATAGTTGGCTCTGGAAATGGTTCCTGTCTTGGGCTAACAGGCAGTCTTGGGAACCATGACCTCTGGGGTCATTCTAGTCTCAGTCAGACCATTAAGTCTGGTCTTTTCCCTAGAATTTGAGGTCTGCATCCCACTGCTCTCCTGCTCCCTCAGGGGTTCTCTGTTGTGTTCCCTGTCAGGGCAGTCATCAGTTGTAGTGGGGCAGCATCTAGTTTCTTCCTGGTTTCAGGCTGATGTAGTCTGTGGTTTATGTGGCCCTTTCTGTCTCTTGGGCTCATAATTACCTTGTATCTTTTGTGTTCTTCATTCTCCTTTGCTCTAGGTGGATGGAGACCAGTTGATGCATCTTAGATGGCCGCTTGCTAGTATTTAAGATCCCAGATGCCATTCTCCAAAGTGGGATGTAGAATGTTTTCTTAATAGCTTTTATTATGAGCGGCCAGGTTTTTAATGGCAAATGTTGGCAGTATGAGTGAGGCTCTGGATCAGTAGCTGTTCCCCTTTCAGAAGGCCTATAACCTGGGATGCTGTAGGAACTGTAGAGAGCTGTTCAGTGGTGGTGGGCCCACCTGCTGAGGTCTAGGCAATCCTTTTTTTTACTTTTACTAGGGAATCACTTCAAGTTCCTTGGAATAAGGAGGAGGTGGGACTCCAGCCACCTTTGCAAATGTTTGAGCCCTAAATGTTATCAGAGCTCAGGGTCCTGGTCCTAAATCTAAGAGAAGGCAAGGGTGTCTGGAGCAGGCTTAGCAGAGACATGGATTTGTATTTCTAAAAAAGTTCTGTATTTATGGAGAACAGTAGCCCTGCAGGTACTGGTCTCCGCTCATTCCTAGGACTCCATTTCTCCCACCCAAAGCTACCTTCTCCTTTTCCTTTCCTTTACCCGCGTAGTTGGAGCCCTGGTGGCGCAGTGGTTAAGAGCTTAGGCTGCTAACCAAAAGGTTGGCAGTTCAAATCCACCAGTTGCTCCTTGGAAACCCTATGTGAGCAGTTGTGCTCTGTCCTGTAGGTTCTCTATCAGTTGGAACCGACTCAATGGCAACCGGTTTTGGTTACCCACTGTCATGGATTGAATTGTGTCCCCCCAAGATATGTGTATCAGTTTGGCTAGGCCATGACTCCCAGTATTGTGTGATTGTCCACCATTTTGTCATCTGATGTTAGTGAGGTGGAATAGGTGGCAGTTATGTTAATGAGGCAGGACTCAGTCTACAAGGTTGGGTTGTGTCTTAAGTCAATCTCTTTTGAGATATAAAAGAGAGAAGCGAGCAGAGAGACGGGGACCTCATACCTCCAAGAAAGCAGCATGGAGAGCAGAGCTTGTCATTTGGACCCAGGGTTCCTGTGCAGAGAAACTCCTGGTCCAGGGGAAGATTGATAACAAGAACCATCCTCCAGAGATGACAGAGAAAGCCTTCATCTGGAGCTGACACCCTGAATTTGGACTTCTAGCCTACTAGACTGTGAGAGCATAAACTTCTGTTTGTTAAAGCCATCCACTTGTGGTACTTCTGTAACAACAGCACTAGATGACTAAGACACCCGCATAGTTACTTAAACCTGCCTTAGGTATCGTTGACTCTTTACTATTCATAAAGCTCTCAAATGTAGGACACTGGACAGCTTCTTTGTCAGCTTTCTCCTTTGCTTATTTTCCTCTTTTGAAGGACTTAGCCTTATGGCTAACTTAGGGTACTCAGTCACACTTGCTACTACTTTAAAGCTGGTATGTTAACTTGCTATAGTTACTAACCATCCTACACCCCTCTAGGGTAACCTTTAACTTATGTTTAAACTTATTCAGAAGTCCATTTTAGTAAAGAAAAACAAATTTTTTTTTAAATGCAAGAATTTTAGCTTATAATAAGTTAGCAAGACAGGTATTTGAAGGATTTGGGTCCAGAAGGTGGCTTTTTGGTAAAAGAATGAGTTACTCTCAAGCATCTTTCTCTGGGCTCAAAAATCATTATTAAGCATCTTCTCATTTCTTTCAACTCCCCTTTTAAGTCTTTTCTGGGCTAAGTGATGATCCCTATTCCTTTCGTCTTTTCTCACTTAGGCTATTTCCTGGCCCTTGTATTGTTTCTGCAGTGCTTGTTCAAAAGAGTGTTTTCTTTCAGTGTTTTTCACAGCTGTCTTCTGGACCAAGGTTTTGGTAATGTGTGAGGCTCCATCTCTTCCATTCCCAAAGTCTATAACATACCTTTCTGTGCTGGTAAAGATGTGGTTGGGATGGATAAAGTGTACTGTTATACCCTCCCACCACGTTTTGACTACCATTCATGATGTCATTTAAAGGTGGACAGACCAACCAGAGTCCCCAAAACTGGAGATGCCCCTGAACTTCAGCTGTGGTGATGGTCTGAGTTTCTATGATGCCTAATCAGGCTGTTTTTTTTTTAATTTTATTTTTTAGATTGAGAGTGTTTTTGTTTTGTTAGAGAGTAAACACTGGACATCTCTTTTTATTTTAACTTGCATTTTTTTCTTCTTCTTTCCTTAATTTCTAAGTGAGAGCTCCTTCAAAATCAGTTGCCAACCTTGTGTTCACAAGGATTTGGAGGCTCAGGCCTCCCGGCCTTGCTCCCATATTCTTACTTATGTGTCTGATACAATAATAGACCACTATGGAAACAGCTCTCAAATGTCTTTTTTCTCTCTCTCTCTCTTACACACGCGTACGCACACACACGCACACCCAGCAGTATTCTAAGGAATGGGCACTTCTCTAAGAGGAGTCACCCTATTTTATACAGATGCCCTCCATTCCAGAAAAATTCAGGAGATGTTGAAAGAGGTAGAATTAGGATTTTTTTCCCCAAGAGGCCTCAAAGCTCTTAAAATAAACCTTGAAAAATCTGGTGCTCTGAGCCTCAGCTCTGAAAGCAGACAAATTGCAATCCTGATACAGTAATACTCGCCTTCTCTCCTCTGATCTTTTTCCATTTTTCTCTCAATTTATTTTAACATCCCCTTTTATGGTCTTCCCTTTCTAGAAAGTCTATTCAGGCCTTCCTTGCTGGCTCCTGGCAAGAGAGGCAGCAGGGCTTCCGGCCCTAACTTACAGTTTACATTTCTTCTCCATTCCCTCTCCTTGCCGTCCAGGCTCCCCATCTTATAGCATTCTACTGGCCTCTCCCTTATCAGAATGGATGGTGCTGCCTGGAATGATTTGTAGCCTTGGCATTTGGTGTCTTCATGCCATAGTGGTTAAGAGCTATGGCTGCTAACCAAAAGGTCAGGAGTTCGAATCTACCAGGTGCTCCTTGGAAACTCCATAGGGCAGTTCTCCTCTGTCCTGTAGGGTCACTGTGAGTTGGAATCGACTCTACGGCAGTGGGGTTTTTTGGGGGGAGGGGGAGGGGGACTGGCCTAGTGATTTGGGTGGGAGGAAGTAGGGGTGGGGACCTAGGAACCTGTTTTGTACATGTGCTGCTAGTGGAAGAGATGGAGGCTTTTTCTTTTCTTGGTACTTTCTCCTTGCTGCCAGCCCCAGCCCTGGTGAGCCCCATTGCCAGGGGATATGGAGAACTCTACCATAATTAATTCTGGGAATTATCCTATGAAGTTGCAAAATAGCATTTCAGACCAAGATGTCAGAGAGTCTCCCTGCAGTTCCCATGGAACAAGCTGACCTTTCAGTTACATTTTTTCGGGATCTTTGGGGGCCCATTTAAGAGCTAAAGCAATAATTACGATTAAGCAAAGACAACTAATTTGGAGCCAGATATTTTAATGAGAAGCTTAAAAAAGCAGAACCTGCTGATACATAATAAATAGGAGTCTGAGCTTTGTTCTCGTCTCACTTATTCCTTCCCCTTTTGCATTAGTTTTTGTTTTTCTCCCCCAGACACGGGGGCTGTCCATTATTTTATTTCCCTGGTGGTAGGATGAGAATCTTTTTGATGACAGCCTGCTGAGATTCAGGCAGGTGGTTGAAGCAGGGGTGGGCTGTCTACACATACTGCTAAATCCAGGGGTTTGGGTTCATCTTGGGGAGAGGTAAGCTTGCTTTCATTTCTAGATCCTTTTGCATCTTCAAGGTGTCTTTAGGGACTATTTTCCAGATGATTCTCTCTGAGGTAATGAGAAATGGAAGAAATTTTCCAGACAGTTCTAAGAGCAGTTTTGCCAATCTTTTAGAGATCCAATGCAAAAATATGTGGATTTGTCTCCTTAAAGTCTTCTCTAGGTGACAGTGGTAAGGTCCGCCAATTCACCTGGGAGCCAGGTAGTATCATGTGGTAGTTGAGACCTTGGGCTTTGGATCAGACCTGCTTTCTAATTCTGACTCTGCCATTGACTAGCTTTGTGACCTTGGGAAAGTGACAAACTCTCTGAGCCTCAGCTTCCTCATTTGTAATAATGGTCCTTAAATGACATAAGGTTGTTGTAAGCCCAGTGTCTGGTCAGTAAATATTCCCTGTTAGCTGTAATTGTTATTTTGGGGTACTGATGGAAAATAAGATTGAACCTTCTTGGCAAGAGAAATGAAAGTAGAAAGTTGCTAGAAGAACCTTGAAGGAAGATATAGGGTTGAGGGAGAGGAAGGAAAAAAAAAAAAAAACCTACAAAAAAAAAGGGAAGTAGATGAACTCTGGGTACTCTAATGATACGTCTTGTTTACTACATTAGTATGTTCCAGGACTCCCCCTTTGCTAGTCTGCCAAGATAATTGTTCTCCCAGGAACCCCAAGCTGGTTCCCTTGGCTCCTCAGCAGAGATTTAATAGCCACAGTAGCCACAATGCCATCTATTACAAAGACATTATTTTCAAAACCATATTGCTGTGTTTTTGCCACCTGCACTTTGAAGTGTTATAAATAATTAAAGCTGAAGTGTACTTTCAGGATATGTTTGAAAAATGCACTTTGGGAAGCTGTACCTTTGCCCTGACAACGTGTTTATTAGCTTGCATGTTAATTCCAGGGTTGGTTAACCTGAGGTACCTCTGCAGCAGCCTGCTCACGTCAACTCTCATCCCAAAGGCCTCAAGAGAGGGGCTCATCTTGGCTCACTCCTTCTCTCAGTGTTCCCGAGAAGTCATCAAGTGGTGAACAGCAGCCCTTCTCGGGGCAGAGGGGAAACTGAAATATGTGCTGGTCAGGGACTTGTAGGCTGATATTCCTCCCCAAATATGTCTGTGGGAAAGAATAAATTGTGGCTGGATGGAGCAGAGGGCCAGAGGTTAGGAGCCTCTCTGTCTTGAAAAACAGTTAAGTGCAAACAAATACATTAGATGAAAGCCTTTGTTAGACAGTTTCTTTTGCTTTCTCATGAAGATGTTGGACTCAGGGCTCTTTCTCTCCATACCTGATAATTAGTACACTAAGATGTTGATTCAGTCTCTGATAAGTAAGCATTTGCTGTGATGGGGGAAGAAAGAAGAGGCTCATCTGGGGAACCACAGCTGAGGAGCTGTCCAGTGCCAGTTGCTTTAAGCCTTGGCAGGGTCACTTAGAAACAGGGAGACTATATATTGGGGAGACTGTATGCAAGGAAAGAATGAGGTACTGGGTCTAAGAGAACAGGCCTGGAATCACAAGGACCTAGGTTCACAGCTTGACTTTGCCACTACTAGCTGGGCTTATCAGTTTTTTGTGGCCGCTGTAACAAACTACCACAAACCTGGTATCTTAAAACAACAGAAATTTATTTTCTCATGATTCTGGAGGTCTGAAGTCTGAAATGGGTGTCACTGAGCTGAAATCAAGGTTTTGGCAGGGCTGTGCTCCCTCCAGAGGCTCTAGGGAAGAATGTGTTCCTTACCTCTTCAGCTTCTGGTAGCTGCTGGTGTTTATTGGCTTGTGTCCACATCTCTCTAATCCTCAAGGCGAACATCTTCAAACCTTTTTTTTGCCCTGTCTTTGTATTCGCTTCTTCTCTGTGTACCACTCTCTTATAAGGACACTTGTGATTGCATTTAGAGCCTGCAGGAATAATCCAGGCTACTCATTTCAAAACCGTTAATCCCATTTGCAAAGACCCTTTTTCCTTACAAGTAACGTTTACAGGGAGTAGGACCTGATATATTTGGGGGCCATCCTGCTTACCATACTGGGCGATTTTGGGCATGTAATTTTTACCAGTCAGCTTGTCTACAAAATAAAAATGGTAATCATATCTTCTGTGCTGAACTGCCACAATGCTTAAGTGAGATCTTTGCATGTGGAATACTTGGCATGATGCCAGGTGTCTAAGTTATCTAGTACTGCTATAACAGAAATACCGCAAATGGATGGCTCCAACAGAGAGAAGCTTGTTTTCTCACAGTCCAGTAGGCCAAAAGTCCAAATTCAGGGTGTCAGCTCCAGGGGAAGGCTTTCTCTGTCATCTCTGGAGGAAGGTTCTTGTCATCAATCTTCCCCTGGACAAGGAGCTTCTCTGCACAGGAACCCTGGATCCAAAGGATGCAGTCTGCTCTCCACACTGCTTTCTTGGTGGTATGAGGTCCCCAACTCTCTGCTTGCTTCCCTTTCCTTTTATCTCTTGTAAGATAAAAAGTGGTGCAGGTCACACCCCAGGAATATTCCTTTATATTGGATCAGAGATGTGACCTGAGCAAGGGTGTTACATCCCACCCTAATCCTCTTTAACCACAGGCGGAGATTATGATTTGTAACACATAGGAAAATCACAAAATGGAAGACAACCAGAAAATACTGGGAATCATAGCCTAATCAAGTTGACATATTTTTTGGGACCACAGTTCAATCCCTGACATCAGGTATGTAGTTGGTTGGTGCCTAGTGCTTGAAAACCTGTTGCTGTTGAGTCCATTCCAACTCACAGTGACCCTATATCACAGAGTAGAACTGCCACATAGGGTTTCCAAGGAGCGCCTCGTGGATTTGAACTGCTGACCTTGTGGTTCACAGCCATAACTCTTAACCACTGCACTACCACGGTTTGCCTAGTACTTAGCAAGTATTATTATTTATATACATATGTTACTCCTTGGAAACTCTTTGGGGCAGTTCTACTCTGTCCTATAGGGTCGCTATGAGTCGGAATCGACTCGATGGCACTGGGTTTTTTTCTGAATACATATATTGTTGTTAGCTGCTGTGGAGTCGGCCCCCTACTTATGGTGACCACATGTGTTACAGAGTAGGACTGCTCCATAGAGTTTTTTTTTAACTGTAACCTTTATGGAAACAGTTCACCAGGCCTTTCTTCCGTGGAACTGCTGGGTGAGTTTGAACCACCAGCCTTTAGGTTAGCAGCTGATTGCAAACTGCTTGCTCTACTCAGGTTCGCTGCACGTATTATACATTACTGCCCTGGTGGCACAATGGTTAAGCACTTGGCTGCTAACCAAAAAGTCTATGGTTTGAACCCAGCCAGTGGCTCCACGGGAGAAAAGACCTGGTGATCTGTTCCCATAAATATTATAGCCTAGGAAGTCCTGTGGGGCTGTTCTACTCTGTCATATAGGGTCACTATGAGACAGCATTTATTCAACAGCACATAACAATAACAATGTTACTGTTTAGCCATCTTCTGAAGGGAGAGGAATAGTTCTTAAGAAATTATTTGACACTTCCTCTTACCATCCCCCTTCATCTGTGGCCCCCTTAGTTAGCCCTGGGATCTCTGACCATTAGCTTTCATGGTCAGCAGATGTCCCTAAGGCAACCCTCTTACCCAGTCCCCATTTTTCCTTTCTCTGTGCCTGGGCTGGTCTCTGGGAATAGGCTTCACCCTTCAGAGGGTATAACCTGGCTTGTGCCTGTTTGTGCCCATACACTTAGGAAGATGCTTGGACTCTGGAATTATTCCCAGTTACCATTCAAGACAGTTTGCTATGTTGCTGCTTTCCTGTAGATAATTGTGGCTCCATAATGGAGGATATTATTTTTACAGTGGTATTTAGTATCTGCTAGCTATTTTTTTTTTTTTTTTTTAGCTATTAGCCAAAAGGCAAGTGTCCCCAGTGAGGTACTGTAAATACATTTTATCTGTTCTGTTACCTGCTGTTTCATGAACACATCCCTGAAGCATTTTAATCTTGTTTTTCATACTTGTCTTCAAGTGAGGAATTGCTCTGATTTGCAACTTTGGGGGATAATTACTATGTTCATTAATTTTTGTTCTTCCCCTCCACTTATTACTGGTTCCTTGAGAATAAATTTCCCCTAAATCTACACTAACAGGAGACAAGTCACTTGATTAAAAAGAGTGTTTTACAACACTGATTTCTGTGGTTCCCTTGGTATGGCATTGGGAGGGCTGTGTCAACGTCTCCTTAGGGGTGAAGGTATCCCTGGTCTAGATTGAGATGAATAAGAGACTTTTGAGGGGCTTCTGACCCTTACGATATTTTTTGCACTGGGGTATTCCTGGGCAAGGGACAGGAGAGGCTCACATGGTTTCTTTCCTATCTATGATTCAATCATAGACATTAATCAAGCATGTGTTATGTGTGGGACATTGTGTGCAGCATTTTGGGGGGGTATGGTTCTATGGTTCTTGGCTCACAGGGGTGCTTGGAATGTGTTGGTTAAATGAATGTGTGGCTGGATAGAAGGGGCTTAGCATTCAGAGAGGCTGAAGGGCAGGCCACTGGGTCAGTGCCTGTGGGCTAGCAGATGAGGGGCTCTATAGCTTCTCTCAAAATTTAACAGAATTAGGAGCATTCTCTTGAGGGTCATGATGCCATAGCACTTGGATCTGTAAAAGGAAGCAGTAGTGGAGGGCTGGGCTGATGATAATTAATTTTTTCCTGAAATTTTGGCCTCATGAGCCCCCTCTTCTTTTTACTGTAGACAGGAACTGTTACGTATGTTCTGTGTAAATATTAATGTTTTATGATTGTAAAGTGATCATCCAAGAGAGAAAAATAGTGGTTTGGACAAGTTGGCTCAGGATAGGGCAGAGTTAGGGATGTGTGTGAGATGCCAGGGAAAAGAAGGTGATAAGGCAGAAGCCAGAAAGGTTTTGAATTAATTTAGAATGGGAGTCCAGCTTAGATAAGTCTAATTTGGGCTACATACCCAGGGGAAGAGCACAGGAGGAATTTCTGTCTGTGAGAATGGGGTGGGACAGAGAACAATTAGCCTGATATACTGGGGGAAAGGAGAGATGTGAAAGAATGGCTTAATTCTGAGGTACCTTTCTTACATGTGCCACCATTATGATATTTGTCACACCATGTGGCAGTTATTTGTTATATGCTTTTTTCTTCTCCTAGAAGTCAGGAGGGGACTTGATCAGCTTTGCATCTCGCTTATTTTACACCGTGTTCGTCACATAGCAGGTGCCGTACAGATGACTGATGAACATGCTTGAGGCTAATGCCTGACCAAGCCATCCAGAAGGGTCTAGTTTCCATAAGGACTGTGAAATATAAGGGATTGGGGGATGTGTGAATAATAACTGGCTTGTGGGGGGGAGGGTTGTGAATCAAGATAGAACTGAGAAGCAAACAGTCTCTAAATCATCCCTCAAGGATTTACTAATTGTCTTTTCTGTGTCAGGCATCAGACTGTATGGGAAGAATGGATGTGGCCTGTGTCCTTAGGATTCTTAAGGTCTCACGGGGAGAAGGACAAACTATATACGAAGGTGTTATGAGTGCTGTGAGCAGGGAAGAACAGGGTGCTGTGGCAGCTTGTAATCTGGTCAACTGGAAAGTGTTGGGAAAGGCCTCCTAGAGGAAGTATCTTTTAAGCTGAAATCTTTAGAATATATAGAAATTTGCCTACTCACACTAGATAAAGAGATGGGGAAACAGCATTCTAAGCAGAGGGAATGACATGTGCAGAGGCCTAGAGGTGTGAGGCAGGATGTCTTAGAGCATTGGCGGGGAGGGGCGGAGGGGAAGTTCCATAAGGCCAACTGTAGACAGGGAGAAGAAGGAGATGAAGCTGGGGACATAGGTAGGGGTTGGATGGTGGAGAGCCTGGATAGGAAAAGCCTGTTTTATCTTGGTGGCCTGGAAAACCTTTGAGTGATTTCTTGCAGAGGACGATAGGACCAAATTCGTGTTCTGGCTGTAGAATAGTCCCTTTAACACTTAATCAAGGGGGTGTACTTGTAATTTGCTGATCTTTTACCCCAAGATCCTTTGACGCTGCTGCAAAATCTGCCCACTTGCTCTAAATCACTGTCTGAGTGTGGGAGCCTGAAGCATGGTGGAGAGCACAGCCTACCACAGGCCTGAGTCGCTGGTGTTTGATCTCAGACCCAGAGCCCAAGGCTGTGTTGCTGAGCCTGAGGTGTTCAGGACTTCAGCTCCTGCCTCTTCTGCAACTCTTCCCGCTCTCACCTCACAGCCCCTTTGGAGCAGCTTAAAGTTACCTGCCTCTGCTTTGTGCTCTCTACAAGTTGAACATTCTTATGACAATGTCAAATCAGTGGGAAAATTTTTGAAAAGTAGAATCGAGAAATAAAGACCTCTTTGCCTTTTCTCCTTGCAAGGGAATTTGAAAAATATAGAAATTCTATGTTAAATATCCTCGGGGTTTCCTTTCCTTCCCATTTGAAAATTTTTTCCATTAACCAAAAATCCGACAGAGATGCTTGTGGGAAGATAATTCGTTTTGGCTGGAGCTTAAGCTCCACATTGTGAGCTTTTTAATTTTCTTTCGTTGGTGGTGGGTTGGGACCCAACTGTGCAGTTGCTAGAGCTCATCACAGTCCTGTTGCCGGGCAGGTTATCTCTGTGAATCTGTATATTTTCCCCTTGTACCTACCTAATGAAAGCCAAATTAAATGAATTTTTGATCAAGTAGATGAATGACGGGTTTTTCCTTAGAAAAGAAACCACAAGGTCCCCAAAATACTAGATACAATAAAAAGTGAAGTTTTTATTTGCATGTGTGCTTGTTAGGCCTGGCTTTAATGTCGGGAAAACAGGAGGTGTTGTTAAAGTGGTTATTTGGAAAGATGCCATGTCAGGGAGATGAAAGCAGTGCTTCTCCTTTACTCTTCTTCTTGTTCAGAGTTTGTGCGTTCCTTTGTATTCCCAGCACTTGGCACAGGTATATAGTACATGGTAGGTGCTTGGAGACATCTGAGTGAATGAAGGGATGATTTCAAGCAGGGCTTTCTTTCTCTCCCGTTGCCTTCTTCCTCCAACACTTCAGCCTGCTGCTTTTCACTTGTTAATCCATTTTTTGTTCATTCAGCAAACACTCCTCCTGGGCTGGTGAGGGCCAGAGGTGGGAAATGAGGTGAAGAAAAGTTTTCTTTGAGTTGAGCCTGGGAAGCATGGCTAGATCTTTCCTTCTTCCTCAGTACCTGTGATGTCCTTCACTTTGGGAAACAGGTTTTCAAGCTACTATCAACACCAACATCGTTCTCCTGAAAATTGCTGCCTTCTTCCTGCCTTGGTGGAAGGAAATGGTTCTACCAAATGGTTTTCCTTATAGGAAAGGAAGGTGGTAGAGGAATGGAATGGGAGAAGACTGTCAGCTCAGTAGCCATGCCTGTGGTATTTCTCCTTGTGTTGTGAGGGATGGGACTGTGGGGAGCTGAGCTTCCCTTGCCTGGGATTTAATTGCCATAGTCATAGGTCTGGCTTTGGCCTGTGGGCTCCTAAGGCGTTGGCAACGCCAGAGGACTCTCTTAAAGCACCAAGCTGTCCTCCCAACCCACATTCCTGTTTGCCACTGCAATTGAATGGGCTCCCTGAGTGCCCCTCTCCATCTGAGGAGGAAAGTGACTTTTATTGAGAGCTTCTTTGAGAAAAAAAAAAAAAGAAAGAAAAAAAAAATTTTTTTTTTTTCCTCAAAGGGACTCAGGAGACTGGATATTCTAGAAACCTGGGCTGAGCAAATAAGAGATTCAGTAAGCTGTATGCTTTCTGCTTCCTCCTTGTGCTGCTCTGCTTGGGTTTGGCCTTATTCAGAGCATGCTTGGGTTCCCCTCACCTTAGAGCTGGGGGTGGGTATAACGTTTTGGGCCTGTGAGCAGAATTGAGAGGGGGAAGGGAGATATTTAGTAAATAAAATTGATAGTCCTTGAAGATGGATGGATACGGGAGAGGGAGGTGTTGAGAGCTCTTGGGTTTCTGGCTTGTGCAGTAGATGGGCAGCTCTAGAAGGAGGTTCGGGGTTGTGGAAGGAAGAGCATGAGCTCAACTTTGGACTGTTTAGTGGGAAACATAGGAGAGGGGAGCAGAGCAGGCATATCCTCCAGGAGAGGTGGCACAAAGACTGTGCCTAAAATTTCAAGCTGCTTTCTTATTCAAGTATCCACTAGAGTTTTAGGCCACTGTGACTGAGTAATACAGTCCAACTCCAGATTCAGTTTACTGGCTTCTTTTATTAATAAATGTTGAGAATTGGCAAGAGTTAACAAATCCCTGAACTTCAAGGCAAAGGAATGAGTTCAAAAGCAGAGTTTACCAACAGTGGAGACCCTCCTATCCACGTAGCAGGCTTACCATGGGCTTCCTTCTCCTCTCCCTTTCCCCACCCCCTACATCGTGGAAAAACGTGGAGCAGTTCTGAAAAGGAGATTCCAGAGGTTTGCTGAGACAGTGCAGTTTGCTGTGTTTAGAACCCATCTGGCCCATCTGGCCAAGCAGGTTCTCTGTAAGCCCTTTGCTCCAACCTTGTGGAAATAAGTGCAATTCCTAGTTTCATGCCTTTAGACCTTCAAAGGAACCCTGGTGGCAGAGTGGTTAAGAGTTCAGCTGCTAACCAAAAGGTTGCCAGTTTGAATCTACCAGCTGCTCCTTGGAAACCCTATACGGCACTCGTATTCTGTTGTGTAGGGTTGCTGTGAGTCGGAATCCACTTGATAGCAAGAGGTTTTAGACCCTTCAAAAAATATTCTTGCCTCTGCCTGGGATGCCTTTTTCATTGTCTTTGTTTGGCTAACTCCTTTTCCTCTTTTAATCTTTAAAAGCTCACCTCTTCCAGGAAGTTTTCCATGACCCCCATCTCCTGCCTCAAAAACCTCTGAGCCATCCCTATCAAGGCTCTTAAAACCCAGCACTTAAACAATAATTGCTTGTCTGTCTCCATTGCCCCTCTGGAAGCTCCTGAAGGATAGGACTCCTATTTGCTTAATCTTTGTATCCCCAGCAGCTGGCACATGCCTTGGATGCACCAGGTCTCAATAAATATGTGTTGAAGGATGAATAATCTGCTGATGGATGTGTTGGGGGTGGCAGCAACTGGATGTTTATTCCCTAGTAGGCAGTAAGGGCTTCTTTATCTTCTGATAGTGCACAAAAAATGGGAGTGCTAGCAAATTCTTTTCAGAAATATTTTTCTGGATTGGCATGGCTGTTAACTGCTCATCTGGGGTTGAAATGGCTTTGGCTAGGTGTGGAGCCGCAGGTAGTGAGCAGCGTGAGCATAGTGCTCTTCTGTTTTTCTGGATGCTCTCCATGTTTTTGTGAGCTACAACCCAAACATCTGGCTTTGAAGCCAGGGCTTGTGCCTAGTTGTTTATGGGAGTGGTTGCCTTGCCTGATGAGAGTCAGTAATACTAACCAAGCTTCCTGTACACAGTGTTTTCTGCTGGCATTACCAGGGGCTGCAATAGCTGTTCTAAGGAGAACTGCCACAAGAGGAATCCCTGAGCAGTGAGAGACGGGGTGGAGTAATTGCAAAATTGTCTCCTACTTTGTGGGGAGGGCAGGCCCTTTAGGCAAAAGACAATAGGGAGAATAAGGGGGGGGGAGGTGCTGAGTGGCAAAGACGAGAAGTAACGCTAACCGAGAGGTGAGGAGATGGTTCTGTAAGGAAACTAGAAAGAACTGGGGCCCCTGCTCTAACAGTGAGGCAAGCGAGGGCATCTCTCGTACCCTTGATGCTCTTAAAATGATGTTGTCTTACTCATGACCCAGTAGAATTGGGTTCAGAGCCTCTGCTGCCCAAATGTAGGCTCCAAATACTTAATGATCCTTGGCTGAATGTGCTGTGCTCTGTCTGGAGGCAGTTAGTGAGACAGACTGTTTCCAGGATATATTTACCTGGGCAGGTAGCTGGCATGTCATCCCCCTTCACTGGTGTGGTGAGGCGGCTAGCAGGCACGCGGTCCGCATGGAGCCTACTGTGGCAGGAGAGATTTCCTGGGACTCTGTTGGTATTCCCATCACAAGCTCACTCACTGGAACCCAGAGCCCCTTTGCAGGTTCCAGAATGGCTGGGCTGTACCCCTGTCAGTTGCAGGCTGATGACTCCTGGCAGGCTGGGATTTGGTTGGTGGCATCTTGCAAGGCCCCCTGACCCTACCTGCTGTCATGAATACTGTTTTGTTCCCCTTGTGCATGCCTGAATGTTTCATGATCTACCACTTTTAAGGAGAACAGATACCAGATGGGGAAAGTATCTCTCTTGGGTTTCTGTGTGCTTTTTTTTTTTAAATGCACTTTAAAAAATAAATCGTTGCCCGGTTTGGCAATTTTTCATGCTCAGAATGTGTTTATTTGCCATGTTCTTGCTGCCCTATGGAGACCAGCAGAGCTGTGAAGAGAAACTACCTCATTAGGAGACTCTAGTAGAAAACTAGGGCTCTCCTGGGACCTCCTCAGTGTTACGGTCCCTTCGACTTCTACAGCCTGCCAAGTCCAGGGCCTAGGAATGGCCCCCTATGGGGAAGTGTGTTCTGTGCCACTGTCCAAGGATCTTAAGAAATTTAATTAAGCAACTAATAGACTAGGGTGTGTTTAAGCTAAAGTGTGATTTTGTTGACATTAAACACAGTTAGTTAAATATCAGTTAATTAGAGCTTTTAATATTGCTTCTTGAACTCAAGGTTGGTTACTGTAGTTGACATAGGTACTTGACAAGCTTAAGTTCAGTGTGGAGGCATGGGACACAGTTGAACATGGACTCAGAGGAGGAGGGAAAGAGCGAACACATAATTTACAGCTGCTGAAATAGTTCAGCTGTTTCCCTTGCTGATTGCTCTCTCCTCGGACTGCTGATGCAGTGAATTGTTAATGGGGTGGGCTCTTGCTGTGCCAATCAGGGTTGGGATGAGGCCATTTTGATTGTTGAGAGTAAACTCTCGGATTGGGAGGAACGCTTTAAGTTTGAAACTAATGCCACATCCCCCCTCAAACCCAGCACAGGATCTAAGTTTTGAGGTATGTTGTGATATGAGGGCTACATCCTGTTGGATGATGGCAGGCACCTAAGTGCTGAGTGTTGTTGATTCGGTAATGAGGGAAAGTGGAAGATAAGCGTCTAGGGGTAGAATTCAGATTACAGAGCTGCAAACACTGAGTTGCCTGCAGAGCAGATGTGTATGGAGCGGTTGCAAGCCTGTGGAAGATGTTCCTGCCTGAAAAGAGCTACTTTGCATGGGTGCCAGAGTGAACATAACTATTCTGAATTAAGGTGCTCATTTGCTCACCGGTTCATCTCTCTACTCATTCATTCACTTAACTTGTTCATCAGTCATACTTTTATTGTCTACTGTGTGTTGGGGAGTCCCTGGGTGGTGTAAATGGTTAAGCACTTGACTGCTAAACAAAAAGGTTCACTCAGAGGCAACTTGGAAGAAAGGCATGGCGATCTACTTCTGAAAGATCAGCCATTGAAAACCCTATGCAGCGTAGTTCTACTCTGACACATGTGGGGTTGCCATAAGTCAGAATGGACTTCATGCCAACCCTTTTTTTTTTTTAATTGTGTGTTGGACCCTGTACCAGAAGTCATCCTTGCTCTCAAGGATTTTATATATACTATGCAGAAAAAAAAAAAAATGGCTCTCATGATAGAGACCACACAGAGAATTATGAGTATACATAGAGGAGCAACAGAATATAGCATATTAAATCCAGCAGGATATAGAAATAATAATATGACCAAGTTCGGCTTATTCCAGGAATGTGAGGGTGGTTTTACATTAGAGAACATACGCATATAATTCGCCACATTAATAAGTTAAAGGAAAAACTGTATGATCATCTTAGTAGATGTGGAAAACATACTTGTTAAAATTTAGCACCTGTTTATGATAACTGGTTTAAATCGGGAAAGGTGTGTGTCAGGGTTGTATCCTTTCACGATACTTGCTCAATCTGTATGCTGAGCAAGTAATCCGAGAAGCTATTTGAAAAAGAACACGGCATCAGTATTGGAAGAAGACTTGTTAACAACCTGTGATATGCAGATGACAGCCTTTCTTGCTGAAAGTGAAGAGGACTTGAAACACTTACTGATGAAGATCGAAGACCACAGCCTTCAGTATGGATTACACCTCAACATAAAACAAAAATCCTTACAAATGGACCAATAAGCAACATCATGATAAACGGAAAAGATTGACGTTGTCAAAGGGTATTTTACTTGGATCCACACTCAATGCCCAAGCAACAGTCAAGAAATCAAACAATGTATGACATTGGGCATAACTGCTGGAAAAGCCCTCTTTAAAGTATTCAAAAGCAAAAATGTTTTCCAAAGTTGTACCATTTAACATTCATGCCATCATCAGGGTCTCCAGTTTCTCACCAACAGTCGTTATTGCCTTTTTTTTCTTTTTAAAATTATAGCTGTATGATGGGTGTGAAGTGGTATCTCATTATGGTTTTGATTTGGATTTCCGTAATGACTAACGGTCCACCACTCTTCTGTCAGTTTGTCGTACCGTGGTGGCTTGCATATTGCTGTGATTCTGTAAGCTCTGCCACCGGTAGTTAAGATACCATCGGGGTCACCCATGGTAGACAGGTTTCCTTACATTTTTGGTGAATGATTTTCAACAAGTGTGCCACCGGAGCTTCCAGACTAGGACAGACTAGGAAGAGGGACCTGGTGATCTACTTCTGAAAATTAGCCAGTGAAAACTATGAATCACAACAGGACATTGTCTAATATAGTGCTGGAAGATGAGCCCCTCAGGTTGGCATGCACTCAAAATATGACTGGGGAAAAGCTGCCTTTGAATTACTGTGTTGGTGGGGAATTATTGAATACACCATGGACTGCCAAAAGAATGAACAGATCTGTTTTGGAAGAAGTACAGCCAGAATGCTCCTTAGAAACAAGGATGGCGAGACTTGGTCTCATGTACTTTGGACATGTTATCAGGAGGGACCAGGCTCTGGAGAGGACATCATGCGGATAGAGGGTCAGTGAAAAAGAGAAGACCCTCAATGAGATGAATTGACACAGTGGCTGCAGCAATGGGCCCAAATGTAGTAATGATGGTGAGGATGGTGCAGCACTGGGCAGTGTTTCGTTCTGTTACACTTAGAGTCGTTATAAGTTGGAGCCAACTTGACGGCGCCTAACAGCAACAGTTACTAATGATGTTGAGCGTGCTTTCATGTACTTATTGGCTTATTGTATATTTTCTAAAGAGAAATAGCTGTTAAAATCCTTTGCTCATTTTTAAATTGGGTTTTTTTTTTCTTCTTATGTTGAGTTGTAACAGTCCTTTATCTATTTTGGATGTTGTCGTTGTTACTTGCCGTCGAGTTGATTCCAACTCATGGCAACTCCATGTGTGTCAGAGTAGAACTTTGCCCCATAGGGTTTTCAAGGCTGTGACCTTTCAGAAGCAGATCACCAGGTCTGTCTTTTGAGGAGCCTCTGGGTGGGTTTGAACCACCAACCTTGTGGCTACTAGTGTAGTGCTTAACTGTCTTCACCACTCAGAAACTCTATATTCTGTACCCTCGTTAGAAATATGATTTTATATGATCCATTGTGAGGAAAATTGTTTGAGGAATTGGTGGAGGGGAGAGGTCAAAAATTTTTTTTTTTGCATGTGGATTTCCACTTGTCCCAGTACCATTTATTGAAAAGACTATTCCTTTCCTCTTTGAATTGTCTTGGCACTTTGTCAAAAATCAGTTACCATAAATGTAAGGGTTTAGTTCTAGAATTTCAGTTCTCTTCCACTGATCTATATGTCTGTTCTTATGACAGTACTACATTTTCTTGATTATTGTAGCTTTGTAGTAAGTTTTGAAATCAGGACATATGACTCCTCCAGCTTTGTTCTTTTTAAGATTATTTTGGCTATTCTAGGTTCCTTGCGTTTTCATCTGATGCATAAGATCAGCTTGTCAATTTCTGCAAAAAAGGCAGGTGACATTTTGATGGGGATTGTATTAAATCTGTAGATCAGTTTGGGTAGTATTGCTGTCATATCATCATTAAGTCTTCCGATTAATGATTATGGGATGTCTTTTCATATATATATTTTTTGGGTCTTTAAATTTCTTTCAACAATGTTCGTACAGTTTTTAGTATACAACTCTTGCAATTCTTTTGTTAAATATATTTCTAAGTATTTTATCCTTTTGGATGTTATTATAAATGGAATTTTCTTAATTTCAATTTTGGATTCTTCATCGCTATTGTATAGCAATAGAATTGATTTTTTAAAAATAATTTTTATTGCGCTTTAAGTGAAAGTTTACAAATCAAGTCAGTCTGTCACATATAAGCTTATATACATCTTACTCCATACTACCACTTACTCTCCGCCTAATGCGTCAGCCCACTCCCTCCTTCCAGTCTCTCCTTTCCTGACAATTTTGCCAGTTTGTAACCCTCTCTACCCTCCTATCTCCCCTCCAGACAGGAGATGCCAACACAGGCTAAAGTGTCCACCTGATACAAGTAGCTCACTCTTCGTCACCATCTCTCTCCAACCCATTGTCCAGTCCGTTCCATGTCTGATGAGTTGTCTTCAGGAATGGTTCCTGTCCTGGGCCAACAGAAGGTTTGGGGACCATGACCACCGGGATTCCTCTAGTCTCAGTCAGACCATTAAGTCTGGTCTTTTTATGAGAATTTGGGGTCTGCATCCCACTGATCTCCTGCTCCTTCAGGGGTTCTCTGTTGTGCTCCCTGTCAGGGCAGTCATCGGTTGTGGCCAGGCACCATCTAGTTCTTCTGGTCTCAGGATGATGTACGTCTCTGGTTCATGTGGCCCTTTCTGTCTCTTGGGCTCATAGTTATCGTGTGACCTTGGTGTTCTTCATTTTCCTTTGATCCAGGTGGGTTGAGACCAATTGATGCATCTTAGATGGCCGCTTGTTAGCATTTAAGACCCCAGACGCCACATTTCAAAGTGGGATGCAGAATGTTTTCATAATAGAATTATTTTGCCAATTGACTTAGAAGTCCGCTTAAGCCATAGTCCCCCAACCCCCGCCCTTGCTCCGCTGACCTTTGAAGCATTCATTTTATCCTGGAAACTTCTTTGCTTTTGGTCCAGTCCAGTTGAGCTGACCTTCCATGTATTGAGTATTGTCCTCCCCTTCACCTAAAGTAGTTCTTATCTACTAACTAATCAGTAAATAACCCTCTCCCACCTTCCCTCCCACTCCCCCGTCGTAACCACAAAAGTATGTGTTCTTCTCAGTTTATACTATTTCTCAAGATCTTATAATAGTGGTCTTATACAATATTTGTCCTTTTGCCTCTGACTAATTTCACTCAGCATAATGCCTTCCAGGTTCCTCCATGTTATGAAATGTTTCACAGATTCGTCACTGTTCTTTATCGATGCGTAGTATTCCATTGTGTGAATATACCACAGTTTATTTAACCATTCATCCGTTGATGGACACCTTGGTTGCTTCGAGCCTTTTGCTGTTGTAAACAGTGCTGCAATAAACATGGGTGTGCATATATCTGTTTGTGTGAAGGCTCTTATTTCTCTAGGGTATATTCCGAGGAGTGGGATTTCTGGGTTGCATGGTAGTTCTAACTTTTTTGAAAACGCCAGATAGATTTCCAAAGTGGTTGTACCATTTTACATTCCCACCAGCAGTGTATAGGAGTTCCAATCTCTCTGCAGCCTCTCCAACATTTATTATTTTGTGTTTTTTGGATTAATGCCAGCCTTGTTGGAGTAAGATGGAATCTCATCGTAGTTTTAATTTGCATTTCTCTAATGGCTAATGATCGAGAGCATTTTCTCATGTATCTGTTAGCTGCCTGAATATCTTCTTTAGTGAAGTGCGTGTTCATATCCTTTGCCCACTTCTTGATTGGGTTGTTTGTCTTTTTGTGGTTGAGTTTTGACTGAAGCATATAGATTTTAGAGATCAGGCGCTGGTTGGAGATGTCATCGCTGAAAATTCTTTCCCAGTCTGTAGGTGGTCTTTTTACTCTTTTGGTGAAGTCTTTAGATGAGCATAGGTGTTTGATTTTTAGGAGCTCCCAGTTATCTGGTTTCTCTTCGTCATTTTTGGTAATGTTTTGTATTCTGTTTATGCCTCGTATTAGGGCTCCTAAGGTTGTCCCTATTTTTTCTTCCATGATCTTTATCATTTTAGTGTTTATGTTTAGGTCTTTGATCCACTTGGAGTTAGTTTTTGTGCATGGTGTGAGGTATGGGTCCTGTTTCATTTTTTTGTAAATGCATATCCAGTTATGCCAGCACCATTTGTTAAAAAGACTATCTTCTCTCCACTTAACTGACACGGGGCCTTTGTCAAATATCAGGTGCTCATATGTGGATGGATTTATATCTGGGTTCTCAATTCTGCTCCATTGGTCTATGTGTCTGTTGTTGTACCAGTACCAGGCTGTTTTGACTACTGTGGATGTATAATAGGTTCTAAAATCAGGTAGAGTGAGGCCTCCCACTTTCTTCTTCTTTTTCAGTAATGCTTTGCTTACTCGGGGCTTCTTTACCTTCCATATGAAGTTGGTGATTTGTTTCTCCATAACATTAAAAAATGTCATTGGAATTTGGATCGGAAGTGCATTGTATGTATAGAAGACTTTTGGTAGAATAGACATTTTTACTATGTTAAGTCTTCCTATCCATGAGCAAGGTATGTTTTTCCACTTAAGTAGGTCCTTTTTAGTTTCTTGTAATAGTACTTTGTAGTTTTCTTTGTATAGGTCTTTTACATCTTTGGTAGGATTTATTCCTAAGTATTTTGTCTTCTTGGGGGCTACTGTGAATGGTATTGTTTTCGTGATTTCCTCTTCGATGTTCTTTTTGTTGATATAGAGGAATCCAAGTGATTTTTGTATGTTTATCTTATAACCTGAGACTCTGCCAAACTCTTCTATTAGTTTCAGTAGTTTTCTGGAGGATTCCTTAGGGTTTTCTGTGTATAAGATCATGTCATCTGCAAATAGAGATAATTTTACTTCCTCCTTGCCAATCTGGATGCCCTTTATTTCTTTGTCTAGCCTAATTGCTCTGGCTAGGACCTCTAGCCCAATGTTGAATAAGAGCGGTGATAAAGGGCATCCTTGTCTGGTTCCCATTCTCAAGGGAAATGCTTTCAGGCTCTCTCCATTTAGAGTGATTTTGGCTGTTGGCTTTGTATAGATGCCCTTTATTATGTTGAGGAATTTTCCTTCATTTCCTATTTTGGTGAGAGTTTTTATCATAAATGGGTGTTGGACTTTGTCAAATGCCTTTTCTGCATCAATTGATAAGATCATGTGGTTTTTGTCTTTTGTTTTATTTATATGGTGGATTGCATTAATGGTTTTTCTAATATTAAACCAGCCTTGCATAAAATAAATTATTTTATTTTATTTTTTTTACCTGGTATAAATCCCACTTGGTTGTGGTGGATTATTTTTTTGGTATGTTGTTGAATT
Source organism: Elephas maximus indicus (assembly GCF_024166365.1). Classification (NCBI taxonomy): domain Eukaryota; kingdom Metazoa; phylum Chordata; class Mammalia; order Proboscidea; family Elephantidae; genus Elephas; species Elephas maximus. The sequence goes on along the minus strand of NC_064820.1, from coordinate 152,303,803 downwards.
CTATTGGCTAGAATTTTGTTGAGGATTTTTGCATCTATGTTCATGAGGGATATAGGTCTGTAATTTTCTTTTTTTGTGATGTCTTTACCTGGTTTTGGTATCAGGGAGATGGTGGCTTCATAGAATGAGTTAGGTAGTATCCTGTCATTTTCTATGCTTTGAAATACCTTTAGTAGTAGTGGTGTTAACTCTTCTCTGAAAGTTTGGTAGAACTGTGCAGTAAAGCCGTCCGGGCCAGGGCTTTTTTTTGTTGGGAGTTTTTTGATTACCGTTTCAATCTCTTTTTTTGTTATGGGTCTATTTAGTTGTTCTACTTCTGCATGTGTTAGTTTAGGTAGGTAGTGTTTTTCTAGGAATTCATCCATTTCATCTATGTTTGCAAATTTGTTAGAGTACAGTTTTTCATAATAATCTGATATGATTCTTTTAATTTCAGTTGGGTCCGTTGTGATGTGGCCCATCTCGTTTCTTATTCGGGTTATTTGTTTCCTTTCCTGTATTTCTTTAGTCAGTCTAGCCAATGGTTTATCAATTTTGTTAATTTTTTCGAAGAACCAGCTTTTGGCTTTGTTAATTCTTTCAATTGTTTTTCTGTTCTCTAATTCATTTAGTTCAGCTCTAATTTTTATTATTTGTTTTCTTCTGGTGCCTGATGGATTCTTTTGTTGCTCAGTTTCTATTTGTTCAAGTTGTAGGGACAGTTCTCTGATTTTGGCTCTTTGTTCTTTTTGTATGTGTGGATTTATCGATATAAATTGACCTCTGAGCACTGCTTTTGCTGTGTCCCAGAGGTTTTGATAGGAGGTGTTTTCATTCTCATTGCATTCTATGAATTTCTTTATTCGCTCCTTAATATCTTCTATAACCCAATCTTTTTTGAGCACGGTATTGTGCAGTTTCCAAGTATTGGATTTGTTTTCCGTAATTTTTCTCTTATTGATTTCCACTTTTATGGCCTTGTGGTCTGAGAAGATGCTTTGTAATATTTCGATGCTTTGGATTCTGCAAAGGTTTGTTTTACGACCTAATATGTGGTCTATTCTAGAGAATGTTCCATGTGCGCTAGAAAAAAAAGTATACTTTGCAGCAGTTGGGTGGAGTGTTCTGTATAAGTCTATGAGGTCAAGTTGGTTGATTGTAGCAATTAGGTCTTCCATCTCTCTGTTGAGCTTCTTACTGGATGTCCTGTCCTTCTCCGAAAGTGGTGTGTCGAAGTCTCCTAGTATAATTGTGGAGGTGTCTATCTCACTTTTCAGGTCTGTTAAAGTTTGTTTTATGTATCTTGCAGCCCTGTCATTGGGTGCATAAATATTTAATATGGTTATATCTTCCCGGTCAATTGTCCCTTTAATCATTATGTAGTGTCCTTCTTTATCCTTTGTGGTGGATTTAACTTTAAAGTCTATTTTGTCAGAAGTTAATATTGCTACTCCTGCTCTTTTTTGCTTGTTGTTTGCTTGATATATTTTTTTCCATCCTTTGAGTTTTAGTTTGTTTGTGTCTCTAAGTCTAAGGTGTGTCTCTTACAGGCAGCATATAGATGGAGTGTGTTTCTTTATTCAGTCTGAGACTCTCTGTCTCTTTATTGGTGCATTTAGTCCATTTACATTCATCGTAATTATAGATAAGTATGTGTTTTTAGTGCTGTCATTTTGATGCCTTTTTATGTGTGTTGTTGACAATTTCATGTTTCCACTTACTTTTTTGTGCTGAGACGTTTTTCTTTGTAAATTGTGTGTTCCTCATTTTCATAGTATTTGACTTTATGTTTGCTGAGTCGTTACGTTTTTCTTGGTTTTTTTTTTTTGAGTTATGGAGTTGTTATACCTCTTTGTGGTTATCTTAATGTTTACCCCTATTTTTCTAAGTAAAAACCTAAGTTGTATTGTCCTATATTGCCTTGTTTCCTGCTCCGTACGGCAGTTCTATGCCACCTGTGTTAGTCCCTCTTTTTGATTATTGTGATCTTTTACGTACTGACTTCAGTGGTTCCCTGTTTTGAGTGTTGTTTTCTTTTCAAAAATTAATCTTAATTTGTTTTTGTGATTTCTCTATTTGAGTTGATATCAGGATGTTCTGTTCTGTGGCCTTGTGTTGTGCTGGTATCTGATATTATTGGTTTTCTGACCAGACAATTTCCTTTAGTATTTCTTGTAGCTTTGGTTTGGTTTTTGCAAATTCTCTAAGCTTGTGTTTATCTGTAAATGTTTTAATTTTGCCTTCATATTTGAGAGTGAGTTTTGTTGCATATATGATCCTTGGCTGGCAGTTTTTCTCCTTCAGTGCTCTATATATGTCATCCCATTGCCTTCTTGCCTGCATGGTTTCTGCTGAGCAGTCTGAACTTATTCTTAGTGATTCTCCTTTGTAGGAGACCTTTCTTTTCTCCCTGGCTGCTTTTAAAATTTTCTCTTTATCTTTGGTTTTGGCAAGTTTGATGATACTATGTCTTGGTGATTTTCTTTTTGGATCAATCTTAAATGGTGTTCGATGAGTATCTTGGATAGATATCCTTTCGTCTTTCATGATGTCAGGGAAGTTTTCTGCCAAGAGATCTTCGATTATTCTCTCTGTATTTTCTGTCATCTCTCCCTGTTCTGGAACTCCAATCACACGCAAGTTATTCTTCTTGATAGAGTCCCACGTGATTCTTAGGGTTTCTTCATTTTTTTAAATTCTTTTATCTGATTTTTTCCCAGCTGTATATATATATATATTTTTTTTTTATAATAACTTTTATTAAGCTTCAAGTGAACGTTTACAAATCCAATCAGTCTGTCACATATAAGTTTACATACATCTCACTCCCTACTCCCACTTACTCTCCCCGTCTTGAGTCAGCCCTTTCAGTCTCTCCTTTCTTGACAATTTTGCCGGCTTCCCTCTCTCTCTATCCTCCCATCCCCCCTCCAGACAAGAGTTGCCAACACAATCTCAAGTGTACACCTGATATAATTAGCTCACTCTTCATCAGCGTCTCTCTCCCACCCGCTGACCAGTCCCTTTCATGTCTGATGAGTTGTCTTCAGGGATGGTTCCTGTCCTGTGTCAACAGAAGGTCTGGAGAGCATGGCCGCCGGGATTCCTCCAGTCTCAGTCAGACCATTAAGTTTGGTCTTCTTATGAGAATTTGGGGTCTGCATCCCACTGCTCTCCTGCTCCCTCAGGGGTCCTCTGCTGAGCTCCCTGTCAGGGCAGTCATCGATTGTGGCCGGGCACCAACTAGTTCTTCTGGTCTCAGGATGATGTAGGTCTCTTGTTCATGTGGCCCTTTCTGTCTCTTGGGCTCTTAGTTGTCATGTGGGCTTGGTGTTCTTCATTTTCCTTTGCTCCAGGTGGGTTGAGACCAATTGCTGCATCTTAGATGGCTGCTTGTTAGCATTTAAGACCCCAGACGCCACATTTCAAAGTGGGATGCAGAATGATTTCATAATAGAATTATTTTGCCAATTGACTTAGAAGTCCCCGCAAACCATGTTCCCCAGACCCCCGCGCTTGCTCCGCTGAGCTTTGAAGCATTCATTTTATCCCGGAAACTTCTTTGCTTTTGGTCCAGTCCAATTGAGCTGACCTTCCATGTATTGAGTGTTGTCTTTCCCTTCACCTAAAGCAGTTCTTATCTACTGATTAATCAATAAAAAAACCCTCTCCCACCCTCCCTCCCTCCCCCCCTCGTAACCACAAAAGTATGTGTTCTTCTCAGGTTTACTATTTCTCAAGATCTTATAATAGTGGTCTTATACAGTATTTGTCCTTTTGCCTCTGACTCATTTTGCTCAGCATAATGCCTTCCAGGTTCCTCCATGTTATGAAATGTTTCAGAGATTCGTCACTGTTCTTTATCGATGCGTAGTATTCCATTGTGTGAATATACCACAATTTATTTACCCATTCATCCGTTGATGGACACCTTGGTTGCTTCCAACTTTTTGCTATTGTAAACAGAGCTGCAATAAACATGGGTGTGCATATATCTGTTTGTATGAAGGCTCTTGTATCTCTAGGGTATATTCCGAGGAGTGGGATTTCTGGGTTGTATGGTAGTTCTATTTCTAACTGTTTAAGATAACGCCAGATAGATTTCCAAAGTGGTTGTACCATTTTACATTCCCACCAGCAGTGTATGAGAGTTCCAATCTCTCCGCAGCCTCTCCAACATTTATTATTTTGTGTTTTTTGGATTAATGCCAGCCTTGCTGGTGTGAGATGGAATCTCATCGTAGTTTTAATTTGCATTTCTCTAATGGCTAATGATCGAGAGCATTTTCTCATGTATCTGTTGGCTGCCTGAATATCTTCTTTAGAGAAATGTGTGTTCATATCCTTTGCCCACTTCTTGATTGGGTTGTTTGTGTTTTTGTGGTTGAGTTTTGACAGAATCATGTAGATTTTAGAGATCAGGCGCTGGTCGGAGATGTCATAGCTGAAAATTCTTTCCCAATCTGTAGGTGGTCTTTTTACTCTTTTGGTGAAGTCTTTAGATGAGCATAGGTGTTTGATTTTTAGGAGCTCCCAGTTATCGGGTTTCTCTTCATCATTTTTGGTAATGTTTTGTATTCTGTTTATACCTTGTATTAGGGCTCCTAGGGTTGTCCCAATTTTTTCTTCCATGATCTTTATCGTTTTAGTCTTTATGTTTAGGTCTTTGATCCACTTGGAGTTAGTTTTTGTGCATGGTGTGAGGTATGGGTCCTGTTTCATTTTTTTGCAAATGGATATCCAGTTATGCCAGCACCATTTGTTAAAAAGGCTGTCTTTTCCCCAGTTAATTGACACTGGTCCTTTGTCAAATATCAGCTGCTCATACGTGGATGGATCTATGTCTGGGTTCTCAATTCTGTTCCATTGGTCTATGTGTCTGTTGTTGTACCAATACCAGGCTGTTTTGACTACTGTGGCTGTATAATAGGTTCTGAAGTCAGGTAAGGTGAGGCCTCCCACTTTCTTCTTCTTTTTCAGTAGTGCTTTGCTTATCCGGGGCTTCTTTCCCTTCCATATGAAATTGGTGATTTGTTTCTCTATCCCCTTAAAATATGACATTGGAATTTGGATCGGAAGTGCGTTAAATGTATAGATGGCTTTTGGTAGAATAGACATTTTTACTATGTTAAGTCTTCCTATCCATGAGCAAGGTATGTTTTTCCACTTAAGTATGTCCTTTTGAATTTCTTGTAGTAGAGCTTTGTAGTTTTCTTTGTATAGGTCTTTTACATCCTTGGTAAGATTTATTCCTAAGTATCTTATCTTCTTGGGGGCTACCGTGAATGGTATTGATTTGGTTATTTCCTCTTCGGTGTTCTTTTTGTTGATGTAGAGGAATCCAAGTGATTTTTGTATGTTTATTTTATAACCTGAGACTCTGCCAAACTCTTCTATTAGTTTCAGTAGTTTTCTGGAGGATTCCTTAGGGTTTTCTGTGTATATAATCATGTCATCTGCAAATAGTGATAACTTTACTTCTTCCTTGCCAATCCGGATACCTTTTATTTCTTTGTCTAGCCTGATTGCCCTGGCTAAGACTTCCAACACGATGTTGAATAAGAGCGGTGATAAAGGGCATCCTTGTCTGGTTCCCGTTCTCAAGGGAAATGCTTTCAGGTTCTCTCCATTTAGAGTGATATTGGCTGTTGGCTTTGCATAGATGCCCTTTATTATGTTGAGGAATTTACCTTCAATTCCTATTTTGGTAAGAGTTTTTATCATAAATGGGTGTTGGACTTTGTCAAATGCCTTTTCTGCATCAATTGATAAGATCATGTGGTTTTTGTCTTTTGTTTTATTTATGTGATGGATTACATTAATGGTTTTTCTGATATTAAACCAGCCTTGCATACCTGGTATAAATCCCACTTGATCAGGGTGAATTATTTTTTTGATGTGTTGTTGGATTCTATTGGCTAGAATTTTGTTGAGGATTTTTGCATCAATGTTCATGAGGGATATAGGTCTATAATTTTCTTTTTTTGTAATGTCTTTACCTGGTTTTGGTATCAGGGAGATGGTGGCTTCATAGAATGAGTTGGGTAGTATTCCGTCATTTTCTATGCTTTGGAATACCTTTAGTAGTAGTGGTGTTAACTCTTCTCTGAAAATTTGGTAGAACTCTGCAGTGAAGCCGTCCGGGCCAGGACTTTTTTTTGTTGGGAGTTTTTTGATTACCGTTTCAATCTCTTTTTTTGTTATGGGTCTATTTAGTTGTTCTGCTTCTGAATGTGTTAGTTTAGGTAGGTAGTGTTTTTCAAGGAATTCATCCATTTCTTCTAGGTTTTCAAATTTGTTAGAGTACAATTTTTCATAATAATCTGAAATGATTCTTTTAATTTCATTTGGTTCTGTTGTGATGTGGTCCTTCTCATTTCTTATTCGGGTTATTTGTTTCCTTTCCTGTATTTCTTTAGTCAGTCTAGCCAATGGTTTATCAATTTTGTTAATTTTTTCAAAGAACCAGCTTTTGGCTTTGTTAATTCTTTCAATTGTTTTTCTGTTCTCTAATTCATTTAGTTCAGCTCTAATTTTTATTATTTGTTTTCTTCTGGTGCCTGATGGATTCTTTTGTTGCTCACTTTCTATTTGTTCAAGTTGTAGGGACAGTTCTCTGATTTTGGCTCTTTCTTCTTTTTGTATGTGTGCATTTATTGATATAAATTGGCCTCTGAGCACTGCTTTTGCTGTGTCCCAGAGGTTTTGATAGGAAGTATTTTCATTCTCGTTGCTTTCTATGAATTTCCTTATTCCCTCCTTGATGTCTTCTATAACCCAGTCTTTTTTCAGGAGGGTATTGTTCATTTTCCAAGTATTTGATTTCTTTTCCCTAGTTTTTCTGTTATTGATCTCTAGTTTTATTGCCTTGTGGTCTGAGAAGATGCTTTGTAATATTTCGATGTTTTGGACTCTGCAAAGGTTTGTTTTATGACCTAATATGTGGTCTATTCTAGAGAATGTTCCATGTGCGCTAGAAAAAAAAGTATATTTTGCAGCAGTTGGGTGGAGAGTTCTGTATAAGTCAATGAGGTCAAGTTGGTTGATTGTTGTAATTAGATCTTCCGTGTCTCTGTTGAGCTTCTTACTGGATGTCCTGTCCTTCTCCGAAAGGGGTGTGTTGAAGTCTCCTACTATAATTGTGGAGGTATCTATCTCGCTTTTCAGTTCTGTTAAAATTTGATTTATATATCTTGCAGCCCTGTCATTGGGTGCGTAAATATTTAATATGGTTATGTCTTCCTGATCAATTGTCCCTTTTATCATTATATAGTGTCCTTCTTTATCCTTTGTGGTGGATTTAAGTCTAAAGTCTATTTTGTCAGAAATTAATATTGCTACTCCTCTTCTTTTTTGCTTATTGTTTGCTTGATATACTTTTTTCCATCCTTTGAGTTTTAGTTTGTTTGTGTCTCTAAGTCTAAGGTGTGTCTCTTGTAGGCAGCATATAGATGGATCGTGTTTCTTTATCCAGTCTGTGACTCTCTGTCTCTTTATTGGTGCATTTAGTCCATTTACATTCAGGGTAATTATAGATAAATAAGTTTTTAGTGCTGTCATTTTGATGCCTTTTTATGTGTGTTGTTGACAATTTCATTTTTCCACATACTTTTTTGTGCTGAGGCGTTTTTCTTAGTAAATTGTGAGATCCTCACTTTCATAGTGTTTGACTTTATGTTAGTTGAGTCGTTACGTTTTTCTTGGTTTTTGTCTTGAGTTATAGAGTTGTTATACCTTTTTGTGGTTACCTCATTATATACCCCTATTTTTCTAAGTAAAAACCTAACTTGTATTGTTCTATATCGCCTTGTATCACTCTCCATATGGCAGTTCAATGCCTCCTGTATTTAGTCCCTCTTTTTGATTATTGTGATCTTTTACCTATTGACTTCCATGATTCCCTGTTATGTGTATTTTTTTTTTAATTAATCTTAATTTGTTTGTTTTTGTGATTTCCCTATTTGAGTTGATATCAGGACGTTCTGTTTTGTGACCTTGTGTTGTGCTGATATCTGATATTATTGGTTCTCTGACCAAACAATATCCTTTAGTATTTCTTGTAGCTTTGGTTTGGTTTTTGCAAATTCTCTAAACTTGTGTTTGTCTGTAAATATCTTAATTTCGCCTTCATATTTCAGAGAGAGTTTTGCTGGATATATGATCCTTGGTTGGCAGTTCTTCTCCTTCAGTGTTCTGTATATGTCGTCCCATTCCCTTCTTGCCTGCATGGTTTCTGCTGAGTAGTCAGAACATATTCTTATTGATTCTCCCTTGAAGGAAACCTTTCTTTTCTCCCTGGCTGCTTTTAAAATTTTCTGTTTATCTTTGGTTTTGGTGAGTTTGATGATAATATGTCTTGGTGTTTTTCTTTTTGGATCAATCTTAAATGGGGTTCGATGAGTATCTTGGATAGATATCCTTTCGTCTTTCATGATGTCAGGGAAGTTTTCTGCCAAGAGATCTTCGATTATTCTCTCTGTATTTTCTGTCATCTCTCCCTGTTCTGGAACTCCAATCACACGCAAGTTATTCTTCTTGATAGAGTCCCACGTGATTCTTAGGGTTTCTTCATTTTTTTAAATTCTTTTATCTGATTTTTTCCCAGCTGTATATATATTTTTTTATATAAAAAAAAAAAAATTTTTTTTCTTTTTTAATATGGGCGTTAGTTCCCTTGTCCTCCAGATCCCCCACCCTGCGTTCCAATTGCTTGAGTCTGCTCCTCTGACTTCGTATTGAGTTGTCTAATTCTGTAATTTTACTGTTGATCTTTTGGATTTCTGAATGCTGTCTCTCTATGGATTCTTGCAGCTTATTAATTTTTCCACTATGTTCTTGAATAATCTTTTTGAGTTCTTCAACTGCTTTATCAGTGTGTTCCTTGGCTTTTTCTGTTGATTGCCTTATTTCATTTCTGAGGTCATCCCTGATGTCTTGAAGCATTCTGCAAATTAGTTTTTTATATTCTGCATCTGGCAATTCTAGGATTGTATCTTCATTTGGGAAAGATTTTAATTCTTTAGTTTGGGGAGTTGTAGAAGCAATCATGGTCTGTTTCTTTATGTGGTTTGATATCGACTGCTGTCTCCGAGCCATCTCTAAGATAATGTAGTGATTTATTCTATATTTGTTCACTGAGTCTTATCTTGTTTTGTTTTCTTTCAATATATGTAGATGGGCTACTAAATTGTGCTGTGTTGATTGTTGTAGCCCTTGAATCACTTATGTTCTATTACCAGCTGGTTTGGGCTGTTACCAGATATATATGCCTGAGTCCATTCACTATTCTTGAGTAGAATCTGATTTTGGGTCATCAAGTGTGTGGTGCAGACTGTCACCTATCCACCTCGAGAAGTAGTGGTGATAGTTGTGTGCACCAGATTCTAGTAGCAGCAGGATTTCACACTCCAGGTGGGTCAGGATGCTGACAGGCTTCCCCCAAGTGCCAGTGAGGTATTTGTGTCTGTATTCCTAAAGCACTTTGGTGGATGGACTCTGCAGCTGTACCTTAGGCCCCCAGTGCAAGTACCTCTACAGATTGGTAGATGTCACCCTCCTTAGACCCCTAAGGCAGGAGGCTAGGTGGTCTGGGGGGGAGCTTCAGCCCTCAGTTCCCCGTTGTGGGTCAGTGAGGGCTCTGTTGAATATGCAGAGATATCAGACCTGGGAAACCTGTCTTTCCAGTAATCTGCTAAAACAATTACAGTCAGATCCCTATCAGAATTTCCTTTGCATTAAAATAGCCACCTTGTACCCTGTAGGGATGAAAGCCGAAGACTGTGGATCACATATGTTTGGCTGGAGCTGGTTCTGGGTCCATGGGTTTTTTGTAGCTGCTTCTCTCAGGCCATGAGAATGGGTTAGGAAAAGAAAAACAACAACAAAAAAAACAAAAAAAAACCCGCAGTGCACTTCACTCTCTGGCTCAGGAAATTCCAATGTTAATGAAGCCGCCTAGGAAGGGGAGGGGAGGGGAGGGTTCAGATAAATAGGAGAGAGTAGCACCCCGGAATATAGACAAAGTAACTTATCTTGCTTGGGATGACTGTTTTATCTGAGATTCCCGAGGGGCGTGTTGACTGTGTGCGCTGGCTGGGTAGAGGTTGTCCCCAAGGGTCAGGTCCGCGTCCTGTGCTTGTGCTGTCTCAGAAGCCGTGGTCAGTTCCTCCGCTCCCAGTCCAAAGCCCAGCGCTAAGGTTCCCCGGCTGGGATGCCGCACTCCAGGCTCCAAAACCAGTCACTGCCTTCCGGTGACTTCTCCTCCTGTCAGCTGCGTCACTGCGCTGCCTGCGTGCACTGGCTGGGCTTCCCCTGAGGTCACTTCTGGGGGCTAGGGCTGTGTCCTGTGTTTGCACTGTCTCAGGATAAGGTGCTCAGCTCCCCTGCGTTCAGTCCAAAGCCCGGCGCCAAGGTTTCCTGACTGGGACGCTGGCTTCAGGCTCCGAAAACAGTCACTGCTTCCCCGTGGTTGTTCGTTCTCAGTCTCTGTCACTCAGGTCAACTCTTTAGATCTGTGTTTGATGGTCAGGGTTCGTAGATTGTCATGTATGTGATCGATTCACTTGTTTTTCCGAGTCTTTGTTGCAAGAGGGATCCGAGGTAGCTTCTACCTAGTGAGCCATCTTGGCCCCGCCTCCAGAATTGATTTTTGTATATTGATCTTATAGCCTGTAAACTTGCTGAACTCGTTTTCCTGCAAATTTGTTGAATTCTAGTAGTTTTTTTGTGGCTTCCTTAGAATTTTCTATATACAAGATCATGTTACCTGTGAGTACAGATAGTTTTACTTTCACCATTCCCATCTGGATACCTTTTATTATTATTTTTTCTTTCCTAATTGCCCTGGCTAGAACTTCCAGTATAAAGTTGAATAGATGTAGCAATGGGGCATCTTTGTTTTGTTCCTGATCTTAGTGGAAAAGCTTTCAGTGTTTCACTGTTAGGTATGATGTCACCTGTGGGTTTTTCATATATGTCCTTTTCAGGTTAAGAAAGGTCTCTTCTATCCCTTGTTTTCTGTGTGTGTGTCTTTTAATAATTCTTTACTGTGTTTTCAGTGAAGGTTTACACAGCAGTTTAGCTTCCCATTCATCGATTTCTATACAGATTGTTCAGTGACATTGGTTACATTTTAACAGTGCATGAACATTGTTATTATTTCTGTTCTGGTTGTTCCCTTTCCATTAATCTAGTTTCCCTGCCCCCTTACCTTCTCATCTTTGTTTTAAAGTAACTGTTGATTGGGCTTATATAAATGATTTTTCAGAGGAGCGCAGTATTCACAGGTGAGCTGATCTGTTTTAGCTAAAATGTGACCTCAGGGGCTAGTTTCAGTTTAAGGTTTAAAGAGTATTTCAGGACAATAGTCTCGGGGAGTCCTCCAGTGTCAACTGGTCCAGAAAGTCTGGGTTTCTAAGGAATTTTTTTTTGTTTTTTGTAATAATTTTTGTTGAGCTTTAAGTGAACGTTCTAAGGAATTAAAAAAAAAATTGTGCTTTAGACAAAAGTTTACAGCTCAAGTTAATTTTTCGTACAAAAATATGTACACATATTGTTTTGTGACATTAGTTACAATCTGCACAATGTGACAACATACTTCACCTTTCCATCCTGGCTTCCCTGTATCTATTCAGCCAGTTCCTGCCCCTTCCTATCTTCTTATCCTGCCTCTGGAAAGGAGCTGCCTATTTGGTCTTATGTATCTGATTTAACTAAGAAGCACACTCCTCATGAGTATTATTTTTTGTTTTATAATCCTGTCAAATCTTGGTCTGAAGAGTGGGCTTCAGGAATGGTTTTATTTCTATGTTAATGGAGCATCCCGGGACCATAGTTTCACGGGTTCCTCCAGTGTCTGTTAGACCATTAAGTTTCGTCTTTTTACGTGGATTTGAGTTCTGCTCTGCACTTTTCTCCTGCTCCTTCCGGGACTCTCTGTTGTGTTCCCTGTCATTGGTGGTAGCTGGGCCCTGGTGGCGTAATGGTTAAGTGCTACGGCTGCTAACCAAAGGGTCGGCAGCTTGAATCTGCCAGGTGCTCCTTGGAAACTCTATGGGGCAGTTCTACTCTGTCCTATAGGGTTGCTATGAGTCGGAATCAACTCTACGGCACTGGGTTTGGTTTTGGTTTTGGGCACTATCTAGTTCTTCTGGCCTCAGGCTGCTGGAGTCTCTGGTGTATGTGGACTTTTTGTCTTTTGGGCTAATATCTTCCTTGAGTCTTTGGTGTTCTTCATCCTTTTTTGCTACAAGTGGGTTGGGACCTAGATTTTTTAAGAATTTAAGGCTCCACATTTTTCTCCCATTTTATCAGGATCCATTGTTGTGGCTTTCTGTGTGTTTTTATTATGAAAAAGGGTTAGATTTTGTCGAGTGTTCTTTTTGTGTTTGTTTAGATGATCATGTGGTTTTTGTCCCTTATTCTATTAATATGGTGTATTATATTGATTGGTTTTCATATTTTAAACCAACCTTACTTTCTGGGGATAAATCACATTTGGTCAAGATGTAGAATCCTTTTTATATGTTGCTAGATTCAGTTTGCAAATATTTTGTTGAGAATTTTTGTGTCTATTCATGGAAAGTATTGGTTTGTAGTTTCTTGTGATATCCTTGTCTAGCTTTGGTATCAGGGTAATACTGGCCTTATATAATGAGTTGGAAAGTGTTCCCTCCACAGTTTTGCAAGAGTTTTTGAAAGATTCATGTTAATTCTTCAAACTTTTGGTAGAATTCACCAGCGAAGTTATCCGGGCCTGGGATTTTCTTTGTGGGAATTTTTGATTGGTAATGCAGTTTCTTTATTTGTAGGTCTATTCAGGTTTTCTATTTCTTCTTGAGTCACAGATTTGTCTTGAGACACAGTTTTGATAGTTGTGTCTTTCTAGGAACTTGTCCATTTCATCTATGTTATTTAATTTGTTGGTGTACAAATTGTTCATAGTATTCTCTTATAGTCCTTTTTATTTCTGTAAGGTTGGTAGCTGTAAGCCCCTCTTACCGATTTTGGTAATTTGAGTCTTTTTTTTCCTTGGTCAGTCTCGCTAAAGGTTTGTCAAGTTTGTTGATATTTTGAAAGAACCAGCTTTTGGCTTTGTTGATTTGCTTTATTGTTCTTCTGTTCTCTGTTTCATTTATTTCTACTCTACCATATTTTTACGCAAATAACGCACACCTTCTAAGTTTATTTGCCAATCATGCTCTCTCCCCCGCGAGGTATTTTTGTAAGTGTTACTATGCCAATTTTTTTTACATGTTGTTGTAAAAAAATTTGCGTAGTATACTTAAAAAAATACCTCTCAGGGGATGGGCATGGTTGACAAACAGCCTTAGAGGGTGTGCATTATTTGCGTAAAAATATGGTTTTTTAACCTTCTGCTTGCCTTGGGTTTAGTTTGCTGTTTTTCTAGTTTCTTAAAGTAGATGATTATGTAATTAGTTTGAGATCTTTCTTCTTTTTAATATAGGCATTTATGGTTATAAATTTCTCTTTAAGCACTACTTTAGCTTCATCCCATAAATTTTTGTATTTTGTGTTTTTGTTTTCATTCATCTCAGTGTATTTTCCAATATTCTTTGTGATTTCTTCTATAACCTGTTTATTATTTAGGAGTATGCTGTTTAATTTCCACATGTTTGAGTATTCCCCAACTTTTCCTCTGTTGCTGATTTCCACTTTCATTCCATTATGGCCAAAGAACATAGTTTGTATGATTTCAGTGCTTTTACATTTACTGAGAGTTGTTTTTATGACCTAACATATGGCCTATCCTGGAGAATGTTCTTTGTGCACTTGATATGAATGCATTTTCTCCTGTTGTTGGGGGGAGTGTTGCATAGATGTCTGTTAAGTCTAGTTGGTTTCTAGTGGTTTTCATATTTTTTTTCTTTGTTGATCCTTTGCCTATGTGTTCTATCCATTATTGAAAGTGGGATATTGATATCTCAAATTAGTATTGTTGAATTGTCTATTTGTATATTTTTGTCAGTTTTCCTTTATGTATTTTGGGATTCTGTTAGATGTGTAAATATTTATAGCTGTTAGTCTTATTTTTCATCACCATAAAATGTTCTTGTTTCTAGTCATGATTTTTGTATTAAAGTCTATTTTGTCTGATTCTACTGCAGCCACTCCACTGTTGCTATTTATGTGGTATATCATTTCTACCCTGTTACTTTCAACCTGTTAGAGTCTTTGAATCTAAACTGTGTCTCTTGTAGATAGCATATAGTTGGATCGTTTTTAAAAAATCATTTTGCCAATCTGTGCCTTTTGATTGAAGTGTTTAATCTATTTGTATTTAATGTAACATTTAATGTAATTACTGGCAATGTAGGATTTACATCTGCCATTTTGTTATGTCTTCTACATATGTTATGTCTTTTTTGTTCCTCTAGTGCTGTACTTATGCCTTCTTTAGTGTTAAGTAGGTCTTTTTTTAGTATACCATTTTAATTCCCTTGTAATTTCTTTTGCTGTGTTTCTTTGAGTTATTTTCTTAGTGGTTGCCCAGGCAATTACAATTAACATTTTAACTTATGACAATATAGTTCAGATTAATATTGACTTAATTTCAGTGCTGTACAAAATTTTTGCTCCTACATAGATTCATTCCCTGCCTGTCCTTTTTGTGCTGTTATTGTCATAAAAATTATATACTTATACAGTATATGATCATAAACACAATTTTGTAATTATTGCTTTATACTGTTGAGTTAACAAATAGAAGTTTTATTGTTTGTTATATTTACCTATGTACTTACCATTATTAGTGCTCTTTGTTTCTTCATGTGGTGCCTTAGTTATCTTGAGCTGCTATAACAGAAGTACCACAAGTGGATGGCTTTAAGAAAGAGAAATTTATTCTCTCACAGTCTAGGAGACTAGAAGTCCAAATTCAGGGTGCCAGCTCCAGGGAAGGCTTTCCGTTTCTGTCGGCTCTGGGGGAAGGTCCTTATCATAAGTCTTCCCCAGTTGAAGAGCTTCTCAGTGCGGGGACCCTGGGTCCAAAGGACACACTATTCTCCTGGCTCTTGTTTCTTGGTGGTATGAAGTCCCCCCACTCTCTGTTCACTTCCCTTTCCTTTTATTTCCTGTAAGATAAAAGGGGATGCAGGCCACACCCCAGGGAAACTCCCTTCGCTTTGGATCAGGGATGTGATCTGAGTAAGGATGTTACATCTGCCCTAATCCTCTGTAACGTAATCTAATCTTGCCTCATTTAACCACAGGCAGAGATTAGGATTTACAACACATAGGAAAATTACATCAGTCACAAAATGATGGATAACCATACAATACTGGGAATCATGGCCTAACCAAGTTGACACATATTTTTTGGGTACACAATTCAATCCATGACATGAGGGTTCAGGTTACTTTCTAGTCATCTTTTAGCTATAAGGACTTTCTTTAGTCTTTTTTGAAGGGAAAGTTTGCCTGCGTTGAATTCTCTCAGTTTTTGTTTATCTGGGAATTCTTAATATCTCCTTCATTTTGGAAGGTATGGTTTTCACTGTACATAGAATTTTTGGTGGACAATTTTTTTTTTCAGTACTTTGAATGTGCCATCTCACTATCTTCTGGCCTTCATGGTTTCAAATGAGAAATCAGCTGTTAATCTTATCGAGGAGCCCTTGTGCATGATGACTGATACCTCCCCGTTTTTTTTCCATTGTGATATAATTGACATGCTTTGAAATTCACCCTCTTAAGGGGTTCAGTGTAATTGTTTTTAGTGTATTTCCAAGGTTATGCAACCATCACCATTATCTGATTTTAGAGCATTTTCACACCCCAAAAAGAAACTCTATGCTTATTAGCAAGTTGCTTCTCTCTTGCTGCTTTCGAGATTCTCTTCTTCATCTTTAGACAGTTTGGTTATGATGTGCCTAGGTGTGGATCTCTTTGACTCTATCCTACTTGGAGTTCTTTGAGCTTCTTAGATGTGTAGAATAATGTTTTTCATAACATTTGGGAAGTTTTTGACCATGGTTTCATTAAATACTCTTTCTTCTCCTTCCTCTTTCTGTTCTCCAGTGTCTCCCAGTGAGTATGGTGGTATGCTTGATGGTGTCCCTCAGGTGTCTGAATTTCTGTTAATTTTTTATTCCTTTTTTTCCTTAAATTGGGTGATTTTAATTGACCTGCTTTCAAGCTCAGGATTCTTTCTTCTGCCAGTTCAAATCTGCTGTTGAGCCCGTCTAGTGAATTTTTCATTTCAGTTATCGTACTTATCAGTCCAGAATTTCTATTTGGTTCTGTTTTTATAAAAATAACTTTATCTCTTTATTCTATTGTCAGGAGCCCTGGTGGTGCAGCGGTTAAGAGTTAGGCTGCTGACCAAACGACTGGTGGTTTGACCCCACCAGCCATTCTGCAGGAGAAAGATGTGACAGTCTACTTCCATAAAGATTTATGGCCTTGAAAACCTTATATGGCAGTTCTACTCTGTCATAGATGGTCATTATGGTCAGAATCAGCTCAACAGCAGTGGTTTTATTTGTATTCTCTATTTGGTGAGACATCAATCTCATACTTCCCTTTAGTCCTTTAGACATGGTTTCCTTTAGTTCTTTGAACATTTTATAATAGCTGATTTAAAGTCTTTGTCTAGCAAGTCCAATATCTGTGCTTCCGTAGAGACATTTTCTATTGACTGTTTTTTTTCCTTTGTATGTACCATAAAACTTTTCTGTTTATTTGCATGTCTCATTTTTTTTGTTGTTGTTGATTACTGAACTTTTAAAATAATATAATGTGGCAACTCTGGAAATAAGATTCCTTCCTAGAGTTTCTTTTATTGTTGTTGCTGCCTGTTTGGTGACTTGAATTAATTCCATAAAATATGTATTTTTTGTTGTGTGTGGCCACTGAAATCTCTATTTGGCTAGCTTAGTGGTCAGCTAATCATTGGACAGAGATTTACTTAAATGCCTGAAACCAGTAAGCCTCTTAGCCTTTGCTGAGGGACTCTGTGTGTTGGGACATGACTTTAAGACTCCAGCAGTTTACAACTCTGTTTTAGTTTACAACATGCTTGTTCAGAGACTCAAGGTCGGCCAGAAGTGACAGTTCAGGACCTCTCAGGTCTTTCCTGGACATACACACAACCCTGTGTATGTGTGTGGCTTTCTAGATTCCTAGGAATATGTCAGAACTTTTCAAAACCCCCTTGCGACATCTCATTCCTCAGCTCTTCCTTTTAAGTTTCTTGGCCAGCCTCTTGTTTGCCCCAACTGCTATTCCCATCTCAGGCAGCTGTGATGTTAAACAGTTGCAACTGACAGTTTTTGACAAATGGTGAAGGGGAGTGGTGGGGGAGGGGCTGTTTGCAGTGAGTGAGCTCTAAGTCAAGGCAAATAAAGATGAACCCTGCCAGTGGGCATTTACGGGGAGCTGTTAAACAGGTCAAATAATGACAGTTCTCTGCAAGTGGTGATTTCCGGGGCTCTCGAAACTGTTCTACCCCCTCCAGGGCTGTTAGGATCCTGGTTTTCACAGTTATCATAGTTGAAAGTCTCTTGGTTTTCAAAGGCTAGTAAGGGGTTTGGGAGAAGGGGGTAGGAATAGGGGAAGTGAAATGCCACAAAGCTCACTGTTTTTTTACCAGGATACAGCCATTTTTATTAAAAAAAAAAAAAAAAAAGCTCATTGGATTGTTTCAAGCTTTTAGTTAATTTCCAGAGTTCTGAAATTGATTTTCACACCTTTAGCCAGTGTCCTTTCTCCTTTTATGGAGGAGCAGACTTCCAGAGATTCTTACTCCTTCATTCTGGAAGTTCTCTTGTTAGAATGTACATTTTAACAAGATTACAGGTGATTCATATACACATTAAAGTTTGAGAAGCACTGCTCTAGGTGATGAAACAGGATGGAATCATTGTATAAACTGGCCTGCTGAGACTGGGGCATAGGGTGGTGATAACAGGCAAGTTTTCTCATGGAGGAGGGAGTGAGTTAGAGTATTATGGATTGAATTATGTCTCCTAAAAGTGTGTTATAAATCTAACCCCTATTCCTGTGGCTATAATCCCATTTGGGAATGGGTTTTCTTTGTTATTATAATTCGTATTAGTGTAGGGTGTGCCTTAAGTCAGTCTTTCTTGAGATATGAAACAGCAGATTAGGCATAGAGAAGCAAGCAGAGATGGAGGAAGACAGATGCCATACCACATGAAGATTGCCAAGGAACCAAGAAAGAGAAGCTCAAAAGAGATAAGGACTTTCCCCTAGAGCCGACAGAGAAAGCCTTCCCCTAGAGCTGGTGCCCTGAATTCAGATTTCTAGCTTCCTAAACTGTTTGTTAGAACCACCCACTTGTATTTCTGTTATAGCAGCACTAGATAACTAAGACAATGGGCTACTTTGGAAATCAGGGTAGCGATCTGGCTGGAACTAGACATTTCAGATTCATCTACATAGAGGATGTAATTGCAACCATGAGAGAGGTTGAAATCACCAAGGGGCAAAAAGAGCAGTGGACTGAGGACAGAACTTTAGAGGATACGCTCCATTTAATAAAGGGGAGCTGGAGGAAGAAGGGCCCATAAGGAAGGTGAAGATGATCAGAGTACCAGAAGAGCCAGGATGATGAGAGTCAGGAAGGCTATGGAAGGTACCTGTTAGTTTGTTACATGGGAAGAGTATGGCTGGCTGAACCTGTGTAGATGGATTGAGTTAACTAAATTACCAACTGTCCTCTAGAGGAAAGCTGATTTTGAAGAGGGAAGATAAGCAGCATTTTTCAAACTTTAGCTTTTGTCAGAATCATCTGTAGGTTGCTAGCCCCTACTCCTAAAGTTTCTGATTCACTAGGGCAGAGATGGGACCCCAAAATTTGCACTTATGCAAAGTTGCCAGGTGGTGCTGATGCTACTGTGGACCACACTTTGAGACTCACTGGTCTAAAGCTTGGGGATACTTTCTAGGGATGGAAGCCTTACTCAATCAGACCAGAACTATGAAGAGCTCTTGTCAGCTAGGGAATCGTTCCAGGATTCTGGATGCCATTCGGAGGTACTCAAACTGGGGTGGGGACTCTTGCATACGTGTTGCATGGTTTGGAGTTTGGTCCACTCCCGCCCTTCTTAACAGGGACTTTGCTGACTAGCAGGCCCTGGGATGTCATGCATGGTGGTGGGTACCCATTTGACACTCTGGCCTTGAAACTGGGCCAGGTCAACTTTTTCACATTCTGTCCGGATACCTCCACCTTGACCATCTGCCTAGGGAGCCAATCATACTGATGATCCAGACTGAAAATGCCCTGGCAAACAGGGCCAAGTTGGTAAGTTGGACTTTCAGAGTGAGCTTTTCCCCCATGTGCTGTTTATCTGGGCTGATGGGTGGATGGTCTGGTCTTGGTCTAGAGGAACAAGCCATATCGGGGACAAGATCAAGTCAGCCAACAAGGGTTCTGTATTGAAAATAATATTTATTTAAAGCATGTTTTCATATATCTAACATTTTAGGAAGACTCCGTAGAGCACAGCTTTCCGTAATTCTAAGTTCACGTCTGATCATAGAGGTGGTCACACCACACTTTTTTCAAAGCAATTCATATACAGATACTTTTACATTCTGCTGCTTCCACTCAACGATATCTTATGTATCTGTTTCCATGTGTCACCACAGTCCATATTCTTATTTTAACGGCAACATCATTTACCATTGTGCTGTTCCAGATGACCCTTTTTTTTTTGTTGATTTTATTCAATCAACAGATATTTTTTGAGTGCCAGGCACAGTGCTGGCCAATGAGGATACAGCAGTAGGTTAGGTGGACAATTGTCCCTACCCTTTTGGAGCTCCAGTCTGGTGGTTCTGGTTGTTATAAGCCCATGAAGTGGAACTTCAGTGACCTCCTAATTCTGCCCTGGAAAGGATGAAGAGGTTGTGCAGTCCCTAGCTCTGGCTTCTATTGCTGCTTTCTAAAATTCAAGCGAAGCCTTGCAGTTCTGCGCATTGCTGGGCTCTCAGTAAAGCCCAGGATGGGGAGCCGTGGGACCATGGCAAAGACAGCTTTGAAACGGGGCTGCCAGAGCAGGGAAGACTGCCGTTTCCTAGGCAATACTCTGCTTAATATTTTTAGTGCGTGGTCACGGCAGAACTAAATGTGGTTTCTGATCCCAAATTGGTAATAAATGTAGACATATTTAGAGTCTGAAACAATGCATTTAAAATCCTCTGCTCCTTAATTGTCCTGCCAAGTGCTGAGTTTAGGTTTCTTTGTTTCTTGGCTACTTACCCAGCCTCCCACCATCTCTCGGAGAAGGCGCCTGGATTTTCTCTGGGCGTTAGGTAGGATTGTGAAAGCCGTGAGTTATGGCTCCCTGAGCTGTGTTGAGAGGCATTTGATTTTTGCGTTTCTGCCCACGTATGTAAATGTGTACACTTTAAAATTCATCTCCCTTTCAAGTTTTTAAGGATCTGGGATTATAAGTAGTCTTGGGCTCTCAGGTGTGTTAAAAATAAAATGTTTCAGTTGCTGACTTACCTGGAAGACATTGTCAGTGCCGGTGTGGTGGTGCTAGTTCTGTGTTTGGTGATCTGTCCTCGTGCTGCTGCTGTTTCTGTGAGTAAATGCTGTTTTCTCAGGGCTCCTGAATTAGTTTAGGAGCACCCTAATTGTTGCCTAGCTTATCATTGCAAAGTTGTAATTTGTGTCTCAAGTTGCCCAGACAGTAGCCGTTTTCTCATGGCATTGCCTTTAATAGGAGTTTCTTTTTAATAATTGTGCTGTCTGAGACTCAGATGTTGAAAGCCATACTGTCCACTGAATGTGAACAGGACATCAACCACCTGCGGGCAGAGATGGTTGTTTTTATATGTTTCGTTCTATAGTGTGGTGCCCAGTGTGCTCTGGGGACTGAGGCTAATGCTTAAATATCTTTGGCACCTGTTTTTAGATTATGAGTGCTAAATGTTTACAACCCAGACTGCCAGACTGACTGGTACAGGATATGGGTTGGTGTGCTTTCCTATTTGTAGATAGTTTGGAGCTACGGATTGGAAGTCATACCTCCTCCCTCCCTTGGTTCCGCTAAGAGGCCATGACCCTCTCTAGAAGCTTGGAGACAGCAGGGGAAAGGTAGGATGAACTCTGATCCCCTCTGTAGCCCCAGACTGTGATATGCGCATGAGTATGTGAAAGTCTCGGGGGTTCTTTGGAAGCAGGCTGTAGAGAAGAAAGCCCATTGTGTTTACTGTTAGGAGATCCAGTTATTATTTTAAAGGAAAGGGAAGAAGGCAATCCTGGGGGCCTTTTCACTGGATGCTAGCTGACCCTGTCTAGAGTGGTCCCAGCAGTCTGGGTCTACTGCACTTGCTCTGACTGCTCCTGTTTTCCCTAATTCTCCCATAGAGGCAGGAGAACAGCAGCAGGAATTTGGAGATAGGCCTGAGTCATCAGGCAGCTGGGCTCTGAAGTGACTACTCTCAGTCAATTCTTCAGTGGGCACCGATGCAGAGCCAGCCAGTGTTGCATAAAGGTTTCAATGGAAATGTGCCTGTACCAAAAACCAAGCCCATTGCTGTTGAGTTGATTCTGACTCATAGGGACCCTGTGTGTGTCTGTAGCCACCAAGAATGTGTGTTGGCAGACCTGTGGCTCAGGGAAGCTGGGCTCCAAGGAGGGCCTTGGTGTCAGAACAGAGTACAATTCTGTACGGGCATGAAGCTCTCATTGCCGTTGCTTATCCTGCTCTCTGCTCAGAATTTTCTCTAACAATGATTAGTAGTAGGAGCCACGAGCTTCTTGAGCCCTGTGCTATGTACTTTATTTAACCTCATTTAATCCTGACAACCATCCTAATATGGTTACTATCATATCCCTTCTACAGGTGAAGAAATGGAAACTTGGAGAAGTTAAGCATGTAGCTCAAAGGCACACAGCTATTCAGGGGAGACCTGGGTTGGACTCCAGAACCTGCACTATTCCACTGGAGTGGAGGTGGAGCAGCTGATGGTAATGGCTGTTACCATCAGATACATGCCAATTACTCTCAGGACCTCAGGCGGTGTCAGGGAGCAAGTATAAGGAATAGGTCCCCTTGCCCCCTCCTTGCTAGGAGCTTACAGTCTAGGGCCTATTGGAAAGTACACCAACCAGGGCTGGGGCATTTCTCTAATTCACCTGGCTACTTACTGGTATGCTTAGGCAAGCCCTGTCCCCTTTCTGGGCTCCGTTTTCTTCATTTGCCATGTGGAAGTAATTGTATGTATTTCCTGGATATGACTGGTTGGAAATGATCTTAGATATTGTCTTGGGCAACTTTTACCCAATATAGGTCTCCCCTCCTTCTGCCAGGTTCTCGTCAGACAGTTGCGGGTATGTGAGGGGAGTGCTTGGTTTTGGGCTCTTTGAGTGGGAGCAGGGACGTTTTTGCCTCTTGTACAACTGGGCAGCTTAAGTGGCAGGAGGTTAGGAGCATGCCTTAAGCCACACAGGGTACCAATGACCCAGCTGCTGTCTGAGCCGAGGATTTTCTTCCTCCTGAATGTTGTGCCTCTGTTGTGGGTGGGCTAGGCCAAGGGTATTCAGTACTCAATGTGTATATGTGTGTGTGTGCGTGCGCCTACACCCACGCACACAGTGTGCAGACAACTTGGATGTGGTAGAGGTGGGTCTCTCCACAAGAGGGCCCCAGTAGGCTCAATTAAAACTTTCCTGTTACGACAGAAAATGTGTCCCTTTTATACCGAACAAATAAAATAATGAGTCAGTTTTCTGTGGCTTATTTCACAGACCACTGGACAGGCAGCATGGTCAGTGAAAAGAGCATGGGTTCTAGGGCCAAAATGACTTGGAGTCCTGCCTCTACTTCCCTCTGGCTGCAGGAACTCTAACAAGTTACTTAACCTCTCTGAATTTCAGTCTCCTCATTGGTAAAATGAGCAGAATATTAGACTTCCTCAGAGGGTTGTTATGAAGAGTAAATGAGCTTAGTACTGGACTTGGAACGTAGAAAGTGGTCTGTAAGTGTTGACTATATTATTTGACAAGATTTATTTTCCCTGGGATGCCCAGGTATTGCATTTGAATACTGAGGGAAAGGAGTGTCACAGGGGTGTTTCTCTCCCTCTTCCACCCCAAGTGCTACAGTTTTGATTCTTACAGCTTTACTAAGTGTAAGGACTAAAGCTACTGAGCAGCGCCAGGCATGGTTGAGAGTTCAGAGAAGGTAGAGTTATGTTTGATGAGAGTTTCTTCTTGAAGAATTTGCTGAAGAATTTTCCTCCTGCCTCCTCCCTCTGCTGTGCGATTGTGTTCCATTACAAGGAGGGAGAGTAGCTCTATACATCGTAGGCACCTATTATATGCATTGGAGAATCCCTCTATAGTGCCACTGGAATGAGTTTTTTCTCAGTTATCATTAAGAACATAGTGAAAATGTTGAAAACAAGGCCTTTAGAGAAGTGGCGCTGAAGCTCGAAACTTCTGCGAACCCGCCTTTGTGCCTCCATTTCTTTTGAAGGACCCTTTGGCTGCCTCATTACCAAATCCAATGGATTTTTCTCTTCATTCTCATTGATTTCTTGATATTGTTGCCCACAACTTGATTTTCTCAGGATTCTCTCCTCTCTTGACCTGTGTAATTCCGTACTATTCTTGTTGCTCTTATACCCTGACTGCTCTTCCTTGGTTTCCTGGCTTGCTCCTCTTCCTTTTCCTAACCACAGCCATAAGTTGAAGACTGTAATCTTGACCCACTCTTACTTTCTCTCTAAGTTTTATCCCTAGGATAGCAACTCTGCTTCTGTTGCTTTGGTTATCGCTTCTGTGTGAAAGCTCCCTTCCAGCATTCAGATTCTTTGAAGGCTGTGGCTGAGTAGGATAGATCTGGAGATGGTTAGGCAGGGCTCCCTTTCATTTGATGACTTTGTTCATCACTTGATTTCTTTTAGATGGAGCCACTGTCTTTTGTCTCTGAGATTGTAATTTTTTGCTAATCTGCTTGGCTGCTTGGCTACCTTCTTGAAGATCTGTTTTTTTTTTTTTTTTTTTTCCCCTAATCAGTTGGGGAAGGTTGGTCATATCCCCTACCTCTTAAGAGTACAGCATGTTGAGAAGGGGCCGGGAATGCCCTTTCAGTGCCCTTCCCACTTCATCCCATCCTGTATTGCCCTCCTTACAGGCCTCTAGTCTCAGCTGGGCCACTGGAGCCCTTCTTGGCTCTGTGTATCCTCAGGCAGGGCCAACACCTATGCTTGCACTGCCGCTAGAAAGGCCTCCCTTGGGATCTCCCTTGTAGGCTCCCTGTGTGAATTTTGATTTTGTAGCTCTGGCCTGGGGGAGGCTGAGGTCCACTGTGGACCTTCTACTCTCCAATAGCCTTCCCTAATCACTTCCTTCTTGAGTACCTTAGGTTTGTTAAGAGTAGTCCCCGTTTGCTTGGCCCTACGCATGACTTTCACTACTATCCTCACAAGTGGACCAATAAACAACATCATGATAATAGAAGAAAATATTGAAGTTGTCAAGTGTTAATAGGCAAAGATGTCACTTTGAGGACTAAGATTCGCCTGACCCAAGCCATGGTGTTTTCATTTGCCTTTTATATGCATGCAACAGCTAAACAATGAATAAGGAAGATGGAAGGAAAATTGATGCATTTGAATCATGGTGTTGGCAAAGAATATTGAATATACCATGGACTGCCAGAAGAGCAAACAAATCTGTCTTGGAAGAAGTACAACCAGAATGCTCCTTAGAAGCGAGGATGGTGGGACTTTGTCTCATTTGCTTTGGACATGTTGTCAGGAAGGACCAGTCCCTGAAGAAGGACATCATGCTTGGTGTCATGGATTGAATTGTGTCCCCCCAAAATATCTGTCAACTTGGCTAGGCCATGATTCCCAGTATTGTGTGACTGTCCACCATTTTGTCACCTGATACAATTTTCCTGTGTGTTGTAAATCCTACCTTTATGATGTTAATGAGGCAAGATTAGAGACAGTTATGTTAATGAGGCAAGACTCAATCTGCAAGATTAAGTTGTGTTTTAAATCAGTCTCTTTTGAGATATAAAAGAAGTGAGCGGAGAGACAGGGGGACCTCAAACCACCAAGAAACAAGAACCAGCAGAATAGCACATCCTTTAGACCCAGAGCCTCCTCAACTGGGGAAGATTGATGACAAGGACTTTCCCCCAGAGTGGACAGAGAGAGAAAGCCTTCCCCTGGAGCTGGCACCCTGAATTCGGACTTCTAGTGTCCTAGACTGTGAGAGAATAAATTTCTCTTTTTTACAGCCGTCCACTTCTGGTGTTTCTGTAATAGCGGCACTAGATAACTAAGACACTTGGTAAAATAGAGGGTCAATGAAAAAGAGGAAGACCCTGAACAAGATGAATTGACACAGTGGCTGCAACAGTGGGCTCAAACATAGCAACGATTGTGAGGATGGCGCAGGACTGGGCGATGTACCATTCTGTTGGGCATAGGGTCACTGAGTCGGAACGGACTGGAGAGCACCTAACAACAACAGGCATGACTTTCGTACTTGGGGTGGATACCATCCCCATTGCACAAATGGAGAGTGACTCAGGCATATTCCAAATCCAGCCTCCTAGACAGTTAGGGGCTGGACTGGGGTTAGAAGCCACATTTTTGTTGTTGTTGTTCAAGTGCTCTGTCCACTTAATTGCTGTCTACCTCCTGACTTACTGTTTGGTTTTTTACTGATGGGAAAAAAGCCTGTTTGCCTGACTACTACAAACTTGTTTCTCTTGTCCTTCAAATTAGTCTTTAAAAATCCATTTCTTTTCTTAAGCCTTTGCACATTGTTCTCCCTTGTCAGGGCTGTCCTCTCAGTGTCTTCTTTGGATTGTTTCTTCAGCTTCATATTTGCTCAAGCTAGGTGGTGAGCTTCTGTTTGTGAAGAGGTGACTGTGTATGTGTGTATGAGCTTGCCCATAAATAGTAATGAATTCGTGTCTGTGGGAAGAGCTCATCCCCTATCCTTCAGTTTGGGAATTGTGTCCTAGCCAAGTGACATTGTCTTACAGGATGCTCCTGCAGCTGGCAGTTCTGCGTGCTGGTGGCCTGGCTTTCTGGACGCGAGGATGAGGGAGAAGCATTGGATGGCCTGGGTCTGCCTTGGGACTCAGCAGGAAATTGACTTGGTCTTTCCATTTTCAGAGGGTCTTCCTTTAACATCTTTTTCTTTTACCTCCTCATAGTAACTACCCAACAAAGGGCTTTGGCCCTCCAATTTGAGGGTGTAGTCAGCTGGAGAATATGTGGATCTTGCATGAGGCCGGAGCTCTGGAGAGTGGCCCCAGCGTACCTGGCCTAGCTCTTCGACTACTAAACGAAAGGTTGGCAGTTTGAACCCACCGAGAGGTGCCTTGCAAGAAAGGTCTGGCAATCTGCTTTTGAAGGATCACAGCCTTGAAAACCCTATGGAACGCAGTTCTATTCTACCCTGAAGCACATGGGATCGCATGAGTTGGAATCAACTCTAGGGCAATGAGTTTGGGTTTTTTTTTTTGATACCACCTTTTGAAGTAGGAATCCTTGTTATCCCCTACTTCATAGATGAAGAAACTGAAGCATAGTGAAGTTGTGTCCAAGATCGCATACCTAGGAATTGACAGAGCCAAGATTTAGCCTTAGGTCTGTTGGACTCTAAGGTCCAAGTGTTATACTTCGTACCAGATGCTTTTGTCCCTTTATGTCAGTTTTCTCCTATAAAATGGAAGTAGGAATTCTCACCTTTTCATTTTTTCCAGATGATTTGGGAAAACAAAAGCATAGTCATATACTGTAGGTTAAGAACATGGGCATTTTATGAAATGGAGCTATAAGGACTCTGAGGCAGGCTGCTGAGGTGGATTTGCCTGCCCAGGATGCTTGTCCCCTTTTTCACTTCTCCCTGAGTTCTGCTCCTGAAGTTTGAGGACAGGCAGCCACTATCCACAGGGCCTGCCAGCCATGTCAGAAGCTGCCAGAGACCCAGCAGGTCACTCTACCTCCCTCTCTTGGCTTCTTGCCGTCTGTATCCAATTCTTTTGTTTTTCTGTCTCTAGAGAAGACAAAAGTTACAGGAGGATGTCTTGTTTACACAGCATCCCGCCCGCTCCCCCAGTCTTGTCTGAATTGAGTGGAGGACATGAGGGACAAGGGAGGCAAGGGCTAGAGAGTCTGCAGGACTCCTCCTACACACTCCCCAAGCATCTGCTCCGGGCTGCAGTAAGCTGGCAATACAGATTGCTGAGAGCATCCAACGTCTATTTAAGTAGAGGTACAGTTTTGACAGAAAAATCGGCATCTCAAGTACCTTTTTATCTCTTTTGTCCTGAAGCCCAAGGATGCTTAAGGAAAGACTTGCTGGTGATACACTGAAGTAGGTTCCCCTTTCCCGTACTTAGCGATGGTGTTTTAAGTCAGAAGAAGGCCATAAATGTAAAGATGCAGATCTGTCCTCCATTGAGAGCCAAGGATGATGGGAAGGTTTGTTTTGCAGGGTATACAGGGGCAGGTGATCAGGTGAACCCAGGGTTAGTGGATGGCAAGTGGTTTGGGGAGGGCACCGCCCACAGGCCAAGTGTGCCATACTATGCCTCAATGGGAAATCATGATTTTGGCTTTACTTATGTCAGAGACTGATGTTCCCTTTCACTGCTGCTGCTGCCTAGGTCCCTGTCTGTGATGGTAGCCTTACTGGTAGGAATAGCTCTGTGCCACTTCCCCCTTCACCTTTCCCTCACCTTCATCATGAAGTCCAGGGAAAACTATGCCTGCTTGCTTTCCACCTACCACTTCTTGAGTAAGGACCAAGACCAGGTGACATGGCTGCAGGCCAGGCCTTAAGAGGACACCGATACCCATGCCTCCATGCTGCAGAGTTTGCTCTTGCTCCCTAGGTGCCCCTGCCAAGCCTAGGAAACTGTCTCACACTTGTCTCCCAGCCACACTTCTCCGAGGTCTCTCCCTAGTCTCTACTCCACCCCACCCCATGTGTTCAGCTTCTCTCTGTCTCTCGCTCCTGTTTTCTTGGAAAAATAGAGAGGTAGTAGATAGGTCAGGTGTGTAGTCTATATGGAATTACTGGGTGGAGATGAAGGATCCACTTGCGAATCGATCTCTTATCCTTAGTATCAGCAGAAAGTGCTTCTGAGAATGTTAGTGTGTGTGCCAGAGATGGCGTTGGCTGGGAGCCCTGTGGGAGCTGCCATTCCCCCCCTCCGCCCCGCCCCGCCCCACCCCAACACACCCTTCCCATTCCAGGAGGTTGGGGAAGCTGCCGTTTGTGTATTAGCCGCCCTTGACCTCTTCCTTACTCCCTTCTGGGCCTCCTCTTCCTGCTCATTTGTCTTCTTTGCCCTTGACTTCTTCCTTCTTATTTACCTGTTCTCGTCATCTTTTTCCTGAGCACCAGTTTCAGCATTCATCCCTGGCTATAAGAACGGAGCATTTAACTCTATGTGTGTATATGCATATACACAAGAACACTCTTATGTCAGGGAAGGGATAATCTTGGTTCTCTCTTACTGTATGTTGTCCTAATAATGCTGTGAGCCCCTTGGTTCCATCCTTTATTCCTTTTTTCTCACAGCCAGGGCTGCAGGGTTTAGAAAGGTATAGAGCATGATAGGAAGCTCCAAGGCTGTGTGTACTCTCTGGAGATCCTTCTGCTTAGGCCTCCCAAGCCTTCTCCCTTACGATATGGCAGCTCCTGCCCTTTGGACATCCTCACCCAGCCTGGCCCCTCTCCTCCTCACACCCAGGCATGCCCAGACACCTGCTTGCAGCACCTAGTGTGAACTTAACTCCCTCTCTTTCAGTGTGATTGGTACGCCAGGGAGTCAGGTTGCTGGGGGAAGCTCATGTGGCACTCAGCCATTCCATTTTGTCGACAAAAAGAGAGGGGGAAACTGGCAGAAAGCAAAGGCTTTTGCTGCTGGGTGAGTGTAGCAGCTATTTTTAGTACCCAAGCCTTTGCTTTTCCATTTGGCTGTGCTTTTTTAGCTCAGTGTCAGTCCAGCAGGGCTGTTTTCCTTCATGGCTGCAGATGTCCTTAGGGAAAGTTTCTGTGTGCCTTGTGGCAAGGGGGTAATAACCTCTGAGAGCAGTTCAGGCACAGCTTTTGTTCCCACTGCAGTCATGTCATGGGACCAATTTCTTGAGGCAGAATAGAGAGAAATGTGGTAGGGTTGGAATTGAGAAAACGTAAACACCACTCTCTTCAGAAATGTTCTCCTGTAATTAATTCACTTAAGCCTCTATTGAGTAAATCACCCTAGTGAGGTATATTGGGGGCGAGGGATAAACACAGAGACCTTTTATAAGGGTAGCGTAAATGGTTTGTGCTCTACTGCTAACCAGAGGTTGGTGTTTGCAGTTCACCTAGCAGCAGCACAGAAGAAAAGCCTGGTGAGCTGCTTTCGTAAAGATAAAAAAAAAAAAAAATTACAGCCAAGAAAACCCTATGGAACAGTTCTGTTCTGTACACATGCGGTTGCCATGAGTCAGAATTGACTCAATAGCAGTGGGTTTGGTTGTTTTTTTTTTCTGGAGGAGGGGTTAATAGACATTCGGATTTTTGTTTTTCTAGATCATTTGCCGATTTGGATTAAGTTCATTTGACTTCCGTTCCAGTTTATTGATTAAATAGCCAATTTTTCTGCTGAAGAGCATAGTCTGCTGAAGAGCAGCTCGCAGTTGGGCAAGTAGAGAGAGGTGTGTCATGAACTGTTTGGCAGAAGAAGACTCAGATGGATAGTGAAGCACGCTATCTTTGAGGAGCCTCGGTGACGGTGACATTGTAGGACTCCCTGCCTAAAATCTTCCATTGGCTTCTCATGGCCTTTTGAATAAAATGTAGACTCCGTACTAATGCCTACAAGCCCCTTTCTACTCCTCCAACCTTACCTCATTCCACTGTGCTGCAGCCAGCAGATCTTTTATTTATTTTCAATTTCTCAAAAATTTGATAACTCATACCGCCTCAGAGCCTTTCCACACATTGTTCCCTCTGTGTGGGACACTTGCTTTTCTTACAGTTGGCCGTTCTTACCTTCAGGTCCAGTCCAAATTCATCTCCTCTTTTCCTGCCTTGTTTACCCTTATTCTCCTTCTCTGTACCCTGTTCCCTTCTATGACTGTGCTCGCTACAAGTTGTGATTTTTGTATTTATTTTTGTTTTATTACCTGTCTCCCCAGCTAGACTGTGATAGCAGGGACTTATGTTTTGTTCATCTGGTGTCTGACCACAGTAGATACTCAATGAATATCTATTGAATATGTCAAGTAAATTGAGATGGACATGGTGGTGGTTGTAGTCCCATGGTAAACAAGATCATCCAGGCTCTCTTGGGACTGAGCCAAGCATTTCCTGAGGAGGGACCCTTTGGTTGGCTGTGCTCAAGGAGACTGGATTTGAGCTGAGGCAAAGGGAGCCACTCAAGGGGGCTGGAAACTGGGCCTACTCTTCAGGGGTAATATGAGCCCCTCCTGGTTTGGCATAGGCCATCCCCTCCACTCCTAGCTCTTGTGATCTCCTAGGCCATTTGAGCTGAATTTGAACTTGCTTGTATTCCCTCATGTATTGGGGCATCCTGTAGAGGCAGTGGTCTTTCCTTTTCCTTTTTGACCTGTCTTGACTCTTGGGCTTACTAATTATGTCACCACCAGAACCCTGGAGATGGTTTTTTGCTCATGCTGTGTGTTAGTGTTTCCTAGCCTTTCTTATACTGATGGGAATCATAATGCCATATGTAAAATAATAGAGTGGAATGTGGATGGGACCAAGCTCCCATCGTAAACATTACTGCCATATGGGAGTAATGATGATGGTGGTGAGACCCACCTGTTGCTTGTGTAGGGCTTTGTGCTTTCAGCATTGTGATCATGTTTGTGCTTGACAGTGGCTCTGTGAGGTCAGTCTTTAGGTACCGAAAACTTCATTTAGTGGATGATGAAACTGTGGAGATGATGAGCCTTCAGTAAGTGGCAGATACTACTCTATCCTTGGGATGGGACTTAACAAGCATTATCATGTAATCCTCGTAACCCTAAAAGAGGCCCCCCATTTTTAAAAATAATTTTTATTGTGCTTTAAATGAAAGTTTACAAATCAAGTCAGTCTCTCACACAAAAACCCATGTACACCTTGCTACACACTCCCAGTTACTCTCCCACTAATGAGACAGCCCGCTGTCTCCCTCCACTCTCTCTTTTTGTGTCCTTTTCGCCAGCTTCTAACCCCCTCCACCCTCTCATCTCCCCTCCAGGCAGGAGATGCCAACATAGTCTCAAGTGTCCACCTGATCCAAGAAGCTCACACCTCAGCAGCATCCCTCTCCAACCCATTGTCCACTCCAATCCATGTCTGAAGAGTTGGCTTCAGGAATGGTTCCTGTCCTGGGGCAACAGAAGGTCTGGGGGCTATGACCACCGGGGTCATTCCAGTCTCAGTCAGACCATTAAGTCTGGTCTTATGAGAATTTGTGGTCTGCATCCCACTGCTCTCCTGCTCCCTCAAGGGTTCTCTGTTGTATTCCCTGTCAAGGCAGTCATCAGTTGTAGCTGGGCACCATCTAGTTCTTCTGGTCTCAGGATGATGTAGTCTCTGGTTCATGTGGCCCTTTCTGTCTCTTGGGCTCTTAATCGCCTTGTGCCCTTGGTGTTCTTCATTTTCCTTTGATCTAGGTGGGTTGAGACCAATTGATGCATCTTAGATAGCTGCTTGGTAGCGTTAAAGACCACAGACGTCACTCTTCAAAGTGGGATGCAGAATGTTTTCTTAATAGATTTAATTATGTCAGTTGACTTAGATGTCCCCTGAAACCATGGTCTCCAGACCCCTGCCCCTGCTACGCTGGCCTTCGAAGCATTCAGTTTATTCAGAAAACATTTTTGCTTTTGGTTTAGTCCAGTTGTGCTGACCTCCCCTGTACCGTGTGCTGTCTTTCTCTTCACCTAAAGTAGTTCTTATCTACTATCTAATTAGTGAATGCCCCTCTCCCCCCCCGCCTCTCATAACCACAAAAGAATGTTTTCGTCTCAGTTTAAACTATTTCTCAAGTTCTTCTTATAATAATAGTCTTATACAATATTTGTCCTTTTGCAACTGACTAATCTCACTCAGCATAATGCCTTCCAGGTTCCTCCATGTTATGAAATGTTTCACAGATTCCTCACTGTTCTTTATGGATGCGTAGTATTCCATTGTGTGAATGTACCATAATTTATTTATCCATTCATCCATTGATGGGCAACTTGGTTGCTTCCATGTTTTTGCTATTGTAAACAGTGCTGCAGTAAACATGGGAGTGCAGATATCTGTTTGTGTAAAGGCTCTTATTTCTTTAGGATATATTCCAAGGAGTGAGATTGCTGGATCGTATGGTAGTTCTATTTCTAGCTTTTTAAGGAAGCGCCAAATCTATTTCCAAAGTGGTTGTACCATTTTACATTCCCACCAGCAGTGTAGAAGTGTTCCAGTCTCTTCACAACCTCTCCAACATTTATTCTTCCGTGTTTTTTGGATTAACGCCAGCCTTGTTGGTGTGAGATGAAATTTCATTGTAGTTTTGATCTGCATTTCTCTAATGGCTAATGATCGTGAACATTTCCTCATATATCTGTTAGCTACCTGAATGTCTTCTTTAGTGAAGTGTCTATTCATATCTTCTGCTCATTTTTTAATTGGGTTATTTGTCTTTTTGCAGTTGAGTTTTTGCAGTATTATGTAGATTTTAGAGATCAGGCGCTGATCAGAAATGTCACAGCTAAAAACTTTTTCCCAGTCTGTAGGTAGTCTTTTTACTCTTTTGGTGAAGTCTTTGGATAAGCATAGGTGTTTGATTTTTAGGAGCTCCCAGTTATCTAGTTTTTCTTCTGCAGTCTTTGTAATGTTTTGTATATTGTTTATGCCATGTATGAGGGCTCCTAACGTTGTCCCCATTTTTTCTTCCATGATCTTTATCATTTTAGATGTTATATTTAGGTCTTTAATCCATTTTGAGTTAGTTTTTGTGCATGGAGTGAGTTAGTTTTTGTGCATGGAGTGGTCTTGTTTCATTTTTTTTGCAGATGGATATCCAGTTATGCCAGCACCATTTGTTAAAAAGACTGTCTTTTCCCCATTTAACTGTTTTGGGGCCTTTGTCAAATATCAACTGCTCATATGTGGATGGATTTATGTGTGTATTCTCAACTTTGTTCCATTGGTCCATGTATCTGTTGTTGTACCAGTATCAGCCTGTTTTGACTACTGTGGTGGTATAATAGGTTGTAAAATCAGGTAAAGTAAGGCTTCCCACTTTGTTCTTCTTTTTCAGTAATGCCTTATTTATCCGGGGCCTCTTTCCCTTCCATATAAAGTTGGTGATTTGTTTCTCCATCTCATTAAAGAATGTCATTGGAGTTTGGATCGGAATTGCATTAAATGTATAGATCGCTTTTAGTAGAATAGACATTTTCACAATGTTAAGTCTTCCTATCCATGAGCAAGGTATGTTTTTCCACTTACGTAAGTCTCTTTTGGTTTCTTGCAGAAGTGTACTGTAGTTTTCTTCGTGTAAGTCTTTTACATCTCTGGTAAGATCTATTCCCAAGTATTTTATCTTCTTGGGGGCTACTGTAAATGGCATTGATTTGGTGATTTCCTCTTGGATGTTCTTTTTGTTGGTGTAGAGGAATCCAACTGATTTTTGTGTGTTTATCTTGTATCCCGATACTCTGCTGAACTCTATTAGTTTCAGTAGTTTTCTGGGGGATTCCTTAGGGTTTTCTGTGTATAAGACCATGTCATCTGCAAATAGAGATACTTTTACTGCTTCCTTGCCAATCTGGATGCCCTTTAATTGTTTATCTAGCCTGATTGCTCTGGCTAGGACTTCCAGCACAATGTTGAATAAGAGTGGTGATAAAGGACATCCTTGTCGGGTTCCCGATCTCAGTGGGAATGCTTTCAGGCTCTCTCCATTTAGGGTGATGTTGGCTGTTGGCTTTGTATAAATGCCCTTTATTATGTTGAGGAATTTTCCTTCTATTCCTATTTTGCTGAGAGGTTTTATCATGAATGGGTGTTCAACTTTGTCAAATGCCTTTTCTGCATTAATTGATAAAATCATGTGATTCTTGCCTTTTGTTTTATTTTTGTGGTGGATTACATTAATTGTTTTTCTAATGTTGAACCATCCCTGCATACCTGGTGTGAATCCCACTTGGTCATGGTGGATTCTTTTTTTGAATATGTTGTTGAATTCTATTGGCTAGAGTTTTGTTGAGGATTTTTGCATCTATATTCATGAGGGATATTGTTCTGTAATTTTCTTTTCCTATGGTGTCTTTACCTGGTTTTGGTATCAGGGATATGGTGGCTTTATAGAATGAGTTTGGTAGTATTCCGTCCTTTTCTATGCTCTGAAATACCTGTAGTAGTAGTGGTGTTAACTCTTCTCTGAAAGTTTGGTAGAACTCTGCAGTGAAGCCATCTGGACCAGGGCTTTTTTTTGTTGGGAGTTTTTTGATTACCTGTTCAATCTCTTCTTTTGTTATGGGTCTATTTAGTTGTTCTACTTCTGTTTGTGTTAGTTTAGGTAGGTAGTGTGTTTCTAGGAATTCATCTATTTCTTCTAGGTTTTCAAATTTGAGTATAGTTTTTCATACTAATCTGATATGATTCTTTTGATTTCAGTTGGGTCTGTTGTAATATCGCCCATCTCATTTCTTATTAGGGTTATTTGCTTCCTCTTCTGTTTTTCTTTTGTCATTTTGGCCAGTGGTTTATCAATTTTTTCAGAAAACTAGCTTTTGGTCTTGTTAATTCTTTCAGTTGTTTTTCTGTTTTCTATTTCATTTAGTTTAGCTCTGCTTTTTATTATTTGTTTTCTTCTGGTGCCTGTGGGTTTCTTTTGTTCCCCTCTTTCTATTTGTTCAAGTTGTAGGGATAACTCTTTGATTTTGGCCCTTTCTTCTTTTTGGATGTGTGCATTTACTGGTATAAATTGGCCTCTGAGCACCGCTTTTGCTGTGTCCCAAACGTCCTGATAGGAAGTGTTTTCGTTCTCATTGGATTCTATGAATTTCTTTATTCCATCCTTAATGTCTTCTATAATCCAGTCTTTTTGGAGCAGGGTATTGTTCAGTTTCCAAGTGTTTGATTTCTTTTCCCTGCTTTTCCTGTTGTTGATTTCCACTTTTATGGCCTTATGGTCAGAGAAGATGCTCTGTAATATTTCAGTGTTTTGGATTCTGCTAAGGCTTGCTTTATGACCTAATATGTGGTGTATTCTAGAGAATGTTCCATGTGCACTAGAAAAGAAAGTATACTTGGTTGCTGTTGGGTGGAGTGTTCTGAATATGTCTACGAGGTCAAGTTGGTTGACTGTGGCATTTAGATCTTCCGTGTCTTTATTGAGCTTCTTTCTGGAGGTCCTCTCCTTCACTGAAAGTGGTATGTTAAAGTTTCCTACTATTATTTTGGAGCTGTCTATCTCATTTTCCAGTGCTGATAGAGCTTGTTTTATGTATCTTGCAGCCCTGTCATTGGGTGCATAAATATTTAATATGGTTATATCTTCTTGGTGTATTGTCCCTTTAATCATTATATAGTGTCCTTCCTCGTCCTTTCTGATGGATTTAACTTTAAAGTCTCTTTTGTCAGAAATTAATATTGCCACTCCTGCTCTTTTTTGATTGTTGTTTGCTTGATATATTTTTTTCCATCCTTTGAGTTTTAGTTTGTTTGTGTCTCTGAGTCTAAGGTGTGTCTCTTGTAGGCAGCATATAGATGGATCATGTTTTTTAATCCATTCTGCCACTCTCTGTCTCTTTATTGGTGTATTTAGTGCATTTACATTCAGGGTAATTATGGATATGTGTGAATTTAGTGCTATCATTTTGATGTCTGTTTTTGTGTGTTGTTGACAGTTTCTTTTTCCCACTTGATTTTATGTGCTGAGTAGATTTTCTTTATATATTGTCCTTTGCTCATATTTGTTGTTGTTGATTTTGTTTCTGCTGAGTCTGTATTTTTCCCTCGTATTTTATTTTGATGAGTAGGGTAGTTTGTCTCCTTTGTGGTTACCTTATTATTTACCCCTATTTTTCTAAATTTAAACCTAATTTTATTTCTTTGTATCGCTGTATCTTCCTGTCCATCTGGAAGGTGTGTGATTACATTTCTTAGTCCCTCTTTATTATTTTAATGTTGTCTTCTTTTATATGATTATATCGCTGTTATGCTGTTTTGGGCTTTTTTTGTTTGTTTATAATCTTGCTTTGTTTTTTTGGATTTCCCTGTCTGGGTTGACTTCTGGTTGCTCTGCCCAGTGTTCTCTTGGGTTGATACCTGATATTATTGATTTTCTAACCAAGGAATTCCCTTTATTATTTCTTGTTGTTTTGGTTTGGTTTTTACTAATTCCCTAAATTTGTGTTTATCTGGAAATGTCTTAATTTCACCTTCATATTTAAGAGGCAGTTTTGCTGGATATATGAATCTTGGCAGGCAATTTTTTTCCTTCGGTTTTTAAAATATGTCATCCCGTTGCCTTCTTGCCTGCATGGTTTCTGCTGAGTAGTCCGAGCTTATTATTGGCTCTCCTTTGTAGGTGACTTTTTGTTTATCCCTTTGCTGCTCTTATAATTCTCTCTTTATCTTTGGTTTTGGTGAGTTTGATTATAGTATGTCTTGGTGACTTTCTTTTAACATCTACCTTATGTGGAGTTCTGTGAGCATCTTGAATAGATATATCCTCATCTTTCAGAGTATCACGGAAGTTTACTACCAACAAATCTTCAATAATTTTCTGTTATCCCTCCCTCTTCTGGTACTCCAGTCATTTGTAGGTTCTTGAATAATCTTTCTAATCTGTTCAGTTGCTTTATCTTTGTGTTCCTTGGCTTGTTCTGCGTATTGCCTCATTTCCTTCCTGATGTCTTGAAGGGTTCTGTATGTTAAACTTTTGTATTCTGGCTTTGGTAATTCCAGGAATGCACTTTCATCTAGAAGATCCCTGGATTCTTTGTTTTGAGAGCCTGTTGAGGTGATCAAGGTCTGTTTCTTTATGTGACTTGATATTGACTGTTTTCTCCAAGCCATCTATAAGTTATTGTATTTGTTTATGCTTGCTTACTGTGTCGTAGCTTCTTGCCTTGTTTTGTTTTGGTATATCCCTATGGGTTGCTTGAGTGAGCTAGCTTGATTATTTTCACCTTTGGAGCTCTGGTATCTTCTCCCCAGCTGGCTAGAGCTGTTATCAGGTATATCAGGCTAGGAGTCCATTCAGTTTTCTTGTATGAATTCAGCTCAGGTTTCCAGGTAGCTGATCACCAAGTGTGTGGTACAGGCTCTGTCCTACAGCCTTAGAGGGGCAGGGGTGATTGGCATATACACCGGTATCTGATTGCAGCAGGGTGTCACTCTCTGAACAAGGCAGAGGTCTGAGAACTGACCCCCAGGTGTCTCTGAGGAAAATGCATCTCTGTTTCCTAGAGCGTGCTGGTGGGTGGGTTCTACAGAGGGACAATAGGCGCCCAAATTTTTTGGTTGTAAGGACTGGGAGGCATCAGTTATCTTTGGACCCCTGTCGCGGGTGGCTGGGTGACCTTAGTGGAGCTACCAGTCCTTAGATCCCTGATGTGGGTAGGTGAGGACCTTGTTTAATAGGCAAAGCAATGTCAAACGTCAAACACTCACTTCTTTACCGCACAGCTGAAATGGTTGGAGTTTGCCCACAAGGGCCTATTCTCCCGAAATAGGCCCACACAGGTCCATGCAGAAGGGAAAGGTGCTCAAGGTCCGTGGACAGTTTATGCCTGGACAGGAGCCGCTTCTGTCCTGAGCTCCCCTGGTTAATGGAGCTAGCAAATTATCTTTTCCCCCAAGTTGCAAATTTTTTCCTTCCCTAAGGCCGGGAGGATGGCTGTAGGTGCTCACCAGGGTCTATCTCAGGCCCAGGGATTCAGCCGCTGAAGCCGGCTTGGGCGGGGTGGCGGGGGGTGTGTTAAAATATACGCAAGTACTTATTAGCTTTTCCCGAGTGGGCCATTCTTCTCAGGTTCCGGAAGTGTGAGTAGGCTGTATGGCTGGCTGCTTCTGCCTGAAGAAACTGCCGCTGATTGCTAGTACCAGCCTGCCGCCGCAGCTCTGGGAATGTTGCCTGAGGGCTCCCCATGATTCAGGTCCAGTAACTCCTTTCCACTTCTGAACGGTCTCTTCCTCCCCCTGCCCCTCAGTTCGTTGCCTAAGCTTGCCTTTGATGCTCAGGGCTCCCAGCTTGTCACAAATATACTCGTTTCACTTGTTTTTTCGGGTCTTTGTTGTAAAGAGGGCTCACTGGAAGCGTCTGTCTATTCCACCATCTTGGCTCTGCCCCCTCCCCCCCAGTTTTTTCTAACAGATGAAGAAACTGAGACACAGAGAGGGTAATAACTTGCTCAGTGCCACCCACCTAAGCATTGATGGAGCTGGGACTCAAATGTAAGTCTGACTTTAAAGCCCGTGCTTTTAACTATGCTGCTATGACTGCGCCTCAGAGCTATGATGTCTCTAGGCCAAGATCACACCCTAGGACACTGGAAAAATTGGAACCATGGTTACGGTGACCCAACTCCTGGTTTAGGTGACTTCCGTTATGGATATCTTGCTCCTCCCTCCCCTTAGATCCCTTCCCTCCTTCCCTAAATTCACTTACACGTTCACATTACCAGACGTGATGAAACGAGTTCCTTTATATGGGCTTTTGCCTTGGTTCTTTGGAAAAACATTTTGAGAGATTTTCCACCTAAGCCCCATGGACTTACCTTTGCCTTAGTTTTCTACTCAGAGGGTTTGTTACTTTTGTCCAGGTTGATTGGTATTTCCTGGGTGAGCTGTAAACAAGGATGGTTTGCTACTTTTTGCCTGGCCCTGGGCTGTAGCCTGCCCTGTGATTGGTATGCACCTTGCAGAGATTGATCAATAAACTGTGCAGATGAAGTGACTGTGGACTATGTAAATGAAATGTCTGTAGCCTCCTATGCAAATGAAGTATCTGTGGCCTACCAAGACGGGATTGGTCAGTTCCTGGCCCTGGTGGGAGGGCCATGCCTTGAAATTGGTGAGGAGTTTGTAGATATAAGCAGCCAACCTCACAGAGGTTTTAGCGACAGAGAGTAGCAGAAAGAAGAGAGAAGAAGCAGAGAAAGGAGGGAAGGAACCTCCTAAAAGAGTTGTAAACTGAAGGTGGTGACAGTCCTGGAATGGTCCCAGTGGCAGAGCCAGCAGCAACAGGTCTGGAAGGGGCTGTATGGCAGAGTTGGTGGTGACAGATGGTAGGGCCAAGAGGAGCCTGTTCTCAGTGGGATGAGAGGAGCCTAGAGAGCTGTCCTGCACTGAAGAAGGGAGACTTTGCCTACATGCTTCTTGATCCTGAGTTGTAGCCTGTTACTTATGGTCTGTGAGTTCTGTGTGGCCACTGCAACAGACTATCGAACCTAGCAAAGAAGTAGAGAGTGCCATGGGAGGGACAGCTCATGTCAGAATTGGTAAAAAGGTTGGAGGATGGAGGTATGTCTCACCTCCACCTCACAGGGCTCAGCCTTGGGCTGACCTTGATTTGCATTATCCCGGCTGAAGTTAGACAGGTTCTGATGCTACTACTCCCACCATTTTACACCAGGTCAGATGAATGTTGCATTTTAGGTCTTTGTAAGATTCTGAATACAAAATAAATACCATGTGATCTTTATCACAGATTATAAAACTCATAGCAAATTAAATTTAGTGGTTCTTTTAGTCTTTGCAGTTGCTTTAATGAGCAAAGTTACTTAATGCATTCTTGTGGCATTTTAGTTTTAACAGCTAATTGGGGCTGCACTTTGGTTTTCAAAGCAGCTAGGGCAAGTAGAGACTGTTCTGGACCCAAAGTTTGGCATCATTCTCAGAGAATGCTTACAAAAATTATCT
Organism: Elephas maximus indicus; assembly: GCF_024166365.1. Lineage (NCBI taxonomy): Eukaryota > Metazoa > Chordata > Mammalia > Proboscidea > Elephantidae > Elephas > Elephas maximus. The sequence continues at coordinate 152,263,917 of NC_064820.1, read as the reverse complement.
CCCCTCCCCAAGAAACTTCTGGCACGGTTCCAGATACATGTGAGAGACTGAAAGGTGATGTGAAAGGCTTTGTGGCTTGGAAATGTTGAACCTGACTGGTTTAGGAGGCACCGATGGCATCTATCTTCAAACATGACGGTGGGTATAATTTAAAAGCAGATGGTTATAAAGACTCAAGTGTATTTGGGCCCATGTTTATTCACATGCAGATCAATTCGTCAGTTTCCCTCTCTGACCAACATAGCTGACACCACTGCCCACAACCTAACAAGTTGATGATGACGAAAGAAGGGACTGGGCTGTTACAGTTCACAGTTCTGATTGGCTGTAGAGTTCCAAACAAGGGCATATCCCTCTTCAGGTGGCTAGACTCCTTGTGGAAGATGGAAGCTTACTTCAGATTTCTCTACCCCTGTGGTAGAAGACCTGTGATACCTCTATGCAGAAAATGTCTTAAGTCTCTCAAATGGGTGACATCATGAGAATCGTGATGCTACGGGACCAGGCTCCAGCTTCCCATTGACCCTCTGTTTTCTGTGTTTGCACTCCTCAGGTCTCTAACTGTGACTCCCCAGGGCCTGCCCCCTTCCAGAATGGCTCCTCTGGGCATGCTGTTCGGATTGCTGATGGGCTCTTGGTTTACCTTCTGCCTCAGCCATCAGAACCCTGTAAGTATTATATTGCAAGTGGGAGGATTCCCTAATGGGGTCAGAGAAAGCCTCGGTGTCACCAAGGTTGCTGTGGGAGTGGGGTGGGCATTTATTTTTTCCTCTTATAGAAATGTGGCCAGCACTGGGAATGTGGCAAAATTTCCTGGCACAGTTTATCATTGTCATCATCATCAGCTTACCGTTTACCAAGCACTGTATTAAGTACTTTATATATATTCTCATTTAATCCTCCCACAACCCTACGAAGTAGGCAGCTACAATTATTATCCTCATTTTCTAAAGGAGGAGACTAAGACTCATAGACATTAAGTAACTTGGCCAAAATCACACTGCCAGTTTTTGGCACAGGTGGGAGGTCAGGATTCTCCCTAGAGGTTGATTGCCTTTGTGGTGAGCACTAATCCCCAGCAACACTCTGCTTCTTCCTCTGCTCCCCTCTTCCTGTACTTCCCTCAGACTGTATGTTTGTCTTCCACCCACCTCTGCCATTTTCTGCCTATTCTTTCCAGGCTTCTCTTCATTAACTCAGACCTCATTGCTCAGGGCTTCTGTCATTGCCACAGGCAGGAGCAGAACACCCTAAAACGCCCTGCGCTTGGCCTAGGCTCCTAGACCTGTTGCCCCAGCTTGTTCTAGCAACAGCCTGTCCTTGACCAGCTCCATGCCCTCCCTTCTCCCTCCCTTGAGAAGCCCTGTCAGCTCTTTGACAGTCTCACCCTCCCCTGGCCACCTTTCCCAACCCCCAGGGCTCCCACTAAATGTTGGATAAAGCACTGGAGGCTTTGGAGCAGGAGGCCCTTGAAGTGCAAATGACAGTTGTGATGAATTTAATAACAATCCAGCTCAGCTGAGGTTCACCTCTAGCTTGTGGCAAGCTTCCGCCTTCCCTCTGAAGTCATTTGTTTTCTCTCTGCCTTTTTCCCCACTTTGTGGAGCAGGAGAGAACGTACAGTTGGGAGTCACGATTCCTTTTTGAGCTTTTAATGTTCTCTGACTAAGATCCTGTTGATGCCTTTTTCTGGCCTCTTCTTAAGGATGCTGAGAATGTGATCCCTGTGGCCTCCAAGGGTGGGACTGGTCACAGCATGAGGTTGAGATAGCCTCTTGCATGGTCTAGCTGTGGAATGACCCAGAAAGGTACCCAAGAGTCTCAAGGGAGAATCAGAGCTGTGTCCCCTCTCCAACCTCCAGCTCATGAGAAACTCTGTGCTCTCCATCATGAGCTTTAGCAGATGCACAATTAACAAAAGCGTGCTGATGAATTTACTTAAGGACCGTGTGTTAGTAAGTCCCTTTTGGATAATAGTCCAACTAAATAGATGAGCTTTCAGAGCCATAATTATTCTGGCCCATTTATATTAGCTCTATTGAGTCTAGTCTCAGAAAAAATGTTAATACTGACTTTCATCAACAGAAGCTGCTTTTATCCTTATGTCTGTTCCTAAGCTGTATCCATTTGTCATAATCTTTCATCATGTGCTAAGCACAAGTAGGAGTCGAAGGATCTTTTCTCTCATACCATAAAAACTGCTGCCCTGATGGCATTTAAAATCCAAATTTCGAAAGCCAGCCACCTTCACAACAGGGAAAACGTGTAGGGGTAGGAAGGAGGCTTATGATCCATTCTCCAGAGCCTGGGGTCCAGGCAAATACTCCTGGTGACCCGGAATTGTCCTCCCCTAAGGCATTTGTGTAGGTTGATGGCTACCCAGGAGAAGTTGGCTGCATATCAGGGTACTATCCTCCCTCCCTGGGATGTACTTCCTGGGATGCCACATCTTAGGAGGAGTGAGGATTGTGTGGTACTGGCCTTCAAAGAGGAGGGAAGGAGTGGAGTCTTCCCAGTGGAAGGAGCATAAGCCCTGCATAAACCCATTTTGCCACCTATTTGGCAAGATATTAACCATATCTGAGCTTTATTTCCTCATCTGTAAAACAGGGATGGTACTTCCCTCTTAACGTTTTAGTGCCGATTAAATGTGATTGTATATGTGAGCACCTAAAATTGGGACTGGCACAGTATGGTCAATGAGTGGTCAATAAATGTCAACTATTACTTTTAGTAAAGAGATGACTGCTTCTTTGGTTTATTTTGGGGTGGTGTCAGGCAGGAGACCTCTGCAGTATGCCTCTGTCTGTCAGCCCCCCATTAGGGATTCATTCATTCTCTTGGATCTTGAAGGCTTTGGTCTTTAAGAATCTCTCATTCAGGAAGTGTGACATGGTAAGCTGTTGTCAGCTAACACCTTAGCTGGGTTTTCTTGCCAGTCAGTTGAGAGGAAACTGGTACTTAGAGTGATGGTGGTGGGAAGAAGAAAGTGCTGGGGATCCAGGAGGGGAGGGAGCTCTTCTCAAAGCCAGCTAGGAAGGCACCAAAGTATGGGATTACTTCAGAGCTGACCAAGGACTGGCCTGCCTTTCTCACTTTTTTGTCTTGCCCTCCTGTTCAGGATATTGCCCAGACAGAGAGAGGCTGGTCTTCCTTGTCCCTTCTCTGGGACTGTGGTTTTTCACCTTTCTTATGAAAGTCTTTGTTTGGAGAGGGAGATGTGCTGCTAAATGTGCTAATGTGCTCTCGTTGTCCCAGCTTCATTCCGTCAGCATCCAGGGCACTACCATTAGTCTGTATGCCCAAAAACAGAAACACAAACGTGAGTCAGAATTTATACATGGGTTTTGGAGCCAAGCAGGCCTGGACTGAAATCTCTGCTGCTATTCTTAGCAGTGTGGTTTTGAACAGGCCCAATATCCGTCTTCACCTATAAAATGGGAATAATATTACATACTTCACAGGTGAGACTAGGATGAGTTGAGGCACGCACGCATGGGAGGCACTTTAGCCCAGTGTCTGGTGTATAACGCCAAAAAAAAAAAACAACCCATTGTTGTTGAGTTGATTCTGACTCATAGTGACTCTATAGAACAGCATAGAACTGCCCCATAGGGTTTCTGAGCAGCAGCGGGTGAATTTGAACTGCTGATCTTTTGGTTAGCAGCTCTTAACCACACTACCAGGGCTCTACCTGGTATATTAACCAAAACCAAACCTGTTGTCATTGAGTCTATTCTGACTCATAGTGACCGTAAAGGATGGAGTAGAACTGCCCCACAGGGTTTCCAAGGAGCAGCTGGTGGATTCGAACTGTTGACCTTTAGTAGCAGCCAAACTCTAAACCAGTACACCACCAGGGCTCCGCCTGGTATATAGAAAAAGAAAAACAAAAAACAAACCTGTTGCCATCAAGTCAAGTCCAACTCATAGTGACCCTAAAGGACAGAGTAGAACTGCCTCACAGGGCTTCTAAGGAAAAAAAAAAAAAAAAATGAGTGCCTGGTAAATTCAGACTGCAGGCCTTTTGGTTAGCACTGAACCACTGTGCCACAAGGGTTTTGGTATATTGTAAGGGCTTAATAAATGGTAAACTCTTCAGCCTATGATAAGTTCATATGGCTGGCTGGATGTGATTTGGGCAGTCTAAGGGCGCTCACAGCCAGATCTGATGACTAGGGTGGGCTGGGTAGACAGGGGAGCATGGAATTTGTGTCACCCATACTAACCAAAAGGTTGGAGGTTTGAGTCCACCTAGAGGTGCCTTGGAAGAAAGGTTTAGTAATCTACTTCAGAAGCATCAGCCATTGAAAGAAAGCATTATGGAGCACAGTTCTACTCTGACACAGATGGAGTCTCTGTGAGTTGGAATTGACTTCACGGCAACTGGTTTACTGTAAAATAATGGCTTTCTGTGTGTGTGTGGCTTAAAATCTGATTCAAAGATGATACCAGGAGAAAGCTCAGAAACTTTTTTTTTATTTTTAAAATTTTTATTGTGCTTTAAGTGAAAGTTTACAAATCAAGTCAGTCTCTCATACAAAAATTTATGTATACCTTGCTATATACTCTTAGTTGCTCTCCCCCTAATGAGACAGCATGCTCCTCTCCACTCTCTATTTTTGTGTCTATTTGGCTAGCTTCTGACCCTTCTGCCCTCTCATCTCCCATCCAGACAGGAGCTGCCCACATAGTCTCATGTGTCTAACTTGAGCCAAGAAGCTCACTCCTCACCAGTATCGTTTTCTATCCTATAGTCCAGTCTATTTGGGAATAGTTCCTGTGTTGGGCTAATAGAAGTTCTGGGGACCATGACCTCCCGGGTCCTTCTAAGTCTCAGTCACAGCGTTAAGTCTGGTCTTTTTACGAGAATTTGAGGTCTGCATCCTACTGCTCTCCTACTCCTTCAGGGGCTCTCTGTTGTATTCCCTGTCAGGGCAGTGATCAGTTGTAGCCAGGCACCTTCTTCTGGTCTCAGGCTGATTTAGTATGTGGTTTATGTGGCTTTTTCTGTCTCTTGGGCTCATAATTACCTTGTGTCTTTGGTGTTCTTTATTCTTTGCTCCAGGTGGGTTGAATCCAATTGATGCATCTTAGATGGCTGCTTGCTTAATGTTTAAGATCACAGATGCCACTCTCCAAAGTGGGATGCAGAATGTTTTCTTAATAGATTTTATTATGCCAGTTGACCCTGCCCCTGCTATACTGGCCTTTGAAGTGTTCAGTTTATTCAGGAAACTTCTCAAAAAACATTTTTGAGCAATGACAGGATTGTTACAAATGTTTTGCCCCCTATAGCTTGGAATCTAAGTGGTTTAAGGGCACTGTGCCTCAGTAGTCCACCAGTCTCATTGTTCTAATTCTTCCTCTTGAATCTTTCCTGTTAACCTTGTTAAAGAAATCTAGGAAAAAAAAAGCTTTTTCAGCCCCCAGTTGTCAAAATGAATGCTAACCCTTGCCTAGATTTTCATGGGTTTCCTGCCATGTTCCCATCATCTCTGTTCCCTTTGTCTCTTTCTGCTTCTTTTGATAATGACAGTTTGACTGCTTGCATACAACTGCACCTGCCAGGAGTTACCTGGCTAAAGCAAGAGTTGCAATTTAAAGTTTAGATATGTTTAGTTTGGCCCTTTTAGTGTTCTAAAAATAAGAAAATTTCACATAGAAATCTTGATTTTTGTTTTCTTAAAATTGAATGTCTGCATGGCAGTGGTGAGCCAGCTACATAGCAGCTGCTTTCCTTAGTCAAGGCAGGAGGGCTCCAGTTCCCCCAGTCCCCACCACTCCCTGTTGTTTTACACCTGGCCCACTTCACTCATTTACATCCATCCCTGCCTGGTCCCTGAAGGCACTGGATCAACATACCTCTAAGGCAAATTTTATTAACATTCTCTTAGTTCCATGGTCTTGTGTGTGGTAGAGCTTCTAGCAGGGGCTGACCAGCATTAGTGGGCCTGTAATACATAAACTCCAGGTACTTAGCCTACAAGGCAGTCTTTGTTGTGGGATGTGGGCTAGTGTCTAGCCTCCAGCAGACTCAGTACCTTGGGCTTGCCTTAGTCTAAGGCATCCAGAAGACAACCCTGTAGGAGGGAACGTTCATTCACCACATTTGTTAAGAATTATAAAGCTGAGCCCTATCCCAGGTGTGAGGGTACAGTGGTGAAAGAGACTACTAATATAGTGGCTGCCCTCAGGAACTCAAATATTGGAAGTCCTTGACATCCATGTCCTCAGAATGTAGGATGCCTCCTGCCAGTCTCTTCTCTTCAGGCTCATGAGCACACCTGCTCTTCTGTTCCTAGGTTTCTTTTGAGCTCAGATTTATCAAATTTCAAGTTGAAGGGGTGGGAAAGGTTTGAGGGATCAAGCTGCACTGGTGGCCACCACCCCAACCTGAACCTGCCTGAACGATGCCATGTTGTACAGTCAGTCTTGGATGTCATAGCACGGACTCATGTGACCTGGACCCTGTGCTATGATTGATTGCCTCTGCAAGTAGTGATAGTAGTGGCTACCATGTACCTAGGGCTGCTGTTTGACATTGTAGAACCTCATCTAATGAATGAGTTAGCTACTGCTATTATTTCTACTTCATAAATGTAGGAACCGAGGCTTAGAAAGTTAAGTAATTTTCTCAGTTACAAGAAACTGGGATTCAAATTTGGGGTTATCTGATGTAGAGCTTGAGTATTAAACACTGCTGTAGTCAGTGCCTCTCATTACATGTGACATGATTTGAGGGCCTCTGCTTGTCCAAGATACTGTCCTTACTGGTCCTTAACAAGGTCTGAAATTCTGCCATCTGAATTTCATGACTTTATTTCTTGTTAAAAGGCAAAAATTCTTGGAGGGGCTTTACACTGTCATCATCAACACCTTAACACCTTAACCTTTCTTACGACAGCTAATTAAAGATGAGACCCTGAGGGATCCCAGCACATAGGGGTACCTATCTGGAGCTGGGGCACTGCTCAAATGAGATGCATTATTACCCCCATGCAGGGTTACAATTGTTGGGAGACCAAAATGAGATCTATGTAAAATACCTAGCACAGGTTTGGGTCCTTAGTAGGAATTCAAAAAATATACCTATTATTATTAGGGGAAGAATTGGGAGGTGGAGGAAAGGTGATGACAGGGGAGGCAGGAGGGCTGAAATAACCTCCTTGTGTGCTAGTATGGGTTCCTCCTTGCTCTCCCAAATGTAGTTTCCCAGAGCTCTGGAACCCTCCAGTTCCAATTTCTTGAGGCCTTGCTGCTTTTATGCAAGAACAGGTTTAAAAATGGGACAGGAAGGATGGGAGGCTGGGAAGGAGCAAAATGAATAATACTTTGTATTTCTTTTGCATCTCTGTTTCCTGAGCTCAAAGTGCTCCACAGACACCATCTCATTAATCCTCCGTGCTCTCCACAGGGTGAAGGGAAACAGGTTTAGGAAACAGTTTCCAACCTGGGCATCTTCCTCCCTCAGACCAGCTGGGCTCTCACCTTCCCACTGGCACCTGTTTCTCTATGGATTGGAACATCCCAAGAGATCATTTATGCCCTGTAGGTCCCCTGGGGAGTTGCCAAAGCCCTAACGGTTTCCTGCTGGGCTTCTTGGGAATCAGTTGGGCCTCAGCTGCCAGCTTTTGCATATCTGTGGTGGCCATCTGAAGCCTTACTCTCCTCTTCAGATGTGTTTCTTTCTTTTATAAGTATCTTTATTATAAAAGTAGTATGTATAAGCTTTAAACATCAAACAGTTACAGTAGTATATCAAATAAAAGGTTAAAGGCCCTGTTGTCTCCTTTTGCCAGCCCCTCTCCCTAGTATGTTCCCTTGATCCCCTCTAGATAGTATGGAACCTTCTGGACCATTTCCTTACGCATATACAAAGGTACTATATACACAAAATAATATGCTATGTTCATTTAATCACATTCTGTCACACATGTTGGTTCTGAGGTTAACCTTGTGAAAGAAATTGCATGTGTCCAAGAGGAGAAGAGGGGTATGGAAGGAAAAGAATATGCCACCGTAGGTTATTTTCTTTCCGCTTGCCTGGTGCCTAGCTGTGGTGGGCTGTGCCCTCTGTTTTCTTTTCTTAGAAGGAGTTTGCACTGACCAACCCAGAGAAGAGCACCACCAAAGAAACAGAGAGAAAAGCCAAAGCAAAGGAGGAGCTGGACACCGAGGTCCTGGAGGTGTTTCACCCGACCCATGAGTGGCAGGCTCTTCAACCAGGTACCAGTCCCAGCCCTGTCCTGTTAAACACATTCTGAATTCAGCCTGCATATGTCCTTTGTCCCCTCAGGGCTGCTTTAAAGGAGTCGACACTCTCTGGCCTGCTGGAGAGGAGCAGTGTGGCCCGTCAGAGTGGTGGCTGCTGCAGGGCTCAGGGACCTTCATTTTCTAGCAGAACAGAGATTGTAGCATCTGAGTGCCCTGGAAGGAAGGCAGGTGGTGGGTGGCCGTGCTTTCTGAGCAAGTGATTGAAACCTTTCTTTCCTTGCACTTCTGAAGCACAGGAGAGGCAGTGACATGTGCCTTGCTCTGCAAATGCTATTTTGGGCTCTGCTGCTCGGCTCAGTGCCACTGAAATATTGTTCATGGGAGAGTCCTGAGCACCAGTGTGAAGCAGGAGTGTTCTGTTGTCAAAGGAACCTGTGCCAAAAAGTGGGCTAGTCCTGGCCTGGTTTTTAAATGGGGCATCCTCAGGAGGAATGACTTTCTGACCCTTTCATGGGCCTAATATAATCATGAAAACAGTTAGCAGTTATGGAGTGTTTACCATGTGCAGGTACTGTGCTAGTGCTTGGTGTGTATAATCTTGCTCAGTTCTCATAATAATAGGAACTAGTGTCTTTATTTTCAGATGAAAACATTAAGGCTGAGAAAGGTTAGGTAACTCGTCCTATGTCATTCAGCTACACTGGTAGTTTGACCGCAGAGCCTGGACCTTCCCTCCTCCCTCTAGCCCTTCCCAGTCCCAGCTGTCCTTGCTGGAGCCCCACTATGCTGACACCTGGGCCTGTTCTCAGGGGTAGGCTGTTTGCATTCTGCACTGGGCAAAGTGAATGGCAAATCCTGGCAGCTGCCATAGTGTAGTGTCATCAGCTTCTTGCCAATAATCATCACCATGTCCTCACTGCCCCTGTTGCTGCTGTGCTGGCAGGGGCAGCGTTTGCTGTGCCAGCCAAGTTTCTGGTAGCAATAGCACTCCTGCTGGGGTTGCATACGGGTAGTTGCTGCCACAGAGGTATGATGCAGCACCAAGGAAGCCAAGTGGGAGCTCATGGCATTAGGCAGGTTTTAGGAACAGAGGTACTGGGTTCAGCAGATACAACTCCTGGCTGCCTTTCTTCAGCTTCCCTGAGAACTAAGCCCCTGTTTTTTGAGGACTAAAACTAGAGGGGCTACTAGGAGTATGGAAGGGAAGATATGGACTTTATCCATTTCTTTTATGTAATGTAGCTTATACCACTTCTAACCAGGTGAGTGCCTGGAGCTGATGCAAGTCAACATCTGGTGTCCCCACTCCTCCATCTGCTCTTGTGGCAGAGTCAGTAGCACCCTTCAAGGCCCTGGGTCCACATTACAGAGCAAGGCTGAAGGGTCTGACACTGAGCCCTTGTCCAGCCCTCTAGGCAGTGGGGCTGAGCAGAAGAGCCCTCTCTGTATCTGTGGAGAGGGACAGCCAGAAACTGAGTGATAAGGGACATGTGGACTCTTAGGACTCTTAGAGCCTCATGGAGAATTGGAGTGGAGGACTGGCTTTTACATTTAACCCAGGGCCTGATATGCCGTTGACATCCTCCCATGCCTTCTAGTTTCTCAAGGGCCTCTCATAAACTCTTATGCTCCAACTTCCCTTGAAGCTGCCCCAAAGCCTTCTCTCCCTACTCCTGAGATCTCAGTGGACAGTTAGTCAACTTTGCAGTTGAGTACAAACACTCAGGCCCTGTAGCTTGGAGGGCAAAGCAATTCTTGTTCTAGTCAAGCGTGCCTCACCCCAAACCCTGTCTTCCCTACCCTTCATTCCCAAAGCAGGACCGGTGGGTGAGGGGAGGTTAGGTGAGAGGTTTGTTCTGGCATCAGCGTGTGATGTAGGATGATTTGGGGTCTGGTGCTGTGGAGTGAGACCAGTGGAGGCAGACAAGATATTCTCAGGCTTTAGTGTAGGTCTGAGGTGTGTTCTATGTATACTGAGAAGGTTTTATTGTATGCCTGTCTATTGTTAGGAAATTGACTTCAGTGGTATGTGTGGATGGCAGGCACTTGCCTTCAACCAGAGTATAATATTTAATTTGCTACATTCTAAGTTCCACCTGGGAGTTTGCAACACAGCTATATAGAGGGAAAAAGGTTCATAGCTTATTCTGGAGACTTCTTTAATGGGTAGGTGAATAGAGAGTATAGTTTAGTGGTAAAGAGGACAGACTTGACACAGGCAGTCCTGGCTTCACATCCTAGCTTTGCTGCTTAGGGGATCTTGGGCAAGTCACAGAAACCTCCTGCTCTTCAGTTTCCCCCTCAGTGACATGGAAATGTCCTGCCCTGCCTCCTGCAGAGGCTGTTATGACGATTCAATGAGATGGTGAATGTGGCGCCCTCGGCCCAGTTCCTGGCCTTAAGACATTGTTCAGTACATAGCAGTCCTGATTTTAAATGGTAAATTTCCACTCACATCACCCTTTCAGTTCAATTGTGGAATTGGATGCCAGTGAAGGTGCATGAGTATGTTGCTTTCCTGCCCTCTCTGGTCTTAAGACAGAGAAAGATGTGAAGAAGAGACTTCCATGGTCATGAATGTTGTTTTCCTTCTGTCCCTCCACAGAGATTTTGATGAGGGAGTAGAGTTAAGCACGAGCAGAAGGGATTAGCAGAGCATGCCTTGCTTCTGAATCAGGGACATGGCACATGGTAGAGAACCTTTGAGAAAATGGCAAACCAGCTAGTTTATGTTGACAGTTATTGACCCTAGTTCAGTACCTTCTGTCCCCTCAGATCTTTGGAGGCAGGACCAAAGCTTTCTTGTCTTCTAGCCTCCAAGGGGGTACTACTAGGGAACATGGGCTGTTTTGGCTATAGACTGGGCTCATTTGAAGGCAGATTTCCAGACTGCCTGCAGTGGCCTGAAACATCAGGGGGACTAACCCATGACTTCATGGGCGTCTCCACCAGGCCAGGTGGGAATTGGGCTCTAGCCATTCAGCCCTGAAGCAGCTGCAGGTCACTCTCCTGGAGTTAGCCTGCCTGTTATTACTGCCAGCATCCTCACTGTGAGCCACTTGTTCCTGGAAGTGATTTTCCTGTCTTTCTTCTGGTTTATTTTGGGATCTGCCTCACCTTACGGAGGCACAGCAAGCATCTGAGTGTAGATTCAGCATCATCTGTTCACAAGCAAGCAGAGGAAAGCAGTTTGTTGGCAGGTCCTTTGGGTTCTGGGCAGGCCACTCAGAAATTTGTACTGGGGCTGAGGACCCTTGAACGCCAGGAATTTGTGCCTTTGTACTTATTACCAGAAGCCAACCTTGGCCAGATTTGGTGGGGCTTCTGCTCCCTGGGCATTTTATGAGATCCTGCTTTGTGCCATGTACTGCACTGGTGGCCAGAGATAGAGATAACAACTCACATTTATGGAACATAGACTCTGCCAGGTGTCCTTTGAGGGCAGGTGCTATAACTGTTCTCGTTTTTACGGACAAAAGGGAGTCTTAGACAGAAGTGACTTACCCAACTGTCTTGGTTGTCTAGTACTGCTATGACAGAAATACCACAAGTAGATGGCTTTAACAATGAGAAGTTTATTTTCTCACAGTCTAGGAAGCTAGAAGTCTGAATTCAGGGCAACAGTTCCAGGGAAAGGCTTTTTCTCTCTGTCAGCTCTGGGGGAAGGTCCTTGTCAAGAATTTTCCCTTGTTGTGGAGCTTCTCAGCACAGGGACCCTGGGTCCAAAGGACATGCTATTCTCCTGGCTCTTGTTTCTTGATGGTATGAGGTCCCCCTGTCTCTCTGCTCGCTTCTCTCTTTTATACCTCAAAAGAGGTTGACTTAAGACATTGCCTGATTTTGTATATTGAGTCCTGCCTTATTCACATAACTGCCTCTAATCCTGCCTCATTAACGTTGTAGAAGTAGGTTTTATAACACATAGGAAAATCATATCAGGTAACAAAATGGTGGTCAGTCACACAATACTGAGAGCCATGGACTAGCCAAGTTGACACACATTTTTGGGGGGACACAATTCAATCCATAACATCGATCAACCAGTAAGTGATAGAGTTGAGATTCAAACTTAGCTTTTTCTGGCTCTAAAGCTAGAGCTTACTAACCACTGTGTCATACTGACTTCCTGGGTAGCAAATAGGACATGACCCCTGCACTTCAGTACCTGATAGTCTCACAGAGGATACAGAGACAGAAGAGGCACCGAAGTGTTTCAGTTGTCCTGGTAGAAGTGTCTTGGGCTCATTGGGGGCACAGAGGAGGGTATGGCAAGGTCAGAGTCTTTTCTCTCTACTTCTGAGATCTTGGTGGGGTGGTTAGTCAAATTTTGCTCATGCTGAACCTCCAGCCCCACCTCAGTTCTGTTTTTGAGCTGTGTGGCCTTGGTCAGGTTGCTTAGAATCTCTGAACCTTAGTTTCCTCATCTGAAAATAAAGATATCTATCTCACAAAGATGATGTGAGAATTAAGTAAGAGTAACACATATAAAGTACTTTGCATAAGGCCTGGCACATAGGAAGTATTCAATAAGTGGCTGTATTTGTCATTTTTAAAAATATACTTTTGTTCCTGAAGTGGTTTGTCTCCCTTTCCTTGGAGACCTGAAGGTGAAGTGAGGGTAGGAGGCAGCCTGGGCAAAGGGCCTTCTCATACTGACCATTCACCGGTACCTGTGTGTCAGCCTCACGTGGACCCAGGCTATGAGCACAGCCAGGCTCAAACTTGAGACTCTTTATTGACCTGAGTTGACTTCCAGGCAGCTGTGAGAGTCTTTGAAATATTGGCATTAGCACAAAAAGCCCACTCGATAGGAGCATGCAGAAAGCCTGTGCAGGAACATGTTCATGGGGGAGGGGGAGGTTGGGAAGGAAAAGGAAAAAAAACCAAATCATCAACAACTGATGAGAGCAATCCAAGAATTATAGAGCACCAGCCATCTGGTCAGATCATTTTCAGATCTACACGAGCAATAGGAGGGAATTGAATTTTAAAAACCTCATTTATAGTAGACCAACTACTCTGATTTCAAGTATTTAAGAGACCAGTCTGATTTCCTGCAGGCCCTGGGCATCTCTCTGAAGGGGAGCACCTGACTCTGGCCTGGGTGATTCTGCAGGACTGTCTCAGTGGGCCCTTTGTCCCCTTGCAGCTTGGGAGGGGCTGTAAATGAAGTGGGACCAAGGGGTAAAGCTCCCAGTGTCTTCTGGCTTGGATCTGTGGTTGCGAGGCAGGTGACCCCCCCACCCCAGCCTCCACTTTTCAGCCTAGAGGGATCTCCCTTATGGGTCATCTCATTGCCCAGGATGGTCCCCAAGAGTATGACCTACGTGTATCCCATCCTCCACACATAGACATGACCAAACACCTTGAAGGCCATGAGCAGTTGGGGAGGGTTAGTTAAGGGCAGTTCATACCTAAGCCCCCATGTCTCATCAAAGTGGGGCAGTGCTAATGGCCAGAGGAGGGAGATAGCCCGGGGCCTCTGTCGATCTTCCATCTTAGCCCAAACATAGTGCTGTAAAGATGGGTCAGGGGATGGATAGAGGATAGAGGATTTTGTGTAGGTGTTGGGGGTGGTTTGTCTCCTTTTTTATACACAAGTTGCTGCGTCCAGCAACTTCACAGGGGGAAGTGTTCACCAGAACTTTTCTTCAGTGCTACTTCCTTTTGAAGTCCCCTGGGATTTCCTAAGAACTTCATTTGTTCTTCTCCTCCCTGTACTTCTGACCTATCTCGCTGTTCCTACAGCCTCCCCAGCCTTTGTTAAGTATTCTTCACCCTGAATTCTTCATCCTTTGCTCTTTGGAAATACAAATTTGTCAGGGGGCATCACTTGGGGAATGGCAGGATACGAGGCTTCTTGAGGCCTGTAGGAGCAGTGTTTTCTGAGGCTTCAAATTATCCTCTACTGGGAGAAAAAAGAGCAGTGGACTAGAATACATGAAGGCCCTAGAAGGCTCCACACAGACAATTTACATCTCTTCATCTCAGAGAGAACTCATTGCCGATGTGTGGAGGTTTCTTTCTAGCCTCCCAGGATGGCTGCCCATTGCCCCTTAACAGCCATACCCCACACTTGTCTGAAGCAGCAGGTGGAGGACCGGGCAGGAAGGCCTGTGACTTCCATGGAAGTCACTGCAAAGGCTGAGGCCACTTTGAGGCCAGCTGGCTGAGTTCCCTGTTGGCACCAGAGCATCTTTGCCTGGGCTTTGGTCTTCATTACCCGGACGGAACAGGCCTGGGTCCAGTTTGCAGTCTGTGGACTTGGGTGGTGATGGAGAGCAGCTGTTGGCCATCTTCTTTCTAACAAGCATTTGTATGCTTAATACTCACCCCAGGCCCTTCTCCTCCCCTTCCTCTGCTTCCATCCAACTGTTCTCTGTGAGGTTTAATCAAGAGTACTTGGCACAGTGGCAGAGCCTCAGCTCTCAAAGGCCTTGACACCCAAATTGCCTGAGATGAAAACTTAGACCGGAATAGGGATGATAGAAAACTAGCTGCCAAATGAGTTCCAGCCCTCATGCCAAGGACTTAGCCTTAATTCAGAGAATCTGTGTAGCCCTGACTTTTCCTCCTCTCATACTGGCCTTATTTTGCTGGCTAAGACAGTCCAGGCCATCTCCAAGTTAGGACTAACCAGGCTTGGGAATAGCTCTCAAGGGCTGGCCTCGAGATGGAATGAAAGGCCCTTTTCCAGAAACTCTTACATTCTTAGTTTTGTCCTACTGGAGGTAGGAATTGATCTGTAGGGAGGTAATATTTGATTAGGAGTGCTGGTGGCACAGTGCTTAAGTGCTCGGTTGCTAACTGAAAGATCAGTAGTTCGAATCCACCAGCTGCTCTTGGGGAGAAAGATTTGACAGTCTGCTTCCTTAATGATTTACAGCCTTGGAAACATTTTGAGGCAGTTCTCCTCTGTCCTACAGGGCCGCTATGAGTCAGATCGACTCAATGGCAGTGGGTTTTTGGCATATTTGACTAGGTAGAGAAGAAGACAGGGTAGTAAACATGAATGGAGGGGAGGATGACATGAACAAAGACCTGAAGGTGAGAGTACATCTGCCTGGTTGCAGAGGCTGGTGTGTGTAGAGGATGTTGCTGGAGGGCAGCATCTACTCTATGAGGGAGGGTTGGGGAAGAAGGAAGTAGAGGCAGTATGGAGGAAAACTGACAAAGGCCAGTAGATTTAAAGATGTGAAAGTAAGTGTAACCTATGAGTGTATAGTTATGGGGCTGTGCCATAAGTGGGAGATGAAGAAATGAGGAAAGGAGGTGTGAACCTCTGGGTTTGAGGTGTTTGGAAGTAAGTGGAAGAGAACTAAAATGATAATTTCAGAGATAGCCAGATCAAAAAACTTGTTTATTTCGTGTTAATATTTGTTGAACTCCTACAGCGTTCCGCGTATAGTGCTTGATGCTGATATCTTGGTGGGCATGACAGAGGCTTGTTTGTCTGGGCTTATGGAGTCCCAAACAGCTAACAGGCACAGACTGTTTAGCTCTGTGAGAGCACAGAAGAGGGCCCCTGAAGGAAAGGCATCCCAGAGGCAGGGGCATCGAAGTTAGGTGGAGAGAGCTTTTGTGTATGTTGGAAGGCAGAAGGGAAAGGAACCAGTGTTTGACAGAGATCTAAAATCCCAGAGAGGAGACTGTTGATGGGACAAAGTTGTTTAGGTGGCAAATGAAAAGTCTTGGCCCCATGAATATGATGAGCCTTGGAAAGAAGAATCAGAGGCTAAATGGAAACACCTTTGTGGGTGAGCTAGGCAGGAAAGTTGAGGAAGCTCCCATTAGAAGTCTTCAAGTTTCTCAGCCAAGCTGAGGGTGGGGCTTCTGTCTTGGATGATGGAAGAGGACTTTCACCCTTGAGGTACTTGAGGAATGGAAAGAAGGTTAGAAAGTACCACTGTTGGGAAGATCCCTGGACACTCAAGAGAAGAGAAATAAGCATCATCCAGCATCAGAAAGGGCCCTTTTGACATTTGACAACCTGACTTTGTGGGGGGCCAGGACTAGTAGATTTGGTAACTTTCTTGAGCAGTCTGAGCCCTGGACAGTAGATAGGTGGATAGTGGGATAGCTTCTGTCAGAGGAATGATGGGCAGATGATTTAGGAGGCTACTGGGGACTGTGTGGAGTGAGTGAGGGAGACCTTTGTCTATCTGGCCTATAGGGCTTTGTGAGGAAGAAGGGTGGGTAACTGGAGAGCTTTCCTGGATGCTCCTCTGAACCTATTTCAGCCTTCTCTCTTCTGAAGACAGGGAGTATCAGGACTCTTTGAGGCCCCTAGCAATGCCCAAGGTCAGGGTGGTGTTGGCACCCAACTGATCTTCTGGGCAAGCCTGAAAAGAACCTGAATAGAACAGGGCTTTGTGTGTAGGGGGCTCTGTAACCCTTTTGTTGCTTGTGCTCTAATCAGGCTGATTGTATTTCTGTTCATGTTGGAGTTTCGTTATTGTTCATAAAGTAATAGATCATTAGTCTTGCCTTATTTCTTATAGTATGTTGATTCGGCAAAAAAAGATAGAGTTCTATTTTAATTTCTTTAGTTCTCAGAACAGTCTGTTTACGGTTTGTATAATACAGTTGTTTGAAAGGAGAAAACCATTTCTTTGGATTAAAAAGCTTGTTATTTGATTACGTATGGCCGTAATTAGCTTATCTGGGCAGAGGTGAGTTTTTATGGAATAGTAATATGGTGTATTTGTAAAGGTCTTTTTGCCTGGGAAGGAGGGGGGAGAAAAAACTACCCCTGCCTCTACCCTAGAAGTGCTCTAAATGTTGCATAGACATCATCTTGTTTATTTCCATTCCATCATCCTGGTTTTGCCAAGTCAGGCTTTTAGACAAAGGATGAGGAGGCTATCTAGTATCTCATGGCCCAAAATGAGGGAGAATTAAACAAAGAAACAAAAAAACCAAAACCCAGTGCCATCGAGTCAATTCTGACTCATAGCCACCCCATAGGACAGAGTAGACCTGCCCCATAGAGTTTCCAAGGAAGAGGGAGAATTAGGACCCAGTAATACTAGCCTAATTGTTGGGGGAAGAGAAGAAAACAAACATTTTTGGGGGAAACCTTCTTGTGCTAGTACATTATTTCATGGTGCCCTCAAGGTGCCCCATAAAGGAGTGGTTATATTTTATCTTGGTCCCTTTTGACCCTGTGGTCAGTCACTGAAGAGGCTTCAGCTCCCATTTCTTTTCCCAGGATTTCCTTTCTTACTTCTGAAGATAGATACTGTGGGACCATTGCCTGAAAGCATTAGTACTTTCTGAGGTCTATGTGGGAACCAAATAGACTTTATAATATGAATTTTGGAGGTTACTGATATTGAGAGGATGTAGCTTAGAGCTGCCCAGTCTTGTTTTTCTAGGTTAGATCTTAGCGATCCTTGAGGCAGATCCAGATGTTCCTAAACACAGTGGAGTAAGTGACCCTGTGTACAGTGTGATTTGAGGGGTATTAGTTGACTTTTACATTCCCAGTGGGTTAGATCACAGATGGAGAAGCTGAAGGAATTGTTCCCAAAAGACGGTTAGCATTTCAACTTTCAGTATTTTTTTATGTTCTTTTTTTGTTGTGTTTTTTTAAATTAATTTTTATTGTGCTTTAAGTGAAAGTTTATGAATCGAGTCAGTCTGTCATACAAAAATTTATATACACCTTGCTATATACTCCTGATTGCTCTCCCCCGAATGAGACAACACACTCCTTCCCTCCACTCTCTCTTTTCGTGTCCATTTGGCCAGCTTCTGACCCCCTCTGCTCTCTCATCTCCCCTCCAGACAGGAGCTGCCTACATAGTCTCATGTGTCTACTTGATCCAAGAAGCTCACTCTTCCCCAGTATCATTTTCTATCCCATAGTCCAGTCCAATCCCTGTCTGAAGAGTTGGCTTTGGGAATGGTTCCTGTCTTGGGCCAACAGAAGGCTTGGGAACCATGACCTCCGGGGTCCTTCTAGTCTCAGTCAGACCATTAAGTCTGGTCTTTTCCCTAGAATTTGAGGTCTGCATCCCACCATTCTCCTGCTCCCTCACGGATTCTCTGTTGTGTTCCCTGTCAGGACAGTCATCGGTTGTAGCCAGGCACCATCTAGTTCTTCTGGCCTCAGGCTGATGTAGTCTCTGGTTTATTTGGTCCTTTCTATCTCTTGGGCTCATAATTACCTTGTATCTTTGGTGTTCTTCATTCTCCTTTGCTCCAGGTGGGTTGAGACCAATTGATGCATCTTAGATGGCCGCTTGGTAGCGTTTAAGAGCCCAGGTGCCACTCTCCAAAGTGGGATGCAGAACGTTTTCTTAATAGATTTTATTATGCCAATTGACTTAGCTGTCCCCTGAAACCATGGTCCCCAAACCCCGCCCCTGCTATTCTGGACTTTGAAGCGTTCAGTTTATTCAGGAAATTTCTTTGCTTTTAGTTTAGTCCAGTTGTGCTGGCCTCGCCTGTATTGTGTTGTCTTTCCCTTCACCTAAAGTAGTTCTTATCTACTATCTAATTACTGAATACCCTTCTCCTACCCTTCCTCCCTCCCCCTTCTCGTAACCATCAAGGAATATTTTTTTCTCTGTTTAAACTATTTCTCGAGTTCTTATAATAGTGGTCTTATGCAGTATTTGTCCTTTTGCAACTAATTTCACTCAGCCTAATGTGTTCCAGATTCCTCCATCTTATGAAATGTTGCACGGAGTCATCATTGTTCTTTATTGATCCGTAGTATTCCATTGTGTGAATATACCATAATTTATTTATCCGTTCATCCATTGATGGGCACCTTGGTTGCTTCCATCTTTTTGCTATTGTAAACAGTGCTGCGATAAACATGGGTGTGCATATATCTGTTTGTGTAAAGGCTCTTAATTCTCTAGGATATATTCCAAGGAGTGGGATTGCTGGATCGTATGGTAATTCTATTTCTAGTTTTTTAAGAAAGCGCCAAATCAATTTGCAAAGTGGTTGTACCATTTACATTCCCACCAGCGGTGTCTAAGCATTCCAGTCTCTCCATAGCCTGTCCAATATTTATTATTTTGTGTTTTTTGGATTAATGTCAGCCTTGTTGGAGTGAGATGGAATCTCATTGTAGTTTTGATTTTCATTTCTGTAATGGCTAATGATCATGAGTATTTCATCACGTATCTGTTAGCTACCTGAATGTCTGCTTTATCAACTTTCAGTATTTGATCAAAATAGCTAGTTGATGATACTTTGGGGTTAGACATAGAACTTCAGAATGGAGGGGCTCTTTCTTCATAAAGTTGACAGTAATAGCTGCAGTCAGATGAAAGGTTTGATTAACAGGAGTGTGTTGGGGGGTGCACCTTGGAGGGTAAAGGTGAGTGGGGAGAAGTATGAGGAACACTGGTCAAGGGAATGCTGAGTCTTTGTCACCTAGTTGCTGGCGTCGTCTAACCCTGCTAATGTACGTCAGTGAAAGCCTAGGTTTTGTAATGGCTCGGTTGGAACAAAATGCTCTCTTTTTCCTCTGTTTCTGGTTTTTCATGCTCCGAGATTCTCTCTTTCCTTTTCTCCCTGTCTGCCCTCTCTGCCTTCTTTTCTCCCATGCTGTAATGGCCTCTACTTGCAGCTGAGTGGCGGGTGGCAGGGATGGATAGATATGGGGCATATAGCTGGGGGAATATTCTTCAATTCTGCCAGCATCAAAGAAATGACTTCCAAGCCAATCCGTCTAGCCACGTATTCCGCTGATCTGTCAGAATGAGAGGACAAACACATTAGCATTGCCAGAAAAGGGATTTGGGAAAAATCAAGTCTGTGGAACTGAGTGATCTAAAGTCACAAGCATTAAAAATGAATCCTGGAGCTCTTCCCAGCCCATCTCCCAGAGCCCTGTCCCTTGACACTGAGACCCTGTGCTACATCATTGGTTTGCACCTCAACTTTCCCAAAGAGCCTAGTGCTTAAGAGAAGGCACTGGCTTATGTTGTCTGTCATTGGATGTTTCTGGACATGACGTGGAAAAGAATCCCAGAGGGCTTTGTTTTGTTTTGCTTTTTACTCTGTGACTGTCATGTCTCCATACACTTGTAAAGGCCTTTGGAAGACTGTTCTCTCTGGTGTTGAGCACACCCACGTGCCCGTAGATTTTCCCTCTGCCTGCTACCGAACCATAGTGACATCTCAGAAGAGCAGTGGCCTTCTCCATTGTCCATAGGCCAGGAAAGGGCTTCTAGTCATGAGAAAGAAGCAGAACTTAAAAATTAAAGTGTAGTATTTTATCTCCTTTGGAGAAAAGAAAAAAGCCTAGAATGCCCTTTCTTCAAAGAGACATGTCCTTCATAGAGAGGAGTGGCCGGAGAGCTGAGCCCAGGCTGTATTTTGGCATCTGGTTGTGGCAGTGCCTTGATTATTTAGACAGTTTAGTGTTGTAGAGTTAGTCCACCTGGGTTCACACTTCTGCTCTCCTTTGGGAAATTACTTAATTCCACCAAGGTTTAATGAAATATTCCCATATGTAAAATGGAGATACTAATAATACCTACTTCAGAGAGTTGTTTCAGATAGTAAATAAGGTAAGCATATGGAGTGTTTAATATAGTGCCAGGTACATAGAATAGCTCAATAGATGTTAGCTGCTTTTGTTTCTCTTGTATTAAAAATGAGAAGCCCAAATTGAGGTACAGTCTACAAAATAACCAAACCCATTGCTATCAAGTCGATTCCGACTCACAGCGACCCTATAGTACAGAGTAGAACTGCCCCATAGGGTTTCCAAGGAGCGGCTGGTGGGTTTGAACTGCTGACCCTTTGGTTAGCAGCTGAGCTCTTAACCACTGCACCACCAGGGCTCTGAAACTAACCGGTACTCTTTAAATGTGTCTAGACATAAAGACAAGGAAAAACTGAAGAACTGTTGCGGATTGGAAGAGACTAAGGAGATATGACAACTAATTATAATGTGGGATTCTAGATTAGAATCTGGAACAGAAAAAGGACGTTAGTGGAAAAACTGGTGAAGTCCGTATTAGGCCTATAGTTTAGTTACTAGTATTGTACCAATGTTAATTTCTTAGTTTTGATAATTGTTCTGTGGTAATATAAGATGTTAATATTAGGGGAAGCTGAGTGTATGGGAACTGTGTACTGTTTTTGCAACTTTTCCGTAAGTCTATAATTATTTCAAAATAAGTGAATGTCCAAGTGACCTGTTAGATAGAGAAACTGACCTGGGCGAAGCCATGTGCTCCCAGCCCCTGGCACAGCAGGTTGTACCTGACTCAACCCCACCTCCTGTGTCACAAGGAGAGCTCTTACTAAGGGGCCAGGAAGCCTGCCTGTAGAGCTCTTACTAAGGGGCCAGGAAGCCTGCCTGTTTAGCCACGGCACACCTGCTGCATCCTGAGGAGAGATCTGCTCTAGGCAGGTTAATTGGTCAGATAACAATGCAGACATACACCCCAGGTCTGATTCTGTAGCAGTGCCTTACAGGGTCTGGGGAGGAGGCCATTCATTTGGCATTAGAACTCTATGCAGGGCTGAGTGATCAGGGCGCTTGTCTCTATTCCTTCAAATCCTTCCTGTTTCACCCTCTATCTAAGCACCAATCACTATGGCAAGATGTTTGCCGATCTTGGTGCCTACCCCTACGCTCACTGTTTGATCATCCAGAAGAAAGAAAAAGAAGTTCAAACCCAGATTTGCAATCATTTATTATTTTCTTTCCTAAGTACCTTGCACTTGCACAAAGCAGGTATTTTGTGTGCTCTTTTTGAGCACAAAAGGTACATGTGCTTTTCTTATGACTGATGTGGCCATCCCTGTCATACTAATAGCAGGGTTTGTAGAAGAAAGCCATTATTATCATTGGGAGAATGTGAGTCTTGGAGTTTTTATTTTTGCAACGAAGTCAGCTGTCAAGGGGGTCTGGAAAGTATAAAGTCTTCCATTCCAGCATACGCCTTCCTCACAAGTATTTATCCTTGGAAGCCCATGTTTTCTAAGTTGAAAAAAAAAAAAATCAATGTTAAAAAATGTTCTTTGTATTTTTTAACTCAGTGGCTGAGGTGTACTGCCTTTCGCTATTGATTTACAAATTTTATTGTCAGGCCCTTGGGATATGTGTGGATTACTCAATAGTGTGACCAATGGCCAGGCTCTGAATTATGTTTTTTTATTTTTATTTTTATTATTATAGAGGAGTTCATAAACCATATTTCTCTATAGGTTATTTTAGACATAAGACTAGTGAACTGTCATTTCTCTTTTAGTCATACATGACTGAAAAAAAAAAAGGGGGGGGTGGGCAATGGTGGTGGGAGGGAGAAGTGCCTGGTTTAAGATTGAATAGTAAACCACTCCTGAAAGCATGTGAATGCAGAGGCTTGAAGTGGACAAACCTCGGGTATTGATTGTGGGAGTGCTTGGGTTAGAAGAGACAGAATCTGCTCGAAATTAAACCTTTTGCCTTACCTTTGGTCTGTCTAGAGCCCCAGAGGAAAGATGATGGTTTTTTCCTCTCTTGGGGTTTTTGTTCAAATAACAAGTGGCCGGAGACCAGAGAATCCTGCCCCCTGAATGGGCCCTCCGTGCTCCTGCCTCCCTCCTGCCCCACGCAGCCACTTATACTGATGGATGTGCAAACCCTTTACAGACAGTTTGGCACTGCCTGGCTCACGGAGATCATCTGTCTCCTTTGAATGAGCAACTTTATGTTTTCAGCTCCTTTTCCCTGCACGGAGAGAAATTGCCTTGTGCCAGCTTCTGCCTTCTGATGGAAATGTTTACCTTCCCTGGGGAAAGGCACTATTCTTTGGGGGTAATGTCTGCCGATGTTCCCTGCCCCTCATGGGAGCATAAGCCTGTGCTCTAGTGCTCAAGGGTGGACGAGGGGAGGCAGCCGTTGGAGCGTGCAGGATTGCCACTGGGGCAGCCATCTGCCAGTGTCGCGGCTCGCAGCCTGCCTCTGAGCCTGCTGCTGGGAGGGAGTGTCTGCACTCTGGGCCTGCATGCATTATGCGCAGCCCATTCCCTAAATGAACTTTCTAAGTGTGTATAACTCAGTTCTACCTTGTTCTTGTATGGCCTGCCTCAGGGCACTGTTCAGAATCTCCCCAAATTATGCAGAGCTAAGCTTCTAGTGCTGAGCATTTAGAGTTTCTGGTAATAGCTGATTTTTTTTTTTTTTTGTGGGGGGAGCTAGATTTTTAAAATTGCAGTGAGCTATTGATTTATGGTTATGGGAAGGTTTGCTTTTTATAGGAAAATTATCAACACAATGATAATATAGTTTCGTGGCAATGGTATTTTGACTCCATCCAAAGCTGCAGTCTGGTCCCCTGGCCTGCCTAGCTTTTTTTGTAATGTGCCCCTTATGATTGGAGGAGGCTGCTTTAGTATTAGAATGAAATCTGGCTTCCAGTCACAGACCCCCACCCTCCCCGGTTGTCACTCCCTTCCTCCCCACCTTCCCTTCCTGAGATGGAGGAGTTTTTGCACATGCTGCTTAGAAAAAGGAGATTCACAGCATGACTCAGTTCTCACCCATGCATCTAAGATTCCTGCCATCCAGTAAATTTTGGCAGACAGGCATTGGTGTGTATGGAGAGCAGTCCTACTTCCCTATCCCTGCACTGCTCCCATTATTGCGTATGCCTTTTGGGTGGAGTCTGGGGTGTCCACCCTCCCACTTCTGCTTTTCTTCTCAAGCAGCCCTTGCTTCTCCTATAGGGCTATTCTTTAGTATCTGTGAGGTACTAGGGACAGTTTTACAATCCAAGCATCTTGTGGAGAGAGTTATGGGAAGAGTTCAAGTCCTGAGGTATTTGAGGGCTTGTGTTAAATATAGTGAGGGTGTAGCAGATTGCCTTGGCCTTACGAACCTGGAGCTGCCTGGAAATCTATTCAAACAAGAAGGTTCACAGTTCCACTCCTCCACTTACAGAGTCTGGATGTATAGGTGTCTTCGTGTCTGTCATGACAGTGTTGACCTCTCAGTGTCATTGAGGTCTCCAGGCTAGGGCTGGTGAGGCCATGAATGCTGTTGAAGGTGAGTGGCTGATGACATGGGGCTCTCCTTTTTCCTCTAAGGGGAAAAAGGAGTATTAGGTTCTAGAAAATTCTTCTTGACTACGAAGACTTGGTTAAATTTTGTCTTCTCACCCACCCCTAGATAAGTCAGGATAACAAAGTCAGGGGCTAAATGGGACTTTGAGTGACCAGAGACAAGGAGAAACCTAGAGGGACAGAGAGGGCCATCTGTTGGTTCACCAGCCTGTAAGAACAAGAGGAAGGATTGCCTTCCTTTGCCTGGCCAGCCGGGGAGACCCATGCTGGATGCACCATTGGCCCAGTCTAGGAGGGAGTGGTGTCTTCTCTCAGAATATTGCTGCTGCCTGGGGGACTCTTGGTCTGCTCCCTACACAGCCATACAGTCATGGAAAAGTAAAGGGTACTTGAGCTGTTTGGCTCCTGTATCAAAGAGACTGTCTACACAGGGAGAAGTTTAGGGCAAGTCTGGACCAGAACAGAAGATACGGCTTGTTTTTTAGCCCAACCAGTGGGAAGCTCTTGTCGTAGGGGGCCCCTCCCCCCTAGTCTGTGTAGATATGTCTGGAGCTAAGCCTCTCCCTTCCAGCCAGTCCCTTGTGGGCTTTCCTTCCCATTTGTGGCTTCACCAAATTGACCTGCTGGATAGTTCTGGAATCTTCCCAGGCCTGCAACACATATGGCTTGGCAGTGAAAGATTTGTGTTGGAGGGCTGCATTTATTGGATGTCCTTTGAAATGAACTTTTCATAGTTCACGAGTACCTCACAGGGGCCCTCTTAAGGGGTCTTGGCTTCCCTTAAACTTCATACTTGTGTGGACTCCCACACACATTCTTGTGTTTTTCATTTTAAACATGGTTGGTGATGAATTGGAGGAGAGAATGGGAATTTGCTTTCCTCTGCACCAGAAGTGCAGTGCTGCTAATTTCATTCTGTGCACTCTCTCTGAGATGAGCAGAGTCCTCTGTGCCCATGTTTAGTACCTCTGTGTTGCTGGACTCTCCGGGCAAAAATTAGGCTAATGTCTCTGACGACTGCATTAGCCACTGAAATGAGGTTCTAAATTGAAGATACTACACCAAGGCTCTCTCCAAGGTATCGCCTTGTTCTGGCTTTTATTATTCAAATTCATTCTCTCAATGATTCTCCACAGACTGACTGGCAGGCAGGTTCAGTGCAGCTCATTGTACTAGCTGAAAGCCAAGATCACCTTTTAAGAAGACGGAGAAAGGAAAGGGGGAAAAAATGAAGCAAAGGATGAATGCTGTAATGCGAAGAGTCAGCAGTTTGTCTGTTCTAAGAGCTACTCAGCAGGCTTGTGCAATGCCCAGAGATAGAAGAGGAAGGGAGCAGAAGAAGGTGGAGGGGGTGACATGGGGATGGGGTATTGCCATTGCATTAGTGGCATCTGTGTTTAAAACTTCACCCCTTTTACCGAGCCCCTAAATATGTGCCTAACAGGGTGCTGAGAACTCCCTCAAAAAGCTGAGTCTTATAGTTTCACTGATCTTCCCTCCATCTTGGGTGTGGAGGTGGCAGCTTGGACTTTAGGATTCTTGCGTTTTACATTGGAAGTAGGAGTCTTCCAGCAGTCAAATGCCCAGACAGTTGAGAATATTTCTCTTACATGTCTGTTTTTAGGATGTGTTTTTTTTTTTTTTTTTTAATGTGCTGACAAAGTAGTATATTTTCAAAGCAGGAGACTTGGAAGACATAGAAAAGCACGAATGGAAAAACAAAACAAAACAAAAAATAACAAAATCACCCAAATCCCACTATCCAGATGTAAAGGTAACATTATGGCTTGTTTTCTTCTGGTCGTTTTTGCAAAAGTGCTGTCATGCTGTACATAGTATTTTGAGGCTGATACTTTTGATTTGGAAATGGGGAGCTAAATTTTGGAAAGTTTTGGGAGTTATAGCCTCCAGCACATAATAAGGCACACAGTGGGTGGTTTTCAGTTGCTGATTTTTAATCAATTGTATGAATATACAAAGTTATACTTTATTATTACCGTTAAACATTTAGGTGGTTTCCAGTTCTTCACTGTTAATAATTCTTTAGTGAACATCCTTGTGTATATTTTTATGTGCTCTCTGACTATATTCTTAGAAGGGATAGATTCTCCAAAGTAGCAGTGCTTGTCTTTTGCCTAGCACTTCAGCTGGGGGAACCTCTTTCTGGGCTGTTTAGACTATCCCATAGTTTTGAGTCTTTCACACTCCTTATTATCAAGTGCCCTGGGGTTTCTTCTCTACCAGGTACCTGGATACTTCTCCCTAGACCAGGAAATAGTAGCTGGCCTCAGGTGAAGCAGGGCAACAAGGACAGAACACACTTTCTCATTGTTTTGTGCTAAGACTATAATGTCCTCAGGAATAGGGACATTATCATCAACCTCTTTGGTAGTAAGCAGTTATTGAGTGCTTGCCCATCTGTGTCCAGTCCAGTACCAGATGGAGGATAGATACAAAACTGGGTCCCTACCCTCAAGGGGCTTACTGAGTGATTGGATAACAGAGTTGACATAAGACAGTCTGTACACATTTATCAAGTACCTGCTATATGGTAGGTACTTGTGGCAAGCTATTGTTAGAGAAGCAGAAAAGGCTGAAATGCTGTTTTCCTTCTTAAAGTACATATAAATAAGAGATATGTTTAGAAAAAGTTAACTAACCACACAGGTCAATAAGTGATAATACCCAGTTACATAGACAATGAGTGTTACAGAGGCTTGAAGTTGGTAGACACTTGAGTACTAAGGGCAGCTTCAAAGAGGAGGGTCATTCATTGTGAGCCAGAGTAGTAAAATAAAGCTCAGAGAGAAGATAGGTCATTAGTTTGGGCTTGAGGAAGGGATGACATTTGATGAGGAGGAGTGGGAATGGTTTTCCAGGTGGAAAGAACAGCTTGCAAAGGGGTACTGGCAATAATGACTGTCTTATGATGGAGACCAGATGCAAAGCAGCCACAGGAGCATCCTGGGAGTGGGAATTCCAGAGAGGTAATGAGAGTTAGGGTTGCATCTTGAGAGTTAGGGGATCCAGTGCAGTACACCGTGGATGGGAAACAAAAACTTGTTAAATTTGTTACTGACTAAAGGGCAGGCAAGAAGGTCTTGTTTTCTCTCAGGGCTCCCAGGCTCAGTCCTGGAACCTCTAATCTTCTCTGTCTACACTTATGCCCTTGGTGATCTCATCTGGCCTAATGGCTTTACATTTCACCTATATGCTGATGACTACCAGATTTATATCTCCATCCCAGACTTCTCTTCTGAACTCCAGACCCATGTATCCATCTGCCCAGTGAATACTTTTACTTGGATGTTTAATAGGCATCCCAGATTTAAGATGTCCAAAACTAAGCTCCTGTAACCTTTCCCACTTCGGTTAATGGCAACTCTATCCTTCTGATTACTCAGGCTAAAATTCTTGCAGTTATTCTGACTCCTTTCTTTCTCATACCACACATTCTGACAGCAAGCCTTAATAGCTCTATCTTCAAAGTATATCCAGAATATGATTTCATTACCCCTACTGCCACCATCACCTATCACCTGGGTTATTGTATTAGGCTCCTCTCTGGCCTCCTTTCTTCTGTCCTCATCCCCTATAGTCAGTTTTCAACATAGCAGCCAGAATGATCCCTTTATCATGTCTTCCTGGGCTCAAAAGTATCCTCTAGCTTTCCTTCTCTCATAAAGTAAGACTCAAAATCTCTTCCATGACCTACACATCCTTTGTCATTTCATCTCCTCCTGTTCTCCTCTACATTCTCTCTGCTCTAGCCACTCTTGCTTCCCTCGTGTTCCTAGAACACACCAGGCCCATCACACCTTGTGATCTCAGATGTTGTTCTCCTAGATATCTTTGTGGCTAGCTCCCTCACTTCCCTTACATCTTCACTTAGAAGTGACCTTCTCTCACAATGGCCAAAGCTGAAATGATTTAAACAACAAAATAAATAATGTGATATTGCATTATAACCCAAAATATAAAATAAATATACATGAGTCTGAACTGATATAAATAAATGATTGAATAAATAAATAAGCAGAGGAGAAAAGACAAATCTTTCTTACAGAGAATTCCACTAATATATGTGGATACTCCCCCCTCCAAGAGGTGGAATTTAGTAACCCCTTCGAGTGTGGGCCGAATTTAATGATTAGCTTCTACAGAACAGAGTATGGAAAGGGAAAAATAATAACTTTATAGTGGGGGATTTTGAAGAAATCTTTTTTATAGTTTTATACTTTAAATCCTTATAGTGGAGAAGATATTGAAGTTGTCAAGGATTTCATTTTACTTGGATCCACAATCAAGAAATCAAATCATGTTGCGTTGGGCAAATCTGCTGCAAAAGATCTCTTTAAGATGTTAAAAAGCAAAAAACGTCACCTTGAAGACTAACGTGCCCCTGACCCAAGCCATGGTGTTTTCAATTATCTCATATATATGTGAAAGTTGGAAACCTGGTGGCGTAGTGGTTAAGTGCTGCGGCTGCTAACCAAAGGGTCGGCAATTTGAATCCGCCAGGTGCTCCTTGGGAACTCTATGGGGCAGTTCTGCTCTGTCCTATGGGGTTGCTATGAGTTGGAATCGACTTGATGGCACTGGGTTTTTGGTATGTGAAAGTTGGACACTGAGTAAGGAAGACCAAAGAAGCATTGACACCTTTGAATTACGGTGTTGGTGAAGAATATTGAATTTACCATGGACTGCCAAAAGAACGAACAGATCTGTCTTGGGAGAAGTACAACCAGAATGCTCCTTAGAAGCAAGGATGACAAGACTTCATCTCACATACTGTGGACATGTTATCAGGAGGAATCAGTCCCTGGAAAAGGACATCTTGCTTGGTAAAGTAGAAGGTCAGTGAAAAAGAGGAAGACCCTCAATGAGATGGGTTAACAGTGGTTGCAACAAGGGGCTCAAGCATAACAATAATTGTAAGAATATGGTGCAAGACCAGGCAGTGTTTCATTCTGTTGTGTATAGGGCCTCTATGAGTTGGAGGCGATTCGATGGAACCTAACAACAACATAGTGGAGAAGCCTAGCAAGCATTACCTGTGATAATGTCACCAGTGTTGTAATATGGATATGATGTACTCCTTGATATGATGTGATTCGAAGGGCAGTTTACCTTTGTGGTATTCTTCCCCAAGACCAATAACCCCAGTCTACTCATGAGAAAAAATCAGATGAATCCGTATTGAGGGACATGCTATAAAATACCTGAGCAGTACTCTTCAAACTATAAAGGTCACACACACAGACAAAAAAGTGACCTTCTCAACGAGGCCTTTCCTGGCTACTCTCTCAAAAAAATTTTATTTCTTAACATTTCATATCTTCTTTTCCTGGTGGTGCAGTGGTTAAAAGCTAAGGCTGCTAACCACAAAAGGTCGGCAGTTTGAATCCACCAGCCAATCCTTGGAAATCCTATGGGGCAGCTCTACTCTGTCCTAAAGGGTCGCTATGAGTCAGAATCCACTCATTGGCAATATTTTGTTTTTTTTATTTCCCCTGCATTATTTTGCTCCTTATCGTTATCTAGCAAACTGTACATTTTCTTACATTGTTTATTGTCTGTTTCCATACTAGAATGTAAGCTCTGAGAGGACGGGGATTTTGTTCTGTCATCCTCAGGGCCCAGAACTATGCTTGACTCATAGCACGTATTCAATAAATATTTGTTAATGAATGAAAGAATGAGTTCTTCTTTATCAGCCTTTTATCCTTAAGCAGCGTGAGGGTTTTGTGTATGGGTTTCCTTTCTCTTTTGAGATTTCCCGTGGTTTCCCATTCCAGTGGGGAAAATGACTCTTGTTTCTTTTCTGCTTTTGCTCAGCATGGAAATGAGAGTCATGCCAGAGGTGGGTTGTACAGAAATGCTTCCAATGTGTTCACCCCACTGACAGGAAAAGCAAGTAAATAGCATCATTTAGTACTCTCCTGGCAGAAATTGTTCCTCCCGCAGGTGAGGGCTGGTTTATGAGCCACCCCTCCCCCCATTTAAACTTGTGATTTAGGACTGGCTTCATGAGAAGAGGAATAATTTCTGATTCTGGTTCATCCATGACAGATATTGTGCGTGGGTGTGAAGACAGTAGGAGAAGCATAGGACTCTTTGATCTGGAAAAGTAAAGCCAGAGAAGGAAAACTCATTTAATCATAAATATGTACTGAGTTTCCCTATGTCAGACACTGAAAACTTGAATGCTGAAGATACTGGGAATGTAGACTAGTTAGATAAAATCCTGGTCAGTAGAAGCTAACAATACTGTTTGGCCTCAGGGGGGACTAAATTTAGAACAAACTAAAGAAACTCTACCTCACACAGCAAGTAGTAGTAGTTAAAAAAAAAAAGTTACATGGTTGAAAATATGGCTTCAGAAATACCTTAGAAAAATGCATGGATGACGGCAGTGTAATGGGGGAGATATGGAAAGAGGGTTTTGAGGACCTCCTTTGAACATTATGGAGAAGGACCGATTAATCTCCCATACCTAATGCCTGTGGCTAGGAGTCCTGGATTGGGTTTCCTGTGGGTTCCACTGAAACTTTTATGGAAGTAGTGTTGGGTGGAGAATTGTATTGTTTTGCATCTTTTCTGGTGCAAGAAGTGGGGGAGTGTTGGAAGAAAGATGGATCTGACCAAGCTTTGGAAGATTAGGGGCAGCACCTATTTTTTCTGCCTTGAAACTTAATTCATCACATTTTACATTTTAAAGCCTCATGGAATACAACTCCCCAGGAATGGAGTTACACTGATTGAGGCCT
Organism: Elephas maximus indicus; assembly: GCF_024166365.1. Lineage (NCBI taxonomy): Eukaryota > Metazoa > Chordata > Mammalia > Proboscidea > Elephantidae > Elephas > Elephas maximus. The sequence goes on along the minus strand of NC_064820.1, from coordinate 152,232,901 downwards.
GAACAAAGTCATCAGGAGCAACAAAACTGTAAGATAAAAGATATTTCCCTTGTGCCTGACACACTCCATCTGTTGTTTTCAGGTTCCCCTTGTCTTGAGCCCAAAGACTGTGGTAGTTTTGCTTTGTTTTTGGTGCTATGCCCATCATACCTATGGTGCTCTCTGAACAAAGGCTTGCTCCATGTTGGGCATAGGAATTGGGTCTGGGCCTGTGGCTAGATTCCTTTTGGAGACAAATAAGCATGGCTTCTTGCATCCTTTTCCATTTTGCCTGTCTTAAGAAAGGGGCCAAGGGTTCTCTCCCCTTGCAAGTAGAGCAGAATGTACTTTCTTAAACTATTCAAATATCACAGTTGGGTTCAATTATCTGCAGAAATAGATGCATATAAAAGGAAAACTTACAAAGGACAGATTTAACCTTTCTGTTAAATTTTTTTTTCTTTTTTCAAGGGCACCTAGTTTAAAGTCTAAATGCCCAGGAAAGAAAAGGGGAAAAAAGAAAAGAAAGGAAAAGAAACCAAAGCATTTATAGATTGTTGAGGGTAAATCTGAAGTCTCAGTGATCATTATGCTCTTCACCAGCATTGCAGTCTGCCACGGGCCTTCCCTCCTTGGCCTTCTTCCCCACCTTCCTTCATCTCCTCTTCCCCTTACCCCCACGTTGGATGGTTAGGCAAGGAAAGCTTGCCTACATAAACTGAGATAAAAGCCTCAGTTGTTCTAAGTTCCCAGTTCTGCCTACTTGCTTCTCCAGGCAAGATAAATGGCCTAAGGTCTCACACAGCCTTCTTATTCCCATCTCTGGGTCTTGGCACGAACCCTGTCTCCCATTTGCAGGGCAGTATTAGTTTTCCATTGCTGTGTAACAAATTACCACAAACTTAGTGGCTTAAAACAACACCCATTTATTACCTCACTGTTCACATAGGTCAGAAGTCTAGGCTTGAGTTAACTGTATCCCCTTCTCAGGGTCTCACATGCTGAAATCTAGGTGTCACCCAGACTGTGTTCTTTTCTGGAGGCTCTGGGTAAGAATGCACTTCCAAGGTCATTCAGGTTGTTGCCATTGTGTTTTTGAAATCTATTCCTAGAATTCATGCTTCCAGGTCAAAGGGTAAATGCAATTATAATTTTACTAAACGTTGTCAAATTCTGCTTCATAGAGGTTGTGCCATTTTGCATTCGTAACAGCGGTGTATGCAAGTGCTTATTTCGCTATAGTCTCACCTGCAGAGTGTGTATTTGCCAATCTGATAGGTGAGAAATTGTGTCCTGCTGTAGTTTTATTTTGCCTTTTTCACATTATGAGTAAAGTTGAGCATTTTAAACAGTTGAGGGATATTGTATATCTTTTTCTATGAACTGTTAATAACTGTAGGCCTTTTTTATATAGGGTTGTTGACCTTTTTCTTCTTTATTTTTGAAAGCTCTTTATATATTAGGGGTATTAACCCTTTGTCTATGCAGCCTTTTTCCCAGTTTATCATTGTCTTTTTAGTTTTCTTATGATATTTATCTATGTATTTTTAATTTTCATAAATAATTTTTATTTTTACATACTCAAATTTAGTAATGCTTCTGGATTTTGAGTCATAATAGAAAAGAATTCACTACTCCCAAGTTAAAGAGAAATTCAACCATGTTTTCTTCTGGTACTTACGTGGTTTCATTTTTTGTATTTAAATATCTAATTTGTTTAGAATTTATCCTGATGTATGGGCATAAGGAATGGATTTAATTTTATCTTTTTTCCATATGGCTGTTAAGTTATCTTAACACTGCTTATTAAAAAGTCTGTCCTTTCGCCACAGATCTGAGATGCCATCCTTATTTGTGTACTAAACGTCCATATGCAGTGAAGTCTATTTCTGAATTTTCTGTTCTATTGGTCATTCTGTCTATTCATGTGTCAGTACCAAACCATTTTAATTATAGAGGCTTTGCAATATTCTTTTATTATCTGATGGGCTCTTCTAGTTTTTTTCTTGTGTGCTCCTGTATGTATGTGAGTGTGTAAATGGCAGTTGGAGTCATGGGAGCTGACAAGCTCTGGGAGAGAGCCAAGCATAGACTCTTGAGAAATTTCAACCCTTAAAGGTCAAGTAGAAGAGGATAGCTAGTAAAGGAACGTGGGGAAGAAGAGAATCTAGAAGTAGGAGGGAATCAGGGGAGCGTTGTCTCAAGAAAGTCAGGGCAGAATGCTTTTAAGATTAAGGTATTGGTCTCCTGTGTCCACTGCTGCCAAGAGGTCTCGTGAGATGAGGGGTAAGAAGTATCAGTGGTTTCCACTGGGTGGGAGTAGAGTGGAGTGGAGAGTGGAGTGAGTGGGAGATGAGGAGATTTCAAGTATAGACAACCCTTGAGAAGTTTGTCAGTAGGAGAGAAATAAGGGGAAACAGGAGAAGGTGGTACCCGGAAGGGAATATGGGGTCTAGAGAGGTTTCTCTCTCTCTTTTTTCATTTAAATTGAGGTTAAATTCATATAACATAAAATTAACTGTTTTAAAGTCAACAATTCAGTGGCATTTAGTACAGTGACAATGTTGTGCAACTACCACCTCTGTCTACTTCCAAGATATTTTCATCACTCTGAGAACAAACCCTGTACCCATTAAGCAGTTACTACCCATCCCTTACTCCCACAACTGCTAACAATCACCGATCTGCATTCCGTGTCTGTGGATTCACCTATCCTAAATATTTCATACAAATGGAATTATATATGACCTTTTGTGTCTGGCTTATTTTACTTCGCATAATGTTTTTGGGGTTCAGCCATGCTGTAGGATGTGTCAGTACTTCATTCCATTTTACAGTTGAATGATGTTCCTTTGTAAAGATATACCACAGTTTGTTTATCCATTCATCTGTTGATGGATTTTTTTTTTAATCGTGGTGAAAATATATGTAACAAAACATTTACCAGTTCAACAATTTTTACATGTATGATTCATTGACATTAATTACGTTCATTGTTGATGGACTCATTTTTTTAACAAAGAAGAAACTGGAGACTGCGTATGAATGCTGAGAGATAGGAAGAGGATTCCGGAAAGATGGTGGGTTAGAGGTGAAGTTTTTGAAAAGGTAGACTGTATCCATTTGGAAATGGGAAGTTGGAAAAAGCCCATCCGATAGCTTCTGTTTGCTCAGTGATGTAGGAGCTCAGACCTCCGCGGAGAATAAATAGGGAGTCAGAATTTGAGAGAAGGGTAGAAGCTGTGAACTAGTGGTTGAGTAGAGGAGGAGAACTAGAGAAATGAAGTTATGATCAGTGGATAGTGCTGACACCAAGTTTTCCCTTGAAGGGTGATTTGGGCACATCTGCAACAGTTTAAGTAGTTTAGTTGGGAGCCTAGCTGCAACAGGTGGGGTCCAGGTATATGAGAAGTGGGCTTTTTTAGGATGACTCTTTCCATTATTGCTCCAGAAATTGTAATTAGAAACTGAGCTGATGCACAGGAGCTGAGTAAGCTGGCGAAGCTGATGCTGGAAGTTGCACTCTGTTTCTCAGGTAGAATGAGCTGAGCCTTAGCATTTGAGGACAGGAGCATGTGTTCCTTTGGGGAATGAAATTTTGCTTATTATAAATGCTTTACTCTTAGGCAGTCAACTGACCAGGAATAGTTTGGATTTTGAAAACATTTCAAGATGTTTTTGACTTCACTGTTCTTTGTGAGAGGAATGACCAAAGGAAAAGTGCACCTAGTCAGCAGTTAGCAAATGTTTGCTGAACAAGTGAGTACAAGAACCATTGTGGGCTGAGCAGCAGCAGGAAGAAGAGGGTCAGAATTCTATGTCAACTTTGCAGGGGAGTCTGGACTCCAGAGGCAGCAGCTCAACAGGATTAATAATTGCTGAACATGAAACAAGAAGGGAGGATAGAGCCTGGAGCAGAGGCAGCTTCCTGGGGTAGAGCGGGGAGGTACCCAAGTTATGGTAGATGCAGTTGCCAACTGCCTCAGCATGTCTGTAGGAGGAGAGAGTGGGTGCTTGGCAGTGAATGGTTGGCTGAATGCTTGCCATGTGTAGCCACTTGGAACGAGAAGGGGGATGGTTTAGTAACCCTTTTCCCTGAGGAGGCCTTTCCCCTTTTCCTGTTGTTGAGAAGTTGGCACAAGGCAGGGAAGATCTTTGTCTTTAGCCCAGTTCCTCCTATATCCTTCGAAATTTCAGGGTCCATACCCACCTTTTCTCCTATTGCCTTCCCCTACTTTTGACAGCTCCCTCCTATAGCCTCACAGCCCCCTTTGTCACCTCCTCCCCAACTCTGGTCCATTGATTGCTCCCAGTTCAGATAGCCTGTTGTTTTACCTCGGGGAACCACGCCTATTGCCCATCTGACCCCATCTTTTTTCTATAGTTTCTCAGTGTTCTTGCGGCCTCACTCTTCTCCACATAGCATGAATCTCATGGTGCCTGTAATTTCCAAGATACTATTGCCGTGCCCTTGATTCTCTCACCTTGTTGCCAGATGGGGAAAGAGGTGAGACCATAGCAGGATATTGGGTTAGCAATGAGGAAATGGCTATTGGATGGTAGTTAGGGTCCTGGTGTCTGGGCTGCTGTTGATGTCTGTAGCCCTAAGGGAAGAGTGGAGGTGGGAGGAGGGTAGGAAGAAAGTCTATGAATATAATAATTTATTATTTTAACAACTCTCTTTTTCGTGGAAGTTGATTTTGGCAAATTGCTTCTACATCTGTTATTTCAGTGGAGTCCATTCTTAACTCTTTCCTGACTCTTTTCCTCCTCCTACTTTTCAGATATAGCTGTTCATCAGAGCTGTCATAAATATTGTTTGTTTCTCTCTTTGCTTTCTGCCTCAGAAATTTCTGGCTTTAGTCCTCATTGCCATGCAGGTGACTCCCAGGCCTGTATTTTCAGCCTCAGCCTCATCCTTTGTGCCCCTATCCCATATTTGCAGCTGCTTGAATTTTATCCACCTGTCCCATTGGTGCTATATACCATTTTAAACTCATCATAATTTCTCTCAAAGCCAGTTCTTCTTCCTGTTTAATCATGGTCTCATCATTCTCCCAGTTACCTCACCTTGAAAGCTGGGTATCTCCCTCCCTTCCTCCTCCCTCCCTCCCCAGCACACCTTCCTTTGCTGTGTCCTATCACTTGTTTCCATTCCTATTGCCCCCCTCTTGTTCCCATCCCATGAGTTCTTACTGAGCTATGGCAATAGCTCCTTGCCCATCTTCCCCATCTCTAGATATGTCTGCCTCCAGCTCAATCCTACACAGAAACCCTGGTGGAGTAGTAGTAAAGAGCTATGACTGCTAACCAAAAGGTTGGCAGTTCGAATCTACCAGGCGCTCCTTGGAAATCCTGTGTAGTGGTTCTACTCTATCCTATAGGGTCGCTGTGAGTCAGAATTGACTCGATGGCAATGATTTGGTTTTTTATTTTTTTGGTTTATTCATATTGTAACATGATTTTTCCCTGAAGAAACCAAAATGCTTCCTCATTGCCTAGAAAGTTAAGGTCTGACCTCAAAACCTGGGATGTGAGGCCCCACAACCTCCCTCTCCTCATGTCTGGCTATGCGCCCCCTTCACACCTCCACACACACTTCGTTTACTAGCCATGAGATTGCTGCATTTCTCTGATTGCATTCTGGACTTTCCTTCCTCCCTGCTTTTGTTCATGTTCCTTTTCATCCTTCAGCTTCTCCATTCTTGCCCCTTAGCCTGCATAATCTTTACCTGTTAAAATCATACTGATTTGTATCCATTGCATTGGAATACAGTGACACTGTTGAGAAATGAGGTAGATGTATATGTGCTGACATATCTAGAAGAAAAAAATATGTTGCAGACAGTATGTAAGGTATGATCCCATTCTTGAAAATATGTGTCACTTACATATGTAAAGAAAAATTGGAAAACTATGCCGTGTTAATGATTATCCTTGAAAAGAAATAATGACTATAAGAGGGATTATTATAGGGTGATTAGAATTCAAGGTTTGGTTTTTAAAAAATAATGGTTTTATATTTTTGTAGTAATCAAAAAACATAAAGCAAGAAAAAAGTGGAGAGAAAGGTTCTTGCCAACCTTCAAGATGCATCTGAATTTTCTTCTCCCTAGTTTCTCCCAGTGGCAGGTACTCTTATTCATATCCCCACTCCTCCCATACCCTCTTGCATGAAGCTCACATCAAGTCTCATATTACAATAGTTTATGGATTTGTCTTATTCCCCTCTTCTTGCTCATGAATCAGGAGCAGTTGAAACCATTTGAATGCTTGAGTCCCTGCTGGGCCTGGCTGGGTGCCATTGGCACCATCAGTGTTTGTTGAGCTGGGAGGCTGCCATGGCTCTGGCATGTGTGGGCATCCTAGGGACGTAGTGCTCCTGTGGTCTGAGAGGGACTCAAGTTCCTGCTCCTTCCATGGCAAGAGCTCTGTGACTGAAGGGGCTGATCAGTTGGCCATTAATTCCTTACCGGTTTCCTGACTAGGATCCTACTGATTATGATTGATAAGGATGTGATTAGAAATCTCATCTGTGTTCCTGCTGATCCCTAGAGGAATCCATTCATGTATAGGAACCTAGGCTCTAACCTAGCATTAGAAAAGTTCAGTTTAGCAACCCATCGTGACACAAAGTGATTGAAGTATGGATTAGTGCCTGCGAAAAAAGGTAGGAGGAAATGATGGAAGGGTTTTTGGCCAAAGGGGCTGAGCTGTCCATCTCCTAAAAAAACAATTTTTTTTTTTTTTTTTTTTTTATTAAGGAATCTGTTATTCTACCAGCCCACTGATCTCTCTGTCGAGCGTAACCATGTCTGCTTTATAGGGACCTCCAGGCCCAAATCAGAGCATGGTGTGGTGAAATGAGTTTCTTTATGTGACCTTTTGCCTTAGTTCTTTGGAAAGATACCTTGAGAAAATTTACCCCTAAGCTCTAAGGAGTACCTTTGCCCTAGTTTTCTACCCAAGAGGGTTTGTTTGTTTTGTCCAGGTTGATTGACATTTCCTGTAAGGTGTAAACAACTTTTTGTCTGGTCCTGGGCTGCAGCCTGCCCTGTGATTGGTATGCACCTTGCAGAGATTGGTCAATAGACTATGCATATCAGGTGAACTGTAGCCCGCTATGCAGATGAAGTGTCTGTGGCTTACTGAGATGAGAGGGGATTGATCAGTTTGTGGCCCCTGCTGGAAGGGGCCATGCCTTGAAATTGACAAGGAGTTGTGTATTTAAGCAGCCAACCCCACAGAGGTTTAGCAGAGAGAAAGCAGCAGGAAGATACAAAAAGAAGAGAGAAGCAGAGAGAGGAGGCAAGAAACGTCCTAAAAGAGCTGTAACACTGAAGACAGCAAGAGGCCCAGAAGGGGCCCAGTGGCAGAGCCAGCAGCGACAGACAGCAGGACCAAGAGGAGCCTGTCTTGAGGGGGCCAAGAAGAGGCCTGTTCTGAGAGATAGAGACCTGCACAGCCGAGAGAAGCTGAGAGTGCTTTCCTGCACTGAAGAAGGGACTTTGCCTACATGCTTCTGGATCCTGATTCTGAGTTGTAGCCTGTTGATCCTCATCCCATGTTGTACCCGGTTACTTCCTTAATAAACCACTTAACTGTAAGTATGGTCTGTGAGTTCTGCATGTCCACTGCAACAGATTATTGAACTCAGAAGAGAAGTAGAGAGTGCCATGGGAGGGACTGCTGGTGTAAGGATTGGTAAAAAGGTTAGAAGAGGGAGGTATATCTGACCTCCACCTCATGGGAATCAACTTTGAGCTGATCCTGGTCATCATCCCCCCTGAAGTTAGACAGGTTCTGACAATGCTGATTCTACTGCTACCACCATTTTACACATAGATTCTGGTCTTTGCATCAAACAACTTGTAACAACACAGTGAGAGACTAACTTTCTTTGGGTGGCAGGGGTGATGCTGACGGCTACTTAGGATTCAGTTGTTCCTGTGGTGCTTTTTGCCTCAGTGTGTCCTCAGCCTTGCTCAGACAGAGGGAGGCAGTGTCAGGTAGTGGATGAAATGTTTTTGAAGTCAGACAGATCTGGGTTGGAAGATCTAGTTCTACCACCAGCCTGACGCGTACTTTAGGCAGGGACCACTGTGGGTTGCAGCATTCAAAATGCCTTCCATGTTGGTGTTTGGTAAGCATTTGTTGAATTGAGCTAGTTGTGCAACCAGAGTATTCCTATCTATAAAATGGGACTATCTACCCTGTGATACTTAAACAAGATTAAATAAGGTAATATGTGTATGGAAGCTATTCGAGGGCCTAGTACCAAGAGGTAATTGGTAACTCTAGTTTCCTCTTATCTCATCTCTTCCCCTTTATGCCCTTTAAGATTAGGAGTCTTATGACCTACTGTGTGTGTACTTACTAGGCTGGATTGAGAATGCTTGGGCTGATCTTGTTTATAGCAAGTGTGACTACTCTCCCCTAGTAGGGTTGTCTTCTGTGGCCCTTGTAGCCATCTACATAGTTTACGGGTGACTCTGTTCCCAACAGTGGCTCAGGGCATAGCAATATGCTAGAGTGGAGAGAGCTAAGGACTACGGTAGGTTATTTGAACTCTTTGTCATCTGTTTTCTTATCTGCAAAAGAGTAATATTTACCCTATCTAGAATTTACATTGAATCTAAATCTACTTCTTTCTGAGCGGGCCTCCCCATACCCCATTGTTCCTGAGGGACATTGTGTCCTGTAGCATGCTTCCCTTCCTGTTGCCCTGTCTGTATTCACGTCACTACCTGAGTGTCAGTCTTAGGACAGGAATTTACCAAGTGAACCATGACTTAACACCATGTTAGGATAGCAGTGGGTAATGTGCTCATAGTGTAGTTGTCCAACTCTTTTATGAGACTGCCTGCTAGTAAAAAGAATTTTAAGTAGCTTTTAGTTAAAGACACACATATAGAAAACTGTTTAAATTAAAAATAAACTTTCTGTGGGTGTGGTGGTTGGGAAAACAAATATAATAACTACCTTAGCTACCTTAGTTATGGGACCTAAACATTACATATAGTTCTGAATGTCCTGGAAGTTATGAGAAAAGGGAAATATGATGATACATCACATAATTATCTAATAAAAAAGCCAATAATTATATTGGTTATCTGCTGAGAAGGAAGCTTTTTTTTTTTGGTATAAGTAAGAATTTTTCTGAAAGCATTTTTATAATAGACATTAAATTATGTCTGGACAATGTCTTTAACAAGGTTTTTTGTTTCTCCAGAAAATTCAAAAATGTTTTTTGTAGACTACTTCTTACATACAGACCCTGAACAGAATCTGAGAGCATAGAAGAAAGCAGGTTCCTTGAGTTTGTTTTTTAGGGAATGAATCCAGAGAGCATTCTTGTGTTTTAATTTGATACAAGGATACAATATAGACCCTCATTAGCAGAATGAATAAAGAGCCCGTCTTTTAAAACTACCTTCCTCAAATATCTGCTGTCAGGTTGGTTTTTGCAGGGACTGAATAGTAGTCAGACTAAGATTAAAGTCTCTAGCCAGGATTTGATACACGCCAGCTAACCAGTGTTTTATCTTTCAAGACAATCTTAGCCCACAGCTCTTTATCTGGAATGATCCAACTGTATTCATACTATATGTATTGTGGCAATGTGAAAATGAATGAATATATGTTGACTTTTTTTTAACCTAATGGTTTGTTTAATCGTCTTCATTAGTATGTCCAATGGGCAATAAAATCTATATACAGCAAGTTTTGTGTTTATATATAGCTTTATTTGAAGAAGAATACACTCATTCACAATCTATTGCTAGTTGCAGTAACATGCGTCAGCCACCCCACTGAAGATGGTAGCCTTCAGTTACATAAGAAATTCTTTCATTTGAGATCAGAAGTATAAATATAGGCATAGGAGACCTGCTGAGAGACGTTACTTAAGGCTACATGAGAGAAAGTAGAAATCTCAGATTTTTCTGTCTGTTCCTTTTGGTTTTCTCTTCTTGGTATTTTGAAGTTGGAGTGGGGAAGAAGAGTCCTGGAGTATGTTGGTGTGGCCATTTACTAATGGAGAAATTTTCCTTAGACCTGAGAAATGAGGGAAAACCACAAAGTTGTATGTGAAAAAGTGACTGTGAAATGATTTTTTTACTTCGTTGAACCTTTTTTTTAAAAAAATTTTTCAAAAATTTTGTTGTGCTTTAAGGGAAAGTTTATAAATCAAGTCAGTCTCTCATATAAAAATTTATATACACCTTGCTTCGTTGAACCTTTTGGTGTCAGATAATCTCATAAGAAGCTACTCAAAAGAGTTTAATTTTCCATTTCTTTTTGACTCAACGGCACTGGGTTTGGGTTTTTTTGAGCTAAAGAAATCCAGGGCAGTTTATGTCCCTTTGCCCCTCGTTAGTAGGTTATTTTCCATCCTGCCCCCCTCAGTCTCTGAAAAAATAGAAAGGGTTATCTAAATTGTTTGAGAGGGCAGGAGGTTCTATACTTGTTTTTATCCATTGTTTATGTTTGCATTCAATTATACTCAGCCTTCCTTTCAGTTATGGAGATTGCCCTTGAACATTTTTGTTTTAGGGAGTAGATATCTGTTATAACAATTGCTCAGGAGAAAGGGGAATTACCTATAATTCTTGTCCTCAGAAGAGATGTAGTACTAATGGATCCCTGGTCTCCTATCTGACTTCTCTAAAGAGCCACTGCTCTTGCTTACTCCTTGGCTCAGAGTCTCCTGAATTGGAACTGACAGGAGATGCTCAGTATTGTAAACCAGATTTGAGTGTCCCCAGAGAGACTTCTGCTGTAAGGCCCCAGGACTCTAGCTTATGTTTATACTACCTATCATGCCTCTCAAAGCCCTTTTCCATCTGATGTTTCACTGGGCCCCCACTGTACTCCAGGGATGTACCATTGCTGGAATGGAGGTCTACTTCTGTGCTAATACTGTAGTCACCAGCCATTTGTGACTATTTAAATCAATTAATTAAAATTACAAATTCGGTTCTTTAGTTTCATTAGCCAAATTTCAAGTGCTCAATAGCCACATGTGACCGGAGGCTACTGTAATGAACAGCACAGGTATAGAACATTTCTATCATCACATAAAGTTCTATGAACAACGTTGGTCTAGAAAATCGTTGGCTGATGCTAGTCTGCCTTGATTGGCTGCTGTTGTCATACTGCAGCCTTTCCCCCTATACTATCACTTAAATAGCTAGTTGATGATGATGATTGTTATTTTGCTGCTTTATTAATTAAAAGTTAACGAGTGAAAAGTGCTAGATATTTCTAGCTAAATCCATTGGCAACAGTACCTAAATTCTGTTTCTTTTGTCTGGGATGTTTTTTTTTTTTTTTGGTCTGGCATTTTATATGTGTGTCATGTGGTGGTGGTTCTCTATCTGCCAGGAATGGTGAGGAGTTGACATGCAGGTTGTGAGGCTAAACTTGTCAGCAGAGAGGCCATACATGACCACAAGGTTGGACTCTGCAGACTGGTTTTTGTCTTCTTTTCCTACTGCTCTGACTTTTGGAAAAAGTAAGTCTGGTGAAATCTGGAGCTCAGCTGGGAAGATGTTTGGGTTTCAGGACCTAGATTGTGAAAATCAGGTCCAAAGGCTTCTAGGAGAGATAAGATCATTCCAGAAATGTTTTTTTTTTTTTTTTTTCTTATTCCCTAGAAACCTTGAGAGATTGAGAAGATTTTTTGTCTTTTAGGTTATTATAACTCTTTAGTTTTTTTCAGGCAAGATAGAGTTGGCCAAACAGACACATGAGGAAATGCTTGCGATCATTAGCCATTCCATTGCTGTCCTGAGTCGATTTCGACTCATAGTGACCCTATAGGACAGAGTAGAACTGCCTCATAGGGTTTCCAAGGAGTTCCTGGTGTATTCGAACTGCAGACTTTTTGGTTAGCAGCCGAACTCTTAACCACTATGCCACCAGGGTTTCATCAGCCATTAGAGAAATGCAAATCGAAGCTACAATGAGATACCCCGACATTACTGGCACTAATAAAAAAAAAAAAAAAAAAACCAGAAAATAACACATGTTGGAGAGGTTGAAGGGAGATTGGAACTCTTATGCACTGCTGGTGGGAATGTAAAATGGTATAACCACTATGGAAAATGATAGGGTAGCTCCTTAAAAAAAAGCTAGAAGTAGAAATATCATATGATCCAGGAATCCCATTTAGGAATATATCCTAGAGAAATAAGAGCCAATATCATGAATAGAAATATGCACACCCATGTTCACTGCGGCATTATTCACAATAGCAAAAAGTGGAAACAACCTAAGTGCCCATCGACAGATGAATGGATAAAGAAATTACGGTACATATATGCACAATGGAATACTACACAGTGATAAAGAACAACGTGTATAAATCTGGAGAGTGTTAGGCTGAGTGAGATAAGTCAATCACAAAAGGACAAATAGTGTATGAGACCACTATAATAAAACTCAAGAAGAGGTTTATGCACAGAAAGAAACAATCTTTGATGGTTACTAGGAGGGAAAGGGTGAGGAGGGGAAATCACTAGATAGTAGACAAGTGTTAACTTTGGTGAAGGGAAGGACAACTCAATATAGGAGAAGTCAGCACAGCTTGACCAAGGCAAAGTCATAGAAGCTTCTTAGACACATTCAGACACCTTGAGCGACCAACTTACTGGGGCTGAGGACTGAGGACTGAGGACTATGGTCTGGGGGACATCTAGGTCAATTGTCATAACATAGTTCGTAAAGAAAATGTTCTACATGTTACTTTGGTGAGTAGTGTCTGGGTCTTAAAAGCTTGTGAGATTCCATCTGAGATACATCTATTGGCCCCATCCCGTTCAGAACAAAGGAGAATGAAAAAAAACGAAGACACAAGGAAAATTCTAGTCCAAGAGATTAAAGGGCCACATGAACCACAGCCTTCACCAGCTTAAGCCCAGAACAACTAGATGGTGCCTGACTACCACCACCGACCGCTCTGACAGGGATCATCATGGAGGGTCCTGGACAGAGGGGGAGAAAATTGTAGAACAAAATTCAAATTCACAAAAAAAGACCAGACTTACTGATCTGACAGAGACTTATTGATTCCCGAGGTTATGGCCCCTAAAAAAAAAAAAAAGAAAAAACCCTAGATCCCTACTAACTCAGAGCTGAAGCTACTCCTGAAGTCTACTTTTCAGCCAAAGATTAGACATGTGTATAAAACAAACAATAACACACATAAGAAATGTGCTTCTTAGTTCAATGAAGTAGATGAGACCAAATGGGCAACATCTGTCCAAAAGCAAAGACGAGAATACAGAAAGGGACAGGAAGCCTGGACAAATGGACACAGGGAGCTTGCAGTGGAGAAGGGGAGAGTGCTGACACATTTTGGGGATTGCAGCCAATGTCACAAAACAATTTGTGTGTAAATTTTTTTAATTGTACTTTAGATGAAGGTTTACAGAGCAAATTAGTTTCTCATTAAACAATACACATATTGTTTTGTGACATTGGTTGCCAACCCCACAACATTTCAACACTCTCCCCGTCTCTACCTTGGGTTCCCCGTTACCAGCTTTCCCATCCCCTCCTACCTTCTTGTCCTTGCCCCTGAGCTGGTGTGCCCATTTAGTCTCGTTTTGTTGTATGGGCCTAATCTTTGGCTGAAGGGTAGACCTTAAGAGTGACTTTAGTACTGAGTTAAAAGGGTGTCCAGGGGCCATACTCTTGGGGTTTCGCCAGTCTCTGTCAGACTGATAAGTCTGGTCTTTTTTTTTGTGGGAGTTAGAATTTTGCTTTACATTTTTCTCCAGCTCTGTCCAGCACCCTTTATTGTGATCCCTGTCAGTAGTCCGTGGTGGTAGCTGAGCACCAGCTAGTTGTGCTGGACTCAGTCTGGTGGAGGCTGTGGTAGTTGTGGTCCATTAGTCTTTTGGACTAATCTTTCCCTTGTGTCTTTGGTTTTCTCCATTCTTCCTTGCTCCAGACAGGGTGGGACCAGTAGAGTATTTTAGATGGCTTCTCATAAGCTTTTAAGACCCCAGATGCTACTCACTAAAGTAAGATGTAAGACATTTTCTTTATAAACTATGTTATGCCAGTTGAGCTAGATGGCCCCGAGAGCATGTAAGTTTTTTAATCAGAAACTAAAAAAAAAGGTAGGGTTGGCCAAATATTAGAAACACAAGAATGTATAGAAATAAAACATTGTTTATGCATCTAGAAGTGTGAATATGAGACTTTACATGAAAAAAAAATAGCCACATTTAGCAAGTGACACTAGAGGGACATGTTTGCTTCACTGAGGGTCACTGGGCCCATACCAAAATTGACCTCTCTCAAGTCATCTCTAAATATGTACCTTCTCGCTCTGTGCTTTGGTTTACCTAGGTTGTGTTAAAAGGAATGAGGGAAGCATACCCATATATGCTATTCCTCTTACCCTCCCTCCCCCTCTCCCCAAGGTACACTAAAGCATGTGATTTGTGCTAGGATAAGCTGAAGATTTGATTCAAGGGGATGACTCTCTAACAGCGGGATTTCATTAGTAGGATTTTCGGGGGTGTTGAGGTTGAGTGTCTCCCTGATACCTCTCAAATCCTAGCACATCAGTGACCACCTACTCAGTTTGCATGTGTTTTCTGTCTCTGGTTGTCTTAGTCCAGAGCTGTTACTTGTACATTTGACTCAAGCAAAGGTAGAAGACTCTTCTGTGCCTCTGTGTAGGACTGTGCCCACTGCTCTGCCCTTTCAGACTGAGTACAGGTTTATTTAGAAAGGAGGCGTTTAGGAACTTCCAGCTGTTTGATGAGGCCTTGGTATCTGGCTCAGGAGGTATGGTGGAAGCTGTTAGGAACAGCCCTGGGGAATTAAACAATACATTCCCAGAGAGAATGGAAAAGGTTGCTAGACTAGAATAAAAATAGGGGAAGAACTGTTTGGGAAGATAGAGTTTTGTTGTTGGTTGGGACTTTGGCCTCCATTTCCTGGAATTGGGCCTGTTGGAATTTCAGTTAAGAAAAGCTGGTGAGAGCACCAGTCCCATTTGATGGGTAGTCTTTCAGGTGATCTTTTTTTTTTTTTTTCCCTAAGCCTCAACACTTCTCTGTAGCTCATAGAGATCATAGAATGCCTCCTCCATTCCATTGTCCTTTCTGGAGACATGCTGTCATGCTGGCAACTGTACAGAAATTAAAATTAAAAAGTCACTGTCCCTGGCCACTGTGAGCTTGTAACTGAAAGTTATAGAGAATATGTAACTAGTGCCTTTGACTACATATGTAAAGTTTCTAAAAATGTGAAATAAATGAGGAAGTCTTGGGGACTGGATAGTAGAATTTTGGGGGGAAATTGAGATATATACTTTTGTATCTTATATACTTTTTATAGTTTTTAAGTAATTTTATTTATTTTGGAACAAAGTAGGGATTGTATCTTGTGCTGTTAATAAGGCATCATGTATTTAGAACTATGAAATTCTAGAAGAATTTGGGAAACAACTTGGGTTTTAGGTCGAATGGTAGGTCAGGGAATGGTTAAAGAACCAGAATTAGCTCTGACGGAAGAAGGGGGAGATGGCTTTTTTTTTTCTTTTTGGTGGCTCTTTATTGCTCAACTTGGGTCACAATGGTCTTTGGTTTTTTTTTTTTTTTAATTTTATTGTGCTTTAAGTGAAAGTTTACAAATCAAGTCAGTCTCTCACACAAAACCCCATATACACCTTGCTACACACTCCCAATTACTCTCCCCCTAATGAGACAGCCTGCTGTCTCCCTCCACTCTCTCTTTTTGTGTCCTTTTCGCCAGCTTCTAACCCCCTCCACCCTCTCATCTCCCCTTCAGGCAGATGCCAACATAGTCTCAAGTGTCCACCTGATCCAAGAAGCTCACACCTCAGCAGCATCCCTCTCCAACCCATTGTCCAGTCCAATCTATGTCTGAAGAGTTGGCTTTGGGAATGGTTCCTGTCCTGGGGCAACAGAAGGTCTGGGGGCCATGACCACCGGGGTCCTTCCAGTCTCAATCAGACCATTAAGTCTGGTCTTATGAGAATTTGGGGTCTGCATCCCACTGCTCTCCTGCTCCCCCAGAGGTTCTCTGTTGTGTTCCCTGTCAGGGCAGTCATCGGTTGTAGCCAGGCACCATCTAGTTCTTCTGGTCTCAGGATGATGTAGTCTCTGGTTCATGTGGCCCTTTCTGTCTCTTGGGCTCTTAATCGCCTTGTGTCCTTGGTGTTCATTCTCCTTTGATCCGGGTGGGTTGAGACCAATTGATGCATCTTAGATGGCTGCTTGCTAGCTTTTAAGAATGGGTCACAATGGTCTTTGAATAAGAGCGACCCTTACCGATACTAATTGAAATGAAATTTGTTTCTTAGTCACTGTGCTGGTGAAATAATGAGGTAGCTATAAATCTGACCTTTTTTGACATCGTGTCCCCAGTTTTCCCGCTGTCTACTCACCTGTTGAGGAGTCCTGGTGGTGCAGTGGTTAAGAGCTTGGCTTCTAACCAAAAGGTTGAAAGTTGAATCCATCAATTACTTCTACCCTTGCCCTATGGGGCAGTTCTACTTTATCAGGGAGACACTCAACCTCAGCACCCCCGAAAATCCTACTAATGAAATCCCACTGTTAGAGGGTCATCCCGTTGGATCAAATCTTCAGCTTATCCTAGCACAAATCACAGGCTTTAGTGCACCTTGGGGAGAGGGGGAGGAGGGAGGGTAAGAGAAACAGCATATATGAGTCAGAATCAATTGGATGGCAACAGGTTTGGTTTTTTGGACCCACCTATTGAAGGAGCCCTAGTGGCACAGTGGTTAAAGTGCTCAGCTGCTAACCAAAAGGACAGCAGTTTGAACCCATCAGTGGCTCTGCAGGAGGAAGATGTTGCAGTCTGCGTCTGTAAAGTTTACAGCTTTGGAAACCTTATGGGGCAGTTCTACTTTGTCCTATAGGGTTGTTATTGAATTGGAATTGTCTTGATAGCAATGGGTTTGGTTTTTTTGGACCTACCAATCACAGGCCTTAGGAATAATCATTTGCTCTTCTAAACGGAGGAGCTCTGAGGAACTGCAGCTCAGAGATTGATCTTGGGATGGAGCAATATGCAAATGACTGTATCCGTGTCAAACTTTTGGTGTTCGCAAGGTTTATATATTCAGCCACTTTAGTGGCTTTCCATGTAATGCATTTGGCTTTTAGCTTCAGTTGCTAAAGTAATGGTAACATATTCTATTTTCCATTTGTTTATTTATGGTCTTGTTTTCTACCCTTACAAAACTTGATATAGGTACAAAGCTTCAGAAGTGTACCCATACCAGAGTAATAGATAACTCTGATTTGGTTGCAAGGCAATAATTTAAGTTGACAGGTTTAGCTGATAACATAAAGCACAAGAGAGAAATAGGATCAGTTTATAATGTCAGTAGAACCCCTGAGAGTGAGTTGCTGCTTTGGAGCTGACTCTGGTACTGTTGTTTTGTCTAATATATTTTAAAGTGAAATAAACTGATGTCTGTGAAAATCTGGCTGACCAAGATTAAAGAATAGGACTGTCAATTAGCCACTTCCTTTATGTCACGTTAAGCAACTTTCAGAAGGGAATAAACGACAGGACATTAGAGTCCTGGGAAAGACTTAGGGTTCTGCTTCTCAGGAATGCCAAGAGGTTAAGAGCATGACTGGACCTACTTGTGGCAAGTCCTGTTGGGGATGACAACTTGCCAGCTCTGCCTACCCCATTGTGCCTCCATCCTGGGTAAATGGGACCTTAAAAAGGACGAGATTGTGAAGTCCAGATGTCTGGAAGCTAGACATCATGGGAGGTCTGTCACTGATGACAGCCATTGCCATCCAAAATGATGATAGTAAAATACTTTAGATATTTGGAAAAACTGAAACCAATTCAGCATAACGGGAACTGACACACAGGATCACCATCTCCCACGTTGACGATAAATATTCCTGCTTTACCTTGACATTTATTCCCCATAAATGCACTAGCGTTTATGTAGCATTATCTTGTGATCGTGTTTTATTCCCTGTGGCGTGCTCTGTTATTGATGTCTGCAGAGCCAGGAGAAGTGGTGGGGACTACTTAGGGCATCCAGGAGCAGTTGGCTTTTAGGGAACTGGTTTTAGTTTGGCATAGTTAGTAGGAATAGACATAAAAACTAAGCACATGCATCATTTTCGTGCATGTCGGTGGTTACCACACGCTCAGAAAAGCCTTTGGAGTATTGCTTTTCCTCTGTAGAGCAGTTCAGACTGATGTCGTCTAGAGATATCTCAGGCAGCAGAGGAAAAATAAAGTTCTATAGGATGGAAATTTTTAAAATGTTATGCTTTCCACCCATTTCTTTCAAGGCAGAACTTCATGGAACACTGTCCCGGTTGGTCAGGACACCCTCCTCCTTTTAGAGGTTTCTCTGGATAATGCTCGCAGGCTCTGGTTTGTGCTTGTCAGTTATAATGGGCATTTGTTATTAAATATAACCCAGAGATGCTTAGCTCTGGAGGCCAGAAAGGATAAAAGGAAATTATTCCTTTAAAAAAAAAACAAAAAAAACAGCTCTTTAATCTCTTCCACTCTTACCTCACCCACCACTGCTGTGTGGGTATAAATGTTTCTGAAATGTCCATCCTCTTCCTTTCTTCAGCTTCCCTGCCTAAGTCTTGAGGGTCAGATTGGCTGGATGGGTGAGTGCTGTGTTCAGGGTCATTTAGGAATAAAAGCATAGAGGTTGAACCCAGCATCTTGTCAGTTTGTGTCCAAGCACGCCCCCATAGTAAAATTTGTCCTTTCTGAATCTGTAAACTTAGTTCTCATGTTAGAATGAAATGGTCACAGTTTTCCATAAAGGTCTGCATTGAAGTCATTGGGATAAGCGTGCACTAATTTCTTGGATGCCTTCATGCATTCTTCATCAAGTGTATCCACATTGTTTAAGAAGGAAAATCTTTTTGAACTTCATACACTTTTGGCCTTCTTTTCATGTAAGATTCAAGTATGGCGATGATGGTGTAGTATGTGGTTATGTGAAATTGATCTCTGGCACTCGATACTTCTGGACCACTTCTGTCATATACTTATTTCTTCGTAATGCTTCTGTGATGGTGAACTGATTGGTAATCAGTATTTGGCAGTATTTGTTTTGTTTTTTTTTTTCAAAAATTTCTCTTAAATTATGTAAGTGCCCTGTGTCTTAGTCATCTACTGCTGCTATAACAGAGATACCAGAAGTGGATGGCTTAAAAAAGAGTTTATTCTCTCACAGTCCAGTAGGCTAGAAGTCCAAATTCAGGGCTCCGGCTCCAGGGAAAGGCTTTTTCTCTCTGTCAGCTCTGGAGGTAGGGCTTTCTTGTCAATCTTCCCCTGGACTACAAGCTTCTCTGCACAGGAACCCTGCATCCAAAGGATACACTCTGCTTTAGGTGCTGTTTTTTTAGTGGTATTGAGGTTCCCTGTCTCTCTGCTTACTTCTCTCTTTTATATCTCAAAAGAGATTGGCTTAAGACACTATCTAATCTTGTAGACCTCATCAGTATAACTGCCACAATTCATCTCATTACATCATAGTGATAGGATTTGCAACACTTAAGGAAATCACATCAGATGACAGAATGATAGACAGTCGTACAATACTGGGAATTATGACCTAGCCACGTTGACGGATATTTTTGGGGGACACAATTCAATCTGTGACACCCTGTTAATGAGTGGTGGAGATCTGTGCATGTCTTTAAATTTACTTCTGAATCTTGGAGAGCTTGACTTATCTGACAAAATGCTGCAGTATATTATTCCACATAAACAACACAAGTACATGATCTAGTGTTTTCATTTTCTTGGTGATGTTTTCAGCTTCTCTTTTGGTATATCCTTTTTGTGTCTGGTCTTTAGCACACACTCTAGTGTTTGCATTTTGTTGGCGATATTTTCAGCTTCTCTTTTGGTATATCCTTTTTGTGTCTGGTTTTCAGCAATATTTTCTAAGGCATCTAGAATCTGAGTACGATTCCAGGATTGTACTCATTGCTACAGCACACACTTCCCAACGTGTATTAGAAAGACATTTTAATACTTGACCATTCCCGAAATACATTTTAAGAACTGCCCATCAGTGAGTAGATGTGGCAGAAAATGTGTTGAGTAACTGAACAATAGAAAAGAAAAAAAAAAAAAAGTGCTTCCAGACAACAATCTACTGTGCTGTGCCACATCCTACGAGATTAAATGAGTGCACAGCACATGGTATGAAAGTGGCATTTTCTTTGCATTCTAAAATTTTCTGTCGCATGCCTTTATAACGCCCTGACATACTGACTGCATTGTCATATGACTGGCCTCTGCACTTACGGAAATCAGTTACGCAAACTTCACATAAATAGCGAAGTAACTTGATTTGCAGTTTCTTCATTAGCATGACTTTTTAAGCTAGTAAATGTGATAAATTGCTGGACAGGTTTCCCATCTGTTGGTGATACATATCATAAAACAATACCTAGCTGATCTGTATGAGAAAGATCAGGAGTTCCATCTACACTTATTTCACTGAAAATAGCTGATCAAACTTTATCACTTATTAAGTTTACAAATTCTTTACACATTGTTTTAGACATATATGATGGGTTGCCCTTTCCTGTGTTATTGTTTTATGAGATGTGATGTGCTAAAAATGGATCAAACTGAGCAACAAGTTCAAGTAAACTCCCAAAATTTCCATTTTGTGGGGACCCAAACATTTCTTCCTTGAAAAGATAATCCATGTTCAGTGATTGCTATAATGACAGCAATAACCTGCTGCAAAACGGCTTTCCAGTACTGGCGTTCTTCATTAATTTGTATTTCCAGTTCATGAATTAAGCCAAAACCATGTCTTCATTTTAAATATGACAACATACAGCCTCCGTGAATTGAACTGTTTTCATGTCTATCATATGAGTTGCACCAATCGCTAAATTCATCTGTAGAAAATCAAGAATTAAACGATTTAAGACTGAATAGTTTGCAAACAAAACAATATACAGAGCTGACTTATCGAGGATACGGTAGCCACTCCTTCTTATAATTTTCACCATTAGCTTTACACCCTAGAAGCATATTCTAGCTACAGAACCTTGTTTGTTTACCATCCAGAAATTTTGGACACAGATTTCCAAATGGTCTACTGTGATGTTGACAATCATTTGGCCCTCTTGGGAGACAATAATTTACATCATTGGAAGAAAAATTATTCCACAAAGCAAGATCTGTGTTTGCTATTTGTGGGGTGTGCATATGCAACAAATTCAGATTTTAAAATAGTTTCACTTTTCTATACTGTTAATTTTTTTTTCCTACAGCAAGGAATGAATGTAGAATTTGGCTGTTATATTCATATTGCTATTAGTAATTTCAGCAATGGCAGCACTAGTACAACAATTTGCACCCATTAAACTCGAGCGTTAACAGAAGAAGTCTCTTCTGATTCATTATGTTTTAAAAAGGAAGTTAATTTTTTAAATGTCTTTAGGGAATCATGAATCCTTTTCTTTTTATCTTCTGCGAGCTTTTGTTTTTGTGCTGCACTTAGTTGTTGCCATTTCATTTTACCTGGATATAAAATTATGTCACTTTTTAAATTTTGTTTCACTGTAGCAAATAAATTTGAATAATTGAAAATAATATTTATAAAACAAGTAAAAGTTAGGAAATTTACATTCAGATTTGGACGTTAATGCAAAAATTTATGTTTGAAAGTTAGTAATTTAAAAATTTGTTTTGGAATGTGTAATTTTGTTCTTCAGTTCTGAGACAGTCAAAAGAAATAGTACACAAAAGGCATTCGGAAATAATTTTCTTCATTTGTTGTATGACTTTTGTTGACAGGCCATTTGCAGCTCTCCGTAAGTGTCTTTTGTCTTGAAATAATGCTTAAAACATTGTGCACTCACTTTCCAGCCTCTGACGCTGTGTCTTCACCGTTCATTGGACTGCTGCTGATACCTGATGGGGGTGAGAGCAGTCACAAAGAGCAAGATACAAATACAAGGGTATGCTCAACCTGAAGACGCACTCTGTTTCTCTTTGTGCAGGACCAGACACGTAATGAGTCACGTGATTACAGTGCTGCTTGTGTGTTCTTATATGCTCAATGAGAGACAACGGAATGTGAGGTTATACCCAACCGGTCTGAGATGAAAAGGAATATAAAGTTGTTTATTTTATGTAAAACTTATAAAATGGTACGAATTTCATTTAGTGCCCTGCCAGTTCCCTTCCACTGTGACACTTGCTTTTCCTTGTGTCATGTCTGCTTGGCATCTATGGGTTTTTGCTTTGGATTACTGTTGTTCTTTTGTTGATGCCCTTCGCACATTCTTACCTTGCTTATTGGATTATATGTCCCTGGTATCACTCTTTGAACCACAAGCAAAATGGGAGAGACATACAAAGACCAAGAATCGCACGGACAGAAAGAGAGTTAAGAGATCTAAATAGAATGAGAGAGAAATATGATTTAGTTCTTAACTGTTAGTAAACTACACACTGTGGACTTCAGAGAATTATTACCTCTGATCACATGCTTTAGTGGATCAACAGTTTTTCATAGCTCTACAACTACTCTTTATCCTAAACTTTCAGATGTTCCCAAGCCCACCAAGCAGAAACAAGTGAAAGCTGGTGGTTAGGAAGGCCATGACAAGAACAATGTGACCTGAGACTAGCTGGTAAAGTCTCTGAAAGTACATGTGAAAATTTTAAGTATACAGTTATATTTTTCTGAGGAGAAGATCCCTGGTTTTTACCAGATTCTTAAAGAAGACACACAAACACTCATAGCTTAGAGAGCCTTTGGGCCAATGTTGGCAAGGCCATGCAGCAGTAGGCATTCTGATATACTGTAGGTAAGGAAGTAAATTAGTACAACACTTTTGGGCATCTGGCACTGTCTATTAAAACTGTAAATGTTCATTTGACCCAGCAGATTCCACTTCTAGGAATTTATCCAACAAAAATGTTCACAGAAATGTACAGTGATATATGGATAGAATGTTACTACAGCATTTAAATTAAAAAACAATACAGATATCCATAAACATAATACAATATGTCCCTCCAGTGGAATACTATAGTCTTGAACAAGAAAGAGGGAGACTTGTATTGACATAAAAAGATGATTAAGGCAGATTAAGCAAAAAGAACAAGCTGTAAATATATTTTATCTCTTAAAAAAAAAAGTCAACGTGGCAGTAGATCCCTGAGTGGTGCAAATGGTTTGCCCTCGACTACTAACTGAAAGGCTGGTGTTTCAGATCCACTTAGTGGGGCCATGGAATAAAGGCCTGGCAATCTCCTTCCAAAAATCAGCCAGTGAAAACCTTATGAATCACAGTGGTCCGATCCGCAACCCATCATGCGGATGGTGCAGGACCAGGCAACATTTCATTCTGTTGTGCATAGGGTCACCATGAGTCAGGGACAACAGTATGGCAGCAGCATAGTTCTTTAATCTAACCAAATTCCTACACAAAAGCAGAATCAGTGACTAGATAGCAAAACAAAACCCACAGACAACATTTATATCAATACTAAGTGCAAAGGTATCCATGAACTCCAAAGTATAAGCAAGTAAGGAGAAATTACCAAGTGACATCAGATCTGTAAGAATATCAGCCTTTGTGTGGGAGGAAGCAATGAGGTGTCTGATACACCCAAGAACAGGAAAACCCAAGGTAACATTCACTGTTGGGGTAGCAGCAGTTGAACCTAGGAAAGGCTTTTCCTGATCAAGTAGTGGATAAGTGCAAGAACCCTGTGGTAAGATCTGAAGGGGTTAGAGAAGTCTGGCTCCATTGAGCTCTCAAAACTGATCAACCAGGGCTCCCTACCAGGACAGGGCTGAACACTGAGGAAGCACTGCCAGGAGTGGAATAAAAATTGAGCAGAACTGGGACAATAGAGATAAAAGAAGCATCCAGGTAAAAGCTGGGGAGGGGAACAGAGCCAGGAAAGCTCATGGAGCAAGCTGCCATGTTTTGGAATACTAGATGAAAACATCTAGAGAGGGAGCTCTGTGAAATTACAAGTAGACACATGAGACTATGTGGGCAGCTTCTATCTGGAGGCAAGATGAGAAGGCAGAGGGGGACAGGAGGTGGTTGAATGGGTGTGGGAAATACAGGGTGGAGAGAAAGAGTGTGCTGTCACAGTATAGGGAGAGCAACTAGGGTCATATAGCAGCGTGTGTGTAAGTTTCGTATGATGTACTGACTTGAACTGTAAACTTAAAGCACAATAAAAAAAGGGATCTCTGTGAAATTAGAAAAAGTAATTAAAAATAAGCTTTTTTCTGAAAGTTTAAGAAATCTAATTTCACAGAAAAATGAACAGGAAAATATTGAGGTCAAATCCTACACAAAGTTATTATAAGAAAAAAAGATAATAAGGAGAATAACATCCTCACAGACAATAAAAGCAAGCCAGGAAGACATGACCACAAACAGATCAAAACTGTAACTTACTATTTCAAAATGAACTAGATATTTTTTAAATGTTACAAGATATGAAAGAACATAAATCAGAACTGAGGTGCTAGAACTCAAGAACTTTCAAGTGACCAAAGATGAGACAATTTGAGCTTCAATAAAGCTAATAGATAGAATGGATTGAAATCCACCAAATATGCTTAAATTCATGAGTTCATAAAGGAAAATGAGAAATAAAACAACAAATGAACATAACAAAAAATGCCTTAAATAGAAATTGAAAAGGAAAATCTGAAAAATGAAGAAAAAAAAAAAAGATTTGCAAGAAACTGATAAACACTGAAGATGAAGAAGATCCAACATATGGATAAGGAAGAAAACCCATACAACAAATACCAAAAACCGTAATTAAAAAGAAAAGTTTATTTAGGCATATAAGCAAAACCAGCAAGTGACTTATAAATAAATCAGATTGTCATGAGTGTTTTTAACAGCAAAGCTTGCTGCCAGCAGAGGATTAAATAACATAATTAAGATACTCAATAAAACAAACAAAATGTGAAGATTTTAGATCTATCCAAAGTGACTTTCAGGTATAAAGACCACAGATAGTCTTATCAACAGAGGGAAATACAGAATATTTTTTCAATGATCTCTTCTTGAAGAATTTACTAGAAAATATATTTTAGACAACCAAAAATAACTAGAGAGGTCATTATATAACTCTCAAGTTACGTTATTTGTCTTAGGCTGGATTCTCTAGAGAAATAACCCAGCAAAGCACATAAATTGATTTATATCAAGGAAATGGCTCACGTGATTGTAGAGACTGGAAAGTCCCAAGTCTGTGGGTCAGAAAAGAGGCTTCTGATTCACGTAGTCACAGGGGTTGGTGAATCCAGGATTGAAAGGCCAGAGAACAGGGCTGTTGCTCACAGGCTGTGAAGATCACCGAATCCTGAGATTGGCAGGCAGGACCGCAGGTAAGCTGCTAGCTCAGGTTTCAAGAACTGGAGGTCATATGAACAGGAGCCAGCTGCAGGATCCAGAAAAGCAAATCCCCAGCAAGGACAGAAGGAAGAGATAGATGGCAGAGGGCGGAGAGATGAAGGCTGATGGGGGGATGGTAAGCTGCCATAGGCCCTGCCCCCACCAGTACACCATCATGGGGGTGATCACGCATCAAATCTCAACAAAGAAGTGATCACAACATTATACAACTGCCAAAATACTGGGAATCATGGCCCAGCCAAGTTGACACACAGTCTTAACCATCACATCATTACATAGCTGCCAAGTTACATCATTATATAACTCCCAAATTACATCATTAGTTAACTGCCACCCGGCTGAGAATCATGGCCCAGCCAAGTTGAAACTTAACTCTAACCGTCAAAGCCAGTGTTACTCTTGCCTGGTACCTTGGCATTCATTACTGCCAGATGTACATCATTAATGCAAAAAATAGATAGTAGACTTTTTACTGCTGTCTTAAATGCGAAATGTCAGATAATAGGATAGTCCATAAGTGAGGAGGTGTATTTGTTTTCTGATCATTGCATTTTCTTTTGTGATATCTTTTCATTTTGTTCATTTATAGTTATAGCATTTATTACAAAACAAGCGTCAAAACTGAAGTGTGATTTGTTTAAAGCAAAATTGGTGGAAGTCAGTTTTTTGTTGTGGGAGGTCAACAGAATTTTACATTGCTTGTTGAAACAACTAAGTTCACTGATTCATTTTCTTTGCTGTAGAATATGTGGAATATCATTTTTGTAGGAAATGTATATAATAAAAATCTTGGTACCCCACATCCACTAAAAATTAGAATCTAGTTCATCTTATTCCTCTATAAAGGCATATGCCACTTTGAGGTTCAATTGCTAATATACTCATTTTAAAAAGAAGTTACATCATGGGTAGTGTCTTAGGCTGGGTTCTCTAGAGAACCAAAATCAGAGATGCGTGTGTGTGTGTGTGTATATATGTATGTATGTATAGAGAGAGGGGAGGAGGGAAGAGAGAGAGTATCTCAAGGAAATGGCTCGTGTGGTTGTAGAGGCTGGCAAGTTCCAAGTCTGTGAGTCAGGTGTCAAGCTTCTACTGACTCATGTACGTGTAGGGGCTGACGAATCCAAGATTGGCAGGCAAGACAGCAGAGCTGCTGGCTCAAGTCTGAAGACCTGGAGGTCAGATGATGACAAGCTGGATGCAGGATCTAGAGCAAGCAAGTGAGCTTTTCCAGAATGTCCATATATATATTGGATGCAGGCCACACCTCTGGGGAAGCTCCCCTTAGAACTGATTGGCTGATCACATGAGATTACATCATAAAGAATGACTACATCATTACATAACTGCCAAACTGCATTCATATATAACTGCCAAACTACATCAATACACGACTGCCAAACCACTGAGAGTCATGGCCCAGCCAAGTTGACACACAACCTTAACCATCACACATAGCTAAGACACACACACACAGTGCAAGGCAAGGCAGTGTTTCATTCTGTTGTACATAGGGTTACTACGAGTCAGAACTGACTTGATGGCACCTAACAACAACAAGAATATGTAACTTACGTATTCCATTCAAATGCATGAGTAAGCAGAGGAGGGGGCACCACAGATTATCATTGTTTAGGGCTCTCACATACCTTAATCTGGCCTTGAGTGATACTGTAGAATTAAAATACATTAAAAAATGTGTTGTATTTGTTAAATTAAGTTTTATTTTCCCATGATTTCAAGTTAAAAACTGTTTAAATTTTGCAACAAAACATCCCTCCGCTTCACATTTCAGAAAGAGGGAATTGCTTGTTTTTCTTCCCATAAAACTCACTCATCTTCGTTCTGGAACATATACACAGTGGACATGTACTATTACCTGGCGCTCTGTATGGCAGTGTAGGAAATGTTAAGATGTCCTGACTTCAAGGAGAATATAACCTATTGGAGAAAATTTGACACGTGTCATAATTAAAAAAAAAAAAAATTGATTGTGCCTTAAGTTAAAGTGTACAAATCAAGTCACTTGCTCATACAAAAACTTATACACACCTTGCTATGTACTTCTAGCTGCTTTCTCCTGAATGAGACAGCATACTCCTCCTCTCGACCCTGTATTCCTCGTGTCCATTCAACCAGCTCCCGTCCCCCTCTGTCTTCTCTTCTTGCCTCCAGACAGAAGCTGCCTACGTACTCTCATGTGTTTACTTGAGCCAAGAAGCTCACTCCTCACCAGTATCATTTTCTGTCATATAGTCCAGTCTAATCCCTGTCTGAAGGGTTGGTTTCTGGAATGGTTCCAGTCTTGGGCTAACAGAGGGTCCAGGGACCATGACCTCCAGGGTCCCTCTAGTCTCAGTCAGACCATTAAGTCTGGTCTTTTTCATGTGAATTTGAGGTCTGCATCCCACCGTTCTTCTGCTCTGTCAGGGATTCTCTGTTGTGTTCCCTGTCAAGGCAGTCATGAGTTGTAGCTGGGCACCATCTAGTTCTTCTTGTCTCAGGCTGATGGAGTCTTTGGTTTATGTAGCCCTTTCTGTCTCTTGGACTCATTTTTACCTCGTGTCTTTGGTGTTCTGTATGCACCTTTGCTCCAGGTGGGTTGAGACCAATAGGTGCATCTTAGATGACCACTTGCTAGCGTTTAAGACCCTAGACGCAACTCCCCAAAGTGGGATGCAGAATGTTTTCTTAATAGATTTTATTATGCCAGTTGACCTAGATGTCTCCTGAAACCATGGTCTCAGACCCCCATCCCTGCTACCCTGGCCTTCAAAGCATTCGGACAAGTATCATAATTTTTATTGATTTGTTTCCATCACTAAAACAGTGATCTCAAGAGTATAGAGGCTATGTTTCAACCTTGGTTTCCTGAAAACTGGACACATAGTAGGTGGTCAGTAAATGACTGCTTAATGAGTAGTAAGAACCCAAATGTCTAAGAGAAAATGAATACAGGAAGTGCCATTAGAGAGGAAGCAAGACACTCTGGAGATCAAAAGGAAGGGATAAGAATATGTAAAATTGCATGCAGTTTGGTGTTTGAGCTATGCCATTAAAAAATGGTTTGAATTTGACAGGCTAAAAGCAGAAGAAAAGGTAGTTTCAAGGTTCAAGGAAAGCATGGGGTGAGTTTGGCCAGAGCACAGGGTACCTTTGGTTGAGGGGAGATAAGGCAGAGAGTATTAGGCGGGGACCTTATTGGGTTAGGTAGGCTTTGAACACCAGAAGGGGCATTGGTACTTAGGAGAGCAGCAAGGATCCACTGAAGGCTTTTAAGAAGGAATGTGCCTACAGGGCTGCAGTGCAGGATGCATTTAAACAAGGAGGGAACATTGATCTTGTCAGTGGGGGTTTGATCTCATAAGGTTTTTTCTAGCTAAGGATGCTGGAGTCCTTGGAGTTCTGAGGGATTTGCCTTCACTTTTCTAAACTGAAATGGGAGGCAGGAAGAGGGCATTGTGGAGATGGCTCATTGGGAGATGACTTCAGTCAAAAGGGATCCAGCCCCAAAGGACTCGGTAGGGACTTGAATCTGTTTATGAGTGTGAGGGAGGATCATGATCAGAGCTTCCAAGTACTGCCTGGGTATGTACAAGAGACTTGAGAATATATGGCAAGCAGAAGTGTACATAATGAAGTGACAGTTGCAAAGTTCATATTAGGTGCTCAGGATTGGGAGTGTTGAGGGAAGGCACAGCTGGGGGCGGTGTCAGTTGTTTTGACGGCTGGGTGGAGGTCTGGAGCAGGCTGCTTGTCAGAAGTATGCTCATCAGCAGATTTGCTGGAGCACCAGCCTTGTGCTTAGCGGCCCAGAACATCCAGGCATCCTTGCCCATGCTTGGGTGGGCACCCGCCGGCACAGCCTCCTGAGGTGCAGAAAGCCAGAGCAGGACAGCTGCTTGTATAAGCTCTTGGTGCATTGTTGCAAAACTGGCTTAAGCCCATTATTGAGCTAAATTTATCAGGAAACTTAAAACCTTCCACCTTGTTCCTGGTTGGCAGTTGCTCTCATTTAAATCCTCCCCATGTTTACCTAAGTTATGCTGCTGGATGTAGCCTCTTTGATTTCTGTTCTGATGTTGCGGGGAGTGGGATAGAGACTGCCCCATCTTAAATGGTTTTGGTTAGCCTGCAGGTGGTCTGATCCAAGGAAGGCTGTAGGGGATATTTTCATTGTAGTACAGGCCTGGTTTAACTGGCTCATTTGCCGCCTTCCGTTTGGATGCCCTGAAGCCTTCATGTTATTGAACTTTTGCAGCCTTAACGTCGCAGCCTGATATGAAAATTCTACGAAAACCGTGTACTCACCTCTCCTCTGTAGAACACAAACAATTATGTATCAAGAGCCTAGTAATGCTCAGTGTGACTGTCTATCATAGCACTGGTCCCTGCCTCATAGCCGGGAAGGCTGAGCAAGTCACAGAGAGGCAAGAGCCAGGCAAACAGCTCTCTGGTATCCATGCTAAGCGTATCACTTGTATCATCTCTTCTCACAATGAACTAAAATAGGTACTGCAAGCCCCATTCTGCAGATGAGGGTTACAGGTGTTTTGCCAAAGGTCTCAGAGCTATTAAATGGTGGAACTGAGCCTGGAACCAGGCTCTTCCTGAGCCTGTACCTTCTACCACCAGGCTGAACAACTGCCCAGGTCACCCCAGTGTTAGAGGTTGTAGTTCCTTCTGGTGAAACTAAAAATGCAGGTAAAGAAAAAGCAAAGCGTGGCACTCCTTAGTAGGTCTCTTAATACTGATGATCCAGCACTTTAAGCTAAGAGGCAATAAATTGGGATCATTATTAAGCTTTAGCAGGTGAAAGAAAGTTCATTTGACTGACCTGTTTTGTTGTTCCTGTTGCCTATTTTTAAGGGGACCCTCCCTCAGTGGCGGGGAGGGGGGCGGTGCAAGGACTTGGGGCCAGTTGCTTCCATGACTGCTTCCCCTTTCTGTTCTTGTTGCACCATCTGCTTCTTCTACTCTGATTTGCATTCTGTCTTCCCCACATCCTCCAAAAGAGATTGTAGAGTTCCATCCTTTAGAGTGGAAATCCTGGTGGCATAGTCGTTAAGAGCTAGGCTGCTAACCAAAAGGTTGGCAGTTTGAATTCACCAGGTGCTCCTTGGAAACCGTATGTTCTCTGTCCTGCAGGGTCACTATGAGTCGGAATCGACTCAACAGCAACAGATATCCTTTAGAGCTGGTCCACAGAGAAATTCTGCCCTAGGATTTCTGCTGCAGTCATATCTATGGATTTCCTCAATTTCCCCTGTAGGGACCATCTCAGCTGAGGGGCTTTTGTAGCAGGCACTGGGGTAATTGTAGAGGTCAGGAGTAGTTGATACTGTTTTTGAAATAACTCATAACACTGTGTTTGGCCATAGAGGTTAACTGTAAATGAGAAGAAATAGAGCCAATTATGATGTCAGGATCCCTGTGGACTGGTAGGGTGGGGGAAAAAAGGATTAAAAATTAAAATGTAATATCTTGGCATGTTGGCTTTTTACCCCCTTATTAAATTATGACTTCTGTTTGAGGAAAATAAATGAGAACAAAGGGTATGTTTAGAATACAGCCTTTGTTTTTAAATTTGACTAATGAGTGGTTTTAGCACTTTCATTTGGTTCTCGTCAACCTGTGTTCAAAGTATCAATTAACCAATAAATATTATGAAAAATAAGTGTCAGAAATGGTTGCACCACTCCTGCTAATGAGCTGCTAATGAAATTGTGCCTGGGTGGGCAATGTTGGTCTTCTTCAGAAAATGAGCAGTCATGGAGTTAAGGCCCCTGACCCCTGGGAAATGGGTGCTTTTAACTCCTTCACTCCTGATCTGCCCGTTTTTTCCCTCCTCATTATGAAGTTGCTCGTTGCCCATATCTCACGGTTAACTTCAATGATAGTGTGGATTTAAAAAATGCAGTTTTATTTGCCTCAACAATTTCTACGTGGGTTTATAGAGGTGGAAGAACTCTAACTGTGCAGCAGTTTATTTCCAACTGCCAGGCCTTTGGTCTGTTGGTGATTCTCTTCTAGATTTCTTGAGCCTTTTTCAGTCTTTCCATCCTCAACACACACATGCACACATGCACAATTGAAATAGAGGGATGTCTGACCGCGTTCAAGGTTTTGTAGGGATGAGGGAGTGGGATAGTAGACCACAGTCATCAGGGTTATTGAAAACCAGATTCCCAACATCGATGTCAAAGCCCCAGTGCTCTGATTAAGGGGGTGTGCCACACCTGTTAGTTGCACTTACTGGGTCTTCTAGGCTTAAGAGGAACTTGGGACATATCGGAGGTAGAGGTAGAAGGAGAGCAAAAGCAATTCACGGGATAGGAAGTTGGTGCAGGATGCTCATCATGGGTCTCTGGTCAAAATCCTTCTGCTCCTTCTCCTCTGTTCTCCTTTATTCTACCCCTGGGCTTATTGAATTTTGGGGCTCTGATGGGTCCCCTGGGCTGGTGGGAGGAATCACTGTACATGCTAAAGGGTCTGGTGCTATTTGGGGAAAGGCTGACGGGGTCAAATCAGGATTCTTAGTGTTTTGGGCCAAAATACTATTAACCCTTACTGCCGTCTCAGTCTTACCATTCCCTCCCTAGCTCTCTAGTTCAGGCCTTATTATGTCCGTTTAGGACAATTATAACAGCCTTCCAACTGGCCTCCTTGCTTATCTCTGTTTTATGTGCTGAGCTCCAAATGCTTTAAATAAGCGTGTCCACTTTTTTGCTTGGCCAAAAGCTGTTCCCTGGACTTGGAACTTAAGTGTCCTATACTCCCTATCCCTCTATTTATGTCAGACTCCTCAAAGGCAGGAATTGGTCTTGTTTATGATGGCATCCTTCCAAGTGTCCAGCACAGTGAGTGGCACTGAGTGGCTATGCAGTAAGCTGTGGGAGAGGGAACACATACAAAAGAGCAGGCCCTTGCCAAATCCTCAATAAATGTCAGTTGTGGAAAGAACCTCCTCACATCCTACATATGGCTACTTTGAACCCTTGTTGGTTGTTGAACCTTGATGGTTGTTCAGAGTGTGGTTGTTCAGGGTACCTCTCCCACTGTAACACAGGAAATCGTCTAAGTAGCACTGTCAGTTTTTGTCTCGGAGAGCACTGCTCTTGTGAATTCTGTGTATAGAGTTTGGTGACCAGCTGGTGTCTGTCCCCCTTGAGGGCTAGGAAAGGAGATGCTAGTTAGATCCCAGCAGATGAGATTTTGGGGAGTGGTTCCTGGGAGTGGTGGGAGCTGTCAGGGTACCTGTTCTCTGAGGGAAACTATAGCCCTCTTGTCCTGAGGGGCTTTAATGCAGGGGTGGAATTTCTGCCTTTCTGAGACGCTAAATCAGGGAACTTTTCTAAGGCTCTGCCCAGATTCTATACTCTGTGACTCAAGGTAAAAAGTCAGTTTGGAGAATATTTTCATTGACTAATTTTGTTATAGTTTGGTCATTTTAGAAAATGCATAATTATAGTTCAGACTATTCACTATATGTTTTGCTGTTTTGAAAAACGGGTCTCTGTTTATGGTTCCCTTAAAAAAATAATAACGTTAAGCATTGGTTAAGGGTTCAGCACCCTGGAGAGGTTTGTGCACAGTTTTTGTTACTGGTTCAGTTTAAGTCTCTGCCTTGGATACAGGATAGATGCGCATTTGTGTTGAGGTGGGGATCTTGCCAGGTCTTGTTTGGGTGTTTTGAATAAAAATGTAGGAGGAGAGGGCTGTGGTAGTCATGGCAACCGGGCCTGTAAAGCCTGTGCTTTGATCAGCCCTGGTTAGGAGCTAGGAGGCCCCAGTGAGGTGAATGGCTTTCCTTCCTGTTCCATATTCCTCCTATCCCTTCTGGCCTGGGAGGAAGGAAGAGCCAGCATTCAAGATGACCTTTCTGGAGCCCTAATATGTGTCTAGAGCTGAGTCTGAGCTGTGGGCACAAGTAATTGGTCCCTGCACTCCAGAAACTGAGCATAGTTGGGAGTTTTTGCTCTAGTTATCACATAAAGAATTGATAAATAAAATGTCCTTGTTTTATCTGGTTGACATTTACCCTTTTTGGCCTGTGTGTCCTGAAGCACTTTTAACTTCTGAGTGCTGACATAGTTTTCTCATTTGTTCTTCACAACAATTTAGCACATTATGGAAAGTGGTTGTGATAGAGTCTTCTCATTTGACACGTAAGGGCATGAAGATTCAGAAGGATGATGGAATTTGACTAAACTCACCCTGCTGTCAAAGACAGAGCTAAGTTGGGCAGCAGACTCCCTGGGCTCATGGTGGCATACCAGTTCTCATGTGAGCAGGCCATGCTGGGGCAGCCCTTGATTTTTTTGCCATTGCCCAGGGTGACTTAAAGGAGTGTGGAAAACCCTGGAGTGGGAGGTCTCTGGGCAGGAGTCTGCAGAGGGCACCCCATACCTCTCACTCCTCCCAAAGCCACATAACTACCAACCCTTCTGATGCCAAGACAGACACGGAGAGCACTGTAGCATCTCAGTTGGCTGTATCTCTGCTGAAGGAGGGCAGCCGGGCTGCACAGCATTCTCACTGAAGGCACTGGCCAAGGAGGGGGCTGTCACTGAGAGTCCAGGAGGAACAAGTTTCTAATTACTTTTGAGCACTAGGATGGGTTGAGACAAAAGCTGAGTCACGTAAAATTTATCAGTATGTACAACTTAATTTTTCTAGCAGTCAGATTGGCTGTCTGTGGGTTGAATTCTATTTATAGATACTTATTATTTGGCTTTTACATTTTAAATTTGAATATTTTTAGAAGGGGCGTGTAGTAATTTCCCAGGGCTGCCTTAACGAAATACCATAAACTGGGTGATTTATAGGAAAGGAAATTTATTGTCTCAGTTCTAGAAGCTAGATGTCCAAATTCAGGATGTCAGCAGGGCCATGTTCTCTCTGACGGGTCTGGGGAAAATCCTTTCTTGTCTCTCCCAGGTTCTGGTAGCCTCAAGTGTCCCTTGGCTTGCGGTTGCAGCGTGTGGCCATCTCCCCTATGTGTGTGTCTCTTTGTATCTTTTATAAGATCACCACTCATTTTGGATTAGGCCACCCCCTACTCCAGTATTACATCATGTTAACTTAGCTGATAACATCTTCAAAGACCCTGTTTTGAAACAAGGTCATGCTCATAGGTACCAGGGGCTAGGACTTCAATATCTTTTTGGGGGACACAATTCAGCCCATAACAGAGCATTTTTTATAGCTTTCACCTCTCTCTGTTGTCTTATAGATAGCCCTCCTCACTTGTCTCTCTTACCTGCCTGCTTCCTGTGGGCATTTGAGTTGGTACCTACCTCTCAGATCAACTATTTCTTACCTGGTCTCATGTCGGGGTTCGTCTTACCCAGGTGCTTCATGGTCTCAGGCTTCCTAGATTTCCTTTCCCTCTTCTTATCCTATCCAAGATTGCCTTCCTGAGGCTATGTGTAAGCTCTGAGCTTAGCTCTTGTCTTAGGCTGGGTTCTCTAGAGAAGCAAAACCAATAAAGCATATATATATATATATATATATGTATCAAAAAAAATTTTAAAAACCAAACCTGTTGCTGTTGAGTCGATTCCCACTTATAGTGACCCTATAGGTTGTTTTTTTTTTTTTTTTATATAGGTTAGAGTAGAACTTCCCCATAGGGTTTCCAAGGAGCGCCTCTTGGATTCGAACATGCATATATATGTATATAGAAAGCATATATATATATGCATGCATAGAGAGAGAGATTTATGTCAAAGAAATGGCTTGTGCAGTTTTTATTTATTTTTATTGTGCTTTAAGTGAAAATTTACAGCTCAAGTTAGTTTCTCATATAAAAATTTATACACACATTGCTATGTGATCCTAGTTGCTATCCCTGTACTGTGACAGCATGGTCCTCCTTTCCACGCCGGATTTCCTGTGTCCATTCAACCAACTTCTGTCCCTTTCTGCCTTCTCATCTCACCTCTGGACTGGAGCTGCCCATTTAGTCTCATTTATCTATTTGACTAAGAAGCACACTCTTTGTGAGCATTGTTTTATGTCTTATAGTCCAGTCTAATCTTTGTCTGAAAAGTTGGCTTCAGGAATGGTTTTAGTTCTGGGTTAAGAAAGTCTGGGGACCATGTCTTCTAGGGTTCCTCCAGCCTCAGTCAGACCATTAAGTCTGATCTTTTAAATAGAATTTGAGTTCTATACCCCAGTTTTTTCCTGCTCTGTCAGGGACTCTGTTGGGTTTTCTGTCAGGGCCGTCATTGGTGTTAGTCGGGCACCATGTAGTACTTCTGGTCTCAGGTTGATGCAGCCTCTGGTTTATGTGACCCTTTTTGTCTCTTGGGATAATATGTTCCTTGTGTCTTTGGTGTACTTCGTTCTCTTTTGCTACAGGTGGGTTGGGACCAATTGATGCATCTTAGATGGCCACTTGCTAGCTCTTAAGACCCCAGATGCCACCACCAAAGTGGAATGCAAGAAATTTTCGTAATGAACTTTGTTATGTCAATTGATCTAGATGTCCCCTGAAACCATGGTCCCCAGACCCCTGCCCCTGCTACTCTGGCCTTCAAAGTGGTTGTATTCAGGAAACTTCTTAGTTTTTGTTTTCGTCCAGTTGTATTGACTTCCTCTGTATTGTGTGTTGTCCTTCACTTCACCTAAGATAATTCGTGTCTACTATCTAGTTAGTGAATTCCCCTCTTCCTCCCTCACCACCCTCGTTACCATCAAAGAGTATTTTCTTCTGTGTTTAAACCTCTTTAGAGTTCTTATATTAGTGGTCTCATACAATATTTTGTCCTTTGGCCACTGAGTAATTTTGCTCAGCGTAATGCCTTCCAGATTTTTCCATGTTATGACAAGTTTCACAGATTCTTTGTTGTTTTTTATCATTGTGTAGAATTCCATTGTGTGAATATATCATAATTTGTTTATCCATCCATCTGTTGATGTTTCTATCTTTTTGCTGTCATGAACAGTGCTGCAGTGAACATGGGTGTGCTTAAATCTATTCGTGTGATGGCTCTTATTTCTCTAGGATGTATTCCAAGGAGTGGGATTGCTGGATTGTATGGTATTTCTATTTCTAGCTTTTTAAGGAAACATCAAATGAATTT
This sequence comes from Elephas maximus indicus, assembly GCF_024166365.1. Classification (NCBI taxonomy): domain Eukaryota; kingdom Metazoa; phylum Chordata; class Mammalia; order Proboscidea; family Elephantidae; genus Elephas; species Elephas maximus. The sequence goes on along the minus strand of NC_064820.1, from coordinate 152,196,378 downwards.
CCAAAGTGATTGTACCATTTTATATTCCCACCAGCAGTGTATAAGTGTTCCAGCCTCTCCATAACCTCCCCAACATTTATTATTTTGTGTTTTTTGGATTAGTGCTAGCCTTGTTGGGATGAGATGGTATCTCATTATAGTTTGATTTGTGTTCCTCTAGTGGCTAATGTCCTATAGGGTCGCTATGAGTCAGAAACGACTCGATGGCACTGGGTTTTTTTTTTTTTTTTTTTAAATGGCTAAAGATCATGAGCATTTCCTCATGTATCTGTTAGCTGCCTGAATGTCTTCTTTCGTGAAGTGCCTGTTCATATTCTTTGCTCATTTTTTAATTGGGTCATTTGTCTTTTTATTGTTGAGATTTTGCAGTATCTTACAGATTTTAGAGATTAGACCCTGATTGGGTATGTTGTAGCAAAAATTTTTTCCCAGTGTGTAGGTTATCTTTTTACTCTCTTGGTAAAGTCTTTTGAAGAGCATAAGTGTATGATTTTTAGGAGTTCCCAGTTATCTAGTTTCTCTTCTGCTGTTTGTGCATTGTTAGTAATGTTTTATATACTGTTTATGCCATGTATTAGGGCTCCTGGTATTGTCCCTATTTTTTCTTCCATGATCTTTATCATTTTAGATTTTATATTTAGGCCCTTGATTCATTTTGTGTTAGTTTTTGTGCATGACATTCACACAGTTTTTAGAGGTTGTAATGTCCCAAGTCCGTGGGGCAGGAAAGAGGACTCTTTTGATTTATGTAGCTGCAGGGGCTGGAGAACCCAAGATCAGCAGGCCCAAAAGCAGGGCCGTTGGAGACTTCTGGTGATTCATGTAGCCACAGGGGCTGGCAAACCCAAGATCAGCAGGTCGGAGAGCAAGGCTGTAGCAGTCTGTAAAGATCAACACATCTCAAGATCCGCAGGCAGGCTGTTAGCTCAAGTCCCAAGAACTGCAGGTCAGATAACGGGAGCCAGCTGCAGGATCTAGAACAGGCAAAAGCCTGGTAAGGTGAGCAGGAAGGAAGTAGGTGGAGGAGGGTGGGAAGATGAAGGCTGAGGGGGCGTGAGGCACCACAGGCCCCAACCCCCGCCAGTACCACTTAGAGCATATCCCATCGTGGGAGTGATCACATATCAGATCTCAACAGGGAAGTGATCACAACATTATACAACTGCCAAAACACTGAGACTCATGTCCCAGCCAAGTTGACACAACAATCTTAACCATCACAGCTCTCTACCCTGGCCCCTAGAAATACTTGCATCACGTTGGACTACGTCTGATAGACAGTTACTTTTCAGGGATTCACAGGAAATAGTACTGCTTTATCCAAAGGAATGAATGAAAAAAAAAAAAAGTTTTATTGAGGTATGATTTATATGACATAAAATTCATTCATTTTAAGTGTACATTAGGAATAATTCTGAAATGTCCTAGAGAAGGTTGGTAGAATGGATAGGTGGTTTCTAGACTATGGTGTTTAATGGACCAGAAAAACTCCCAAGGAAAATTTGGAGAACCAAAGGCCAATTTTCTACTTTGCTGAGGAAAGGACATTAATATAGAAACAACTAAATACTATCCATCTCGTTTTCTTATTTTATAAAAAGACATTTTAGCACTAAAAAGATAGAAACTATATAATTTCAGAAAAAAGCTGCTATTTATATTGGGTACTTTTAACTTCTTGTTCCAGGATCATTGAATAGATTGATGCAATAAACACATCACCTAAAAACTCAGAAGCTTAAAAAACAGTAATTTATTTTTGTGGCTTTGACTTTTAGAACTGTAATAATTGTTTACATAACCTCCGTATGTCCCCCAAATAAACCAACCATAATGTGGCGGTGGGGGCTGCAAAATGGAATACAAACACTAACAAATGAACCATACCAAAGGGGATGAGAAAGAAAAGAAGTAACCCCTCTAACTTGGGAAAACAGTATCTTTCTTGACTGAGTACTGTAATACTGAAGACGAAAGAACTCTGTATAAATGCTATAATCTAGACAGTAAATGTGCTTCCCACAGGGGTGTGGGCTAGCAATTTCGAAACTATTTTATATATATTAGAATTGAACAATAAGTAAATGTATTGTAGGTGATGAGAGCCAGATTTCTCACTGTTGGAGAAAGAAATTACAAATAAGGAAAGCAGGAAGACTAAAATAAACCCTGTGGTATTAGATTGGATTCTGAGGTTTCAGTATGAACTTATATGACTTTAACTTATATATAACTTTATATATATATGTATGTGTATATATATATACACACACATACATACATACATACATGTGTATATACACATAGATACACAGATATAAATGGGTATGTATGTGTGAGTTAGTCACGTACATAAATTTCCTAGCTCCGTCCACTGAGAAAGCCTAAAAGCAATGACATCCCAGTTGAAATGGGCACACCTAGCACCCGTCTTGGTTTCTAAATGCTGTTCTCTAATAAAAGAAACCAGGCCCCTTTGAGAAGTGGTTGATTTCAGTGCTTGGGCAAGGAAAATACAAAATGAGCCTGGAACATCTTATGGAACCAGAAAGTAAGGAAACACTTAAAAAATAAAAAAAGGAGGGGCAAGGACTAGTCAGAAAAACACAAGTGCAAACCTGAAGGAGCTCCTAATTATCAAAGCTGAAACAATTTGAGCAACAAAATAAATATAGTATTAGATTAAAACCCATACCAGCCACAATTGCTGTTGAGTCAATTCCTACTAGTAGCAACCCCATATAACCCATAGAATACAATAAATTAGTATATACTATTTTAAATAAATAGATAGATAGATGAAGAAGTAAATTTTTCCTTGCAGTGCAACTCTAATAAATGTGGAAAGGAGAGAAATAGAAAATTGCCGTTAGACAAATACCACAGTGGTAATTTTTGCAGATGAAGTCCTGTGATAGTTGGCAAAGGCTTAAAGAAAAAAGGAATTTGCATAATCTCCAAGTATTTACTCCATGATTTTTTTTTTTTTTAACAATTCAGTGGCTTTTAGTACATTTATAAGGTTGTGCAACTATTGCCAGTATTTAATTCCAGAATATTTTCATCAACCCAAAAGGAAACCCCATATTGTTAGCAGTCACTTCCATTTCCCCTTCCCCAATCCCAAGCAATGCCCTGTCCATATTAAGGACACTAATCTACTATCAGTATGGATTTGGCCATTCTGGACATTTTATATAAAGGAATCATACAATATGTGGCCTTTTGTATATGGCTTCTTTCATTTAGCATAATGTTTTCAAGGTTCGTCATGTTGTACCATGTATCAGAGCTTCATTTCTCTTAAAAAAAAAGAAAAGAAAAAACCAAAAAACTCATCCTTGAGTTGATTCTGACTCATAGCAACCCTATAGGACAGAGTAAAACTGCCACGTAGAGTTTCCAAGGAGCACCGGTGGATCCCAACTGCCGACCTTTTGGTTAGCAGCTGTAGCTCTTAACCACTACGCCACCAGGGTTTCCATTAATCTCTAACCATGAGTGATAAAAACCAAAAAAAAAGAAAAAAACCCACTGCCGTCGAGTCGATTCTGCATTGTATATATACACCACCTTTAGTTTTGATCAGTTGATGGACATTTGGGTTGTTTTCACATTTTGGCTGTTGTGACTAACGCTATAGTGAACATTGGTATACAGGTACCTGTTTGAATCCCTGCTTTCAAGTGTTTGGACTATATATCTGGGAGTGAAATTGCTGGGTCATATGGTAACTCTATGGTTAACTTTTTGAGAAACTGTCAAATTGTTTTCCACAGTGGTTTCTCCCATGATTTTGTTTATTACAGTGGAAAAACTCTAGAAATTAACCTTTATTAGCTAACTAAGGCCAATATCACCAGTAGTAAGACATAAAGATATTATAAATCCTGTGATATGATACACTGAGAAGAACACAGCATCATTTTTTTGATGCTTCTGCCAGGGATGCATGTCCTCAGTCTAATAGTCATGGGAGGATACCAGGCATGCCTAAATAACTGATAAGTATTTCTTGATGGTGTCAACATTAGGAAAGACAAGGACAGACTGGGCAACCGTTGCAGATCAGGAGACTACGGAAAAACAACAACCAAAGGTTATGTGGAGTCCTGGAACAAAAGGAGGATGTTAGTGGAAACACTGATAAGGTTCAAAAAGCGTCTTCAGTTTGGTTAATTGTATTATTAATTTCCTGTTGTTGTTGGTAGGTACTGTGGAGTTGGTTCTGACTCATATCAACCCTATGTACAACAGAATGAAAAACTGCCCTGTCCTACGTCATGCTCCCGGTCTTTCTTATGTTTGAGCCCATTGTTGCAGCTACTGTGTCAGTCCATCTTGTTGAGGGTCTTCCTCTTTTTCGCTGATCCTCTACCTTACCAAGCATGATGTCTTTCTCCAGGGGCTGGTCCCTCCTGATAATATGCCCAAAGTACATGAGACTAAGTCTCACCATCCTCCCGTCTATGGAACATTATGGCTGTACCTTTTCCAAGACAGACTCGTTTGTTCTTCTGGCAGTCAATGGTACATTCAATATTCTTTGCCAACATAATGATTCAAACCCATCAATTTTTCTTCGGTCTTCCTTACGCATTGTCCAGCTTTCACATGCATATGAGGGGATTGAAAAAACCATGGCTTGGGTCACGTGCACCTTAGTTCTCAAAGTAACATCTTCGCTTTTTAACACTTTAAAGAGGTCTTTTGCAGCATATTTAACCAATGCAATAAAAACATTCTTTGATTGTTTTATTGTGCCTTACGTGAAAGTTTACAAATCAAGTCAGTCTCTCATACAAAAACTTACATACACCTTGCTATATACTCCTAATTGCTCTCCCCCTAATGAGACAGCATACTCCTTCCCTCCACTCACTCTTTTCCTATCCATTTGGCCAGCCTCTGACCCCCTCCACCTTCTCATCTCCCCTTCAGACAGGAGATGCCAACATAGTCTCAAGTGTCTACTTGATCCAAGAAGCTCATTCTTCACCAGTATTATTTTCTATCCAATTGTCCAGTCCAATCCCTGTCTGAAGAGTTGGCTTTGGGAATGGTTCCTGTCTTGGGCAACAGAAGGTCTGGGGACCATGACCACTAGGGTCCCTCTAGTCTCAGTCAGACTATTAAGTCTGGTCTTTTTATGTGAATTTGGGGTCTGCGTCCCCTGCTCTCCTGCTACCTCGGGGGTTCTCTGTTATGTTCCCTGTCAGGGCAGTCATCGGTTGTAGCCTGGTGCCATCTAGTACGTCTGGTCTGAGGCTGATGTAGTCTCTGGTTTATGTGGCCCTTTCTGTCTCTTGGGCTCATAATTCCCTTGTGTCTTTGGTGTTCTTCATTCTCCTCTGCTCCAGGTAGGTTGAGACCCATTGATGCATCTTAGATGGCCGCTTGCTAGCATTTAAGACCCCAGACGCCACTCTCCAAAGTGGGGTGCAGAATGTTTTCTTAATAGATTTTATTATGCCAGTTGACTTAGATGTCCCCCGAAACCATGGTTCCCAAACCCCCGCCCCTGCAATTCTGGCCTTCGAAGCGTTCAGTTTATGCAGGAAACTTCTTTGCTTTTGGTTTAGTCCAGTTGTGCTGACCTCTCCTGTTCTGTGTGTTGTCTTTCCCTTCACCTAAAATAGTTCTTATCTACTAATTAATGAATACCCCTCTGCCTCCCTCCACCCTCCCTCCCCCCTCTTGTAATCATCAAAGAATATTCTCTATTTAAACTATTTCTCGAGTTCTTATAATAGTGGTCTTATACAGTATTTTTCCTTTTGCAACTGACTAATTTCACTCAGCATAATGCCTTCCAGATTCCTCCATGTTATGAAATGTTTCCTGAATTCATCACTGTTCTTTATCGATGTGTAGTATTCCATTGTGTGAATATACCGTAATTTATATATCCAGTCATTTGTTGATGGGCACCTTGGTTACTTCCGTCTTTTTGCTGTTGTAAACAGTGCTGCAATGAATGCGGGTGTGCGTATATCTGTTCGTGTAAAGGCCCTTATTTGTCTAGGATATATTCCAAGGAGTGGGATTCTGGATTGAATGGTAGTTCTATTTCTAGCTTTTTAAGGAAGTGCCACATCGATTTCCAAAGTTGTACCATTTTACATTCCCACCAGCAGTGTCTAAGTATTCCAGTATCTCCACAACCTCTTCAAATTTTATTATTTTGTGTTTTTTGGATTAATGCCAGCCTTGTTGGAATGAGATGGAATCTCATTGTAGTTTTGATTTGCATTTCTCCAATAGCTAATCATTATGAGCATTTCCTCATGTATCTGTTAGCTACCTGAATGCCTTCTTTAGTGAAGTGTCTGTTCATATCTTTTGCCCAGTTTTTAATTGGGTTATTTGTCTTTTTGTAGTTGAGTTTTTGGGGTATCATGTAGATTTTAGAGATTAGATGCTGATCGGAAATGTCATAGCTAAAAACTTTTTCCCAGTCTGTAGGTAGTCTTTTTACTCTTTTGGTGAAGTCTTTGGATGAGCATAGGCGTTTGGTTTTTAGGAGCTCCCAGTTATCTAGTTTCTCTTCTGCGTTGTTAGTAATATTTTGTATACTGTTTATGCCATGTATCAGGGCTGCTAACACTCTCTCTATTTTTTCTTCCATGATCTTTATTGTTTTAGATTTTATATTTAGGTCTTTGCTCCATTTTGAGTTGGTTTTTGTGCATGGTGTGAGGTATGGGTCTTGTTTCATTTTTTTTGCAGATGGATATCCAGTTATGCCAGCACTGTTTGTTAAAGACACTGTCTTTTCCCCGTTTAACTGACTTCGGGCCTTTGTCAAATACCAGCTGCTCATATGTGGATGGATTTATGTCTGGATTCTCACTTCTGTTCCATTGGTCTATGTATCTGTTGTTGTACCAGTACCAGGCTGTTTTAACTACTGTGGCAGTATAATAGCTTTTAAAATCAGGTAGATGAGACCTCCCACATTGTTCTTCTTTTTCATTAATGCTTTACTTATCCGAGGTGTCTTTTGCTTCCATATGAAGCTGGTGATTTGTTTCTCCATCTCATTAAAAAATGTTGGAATTTGGATCAGAATTGCATTGTATGTATAGATTGTTTTGGGTAGAGTAGACATTTTTACAGTGTTAAGTCTTCCTATCCATGAGCAAGGTATGTTTTTCCACGTATGTAAGTCTCTCTTGATTACTTGTGGTAGTGTCTTCTACTTTTCTTTGTATAAGTCTTTTACATCCCTGGTAAGATTTATTGCTAAGTATTTTATCTTCTTGGGGGCTACTGTAGATGGTATTGATTTGGTGATTTCCTCTTCAGTGTTCTTTTTTGTTGGTGTAGAGGAATCCAGCCGATTGTTGTATGTTTATCTTGTATCCTGATACTCTGCTGAACGCTTCCATTAGTTTCAGTAGGTTTCTTGAGGATTCCTTAGGGTTTTCTGTGTATAAGATCATGTCACCTGCAAATAAAGATACTTCTTCCTTACCAATCTGGATTCCCTTTATTTCTTTATCTAGCCGAATTGCTCTGGCTAAGACTTCCAGCACAATTTTGAATAAGAGTTGTGATAAAGGGCATCCTGGTCTGGTTCCCAATCTCAAGGGGGGAATGCTTTCAGACTCTCTGCATTTAGGAGGATGTTGGATACTGGCTTTGTATAAATGCCCTTTAGTATGCTGAGGAATTTTTCTTCTGTTGCTATTTTGCTGAGAATTTTTATCATGAATGGGTTTTGAAGTTTGTCAAATGCCTTTTCTGCATCAATTGATAAAATCAGGTGGTTCTTGTCTTTTGTTTATATTATGGATTACATTAATTGCTTTTCTAATGTTGAACCATCCCTGCATACCTGGTATGAATCCCACTTGGTCCAGGTGAATTATTTTTTTGATGTGTTGTTGAATTCTGTTTGCTAGAATTTTGTTGAGGATTTTTGCATGTAAGTTCATGAGGGATAAACCCAAGTAATTTTCTTTTTTTGTGGTGTCTTTACCTGGTTTTGGTATCAAAGATATGCTGGCTTCATAGAATGAATTTGGTAGTATTCCGTCCTTTTCTCTGCTCTGAAATACCTTTAGTAGTAGTAGCGTTAACACTTCTCAGGATGTTTGGTAGACCTCTGCAGTGAAGCCGTTCCCAGGCCATGACTTTTTTTGGTTGGTAGTTTTTTGATTACCTTTTCAATCTCTTCGTTTATTATGGGCCTATTTAGTTGTTCTACCTCTGTTTGTGTTAGTTTAGGTAGATAGTGTGTTTCTAGGAATTTATCCATTTCTTCTAGGTTTTCAAATTTGTTAGAGTACAATTTTTCACAGTAATCTGATATGATTCTTTTAATTTCTGTTGGGTCTGTTGTAATATCGCCCATCTCATTTCTTATTTGGCTTATTTGCTTCCTGTCCTGATTTTCTTTTGTCAGTTTGGTCAGTGGTTTATCACTTTGGTTAATTTTTTCAAAGAACCAGCTTTTGGTCTTGTTAATTGTTTCAATTATTTTTGTTTTCTATTTCATTTAATTCTGCTCTAATTTTTATTATTTGTTTTCTTCTGGTGCCTGAAGGTTTCTTTTGTTGCTCTCTTCCTGTTTGTTCAAGTTATAGGGATAGTTCTTTGATTTTGGTCCTTTCTTCTTTTTGGATGTGTGCATGTATTGAAATAAATTGACCTCTGAGCACTGCTTTCGGTGTGTCCCAAAGGTTCTGATGGGAAGTGTTTCATTCTCATTGGATTCTATGAATTTCTTTATTCCATCCTTCATGTCTTCTACAACCCAGTCATTTTTGAACAGGGTGTTGTTTAGTTTCCAGGCGTTTGACTTCTTTTCCCTGCTTTTTCTGTTATTGATTTCTGCTTTTGTGGCCTTTCGGTCAGAGAAGATGCTTTGTAATACTTCGATGTTTTGGATTCTGCTAAGGCTTGCTTTATGACCTAATACGTGGTCTATTCTAGAGAATGTTCCATGTGCGCTAGAAAAGAAAGTGTACTTGGCTGCTGTTGGGTGGAGTGTTCTGAATATGTCTATGAGGTCAAGTTGGTTGATTGTGGCATTTAGATCTTCCTTGTCTTTATTGACCTTCTTTCTGGATGTTCTGTCCTTCACTGAAAGTGTTGTGTTGAAGTCTCCTACTATAATTGTAGAGCTGTCTGTCTCACTTTCCAGTGCTGATAGTTTGTTTTATGTATCTTGCAGCCCTGTAATTGGGTGCATAAATATTTAATATGGTTATATCCTCCTGGTATGTTGTCCCTTTAATCATTATATAGTGTCCTTCCTTATCCTTTGTGGTGGATTTAATTTTAAAGTCTCTCTTGTCAGAAATTAATATTGCCACTCCTGCTCTTTTTGATTGTTGTTTGCTCGATATATTTTTTTCCATCCTTTGAGTTTTAGTTTGTGTCTCTAAGTCTAAGGTGTGTCTCTTATATAGGCAGCATATAGATGGATAATGTTTTTTTTTTTTATCCATTCTGCCACTCTCTGTCCCTTTATTGATGCATTTAGTCCATTTACATTGAGCATCATTATGGGTAGGTATGAATTTAGTGCTATCATTTTGATGTCTCTTTTTGTGTGTTTTTGACTGTTTCTTTTTCCCACTTAATATTTTGTGCTGAGTAGTTTATATATTGTCTTTTCCTCTCATTTGTTGTTGTTGATTTTGTTTCTGCTGAGTCTCTATTTTTTTCTTGTATTTATTTTGATGTGTAGGATAGTTTGTCTCCTTTGTGATTACCTTAATATTTACCTGTGTTTCTAAATTTAAACCTAACTTTTATTTGTTAATATGACCTTGTCTACCTCTCTATATGAAAGAGCTGTGACTACATTTCTTATAAAAAATTCTTAGTTCCTCTTTATTGTTTTAATGTTGTCTTCTTTTACATAGTAACATCACTGTTTCCCTGTTTTGAGCGTTTTTTTTTGAACTTGATTTATTTTTGTGATTTCCCTATTTGCATTGACATCTGATTGTTGTATCCAGTGTTCTACTCTTTGGTTGATACCTGATATTACTGGTTTTCTAACCAAAGAGCTCCCTTTAATATTTCTTGTAGTTTTGGTTTGGTTTCCAGAGATTCCCTAAAGTTCTGTTTATCTGGAAATGTCCTAATTTCACCTTCATATTTGAGAGACACTTTTGCTGGATATATGATTCTTGGCTGGCAATTTTTTTCCTTCAGTGCTTTATTTAAGTCATCCCATCACTGTCTTGCCTGCATGGTTTCTGCTGAGTCGTCTGAGCTTTTTCTTACTGACTCTCCTTTGTAGGTGAATTTTCGTTTATCCCTAGCTGCTCTTAAAATTCCCTCTTTATCTTTGATTTTGTCAAGTTGGATCATAATAGTCTTGGTGACTTTCTTTTAACATCTACCTTATGTGGAGTTCAGTGAGTGTCTTGGATAGATATCTTCTCATCTTTCATGATATCAGGGAAGTTTTCTGCCAAGAAATCTTCTACAATTCTCACTGTATTTTCTGTTATCCCTCCCCATTCTGGTACTCCAATCACTCATATGTTATTTCTCTTGATAGAGCTCCACGTGATTCTTAAGGTTTCTTCATTTTTTTTAATTCTTTTATCTGATTTTTCTTCAAATATATTAGTGCCAAGTGCTTTATCTTCAAGTTCACCAGTTCTGCCTTCTACTTGCTCAAGTGTGCTCTTCTGACTTTATCGAGTTGTCTAATTCTGTAATTTTATTGTCAATCTTCTGAATTTGTGATTGCTGTCTGTCTATGAATTCTTCTAGCTTATTAAATTTTTTGTTATGTTCCTGAATAACCTTTTTAATTCCTTCAACTTCTTTATCTGTGAGGTCCTTGGCTTGTTCTGCATATTGCCAGATCCTGTTCCTGATCCCGTTCCCTTTCGTGATGTCTTAAAGAGTTCTGTATATTAATCTTTCGTATTCTGCATCCAGTAATTCCAGAAAGGTACTTTGATCTAGAATATCCCTTGGTTCTTTGTTTTGAGAGCTTGTTGAAGCGATCATGATCTGTTTCTTTATGTGGATTGGTAATGACTGTTGTCTCTGAGTCATCTGTAAGTTATCGTATTAGTTTATTTTATGTTTGCTTACTGTATCCTAGCTTCTTGTTTTGTTTTGATATGCCCAAATGGGTTGCCTGAGTAAGGTAGCTTGATTATTTTCTCCTTTGAAGCTCTGATGTCCTGTCACCAGACAGCTAGAGCTGTTATCAGATATATCAGGTAGGAGTCCATTCTCTTTTCTTGTATGGATTTGGCTTAGGTGTCCAGGTAGCTGCTCATCAAGTGTGTGGTTCAGGCTCTGTCCTACAGTCTTAGAGAGGCAGGGGTGGTTGGGGTAGGTATCGGTATCTGGTTGCAGCAGAGGGCCATGCTCTGAACAAGGCAGGGGACTGGGAATCATCCCCCAAGTGTCTCTGAGGGAAGTGCGTCCCTCTTCCCTAGAGCATACAGGTGGGTGGGTTCTGCAGACAGACCGTTGGCACCTGATGTTTTTGGTTATAAGTACTGGGAGGTACCAGTTATCCTTAGATCTCTGTCGTGGGTGGCTGGGTGACCTGAGTGGAGCCACCAGTCCTTAGGCCCCTGATGTGGGTAGGTGAGGACCTTGTTTAATAGGCAAAGTGGTGTCAAAGATCAAACACCTTCTTCTCCACTGCACAGCTGAAACAGTCGTAGTCTGCCAACAAGTGCCTATTCTCCTGAAATAGGCCCACACAGGTCTATGCGGGGGGGGGGAAAGGTACTCAAAGTCCACGGACTGTTTATGCCTGGACAAGAGCTGCTTCTGTCCTGAGCTCCCCTGGTTAGTGGAGCTGGCAAATTATCTTTTCCCCCAGTTGCGAATTCATCCTTCTCTAAGGCTGGGAGGATGGCTCTAGGTGCTCAGCTGGGTATGTCTTAGACCCAGGGAAATCAACAGCCACTGAAGCTGGCTGGGAGGGAAGGGGGGTGTGGTAAAATATACGCAAGTACTTAGCTTTTGCCGAGAGCACCGTTCTTCTCTGGCTCTGGTGGTGTGAGTAGGTTGTGCGGCTGGCTGTTTCTCCCTGAGGAAACTGCGGCTGAACACTAGTACTAGCCCACCGCAGCTGCTCCCGGGAATGGTGCCTGAGCATTCCTGGCAATCCAGGTCTGGTAACTCCTCTCCACTTCTGAACCGTCTCTTCCTCCTCTTGCTGCTCAGTCCATTTTCTAACTTTACCTTTGATGTTCAGGGCTCCTAGCTTGTCATAAGTATAATCGTTTCACTTGTTTTTTCAGGTCTTTGTTGTACAAGGGTTCGCCGGAAGTGTCTGTCTATTCAGCCATCTTGGCCCCACCTATCTTTTGATTTCTTGACTGCTGCTTCAATGGGTGTTGTTTGTGGATCCAAGTAAAATGAAATCCTTGACAACTTCATTCTTTTCTCCGTTTATCATGATGTTGCTTATTGGTCCAGTTGTGAGAATTTTTGTTTTCTTTAGTTGAGGCGAAATCCATAGTGAAGGCTGTGGTCTTTGATCTTCATCAGTAAATACTTCACGTCCCCTTCATGTTCGGCAAGAAAGGTTGTGTTATGTGCTTAACGCAGGTTGTTCATGAGTCTTTCTCCAATCCTGATGCCCCATTCTTCTTCATATAGTCCAGCTTCTTGTATCATTTGCTCAGCATACAGATTCAATAGGTATGGTGAAATGATACAACCCTAACACACGCCTTTCCTGACTTTAAACCACTCAGTATTCTCTTGTTCTGTCTGAACAACTGCTTCTTGATCTATGTACAGGTTCCTCGTGAGCACAATGAAGGGATCTGGAATCTACATTCTTCACAATGTAATCCATAATTTTTTATGAACCACACAGTCAAATGCCTTTGCATAGTTAATAAAACATAGGTAAAAATCCTTCTGGTATTCTCTGCTTTCAGCCAGAATCCGACTAACGTCAGCAGTGATATCAGTTGTTCCACGTCCTCCTCTGAGTCTGGCTTGAATTTCTGGCAGTTCCCTGTTGATGTACTGCTGGAACTGTTTTTGAATGATCTTCAGCAAAGTTTTTCTCATGTGTGATATTGATATTCCATAATTTCTGCATTTTGTTCGATCATCTTTCTTTGGAATGGGCACAAATATGGATCTCTTCCAGTTAGTTGGCCGGGTAGCTGTCTTCCAGATTTCTCGGCATGGCCGAGTGAGCACTTCTAGCAGTGCATCCATTTGTTGAAACATCTCAGTTGGTCTTCTGTCAATTCCTGTAGCCTCGTTTTTCACAAATGCCTTCGGTGCAGCTTGGAATTCTTCATTCAGTACCATCAGTTCTTGAAAATATGCTACCTCCTGAAAGGGCTGAAGGCCTATCAGTTCTTTTTGGTACAGCGATTCTGTGTATTCCTTCCATCTTATTTTTAATGCTTCCTGCATTACTCAATATTTTGTCCATAGACTCCTTCAGAATTGCAGCTTGAAGTGTGAATTTTTTCTTCAGTCTTTCAGACTTGAGAAATGCCAAGCATGTTCTTCCTGTTTGGTTTTCTAACTCTAGGTCTTTGCACATCTCATTATAATGCTTCACTTTGTCTTCTGGAGCTGTCCTTTGAAATCTTCGGTTCACCTCTTTTACTTCATCATTTCTTCCATTAGCTTTTGCTACTCTGCATTTAAGAACATGTTTGAGAGTCTCTTCTGACATCCATTTTTGTCTTTTCTTTCTTTCCTGTCTTTTTAGTGACCTTTTCCATTCTTCATGTATAATGTCTTTGATGTCATCCCACAACTTGTCTGGTCTTCAGTCATTAGTGTTGAGTGTATCAGATCTCTTCTTGATGGTCTTCAAATTCGGATGGGATATATTCAAGTTTGTATATTGGCTCTTCCAAACTTGTTTTAATTTTCTTCAGCTTCAACTTGGACATGCATATGAGCAGTTGATGGTCTGTTCCATAGTTGACCCCTGGCCTTATTCTGACTGATGATATTGAGCTTCTCCATCATCTCTTTCTGCATATGTAGTCAGTGTGATTCCTGTGCTTTCCATCTGGTGATGTCCACCTGTATACTCTCTGTTTATGTTGCTGAGAAAAAGTATTTGCAATGAATAAGATATTCTGTCACCAAGACCATATTTTCCGACTACTGATCCTTCATCTTTGTTTCCAACTTTTGCATTTCAATTACTGGTAATTATCAATGCATCTTGATTGTATGTTTGTTTAATTCCAGACTGCAGAAGTTGATAAAAATCTTCAGTTTCCTCATATTTGCCATTAGTGGTTGGTGAATAATTTTGAATAATAGTCATATTAACTGGTCTTCCTTGTTGTATGGATATTATCCCATCACTGACAGCATCGTACTTGAGGATGGTTCTTGAAATGTTCTTTTTGGTGATAAATGCTGTGGCTTTCCTCTTCAATTTGTCATTCCCGGCATAGTAGACCATATGATTGTCTGATTCAAAATGGCCAATACCAGTCCATTTCAGTTCACTGATGCCTAGGATATTTCTTTTTTGACAACCTCCAGTTTTCCTAGATTCATACTTTGTATGTTCCACATTGCAATTACTGATGGATGTTTGCAGCTGTTCTCATTTTGAGTCATGCCACATCAGCAAATGAAGGTCCTAAAATCTTTACTCCGTCCATGTCATTAAGGTAGACTCTACTCTGAGGAGGCAGCTCTCCCTCAGTCGTATTTTGAGTGCCTTCTGATCTGAGGGGCTCATCTCCTGGCACTATTTCAGACAACTTTCCATGGTGTTCATAAGGTTTTCACTGGCCAGTTTTTTCAGAAGTAGACCGCTGGGTACTTCGTTTTATTTTGTCTTAGTCTGTACACTCCACTGAAACCAGTCCACCACGGGTGACCCTGCTGGTATTTGAAATACAGGTGCCATAGTTTCCAGCATCTCAGTAATGCCCAAGCCACTGCAGTCCAACAAACTGACATATTTGTGGTGGGTTAATTTCTAAGTTTTGATAATTGCATTACAGTTGTGTAGATGTTAACATTGAGGAAAACTGTATGAGGGATATATGGAAACTCCTGTGCTGTATTTGCAATTTTTGTATAAGTTTAAAGATAGTTCAAAGGGGAAAGTGAAAAGCAATCAAAAACTCATTTATTGTTCACATATCTTGCCAATCAGCTGGACTTGGTCCTGATCTGTGATTTGGGTCCAGGTTTGCTTCATGCGTCTCTAGCGCTTATTGGACCAGAAGGCTAGTGGTGGCATGTTCTTCTCATGGTGATGGCAGAAGCTCAAGAGACAAGCCAACCATGCAAACACATTTCAAACCTCAGTTTGTGGCATATTTACTAGCATCTCACAGGTCAAAGCATGTCACAAGCCACCCCAAAGTCAAGTGGCAGGAAAGTACACACTCCCTCTAGCAGGAGGAATTGCAAAGTCACATGGCAGAGAGTATAGAAGAAAATTGGGAACAAGGATGAGATCAAACACGGATTTTTTTCCCTTAGGAAGAGCATAAGGTTTTTACCTGGTTCTTGGGCTGTGATTAAAGTCAGTGACAGAGAGTCTCAGTGGAGGTCAAAACTCAAGCATGATGTCACCTTACCTAATGTGGATAAGTTGTCTTCCGACTGCGACACTCATCCTTGGGATCTACCCCTACAGGAGTCAGTGACGGGAAGACAGACATTGTAGGCTTTGTCGGCCTGTTTTCCTTTCTGGATCCCTATCTTATTTTCTGCCTGTCCCCTTGCCTTCCACCCCTCAATCCTTGACTCTTTACCTTTAGCTGCATGTGTGTTGTGACTTCTCTTTGCTACTGCTCTTCCCTAGTGTTCCTGCCCTTGAGGCCTTGAAGGATGCAGGTCAGATGACACATTCTCTGTAACTTGGCTCTTTTCCCACTGGGGTGGAAACATTTGAAATACTGTATTTTCTGCTGCCTCTGCTGTTGCTGCTACCATGGCTGGTTTCGTATATTTTAAATGAGCACAACCTGAATTTTAAGTTAATGGTATTGTGGCTGCTCTTGCCCCCTGTGGTGGCTTATGTGAAGGGAGTAATTTTGGAATTTTCCCCAAATAAAATTAATTGATTCACATAAGATCTTAGTCTCTTCCTTGGCCAGCTTAGCACAGTATAACCTGTTATGTTCTGAAGCTTATAATCTCATATACTTTTTTCTTTTCCATTTCTCTTTGACCGAAAGTCTGTAAAATCAAGATGCTATTATTGCTAGCATTAATACTGCTACTACTAAAAACAACTATTACTATGACTGTTAATTATCATGAATCTACCTGCCCTATTGAAAATCCTTATTGGCCTTTTCAGAGCTATTAAAAGCACACATCCCTACATCAGCTAGAATTTTCTCTCTTTCATTTTCAGTTTTTCACTCAACAAATTACTACTGAGGGTTTACTATATGCTAGACTGTGTGAGAGGCCCTGGGGATAAAATGGTGAGCATTCATGTAACCTAGATAAATATGAAAACTAAAATAAAGCCACTGACTGTGGTCAGGACTTGGAAGAAATGTTTCATTATGCTATGAAAGCCTTTGGAGGGGTGCGAGCTGTTCTGGTCTAGGTAGATTGAGGATGCCTCTCAGAGGAATCTTAGCTGGGATTGGGAGGATGAGGAGATAGAGGCTGGGTTTGGAAAGAGCATACTGGACAAAGGAAACTGCAGGTGAAACAGCCTCATGGTGGGAGGGAGCATGGTTCTTTCAGGGAGTGGGAAAAGGCCAGTGTGGCCTAGATTGTGGGGAGTGAAGGGTGGACAAGGCTTAAGAGGCAGGCAGGGACTGGATACTGCTAGGCCTCATCAGCTGGGGTGAGGATTTTTATCTTTATTCTAAGAACAGTAGAAAATCATTAAAGACTTTGAAGCAATGGAATAACGTGGTCAGATTTGTATTTTGGAAAAAAAAAAATCATTTATTAGAAAAAACAGTACGGTTAAGAGCGACTAGGGGTGGCCAGTTGGGAGGCTATTGCAGTATCCAGAAGAGTGATTGTGATGGCCTGGACAGGAGCAGTGATGGGGAAGATGGAGAGAAGGGGATGCATGTAACAGAAATAGCAAGAAAAATCGACAGGTTTTGGATATAGACTGGGTATGGGTGATGGTGGTGTTTTGTCAGTTTGGGTCTCTTGAGGTAAGGCCACCTACCCCCCTCACAATGCTAAAGAGTCTACCTTTTGCTTCATAATTATAAGAATAGGATAGAAATTGCCAGTTCTTTGTTCTTGGAAACCCTGGTGGCATAGTGGTTAAGTGCTACAGCTGCTAACCAGAAGGTCAGCAATTCGAATCCACTAGGTGCTCCTTGGAAAGCTGTGGGGCAGTTCTTCTCTGTCTTATAGGGAAGCTATGGGTCCGAATTGTCTCAACAGCAACGGGTTGTTGTTCTTGCCAGTATTTGGCCTCACTTCCTCCTGGAACCAGCTTCCTCAGCTGTTAGCTTTATTTTGCTACTTGAGCTTGGGCTTCATGATGCCACACTACCCTAGCAGCCTCCCCACAGCCCTTCCAATTCTGCCAGCCTCTTCTGCTTGCCTCCTGAATGTGGCCTCTCAGTTTCTGTGTCCGAGCCTATGCACAGGGGCCTCCCTCTGTTTGGGATTCCTTTTTTCCAAGTCTGGGTCTCATTTTTTGCCTCATTTAACCTCCAACATAACTTATTCAAGAGGTTTTCCAGAGAAGGATTTCCACACTCCACTCTGGACATATTTTTAATCGTTGCAGCATTTTGGATGGATTTTGGATCAGAAGAAAGATCCCATGTGCGCATGTAGTTATACACTGGAAGTTCCCATTTTATTTCACCAAGGATACAAAAACTCCCCACTGAAATGGGGTAGCAGGAAAAGAAAAAGCATGTCTTGGGTGGTGTTTCCCTGGCTCTGTGCCTCTCTGATGGGAGTACAGTGGCTGGTGAAGCTCTGAGTTCACTGGGATCTTGAATTAAGAAAACTATTGAATCCTTGTTACATCATTGCCCTTTTATACTCAGAGTTTCCTGATGGTTCATGAGAATCTGTGATATGCTGTTCCATGGAAGAAGTTTTTTTAGATTGCCATCCTTTTTTGGTTCTTGAATCAAACTTAGCACCAGCAAGGCGATGCCATCCTCAGGCAGGAGAAAGCTGAGTCAATGCTCAGGGGTCAGAGCAGTATCTCTGCTTCTAGATTTCCTGTCTTCAGTCAGTGAAGAGCCTTTTCCCTGAAACTCTGTATCCTTGTTACCATTCACTTTTGTCTTTGTATTTCTAGTGCTTACCACGGTGGCTGGTGTATAGTAGCTGCTTGGTAAATACCATCTGCATGAATGAATGAATAAGTGTAACATTCCTTTTGTAGTAGGTGATCTTGCACAGTTGCTTTTTAACCATCCTTGGGTAATTGTGTGCAGTTGTGTATATGAGTATCTCATTCACTCATGACTCTTGTTTTCCCTGTTAGTGGATCAGCTCCTCTGAGACAGGTGGGTGTTGGTTTTTGATTTTTCTTGGTTCCAGTCCTGGCCTCCTTGGCTTGCTGCATCCTCCTGCCTTCCAGGCTCTGTCTTCTTCCTTCTCATAAAAGTTAAGTGCCACAAATTTTTGTGCCAAGCTCTGGCCTGGGGCAGAGGAAATAAAGAAGGAAGAGACAGAGTCCCTGTGCTCAAGGAGGAGAGAGCTGGATTAAACAGATGAGAGTGGTGAAGTGTAAGCATGCTGGCATGGCAGGCTGTCTGGGATTCTGTGGGACCCAGGGGAGGGGGAGGAAGGTGTGATGGAGGAGGCAGTAATATAGCAGCGTCCTGAAGAATGAGTAGGTATTTACCAGGGTGCTGTAAGTACATAGCAAAAAGGTTTATTTGCTCAATTTAAAGAAAACATGTTGTTGTTGTTGTTAGTTGCCCTCAAGTCATTTCCAACTCCTGGTGATCCCATGTGTTACAGAGTAGAACTGTTCTATAGGGTTTTCTTGGTTGTAATCTGAATAAAAGCAAATTGCCAGGCCTTTTCTTCCATGGTACAGCTGGGTGGGTTCAAACTGCCAACCTTCAGGTTAGCAGTCAAGCAAAAACTGCCACATAGGGGCCTTAGGATAGCTTAAATATGCAGGTTCTGATGAGGAGGCATTGGTCTCTGGGTTCAAGTGTGGATCCCCTTGCCTACCTTGCCTCATTGCCTTATTAGATGTGGACTAGCAAAGGGAGTATATGTGAATGGTGTGTGTGTGTAGCAGAGAGAGAAGAAAAGAGAGATGGATGGGTGAATTAAGGAGGGAAGTGAACACAGCAGAGTCTGGTCTTCATGAACTAATAAGTCCTCTTGGCCTTTTCGCCAGCCATTTCATCCCAGTGCCCCACCAGGGACCCTGCACTTCATGAGCCTTCTCTCTTCTTGTCTTTTAGGTCAGGCCGTCCCTGCAGGATCTCACGTGCGGCTGAATCTCCAGACTGGGGCAAGAGAAGTGAAACTCCAATATGAGGACAAATTCCGAAATAATTTGAAAAGGTCGAAAAAAGGCAAAAGGTACAGTGTCATCCCTAGGGACTGGGAGGGTAAGTGATGACATCGATTCTGTAATACTGAAAGTAATGACGATGTAATGTTTCTTCCCCAGATTCATGCAATTTTTTTTTTTTAATTTGAAATTTAACAGCCTAGAATTTGTAATAAATCTGTCAGGGTTTTATGGAAGTTTACTTCTACAGTCTTTGGAAAGAAACAGTTTGCAAAGCAAATTGATATGTTAAAAAAGGCTGTAGGGGGAATGCTTAACCTGCTTTAAAAATGAAGCTATTTTTCCCAGTACTTTAAGAGCAACCCATTTGAATCCGAACAATTAATGTGCTGATTACAGATGAGTCATCTATTCATTAAAACAGGCCTGTTAGGCTTCTGCTTTGCAGTAATACTTCCTTGGTGAACAATAAAATTGCATTTTAAAGTCTTTAATTCAGACTAACTTTTCTTCCTGTTAGTCCATATTAAAACAGGCTTTCTTATGGTATAAAAGTAGAGGCAATTGCAGTGCTCCAATGGTTAGAGGTTCCAGTTTAGATTATTTGATTTTGGAGAATTCACTGTCTCTATTTTTCTGTCCTTTGCCTTGAATTAACAAGCTTTCTCTGCTTAGTATTTGATTTGTGCATGAGAGGAGAAAGAGGTTGAGGTATGGGCTTACAGGGGCTGCTGGACGTGTGTGATTTTGAAGGTTGTCATAAATACTAGCCATGAAGTTTCTAACACGGGCCAGCAAACTCTGCCTGTTTTTGTATGACCCATGAGCTAAGTTGGTTTTTACATTTACTAATGGTTTGAAAAATAAAAAGAATATCTCATGACTTATGAGAATCATATAAAATTTAGGTTTCAGTGTCCATAAATAAAGTTTTATTGACTTATAGCCACGTAATTCATTTACAGATTGTGGCTGCTTTCTTGCTACAGTGGCAGAGTTGAGTAGTTGGGAAAGAGAAGCCATAAGGCCCTCAAAACCTAAAATATCATCTGGCCATTACAGATAGTTTGTAAATCCCTGTTCTTGTACATGTAAGTTCTGCATGGATTGAGTGGGGTTAGTGTGTTACTCAGTCCTTTGATTTTTGTTATTTAAAGAACGCTTTTAGTTAGATAGGATGCATCCTAAAATTAGAAGGGACCCTAGAGATCCAGTTCTTAATCTGAGTCTTTTTGACGATTAAAAAAAAAAAATTTTGACGATACACCTGACGAAAAGGTTATTCAGCTGTCCATGCACCTCTTCAGTCAGGTAGCACTCACAACCCCACAAAGCAGCCTGCTCAGATTTGGGCAGTTTTCACTGTTAGAAAATTCTGCTTTATTTTTAGAGAGAGGCATTTGGCTTCCTTGCAGTCTCCTCAAACTAGGAAGAATCTTTCATCTTCCTCCCTGTCTCCAGATAAGCCTGTACCTGGAGTGGCCCATGTCATAGGATTATTCCTTTCTCACAGCCATCTAAGAAAGAATCAAACGTCACTCTCCTAGCCCTTGCCAACCTCTCTTCATCCCCAGCATACATATATACACGTATTTCACCGTCTCAAAGTATGTTTAGGAAGTCTTTGTCACATTTAAACCAAGTCTTACTTTCTAAATTAAAAAAAAAAAAAAAGTATTTTTTTCTTGGTTTACAAATACTTAAATTAGGAACTTGATTAGAGTTTCTTGTTGATTTTTATACGGTTGGATATTACTTCTCTAATACCTGATCATCAGTAGAAGTTTACTGCCTTGTCTGTTGCTCACATCTTTTAAGAGTAGAAAGCAGAGCCATCTATGTGGTTTGTAGTAGACCCACCATAAGGAAGAAATATTTGTCCCCACTCCTGCCTCTTTACTTTTCTCCTTCGGAATTTTTCTGAGAGTTCTGCACTGGAATGGACTCCAGGATATTCTGGACCTGCCTTCTTCCTTCTCAGTGTTTACAGCGAGTGGCAAATCTGTCTGAACAGAAGCCCAAAGGGCATTGACAAAGTGGTGTGGGTGTTCAGCGCTGTGAGTTCAGTGAGTCTCTGGCTGCCTTTGGCAGCAACTCCCCCCCGCCGCCCCGCCCCGCCCCAGGGTGGACCTCATCCTGTGCTTCTCTAATTCCACTCCCCAGTGTCTTCTCAGCTCTTTATGACTGGAATGAGAACAGAGGCCTAAGTATGTTGGCCAGTCCCCTGAAATTGTTACAGTATTTTGCTTACCTGTTCGTTCTGTTTTGGGGACAAGATCCACAGCTTCCACCAGATTGTCAAAGAATTTGGTGATCCCCCAAAAAGTACTAGGTTAGAGAGAGATAGAGATAATACATTAAGCCTAATCCATAACAGCCTCTTCATTGGTCCTGCTGGATGTGTGGCTGTCCATTCTGCTACCTTGAGCTACAGTGCCTGTGGGCACTATGGCCTCGGACAGGATCCCTGACACTGGCTTGTCCTAGAGGCTTCTTCTGGCACTGCCTGACCTCAGTGCGTATTTGGCTCGTTTCAGCAGGTTTTCCACTTGCTATTTATGTTTTTGGCATTGCCATCCTCACTGGTTTTAGGTAATCATCCCCCTATGCTTAGAGGAGCCCGGGTGGTGAAGTGGTTAAGAGCTCAGGCTGCTAACCAAAAGGTCAGCAGTTCAAATCCACCAGTTGCTGCCTGTAAACCCTATGGGGCAGTTCTACTCTGTCCTATAGGGTTCCTATGAGTCTGAATCGACTCCACAACAACCACATGCTTAGAAAACTGAAGTATGAACTACACTGAAGTTGTCCCATCTTGGATTGTGCACTTACCAAGGTACAATATGGTATAGTGGTTAGGGGGGTAGGCAAGGATAGAGCCACTTACTTGCTCTGTTTATTCATTTCACAAAGACCTATTGAGTGTTCATATGCCAGGCACTGGGAATACA
Source organism: Elephas maximus indicus (assembly GCF_024166365.1). Classification (NCBI taxonomy): domain Eukaryota; kingdom Metazoa; phylum Chordata; class Mammalia; order Proboscidea; family Elephantidae; genus Elephas; species Elephas maximus. Next base: position 152,174,031 of record NC_064820.1, on the reverse strand, counting down.
GTAGTAAACAAAATAAACAATAGGTCATCCTCACAGAGGCTGGCAGACAAAAAACAGACAGGTAAAGAAACACACAAATAATATAATTACAGATTGTGATAAGTGCTAAGGAAGAAATAAACAAGGTGATGAGTCCCTGGAGAAGGCCACTTTAGATAGGATAGTTTGGGAAGTTTTCATCAAGATGATGTTTGAGCTGAGATCTGAAGAAGGAAGATGATTTAGCTATCCAGAGGGTTAGGTTTATAAGCTTAGGGTTAAGTATTTTAGGCAGAGGAAACAAGATGAACCCCTGGCTTTGTCAAGGAAAAGTTTTCATTGTGTTTGAGAAACAAAAATGATCAAGGTGACTAGAGACTAGGAGAAGGAAAGAGACTGATAGGAGATGAGTTTGGAGAGGTAGATAGGGGGCATATCGTGTGGAGTTTTAAGGAACATGTTGAGTGTACTTCACATAATTTTAAGTGCAGTGGAAAGCCATCGGAGGATTTTATGCAGGAGAGTGATTTGCTTTAATGATCTTGGGAAAGATCATTTTAGTTGTTATGTGTGTGGAAAACAGATTGAAGGTGGACCAAAAAGGAAGCACAGAGGCAATTAGGATGTCATTTAAGTAGACCAGGGATGACATAATGGCCTAGTCTAGGATGTCACAGTGGAAAGTGGATGGATTTGGAGATTTAATTTTGTGGTAGAACCTACAGGACTTGTTTATGATTTAGATGTAGAAGTTGAGACAAACGGGGTAGTAAGAGTAAAGCCTCTTGGTCTCAACCCACCTGGAGCAAAGGAAAATGAAGAATGCAAGGTAATTATGAGCCCAAGAGGCAGAAAGGGCCACATAAAGCAGAGACTGCATTAGCCTGGGACCAGAAGAACTGGATGGTGCCCAGCTACAACCAATGACTGTCCTGACAGGGAACACAACAGAGAATCCCTGAGGGAGTTGGAGAGCAGTGGGCTGCAGACCCCAAATTCTCATAGAAAGACCAGACTTAATGGTCTAACTGAGACTAGAATAACCCCGGAGATCATGGTCCCCAGACCTTCTGTTAGCCCAAGACAGGACCTATTCCCAAAGCCAACTCTTCAGACAGGGATTGGACTGGACTATGGGATAAACAATGATACTGGTGAAGTATGAGCTTTTGGGATCAAGTATACGCATAAGACTATGTTGGCATCTCCTGTCTGAAGGGGAGATGAGAGGGTAGAGGGGGTCAGAAGCTGGTGGAATGGACAGGAAAAGAGAGAGTGGAGGGAAGGAGTGTGCTGTCTCATTAGGGGGAGAGCAATGAAGAGTATATAGCAAGGTGTTGATAAATTTTTGTGTGAGAGTCTGACTTGATTTGTAAACTTTCACTTAAAGCACAATTAAAAAAAAAAAGAGTAAAGCCTCATTTTGGGGTTTGAGCAGCTGGGTGTTTGGAGTTACCATTTATTGACATAGAAAAGATTGATAGAGGAACAGGCTTATGAGGAGAAGAATCAAGAGGCTATGTTTTAGATGTAATGAGTTTGAGGTACCTGTTAAACATCCAAGATCAGAGGGGTGATAAATCAGTTATGTAGTTGTAAAAAGATTGATATCCTAGGCATTAGTGAGCTGAAATGAACTGTATTGGCCGTTTTGAATCGGGCAATCATATGGTCTACTAAACTGGAAATGACAAATTGAAGAGGAATGGTATCACATTCATTGTCAAAAAGAACATTTCAAGATCTATCCTGAAGTACAATGCTGTCAGTGATAGGATAATATCCATACACCTACATGGAAGACCAGTTAATACAACTGTAATTCAAATTTACACAACAACAACTAAGGCCAAAAATGAACAGTTGAAGATTTTTGCCAACCTCCACAGCCTGAAATCAATCAAGTGTGCAATTAAGATGCATTGGTAATCACTGGTGATTGGAATATGAAAGTTGGGAACAAAAAAGAAGGATCAGTAGTTGGAAAATACGGCCTTGGTGATAGAAATGATGCTGGAGATCCACTTGATAGAACTTTGCAAGACCATTGACTTATTCATTGCAGATACCTTTTTTCACAAACATAAGCTACAACTGTGCACGTGGATCTTGCTGGATGGAATACACAGGAATCAAAACTACATCTGTGGAAAGAGATGATGGAGAAACTCAATATAATGAGTCAGAATAAGGCCAGGGGCTGACTGAGGAACAGACCTTCAATTGCTCATGTGCAAGTTCAAGCTGAAGCTTAAGAAAGTTAAAACAAGTCCATGAGAGCCAAAATATGACCTTGATTATGTCCTAGCTGAATTTAGAGATCATCTCAAGAGTAGAGTTGACCCATTGAATACTAATAACCAAATACCAGATGAGTTGTAGGATGTCATTAAGGACAACATACATAAAGGAAATAAAAAGTCATTAAAAAGACAGGAAGAAAAGAAAAGACCAAAACAGATGTCAGAAGAGATTCAGATTGGTGCCCATTCCAAAGAAAGATGATTCAGCAGAATGCAGAAATTATTGAACAATATCATAAGCAAGTAAAATTTTGCTGAAGATCATTCAAAAATGATTGCAGCAGTACATTGGCAAGGAATTGCCAGAAATTCAAGCTGGATTCAGAAGATGATGTGAAACAATTGATACAATTGCTAACGTCAGATAGATTTTGGCTGAAAACAGAGACTACCAGAAAGATGTTTACCTATGTCTTATTCACTATGCGGAGGCATTCGACTGTGTGGATCGTAACAAATTATGAATAACATTGCAAAGAATGGGAATTCCGGAACAATTAATTGTGCTCACGAGGAACTTATACGTAGACCAAGAGGCAGTTGTTGGAACAGAACAAGAGGCTGTTTAGTGGTTTAAAATCAGGGAAGGCATGCTTCAGCATTGTATCCTTTTACCATATTTATTTAATCTGTATGCTAAGCAGACAATCCAAGAAGCTAGACTATATGAAGAAGAATGGGGCAGCAGGATTGGAGGAAGACTCGTTAACAACCTGAGGTACACAGGTGATACAACCTTGCTTGCTGAAATCGAAGAGGACATAAAGCACTTACTGATGAAGATCAAAGACTACAGCCTTCAGTATGGATTACACCTCAACGTAAAGAAAACAAAAATCCTCACAACTGGACCAATAAGCAACATCATGATAAACAGAGGAAGTATTGAAGTTATCAAGGATTTCATTTTACCTAAGTCCACGATCAGCCCTCATGGAAGCAGCAGTCAAGAAATCAAACGGGGTATTGCATTGGGCAAAAGTGCTTCAAAAGACCTCTTTGAAATATTAAAAAGCAAAGATGTCAGTTGGAGGATTAAGGTGTGCCTGTCTCAAGCCATGGTATTTTCATTCACCTCATATGCATGTGAAAGCTGGACAGTGAATTAGGAAGACCAAAGAAGAATTGATGCCTTTGAATTATGGAGTTGGCAATGAATATTGAATATACCATGGACTGCCAGAAGAACGAAGAAATCTGTCTTAGAAGTAGTACAGCCATAATGCTCCTTAGAAGCAAGGATGGGAAGACTTCGTCTTAAGTACTTTGGACATGTTGTCAGTAAAGACTAGTCCCTGGGGAAGGACAACATGCTTGGTATCTTAGTCATCTAGGGCTGCTGTAACAGAAATACCACAAGGGGATGGCTTTAACAAAGAGAAATTTATTTCTTCACAGTTAAGTAGGCTAAAAGTCCAAATTCAGGGTGTCAGCTCCAGGGGAAAGCTTTGTCAGCGTTCTCATCAATCATTCCCCGGACTGGGAGCTTCTCTGTGCAAGGACCCCAGGTCCAAAGGACGTGCTCTGCTCCCGGCACTGCTTTCTTGGTGGTATGAGGTCCCCCTGCCTCTCTGCTTTCTTCTCTGTTTTATATCTTAAGAGATTGCCTCAAAACACAATCCAATCTTGTATATTGAGTCCTGCCTCACTAACACAACTGCAGCCCATCCTACCTCATTGACATCATAGAGGCAGGATTTACAACATAGAGGAAAATCACACAATACCAGGAATCATGGCCCAGCCAAATTGAAACACATATTTTGGGGGGGTCATAATTCAGTCCATGCCACTTGGTAGAGGGTCAGCGAAAAGGAGGAAGACCTTCAACAAGATGGATTGACACAGTGGCTGCGACAGTGGGCTCAAACATTGCAGTGACTGTGAGGATGGTGCAGGACCAGGTAGTCTTTCATTGTGTTGTACATAGGGTCACTGTGAGTTGGAACCAACTCAATGACACCTAACAACAACAACACAATAGTCTAGTGCTCTGGGGAGAGGTTTGGGCTAAAGATGTGAATCTGGGCATCATTGGCAAATAGATATTTAAAGAGAACTAGGGGAGAGTGTGAAGATAGAGAAGATTGTCCAGGACTGAATTTCAAAGCATTCCATATATGGAGTTTAGGTAAGAAAGGAGGAGCCAGTTAAAGGGTTAGAGCCGAAGTAAGGAAGAGGAAGAACCAGGAGAGTCTGGTAATAAGAAGCCAAGAAAGGAGAGTGTTTCAAGAAAGGAAGGGTGAACTGTGTAAATGCTTCTGAGTAGTTGAGGAACACGAAGTTAGAGAAGGGTCCACTGGATTTGACCATCCACTTATTGGTAATTTAGGGAGCAGTTTTACTGCAGTTGCAGGGACAAAATCCAGATTAGATTAAATGGTAATGTAAATAGGAGTCAAGAAGGTGGGAATCGTGAGTCAAGAGAATGTGTTCAAAAAATTTTACTTTGATGGAAAGTAGGGAAATGGCATGATAACTAGAAAAAACTGTGGAGTTAAAGTATGCTGATGGGAATAATCCAATATAAAGGGAGAGCTTGATGATACAAGAGAGAAGGGTATAATTATGAGAGTTAAAGCTTTTAAAAAGGCAAGTGGGACCTGGAGTGTAAGATTGATAGAAGCAGGGACACTGTCATCCATTATAGCAGAAGGGAAAGCAGAGAATATTGATCCAGGTGCAGGTTGGTTTATAGAGTTGATGATGGGAAGATGAGGGAGTTCCTGCTGATAATGTCTATTTTCTCAGTGAAGAATGAGGTGAGATTGCCAACTGAGGGTGGGGTGTGTGTGCGTGCACATGTGGCTTTTTCGTGTGTGTCGTTGGGGTTGAGAGTAGGCGTGATGATGGATGACCTGGTAGGGTGAGACTTAAGACAGTAAACAGATAGGAGACATGGCAGGATTCGTCCTGACCAAGTCTGAGAGGAGGAATAATGTATTCACTTATAACCCTCAATACTTAGCTCCCAGGGAGGGGAGGAGCCAGGGCAGTGGCATCCTCATGCAATGGGCAGTGGATGGGGCTCTGCAGGGCAGGGGATGCTCTCTCATGTCTTATAGGAGTGTGCTGATGATTTGAATAAAATATTACTTTTTAAGACATTAACATAGTACTCAACACATGGTTAAGTGCTCAATAAGTAGGAGTGATTAACTGTTATTCATTAGCTTAGGAGGACTGAGAAGACAAGTTATTTTTCCCAGGGGCCTAGGATGAAGCAAAGACTGAATGAGTAAATCCCTGAGAGCTTGGCCCTCTCATGAGAGCTGAAGTTGCTGGGGTCTTGGACTCTGAGATATATACACTGTCTTTCCTGGAGTAGAACAGGCCAGTGGTCCCTGTCTTGATTACCTAGTCCCGCTGTAACAAAAAATACAAGTGAGTGGCTTTAAAGAACAGAATTCTATTTTCTCGCAGTTCTTGTGGCTAAAAGTCTAAATCAGGGTCTCAGCTGTGTCAATTCCTTCTGTAGGACTCTCTCTCCTAGTTTCTGGTATCTGCCAGCAATCATTGGTGTTCCTTGGCTTGTTCTCACATGGCATCTGTCTTCTCCTTGTGTGTGTCTCTGTGTTTGTTTTGTTCTTGTTATAAGACACCACTTAGAAGTGATTAGGTTTAGGATCCATCCTACTCTGGTATGACCTCATTAACATAAGAAGACCCATATTTCCAAACATTGTCATGTTTACAGGTACAGGGATTAGGATGTCAACATAACATTTTGGGGGACACAGTTCAATCTGTAACAGTCCCTTCTTCCCCCACCTCTGAAATCTCATGGGTTATCCTTAGCCCACCTGTAGCTGGACAGTCTTGTCAAGCATAGCCCATATTCCACACTTCCCTTTGACTGCATCACCTTTGTTCTTACCTCTCCTCACTGAACTGAAATGAGTGCCAGTGGCAAAATCTTGCCCCTCATGGCTGCCTTCTCTCCAGTCAAGACAAATGGCTGTAGCTTGGATTGGTTCCAGGAGCCTTTGTGGGGATACCACTCTTTAGTCTTTGGCAGGTTCCCAAGATTACAGCTATGTTGGTTCCTTTCCTATCCTTCCTCCCCTTGGAGGCTAACTGAGGAAAATGGGTGTCCTAGATTCTAGTACTCCATGTCTCAAATCCCTTCCATTGTTATGTTGATACATACCTTCTGCACCTTCTCTGTGCCCAGGGATTGGTCTTCAGGTCTGAATTTACCCAACCCAGTTTTGCGAAGACAGGCTGGTTTGTCAAACCAGATCTGGCACACATGGTGAGGCTCAGGACCCTGTTGTTTTCTTTTCTAGAAGAACATAAATAGGGTGCGTGTTACTCCTTGTGTCTGTGTCCACTGCCTTCCAGGAAGTCCTGCCCTGGCATGTGCTGAGGGAACAGCATCGCACAGACATTCCAGGGTTGCTTCTGCCTGGGCAGCTGACTGAAGCTCTCTGTCCATGGTGTCCATGTCTGCTCCATGCCCTTCTCTCCTTTCTCGTGAAATGACCCTAACTTCAGCCATGTCTTTCCCCCTTAGCTTTAAGGTCAGGTCACCCTGTTGGACCTTTGGTTGCCCAAAAGCGAAGGCAGGATAATGCAGTCAGAGTCAGAGCTGGTCTGGCCCTACTTGCCTTGGGCCGCTGGCCTCCCAGGAGGGTTTTCTTTATTGGGAAAAGTGATGCCTCCCTCCTGACTCTCAGCTTCTCTTTGGGATAGGCTGGACATCAACACTGATGCCTACACATCTGAAGACCTCAAGAGTGCGCTGGCAAAACTCAAGGATGGGGCAGAGATGGAGAGTTCAAAGGAAGACAAGGTGAGTGATATTCTTCTCAGGGAGTTAATATGATCCAGCAGGACAGCCATGGTGTTTTTGCAGATAAGAGAATCACTTTTCCCTGAAACTTTTACAATAAACATGGGATAATAATAATAGTAATAGCGTAAAATGATTTAAAGAACAGTTAATGTCAAATAACTAACCCTTTATAGACTATTAAAAAATATATATTGGGAGCATTTCTGTCATAGTTAAGGTTAGAATCCAACTTTCCATTATATGTATGGGGGAATTGAGGTACAGAGCAAAGGTGGCCATACTCTACATTGTCATAGACATGAGGAGGAGAATAGAAAGTAAACCCCAGATCTCCTTATTTATAATTAAACACAAGCTTGTTCCAAAAGGACAGCGAAGCTAGGCCAGGAAGGAAGAGTTCTGGGTGCTTGTTATTGTCCTTTAAATCTGAAGCAAATTCATTCTGTCTTTGGGCCTCAAATTCCCTAAATGTAAAACATGGAGCTGGAACACGAGGATAGCCGAGGTTTCCTCCATCTCCAAATTACAAGTTCAGGGAATGAGAACAGAAAAGAGGTGGAATTACTGCATACAAGATAGTGTATAGCCTCTAGACCCTGTCCCTAATATCAGAAGGTTCCTAGGCATAGACCTAAACTAAAGAGAAATACTACTCTTAGATGGACCATGAGCTCAAGCAATAGCTAGAAAATATCATAAATCATCTCTTTACATTCCAGTTGAGTCCTGTCAGGTCTTAAAAGAGCCTCCTCTGACGGCCGCCTTGGAGACCTTTCTAAATTCTCTCTCCCTCTTCTCACAGTTCTTTTAGCCTTTGTATGTCTTCTCCCCAGAATCATGGCAGTCACTTGGAGAGGCAGCATTAGACCTTTGACAACTTGAATGTTAGTGGAGGAAGCCTTGGGTCCTTCAAATCCTTGGGAACTAAGTATTTCTGAGATACATGAACTTTTTTTTTTTTTTTTGGTGAGGATTGGGAGGTTGGTGTTTGACTTAATAATTTGTGTTAATATGCAAGCCAAGTCTCCATGTCTTTACTCATCTTACCGAAGTCACGCTTCCCAGCATGGAAAGTGTATGTGGTATGGGAAGGCGGAAGCAGGCTGGCAGCAGCAGCAGCAGTGGGTGAAGGAAGATGATGCAGAGAATTTTATCCTGTCACAGGTGCATTAGCTGAGTGTGGTAAGGAAAAATGAATTCTCTACCTGGTGAAGGCAGGCCAGGAGAGGACAGCAGTGTATGCCTAAGTGCCTCGGGCAGAGATTGGTGTTCGTGTAGTCAGGGTTTGGGCTCCTTCCCACCTACCACCTCTGAAGCCCCCCTTACCACGGGCTCCATGTGGGACCGATGGGAACGTAAAAGTCAGCTCCTGTCCTATGTCTTCTCTGCAGATTAAAAAAAAACCCATGCTGTCCAGTCATAGCGTCATATGAGTCAGTTCCCACTCATAGCGACCCTATGAGTCTCTGCAGATAGAAGACCAATTCTTCCCCTTCCTCTTCTCTGTCCTCCCTTTTTGGGAGCTCAGTGGTCTTTCTTTCCTCAGGGAATGGCATTTTTGTGTTTTTTCCCCCATAATTCAGTTAGGGTAGAAAAGTATGAATATTTATGAAAAGATTTTTTAAAAATGTAAAATCAAGAGATTATTTAAAAGTTTTCAGTTGCTGTTTTTGCAATTAAAAATAATCCTCTCCCCTTGCATGGGAGATGTCAGTACCAGTACCCAAATGAAAAATCCCAGAACCAGCTGATTCAAGTCAGCTGCCCAGTTCTGAGGTATACTTGTCCACCCTCTGTCTTTACTTCCTTGGAGCTTAGGTTCCTAGCTTCTTCAGTGAGGTGCTGGGTCCTGGGGTCCTTCTCCCACTTCCCTTTGGAGCCCATCCAGACTGACTCAGCTCACTGCCAATGTGCTACCAGAGCTGACTCTGGGAATGGAAAATCAATCGACTTAAAGTAGGTTGGGGAGTTTCTTACATGTCTGAAGCTTCTGGTTTTGGATGCTATCATACTTTTTGTTTACCAATCTTTAAACCAAGCCTGTGTGGTAGCTTGTAAGGGCAGGATGGTGCTTTGCTATTTATAAAGACAGTACTGTCTGATAGGCCACATCCTGTCAATTGAGTATTTTTCTGGGTTTGATTTTTTGGGGGAAAGGGCATCAATTCCATTGTATCTAGTGGTACCTTAGTAGATTTGATTGATTTAGTCCTTCCCAGAGTCCTTTGCTTCTGAGAAAAAAGCCTTGCTTCACCCAACAGATTTGGGCTTTTATTGTTGAGTCTGATCCATTTTTCCTTCTATATTACCATATATATTGCTTAATGCTTTATGTCTTATCATATCGGTTGTTGTTCACCTATATCCTAGAAATTACTCCAGTTTATAATATGGCCTTCCTAAGCCAGTTGCTAGATAAGATGGAGTAGACCCGTTTCTCCCTATTCTTCCTGCTAAAGACAACTAAAAACCTTGGCTCTCATACTAAAAGAAAACATAGGAGACACTGGAAGGTAGAGAGAAGATGACAGACTGGATAGCTGTCTGGGTTTTCTTTTTGTCTTCTATATACGTCAGACTGGGTGCTGGAGAAGCCTGCAACCTGGAAATATAGGTTGCGGACTATAAAAACCCTAAGAGAAATCTGCTCTCCCTAGACAAAGGACTGTGAAAAAGCAGCCAAACAGGACAAAAATCTCTTTGCCAGTACCCATCCTACTTGTAGTAAACTGCACTTTGATTCCTCCACCAAGGTAGCATCAGCAGAAGCCAAGCAGGCAGCCTGCATCTGTACCCCTTCCTAGTGGCAGCAAGGTAGTGAGAGGCAAAGCTTCACTTCCTCTGCCATGGTGGTATGAGCGGGGACCAAGTGTGGAGACTGGTTTTCTATCCCCTGCCTGGGTGTAGCAGGCTGGTTTTCCCACTAGATATTGTCAGCAAGGAACCTGAACTGCCTCCTGCCAGGCAGCGCCAAGGTGGTGTTTCACTCACCCCTGCTGAGGTGGTGTCAGTGGGGGTAGATGAGGAGTCTATAATTCCACTCCCATCTGGTGGCAACAAGGTGGTGCGAGGCAGCATCACTTCCCCCTGCAGAGTAGTGTCAGTTATTGTGAGGAGCCTCAACTTCCTCCCCCAGACAATGACCATGAAAGAGTATTTTACTTCCCTCACTGGGGTGGTATGAGTGGAGGCCAGGAGAGGAATCTGGACTATTACCCTGTTGTGGTTTGAATCGTGTCCCCAAACATAGGTGTTGTAAATTTTAACTCCTATACCTGTGGTTATAATCCCATTTGGGAATAGGTTTTTTTGTTATGTTAATTAGACAGTATTACTGTAGGGTATGTCTTAAATTAATCTCTTTTGAGATATAAAAAAGATTAAACAAGCAAGCAATCAAGTATAGATAGGGAAAGAGAGATGCCAAGCTATGCGAAGATGGCCTGGGAGCAGAAGTTCCAAAGACACAAGGACCTTCCTCTAGAGCCTACAGAGAAAGAAAACCTTTCCCTAGGGCCAGCACCCTGATTCAGACTTCTAGCCTCCTAACTGTGAGAAAGTAAATTTCTGTTTGTAAAGTCACCGATTTGTGGTATTTCTGTTATAGCAGCACTAGATAACTAAGACGCACTCCCAGTGTCCAGTATTGGCAGGTGACGCTCTTCTCCCTCTTAACTAGAGTAGGGGGAGGATGTTGGAGAGAAAGGAGCTAGAGAAAGGGATTTGCATATAAAGTTCTGGGAAGACCCCATATTGACCTTCACAAGAAACTGACCAGTATTAACACAGCAAAATTATTTGAGAACTGAATTACAGTGTGGAATATTGTCCAGATTTTCATATTAGCCTTTGAGTAGCATGCAAAGGAAGCAGACCAGAATAGCACTTCAAAGGCTTTGAAAACTAAATTGTCATTGGAGCCCCAGCACATAAAAGTAACCCAGAACCAGCATGCTACACCTAAATAGAGTGACTGCCTAATAAATAAGATTAAATAGAATCAGGTCTCATAATTTAACAATTAGGATATCTGAGATGTGATCAAAATTCACGCATTATACCAAGAACCAGCAAAATCACAACTTGAATTAAAAAAGACAATCAATAGATGCTGTCATGGATTGAATTGTGCCCCAAAATATCTGTCAACTTGGCTAGGTCATGATTCCCAGTATTGTATGATTTTCTACCATTTTGTCATCTGATGTGATTTCCCTATGTGTTGTAAGTCCTATCATTATGATATAATGAGAAGAATTAGCAGCAGTTATATTGAGATCTACAAGATTAGATAGTGTCTTAAGCCAATCTCTTTTGAGATATAAAAGAGGGAAGCGAGCAGAGAGACACAGGGACCTCATACCATCAAGAAAGCAGCACTGGGAACAGAATGTGTCCTTTGGGCCTGAGGTTCTTGTGCAGAGAAGCTCCTAAACTATGGGATGATTGATGACAAGAACCTTCCTCCAGAGTCGACAGAGGGATAAAGCCATTCCTGGAGCTGCCACCCTGAATTTGGACTTCTGGCCTGCTGGACTATGAAAGAATAAACATCTCTTTGTTAAAGCCATCCACCTGTGGTATTTTCGTTACAGCAGCACTAGATGACTAACACAGATGCCAACATTGAGATGACTTAGAAGTTGGAGTTATCTGACGAGAGTTTTAAAGCAACCATCATAAAAATACTTTAATAAGCAATTATGAACCCTCTTGAAACAAATGAAAACTTCAGCAAAGAAATAGAAGATATATGTAGAAAATTGAAGTTATAGAACTGAAAATATAACTAAAATGAAAACCTCACTGGATAGGCTCAATAGCGTACTAGAGATGACAAAGAAATAAAAAACGAAGACAATTAGAGGTACACAAGAATAAAGAGTAACTATCGTAAATGCTGTAACATATACAATCCTGCAACAACAGTAATAACAATAATTTTTGAGTAGATAATTAGGCAAATATGTATAAATGCTGTAACATATACAATCCTGCAACAACAGTAATAACAATAATTTTTGAGTAGATAATTAGGCAAATATGTATGCTACATAGGTGTGGGAGGTTGTTCAGGAGTATACCTGCGTGCATATATAGGTACCAGAAAACCAAATCCATTACCATCAAGTCGATTTCAACTCATTGCGACCCTATAGGACAGAGTAGAACCAACCCATAGGGTTTCCAAGTAATGCCAGGTGAATTCGAACTGCTGACCTTTTGGTTAGCAGCTATAGCTCTTAACGACTGTGCCACTAGGGTATCCATGCATATATAGGTAGGGATTGGATATTTCTACTTATATATTTGTAAATGTTGCATGTATACTCATCTATATAACAGAGCACATAGGGAACATAGTTATAGAAACAGCTCAGATATTGAGACTGAACTACTAGGCTTGAAGGCTAAAGACTAACAGCCTCAGGGGACATCTAGGTCAGTTGACAAATCATAGTTCATAAAGATAATGTCTACATCTCAGTCTGATGAGTAGCATCTGGGGCCTTAAAAACTTGCAAGCACTAAGAAACATCTCTTGGTCTCATCCTGCCTGGAGCAAAGGAGAATGAAGAAAAACTAAGAATCAAGGAAGCAATTAGTCCAAAGGACTAATGGCCCACGGGAACCACAATCTCTACTAACCTGAGACCAGAAAAACCGGATGGTGCCCAGCTACCACTACCAACAAGTCTGACTGGGACCACAATAGAAGATCCTGGTTAGAATGGGTAAAAAATGTGGAACAAAATTCAAATTAAAAGAAAAACAGACTTATTGGTCCGATAGAGACTAGAGGAACCCCCAAGACTATTGCCCTAAGACAACATTCTAACATGAAACTGAAGACACTCTAGGAGGACACCTTTAAGCCAAATAATAGGTGGGCCGATAAAATAAACAATAACACTTGTGAAGAATGTGCCTCTTGGAACAATCAACTATACAAGACCAAAAGGGAAACATTTGCCCCAAACCGAAGATGAGAAGGCAGGGAGGGACAGGGAAACCGGACTAATGGAAGTAGGGAACTCAGAGAGGCAATGGGGAGAATGCTGACAAACTGGGTGGATTACAACCAATATGACAGAACAATTTGTATATGAATTACTGATTGGAAAACTAATTTGCTGTGTAAACTTCCACCTAAAGAACAACAAAATATTTAAAAAAGAAAAAGACATGTCATAGTCAAACTTCTGAAAACTAAAAACAGAAAATATCTCAAAAACAGCTAGAGAGAAACAATGAATAGCAGCAAATTTCTCTATGGTTTTTGTAGAGGCCAGAAGGATGTAGCATATTTTCCAAGTGCTGAAAAAAACAGACTTTCACTTGGAGTTCCCTAGTCAATGAAAAGATCCTTCATGAGTGAAAGGGCAATCAAGACATTCTCAAACAAAGGAAAATTGAGAGAATTTTTTACCAAGAGACCTACCTTAAAAGAAGGGCTAAAGGATTGTCTCCACATAAAAATGAAGTAATAACAGAAGAAAACTTGGAACATCAGGAAGGAAAAAAGAAAAATGGAGTAAACATAGAAAGTATAATAGACCGTCTTATCCTCTTGGGTTTTAAAAATTATGTTTGATAGTTTAAGCAAAAACCATGACATCATCTGATGTGGTTCTCAATGATGTAGAGAAAATATTTAAGACGATTTTAAAGACAAAGGATTAAGAGAGTTAATTGGAAGTAAGTTTTCTACACTTCAAAGTGGTAAAATATTGGCATCAGTAAACTATGATAAGTTATTTATATATATTTTAATAGCTAGATCACTAAAAATACTCTATAAAGAGATATTCTCAAAAACACTACAGATATATAAAAATGCAATTCTAGAAAGTATAACCCACAGGAAGGCAAGAAAAGGGAACAGAGGAACAAAAACAGAGGGAACAGAAAAAAAAAAAAAGGCAGACTTGAGCTCTTAACATATCGATAATTACATTAAATGTAAATGATCTAAATATAATTGTTAAAAAACATGATGGTAGCATAGATTGAAAAAAAAATGACCCAAATATATGTTGTCTACAAAAAACTCAAATATGATGATAAAGCAGGTTGAAAGTGAAAGGATGGAAAGTATATCATGTAAGCATTAGTTAAAAAAAAAAAAAAAGAAGAGGTGGAGTCAAGATGGTGGAATAGACAGACAGTTCCGGAGAGCCTTCTTTACAACAAAGATCCGAAAAAACAAGTGAAACAAGTATATTTGTGACAAGCTGGAAGCCCTGAGCTTCAAAGACAAGCTTAGAAAATGAACTGGGGGGCAGGGGGAGGAAGAGACCATTAAGAAGCGGAGAGGAGTTACTGGGCCTGAATTGCAGGGAGCCCTCAGGTACCATTCCTGGAGCAGTGGCAGCAGGCTGGTACTATTGTTCAGCCGCAGTTTCCTTAGGGAGAAGCAGGCAGCCACACAGCTTACTCACATCTCTGGAGCCTGAGAAGAACGGTGCACTTGGCAAAAGCTAAGTACTTTCATGTGTTTTACCGCGCCCCCCCCCCCCCAAGCTGGCTTCAGCAGCTGAATTCCCTGGGCCAGACATAGGCCCTGTTGAGCACCTAGAGCCATCCTCCCAGACTTCGAGGAGGAAAAAATTTTCAATGGTAGAAAAAGATAATTTGCCAGCTCCACTAACTGGGGGAGCTCAGAACAGAAGCAGCTTTTGTCCAGGCATAAACCGTCCATGGGCTTTGAGCAGCTTTCCCTACTGCGTGGACCTGTGTGGGCCTATTTCGGGAGAATAGGCCCTTGTTGGCCTATTCTGTGCAGTGGAGAGGTGGGTGTTTGACGTTTGACATTGCTTTGCCTATTAAACAAGGTCCTCACCTACCCACATCAGGGATCTAAAGACTGGTAGCTCCACTCAGGTCACCCAGCCACCCGCGACAGGGGTCCAAGGATAACTGGTAACTCCCTGTACTTACAACCCCAAAATTTGGGTACCCATGGTCTGTCTGCAGAACCCACCCACCTGCATGTTCTGGGGAACAGGTATGCATTTTCCTCAGAGACACTCGGGGTCGATTCTTAGCCCCCTGCCTTGTTCAGAGCATGACCCCCTGCTGCAAACAGATACCGGTATATATGCCAATCACCCGTGCCCCTCTAAGACTGTAGGACAGAGCCTGTACCACACACTTGGTGATCAGCTACCTGGACACCTGAGCTGAATTCAAAAAAGAAAAGTGAATGGACTCCTAGACTGATATACCTGATAACAGCTCTAGCCAGCTGGGGACAGGATGTCAGAGCTCCAAAGGCGAAAATAAGCTAGCTCACTCAAGCAACCCATTTAGGTATAACTAAACAAAACAAAGCAAGAAACTACGACACAGTAAGCAAGCATAAACTAATACAATAACTTATAGATGGCTCGGAGACAACAGTCAATATCAAGTCACATAAAGAAACCGACCATGATCACCTCAACAAGCTCTCAAAACAAAGAATCCAGGGATCTTCTAGATGAAAGTGCATTCCTGGAATGACCACAGGCAGAACAGAAAAGTTTAATATACAGAACCCTTCAAGACATCTGGAAGGAAATGAGACAATATGCAGAACAAGCCAAGGAACACACAGATAAAGCAACTGAACAGATTAGAAAGATTATTCATGAACATAATGAAAAATTTAATAAGCTGGAAAAATCCATAGACAGCAATCAGAAATTCAGAAGATTAACAATAAAATTACAGAAGTAGACAACGCAACAGAAAATCAGAGAAGCAGAACTGAGCAAGTAGAAGCCAAAATTTCTGACCTTGAAGATAAATCACTTGGCGCTAATATATTTGAAGAAAAATCAGATAAAAGAATTAAAAAAAATGAAGAAACCTTAAGAATCATGTGGGACTCTATCAAGAGAAATAACCTACAAGTGGTTGGAGTAGAACAGGGAGGGATACCAGAAAATACAGAGAGAGAATTGTTGAAGATTTTTTAACCAAAAACTTCCCTGATACTGTGAAAGATGAGAAGGTATCTATCTAAGATGCTCATTGAACTCCACATAAGGTAGATGTTAAAAGAAAGTCACCAAGACATATTATAATCAAACTTGCCAAAATCAAAGATAAAGAGAGAATTTTAAGAGCAGCTAGGGATAAACGAAAAGTCACCTGCAAAGGAAAGCCAATAAGAATGAGCTCGGACAACTCGGCAGAAACCATGCAGGCAAGAAGGCAATTGGATGACTTATTTAAAAAATTGAAGGAAAAAAATTGCCACCCAAGAATCATATATCCAGCAAAACTGTCTCTTAAAAATGAAGGTGAAATTAGGACATTTCCAGATAAACAGAAGTTTAGGGAATTCATAAAAACCAAACCAAAACTACAAGAAATACTAAAGGGAGTTCTTTGGTTAGAAAATCAGTAATATCAGGTATGAACCCAAGACTAGAACACTGAACAGAGCAATCAGAATTCAACCCAGACAGGGAAATAAACAAAGCAAGACTATTAAGAACAAAACAAAAAAAAAGCTCAAAATAAAAAGCGATGTTATTATATACAAGAAGACAACATTAAAACAATAGACAGGGACTAAGAAATGTAATCATAGATCTTCCATATGGAGAGGAAGATACGGCAATACAAAGAAATGAAAGTTAGGTTTAAATTTAGAAAAATAGGGGTAAGTAATAAGGTAACCACAAAGGAGACAAACTATGCTACTCATCAAAACAAAATACAAGAAAAAAATAGAGACTCAGCAGAAACAAAATCAGCAATGAATATGAGGAAAGGACAATATATAAAGAGAATCTACGCTGCACATAAAATCAAGTGGGAGAAAGAAACTGTCAACAACACACAAAAAAAAGACATGAAATTGATAGCACTAAATTCATACCTATCCATAATTACCCTGAATTTAAATGGGCTAAATGCACCAATAAAGAGACAGAGAGTGGCAGAATGGATTAAAAAACAAGATCTGTCTATATGCTGCCTACAAGAGACACATCTTAGACTTAGAGACACAAACAAACTTAAACTCAAAGGATGGAAAAAAATATATCAAGCAAACAACAATCGAAAAAGAGCAGGAGTGGCATTATTAATTTCTGACAAAATAGACTTTAAAGTTAAATCCATCAGAAAGGATAAGGAAGGGCACTAATGATTAAAGGCACAATATACCTAGAAGATATAACCATATTAAATATTTATGCACCCAATGACAGGGCTGCAAGATACATAAAATAAACTCTATCAGCATTGGAACGTGAGATAGACAGCTCCAAAATAATAGTAGGAGACTTCAACACACCACTTTTGGTGAAGGACAGGACATCGAGAAAGAAGCTCAATAAAGACACGGAAGATCTAAATGCCACAGTCAACCAACTTGACCTCGTAGACATATTCAGAACACTCTACCCAACAGCAACCAAGTACACTTTCTTTTCTAGTGCACATGAAACATTCTCGAGAATAGACCACATGTTAGGCCATAAAGCAAGCCTTAGCAGAATCCAAAACATTGAAATATTACAAAGCATCTTCTCTGACCATAAGGCCATAAAGGTGGAAATCAGTAACAGAAAAAGCAGGGAAAAGAAATCAAACACTTGGAAACTGAACAATACCCTGCTAAAAAAAGACTGGATTATGGAAGACATTAAGGATGGAATAAAGAAATTCATAGAATCCAAAGAGAATGAAAACACTTCCTATCAGAACCTTTGGGACACAGCAAAAGCAGTGCTCAGAGGTCAATTTATATCAATAAATGCACATATCCAAAAAGAAGAGAGGGCCAAAATCAAAGAATTATCCCTACAACTTGAACAAATAGAAAGAGAGCAACAAATGAAACCCTCAGGCTCCAGAAGAAAACCAATAATAAAAATTAGAGCAGAACTGAATGAAATAGAAAACAGAAAAACAATTGAAAGAATTAACAAGACCAAAAGCTGGTTCTTTGAAAAAATCAACAAAAGTGATAAACCACTAGACAAAATGACAAAAGAAAAACAGGAGAGGAAGCAAATAACCCGAATAAGAAATGAGATGGGCAATATTACAACAGACCCAACTGAAATTAAAAGAATCATATTAGATTACTATGAAAAATTTTGCTCTAAGAAATTTGAAAACCTAGAAGAAAAATGGATAAATTTCTAGAAACACACTACCTACCTAAACTAACACAACAGGGGTAGGGGGGTAGAACAACTGAATAGACCCATAACACACGAAGAGATTGAAAAGGTAATCAAAAAACTCCCAACCAAAAAAAGCCCTGGTCTGGATGGCTTCACTGCAGAATTCTACCAAACTTTCAGAGAAGAGTTAACACAACTACCACTAAAGGTATTTTAGAGCATAGGAAAGGACAGAATAGTACCAAACTCATTCTATGAAGCCACCATATCCCTGATACCAAAACTAGGTGAAGACACCACAAGAAAAGAAAATTATAGACCTATATCCCTCATGGACGTAGATGCAAACATCCTCAACAAAATTCTAGCCAATAGAATTCAACAACATATCAAAAAAATTAAAAAATGCCCAAAAGATATGAACAGACACTTCACTAAAGAAGACATGCAGGTAGCTAACAGATACATGAGGAAATGCTCACGATCATTAGCCATTAGAGAAATGCAGATCAAAACTACAATGAGATTTCATCTCACTCCAACAAGGCTGGCATTAATCCAAAAAACACAAAATAATAAATGTTGGAGAGGCTGTGGAGAGATTGGAACACTTATACATTGCTGGTGGGAATGTAAAATGGTACAACCACTTTGGAAATTGATTTGGCACGTCCTTAAAAAAGTAGAACTAGAACTACCATACGATGCAGCAATCCCACTCCTTGGAATATATCCTAGAGAAATAAGAGCCATTACACAAACAGATATGTGCACACCCATGTTTATTGCAGGAATGTTTACAATAGCAAAAAGATGGAAGCAACAAAGGTGCCTGTCAACGGATGAATGGATAAATAAATTATGGTGTATTCACACAATGGAATACTACCTATTGATAAAGAACAGTGAGGAATCTGTGAAACATTTCGTAACATGGAGGAACCTGGAAGGCATTATGCTGAGTGAAATTAGTTGCGAAAGGACAAATATTGTACAAGACCACTATTATAAGAACTTCTGAAATAGTTTAAATTGAGAACAAAATATTGTTTTGTGGTTACGAGAGGGGGGAGGGAGGGTGGGAGAAGGGCATTTACTAATTAGATAGTAGATAAGAACTACCTTAGGTGAAGGGAAAGACAGCACACAGTACAGGGGAGGTCAGCACAACTGGACTAAACCAAAAGCAAAGAAGTTTCCTGAATAAACTGAATGCTTCGAAGACCTGCGTAGCAGGGGCAAGGGTCTGGGGACCGTGGTTTCAGGGGACATCTAAGTCAATTGGCATAATAAAGTCTGTTGAGAAAATATTCTGCATTCCAGTTTAAAGAGTGGTGCCTGGGGTCTTAAACGCTAGCAAGCAGCCGTCTAAGATGCATCAATTGGTCTCAACACACCTGGATCAAAGGAGAAGGAAGAACATCAAGGACACAAGGTGATTACGAGCCCAAGAGACGGAAAGGGCCACATGAACCAGAGAGCACATCATCCTGAGACCAGAAGAACTAGATGGTGCCTGGCTACAATGGATGACTGCCCTGACAGGGAACACAACAGAGAACCTGTGAGGGACCGGAAGAGCTGTGGGATGCAGACCCCAAATTCTCATAAAAAGATCAGACTTAATGGTCTGACTGAGACTTTAAGGACCCCCGTCGTCATGGCCCCCAGACCTTCTGTTGGCCCAGGACAGGAACCATTTCTGAAGCCAACTCTTCAGACATGGGTTGGACTGGGGAAGGGGTTGGAGAGGGATACTAGTAAGGAGTGAGGTTCTTGGATCAGGTGGACACTTCAGACTATGTTGGCATCTCCTGCCTGGAGGGGAGATGAGAGGGTAGAGGTGATTAGAAGCAGGCAAAATGAACACAAAAAGAGAGAGTGGATGGAGGGAATGGGCTGTCTCATTAGGGGGAGAGTAATTGGGAGTATATAGCAAGGTGTATATGGGTTTTTGTGTGAGAAACTGACTTGTAAACTTTCACTTAAAGCACAATAGAAAGTATAAAAAAAGAAAACAAAAATTGGCTATATTAATACCAGATAAAGTTGACTTCAGAACAAAGAATATTATAAAAGGCAAAGAGGACTATTACGTAATGATAAAAGGGTCAGTCCACCAAGAAGACATAGCAATCCTAAATGTGTATGCACCAAATAACAGGGCTTTAAAATACATGAAACGAAAACTGATAGAACTGAAAGGAGAAACAGAAAAATTCACAGGCATAGTAGGGGACTTCTGTCCTTTTCTCTGCAATTGATAGAACTACTAGATAGATAATCAGTAAAGATATAGAAGAGCTGAATAATACCATCAACCAGCAAGATTTAATTGATTCCACAAAATAATAACAAAATAGATGTTCTTTTCAAGTGACCATGGAGCGTTCACCAAGACAGACCACATCCTGGGTAATAAAACAAACCTGTACGGACTTTAAAAGAGTTGAGAGTATATAGACTATATTCTCTGGCCTTAATAGAATCAAACTAGAAACCAGAAATGAAAAAATAATAGGAATATCTGCAAACTCTTGAGTCTAAGAGGAAAGAACCAAACCAAAAACCCAATGCCGTCGAGTCGATTCCAACTCATAGCGACCCTATAGGACGGGGTAGAACTGCCCCATAGGGTTTCCAAGGAGCGCCTGGCGGATTCAAACTACCGACCCTTTGGTTAGCGGCCGTAGCACTTAACCACTACGCCATCAGGGTTTCCAAGAGGGAAATTAAAAAAGTTCATTGAACTGAATAAAAATGAAAATACAACTTATTAAATTCGTTGGATACAAATAAAGCAATGTTAAGAGGGAAGTTTATACTATCGTTCTTTTTTTTTTTTTTTATTAACTTTTATTAAGCTTCAAGTGAACGTTTACAAATCCAATCAGTCTGTCACATATAAGTTTACATACACCTTACTCCGTACTCCCACCTGCTCTTCCCCTATTGAGTCAGCCCTTTCAGTCTCTCCTTTCGTGACAATTTTGCCAGCTTCCCTCTCTCTCTATCCTCCCATCCCCCCTCCAGACAAGAGCTGCCAACGCACTCTCAAGTGTCCACCTGATATAATTAGCTCACTCTTCATCAGCATCTCTCTCCCATCCGCTGACCAGTCCCTTTCATGTCTGATGAGTTGTCTTCGGGGATGGTTCCTGTCCTGTGCCGACAGAAGGTCTGGGGAGCATGGCCGCCGGGATTCCTCTAGTCTCAGTCAGACCATTAAGTATGGTCTTTTTATGAGAATTTGGGTATACTATCGTTCTTAAATTAGAAAAGAAGCAAGGTTTTAAAACTACAGCTTCTACATCAAAAAACTAGAAAAAAACGAGTGAAACAAGCAAAAGGACAGAGATAATAGAGAACAAAAATCAATGAAATTGAAATCAGAGAAGCAGAGAAAATCAGTGAAACCAGAAGTTGGTAAACTTCTAGAAAGCCTGACAAAGAATAAAAGTAATTAAGGTACAAATTACCAATATGAGGAATGAAACAGGGAGTGTCATTACAGATTCTGTGTATATTAGAAGAATAATAATACTAGGAACAACAACTATGCATAGAAATTCAGCTTAAATGAATGCTCCAATTCTTTTTGAAACATATACTATAGAAATCTACCCAATATGAAATAACTAATCATACTATATAGGAATGGTCTGTATCTATTAAAGAAGTTCCCCCATGTGTCTGTCAGTTTGTTGTACTGTGGGGGCTTGCATGTTGCTGTGATTTTCGAAGCTATGCCACCGGTATTCAGTTACCACCAGGGTCACTTATGGAGGACAGATTTCAGCTGAGCTTCCAGACTAAGACAGACTAGGAAGAAGGACCTAGCAGTCTACTCCGGAAAAGTATTAGCCAGTGAAAACCTTATGAATAGAAGTGGAACATTGTCTAATATAGTGCTGGAAGATGAGCCCCCCAGGTTGGAAGGCACTCAAAAGATGAGTGGGGAAGAGGTGCCTCCTCAAAATAGAGTTGACCTTAATGACGTGGACGGAATAAAGCTTTTGGGACCTTCATTTGCTGATGTGGCACAACTCGAAATGAGAAGAAACAGCTGCAGACACCCATTAATAATTAGAAACTGGAATGTATGAAGTATTAACCTAGGAAAATTGGAAATCATCAGAAATGAAATGGAACACATAGACATCGATATCCTAGGCATTAGTGAGCTGAAATGGACTGGTATTGGCCATTTTGAATCAGACAATCATATAGTCTACTATGCTGGGAATGACAACTCGAAGAGGAACAGTGTTGCAATCAATGTCAAAAAGAACGTTTTAAGATGTGTCCTGAAGTACAGCGTTGTCAGTGATAGGATAATATCCTTATGCCTACAAGGAAGACCAGTTAACACAATTATTATTCAAATTAACGCACCAACCACTAGGGCCAAAGATGAAGAAATAGAAGATTTTTATCAGCTGCGGCAGTCTGAGATTGATGGAACGTGCAGTCAAGATGCATTGATAATTACTGGCGATTGGAATGCAAAAGTTGGAAACGAAGAAGGATCGGTAGTTGGAAAATATGGCCTTGGTGATAGAAACAATGCCGGAGATTGAATGATAGAATTTTGCAAGACCAACGACTTCTTCATTGTAAATACCTTCTTTCACCAACATAAATGGCGACACATACACATGGACCTCGGCAGGAGGAACACACAGAAATCAAATTGACTACATCTGTGGAAGGAGACGATGGAAAAGCTCAATATCAGTCAGAACAAGGCCAGGGGCCGACTGTGGAACAGACCATCAATTCCTCATATGCAAGTTCAAGCTGAAACTGAAGAAAATCAGAGCAAGTCCATGAGAACCAAAATATGACCTTGAGTACATCCCACCTGAATTTAGAGACCATCTGAAGAATAGATTTGAGGCTTGGAACACTAGTGACTGAAGACCAGATGAGTTGTGGAATGACATCAAGGACATCATACATGAAGAAAGCAAGAGGTCATTGAAAAGACAGGAAAGAAAGAAAAGACCAAGATGGATGTCAGAGGAGACTCTGAAACTTGCTCTTGAACATCGAGCAGCTAAAGCAAAAAGAAGAATTGATGAAGTAAAAGAACTGAATAGAAGATTTCAAAGGGCGGCTCGAAAAGACAAAGTATTATAATGACATATGTAAAGAGCTGGAGATGGAAAACCAAAAGGGAAGAATACGCTCGGCGTTTCTCAAGCTGAAAGAACTGAAGAAAAAATTTAAGCCTCGAGTTGCAAGTGACGGGTTCCATGGGGAAAATATTAAATGATGCAGGAAGCATCAAAAGAAGATGGAAGGAATACACAGAGCCATTACACCAAAAAGAATTAGTCGTTGTTCAGCCATTTCAAGAGGTGGCATATGATCAGGAACTGATGGTACTGAAGGAAGAAGTCCAAGCTGCTCTGAAGGCATTGGCGAAAAACAAGGCTCCAGGAATTGATGGGATATCAGTTGAGATGTTTCAACAAACAGATGCATCGCTGGAGGTGCTCACTTGTCTATGCCAAGAAATATGGAAGACAGCTTCTTGGCCAACTGACCAGAAGAGATCCATATTTATGCCTTTTCCCAAGAAAGGTGATCCAACCACATGTGGAAATTATAGAGCAATATCATTAATATCACACGCAAGCAAAATTTTGCTGAAGATCATTCAAAAATGGCTGCAGCAGTATATCGACAGGGAACGGGCAGAAATTCAGGCCGGTTTCAGAAGAGGATGTGGAACCAGGGATATCATTGCTTATGTCAGATGGATCCTGGCTGAAAGCAGAGAATACCAGAAGGATGTTTACCTGTGCTTTATTGACTATGCAAAGGCATTCGACTGTGTGGATCATAACACACTATGGATAACGTTGCGAAGAGTGGGAATTCCAGAACACTTAATTGTGTTCATGAGGAACCTTTACATAGATCAAAAGGCAGTTGTTTGGACAGAACAAGGGGATACTGATTGGTTTAAAGTCAGGAAAGGTGTGCATCAGGGTTGTATTCTTTCACCATATCTATTCAGTCTGTATGCTGAGCAAATAATTCGAGAAGGTGGACTATATGAAGAAGAATGGGGCATCAGGATTGAAGGAAGACTCACTAATAACCTGTGTTATGCATACGACACAACCTTGCTTGCTGAAAGTGAAGAGGACCTGAAGCACTTACTAATGAAAATGAAAGACTACAGCCTTCAGTATGGATTGCACCTCAACATAAAATGAAGATCCTCATAATAGGACCAATGAGGAATGTCATGATAAACGGTGAAAAGATTGAAGTTGTCAAGGATTTCATCTTACTTGGAACCACAATCAACAGCTGTGGAAGCAGCAGTCAAGAAATCAAAAGACGCATTGCATTGGGCAAATCTGCTGCAAAGGACCTCTTTGAAGTGTTGAAGAGCAAAGATGTCACCTTGAAGACTATGGTGCGCCTGACCCAAGCCATGGTATTTTCAATTGCAACATATGCATGTGAAACCTGGACAATGAATAAGGAAGACCAAAGAAGAATTGACGCCTTTGAATTGTGGTGTTGGCGAAAATATTGAATATATCATGGACTGCCAAAAGAATGAACAAATCTGTCTTAGAAGAAGTAAAGCCAGAATGTTCCTTAGAAGCAAGGATGGCGAAACTGCGTGTTATATACTTTGGAGATGTTGTCAGGGGGGATCAGTCCCTGGAGAAGGGCATCATGCTTGGCAGAGTACAGGGTCAGAGGAAAAGAGGAAGACCCTCAACGAGGTTGATTGAGAAAGTGGCTGCAACAATGAGCTCAAGCATAACAACGATTGTAAGGATGGCTCATGACCAGGCAGTGTTCATTCTGTTGTGCGTAGGGTCGCTATGAGTCGGAACTGACTCGACGGCACCTAACAGGAACAACATTAAAGAAGTTTAGTTTGTTGTGAAAAATCTCCCCAAAAAGGAATTTCTAGGCCCATGTAGTTTTACTGGAGTCTTCTACCAAACGTTTATGAAGAATTAACATCAGTTCTACACAATCTCTTCCAGCAAATGCATAAGGGAGGAGCAGTTCCCAATTTATCTTACAAGGCCAGTAATATACTGCTACCTAAACCAGAAAAAATACAAAAAAAGAAAACTACAGACCAATATCCCTCATGAAGATAGATGTAAAAGTCTTCAACAGAATATTAGCAAATCA
The DNA here is from genome assembly GCF_024166365.1 of Elephas maximus indicus. Lineage (NCBI taxonomy): Eukaryota > Metazoa > Chordata > Mammalia > Proboscidea > Elephantidae > Elephas > Elephas maximus. The sequence continues at coordinate 152,148,640 of NC_064820.1, read as the reverse complement.
AATTCAACAGTATAAGAAAAATTATATACTGAACCAAGTGGGATTAACTGAGAAATACAAGGCTGGTTTAATATATGAAAATCAGTCAGTGCAACCCATCATATCAGAAACTAAGGAAGAAAGTTTCATGATCATATATCAGTTATGCAAAAACAAAAGAAAACTTTTGACAAATTTCAATACCTATTCATGATAAAAACTCAGAAATACAGAGGACCTTCCTCAGCCTGATAAAAAGGATCTACAAAAACATCTCTACCCAATATCATACTTATGGTGAAAGACTGAATCTTTGCCATTAAAGATCAGGAGCAAGGCAAGGATACCTACTCTTAGCACTCTTATTCAGCATAGTCCTAACCAATGCAATAAGGCAAGAAAAGGAAATAAAAGACATATAGATTGCAAAGGAAGAACTAAAACTATCCCTATTTTCAAATGCCATGATTGTCTATATAGAATTCCCAAAGAACCTACAAAAAAGAACCTTCTAGAATGAATAAGTGAATTCAGAAAGGTCAGAATACACGACTGACATAAATCAATTGTATGTCTATATACTAGCAACAAATATTTAGAAATTGAAATAAAAAGCACAGTACTATTTACAGTTGTTCCCCTGAAAATAAAATACTTAGTAATAACTCTAACAAAACATGTACAGGATCTACATGCTGATAATTACAAAGCACTCATAAAAGAAATCAAGGAATATTTAAATAAATGAAGACACATACTGTGTCCAGGAGTTGGAAGACTCAGCATAGTAAAAAATGTCAGTTCTCCCTGAATTGATCTATAGGTTTAGTGCAATTCCTATCAAAATCCCATCAAGAAACATTGAGAATTAAAGTATTTTATTTTGTCATAAGATTCAGGGACAGGGGAAGGAAGACCGAGGAATCAGGGGTGGATGGTAGGGAAGCAAGAATAGTGGAAATAGAACAACTAGAAATGAAATAATGAGAATGTTGATGCAATGTCAAAGATGTAACCAATGTCATTGAACAGTATGTGTACGAATTGTTGAATGGAAGCCTAGTTTGTTGTGTAAATTTTCACCAAAAACTCAATAAAACGTTAACAAGAATAGTTTGAACAGGGCTTTTCTTCCGTGATATAAAGCAAGCATTCTTTCTGTGTCTTGGTGAATTGTCATACTCCTTTCTATGTACGGATCAGAGTCCAACATTTTATCCTTTGTGCTTTCAGTGTTGTGAAATATCTCTGAGAGTTCCTTTAATGTGAAGTTATTTGCTAACATCACTTCATCTTTTTTGTCACTTTCCTAAGTCGTTAAGTTTGCCTTTGTTAAGTTCCTCTGGCTGCATATCTAGAGTATATAGAATAGCAGGAGCCTTGGTGGTGAAGTGGTTAAGAGCTCAGGCCGCTAACAAAAACGTCAGCAGTTCAAATCCACCTGCTGCTCCTTGGGAACCGTGTGGGGCAGTTCTACTCTGTCCTATAGGATTGCTGTGAGTTGGAATAGATTTGACAGAATACAACAACATAGAGTAGGCTGGTTAGCATTCCCACGGTCCGTTATTTCTTCTGTAATTCCAGCTGTATTCATTTTGAATTTCACTACCAGAGTTATCACTGTTACTTTCTGCACTTCCATCTTTGCCAGCCAATTCTCTCTTTTAGTTATCCATTTTTTGTAAAATGTTATCTGGGTTTATCATTGGGAGACGAGGAGCAACACAACTGAATGCTTTGTTTTTGTGTGAACTAAATAACAGATGCACAGTGACCAATCACTGACTGACTTCGAAGATGTGATGTGATCGATCAGTCACTGATCATGGTGGACATCTGTTATTTATGTAGTGATTTGTGGACTGAAGAACTAACAGCAAGTTTGTACTTTATGAAATTATTCATAGTTAATATACTGTGGTAACTGAAATTTGAGTCATGTTGGGGGACTGGTGTTATTTAAACTGATATTTGGAACTGGTGCATATGAGAACCATGCAAAGTAGGGACTGCCGTGTTTGACAAAGGACTTGAGTCTGGAATCTGTACTCACAAAACTTAATCATAATATACTTCCCAACAACCTGTTTGGAAAATGGACATTTCACCAAAGATGATATGTGGGTGGCAAATTAGCACCATTATTGGCTGTTAGGGAAATGCAAATTAAATCTACAAGAGATCACTACATGTCGTAGGCTGGGTTCTCTAGAGAAGCAAAATCAGTGACGTGTATAAATATATGCAGAGATTTATATTAAGGAAACAGCTCACACGATTGTAGGGGTTGGAACATCCCAAGTCCTTGGATCAGTGTAGAGTTCTTTCCCAATTCACGGAGCCGCAGAAGCTGGTGAACCCAAGATGAGCAGGTTGGAGAGCAGGAATTCTGCTTACAGGTTGTAATGGCTGAGAAATCCCCAAGGTCAGCAGGCAAGACCACAAGGTTTCTCCTGAGTCAGCTGCAGGAGCTGGCGAACCCAAGATAGGGAGGTCGGGAGCAGGACTCCTGCTCACAGGCCATGAAGATCGGTGAAGCCCAAGATGGACAGGTAAGCTGCTAGCTCAAGTACCAAGAACCAGAGGTCAGACAAGAGACAGCTGGTGGATCCAGAACAGGCTAACAACCTTTGCAAGGCAAGCAGGAAAAAGGAAGTAGATGGTGGAAGGTGGAGAGATGAAGGCTGAGGGGACTGTGAGCTGCCACAGGCCCCACCCCCACCAGTACCACTCAGCAGATTCCATCCTGGGGGTGATCACATATCACATTTCAACAGGAAAGTGATCACAACATTATACAACTGCCAAAACACTGAGTATCATGGCCCAGCCAAGTTGACACACAATCTCAACCATCACACTACATATCTAGTAAAATGGCTAAAATGAAAAATGGTGATAGTACTAAATACTGGTGAGGATGTAGAGAAACTGGATCTTTCATATATTGCTAATGGGAGTCGTAAAGTGGTATGGCCACTCTGGAAAGTAGTTTGGCAGTTTCTTATAAAACTAAGGAGCACTGGTGGCGCAGTGGTTAAGAGTTTGCTGCTAAACAAAAGGTGGGCAGTTCAAGTCCACCAGCTGCTCCTTGGAAACCCTATGGGGCAGTTCTGCTCTGTCCTGTAGGGTTACTATGGGTCGGAATCAGCTCGATCGCAACAGGTTTGGTTTGGTTTTGGATATAGAACTAAACATAAGCTTATCATGTGACATAGCATTTGCACTTGTGGGCATTTATCCCAGAGAAATAAACACTTATGTTTATGAAAAACCTGTACACAGGTGCTCATAGCAGGTTTATTCATAATAGCCAAAACCTGGAAACAACTCATGTTCTTCAACAGATGAATGGTTAAACAAACTGTGGTACATCTGTATGATGGAATACTACTCAGCAACAACAACAAAAGAACTATTGATATGTGCAATAATTTGGATGGATCTCAGTGAAAAAAGGCAGTCTCATAAGGTTATATACTATATGATTCCATTTATATAACATTCCTCAAATGCCAGAATTATAGAGATCGAGAACAAATTAGTGGTTTCCAGGGAACAGAGACAGGAGATGGGGTGAGAGGATGGGGCATACCTATAAAAGAGGAGCATGGAGAAGTTCTTTGGTGGTGATGGAACAGTAATGTAGCTTGATTGTTTGGGTGGTTACATGAATCTATATATTGGATAGAATAGTATGGAACTATGCACACACACACACACACACACACACAAACAAGTGCATATAAAAACTGGTGAAATCTTGAGTAAGACTTGTAGCCTAGTTTACAGTATTGTACTTGTGTCAGTTTTTTTTTTTTTGGTTTTGATACTGTACTGTCATTATGTAGAATGTTACCATTAAGGAAAGCTGAATGAAAGGTACATGGTACACTCTAGCTAACCTATGTTTGTAACATCCTTTGAGTTTATAATTATTTCAAAATAAAAAGTTAAACCAAGAAAAAGTCCTTTCTGAGGACTAGGCACAAGCCATTTTTGTAAGGCAGAGGTGGCGAGTTTCTTATCTTGTTCACTTGCATGTCATTCCACAATTCTGGACAGTGACTCAGCCTTCCCAAACCTCTTTGCCTGGGTTTTGGTGACCACCCAGGGCACTCTAGCTGGGCTCAGGGAGAACATGTCACTATTGTTTTAGCTCAAGCAGGATGTGGCACCCCATAGTTGTGATTGCTCTGCTAGGAGCTTATCTTTTTTAGGATAGGCTGATTCATTTCTTTGGTTGGTGTTTCTGTGCAGCACTTGGAACTAGGCAGAGAAACCCATAGGTAATAGTTGAGCAATTTGGAGCTGACAGCTGCTCATCATCCTGCTTCTTATAAATATTTGTGCCTTTTGATTTTTCTTGGAAGGTAGAAACAGAAACCACTGTAACCTTTCAGACTGTCTTTGTAAGCAGCATCCTCTAAAATCAGGAAGAAAACAGTGTGTCACATGTATAAAATATCCAATTAAAGTCCTTTATTCACTTCCAACATAACTTTATTTTAAAAATCTTTATATGTGTGTGGGGTGGGAAGGGATTGAGAGAAAATTGCTTGAGGTCTCAGCATAGTACATAAAGTAATTTAGCTATTTCAAACAGTCGAACACATTGTACACCTGTGGTTAGATTGACAGTAATGACAGTGATTTAATTTTCATCAGCAAATTGCTTCTGCTCTGACAACTCATTACCCACAGTTTCCTATGCCTGGGTTTCCCTAAAATGTGGCTGGATTGGGCAGGGCAAGGCCAAGATATTCCAAGAGTGGAAGTTAGAGAACCAGGGCGTGGATTATTTTACTTCAGACCACAGTTGTCCCGCGTGAGGTTAGAGGTTGAAGGTGAGCTTTTGTTACTTCCTCTGACTTCAGTGATTACAAGAAGACTTCCTATACTTCTTGAAAATTGGAAGATGAGCTAGAGTAAGTGTACCTTGGAAAATCTTGAAAGTGTTTCTGGAGCTGAAGGCTATAATGGTAGGCTGTAAGGACTGTCTTCTCTGGGCATCTCAGAATGTACAGGTTAAATAAGATTGGGAGTCCTGCAGCAACAGTTCTTTGGTTGAGCCTGGGCAACCACAGAGGTCTTGGGCATATGTTTCCAACTGATTGGTTAATCACCTCTTTGCTACTCTCCTTAGGCAAGGCAGGCTGAGGTAAAGCGGCTGTTCCGTCCCATTGAGGAATTGAAGAAGGACTTCGCTGAGCTGAATGTCGTCATTGAAACTGACATGCAGATCATGGTACGGCTGATCAACAAATTCAATAGTTCCAGTTCCAGCCTGGAAGAGAAGATTGCTGCACTCTTTGATCTAGAATATTACGTCCATCAGGTACTGTAGTTCTTTGTCCACAACTCTGACTTTTAATTAACAGCTCCAAAAATAAATCCTTCTCTTTCGAGCTCTAAGAAGATGACATTAGCATCTTTGCTTCCCTCACAGGGCATAGAGTATTGTTAATCTAGGTGAATGTCTATCTGAGTAAGAAACATTCTTAGAGGCCAGCCTCTTTTTTATTTGGAGTGTTACCTCTTTTATTTTTCCAACGCTGAGGTTACAGTAAAAACATAGACATAGTCCCTGTCCTGTGGAGCTCATAGTCTGGAAGGGGGAACAGACAAATGAACAATTAAATAATGAGATAATGAAAGATCGTGATAAAGCCATCAAAGAGTAATGTGGGAGTATATAAGAGGAGAGCTTAGCCAGTCAGGGTATTAGGGAAACCTTCTCTGAGGATGTAACATTTAGGTTGTGCGTTAAAGGATGAGTAGGGGTTGGCTAGGTGAAGAGGAGGTGTTTTAGTTTCTTAGTGCTGCTGTAACAGAAATACCACAGCGGGTGGCTTTAACAAACAGAAATTTATTTTCTCAGTTTGTTGTGTGCCGCCGAGTCAATTCTGACTCACAGCAACCTTGTAGGGCAGAGTAGACCTGTCCCACGTGGTTTCTGAGGCTGTGATCCTTATGCGAAGAGATCCCCAGGTCTTTTCTCCCAGGGAGCAGCTGGTGGGTTTGAGCTGCCATCCTTTTGGTTAGTAGCCAAGTGCTTAACCACTGTACCACCAGGCCTCCTTTCTCACAGTTTAGGAAGCTAGACGTCCGAATTCAGGGCACTAGCTCTAGGGGAAGGCTTTCTCTCTTTGTTGGCTCTGAGTGTAGGTCCTTGCCTCTTTTCAGCTTCTGTTCCTCAGTTCCTTGGTGATCTTCCTGTGACATGGCATCTGTCTTCCCCCATGGGTGCTTCCTTGCTTCTGTGCCTAATCTTCACCTTTTATATCTCAAAAGTGATTGGCTTAAAACATACCCAACACTGATATGGCCTCATTAACTTCACAAAGAAAATCCTATTCCCAAATGTGATTGTATCCACAGGTATAGGGGTTAGGATTTACAGCATGTATTTTTTTGGGGACACAATTCAATCCATGATAGGGGGTAGTAGAGCAGAGTTCAGCAGGCTACAGTCATGCACCAGATCTAGCCTGCTGCCAGCTTTTGTAAATAAAGTTTTATTGGAACATAGCCACACCCATTTGTTTTCATACCTTCTATGGCTGTTTTCATGCTACAAGGCTAGAGTTGAATAGTTGTGACAGAAACCATGTGGCTCACAAAGCCAAAAACATTTACTATCAGGCCGTTTATAGAAAAAAATTGCCAACCTTTGGATTAGAGCATTCCAGACAGGGGAGACAGCCTACGTATCCATGAGGGATTGGTTCCAGGTCCCCTGCAGATCCCAAAATCTGAGGATGCTCAAGTCCCTTATATAAAATGGTGTAGTATTTGCACATAACCTAGGCACATCTTCCCATGTACTTTAAATCATCTCTAGATTATTTATAATACCTAAGACAATGAAGATGCTCTATAACTAGTTTCATCACAACTGAAGACTTGCTCTGGAAGGTAGCCTTTCTCTATGAGTTCCTTGAGCTCTTCTGGGAACACCGATGCTGCCTGGCATCAGCTGATGCTGATTCTCCCTTGATCTTTAAGTTCTTGAGGCTGTAGTGCTTAACATAGCTAGCCAGCCATCTCTTACTAGCCTTAAACTTCTTCCTCTCATTCGCCTCAATCCCCTTACACTTAGCCTTTGAGGGATTGCTTTGCCTACTTAACTGCCTTTTAGGAGCCATTTTTTCACAGAAACAAAGGGTGCACGCAACACAAGTAATGAACTAACCAAAAGTGAGGCAAACAGTGCTCAAATATTGAGTGCTGGAGAGAGACTGGGGATCTGTGAGATGGCAGGAGGCTACAGCAGGGTGTGCCTACACATCACTTCATTCGAGTGGATTTAGCATAGTGCTCCACACGTGGCAAATTCAAGTTTTGCATTTTGGAACTTTTCTATTTCCTCAAATATTTTTGATCTGTGGTTGGTTGAATCCTTGGATATGGAACCTGTTAACATGGAGGGCCAACTGTACGAAGATTCTGAGGCAGAGATGAGTCTCAACTGAGGACCTGGAAAAGATTAGAATGCCTGGAGCACAATGACTGAAAGGTTGGGTAGCATGAATAAAGAGGAGAAGTTAGGAAGTCAGAGAAGGGGGCGTTTGGTCCATCATTCTGTTTATGATTTTAACCTTAATCTTAACCACTGGAGAGTTTGAAGCAGGAAGTGACTGATCAGACTTGTATTATAATTATAATAGCTAATATTTATTGAGCATATCACATACTAGGCACTGCTTTGTTTTGTATACATTAACTCTTTGACTTCCACGACTACCTTATGAGTAGACAGTACTATTAATCCCATTTTATACTTGAGGAAGATGAGGAACAGTGAGGTAATCTGACTGCTAAAGGTCACCCAGCTAGAGAGTGATAGAGCTGGGATTTGCAGAAAGGTCTTTCTGACCCTAAACCCTGTGTTTATGACCTGTTGGCCTCTCACAGGATACTGGTACCTTTTGAATGAAACTCAAAAGGGAACAGGAGCTAAGAAGGAGGGGCCAGGAGGAGCCATTCATTTATTTAATAAATAGATTTATTGAGTACCTTCACCTAGGCACCATTCCAGGCACTTGAAATACATCTATATGAATAAAATTGGAGCTTACGTTCTAACAGAGCAGACAGACAATAAGTGTCACAAATAAATCATACATAATGTGTTAGAAGATGATAAGTACTGTGGGAAGACAAAATGTAGAACAAGGTAAGGATTGGCGGTGTTGGGGAGGAGCATTTCAGGGAGAAGGAACAGCAAGTCAAAAGCTCTAAGGTGGGGAGTACCTAGCATGTTTGAGGAACTGCAAGATCAGTGTGGCTGGAAATGAGGGAAGAGGGAAGGAAAAGTAGATGAAGCCCAGAGATAATGGGAGGAAGATCATGAGGACCTTGTAGGCCATGGAAAAGAGTGAAATTGGATATTGTTGGAGGATGTGAAACGGAAGAATGACATAATCTGATTTACTTTGAAAAGGATCTCTCCAGCTGCTATGTACTAGCATGGAGGCGGAGGGCATGGGTAGAAGCAGGGAGACTAGATAGGAGTCTATTGCAGTGTTCTAGACTAGGGACGATGGTGGCCCAGGAAGGCCATGTAATCATAATCAAAAGCTTGTTTGAGATCCTCATCAAGACATATAGTCTCAGCGTCCTCCCACGCACGACAGTGTCCTTATTCTCTATAAAGTAGGCTAAAAGACAGCTTTTCTTTCTTTTGGATTTTGCCAGCTTTTGTTGTGAGAGAGGATGAGTGTGTACTGTATCTGCAGCAATTATGGAGCAGTCTCTTCATCTACTCTTTCTGCTTGTAACTCTTGCTCAGGCCTCAAATAGGAGGACTGTTCCCCTTAGGGAAAAAATTGACCTGGGTTCTCTTTTTACATTTCCAGCCTTTTTCTCCAGGGTGAAAAAGGGAAAACTCCAACAGCTTTTCCATTATAGATATTTAAAGGATGGAGGATCCTAGGGGATATTGGCCAACTCAGTCCTGCTGTGATATTGACAGCTTTTATTTTTTCCTATCTTAACATACTTGGACGGGTCTTTAGGATCAGGTTTCTACAGGCTCTTGCTTTAGCTGCAGCACGAAAGGCCAAGATGACTGGAGAGCCTGTCATACCTAGAAGAGAAGGAGTGCACAGGAAGCTTGGGTTAGCAGTGCTCTAACAAAGTTGTCTACCCGTTCCCGCAGGCCCTCCAGTCATCTGGCAGTGTCATCCCCAGGGTGACATTCCATCCTGCTCTCATGGGTCACTGGGTAAACAGTTTCATGGACAGCACTAGACACAGCCAGAGGTCAGCCCAGGAACCAGTCCCCTGGCAGAGGCCGAGGTTGTGCTTCTTGGCAGAAGGGTGATAAATATTCTAGGTCATTGGTCTTTTGATTGGAAGTGTAAGGTCCTTGGTTTAGGCTGGTCCATCAGGCTGCCATGAAACAGTACTAAATTGAGATTTCACAGGGGGATTGAAGGATATATTTTGGCCTTGAGTTCCAGTTGTGATGGGGAATTGGGGTTATATAGGGCTAGCTTTGAGGAACATAGGACTTTTTTAGCCAGGAAACTCCCTAGTCTGCTCCCATTCCACTGAATGGTAGTTTTGAGGAGCCATGGGCTTCAAAGACTCGAACTGGGTCTGCCTGAGGATTCCTCACAGCCGTATTTGAATTATTAAACAGGATTTGTGAAAAGCAAAACCTTGTGTATGGAAAACAGTTGGTGAGTTATTTATGAGGATCAGCCTTTGTCTGCCCCATCCATCCTGGAGCGGTGTACTTTCCTTCCCTCTTGTGACTTCTCAATTATTTACCACCATTTCTCCTTTTCTCGGTTTCTTGTTCTCTCACAGCCATGTCAGTGCTCTGGTTCTTTCCTTTTCTCTTCAGTGTTGGCACAGTTCTCCTTTTGTCTGCTTTCAGATGTGCTCCCTCCTTCTGCCTTGGGGTCTTCTCTGCCTGTGCTGTCCTATCCTAAAGACAGCCTAGGAAGAGTTCTGGCCCCAGACTCGGATGAAGAACTGTGGACCTGGGTCCTGGTCATGCCCTCCTCCCATATGATGCTGGGCAGAGCCCAGCTTTTGGAGCTTGGTCCTTCAGGTGTGCAGTGAGCAGAAAGACTCTTTTCTTCCTCACTTCCAGTGAAATTTTAAATGAGAAAAACCTGAAAAACACTGAAGTGCTTATATAAATGTCAGCATATCATGCTGAACTATCATTGTAGTAGTAAAGATAAGCTGAGTCTAAAACAGAATCTCTGTGAATGGGGGCTGTGTTGCTTTGTGCTTGACAGAGTGGCAACTGTTCTGCTAGGAACTCATACCAACTTTGATAAGTGACTGACCCAGGCATGAAATGACAGGACCCTGAGCCATGGTTTTGTTTCTGGAAAACCTAGAGGAAGGGGAATCAAAGGAGAGGCAGTGAATTCTTAGCATGTTAGGAAGGAAAGCTTAGTAAGTACTGTTTGTGTTTATGTCAGCAAAGCACCCAACTTTGAATCTCCATAGTTAGCTGGTTTTAGCCTGTTAATCATTCCTCTTCGTAAGGACCAATTGGAGCAAAAAAGTCTTGGCTCTGACTTGTGGCCGCGTGGTATTGCAGATTTGATGCGTACTTCATGACTTTGGATTAACCATCTCTTGAGGTCTGTGATGCCAGGGCCTCCTCCATTTTGTTGGCACAGACACCTCAGATTGCCCTTTTGCTTCATAATGGAGTTTATTTCAGGAATATTTTTTATGATCAAATTTATTCAACGATTATTTATTGAGCACTTAACTATATGCCCACCACTATTCCAATCAATGGGGCTGTAACAGTGGACAGAGAGACAAAAGCCCCTGTTTTGTGAAGATTATATCAAAATGTATAAGAGTGATTTTCCAAGTGGTAAAAGCGGGTTAGACCCACCCAAAAATATTGGCAGTGTCAAACACAATGTTTTCCTTTCAAACTCAATTTCTCTGTCACAGCCCTTTTCCAGTTTGGAGGCAGAGGTGGGAAATTGCTCTGTGAAATCTGGAGGGAAAAAGGTGGGTAGAAGTCATGTTGTTGTTGGGCTCTAGCTTCCTGAGTTTTCCCAATGATTTGTAAAGTGGGATCATGTCTTAGTTATCTAGTGCTGCTGTAACAGAAATACCACAGGAGGATGGCTTTAACAAACAGAAATTTATTCTCGAACAGTTCAGGAGGCTAGAAGTCCAAATTCAGGGCATCAGCTTCAGGGGAAGGCTTTCTCTCTCTGTTGACTCTGAGAGAAGGTCCTTGTCGTCAGTCTTCCCCTGGCTAGGAGCTTCTCAGCATAGGCACCCCAGGTCCAAAGGACATGCTCCGTTCCTGGCTCTTCTTTCTTGGTGGTATGAGGTCCCTCTCTGTTCACTTCTCCCTTTTATATTTCAAAAATAGATTGAAGATACATCCTAACCCTGTAGATTGTATCTGGCCTCATTAATATGATTGCCTCCAATTCTGCCTCATTAACATCATAGAGGTTAGAATTTACAACACATAGTATAATAGTATCAGATCACAAAATGGAGGACAACCACACAATACTAGGAGTCATGGCCTAGCCAAGTTGACACACATTTTTTTTTTTAATTTTTATTGTGCTTTAAGTGAAAGATTACAAATCAAGTCAGTCTCTCATACAAAAATTTATATACACCTTGCTATATACTCCCTAGTTGCTCTCCCTGACACACATTTTTGAAGGACACAATTCAATCCATAACATTCCACTCTTGGCCCCTCAAAATTCATGTCCTTGCTACATGTAAAACACATTCACCCCATTATATCATCCCAGAAGTCTTAAAACAACAAGTCTGTCTTAGTTATCTAGTGCTGCTATAATAGAAATATCCAAGTAGATGGCTTTAACAAACAGAAATTTATTGTCTCACAGTCTAGGAGGCTAGAAGTCCGAATTCAGGGCACTAGCTCCAGGGGAAGGCTTTCTCTCTCTGTTGGCTCTGGGGGAAGGTTCTTGCCGTCAGTCTTCTTCTGGTCTAGGAGCTTCTCAGTGCAGGGACCCCAGGTCCAAAAGATGTGCTCTGCTCCTGGTGCTTCTTTCTTGGTGGTATGAAATCCCTCTAACTCTCTGCTTGCTTCTTTTTCCTTTTATATCTCTTTTAAGATAAAAGGTGATATAGACCACATCCCAGGGAAACTCCTGTTATATCAGATGAAGGCTGTGACCTGAGTAAGGATGTTGCATCCCACTTAATCCCCTTTAACATAACCTCATCTTGCCTCATCAATCACTGGCAGCGATTAGGATTTATAACACATAGGAAAATTACATCAGATCACAAAATGGAGGACAACTACATAATACTGGGAATCATGGCCTAACAAAATTGACACATATTTTGGGAGGACACTATTCAATCCATGACGGAGTCCAAAAATTCCATCCTGGGGCAAAATTCCTCTTCATCTGTGAAATCTAAAATCCAAACACTCTGTTTCCACAGTACAATGGTAGAATGAGCACAAGGTAGACATTTCGATTACAAATGGAAGAACTTGGAGGGAAAGAAGAAATAACAGGCACCAAGCATGTCAGCAGAACACGTTAAATTAGCTCTCAAGGCTTGAAAATAATCCTGTATACCCTGAGACCATTTAGGCAATGGCCCTGCCCTCCAGACTCTGGGTGTTGGCGACACTCTCTGGATTCTGGATTCTCGGCCCTAGGCTTCAGCTCCGCCTTCCAGGGCCACTGTGACAGCAACTCTGTACCCTTGGATTTGGGCAGCCCTATTCTCCTAGTCTGTTTGAGTGACAACCCTACCACCCTGGCCCTGGCAGGCCCCATTCTTCTGCCCCTTGTGCATGTCAGCCCCACCCCCCTTAGCTTTGGTTAGCAAATTCAGCCCCATCTCGCTGGCACTTGTGAAAGGTGGCCCCACATTCTAGAATCTAGTTGGTGAAGACCTGACTCCTAAACCTAGGAAGCTGTGGTCCCACCCTTTGAGACCCAGCAGGCTGTGATTCCACCTTTTGAGACCCCAGAGCTTGTGGCCCTACCCTTTGAGACTGAGGCAGCTCTGCTTCCTGTGCTCCTTGTCTCTTCTGCTTCCTGGTTCCCTGATGACTTGGCCCCTTGGATCTCTCGGGCTGGCTGGGGTCTGCCCTGCTTGGACAAGTGTTACAGAGCTCTTTAGCTCTACTGATAAGTACCTGGAGGCATCCCTACTCCACCAGAAAACTTTGTCTGGCAGGTACTCTCTGCTGCTTGGGTCGGCAAACCTAGCTCCACTGATAAGTGCCCAGAGGCTTCCTACTCTGCCAGGAAGCCTCTTGCCTGAAGGCATTCAGTTGTCTTGCTCCATGGGTTGGTTCCTGTGCCATCTTGAACTGGTCTCCTGGTTCTGCTGCAGCTGTTCTCTGCTGCTGCTTCTTGCCTTCTGCACTCTCTGGTTTTACAGCTCTCCTCACTTCCTTCTAAGCCCTGACCAGAATTGTCTTTGATGTCCATAATTCCACCAACAGTCTCTTCAAGCCTTTTACTATTAGACACTTTAAAACTCTTCTAGCCTCTACTCATTACTCAGTTCTGAAGCCTCTTCCACACTGGAGGTATCTGTTTAGAGCAGTACTCTGCCGGTACCAAATTCTGTCTTAGTTGTCTACTGCTGCTATAACAGAAATACCACAAGTGGATGGCTTTAACAAACAGAAATTTATTCTGTCACAGTTTAGGAGGCTAGAAGTCTAAATTCAGGGTGCCAGCTCCAGGGGAAGGCTTTCTTACTCTGTCGACTCTGAGAGAAGGTCGTTGTCATAGATTGAATTGTGTCCCCACAAAATACCTGTCAACTTGGCTAGGTCATGATTCCCAGTATTTTATGATAGTCTACCGTTTTGTCATCTGATATGATTTCCCTGTGTGTTGTAAACCTATCACTATGACGTAATGAGATAAATTAGTGGCAGTTATATTGATGAGATCTACAAGATTAGATAGTGTCTTAAGTCAATCTCTTTTGAGATATAAAAGAGAGAAGCAAGCAGAGAGACAGGGGGAGCTCATACCACCAAGAAAGCATTTCCAGGAACAGAGCACATCCTTTGGACCTGAGGTATCTGTGCTAAGATGATCTTAGACCAAGGGAAGACTAATGACAAGGACCTTCCTCCAGAGTCGACAGAGATAAAAAGCCTTCCCCTGGAGCTGGTACCCTGAATCAGTACATCTAGCCTACTGGACTGTGGGAGAATAAACTTGTCTTTGTTAAAGCCATCCACTTGTGATATTTCTGTTATAGCAGCATTAGATAACCAAGACAGTCCTTGGCATCAATTTTCCCCTGGTCTGGGAGCTTTTCAGCATGGGGACCCTGGGTCCAAAGGATGTGCTCTGCTTCTGGCTCTTTTCCCTTGGTGATATGAGGTCCTTCTCTGCTCATTTCTCTCTTTTATATGTCAAAAGAGATTGACTCAAGATACAACCTAATCCTGTAGATTGAGTCCTGCTTCATTAACATAACTGCCTCTGGTCCTGCCTCATTGACATAACAGAGGTTAGGATTTACAACACATATTATAACAACTTCAGATCACAGAATTGAGGACAACAACGTAATACTGGTAATCACAGCCTTGCCAAGTTGACACACATTTCTGAGGGACACAATTCATTGCATAACAGATCAACATGTGGGTAAGAGGCAGCCTTTGTAGCAACAAGGATATCTTCCAGGGAGTCTGCAGCTGCTAAATGGGGAAAAGAGGATCCAGTGACTTTTCTGAGGGAACTGAGTCATCTTATTCTAGGGTACTAAAGAAACTTGGGGAATGAGATCCCCTACAGAATAAAGTCTGGACTCAGGGCTTTGGACCTTAAATGATAGCCTAGGCCAATGCTGTCAAATGGAGCTTTCTGTGATGATGGAATTGTTCTGCGCTGCCCATTACAGTTGCCGCTAGACACTAACACAGACCTAGACTAAAGCCTTTGAGAGGCTTTTGTGACGATCTTATCATGAATGTTTTCAGATTTAGTCAACCTTAGAATGTCTGAGGTGAAAGGAGAAAACAGGAGGTATTGTTGTTACTCCTCTTCCTAGTACTCATCCATCATCCCCACTACAGGGCCCCTTTTATAGGTCTTGGCTTCTAATTAAAAATCAGCTTTTTTGTTTTTTTAAGTCTCTGCTGCCTCCACTGCCCTCATTGGAACTGGACATGAACAGGAAGCATGGCACCATTTGGTGGTGCTGATGATGCGAGGTTCTTTGTGTTAATAGCTTGTACATTAAGAGTAAGCTTTGTGACTCACTACGATATTGGAATTTTCCAGGACATGTTTGGTATAAGCAATAGCTAGGTGCCATTTCCTTTGATTCCCACGCAGGTGCTCATAAATTGTGTTAGATGAATTAGAGGCTCTCAAATTTAAGATTATTAAAATTTTGTGTTTGTTTTTGAAAACCATGTCCTAGTTAGACAGAAAGGCCACCAGTGCTTTTTACTTGGTTTTTAAATTTGTTTTTGGACAGTCACCAAAAGAAAGGATATAAGAAGAGCTCTGCTTTCCTTGATGGTTGTTCTGTACTAAGCAGTGCCTTTGTTGCAGATGGATAATGCTCAGGACCTGTTTTCCTTTGGGGGCCTTCAAGTGGTGATCAATGGGCTGAACAGCACAGAGCCCCTGGTGAAGGAGTACGCTGCATTTGTGCTTGGGGCTGCCTTTTCCAGGTGAGCAGTATGGATGGATGTCTCATTGGCGCAGATGGTTTGAACCCCTCGGGTGAAATCTAGCTTTATTCTTCAGCTGGTTGGATGGGAAAAAAGGTTACAGTTGAACTCCTGCACATCCATTCCCAAATTGCAGAGTTATCCCCAGGGAACTGGAGTAAGGATTTGCCCTCATCCCAAGTAGATACGAATTTTTACTCATATTGTCACCATCTATGACTCTGTTCCCCCATCTTATATGTGTGGACATTTAATAACTCACCTTTTTTTTTTTTTAATTCTTATTGTCCTTTAAATGAAAGTTTACAAATCAAGTCAGTCTCTCATAGAAAAATTTACATACACCTTGCTGTATACTTCTAGTTGCTCTCCCCCTAATAAGACAGCACACTCCTTCTCTCCACTGTCTATTTTTGTGTCCATTTGGCCAGATTCTGACCCCACTGCCCTCTCATCTCCCCTTCAGACAGGAGCTGCCCACATAGTCTCATGTGCCTACTTGGTCCAAGAAGCTCACTCCTCACCAGTATCATTTTCTATCCCATAGTCCAGTCCAGTCCCTGTCTGAACAGTTGGCTTTGGGAATGGTTCCTGTCTTGGGCTAACAGAAGGCCTGGGGACCATGACCTCCGGTGTCCTTCTGGTCTCAGTCAGACCATTAAGTCTGGTCTTTTTACGTTAATAACTCACTCTTGATCTCATTCTCTGTTTCATTCTACTAAAATAGACCAACCAAAGACAGTAGGGAGGGCGGGGAATAAACTCCAAGAATTGATCCTTTTGACAGTGAAGCTACATCTTGTGATGAATAAAATATGAACCTGACCGATGAAGGCATATTGAGGGGACTGTGTCTTCCCTTAGTTGTTCAGAGCCAGTCAACAAGTAGCCAGGCTATTATGCTTTTTGAGTTAAGAGTTGTTTAGAATTTCAGTTAGTCTTGCTTATGCTTGAAGACTGATCAGGCAAGAGGAGTGGGGAGGCAGCATCTCCAAAGAGTGAATGTAGAAAGATATGTGGGCACTACAGCATTATACTCATCCTGAAAATGTTAAGATGTCTTCATGCTGCAATTGGTTCATTGGAGCTATAACTCCTCCCGCTTTTGAAAATCTGCTCTTTAGACCATTTGTGCCTCTAAAATGGGAACCAACATTCTTATCCTTGCTGCAGTGACATGGGAGGTGGCTATTAGAAGTTGCCTGGCATACATGTCGTGGGGTTGTTAACCAGTGTCATACAACAATGTGTGTATTGTTTGATGAGAAACTAGTTTGTTCTGTAAGCCTTCATCTAAAGTTCAATTAAAAAAAAAAAAGGAAAGAAAAAAAAAGAAGTTCCCTGGCTTGACTGCAGGGACCGTGATATTGCAGGAGAAAGGCTATTCTGAACATGTTTACACTGAAGGCCTATGTTTGAGAAGATTTCCTTTTCCTTTATCCATTCTCATCTTTAATTAGAACCTCAGTTCGATACCTGTCATTCTGAAAGGCTCCAGCATCTTTTCTTAGTATATTGAGGGACAGAGCTGAGAAGCTAGGAAGAGTTGTTCTGTGAGGTGAGGCTGAGAGCACTGCAGGCCTTTCTCTTTGTTTGACTTACCAGTACACTGCCTTGATCATCAAGCCCTGGTTGTCATGTGATTGTGTTGTTGACAGGCAAGGCTGGGGCCTCCCGGGAGACTCCACCACCCCTGGTCTCACCTCTCAGAACCAGAGAGTCTCCTGGGAAGCCCTCCCCTGGGAAGGGAGAGGATCTGAGTTTTTTAGTGGTCACTGCAGTTTCAGCCTTGGGGAAGTGTAGGGTCTTATCCTAATGAGGCTTTAGAGGCTTGAACTTTTGCTTTCAAGCCAGAAAAGAACTGAATCAAACATTATTAATCTATCTCCAGACCCTTCTTGAAAATCTCTATAATCTCAAGTGCCTTCTTTCTACCTTCAATCTGAACAAATTACCCTACATGTCTCTTGCCACCAATTCTAGAAATACATTTCTTGGGGGAAACTGTGTAACATCTTGCTGTCACATCCTAGTTAAGGAGGACTAACTAAGTGACTTGAGAGGCATGCATTGGACCTGCTTAGCAAGCCATAACTTATCCAGGGGCTGTGCCAATATGTGGCATTATTAAGACTTTTCCGTGATTGTATTAGCGTAAGACTGGGTTAACATTTATGCAGCATCACTAAAATTTAAATAGAGATAAATATAAAATATTCAAATTTAGTGTTTTGGTGGCAAGCAAACTGCTGTATTCAAAATGTTCTAGCTGGGCTTTTGATGGCTCACTGGAGAGCTGTTACAATGACGGCATGGTATGGCGCCAGAGCTTTTGGAAGCCAACAGCAGGCTCCTGAACATCATGAATATGTCAGTGTTTTATGTAAAGAGGAACTTGATGCAAGGTAAGAATATTTCTAGCCAGAGAGTCAGGTTTCAGTGCTCTAGTGTGATGTTCACTATTTACTCTTGATGTCCTAGGTATTGGCTGTGTACCTCTCTACCTGTCCACAGTCCCATGTGCACATACATACCAAACACATGCACGTGCACACACACAGTAACTGAATGAACTGACTCTTTCTCAAGAGGGTATTCAAGGGATAGTGAGCACCTTAGAATCATGGAGTCCCAGGGCAAAGAGTATATCCTGAGGTCATTCCTTCTAGCTTTTTGTTGATGGGCAAGAGTACTGCCCCGTTTGTCCAGATGTTTTGGTATTTGGGAGCAGTAGGCAGACCACATGTAGAAGTCCTGGTGGTACAGTGGTTAAGAGCTTGGCAGCTAACCAAAAGGTTGCAGTTTGAATCTACAAGCCACTCCTTGGAAACTCTGTGGGGCAGTTCTACTCTGCCCTATAGGGTCACTGTGAGTGGGAATCGACTCAATGGCAATGTTTTTTTTTTTTTTTTTAAGCAGACCTCTGGACCTGGAGTCACAAAATTTAGGTGCAAGTTCAGTCTCTAACATTTTCTTGCTTTGTGCCCACGGGCAAGTGATTTTACCTTTCTGAGCTTCAGCTATTTCTTATGTTAACTGGGGTCAATAATAGATGTCCTGTGTGTTTCAGCCCTAAGGTGTTGAGTATCAAATAATATAGAGTAAAAGAAAAAAAAAAAAAGCCAAACCAGTTGGTGTTGATTCAAACTGATGGTGACCCTGCGTGTTGCAGACTAGAACTGCGCTGCAGGGGGTTTTCATGGCTGTGACCTTTTGAATCTGATGACATTTCTTCCAAGGTGCCTCTAGGTGGGTATGAACCACCAACCTTTACATTTAAGTCCTGTGAAAATGGTTATAAAGCACCTCTCAGTTATAAGGTGGTATAGTAATATCACCATTGCCTGCATTATGATGTGTCCTTTTTACTGTGAGTTTTTACTATAAGGAAGTTCTTTCTTAGGTTAAACCTGAATCATCTTTCTATATTATAGACCTTTATCCTCCTTATTTTCTCTTCTCTTAAATGCTCATGTTCTATCACATGTTTCTTGGTGCTAATCTTGCTGCTTCATGTAGGTGTTTATTTGCCTGCCTGGGTTAATTACTTAATACGGCGTCCATATATTTCCATGGATGAAGATATCTCATCTCTGGTGTTAAACATGATGCAATTATTCCAGGATCAAGGAGAGATTGTTGACATAAATGTAACTGATGTGGCCACTAAATGTTACATGGCCACTGAAGTAAAATTTGTCTCTCCTCTATTTGAATGTTATTCACGCTTGTTTGTGGGTCACATACTCTCATTTTCTGCTATTTGTTGCCCAAGCCCTTGCATAAGGAGATTTGAGGCGGGGAGGAGACTGGTGCTTTTAAACATTTCATCTTTTCATGGTGTCACTTTTTTTTTTTTTTTAAACCTTCTTCCTCCTTCTTCAAGTCAGTTGTTTTCATTAGCCTTTCTGTGACCTGATTACCTCTTCACGATGGCACCTGTGTGTCTGTCTGCAGTCTGACCTACCAGGAGTCTCTGGAGTCCCAGACGAGTCATTTGTGTTTCTGTATAGGGAAGTCTCAGCAAGGCCTTGTGAATTTAAGAGCCCATGCAGCCTTCTGTAATCTGGTTTTGGTTTTAGTTCTAAGCAAACTGGCTGCCTGCTTTTGGTTTCCTCTTGCCTCTCTGCACGTAGCATTTACTTTTTTTTTTTTTTTATAATTTTTATTGTGCTTTAAGTGAAAGTTTACAAATCAAGTCAATCTCTCACACAAAAACCCATATACACCTTGCTACACACTCCCAGTTACGCTCCCCCTAATGAGATAGTCTGCTCTCTCCCTCCACTCTCTCTTTTCATGTCCATTTCGCCAGCTTCGAACCCTCTCCACCCTCTCATCTCCCCTTCAGGCAGGAGATGCCAACATAGTCTCAGGTGTCCACCTGATCCAAGAAGCTCACTTCTCACCAGCATCCCTCTCCAACCCATTGTCCAGTCCAACCCATGTCTGAAGAGTTGGCTTTAGGAATGGTTCCTGTCCTGGGGCAACAGAAGGTCTGGGAGCCATGACCACCGGAGTCCTTCTAGTCTCAGTCAGACCATTAAATCTGGTCTTATGAGAATCTGTGGTCTGCATCCCACTGCTCTCCTGCTCCCTCAGGGGTTCTTTGTTGTGTTCCCTGTCGGGGCAGTCATCGGTTGTAGCCAGGCACCATCTAGTTCTTCTCATCTCAGGATGATGTAGTAGTCACTGGTTCATGTGTTCCTTTCTGTCTCTTGGGCTCATAATCACCTTGTGTCCTTGATGTTCTTCATTTTCCTTTGATCCAGGTGAGTAGAGACCAACTGATGCATCTTAGATGGCTGCTTGCTAGCATTTAAGACCCCAGATGCCACTCTTCAAAGTGGGATGCAGAATGTTTTGTTAATAGGTTTTATTATGCCAATTGACTTAGATGTCCCCTGAAACCATGGTCCCCAGACCCCTGCCCCTGCGTAGCTTTTACATTTTCACTATCAAAAATTAAACTATCAAGACTGGTGTGCCTACCCCAGATATCACTGGCTTTTGCTGTCCTCATGCCCCTGTCTTAGTCACTTTTGGCCTCCTAAATCCATTTTAAGAGCTCACATTCTCATCTGTACATGTATGAGTTATTGTGTAATTATATGAGCTTGTAAGTGTTCACTGTACCCAGTGCTTTTGTTTGAACGAGTCCACAGTCTGTAGGATGTCGTGGAACTGAGCCCTATACAAAGGATGTACACGTGCCATCCGTCACAGTGAGGTTGTGTTCTGTTGTATTGGATCCCTAGAACAGGATTCTGTTTTAACTTCTCTCTCCTTGGCAGATTTTAGGTTACACATACCCTTTTCTAAAATGAATGGTCTCCCCTGCACCCCCTCATCCTGTGCTTTGTTGGCTCTCCAGTGTCCTCAGTTGTACTCACCCCACTGAGGTTTTACCAGTTCATTTTTAGCCATTTTCCCTATGTCATATCTGCATCTCATCTGTATCTTCTCCTTTTGAAACCTGATGGCTTTTGTGAGCTTGCCGAAACGCAGCATTCTTAACTCTTTACTTATACCATCCACTGGATACTTTGAAATTCATTTCCCATTTTTTCCAAGATCTTATATTCTCTGACCACCCCCCATTATCTCTTCACATCTTCATCTCTCCTGGTGAGCATGATTTTTGTCCTCCTTGTGACCTCCAGCCCCTGCACGCCTTCCTGTTTTCCTTATCGCCACCAGTGTTCCTCACTCTTTCTCTCTCTCTAGGCTCCTTCGTCTTAGCTCACAGATGTGTTCAGGTTACCTGTCTACTAACCCCTGTCCTGCCACCAACCTATCCATTGACTTCCTTTTATTTCTAAGCTTCTTGAAAGAGTGGAAAAAAAGGGGGGGTCGAAACGAGTGCACTTGAGTATGATGTTAACGTTCTCAAAACGATTATTCCCACAATCTGGTTTCTGTCCCTGCCATCGTGAAATTTTCCAAGAGTACTTTGACATCGTTAACATCTCTGTAGCAGTCAACAATGATGACCTCTGCTTTCCTTTGGAAACTTTACTTCTTGGCTGCCATGTCATTGTAGTCTCTTGGTTCTTGGATTACTTGAATTACTCCCTCTCCTTTTCATTGTCTGGCAACATCCTCTTCTTACTGTATCCTAATTGTAGCTATTCATCACAGTTCTTCTGAACTTGTTCTTCTCTTCTTTTATATTCTCCCCCCAGTGGGCCTGTCTGTTCCATGGGTTTAAGTCTTCCCTCATTGTGGGTGAATCCCATGTCTACATTTAAGTCCAGCCTTTCTCTTGAGGTCCCATCCTCTATCTCTGGTACCAGACTGTCTGATTATACCTCAAACTCAAAAAGAAATAAAAGAAACTTATTTGTCTCCCTCATAAACTAGGTTTTTCCCCCATTCTTTTTCTTCATCTTTGTCACTATGATATAGTCACCAAGCTTGGAACTCCTGAATGACACAAGTCATCTCTCTTTATTCTCTCATTCAGCTAGTGAACAAGTTTTGTAGATTTTTATCTTGACTGTTATTGTTTACTAAACCACTGTTCTACATTCCTTTTCTACTTTAAGGAACCATGATATTGTGAGGGCAGCAGCATGCTCAGGGAGGGGGTTGTCTCCCCAAATTATAGGAAATGAGACATGGTTAGTGTAAACCAAGTATGGTAATCCTGTTCTCCATGGCTGGAGATTGGTTTAAAGATGAGCATTATCTTTATGTCTCCTTTCTCACCAGTGAGACATAAAGAGGTGTTTGCTGGGATGGCTTCTGGAAAGATTTTGCTCCTTTATGAAAAAAGAGATAGCAAGGAGACCCTGCCCATTTCTTCCTGCCTTGACTGCAATTGTCTTGGAGCTGCAGGAGCTGTCTTGGAGCTGTGAGGTGAGATACACAAAGTCAGCCTGCTGAAGAGGATAAGGTGATGTGGTTTAGCCACTGTAATGATTCTGAAAGCATTTGCTTCCATACTTCTTATATGAGAGATAGTTAATGTCTTTGTTTTTTTAACACAATGTTAGTCACTGTTCTGTTACTTGCAACTGAACACATCTATATTGATAACATTTCCAAAATCTCTCTGGAATCTTTTGAATTCCCCCTCGTTTTCTTCATAGCATTCATCTCAATTTTCAGTTATATATTTGATTACTTGTTTGCTGTTGATGTCCCTTAGGTAGTGCTAGGAGGATCGGATCCCTTCTCTGTCTTAATCTTGCTATCTCCCTGTATAACAGGACCTAGCATTGAGCAGATGATCAGGAAATAATTACTGAATGAATGAATGAAAAAACAAAGGAGTGAACTGATACCCAGGAAATGAAATGTTTTTCAGATAGCATATGGGGGTTGCGTGGAGATTGCTGTCTTTTTTATTAATGATGCAGTAGTAGATGATTCAGATTCCACATCATGACCCTTTAAAATCTAAGGTCAAGGAAATGAATGTGTAGCCCCACTGGCTGAAGGCCCAGAAAGTAGAAGGTTAGAGATTGTGATGAGGTCAGACGTTGAGAGATGCCAGCATTTGAATAAAAGTTCAGATGTGACCTTTAGGACTAGTTCTGACCTCCTGATCCAGTAGTTAATTTTTCCACACTCCCCCAGTGACAGGCTTGCCCAAACCATTTTGTATGTGACAAATTGATGCACATATTAACCAAGATCAGCCCAGGCAATTGGGTAGCTATGACTCTTAAGCTGCATTCAAAGTCTGATTACTTTTTTTTAATGGCAATTAATGACAAATAGAAAATGAGCTGTAAGCATGACCAGCCACCCTGAGTACTGTGGAAACCAAGACTTCATTCTGAAGAGGGAGGCACCATTTTGCTTAATGAACTTGCCCCTTCAGCATTTCTTTTGACTGTATCTCTGTGACATGCCCTTGCCTCCCCCACATCCTCTGTGTGGCTGTCTGCAGACTTTTTCTTTAACCCCAGCCCACAAAGTTCTTTCCTTTATCTTCAGTTTTATTAGCAGGTTCCCCCCCCGCCCCACCCCCGGACTGCTAAGTATTACATCTACTTCTCAGTTGTACTTCAGTTGTTTCATCTGTTTCCCTAGCAAAACCGAAAGCCTCTTGAGAGCGGGAACTGGTGCCCAAGTCTGTGGTACCCACTGCATCTTATAAAGGGGTAAGTTGCCTGTGGCTGCTTAGAATGTTTCACAGTCTCACCCCAAAGCTGAAATCACCAAAATTTTGTTGGAGGAAAGAAGCCACTATTGAGCAGGAAGTCTTTTTATTTTCTGTACTTCTATTTTGTTTGATTTTTCTTCTAGTAAGTATGTATTGCATTTGTAATTAAAATTTAAATAATAAGTAACAGCAACAATAGAAGAGCAGGGAGACTTCTCTATCTAGCAAATGGTGGTTTACATTTCCCAAGAGGCGCTCTTGGTTCAGAATACCTGAAGATGCTCAATTAAATATTTAAACATTCCCTCAAATGCACAATTCAGCTCGCAGGAAACTTCTAGGGCCGCTGTTTCGTGCAACTCCAGGGGGGATTAATAACATTGTATTCTTTATGTGATGGCCTTGCAAGAAAATCAGAGAAATCCTAAAGCTAAATATAATGGAAAGCACAAATCCTAAGAGATACAGAATGCTGAAACCAACATATGTCCTGGAGACATTTGCCGTTCTCTAGTGGTTGAGGGATTTTGGTTTCAACAGGCTTTGTTAAGTAGGGGGACAGGAAACAAAGCCTAGAATCCATGAAAGGGAGAATTAGAAAATAAAAATCTGCTCGTCTAAAGGAGATATCGAGGAAACTTGGTTTTCAGTGGAAAGGAAAAAAATTGTCCAGAAAATTCTTCACCCAAGCAAGCCCTGGAGTACATTTGGGCTGCAAATCATACTGTTTTTATGCTCTGAAAGTCTCCAAGCTGATAATTTAGTTTAAAATGGTTTCAACAAATTAAAAAGCTGAAAAAAAAGTCTGCAACTTATATCACAGAGCATTAATATTCCTAATATATATAAAGAGTACCTAAAAATAGAAAATAAACCGACTAACAATCCTGTTAAAACCCTGGTGGCGTAGTAGTTAAGAGCTACAGCTCCTGACTAAAAGGTTGGCAGTTCAAATCTACCAAGTGCTCCTTGGAAACCATATGGGACAGTTCTCCTCTGTTCTGTAGAGTTGTTATGAGTTGGAGTCGACTCAATGACAACAGGTTTGGTTTTGGAACAACCCTATAGAAAAACAGGCTAGCCATACAGTTCATAGAATAAAAGAAATGCAGATGGCTAACCATCTGAAAAGATGCTCAACATTGTTCTTTAGAAGAGAAACACCAATTAAAACTACACTGAGATACTACTTCTCATCAGACTGGCAGAAGTCCAAATATTGACAGCATATTCTGTTGGCAAAGTGGTGGGAAAACAGGTTCTTACACATTGTTGGTGGAACTGTAAAATGCCACAGCCTTTATGGAAGGAAATTTGTCAAATCTAGCAAAATTATATATGCATTTATTCTTTGAAATAGGATTCTCACGGCCAGGCTTGTACCTCTAAAATACATTGGCAAAAATATAAAAAGACGTGTATGTTCAAGGTTATTCATTATAGCACTATTTATAATAGCAAAAGACCAGAGACAACCCAAATGACCATCAGTAGGGAACTGATTAAATAATTTATATAATTTATTCCATGGTATACTCTACAGATATGGTAAGGATTGAAGAATATTTATATATACTATAGCATATTTTGTATAGCAGTATTTTCCAGGATATATTGTTAAATGAAAAAAGGAAGGTGGAAGGTAGAGAAAAGTAGGAATAAAATGCCATTATGTGCGTGTGTTTATATTTTTAAAAATAATTAAAAAGTAAAATTTACTAATGGGAAAGGAACTTTACAACCATGCACATATTTTATATAATTTTAAAACAAAATTTAAATTTAAAAATTCATAAAAATTGAAAGCAAAATGAAATAAGTGAATCTGTCTATAAAACTGGTGGCATAACTACACAGAGAGAAACTATTTTGTGTGATTAAAAAAGCCATAATTCAGAGTCTCAGGTTATAAGATAAACATACAAAGATCACTTGGATTCCTCTACATCAACAAAAAGAACATCGAAGAGGAAATCACCAAATCAATACCATTCACAGTAGCCCCCAAGAAGATAAAATACTTAGGAATAAATCTTACCAAAGATGTAAAAGACCTATACAAAGAAAACTACAAAGTACTACTGCAAGAAACTAAAAAGGACCTACTGAAGTGGAAAAACATACGTTGCTCATGGATAGGAAGACTTAACATAGTAAAAATGTCTATTCTACCAAAAGCCATCTATACATACAATACACTTCCGATCCAAATTCCAATGACATTTTTTAATGTGACGGAGAAACAAATCACCAACTTCATTTGGAAGGGAAAGAAGCCTTGGATAAGTAAAGCATTACTGAAAAAGGAGAAGAAAGTGGGAGGCCTCACTCTACCTGATTTTAGAACCTATTATACAGCCACAGTAATCAAAACAGCCTGGTACTGGTACAACAACAGACACATAGACCAATGGAACAGAATTGAGAACCCAGATATAAATCCATCCACATATGAGCAGCTGATATCTGACAAAGGCCCAGTGTCAGTTAACTGGGGAGAAGATAGTCTTTTTAACAAATGGTACTGGCATAACTGGATATGCATTTGCAAAAAAAATGAAACAGGACCCATTCCTCACACCATGCACAAAAACTAACTCCAAGTGGACCAAAGACCTAAACATAACGACTAAAACGATAAAGATCATGGAAGAAAAAATAGGGACAACCCTAGGAGCCCTAGTACAAGGCATAAACAGAATACAAAATATTACCAAAAATGATGAAGAGAAACCAGATAACTGGGAGCTCCTAAAAATCAAACACCTATGCTCATCTAAAGACTTCACCAAAACAGTAAAAAGACCACCTACAGATTGGGAAAGAATTTTCAGTGATGACATCTCCAACCAGTGCCTCATCTCTAAAATCAATATGATTCTGTTAAAACTCAACCACAAAAAGACAAACAACCCAATCAAGAAGTGGGCAAAGGATATGAACACGCACTTCACTAAAGAAGATATTCAGGCAGCTAACAGATACATGAGAAAATGCTCTCGATCATTAGCCATTAGAGAAATGCAAATTAAAACTACGATGCGATTCCATCTCACACCAACAAGGCTGGCATTAATCCAAAAAACACAAAATAATAAATGTTGGAGAGGCTGTGGAGAGATTGGAACTCTTATGCACTGCTGGTGGGAATGTAAAATGGTGCAACCACTTTGGAAATCTGTCTGGCATTATCTTAAACAGTTAGAAATAGAACTACCATACAACCCAGAAATCCTACTCCTCGGAATATGCCCTAGAGAAATAAGAGCCTTCACACAAACAGATATATACACACCCATGTTTATTGCAGCTCTGTTTAAAAAAAAAAAAGCAAAAAGCTCGAAGCAACCAAGGTGACCATCAACGGATGAATGGTTAAATAAATTGTGGTATATTCACACAATGGAATGTTACGCATCGATAAAGAACAGTGACGAATCTGTGAAACATTTCATAACATGGAGGAACCTGGAAGGCATTATGCTGAGTGAAATTAGTCAGAGGCAAAAGGACAAATATTGTATAATACCACTATTATAAGATCTTGAGAAATAGTATAAACTGAGAAGAACACATACTTTTGTGGTTACGAGGGAGGGGATGAAGGGAGGGTGGGAGAGGGTTATTTACTGATTAGTTAGTAGATAAGAACTACTTTAGGTGAAGGGGAGGAGAATACTCAATACAGGGAAGGTCAGCTCAACTGGACTGGACCAAAAGCACAGAAGTTTCCGGGATAAACTGAATGCTTCAAAGGTCAGCGGAGCAAGGGCGGGGGTTTGGGGACTATGGCTTAAGGGGACTTCTAAGTCAATTGGCAAAATAATTTTATTATGAAAACATTCTGCATCCCACTTTGAAATGTGGCATCTGGGGTCTTAAATGCTAACAAGTGGCCATCTAAGATGCATCAATTGGTCTCAACCCACCTGGATCAAAGGAGAATGAAGAACACCAAGGTCACACGACAACTAAGAGCCCAAGAGACAGTAAGGGCCACATGAACCAGAGACCTACATCATCCTGAGACCAGAAGAACTAGTTGGTGCCCGGCCACAATCGATGACTGCCCTGACAGGGAGCACAGCAGAGAACCCCTGAGGGAGCAGGAGATCAGTGGGATGCAGACCCCCAATTCTCATAAAAAGACCAGACTTAATGGTCTGGCTGAGACCAGAGGAATCCCGGCAGTCGTGGTCCCCAAACCTTCTGTTGCCCCAGGACAGGAACTATTCCTGAAGACAACTCATCAGACATGGAAGGGACTGGACAATGGGTTGGAGAGAGATGGTGATGAAGAGTGAGCTACTTGTATCAGGTGGACACTTGAGACTGTGTTGGCATCTCCTGTCTGGAGGGGAGATAGGAGGGTAGAGAGGGTTGGAGACTGGCGAAATTGTCACGAAAGGAGAGACTGGAAGGGCTGACTCATTAAAGCAAATTATGGGGAGATTAAGTGGGAGTATGGAGTAAGGTGTATATAAGCTTATATGTGACAGACTGACTTGGTTTGTAAACGTTCACTTAAAGCTCAGTAAAAATTATTAAAAAAAAAAAAAAAGCCACAATTTACAAAATTCTAACTGAAAAAGAAAGACCAGACTTGCTGGCCTGACAGAGACTGGAGAAACCCTGAGAGTATGGCCCCTGGACACCCTTTCGGCTCAGTAATGAGGTCACTCCTGAGGTTCATCTTTCAGTTGAAGATTGAACAGGCCCATGGAACAAAACAAGACTAATGGGGTTTACCAGGCCTGGGACAAGGACTGGAAGGCAGGAGGGAACAGGAAAGCTGGTAATAGGGAACTGAGGATTGAGAAGGGAGAGTGTTGACATGTCGTGGGGTTGTTAACCAATGTCAAAGAACACTGTGTGTACTTACTCTTTGATGAGTCTTGGTATTGTTATTCTGAGACTGTTGTACGTATTGTGGGATAAAGCAAATAAATAGTTACGCTGGTGTCTCTGAAAGCCAGGATTTTCAGCATGAGAGAAAGGAGGTACTGGTATGTCATCAGAGATTGAGTAAAATCTCCCATACTCTTCAGTTTGAATTGGAAGTATTAGTGTGAATTTTTGATGAATCTTATCCTAAAGATATATATATATTTTTAGCTCTGTCTACCAAAAGGGTCTAGAAGAAAGACAACCCAATAACATCGAGCGCCCTTAACTCCCAGATTGTATTTTCTATATATCATTTCCCTCTAAAATAGTATTTTTCAGTAAAAGGAACTGTGATTTTATGGTGAAATGGCTGATTTCAGGTCTGGAGTAGAATATGTACAAGATAATCTGGTGCGGTGGATTAATTACTTTTGTGTGTGGCCTTTCTAGCCATGGTCTTGTAACTCCTACCCAGGTGATTGGGCAGGACTATGTGATAGGATTATTGCCGTGCACCAAGGGGATTGGTCAGTTTTGCCTTAAAAGAGAGCCAGTTCCAGAGCATAGAGGACGATTCTGCCACCACCAAGGAGATGAACAGCTGGGAGTAGAGAGTGGGTCCTTTGGACATGGAATCCCTGCACCGAGAAGTTCCTGGAAGCAGGAGACTTAGAGAGAGTAAGCTGTAACCCTGAAGATAGTGAGAAGTGGTGGTAGTAGAGACCCAGCAGCAGGAGATAGTGCTATGGGCTTCCTGGCCCACAGGGAAAGAAAGCTGAGTGCCTTTAGAGCCAGGGAGAGGTGTGCCTGTAAGCACAGCTGAGAAGAGGCTGTCCTGATAAAAGATCTGTATCCTTAAGTGTTACTGAGCCTGAATTGTAACCTGTTACTTCCCTAATAATCTCCAAAATTGTGAGTATGGTCTGTGAGTTCTGTGTGACCATTGCAATGAATTATTGAATGCAGCAGAGAAGTAGAGAGTGCTGTGGGAGGGACAGTTGGTATCAGAGTTGGTAAAGATGGCCAAGAGAGGAGGCATGTCTGACCTCCACCTCATAGGAGTTAGCCTTGGGCTGTTGATCTTGTTTGTCCTTTCCCCTTGTGAAGTTGGAGGAGGCCAGACATTGCCCTCATGCCATTTTTACATCTTGGAATAGCTTGCCATAATAGAAAGCAAGGAAGCTGTGAAAAACTACTATGGTCATATGAAAAGGATGTAGGAGTCAGCTTGAAAAGGTTCCCATTGACCAAAGATTGGGCAGTTTGCACTTCAAGAAGAATAATATCTACAATGAATTCTAACTATCAAATATGTTTTAATTTCTGAGTTCATTATGGAGTTCATCATGATGCTTAAAAAAGGAAAGAAAGAAAACAAAACAAAAGAAAACAAGAACCCTGTTGGCCATATTTGGAAGATACTAGGGGGAAAAAAAAAAGGAACTAACTAATAATAATCAAAAGTAGTAAACAGATTAAGCAATCAAGCATTTATTCTACCTTCCCAGTATGAACTGAGCCTCAGGGTAACGAAATAGTTGATGAGGGGAAGTTTAACAGAAAGAGTAATACAATTAGAATGTCACCATTTTGTAACCCCTCATGAATTAATAAGGAGCCGTGGTGGTGCAACGGTTAAGTGCTTGGCTGCTAACCAAAAGATTGGTGGTTAGAACCCACCCCGTAGCTTCATGGGAGAAAGACCTGGTGATCTGCTCCCATAAAGATTAAAACCCCTTGCCATCAAGTTGGATCTGACTCATAGCAACCCTGTTAAGACAGAGTAGAGTTCTCCCACAGGGTTTCCAAGGCTGTAAATTTTATACGGAAGCCAACTGCCACATCTTTCTCCCTCGGAGCTGCTGGTGCATTGGAACTGCCGACCTTTCAGTAGCAGCCGAGTACTTGACCATTGTGCCACCGTGGCTTTATTACAGCCTAGAAAACCCTATGGGACAGTTCTCCTCTGTCACATGGGGTCTCTAGGAGTCAAAATCCACTCAATGGCAACTGACAACAATAATGAACTAATGCATCTAGGCAATGATCATCAATAAGTGCTAACATTACAAAAAGAAAGGCAATCGAACATCATGTTCCTTACAGTGAATGTTGTGGTGCACATCTAGATATCCCTTAAGGAATAAGGCATTTATTCCCCCCAGTTCTGGATTATCTACTACTCAAGGCTAATGACTGAGTTCCTCCAAGAATAAATCCAGAAGGAAGCTACTCTACCCAATGTTACCTAGCAGTGCCACAGTGCAGAGGTTCTAAGGCTTCTGCCCTTGCCTCAAAAGAGACAACTTTAAAAGACCATCCCAGTTCCAGAGTTCCCTGTGGGATCAGTTGACACCTCTACTGCAATTGCGTTACAATTCAACTTTTTCAGTTGCCTAATCCTGCTTCCCTCATGCCTCACAGTTCCCGAAAGCACTCCCCAGTACACCTCCTGCCCGAAAGTCTTAGTCTTTTTCCTGGGACGTGCCTGCTAGTAGAAGTACATACTACCACGCATGAAGTACTTTTGATATAAAATCAAATCTGCATCTGATCAGGCTTCAAGATCCAACTAATAATTTAAAGGAAATATTGGGGGCAGGGGATATGTTAATTGATATAATGGATGTGCAATCAGTGAAATCCAGGATGTGGGAAACTGTAGGACAAACTACTTGATTGTTTTAACAAATAAATTACAAGAAAAAAGAGAGAGGGGATAAAACCCATAAATTAAAATATACTTAACTTTTTTTTTTTAAGATAAATATCAACCAATTACAATGTATTTAGATTCTGATCTAACCAGCAATGTATTAAAAAAAAAAAAAAAAGATAATTGCGGAAATTTAAATACTTAACATGGTATTTAATAACATTAAGGAAGTGTTTTGTTTTGTTTTGTTTTTAAAGAATAAAATTTTATCTTCTCACAGTTAAGAGACCAAAAATCAAAAACAAGGTCTTGGCTATGTTGATTCCTTCCTCACCAGTGGCCCCGGGCATGCCTGGGTGATCCTCACATGGCATTTACCTTCTCCATGTGTGGGTGCCTCTTTGTATAATCTGCTTGTTTTAGGATTTGGAGATGATTAGATTTAGAACCCACCCAGATGGGTATTATTAACATAACAGAAAACCTTGTTCTAAACAGGATCACACCCACAGTTATAGAGGTTAGGATTCCAGCATACATTTTGTGATACCTTTTTTTTTTATTCTTCATATAGTCCAGCTTATTGGATTATTTGCTCAGAATACAGATCGAATAAGTATGGTGAAAGGATATGACCCTAATGTACATCTTTCCTGACATTAAACCGTGCAGTATCACCTTGTTCTGTTTGAATGACTGCCTCTTGGTCTAGTACAGATTCCTCGTGAGCACAGTTAAGTGTTCTGGAATTCTCATTCTTCACGATTTATCCACAATTTGTTATGATTCTCACAGCCAAATGCCTTTGCATAGTCAATAAAATACAGGTAAACATCTTTCTGGTATTCTCTGCTTTCAGCCAGGCTCCGTCTGACATCAGCAATGATAGCCCTTGATCAACGCCCTCTTCTTAATTCTGCTTGAGTTTCTGGCGGTTCATGTTGATATACTGCTGCAACTGCTTTTGAATGATCTTCAGCAAAATTTTACTTGTACATGATATTGATGATATTGTTAGATAATTTCTGCATTCTGTTGGGTCACCTTTTTTTGGAATGGGTATAAATATGGATCTCTTCCAGTTGGTTGGCCAGGTAGCTGTCTTCCAAATTCCCTGGCATAGATGAATGAGCACTTCCAGCACTGCATCCATTTGTTGAAACATCCCAATTGGTATTCCGTCAATTCTTGGAGATTTGTTTTTTGCAAATGCTTTCAGTGCAGCTTGGACCCTTTCCTGCAGTACCATTAGTTCTTGATCATATGCTACCTCCTGAAATGGTTCAATGTCGGCCAATTCTTTTTGGTACAGTGACTCTGTATTCCTTCCATCTTCTTTTAATAATTCCTGTGTCGTTTAATGTTTTCCCCGTGGAATCCTTCAATGTTGCAACTTGAGGCTTGAGTTTTTTCTTCAATTCTTTCAGCTTGACAAATGTCGAATGTGTTCTCTTTTGGTTTTCTATCTCCATGTCTTTGCACATTTCATAATTCTTTACTTTGTCTTTTTGAGTCACCCTTTGAAATCGTCTGTTCAGTTCTTTACTTCATCATTTATTCCTTTTGCATTAGCTACTTTACTTTCAAAAGGAAGTTTCAGAGTCTCTTCTGACATCATTTTCAACTTTTCTTTCTTTCCTATCTTTTTAATTTCCTCTTGGCTTTCTTCATGTATGATGTCCTTGATGTCATTCCACAGCTCATCTCCTCTTCAGTCGTTAGTGTTCAGTGCGTCAAATCTGTTCTTGAGATAGTCTCTGAATTCAGGTGGAATATATCCAAGGTCGTACTTTGGCTCTGTTCTGACGTCAGCCCCTGGCCTTATTCTAACTGATAATACTGAGCTTTTCCATTGTCTCTCCCCACAGATGGAGTCAATTTGATTCCTCTCTATTCCATCCGGCAAGGTCCATGTTTATAGTTGTTGTTTATGTTGTTGAAAAACAGTATTTGCAATGAGGAAGTTGTTGGTCTTGCAAAATTCTGTCATGCAATCTGCAGCATCCATTCCATCACCAAGGCCATATTTTCCAACTAGCAATCCTTCTTTGTTTCCAGCTTTCGAATTCCAATCACCAGTAATATCAATGCATCTTTGACTGCATGTTTGATCAATTTTACACTGCAGAAGCTGGTAAAAAATCTTTTGTTTCTTCATCTTTGGCCTTAGTGGTGCATAAATTTGAATAATAGTCATGTTAACTGGTCTTGCTTATAGGCATATGGGTATTATCCTATCACTGACAGTGTTGTACTTCAGGATAGATCATGAAATGTTCATTTTGACAATGAACATGACACTATTCCTCTTCATTTCGTCATTCCCAGCATAGTAGACTATATGACTGTCTGGTTGAAAATGGCCAGTACCAGTCCATTTCAGCTTACTAATGCCTAGGATATCATTGTTTATGGATTTCATTTCATTTTTGATGATTTCCGATTTTCCTAGATTCATACTTCATACACTCCACGTTCCCATTATTAATGGATGTTTGAAGCTGTTTCTTCTCATTTTGAGTCATGCTGAATCAGCAAATGAAGGTCCCAAAAGCTTGACTCCATCCGCATCATTAAGGTTTGTAGGTATAGGGGTTAGGATTTGAACACATATTTTGGGAAACGCAATTCAGTCTATTCAATTAAGTAAATATAGATCAATATTTTCATTATTAATGGTTACCTAATGGTTCTCTTGGAGCCCTGGTGGTGCAGTGGTTAAGAGATCGGTTGCTAACCAAAAGGTTGGCAGTTCAAATCTGTGAGCTGCTCCTTGGAAACCCTATGGGGTAGTTCTGCTCTGTCCTGTAGGGTTGTCATGAGTCGGAATCAACTTGATGGCAACAAGTTTGGTTTTCTTTTTAATGTTTGTCTTGACTGTGTGTACTGTATTTTGCCGTTTCCGTATTGATAGATATTAGATTGTTCCAATTTTTCCCTTATTACAGCACTTACTCATACATCCTTTTACATATAGCTTTTCCTGCTTGGAATCTGTTTAGGATGAATTCCTAGAAATGGAATTGCTATATCAAGGGATATACACTCTTTACATTTTTCCCCAGCAGTTTATAATGAAAAATTTGAAGTGTACAACAGTGTTGAAAGAATTTTACACTGAGTTCTTGTATACCCATCACCTATATTCTACCATTGACATTCTACTATACCTGCTTTATTAGATACCTGTCCATTTACCCATTTTGTCAATATATCCTATTTTTTGGATATACTTCAAAGTAAATTGCTGGCATCAGTACGCTTCTTTCTAAATGTTTCAGCAGCAAATAATTAATTAGAATTCAATATTTGTTTACAGTTTTTCTTCAGATGTATACTTTGTATACAATGAAAGTCACAAATCTTAAATGTACATTCATGGAGTTTTGACAAATGCATGTATCTGTGTAACACAAACATATATCAAGAACATTACCATTGCTGTGGAAGCTGCCTTCATTCCCCTCCCAGTTAACTCCTGCTCTAACTGTGAAAGAGGTAACTGCTTTTCTGATTTTTTTTTTCCCCTACTACCTTAGGCTGAGTTCTCTAGAGAAGGAAAACCATTAAAGTGTATAAATACATATATTAAGGAAATGGCTTATGTGGTTGTAGAAGCTGGAATGTCCCAAGTCTGTGGGTCAGGCTGGAGGCTTCTTCTGATTCATGTAGCTGCAGGTGCTGATGAACCCAAGGTCGGCAAGTCAGACAGCAGAGCTCTTGGTCAGACTGTGAAGACCAACAAATCCCAAGATCAGCAAGCAAGACGGCAGGTAAGCTACTAGCTCAAGTCCCAAGAACCAGAGGTCAGACAAACAGGAGCCAGCTTCAGGATCCAGGGAAAGCAAAAGCCCACAAGCCTTGCCAGAAAATCCACCTATATTGTATCCAGGCCACACACTCAAGAAAACTCCCTTTCAACTTATTGGCTACTCACAAGCAGATCCCATCATAGAGGAGGTCACGTTATTTCAGGTCACATCATGGAGATGGTTACATCATTATACAACTGTTAACTACATCACAACAGTGAAACTACTAAGAATCATGGGCCAGCCAAGTTGACACACAACCTTAATGATCTCACCTACTGTCTTAGTCCTGTAGTGCTGCTATAATAGAAACACCACTAGTGAATGACTTTGACAAAGAGAAACTTATTTTCTCACAGTCTAGTAGGCTAGAAGTCCAAATTCAGGGCATCAGCTCCAGGGGGAGGTTTTCCCTCTCTGTTGGCTGTGGAAGAAGGTCCTTCTCATCAGTCTTCCCCTGGACTAAGAGCTTCTCCTTGTAGGAGCCCCAGCTCCAAGAGACATGCTCTGCTCCTGGCACTGCTTTCTTGGTGGTATGAAGTCCCCATTTGGTGAGTATTCACATGAGACACAAACATCTTTCCTTCTTTGACCCATTCAGAGAATTCTATCCACGTACATCTTCTCCATAAATCCTCATCTCAGATTTTCCAATCCTTGACCATCCAGCCAAACCATTGGCCACACCTTGTGAATCAGTATACAGTCGCACATCTGGCATTTCTGCTTCCAAACAAAGTGAACAGCCAGGTGCACTGCTTGAAGTTATGCCCACTGGGAGGATTTCCCTTCACTGCTGTCCTTCAGGGAGGTCTCAGAAAGGGGTTGTAGTGCTGCTGTTGCCACTTTTGAGTGGTGCCTACAAACTGCTCAGAACCATCTGTAAACTAGGCATGAGTTTTCTCTACCTTAGTCAACTGATTATAAGGAACACCCCATGAGGCCATAGGTGTGGACTGGGAGGTGGAAGGTAATGTGACAGGAGTGGAGACTGGGGGCATTTGAGCCACTTTCTTGTGCAACTTGTACCTTCAGATCCTGTTTGGGCCCAGTCTTGTATATACCAGTTCCATTTAACGATAGAGTTCTGCTGTGCGTGTCCAACTTTATGACTTTGTGAGTGAGACAACACCGAGTTCATGATGGGCACCTCAGGCCGCATGGTGACTTGGTGTTCCATGGTTAAGTGTTCAGTCTCTACTAAGGCCCATTAACAAGCCAAAAGCTGTTTCTCAAAAGGAAAGTAGTTATCTGCAGAGGATGGCAGGGCTTTGCTCCAAAATCTTAAGGGACTGCACTGTGATTCACCAATGGGGGACTGCCAAAGACTCCAAACAGCATCTCTATCTGCCACGGACACTTCAAGCACAATTGGAGTAGCTGGATCATATGCCTCAAGTTGCAGAGTGGCTTGCACAGCACCTGAACCTGTTGCACAGCCTTCTCTTTTTCTGGGCCCAGGTGAAAACTAGCAGCTTTTCAAGTCACTTGAAAAATAGGCCGGAGTAGCACACCCAGATGAGGAATGTGTTGCCTCCAAAATCCAAAGAGCCCCACTAGGCGTTGTGCCTTCTTTTTAGTTGTGGGAGCAACTAGATGCAGTAACTTACCTTTCATCTTAGAAGGAATATCTTGACATGCCGCACACCACTGGACCCCCAGGAATTTCACTGAAGTAGAAGGTGCCCAAATTTTTGTAGGATTAATTTCCCACCCTCTGGCACGCAAATGTTTTACCAATAAGTCCAGAGTCATTGACACTTCTTCCTTACTAGATCCATTCAGCATAATATCGTCAATATAATGGACCAGTGTGACATCTTGTGGAAGGGAAAGGCAATCAAGGTCCCTATGATTTAAATTATAACATGGGGCTAGAGAGTTGATGTAGCCCTGAGGTAGGCAAGTGAAGGTGTATTGCCAGCCTTGCCAGCTGAAAGCAAACTGCTTCTGATGGTCCTTCGAGACAGATATGGAGAAAAAGGAATTAGCCAGATCAATAGCTGCATACCAGGTACCAGGAGATGTATTAATTTGCTCAAGTAATGAGACTACACCTGGAACAGCAGCTGCAATTGGAGTCACTATCTGCTTAAGTTTTCAGTAATCTACTGCGATTCTCCAAGATCTGTCTGTTTTTTGCACAGGTCAGATAGGCGAGTTGAATGGGGATGTGGTGGGAATCACCACCCCTACATCCTTTAAGTCCTTGATGGTGGCAGTAATCTCTGCATTCCCTCCAGGAATGCAGTATTGCTTTTGGTTTACTATTTTCCTAGGTAGGCGCAGTTCTAATGTCTTCCACTTGGCTTTTTGTACCATAATAGCCCTTACTCCATTGTTAGGGATCTGGTGTGAGGGTTCTGCCAGTTGCAGAGTATATTCCAATTATGAATTCCGGAATTGGGGAAGTCACTGTAGGGTGAGTTTGGGGACCCACTGAACCTACTGTAAGTCAGACATGAGCCAAGACTCCATTAATAACCTGACCTCCATATGCTTCCGCTCTGACTCGTGGGCCACAGTGATATTTTGGGTCTCCTGGAATTAGTGTCAGTTCAGAGCCAGTGTCCAGTAATCCCTGAAAAGCCTAATTGTTTCCTTTTCCCCAGTGAACAATCACTCTTGTAAAAGGCCGTAGATAACTTTGGGGAAGGCTAGGAGAGAGATTAACAGTATAAATTTTTGGCAGCATATTGGAGTCCTTCCTTAAGGGGACCCAGCCTCCCCTTCATTCAAGGGGTTGTGGGTCTTTAAACTTGCTAAACTCTGAGAATTGATTGAGGGACCCCGACTCTCTTTTCTGGTGATTCAGGTTAGACTGATATTCACCTGACCTGGAATTCATCTGTTTGTACAGATCAGGTAAATAGTAGATTTCCTATTCATTTCACGCCTAGGGACACCATGACTAAGTAGCCAATGCGATAAGTCCATACGAGTCAGGCTATTCTGATTACAGCTTTGACTCCACTATCCATTACTGTAACCATACCCAACTTGCCTTTGTCAATGGAGTGCCGCCACTTGGCCCTTACTACCAGGTCCAGTCAGCCCTGTTGTAGTTAGCTGTCTTAATTCAGTTAGGGCAGTTTCCACTATCAAATCTGATTTACATAAAATAGCAATCACAGCAGTCTTGAAGGATGCTGGGGCTCCCTTCACAAATTTGTTCCTCACAGTTGCGGTAAAAGTTGTGTCCTCTGGGCATTCCATGTGTGGGTCTGTGGGTCTAACCTGAT
Source organism: Elephas maximus indicus (assembly GCF_024166365.1). NCBI lineage: Eukaryota > Metazoa > Chordata > Mammalia > Proboscidea > Elephantidae > Elephas > Elephas maximus. The sequence goes on along the minus strand of NC_064820.1, from coordinate 152,110,272 downwards.
AAATCCACTCTAATATGCCAGTTTCCCTACGCCTTTGGATACCTTCTTCTACAGTATACCAAGGCAGGTCTGGTACTTCAGTTTGATTTAGTGTAGGGTACCGTGTAATCCATGCCTCAACAACCCAACCAAATAAACTATTAGATCCTTTCCTACTTGAGCTGAAACATTAAATGAAGATTCTGTGCTTAGTGGACCTGTATCAATAAACGCATACTGATCCATCTTTATGTTCCTTGCACCACTGTCCCACACCCTTAATAGCCATTTCCACACATATTCCCCAGGTTTCTGTTTGTACATATTGGAAAAGTCAAGCTGTTCCTTTGGAGTGTAGCGTAGCTCCTCCTGCGTCACACTTTGTACTTCCCCTTTTGGGGCTCACTGGGACTAAAGTCTAGTTATAGGTCTAGAAACCAGAATCAGTAGTGTGGAATTGTTTTGAGAACATTCAGCATTGTCCTGTAAAGCATCTGCCAGAGGCGATGCCCCAGGCAACAACTCAGGCAACAGTTCTTTAGAGGCAGCTGGGCTGGGGCTAATGACATTAGATGGGAATGGAGGAGCTAATGGTTTTTCTGGGCAGGGTGGCTTAGCAGACAAACATGAAGTAATCTGTTCAGGTGGGTGTGGTTCTTTTGGCAGGAATGATTCAGTGGGATATAGGGGCTCAGTGTCTCCAGATTCGTGATTATCTGCCCATACGTCCCCATCCCAAGTTTCAGGATCCTGTTTCTTCCGAATCAGTGCCCTCTCTTTAACTTCAGACTCCTCTTGAGGTTGGCAGTTGAGCTGGTGTTGTAATTTAGCCACTCTTAAAATAAGACTCTGGGTTCAGTTTTTGGCAATATCAGCTCTGTTACTACAAGAAACAAGGCTTTCTTTCAAAGCGCAAGTGGAAACTTTGAGGTCATTTATGAGGCACTTGGCCTTTGATTCTGAAGGCCTGAGAGCATCTCTTTCTTTCACCAGTTTGTCTAAGGAAAGTAGGCCCAACCAACCAACTTCCTTTTATTTCTCATTCTGACAAAACTGTAGAAAGATATCACACATGTGTTCACTCAGAGCCTTGGCCTTTCACCAATACCTGATCTACTGGTGGTGATATTTTGTGTATTTGTATCACTACCTCCATGGATTAGCAGTGCCCTCTTTACTGCTGGAAGCAGAGTCCTCAGCATCTTTAAGACTAAACAGACTTGAGAATCAATTTAGAAAACTCATCCTTACAATGTTGTTTCTCTAGAACCACTCTCCGTACCAAATGTGTTTGGCCAAGTTCTCTAGAGAAGCAAAACCAGTAAAGCATATAAATATATACAGAGAGAGATTTGTATCAAGGAAATGGCTCATGCAGTTGTAGAGGTTGGAACATCCCAAGTCTGTCAATCAATGTCATGGATTGAATTGTGTCCCCCCAAAATATGTGTGAACTTGGTTAGGCCAAATTGTGGTTTTCCTCCATTTTGTGATTTTAATTTTATGTTAGAGAGGATTAGGGTGGGATTGTAACACCCTTAACTAAAGTCACATCCCTGATCCAATGTAAAGGGAGTTTCCCTGAGGTATTTTTTTTTTTATAGCCTGTACCATCTTTTATCTTACAAGAGATAAAAAGAAAGGGAAGCAAGCAGAGAGTTGGGGACCTCTTAACACCAAGAAAGCAGCACCGGGAGCAGAGTGTATCCTTTGGACTTAGGGTCCCTGTGCCTGAGAAGCTCCTTGATGAGGTGAAGATTGATGACAAGGAATCTTCCTCCAGAGCCGATAGAGAAAGCCATACCCTGGAGCTGACACCCTGATGTGGACTTGTAACCCACTAGACTGTGAGAAAATAATTTTCTCTTTGTTAAAGCCGTCTACTTGTGGTATTTCTGTTATAGCAGCACTAGATGACTAAGACAATCAGGATGGAGGCTTCTCCTGATTCACGTAGCCACAGAGGCTGATGAACCCAAGATCAGCAGGTTGGATGGCAGGGCTCTTATTCGCAGGCTGTGAAGGTGGATGAATCCCAAGATCGGCAGGCAAGACTGCAAGGCTTTTCCTGATTGATATAGCTGCAGGAGCTGGGGAACCCAAGGTTGGCAGGTCCGAGAGCAGAGCTCTTGCTCACAGGCTGTGAAGATTGATGAATCCCAAGACCAGCTGATAAGCTGCTAGTTCAAGTCCCAAGTCTGTCAGATGAACAGGAATCAGCTGCAGGATCCCCAAGCAGGCAAAAGCCAGAACGCCCACTTATATTCTGATGCAGGCCACATGACCAGGGAAGCTCCCTTTCAACTGATTGGCTGCTCACAGCAGATCCCATCCTGGGGATGATCACATATAAACACTGAGAATCATGGCCCAGCCAAGTTGACACACAATCTTAACGATCACACTCTCCTAGCAGTTTACCCTCTTATTCAAAATGGAAATGCCCTTTTTCTGTATACTTACCATAACTGGCTTTTGTTCATCTTTTTGACCCTTGCCAGTTAGAAATGTAATAAATAGTATTCCATTATTTTTACTTCAATTTATTTAATTTTTGGTGAAAGTAGATATTTTTTCCTATCTTTATTGGCCGTTTGTGGGGGGGTGTGTGTGTATGTGAATTTTCCTATTTATGTTTAGTGTTCAGTTTTTTTCTTCAGGGAATTATAATTGCTCTTTATATTTTTGGGATTAACCTTTTGTGTTGCAAGTATTTTTTTCAGAGTTTGTCATTTCTCTATCAGCCGTATTTATAGTACTTTTCTATGTGGAAGTTAAAAACGTTTATGTAGACTTGTGAAATTTTTATGGTTTCTATTTCTTGCCAATGCCTTCAGTGCAACTTGGACTTCTTCACTCAGTGTCATCCATTATTGATCATATGCTGCCTCCTGAAATGGTTGAACATTGACCAATTCTTTTTGGTATAGTGACTGTATTCCTTCCATTTGCTTTTAATGCTTTCTGTGTTACTCAATATTTTTCCCATAGAATCCTTTGGTATTGCAATATTGAATTTTTTCTTCAATTCTTTCGCTTGAGAAATGCTAGGTGTTTTCTTTCCTTTTTGTTTTCCAATTCCAGGTCTTTACACATGTAATTATAATACTTTGTCTTCTCGAGCCACCTTTTGAAATCTTTTTTCAGCTCTTTTACTTCGTTCTTTCTTCCTTTTGCTTTAACTACTGTACGTTCAAGAGCAAGTTTCATAATCTCTTATGACATCCATTTTGGCCTTTTCTTTCTTTACCGTTTTTTTAATGACTTTGCTTTCTTCATGTATGATGCTCTTGATGTCATCCCACAACTCGTCTGGTCTTCAGTCAGTAGTGTTCAGTGCATCAAGTCTATTCTTGAGATGGTCTCTAAGTTCAGGTGAGATATACTCAAGGTTCTATTTTTACTCTCATGGACTTGTTTTAATTTTCTTCAGCTTCAGCTTGCATGTGAGCAACTGATGGTCTGTTCCGCAGTCAGCCCCTGGCTTTGTTGTGATTGATGATATTGAGCTTCTCCATCGTCTCTTTCCATAGATGTAGTCAATTTGATTCCCATATATTCCATCCAGCAAGGTCCATGTGTATGGTTGCTGTTTATATTGTTGAAAAAAATATTTCCAATGAATAAGTTATTGGTCTTGCAAAATTGTATCATGTGATCTCCAACATCATGTCTGTCACCAAGGCCATATTTTCCAGCTACTGATCCTTCTTCTTTGTTTCCAACTTTTGCATGCGAAACACCAGTAATAGCAATGCACCTTGACTGCATGTTTGATGAATTTCAGACCGCAGAAGTTGGTAAAATTCTTCAATTTCTTCATCTTTGACATTAGTGTTTGGTGGATAAATTTGAATAATACCATATTAACTGGTCTTGCTTATAGGCATATGGATATTATCCTATCACTGACAGCATTGCACTTCAGGATAGATCTTGAAGTGTTCTTTTTGACGATAAATGTGATACTGTTCCTTTTCAATTTTTTATTCCCAGCATAACTGACCATATGACTGTCCGATTCAGAGTGGCCAATACCAGTTCATTTCTGCTCACTAATGCCTAAGATATCGATCTTCAAGCATTCCATTTCACTTTTGACAACTTCCAGTTTTCCTTGATTTATACTTCCAGTTTGTACTTCCATGTTCCAATTACTAATGGATGTTTGCAGCTCTTCCTTCTCATTTTGAGTCATGCCACGTCAGCAAATTAAGGTCCCAAAAGCTTTACTCTGTCCACATCAAAAAGGATGACTCTACTTTTTTTTTTTTTCTGAAATTGTTTTTTATTACATTTGCAAGATTACAGATTTGTATGACAAAAAAAAGTTTATGTCAGGGTCCCACCCTCGTATGTAATTTGCTCCTGCTCCCCCAAGGTATCCAATGTTAATAGACACATGTGTATCCTTCCCTACGTTTCTCTGCAGGGACACATACACACAGTCACAGGAACACAAGTACATCTGCTGGGGTGTTTACTTTTTTTTTTTTTTATTAACTTTTATTGAGCTTCAAGTGAACGTTTACAAATCACGTCAAACTGTCACACACAAGTTCATATACACCTTACTCCGTACTCCCATGTTCTCTCCCCCTAATAAGTCGGCTCTTCCAGTCTCTCCTTTCGTGACAATTTTGCCAGCTTCCAACTCTCTCTATCCTCCATCCCCCCTCCAGACAGGAGATGCCAACACAGTCTCAAATGTCCACCTGATACAAATAGCTCACTCTTCATCACATCTCTCTCCTACCCACTGTCCAGTCCCTTTCACGTCTGATGAGTTGTCTTTGGGAATGGTTCCTGTCCTGTGCCAACAGAAGGTTTGGGGACCATGACCGCCAGGATTCCTCTAGTCTCAGTCAGACCATTAAGTCTGGTCTTTTTATGAGAATTTGGGGTCTGCATCCCACTGATCTCCTGCTCCCTCAGGGGTCCTCTGCTGTGCTCCCTGTCAGGCCAGTCATCGATTGTGGCCGGGCACCAACTAGTTCTTCTGGTCTCAGGATGATGTAGGTCTCTGGTTCATGTGGCCCTTTCTGTCTCTTGGGCTCTTAGTTATTGTGTGACCTTGGTATTCTTCATTCTCCTTTGACCCAGGTGGGTTGAGACAAATTAATGCATCTTAGATGGCTGCTTGTTAGCATTTAAGACCCCAGATGCCACATTTCAAAGTGGGATGCAGAATGTTTTCATAATAAAATTATTTTGCAAATTGACTTAAAAGTCCCCTTAAACCATGGTCCCCAAACCCCCGCCCTTGCTCCGCTGACCTTTGAAGCATTTAGTTTATCCCGGAAACTTCTTTGCTTTTGGTCCAGTCCAGTTGAGCTGACCTTCCATGTATTGAGTATTGTCCTTCCCTTCACCTAAAGTAGTTCTTATCTACTAACTAATCAGTAAAAAACCCTCTTCCACCCTCCCTCCCCCCCTCATAACCACAAAAGTATGTGTTCTTCTCAGTTTATACTATTTCTCAAGATCTTGTAATAGTGGTCTTATACAATATTTGTCCTTTTGCCTCTGACTAATTTCACTCAGCATAATGCCTTCCAGGTTCCTCCATGTTATGAAATGTTTCACAGATTCCTCACTGTTCTTTATCGATGCATAGTATTCCATTGTGTGAATATACCACAATTTATTTAACCATTCATCCATTGATGGACACCTTGGTTGCTTCGAGCTTTTTGCTATCGTAAACAGAGCTGCAATAAACATGGGTGTGCATATATCTGTTCGTGTGAAGGCTCTTATTTCTCTAGGGTATATTCCGAGGAGTGGGATTTCTGGGTTGTATGGTAGTTCTATTTCTAACTGTTTAAGATAACACCAGATAGATGTCCAAAGTGGTTGTACCATTTTACATTCCCACCAGCAGTGTATAAGAGTTCCAATCTCCCCGCAGCCTCTCCAACATTTATTATTTTGTGTTTTTTGGATTAATGCCAGCCTTGTTGGAGTGAGATGGAATCTCATCGTAGTTTTAATTTGCATTTCTCTAATGGCTAATGATCGAGAGCATTTTCTCATGTATCTGTTAGCTGCCTGAATATCTTCTTTAGTGAAGTGTGTGTTCATATCCTTTGCCCACTTCTTGATTGGGTTGTTTGTCTTTTTGTGGTTGAGTTTTAACAGAATCATATAGATTTTAGAGATCAGGCGCTGGTCGGAGATGTCATTGCTGAAAATTCTTTCCCAATCTGTAGGTGGTCTTTTTACTGTTTTGGTGAAGTCTTTAGATGAGCATAGGTGTTTGATTTTTAGGAGCTCCCAGTTATCTGGTTTCTCTTCGTCATTTTTGGTAATGTTTTGTATTCTATTTATGCCTTGTATTAGGGCTCCTAGGGTTGTCCCTATTTTTTCTTCCATGATCTTTATCGTTTTAGTCTTTATGTTTAGGTCTTTGGTCCACTTGGAGTTAGTTTTTGTGCATGGTGTGAGGTATGGGTCCTGTTTCATTTTTTTGCAAATGCATATCCAGTTATGCCAGTACCATTTGTTAAAAAGACTATCTTTTCCCCAGTTAACTGACACTGGGCCTTTGTCAAATATCAGCTGCTCATATGTGGATGGATTTATTTCTAGGTTCTCCATTCTGTTCCATTGGTCTCTGTGCCTGTTGTTGTACCAGTACCAGGCTGTTTTGATTATTGTGGCTGTATAATAGGTTCTAAAATCAGGTAGAGTGAGGCCTCCCACTTTCTTCTCCTTTTTCAGTAATGCTTTGCTTCTCCGAGGCTTCTTTCCCTTCCATATGAAGTTGGTGATTTGTTTCTCCGTCACATTAAAAAATGTCATTGGAATTTGAATTGGAAGTGTATTGTATGTATAGATGGCTTTTGGTAGAATAGACATTTTTACTATGTTAAGTCTTCCTATCCATGAGCAAGGTATGTTTTTCCACTTCAGTAGGTCCTTTTTAGTTTCTTGTAGTAGTACTTTGTAGTTTTCTTTATACAGGTCTTTTACATCTTTGGTAAGATTTATTCCTAAGTATTTTATCTTCTTGGGGGCTACTGTGAATGGTATTGATTTGGTTATTTCCTCTTCGATGTTCTTTTTGTTGGTGTAAAGGAATCCAAGTGATCTTTGGATGTTTATCTTATAACCTGAGACTCTGCCAAACTCTTCTATTAGTTTCAGTAGTTTTCTGGAGGATTCCTTTGAGTTTTCTGTGTATAAGATCATGTCATCTGCAAATAGAGATAATTTTACTTCCTCCTTGCCAATCCGGATGCCCTTTATTTCTTTGTCTAGCCTAATTGCTCTGGCTAGGACCTGTAGCACGATGTTGAATAAGAGCGGTGATAAAGGGCATCCTTGTCTGGTTCCCATTCTCAAGGGAAATGCTTTCAGGCTCTCTCCATTTAGAGTGATGTTGGCTGTTGGCTTTGTATAAATGCCCTTTATTATGTTGAGGAATTTTCCTTCAATTCCTATTTTGGTGAGAGTTTTTATCATGAATGGGTGTTGGGCTTTGTCAAATGCCTTTTCTGCATCAATTGATAAGATCATGTGGTTTTTGTCTTTTGTTTTATTTATATGGTGGATTACATTAATGGTTTTTCTAATATTAAACCAGCCTTGCATACCTGGTATAAATCCCACTTGGTCATGGTGGATTAATTTTTTGATATGTTGTTGAATTCTATTGGCTAGAATTTTGTTGAGGATTTTTGCATCTATGTTCATGAGGGATATAGGTCTGTAATTTTCTTTTTTTGTGATGTCTTTACCTGGTTTTGGTATCAGGGAGATGGTGGCTTCATAGAATGAGTTAGGTAGTATTCCGTCATTTTCTGTGCTTTGAAATACCTTTAGTAGTAGTGGTGTTAACTCTTCTCTGAAAGTGTGGTAGAACTCTGCAGTAAAGCCATCCGGGCCAGGGCTTTTTTTTGTTGGGAGTTTTTTGATTACCTTTTCAATCTCTTTTTTTGTTATGGGTCTATTTAGTTGTTCTACTTCTGATTGTGTTAGTTTAGGTAGGTAGTGTTTTTCCAGGAATTCATCCATTTCTTCTAGGTTTGCAAATTTGTTAGAGTACAATTTTTCATAATAATCTGATATGATTCTTTTAATTTCAGTTGGGTCCGTTGTGATGTAGCCCATCTCGTTTCTTATTCGGGTTATTTGTTTCCTTTCCTGTATTTCTTTAGTCAGTCTGGCCAATGCTTTATCAATTTTGTTAATTTTTTCAAAGAACCAGCTTTTGGCTTTGTTAATTCTTTCAATTGTTTTTCTGTTCTCTAATTCATTTAGTTCAGCTCTGATTTTTATTATTTGTTTTCTTCTGATGCATGATGGATTCTTTTGTTGCTCAGTTTCTATTTGTTCAAGTTGTAGGGACAGTTCTCTGATTTTGGCTCTTTCTTCTTTTTGTATGTGTGCATTTATCGATATAAATTGGCCTCTGAGCACTGCTTTTGCTGTGTCCCAGAGGTTTTGATAGGAAGTATTTTCATTCTCATTGCATTCTATGAATTTCCTTATTCCCTCCTTAATGTCTTCTATAACCCAGTCTTTTTTCAGGAGGGTATTGTTCAGTTTCCAAGTATTTGATTTCTTTTCCCTAATTTTTCTGTTATTGATTTCCACTTTCATGGCCTTTTGGTCTGAGAAGATGCTTTGTAATATTTTGATGTTTTGGATTCTGGAAAGGTTTGTTTTATGACCTAATATGTGGGCTATTCTAGAGAATGTTCCATGTGCGCTAGAAAAAAAAGTATACTTTGCAGCAGTTGGGTGGAGAGTTCTGTATAAGTCAATGAGGTCAAGTTGGTTGATTGTTGTAATTAGGTCTTCTGTGTCTCTATTGAGCTTCTTACTGGATGTCCTGTCCTTCTCTGAAAGTTGTGTGTTGAAGTCTCCTACTGTAATTGTGGAGGTGTCTATCTCACTTTTCAGGTCTGTTAAAATTTGCTTTATGTATCTTGCAGCCCTGTCACTGGGTGCATAAATATTTAATATGGTTATATCTTCCTGGTCAATTGTCCCTTTTATCATTATATAGTGTCCTTTATCCTTTGTGGTGGATTTAAGTTTAAAGTCTATTTTGTCAGAAATTAATATTGCTACTCCTGCTCTTTTTTGCTTATTGTTTGCTTGATATGTTTTTTTCCATCCTTTGATTTTTAGTTTGTTTGTGTCTCTAAGTCTAAGGTGTGTCTCTTGTAGGCAGCATATAGACTGATCGTGTTTCTTTATCTAGTCTGAGACTCTCCGTCTCTTTACTGGTGCATTTAGTCCATTTACATTCAGCGTAATTATAGATAAGTATGCGTTTTAGTGTTGTCATTTTGATGCCTTTTTATGTGTGTTGTTGACAATTTCATTTTCCACTTACTTTTTTGTGCTGAGACGTTTTTCTTTGTAAATTGTGTGTTCCTCATTTTCATAGTATTTGACTTTATGTTTGCTGAGTCGTTACGTTTTTCTTGGTTTTTTTTTTTTGAGTTATGGAGTTGTTATACCTCTTTGTGGTTATCTTAATATTTATGCCAAAATTTCATACTCATACTGTTTTGTGACATTGATTGCAATCCCTACAACGTGACATTACTCTCACTCTTTCTACTCCAGGTTTCCCATGTGCATTCATCCAGTTTTCCTGTCCTTTCTTGTCTTCTCATCTTGATTTTGGTCAGGTGTTGCCCATTTGGTCTCATATATTCGACTGAACTAGGAAGCTTGTTCCTCCCATGTGTTATTGTTTTATAAGCCTGTCTAATCTATCTGAAAATTGTCCTTCGGGTGTGGCTTCAGTTCTGCATTAGCAGGGTGTCCGAGGGCCATAGTCTTGGGGATTTCTCCAGTCTCTATCAGACTCGTAGGTCTGTTCTTTTTTTGTGAATTTGAATTTTGTTCTACGTTTTTCTCCTGCTCTGTCCAGAACCCTCTATTGTGATCCCTGCCAGAGCAGTGGGTGGTGGTAGTCAAGGACCATCTGGTTCTTCTGGCTCAGGCTGGTGGGGGTTGTGGTTCATGTGGTCCTCTAGTCCTTTGGGCTAATATTTTCCTTGGGTCTTTGGTTTTCTTCATTCTTCTTCCCTGGATGGGATTGGACCCATAGATGTATCTTAGAAGGCTGTGCACAAGCTGTTAAGACCCCAGACACTGTTCACCAAAGTAAGATGTAGAACATTTTCTTTATTTTGCATTATGCCAGTTGACCTAGATGTCCCCCGAGACCATGGTCCCCAGCCTTCAACCCCAGCAGCTTGGTCCCTCGAGGTATTTGGATGTGTCTAGGAAGCTTCTTTGACTTTTACTTGGGCAGATTGTGCTGACTTCCCCTATATTGTGTGTTGTCTTTCCCTTCATCAGAGTTGACACTTTTCTACTGCGTAGTTAATTATTTCCCCTGCTTATCTCTCCTCTCCCTTTTAACTTTCAAAGATTGCTTTTTTCTGTATGTAAACCTTTTATGTTTTTTTATAATAGTGGTCTCATGCAATATTTGACCCTTTGTGATTGACTTATTTGACTCAGCATAGTACCCTCCAGATTTATCCATGTTGTGAGATGTTTTGGAAATTCATCATTGTTCTTTATCCTTGCGTAAAATTCCATTGTATTTACGTACCATAATTCGTTTATCCGTTCATCTGTTGATGGGCAATTAAAGTCTGATTATTCAATAGTTTATGTTTTTTCATTTTTCTTGGATGTTCTTTTTGGGCATTCATATCATCTAAAAATAACCACAGTGTTTTTTTCTTCCTTTTTAATCTTTACCCCTCATTTTTCTTTCCTTTCTTATCACATTGTCTAGCACCTTTGATATAATGTTTATTGAAATAGTAACAGTAGGCATCTGTGTCCTTTTCTTGTCTTTAAAGGGAATGCTTCTTGTATTTTACCATTATATATGTTGTTTGTTGTAGGTTGTTAATAGATTAAAAACATCCTCTTCTATTCTTCGTTTGCTAAGATTTTTTTTTAAATCTGAATTGTTATTAGATTTTATTGACAGTTTTTTTTCAGAATCTATGGAGTTATTATATTCTGTTACTTTACAAATGTGATGAATTGCTCTAAGAGATTTTCTAATATTCTGCTTGGCTGTGATGTATTATTATCTTTAATATTTAGTTAGATTTAGTTTGCTAGTTTTATTGCACATTAGGTGAAAGTTTACAGAGCAAATTAGTTTCTCATTTGATAGTTTGTACATTAAGTGTTCCATGACATTAGTTTCATTTCCCACAATGTGCCAACACTCCCCCATTTCCATCCTAGTTTTCCCATTCCATTTTGTCCTGAATTGCTACTTAAACAAATAATTTCTTTTGTAAGGATCAGCACAAAGCTGGTTCCCATGAGGTAGAAGTTAAAGATGTCCCAAATGTCCAGTTTGTCGAAGCTGCTGTTTCACTCCATCATCTCTAACATGTACCCTCAATACTCCCCCTCCTGTTCTGTAATTTACTGTAACATCTCACAGAACCCATGAACCATATTTAAGGAGATGGCTCAACTGGTTGTGGAGGCTGGGAAGTCTGAAATCTGTGAGTCAAGTATAGGCTTCTTCCAAACCACATGGCTGCAGGGGCTGATAAACCCAAACTGGCAGTTCATATCTCAGGCTGCTGGCTCACGAGGCTGCACGAATCAAGTCAGACGATAGGCCACCAGCCCACGGCGCTGTGGAGGCTGGAGAATCCCAGAATGGGCAGATCAGACAGTAGGCTCCTGGGTCAAGTCACAAGAACCGAAGGTCAGTTGATCTGAACCAGACAAGGGATGCAGACAGAGAGAGAGAGATCCCCGCCAGATCATCCACACATGTATCTTAGATGCAGGCCATGCCCCAGGGAAGAGCGTAACTTTAGTAAGGGTAGGACTCCAAGGCTGTGACCTAAGACACACCCCATACCAACCCTGTCTCGCCAACATGTAGAAGTCAGGATCCACAACACACAAAATGGAGGACATTCATACAGTATTGGGAATCATGGCCTAGCCAAGTTGACACATAACCCCAACCATCACAGGTTCCACATACCTTATTTGCATAGTCCCACTCAATCATTGTGTGTGAGTCTCAAAGACCATGGCTAAAAGGGCCATATTTAGTAATTCATTACACAGCACTACGCCTTCCTGCCTTGTCATCTTTAGTTTGGGTAAGTGTTGCCCTTTTAATCTTGTATAATTGATTGTCTTAAGGAGCACATTCTCCTCAAGTGTTACTGTTTATTTTGTGTGCCTGTCTATGGTTTGACTGAAGGCTGATGCCTTAGGCTATGTTCTCTAGAGATGCAAAGCCAGTGAAGCATACACACACACACACACGCAGAAATTTATCTCAAGAAAATGGTTCACACAGTTGTAGAGACTGGCAAGTCCCAAGTCCGTGGGTCAGGAGTCAGACTGGAGACTTCTCCTGACTCTCATAGCTGCAGGGGCTGATGAACCCAAGATCCACTGTTCAGACGGTAGGCTGCTGGCTTACTGCTGCAAAGGCTGATGAATTCAAGATCAGCAGGTAAGATGACAGGCTGCTGGCCCAAGTCCCAAGAACTGGAGGTCAGATGCTGATTAGCAGAATGCAGGATCCAGAGTAGAGCAAAAGCTAGTGAGCTTTTTCAGAAAGTGCACATATATTGGATACAGGCCACACCCCCAAGGAAACTCCTTTTCAACTGATTAGCTGCTCACAGCAGATCCCATCATGGAGGTGGTCACATTATATCAGATCTCATTATGGAAGTGATTACATCATTATACAACTGCCAGACTACATCATAACTGCCAAACCACTGAGAATCATGGCCTAGCCAAGTTGACACACAACCTTAACGATCACAGGTGGTCTCTGGGAATTGCTTCAGTTCCAGTTCAGAAGGGTGCCTTAGGACCATGATCTTGGGGGTTCCTCCCATCTTTGTTGGACCAGTAAGTCTGATCTTTTTTCTGAATTTGATTTTTCTGCAGTTTTTCTCCTGCTCTGTCCAGGACCCTGTGTTGTGATTCCAGCCAGAGCAGTCACTAGTGGTAGCTGGGCACCATTTAGTTCTTCTGGTCTCAGGTTCCTGTAGGCTGTGGTTCATGTGGTCCATTAGTCCTTTGGACAAATTACTCCCTTGGGTCTTTGGTTTTCTTAATTCTCCTTTGCTCCAGTAGTAGGACATCAATAGTTTTATCTTAGATGGCTGCTCGCAAGCTTTTAAGACCCTAGATGCTATTCACCAAAGTAGGATGCAGAACTTTGTTTTTATGAACTGTGTTGTAACAACTGATGTAGATGTCCCCTAGTGTGTGGTCCTTCATCTTTGAGCCTAAGAACTTCACCCCGTGAAGCATTTGGTTATATCTAAGAAGGTTCCCTGACTGTGGCCCTTGTGTACTCTGTTGTCTATATTAATATATAAGTCTCACCTACAGTTACGTACGTAGAAGTATCCACCACCAAACCTATATCTGCAGGTGTGTGTTTTCCTTTATACCCTCTGACATCTCTTGGCATATCTAACTATCCATTTGTAAATTAGTGTTAACACTATTGTTGCAGGATTGTCTATGCTATAATAATTACCATTGTTTCCCTTTGTTCTTGCATTCCTCTCAGTAGTCCTCCCATGCCTTGGTCACGTTTTGCTGACTTTCCCAGTATTGTGTATTGCCTTTCCCTTCATAAGTATTAACATGTGTCTTTTATCTATTTCGTGGTTTTCCCTCCTTCCCCCTCCCATCCCTGGTAACCATCGAAGAAAGTTTTCTCTGTGTGTGTGTGTAAACCTTTTCTTGTTTCTTTATAATAGTGGTCTTGTGCAATATATGTCCTTTTGTGATTGACTTATTTCATCAGCATAATGTCCACCAAATTCATCTGTGTTGTGAGATGTTTCACAGATTCATCTTTATTCTTTGCCGTTACATAGTATTCCATTGTGTGTATGTACCACATTTTGTTAATCTCTTTGTTAATGGGCACTTAGGTTGTTTCCATCTTTTTGCTATTGTGAATAATGCTGCATTGAACATGGGTGTGCATATGTGTATTCATGCCACAGCTCTTATTTCTATAGGGTATATACTTAGGAGTGGTGTTGCTGGGTCCTGTGATATTTCTAGCTTTTTAAGGAACTGCCATACTGTTTCCCAAAGTGGTTGTACCATTTTACATTACCACCAGCAGCGTATAAAAGTTCCAGTCTCTCTGCAGCCTCTCCAACATTTGTTTTCTGTTTTTTTGATTAGTGCCAGTAATGTCAGGGTGAGATGGTATCTCATTGTAGTTTTGATTTGCATCTCTCTAAAGGCTAATGGGGAAACCCTGGTGGCATAGTGGTTAAGTGCGACGACTGCTAACCTAAGGGTCGGCAGTTCGAATCCTCCAGGCGCTCCTTGGAAACTCTGTGGGGCAGTTCTACTCTGTCCTATGGGGTCGCTATGAGTCGGAATCAACTTGATGGCACTGGGTTTTGTTTTGTTTTAAAGGCTAATGGGAGCCCTGGCGGCATGGTGGTTAAGTGTCTGGCTGCTCACCAAAAGGTTGGCAGTTAAAACCCACCAAATATTCCTTGGAAACCTTATGGAGCAGTTCTACTCTGTGCTATAGAGTCACTATGGGTTGGAATTGACTTGATGGCAATGGGTTTGGGTTTTTGGCTTAATGGCTAATGAGTCAGACTTGATGGCATCAGGTTTGGTTTTTCAAATAATGGCTAATGATCACGAGCATTTCTTCATATATTTGTTAGCCATGTGAATGTCTTCTTTGGTGAAGTGTCTGTTCATATTCTTTGCCTATTTTTTAATTGAATTATTTGCCTTTTTCATGTTAAGTTACTGAAGTTTTCTATAAATTTTAGAGATTAAACCCTTGTCAGATATGTTGTAGCCAAAAATTTTTCCCAGTCTGTAGGTTCTCTTTTTACTTTTTTGGAGAAGTCTTTTGTTTAAGCACAAGTGTTTAATTAGTTTGCTAATTTTTCACTTAAAATTTTTACATCTATGATTATAGATGATATTGGCCATATGATTCCTGTTATACCGTTCTCGTTTGGTTTTATGACAAAGTTAAATTGTTGTTGTTAGGTGCCGTTGAGTTCTGACTCATATACAACAGAACAAAACACTGCCTCGTTTTGTGCCGTCCTCACAATTGTTGCTATGTTTGAGCCCATTGTTGCAGCCACTCTGTCACTACATCTTGTCAAGGGTCTTTCTGTTTTGCACGGATCCTCTGCTTTGCCAGGAGGGACTGGTCCCTTCTGATAACACGTTCAAAGTACAGGAAACAAAGCCTCACCATCCTCGCTTCCAAGGAATGCTCTGGCTACATTTCTTCCAAGACAGATTTGTTCCATGATATATTCAATATTCTTCTCCAACACCACAATTCAAAGGCATCAGTTCTTCTTAGGTCTTCCTTCTTTGTTGTCCAACTTTCACATGCATATGAGGTGATTAAAAATATCATGGCTTGGATCAGCGCACTTTAGTCCTCAAAGTGACATCTTTGCTTTTTAACATTTGAAAGAGATCTTTTGCAGGAGTTTTGCCCAATGCAACACATCCTTTCATTTCTTGATTGCTGCTTCCGTGGGCGTTGATTATGGATCCAAGTAAAATGAAATCCTTGACAGCGTCAGTCTTTTCTCCATTTATTATGATGTTGCTTATTGGTCCAGTTGTGAAGATTCTTGTTTTCTTTATGTTGAATTGTAATCTAAACTGAAGGCTGTAGTCTTTGATCTTCATCAGTGCTTCAAGTCCTCTTTGCAAGCAAGGTTGTGTCATCTGCATATTGCAAGTTGTTAATGAGTCTTCTGCTAATCCTGATGCCACATATCAAATTTATAGTGATACAAGAGGATTTGGTGTGTGTTCCTTTTCTTTCTAGTGTCTAGAATATTTTGTATAAGATAGGGATTGTCAGTTCCTTAAAAGCTTGATAAAATGAATCTGTAAAACTCTCTGGGCCTGATACTTTTTTGTGGGTAGATTTTTAATTTGTTATTCAGTTTCATTAATATTTTAAGTTTCTTTAGACTTTCTCTTCCTGAGTTAATTTTAGTCTTTTTTCCTATATAAACTTATTTATTTCATTTAGTTTATTAAATTTATTGACATGAAGTTGTTTATAGTATTCTCTTGGTATTTAAAAAAAATCTATACTCCATCTATAGTTACGGTCTCCCTATTCATTCCTAATATTGTTTTTCTGTGCTCTCATTTTTTAGTTGGTCAGTCTGACTAGAGGTTCGTCTTCTATTAATCTTTTAACTTTGTTGGTCTTTTTATCCCCCCTTTGTTTTCTGTTTATTTCTGCAATTAACTTTATTATTTTCTTCTGTATTCTCTTTTTGGGTTCACTCTGTTGTTCTTTTCCTAACTTCTCAAGTTCAATGCATAGCTTATCAATACTTAGTCTTTTTATATTTGAAAATAAATATGAGGCTTTAGTTTTCCCTGTATATACCATTTAAGCTAAATGTTTTGTGACTTATGACTATTTTTTAATCTATGAATTATTTAGTAATGTGTATTTTAGTTTTCTAAATAGTGTTTTCTGTTACATTTTTGTTATTTTTAGTTTTATTGTGTTGTGTATGATAGTGATGCTTCAGTATTTGTTGAGACTCTTTTTTGCTTGGTAGGTGATTAGTTTTTGTAAATGTTCTGTGGGTGCTTCTAAACAATGAGTGTTTTTTATTTGTTGGATGTGGGCATATATAAATTTTTTTGCTTTGTGTTTGTGTATTTAATTTTATATATAAGGTGTTCATGTTTCCTATTTATTTTCTTATTAAGTTGTAGCGGAAACCTTGGTGGCGTAGTGGTTAAGTGCTACAGCTGCTAACGAAAAGGTCAGCAGTTTGAATCCGCCGGGTGCTCCTTGGAAACTCTGTGGGGCATTTCTACTCTGTCCTATAGGGTCGCTATGAGTCGGAATCGACTCGATGGCACTGGCTTTGGTTTGGTTTGGTTTGGTTTAAGTTGTAGCAGTCTCACTTTTCTGAAATTTGTAATAAAGTCTCTTACTATGGTTATGTTTCTGTTTTTCTCTAAAATTGACCAATTTTTGATTTATTTTTCTTGTGCCAAGGTTGTTGAATGCATACAGATTTCAGATTCTAATAACTTCCTGGTGAATTTTACCTTATATCATTAAATTATGATCACCTTTACCCCAGTAAGGCATTTTTGACTTATATTAATTTTGCCTGAAATTAATATATCTACCACCTTTTTTCCTATATTTTCTTAGTATATCTTTTTCCATCCCTTTTCTTTCATTTTTTCTCATCATTATATTTTACATATATCTTTTTTACACAGCATATAGCTAGATCCTGTTTTATTAATCTAATTAAGCATCTTTGTTTTTAATTTGGTGAATTTAATCCACTTCCTTTTATTTACTGACATTTGAGTTTATTTCTACCACCTGTTTTAGTGATTACCTTTTAGTTTTTAACATGATTGATTGCCCTGATGTTGTTTAGTTTTCTACCTCCTCTCAAAGAACACAAGAACTGTAAGAATGCTTAAACTCCAGTTTCTCCAGTCTCCATTTTCCATTGTATTGTTGGCTAATGTTTTGTTTCCAGTTTTTTCCCATAATTTTTATTTTATTGGTTGTTTTGAGGATCACTACAGAGGCATTAT
Source organism: Elephas maximus indicus (assembly GCF_024166365.1). Taxonomy (NCBI): domain Eukaryota; kingdom Metazoa; phylum Chordata; class Mammalia; order Proboscidea; family Elephantidae; genus Elephas; species Elephas maximus. The sequence continues at coordinate 152,092,668 of NC_064820.1, read as the reverse complement.
GAACAATTTGTGCACAACTCTTAATGTATATACCAAAAATCTAAAAAGTCATGTGTACTAATAACTTTTTTTTAAATTCCAGATTTGAATTTGGAGGCAAATTTTCCTTAATAGGATATCAAGTACCAGTTATCTTTAATTGTTGATAAGCTGTTACATCGTTGTTGTTTTTAGGTCCCGTCAAGTCTGTTCCCACTCATAGCAATCCATATGCACAACAGAACGAAACACTGCCTGGTCCTGCGCCACCCTCACAATTGTTGCTATGTTGAGCCCACGGTTGCAGCCATTCTGTCAATCCATCTCATTGAGGGTCTTCCTCTTTTTCACTGACCCTCTACTTCACCACACATGATGTCCTTCTCCAGGGACTGATCTCTCCTGACAACATGTCCAAAGTATGTGAGACGCAGTCTTGCCATCCTTGGTTCCAAGGAGCATTCTGATTGTACTTCCAAGACAGATTTGCTTATTCTTTTGGCAATCCATGGTATATTCCGTAACCTTCGCCAACTCGACAGTTCAAAGGGGTCAATTCTTCGGTCTTTATTATTCATTGTCCAGCTTTTTCATGCATATGAGGCAATTGACAACACCATGGCTTGAGTCAGGCACACCTTAGTCCTCAGGGTGACATCTTTGCTTTTTAACACTTTAAAAAGAGATCTCTTGCAGCCGATTTGCTCAGTGCAATGCGTCTTTTGATTTCTTGACTGCTGCTTGTATGGGCGTTCATTGTGGATCCAGGTAAAATGAAATCCTTGACAACCTGAGTCTTCGTTTATCATGATGTTGCTTTTTGGTCCAGTTGTGAGGACATTTATTTTCTTTATGTTCAGGTGTAATCCATATTGAAAGCTGTGGTCTTTGATCTTCATCAGTAAGTGCTTCAAGTCCTCTTCACTTTCAGCAAGGTTGTTTCATCTGCATAATGCAGGTTTTTAATCCTGATGCCTCATTCTTCTTCATATAGTCCAGTCTCTAGGATTATTTGCTCAGCATACAGATTAAACAGCTATGGTGAAAGGATATAAATCTGATGCACACCTTTCCTGACTTTAAACCATGCAGTATCCCCTTGTACTGTTCTAACGACTGCCTCTTTATCCATATACAGATTCCTCATGAGTACAATTAAGTGTTCCGGAATTCCCATTCTCTGCAATGTTATCCATAATTTATTATGATCCACACAGTCAAATGCCTGAGCATAGTCAATAAAACATGGGTCAATATCTTCCTGGTATTTTCTGCTTTCAGCTAGGATCCATCTGAAATCAGCAACGCTAATCTCTGGCTCCATGTCCTCTTCTAAATCCAGCTTGAGGCAGTTCCTTGTCAATATACTGCTGCAGCCACTTTTGAATGATCTTCAGCAAAATCTTACTTGTGTGTGATATTAATGGTATTGTCTGATAATTTCCACATTCGATTGGATCATCTTTCTTGGGAATAGGCATAAATATGGATCTCTTCCAATTGGTTGGCCAGGTAGCTGTCTTCCAAATTTCTTGGCATAGATGAGTGATTACTTCCAGTGCTGCATCCGTTTGTTGAAACACCTCAATTGATATTCTGTCATTTTCTGGAGTCTTGTTTTTTGCTAATGCCTTCAGTGCAGCTTGGACTTCTTCCTTCAGTACCATCAATTCTTGATGCTATGTTACCTCCTGAAGTGGTCGAACATCAACCAATTCTTTTTGGTATAGTGACTCGGTGTATTCCTTCCATCTTCTTTTGATGCTTCCTGCATTTTTTAGTAATATTTTACCTGTAGAATCCTTCTGTATTGCAACTCGAGGCTTGAATTTTTTCTTCATTTCTTTCAGCTTGAGAAATTCTGAGCGTGTTCTTCCCTTTTGGTTTTCTATCTCTAGCTCTTTGCGCATGTCATCATAATACTTTGTCTTCTTGAGCCGCCCTTTGAAATCTTCTGTTCAGCTCTTTTATTTCATTATTTTTTCCTTTCACTACTCCACATTCAAGAAAAAGTTTCAGAGTCTCTTCTGACATCCATTTAGGTCTTTTCTTTCTCTCCTGTCTTTTTAATGACCTCTTGCTTTCTTTGTGTATGATGTCCTTGATGTCATTCCACAACTTGTCTGGTCTTCACTCATTAGCGTTCAACGTGTCAAGTCTATTCTTGAGATGGTCTCTAAGTTCAGGTGGAATATACTCAGGGTCATACTTTGGCTTTCATTGACTTCTAATTTTCTTCCGTTTCAACTTAAGCTTGCATATGAGTATTGATGATCTGATCTGCAGTCTGCCCCTGGCCTTATTCTGACAGATGATATTGAGTTTTTCCATCGTCTCTTCCCACAGATGTAGTCTTTTTGATTCCTATGTATTCCATCTGGTGAGGTCCACGTGTATAGTTGCTGTTTATGTTGGTGAAAAAAGGTATTTGCAATGAAGAAGTTATTGGTCTTGCAAAATTCAATCATATGATCTCTGACATCAATTCTATCACCAAGGCCATATTTTCCAACTACCAGTGCTTCTTCTTTGTTTCCAACTTTTGAATTCCAATTACCAGTAATTATCAGTGCATCCTGATTGCATGTTTGATCAATTTCAGACTGCAGAAGTTGGTAAAAATCTTCAGTGTCTTCATCTTTGGCCTTAGTGGTTGGTCCGTAAATTTGAATAATAGTTGTATTAACTGGCCTTCTTTGTAGGCGTGTGAATATTATCCTCTCACTGACAGCATTGTACTTGAGGACAGATTTTGTAATATTCTTTTTGACAATGAATGCGATGCCATTCCTCTTCAAGTTGTCATTCCCGGCATAGTAGACCATATGGTTATCTGATTCAAAATGGCTGACACCAGTCCATTACATCTTACTAATGCCTAGGATATCAATGTTTATGCATTCTATTTCATTTTTGATGATTTATAATTTTCCTAGATTCATACTGCATGTATTCTGGGTTCTATTTAGTAATGGATGTTCGCAGCTGTGTCTTCTCATTTTGAGTCATGCCACATCAACAAATGAAGGTCCCAAAAGCTTGACTCCATTCACATCATTAAGGTCAACTCTGTGTTGAGGAGGCAGGTTTTCCCCAGCCATCTTTTAAGTGCCTTCCAAACTGAGGGGGTCATCTTCCCGCAGTATATCAGACAGTGCTCTCCTGCTATTCATAAGGTTTTCACTAGCTAATTCTTTTCAGAAGTAGACTGCTGGCCGCTTCTTCCTAGTCTGTCTTAGTCTGGAATCTCAGATGAAACCTGTCCACCATGGGTGACCCTGCTGGCATTTGGGTACCAGTGGTATAGCTTCCAGCATCACAGAAGCACGCAAGCCCCCCATAGTACAACAAACCAACAGACTTAGGGGGATGTTACATCATAAGTCCCACTACTTCACAATTTAATATCACACACGCTACACACTCAAAAGTTCAACCTGAAAACTGGAGTACTACGTCCAAAGATGTTACAGAATGCACACAATTCTGACAGGGAGAGCCAGGATAAGGGAGCCATTTTCTTTAAGAAACAAGTCTACTAAAAAACAACATAGAAATAGAAGTAATTTAAAATGTTCAAGACATAAATGCATGACTGTGAGTCCAAATTGCCGTTAAGTATCCAGTTCATTTTTAACCAACTGCATAAATTAGACATTATTATCATTATCAAGAAGCCATGGTGGCATAGGTGTTAAGAGCTTGGCTGCTGACCAGAAGATCTGCAGTTTGATTCCACCAGCTGTTGCTTCAAAACCCTATGGGGCAGTTCTACTCTGTCCTGTAGGGTCGCTATGAGTCGGAATTGACTCAGTGGGAGTGGGTATGGGTATCATTATCATTATCAGTATTTTACAGTTGATACTTATTTGTGTTTATCAACATGTTTACTAATTTCTTTGCCCACTTTTTCCCTCTGGGGTTCAATTTCTTATAGTTTTTTTTTTCAGCAAATGTCTGGAAGTCATAAGCTTTCTTAGTTTTTCTTGATAATATCATCATTTTGCCTCATTCTTGAATGATGGTATTCCTACTTATCCTTCTCATATCTATGTTGTTGTCGTTAGGTGCCATCGAGTCGATTCCAATGCATAGCGACCCCATGTGATAGAATAGAACTGCCCCCACAGAGTTTTCTAGGCTGTAATCTTTTTTTTTTTCTTTTAATTATGCTTTAAGGGAAAGTTTACAGCTCAAGTTAGTTTCTCATACAAAAACTTATACACACTTTGTTATGTGACCCTAGTTGCTATCCCTATAATATGTCAGCACACTCCTCTTTTCCACTCTGGATTTCCCGTGTCCATTTAACCAGCTCCTGTCCCTTTTTGCCTTCTCATCTCACCTCTGGGCAAGAGTTGCCCATTTAGTCTCATGCATCTACTTGAACTAAGAAGCACATTCTTCACAAGTATCATTTTATGTCTTATAGTCCAGTCTAATCTTTGTCTGAAGAGTTGGCTTTGGAAATGGTCTCAGTTCTGCGTTAACAGAGAGCCCGGGGGCATGTCTTCTGGGGTTCCTCCAGTCTCAGACCATTAAATCTTGTCTTTTTACTAGAATTTGAGTTCTGCACTCCACTTTTTTCCTGCTCCATCAGGGACTCTGGTATGTTCCCTGTCATTGGTGGTATCTAGACTGTAATCTTTACAGGAGTGGAGCATCGGGTCTTTCTTCCATGGAGCAGAAGGATGGTTCGAACAGCCAAACTTTCAGTTTGCAGCTGAGCATTTAACCATTGCACCACCAGGGCTCCTTTCTGTTATTTGTAGTGATGAAAAATCTATTGCTAATCTAGCTGTTTTTCTTCTGTAGGTAGTCAGTTTTACTTTTGTTGTTTTAATGTTTTTAATTTGTATTTTATGACCAACAAATTTTACCGTTTCGTCTGAAAACCAAGAGCTACCTAAAGCAGAGACCCTTCCCACGTTTATCTTAAAAGCGTAGTCTTAAGCTTAAAGGTGAATCATAAATATTGGACTGGCTGCCAAACTCAAAACTCAAATTTGGCTGAATCAACAAATGCTTTTAGGCATGAGTGGCTTCAGTACTGATTTTCTCTGGGTTCCCTCTCTCCCTTAGCTTTTGTCCTAATAGTTTCTAATCATCTGTTTGCTTTTTGATACTTTCAAGGAAATATTTTTTTGTGTTCTATTTAGCTTTTTGATGGTTTTTAGAGGACAGGTTGGTCTGAATAGTCTAACTCACCATAATTGGAGATGGGAGTTGGCTGTTGATTTTTATAAAAAATATTTCCAGCTATCTTACTTAATTGCCTTACTGTTTCTAATAGGTTTTCAGTTGATTCTTGTTTTTTTTTTTTTTGCAGTCATAATACCTGTAAAGACTGATTTTCTTTTTTTTTTTTTCTATTTGTAATAGTGATAGTATCGGGTTCTTGTACCCATTTTAAGCAGGAATGCTTTCAGTATTTCATGGCTATTCATGAAACCAGGACTTGGAAATGCGTATGTATTTTTGTTTGTGTTATCTATTTATTTGTGTTTGTTTATGTTAAGTAAATGTGTTATGCTAATATTAAGTATATTAATCAATTTCGTTTTTACCAAAGGGTGCTGCTAGGAATTTATGGTGAATTTTATGCCTTTTGCCCTCTACCAAGGTGACTATATGATATACTTCTCCTGCGACCTCTTTTTTAGTGATTTGTATTTATGTATTTTCTAGTAGTGAATAATCCTTACCTGTCTGGGATAAATTTTCTTGGTCATTGTTCTGGCTATCTATTGCTGTATAACAAATTACCACAAACTTAGCATCATAAAACAATGCACATTTATTATATCACAGTTTCTCTGGGTCATAGAGTGTAGACATGGTATTGTTGTATCCTCTGCAAGGCCACAGATCAAGGTAAGGCTCAGCTGGTGAAGGATCTCCTTCCAGGCTCACATGGTTGTTGGCAGAATTCAGTTCTTTGCAGGTTGTTAGACTGAGGGTCTCAGTTTCTTGCTGGCCGGAAGATGGAGGCCACCCTCTCAGTCCCTTGCCACATGGTCCTCTCCATAGTCAGCTCACAACCTGGCAGCTTATTTCTTCAAAGTCAGCAAGGGAGAGATGTTTCTCAGCAAAACATATGTAACTCCAGCAGTCTTATGGAGTGTAGCCATGTACCCGTAATCACATACATCCTGTTAAATTTGCTGTATTTTATTTGTTAGAAACAAGTCATACTTCCATACTGAAGGGGAAGGGATTATACAAGAATATGTTGGGTTTTGGTCTAGACATTATGAGTTTGACCATAAGTGACAGAAAATATCACAAATAAGATACATGTTTATTTTTCTCTCAAGTAGGCAATGTGTTCAGGTCAGCAAGCTAGGGCAGGTGTGGCAGCTGTGCTTCAGGTAGACCCTAGGATCTTGAGCTTCTTCCAGTAACACTGTCATGTCATCCTAAGGAGTACCCTTTTCTCATCATCCCAGATGGCACAATCTGCATTCCAGAAAGTCTCATAAGGGAGATCCTAGAAGCTGTCAAATACTACTTCTGCTTATATCCTATCGTCTAAAACTTAGTCCCATGGCCATACTGAGCTGCAGTGGAGGTTGAGAAATGTGGTCTTCATTCATTATTTGCCCAGAAAAAGATTCTGCTACTGTAGAGGAATGGGAGAACAGATAATGAGGGACCACTAGTAGTTTCTGCCATGGTTAGGTTTATTAAGGGGGGAAAAAAAAGTTTCTCTTTGCTCTGGAATAGTTTAGCATAGAATTATTTATTTCTTGGAGATTTGAAAAGATAGCTTGAGAAATTACCAATAACTCATTTCCTTATCTGGACAATGGGCAGGACTTGAAAAGCACAGTACACCAGAGAGGACTGGACTAACCTGGACTAGGTATAGTGTGGATAAGACTGGTTTAGGAAAGGAGCCAGCCACTACAGGGCCTTTACACATGTTGTCTCACTGAATCCTTAACGACAACTCTTGGTGCTTCTTGGAGGGAGGTATATGTCCAAGGGCACTTAGGTAATTTATTGGAAAGCTACACTTTCATCCTAGAACTTTGATGTTAAAACCCATGTTTTTTTCCATAGTTTGAAGAGCTAACAGATTCACACATGAAGGGCCATCCCTCTGAGGGTCTTGATTGGAGGCCCTAGACTTTTTCTTCTTTAGTCACCACACTCTTGATTTTGATATTTGGCAGTTATAAGAAATAAGATGGGGAGAAAGTAGGTGGAATTTGTGGAAAGGTCTCCTTATTCAGGCTAGTTCCCACAGCCACCAGGCTGAGTGGGGATATGGCTGGATAAAAGGCTGTTTTGTACCTTCGTTCCTTCCCTGGTCCACATATACATGTAGGAGGTGTGGAATGCAGTGACTGGATTGAGCGTCATTAGGAATGGAATTCCCACAGGCTTCTGCCCATTGGCAGTGAACCCTGAAAACAGCTCCTCTGACCAACCTTTCCAGACATAGGTCTGCTCAAATTGTGGTAAGCAGTTTTCTAAACTCTGCTGCTCTGGTTCATTTTTCTGAACATTCAAGCCCTGTCCGAGTGGTTTCTCTGTGAGATTTAAGTCGCAGGGTTATAGATAGGGAGCCTTCCCCCATACGTCCTTTCTTCTCTCCTTCCTGTAAAACACTGTGTTTTGTTTGTTGAATCCTGATCAGTTAGGAGCTTTCTCTCCGGCCCTGTTCTGCTGGTAATAGTAGTCTGTTAAAGAGGGGAGACCAATAAAGGAAAGGGGAATGGCAATAACTGAATGTTGGCAGGAAATATCACCCTGCCTCCCCTCCCGCTCATGACTACAGCCATGCTTTGCAGCCTTGTGTTTCCTGGGTGTAAGACCTCGGGGGGAGTCTCAGGGCTTTTTCTGGAAGTTAGCCGCATCCCATTATCTCGAAATGTGTGTGAAATGTTTAATGTACAGCATTGAGTAAGAGGCTGTCATGTGGCTGTGAAACAGAAGAATTTCCTTATATCGGACAATCCATAATCTCTTTGTTTCAGGGAAGTCTCTAAGACTGGCTTCCCAGGCAGCCTCCCAGCCCCCATTGCATTCCACTTGCGTACACAACCTTGAGGTTTAAAGCTAATTTATTTCTAACCCATTTTTTTCAGCTTTTATACTGTATTTAATCAGTTGCCTTGGTCCCACTGCCACTTCAGCAAGGCTGCCGGGAAAGGATTATAGCTGGGCCTTGGTGTCCCAGTCTCCATCCAGAGCATCTGGCCAGTGTGCCAGAATGCAGGGTGTCTCAGAGGCCTTCTTTTCTCTCTGACTGGGAAGCTTAGGGTGGGTTGGGTTGGAGAGTCTCCTGTCATGGATCCCTCTCTGTGTAGAGCACCCAGAAAAGGAAAGGATAAAGGGGACTGAAGCTTCTTTTAAAAAAGCCAGCTGGAAAATGTGTAAAAAATAAAACGTAGACCACCTGCCTAATTCCCAGGAGTCCCTCCAAGTTATCTTTTGTGGTTACCTGGTCAGTTAGACTCTCAAGGCAAAACATTGAATTTGAAGGCTGTCCCAGTATGGTTTCTGTTTAACATTAGACTGGAAGTTCTAGGGGCAAGTGGTGGATTGTGGAGGAACTTTCCCTAACAGAAAGCACTTGGTGCCTTCAGTCTGAACAAGTGTCTTTCCAGTCTTTATTTTCTTAGTGGAAAACTCTTTTGGGTAAGTGTAGGCCCACGCTGGAGTGGGTGCTAAGATATGAAGAGAAGTAAAGGCCAAGCAGAAAGTGGGCACAGGAGTGTACTTGCCTGGGAATTCTCAGCCAGGAAGTGAGGACAGGAATGAGTGTGCCCTAGTGCATAACTGTCTTAGTCATCTAGTGCTGCTATAACAGAAATACCGCAAGTGGATGGCTTTAACAAAGAGAAATTTATTTTCTCACAGTCTTTTTTTTAGTAGGCTGGAAGTCCAAATTCAGGGCGTCAGCTCCAGGGGAAGGCTTTCTGTCTGTGTTGGCTCTGGAGGGAGTCCTTCTTGTCAGTCTTCCTCTGGTCAAGGAGCTTCTCAGGCACAGTGACCCCAGGTCCAAAGGACACACTCTACTTCCGGTCCTGGTTTCTTGGTGGTATGGGGTCCCCTTGTCTCTCTGCTCGCTTCTTTCTTTTATATCTCAAGAGATACAAAGATTGAGTCCTGCCTCACTAACACAACTGCCACCCATCTTCCCTCATTAACATCACAGAGGCAGGATTTGCAGCATAAGAAAATCACACAATACCTGGAATCATGGCCCAGCCAAATTGATACACACATTTTGAGGGGACATAATTCAATCCATGACAATACCTGTGGCATTTAACATGAAATCCCAAATGCAGGGATGCTCTTGCTAAAGAGCTGTGGACAGCGATCAGTGGCTGAATGGAGAGGCCTCAAATCCCACTCAGTGCCTCTGTTGAAATGATTTTTTCAAGACCGAAGAGTGAGTTGGCAGGCAGAATGAGAAAATGAGTCATGGCTTTGGTTTTTCAGGCTAAGATACGGCCTTCAAGTGGCATTTCCTGCCCCGCCAGAGAACCTCTGGGGTCTGAAATGATATGTTTCTGCAAGGTTTAAATAACGGCCCCCTCCCCAGCCCTGTAACTCACTTTTGATTATGCCTTAAATGAGCAGCAGTTTCCCCTCTTGCAAAAGATAAGTAATTGTTGTGCCTCATGGAGTAATGGGTGTCTTATTCAAAGAAGCCTAGCCTTCACTCCTAGCCTTTCTTTCCTTCCTGTCTGCCTGCCTGCCTCCATTTTCCCTTCTCTCCTTCCCTGCTAGGGCTTATCTTCAGATCTGCATAGTGGCCACTTGGGTCCCCACGTGTCTCTTGCTCTTACCCCTGCAGTCTTGAAGTTTATACCTGGAGGAGGCTCACTAAAGCTGTGTGGTAAGAGACATGTAAGACTCTTGTTTTCCCCATGGAGCACAGTTAGACTTCTCTGTAGTATTTTGGTAAATGTCCAGATGAGTGTCTGTGAGGTGGCTTATTTAAATTTATGTCTTCAGCTTTGATTTGGTAATATATTCACATGGTTCAGGATTCAAAGGACACAAAAGGGCATGGTGAAAACACTTCCTCCCACCCCTGCCTCCGTGCTGCCCAGTTTCCCTTCCTCACGGCAACTGAGGTTGCCAGTTTCTTTTAGAGATACTTATGCATATTCAAGCAAATACACCCATATATTGTTTTTTTTCCTTGCTTTTACACAAGAAGTATTTTACTATAAAAACATGGTTCTATAACTTGCATTTTTCTATTTAACAGTATATCTTGGATATCATTCTTTATCAGCACATAAAGAGTTTCTTATGAGGTAGCCTTTGTTTTTAATAAACAGTGACTCAGGTGGAAGCTTTTGGGAAATGCATGCACTGACCCATGTTTAAAAACAACAGAGTGCTCCAATTAATTAGACTTATTACTAGGCAAAATTTATTGTCTAAATGAAGGATGTGTTTGATTGTTGTGTCTAAGAAGTGATTACTGATGGCTTTTTAGAGCCAGTATGACTCACAAAGCATCTTTGATGTTAAGTTTGGAATGAATGTGTCATTAGCTCTGATTGGGAGTTTTGTACAATTCAGAATTTCAGTGTAAAACCCATTAAGACAATAAAGAGGCTACATGCTGGGTCACCTTGGCTATAGTGTGACCTTTTTAACAACCCAGGTGTAAGGGGGCTGTGCTAGGTGTGCCCTGGCCACTAGGAGCTTTGGACTCTCTAGAGAGGCCTAGATGCTTTGTCTTTGTAACTGTGAAAAGTAAAAGTGAAAAGCTTGGCTGTTTGCATTTTCCCTACCAAAACCTGCTGACAAGTTAGAAATGCTTCCAGACCCAGGTGACCAATTGGTTGGGCCATGGCCCTTTTGTGGCCGTATTTCTGGTAAAGAGGCCATCCCCAGAGTGACGAGAGATGAGTGGGAAATGGATAAGAGGGCTCCATCCTTAGTGTTTGCCAAGGCAGCAGCTTTAATGCTTCTGGGAGAGTGTCTCAGTTATCTAGTGCTGCTGTAATAGAAATACCACAGTGGGTGGCTAAAAGTCCAAATTCAGAGCACCAGCTCCAGGGAAAGGCATACTCTTTCCGTCAGGCTTCTCTTCAGTGTTCCCCTGGACTAGGAGTTTCTCCCGCAGGGACCCTGGATCTAAAGGATGCGCTGTGCTCCCAGTACTGCTTTCTTGGTGGTAGGAGGCCCCCAACTCTCTGCTTGCTTCCCTTTCCTTTTATTTCTTGTAAGATAAAAGGTGGTGCAGGGCACACCCCAGGGAAACTCGCTTTACAATTGGATCAGGGATATGACTTAGTAAGGGTGTTACAATCCCACCGTAATCCTCTTTAACATAAAATTACAATCACAAAATGGAGGACAACCACACAATACTGGGAATCATGGCCCAGCCAAATAGACACACACATTTTTGGGGGACATAATTCAGTCCATGACAGAGACCTGCCCTTTAGAGGGGCGTGAGGGCTTAGAATCCTCAGGACCAACCTAAGACCTCCAGAGATCCTAAACCCTGAAAGGACATGATTACCCTCAGCATCTCTCACACACAAATAGGTAATTTAAAATAAAAATAATTCTAAATTATTTCCACTAGTTGAAGGATGACTAGTTTGACTTTTAAAAATATAATGTATGAAATATCAAATTGACTCAATTTTTTCTCACATTTCTGGGTACCCCTGCTTTGCTGATGCCCAAGGACAAGTTGAGCCTGTTGGATGGTCCAACGTTGACAGTTTCTGGTTCTCCTTAGGAGCTGCTCTCTTCCTAGGATTTGGGTGCCAGGAGTTACGTTACAACTGAAGAATTGAGGTTTTTTAAAAAAATGTTCTTTTGTTTATTTAATAATGTCTGAACGTTAGAATAGTTCTGAAATTTTCCTCCAAGAAATGTGCTTTCTTCTTGAGTGTTCCATGATGAAATCAGTCTTAATTTCAGCTTAACTAGTGTGTAAAAACACACAGGGAGTGATTATTAGTCCCCGAAGGAGGCAAGACAGATGGAGCCAGAATGGAATTGGCTTTATGATTAATTGAATCCTTGAAGAGTTGAATAGAGTTAGAGCTGATTTGACCCAATCAGTGCCTTGAGACGGCTGGTGCTGTCCTGAGCCTGGGAGAGGAAAGGGTCACAATAACCCAGATTTATCCTCTATTAAAATGGATTGGATGTACGTACCAGACGGCTCCCATTTTTAAACCATTGATGCAGGATAATTGGAATGGAAACAAACAAGATTAGAACTAGATTACAGGTATTTGTGCAAGTTGCCTCCAAAATCAATCAGAGCCTGTGATTTGTTCTGAGAGCTTGTTATCATTAGAGTGAATCATTGAAACTCAGAGGCACATCTGGAGCTGTCCAGCCAGGAGGGGAAAGGGGGGAGGGGTGCAGAGAGCTGCTTGGAGTTGGAAACTAGTTACAACTCCACATTGCTTTCTGTCTTTTTGGGCAGAAGTCTTCCAGAGAGAATTTTAATTTAATTTTGCTCTTTTTTCTTTCCAGCAGGGATGCATAATGTATAGGTTTGAAATGACTGTCTCTTCCCCCACAGTGAATAAATGGATTTATTTTATTTTTTTTTAATGTTTGGATCAAATAGCCACCTGGGGCAGCTGCTGTTTATGGGGACCCTGCAATCCAGGGAGAGGGAGAGAGAAAGCCTGGTGCTCTGTTGCTGTGAGGGGCCGCAGCCACATTAATCACCAAGTCCATCAGGGTGGTGGGTGCACTGATGCCTTGCAGAATATCGTCGATGGAGTAAGAGAGCTTGATGTTTGCCTTCACGGAAACCTACCCAAGTTATTGCCTCAACCCTCTGCTACCACATATTTCTAGCCATTGTTTTGGAGCTGGATGTGGGCCAGGGAGCCCTGATCCAGAGTAACACTGATCTAATCCTGAACCCAGGAATTTGGAAACATGGGTCACAGTTCTAGGTCTAAGCCAGCTAACTGACATTTCAGCAATCATTTTACTCTTATGGAACTTTTAGTACCTCCTTGTAAAAACAGAACAAAACAAAAAGACCCAAACCACTGCCACTGAGTCAATTACAACTCATAGCAACCCTCTACAGAGTAGAACCACCTCATAGGTTTCCAAGGCTGTAAGTCTTTATGGAAGTGACTGCCAGCCACATCTCTCTTCTACCAAGTGACTGGTGAGTTCGAACCACCGACCTTTTGGTTAGCAGCCGAATGCCTTAGTCACTGCGCCACCAGTGCTTCTCCTGTAATAAACAAGGGGCCTTTATATCTGAGTTTCTTTCTAGCTTGAGAAGTGTGACATGGTCCCTTTCCTTTCTGAGCTGTCTTCTAGGAGCTGGTACCCATGCCAGGTCATGGGCAGTGTGCTGGGCACGGGTTTAGGATGACAGACCCGTAGAAGCCCCACCTGATACGCAAGCCTCACCCTTATCTTCAAATTATGCTTTTTATTTTTCTTTTCATTTTTCCATTTTGAGCTCTTGTGAGTCAGCTCATTTACATGGGAGTCAGCCAGAAGGACAGCGGCTTGAAGTCTACTTTCATTTTGCCGTGGGAGGTGTTTTCCTATTGAATTGCTAACCAGGCAGGTCAGAGGGAATCATAAGTGATTTCATGAATCCCTAGATGGAAACGAGTATAGCTAAGGGTCTCAGAAAGAGGTTTAAAAAAAAAAAAAAAATTCCTTGATGTTGTTTCTCAACTCTGTTGTGCTTAAAAGATGCCACCCCCAAGGGAAAATGAGACTTCTTGGTCCTACATCAGAAATGGGGAAACCGAGGCCCATGCCACACACTCGGGTTGCTATAGAGATAAGAACTGAACCCTGCTTCCCTTCCCATTTCTGCGGTGCCATGTCCTGTCATTGCCTTGGTCGCTACCTGCATTGTGGTAAGCATCAAAAAAAACAAGCATAAAGGAGTCTAATTTGCCTGTTTTGTTGGTGTCCCTTTGTGAAGAATCCCACTGCTGTCGAGGCGATTCCGACTCATAGCGACCCTATAGGACAGAGTAGAACTGCCCGATAGAGTTTCCAAGGAGCACCTGGTGGATTCAAACTGCCAACCTCTTGGTTAGCAGCTGTAGCACTTAACCACTATGCCACCAGGGTTTCCTTTGTGAAGAATAGAGCCTGAAAAAAATATCTCATCCCCTTGCATCTGATACAGCCTTTGTTCTTGTCAGAGGCATCTTTTCCCTTGCCATCTCAGCCTCAGCTGGACCCTTTGCCCACACCCTGACCCAGGCTTCCAAGAGCCAGCAGTGCTCAGCAGATTTTCCTTCCTGTTTTTGTGTGGGTATGTTGATGTGGGAGGTGTCAATCCTGCTGGGCCATACCTAGTCTCCTAGAACTGAAGGGACGCAAGCATGTATAGGAGAGGAAGAGGTTGGTGGGGCAATGTCCATCTTGCCTGGGACTAAGTAGCACTTAGCATTCAGGGGCTAAGGAGTTCACTCCTCTTTTGTTCTTACGCATGGATCTTAGCTCCCATCTTCCTAAAGCAGTGTTTCTTCTGGAGTCCTAGAGGACAGGCTAAGGAGTTAACCCTGCTGGTTATATAAGGTGGAGAAGGAAGTTGGCGGTGTCTTTCTTAGCCTTGGACTCTCCAGGGCTTGGTTCATTAGAAGGCAGCTGTGCTTATGAAACCTGTACTCTGGACTAGGAAGCATTCTAGTTACCTTTGCTAATCCCTGACGTAGCTCAATGTGACAGAAAAAAAGAGAAAACCAAACTCATTGCCATCGATTTCGACTCATAGCGACTCTATAGGGCAGAGCAGAACTACCCCATAAGGTTTCCAAGGACTAGTTGGTGGGTTCGAACTGCCAACCTTTTAGTTAGCAGCCTCATCTGTCTGTCCGTTGCCCAGAGCTGTGAGTGGGGTATGTATCAGGGAAATGGCTGGATGAGCTGTTCCCAGAGTAAGAAGCCCTTGTCCAGGGGTGGTTAGGATCCACCTCTGGTCTCTGGGAGAAGGTATGCCAACTAGGCCTGTATCTCACAGAGACTGTCTCTGTCTGCTGTGTATCACCGTCACTCACACTCACAGTTTCTGCTAGGTTTCCTTATCTCCTTTTCTTGGGGTGAGGCTTCTCTGTTATAACTGGGTAGATGGACAGGCTGTACTGGGAAGGGCTGGAACATAGGAAGCCCCTTAGGGTAAGGGGGTGGTGGTGGGACAGGCATCTACTTGAATGTCTCATGGAGTAAGAAGGACCCATTCTTGCCCTGCTACCTTCTTTTGTGACACCTCAGCCTCTGGACTACTGGGCAAATGTGATTCTCAATGACAATCAGGAAGGAAGGACTGAGCCAGGTAGCTGTCATGACTAAGGGCTTCCCTCCTTGACAGTTGCTTTTTGGAATAGTGCCTGATGCCATCCTCCCCCCAAGGCTTTGTTGCTAAGAGGTGAGTTTTCTGCTTGTTGTTAGTTGCTATCAAGCCAGCCTCCAACTTATAGCAACCCATGTGTTACAGAGAGCTATTCCCATAGAGTTTCCTTGGCTGTAATCTTATTTATTTATTTATTTTTATTGTACTGTAGATGAAGCTTTACAGAACAAACTAGTTTCTTATCAAACAGTTAGTACACACATTGTTCTATGACATTGGTTAACACTCTCCCTTCCCAACCCTGGGTTCCCTATTACCAGCTTTCCTGTTCTCTCCTGCCTTCGAGTCCTTGCCCCAGGGCTGGTGCGCTCCTTTAGTCTTGTTTTGTTGCATGGGTCCGTTTAATCTTTTGCTGAAGGGTGAACCTCAGGAGCGACCTCATTATTAGCCAACAGGGTATCTGGGGGCCATACTCTCAGGGTTTCTCTGGTCTCTGTCAGGCCAGCAAGCCTGGTCTTTTTTTTTTTTTTTTCAGTTAGAATTTTGTTGTACATTTTTCTCCAGCTCTCTTCCTGGACCCTCTATTGTCAGAGCAGTCAGTGGTGGTAGCCAGGCACCATCTAGTTATACTGGACTCAGTCTGGTGGAGGCTGTGGTAGATGTGGTCTGTTAGTCCTTTGGACTAATCTTTCCCTTGTGTCTTTAGTTTTCTTCATTCTCTCTTGCTCCTGAAGGGGTGATACCAGTGGAGTATCCTAGATGGCCGCTCACAGGCTTTTAAGACACCAGATGCTACTCACCAAAGTAGAGTGTAGAACATATTCTTTATAAGCTATGTTATTTGGCTATAATCTTTACGGAAGCAGATTCCCAGGCTTTTCTCCTGCAGAGCTGCTGGGGGTTCAAACTGCCAACCTTTAGGTTAGCAGCCAAGTGCAAACTGCTTGCGCCACCCAGACTCTGCTTTGTCTGCTAAACATCCCGAAAGAACCGTGCGGGACAATCCCTACAGGAAGCAGAAATGTTAGTGCCATCCAGGGATTCTGAGGGATCCAGAGGCCAGGACCCTTAGGGAACCCACTGACTTGCACAGTGACCTTGGCCAAACTTTTTGGCCTCTCTGTGCTCATACCTGGAAGTGGGAAATATTCTCCTACACCTCCTGGGGCCATGGAGAGATAGATGAGAGTGTCCCTACAAAATGCTCCAATTGTCTCGGAAGAAAAATGTCGTATCTCTGCCAGTTGTTGTTGTTATTAATAGTGACACTTGAAAATCAGTAGGGCATAGCTCTAAGGAGCTGCAAGTACTGCCCACGCCGTTTGTTTTCCAATTTATTCTGACCTTTTCCTAATGAAGGGAGGGGTAGGTACTGCCCACCCTGTGTACCTCACTGGTGGTTGTAAGGATTAACCTCGATGTAATGAGCACAGATGGAACCTGTAAACTGTACAAATACACTTGGTGGCTGTACTTTCTGCCCATGGCACACAGGCTAAGAGAGGCCACCTCATTTGACAAATGTGTACTGAATTTCAGTTCTGTGTTAAGTTCTCAGGGGATAGAAAGATGCATTTGACACAGTTACTGCCCTCAAAATGGTTAGAGTCTAGACAAAGACATAAAGCATGCTTAGAAATAGCCAAAGTATACCTACAACATGCCAGGCACTGAGCTAAGAGGTTTACATACATTTTCTCATTGAATCTGGCTGAGTAAGTACTGTTATGAAGTAAGTACAATTATTAATCCCATTTTACACTTGAGGTAATTGAGGCTTAGGGAGGTCAAGTACTTGCCCAAGGTCACATAGCTATACTATGTTAGAGCCAAGACATGAAGCCAGTCAGTGTGACTTAAAAGCCAGGCGCTTAATCACCGTGCCATGCCGAGTACTGGTAAATGCTATAAGAGAGATGTCCCAGAGGTGAGAGAACTCCCTTTTCCCAGAAAAACTCGGCCAAGATTCTGGGCCCTTGGCACAGGACTGGAACTGCAGCCCCTGCTGACCACTGGCTCACATACAGTCTGGGTCCCTATTGTTTTTTTTCTCAGTGGGTGATTATCAGTCTGTATTTCTTGCCTTTATTTCCAAGGCAATAAATGTAAATACAGACCTGTGCCATAGGTGAGATCCAATCCCATGAGGAAAATCCTGGTGTATGAGTATCAGGACTGGGCAGTGGATAAGAAACTTGATTTTTGCTGCTCAATAATCCGGTGAAATGACCCTTGTCAAACACTCCCATGATGAGGTGGATTCCGAATCTTCCCTGGGGAGGGTAGTTTGGGGCTTCTTTCCTCCTTTTTGGTACATTATGTTCCGGTGCCTCTGTAGTTGAATTTTCCAGTGAGTCCTCTATTGACCTGCCCCCTTCTCCTAAGAGCTCTTTTTGGGTTCATTGAGAGCATCGTTGCCCTCTGAGCAAGGCCGGGCTCTGCTTGTGGTCGGGGATCCAGAACACATCTCAGAAGTCATCTCCTCATTTCCAGAGACAGGCACCCACGGCGAGCCTCTGTTGGAAACGTGAGGCTGCCATGGCAGCACTGGACCCGCCACACTGGGAGGAGAATCTGCCTCTTGTCACCAAGCATAGGAGAGGAACCCTGCCTTTGGGGAGAGGGTCAAGAGCAATATTTTTAGCAAGCAGTCGTTCAGTCAGCCACTTTAAAAATAAATAACACCCTGTCTTTCTAATTGGCACCACTTGTCATCCCCTGTCCTTGCTTTTCACACAGTGAACTGTTCATGAATATTTATTTACCGTCCCAGAGGCAGTGCCATATATGTGTGTGTGTGTGTTACATGCTTGCACATCTCTCAAACTTACTCTGTCCCTTCTTGCTTTTCTATCATAAAAGGTGGCATCATGGAAGGCAGGGAATGGAAGGACAGGGACCTCGTCTTTGAACCCCTTTCTTTGATGCTGCAACTGATGAGTTCTCATACCTCTATTCTAGACTCTTGCTTATCCGTAAGGTTACCTCTTCCTCTGCCCTATGGCTTCTAGCAGACTGGGTGTCCAAACTGTCTACTTTTTTCAGAACTCAGCCAAACTTGAGCTCCCATACCATACCTCCAGCCTCTTTGCCTGGCTAGTGAAATGCCTCCTCTCCGCAGTCAAGTCCCGGATCACTGACGTGCTTTGATGAGACACCCCGTCTTGGACATTCAGGTCTAAGATTTGTTTTTTGTTCTTGGCAAAGGCTAGGTTAGGGGGGTGGGGAGCCAGCTTTCACCTCCCTTTTTCCAGGAAAGCCTCTGCTTGTCAGCCATACAGACAAACTGAGCTCCAGCAGTTTTGAAAACTAGAGGAGCCTGAAGCCTGCCTCAGGGATGTTGTTGTGAGCTGAGGACTCTGGAGAGAACCACCCCCTCATGACTGGACCCCTCTGCCTGAGGTGTTTCTATTCCTGAGTCCTTGTTCTCTCTTTGGCTCTTCAGGGTGACTGAGTAGACAAGATGACTGCCTGAGCATTTAAATGAGGGAGTCTGTTATTGATTACGATGTATACTTCTCAGGCATGTTGCATCTAACACCCCTCAATGCCCTTTTCCCCACCTTCCTATAGAAGACTACATTCTCTCTCTCTTAATAAATTCTGTAGATTGGAAATTATTCCAGAGATCATCTCGTTCGCTCCTTGCCTCCCAGCAGAAAACCCTCTTTCATAATTTAGTGCAACACTTACCCTTTCTGGCCTTAAAAATTCATTAATTCATTCAAAAAAATATTTATTGAGCACCTCCTATATATCAGATACTCTGCTAGACTGGGAATATAGTGCTGAACAAGACAGGTCTCTCTTCTTCCATAGCTTATCTTTTAGTCAGGGGAGATAGTAAACAAATTAATTTTTAAAAGTCAGCAAGTACATCATCAAAATTAAAAAACCTTTATTCTTCACAGGATACCATAAAGAAAGTGAAAAGATACCCACAGAATGGAAGAAGATTTTTGCATACCATATATATGATAATGGATTTGTATCTACAATATATAAATAACTGTTACAGCTCAATAATAAAAAGACAAATAATCTGATTAAAAATGGGCAAAGGATCTGAATAGACAGCTCTCCAAAGAAGTTATACAAATACCCAATAAGTGCACAAAAAGACTGCCAACATCACTAGCCATCAGGGAAACGCAAATTAAAACCACAATAAGATACCACTTCGTACCCATTAGCATGGCTATTATCAAAAAGGCAGATAGTAACAAGTGTTGATGAGGATGTGGAAAAATTGATACACTAATACACTGCTGGTAGGAATGGAAAATGGTGCAGCCACTTTGGAAAATAGTCTGACATTTTATCAGATGGTTAAGCATAGTTACTGTATGGTCCAGCAGTTCCACTCTGAAGTATATACCTAGGAGAAATGAAAACATTGTCCAGGTAAAAACTTGTACAAGAATTTTCATAGCAGCTTTATTCATAATAGCCAAAAAGTAGAAACAACTCAAATGTCCATTAACTGATCAATGGATAAGCGAACTGTAATATATCTGTATAATGGAATATTATTCAGCATAAAAAGAGATGAAGTACTTATACATGCTGCAGCATGGATGAACCTTGAAAACATTATGCTAAGAGAAAGAAGTGAGTAACAAAGGACCACATATTGTGATTCTGTTTATATGAAATGTCCAGAATAGGCAAGTCTATATAGACAGTAGATTAGTGGTTGCCTAGGGCTTGGCAAAGAACCCCTGGTGGTGCAGTGGTTAAGTGCTTGGCTGCTAACAGAAAGGTCAGCAATTTGAACCCACCAGCTACTCCACAGGAGAAAAGTGTGGCAGTCTGCTTCTGTAAATATTACAGCCTTGGAAATCCTATGGGGCAGTTCTACTCTGTCCTATAGGGTCACAGTGAGTTGGAATTGACTCGACGGCAACAGGTTTTTTGGCTTCGGGCTTGGAAGGGGGCAAATTGGAGTGAAAGAAGGAGTGGCCATCAATGGACATAGGGTTTTTTTTTGGAGAGGGGTGGTGAAAATGTTCCAAAATGGATTATGGGAATGGTTTTACAACTCTGTTACTATACTAAAAGCCATTGAATTTTCCACTTTAAATGGGGAAATTGTATGTTATGTGAATTATATTTCAATAAAACTGTTAAAAAGTCGTAATTAAGGGTCCCAGACGGAGCTGGAGAAAAATGTAGAACAAAATTCTAACTCAAGAAGAAAAGCCAGGCTTGCTGGCCTGACAGAGACTGGACAAACCCTGAGAATATGGCCCCCAGGACACCCTTTCAGCTCAGTAATGAGGTCACTCCTGAGGTTCACCCTTCAGCCAAAGATTGAACAGGCCCATGGAACAAAACAAGTCTAAAGGGGCACACCAGCCCTGGGGCAGGGACTAGAAGGCAGGAGGGAACAGGAAAGCTGGTAATAGGGAGCCCAGGGTTGAGAAGGGAGAGTGTTGACATGTTGTGAGGTTGTTAACCAGTGTCATAGAACAATGTGTGTACTAACTGTTTGATAAGAAACTAGTTTGTTCTGTAAAGCTTCCTCTAAAGTACAATAAAAAAATCTTTTTTTTTCAAAAAAAAATCAATGATTATTATGAAGAAAATAAAATATGATTATATAGGGATTCTTTAGGTGGGGCAGTTAGGGAAGGCCATTCTGAAGAAGTGTCATTCTGGCTTCAGCTCAAATGTCAAGATGGAGTCAGCCATGCACAAATTAGAGTAAGAGTTTTCCAGTCAGAGGAAACAGTCAGTGCAAGGGCCCTGAGGCAGGGACAAGCTTGGTCAAACAGTGGAGTAGCCACAAGGCCAATGTGACTGGAGTAGGGTGAGGTAGAGAGACAGTATGAAGAGGTGAGTGTGGGGAAGTTGGCATAGTGCCTTGCAGGGCTTAGAGGCCAAGATAAGATATATTTGGATTTTAAGGGCAATGGGAAGCCATTGGTGGCTTTAATCAGGGGAGTAACAAGATCTGATTACATTTTTTAATTGATCCTTCTGCTTTGTGAGAAAGAGCTTCACGTTTTCAGAAGGTAGAGCTTCCTACCCTGTCATCTTATAATTTTCATCCTTTCCATCAGGATTCTGGGTTGTAGATGTAATGGGCACAATAGTCCTCCATAATGGTCACAATTGTTCTCCAGATTAAGAAATGGAGTCAGATAGCTTCTATGTCTCTGCATGAATGGACTACTTCCATCATGAGATTATGGCTGTTCAGGCTCAGGACCATTGTATCTAACTGTCTTTCCAAAGTTGGGGCTCGCTCTGGCCATGGGACCCTGGTCTTAAGATGAGTAGGGCAGTCCTGTTGCCCCCACCAGCCATTAGCAGACCTACCTCCTTCCCCTGAGGTTGAGGCTGATCTGGAGGGTAGGAGCACAGGGTAGAAGTTCTACAACCCATGGCTGGTTTGGGATGAGCCTATTTACAGTTCCAGGCAACTCTTGAGAGGCTGTGTGATACTGTGAATTAGGATATAAGGCAGGAGGTAGACTGCCTGGATTTGAATCCTGACTCTGCCACTCATTAGCTGTGTAAGCTTGGGCAAGTTATTTCATCACTCAAGCAGTTACCTCGTCTGTAAAGTAGGGATGGTAATAGCACTTACTTAGGGTTGGTGGAACTATGTAGAGGTCCTTGACCCCCAAATGTTTCTTCTCCTGATGCTACTGCCTGAAATTCTATTAATATCCTTGGGAATTAGTTCTTTGGTGTTCTACATCTATCACTTCTCTTTGTGGGCAAATGAGAGATAGTTCTGTGGGATCCATATAACTTCTTTGAGCCTATACTTAACCTCTTTAAGCCTGAGCTTCCTCACCTGAGAAATGGAGAGGACATTAGTGCTTCACAGAGTCATTGTGAGGATTAAATGAGACAATATATAGATATACTATATAGAAAGCACCTAGCACAGAGCAGGGCACATGGTAAGGAAATACAATAAGCACTGTCACTGATAGTATTATTAATATTAGTATCACGTCATTGTCATTGTTAACGCATATTCCCTCTAAGTGAGGCTGAGAGAGAGGCAGTGACTTGCCAAGCAACACAAAGGGAATCTGGGCCTGGGAGTGAGGTCTTCTTCCCTCTACTAGCATTCATACTTTCCATCTTAAATTTTTTTCCACAGGATGTGGGAACCACAAATAGAAGTTTGGGCAACTCCCAATTATCCCTAGTGTGACTAATTCACTCTGAGATAATCTGTGTGCCTTGCTGGCTTCCCAAATCAGCTGAGTGGATTATGCTCCTCTGTCAGTTATTCAAAGGTACAAGTAATTGGGAGCTGGAATTAGAAAGTGAAGGCCACGAGGTCATCTCCTGTTGTTCTCAGTTGCCCAGCTCTGCCAGTGGCAATGTTTCAGAGGAACATGGGAGCTGCAGAGCAGGGTCCAAGAGGGTAGGAGAAAGGTGATGACAGGTATGCAGATAAAGGATGAGTGCCTAGGATGACAAGCCGGGAGAGGCAAAGCAGCTTTATGAAGGCTGCTTTTCTTTGCCCCTGGGCAGAGGGAGAGGCCCTGTTGGAGCTAAGCGTTCTGCTTCCTAGGAGCTCTTTGGATTCGAACTTGATTCTGGAATGTTAGACCTTCCTGGAGACTTTTAAAATATGATTGACCATCCCTCCTTCCTTCTAAGTGCTGCTGTGTTTGGCATCTGGGGACTGTACCAGGAGACCCAAGGAGCATCTCCTTTCTGTAAAGTAGGGCCTCTACATTGAAAATGACATGCGTGGTCATGATCCGTTCATATAGAAATAAATGAGTGGATATTTATATACAGATAGTATATATTTTTTATATATAATACTGTATAAAAATCAGCTGCTACCCTGAGGGTATGGGGAAGAGGGACTTTTCTGTTTTGCACCCTTCTGTACTGCTGGATGGAAACCCAGGTGGTGTAGTGGTTAAGAGTTATGGCTGCTAACCAAAAGGTTGGCAGCTCAGATCCACCAGGGACTCCTTGGAAAACCTATGGGACAGTTCTACTCTGTCCCATAAAATTGCTCTGAGTCGGAATCGGCTTGACGGCAATGGGTTCGTTTGTTTGTTTGTTTTTTTAATACTGCCTGGTGGAGCCCTGGTGGCGCAGTAGTTAAGAGCGTGGCTGCTAACCAAAAGGTCAGCACTTGGAATCCAGCAGCCACTTCTTGGAAATCAACAGATTTTTAAACTGCTTGAAAGGAGGAGCCCCTGGTGGTGCAGTGGTTAAGCACTGGGCTGCTAACTGAAAGGTGGGTGTTTTGAACCACCAGCCACTCCATGGGAAAAAGATGTGGCAGTCTGCTTCCATGAAGATTATAGCCTTGGAAACCCTATGAGGCAATTCTAATGTACCCTATAGGGTTGCTATGAGTCAGAATCAACTTGATGGCAGTGGGTTTATAATGTTTGAATTTTTTTCTTTTTTTCCTCATGAGCTTATATTATTTTCTAATTAACAGAAGTAAAAGTAATAAAATTAAGACATGTAAGAAGTTGCTGTTGGATTTTGTGGCAATGGCCCTTTAAACTGTGTTTTAGTTCTCACAGATGCTTTCTGGGGACTATACCAGGAGACCCAAGGAACATCTTTCTGTCAAGTAGGGCCTCTACATTGAAAATGACATGTGTGGTCATGATCTGTTCATATAGTAGAAATATGATTGGCCTTTCATTGGCTTGAGTTTGGGGGTGGACTTGCCCAGATTCCTTCAGTCAGGTGGCCCAGGCTCATCTCAGAGCTGTGTTCCCCTTATTGGGGCTAAACGGGTACTTCTTTACCCTCAAGTCACCAGTGCTTTGGCTCTGAGGCTGCTGTTTCCCACTAGCTCATATTACCCCTCTGTCTTCTTCCATGAGGCCCCCAGAACCATTTTGCCTGGTTCTGCTGAACCCAGGCTACCCTGAAGTTACCAGCATGGTCCTCTCTTTGCCTCTGGGGAGAAGAATTAAACTCTTGATTCAGACACTATTTTGGTATGTGCACTTTGTCCACATTCAGTAGTTTCGAAGGGGGATAAAGGTTAGTTGCTCTTTGAACTCTTCCTCTGGGTTTTTAAAAAACACACTTTCATTTAGTTTGTGACTCAAGAAAAATTGTTTGAGCTCAGTTTGGGGTTCACAGTTACTGAGGTTCATTCCAGGTTTTGGTTGGTGATTGGCTCCAGCCTGCGCTCAGGAAGGACAGAGGAAAAGTAGGAGGTGGGAGCTTTCTCTCTGGGGCTCTTAACAGCAGCAGTAAATTGTGGTGTGTGTGGAGCAGGAGCAGAGCCAGCTCAAAGAGCTCCGGGCCAGAGGGCCCATCCGTGGGCAAGCTGCTTTTCAGCCTGGCTCCATGTGCTTACATCTGGGCCCAGCATGGGAACACTGAACCAGACCTTCAAACATGGCTCTTAGCACCAGGCATAGCCAGAGCATTTAGCTGCTCTACGTGGGAGCTGAGCTGCATTTTTCTACATTTTTAGGGAAGCCTCAGTGGGTAGGTACTAGTGACCAAAAGGACTTGGTATCCTCGTGTTGGCTGGTACCCCTGCTTAGGGCAGGCCCCAGGTCAATGATGAAGCTAACCTGATGGAATCGCTTAAGAATGTGCATAACTCAGGAGCTGGAGCTAGTTATACTTCTGCTGGGTCTGCCTCCTGAGGGTCCTTATAACCCCCGCCCCGTCCCCAGTGGCCTAGGAGCAAAGTGACCTCCTAAATGTGTCTCATCTCCCCCAGGGTTCCCAACAGAGCTCAGTCTGGGCTTTTGGTGGAAGGGTGTTACCTATGTGGCCTGAAGGAGATCTGAGTTCCCAGAGATGCTTGAGAAGGGAAGCTGCTTTGAAAATTAGATACATGATTGAGGCTGTTGCCTGGAACCTGCTGAGGGAAGTTGGAGGAGTGTGTGGTGGACCCTGGAGGTGAGGAAGGAAGGCCAAGGGACCTCTCGTCCTTCAAGCCAAATTGGGGCTAGGTACCACCGCCAGCCCTTTGTGTTCAGCACTGAACAAAATGATGGCAGTGGTGGCAGTGGGGATGTGTGGTAGCTTTTCTACTTCTCTAGCAAAAATACCTCCCTGCCCTCCCTAAGAGGTGGGAATATCTTGGAATAGAGAGCCATCCTATAGAACGATGGGTATGAATGAGGATCAGCTCAGGGCTGAGCCTCATCCCTATCCTTGTCTCCTTATCAAAGGTGCTGAGCTAAGCTTTCCAGTGTTGGGGCATTTATTCTCCGAGGGTGGTGCTCTGGGAAGGAGATGCAAATTGGTGGGTGCTGAAAGCCTCCAAGGAGTTTGGCTGCCTGGGGGCTCCTCTCTGTGCATTAGTACTGTATGCATTTCCTAAGTATGGAGCTTAGGAAACTATGTTTGTTGTTCATATGACCCCATACGTGGGCCTTGGGGACAGGTCTAAATGGCCTGGCTGCTGTTAAAGGGACAAGCAGCAGAGCCTTTGGGGCATTTAAAGTTAGTAGGGTCGAACTGGATCTCTGCAGTCAGAGCCCCAAATAGACTGATTTACAATCTAGTCCCAGCAATTATTATCTAGGACGTTGGCTTGAGGTGGTATAAAACAACGTAATGGGCTCTGAAGGCTTTTGCTCTATGTGTCTCCCAACACATTCTTTCTCTCCTTTTTCCTTTTGAAAACAGCACTTCTTTCCTTTGGGAATCTTTTCACCAGTACTATATGGCTAGGTGAGGGCTGGTCATATGACTTACACTAGCCAGTGATACCTCTTCCATCTGTACAGTGATTGGTCACAGTGGTAGGTATGCGCTCAGCTGTGCTTTTACCTTTGTCTTTCTTTATCATGATGGGACCCAACAAACTCCCTTTATTGCTTAGGTGAGTTTGAATCCAGTTTTGATCACTTAAAACCAGAGTTTTGAATAATTTGAAACACCCCCCAGTTGATCTGACTGTTTAATCCCATGACTATTGCTGTGTCACAGGGAAGCTGCTTCCTTAGTGAAGCCCTGTGCCTAACACTGTGCTTTGCACACACTGAGTGCTCACCTCACGTTTGTCATGTGAGTGACTGCACCCGCACCTTCTGCTGCCAACTTTAGGGAGGAGAGTGAAGGCTTGAGGCTGAATCTCCAGCCCTGCTCTACTGGTGTCAGTGAATACTGTCATGCGGACGTGCATTTTTTGACTCCCTTCTCCTCTGCCTGAGCTTCTGCAGAAATAAATGCAATCTGTCAGTCTTGCTTTGCAGGGGCCTTGCCAAACATGCCAGTGGTGGGGAGTTTATCGGTCTACCTCAGGCTGCCTTCTTCTAGATGCAGACAGGACACCTTACCCCCATGGCACAACATTGTTGGTAGCCGTGGGTCTGATTATCTCCCTCTGAAATCAGGCTGTGCCCTGTTGCTCAGTTTGAGCTGATGTTAAATTTATTGTGCCTAAAACACCAGGCCAGTGTATGAGGTTCCTTGCCCACTGCTTCTCTCCCAGGCTGCTTGTGCCAGATGCAGGGCCCTTGTGAGGCTGTTAGGTGTCTCTCTGTGGCAGATTCATTGTTCCGTATTTTAATTTAATTACTTACTTTTACAGCTCTTAGAATAAATCTAATTATCCGTCTGTTATGCTACATTATGCCACTGCAGTTTATGCAGTTCTTTCTCGTTGTATGATATTTGTCAACTTGACCTTGCCTTCTTCCAATGTTCTTACTCCTCTGTGTGGCTCTGTGCCACTTTCTTAATGGATCTCCAGCACCAGTCAGTCTACCAGGGCCCCCAAGCATTGCTGACTGTGAGTGGCTCTTAGATGGAGCAGAGACTGGTGGAGTTTGGAGTCTTACAGGAAGAAGAGAGTGACCAAGAGCCATCTCTACTGTGATGCTGACCTGACATAGGGCTGGAAAGTTGGATTCGTATTGGAGTGCCAGAAAAAAACACAGAAGTTCCAGCCTAGACCTCCTGGCCTTTGTCAAGGAGGACAGCCAGTAAAGGTCAGGCTGAAAGGAGATGACAGTGGCCACCATGGACATGTCTGTGTATTCCCACACCATGGCTGGCAAGTGGGGCCTAACCTTAGGATTGGTCAGGGATGAGCTTAGACACAAGCAGAGGCCGTAGTTACCTAACAGAGGTGATTTAAAGAACTATGTGGAGGTCCTTCACTCCCAAATCTTTTTTCTCTCAATGCTGCTGCCAGCAAGTCAATTAATACCCTTGGGAACTGATTTTTTGGTATTCTACATCTATCACCTCTCTTTGTAGGCAAATGTAGATAGTTTCAGAAGGGGTACTTCACAGGGTTGTTGAATACATCTGCTATATCATTCTCCTCAAAACCAAAAAACCAAACCCAGAGCCGTTGAGTCAATTCCGACTCATAGCGACCCTATAGGTCAGAGTAGAACTGCCCCATAGAGTTTCCAAGGAGTGCCTGGCAGATTCCAACTGCCGACCCTTTGGTTAGCAGCCGTAGCACTTAATCACTATGCCACCAGGGTTTCCCTTTTTCCTTAAAAAAAAAAAGTTTTTTTTCCTTAAGAAGGTAGGAAATGGGTGGGGATGGGGACTCATGAGGGAGTTGATTAAGGGAATCAAACTAAAGAGGGAGAGGAAGAGAGGACAAAATTGAGGACATTGGCTGGGGTCTGCCCTGTGTGAGCTCTTAGTGAGTAAGGTGCTTACAAAAGTAGGGAGGTCATTGCCCAGCCCATCCATGTACCTAGTTACAGGGCTAGGCAATCCAGGCAGGGAAAAATGAGCTAAGCTAGAGAAGGGACATGGAGCTGGGCCCAGAGCCAGCTTCATCTCTTCCAGCAGCTCCTGCTAGTTGAGTACCTACCAGGTGCTGGGTGTTGGGCCAGACCATCTAGAGAGTGAGGAAACAGATAAACAAGGCAGCAAGGCACAGTCCATGTCCTAGAGGGAAATTATATGGTTTGGCATAGGAAATAGGCTTTGACCAGGTCTGTGAAGAGCTGTGAAGGAGAAAGAGAGCCTCAGGAATGCATAGCAGGGTCCGTGCTGGTCAGGTGGCCAGCAAGTGTTTCTTTGAGGAAGTGATGTTTAGGGTGAGATGTGGAGGAGTAAAAACTAGCCAGATGAAGACAGGGCAGGCACGGAGGGAAAGGGGGCTGGAGTAGGGCAGTTCAGGCAGAGGCAGTAGAGCAGCATATTTGAGAAATTCTGGGAGTGTGGCTGTGGAGGAGGGAGGAGCTTCTCCCTTATCTTTGTCAGTCACTTTTGACTCTGAAATAGGGTCATTTTCAGCAGACTCCTGAATGGAAGCACTGAGGTGCCGCTGTTACTGCTTCCAAAACGCGTACCCTGGGGTCCAGGGAGGACCTGTATGTGGCCAGTAGGCTTCCTGGTGAAGGACTTTGCTCAGAGGCTGTGTGTTCTACGCCTCATCCTCCAGGGTGTCTACCGCCCAGGGCAGTGTCTGCTACATAGGACTGACAGGATTCCTCTTCCTAGTCCCCCAACCCTCCTCTAGCCAACCCCACATTAAAGGCCTTCTGACTTGGATGTGGGCCCAGGCTGGAGCTCATTATAACCGTGTGACCAGGCCCTCCATTTTCCTTCCAGGTTAAGCCTTGGCAGGCATCAAAGACTCCCAGGAACACCCCACAGGCCTTCTCCCTTAATGATCTCCCGCCCTCAATCTGCATGGCCTCCTTAGCCCAGCGTTCCCCACTAGAGCGTTTGGTGACTTTCCACAAGTTTCCTCCCATTCCAACAAGCAGGATTCAGTGACTAATTGCTGGTATTTTTTTCCCCTCAAGACTCTATTTATATAGACTTGTCATGTTGGAGGTGGGGGAGAATGAGCTTTAGTCTTGCAGGGGGCGGGGAGCCGTTGTTCCTCGCTATTGCCATCATTAGACTGAGGCCCATGTGGCACTGATGTCCACACTTTGTCTTTATTCTTGTATTTTTATGTCGTTTCAACATTTGGTTCTTTGAACATCTAACATCCCTTTTATGTTTCTCATCTCACACAGAAGATTGTTGTATTTTGTCCGCCTCCTAAGCTGCATTTTCCTTTTGTCGGATTTCTCACTTTCTTCTTTATTGTATTTTGATCAGTGTGGCTATGTAGGTCTAGGTTTTATTGGGAGATTTTCATCCTGGCAGTGGCCCTCAGGGCCTGGGTCTTCTTGTAAAAGCCGGGCTCTGACTCAGGCCCCTAAAGCAGGCCTTTCTGGGCCAGTGTGAGAGGGAGCCCAGCTCAGTATCTGTTCAGGGAAATTCTAGCCCAGTGGTTCTCAAACTTGAGCATACCTCAGTAGCACTGGGAAGGCTTGCTAAAATACAGATTGCCAGATACAACCCCCAGAGTTCCTGATTTAGTAAACCTGAGCTAGGGCCGAGAATTTGCATTTCTAACTTGTTCCCAGGTAATGCTGGTGCCACTAGCCCAGGGACCACACTTTGAAAACTACTGGTCTAGTGTAATTTCTCCTTCTTAATTAAGCTAGAGTGTTCAGGGCCCTTGGGAGGAGAGACCAGGTTTCTTCTCCAGTCTGGGTCCAAGAACACTTCCCAGTTCACTAAAACTAAATGATGGAAGATGTTGGCAGTGGCAGTTAAACACTCTTACTGTGATTTCACTTGCCCTGTCTCATTTGATCCTCACAGCAAACCCATTGGTTCAGTAGGACAGCTTTTTGACAAATAATTGAAGTAAAGTTCACATAAGTTAAGGACTCCTTCTTGGTCATTCAGCTAGTAGTTGGTGGTATATCCCCAGTGGAATCCAGGTCTCTTAACACCCATTCTAGAACTTGCCTGACTCTGCCACTTATTAGCTATGTGGCTTTGGGCTAAACTGCCTAGCTCTCTGTGACTCAGTTTCTTGATTAGTAAACTGGGGTAATAGTGTCTGTCTCATGCAGTTGTCATGAGAATTACATGAGTTCACATTTGAAAAGCACTTTAGAACTATTAAGTGGGAACAGCTATGAAGGGCTGTCCTTTGCATTTCTGTGTCACAAGAGGCCCAGGAGAATACACTACCACCTACCAGGCAGCATTATCTGGGGCCACCACAATGAGGCTCAATCACTTTGGATAACGTTTGCCTTTGGAAATTGAAGATGGAGTTGTAGCTGATGGGCTGGGTCAGTGTGTGAACTCTAGGACCAGGAGGAGAGCAAGGCACCCCGAGTCATCAGGGTCACTCTCCCAGGAGCTGCTGCAGTTGAGGCCCTTCCACCACTCAGCCCAGGAGTGGCCCTTATGGTGCTAGTGTATAAGGAAGAGAGGGTATGTCTGCCCTTTTGGTGTTATTCTTTCTGCCTTTCTTCCACCTGCTGCCTTGGGCATTTACATCAGGCAGTCCTGATAATGCTAGTAATAATATTGAACACTGTGTGCCAGGGACTGTTACATTCAACATCTCATTTAATCCTCACAACCTTACAAAATAAACCCTCATTTTACAAACAAGGAAGCTTGGACAAAGACAGGTTAATTAACCTTCTCCAGGTCACGCAGAAAATAAGCCCAGAATTCAAACTGAAATTTATCTGGCTCCAGAGCCCATGTTCTTTACCACTGCTACGCTGCCTCCTTGGTTCCTGCCATGATATTTCCCTCTGGGGTGCCGTCTTCTCCCTTCCGTGGGTACCTAATCTTGACCTGTTCCTAGGATCCTTTGCCCCTCAGTTCAGTGTCCAGAGTTTGGGTCTGTCACAGTACCTTATTCATCTTTGTTTATATCTTCCTGTTATGGATTGAATTGCATCCCAAACAAATATGTGTATCAATTTGGCTAGGCCATGAATCCCAGTATTACGTGACTGTCCATCATTCTGTCATCTGATGTGATTTTCCTGTGTGTTGTAAATCCTATCTCTGTGGTGTTAATGATTTGGGATTAGTGGAAGTTATTTAATGAGGCAGGACTCAATCTACAAGATTAGATTTAGTCTTAAGCCAATCTCTTGAGATACAAAAGAGAAGTTAGCAGAGAGATGGGGATTTCATACCACTAAGAAAGAAGCACTGGGAGAATAGTGTGTCCTTTGGACCCAGGATGCCTGAGCTGAGAAGCTCCTTGAGCAAGGGAGGATTGATGACAAGGTCCTTCACCCAGAGTTGACAGAGAGAAAGCCTTCCCCTAGAGCTGGCACCCTGAATTTGGACTTCTAGCCTCCTGTGCTATGAGAGAATAAATTTCTCTTTGTTAAAGCCATCCATTTGTAGTATTTCTGTCATAGCAGCACTAGATGACTAAAACACTTCCACAGAACCTAACACAAAGCCTTGTACAGTGGGTGACCTATGATCCATTTATGCCTCTTATCCTATTACAATAATTTTAATAGTGCCCCCTTTCACTCTTAAAAAGTGTCCCAGTTTGGACAATAAATTATGTAGTCACTCTACTTAAACCTGACTGACATCCCCATCCCAGGGGCAGTGACATTTTTACAGGGGGCCCTGAAAAACAGAATTGTCTTTAAGACTCAAGGAAATAAATCCCAAATGGTGAAATTTTAAGTACTTTAATAGCTAAGAGAATTGAGGCAAATGTTCTGCTCAGTGCTCCACAAATCTGCCACAAATAACTATTTACAAGGCCAGACTTCAGGGCTGTGGGGGTAACTCGGTCTGTACCCTGATTCAGCAGGTCAGGAGTTCTACTGTGGCTACACGGACGTGTCTGACAAGTAAGGTCGCAAAAGGGGAGGGAGTGCTTTTGCTTCCCCACCTTTCTGTAGGCAGAAGCAAACCCTGCCTGCTAGTTGCTGTCAAGTCAACTCTGACTCATGGTGACCCCATGTATATCAGAGTAGAACTGTGATCCATAGGGTTTTCAATGACTGATTTTTCAGAACTAGATTACCAGACCTTTCTTCCGAGGTGCCTCTGAGTGGACTCAAATTTCCAACCTTTCTGTTAGCGGCTTAGTACATACCCAAAAACCCAAACCAAACCGTTTGCTATGGAGTCCCTTCTGACGTGTGACACCTGCATGTGTTACAGAGTGTAACTGTGTTCCATAGCATTCTCAGTGGCTCTGATCTTTTGGAAGCAGATCCACCTGGTCTCTCTTCTGAGGCACTTCTGGGTCGGTTGAAACCACCATCCTTCCAGTTAGTAGCATGTACTTAACGTTTATGCTACCCAAGGAATCAAACTCCTGTCTAACATTTCGCCATCCTTAAGTCTACTCTTTCAGCAGGAGCTAGTTGGGGATAAGCTCTCTCCACGGTGCCGAAGTCCCATGCTTAAGCCCTGGCGGAAGCCCTGGACTCAGCTTTCCCGTGCTTCCTTGTCTGGGATTCTGTTCACCTCAGGCCCTGCCTCTCTGCCGTGGATGTTGGTCCATGTTGAGAGCTGGACCCAGGCCCACCGTCAGCTGTGGCATGTGCAAGTCACATTCCAGCCTGTGTCCTGGCCCCATTTGCAGGCAGCTGGAAACTGTTGTGCATATGTCAGTTTACACTTGAACTGTTTTAATGTTTTTTCTTTTAAGTTGCAATCTAAAATTCAGCCAGACAGGCTTTAACAAGCACTAAATCGTCAAGCCTTTTGTTTCCCTTGCTATTCAAGCCATAGAGATTTTGTGTTTGATTCAGCAACAATTGCTGAATCTTAAACAAACCATTTACATTTTGACATTAACTATTTTATGAGTGTAACTTTTTCTTTGGGATTAGAATAATTCCCACAGAAGG
The DNA here is from genome assembly GCF_024166365.1 of Elephas maximus indicus. NCBI lineage: Eukaryota > Metazoa > Chordata > Mammalia > Proboscidea > Elephantidae > Elephas > Elephas maximus. Next base: position 152,059,767 of record NC_064820.1, on the reverse strand, counting down.
CTTTTTAATGATTTATCAGAAAAAGAGTTAAAAGAGTCTGTGGAAGGTGATTCTTAACGTTTTCTTTGAGAAAAAAAAAAAAAAAAGAGTGGATTTGTGTCTGACTTTAGCTGGGTAATAACTATATGATTTTAGCCCTTCTTCTTCTGTCTTACTGACTTTTGATCTTGTCAAGATTGTTCTTCCAGGAAGCCTTCCATTTTTCAGGTTAAACCTAATATTGAAGTCTCACCAAGTGACTAGTCTAATTGAATACCTCTCTGCATGTCTCTGTTGGCTGTTAATTTTGTCCAATAGGGGCAGGGACTATTTTCATTCCTTGCTCTGGCTCCAAGATGCTTAGCTGAGGACCTGTGTACTCTGGGCCCAATCAGTATTTCTCCACCAGCTGACTGGACAAAGAGCCTCAGACAAATAGCATGTTCACAAACAAAACCATCCTATCATCCTGTCTGCAGAAAAAAAAAAAAAAGCTGTAAGTAATTGGGACTTTTCTCCAGTTCTTAGAGTTCTCCACAGAATGAAGGGGCCTTCGGTTTCCTTTTAGGCTCTCATTCCAGCATTTGGTGAGTCAGGCCCAAAGAGTCTTAGGTGAGGTCAGGTCTCCCAATTTTGTTTCAGCATCAGGATCAGAGAAAGTTCTGTCTCTTTCTCAACCTGGAATAATATCCTCTTGGAATGAACCGTGAGCCTGGCTGGGAAGTCAGCAGATCTGCTTCATTCAGTTTTCTCCCCTATTAAAACACCAGAGAAGCAGCTGGGGACAGGAAATCCATGCTATCCGGAGCCATAAGGCCATCCCCATGAAATGGAGCTGACCAAAGAGACCACGTTGATCTGCCCCCATGGAAAATGAGGCTGCCTCAGTGGCACACTTGCCTCTCAGAACTAGAACTAATTGTTCATAAAGATCTTTCCAGATATCAATGATGCAAAATATTTGGGTGGCTCACCATATTGTTCACAATATTTAAACAGTCAGAAACCTTAAATATCTGAGCAGAACCTCAGCAAACAAAGGATATTTTGGGGACTTATTATGTATGTCGCACAGCAGAGGGATTTGTAGTTGATACGACTTGCAGATCCTGTAAACGAAGCATTTCAGTGTCATTTTCAGCTATAGACCATCCCACGATCATTGCCTTTTCTTTTGCTGTTAAGAGAGGGCCCATTCATAAACATTTCTACAGTCATGTAGAAAAAGCAGAATAGCCCCTGCTTGATTCCATTGGCTCTGATTGAGGGAATGAGGAGGTTGGAGGGAGAAAGGATTGATTTCCCAACACATTCCAGAACTCTTGAGGGCAAGATCTGGGCCAGTAAGGAAGCTTCTTCCTGAGCCGCAAAGAAGTGTATTGCCTGTAGCTTGGAGCAAGGATTGGCTGGGTGGTTTCCCTGAAGCCCCTCTTACACTGTAGAGTCTGATCTACTGTGCTCTTCACCAGCCGCTAGCACCTGTGGGGATAGTTGTATCACCAGTGGGTATAGATGACCTAAAATAATACCATCTCTGTGCTCTCTGATAAATCTTGAAAAATCTCCCATACAGTGTAGTCTAAATTTTCTTCTGCTTAACCTTGTTACTCGTACTTTGCCTCCCTCACATTGCCTGAGACAGTTATTCGGAGACATTCTTTGAATAATTATAGGCCACAGATAATTTCTCTTTACCCCTCTCTCTTCCATGTTCCCCACCCTGTGGCCTCCCTTTAGCCAGTTCTAATTAACTGCTTTGATCCTTTCTCCGTGTCTCTCCTTCTACCTTGTTAATTACATTTCTCCCCCATGAATTCCTTCTGTACTGTCTTTGTCTGTCCAGCCAGAGGAGCTGAGAATGAGAATCTAGGGCCACTCAGTGGGAGGTGGTGTGTTCTTCTTTGTCCCCCACCACAGGTCAGAAGGTGGTAAGAATCCCCAGCAAAGGCCTTTGGTAAAACAAGTACCAATAGGTTGCTGAGAGTGAGCGCATCATAATTCCTACCGTGACTGCGACTGAGGGGTGTTTTCTGCTGTGCTGTGAGGATGGTATGAGTACTGCTGTTCACTCTTTCTCCCATTCCTGGGCTCCCCTATCAGATGGCCTGGACAGTCCCATGCCCCCCCATTCCTCTAGTGCAAAGGACAGGTTGTTCCCCCTCTCCAGGTTAGATTAGGGCTGCATGAGATGGAGCCTCTCAAGGTAGAAAGAGGGAGGAACTACCTTCTGAGGAACCTGGAAGCCCTGGCATTCTGTCTGTCTTAGAAGTAAAATAAAAATGACAATTTTTATTAAATGGTACAGTATAACAAAACTGTTATTTGAATGCTTGGTATTTGTCAGGAACTGTGCTAATCTCTTTATATATGTTATCGTATTTCATCCTACAGCAATCCCATGAGATAAATGTTATCATTAATCCCCATTTTACAGATGAAGAAACTGAGGTCCAAAGAGGATTAGTAACTTATTGTAGTCACATAGCTTGAAAACAGTAGAACTAGGCTTTGAACCCAGGTCTCTTTGACTCCAGAACAGCTCTTATTAGTTTGATACTGAGTTTGGATTTCTTGGTAGGAAAAAAGTTCCGATCATTGGCACTTAACCCACCCAATCTCAAGAAAAAATCGCCTGTGGTAAGGTGTTATCTGTTCACCCTCAATGTGGAAGAGGCTTTCTGAATTGAGATTATAAAACTGGTGCAGAAGCAAGCTGGTATGGTGCTATAGATCTTTACGTATCTGACCAACTAGAAATCTCCTTCTACAAAAAAAAAAAAACGATGAATTCTTGACTTGCATTAATTCTTAATTCACTTTTCTGACAGTTTCATCTCTCGGGAGGTTAGGGAAGCAATAACGAAAAGGACCTTGCAAATTATATTCTAAGCAACAGGAAGGATTTGTTTGAAGTGAAAGTGTTGGGAACCCTGGCAGAAAGTGACCATGTTTGCGGAAGCCAAGGAGAATGCACAGCTCTCAGACTCTGAGTTTTCAGAAGGTCCAGGGAAAAGGAGATGTGAACGCTGGGCAAGAGTTTCTAGAGGGAAGCTGGTTCATAATCTGAGAAAATGAAATGTGCTTCACACAGTCAAAAGTAGATTACTGTAAGGAACAAGAAAGGAGACACCTAAAGGGATGAACATAGCTGCGTGGGGAGCAGTTAGAGTTGAAATTTTGTCTAAGACGTGAAAAAAAGAGCCTATAACCAAGAACAAATAGAGAAGAATGGTGTAAACCTCTGAGAACACTGTCAGGAATACTAGATGGGTAAGACCTGGGAGATGCTGAGAGCAATCAAAGGACTTGAGCAGTTAGTGTTCAGAGTGAGAGAAATGGCAGGCAAGGCTTAGGCCACCTGCTTCTGTCAGATGATTCAGTGTAGCAAATGATAGAAAGGGCATCTCAGTTTTCTCTTCTATTTATGTTTTTTCTCTGACTTATCTTTCAAGGAGAGTAGCCTTTCTGTCAGAAGGAGTAAAACAAACATGGTTAAGAAGAACTTGACCTCAAGAGTGTTGGAAGAAGTAAAAGAGCAATCTAGCCTGTCCAAATTAGAGTCTGAAAAATCAAATGTCAGATGAAAACTTATGGACATCATCATGAGACCTGTGTGTGTGTGCGTGAGAGAGTGAGAGAGAATCTTTGTGGCATCTTGGGGGTTAAGAGAGGGACAAGAAGACAGGATGGGTGACTATTTTGGTTTTCAAGATGACAGCGCAAGTTTTTGAGACTTGTGATTTGTGAACGTGTCTAAAGAGAACAGATGATCTTTTGGAACTAGCATGGGTTCCGTAAGAACAGGTCTTGCCAGATTAACTTAATTCTTTCTTTCCTTTCTTCTCATTTTCCTTCCTTCTTACTTTGCATCCTCCTTTTTTTTTTCTAGATATATAGAAAAGTATATGAATCTTAGGGTACCACTTGATGAATAATTAAAAATGAACACATCCACATAACCACCACTTAGGTCAAGAAATAGAATTCTGTCAGCACCCCAGAAAACTCGTTTATGCTCCTTCCCTACTCTAATTTCCTTTTTCCAGAAAGAGAAAAGGCAGCCTGGGAGATCAGGCCCATGTTACAGACACAGAAGGAGTCTGCATTTCAGGAAAGTGTCTGACAGAATCTTATGATAACCTAATGGGTCAGGTAGAGAAATGATGATAAAGGCATGAGGGTTTATAGCTTCTTGAACAGTCAGATCTGATGAGTGTTTGTTTATAAAGGGTTCACAGTGTCAACAGAGTCTTCAGGGTAGTGATGTGCCAAAGGGTTCCATGTCAGACTGTCAGAATACCAACGTGGATTCTAGTTCTTACGTGAGGACATGGGGGCAGATGACACAGATCAGGAATGAGTGTGTTGGATACGTGACAAATGAGGATCCAAAAGAATAGTGACAGACTAGGATGAAGGGCCCAGGTAGCAATCTGACTTTTTTTTTTTAATAATTTTTATTGTGCTTTAAGTGAAAGTTTACAAATCAAGTTAGTCTCTCGCATAAAAACTTATATACACCTTGCTACATATTCCCAATTACTCTCCCCCCCACCCCAATGAGACAGCCTGCTCCCTCCTTCCACTCTCTCTTTTCGTGACTATTTTGGCAGCTTCTAACTCCCTCTACCCTCCCATCTCCCCTCCAGGCAGGAGATGCCAACATAGTCTAAAGTATCCACCTGAACCAAGTAGCTCACACCTCACCAACATCCCTCTCCAACTCATTGTCCAATCCAATCCGTGTCTGACAAGTTGGCTTTGGGAATGGTTCCTGTCGTGGGCCAATGGAAGGTCTGGGGGCCATGATCACTGGGGTCTTTCTAGTCTCAGTCAGACCATTAAGTCCGGTCTTTTTATGAAAATTTGTGGTCTGCATCCCACTGTTCTCCTGCTCCCTCAGGGGTTTTCTGTTGTATTCCCTGAATCTGACATTTTTTATTTTGTTGCTATTAAATTTTAAATTTTAAGGTAATCTGTATTCGTTGTTTTTTAAAAAAGAAAATCTCACCACCCTGAAACAAATACATGGTGTCATATCACCCATACTGTTTGTAACTTGCTTTTTGCCTGGTGACACTTAATATCTATTCTTTAATAAGAATAAATAGGAAACCCTACACTTTTGTGCAGGGCCAGGTTGGGGAACCCCTGGCTCGTCAGAGGAATGTGTGAATAGCTTCCAGTGGCTTAACTTCAGCAGGTCCAGTGTCAGTTCTGTGACGCTTAGAGATAGTCTGAGGCATTAAGCACAGAGTTGGCCTGGGACACAGGAGACTGCACCCACCAGACTCTGGAGGAGTTGGCCATGCTGGAGCCTTGCTGGTAGGTTTGGGCGCCACCTCTGCAGGCATTCATTAGTGCATGGAGTTGTCAGGAAGACAAAGGATTTTAAGAGTGGCGTGAAGAATGACTATAGGATGTTGCATAGTACCTGGGGTCTTAAAAGGTTGCAGGTGGCCCTCCAAGGTACACCAGTTGGTCTATATTTGCTTGGAGCAATAGAGGAAGAAGGAGAGTCAGGAATAGGAGGATACGGAATATGTGGTTAATTGCCCCATGAACAACTGCCCCCTTTGCCATGAGACCAGAAGAATTGGATGGTGCCTGCCTACCATTACTGAACATTTTTGATCAAAGATTCTATAGAAGAATCATGATCAAAAGGGAGAACATACAGAACAGAATTTCAAAATCTCATGAAATCGGATTTTTCAGAAGCCATGGAGGCTGGACAAACCCTCAAAACTATTGTCCTGAGATAATCTTTAAACCTTAAACCAAAAATATCCCCTCAAGTCTTCTTGAAAAGAATGACTGTCAGGGTTCCGTGATGCCAGATTATGAGAGGGTAGCTCTATCTGGGCAGTTGGCTGCTCCTAGCCTTCAGAAGGGCTGGCTTGTTGGGGCAGGACCCTCTCTACGTTGAGAGGGTAGACTTGGGATCAAAGGGTATACATTTCAGGAAAGCAGCAGATTTCAGCTCAGTATCAGAAGATGTTTTTCCAGCAGTTGGACATAGTTTAATAAAACTAGCATAAGGCTAGTTTTTTCAAGGACTATGCAGATGACTGTCAGGGATGCTGTACTGGATAAAACGTTGGGTGTCGGGTCTAGTTACCCCAGGTGCTGGTCCTCAGAACAGTGACTGGCTGACTGGTTAGAATCATGTGGGGTATTCATTTATGAAGAATCAGATTTTGAGCCCTGTCCTCTTGAGATTCTGATTTAGTACGTATAGAGTAGGGTTGTGAATTAGTATTTTAATAAAGTGCCCAGGTACTCCTTGGAGAAGTGGCTGAATCCAGGGCTGGGACAGGAAAAGTACAAGATCTTGTACAAGAACATCTTGTGCCAGAAAATAAGGAAGTACTCAAAGAATGATGGAAATACGTCAGAAAGACACAGAAGCCAGCATGAAAAGGCTCTCTCTGATGGTTAAATCGGGATACTTTGAGTATCAAAATAAATAATGATGAAAATAGCTTATAACCCGTAGATTAAATGAGAATCCATGAGTCCATATTGATAAATAATAAATGAATGAATAAATAGATGGGGAAGAAGGAAAATCTCTTCAGTTAGACCTCTAAAAATTAATATGGAAGGAATGATGGAATTAGAAGGTCATTTGACAAATATCATGGTAATAATTTAAGCAAGAATTGGCAATGAATGCTAAAACTAGCAGGAGAAAGTTTGATGAGGAATAGGATGTATTCATAATCTCAAAGCCTCTCTCCAGAAAACATTTATAATTTCAAAGGACAAGTAGTATCTTTACAGTGGAAAAATCTGGCAGATACCACTGTAACCAAGTAATCAAAGTGAACATGACCAGCCATGGGGCTAACTGACATCATATGACTCCTGATAAGGTGCACTGAGAATGGCACAACATCGAGTTTACGTCATTCCTGCCAAAATGCATGACCTCAATCTAATCATGAGAAACATCAGTCAAATCCAAAGTGAGGGACATTCTACAACACAACTGTCCTTGCTTTTGAAAAATGTCAATGTCTTGAAAGACAAAGATAGGCTAAGGAAGTTTTCCAGATTAAAGGAAACTAAAGAGACACGCTACTAAATGCATGGTGTGGTCCTGGACCAAAATTATTTTTCTAAAAAGGCTATTATTTGGACAGTTGGCAAAATTGGACCATCTACAGATGTGTCAGAGTTTCCTGATTTTGATAATTGTATTGTGGTTATATTCTTAGGAAATATACCTTGATGCATTTAGAGGTAAAGGGCATCATATCCACAACTTACTCTCAAATGTTTCAGAAAAGAAGATAATGTGTAGTTATATGTTGTTGTTGTTAGGTGGCATCGAGTCGGTTCTGACTAATAGTGACCCTTTGTACAAAAGAATGAAACACTGCCCTGGTCCCGAACCACCTCACAATTGTTGTCATGCCTGAGCACGTTGTTGCAGCCGCTGTGTCAATCCATCTTGTTGAGGATCTTCCTCTTGACCCTCTACTTTACCAAGCATGATGTCCTTCTCCAGGGACTGATCCCTCCTGGGTAACATGCCCAAAGTATGTGAGACACAGTCTCACCATCTTTGCCTCTAAGGAGCATTCTGGTTATACTTCTTTAAAGACATATTTGTTCTTTCTTTTGGCAGTCCATGGTATATTCAGTATTCTTCACCAATGCCACAATTCAAAGGTGTCAATTCTTCTGTCATTGTTCAGCTTTCGCATGCATGTGAGGCAATTGAAAACACCATGGCTTGGGTCAGGCGCACCTTAGTCTTCAAGGTGACATCTTTGCTTTTCAACACTTTAAAGAGGTCTTTTGCAGCAGATTTGTCCCGTGCAATGCATCTTTTGATTTCTTGACTGCTGCCTCCATGGGCATTGAGAGTGGATCCAAGTAAAATGAAATCCTTAACAACTTCAGGATTTTCCCTGTTTATCATGATTTTCTTATGGTCCAGTTGTGAGAATTTTTGTTTTCTTTGTGTTGAGGCGTAATCCATACTGAAGGCTGTGGTCTTTGATCTTCATAGTAAGTGCTTCAGGTCCTCTTCACATTCACCAAGCAAAGTAGTGTCATCTGTATGACGCAGGTTGTTAATGAGTCTTCCTCCAGTCCCAATGCCCTGTTCTTTGTATACAGCTTCTTGGATTACTTGCTCAGCATACGGATTGAACAGCTATGGTGAAAGGACACAACTCTGATGCATACCTTTCCTGACTTTAAACCACGCAGTATCCCCTTGCTCTGTTTGAATGACTGTCTCCTGATCTATGTACAGGTTCCTCATGAGCACAGTTAAGTGTTCTGGAATTCCCATTCTTCACAATGTTATGATCCACACAGTTGAATACCTGTGCGTAGTCAATAAAACACAGGTAAACATCTTTCTGGTTTTCTCCACTTTCAGCCAAGATCTACCTGGCGTCAGCAGTGATATCAATTGTTCCATGTCTTCTTCTGAGTCTGGCTTGAATTTCTGATAGTTCCCTGTTGATACACTGCTGCAGCTGCTTTTGACTGATCTTCAGCAAAATTTTACTTGAATGTGATATTAATGATATTGTTTGATAATTTCTACATTCGGTTGGATCACCTTTCTTTGGAATAGGCATAAATATGGATCTCTTCCAGTGGCTTGGCCCGGTAGCTGTCTTCCAGATTTCTTGGCATAGATGAGTGAGCACTTCCAGCGCTCTGTTGAAACTTCTCAGTTGGTATTCTGTCAATTCCTGGAGTCTTGTTTTTTGCTAGTGCCTTCAGTGCAGCCTGGACTTCTTCCTTCAGTACCATTGGTTCCTGACCCTATGTTACCTCCTGAAATGGTTGAACGTCGACCAATTCTTTTTGGTATAGTGACTCTATGTATTCCATCCATCTTCTTTTGATGCTTCCTGCGTCGTTTAATATTTTCCCCGTAGAATCCTTCAGTATTGCAACTTAAGGCTTGAATTTTTTTTTCATCTCTTTCAGCTTGAGAAATGCTGAGTGTGTTCTCCCCTTTTGGTTTTCTATCTCCAGGTCTTTACACATGTCATTATTATATTTTGTCTTCTCGAGCTACCCTTCGAAATCTTTTGTTCAGCCCTTTTACTTCATCATTTCTTCCTTTTTCTTGAGCTATTCAGTGTTCAAGAGTAAGTTTCAGAGTCTCTTCTGACATCCATTTTAATGACCTCTTGCTTTCTTCATGGATGATGTCCTTGATGTCACTTCACAGCTTGTCTGGTCTTAGTGTTCAACACACCAAATCTAATCTTGAGATGGTCCCTAAATTCAGGTGGAATACACCCAAGGTCGTACATTGCCTTTTGTGGACCTGTTCTAATTTTCTTCAGTTTCAACTTGAATTTGCATATGAGCAATGGATGGGCTGTTCCTGGCCTTGTCCTGAATAATGATATTCAGCTTTTCCATCATCTCTTTCCACAGGTGTAGTCGATTTGATTCCTGTGTATTCCATCTGGCAAGGTCCACATATACAGTTGCTGTTTATGTTGGTGAAAAAAGGTATTTACAGTGAAGAAATCGTTGGCCTTGCAGTTATCTAGAGTGAGAAAATGAAAACGCAAATGTGGTAAAAATGTTAACAATTGGTGAATGTCTGTGGGAGTTCTTACTATTCTTACAACCTTCTTGAAGTTATTTTTCCGTATAATTACTTTTCTGTGTTTATTTTTAAGTGCCCAGTCTGAAATGATTAAAAAAAAAAGAAAAGTCCCTGGTGACTGTGATACAGTTAAGTTTGAGAGCCAGCAGATGTCTGTCAGGAAGATTCCCTCTGAGGGCCTCCTTATCTCTCCAGAAGTGGGCAGATGTCACCACACAGGTGGGGCTGGAAAGAGGCCCTGGAGTGAGCCTTGTGATTTGGTGAACTGTGAGTTCCCCATGTTTGCTTGCATGATTGGCTTCTGATTGGAGTCCGTATATGAATGGGTGAAATGATACCTCACTTTCCCCTGGTATCCAGATGGAATTCTTGAAGGGCCCAGTGTAGTTGCCACCACGCTTACATTAGGCCAGATGTTTTGTTTCTCTTGGAGGCTTCACTTCATGCGGAAGGTATGTGGCGTTTATTTTTTCCGTGAACCTTTACCATTCTTATTCAAGTTGGTAATCGTCCGTATCTCGATGGATTGATTGATTGATTTCCTAACTGCATTAATTCCTAGGTGGTAGGCTAAGGTAGATCTCTGTTGAACCTACCTATTTTACAATTACACATTCTGTAAATCCTTGTGTATCACAGATGATCAAAACCACAGGCTAGGATGCAGAAAAGGTGGGGCCACCAGAGAAGGACTCTTTCTGGGCAAGATGGTAAACATGCACAGCTTCACCAGGCAGGACCGTAGTGGTTAAGCCTGACCACAGCTGCCCCTGGGCTCTCTTCCCCCACCTGCACAGCATCTTCTCAAGGGCATTTCAGAAGACAACGGCAGAGTTTTCTCCATTCTCTGTTATTAAGAGAATAAAAAAAAAAAAAATTGTCTGTCTTAGAAGTATTGTGAGGACTCAGGAGAGAGCACAGACTGTACTCTGCCCTCATTGTCATGGGACAAGCCTAGGTCCAGGATCACAGGACACAGGCTTTGCTTCTGGGGTTTCACCTTAACATTTCCATGTCCCACATATAACCAGTCACCCTAATCCTTGTTCCCCACCCCAGAGCTCTGCCTTTTCTAGGTTTTCTCCTTTTCCCCTGATTCACTCTCCCTTTTCACCCATGTTGTTTCAGTTCACCCCATCAGAGTTTCTGTGCACATTCTGAGGCTTTGCACACATTCTTGGTGCCAGTAGCCTGCATGAGCTGTGCAGTCAGACAGGACCCTGCACCCAGAAGGGCCCCGTGCTGGGTTTAATGCCCTTCTCTCACCATCTTGAAATTCTGACAGTTTTTGAATGAGGGCCCTGCGTTTTCATTTCGTGCTGGGCCCCTCAGGGTGCCAGGGATAGAGAAGGGCAGGTCCTGGATCTGCAATGGGCAGTGTTCTCATGGGGCCCTTGCCAGCTTGGCTGCTCACCCTGAGATCAGCTCATTTCTCCCCCACCCCTCACTTGCTCAGCTTTAGTTAGCTAAAGTATGACCTCTGGCCCTTGGCAGATTGCCCACATCGCTGCCACCCTGACCCAAACTGTTTGGTTTCTGCAAATGCAATCACTTCCATTTCTGTAGTCCCTCTGCGCGCCCCCCCGCCAAGATTTACAAAGTAGCAGCTGCTGCAGTCCCTCTGCACACAGACAGCTGACTTGCCTGCTGATTGTGAATATCCCAGTAATCCAAGTGCTAATGGTATTTATTCAGTCCAGCCAGCTTAGCCCTGAACAAGGTTTATTCTCATTTATCGAGTCAGAGGCGAGCTCCATCCTTAATATCCTTCTGTTGACTTTGAGCACACCAGCTCCACTGATGTCGCAGGGAGGCATACCAGGTCCCTGCCCTTTTAACCCACTCAAATCCCCAACTGTCAGGGCACCCACTTAGCAGTAAGCGAGACTGCCCCCCACCTCAGGCCTGCAGCTCTGGCCCAGAGTCTACAGGGTGAGAGGGGGATGGAGCTAGCATCTCGAGGCTGAATAAAGTTGTGTTCTAAAGGATGTGGTCTGGCCTCTTTGTGTGGGAAACCCACTGTAATTATCTTGCAGCCACAACCCAATGGCCAGCATTTTGGCATTCATTAGCTCTTCTCTCCTTATCATAGGGTTTTTTTTTTAGCTCAGCCTCACAGGTGGGGAGACTGACGAGAAGGCACTTGCCCAAGGTCGTCAGCCATTGTTCACAGGATTTCCGCCAAGGGTCCTCCTTACCTCGCTTTGCTCCTCCCCTAGGCCTCATCTGAGCTCTTTTGGTCATTTCCCTCCATAACCACACAGTGGAGAGCCTCCAGAGCCCAAGGCTGAGCTGCCTTGGGAGAGAGGGTCTGTTTCTCGGAGCAGGTCAGAGTCTACTGAAGGCGCCAGCGAGGGCAGGACTGCTTGGAGACTCCTGGCTCTGCGCCCCTGCATGACATACTGGGGGGCATTAGAATCGCAGTCTGGGTTTTTGCCACTCTCCCTGGGCTGTGTGTCCTCAGCCTCTGACTGGGCAGCATTAAAGGGCCAGCATTCAGAGGAGCGTTTCACGGGGGCAGGATGTCTGAGGAGCCCCTGAACCCATGAGAGCCTTGGGGCAGGGCCCCGAATGAGTATGGGTGCCCTCTTTAAAATGGTAGTGAGAAAAGGCCAGGCAGGGCATGGGCACAGGGCTGTCCAGCCGAGCTCTGCCACAGGCCCATGCTTGGCCCCCAGTCCTCCTCCACCCACCTAAGTCCTCCAGGGACTTAGGAAATTGGCCTCAACAACTTAAAAAAGGTCATCAGGCTCTCTCCCTTTTCTCTCTTGTGTACTTAGTTTGAGCTCTATTCTCTCCTACTCTAAATGGACTTTACTTCATGGGGATGAGTGGGGAAGTTAGCCTGAGGGAGGGAGGGAAGGTGGGTGGGGCAGTAGTGAGCCTGAGGGAGGGAGGGTGGGTGGAGCAGGAATGAGCTGCTACTGGCATGGCTGTAGCCTGCTCCTGGCTTACATCTATCTACCTCCTGGAGAAGAGAGTTCCTCTCTATCCTGGTTCCAGTGCAGGAAATGAAAAGGCTTTGAGGGGCCAGCCCTGTGGCTTAGGGCATTGGGCTCAGTACACTGGATCACAAGGAGAGGGAGAGGGAGCAGTTTCTCAAAGGAAGGAAGGAAAAGGATGTCAATGCGGGAAGGTAGGGAAGAAGGGACCCTGGGCAGAGAACAGGGACACACCACATAGCCAGAGCAGAGCAGAACTGGAGGGGGCTATGCCTGGCTTGCAGTGTCCTGCTCATCTTCTGGGTTATGGCCCTGCTGCTGGACCCTCTCTGGTGTCCGGGTACCCTGCAGCTCTTGTTTCTGACTCCACACTTAGAACAGCCTGTCTGCTGGCTGGGCAGGGTCTGGATCCTGCGCTGCCCCTCCTCAGTCCATGCCAGCAGACCTACTTGGCACACGACCAGCCTGGCCTCCTGACCTGTCCTGAGACCTGCACTTCTCAACCTCAGTTTCTACAACACTCAGGGCAACCTCCTGAGGAGTGCTCTCCTTGCCTCTCCGCACAAGCTCGTGCTGTTCTTAGAGTACCTGCCATTCCTTCTGTTCATGGATTGTTCCCCTCACCTGTACTCCAGGGCTCACCTCTCCCATGCAGTTCTCCCAGCTCTTGTGGCCCAAACTTCCCTCTTCTTTCTCTGAACCCCGAGAGACCTTAGGCTCAGAGCCATCTCTGGTGTGGTGTAAAGTTATACAGCCATTCATTCATTCATGCACTCACTCACTCACTCTGAAACCTGTCATTAGAGTTTTATGTTGTTGTTAGGTGCTGTTGAGTCCATCCTGACTTACAGTGACTCTTTGTACAACAGAACGAAACACTGCCCAGGCCTGCGCCATCGTCACAATCATTGCTATGTTTGAGCCCATCGTTGCAGCCACTGTGTCAATCCATCTTGTTGAGGGTCTTCCTCTTTTTCTCTGACCCTCTACTTGTAGTGTGGTCTGTTTCAGATGTATGGGTCATATCTTGATCAGTTGGGGGCCAGAGAGCAGGTGCTTAACTTCCCCAAGGATCTGTCCTGCCTTCTGGGGCTTCTCTGAACAGCTGCTTGGTGGTGGCTTGCCTCTGGATCTTTTCTAGACCAAAATGCTGTCTGGCCCTCTGGCTGCCACCAGAGCCATCGGCAAGAAGTATCAGGAAACCATCTTGCTCATGTCTTTAAAAGGCCTTTGGCATCTTTTCTTTACTCTCCATCAGTTTATTCTTTCTCTAGAGGCCCCAGGGATTTGCCTGTGCAGTATGTACCTCCTCTTTTGCCCCTCTTTCTTATTGTTTGTGCTTGATTCCTTAGGGGTTTGCATCTTTTCTCCGCTTCTACCAGGTGAGACCCCAGTGGGCAGAGTCCAGGCTTCTATATGCAGGCCCTCCCCACCGACCCCCAACACTGCCTGTGTTTGTGACAGGGTTCTGCCCTGGGATGTGCCTGGTCTGGCCTGGGGGAGGTCCCTGGACCCAGCATGCTCAGGGTACTCCCTCTGTTCCAGGGCTCTGATCTGGTCTTCTGGAGTTGGCTGGGTGATTTTCTCTCCTCTGGACCTTAGTCACAGCAGATCTGTAAGCAAGGATGGAGCTTCGTGTGCTGTGTCTGAGGACCTTCTATCTGCCTCTCCACAGGCCGTGAGTGACGGGGCTCCTTGGTGGTGCTCCCTGAGGCAGATGTGACACCAGGCTTCGCTTCCCTCCTTCTTTGGGAGGCAGCATTTGACATCTGTGTGAATTTCTCAGCGTGGTCGTTGTCTCTTCCTAGACCCTGCCTGTCTCGAGTGAGCGTTCCTCAGGCACATGATGGCAGAGACAGCCCCAATTAGCTCACTTTTTGATGAAGCAGCTGCTTTTCCTCAAGTCGCTGGAGCAGAGGCCAAGGGGAGGCTGAGCTCCCAGCTCCCCTCCACCACCCTGCATCTCGCCCACCTGCCTGACCAGAGGGCTGTCAGCCTCTCCTCCCCAGGGCCCAGCCCATCTCTAGACTGCTCCTCAGACATAAGGGTGGAGTGACAGTGGGCCAGGCCTGCAGCCCCTGCACTTCCTTCTGGATGCACAGGGATGAAGGACCCTCCCATTTTACAGCTGGGAAACTGGGCTTTGAACCTTGTAGTCAGTCCCTGGTTGGAATAGACTGACTCAGGGCCATTGCCATTCCATTCTGCCAGCTTTTATGGAGCACACTGTGTGCCAGGCCCTTTCCTGTGGGCAGCAGCTCAGAGTGTCATCACTCTTGTTATCTGTCTCCTCTTTTTCTGGGTTTCCAACTAGAATCCTGCACCCTGTGGTCTCTCTGTGCTTCCCCACACCTGCCTCACTCTCCAGGATGCTGTGAGCGCATCCTGTCGAGGCTGAGGTTAGAAGGAACAGGTATTTCTTGGGTCTCCGGGGAGCTTGTGGCCTTGCTAAGGTAAGGCAGCCAGAGACAGGTGGGGACTTCGATGCCCTTCATGGGTTGTTGGGCTGCGTATGACAACCACTGTCTGATGTAAGGGCCCTCCCGCTCTGGCCTGGCCCCTCCCCTTTGCTTCTGGCCATAGATGTTTTGCATGCCACCACCCCTCCCCCACCTCTTTGGTGGGCTGCTGTGTTCAGGGATCCTTGACCTTCCCTGAGGGTGGGAGCACGTGGGGTCACTATGCTTGTCACTTGCTTCCTGCTTGGGTTCTGAACCATGTTCCCTTCCCTAATGGAGGTCACTCCCTCTAGGCTCCCCATCCTTTCCTTTGGGAGGGCTGGGCCTGAAATGTTTGTTTTTATCTTGTCACTGTTCCTCCTGCCCAGAATAGGAGAGGAGTTGGCAGAAGCGGCACCGGGTTTCACATTTATCGGTTCCTTCCCTATTGTCCGAAGCCCTGCTACGTCACAGGCTCTGCCAAGCTCTGAGAACACAGAGACAGAGACACAGTAGCTACTCCTAAGTGGGTAGTCTGGTACGGAGACAGATGGGTAGATCCTGTTTTAGGATCTGCTCAGGTATGCTGAGGCTCCCTGGACGTTGCTCTTTCGTCCTACATTCCTCCCACAAGTGTTTACTAAGTGCTGTCTGTTCTTCCCAGAGAGGAGAGGATCCCTGCCCCTGCCCTCGAGGAGCTCCTAGCCCAACGAGGGGGCAGACCCATTAATAATAGCCCCCAATGTGGTACATGCCTGGGATCCTGGAAGAGGGAGCAGCCAACACTGGTTTGGGGTGTGTCAGGGACAGCTTCCCACAGGAAGGACCCTGAAGAAGCCCCTTTGGTGTTGGGAGGATCTTATAATTGTAGAGGTGATTTGCCTTCCCAGATCAGCTCCAGCCCATTGTCTGCTGTAGAGTCGGAGACTGGCAGGGGGGCCCTTGGTCCTGTCTTCTTTGCCATGGGCTGTTGTACCCAGAGGGTTCCACACCAGCTGGTCATTGTTTCCCCAGCTGAGTTCCAGCTTGTTTGGGTGGGACCCTCCCTTGTGTCCTTTGTATCCCCAGGATGGCTGGTGTGGTGTCCGCTCCCTAGCCACCTGACCCTTGGGCTGGCAGTGTGTGGAGTACCCCCACGTTGGGGAGCAGCTGCAAGATCACGCTTTCCTATGCTTCCTCCTCCAGCAACCCAAGGGTCCAAGTGGAGGCCATTGAGGGAGGAGCCCTGCAAAAGCTGCTGGTCATCTTGGCCACTGAACAGCCTCTCGCCACAAAGAAGAAGGTGTGTTTCTGCCCCCTACCTCCCTCCCAGCCTCCAGCAAACCTGTGGAGCCTGAAAGGAAGGGCTCCGTTTCCACAGCGGCTGTGCATGTCACCCCTGGGAGCCTGACTGGTCACCTACTAGGTGCTGTGGGTTGGTGCTTAGACTCAGCTAAGGCAGCACAGCAGCAGTGTGTGAGGGGTCTGGGGCCTGGGCTCAGCTGCAGGTGTGCAGTCTCGGGCTCCACCCCTGCCTTCCCATCCTGGGCCTCCATTTCTCACCCTTTGTCCACTGGGTGACATCAAATGTGTATGGGGTCCCTCCCGGCTCTCACAGCGCTGGGCTCTGAGCCGGATGGGCTGCCCGGGGGTGTAGCTGTACCTGAGGATGTTGGGTGGGGCCAGGGGGAATGGAGGCTGCACTGGGTTCGTTGGGGCACCTCCAGCTGCCTTTTTTGGGCGTTAGGGCAGGCCCAGCTCCGTGTGGCCCCTCACCTGGCCCTCGACCTGTGTCTCCCAGGTCCTGTTTGCACTGTGCTCCTTGCTGCGACACTTCCCCTATGCCCAGCAGCAGTTTCTAAAGCTGGGGGGGCTGCAGGTCCTGAGGAGCCTGGTGCAGGAGAAGGGCATGGAGGTTCTGGCCGTGCGTGTGGTCACTCTGCTTTACGACCTGGTCACTGAGAAGGTGAGTGCCCAGGCGTGCCCCTCTCCCCCCTCACTTTGTGTTTGCTTCTGGCCATTTGACCCTCGTCCCCTCCTAAGACTCTTCCATCCATCCATCTATCTATCTGTCCCTGTAACTGAGTGTTCCTGAGCAAACATGTCTGGTCAGGGCTGGAGGAGGTGCTAACCCAAGGTGCCTGAGACATCAGGGAGGATGCCCTGTGGGGAGGGACCACCAGGCTGAAACCTGAAGACTGTCAGGAGGCGGACAGGCCAGGTTGGGGGGTTGGTGCTGGCAGTGGTTAGGACCACATGTTCAGGCGGAGGGGTCAGCACGACTGAAGGCCAGAAACAGCCAGCATCAGGGCCTTCACTGAAACGCAGGGTGGTTTGGCTGAAGCAGCAAGTGGGGTGGTAAGAGCAGGTAGGATGGGGCAGCTGAGCCTGGGTGCCACTTAAGGGCTGGAGGCCATCACAGCAGCCCAGAGACCAGGAGACAGGGCTGGAAGGGTGCTGACTCTTAAGATTCTATGAGCCTGGAGGAGCCTTCTTTGGGAGCTCGGGCTCTAGGCCGGGGCTCCTAATAGCTGCCGTCAAGAACCTGAAGGACCTCAGTTGCCTGCTGGCTGGCAGGAACTTAGTGCCCATGCCACTGTAGTCTTTGCAATCCTGAGAAGTGTCTTAATTAAGGAGGAAAGAACAAAACTAGCCGGGCCTGGATTCTGAATTCAGCTACTGCAGAGAGCATTGGCAGGGCTTTCTCATTGCCTCTCTAGGGCCACACTCTCCACAGAGCCGTGGACTGGTGATTGGTGGAGCTGGGCTGGTGGCTCTGGGGCTGCACTGAGTGTGGGAGGCCTAGGCCCCCTCCTACCCCTCCCGACTATGAACTCCCTCTCCTCTCCAGCCTTCCCTCCCAGAGCAGAGGTCTGTCTCTCTCTGCCATTTGCTCTCTGCCCTTCTGTCTCTCTCTCAGCCTGTCTTGTCTCTCAGTCTGTGTCTGTCTGTCTCTTGGTCCAAGCTGCAGAAATCCAGTTCTCAGAACAGCAGACAGCCATGTGGCGCTCAGATCCAGTTACTGAAGCCTGGGCACAGTTGGCATCCTGGGAGGGGCCAGCAAGCCTGGGGAGGGACATGTGTGTTGGCCTGGCGTTTCCCAGGAGAGACTGACCTTTTTCCTCTAATGTCTTGGGTTTGTGTCTGGTGCCCAGTGTGGGTGTCACAGGCGGCGTGGCATTGGCATCACCAAGCACTCCCGCCAAGTGGTCTCCCCAAGGCTGCTGTAGTGAGCCAGAGTTGGGAGCCACCTTGACAGTCTTAGGGGGCTGTCATGATGGGGAGAAGGAACTGGGGTCTCTGTGTAAACAGCACAGAGGGCCATCGTCCTCCAGGAAGGAAGACAGTGGAGGAGCTCAGCCTGAGGGCTTTAGGACAGACTGCAGGCTGTACTCATGATGCAGCCAGGGCTTTTCTGTTCTTGCATTTCCTAAGAAAGAATGAAGAAGTAGCCAAACCAGGGTGGGCCCAGAGCTGCTAGAAGGTGGAGATGGGTCAGGCTGCCCCCTGGGCAGCATGTACCTCAAGGGCATGGTTGGTATGGGGACAGCAGCTGAACGCAGACTCTGCGTGGAGAGTGTGGATCCACCTCTCAGATTGCAGGGACCTTGGACTCCCCTTCTGTGGTTGTCAGGCCCCAGGCATTTCCGTCTCTGTCCCTTGGCCTGTGGCAGGACCTCTACTGAGAGAGTGTGCCCTGGCAGCCTGGGGGCTCCTGTAGAGGTGGGATGCCCACCTGGATCGTGAGCACAGTGTGACCGTGCCTGCCAGTGCTCCTTCCACAGCATATAGGGAGTCTGGTCTGCCTGATGCTGTGCCAGGTGCTGGGGAGATAGTCTGTGGCCCCTGCCCTCCTGGTGCTTCCAGGCACACACTTATCTGAGACATCCCAGAGTATGTAAGCCAAGGCCTGTGAAAGAGCCCTGACGTCTTCTGGGGATCAGGGGGCGCTGAGGTCTGAGGGGTGGGCTGAGTTACCTGCGGAGGGCAGGTGTGGGATGGGAAGAGCTCCTCAAAGTGGGGACTGTATCTGCAAAAGCTCAGGGGAGAGTCAGTGTGACCAGAGCATAGAGTGAGGGCACATAGAGGGGGCACTACCAAATGCAAGCAGGGACCAAATCCCTCTGGCGTTGGAGTCCCAGGGAAGGGATTTAGCCATTATCATCAGAAATGCCAAGCTGCAAAGGGTCTGAGGCCAATGCCCAAGGTGCTAAGCCCAGGCTTTGTGCTGCAGGGGCTTCTTCAAGCAATCCACTATGGCCCCTGATCTTCTCCTGGACCTCCTTCTTGCCTTCCTAGGCCTCCACATCCCTCATACTCCCCTGGGGTTAGGGCAGGGATTCCTTTTTTTTTTCCTGCAGGTACACTCAGTACAGCCATGTGGAGCAATCCCTCCCCTCTTTAACCTCTGCATAGCCTCCCCTGACACTGAAACAAGCTGGTTGCTTGTCAGGTTTCAGGTGTGGCAGCCTGGAAGAATTGGTTCCCACCATATTGTACTGATGGGGCTGGGCTTCTGCACATTCCAGACATGGCCGAGCACGTGATGCCCCTGCTCAAACCTCCTGCAGCTCCCCAGGCCCTTGGAGGGGTACCCAGGGCTCTGCACATTCTGGCCCCAGCCTGGTCTTCAGGTGCTCACACTCCATTTTCCAGAACAACCTCCCCTTCCTCAAACATGAGGCAGGCCCAGGCCTGTTGTGTGGCTTTCCTTATGTGTGGATGGCCCTCCACTCTTGTCCATTTGGACAACTCCCCATTTTGGCCCTCAGGATTTGGGAAAATAACACGTTCCCTCCTTGCACCCCCCCCCCCCCCACTAATAGCAGCTGAGGAGGTGAATTTGGAGTAGTAGTGATGTCGATGATGGTGATGGTGATGACAGTGACGACAGTGTGGTGTATATGATGTGGTACTTGGTAGTGTGCTAATGTTGGTGAAGGGGGCACGTTCATTATTTCCTTCAGGCCCCCCGGAAGTTCTGAAGGGATTACATTATCTCTGTTTAAGAGATGATGATACCGGGTGAGTTTTAGGGAGGTTAAGTGACCAGCCCAAGGTCACTGAGCTTGTCAGTGGTGGAGCAGGGACAGGAAGGCAGACTGTCCACCTCACACTGCACTGTTAGATTATATTTATCTTGCTAGTTAGGGTTGTTCAATTGCTTTTATTCTTCTGCTGGACCGGGAGCTCCTTGAGAGACAATGTCTTTAACTTGGTTTCTCCAGCACCTGGCACAGTGCTCAGTTGTTTTTGGTGAGTGGATGGATGGATGAATGGACAGATGGACATATGGATGGGTGGGTGAGCATGTGTGAACCGTGGACCCAGTTGCCCTTCTCTGTGTAGGTCCTTTGAGGCCCAAGGGGATAGAGAAAGGGTGGGGCCTCAGGGTTCACATCTGACGGGCAGGGCTGGCTTTGTGTGCCCTGACTGCTCTCTGTCTTCTCTCCGCAAACCCCTCCCTGGCGCCTGGCTGTGCGGACGGCAGATGTTTGCCGAGGAGGAGGCTGAGCTGACCCGTGAGACCTCCCCAGAGAAGCTGCAGCAGTATCGCCAGGTGCACCTCCTGCCAGGCCTGCAGGAACAGGGCTGGTGTGCGATCACCGCCAGCCTCCTGGCACTGCCTGAGCATGATGCCCGCGAAAAGGTGCTGCAGACTCTGGGCGCTCTCCTGGCCACCTGCCGAGACCACTACCGTCAGGACGCCCAGCTCAGCAGGACGCTGGCCAGCCTGCAGGCAGAGTACCAGGCGCTGGCTGCACTGGAGCTCCAGGATGGCGAGGAGGAGGGCTACTTCCAGGAACTGCTGGGCTCTATCAACAGCTTCCTGCAGGGGCTGAGATGAAGCTCCCGCTCACACCAGACCAGACTGGGGTTCTGCTAGCAAGGCTGAGAGACACCAGCTGGGTGGAACTCCGTGGGACATCAGGCAGGAGGGAAGACTTCCCTCTAGGGCATGGGGATCATCTGGGCAGTGCTAACTTGGCCATTAAATGGAGACACAAGGGCCATTGTCTCTCTGCCTTCTGTGTGTCTGTATCTTAGCCAGTGCAGGCTACGCCCCCCCTCCCCCCACCACCAGCCGTAGTTAGTTGAGCTGTTGGGCGACATGCTGGATGGTCAGCCCAGGGTGGCCCCAGTAACAGGCCCCAGGGGAGAGGTCTGGGCTCAGGAGTTGGGAGCCCCTGGTTGGGACCCAGCTCTTCACACCCAGTAGCTCTGTGACTTTGGGAAGTCACTTAACTTCTCTGAGCCTGTTCCTCATCTGTCAAGGGGAATGGCATTACATGAGAGAAAGTACACATAAAGCACAACACCAGGGACCCCCACCCTGGCTACAAGGGAAGGTGGGGCCATCTTCTCACTGTTCTCTCTGCCCTGTGTCCAGGTAACAGCATCTAGGCCACTGGCGGTGGCGGGAGCTCAATGACATCCCACACGCAAGAGATGCTCGTAAGCATGGGCAGCTGATGGCCACAGGAGCCATTGGAGACAGGGCCTCAGTGGAGAAAGGACACTGTGACAGATCCTAGACCCTAGAAGCCCTTGGGTGTGGGCCTCACTTTGGGAGAGGAGGGATCTTGCTAAAGCTGGCATTGGGAGCCTAGGCTAGCTCAGGCCTGCCCTGCCCATCTGACAGGGCAAGGGTGCCTCTGGGTAAGCGTGGAGCGGACCCCTGTCCTTGCCCCTTGCCTCTGTCTGTGCTGGAGCTGGGCCAAGCCTGAGGAGGAAGCCTCGGGGTCGGGGGGCAACTGAGTCTGGCAAGTCCTGGCCCCCACCCCAGAGAGGCTGAGTGCCAGGCTGGGAGCCTGCTGCAGGTTGCCACGGCAACCCCAGCTCCAGGCTTTCCTGATTTGGATTCTGGTGTGTTTGTTTTTCAGCCTTTCCAATGCACCAGAGGCTCACTCCTGCTGGCTCAGGCAGCCCCT
The DNA here is from genome assembly GCF_024166365.1 of Elephas maximus indicus. Lineage (NCBI taxonomy): Eukaryota > Metazoa > Chordata > Mammalia > Proboscidea > Elephantidae > Elephas > Elephas maximus. The sequence continues at coordinate 152,037,896 of NC_064820.1, read as the reverse complement.
CCCGGCCTCCAGGAGGTGAAGTCAGGAAAGCCAGAGCTGGGGTGTAGTCTCATCTCCTTACCTCCAGGCCTAAACCAAAACCAAACCAAACCCATCGCTGTCGAATTCCAACTCCTAGCGACCCTATACAACAGAGCAGAACTGCCCCATGGGGTTTTCAAGGATCACCTGGTGGATTCAAACTGCTGACCTTTTGGTTAGCGGACGTAGCTCCTAACCAGTGCACTACCAGGGTTTCCACCTCTAGGCCTAGGATGTAGAAATTCCAGCCTTACTGAGCTGATGGGGAAACTGAGGCCCAGAGAAATGTGGGATAAGTGGTGGCCTCCTTTGCTTAGCCTCAGACCCTCTCCTACCCACCTCCTGCACAGCACCAGGAGGCTTGGGAGCAGACCTGTGGACTGCGCATAGCCCTTCACTGGAGGGAAGCAGGAGCCCCAGGCTTACATTTCCCCAGGGTTGGAAGCCCTTGAGGGCTTGGGCACAGTGGGGACCAGACCTGAGTACCCACTGCCTCACTACCTCTATTTTTACCCCCTCAGTAGCCTTTGAAGGAGATAATGTACAATGAAGAAATCATGGCTCAGAGAGCCTTAATGATCTGTCTGAGGCCGTGCAGCTTGTGGTGGCAGAGCTGGGGTTTGGATCATGCTGTGGAGGCCTTGAGTGTGCAGCTGAAAAGGGGACAGTGTTTAATTTGATGGGCAGTGGGGTAGGAGTCTCGAAACCTCTTGGGGCCAGGGACAGAGGTCAGAGCAGCTGTGGCCATGGCAGAGCAGGGCCTGGCTCAGGTTAAGGTCAAGAGACACTTCAGAGATGGTATCGGCAGGCTCTGCAGGTGGATTTGAGAAAGGGGGAAGGTGAGACTTGGGATGGGGCACACTCCGGGAGAGAGGAGGGTTGGGGTTGGGAACCAGTCTGGTCTGGGTCTCATCCTTGCAGAGGTAAGCACTGAGCTGGAGCAGGTGCAGCTGTTCAGTGAGGGCTGGCAAAAATGTGGGACCCTGCGGGTGGAGGCTGGGGATCTCAGAGACCTTGAGGTCTCTGTGACCACCAGGGTCTTATCTTGGGTGTGGGTAGGGGCCCCCATGGGAAGAGATATACTAACAGAGCACAGACCTGAGGTCCCCAGTGTCCTCTGCCCCAGGTGTGCTGCACAAAATGGTCAGAGCAGCAGGCCGACCTTGACCTTTGGGCCACAAGCTCTTGGGAGGTCCGTAGGAGCCAAGGAAAGAGCATCTGGGGGCTATGGTGAGGAGGGTTGGGCCAGTGCAGAGAGGCTGAGCCCACAGGTTGGGTGGGATGGCTCCTGCCTTCTTCCTCCTCGTCGTCATACACAGAGAGAGGGCATCAGGGATGGTGAAGCTGTGCTCAGACCCCAGGCCAACTTCTGGTGTGCAGCCTGTGTTCTCATTGGCCTTCTCTGGGTCTGTCCTCGGCCCTGAAGCAGACCCTCTGAGGAGACAGGCAGCAGTATGGTTCGGGGTTTGGGGTCAGGCTGCTTGGTGTAGGTTCTGGTTTCACCACTCATTTTGTCACTGATTGCTGTCCATAGATCTGGGAGGAACCCTGTCTCTGCCCTTTGTGTGCCATCCTGGGAGCTGTGGCCATGGCGAAGGGGTATAACCTGGGCTGGAAGTTAGGCAGGAAATGGTAATGGGAGATGTGGGAGCTGTAATCACCAGAACTGGGTGATGTGACCTCTTACCACCAGGGCCTACAGGCTGCTTTTCTCTTACCGCCACCCCTGTCCTATGGTGGGGCCACTGGGCTCTCAGCCTGATGGCGAGGACTAGGATGGGAGCTGTGACTGGCCAACATGCTGTAGGCACTGGCTGGTTGTTTGTTCCTGGCTCTCCCACTGGGCTGTACTAGGTCCTCCATGTGAGAGGATGATAGCGATGGGGAATAGGGTGGTGGTCCCAGGTCTCTTGGGGGAGGCAGTTACAGTGTGACATGAGCTGTGATGGGGGTGGCTTGGGCCACTGGAGCTGAAGAGGCCCCAGACGGACCTAGTTGAGGAGGTCAGGCGAGGCCTCCCAGAGCAATCATAGCCAAGCTGAGACATGAAGGATGCTTGAATGGGCCAGGCGAGGTGAGGAGAGGTTTTCAGTCCTAAGAAGATACCAGGAAGGCCTGAGGTGAGAGCGAGTGATACGTTTGAAGAATCTACAAATTTATCGTAGCTGGAAGAAATGAAGGGGGTGAAGGACCAAGGGGCCGAAGGTATAGCTTAGAGGGATTAGTGGGGCCAGATCCTCCAGCACCTGGTCAGTCTTGCCTAGAAGTGTGTCCTCATCCTGGTGGAGTGGGGAACAAGGGGAGAGTTACAGGCATTCTCTTGGCTGCTGTCATTATTTGTTCCACAAATCTGATTTAGTACTGCTCTGAGCTGGGCATTGCTCTAGAGCACAAAGTGGTAAATAGAATGGACACACCCCTGCTCTCCTCTCCGGTAGGGGGTCAGGGGCACAGACCATGAATGCTAAGAGCTATGAAGAAAAATAAAGCAAGGTGAGGGGATAAAGAGTGTCAGGGGCTGCTGTTGTAGACCAGTTGGTCAGAGAAGGCCTCTCTGCGGAGGTGGAATGTGAACAGAGGCCTGAAGGCAGTGAGCTATGTGGAGAAGTGCTTTGTTGGCCAAGGGAATAGCAAGAGCAAAGGTCCTAAGGTGGGAATACAGCTGTGGTGTTTCAAGAAAAGCAGTGAAAGCCAGTGTGCCTGGAGCAGAGTCAAGGGGAGACTGAACAATGAGGCCAGGGAGGTAGCCAGGGGAGAGATTGTGGAGGTTGTAGTAAGGACTTTAGATTTTTTTTTCTTTTTTAAAAATTTTGTGTTTTAGGTGAAAGTTTACAGTGCAAATTAGATTCTCATTCAAAAATTTATACACAAATTGTTTTGTGCATTGGTTACAATCCCCTCAGTGTGTCAGTATGCTCCCCCTTTTCCCTTTATACCCTGGGGTTCCCTGTGTCCATTCGTCCAGGTTTCCTGTTCCCTCCTGCCTTCTTGTTTCTGGTTTTGGGCAGGTGTTGTATACTTGATTAACTAAGGAACACGTTCCTCATGTGTGTTACTGTTTGTTTTATAAGCCTTTAGTTGAAAGGTGGACTTAAGGAGTGGCTTCAGTTCTGAGTTAGCAGGATGTCTCGGGGCCATAGCTCAGGGGGGTTCCTCTAGTCTCTGTCAAACCAGTAAGCCTGGTCTTTTTTTATGAACTTGTATTTTGTTCTATGTTTTTTTCCCCCCAGCTCTGTCTGGGACCCTCTATTTTGATCCCTGTCAAAGCTGTCAGTGGTGGTAGCCAGGCACCATCTAGTTCTTCTGGGCTTAGGCTGGTAGAGGCTGTGGTTCATGTGTATTTGGTTTTCTTCATTCTCCTTAGCTCCGAATGTGATGGGACTAAGATGTATTTTAGATAGCTGTTCACAAGCTTTTAAGATCCCAGACACTACTCACTGAAGTAGGATGTAGAACATTTTGTTTATGAACTATGTTATGCCAGTTGACCTAAATGTCCCCCAAGACCATGGTCCACAGCCCTCAGCCCCAGTAAACTGGTCCCTCAAAGGGTTTGGATGTATCTAGGAAGCTTCTATGACTTTGCCTTGGTCAAACTGTGCTGCTGACTTCCCCTATACTGTGTGATGTCTTTTCCTTCACCAAAGTTAATACTTACCTACTATCTATTAGTGATTTCCCTTCCCAACCCCCTTCCCTCCCTCATTACCATCAAGGATTGCTTTTTTTCCTGTAAGCCTTTTCTTGTATTTTTATAATAGTGGTCTCATACATTATTTGTCCCTTTGTGATTGAATTATTTCACTCAGCATAATGCCCTCCAGATTCATCCATGTTGTGAGATGTGATTCATCATTGTTATTTATCATTGTGTAATATTTCATTGTATATATGTACCATAATTTATCCATTCACCTGATGAAGGGTACTTAGGTTGCTTCCATCTTTTTGCAATTATGAATAGTGCTGCAATGAACATGGGTGTGCATATGTCTATTCATGTGATGGTTTTTATTCTTCTAGGATATATTCCTGTAAGTGGGATTACTGGATCTTATGGTATTTCTATTTCTAGCTTTTTAAGGAGGCGCCATATCGTTTTCCATAGTGGTTTATACCATTTTACATTCCCACCAGCAGTGCTTAAGAGTTCCAGTTTCCCCACAACCTCTCCAACATATTTATTTTCTGTTTTGTTTTATTAGTGCCAGTAATGTTGGGTTGAGATTGTATCTCATTGTAGTTTTGATTTGGATTTCTAGATTTTTCTTTGAGATGGGAGCCAGTGGAGAGTTTTGAGCAGAGGAAAGAACTGATAGTGCTTTCGTTTTTTAACAGGATCACTTTATTGCAGTGTTGTGAATACAGTATACAGAGACAAGGATGGAAACAGGGAGATCAGTGAGTAGTCTATTACAGAATCCAGGTGAGAGTTGATGTGGCTTGAACCGGGGTGACAATAGAGGAGGTGTTGAGAAGTGGTCAGATTTCAGATATGTTTTAAAGGTAGAGCTGCAAGGATTTGCTGACTGATTGGATGTGGGTTGTGAGAAAACAAGAGCCAAGGATGAAGCCTTACTTCAGGGCTTGCGCAAATGGTGTGTGGGCAAGAGAGAGGGAAGAGTAGGAACAAAGATCAGGGCTTTGATGGGTATTTGTTTTGGGCATGTTTATACTGAGATGCTAACTGGACATTCAACAGAGATGTTGAATAGGCAGCTGAGATAGAGTCTGGAACCCAGAGAAGAGGGCACATCTGAAGAGAGACTTGGAAGCAGGGTGTGCTGAAGCCAGCTCATACCAGCTTGGAGCCGTGTGGATATTGGAAACACTGTGAGCTCATTGTTACACATGACTGGTATTAAAAATTAAATTATATAAACTATATTAAAAAGAAAAGGTAATTTAAAAAAAACTAGAAGAGCGAACTAAACCCAAAGACAGCAGAAGAAAAGGAAATAATAAAGAGCAAAAGCCAGTAAAACTGGAAACAGAAAAACTGAAGAGAAAATCAATGAAATTAAAAGATGGTTCTTTGAAGAAAGAGTGGACGCAAATTACCAGTATTAATAATGAAAGGGATATCACTACAGACCCAACAAGCATTAAAATGATAATAAGTAAAAACTACATACAACTCTATGTCCACAAATTGGACAACTTAGAAGAAATGATGGAAAAATTCCTTGAAAAACACTGTTATTAGTCTTCTATTACTGCTATAACAAATTACTGCAAACTTAGTGCCTTAAAACAACAAAAACATATTGTTTTATAGTTCTGTGGGTCGTAAGTTTGACATGGATCTCATAGGTTAAAAAAATTGATTTTTTTATAAAGACAAGTTGATTCTAGAAGTTATATGAAAATGCATAGGAACCAGAATAGCTAAAGTGATTTGAAAAAGGAATGAACTTGGAGGATTCATACTATCTGATTTTAGGACTTACTATTTTTTTTTTTTATAAAGCTATAGTAATCAAGACAGTGTGGCATTGGTGAAAGGACAGATACATAGATCAGTGAATCACTAGAGAGAGCTAAAAAATAGACCCACACAGATACAGTTAATTGATTTTTGACAAAGATGCAAAGTCACTGGAGAAATGATAGTCTTTTCAATAAATGGTGCTGGAACATTATTGGACATGCACATGCAAAAAAAAAAAAAGAACCTTATACCTCACACCTTACACAAAATTTAACTCAAAATTGATCACAGACCTAAAGATAAAATGTAAATTTATAGAACTTTTAGGAGAAAAATCTTTGTGGCTTTGAGTTAGGCAAAGAGTTCTTAGATCTAACACCAAAAACACAATCCATAAAATAAAAAACTGATAAATTACACTTAATCAAAATTAAAAGCTTTTGCTCTGAAAGACATTTTTAAGAAAATGAAGAGACAAGCCACAGACAGGGAGAAAATACTTGCAAATCACACACCTGACAAAGGACTTGTATCCAGAATATATAAAGAACTCTGAAAGCTCATCAATAAAACAACCCAATTAAAGAAAAAATGGGCAAAAGATTTGAAAAAACTTCACCTAAGAAGATACACAGATGGCAGATAAACACATGAAAGATGCTTAATGTCATTACTTATTAGGGAAATACAAATTAAAGTCCCTACTACATACCTATTAGCATGCCTAAAAAAACAAACAAAAAAAAAACCTGGCAGTAGGATGTGCTGGTAACGATGTGAAGCAACTGGAACCTTCATGTATTGCTGATGGGGTGCATAATGATGCAGCCACCTATGGAAAACTGTTTGGTTGTTTCTTATAAAGTCGAATATATACTGACCGTGTTAGGTGCTGTTGGGTCGATTCTGACTCATAGCCACCCTATACGACAGAGTAGAACTGCCCCATAGAGGTTCCAAGGAGCGACTAGTAAATCTGAACTGCCAACCTTTTGGTTAGCGGCCGAGCTCTTAACCACTACGCCACCAGGGCTCCATACTGACCATACAACATAGCAATCTCACTTGTAGGTATTTACCCACAGTCAGTGAAAACCTGTACACAAATGCTTATACCAACTTCCATAATTGCCCCAAACCAGAAACAACTAAAATGTTTAACTGGGGAATGAATAAACAAACTAGGGTATGTCCACGCAATGGATCACTACTCAGCAATAACAAGGAACGAACACAACGTGGTTGACTATCAAATGCATTATGTGGAATGAGAGAAGCTAGACGCAAAAGGGTATATGCAGCATGATTTCATTTATATGACATTCTGGAAGGGACACCACTATACAGAGGGTGTTGCCAGGAGTTAAGTATAGGGGAGGGGCTGCTACAATGGAGGAGCACGGAATCTTTTGCGGGGGGGGCGGGGGGCGGTGATAGAGCTGTATCTTGACTGGGTGGTGGTTACACAACTATGCATTTGTAAAAACTCAGAATTCTTAAGCAAAACAAGCGTATTTTACTGTACAGAAATTTAAAAGTAATACTCAAAACTTATCCCTTTGTAATTATTTTATTACAGTTTACAATTTTCTATGCTCTTGAAGTTTTTTAGGTGTTGTATCTGTAGCTTGGAAATACGACATAGCGGCTCCTTGCTTCTCTTCCCAAGGACTTCCTGTTGGTCGCTTGAAATCTGCTATGGTTGGAGTGTTTACACTGTGGAAATTGGGAAATGCTACAAAACAGGGCTGGATTTATTATTCTGTTGATTGTCTAGACTGAAGAAAATGTTAATAATGCTGATTAAACTTACAAGTGTGCTTTGTCTGTTGTGGTTATATTATGCAGAACACAAAAGGTTGAGATTGTCTTTCAGTATTTAGCAACTATTATCTGACTCAGCAAAGAAGTGACCTACTGACAGGTGAAATTCCAACATAGGCTTTTGTTGTTTAACTTTAATCTTACTCCTTAAGGTAAACCAGCACACTCATGTCAGAACTACTCTCAACCATAGGGTGGCTACGGATTCAAGAGTTCAGCAAAACTCAAGAGACAGCATTCTGTAAGAATAAATTGGCTATATGGAATTTATAGTAAAAAAGTATTGTGTATTTATTACTGTATTTGTAAACTATGTGCTACAGTTCCCTTAGAGCAGTAAAACTAAATGCGTGTGTGTGTGTGTGTGCGCGTGTGTGTGTGTGTGTGTTCCCCTCATGTCCCTACCCCAGATAACTAGTTGTTAGAAATTCACCAGCACACCACTGCCTGGGAGGCTGATGTGGAGGGTGCAGGCAGAGATCTGAGCCCTGGACCCCCTCGACACTAGAGGTCAAGAGGAGAATGACCTGGTAAAGGTGCTGAGGAGCAGAGATCTGAAGGGTGTGGAACCATGGACATCTAGAGAAGGTGTGAGGATGAGGAGGGCGTGGCCACTGGCCTCACGTGCTGCTAAGAGGTAAGAGAGAAGAACGTGCTGCTAAGAGGTAAGAGAGAAGAACGGAGTGGTGTGAGCTGAGTGGAGCTGGGAAGTGGAGACAGTGAGTGTGAAAACTCATCTGAGGAGTTTTGTATGAGGGGAGGAGAGAGATGGATTCAAGGGATGCTTTTTTGGATTGTCTTTTATTTAACTATGGGAGATATCAGAGCATGTTTTTTGTGTGCTGATGAGGGAAAATTTGATGAGGCAAGGAAAACAGTTATGGTGGCAAGTCCTTGAGTGACCGGGGCCCAGTCATAGCCAAGGGTGGCCTCAGCCAGGTGCCTGGAGAGTGCTGAGGAACAGATGCAGGGAAGGGGCAGATGTGGTGGGAGCATGGGGGAGCTTCTGGGGGAAGGTTGGGGAGCATAGACGGATGGTCAGAACCTCTGGGGGCTTTGTAGGGCCTGGAGCTTGAAGCTGGGTGGGAGGCTGAGCCACTTGCCAGCTGCCTCTTTGGTAAGGGGCTTCAACTCTGAGTCAGTTTTCTCAGCTGTAAGATAGCATTGATGCCTCCTGCGTTGGTTTTAAAGTGAAGTGGGAAGATGCAATAAAGGCCTTCCACAGGCTCTGGGAGGTCCCAGAACATAGCTGCTCCTTCCATCTTCAGTGGGTGTGACCCTAGCCTGGGTGGAGGGTGCAAGATGTTGGGCAGGGCAGCTGTGAGGAGAGGTGAGTTGGGGCCTTTGAGATGTATGTCCAAGGGCCACGGGGAGCCCCTGCAGGGTGGCTAGCAGGTCAAGGCCAAGGGTAGAGCATACTTGGGATACAGTGAGGGCTGGGGGAAAGCTGGACTGTTGCAGTTGCTGAGTGCAGGTAGAGCTGTGTGCAGGTAGAGCTGTGTGCGAGTAGAAGGTGACAGGCTGGTGATGTGTCATGGGGTGGAGGGAGCTGGGACTATTGGCTTCCCTACCACAAGGGGCACGTCTGTCCTGGCTGAGAAGCAACGATCCTCAGGATGCAGAGAGGAGGCAACCACCTCACCTGCAGGGTGGCAGGAGAGCGCACACCTGAGGGGCCTTCAGACCAGGTCTGCATGTAGGGGGAGTCAGGTCTCCCTCTTCTGCTCAGCCCAGGCTGGGCCACTTTTAGATCATGGTCTCTAAGGAGGATGGGAAGGAGATTTCTGGACAGGCCTCTGGAGCCACCTCAGCTGCATGTCTTTTGTCTTCTAGTAATTTTTATAGATTGGTTTAAATAAATATATGGTTCATATAGTTCAAGTGTTGGTCAAGCACGTGCTCGGACCTTCGCTGGATGATGGGGTAAGACCAACGCTGTTCCCTGAAGGAACCTGGAGTCAGTCTGGGTGTTGTGGTGCTGTCACCGCATGTGCTGAGGTGGCGGCGGAGGTAAGCGACATCCTCACTGAGGCCTGGGGAGCAAGGGAGGGGTGTGGGCTGTTTCCTAGTGTGGTACAAGGGGTGATCTTAGGTGGTATGTGAGTGAAATTTATGGTGATGACTGGCAGAGGCAGGTGACTGAAGCAGGGGAGAGCGGGCAGTGATGGCTTAAGATGGCCAGACACTGAGTCGTCACATGGCATGTGCAGTGGGTAGCCCCCTGAAGGCGTCATGCAGAGGCTGACTTGGCGAGATGTGTTTTAGATTCCTTTGCTACTGGTGGATATGGATAATGGAGTCTGGGGCTGAGGTAGGGGGCTGATTTAGGAGGCTTTGCAGTAAGTAACCCAGATGCAGAGGTAGGAACTTGGCCTCTGCTTCAGGGAAGCAGATGGATAGGGGATCTGGGGGGTAAACTAGATAGAGACTGGGGACTGCTGGGGTGTGGGCTCTGGGACAGCCAGGTGAGGCGGTTGGCAACAGAATATCTGGAGGGTGGTTTTAGAGTCTGATAAACTGATGACCACAAAAGCAATGCATGTCCTGAGTCAGCATGGGGCAGGGGCCAAGTAAAGGGAGGCCAGAACCTTCTGAACCCAGCCCCACTAGGGAAGGCAGCTGGAGATCCCAGGGGTAGCAAATATCTACTGAGTGTCTTCTACGTGCCAGGCAGTGTACTGGAGATTGAGTACTGAGCAAAAGAAAGATCTCCACCCATGTGGAGCTTACATTTTTGCCAGGGCGAGAGAGAACTGAAATAAATGGGTAAGCAAGGCACTCAGTGCTACAAAGATAAGGCAGGGTAAGGATTTAGAGAATGACCATGGTCGGAATGTTTTTCTGGTAAGGTGACTTTTGATGGGACACTTGAAGACAGTCCTAAAGAAAGCAGATATCTCTGCCAATAAGTGGATTCTAGGCTGAGGCGGGAGCGTGCTTTGCTTGGTACGTTTGAAGAATTTGAGGGAGACCAGGCTAAGAAGCAGAATGACAAAGAATAGCAAGAGAACAGGTCAGAGTGGGGCAAGAGGCCACACTTGTGACTTAGAACTTTGGCTTTTACCAAGGGAGACAGAAACTGCTGGAAGCTTTGGGCTAAGGCAGTGACATGATCTGACTTTTGTATTCTAGGGCTATTCTCACTGCTTTGTGGAGTAGATGTGGGAGTTTGGGGCAGAGGTCAGGAAGCAAGGAAGTTGCAGGCAAGACTAGCGGGGAGGCAACAGTCTAGCCACAGATGACTGGCATTGGCACCCCTTGTCCCCTCACACTGCACAAGGGTGAGTCTGTGACCAACAGAACACAGCAGAAGTGATGACATATCCCTTCTGAGATCAGCTTGTAAAAAGGCACTGCAGTTGTTGTTCTGGTAGACAAGTCCCTCTGGAGGAAGCCAGCTACCATGTGTCAGCTGTTCTGTGGAAAGGCCCATGTGGCCAGGGATAGCCTCTGCCAGCAGCCATAGGAGCGAATTGGGAACCAGATCCTCCAGCCCATCAAGCCTTCTAAGAGTGCAGCTTCATGAGAAACCAAGTCTGAACCACCCAGCAAAGCTGCTTCTAGATTCTCCACCTTCAGAAACTGTGAGGTAGAGCAATTTGTTACACAGTAACGGGCAAGTAATACAATGATGATGGCTGAGACCAGGTAATAAGTAAACAAGTAAGAAGCTGGCTCCTGGATATATTCTAGAGTTTGATTTGTAGGCATCAGGCCTGAGAAGTGAGGTGACTGGTAGTGCCAGTCTGCAAGGTGCGGAAGGCCACAAGGAGGAGGGCTCTGGGGTTAGAGGGCAGAGATGGCAGCATGATTTGGAAAAGTCAAGTTTGAGATGTTTATTGGAACCCAAGTGCAGAGTCCAGGAGGCAGTTATACAAGTTGAGTTCAGAGGCAAAATCTGCATGTGGATGGTGTAAAGCCAGGAGTGTGGCTGAGATAAGAAGAAGAGGTCCAGGTCTTGAGCCTGGGAACAGCTAGGAAAAGGAGAAGGAATATGGAGTAGTACCTACCAAATAAGAGAAAAAATCACAAGACGAGTGTGATGTCCTGGTAATCAAGTGAAGAGAGTTTCAGAAGGTGGGGAGTGTTCTCCTGAGAGGGTTGGTAAGATGAAGAAAGAGCCAGTCTGTTTGGCCCTGTGGAGGTGGCCACCTTGACAAGAGGGACAGGGTGGAGTGGTCAAGATGAGAGCTGACTGAATGGTGCGCAGAAATGGGAGTGAGGAAGGGAGTTTTGTTCAAGATGGGAATGTTTGCTAGGAAGTGACACAGGTTAGGGAGAGTTTTTCTTTTTAATGCAGCTATGGCCTGGTCTGGTGGTATGCCGATGGGAGTGACTCAGGAGAGAGAGCGGCGAGGAGAAGCACAGAAGTCTCCAATGTTTCGACCTGAACTACTAGAAGAATGGACATGCATATCCCTGAGTTGAAGTACAGTCTACCTCGCTGGGCAACACAGTCCTGGGGGAAGAAGACACCCTGGAGGGCACACACTGTGGGCACATCCAGGAAAGGTTTAATATAAAACTTACGACTCTACTGGAAGGTTGAGAAAAGGACCTTGGCTTCTTAGATTTGGTTTCATAGTGGACTTTATTGGGAAAAGTTAGTGTAAAATCATTAAAACTCAAAAAATTTAAATAAGACAGTAAAATTATTATACCTTGTAGCTGCAGTAATTGCTATAGTAATCACAAATAATGTAAAGTCTAAATTATTGCCTAAGCAAACACTATTTTGCCAAGCTTCTGTTGCAAGCCCAAGGCAGGAAGCACTGCAATTATTAGACACGAGCCCAATGATTAATTTGCATTTGAGGTTGGAAGAAAGGGGAAAAAGCAATGTTCTGATCACAGCATCACAACATTCTAGCCTGAAAAAATGCAACGTTATTAATGTCCTATAACAGACTACATTAGTAATTTTAACCATGCATTAAAATTCTCATTTTATGTCATAAAGAGAGCAGTTTTCTTCATGCTACATTGTTTTACCGAGTTTTATATGGTTTGTCCCTCTGAACACCTTTCTGAGAACGTAGTTTTCTAGGGAATGCTTCCTAAGATACCTGGTTGCTCACCACGGGTTGTCTTTGGTCATTTAATACCAGACCAGGCAAGTACTTGAGCCTGTATTGGTGGAAGCACCCTCTCCTATACCAGGGTGAGTCAGACTCCCTTCCCTCAAACCCACAGTGCCACCAATAAGAATGGGCATCACGACGTGGCCAAGAGGATTACTAACAAGTTAATGTGGGATTCTCGAGGATTACTAACAAGTTAATGTGGGATTCTCTTTGGTTATGGAATTCTTACTTATGCTTATAAAAAATATAGCTAGAAATATGCTCCTGAATTCTAAAAGCATTTCTGACCGACTGAAATATGTCCTTGCAAAATTCACCACCTGGCCAGGCTTAAAATCTGCCTATTTACCTGTGGAATCTAGCACTGGTGTTCTATTTAGCAAATACATTGAGTGAAGAACAGTGATCTTTAGAAGCCACAAGGGCTGGAGCAGGCTTAGATGCTGTCCATAGCTTTGAACTCACTAAGGGCCTGCACAGGGTTCACATGCTTCTTCTGAGATGCCCGTTTGATCTTGGTCTGCGTCTCATCCTGTTTCTCTCTCTTCACCAAGGGCTTTTTCTCAGGTGCCTTCATCTTCCACGACACGGCAGGGAGGTTGAGGGAGGCCATGCCCTGAGACTTCTGGTATTTGGTGGAGGCTACGTAGGACGCCTTCACTGTCTGCACCACAGCATTCATCAGGTTCTTGGCCGCCTGGATCAGCGACATGGCGCTGTCCACCTAGAAGGACAGACAGGTGGTGGTGAGCACAGGCCCAACCTCCAGCCCCACCTTCCCTGGGGACCTGGGGCTGCTGCAGTACCTGACAGTGCCACCACCACCACCCCGCCCCCTCCAGGACCAGGGTTTGGAACGGGCCAGAGAATTCCTGACTAGCCTTCTCCAGGGCTGCTCTTATCCAAATACCCTGGAAATGCCCATGTTTCAGATCTTTGAAGAAAAGGGAGTGGTAACAGACACAAGACACCATCACCTTGGGATGCCACTCACACGTTTTTATTCGATAAAACAAGTTGGAGGAGGATCTGCCTCTTTTTTTGGCACTCTGAATGGTCAGAGAGCTATAAACACAAGCCCCGTTAACGGCCACAGAAGGGGAGGAGGAAAGAAGTGAAGCCATCCTGGGACCTCTGCCCCCCTTCAGCAGTGTCTTGGTTATCTAGTTCTATGGTGCTATAACAGACATACCATAAATGGGTGGTTTAACAAATTTATTTTCTCAGTTTGTTGTTGTTAGCACTGTCGAGTCTGTTTCAACTCATAGCGGCCCTATGCACAACAGAATGAAACACTGCCCGGGAACTACACCATCCTCATGATCTATCTTTGAGCCATCCTATGTTTGAGGCCACTGTGGCAGCCACTGTGTCAATCCATCTCACTGAGGTCTTCCTCTTTTTTTTGCTGACCTTTTACTTTTCCAAGCATGATGTCCTTCTCCAGGGACTGGCCCCTCCTAAAAACAGGTCCAAAGTATGTGAGACAAAGTCTTGCCATCCTCACTTCTAATGAGCATTCTGGCTGTAATTCTTCCAAGACAGATTTGTTGTTTGTTCTACTGGCAGTCCATGGAATATTCAATATTCTTCACCAACACCATAATTCAAAGGCATCAATTCTTTGGTCTTCCTTATTCATTTTCCAGCTTTCACATGCATATGAGTTGATTGAAAATACCATGGCTTGGGTCAGGTGTACCTTACTACTCAAGGTGACCCAAAAGCGACCCTACAGGACAGAGTAGAACTGCCTCCATAGAGTTTCCAAGGAGAGCCTGGCGGATTCGAACTGCTGACCCTTTAGTTAGCAGCCGTAGCATTTAACCACTACGCCACCAGGGTTTCCACTCAAGGTGACAGCTTTGCTTTATTAACAATTTAAAGATGTCTCTTGAAGCAGATTTGCCCGATGAAATAATGTCATTTGATTTCTTGACTGCTACTTCCATGGGTGTTGATTGTAGATCCAAGTAAAATGAAATCCTTGACAACTTCATCTTTTCTCCATTTATCATCATGTTGCTTAGTTCCAGTCGCAAGAATTTTTGTTTTCTTTATGTTGAGCTATAATCCATACTGAAAGCTGTAATCTTTGATGTTTATCAGTAAGTGCTTCCTTCCTAGCAAGCAAGATTGTGTCAGCTGCATATCAAAGGCCATATTTTCCAACTAACAATCCTTCTTTGTTTCCACCTTTCCCATTCCAATCACCAGTAATTATCAATGCATCCTGACTGCATGTTTCATCAAATTCTGACTACAGAAGTTGGTAAAAAAAAAAAAAAAAAAACTCAATTTCTTCATTTTTGGCATTAACAGTTGCTGTAATGCTAGAATCTATATCACCAGTATTTCAAATACCAGCAGGGTTACCCATCTACTTCTGAAAAAATTTGCCAGTGAAAACCTTATGGATAGCAGCGGAACACTGTCTGGTATAGTGCTGGAAGATGAGAATATGAGTCCTTCAGGGTGGTGGTGGTTAGGTGTCATCAAGTCAGTTCCGACTCATAGCGACCCTATGCACAACAGAACCAAACACTGCCCGGTCCTGTGCCATCCTTACAATTGTTATGCTTGAGCTCATTGTTGCAGCCACTGTGTCAGTCCACCTCGTTGAGGGTCCCTCTTTTCCTCTGACCCAGTACTTTGTCAAGCGTGTTGTCCTTCTCCAGGGACTGATCCCTCCTGACAACATGTCCAAAGTATGTAAGACGCAGTCTCAACATCCTTGCTTCGAAGGAGCATTCTGGTTGTACTTCTTCTAAGATTTGTTTATTCTTTTGGCAGTCCATGGTATATTCCATATTCTTTGCCAACACCACAATTCAAAGGCATCAATTCTTCAGTCTTCCTTATTCAATTGTTCAGCTTTCACATGCATATGATGCCATTGGGTCAGGCATACCTTAGTCTTCAAGGTGACACCTTTCTCTTCAACACTTTAAAGAGGTCCTTTGCAGCAGATTTACCCAATACAACCCGTCTTTTGATTTCTTGACTGCTGCTTCCATGGCTGTTGATTGTGGATCCAAGTAAAATGAAATCCTTGACAACCTCAATCTCTTCGTTTATCATGATGTTGCTCATTGGTCCAGTTGTGAGGATTTTTGTTTTCTTTATGTTGAGGTACAATCCATACTGAAGGCTGTGGTCTTTGATCTTCATTAGTAAGTGCTTCAAGTCCTCTTCACTTTCAGCAAGCAAGGCTGTGTCATCTGCATAACACAGGTTATGAATGAGTCTTCCTCCAATCCTGATGCCCTGTTCTTCTTCACATAGTCCAGCTTCTCATATTATTTATTCAGCATACAGTTGAATAGGTATGGTGAAAGAATACAACCCTGACACACACCTTTCCTGACTTTAAACCACTCAGTATCCCCTTGTTTTGTCCGAACAACTGCCTCTTGATCTATGTAAAGGTTCCTCATGAGCACAACTAAGTCTTCTGGAATTCCCATAATTTGTTATGATCCACACAGTCGAATGCCTTTGCATAGTCAATAAACACAGGTAAACATCTTTCTGGTATTCTCTGCTTTCAGCCAGGATGCATCTGACATCAGCAGTGATATCCCTAGTTCCACGTCCTCTTCTGAAACCTGCCTGAATTTCTGGCAGTTCCCTGTCGATATTCTGCTGTAGCTGTTTTGAACAATTTTCAGCCAAAATTTTGCTTGTGTGTGATATTAATAATACTGTTCCATAATTTCCACATTCGGTTGGATCACCTTTCTTGGGAATAGGTATAAATATGGATCTCTTCCAGTCAGCTGACCAGGAAGCTGTCTTCCATATTTCTTGGCATAGATGAGTGAGCACCTCCAGCACTGCATCCGTTTGTTGAAACATCTCAATTGATATTCCATCAATTCCTGGAGCCTTGTTTTTCGCCAGTGCCTTCAGAGCACCTTGAACTTTTCTTCCTTCAGTACCTGAACTTTTCTTCCTTCAGTACCGTCTGTTCCTGATGATATGCCACCTCTTGAAATGGTTGAATATCGACTAATTCTTTTTGGTATAATGACTCTGTGTATTCCTTCCATCTTCTTTTGATGCTTCCTACATTGTTTAATATTTTCCCCATAGAATCCTTCACTATTGCAACTCGAGGCTTGAATTTTTTCTTCAGTTCTTTCAGCTTGAGAAACGCTGAGTGTGTTCTTCCCTTTTGGTTTTCCATCTCCAGCTCTTTACACGTCATTATAATACTTTGTCTTCTCAAGCCGCACTTTGAAATCTTCTGTTCAGTTCCTTCATCAATTCTTCCTTTTGCTTTAGCTGCTCGACATTCATAAGCAAGTTTCAGTCTCCTCTGACATCCATCTTGGTCTTTTCTTTCTTTCCTGTCTTTTCAATGACCTCTTGCTTTCTTCATGTTTGATGTCATTCCACAACTTGTCTGGTCTTTGGTCACTAGTGTTCAATGCGTCAAATCTATTCTTCAAATGGTCTCTAAATTCAGGTGGGATGTACTCAAGGTCATATTTTGGCTCTCATGGACTTGCTCTGATTTTCTTCAGTTTCAGGTTGAACTTGCATATGAGGAGTTGATGGTCTGTTCCACCGTCGGCCCCTGGCCTTGTTCTGACTGATGATATTGAGCTTTTCCATCATCTCTTTCCACAGATGTAGTTAATTTGATTTCTGTGTGTTCCATTTGATGAGGTACGTGTGTATAGTCGCCGTTTATTTTGGTGAAGGAAGGTATTTGCAATGAAGAAGTCGTTGGTCTTGCAAAATTCTATCATTTGATCTCCGGCATTGTTTCTATTACCAAGGCCATATTTTCCAACTACTGATCCTTCTTTGTTTCCAACTTTTGCTTTCCAACCGCCAGTAATTATCAATGCATCTTGATTGCCTCTTCGATCAATTTCAGACTGCAGCAGCTGATAAAAATCTATTTCTTCATCTTTGGCCCTAGTTGTTGGTGTGTAAATTTGAGTAACAGTCATATTAACTGGTCTTTCTTGTAGGCGTATGGATATTATCCTGACACTGACAGCATTTGTACTTCAGGATAGATCTTGAAAAGTTCTTTTTGACAATGAATGCAACACCATTCCTCTTCAAGCTGTCATTCCCAGCATAGTAGACTATATGATTGTCTGATTCAAAATGGCCAATACCAGCCCATTTCAGCTAATGCCTAGGATATAGATGTTTATGAGTTTCATTTCATTTTTGATGATTTCCAATTTTCCTAGATTCATACTTCGTACATTTCCAGGTTCCAATTACTGATGGATGTCTGCAGCTGTTCTCATTTTGAGTCGTACCACATCAGCAAATGACGGTCCCAAAAGCTTTACTCCATCCACGTCATTAAGGTTGACTCTACTTTGAGGAGGCAGCTCTTCCCCAGTCATCTTTTGAGTGCCTTCCAACCTGGGGGGCTCATCTTCCAGCACTGTATCAATGTTCAGCTGCTATTCATAAGGCTTTCACTGGCTAATAGTTTTCAGAAGCAGACTGCCGCATCCTTCTTCCTAATCTGGAAGCTCAGCTGAAACCTGTCCTCCATGGGTTACCCTGCTGGTATCTAAGTAACAGTGGCATAGCTTCCACCATCACAGCAACACGCAAGCCGCCCTAGTACGACAAACTGACAGACACGTGGGGGCCTTAGGTTGGAAGGCTCTCAAAATATGACTGGGGAAGAGCTACCTTCTCAAAGTAGAGTCCATCTTGATGTGGATGGAGTAAAGCTTTCAGAACCTTTATCTGCTGATATGGAATGACTCAAAAGGAGAAGCAGCCCCTGTACACATGCATTAATAATTAGAACATGGAATGTATGAAGTATGAATCTAGAAAAATTGGAAGTCATCAAAATGAAATCCTAGGCATTAGGGAGCTGAAATGGACTGGTATTGGCCATTCTGAATCAGGCTGTTACATGGTCTACAATGCTGGGAACAAATTGAAGACAAATGGCGTTGCTTTCATAGTCAAAAGGAACATTTTAAGATCTATCTTGAAATACAGTGCTGTCAGCGATAGGATAATTTCCACATGGCTACAAGGAAGACCAATTCTTCTCACAGTTTAGGAGGCTGGAGTCAGAATTGAGGGTGCCGGCTCTTTCTGTCTTGGCTCTGGAGGAACATCCCTGTCCTTGAGCTTCTGCTCCTGGGCAGTCTTCATGTGTCTTGGCATCTGTCTTCCCCTATCTCTGCTGCTTCTGCTTTCTAGTTTAATCTCCTTTATATCTCAAAAGAGAGTACATCAAGACACACCTCACACTAATCCTGCCCGTTAACAGACAACCCATTCCCAAATGGGTTTGTAATCACAGCCATAGAGATTAGAATTTATAACACATATTTTTGGGGGACATGATTCAATCTATAACAAGCAGCCAATTATGACGTAGTGGGTCTCCTCCCCCACATGGAGAACAGGGGTAATTTGCTCCCTAGAGATAGGGGCATTTATGTTGTAGCAGATGAGCAAATGGTATCAGTATCTCTAACAGTACAAAGGATTTCTTTTAGAAGACATTCAGTGGAATTCCTGGAAGCCAAGTGGAGCCTGGTACACTCAGCAAAGCTACTTCTTCCCCCTCCCCAAGGTGAGAAGGGGTCCAGGATGGTGACAGTAAACAGAAAAAGAAACAAATACTCTGAGAGGGCAGAGGAGGTCTGAGAAAGCAACCTATGTCTACTTAGCAGTTTTTGAACAAGCTTAACTCCTGTCTGGGGGGAAGAAAAGCAAGGAAGATAAAAATATTTTTGCCAGTGAGTGGCCAGCAAACAAGAAGACGCTGCCCTTGTAATGGCTCCCCACTGTCCCGGCTTCACCATGCTGAAAAGAACTGCAATTTAGCAGGGAGCAAAGTGTGCTGCCCTGGTCTCCAGGGGCCAAGAAAACCTTGGTTTCCCCCATTACATGCACACCCACTTTGGGCAGGTAAGGAGTATAGTGAGCAATAGGCTACTTTCGTTTCAGAACAAGGTCCAGCACACTCCTACTGACCCGTGTTTTCTTGGAGATAAAACTTACCCCTGAGACAACAAGCTCCCCGCCGAGGTTCTGCACCTCGGCCTTGACTTTGCTGCAGATGTTGAGCTGGTGGCAGTAGAGGGCGATGCGCTGCAGGTAGGCCAGCAGGTCCTGCTTGCAGGCGGAGTCTGGGCACTGTCAGAAGAGCACATTAGCACCAGGACCTTCTGGCCCAACCACCACCCCTGGCTATTCCAAAAGGCTCAGTGGGGGACTACCTCGCATCCTCTCTTCTTGCTGGAGCAAATGGCAAGAGAGCTGAGTTCTCTAATTTCCTGGGGACGGTCACATCCCTACCCTCCTATCTGCTTGAGGATGGAGGCAAGTGAACCCCATGACACCAGGAAATCACCAATGTCAAGGATTCTACTGCAGACCTTTCATGAGCGTGGAAGCCTGTGGCCTTTGAAGGAGAGAAAAACCCTCAGTAAGCAAGAGCCTGGCTACAGGGAAGAGTCAGAATGTTTTGAGCTAGGTAATAACCACCCAAATGTATAGCTCTTCTGCTCAGAGGCACTTTATCTGCTCAATTATGATGCACACTATAAACATCAGAGGAAAGGAAACATTCATTTTAAGCAAATATGAAGGAACAGTGAGTAAACCAAAGCCTGAAAAGGGGTGCTCAGGGACTGTGAGGTCATGTGGGGAAACTCAAGGGAGAGGGTGGCCGTGCCTGGGTCCCCTCTTGCTGTCAAAGCTCAGGGCTGTGGAGGTGCCTAATCAGGGCAGGGTCGGAAGGTTCTACCCAAAGAAGGAACCTCTCAAATGTTCACAGTAAAATTTTCTTCCAGGGAAGGCTGGGGTACAGTGAATGACAGAGAGTAGTTACAGTGAGGCCAGAGGGACCTTGTAGACCACACTGAAGACTGCATTTTATTCTAAGAAGCTACTGCAGGATTCTGAGCAGGACTTAGCATTTGTGTTTTGCATTTTAACATGATCAGATAGGTGAGCGTGCTGGGTCTGTGTGGAGAATGGACTGGAGAGGAAAGAGTAGGAAATCAGGAATAGCAAGGAGTGACTAAGCTGGGGGTTGTGGAGAGGAAAAGATGGATGGTGTTAAGATACATATGGCCAGCAGAAGCAACAGGCTTTTGGTATTGGGTTGCACCTAAGAGAGGAGAGTCAAGGATGACTCCTGAGTCTTTGGCTTGAGCACTGAGTGACAGCTGTCACTCATCCTGCAGCCTGGATGCAGACAGAGAGGCTGATACCGCAGGGAGAGTGGGGAGAGGTGCAGCTAGGGAGTGTAACTGCAAAGGAGAAATAGCATCTCTGATAATGACTCTCAGAGCTTCAAAGGAAATGTGTTACAAAACTTTCAGTAGGAGGGACCCACAACTGTTTTAGATATCAGCACGAGGGAATAAAGAGGTGAAGGCTGCTGAGGACACAGTGCTGATGCCACAGAAGCCTGTTCCATACTGGCCACACATTAGCCTTCAAAGGACTGGCCAAGTAGGTTCCTGGTTCTTATAGTGTGTCAGTGCTGGCCCAGAGCTAAAGTTCTGAAGACAGAGAACTGAGAGATAATAAAATAAGAGTAGAAGCCTTTTTTAGCCATCAACCAATGGAAATTTTCAGAATATATACACCCGCTTTACAGGCAAACTGAGCCTAACTCACAGGACTTGTCAAAGAAAAAAGCAGGAACTCAGAAGTCTTTAAAAATCTATGCCAGTATATTCATCAAGTAGGTTGGCAAGTTAAAAACAATTTTGAGCTAAGTGAAAAGAGCTGTGACCCATGCAGTACATGGCTAGAGCGACCTCAGGAATGGGCTAGGCTGCCTAAGCCCCAGGACGAAGCTGAGAGACCCACACGGCTAATCTGTCACTTACATGGTCTGCAATGGTACGGCCAAGCTTATCCATCCTGGAACCTGCCTCAGCAATTTTCTTGGCGGCACTGATCACATCTGAGGTATTTTTGAGTGGTCCTTTACCGCTATAAAAAGAACAACAAGAATCACTGTATATGAAGCCCTTCAGAGCTGGGAGATAAGGGAAAACCTAAGATGCCTACATGGTGGCAGGGACTTGTAGGGGGAAAACTGTCCTGGTACAGTGTGGTGTGCAATCTCACCGGGTGAAGTCGGTCATCTCCATCATAATCATGCACATCTGCTTGGCCAGTACAATGATGTCGTTGCCACTGTCGTCCCATTTGGACACTTCAGCATCCAGCTTGCTCTTTTCTTCCTGGAAGCTGGCCACCTGCTCTGCAATCTTTGCTTTCTGCTCCTGGGGAAGCTGAGCCATGATCGCCTAAAAGCAGAGACACAGAAAGCTCTACATAAAGAGAATATGAAGTTCTCATGGTGAATTAGCCAAGAGTATTTCCAACCGGCAATCTATGACATCGGTAGGATAATGCTTTAATAGGTTTCATTTTGCCTGAAGGGCTATTCTCATCTTGCTCAGAAGTCTATGGCAGCCTGAATTCCCGACCCACTTTCTAGAACAAGTTCTAGTGTGGAGGGAAATGGAGTGTGAGGGGTAGAAGGCCAATATGGAAGCTTCGTGATCACACCTGCACAGGGACAGAACCTGCTACCTTCATTCTCTTGGTTTCAGCTGCGGGCTCTTGCAGTGGGCAGAGTGAGGGAAAGAAGAGGCTAATGTAGAGGGCTGTTGACCTGATGGGCCCTCAACAGACATTTCCCCTGGCCACATTCATCTTTACAGCTCCAACTTTTCGAGGTAAACTGGAAGTAGTTTTTGAATGTAAGCTGGGAGGAGGGAATGTGCAGGAGAACGTGCTGAGAAATACACATTTTGGCTACCTGACACGGCATTAAATCTTATTAAAAGCAGTACTTGGAGGCCACTGCCCATTTTAAGCCCCACCAACTCTAGGGTCCGGCGTACCTTCCCACTCAGCTTACTAAAGTGCCAGTGATGGGGCCTAAAACACACTTGCTATTCAAAATTATTTCCAAGAAATGAAAAAAGAAAAAAGACTCCTTGGAAATTTTTTCATGGTGTTCTCCCAAAACATAGATGCTATCGATTAAGGATTTAATGACTCAAAGGGATACAGTGGCTCTGACTGGTTTTCTCGAATGCACCACTTATTTTTTTCTTTTTAATTCATGAATAATTAAATATTCCATACCCATGGTATCACTGGGATAGGCAAAAGCAGCCATCTTTTTTTGAGTTTCCCAATCTTTTTAACAAACACTACTGCAGGATCCCAGGGCTCTCCCTCTGCAGGCCTTGGGCTCCAGTGAAGAGGCTCCTGTTTCTGCCCTGGTCCCAGCTGAGAAGACATTTTGGAGGAACCTACAGCTGACCTAGCAGGTGCTACAACATAGGTTAATTTCACTCCTCCTGAAGCAGAAAAAGAGGGAAAGTGGGGTTCTAGATACCGAGAGTCTGCTTTCCCGTAAAAGATGAGCTCCGCAGATGCCCCCCAGGATGTTCTCTTACCCGGGCACTTTGGCCGGCGATCAGCTGATCGTCTTCTGTTTGGACGCTTGTTCTACTTCTGACGTCAAAATCTTCCGTCTCAAAGTCAGAGTCATCCAACTCCTCAGGGGTCTGCCAACAAGACAGAGATCGTGAGTCAAACACAGCCCTGGGCCTCCATGGTCCTGCCTCTGAGGCTCTGGGCCCACCATACACCTGTTACCTGCTATTACACTGGTAACAGTGGCTGGCTCCCTGTGACCACTGTTGCTGCCCCTAAACCAGAGGCCTAGGTAAGTCCACAGGGGAGAACATGAAACCTGGCTCTAGAATCCATGCAGATCAAATTCTGGATTTTAATGTGCAGTGTTTGGAACAGCTCTGGGACTAAAGTTAAAGCTGCTCATTATTCATCTTTGAGTCTGCTTCACAAAAGCACCGGCAAGCCGCCAGTCAGGTGGCAGGTGTGGGTACCTCACCGGGACTGCCTAAAGGGCCAGGATTCTTTTATGGGGATAGGGCTTCACTTTCAACTACTTAGTCAAGAGGCCCTTACTTTGTATAACACAAGGTTTTCACTTCTTAATGTACTTCCGCAACACCTGTATCTTAAAAAGGTGAGAATTGTCCTGGGCAGAAAGGGTGCTATCTTAAAAATAAAGGTGTTTTATACAGCATTAAGCAGATTCTTATACCTTTCCCACTTTATGACAAACAGAAAATTAAATGAATTAAATAATACAGGACCTTACTTTAGGGAATCAAAGGCTTCTTTTTTTTTTTTTAACTTTTATCAAAATATCAAAGAAAAAGAGAGGGAATATAGCAGGTAAAGGCTGAGTAAATACCAAAGGGACTGATTACTGGTCTTAGCTCTTTGCTTTAATTATGAAATAAAATTCTTATTTTGCACAAACTGTCAGCCTCTCGTGATTAGCTGCTGACTTGAAACATAATGCCAACTTCTGGAAGTTATCAGCTGAGGGGCAGCAGGAACAGCTGGGGCTGGCTCCTGGCCCTGCCAGCCAGCCTGTGACAGGCGATCAGCGAGGCAAGTCCCTCATCTGCACCAGGACCTAATCCAGGCCCAGCCCCAGGCCTGCCGAGATGCTTCAGTGAGACAACACGCGAGAATGCGCTCTGAAATGGCCCAAAGTGTCTTAGGTTTGTACATGTGCAGAGGCTAGGCCTGCCCTCAAGGTGAGAGCAGTGGCCACATCTACTCTCAGGGCCACATGGGCACTAGTGGGCGCAGAGTCCTGCTGACTCAGCAGCACATTTTAATGCTGGGCTCACAGATATCGGTAGGGTTTGGTGTGCGTGTCTGTTAAGAAGCTTCTTCAAGGACTGCCTTACATTATCTCTACTTCCTGACCACCCACCACTCTCAACAGCCCATCATGGACCCAAGAACTGTTCTTGCCAAGATAACCAAATACCCTCTTTTTTCTTTTCTTCTTTTATTCATGAAATATTTGTTGGGTATCTGTGTGCCAACCATTGTTCTGGGCTCCAGAGATAAATATGACCAACATAGGCAAAAATCCCTGGTTTTACAATGCTTATATTCTACTAGGAAAAATGAGACCAAAGTGAATGATTTGACATATTAGAAATTATCAGTGCTATTAATAAATAAATAAAGCAGTGAAGAGGGATTTTAAATGACTGATCAGGAAAGGTCTTATGAAAAAGTGACGTCTGAGCAGAGACCTGAGGGCAGTGAGGTGGGAACACGACAGGTACCTGGGGGGAGCACTTCAGTAGGAAGGAGGAGCCACCTTGTTGCCTTCAGGTCACAGGGCCAGCAGGAGCCCTGAGAGCACAGAGGACAGCAGGAGAAGAGCTGAGAGGTGCGGGCTCATCTCCTAGAGAGGGGCATTGTGGCCAGTGCTAAGGACTGAGGTTCTCGGGCAGCTTTTGGAGCTTAAGCAGTAGTTATGTGATCTGCTTTAGGTTTAAAAAGGTCACTAACTGATTTGTGGATAATGAGAGTGCAGGCAGCTAAGGGTGGGAACAATGGTGAGGGTCTAGATTTATTGTGAAGGTAGAGCCAACATAATGTGCAGATAGATCAGATGTGGGTTATGAGACAGAATAGGAAATTTCAGGGGTGAATCCAAGTTTATGGCATGAGCAAGTGAAAGGCTAGAGCTGCGATCAGCTGACACGCAATGACTGTGGGTGGGGCGGGTTGGAGGCAGAGAGTCAGGAGCTCAGGCTGGGACAGAAGCTTACGATGCCTGTTAGACAATCAAGCAGTGAGAGACAGTAGGCAAGGTGGCAAGATAGAATGGAACTCAGGCAGTCAACATCTAGATGGTAATCTCAGGCTTTGCATACCACAGGAATGACTAGAGACAGAAAAGAGGTCCAGGATTTGGCTATGGGGCATACCAATGTTAACAGGCTGCAAAGATGAGGAGTAACCAGCGAAAGAGGCTGAGGAGGAGGGGGGTCAAGTGGTAGATTTTTTTTTTTAAGATGAGAGAAAAAACAGCATGTTTGTGTGCTTGGGAAAGGGCTGGAGGCGGGGGGGGAGGTGGTGAACTGATAGAGCAAGCGGGGGTGCCATCTAATGCCCCAGCAGAGGGCATGCCCTTAGCGAGCAGCACACTAAGAGGGCCATCCATGGGAACAGGAAAGAGGCAGAATACATGAGCACAGATGCAGCAGGGCAGATGTTCCAGCTGCCTCAGGAGAAAAGGGAACGAGGCCATCCATGTGGAGAGGATGGAGACACAGGTGTGAGAGGCTTAAGGACAGGAATGCATGAAATGGTCAAAGAGCCCAGCACGAGCATATATCAGTGAAATCTAGCTGTTGCCTGCGGAACACGGTATAGAAAAGCACAGGCACCCTGACCGGAGTCACTGAATCCGTGACCTTTGGTCCTCCCACACACAGTCACACCACAGGTCACACTCCAGTCCTGGACTCTTAAATCCCACAGGCTTTCACCTCAGACACCCGACAACTCCTCCTCATCATTAGGGTTTCTTTTTTTTTTTCTATTTCTAGGTGTCTGTCTGCATGAAAAGAACTTGGGGAAACAGGGCTGTGTGCATTACCACTGGTAAATGTGACCCAGGGACCCTGTCACACCACCAAGTGTTACTGACTTCCTTGGGCTCAGTCAGGCCCTTGTTGAATGCAGGTTCTTCATCAGCACAGCAGCAGGAATGAAGAAAGCAAAACCCACCAGCAGTGGGAGAGAATACCTGCTTATCTTGGGAGATCTGACCAGCGAACCATAGAGGCTGAAATGGTACTCCCCAGGCCAACTAGATCCATAGCACAGCAAAGCAGCATCAATGCATCAGGTAGGCGCCCGTTCCCACTGTCACTCTATAGCTAGGGTAAAGCCTGGCCCAGAGACCTGGGAGATGGCCATGTGGACCTGGGGAGAGTCCTGCTCTTAGCTTTCAGAATGACATGCTCATTATCAGAGCAGCATGCAAAGGGTCAACTAGTCTGGCAAAAGCAACTGTGAGACCGAGGCCCAGTACCCTGGAGGGGTCGGTAGTTTTCTGAAACCCCTCTGTTCATGCCAACCCAGAGGGGGCCCTGGACTTTTCCTCAGGCACTGTGAACCGCTCGGTGCTCACTCAGCCTCATGCTAGAGAGGCACCACCAGGGGCTGGCACAACCCTTCTTTCCCATCCTGAACATACTGAAGTTCTACCAGGGAATGCTTGCCTGCAGCCACTGTGAGGAGGGGGGCGCTAGTGTGAAGAGCAACTTAAACCCACATTAGGAAAATGCCCCTTTCTCTGAAATTAACAGTCTTTATTTTTTGTAGTTCCTTCTAACTCAAACTGAAGTCTCATATTGCACTGACTGTTTGCTCTAAATTAAATCCTCAAGGCCAACTCATGCTAGCTCCCCTTCTCAGCCCAAGTTTGGGCTCTAACTTGCAACTAACAGTCATTTTAGACAACATAATTAAATATATCTCATTCTAAAAGCCTTTAGATTCATGGCTTTAATATACTGCCACCACATCTGCTGAGTTCCAGAATGATGCATTGCTCGAGTTTAGCAAATGATAAGAAAGAAGCTGTTAAAACATCTGAAATGCAGTTACTCACCCTTATCATCAACACTGCTTTCCTGATGTCCCGGATGCCATCGTACACCAGGCGGGAGGCATCGATAAACTCATTCTCGTCCATGGGCTGGGCAGGGTCTGAGCTGAGGGCTTCCACCGCCGCTTCCACTTGCTCGGTGAAACGTGGCATGACTATGGGGAGAGAAGCATACCAGATCCTGATGGCCAAGAGGACACGGTCATTCCGCCAACCCTCCCTAAATCCCTCAGGCCGTCAGACAGAGGCGAGGTGTATGAGGAAGAGCCTCTGCTGCTACCATATGAAGGGTATTTATGGTTGAAATAAATTAAATACAGTATTTTATAAACACTCGAGTCATTTTCTTTGTCTCTGACTAGATTCTGCAACACAGGGTTTAGATGGCTCAGAACTTGAAGTGAAATTTTCTTGAGGCTATGTTTGGGTCTCACCTTAATTTTGTATTTATTTACTAACAGGAGACTTAACTCAGAAGTACATCTTTATGTGTTCACAATTAGCCATGATCACGCACTACAAGGAAGAAAATGTGCTTGTGAGGTCTTCATCCTGCTAACTTCTCATGAGTTAGATGTTTCACCCAGAACTCTCCTCTTATGACCTGAGCTCTGATTCCCTAACAGCATGGCCCTGCCCTACTTAGGCCATGGCAGGGGGGGTGGGGGGAATGGGGGGTGGGGGACAATGGACAAGGAGGAGCCTCCACACCTGTGTTGGAAAGCAGCTTGGTGGCCTCCAGAACCTTCTCCGTGTAGACCCCTGGCTCGTAGTTGTCCATCTCTGAGGTGACCACATGAATGACCCGGGCTGCCCGGCCTCGAATTGCACCAGCTGTGCGGTCTAACCCATCCACATCTTTTTCTTGCAGAGCAATGACGCATTTGTTCACATCTTCCAAAATGTGATTCTCTGAGCAACAAGAAAAGCCAAATGAGGGAGGAGGTCTTCCATAGAAGGTGACAACTGTAAGCTAGCCTCTATTATTTCTTCCATGCTTCCTCTGTGCCAGCCACAGTGCCAAAAACTTTACATGTATCATTCATTCATTTCACTGAAGAGACCAGGTGAGCTGTTAAATTGTCCCACAGAAACTCAACCTATAATAACCCCTAAGAACCATCTTTAATTCAGGTTAGGAAAAAAAAAAAAGTCCATTTCTGAAGCATAGTTCTACAGACCAGCTCAAAATTCAGATCACAGACAAATCTGTGAAACATTTCATAACATGGAGGAACCTGGAAGGCATTATGCTGAGTGAAATTAGTCAGAGGCAAAAGGACAAATATTCTGTAAGACCACTATTATAAGATCTTGAGAAATAGTATAAACTGAGAAGAACACATACTTTTGTGGTTACAAGGCGGGGGGAAGGAGGGTGGGAGAGGGTTTTTTACTGATTATTTAGTAGATAGGAACTACTTTAGGTGAAGGGAAGGACAATACTCAATACATGGAAGGTCAGCTCAACTGGACTGGACCAAAAGCAAAGAAGTTTCCGGGACAAACTGAATACTTCAAAGGTCAGCGAAGCAAGGGCCGGGGTTTGGGGACTATGGCTTAAGGGGACTTCTAAGTCAATTTGCAAAATAATTCTATTATGAAAACATTCCGCACCCCACTTTGAAGTGTGGCATCTGGGGTCTTAAATGCTAACAAGCGGCCATCTAAGATGCATCAATTGGTCTCAACCCACCTGGATCAAAGGAGAATTAAGATCACCAGGGTCACACGATAACTATGAGCCCAAGAGACAGAAAGGGCCACATGAACCAGAGACGTACATCATCCTGAGACCAGAAGAACTAGATGGTGCCCGGCCACAACCCATGACTGCCCTGACAGGGAGCACGACAGAGAACCTCTGAGGGAGCAGGAGAACCGTGGGGTGCAGACCCCAAATTCTCATAAAAAGACCAGACTTAATGGTCTGACTGAGACTAGAAGAATTCCGGCGGTCATGGTCCCCAAACCTTCTGTTGACCCAGGACAGGAACCATTCCCGAAGACAACTCATCAGACATGGAAAGGACTGGACAATGGGTTGGAGAGAGATGCTGATGAAGAGTGAGCTACTTGTATCAGGTGGACACTTGAGACTGTGTTGGCATCTCCTGTCTGGAGGGGAGATGGGAGGGTAGAGAGGGTTAGAAACTGGCAAAACCATCATGGAAGGAGAGACTGGAAGGAGGGAGCGAGCTGACACATTAGGGAGAGAGTAAGTGGGAGTATGGAGTAAGATGTATATAAGCTTATATGTGACAGACTGACTTGATTTGTAAACTTTCACTTAAAGCACAATAAAAATTATTAAAAAAAAAAATTCAGATCACAGAAACCTTAATATCTACTCTTTACTTTACTCTTAGTTTCACTGATCTTACATTCCCAAGTCTAAATCAGAAGAACAAAATTCCACCGTAAGGCTTTTATCCTCCCCACCCCTGCCGCCCCTAAGATGCCAATGGTGTTCAAACAATCTACCAAGAAGCCAACACAGCCCTGGGACAGAAGAAGGTCCTGGAAAGCAGGCTAAAGCCTCCTTTGGAGGGCTCTGAGGAGCCCACATGAGGCAAAACATTTAATAACCTTCTCGTGGTAAGCAGTTGGGCCAATTACGAGTCCCTAGTGGCATCCACCAGTCATAAAGTTGGGTTTTGGAGGACCCATCTCTAGAACGGAGATAGTAAGTTTGACCTCATAAGACAACCAAAACAAGAATGGTCATGATGCCACTTCTTTTCATCCCAAGGTGAGCTGGGGCAAGCAGTACTTGGCACATCTAGCCAAGATGGGGGCCACCACAATGCCCTGCCTGTAGGCTGCAGCCCGAGAACCAAGGCTCTTCTCTAATTCCCAAGAGACAGTAGGCAGGGACTCTTTAAGGGATAAGACCTTTGTTCTGAGACCACAGGTATGATGGAATAAGATTTAAAAAAAAAATTATTAATGATATGGAAGAACTGAAAAGACACTTGGTAAAAAAAACTAGAAGACAGGAAATAGAATTCCTGTTAAAGAAGGAAAAATGAATTCCTATAATAAAGAAGACCTAATCTAGCCTCTACTAGTTCGGAAATTATTGTGCTATCAAAAGAGAAAACATATTAATCTAATATAAACAGATTTTAGGGTATAATTTGAATCAATCACAAGTATAAAATGGTCTGGGGACCCCCTCCAGAGCACCTTTTATATGCTATGTGCTAATTTAAACCGACTTTATGCCTGCCCAGGAAACCCTGGTGGTATAGTGGTTAAGAGCTTGGCTGCTAACCAAAAGGTCATCAGTTCAAATCCACCAGGCACTCCCTGGAAACCCTATGGGACAGTTCTATTCTGTCCTATAGGGTCGCTGCTATGAGCTGGAATCAACTCGATGGCAATGGGTTTTTTTTTTTTTAGTGCCTGCCCACCATACAAGGCACTGGGTTTAAACTGCTGCCTTTACTGAATCTGGCACACCGTTTATCTGTCAGATGAACCATCACACATTAGTATCACGTATCACTAAAAAAAGAAGAGATGCTGGTAATCCAATGTTTTCTCATATTGATTTTAACACTTATCCAGGTTTCAGAAATGTTAATACATGGAGGGGGGAAAGTGTATCTTCGAATCAATGAAGCATGGCATTCTCTTTTGTTCATTAAATGGTGGCTCAAACTTCCACCTGCAATTAGATATCCATGTTTTAAAAAATCAATTTGGACCTTCTTCAGCTCAGACAGGCTTTCTTTCAGATGAACCCAAAACAGGGAAGGGTTTTCCATTCTCTAGCAACAAAGGAAGCCCTTTCATTTCAGGAAGCTGACTAAAGTCAGATTCTCTACGTTCACTCAACAGCCATCTCTGGGAAAGCCCTGGCCTGGCTGAGGCCACAGCACCCCCAGGACACAGCCCTGAGCCTGCTCTCTGCTCCCAGGCCCTAGGGGAGGCTGAGAGTCCACTGAACCTGCACAAATCGGGTGAGGAGGTAGGTGCCCACGCTAATTTACCCATAAATTACCTTAGTTTTAATTGAATTTCCAAGGAAACAGAATGGATCTGTTATGATTAAACACACCAATCGACACCCCATTAAAGGCTGACTGTCCAATATGGTCTTTATTTACAGGTGTGCTTCAACAAGAAAAAAAAATCCTCACTCACACACACCAGTCTGTCTGTCTATCTATCTATTTATACACACACACACACATATACACAGAGCTATATGTAGATTAACACAAAAGGGACCACACTATGGACGCAATTACATCCATTTTTCACCTAAAAACCTTTCTAGGTCTGCCCATAAAGAGCTCTTGTGTCTATTTTAATGGCTGCATAGTACCCTGCTGAATGCATGGAAGGGCCATAATTCACTTATCCAGTCTTCTTTTAGACATCTGGGTTGAAGTGAATATCCTGGAACAGGTATTTTGGCAAACTTTGGTATACATATCCTTGGGGAAAATTTCTAGCAATGAAATTACTGAGTCAAAGGGTATATACGTTTAAAATAGACACATGGTGCCTAATTGCCCTTGAGGAACCATGCCAACTGGCACCCTCCTGAAAGACTGCAAAAATTTACATTTCAGTCCACAGCATGTAATAACAGGGCCTGCTCTGTGCACCCTTTGCCCTGGATATCTTTATTGGTGTACCTTTTATGCACACACAGGAGATAATAATATTGCTTAATACTTTATAGTGCTTACTCTATGCCAGGCACTGTTCTGACTACTTAACATTTAACTCTCCATGTAGTACGCACTGTTTTTTATCATCGTTAATCAATGAAGAAATTGGGGCACAGAAGTATTGAGTGATTTGCCCAAGGTCACACAACAGGCAGTAGGCATCAGGAGTCAGGAATCAAACCTGAATTTATCACTAGCGATACCACTTCCTCCAAAGGAACTCTTATTTTCAGGTTTTTATTTTTGCTATTAAAGAAAAAAATTAGTTGCAATAATCCTTTTATTTAATAATCTTCCAATCAGACCAAATTTTATGAGCACATTGACACTTAATGAAGGAGAGTACAAGTTACCACTCTTGTGTATCACCCCAAAGTATTTACTGCGATATATCATTTGTTTCCAAGAGCATTTGGTAAAGAAACATGATAAATCCAATTAGAACCACTCCGAGCAACCGTTTTTAAAAAAACAAATCCAAAGCTTCAGCATGTAAGCAGAATAAACAAAGGAGAAAGTAAATTGCATTTCCATGGAAAACATTTATCAAATGAAATTCAAACAGTCTTTTATCACTTTGATAAATTTCAAACCATGCTCCTTAAGAAATCAGTCAATATAAATATATTCTTGGTTTGCTGCATGCTGTCCAGCATCTCAAGCTGTCTCCAGTATTTACAAGGCAACACTCTGAATACAACAGCCTGGGGAAGAAGAATTCCCACTCCTTCTTCCCTAAGGGTGGCATGTATGTCCCCTTCTTCATTAGCAAGTGCCACTATCTTATGTTCGACATGCAGCGACCCAAGCTCCCCATGCTCTAAAGCCTCATGAAAAGCTTGTATCTGGGTCTTGGTGACGTCACCAGGTCATACACAAGATGGCCATTACCTTTTAAACTACAAATCAGGATCAAAACCCACTGCCGTCAATAAGACTGCCACATCTTTCTCTCAAGGAGCAGCTGGTGGGTTTGAACCACGGGCCTTTCAGTTAGCAGCCAAGTGTTTTAACCACTGCCCCACCAGGGCTTCCCTACAAATCAGGACATGACTTACGAGAAGTATAAGGAAACTTCTGAGACTAAAAGGACAGAATACCCAGCAGCAGTTGAGATGAAGCAGCAGAGGGCCCTCTCAGCCCTGCTCCCTAAGTAACTTCCCTTGGTTGGGTTCCCAGTGAGTAAGCCAAGCTACAGGGAATGCCCAGGTCCCAAGGATTCAAAGAGAGAATTTCATGGTAGAAAATCATCAGTGAAAATATTCCACAAGACCTCTCACACTGCCAAAGGACCACAGGCTCCAGAATA
Organism: Elephas maximus indicus; assembly: GCF_024166365.1. Classification (NCBI taxonomy): domain Eukaryota; kingdom Metazoa; phylum Chordata; class Mammalia; order Proboscidea; family Elephantidae; genus Elephas; species Elephas maximus. The sequence goes on along the minus strand of NC_064820.1, from coordinate 152,005,021 downwards.
CAGAGAAACACCAATCCAAAGAATCATGCAGCCCCTTTACATTTCATTCAGCAAAATTTTATGAAGCGCACCTGTCTTAAGCTAGGCCCTGGGCTGGGCACTCGCCTAGCAGCCCTTCTACTTGGAAACCAGTCCCTCTCACTGACAGGCACACTGAAACACCTGTGTGCCTCCGGGCAAGTGGCCAAAAAGGTGAATGGGGCAGATGAGGGACAGCCCAGCCAGATCTGGCTTCTCGTCTAAATTCTGCCGAATGCTGCAGATGATGCCTGCCTGCCAATCTGTGGCACACTTCCAGAGAGCTAAGGACTGAGGACCAGTGAGGGGCTGGTCCAATCAGGAGTTGGAGTCCCCTCAACAAGAACCATTGCTCCCCTGCCTCAGCTGGGCATCAGGTGAGATGAGGTAACTTCTCTAGTCCCCCCACGTAACAAGTGTTAAACCGGCCATGGTGAGGTAGGTGTGTGAGGGGATAAAGGAGCATAATACTAAATATTTAACTGGTCGATCCAGTAGAACTCCCACCCCCTAAAAAGCACACCATAAAAATCAGAGGAACTGTGCATAATGGCCGTTGCCCTATTAACTATTTAATTATTCAACAGTTCTAAGCAAGCCTGTGACAGAACATTAGAAAAACATGCCAGGCAGACCTCTAAAATTCAGATGCTCTGAAAACAACACAACACTACTTCCTGATGAGAGAATTGTTCCATGTTTTTATTTGCTAAATGGAAACTGTCTAAACTCCTTTCCATCAAGTCCCCCCTCTCTTATACTCTCCTACATTTACATAAAAATTGAACATACTCACCAGACAAGAGTGTGTCTATTAGAGGATCTGATTTCTCTTTTCCATTCTTCTATTTTATGTCATATATACCCTGAACATATTGTCTGGATCCCACTAAATGCTGCTGCTGGATTCCTTTTGTTCTCCGATTTGAAGAACGGTGCATGAGAGACATTTGATTCTATTAAATTTTATTTTCCTGTAAGAAGGCCTGAAAATCCCTTGAGACCAACCCTGAGAGATCCATAACCTAATCACAAGAAAGTAAGTTTGGAAATCTATCCGGAAGGGGGCTTTGCATTTAGATTTCAGAATTTTTTGTTTGCTTGAAAGTGTGCTGTGAAGGTGGAATGTTTTTCTCTAAACCTATAAAAGAATAATTCAGTACTTTATTGGGAAAAGCAGCAGAAGGCCAAGGTTTCCCCAAACAGCCATCGCTGCATTTCTGGCACCTGCAAGATGTGCTTATGAATGGGTTTTTGCTTCAAAGTACCACCACCTGCAATTTGGCAGCCCCGCAGCAGCACGGGCCACCCCCTTCTCTCTGCACCTCAGGGAGTGCAGGCTCCCCACTGGTACAGGCAAAGCCCAGGGAGCGAGCAGAGACAGGGAGACATTGGTATGCGGAACACGCCGTCCCCCTTATATAGGTCACTGCTGAAGGACCGTGCTGTGCACGTACTTAGCCCCGCTTCTGTTTCAAGGCCCACTGCCACTCACATCTCCTCTGTTCTAGCCTGCAGCTCCCTGGGGTGACAGGTAGTTTCAGCCCTACAGGCACCCAGCCGCTGACTCTGCCCACAGCCTCTAGCCTCAGGAAGCCTGGCACTCCCAGACAGCAGGCAGTGTGGCCATTTGAAGGGCAACCACAGCCCCATTAAATGGAGAATGCATTTATACTTACTCAACTCTAAGGAGATGGGACTGAGATTTATCTCTGTGTGATAAACACTATGAATTGCATCCGACAGACATTTTCTATATGAATGCAATTTACTATGTCATTACCAGTTTATGTTTATATAATGAAATCAACTGTTTTTGTGAGGTGAATTACCCAGATTTATTTTTTTCCAAATTCATAATTAAATGGCACTTAAATACTTCCTCCCTGTTTTCTATCTGTGCATCATGCAGACACAGAAGAGTCTGGGAAAAGTAGGCAGTTAAAACTATGATCATTTCTAAGGGAGAGAGAAGAGGCTTTCCAAGAAGGGAAAAATTATTTTAAAAGAAACTAAAGGTGATGGTGGTGGGAGTTGCTTCTAAGTTTCACAGCCTCTGGCCAGAACACAGGTCAATGATTTTTTATAAAAAAAACAGTAGCAACTGGGGTGGGTGGCCATAGTGCCATACAGGTCACACTTGCAGGCTCTCACTCTATACACACAAGGGGAAAAAGCTCTCCAGCTGCCTTTCAAATCACGCTTCTGAGGTCAAATCAGCCACTCCGAGCCCTGAGACAAGACAAGAGAAACTACTCCAATGCCACCTTCCAATGCTCAGCAGTCAGGGGTAGCTTTTTTTTTTTTAATTAAAATGAAAACCCATACAATATTATTGCCAGACTACTTTACCTGCCCAGACTTGAGGACTTTTTGATTGTAACTTAGTTGGAAGCAATTACCCACATCTCATATGCTTCTCTGGGGAACCCTTATTACCTGAGACAGCCAAGAAGTCATCAATGGAAGTAATGTCATCTACAGCATCGGTGAGGACACGGACTTGTTTTTCCCATTGTTCTTTAAAAAGATCCATGTTCTCTTGGGCCAGTTTACTCTGTGGTTTTGCCGCTAATGCCAGTGCAGCATTGATAACCTGCAAGAGACATTAAAGTTCATTGTTAACTCTCTTTTTCAGAGCCATGCAAATAAAAGAGACAGGGCAATGCAGTCAATAGATTGGCCACAGCTTTGTCTCACCTGCATTTCACGAGGACCCTGTACGTGCTACCACAAACCTTACAAAGTTGAAGCAGAGAAATGCTAAACAACAGGTTTTACGTATCAATGTAGAATACATATTTTATCTAGAAACTAAGAGCAAGTATAAAATAATAAAAAGTACCTCCTTGTATATAAATTTTTGTATGAGAGACTGACTTGACTCGTAAACTTTCACTTAAAGCACAATAAAATTTTTTTTAAAAAGAACCTCTTATCTCTCTACTCTGCAACAGCAACTCCTTACAATTTTTGGTATTCTGTTCCAGGCTTTTTTCTCCTAATATATACACGTATGTAGACGCATCAAAAAATATCCAATTACGTGACATAAACTGACTATTCTGTCCCTTCCTTTTAATACTTACCCATATAATTATGTATTAAAACATTACTACTGTACCTAAATATGTTATATTTCAATGCCACAGGCAGCCCTCTACCCTTTTTTTAAAAACTGAGGCATAACTGACATGTAATAAACTGAATGTAGAGTATAATCTAAAAAATCTCTTTTAAAATGTTTTGAGATGTAATTCACATATCAAACAATTCACTCATTAAAAAGTGTACAATTCAATGCTTGTTTTTTTTAGTATATTCAGAGTTGTGCAATTATTACCACAATCAATTTTAGAACATTTTCATCCCCACAAAGAAACCTTGTACCCATTATCAGTCATTCCCCGTTCCCCTGACCCTTTGTCTCTACAGATTTGCCTACAATGGACATTTCATATAAATGCAATCTTACAATAAACAGACTTGTGACTAGCTTCTTTACTCAGCATGTTTTAAAGCTTCATCCATGTTGTAGCATGTATCAGTACTTCATTCTTTTTTATTACTAATAAAAATATTTTACTTATCCATTTATCAGTTGATAGGCAGTTGTTTCTACTTTTTGGTTATTATGAATAATGCTGCTGTGAATATTATACACATTTTTGTGTTTTCATTTCTCTTGGGTATATACCTAGAAATGGAATTGTTAGGTCATGTGGTAACTCTGTTTAACCACTTAAGAAGCTGTCAGACTGTTCTCCAAAGTGGCTACACCATTTCACATTCCCACTAGTACGAGAGTTCCAATTTCTCCATACCTTCTCTACTTACTCCCCCCTTTTTATTACAGTCATCCTCGTGGGTGTGAAGTGGTATCTGATTGTGGTTTTGATTTGCATTTCCCTGACCCCTGGTGATGTTAAGCATCTTTTCATGTGCTTATCGACCATCTGTACATCCTTCTTTGGATAAGTGTCTGTTCAGATCCTCTGATATACTCTTTAATGGGTGAATAATGAGAGTAACAGAAAAATGAAGGATTCATTAGTTTTCTAGGTCCATGGGTGCTTATGGGTTAGGGGGAAAATCTGTTTATAATAATGGAACTTGGAAGCATAGCAAAGACAGGAGGGAACTGGTATGACGGAGCAGGGATCTAAATGAGTCAGAAGAATAGCTGCTATAGAGGCATCTGGGCATGCGAACCTGAGGGCAGGCGCTGGGATGGTATTTTAGGTGCTACACAGGCCAGCAGATCATGTGTATAATTTCCAGCATACCGGGCGGCTATTAAAAAATGATGTTAGACTAAAGATGACTCAGACCCACTAGGCTGGTGTCACTACTCCTCTTCCAACCTAAACACTTGGACACCGGTAGATCTGATACAATTATTAACAGGCATGGGGGCAGCAAGCCACCCTAGTTTATTAACTACTAATAGCCTAACACTCTCAAATGTGTCCCAGTTTGGTAATAAATTAGAGAAGGCATCCTATCTTCCTCAGATGTTTTGCTGTGGTTTCCCATTTTCTTCAGTTTAAGGCTCATTTGATGGCATCTCTTCCTTCTTGCCATTCATTTCCTACTAGATGTCTTCACCATTATGGACTACTCTCTTCATTAATTAATTCATTAATTCACTCATGTAATTAATACAGCAGAGTAGAGCTAGGCCTTATAAGAATATTTGGCTGGAGAAAGTGTTTCCTAAGATAGCCAAGTAAACATGGGCAAGGAATTAATTATATGTTTTAAATACTAAGATAATTTCCCTTCACAAAGAGAAAATTGCTCTTTGTTCTGTAATATATCTTATTTCATACAGTATAATGGGGGAAAAGCACCTTGTTTAGGGTTAACTTTCTCATTTTGATTATAAAACTATTTACAGATAAAAAGCCATTTAAGTGACCCAAGAAAAACATCTGATAAAATGTTAATACTCATTTATAATGACTCTTGGTAATTAATAGGTATGTCTTTAACATACTACCCAAACAGCCATCCAAAATGATACTTATTAGTGAACCACTAAAATTACTTATCTTAAAAATCAAGATTTTATTGATCAGCACACCTTCTATAACCATTATATAAATAATAATATTATAGCCTTTCTAACCAATGAAATAATATGGTAAATGGAAATAAGAGAAAAAGCTATTGGGAAGGAGACAAAATTTACTTTTGAATGCAAATGATCTTTGTCTATCTAGGAAACTGAAGTGAATCAACTGAAAGCACTCTCAGAATTATGAAGAGTTCATTAAGCTAGAGACAATATAAATACATTTTTAAAAAAATCAGTACCTTTCCACGTACTGGGGCGGGGGGGAAATATATATATACACATACACGCACACACACACAAACACACACACACACACACACAAAGTGAGAGATGTTAGCTCTTCATAAAAGCAATTAATACAAAATACACAGGATTAAATTTGTAAATAAATGCAGAGGCCTGATATTTTAAAAAAAAGAGGCTTTCTGTGGTCATTTAAAAAAATAAATAAATAAGTGGAAACACGTTCCATGTGCAGGGATAGGAAGACTCAATATGTAAAAAATGTTAATTTCTCCACAAATTAATTGTTAGGTTTACTGCAATTCCCATCAAAATTCTGACCAACATTTATTCACAAATTAATCTGGAACAATAAATGGTTGAGAGCAGTCAAGAAAATCTTTGGGATAAAGAGGAGGGAGACGGTTAAAATGCAGTATAAAGCTATAGTAACTAAAACAGAAGAGAATTTAATGTGTGAGAAAAGCGGTATCACAAATCAGTGGGGAATGGGTTATTTCGTGTATTTTGGTACATTATTTTTTACATTCGATCAGATACTCTGGGAAAAATGAAGTTATAGCTTCACTTCATAATTTTATGTACTAGGATTGTTTCCAGATACATAACAAATTAAAAACAAAGCTAGAAGAATGTATTTATTAACAAATGTTTAAATAGAAATATTTCTTATGTCTAGAAAATTCTTGTTTCCAAGTAACAACGGGAGAAATCATTTTGTAAATTTGATTATATTACTTTTGTATTTAAATATAAGAGATGAAATGTATGGTGTTAGATAAATCAGTAAGAACACCAACAAAATACCAGTAGAAAAATGGGAAAAAGACATGGACAGCTTCCTAAGGTGAAGTACAAACTACTAGGAAACAAATTAGGGAAAAGTTTACTCACCTGTTATCAAGGAAATGCAAATTAATGAGAGTTGCTTTTTTGCTTAGAAAATTTACTAAGAGTCAAAAAATAGGCATGACCACTGTATTGAATGGTAACTTTTAAAATGTTGCTGTTGGCTAGAACCTCGGTAGTGTTGAATAGAAGTGGCGTCAGTGGACATACTTGACTTGTTTCTGCCATTACGTACGATATTAGCTGTTGATTGTTTGTATCTGTCCTTTATCAGGTTGAGGAATTCTATTCCTAGTTTGCACTGTTTTTATCAGTACTGAATGTTGGATTTTGTCAAATTCATTTTCTGTTTTTTCATTCCCACTATTCTGGCTACTCCTTCTGTCCCCTTTGCTGTCTTCTTCTACCAGTGTTAGAGTTTCTCAAGGCTCAGTTCTGTGCTGCCTTCTCTCCTCTTTCTACATCCACTCCTACCATCCCCAGGCATTATCATTAAATCTCATAATTTTAATTACCAACTATTTGTCAACTACTCCCATTATCTCCTACCCCTAGACCACTCATTCTAAACCCCAACTCATATACCAGCTACATGCCCAGTATGCCTTCCCTGATGTCTCAGATGATTTCCTGTTCCTCCTCCAGTCTTGGATATCTGTGAATGGCACCATCATCCAAATCCATTTGCTTTAGCTAGAAACTAAGCTGTCATATTGACTCCTCCTCCTTTCCTCTCACTCCCCAACTTCCCATCAATTAGTTATCAAGTCCTATCAATCCTATCTCCACAACACCTCAAATCTCTCCACTTCAACTCCACTGGCACCTCTCATATCGGCTGCTACAAGAGCTACTATTATTATAACAGCCTCCTAACTGCTTCTACTCTTCTCTACATGCAGATGGTTTGGCTCACTGCGTACCCAGCAAAATGAATGAAAACAGATTCACAGGAAGGCACATCAGTATGAAATGTCATATACTTTCCAAGTATCTTTCACAGGTAACTATTAGAGGATGTGTTCCATCGGAACTAGGGAATAAACCAAGGAAGAAGGAAAACAGGGGATCCAATATGAGAAAGACAATGGAAATTCTCGGGATGATAGTGAAGGGAAGTCCCAAGGTTACGGCTGTACAGCAAATCTATAGAAGAGCTTGCCCAGACTGAGGCAGGCTTGAAGGGCAGTCTCCAGGAAAAAGAAAAAAACAGGATGTCTTGCTCTGTTCAACTGTACTGATGTTACAATTCTGTGGGAAATTTGAGGAGAAATACCGATAGCAAATAAACAGCAAGGCAATGATTAACTCCAGAAAAAAGTGCACAAGAAAAAAATTCAATCATACCATATCATAGTATACTACTCAGCTGTAAACAATATTTTCACAATGTAAACAGTGAATATTACCTGAATCCACAGAATATTGTTTGAGCCTACTATATTTTCCATTGTCCCTTGCTTCACTTTTTCTGGCTTCAATTCCACAGTTCATTTTAATCAGCTGTGTATCTACTCAATTCTCTTACCCCTGTTTTATTTTGTTGTAGTTATTTGAAAAAACCTCAGTCATCGTTAAATCCAACTTTCAACCTACAACGATGCTGCTAAACTTAGCTTAAAATAAACAAATGTAACCATGGTGACTGGGTCTCACATTAAAATTATTGGTCACTGAACTTCACCTGGACTCTTAGTGTTGGGGGCAGCAAGGAACTGCCTTTCCTTAGTCCAGTCATTCTTTCCCTCTCCTTAAGTCTGGACCCTAAATTAGTAATTGTTTCATACCTTCTCTAGCTCCTCGAACCTCTAACACCTCTGCCAGCATCCTCTCTCCACTTATAACTCTGCTCCCTATTTCAATGAGAAGATGGATGCAATCAAAACAGTGTCTCTACAGATTCCTATCACATCTGTCCATCCACTTCAGCTGTGCCCATGTATTTTGTTTTTCTTCCTGTTAACTATGGGTGCTCCTGTCTATGCTCCTATCCCAAAACAATCCCTCTACTTGTCCACTGGGTTTCATTTCCTCTCCTCTATTCCAGGATACTGCTCTAGCAAGTCTCCCCTCTCTTCATCAAAATTTACCTCATTTCCGTAGGAAGGAAGGCTAGGGAGGGAGGGAGGGAAAGAGGGAGGGAGGGAAGGAAAGAAAAAACACTCTCAACCTCATACCCGCCTCGTGCTACCATCCCATCTCTCCACGATCCTTACATAGTGCAATATCCTCTGAAGTATTTTTCTATTGCTCCTATTTACAAATTACCACAAACGTAGTGGCTTAAAACAACACGCTACCACCCCATGTCTCCACAGTCCTTACACAAAAAAAGAGATGTCAACTTCCTATATTCAATTCTTCTCTCTTGGACTCACTCCAATCAGGCCTGTCTACTCTAAAGTCCTCTTGTCCAAGGTCAACTATGACCTCTATATGTTGCTAAATTCAATGATCAATTCTCAGTTCACGTTCTACAACCATATGACATAAAGAATCACTCTTCCTAGAAACACTTTTTTCCCAACTTGGCTTCTAAGCTGTAACCAGATTCTCATCTTAATAACCATTATTCAGTCTCCTTTGCTGGACCCTGCTTCTCTCTCCAACCTCTAAATGTTAGAGAACCCCAGGTTCAGTCCCAGACCTTTTCTCTATCTATATTCAGTCTCTTGGTGATCTCATTCAGGCCTTAAGCACCATGTATATGCTAATGAGTCTCACATTTATATATACTGTTCAGATTTCTCCCCTGAACTCTAGTCTTGTATCTCTAACTACCTACCTAACATCACCTCTTGGATGTCTAATGTTGTATGTCGTCAAGTTGACTCCGACTCAAAGCTACCCCACTGTCCCACCGAGTTTTGTAGGCTGTACTCTACAGGAGCAGATTGCCAGGTCTTTTCTCCCAAGAAGCTACTGGTAGGTTTGAACTGTCAACCTTTTGGTTAGCAGCAGAACACTTAACCATTGTGTCACCAGGCCTCCTCTAGATGTCCTTTAGATGTCTAACAGGCACCTCAAAATTAACATGCCCACAACTGAACAAAACCATTCTTGCCCATCAAAATAAATGGTAACTCCATCCCTCCAGTTGTTTAGGCTCACCCTTTTTCCCACACTTCACATCCAATCCTACCTTCAAAATATATTGAGACTCTAACCACTGGCCACCACTTCCACTGTACTATTGCCTAGATTTGTACAGTTGCCTCTGAATTAGTTTCCCATTGCAGCTGCAACAAATTACCATAAACTCTGTGGCTTAAAACAACACAAGTTTATTATCTTTCAGTTCAGAGGTGAGAAGTCTAAAATGGGTGTTGTGGGGCTAAAATCAAGGTGTCTGCAGAGCTGCGTTCCTTTCAGGGCTTCAAACCAGTTCGAACTGGTTTAGTTATGAAGAAAAACCAGAAGAGACCCATATGTTTAAAATTTGTGTGATCCAGACTGATAACCAGAATGGGGACAATTACGGGTTGATGCCCTGGAATGGGAGACTTGGAAGAGGCATAGTGAGCCCCTTCAGAAGTCTGTTAAGTGAGTCTGGATTATTGGCAGGACTGTGGAGAATGATACACATTTAACGGGGCACAGTCGACTGCCATCATTGAGTGAGGCACTGCTGTTTCCAACTCTGCTCAAAATCCAATGGGCAAGAATTTGGCTGCTATGCAACACATATAGTGCCCTTGTTTTCTAAGAGGGAGATTTAAGTTTCTAGCAGGGCTTCGACCTGTTGATTTTTCCTGTTCTAGTTTTAGTTATTGTTCCAGGTCACCCAAATTTTGAAAATTTACCAACTTTTATGATACCACAATCAGACAAAGACTTCATAAGTAAAGAAAACAAGAGACAGTATCAACATGCAAACCTTACAGAAAGACCTCAGTGTTTCTGGGGGTGTGTTACCTGCCTAGGCCCAAACTCAGTCTGGGGGTTGGGGTGAGGGGATACAGCAAATGCTCAGAGAAACTTTTGGTCAGAAGCATCTCCCCTCAAGTTCTTTTGTGAATTTTGAGCTTTGTAGGAAAATTAGATTAAAGAAAACCAGAAGCAGAAAAGTGAAGTGATTCGTAAGTGGATGGTCCCAGCCTGAGACCAGAAGAACCAGATGGTGCCCGGCTACCACCAATGAAGGCCCTGACAGGGAACACAACAGAGAGTCCCTGACAGAGCAGAAGAAAAGTGGGATGCAGAACTCAAATTCCAGTAAAAAGACCAGACTTAATGATCTCACTGAGACCGGAGGGACCCTGGACGACATGGCCCCCAGACTCTGTTAGCCCAAAACTAAAACTATTCCCTGAAGCCAACACTTTAGACAAAGATTAGACTGGACTATAACACATTAAATGATACCTGTGAAGAGTATGCTTCTTAGCTCAAGCAGATACACAAGCCTAAATGGGCAGCTTCTGTTTGGAGGCGAGATGAGAAGGCAGGGGGACAGGAGCTGGTTGAATGGTCATGGGAAATAAAGGGTAGAAAGAAGGAGTGTGCTGTCACATTATAGGGAGAGCAACTAGGGTCACATAACAATGTTTACGTATAAATTTTTGTATGAGAAAGCTAACTTGAACTGTAAACTTTCACTTAAAGCACAACTGAAAAAAGGAAGTGGGTGGCCTACAATTGTGATGTGCTGGGTACACGAGAGATGAGGCGGCAGGTCTACCCTGGCTGGGAGGCCTCAGATGTTCCTTTAAGAGCCATATGCTTCCTTACCACCTAGAGGCCAGGTCTGTCTGGGCTGGTGCTTATTTGATGTTTGTCAAGCCTGCCAGCCACAAAGTGATCAGGGTTTTCACAAGCACAACAGAAGAAGCAATATGTAAGATAAAACTGAGGCAGAAGAAAGAACGGACAGTTCATAAGTTATTTCTCAATTTAGTGAGAAGCTGAAAAAGAAATGCAGATAAGTAGTGGTTTCAAGTACTTAATTCACCCCTTGTGTAGATTTCCAAGCGAGGCCATGCATTAAAACGGGGCTATATGAATTATTAAAAGACCAGATTTATATTAACTTAAATGTGTGATACTCATTCTTGCATAACAAACTAAGAAAAATAAAATATTAAATGAGATCATTTCCAGAATGCCCTTCTTTGATTTTAAAAAGTCGCAACTGTCAGAAACAGGCGGCTGGCAGGGTTGTTTTTTGTGTCTTTTTATTTTGGTTTTTGGTTCTGGCCAGCCCCAAGTGGTTTTGAATTACAATATTTTAAGCAGCTGCCATAGACTTGGGCACACTCACCAGCAAGGTATAATGTTGTCCAGGACATCTGGGGAACAGATTCAGGTCCTTCCCCCAACCAAAGCTCGTGAGGCTGGGGCTCTCTGCTCATATGGAGGCAGGTCCCCTTTCTGACAAACAGAGTGAGGCAGTGCAGTCACAAAGCAGAAGACAAGACAGGGAGAGAGCTGACCTACTTCCTTTCCTACTCATGTAACAGCAAATCACCAAAAATTTTGAGTGCTTTTTTCTCAGGCAACAAAATAAGCCATTTTCAAGTTTAAAAGCATCCACATTTCCTCCTTTTATTTGTTGCTGTTAGCTGCAATCAAGTCAGCCCCCGACTCATGGTGACCTCAGGCACAATGGGACTGAACTGTTGTGATCCACAGGGTTTTCACTGGCTGATATTTAGTAGATCACCAGGCCTTTCTTCCCAGTCTTAGCCTGGAAACTGTAAAAGCCTGTTCAGCGTCACAGCAAAACTCTAGCATACAATGACAGATGGTGGTGGCTGTGCCTGTGGGTACACTTGCCAGGGATGAAACCCCGTCTCCCACATGGAAGCGAGAATTCTCCACTGAACCACCACTGCCCTTCTTCCTCCTCTACTCAACTTGAATTTCTCAAATATTCACAGTTCATGTTGCTTAACTGCTGAAAATTTAGAACTTTAGAACCAAATTTCCTACTTCTAAAAGTTAATTTGCTATAGGGCAAACTGAAAAATGGGGATGAAAACTCCTCTGGGGGCTCCATCTGTCACCTCTCCCCACCAGATAGGGACAAAGAGGTGTAGGTGCCAACTGTGGACAGGACCAAAGAAAAGGGACCCTCAGGAAAGCCACACAAGGGAGCACAGCAGCCTGGGTGTGAGGGACATCAAACATCCTGTAAAACTTAACACATACTCTGGACTGTGGACAGCGTAAACAGTAGGCTCACAATAAGGAAAACACGTTTTAATATACAGGTAGCCCCAACTTATGACAGGATTCCATTCCAGTGGCTCCACTGTCAGTCAGTAATGACATGACTTAAACACCTCATTTTTTTTTTTTAAGTTTTCATTATTATTACCTTTTTTTAAATTATTATCTTTATAAATCCAATCTTGGTCTTTGGGGGGTGGAAATATGACATATAAACATAAATTTTAACATTGTATGTGGTACATATTACTAACGATAAGATGTAATTAAAAAAAAAAAAAGAGTCAAAAGTGTAGTTCGTCATAACTTGTATCTTAAGTCGGGGATTATCCGTAATAAACGTTTGTCCACATAATGCATATTACGTATCAAACACCCTCTTAAACCCCTGGTGAATTAAGTAACTACCAAGTTATCTCCTGTTGCCTAGAGTCTATTTATCAAGCAAGCCAGTGACTCTGGAAGCAGTAGCTCAGGACGAGGATCCCCAGTCCCTCAGATATTGCCCACGACAGGCTGGAGACTAGGGAGAGAGCTCCACAATCAAATCCTTCTGCCTCAGAGGGACGAATATCAGCCACCTTCAAAGACGGGTCCTTTGAATATGAAAGGGGTAGACAGGGTAGTCCAGATCCAGATCCTAGAAGGGTTTGATTTATGCCCAAGATTTTCAAAACTTTGAATTCGTTACCAATCATTTAAAATTAAGACTTGACAGTGACGAGTTAGAGCGAAGTCTTGGCTGTCTCATTTAGAAACAGCATGTGCTGCCCAGCCTGCCATTACCATATCTTCAAACAATTCCTGGATTGGCCATTACCAAACCTGCCTGGCCCCAGGGGCAGAGCAGGGTAGCAATGAGCCCAGGTGAGCATCCAGAACAACAATCACACCTGGAAAAAACACCTTTTTATCCAAGACATATCATCAGTACCGAGTGTGGTCGCCACTGTCTGTCTCAGCTCACTCTCCCGAGGTCTGTATAGCAGCAGAAATGAAACTGGAAAGGTGAGAATGAAATAAATGAAACTTTCCAACAGCAATCTCAAATCTGTGTGGCATGGCCCAGCAGTGCATGATCTATGCACACACATCATTTCATTAGGATCTACTAGACTCTACATGTGATTTTCTTCCCCCCCCCCACCCCTTGGCTTTAAGATCATTTATAAAAATACTCTTGGTAGGTGTGATCAGCGTATGTTACCATCTGTTTCAGCCGATATGTGAAAGCATTGTCGCTTTTCAAGCATTTCAGAACCAAATGGAGAACCAAAGACATTAAAAATAAAACGCTGATAGGGTAAAATGGCAAACTTGAGAAAGGATGCCAAATCTTCAGAAACCCACTCTACATTTATTTCATACAACTTGGTCATCCATGACCTTTCTGGAGGTGGCGACTGAACCCGCTGGATTATTATCTGTACAGCTGTCAATCACTGGCAGATTTCACGACAGGAATAAAGCTAGGAAAAGGTCCCTCAGGTGAACTGGGTTCACACTGGTATGAAGATGAAGCAACTCTCATCGCAAACTAACCCATGTGGTTGGGAATTAGAACAAATGCCCTAATTAACCTATGCAGCAGTTAGGTTCCCTGATAAACAGCCACCCAGACAAGCTTTACTTACTTTGGTTGCCTACCTTGCATGTTAGGGATTATTATCTGAAAGCACCAAAGTAACAGTCCCAGGGTATTTTAAAGTTGGCCACAGACATAGTAACTTCATTCCTGCGACCTCTACTCCATCACTGTAGTCTCTTGGCTTATTCCCCTTTATTCGTGGCCAATGCCATTTGGCAGGACACTCAGAGAGGGGGGACGCGTAAGTCCTCAGTTAGCATGAAGCCCCATCTACGTATGGGTCAATTTTAGGGACATATCTGAAATTAATCTAGTATTTCAGAAACATTCTCGTCCAAGTTATAGAAAACAGGTTCTTTAAAATGTACCAACATATGGGAGGGCCACAGCACATGTGTCTCTACATCAGCTAGACTCAGACTGTGACAGAGAAGGTTGGGAAACATTTCATTCTGGAAGGGCCATTCTATCCTTCCATTCTGCACAGTATGTTCCCGTGAGCATTCTCTACTTGAGAAATCAGAGAGGCAATTCTTTCACTGACACCTCACACACTGCTTCAAACTCCTGGGAATGGCAAGGAGTTTATCAGGCTGTACAAACAGGACCGCTCCCCTCACAGGAGGCAGGCAACACATCATCACTTAACAAAGCATCGGTCGGTCAATGTCCTCCAGAGTCTTTCTAGTCTCAGATACTTAACCTAGCCTTTAATACTGGTCTTCCAATATGCCATCATCAATGGAGAAATGCTCTTGATTTTACTTTTTACTTCAGTAGCTGACTGAATTAAGTTATTAACATCTGTATCATAAGGCTACTTAGAGTAAGGGCCCTGGTTCTTGAATCTGGTTCCCTCCAACAGAGACTCAAATACCAAGTATTAAAATGGAGTGTAGGTGGATGGCTGTTTCTCTTACAGGCTTGAGAGGTAACCATCCTGATTTCAAGGCTGCCAGATGCTTGCAAATGGCCCTCCCTCAAAGAGGGTTTAGACTAGGCAGTGCTCATCACCATTTTCCAGCAATGGCAGGCACTATGCATTTTAAATGAAGGGCAAGGGGGTATTAATATGTGATGCCCTGAGGAAGGAAACCCTGGTGGCATAGTGGTTTGGCTGCTAACCAAAGGGTCGGCAGTTCGAATCTACCAGGCACTCCTTGGAAACTCTATGGGGCAGTTCTACTCAGTCCTATAGGGTCGCTGTGAGTCGGAATCTACTTGACGGCACTGGGTTTGGGTTGGGCCCTGAGGAAATTTCACTTGAAGTTAAAACAGTGTGAGTCTAAAGGGGCACACCAGCCCAGGGGCAAGGACTAAAAGGCAGGAGGGGACAGGAAAGCTGGAAATAGGGAACCCAAAGTCGAGAAAGGAAAGTGTTGACATGTCATGGGGTTGTTAATCAATGTCATAAAACAATATGTATACTGTTTAATGAGAAGCTAGTTTGCTCTGTAAACCTTCGTCTACAGAACAATAATAAATAAATTAAATAAACCCTGTCTTTACTCCCAACAAAATCCAATTTG
The DNA here is from genome assembly GCF_024166365.1 of Elephas maximus indicus. Classification (NCBI taxonomy): domain Eukaryota; kingdom Metazoa; phylum Chordata; class Mammalia; order Proboscidea; family Elephantidae; genus Elephas; species Elephas maximus. The sequence continues at coordinate 151,989,543 of NC_064820.1, read as the reverse complement.
GTGATATCTCAAACGCTGCTGCTTGTACTTTACCTGAGGACAGAGGGCTTCTAATTGGCTTGCAGACATTCGGACAAGCTTCACACCTTCTTCATTGTTTGAGATAGAACAGGCCAGGTTGGCAACCTGTAAGAAGGAACAACATAAAAAGATCTTTAAAGATATTTTTCTTTTGACTGCTAAGGGAAACAAACACATGCCCACCTCACCAAACCCCAGACCATTCCAGAATAGATGACAAGAGCATATCCGGCATTTTTTAGAGACTTCTCAAGTCTTTTGGGGACACATTTTTTAGCTCTGTGCTAGGCACATAACACAGACTCGTAACACAGGTCACACTGCGGCTGGTGAGAGAGCCTTGAAAAATCCTCGGGCCTGTAACTTGAGTAACCTGCCTGTAAACTGTAGTCACTCTACAAAGATGTTCTCCTGGCATGGGCAATGATTTAAGAAAAGCTGCAGAGTCAAGGCATCTGGATAGATTTGTTGGTAACTGCATTTTGCAGCTGTTCTCAAAGGAAGGAAATCAAAATTCTAAGTTGCTATTCTCATTTGGCAGGTGAATGGATGGTTACTTTAAGCCAAGATGAGGATTATTTGAACAAAGGCTATTTTCCAAATTTAAAAAAAATAGTATTGAGACAACGTCAAGATGGAATAAAGGCCATCCTCATCAAAAATGGAAGAAAACAGGGATGATGTCCCGTAGTTAAGTACAAAACTGTCCTTCCACTGGGCTCTCAAAAACACTGACAGCTGGACTCTTTCCTGAATGATGCTGCTTAATTTGAAATACAATCTTTACCTTCCCATCCAACTGTCTCATGATTCAGCTCATGTACAACTATAGCCAGAAACAATCTAAGTTGTGTCATACTTCCTCTGCTGAAACTCTAGCTGTGCTGAGAATGTTGCTCTGTAGTGACTGCTAAGGCTATGATCATTTCCCAGTGTTTCTAAATGAATAGACTTGCCAACTCCATTAGCAATTCCAGGACCCAACTGAATCCACAGTGCTGAGACACATCCTTCCCCTAGTTGCAAATTGAGTTATGAATGATAGAGGCGTAGGCAGTTGAATATCAAAGGCACTTTCCGGGAATTTAAATGCCAAGAGTAAACAAGGGCAGTGGCAATAACCTTTGATTTTCACTCCTCCACCGAACTTAAGCACATAAGCACACGAGAAAAATTATACACTATTATGGCTGTTGTTTTGCAGTGTGTTACAGTTAAGATTATCAGCTTTCTATAAGACTGCTAACTATCAGAATTCCGCAATGCCTAATAACCACAAAGAGAAACAAAGGAAGCAACATGCAATTTAAACAAAAATGTAAGCAAACTGAAAATTAAGCCAGATCTGTCATGTTTATGGGGCCTTCAAAATCACACCAAGAAGTAACATCTGTGCTCCCTGCAGCTCAGAAGACCACGTTCTGACGTAACTGGATGGCAGCAGAGGTACTGCTCTCCATGATGACAATGTGTAGAGCTGACTGTAGTTTTATTTTTAAATATCACTGCAAAATACAACCTAAACTAAATTTTGTAAAACATAAGATTTTTTTATAAAACCATAACCACCAAGATGTACGTTTTATGACGCTACACTGAAGGAGAAAGCTTAAATTACATGCGTTCACGAAGGGTAATCTACAACTTCTGTTGCTTTACAGAAAAACAAATATGAAATTTTATGTTGATCACTGAATGTGCAGTTTGGGAATCACGAAGATCACTGGAGAGTTGAGTGTACTACCCAGCACCCTGCCCCATTCTCACTGTTTAGGAGGCCAGCCAACAAAATGTTGGATTCAGAAGGGCCAGGCACTGTTTCTGCCTTCCACCCTCTAGTCATTTTATTGCAATTTATATTCTCCCATTTTCACAAGTCCTTAAAACTCAGAAAAAAATATTTAACTTAAGAAGCAAAAGATTCCATAAGTAGTACCTACTACCAGATCAGACACATGAGGGTGGTTTATGGCTAAGGCTGAAATGGCTGACTCCTTTAAACCATCTTTGCTACTTCCTGATACAAATCCTAACAAAACAAAGGTTATGGAAGACTTGTTCTTTATTTTAAAACATTACTTAAAAACATTTCTGATGTACTGTCAAGGCAGTAATGTTCTACGCATGCACACTGCCTGTTCCAGGAGGTGCCCTGCCTGGCCTGGGAGGAGGAAGTGGGCACCTGCCACTGCCAACCGTCTCCAGATGAATGCGCTTCAATTCGCGCCCCAGGGACAGGGCTACTCACTTCTAACAATGACAAATGTGCAAATGCAACATCTCTGTGAGGCTAACCTCATGTATTAGTGCCACATTCAACTACAGTGAAAGCTGGGGGGCAGGGAAAGGGTCTTCCTAAATGCCTCCTGCAGCGGCAAATCTGAGGCTCTAGAAACCTGGGAGAGCAGTTAATACTGAGACTAAAAAAGAATCTGAAGTTTGAAGTAAAGACATTTGCAACAGCAAACTTACACAGAGAACCCCGCATAGTCGAGACTCCATAGAGGGATGAGTAGTATCTCTAAATTTGTTTGGAGAATAAATTATTATATCTTTGCTACCACGGTAATTAGTATATTAGTAATTTAAATGTCTGATTCCTGCTAATCCCAGAGGTGGGCTAACACTGACACTATGTCCACTAGCTTTGAGTTGTGAAGCCTTTTTTGCACTGCTTCTGCCTATCCTAGGTAAGTGTGGGCCAAGATTTCCGGACAGCCCTGGAGGTGGGGGGGGGAGGACTGGTCTTGGGTTCTTGCTGGTTTCTGTCACTGCCCAGTAAAACAATCTGAGCTGTGGAGGAAAAGGGCGTCACAGCCAGGGTGTGTCACTTCAACATATATGACACCTGTGCATGATGAGAAAAGACAACTTTTTTCGGTCATTTAGGAAATTTTTACACGCTGGATTTTCTTTACTTACAAATTCTGCATTGGAAAAAACAATCCTCTTCTGATCATTTTTCTTCATTATATATGCTGTGATGACTAAAATAAAGTTCAAATTTGCTTAAGTCAAACAAACAGGTCATTTTGTACTACCCTCAGTAACTGCTCCTGGCTTCTTATTTGGCTGAGTTTCTCCACTGTTCCTTACCCTGAAACCTTTGTAGGAAGACAAGGAAAGATTTCTTTCTGCTCTTGGTAATCTACTAATTACTGCTCTAATAACCTGCCACAAGTGAGAAGAGCTGTGGGAGGGGGAACTTTAAAGTCTAAGTTAGTGACACCATGCCCTAAATAGCAGGCCATTGGGCTGAAGCTGAAAACCTAGATCACTTGCCTTGTGCCCTTGGATCAAGCTACCACATGAGTTCTCTTCTTTAAAACTGGATGGTAAAGCAAATCTGAACTCATAAAAAGTCAAAAATAACAATGAAAACAGTAATTCAATTTTTCAAACTTGTCTTAAGTGAGAAGTCCCAATTATAGGTCATTAAATAAATTTCAGAGCCACTCAAGAAATATCCAACAATCATTCCCAGTCCCCCAGATGAAATGATGATGGAACACAGGTTAAGCCACATCTTTCCGATTTCCAGGGAAGGGTGCTGGCAATCTTACTAGGAGGAATAAGAAATCATACTAACATCTTCTTACTGTAAGGTTGAAGTCCACAGGCTGGGTTAGCCCCTTACCAGGTCATAGCTATTTGGATCACAACTTGGTGGCCTTGCCTTTTTAGAGGGTTATTGTTGTTAGGTGCCATTGATTCAGTTCTGACTAACAGCAACCCAATGTACAACAGAGAGAAACACTGCTCCATCCTGCGTCATCCTCGTGATCATTGTTATGCTTGACCCCACTGTTGCAGCCACTGTATCAGTCCATCTCATTGAGGGTCTTCCTCTTTTTTGCTGACCCTCTACTTTACCAAGCACGATATCCTTCTCTAGCGATGATCCCTCCTGACAACATGTCCAAAGTATGTGAGACATAGTCTCACTATCTTTGCCTCTAAGGAGCATTCTTGTTGTACTTCTTCCAAGACAGATTTGTTTGTTCTTTTGGCAGTCCACGGTATATTTGATGTTCTTTGCCAACACCATAATTCAAAGGCATCAATTCTTCTTCAGTCTTCTTTATTCACTGTCCAGCTTTCACATGCATACGAGGCAACTGAAAATACCATGGCTTGGGTTAGGCACACCTTAAGTCCTTAAAGTGTTATCTTTGCTTTTTAATACTTTAAAGAGGTCTTTTGCAGCAGATTTGCCCACTGCAATGTATTGTTTGATTTCTTGACTGCTGCTTCCATGGGTGTTGACTGTGTATTCAAATAAAATGAACTCCCTGACAACTTCAATCTTTTCTCCATTTATCATGATGTTGCTTACTGGTCCAATTGTGAGGATTTTTGTTTTCTTTATGGTGAGGTGTAATCAGTACCGAAGGCTGTGATCTTTGATCTTCACCAGTAAGTGCTTCAAGTCCTCTTGACTTCTGGCAAGGAAGGTTGTGTCATCTGCATAATGCAGGTTGTTGAGTCTTCCTCCAAACCCGATGCCGTGTCCTCCTTCTTATTGTCCAGCTTCTCAGGCTGTGAAAGGATACAACCCAGATGCACACCTTTCCTGACTTTAAACCATACAGCATTCCCTTGTTCTGTTCGAATGACTGCCTACTGGTCTGTGTACAGGTTCCTCATAAGCACAATTAAGTGTTCAGGAATTCCCATTCTTTGCAATGTTATCCATAATTTATTATGATCCACACATTCAAATGCCTTTGCACAGTCAATAAAACACACGTAAACATCTTTCTGGTATCCTTTGCTTTCAGCTAGGATCCACCTGACATCAGCAATGATATCCCTCGTTCCACATCCTCTTCTGAATCGGGCTTGAAATTCCGGCAATCTTCTTTCAATGTACTGCTGCAGCTGCTTTTGTATAATCTTTAGCAAAATTTCATTTGTGTGTGATATTAATGATATTGTTCAATAATTTCCACATTTGGTTGGATCTGCTTTCTTGGGGATAGGCATAAATATGGATCTCTTCCAGTCGGCTGGCCAGGTAGCTGTCTTCCAAATTTCTTCACAAGGATGAGTGAGCACCATAAACCAGAGACTCCATCTAGCCTGAGACTGGAAGAACTATACGGTGCCCAGCTACCACCAATGACTGCCCTGACAGGGCGCACAATAGAGAACCCCTGATGGGGCAGGAGAAAAGTGGGATGCAGACCTCAAATTCTAGTAAAAACACCACACTTAATGGTCTGACTGAGGCTACAGGGATCCCAGTGGCCATGGCCCCCGGACTCTCTGTTAGCTCAAAACTAAAAATTCCTGAAGCCAACCCTTCAGACAAAGATAAAACTGGACTATAAGACATAAAATGATACTGGTGAGGAGTGTGCATCTTAGCTCAAGTAGACACATGAGGCTGTGTGGGCAGCTCCTGTCTGGAGGCGAGGTGAGAAGGCAGAGGGGGACAGGAGCTGGTTGAATGGACAGGGGAAATACAGGGTAGAGAGAAGGAGTATGCTGTCACATTGTAGGGAGAGCAACTAGGGTCACATCATAATGTGTGTGTAAGTTTTTGTACCGGAATCTGACTTGAATTATAAAATTTCACTTAAAGCACAATAAAAAAAAATTGTTTTAATAACAAAAAAAAAATGACTGAGCACTTCCAGAGCTGCATTAGTTTGCTGAAACATCACAATTGGTATTCCATCAATTCCTGGAGCTTTGTTTTTCACCAATGTCTTCAGTACAGCTTAGTCTGGAAGTTCAGCTGAAACCTGTCCACCATGGGGGACCCTGCTGGTGTTTGAATACTGGTGGCATAGCTTCGGAAACCCTGGTGGCGTAGTGGTTAAGTGCTACGGCTGCTTACCAAGAGGTCGGCAGTTCAAATCCGCCAGGCGTTCCTTGGAAACTCTATGGGGCAGTTCTACTCTGTCCTACAGGATCGCTATGAGTTGGAATCGACTTGATGGCAGTGGGTTAGGTTTTCGGTTTTTAGCATAGCTTCCAGCATCACAGCAACACACAAGCCCCCAGAGTACAATGAACTGATAAACGCATGGGGGTTTAGAGGGTAGTTACCAGGAGAGAAAGGAAAAAAAAAAAAAAAAATCACAGGGAACATACCGTTACATTTATTATTAAAACGTTGGGGCCCCTATTCATTTAATCATTCACTGTCTCTTATATAGAAGTCCCATGTTAAGGAATTCTTTAGATTTTATTGTTATGATAGACTCTATTTCCCATGGGGAAAAAATGGGCATACTGCCTCCATTTTGATACAAGAACTACAGAGTTGATTGTTTTACCCTTTCCCCCTTGCTACCAAGAAGTACACTGCCAAATCCGAATTCAAGCATGGCAATTATAGTTCATACATGTCTATTATTCTTTTTCTTGGTCCTGAGTTTCTATATCTATTTTATCATGTTTTGTTCAAAATAATCAGATAAAAAACAGAATTAGAAATAACGAACTTCCTAAAAAGTGACAAGGTCTTTTAAACAGCTTGGCTATTTGATATTTTTTTAAAGGTTTTCATTTGTAGATCACCACCCAGATGATCTTATAACCATTTCCATTTCCATGGTATTATATGGACCACTTAAAAGGTTCTCTATTTCTACCTAACTGCTTGAATAATCCAGCAATAAAGCTAGTAAGAGAGCCCATTTAGGCACACCGTCCGTCAGCTCCACTGAAGAGGAATCAGGAGGGCCTACACTCTTTCCTGGAACAGAGAAGGTGGAGCAGGGTGCTTGCTTATTAAGCATTCCTACCAATGCTCGGGGAGAAAAGAAGACTCTTGCTGCCCCTTAGAACAATGTTCCTCCACTGACTCTCACCATCCTGAGATTTGACCAGGTGGTTAAGTTCAGGAGAAAAAAAAAAAAATTGTTTGGAGGTAAGCAATTAAAAATAGTACATGCAAGCCACTTTTGTCTCAGAAAGCTCCATGCATCTGAACTTACAGACCCTTGAAAATGTGAGAAAACCAAGCTCAATATGTTTAAAGAATTACTCTGGATTCCAAGGTCAGCATTCCCCAAGGACATCTGATTGTTTTCATGCAAACATCCTACAGTCCCAAAATACTGAAATTTCATTTAATTTGTTATTTGCAAGGATTTCAGGCTACAGTATCTTACAGAGGCACTGAAAAAATACCCAAGATGTCACAGGTAGATTGTATAAGGTCAGTGTTTAATCCAAATGCTCCTTAGAGAGCCTTCTTCAAGGCCACTTTACCAAGCATTATCAGTGTACCACAGTATAAAAGTTAGAACGCAGATCATTCAATTTGCAGTTAAAATACACATTTCAAACCAATAAAGCCATATCCTACGAAGTCCTAGATAATGAGAAATACTTGCGGGGGGCGGGGGGGAGGCAATAATAATCCAGCTTAAAAGCGTATCAGTTACATTCACGTTTTGGTTCTTAATTCACAAGGCAGTGAAGGAGATACAATCTTATTATAGCAAATTCATTATAATAAAAGACACATTTTAATACAATGTCTAGAGCTGAGGGGAACGGGATACTAAATGATATATGGTTTTTATAGGTAGGACTTCATGAACTGCCTTCTGTATGTATTCCACTCTCTCAATTTGTGAATCTGAATAAGGACTCAGAAGAGAGCAAAATTAAAGGAAAAACTGATTGCTCTTTAGCTATTAAGCTGCTCACAGCCAAAGGAGGTGGGCAAAGAATGAAGCAAATAAAAACGACACATGGGTATTGCATTATTGACAAAACGGTTAACATTTCTGACAGCAAATAAGTTTTTCACCTCTGTATACTTTAAATTGAAGAGCAACATTAAAAAAAAAAAATCATTAATTAGATAGATATAGGTGAGAGTCAAGTACAAAAGACCCTATCTTTACCTTGAAGCACAGCCATGCCACTTTATAAACAGATGAAAGAATAGCTGTCGGTTATACATTCTAGAACATAAGAAACTGGTAAAGAGACGTGTCACCCGGCCCAGTGATACTGGCCCTGAGCTCCTGCTCCCCCCAACTCAGTGGTATTTGGGGACATACAACATCTATGCACCCTTCAGAGAAGAAAAGGGGCTTTAACACGATGTAGAAAGTGGACAGATTCTACTGACAACTGAGGTATGAGGCAGTCAGGGGTCCACCAAGGCCCTGAGAAAATAGGAAAGAGAGGTCCCATGGCAATAATCCTGCTATTTGCTTTCAAGTGAAATTACAAAAGTCACTTAATAAGGGTCCAATAGGCATTCAGCCCCACACAGCCTCAATGAAACTGTGCACACAGAGGGACTGGAAGAATTTGCTTCTGCTTATACAACTTCAATAGTCAGCATGTGGCTTTTACTCTTGAAACCAACCTTACATTTCCATAATGTCGTATGTATACAGAAGGCACCATAAAAGGTTTCCATTTCTGAGCGGGTGTGCTCCCCAATACTATTCAGGAACTATTAATATATTTGAAGCAACTTCACATGATACCCCAAATTAAAACATAACCTTGCTATACTATTTTATTCAGTCTAAGGGGAAAGTTTTCCTATTAAAGCAATACATAAGACTTCCAAAGCTCAAGTTAGCAAGAGCCAACACATCTGCTCCAATTTTATTTTGGTCATGTATTAAAACTGCTGCTGAAGGAACAGCTTTTACCCAGCTTCCATTTCCAACTCTGATCAAATAGATAACTATTTTCGCATGTCACCTCAGTACCATTTATACATTATACAAAATGTACACACTATATAATGTATTTTATTATTATTATTATTGGCTCCCTCTCTCCCTAGTAGAAGGTAATCTTCATATGGATAGAGATTTTTGTTTTATTTACTACTATTTCCCTAATGCCCAGAAGAGTGACTGGGACATATTAAAGCAAAACCCAAACCAGCGGCCATTGAGTTGATTCCGACTCATGGCAACCTCATATAGTGCAGAGTAGAACAGTGCTCCCTAGGGTTTTCAAGGTTGTGACCTATCAGAAGAAGATCACCAGGCCTTTATTTCCAAGGTGCCTCTGGGAGGGTTCCAACTGTCAACCTTTTAGTGAGAAGTCAAGGACTTAACTGTATACGCCACCTAGGGACTCTCAGGAACTCCATAAATATTTGGTGTAAGAATCCATTACAACTTTTCTCCCTCAACCTCGGAAAGTTTTCTATAGGTTTGTGAAAGCTTTTATTCTAGCCAAAGAAAATATTACTAAATAACTGTCATTTAACCTTAAAAAAAAAAAAAGTCTCCCAATTTTTCCCACCATCTCCACATCCCAAAACATTTTACAATTCATATCTTCATGTACACATTATTGAGAATGATGCACCATGGCACTCTTTTGGATGGACATTACAGATACTTCAGTAAGACAAAGCTCACGAACACAGATGTTCAATCATTACACAGAGTTCTGTGTTCCTAAATCTACAGTCCTCAGACCACCTGAATCAGAATTATTTGGGGATAGGATCCAGGAACATGAATGTTAAACTCTAATGTTTATTAACTTTGGGGACCACTAGGTTCATTCATCTAATAATTTTTGAGCACCTACTATGTTCCACCACTACTCGTCTGTCAGTTTGTTGTACTGTGGTGGCTTGCAAGTAGCTGTGAGGAAGAAATTGAATGTTTTCATCAACCTCTGCCATCTGAAATTGAGCAAACATGCAATCAAGATGCACTGATTAACTAATGAATGGAATGTGAAAGTTAGAAACCAAGAGGAAGGATCAGTATTTGGAAAATATGGCCTTGGTAATAGATAGGACACCAGAGACTGCAAGGTAGAATTCTGCAAGACTGAGGACCTATTCATTGGAAATACCTTTTTAAGGCAGCTATACAAGTGGACCTCACCAGATGGAATATACAGGAATCAAACTGACTACATCTGTGGAAAGAGACAATGGAGATGCTCCATATCATTCGTCAGAACAAGGCCAGGGGCTGACTGCGGAAAAGACTATCGACTGCTCATAAGCAAGTTCAATTTGAAGCTGAAGAAAACTAAAGTCCACGAGAGCCAAAGTACAACCTCAAATATATCCCACCTGAATTTAGAGACCATTTCAAGAATAGATTTGATGCACTGAACCCTAATGACCGAAGACCAGACTAGTTGTGGGATGACATCAAGGACATCATACTTGAGGAAAGTAAAAGGTCATTAAAAAGACAGGAAAGAAAGTCGAAAATGATGTCACAAAAGACCCTGAAACTTGCTCTTTAACGTACAGTAGCTAATGCAAATGGAAGAAATGATGAAGTAAAAGAGCTGAACAGAAGATTTCAAAGGGCAACTTGAGAAGACTAGTAAGTATTATAATGAAATGTGCAAAGGCTTGCAGATAAAAAAAAACCAAAGGGAAGAGTACACTCAGCATTTCTCAAGCTGAAGAACTGAAGAAAAAATTCAAGCCCTGAGTTACAATTCTGAATAAGTCTATGGGCAAAACACTGAACGACGTAGGAAGCATAAAAAGGTGATGGAAAGAATATACAGAGTCACTGTACCAAAAAGAACTGGTCAACGTTCAACCATTTCAGGAGGCAGCATACGATCAAGAACTGATGGTATTCAAGGAAGAAATCCTAGCTGCACTGAAGGCACTGATGAAAAACAAGGCTCCAGGAACTGACGGAACACCAATTGAGATGTTTAAACAAAAAGATGCAGCACTGGCGGTGCTCACTCATCTATGCCAGGAAATTTGGAAGATGGCTACCTGGGCAACCAAATGGAAGAGATCCATATTTGTGCCCATTTCAAAGAAAGGCGATCCAACAGAATGCAGAAAGTATCGAACAATATCATTAATATCACAAGCCAGTAAAATTTTGCAACAATGGTTGCACCAGTACATTGACATGGAACTTCCAGGAATTCTAGCTGGATTCAGAAGACCACATGGAATGAGGGAAATCACTGCTGATGTCAGATGCATCTTGGCTGAAAGCAGAGAATACTAGAAAGATGTTTACCTGTGTTTTATTGATTAGGCAAAGGCAAATGTGTGGATCATAACAAATTATGGGTAACACTGCCAAGAATGGAAATCCCAGAACACTTAATTATGCTCATGAGGAACCTGTACACACACCAAGAGGCAGTCATTCGAACAGAACAAGGGAATACTGCGTGGTTTAAAATCAGAAAAGGTGTGCGTCAGGGTTGTATTCTTTCATTATACTTATCCAATCTGTATGTTGAGCAAATAATTCAAGAAATGACTATATGAAGATGACGAGGGTATCAGGATCGGAGGAAGATCAACAACCTGCAATATGCAGATGACACAACCTTGCTTGCTGAAAGCAAGGAGGACTTGAAGAACATACTGATGAAGATCAAAGACTACAGCCTTCAGTATGGATTACACCTCGACATAAAGAAAACAAAAATCCTCACAACTGGACCAATAAGCCACATCACAATAAAAAGAGAAAAGATTGAAGTTGTAAAGGAGTTCATTTTACTTGGATCCATAATCAACACCCATGGAAGCAGCAGTCAAGAAATCAAACAACAAATTGCAGCGGGCAAATCTACTCCAGAAGACCTCTTTAAAGCATTAAAAAGCAAAGATGTCACTTTAAGGACTAAGGCGTGCCTAACCCAAGCCTTTTTTTTTTAACCCAAGCCATGGTGCTTTCAATTGTCTCATATGCATGTGAAAGCTGGGCAATGAACAAAGAAGACTGAAGAAGAATTGATGCCTCTGAACTATAGTGTTGGCAAAGAATATGGAATATACCATTGTCTGAGTTATCTAATGCTACTGTAACAGAAGTACCACAAGTGCATGGTTTTACAAAGAGAAATTTATTTCCTCACAGTAAAGTAGGATAAAAGCCCACATTCAGAGTGTCAGCTCCAGGGGAAGGCTTTCTCTCTCTGTTGGCTCTGGAGGAAATGCCCTTGTCCTCAATCTTCCCCTGGCTGAGGAGCTTCTCAGGCTTAGGGACCCCGGGTCCAAAGGACGTACTCTGCTCCTGGCGTGGCTTTCTTGGTGGTATGAGGTCCCCTTGTCTCTCTGCTCACTTCTTTTACATCTCAAGAGATTGCCTCTAAACACAATCCAATCTTGTAGACTGAGCTCTGCCTCACTAACACAACTTCCACCCATCCTCCCTCATTAACACCACTGAGGCAGGATTCACAACATATAGTAAAACCACACAACACCAGGAATCACGGCCCAGCCAAACTGATACACACATTTTTGGGAGATATAATTCAATCCATAACAACCATGGACTGCCAAAAGAACAAACAAATCTGTCTTGGAAGAAGTATATAACCAGAATGTTCCTTAGAAAAAAGTGGTGGTGACACTTTGTCTCCCATACTCTGGACATGTTATCAGGAGGGACCAGTCCCTGGGGAAGGACATCACACTTGGTAAAGTAGAGGGTCAGTGAAAAAGAGGAAGATCCTCAACGAGATGGATTGACACAGTGGCTGCAACAATGGGGTCAAGCATAGTAATTGTGAGGATGGCACAGGACTGGGCTGTGTTTCATTCTGATGTACACAGGGTCTCTATGAGTCAGAAGTGACTCGGTGGCATCTGACAACAACACTGTGTTCCAAAGGAACCGTGGTGGCGCAGTAGTTAAGTCCTTAGCTGCTAACCAATAGGTCAGCAGTTCAAACCCAGCAGCCACTGCATGGGAGAAAAGATGTGGCAGTCTGCTTTGGTAAAGATTACTGCTTTGGAAACTGAGGCAGTTCTACTCTGTACAGGGTCACTATGAGTTGGAATCTACTTGATGGCAACAAGTTTTTTTTGTTTTTAAATTTTATTTTTTTGTTGTTTACTGTGTTCCAGGCACTGTCCTAGGCCCATGTTCTCATAGAGCGTACATTCTACTGGAGTATCGGAGGGGGAGGGCAGACAAATAAGAAAATTGAACCCAATAATGTCAGGTAATAGGAAGTGTCATGAAGGACATAAAACATGGTAACAGATGAAAAATGACTGGTGGAGGGTAGGATAGAGGGGTGAGGCATCCAGGAAAGCCCCTCTGAGGAGGTGACATTTGGGCAGAGGTCCGTATGATAAGTGGACAGAGAACTCCAAGCAGAGGGCACAGCAAGTGCAGAGGACATGAGGTGGGGACAAGCTTGGGTATGGTGTTAAGAGGAAGAAGTATTCAGGTATGTTGGGGGCTAATCAGTGAGGGACACACTGGGCTAAAAAAAGGCAGTGGAAAGGCAGGAATGAGGCCTCAGGGGCAACGGTTCAGAGCCTGGATTTTAGGATTTTATATCAAGAGTGCCTGGAAGCCACTGAGGGTGTGGGTGGGGGTCTTGAAGCAAAGGAATGCCATTATCTGCTCTAACGGGACTGTGCTGGCTGCTTTCCAGAAGTCCAATGAGAGATAATGGCTTGACTGGGGGGGGGATGGTGAAAATAAAGGAAAGTAGAACGAGCTGGCACATTATGAAGGCTGCACCAAGAGGACGTTAGATTACACACGGAACATGAGGGAAAAAGAGGAATCAAAGATGACTTAGATTTTTGGCTTGAACAACCGAGTGGGGCAAAAAAAAGCACAAAGATGTTTGTCAGTGCATTATATATAACAATAAAAGACTAAAAACCACCTTTGTTGTTGTTAGCTGTCACCAAGTGGATTGTGACTCATGGCAACCCCATGTATGCAGAACTGTGGTTAAGCGTTTGGCTGCTAACCCAAAGGTCAGCTGTTCGAATCCACCACCTGCTCCTTGGAAACCCTATGGGGCAATTCTACTCTGTCCTATAGGGTCACTATGAATCAGAATCAACTCGACGGCAATGGTTTTTTATAGGGTTTTCAAGGCTGTGACCTTTCAGAAGCAGATCACCAAGCCTATCTTCTGAGGCGCCTCTGGGTAAGTTCAAATCACCAACCTTTTAGCTAGTAGGTGAGTGCTTAACTGTTTGCACCATCTAGGAACTCCCCAAAACAAATGGAACAGTAAACAATCAGTGTAAGTGCCATAAATGAGTACTTCACAACATGGTAAAATGGCCACAGTACACTGGGCGGGGGGGCAGGGGAGAGATTACAAAACTATGATGATGTTAACCTCGAAAAAAAAAAAAAAACAGTATGTTGAGTTTTGTGTATTTAAGAAAAAAAAAGCTCACATACGGATAAGATAAAATGTGTGTAAATCTACCCCAAAGTGTTATTTGCTTTATTTTCTTTGTGCTTCTCTTATCTGTATTTTCTATAGAGAACTTGTATTTTGTTAGTAGCTTTAAAAAAAAAAAAAAAAAGGCTATATTTCAAAATGGTAGTGGAGTCCCTGGGTGGTGCAAACAATTAACTTGCTCAGCTGCTAACCAAAACGTTGGAGGTTCAAGTCCAGCCCAAAGTACCTTGGAAGCAAGGCCTGGAGACCTGCTTCTGAAAAATTAGCTACTGGAGGAGCAGAGTTCTACTCTGACATGCATGAGGTCTCCATGAGTCAGGGCATGATTATAACTGGTTAAAATGGTCGCCAAACTGCATTTAAACTTAATGTAAATTTGTGCTTTATCTTTTTTTTTTTTTCCCCCAGGCACCTTGCTGCACAGGGATACTTGCAGAGTAATTTCTCTAATAATAAAGACGAGCAGATAAGTCTAAGCACTGTTGCCCTAGAGCAACCTGGCATACGCTGGCTGGTCAGAGTTTTATTTGATGCGAGAGCCCTACTGCAGCAATTGCACACCGTTCCCAAATGGTTCTGGGAGGGGCCTGGCTTCCAACAGCTAATAAATCACACCACACACTTCAGGGGTCAGCTGTGAGAAGCGTTCATCTAACCCCAGCCACAGCTACCTGATCTACTGCAGCACCCAAGTGTTCGTTGGGAAAATTTAAACAAACAAAAGTTTAAATGTAAGCCCAAAATATTTTTAGAGAACAGCAACTTATTAAACATTAAGCAAGGTCAGAATGATCATACCTGAGCCAACACAGATAACTAATTTTTCAACCACAAGCCGTAACCACAAAGTCACTTTGCAAAGCAGATGTTCTCTATCAACCTTGCTTATTTGCTTCCCATTTTCTAAGTGAGTTTTCATAATATGAAATTACTGGACACATTAGCAGAACCTGCTCTGGGAAGTGGACAGGCAGCCCGTATCTACAAAGAAGCTGCTAGACCAGACTATGCTTCCTACAGGTGCCCCAATTTGAATGGGGTAACCATTGCAGACATTGAAAAGGCATGAGGGGAACAGTGTAGACATGTTTGATCTAGATATCTTAGACTCCCCACTGACAAAAATGAAGGGATTTTTAATTGCCTGAAGGGCCTGCTATATACAAAGAAGTGTTTGATCAAGAGAATGGTGTCTAGTGGCAAGCTGAAAGGTTCTACCCTGTGTCTTAGACAATATTTTTAAAAATCAGATTTGATAAAGGGAGAAAAGATGTAATTATTTTTAAAAATGACACAGGTTTGGGAGGGATAGCTAATAATATTAATAATGCCAGCAACAATTCCGACAGAACATTCGACTTGTTTCAGAAGTTTACACTGCATGTGGGTCAAAACTGCAAGTAGAGCCAAACAACTGGCCACACCCATGTGGACAGGAATGGAGAATGGGACTGGGCAGCAGCAACTCCTGCAGAGGGACCCCTGGGGCTCTGGTGGACTGCGTGCGCAGTGGAAACTGCATAGCGAGAATGCTGCTCAAAAGGCTGAAGCCGTCTTGCTGTACACTGGTCAGAGTCTCCCTCAGGAATGACAAAGGCCTTGACTGGTCTGTGCCCATTGGTCTGCCCCTGAAGCAGGCATTCAATGAGGGCTGGCACCCGAGTGGAAGGCATTCAGAGAAGAGCAGGGGAGAAGAGAGCCTCTGAAAGGCCAAAGGAAATCATCTAGACCAGCACGGTCCAATAGAAATATAACGTGAGCCACATATGTATTTTTAAAAAATTTTAGTAGCCACATTATAAAAAGGTGAAATTAATTATAATATAGTTTATTTAATCTTAATGTTTATCATTTTAACATGTAATCAATATAAAAATTATTAAGGAGATACTTTATATTCTTTTTTTATACTACAGCTTTGAAATCTGATGTGTACTTTACACCTAAGAGCATCCTCAATTCAGCCTAGGCCTGTATGCGTACCAACAAGAAGACAGACTGAGGTAAGTTCCAGAGAAGCTAACTGTGGCTCCTCTTTCCTAACAGCCAGAGACCCCACTGATAGAGTGTGCTGCCTCGGGAGGGACTGATTTCCCTCCCAGCACTGAGGGGATTTATACACCAGACTGAAAATCTATGAGTCCACTCTGGTTTGAGGAGATGGGGAGATCCCTTTAGAGAACAGAAAACCTGGCTCTTACAGGGCAGAACCCAGGGAAAAGGAAAAGGCCAACACCACAAAGTACAGCAGGCAAGAGAAGTAGTAAAGCACTAGGTAAGTGGCCACAAACAGGGTCTACATAAAGCTGCAGGAAAAAAACCTAGCCCATCTTACCTCCTCCTTCTATGTTCTATAGCAAGCCAGGCTGCCACATGTAGCCACGCAACCTGAACACCATGCATCCTACACATCGTCAAGATGCGGAAGGCTGCCCCTCTAAAACATAACTGGCAGAATGGCTGCAGAAGAGAGTTTCTCTCTTCC
The DNA here is from genome assembly GCF_024166365.1 of Elephas maximus indicus. Lineage (NCBI taxonomy): Eukaryota > Metazoa > Chordata > Mammalia > Proboscidea > Elephantidae > Elephas > Elephas maximus. The sequence continues at coordinate 151,972,901 of NC_064820.1, read as the reverse complement.
TGCTAGAGGCCTATCACCCCTAGGCCTGCCCAGCTTTTATACAGCACTCTTTTTCTAAACCTCCAAGGGAAATGGCAAATGGCCCCTAAAACCAGAGTTGGCCTCTGGAAATTTATTCCATTTAGGAGGGAATTAACCAAAAGGAATGAAAAAACTGGTGGTTAACAAAACAATCATAGTGAAGTACCTTACCTTTGCTTAAACAAATCTCTCACTAGTTCAAAGTGTTCAATTTTATTATAATACAAAAGTAGTGAGGGGAGAAGCCCTGTCATTGAAGAATAAACTTCAGCCTTGAGTCAGGAATTTAAGGCTTCAACAACACTTTAAAAAACTCATTTCCTTTTCATGCACATATGCAATTATATATCCAAGTGTCTCTATTACCATAAATGTAATTTAACTGTTTGCAGAATGGCACTATGAAGTCTATGGTTACGCCTCAAGCGATGAAAGGCCATGTGTCGTTCAATACATGTATAATATGTGTGGGGAGCGATGGGGGTGGAGGGCATGGAGAGGGGAGAGGTGAGGAAGGGTTCAGAACTGAGCTGTGATGGGGAACACCAAACTCTAGGGAGTCCTTGGTTATAAGTTTCAGAATGAAAAAGTATAATCATGGAAAAAACTCCTGAAGCACGGTCTCTAATCCCATCAGGTCCACCTAACACTTGCCTGTGGGTGTTAGGCTGTCCACCAATCCAATGACCTTGATGGCACAGCTGTCATTGTTGGAAGAATGCAAACTGGGTGGCTTCAGGAAAGTTACTTAACCTCTCTAAGCCTCCACTTCCTTACCTGAGAAATGTGGTTGTGAGAAGTACACTGCACTTGCACACACCTAGCACAGAGTAGGCATTCAGCAGGTGTCGGCTCTGTTAGGCTGGAGAGGCTGGTGATGACACAGCTGGCCCGATAAAGAGCCATCCAGCTCCAGTACAGACAAAGGCTGCCTTCTGAAGTTCAGCCATTACTGGTGCCTGTCACCCAATGCCCTGAGCTGGTAGTGTCTCCTCGCTTCCTGCCACATACTGGTGGGGTACAAACAGTCACCAAACTCTCTAATGCGTAGGCTACTTATTGGAGGTTGGCTTTCTGAAGACAATCTTTGAACATATGGAGGTTATACCTCATGCTGTCATGTGATTATCGTGAACAAGATTATGTTCAATGGAGACACAAAACGATAGTCTCCCAATTTTAATTCCAAATGTCAGAATCGTAACTCGAACAGCAGACTGGCCTATGTATTCTGTACATAATTAATTCAGGCCAGAATAACACTTAATATTCAAAGAAAACCAGATTTAAAATTAGTAATGCATATAATGTGATTACTGGTATTTTCCTTGGAATATTCTTATGGCATTAACTTGGCCTAATATCACTATAAATCCAAATGTGCAAGACACGTTTTACATAAAGGCTCATTTTCTATTCTTACATACTAGCCAACTTACCAAGTGTTCTATGGAATATCTTTTCCAAATATTATATGTTCTGCATGGAGGTTATAACATCAAATAGCTTGGGCACATGCTTACTGTGTCAAATTTCCAATATACAATAATAATGAATAAATTAAATAATAATTTCTGTTAGCAAAAGGCAGGAGCAGTCTAACTTACCTGAAAATTAAATGGCAATTCACACCTCTTACAGATTTCTATTATACAAACATATCTAACCAGTGGCATGTTAAGGCTTAGTTTCTTCACTTTTAAAATAAGAGGACTGGGCTAAATGCATATGGCTAAACACCTGACATGCACCATCTCTTTTAGTCCTCAAAATAGCTCTGAGGTAGGTATTATTATCATCCTCATATTACAGACAAGAAATGGAAATTCGGAGAGTTAAGTAACTTGCCAGGATTCAAGCCCAGGCAGTTTGACTCCAGCTCTTAACCACACCTCTCTTCTATACTGTCTTTCCAGTTAGGGGTACATTACCCAATAGACAAAGTAAGCACAGTGCTTACCTTGCTTACCGGATCATCTATAGTGAACAATTTCACTTTTTTTTTTTTTTTCACCCCATCAAAGATTCTGCTTCTAGGAATGGCTGGCATCTGTCTCTCTCTCAAGCCCACAGCACCTTCCTACAGAATCAAAGCCTCTTCAAATTTACAGTCCCTGACAGGGGTAGATAACCTGGTAAGCAAAGTAAGCACAGGTTTACTTGTTCAGTACAGATTAGTAAATAAGCACAAGTACGCCTGTGCTTGTCTTGCCTATTGGATAATCCACTTCGGTTTTTAATCATTATCCATCTTTACTTATCTGCCTTAACATGAAGTGGAGACGTCAAATTTCCAGGATAGAAACCTATATCATACACATTAATTAAACTATTTGACAAGAACGGTAGTTTTATATAAATCTTACGTATAATGCAAGACTATCACTCTGTACACATTGTGGTCCCTTAATAATTTTAGATGATTAAATAACATCTGTTTAAAAATCAAACCATTCCACCAAGTTACCTACAGTTACGAAACTGCTGATAACACTTACCTCAATCAATTTGTTGGCATGTTCACGGAAAACCTGGGCATACTCCTTAACTTCTTTTTCATTTCCATTCTTTGCAGCTTCGATCAATACTAAAAGTGGAACGTTGGTTTCCAGGAAAGAATCTGAAACGTGGTCCATGACAGCTTTGCGGAGCTAATAATTAAATTGTAAAAAATTTGATTTTATTTTGACCAAAATGCTAGATCACTGTTTTTCTCTTGAACTTTTAAATCTAATGGAAGCACATAATAACTTGGCTGCACTTCCATACTGATCCCTCATGTAAGCCATGCAGTTCTGTAAACCGCAGCACAGGAAACATATGATGGTGGACAGAATGCTTTACATTGTAGTTACAGCATTTCAGCAACAGAATCTCAGCTTTCAAGACGGTATCTTTTTTCCTCAGGAATTACAAAACTGAGGCTTACATCTTAAAGGAATAATGGAATGTAAGTTGAACAGAAAGTAGCTCCGGTGTGAGTTGGCCCATAACCTTGGAATATATGTAATTAGCCTAATAGGCTAAATAAAAATGATTGGGGGATGTGGCATTTTCTGGTTTATCCGAACAAGATTAGCACACCATGAACCTTAAACTAAAACGACATCTTTATAACCATTTGTGATACTGCTTCACCAAAAGGAAACTATGGATTTAGTGATATATTCCAATTTTAAGTTTACTTTTGATCATACATGAGGAATAAAATATCCCTCCACTAAATCTTGGATATTGTACTATTATTACAACTTCTTTTTATGTCTTAGTACTTTTTTAAAAAAAATTAATTCAACCCTACCTTCTTTAAAGACTAAAATTCAACTTAATTCCAAAAAGTTAATGGGGTTATTTAACATTAAATGAGGAGAATCTTTACCCTGTATTTACTAACTAGGATGATTCAGCACCCAAGTACACCCACCATATTCAAACTATAAACTCTTCTCTACCAAGGATCCAAGAGAAATACAAGTTTGTAATCAAAATGGGACAAGTCAAATAAATAACTGGGATTTCTGTCTCTATATAAGCTAATATATTGAGATCCTTTAGGGTATTTTCACAGGTTCCAAAGTCATTTTAAACTGATTCTCTTACCTGTACATCCTTTTCACATTAAAGCTAATTTACTCAGTCTATCCCAAAGGGACTGAATTATTCCAGGTCCCCATGAGATTAGCCATTTAGAAGCTTATTACCAAATACACAGGCAGAGATAGTCGCTTTCCAGAGAAAATCTACCCTTTTTCCTAATAATATATGAGTATTCGTTGAGATTTTAATCAAAACTACAAAATTGAGAATTTGGGCAAGAAATGGTGCTTTCTTCCAGCTTACCTGTCGACGTAAGTCCCTGGTCTTCTTGGTCATTTTATCTATTGCAGAATTGAGTGCATCGCTTCTTTCTTTACGTCCAGCCTGGGGCGGGGGGGGGGGGGGGGGATGAGTTGCACAATTTAGAACTTTAATAATCCATAGTTATTTATGTTTAAATCAACACTAAAAAAAGCACATTTTTTTTTAATTCAAAATTGGAAAATAAAAAGAAAAACTATGTGTCTTTGCCCATAAAAACCCAACCATACTATTCTTAGGCTCCACATTATCAGATGATTAGAACTGAGGTCGTTTTGCCAAAATAAGGGAAGCCAAGAGTCAAAGACTTTCGTTTAAAGTTTGGCTTTAAAAATTAAATTTGTATTTTAATTTAAGGTTCATGTTACACCACTTTCACTAATGAACCCACTCTCCTTAAACTGCAAGCAAGAACAAGTCACACCTGATTCTGATGAACTCTGAGATCTGAGGAATGTCAAGATGTGAAAGATGGCACCTGGCACTGAAACAATGTGAAAATGAATTTTAAAACTAAAATGTACCATGATGGGTCAGAGTTATTAATATATACTACGCGGCTGGAATTAAGAGTGTTTTGTAAAATTACCTCAATCGTATTTTTTAAATTCTAGGCTATGCTTAATGCAATGGTACTGCAGAGCAAAGAATATATTAGCCATTGCTAGAGAGGTATGTAAATCAGCATTCTCCAGAGGTCATCGGGTCGTGTTGAGATTTGCCCGGGCAACATTTTAAGCAAAATGAAAATAGATTATGATTGAAAGAAAAGAGACAAATGCAATTATCAAAGATAGAGGTAGCCATGCCTCTGAAAGTAACTTTTAAGACATCAACTAGGTTAAACTATGAAATATATTAAAAGTTTGTTCCCACAGGCTGTCCAGGCCAATAAGTATGCCTTTTTTCTGTAAAACATGTTAGTAATCATAGGAGACATGCCAGTGGACCAAGGAATTTAGCCCTATGTTCTCCCTTTGGGTGCCCTCTTGAACCATTTTGGTAGGGGTAAACCAGCACAGCAGATGAGTGGCTGGGGATCAGGACAGCTGGTTATATGTTTATTGAGTGCCTTTTATGTACATATGTTACTCACTTTACCTCTTAACCTCCCCCATCTGTTTAACGGAGACAATGCCACTTGTCCCTCTGCCCCCATTACTATGTACTGGAAAAAGGAGAAGGAATACTGAGGTAGGTTATAGGTTATTTGGGACTCTGGTGGTGCAGCGGTTAAGAGCTACAGTTGCTAACCAAAAGGTCAGCAGTTCGAATCCACCAGCCGCTCCTTGGAAACCCTATACAGCAGTTCTACTCTATCCTATAGGGTAGCTATGAGTCAGAACTGACCCGACAGCAATGGGTGTTTGGTTTATAGATTATCTGGGAGCTCTGGTGGCACAGTGGTTACAAGCTTGGCTGCTAACCACAAAGTTAGCAGTTTGAATTCACCAGCAGCTCCTTGAAAGCCCTATGGGGGCAGCTCTACTTGGTCCTATAGGGTTGCTATGAGTCGGAATAAACTCCATGGCGACACTTTTTTTTTTTTGGTACAAGTTATTTGTTGTTATTGTGTGCTATCACGTTGATTCCGACTCATAGTGACACCATGTGACAGAGTAGAACTGCCCCATAGAGTTTCCAAGACTGCAGATTGCCAGGTCTTTTCTCCCACACATCAGCTGGTAGGTTCAAACCGCCATCCTTTTGTTAGCAGCCAAGCACTTAACCAATGTACCACAAGGGCTCCTCATAGGTTATTCAGTAGAGAACAAAACGGAGACAAGGGGGGACTTATGAATATTAACAGCTGAAATACAAGTGAGAGATTGATAGGGTCATTATCAAATATGGTCAGGGTTGCATCCTTCACTTTGCCCCCCCAATACTCCTATACTGTTAATGAAATTAAACAGTTCACTGTATTAGTGTGGGAAAAAGTCACCCTCAACAAAAACAAATTCAGTTAAGAGAATTTCTACCTGCAGAAATAAGCTGTGGTTTATTCAGGGCCTTCAGTCAGAACAGGAGTCACACTGAAAGTATAATTAGTTACTGACAATCTCAAATATCAAAATACCAAGGTCTAAGGCAAAAGTGGCCACAACTGAATCAAAAATCAAACTGACCTCATAATTAAAGCTTTAACCAGGAAAATCTCAGTATTCCTTAGACACTCAAGTACTCACTTCAAGTAAACTTCTCTAAATAAACCCAATAAAACATAGTAAAGTTCCAGCCACATTTTTTGAGAGTTTCTTAATAGATCATTTGTTCCAGAAAACATTTGGAATTTGAAACCCGAAAGCTGGACTGTTCAGTGACCTCAGGAGAGCCCAATTCCCTTATGCCTCAAATGCCCAGGAATTTTCTTGAATTTGGGTAAAAAGATTTACTTTGAAAGTTATGTAAAGGCAAGTTCTTGTCCTTGACTTTTGAGGGAATTATATTCACACAGCGAAATTCACTTTAAGATACAACCCACATCATGAATCTCTTAATTCCATCTTTGTCAAACTACCCTAAAAATCAATTTGTCTCTCTCCTTACTGCGGGAAATAGAGGTTTGTGCCTCATTAATCAGGAAGGGTAGTTCAGCTGCAGTTATTTACGGAACCTTTTAGGTTATACTAGACAGACCACCTTTTCAATCAAGCAGCCCTTTAAAAAAAAAAAAAAAAGGAATCCACAAAGCAAATTCATGGTTCTAACCATTTAAAATATAATACGGGTAAGTACACACACAGCCTTAACACTGAGCTTGGTAAAGTCTGCTGATCTTCAAATCAAAATTTTAATTCTCAATTAAATTAAAGCTCTTATGATTTTTTCTACTTCTAGTTTAAGCTGGGCAAAAGTAAACTTGCTCAAACAATGTTAGAAAAGGCAATCCTGTAGCGTAATAACTTCCTGGAAGTAGCACGGAAACTTTAAAATGTAAGTAACCCTCAGTTCCCACCTATTTGAGAGATTCCATTCTATTGAGCAAAGACACCACCCAGGTTCACACAATTTTGATAAAGGTATTCCTATCAAAGAGCGGCAAAAGGGCCTTCTAACTAAAAAGACAGGGCATGTTTAGGGCCTTGTCTTAGTCATCTAGTGCTGCTACAACAGAAATACCATAAGTAGATGGCTCTAACCAAGAGAAATTTATTTCTTTACAGTGAAGCAGGCTAAAAGTCCAAATTCAGGGTGTCAGCTCCAGGGGAAGGCTTTCTCTCTCTGTCCGCCTTCTCATCAGTCTTACCCCTGACTAGGAGTTTCTCCATACAGGGACCCCGGGTCCAAAGGATGCGCTCTGCTCCTGGCACTACTTTCTTGGTGGTATGAGGCCCCCAACTCTCTGCTTGCTTCCCTTTCCTTTTTATCTCTTGAGAGATAAAAAGTAGTACCGGCCACACCCTAGGGAAACTCCCTTTACACTGGATCAGGAATGTGACCTGTGTAAGGGTGTTACAATCAAAATGGAGGACAACCACACAATACTGGAAATCATGGCCTAGCCAAATTGATACACACATTTTGCGGGGGACATAATTCAATCCATGACAGGCTTCAGCATAAAGCTTCTCTCCAACAAGTAAATAATCTGCTTGAGTTGAGGAGAGGCAAATGTTACTAGCTGGATGATGGCCTCTAGCCACACAGTTCTGGCTGAGATAGTAAAAAGGCTTTTCAAGCCCATCTTTAACAGAAGCATGAAGGAGCTACTCCACCTTACTCTTGTGTGGACAGACTACTATTTCTTTCAACAAACTAAGCAGCCATTGGATTGGGCAGAACTAGCCATAATCCTCCCCTCAAGCAGTTTATAATATGAGATAAAGTTACTCAGAACAACATATAATACAGCAATACCCTGTACTGTGCAGGACCTGATATGAGTTCTGAATGACCTAAGTGCGGATTAGAATAGTAAATGCAAGGGATGCAGAGAAGATTACATTTAAAATAGGCATTGATTTTTTTAAAAAATAAGAAGAAGAAATAGAACTTCCTGGAGGATTTTACTCGATTTTGATGGTGACCTCTGAAAGAAGCCTGTCTTCTTCAGAGAACTGACTACTGCCTAAGAAAGAGCAAACGTTCTCCTATAACAAATTCATAATCCACCAACCACATATACACACAGCCTTTGCCACAGATGACACCACGTCTCACTGCTGTGGCAGGAGACTATGTCCACCAGTTCCTCACCCATACCCTACATCCTTCTCAACTCCTTGACTCCACTCTACTCCACCCCTTATTAGTTTGCCTCAAATTCCCGGCAACAGCTAGGAAGAGGTGCAATATGTCCCTGGCAATGCTGGCGGAAATTCAAGGCACAATTTAGTCCCCAGAAATAATATGACAAAGGTCGGGTGAGCCCAGAGAAAACTACTCAACGTAAAAGGTAACTGCACAAGATAAATATCATTTCACACTGCTTCCAGGGAAAAACAAGCTCTAAATTGAAGATTCTCTTCAAGACTCTTCTGCCAGGGGCTTCCTTCTCTTCTTACTCTGCACACTGTGCCTGGTGGAGCCTGGCCATTTCCATGACTTCAATGACTATGGTTACTCCACCATCTTCCAGCTATGATCCATCCACATGCATTTCGGTTCTTCAGACATGTCATGTTCTCACTCACCTGTCTGGGATACTTCCTGCCCCCTCCCCCGAACCCCACACACACTTCTTTTAACCTCTATCCATCCCTTAGATGAGGTATCGCTTCCTTGTAGAAGCTTCTTTTAGCCAACTTCAGCCTTAAGTTCAAGTTAGGTCTCTCTCCCCACAGCACCTCACACTTCCCCATCACAGCCCTTCTCAGATCATATGCTGGGATAATTACCTGTGAGCCTGCCTGTCTCCCACTGGATATGAATTAAACAAGAAACCAAGGACCAATCAGACAGACACAGGATTTAGTGTGTAATGTATGTGGCAAATCATCAGTCTCCTGCCTACTAATCATTAATGAAAATATAAGACTTTTCAAACGATCCCAAATACTTCTTTCTATCCTCATTTTAACTTAAAATAACGTTGGCAAGAGCAGAGGAGGAGGTAAAAGCCAATGTTTTAACCCTTAAATATTTAAGGACTATTTAACAGAAAACAGGAAGGTCTGATTAATTTAACAAGTAGGCCTAACTCATTAGACACAAGACCTCCACCAGTCATGATGCACGAGTAACCCTCACTTCCCAGAAAATTAAACAAATGTCAAGAAACTAAGAACTATGGCATTCCATAAAGCCTGAGTCAGAATGGGTATGTGATGCCTCTTCCACACAAGACAAGAAACAGGAAGGACTAGAGCAGCACCTCCACTTCCACGTTGTTGTGTGCCATCGAGTTAATTCTGACTCACAGCAACCCTATAGGACATAGTAGAACTGTCCCACAGGGTTTCCAAGAAGCAGCAGGTGGATTCAAACCGCCAACCCTTTTGTTAGCAGCCTGAGCTCTTAGCCACTTTGCCACCTGGGCTCCCCACTTTCAGGTACTAAACAGAAAAACTAAGGCTATCACCTATAGACTAGAGGCCTTCAAGTAAAGTAGGGGGTGAGGAACTTTAGAAGGTAAGTCATTTCCAAGCTCCTGCTCACAGGTGGAAATACCTCTGAGAAGAATGGAAACTTTAATATTAATGAGCCTCTTGAGAAAACAATGTTTGAAAACCAAGGAAGACCAGCATTTATTAAAGAGTCAATTCATGTCTTCCTAAGTAGAACTAAAAGGTTTGCTGGGAACTGGGCAACGCATTGCCATTTAATATGCGGTTAGTATATAACATGAGAAGCAATATGACCCTGGTTGTTCCACCTGGCCCACAGATGGTTGACAGACTCAGCATAAACGGAATACTGGAAGCCCTACGCAAAGGCTGAGTAGTTCAATCCTAGAATAAAATGGTTGTATAGACCTGCATTCTCAAACTCATTTTAAGGAGTATCTTCTCCTTAGGTTACAAAGAACAGAACAATTTCTAGTTTGCCTCATGTTACTATTTAATCCTATAAATTAAAAAAAAAAAAAAAGGTAGGAGACTCTAATAAATATCTCCTTTCTTTCTCTTTTTGCCATAAAGAGCAGAAGTTTAGAAATGTACTTTACAGATTTGCCTGGGTATTTTCCCAGATGACAGAGCTAGCCTACTCACCACCTTTACATTTTTCTTGGCTCAACGCTACAACACACCCAGAACCTTGCTGGGGTGCCTATCGATTCCAAAAAGCTTCTCAGCTCTGGCCAGAGAATCGTGCTGAAACATGGCTTTTCGGGTATCCCACCATGGCTAACAGTTACACCACGTCCAGTTACATGGCTGCTATAGCACAGAAATGACCATCGGTAAATGAACCGCAATGAACATGTGGCACCTTCTCACCAAATCCTGAGACATCAGAACTATTCCTCTCTTCCCAGGGAAAAAAAATGACAAAATTCACAGCAAAGAAAGGTCAGAGGATTCTGAGAGAATGAAATTTTCGAGCTTCAGGAACCAAGCCTGACAGCATCTAGCCAACATACATGCAAATTCACCCCCTTTAAATTTAGCCAATTGGGTCAGAGAGTCCACTAAAATTAAAAGGGGATTCTTCAAATAAGTATGAGTGGGTAGATTAACTCTTAGTTCTATCTTGTGCAAATGGCTTTGCGCAGCACATGGTTATCAATGGAGGAGGAAACACATCTAAATCAAGGCAACACAAAATGTAAAGAAAGAGAAGGTAGAAAGACAAACCCAAACTTGGCTATGTTCCAGAATAAAAAAAGCATGTTACACACACAGGAAGGGGAAACATGTAAAGCCACCAACAGAACAACTTTCAACTACTCTTTAGCCAGCCTCCAACATGAAAGATTGGGGAAGCCATCACTCCCTACATTTCTATCTGCCTCTGTTCCATAGGTTCTGTTTCTTGGGAAGACAGACAAACTGACCATGTTTACTGCCAAATCCCAGTGATCCTCTAGGGTTTCCCATAATCTTCTCCCAACCTCTTTCTCTCCTCCCTCCAAAAGCAAAAAATAAAAGGACTAGTAAAATTATATACTCTAATGTGGGTCTCAATACAATATAGGCCAAGTATGTGGTTGCCAAAAAGACTCCCCAAATCTAGGATCTCCACCCTAAAAACTGCTATCACTTATTAATAAATGTGAAGAGATTCTCCAAGTAGAAACCAAGACCCCAAGTAACAAGGTTTATTTTAAAAGACTTTTCCAGAGTCCCTCTGTGTAGCACCTGAGGTCAGGGTATTAAAAATTTTGGAGTTGGGCATGATTAGTTAAAAGAAACATTAGGCCTTTTAGCATAAAGCAAAATATCAAACTATCTCCCTACCACAATAGAAGATTTTCACTTATATGCCTATACATCTGCTTCTTCAAGTGGGGGAAATAACTCTCCCTAATTTTTTTTTTAATCAGTAATATGTGTTAAATGCAAACTCTCAGGCAGAGGAATGCAGACAACTACTTTCACCTAAGCCCCCCATTTGACTCAGATTTGCTTAAAACCACCTACAAAGAGGAGCTGGATTAGATTTTACTTCTCCTTTGCCTTATCACGAACATCCAAAGCAGTGAAAACTGAAACAGATGATATGGATAGTACCTTCCAGAAGTAGTAAAAAAGTCACTTTAATTAAGTCAAAGGCATATGTATGCATAATAAAGCTGCTCTAAAATGAAACCAAGAAAAAGGTTAGTTCAGAAAGAACAAGAGCTTCTGTTTAGCCCTGTTAGCTAAAGAAGGTAAAGATTAAAAACGGTAACAAAATTCCATCAATGGAAGTGCATACTCCACCAGTTTTAAGGCAAATATCACATCTTCTTTGACGCTACAGTCTGTACACCTTTTGAAGTCAAAGAGAAGGCAGGTAAGAAAAGGTGGCTGGTGGCCCAGAAGGAACTGCGTTCTCTGGGTGCTGTGATACAGCAGGCATTATTACCCACTTCTCCAGATACATCAAAAAATAATTACTCTCGATTGCATCTGTGCTTCTCTGGGCAATTTTCCTTGCCCACAAATCTGTTATAATAGTACTCGGATAATATAATTTAAGTAGTATCAATTTGTTAAGACATAAGAGGTATGCCAAGCAGACCAGAGAACAGAAAGGAACCAAGAGTCTGAGGGGAAGGAGATACTTTTCCTTCTGAAGAAATTTTCACATATAGCTCATTCCTAATCATAGTTGCTCTAATCCAATTGACTCAAATGCTTTTCTCTACACGGAACTAAAGTTGTTACTTGAGGGAAGAATTTAATCCAGTCCTCCTGTATAGCAAAGGTTTTTTTCATTTGAGGGTGGCTGACTTCGATAATGGCAATTACACTATCACAAGGCCTTTTTTCCTTTTTAAAAAAAGTTAGAAGAGGCCACCCCTATGAGAGTCCCCTCCTTGGGACTTTTAGGAGAAAAGTTCCTGAGGAACAGTGGTTCTGAAACATTGTGAGTCCTAGGCCCTGTAAGAATCTGATTAAACCTATAAACCTTATCTACAGAAAAATGCACAAAATGCAACAAAATTTTTCTGTCGGTGGATGCAGGTTAAGAACACTTAGCCTACAGAGTGTGGAAAGGATCAAGGTCAGTGGGAGAATGGTTGTCCTTGGGGGTCTAAAAGGGGACATGTCTCCCTCTCTTCCTTAACCAGAAAGTAGGAACACAGTGGGAGTACCAACGCAGGTTCATTCCTGAGGACATAAGCAACTTCAGCTGGGGGGCTTCCTTTGGGCCCGGCAGAGGCCAGGCCTCAGAACTGTGCTACACTCTGAGGCTCTGCCTACCTAATCTTCTTTGCTTCCCCTCTCTTTGCACAAGTATTAGACCTGCTTTGTGGTCTGAAGGCTCTCTTGGCCTACTCCTTTACCCTTACCAGGTGTTTCCCACCAAAAAAAACTCTTATAGTTCTAATCTCATCTTGGGGCCTGCTTCTGTGAGGACTCACAATGACACATCTTTATTTTGGCAGTTCACAGCACCTTTACACAAGGTCCCAAGGAACGGTCCTTGGCGTGTTCCAGTCCTTACTCCAACACAGAAACTATACCCCAGTGACTTCTTAAACTTGTCCAGTGGGATGAAACCCTAGGAAGCCAACAGTCCGATGATTTTCTTGTTTCACAGATGCCAGGGTAGGTTTGAGATTTCTGCCTCCATGTCTAAGAAAAGACCTACTGCGGATAAGTGCCAATGGTATGGGAGAAACTGATATATAGGGCCAAATCAATAAGTCAAGATGTGTATATAAGAGGCCTTACCTTCGTTAGGCTTGGAAATGTGACACTGGCTCATGCTAGAAACATTTTTCACATTTATACAACATTAAACCTGGAGCTGTATATCCATAACCAAAGTCTAAAAAGTGACGATACTATTCAGCAGAGAGAAGCTAGAGTTAGGTCAAGTAAAAACAGCCAAAGCAAAAATCCTATGAAAAAATATGAATCACCTTTTTTATGCACTACAGATTCCTATAACAGTTAGTACAAGACTCAAGTCAGTTCTTACATGTGCCAGTATTCAGTGCAAAAATGCTCTATTGTTTGAGCACCACAACCCCAAACCCAGCATCAACTGAGGCTTTCAGTTGAAGGAGTTCTGGGGTAAATACAAGGAAGCATGTCAGAATCCAGCCACACTATATCACTTATTCTAAATAATTTCTGCTCCAGTGTTAATGCTTAAGGCATGCAGTATTAAAATGACTGCATCAACCCACCCTTTTCTCCTAGTAAAAAAAATAGAACATCAAAAATCAACTCAGCATTATTCTTCAGTCAGCATGATGATAAAACATTGTTACAGAATAGGACAGAGAGAAGTCTTTTTAATGAGAGTTCTCCTGAAATTCTCAGGGTAAAATAACCAAATGTTTTGTTTTGCAAGCATCTTTCCCCCTACCCTTTATACTTGGTTTATGATGTTAAGCTCTTAATGACAAGAGAAGCCACTTCCACTTAGCTAGTTTACCAACACATCTAAAGCAAATCACAGTCATACTTCTATTTTAACCAAACATGACAGCAAGATGATTGAGGAGCAGCTTTCCAAACTGCCAGAGCAGCGGGCACTATCTTGCACAGTCTGGCATTAAATCAGCACTTCATAAATCGTGCAGGCTCCTAGCTCCTGCCCGTTTAGATGATCTCTCTATGCAGAATCGGCAGTCTAACACTGGCTCTCGCAAGCATTAAAAATCATTACTATGCTAACCCGACTCACTCACTGTTCAGACGGGTCTTCTTGAATGCAGCCTTTATTACAACCTCACTGCTGCTTGCTACACTGAAGGAATACCATGTTTTTAAGTCAGCAGTTCTTCTTTCTCGCTTTATTATAATCAGGTGGTCTTGCAACAACCCCAATACTGTTACAAAGCACGGCGCTTTGTAACAGTAAAGCTTCTGGAAAACCCAAACAAAAGACACGTCACCCAGTGACGTCAGCCTATATACAGTTCTGTGTGGTCGCGGCACATAAGCAAATCCATTCTTGTGCCGTTTCTCGGAAAAGCTTTTCAGTAAATGCACTCATGCTGCTCCAGGAGCTCTTCTCTGCAACAAGCTGCCCATCTGCCATCAACAAGTTAAGACCAAGAGAACTAACGGCTGCGGAAAGACTGACGCTTTGATTAACCAGCTGAGCAGTTGGAGGAAGAGAAAATATCTTATATGCGAAGCTGATTTAGAGGATCAGAGCGGTCACAGAAAATGAAGCCAGTGCCTTCCAGAGGAATATCCTAAAGAAAAATAAACAACTCACCCTGGTGGATTAAATTTTACTCAGAGAGCCTGGGACATAGAAAACAGGAAACTGGTCAGAGGCTCCTGCATGTTAGAGCCTTTTACAGACTCACTGTGCTGAGTCTAAGAACCGCGACTGAATGCAGCCTCCAATGTGCTCAGAAGAATGGGTAAGTCCATGCATTCATATGTCTTGTACAGTCAGCAAGGAATCATGCTTTTAAATGAGCCACTGAATTCACATATAGGAGTGAAACTGTTGTCACATTTTTTTATTTTGAGGTTTATCTGAAAGCATATAATGCTGATGACAGGGACATGTTTTATTCTATTTTTAAATATTCAAGTTTTGTTCCAGTTATACTAACAAGGTTAGTTTTTCTGCAGCAAATGCAAAATAAGTTATATGCAGTGAAATCTTCACCATAATGTTGCTGTTTTTTGTTGTTTTTTTTTCCCCCAATAGCCCATATGATCTGCTGAAAAATATCCTATCTTCTTGTTTCCTTAAATTATATTCTGCAGGCTTACATTTCAAGTGGCCATTAGGGGCCCCTATGCTGGCAGCAATATATGCAATGAGTATGGTTTTAAAAATGCTGCCTGCCCTGGGTATGGCGTGTCCACCCAAATGCCGCTGCGAGAAGCTGCTCTTCTACTGCGACTCTCAGGGCTTCCACTCAGTGCCAAACACCACTGACAAGGGCTCTCTGGGCCTGTCCCTGAGGCACAATCATATCGCGGAGCTCGAAAGGGATCAATTTGCCAGCTTCAGTCAACTTACCTGGCTCCACTTAGACCACAATCAAATTTCAACAGTAAAAGAAGATGCTTTTCAAGGACTATATAAACTTAGGGAATTAATCTTAAGTTCCAACAAAATATTTTACTTGCCAAACACAACTTTTACCCAACTAATCAACCTGCAAAATTTGGACCTGTCTTTTAATCAGCTGTCATCTCTGCACCCAGAGCTTTTCTACGGCCTCCGGAAACTGCAGACCTTGCATTTACGGTCCAACTCCCTGCGGACTATCCCAGTACGCCTATTCTGGGACTGTCGTAGTCTGGAGTTTCTGGATTTGAGCACAAACCGTTTGCGAAGTTTGGCTCGCAATGGATTTGCGGGATTAATCAAACTGAAAGAGCTTCACCTAGAGCACAACCAGCTGACGAAGATTAATTTTGCTCATTTCCTACGGCTAAGCAGTCTGCACACGCTCTTCTTACAATGGAACAAAATTAGCAACTTGACATGTGGGATGGAGTGGACCTGGGGCACTTTAGAAAAGCTAGACCTGACTGGAAATGAAATCAAAGCCATTGACTTGGTGGTGTTTGAAACTATGCCTAACCTTAAAATACTCCTCCTGGATAACAACAAGTTAAATAGCCTTGATTCCAAGATCTTAAACTCCCTGAGATCCCTGACGACTGTTGGCCTCTCTGGCAATCTGTGGGAATGCAGCCCCGGAATATGTGCTTTGGCCTCCTGGCTGGGCAGTTTCCAAGGTCGGTGGGAGCATTCCATCCTATGCCACAGCCCTGACCACACCCAAGGAGAGGATATTCTAGATGCAGTCCATGGATTTCAGCTCTGCTGGAATTTGTCAACCGCTGTCACTGCTATGGCTACAACTTATAGAGATCCAACCACTGAATACACAAAAAGAATAAGCTCATCAAGTTACCATGTGGGAGACAAAGAAATCCCAACTACTGCAGGCATAGCAGTTACCACCGAGGAACACTTTCCTGAACCAGACAATGCCATCTTCACTCAGCGGGTAATTACAGGAACAATGGCTTTATTGTTTTCTTTCTTTTTTATTATTTTTATAGTGTTCATCTCCAGGAAGTGCTGCCCTCCCACTTTAAGAAGAATTAGGCAGTGCTCAATGATTCAGAACCACAGGCAGCTCCGATCCCAAACACGACTCCATATGTCAAACATGTCAGACCAAGGACCGTATAATGAATATGAAGCCACCCATGAAGGACCCTTCATCATCATTAATGGCTATGGACAGTGCAAGTGTCAGCAGCTGCCATACAAAGAATGTGAAGTATAATATCTACCTGTCATCAAAAATCACATCAGATAAGTAACCTATTTTACATAGTAGGGGCTAAATACATATCTAATTTTTACCAATGGTGACATTAAGCCTAATTTTCCAAGCCAAGTGGAGACTTAGTTTTTGAAGTGTTGAAGTATTTTTAATTTTTTTTTAACAAAACCATATTTTAAGTGTTAAATGAAGCAATGCTCACATTAATTTGCATTCCTGTTGGAAAGTTAAAAAATGCTCACTTCAAAATAAGATGTTTCATGTATGTAATTATATACTACCATGTGTAAACATTTACACTAAGGTCTCCATATGCTATTTTTTTCTACTGAACACAGTTTGGAAAGAAGCTACTAAGCAGAAAAAGACAGGGATCAATACTTGTTTGACCATTGCACTCCATCCCACATACCACAACTGGCTTGCTGCTTAAAAGGAGGCTGAGCAAAGTTCTCTTGTATGATAATTTGGTATTAACTAAAATCAACAATCTACTGCCAGTATGGGAAGTAGATTTTCACATATGCTGAAGACTGGTGAATATTAAATACTCTTTTTCCAGAGTTTTTGCCTGGGTTAGTAGATATTATCAAAGTCCACATCATGAATTCAGAACCCTTTATGTAATTCTAATAAGCTGAGTGACTCTTTAATATACTTAAACAATAAATTCAAGTGTTTGTGAAAAGGTCTCATTAAAATGAAATCAATACTAAATAATTACACTGACATCATACATCTCTAGCTTGTCTTATAATGGACATGGTGATTTATGTGGCATTTAGGCTATTATTTTAAGCTAGTAATTACCATTTTACTAATTAATTTACTAAATCCTATATTTACATGTATATTTTAAAAAAGATTTAAAAACTATCTGAGATAAATTGAGTCAATTTAACAATCCTATGACACGCTCCCTTCCTCATTTGGAATACATACACACAACAGTCTCTTCTTTCTCTCTTTCAACAGTCATGATCAAAGATGCCTTGACAAAAAGGTTTAAACCTCTTCTGCCTTTTCCTGATCTTCAAACCTCAAAGAGCCAAATTAAAAATAATTGGCTAGCAACAGGCATAACACTGATTCTTGTTAGAATGTATTATAAAGGAACCATGAAAAAAAACCACTTCCTAAAATATTATATACTAAACTTCACCTTTTAATAAACATACATATCTACATTGTAAAAGCAGTTCTAAGGGAAGAGAAGGACATATTACCCAGTCAAACCCTCTCATGGGTAGAACACCTTACATGCCTATTGCAGCCACACAGCAGTTAAGAGAGGACGAAGGGGAAAGGCAGCATTATGAAATCTGGCTCTCACAGAAGCAGGTTAACTGCAACTGTAAGACAGCCAGGACACGATCTCCATCATACAGGGCAAGGGCCCAGGAGCTGAAGCGGTGGGGGAGAGGTTTCCGTGCTATCAATATAAACATCTCAAAATTAACAAATGATAATGGTGCCACATCTTCATGCAGGAAGAACAAGTATTTCATTTCCTCAATTATGATTTCTGTGGAGAAACTATGACGTGTTTGGGAATTCGATACAAGTTATAAATTCACATTTAAAATTTTTCCATAAACAAGGATATATATGTGTACTAGCAAAATCTGTGAAATCAGAGCACTCACTTAATTTTAGAAGAATGAGCATTTTTACAACTGCCATTTTACCTTATGTGAAAAAAGGCATAAATCCTTAGAGAAAACCACTACCATTTAAAAAAAAAAAAGTTATCTTTTCCTAAACATGACCGTTAATATAATGATATTCTTCATTCAAGGCATGTTTTCCTCCCAGGTTTGAACTGAAAACATTATGACTACAGTTTAACCCTTAAGAATTAATCAACGTTTTTACTTTTTAATATTACCAGAATGCATGCCTGTATTTCAAAGAAAATGTGCCTCAGTAAAATGCAAATAAGATCACAAATTATGGTAAAAATGGGCTCTCTTAATTTTTTTAAGGTGGGCAGATTACTCTGACAAAGACTCAACCCAGTCCAGCTGATTCTGAACGGTGAGCATTTCATCTCTTATTAACGCCGGCCCTGGGCTTGCCTGGGCAGGGACAGAAGCAGATTTAGCAGGAGAGAGTGCAGCTCACTGCTTCTCCACCAAAGGGATGGATCAGAAGCTCCCTACAAATAAGAGGTCTACGAGCTAAAATTTACCAACCCAGTTATCAGGGTGACCACAGCCATTTGTCAGGGAACAGACTGGTCACACCATAACTGCCCTAAGCATACAAGATTTCATCAGTCCTGAAGGATAGCGGAGAAGGAGTATCTTCCATTATTTCAACCACCACCAAAATTAATTCAAACTTTGAGTTGGAAGGGTAAGAAATATTGGCTGGGGATCCCCACATTAATCCTAAAGGTTACAGTTAGTAAAATGGACCACCAACTGGCAAAATCCTAAATGCACGTGCAAAAAGCAAACTGGAAAAGCCTGCTATTTAATATGGTAATGCAGGGGAACAGCGTAACCAAGGCCACCGAGGCACTTTCCCTTGAAAAATAATAGATTTCTTTTTTTGCTCTCCTTTTTTTTTTTTTTTTTTGTAATGTCCTATGAAAAAAATGAGTAACAGTGTCAAAAAGGTATTTCCCTTTTTCATTTACAAAGCAAATTTCCCTTTCCTATTTTTTATTGCCTATAGAAGGCAGGGTTTCATTTAATTTTGGTCTATATGTGTTTCAGTATCAGCACAGGTTTGAAGATGAGACTGTTGGGCATCTGTGCTCTCTTTACCAACTGGCTAGGATGGAACATCACGGCAACACTGCAGATGCTGTTAACACAGTGTTCGGGCTTTCATTATTTTTGGTGGAGTTTTATCCTCTCCCTTTCCCACCCCTCCTCCCATCTTTTTTTTTGGTGGAGGTAGGGGTAATTCATTTTCAAGCTTAGAGGAAAATGACCACTTAACCAGGAACCAGAAAAATAATTAAATCTTTCGGGAAAAAATGAAAACTAAAAGCTAAAGAAGGCTATGATACTGTACCCACCTAGCAACCAAGAGCTAGTTTGGAATCATTCAGATTCATTTCTGTAGCTCGCCAGAGATTTCAATCACCTTTCTGAAAAGAGAGCGGGCTGGTAAATTTGCAAATCCACACACGACTCTGAGAATACGCACTCCCAACATCAAAAAGCAAAGATACCAATTTTTTAGACCAAAAATCTGTACTAACACAGGTAATTTCTTGATGTGCCTAAGTTAATTTCTGTACCAATTCGATGAATGGAATTGAATGAATTTCCCAACTCCACTAATTATTAAAATCCACCTCCTTATTCTAATGCTAGTCACTAGGGGCTAGACTCCATCTTTCCAATAAAAATGAACCCTGTGTAGCACTAGGTCTGAATCCTAAAATTCAAAACAGGGAAATCACTTTCTTAAGGTATACTTCCTACACACAGGTATCAGGAAAAAAAAAAAAAAGTTATAAAATGCCCTGTTCTCTCTCTCTCTCAACTGTGGATATCAACATGAAATTTTTTAAAGAATATTTTTAGCAGCTGACTTACATGATTATTCTCCTAACAGAGCAATACAGTGACAGGCGTGTCTCAAAAGTTTGCTTTGGAACATGCTTTTCATATCTTAGTGGTTAAAGTCCTTCAGCCAGAAAAAGACAAAGGGCCACCCACAGATAATTAAGCATTTCTCTATCTAACCTGGGGCAAACTCATAGTACTTGAATAAGACCAAAAACAAACACAAAATGACTGTTTAAGCTTTCACACTGCTGTTGCAAACATTGGAAACTTCTACTCTTTCAACTAACCTTTTCCTCCTTGGTGATTTAAAAAAAAAGCCTGATATATGGAATGTTTGGTGAACCTTCCTACGGACACTGAGACCGGAGACTCGAAGTACAGTCAAAACACATTGTGTTCAATCACCTTCAAGAGCCATTTTTTGGTGGGAGGTGGGAAGGTGGGCTGGGGGTGGGAAGAAACTATTATATGGGAGTCTTTGGGGAGGGCAAGGGTAACATAAAGTGCAGTGTACAGGAAAGTTTTGTTATTAAAAATTGTGTATACTGTAAAAAATGATTGTTTTTTTTTTTTTTTTTAATTTTTCCTTGGTAACCTATCAATTTTGACATGTGAAATTTGAAAAGCCATTTGTGACAGATATAAAAACCTCAAGTGAACAGTTGTTTTATACCATGTACCTCTACAAAGCCAAATGTGCCCGTGGGCAGCTACTCACCTCGTCTTCATCGAGAGAGGCAA
Organism: Elephas maximus indicus; assembly: GCF_024166365.1. Lineage (NCBI taxonomy): Eukaryota > Metazoa > Chordata > Mammalia > Proboscidea > Elephantidae > Elephas > Elephas maximus. Next base: position 151,951,925 of record NC_064820.1, on the reverse strand, counting down.
AAACAGAGAAGGGGGTAGGAAGTATACACCTAGAAAAGCCATTATGCCAATAAAAAACAGCCATGCTATAAGAAGCTGCTCTATCATGATCGCACAAATCTTAGCAAGTAGACAATTAGCTATCCCTGGGGCTCACAGAGCCTAGGAAGGCCACCCCCCACCCCCCCCACCCCATGGTGGACCACTGCCTCAGCCTGGGGACCTTCGAAAAGGCACCCAATAGCCAGTACCTAGGACCAGCAGCAACTTGGCCTCTATCTCAAGGGTCAGTTAGGGTAGATCCCAACAGCGCCTTGCACACCGATGGGGGTGCGGGGGGTGCTGACCATGCTGGGACCACCAGCATCCCTGTATGACCCACTCTACCCCAAACACCAGATCAGTAAGTATGGATAGGGGAAAGGAAGGGAAGATTTGTGACTAGTGTCCCTCCCGTGGCACAGATAAACACCCTGGGACAGGATGCTATGCCTGGGCGGTTCTGGCGGCAGAACTGCCCTGGCCTTGAGGTGCTGACTGCCAGCAGTCTGCCAGACTTGCCAGGATGCACTTGCCACTCCTCCAGCCCTGCAGCAGTACCAGACAGGCGAGAACAAGTCAAGTCACGCCTCTTCCCAGGCCCGGTGATACTGGGATCAGAAAGTCTACAAGAGACAGAGCTCTGACGCCAGGAAATCTCAGCAGTAACTAGGGCAAAGGCAGGAAGCACAGCACACAATTTTACTGTCAAATTTGCACAGTATGCACTCAAGGGCATAGGTGATGGTTTTAAATTGCACAAAAGGAACTAATTCATACCCTTTATGAAATAAAAGCACAGCTTATTAACAAATAATTCTCATACATTTTAATCTTGAAAATCCCATGTAAAGCTACATCTGATTTCTTTATCGGTTATTTTAATTAATTTTGCCAGTATGCCACAGCATTCTCAGGTTCCCACTCAAATTTATAATCGATTTCTTCAACGTCTGTTTAAAGAGAGTTTTTTTTTCCCCCTTTAAATATATCTAACCATCTTAGTACTCAAATCTTCCTTAGAGAAACAAAATGTACTACAAATTTTCTTTTACAAAGACAGGAAGAAGAGGTGAAAATCAAACCTAATCCAAACATCTCTCCTTAGCATGAGTTTCAGTTTCTCCCTCACTAGCAATGTTTTGGGAACACTCTTAAGGGACCGAACCTTGAACCTCCCCCTTCCCCTATCTGAAGGGGGCATTTTAAGAGCAAGAAATCTCCAAAGGCAAGTACAGTGAAGCATCCTATCCTGGGAAGCCCACAAACTGAATAATTCATCTCTACACATGGAGGCCCAAGTGCAAGGCTTCCCCCACGCCTCCAACAGAGGAATCCCTCACAGGAAATCCAGCAGGAAGGGGTGCCTGTGAAGGACAGCCCTGACCACAGAGGTCAATGGTTCCACCTCTACCCTAAGAGAGAAGGGTCAGTCAGAACTCTCCTTGCCCCGTGGAGGCTCATCCCTCACTGGGAAATCAGATTTTTAACTGCAGCCCCAGAGAAAATTCTCAAAGAATTTTTTTACTTTTCACCAAGAGACATTACCAAGAACCACAGGAAAGAAATGTAAAAATGTCATAGTTAAGCATTACTGAATATCCATTCACAATTGTGCTTCAGAGTACAAAAACTCCATCTCTGTAGCTATTAGATGCGGCCGACTCGATTCCAACTCATAGCGACCCCATGCAGAACTACCCCATATGGTTTTCTTGGCTACAATCTTTTTTCTTTTTCCTATAGTCAGTATTCTTTTTTTTTTTTTAATTGTATTTATTTTGTTGTTGAGAATATACACAGCAAAACATGTACCAATTCAATATTTTCTACATGTGCAATTCAGTGACACTGATTACATTCTTCAAGTCGTGCAACCGTTCTCACGCTCCTTTACTGGGTTGTTTCTCCCCCACTAATATAAACTTATTGCCCCATAAGTTTCCTATCTAATCTTTCAATTTGCTGTTGTCAATTTGATCCCATATAGATATATCTTAAAAGAGCACAATGCTCAAGGCAGGCATTCTTTACTAGTTAAGCTGAACTACTGTTGGTTTTAAGAAAACTTGAGGGAATATTTTTGGTTTAAGGTTTAAAGATTATACCAGGGCAATAGTTTCAGGAGTTCATTTAGCTTCCATGGCTCCAAAAAATCTGAATTGCATTTTCCCCCCTTTGATTGAGACTTTTCTATAGATTCTTTGATAAAAATGTTCAGTAATAGTAGCTGGGCACCACAGTATTATTTAAGTAAGCAAAATGTAAAAAACAACATAAATGCCCATTGGCTGCAATCTTTAAGGAAGCAAACTGCCAAGTGTTCCTCCTGGGGAGACACTGGGTAGGTTCAAACAGCCTACCTTTGGGTCAGCAGCCGAGTGCTGGCATTTGTACAAAAAAAAAAAAAAAAAAAAGATTTACACAATCTCCAGGTTGCTTTTTCTGGAAAATCACCAGACAAAAGCCCCATGGCATTTTTATTAGCCAGCCTGTTTTTAATCAACGTAAGAGTAAAAAAAAAGTTCTCCTGTGATAAACAACAACAACAAAAAAAAACACTTCCCATGGTCTAGAGGTCCCTGGGTGGTCCAAAAGATTTGCACTCAGCTACTGGCCTAAAGGTGTGCAGTTTGAACCTACCCAGCAGTGCGTGGAAAAAAGGCCTGGCGATCTGCTTCCATAAAGATTACAACCAAGAAAACCCTATGGAACAGTTTTACAGAACATGGGGTTGCCACGAGTTGGAACCAACTAGAGGGTAACAAGTTTGGCTTTTTTTGGTTTGGCTGCCAAAGACATGGAAGGTAACCGCTTATCACCCAAAACTTCTGAAAACAATGTATTTAGTATTTACACATAACCTACTTCTATAGAATCAAGAAACTTAGAATACTATATTCATATGTACAGAATAAAAATAATGATGTAAAATTATCAAAAGAGGGTATTCGTAACCCCAAGGGTCCAGAATTATTTGTCAGAGGAAATTATAATTAAATTTTGACATTCTGTGTGAGCTCACAGATTTCCCAAGATCCTAAAGGGCTTTGATAACTCACAAAAAAGGGTTAGGAAGCCCTGAGAGAGCAATGGAACAGATTTTTCTACTATACAGCAATTTTACCCTGATCTTCCAGGTGGTTAAAGCCAAGAACTAACAGTTTTCATCTGATAAAATGGAGTATAGCGGCTTATCTGGGGAGAGAATCAGGCACAAAAGCCTGTGAATTACTTATAAAATGGAGTCGACTGTAAGAACGATTAAAAAAAACACACACACACACACATAACTGACAGGATCTCCAAGGAAGTTTTGGAGAATAGGCAGGCTTGTTCTTCATTTCAACCCTTGATGTAAATCTAAGGGTAAGAAGCCGACACAAGCACTTTGCATGCTTTGTGCTGATCTAGTTAAGGCTGGAGCCTTGAACATCTATAGAAATGCATGTGCACCATGGTTCCTCCTTATCACCTCCCTGGGACCCAAACTACGGTGTTCCAACACCCCGTAAATACTACCACATTACATTGCAAGGAATCCCTGGGTGGTGCAAATGGTTAAGCACCATGGTACTAACTGAAATTGTTGGCGGTCTGAACCCACCCAGAGGCTCCGCGGAAGATGGGTTGGCAATCTGCATCCAAAAGGTCACAGGCTTGAAAACCCTATGGAGCAGTTCTACTCTGTACACGTGGGGTCACCATGGATCGGAAACTGACTTGATGGCAACTAACAACATTATACATCTTCTAAACTAGAAGGACAATTTGAAATTTAAAACATCTTCCACTACATCCTGAATGAGCAGACTCATGTTTCATGCCTCATCTCTAGTGCTAACAATAATCATAAATAGTCTCCTTGGTAAAAATCTTTCAGATGATAATTAATTTCCTAACAAAGAACACATTTTAAAAAGTTAAAACAATCACTGGTCTAAATAGCTGTTAGAAATTTACATGTCTCTTTAAAATTTAAAACTCATTCTAAGGTCACTAGAGAAACCACCCAGATTCCAGGAGGAGCAAGTAACATGGCAGTTAAGAGGCTGCTCCACACCTGGGCCTGTCACCCTGAAGAAGTCCCTAACCTCATGCCTAAAACTGAATTAACAGCAGTAACAACCACACCAAAAAAAAAAAAAAACTGTGCCGTCCAGTCGATTTCAACTGACAGCAACCCTACTGGACAGAGCAGAACTGCTCCGAAGAGTTTCCGAGGAGCACCTGGTTGATTCAAACAGCCCACCTTTTGGTTAGGAGCTGTAGCATTTAACCACTATGCCACCAGGGAACAATCGTAACCCCAAAACCCACTGCTGTCAAGTCAATTCCAATTCATAATGACACTGTAGGAGTTAATACATTTACATTCCTGAGAACAGACTGCACATTGTAAAAGCTCAGTAAATGTTTGGTATTTTTTAATAGCAATATGTGGAGAATCATATGGTACAGATTCAGCAGGTATAAAATGAAGTCACAATAAAAGCATGTTAGACCCATGGATTGCTCTCCGAAGCTCCCTACTTCTAGTTTTTCTTCTCTCACCAAGTCAATATGCAGTACCCAAAATGAAGACTGATAATTAATCAGAGCTTTTAATAAGCCTCAAGAGCCTGGATATACTTTTTACATCTAATATTAACATAAAACCAATCATATTATCTCAGAGTCAAGTAATCTGCTTTACAAAATATAATATTAGATATAGCATTACTCTGGTTTACCTTTATGAATTGAGGCTAAATTTCTAAAGGTTTAGAAACTCTAATTCCAATTCTGGGTAAGGCAGTCATTTAAAATCTAATGATCCCTCTTTTCCTTGTGCATTAAAATTATATAGGACAACACATCTATCCATTATCATAAATTGACAATATTTTTCAAAAGAAATAAAAAAAATCTCATTGATGTCTCAGCTTCTCACAACTATATTTTAGGGCAAAATACATGGCTGAGAATTAAGGATTATTGTTATGTTCATCCTCTGATAAGACAAAAATGTACTTCCAACCTACCATATCTAATTTAGGAAGCAGCCCGTCCAATTGTGGCAGATTTGGTTTCCAGGCAGATTTGCCAGAATTATTGAGTGGCGTAGGCAGGGAAGGTATGAAAATTTAAAAACATGAGGATAACCCAACACTCCAGTGCACACAAGAGGGTATGATCTGCAAAAGCTGAATAGTGATCCTCCATATTACCAAAATTTCTATTAAATATAACGCTTGCTCAAAATTAACCTGTCTAAACAACCCAATCAAAAAGTGGGCAAAGGATATGAACACACACTTCACTAAAGAAGATATTCAGGCTGCTAACAGATACATGAGAAAATGCTCTCCATCATTAGCCATTAGAGAAATGCAAATTAAAACCACGATGAGATTCCATCTCACTCCAACAAGGCTGGCATTAATCCAAAAAACACAAAATAATAAATGTTGGAGAGGCTGCGGAGAGACTGGAACTCTTATACACTGCTGGTGGAAATGTAAAATGGTACAACCACTTTGGAAATCTATCTGGCGTTTTCTTAAAAAGTTAGAAATAGAACTACCATACAACCCAGAAATCCCGCTCCTCGGAATATACCCTATAGAAATAAGAGCCTTCACACAAACAGATATATGCACACCCATGTTTACTGCAGCTCTGTTTACAACAGCAAAAAGCTGGAAGCAACCAAGGTGTCCATCAACGGATGAATGAGTAAATAAATTGTGGTATATTCACACAATGGAATACTACGCATTGATAAAGAACAGTGACGAATCTGTGAAACATTTCATAACATGGAGGAACCTGGAAGGCATTATGCTGAGTGAAATTAGTCAGACGTAAAAGGACAAATATTGTATAAGACCACTATTATAAGATCTTGAGAAATAGTATAAACTGAGAAGAACACATACTTTTGTGGTTATGAGGGGGGGAGGGAGGGAGGGTGGGAGAGGGTTTTTTACTGATTAATTAGTAGATAAGAACTACTTTAGGTGAAGGGAAGGACAATACTCAATACATGGAAGGTCAGCTCAACTGGACTGGACCAAAAGCAAAGAAGTTTCCGGGATAAACTGAATGCTTCAAAGGTCAGCGGAGCAAGGGCAGGGGTTTGGGGACCATGGTTTAAGGGGACTTCTAAGTCAATTGGCAAAATAATTCTATTATGAAAACATTCTGCATCCCACTTTGAAATGTGGCGTCTGGGGTCTTAAATGCTAACAAGCGGCCATCTAAGATGCATCAATTGGTCTCAACCCACCTGGATCAAAGGAGAATGAAGAACACCAAGGTCACACGACAACTAAGAGCCCAAGAGACAGAAAGGGCCACATGAACCAGAGACCTACATCATCCTGAGACCAGAAGAACTACTTGGTGCCCGGCCACAATCGATGACTGCCCTGACAGGGAGCACAACAGAGAACCCCTGAGGGAGCAGAAGATCAGTGGGATGCAGACCCCAAATTCGCATAAAAAGACCATACTTAATGGTCTGACTGAGACTAGAGGAATCCCGGCGGTCACGGTCCCCAAACCTTCTGTTGGCACAGGACAGGAACCATTCCCGAAGACAACTCATGAGACATTAAAGGGACTGGACAGTGGGTAGGAGAGAGATGCTGATGAAGAGTGAGCTAATTATATCAGGTGGACACTTGAGACTGTGTTGGCATCTCCTGTCTGGAGGGGGGATGGGAGGATAGAGAGAGTTGGAAGCTGGCAAAATTGTCACGAAAGGAGAGACTGGAAGGGCTGACTCATTAGGGGGAGAGCAAGTGGGAGTAAGGTGTATATAAACTTATATGTGACAGTCTGACTTGATTTGTAAACGTTCACTTGAAGCTCAATAAAAGTTAATTAAAAAAAAAATTCAGGTGCAAAAACCAGCATTAAAACACAACCACAACTATTATAAGAACTCAAGAAATAGTTTAAATAGAGAAGAACATATTCTTTGATGGTTATGAGAGGGCGGAGGGAGGGAGAGGTGTTTTCACTAATTAGATACTAGATAAGAACTACTTTATGTGAAGGGAAAGACAACACACAATACAGGAGAGGTCAGCACAACTGGACTAAACCAAAAGCAGTTTCCTAAAGAAACTCAATGCTTCCAAGGCCAGCGTAGCAGGGGCAGGGGTTTGGGGACCATGGTTTTAGGGGACATCTAAGTCAACTGACATAATAAAATCTATTAAGAAAACATTCTGCATCCCACTTTGGAGAATGGCGTCTGGGGTCTTAAACGCTAGCAAGTGGCCACTGAAGATGCATCAATTGGCCTCAACCCACCTGGATCAAAGGAGAATGAAGAACACCAAAGACACAGGGTAATTATGAGTCCAAGAGACAGAAAGGACCATGTGAACCAGAGAGTACATCAGCCTGAGACCAGATGAACTAGATGGTGTCCGGCTACAACCGATGACTGCCGTGACAGGAAACACAACAGAGAACCCCTAAGAGAGCAGGAGAGCAGTGGGATGCAGACCCCAAATTCTTATAAAAAGACCAGACTTAATGGTCTGAGACTAGAAGGGCCCCGGTGGTCATGGCCCCCAGACCTTCTGTTACCGCAAAACAGGAACCATTCCCAAAGCCAACTTTTCAGACAGGGATTGGACTGGACAATGGGATACAAAAAGATACTGGTGAAGAATGAGCTTCTCGGATCAAGCAGACACATGAGACTATGTTGGCATCTCCTATCCAGAGGGGAGATGAGAGGGCAGAGGGAGTCAGAAGCTGGCAGAATCGACATGAAAAGAGAGAGTGGAGGGAGAGAGTGGGCTGGCTGTCTTATTGGGGGAGCGCAATTAGGAGAATATAGCAAGGTGTGTATAAATCTTTGTACGAGAGACTGACTTGATTTGTAAACTTTCACTTAAAGCACAATAAAAATTAAAAAAAAAATTTAAAAACTTTTGCTCATCAAAAGACTTTACCAAAGAAATGAAAAGACAAGTGTCTCAGTCATCTAGTGCTGCTGTAACAGAAATACAAGTGAATGGCTTTAACAAACAGAAGTCTATTCTCTCACAGTCTAGGAGGCTAGAAGTCCAAATTCAGGGCGTCAGCTCCAGGGGAGGCTTTCTGTTTCAGCTCTGGGGGAAAGTTCTTTTCATCAATCTTCCTCTAGACCAGGAACTTCTCTGCACAGGAGCCCCGGTCCAAAGAACATACTCTGCTCCCCGTGCTGCTTTCTTGGTGGTATGATGTCCCCCTGTCTCTTTGCTCACTCTCTTTTATATCTCAAAAGAGACTGTCTCAGGACACAATCCAAACTGCTGCCTATCCCACCTCATTAACATCATAGAGGCAGGATTTACAACACATAGGAAAGCTACACCAGATAACAAAATGGTGAACAATTACAATATACTGGGAATCACCGCCTAGCCAAATTGATATACATGTTTTCGGGGGGACACAATTCAATCCATGACAACAAGCTACCAACTTGGAGAATGTCTTCGGAAACCATTTATCTGACAGCAATCTAATAACCAAAATATATATAAAACTTTAACAACAACAAAAAGACAAATGACCCAATCTTAAAATGGGCAAAGGACTTGAACAGCCATTTTACCAAATAGGACAGGCAACTAGCTACCAACCACATGAAAAGATGTTCAGCGTTATTAGCCACCAAAACCACACCAAGATATCCTTTCACTTCCACTAGAATGCCTGGCGAAGTGGTTAAGAGCTCAGCACTAACCAAAAGTCGGCAGCTCAAATCCACCAGCCACTGCTTGGAAACCCTATGGGACAGTTCTACTCTGTCCTATAGCATCACTGAGTCGGAATGGACTTGACAGCAATGAGTCTGGTATTTTGTTGTTGTTGTTTAGGATGGCTAAGATTAAAAAGAAAATAACAAAATGTCAATGAGGGCGTGGGGAAACTGTAACACTTATCCATTGCTGGTGGGAATGCAAAATGGTACAGCCATCATAGAAAACAACGAGGTGGTTCCTCAAAAAACTAAAAACAGAACTACTATATAACCCAACAATTCCACTCCTAGGTATATGCCCAAAAGTCTTGAAAGCAGAGACTCATACACCAATGTTCACTGCAGCACTATGCACAATAGCCAAAAGGTATAAAGAACCTAAACACCCATTGACAGGTGAACGGATAAACAAAATGCGGTACATAGATACAATGGAATACTACTCAGCCAGTGGGAGAAATGAAATTTTGATACATGCTACCATATGGATGGAGCTTGAAGACATTTTATGCTGAGCGAAATAAGCTAATCACAAAAGGGCAAATACTGTACGGCCTTACGTATATAAAAAGACAACAAAAGGCACATACACACACATAAAAGAACTGTGCTTAGGAGCAACTTGATAGTGCCACTTCTCCCTGATCAACCTCTCTACTTTGCCTTGAATTTAACAAGGGGAAAATGGCAGTGGGAAGGAAAGGGAAAGGAATCCCCGCCTTCTCTGCACTCTTACAGGTGTCTGGGACAGTGCCACGGTCACTACATCTCACTTTTTTCTCCTGACAATCCTTCGGGCCAGTGTGTGTAAAACTGCTCCCTAACACTTGCGGTCAACTTCCAACAACTAGAGCCCATTTTATTATTGTGTTAAAACTGTCGGTCTCAGATTTATCTGTTACTCTACATGAAAACCTAACAGCAGGTGGTCAGAAATTCTCTTCCTTCTGATGCAGCCTTCCTGAGGTGTCAAAAGGCATTAGGGTGCATCAGCAATATCATCATGTAGACACCCAATTTGTGCTTGCTTAGATTTAGATGTGAGATGAATCGCAGACAGATAGAATGTGAAGAACAGGACAAACTGTAAAGGACTTTTACCTAACGTCTAGTTGACACTCCCATCAAATACATCACCCTAAATTATATTAAATATTATTAAACAAATATATTTCCACCTAAACACACAATCTACTAGGTTCCCAAAACAATAATCGGTATCTGGGAACCTTTTAAACATTTTATGTCAATCTTAAAACACACACACACATACACACAACTCAGTTTAAACTGAGGAGGGGATTTGGGTATTATATAAAACCTAAGAAAGGGTGGACCCTTTTTATTCCATCACTAACTGAATTCCAAGATCTGTTATCAATTAAGAAGACTATGAGTGAAATAGATTGAGATGGGGAGAAATAGGGGAAGAGTAAGATGCTGTTTTTGACATGTTAAAGCTGGGATGTTTATTAGACATCCAAGTAGAGTTGGCAAGTAGGCAGTTAGATATACAAGCCGGCAGTCCAGGGGATGGGTCCAGACTGGGAATACAAGTTATTAGAAATATCATCAGTGAACAGAGGTATTTAAAGTCATGAGCCTAGATGAGATCACCAAGGGAAAGAGTAGATGGAGAATCGCAGAGCCACATTTTCCTCCCCGGACCAATCCGAGGAATCTTTAAACAGTTATCTCTCATGTGGCAGTCAGTCACTCACACTCACACTCACACACACACACACACACACACACACACACACACACACACACACACACACACACACACACACACACACGAGTGTCAACGGCAGGATGACCTCTCTATGTCACTTGCGCATAACATGTGCTGCTGGAAAACTAACAGGAATACGGTCAGCTTAATTCATGAAAGTGGGGGCAGTGGTGGTTCAGTGGTGGAATTCTCCCCTTGCACCACCCTCAGTGAATTGAGGGGAGACTTGGATTCAATTCCTGGCCAATGCACCTCGTGCACAGTAGCCACCGCCTTTCTGGCATTGAAGGCCTACATGTTGCTGTGATGCTGAAGAGTTCTCTGTGGGACTTCCAGACTAAGGCAGACTAGGAAGAAAGGCCTGGAGATCTACTTCTGAAAATTAGCCAATGAAAACCCTACGGTCTGATCCACCACTGACCACGGGGATGACGCAGGACCAGGCAGCATTTTGTTCTGTTGTACATAGCTCACCATGAGTCAGAGGCCAAGTTGACAGCTAACATGAAAATGATCTGAAACATATATGAAAGGAACTTTTATCAATTAAGGGTCTGTACACAACCGATTCAGGGTGTCAGTGTGATGACTATTTTAAATCCATAATTCATTACACCTCTGCGTGTTCTCCATGCCGAGCAGGTGCAGAGATGGCCCTGTCCTCGATGAGGTCAGTGTAATAAACTAAGAGAACCAACAAAAGACAATCGGAAAATCAAGTTTTAATTTTGGGGGAAATGTATAGATTGAACCACAAGATAGCCAAATATTCTGTACCTTGACAGAGGTTTGGGTTACAAGGTGTATTCATTTATCAACACTCATCAAATAGTACACTTAAGATTTATAAACTTCACTGTATATAACTTTTACCTTTAAAAAACTCTAGTAAATGACAGGCATGCTACAATGTTTAAAGGTAAAGTGTACAAGCATCTTCAACTGACCGAAATGCAGCAAAACAAGACGGATACAGGAATGGATACACATGTGATAAAGCCAATATAGCAAATGTTAATCACAGAACCTAGGAGGTCTGTTATGGATGTATCAATCTCATATAATTCTTGCAGCTTTTCTGTATGTATAAAAATTTTCATAATATACTATACTGAAGTCATTCGAGAGGTTCACCCTTCAGCCAAAGATTAGACAGGCCCATAAAACAATAATACTCGTAGCTCAACCATGTATACGAGACTAAATGGGTACACCAGCCCAGGGGCAAGGGTGATAAAGGAGGGGGGAACAGGAAACGTGGACTAATGAAAATGGGGAACCCAAGGTTGAAATGGGGAGAGTGTTGACATGTCACGGATTGGCAACCACTGTCACAAAATAATGTGTATTAAATGTTTAATGAGAGACTCATTTACTCTGTAAACCTGCATCTAAAGCCCAAAAAGAGAAAAATAATAAATAAAACTTTTTTCATAATAAAATGTTGGGGAAAAGGAAAAAACAATTACAATTGTAATTTATGTATGGGTAATCTAACACACCATCCCTCTCAGTTAGACCAGCAGTATGGCATGGTGGTTAAGAGCTCAGGCTCGGAGCCAGGCTGGGTTCAAAGTGTGTACCACCTCCACCTACCAGCTGTGAGACCTTGGGCAAATCATTTAACCTCTGTGCCTCAAGAGGACCAAACTCATGCTTTGCAGATTAAATGTGAATGCATCTAAAGCACCAGAACAATTTCTGGCACACGCAAACCAGCTGTCCCCCAGTCAATTCTTACTGATGGCAACTTCATTGGTTTCAGAGTAGAGCTGCTCTATAGGGTCTTCACAGCTGTGACTTTTAGGAGGCAGACTGCCAGGCCTTTCTTCTGAGGCACCTCTGGCTGGGTTCCAACCACCAAACTGTTCAGTCAGTAGTGGAGGGTTTAACCATTTGCACACCATCCAGGGACTCCTTCCTTGCACACAGATAGCACTGAAGTGTGAACTCTAACTGTTGTTGACTTTTAAATAATTCAACAAGTATTACTTTGACTTCCACCACATCCACATCAACATACTAGATGCTAAGTTCCTTGCCCTCAGGAACTCGTAAGTTTAATTGGAGATAAAACAATATAACGATAAATAACTAATACCAGAGAATAAACCCAAAATTGTGAACTGCATGATGCCACCCAGATTACAGATCATTTAAAGGACAGCTAGGACACTGAAGAATGCAGTGGCGAAATGAGCCTTGAGCTCAGTCTAAAAGTATCAGCAATATTTTAACATGGCCGAGGCAGGGGGAACCAGAGCCCCAATCTGACAGATAATACCAGTAGATGCAGCTACTGTAGGCTTGGCCAAGGTAAAGCCAAAAGACAGGGGCCCTCTGGGCCCAGGCAGAGAGCTTAGATATATATAGCATGGTTGGCTAGGGCAGGCACTCCAGATTTCTAGAGAGAGCCAGGGTATGATATCAAAACAGTCATCTAGAAAGAAGTATTCTGGCAATTTTTCTTGTTTTGCTCAGAAAAACAAAACTCATAAACTTCCACAATCAGAAAAGGGCTGGTAAGTAGATGGACAAGGGAAGAAATTTCTTTAAAGGACAGGCAAAGGGTAAGAACTAATTGCCAAGTGAGAAAAGAACAAATGACCCTCCCTAACAGGTTCGATCAAGAGAAACATGCAGCAGATTGGGGCATGAGGGAAAATGATTGCAAAATCAAAAAAGTTTCAGAGTTCCCAGGCTAAATTTCAAGTGTTCACTACTAATGTCCACTCTAAAAATATTTTCTAAAAAGATGCACAGTTCCCTCCTAATATGCTTCCATATTTACAGCATTCTTTTCAAGCCTCAATAAGGGCTTCTTCTCATGAGTTAGACACAGAAAACACAAGACCCAGTTTCTCCTTTGTGAAATACGGAGCATAAACAAAGGAAAAGCTCTTGCTTGGATCTTGTGATGGCTAACTTTATGTGTCAACTTGGCTTAGCTTATGCTGCCCAGCTGATTGGTCAAACACTAGTCTAGAGTATGGAGTATTTATATGTGACTAGCATTTTAAAATAATTGGCCTTAAGTAAACCAGATTACCCCTCATAATGTAAGTGGGCCTTCTCCAATCAGTCGAAGGACTTAAGAGCAAAAATGGAGGTTACCTGATAGAGGATTCTGCCTTCAGACTATAAATTGACATTCTGCCAGAATTTTTCATTCTCCCCCACCTCCTGACCTACCAATTAGGGACATAAGACTGCTGCAGTATCCAGCATGTCATCCAACCTACAGATTTTGGACTTGCTAACCCCCACAAATATGTAAGCCAATTCCTCAAAAATCTCTCCCCCCTTTCCTCCCCCCCCACCCCATCTCCGTATATATCTGTATATATCACTGGTTCCCATTTCTCTAGAGAGCCCTAAGACAGGTCCCATTCACCCTAGTAAAAACCTGCCCCTTTTTCCAATTTTAACTGTGTACTCTTAAATTTTTTGCAAGATAAGTTTTAAACTTTTAGAATAATTTATGGCATCTTAATGTGGTTCAGGAGCTCTAGTGGCACAGTGGTTAACTATCTGGCAGCTAACCAAGAGGTCGGCAGTTTGAACCCACCAGCTGCTCCTTGGAAGCCCTATGGGGCAGTTCTGCTCTGGCAATCCACGTGGCAATGGGTTTGGTTTTTGGTAATGTGGTACCTGAGCCCTGGTGGTGCAGTGGTTAAGAGCTCAGCTGCTAACTAAAAGGTCAGCAGTTTGCATCTACCAGCTGCTCCTTGGAAACCTATGGGGCAGTTCTACTCTGTCCTACAGGGTTCGCTATGAGTCACGATCAACCAACAGCAACGGGTTTGGTTTGATTTGGTTTTAATGTGGTACAAGTAGTAAACAAAATGCAGCAGCACAGTGTAGTGACAACCTGTTAATTTAACTCCCTCACATACTACAAAAGAACCTTATTATAAGGTTTAATTTGTTACTTTCATATATAAGAGGTTCATTAATGGCTTTACTATTAAAACCTCAGTGGAACTGCTGTTTTTGTTTTAAAAAACTATGTGGTATGGCTGCTAATACAATTTTAATAAAGTCCCAAACTATTATCTACCTCCCACCTTAATAACAGAAATTGAAGATGAAAAATGATATCTTCAGGGTTACATGTCATAACAACAACAGGTTTCAGGATTTCAGAATCCCTTCATCCCCTACCCAGATTTTACTCTATCCTGTCTCTTTTTCCCCTCTCCATAATCAAATACTTTATCTTTCTTTAGAAAGACTCTTTTTCAGAAATCATCGTAATTATAAGAGCTTTTCAATGTCTCAAATAAAAGCACACATTTCTTTTCTTTCCGTATTTTCATTACAATCAAGACCAGCTGACAACTCAAATTTCTCCACTTAAACAAACCATGGAAATTATCACATGACCAGACTGAAGGATTCTACACTAATTTTTATTTAATCAAAGTAGGAAAAAAACAACCCAAATAGGGAATATCTACCAGAAATCTTTTTACAAGAAGGCAACGGACATGCTGTTCCCCTTGCTGAGGAAGTGACAAAGTGGGGACCTTGTCTCACCCACCAAACATTAAATGGAAGTGTTGAGTTCCCTACACACCTCCAGGCAAGGGTCAGCAACTAAGAACACCGGTAAAACAGTATTCTAAGCTAAAAATGAGAAAATGAAAACTCACCGAGGTATAAAATTTTAGGAAACAGGCAGAAAAATGCTTAACCTAGTATGTACTTGTTTTTTTTCTGATTGCTATTAAAGGGCTTTTATTGGTAACTTCATGATTTCCTGCATCCTCAGTAATATTTAGAGATAGGGAATACAAAAGCTGGCTGGTTAGCTTGCTTGGTTAGAACATGGTTTTGGTCTCTGTGTGGACCAGTTTTGCTCTTCATATCCAAACATTTTTTTCCCTCTGAAATGGAAAATATCTGTCAACGGTTACAACTGGCACTCAAAACTATGAAAACGTATTACCAATGAAGGGGGAAAAATCACTCAAAGTTTAGGTTCCACAGACTAAGAAATACCTCTACATATACAGGATCATATTATTTCTGAATCACTGTTAGTCTTTTTAATGGATAATGTTTACATAAGACAAGGAAGAAGAAGAAGACATCACAAAAAAATTAGCCAAAGAAAAGAGAACTGAAAAAATGTCTATGGAGATGGCTTATTTGAATTTCTTTTCTAATAGAGAAGCCTAATGGGTCAAATCAATTCTGCCCTTAAAATCCTTCATTCTATTTTCACTGTACCACATAATTTCTATATTTTACAGTATTGCAGTTGGAGGAGTTTGTCAAACTGTTCTTTCCTCCTCTTTTTCTCCCACTTAAGTTTCTCTTCAGTGATGCTTTGCAGCCCACTCATTCGACATTTTGTTCGGTCTTTCCTTAGTTGGGAGTTCTCAAGCATTTACACTTTTTACTTAAGTCTACGTAAAAGAACGTGTGTACGGCATGAGTACGTACGGTTCAGCTAGGGAAAAATGGAAGCAAACAGACATAGATAAAGATAAAAGAGCTCCCATTTATTTCAGAGAGAAAGCCATTATTTAGACCATTTCTTGTCAAAGTTTTTTTTTTTTTTTTTTTTAACTTTGGCTCTCCCCCCGATTCTGAATCTTATACTGGCTGTTTCTACTTGACGAGAAAAAGAACCACTCACTTGAATATGTGTAGAGTCACATTCAGTGCTTGCATTCAGGAATTTGTGTATCTGTAAATACTGTGCAGATACACACAAATTTCACAGGTGTTCGTAAAAATAAAAACAAAATAAATGTTCTTAAAACCAGATCAAATGAATTCTGATCTTAAATAATTAAAATGGCCTGTATAAAAATAAAAATTAAAAAAAACCCAAAAGCTCAAAGCCAGGCATTTAATTGTATTCAATTTGTATTTGGAATATCTCAGTTTATAGGAAATTTATGTGAAAATCTCATTTAAAATGTGAGAATTCTTTCCTAGAACCACTTGTTGGTCTCTTCAGTCTTTATTCATATTACTTTTGTATGCACTACACACGCACAGAGCCGTAACACCTTCCTTTTGGATATTTTTGTTCAATTCTTAAGCAAGAACTAGGAAATACGTCTTTTTAATACAGTTGTGTCATACACATGTGGGTGAGTTAAGATTTCCCTTCTGAAGATTAACCATTAATGGAAGATCCTAGGATTCAAGCACTAGCTGTCGGTGTCAGTAACTCATAACTTATTAAATCTCTAAGGTCAAAAAGAAAATCTATTAGTGTTGAAACACAACTAAGTTTAGACCAATTTCTTAAACTAAAAAACCCATTGCCGTCAAGTCGATTTCAACTCATAGCAACCCTATGGGACAGCGTTGAACTGCCCCAAAGGGTTTCCAAGGAGCGGCTGATGGATTCGAACTGCTGACCTTTTGGTTAGCAGCCAATTGCTTAACTACTATCTCACGAGGACTCCGCTTAAACTAAAGCAAATATTTAATACATGACAGGGTAGTATTTCAGTTCAGTAGTTAAAAGATGGTTTGTCTAATAAATGGTGTAAACACAACCCACTATCCAACTGGAGGAAAATTAAGTTAGAGTCATTGTTAGTCATTATACAGACTGTGGTAGATTTATATTGTGTGAATTTAGCTAATCACCAACTATGTTTCCCAGAATTCCCTTCCCTGCATAGATCCAAGTTAGCCTAGGCCACAGAGGACATCCATTCTTGCATGAAGTTTGGAAGGCAGAAATGAAACCACAACCATCTTCTTTTTATGCTGGGATGGCTGTTGCAGGCACATGGCACTACGGCAGCTCAGACACTTTGTTGCTTCTCTGCTGTCTCACTTTAGTGACATGGGGCAGCAACCAAGACCACAGCTCCTACACAATTTTTCTCCTTTAGCTTTTCTGACTCCTGGGTTAGGTACATGTTTAGATCTGTGAAACAGACAGTCAGCTTCTCCTTCAGAAAACCCCCATCCTCAAAGCTGGAGTGAGAGGCCATCCTTGTAGGATTCAGTTCCTGTTCCAGAGTGACCTTGCTTCACATATAGCATCCATCTTCTCTTACTAACTGCCCATTCTGCTAACGTCTGGCTCCAGCACCACATACAAAAGCAAACACTTCATATAAACTGTTCAATTTGCTTCCAACATTGCATATGGTCAAATTTCTGTAATAAATCCCTTACATATAATTCCTAGCTGTTCTGCTTCCGTGACTGAACTCTGAGCCACATCAGGGTGTGTTGGTATGTAAAATCAAAGGGGGAGAAAACATTCTTTTCCAAAACAGGAAATCCAGCCGTAAAACAAAAGATAAGTATGTTGTTGTTGTTAGAGGCCATCAAGTCAGTTTGAATCCACTGCAACCCTATGTACAACAGAACAAAACACTGCCTGGTCCTGCGCCATGCTCACAATCCTTGTTATGCTTGAGCCCGTTGTTACGGCCACTGTGCCAATTTACCTTGTTGAGGGTCTTCCTCTTTTTTGCTGACTCTCTATCAAGCATGACATCCTTCTCCAAGAACTGATCTCTCCTGACAACGTGTCCAAAGTATGTAAGATGTATTCTCGCCACCCTTGCTCCTAAGGAGCATTCTGATTGTACTTCTACCCAGACAGAACTTTTCGTTCTTTTGGCAGTCCAAGATATATTCAACATTCTTCGCCGACACCACAATTCAAAGGCATCAATTCTTCTTCGGTCTTCTTTATTCACTGTCCAGCTTTTGCATGCATATGATGAGACTGAAAATACCATGGCTAGGGTCAGGCGCACCTTAATCTTCAAGGTGACACCTTTGCTTTTCAACACTCTAAAAGAGATCTTTTGCAGCAGGTCTGCCCAATGCAATGTGTCTTTTGATCTCCTGACTGCTGCTTCCATGGGTGTTGACTATGGATCCAAGTAAAATGAAATCCTTGACAACTTCAATCTTTTCTCCATTTATCATGATGTTGCTTATTGGTCCAGTTGTGAGGATTTTTGTTTTATGTTGAGGTGCAATCCATACTGAAGGCTGTGGTCTTTGATCTTCATCAGTAAGCACTTCAAGTCCCCTTTACTTTCAGCAAGCAAGGCTGTATCATCTGCATATTGCACGTTGTTAATGAGTCTTCCACCAATCCTGATGCCTCGTTCTTCTTCATATAGTCCAGCTTCTTGAATTATTTGCTCAGCATACAGACTGAATAGGTATGGTGAAAGGGTATAACCTTGACACATACCTTTCCTGACCTTAAACCATGCAGTATCCCCTTGTTTTGTATACATACATGAAAATAAAAACTGGTTAAAAAATATACTCATAACCAATCCCAAAAGACAAATGACAGATTCACATGAACCAGACATCAGATAATAGCTGTAATACATAAAGAGCTTCAGCAAGGGAAAAACACACACAGGCCATTAGAAAACTGGGCAGGAGATATGAATAGGCAATTCACAGAAGAGCAATTCCAATAACCTACAAGTATATAAAAAGATTATCTGAATTCAACGCTGGTTAGGGAAATACAAATTAAAGCAATAGTAAGCTATTATATTACTTCACAACCATCAGACTAGCAAAATTAAAACAAGTAACACCTACTGTTAGAGAAGATGTGAAAAAGAGGCTATTTTCTTACACTGGTAATAGAACTGCAACTAGTTTTAGCCATTTTGAAAAATAATCTGTCAACATCCATTCTGATAAAAATATATGTGTACTTTTCAACCCAATATAACACAGAAATAAATTCCAGAATCTATCCCATATACACAAGGATATATAGTCAAGGGCGTTTACTGCAACACTGTTCATGTGCTTTAAAAAACTTTAAAAGTGAATGTTCATAGCAAAAGGGGAGTGGTCAAATAATTTATGGTATATCCACACCATGAAATATTATACAGCAAATAAAAGAATGCGTTAGTGGTAAACTACGAGACTGCAAAGTATTTCCATGAGGTATTGTTGAAAGAAATTAAGACACACAGGTTTGCAAACAATAATCCCAGTTTGATCAAACATTTATACCAAAAAAAAAAAAAATCCTATGGGGGGGGGATATTATATAAGAAAAACATAGAGACATTCATACCAGATTGTTAAGTCTGGCTCTTTGAGGAAGCAGGATGTGGGAGAAACATAGGTGGAAGGAAGAAGACAGAAGAAACGGGAAAATAAGAGCACCCAACGTGTACATGATTCCATTTATGGAAAAGCTGTGTGTGTGTGTATAAATTAAAAGACAGTATTGCCTTTGCCTCTGTGTATTTTGTTTCGTATAGCTGTACTTGTCAAAATGATTGTAATATTAAAAGAGAAATACAGGCTATAGGAAGGAACTATCAGAGCTCTATAGTAATCATCAAATTCACAGGGTGTAAGGTAAGTGATAACCAAGTTTTTAAAAAGGCAGAAAATGAAAGAAGCATGAAGGCAATAGAGAAGAGGCTGGAATCACTGTCCTGGAACACTGCCCAAGAAAGGTAGAAGGTAACTGCCTAAGCTTAGCCTAGAAGAAGCAGGAAACATAGATATGGTAATGGGGGGTTCTGCTGTTAGCCCACACCCTCATAGGCAAGGCTCATCTTCACTGGGGATGCACTGATGCACTGTCAAAAACACTGAAATACTCCATACCCTACCAGTACCTAAAGGGTTAATGTCAGGCCTAGTAGAACTAACTACCTTCAAGCAGATGCAACTAATAACAACCCCATGTGTGTCAAAGTAGAACTGTGATTTATGGGGTTTTTAAATGGTTGACTGTTTTCAGAATTAGATCTCCAAGCCTTTCTTCCAAGGCATCTCTGGGTGAGCTGAACCTCCAACCTTTCAGGGCCTCAAGGATTCAGCTCCAGCACTAGTTAGTGTACAATATACTGTGTCTCCCCTGCTTGGAGGCAGAAATCATCCATCCCCTCCTTGACTATCAAAGCCACTTTCACCCACACACATCACCTCTCATGATGACCAGCTGCCATGATCAACTGGACAACCTCTAGAGAATGTAAGGCCAAGAGCCCCAGAAGCCCTAAGGTCAGAGATAGGCACAGTAGTGGCCAGAAGGATAGGAAAAGAGGCTCAGTGAGCAAGAAGCCTAAAAAAGAAAATGAGGGTGGCAATGTGGGTTCTTCTCTCTTCTCTCATGGTTATCCATGCTGTGCTCCAGTCAGATACATTTTATGGAATTAACCTGAACCTGAACTTCCCAGGCATACATCCCTGGTGACAATACATTACATGCTTTCTTGCACAAGGCAAAAAGTGCCTTTTATTTGTTTCTTTATTTATTTATTGAACAGTCTTCTTTCTTCCTAGAGCATAGCATGCCCATTTTATGCCATGCTTCTAGGTAACGCTCAATATCCCCTAAGCCAAATTTAAAAACTCTTTGTGCGTGGCTAAAGGTTCAATATTAGAATGCAGAAACCACTATCAATCACCAAAATACCTACTAGACAAATTTTTTTTTTTTTTTGTAGTGATAATGGGCATACTTTAAATCTAAAGAGGTATCATCTTTTGGGCTCCAAAACCCCAAAGCACCCATTCAAGGTTAACAAAGAACATATGAAGACTTTCTAGACAAGGGCCCAGAGCTAAAAATCATAGGAGCTGTCCAGTAAGTAAAACTGAATGAGAAACTACAGTAAAATGGTAAAACCTTAAAAGTTATTATAGAGAATAAAGGCTACTTGAAACCATCTATGATGAAAAAAGGTAATAAATTAACAAAGCATAAAACCACCTGACACCCCATAATAGACATATGAGAGAAGACAGAAAATGTCTAATGGCTATATAGGTAACACACTAATTCAAAAAACCAAACCCATTGCCGTTGAGTCGATTCCAACTCATAGCAACCCGATAGTAGAACTGCCCCACAAGGTTTCCAAGTAGCAGCTGGTGGATTCAAACTGCTGATCTTCTAATTAGCAACTGAGTTCTTAACCACTGTACCATCAGGGCTCCAGATACAGGGAAGAAGACAGGAAATGACAGCTATATAGATAATACACTAAGATGGGCTATTATTATTAATTATTTTGAAATAGAAGTATCGCCCATATATAGACCAGTCAATAACAGAGATCTGGCCTAGGGCCACCCAATTTAACTTGGTTGAAAAACATTCAGCCATGACACAAGACACTTGATTACATTCCCAACAAGTGGGGTTTATAGACTTCATCAGCTGATGCCACAGTAGAGAGAAAGGAACAGGGACATCTGGGATTAAATGTCTAAGAAAGAAAGCAAAGACAGGGCACAATTTTCTTAGGAGTAAAAAGGGAGGATGCAGAAAGTTCTGGCCAAAAAGAGGATGTGAGATGACATTCAGTAGCCGTAAGAGTAAAGAATATTTAGGAAAATACATTTTAAAAGATAAAATAGGTAGAAGTCAGCAAACTGTCATAGCAAAACCTATTTCACAAGCAAGTAATATTAACTCTCAATACAAGATCAAAATACACATACAATAATCTTTAAATTGACTTTCTCCCATGTGTATAGGCATACTTTGTTTATGCATAAAATATTTCTGGAGGGAGATAAAAGAAACTGTAGTGAGAGATACTAGAAGGCTAGGAAACGGGGTGAGAGGTGATGTCTCACTATATATGTATTATACGCTTTTAAATTTGAACCATGTGAACACATTACCTATTTTACGAATTTAAAAAAAAGAAAACTTTATATTAGGTATAAAGAAATGATGCAGCCTTGAGGACCTCAGCTCAGTAACAGAGGCCGTTTTCGAAAACAAGAAAACCTATGAGAGCCAGAAAATGAAATGCTTTTCTATTACTCTGAGCTTTAGTGTCATTTCTGAAGCAACTAACCATTATTCCAATAAACAAGTTTATTATTTATAAACAGATAACAACTGAAGGCAACTGTTCATATACCAGCCAGCCCACATGCCTCGCTTCAAAGCCAGCACAGCTTAACTATATAGATTTTTTCTAATAAGACTTTTCTCTTCAGCCATTTTAGAACTCTAAAGAGAATGGTTAAAACATTAAAGGAAAAGAGACCTTCTAGCACAATGGTTAAGAATTCAGCTGCTAACCAAAAGGTCAGCAGTTTGAAGCCACCAGCTGCTCCTTGGAAACCCTATGGGGCAGTTCTACTCTGTCCTATAGGGTCGCTATGAGTAGGAATTGACTCAACAGCAATGGGTTGTTTTCTGTTGGTTTTTTTTTTTAAGATCACACTACCCGCCCCATGTAGTCTTTTTTTATACTACATAGGCAATGCCTAACCTTAATGTTTTTTGGTTAATTATTCAACCACCTAACAGGCATGCAAATTCTCTTAAACAATGAGTAAGTATTTGTGGATGGGTTTATTAATAAGACCAGAAAAGGTCCTATTCATAACAGCTTCTTTCTGTAGGGATAGAAAAGATTTTTTTTTTAAATAAGCTAGAGAGGAAATATAAATACAACTTATAGAAAACGAACAAGAAAAGACAGTATTCAAATAAAAAGTCTATTTCAAATGCAATTGCCAAATAAATCCAAAATGGGTGGGAAAGAATAATGAAAAGATTTTATACAGAGATGCCCATAACAAAACTCAATTCAGAGAATGAACACTGATGATCAGAAACTCGCTTCTCTATGCCAGATAACTCAGAATTAACTATAAAGAAGTATTTCAGATCCAAGCAAAATGTACATTTTAATAGTAAAGAGAACATATTTTGAATCTGGGAATAAGGCCACCAACTTCACGCAAGACAGTTAAGACAAACGGAGAACAATAAAATAACCTCTGCATCACAGTTGGCAGAAACATACTTGCTAAGCAACAGGAAATTAATATAATCTTTAGACATTATTACCAGAATGCACATAAAAAAGGGAAAACTCTCCAAATATATTTGACCACTGTGAAAAAGAGAAGAGAAGTGAAGGGGAGAGAGAGAATCAATTAAACTCTTTCACTCAAAAGAATGAAAATGCAACTACTCTAAGTCACCAAGAGGCAGAATTGGTTTTAAAAAGTGTAAAAAAAAAAAAAAAAGAAGAAGAAGATGACTTGAAAGTTGAACCATCCAGACTACAGTAACTTTATTGGTAACAGCAGTGGTAATAGTGGCAGCGTTATTAATGGCTAGGGCTGTGCCCTGCACTGTGCTGTTTGACACTCTCACAGCCGTGCCTCCTGCAGAGGTACCATCATCATCCCCAGCTCACACCGGAGGCAACTGAGACGGCAGAGTTTTGGTCACTTCATACTAACTGCTGTTAGAACAATACCTCCCTGCAGAAAATCCCTTCGATAAAAAATTTAATGTCAACAATCTATTTGTATTAGTAAATAGGTAGTTCAAACATCTCTAGAGGGGAAATTAAGCTTCAAATTAGGTAGACTTTATTAACCCAAGAAGCAAGACTACTGAATACAGCCTAAGCAAAAGAGAATATTAAAGAAACAAAAGAGTCACTTATTCACCTCTACAAGCATAGGGTAACAGTAAAAGTTCCTGACAACCTCACAAACCTAATGTTACAACTGTCCTGTATAACCTCTGCCATTTTCAGTTTCTAACCTTCAACTCCTCAGTCCCAGGTAAGGAAACACTAATCTCATTAGTACCAAACTCCAAGCAGCAACAAAACTGCCCAAGCATTTCCTTTCTGCAATTCATCTTTGATTTACTTGGGGCAGCAAAGAGGTGCCCCACCTCTGGGAACATCAATTTAGAGATCTATGTTCTAACCCAGAAGAGGCTTCAAAAGCAACTGTCCCCACTGGTCCGACTGCCCCTACCAACACACATCTTCCTCACTTCCTGCCAGTGCCTGAAACTTTACCATCAAGCTCCTCAAGAATTTTATCTTTAACAACAACCAAAAGCTGCACATATTCCCCAGATAAAGCAACAATATGTGTATTTGACTTTTTCAACTAACACTTTCACTAAGAAATTATGACAGGTAAAAAGGAGTTTTGTCAGTTTTCCTTATTGCAGAAAAAGCTTAAGAATTTTTAAAAATTCCTTCTGTCACATGAATTTGTCTTTGGGTGTCCTAGTTCAAGCTGGTAGCAAGCACCAGTAGTCTAAGGAAATAAACCCACATAGCAAGTTAACATTACTTAAAAAAACAAAAACAGAAAGAGGTCATTATGGTTCATTTGACACCTTATTAGTGGCTACAATTTTATATTATGTACACAGCATAGTAAGACTTATTTTCTGCTGGTAAAGTTATTGCTGGCTTCTATAATGTAACTGAGCAAGCTTCTGTGATAAAGCCTCCAGATCACTAAAAGTTTGGGGAGACTGTTAACCTTGGTCTACATTTCACCATAGGCTGGGCCAGCCTCTTGCTTTAACCAAAGTTGGCAGTTTAACTCCACTGGGTAGCAGCAAACTCTACAGGGTCTGCCACACCAATTTGGTAGGTGCACCACAGAGACCAGGAAAAGCCTGTATGAACAAAACTGAAAAATTCATGTACCACCCATGGCAGGAAACAAGGAAAATCTATTGTACATAAACAAAGTAATTAATTAATGTTGTTTAAGCCAGCCACTTCACCTATAACCTACTATAGATATTTTTGCAAATTCTTGAAGTTCAAATGGCCCTGGACTATAGCATGAGGTACTATCAGCACCATTATTTCAATAAAAATTTCCCCCAAACCCATTATATTTCTCTGGCCCCCTGAAATATTTCAAAATTATTATGTAATTAATATAAAAGCTGACTCATTTTCATTTTTCTCAGAATTTTTGAGTCAAATTCTAGGTTATTATACGCAGAATCTTCAAAAAAGACTTACAAAATCCAAAATATTTTAAAATGTGATAATTTAAGGGTCAAGAATTTGCATATTGTACAGCTCCACAACTCTTCCACAAAGGAGACAAAATAAAAATTAAAAAAATAGCTTGAAATGATATCTGTTTACTCTGATTTCTGAGTTTCTATTTTTGATTCTGTAACCCTTAACTGGACATTTTCATAATCTAAATGAAACAGCCACAGAAAATTGCTAGCCATCGAATTCACCTGGCACTCCCTGGAAAGCCTATGGGGCAGTTCTACTCCCTCCAATAGGGTCTCTATGGGTCAGAAAGGACTGGGAATGATGAGAGAGGTTATAACCCCACTTGGGAATGAGTTTTCTTTGTTATGTTAATGAGGCAGTATTAGTGTAGGGTGTGTCTTAAATCAATCTCTTTTGAGACTTAAAAGCGTAGATTAAGCATGCAGCAAGAAAGCACAGATGGGGGAAGATAGATGCCATGCTTCATGAGATCTCCAAGGAACCACAAAACAGACAAGGATCTTCCCCCAGAACCAACAGAGAGAGAAAACTTCCCCCGCAACCCCCAGCCAGCGTCCTGAATTCGAACCTCTAACTTCCTAAACTGAGAGAAAATAAATTTTTATTTGTTAAAGCCACTCATTTGTGATATTTCTGTCATAGCAGCATTAGATAACTATGTCAGAATTGTAACTTAAAATACTAATAAACATCACTAGACTACATACATGTCAGGATGCATGTTAATATTTAAATACTAAATTTTAAATACTCAGGGCATGGTGAGCACACTTGGTATAAGCTAAAAAGCTCTAAATTCGTTGTCTTTTCTTAAAAGTAATTTTTAATAGATATCCAGCCTAAATTTGCCCCTAAGCCTCCACGATCACAAATTAATCCATTCTCTTTCAACACTCTTCAGGTAATTCCTATTTGTGAAAAACAGTACCAAGGCCATCAAAACCAAATTATGCTCCCTCACACATACAAGTGCAGCACTTCTTCAACACCTACCAGCAGTTAAACAAAAACATACAAAGACAAAGCCCATATACACACTTCTGAAGTTTTATCCAATACTTCCAACATGACAATAAGTAACCATTCTTATTCTATATCATGTGACCTTCTTAGGCTGAAGAAAGTACAAACTAGATCCAAGTCCAGCTGTGCTGAACTTAACAGGGCCTTAAAGAATGTCAGACACTCTCCTTCCTCCACCCACATTAAATATACACCCCCTAAAACTGTTGATTCACCGGATTCTGAGCTGCCAAATAAAGTAGACTAGCTTAGTGTTTGACATTTCCTTTTGGCAGTCATTAGTCCTTAATGTGTCACTGTCTACAGGCTAAATGGAAATGTTTTATTCGTTTCTACTTTAGCAGTTCATTTTCTTGGGCCTGAGGAAATGTATCAAAGGCTAAATTCACCCCAGAAGAAAGCTGCCAATTTAAGATTTTATAATATGAAAATAATATGATCAAAACACCTCTCTCCACAGCCCCCTATCACTAGACTGTCTGCATCAGTCATGCCTTCTTATGCAGTAGCTTTCTACCCAGGAACAAATTAAAGGGAAAAAAGCAAACATTCCCAAGACCTCTAACAATATCAGTGAGCCACCCACTAAAAGAAGACTGCCTTTAGCCAATTTTACCTGTAAAATGGTTCTTCAATGGTTCTTCATTCCCACCACGCCAAGAAGTTTTCCATTCCCTGAACACTAATTCCTGAATCTCATTCTATTATTGCTTCTTCTTTCACCTACTTCCCAATGCCAGCCCTTTCTTTCTTTCTGTCCTCGTATATCCTATTTAATATAAACAGTTCTATACTTGTTCCAGTACTTTATAATTATAAAAAAAACCGTTTATGCTTTTTGCTAAACCTCCATCTTACTATATCATCTCCTCTAAGCCAGATCTCCTAATTCTTATTTTCACCCCCAAAAAGAACATCAAAAAGGGAAAAAAGACAAAGACAATAGTAGACTGGATGTTTATAATCAAACAAGGCTCTCTCTGGCTAGGAGCCATGTCTTTTAATAATGAACAGCAAAAGCAAGGAATCTGAAACCACGATGGCCAACAAAATAGTGTTTAAGCAAAATGTGTTGAGGCAAATTCTCAATTAATAGAAAACCTGTAGAAGGCAAGACCTCACGTACCCAAAAAAAAAAAAACTCATTACTACTATTTCTATTAAATTCTATTCAACCAAAGGCTAGTGAACAACAGTGTAAACATCACTACTAAATTATGTAATAGTCGAGTAGATTTTTAAAAAGTTTCTTACTACATGTGACATAGCCTTAAAAATATGACCAGGGAAGAGCCGGGACTCCAGTAATGCTTACGGAACTAGACTATGGACTGCCTAGATGATTAAGCAACGATCATTTCTGACCTTTAAAAAAAAAAGTAGTTACTAAGAATTCATCCAAGAAAAATCTGCATCATTCAATGACTATAGTAGTTATGCTTCTTTTTGGGTACAGGGAACTCAAATTGAATCTAGTGACAGAGGATTTGCTCCAAGGACAAATATGCAGAAGAACCAGAGCACAGCTGGGAGCCCAGAAAGCCCAAATCCTTCCTCTTAGCTGACTCCAATCTCAAATACCCAACCCACTCTCATCCTCTATACTGCTATCTAACTCATAGCTGCCGCTCACCCACAAATTGACTTTGCAGACCCCTCATGACCCTTACTCTACTTAATGGCATCATTTCCGGCTTCAGTTCTCATTAGTAACTGCCTGTTTGCCCATTATTTTCCTGTACAAATTCCCAAGAGAATCTAATTGGCCTAAGAGACATCATAACCAGGAGCCTGCCTGTGAACCAGGCAGTGAGAAGGGGGCTGGGCGGGATAAAAACAAAGCCTTCTAGGGGTTGCAAGACAGACAAATGTCCACAAAATGGCTATATACATGACAAGCACTGTGTCCTGAAACTTCTAATATGCTGACACCTCCTCAGACAACCATAATGGTGGTTAAGAGACACCATTTTTTAAACTTTTTATTATGGAATTTTCTAAACATACCCAAAAGAAGAGAACAGTCAACGAACTCACTCGTGTAACCATCACCAAGCTTTACCAACCATCAACTTTCTGTTGTTCGTTTCATTTATCACCCTTTTGTTAGATTTGTTTTGAAATACTCCAGCAAAAAACTAACACATCATGTCATTTCATTTCATAAGGAATTCTCTTTTATGTACCATTCCCATAAACCTAGTTCATACTGGCTATACTTAAATCTTAAGGGTTAAGAGAACTGCCACCTGGCCAAATCAAAAACATATAGCTATTGACATTCTTATAAACCTAAAATTAATATAATCTGTCTCAGAGCGATTTTAAGAAAATGGCTAATTTTGCACTGGTTCTAGGAAAACCTAGTCAAAAAGGATAGTCTGATTCTAGCCTTTATGGTTTGCCAAAATGAAATAGCTGTAGACAGCAAATAAGATCCAGCCACTGGAGTCAAATTATCTAAGTCTTTGGAATTTTAATTTTATAATTTTATTTTTTCTGAATGTTATAAAATCTAATGCTGCTTTAAAAAAGAAGCTTTGAGCCTCTTTCTTAATAATCTAAAAAAATTTTAATAATCTAAAAAAAAAAATTTTTTTTTTTTAACTGAGAAGCGAAGGCATGGAACCCTTTAACAAAACAAAAATCTCTAATTACAGGTATATATTTAAAAAAAAGTTTTTTTTATATATATTTTTTTATGAATAACTTTAAAAAATTTCCCTTGTATAAATGGCTTTATTTTTTCCACCAATAATACAGAATCTTAAAAGAAACATAAACATAAGCAATTAAATATGTTATGCTTCTCAGCAACAAGTGTATTCATTAGTATGACCTTTTAAGATTCTTCTAAGTATCACTGATCAAATATTTATGATTTTTCTTACAAAATACTTCAGGTCATTTTACATCAGGGCCTAATAAGCAATTTTCATACAGACACAAGAACAAAGGCAAGCCAAAGCATAAATCTTTTCATTCTTAGAAGATGAGTTTTATATTATAACTCTCCCTTCAAAGCAGGTAAGAAGGAATTCAGGACAGGTAAGGTTTTAAAGGACAATTAGCAAGGAAGTCCTGAAATAAGATGCCTCACTGCATTCTATTTGGTAGACTATTACAAGATACAAATTATAAAACCAAAAGTTAGAATATCTGCAACTAGAATAAAATCAGAACAGGAAGCCAATCATTTCAACACATCTGAAAATAATACTTGTAAGACAATTTACTGACCAGATGTTATTTTAGCATAAAGCAATTCAAAGGAACTATCTTCCTGATATTATGCTTCCAAATTGTGCCAAATCATGAAAAGACTTTAACTGCCATTTTCAAAGACTCTGACCAAACAGATTCAGTTCTCAGCCGTCTTTGGTTCTAAATATCCAATATCCCACTTTAAAATAAATAAGCTATTTAGTGACTGGTAAATACTTACTAAGCAGCCATCAGATGTTAACACAGATTCAACCCAAAATAAACAGAAAGAATAAAGACATCTACTCAGAGAAGAAAAACATCACATTTCACAGGCTCTTGCCCTTCTAATTTTGCATTATGACTAAGAATTATGTCAACCAAAGTGGCAACTTTCAACAGAGCAGGCCTGAAGTCAGAGAAGAGGAAATTTTCTGGCAGACAGGGCCATATATGTCTCTGGCAAGGATAGTTCAGAAGCTCACAACAGAACCTGATTCTAGAGAAGCATCTGAATGACATACCTAAATGTAACTACGTCTAATGAGCGGTGAAAGGGTTAAGGCAAAAAACAAAATACAGTTGGTTGGAGGTGGGGGGGAAGAGACACATACAAACACAATTTGTTTAATCCTAAACTGCCATATTCACAATGAGTTCTCATAAACAAACTTAAGTCCTGTAAAATAACATTAAAAAAAAAATGCTTTTAAAGATCAATGGACAGAAAATATTAGGGTAAAAAGTTATGATTGATAAGCTTTTGGTTTTACATGTTTGTCTCATATGGGTATTCTAAATAAAATAAACAAGTGGCCTCCCAAAACGCTTAGTTGGCTACATTTAAATAATTACAACATTTTCAACAAATCCACTTTTTATTATCAACATACAACAACTTCGCCAAAAGTAAAACCTAGTCCGTGGGCCAAAAAAGAGTAAATGAGGAAAAGTAACTGTATTATAATTTCCTAATACCAATTTGCATGTATTTAACACTTTCTACTTTTATGTTCACATCAAATATGATATTTCTCCCAGACAGGGGGACGGGGGGAACACCCGTTGTCATCTACAATTAAATGTTTGAACTCCAGGATCATGCAAACTGGGAATGGGGGCTGACATTGTGACTCTTTGCTATAGCAGACAGCAAGGAATGGAGCAGACATGCAAAGCTCAGAAGAACCTGTCACAAGAGACCTGGAGGGCAGCCTTGGTCTCTGCCAATCCAGATCCCTGTCCACTCTGTTCTCTGCTACACTTCATTTTCTGCTCTTTCGTTTCAACGCATTTTGATATTTTTGCAGTAACACCACCTGTCTGCATTAAGCCCCACCCCCACCCGACCCCCATTTTACTTGATCTTGTTCAAGAGGTTCCCTTGTGTCTTTTAACAAGGTCAAGTAGAATGGCAGCTATTACTGACCCCGTTCTACAGTTGATAAAGCAGCCCTGAGGACATTAACTTACTTGACCAAGCTTTAATGAGTCCTATCCTGTGGAAGCATCAGCTTATTGGCCAACGTCCATGATATCACATGTGAAGAGATACCACCAGGAGTAGCACTGGACTAAAAGTTAAAAACTTCAGTTCTACTCCTAACTGTTCTTATCTGCGTATGACCATGGCCGAGTTACTTCACTGGTTTTGAGTTAGGCTCTATTCTGAAAATTAGTTGGTTGGGTTCTGGTTCTGGTTAAGATGCAGTTAAACACATTCCACCCTGTCTATTCCACTGAATGCAACTAAAAACCCTAGACAAAATTCAAGAAGCATCTGAAAACTGAATGGAAAAATACATAATTATAGTTAAAGATGTTTAACATCCCTTTCTCAATAATCATTGGAACAAGTAGGACCCCCCCCAAAAAAAAAAAAACCAGCAAGGATACAGAAGAACTGAATAATGCCATCCACCAACCGAATCTAACTGATGTTTACACAGAATACACATTCTTTTCAAGTACATACAGAACATTCACAAAGGTAGAACTGGGAACTAAAACAAATTTCAACAAACAATTTAAAAGAACTAAAATCATGCAAAGTATTCAACTGAATTAAATGAGAAATCAGTAACAGACTGCAAGAAAATCTCCAAATACTTGGAAATGAAAGAGCATACTTCTAAGTAATCCATGGTTAAAGAAAGAAAAAAAAATTTTTTAATTCTGAACTAAACAAAAAATGAAAATACAACATACCAAAATTTCTGGTAGCCAAAGCAAGGCTTACATGGAAATTTGTAGCATTAAATGCTTATATTATTTAAAAAAAACAAAAGGTCTCAATGCAATAATCTAAGTTTTGACCTTAAAAATTGGAAAAAGAGTAAAATAAATCCAAAGTAACCAGAAGGAAGAAAATATTAAAAAGAACAGGAATCAATGAAAACTAAAAACAATAGAGAAAAATCATTAAAACCGAAGCTGTTTTTTTTTTTAAGATCAATAAAACTGATAAACCTGTAGCCAGAATGACAAAGAAAAAAGAGAAGCTACAAGTTACCAACATCAGGAATGAGACTATCACTTGGATTCCACAGATACTAAAAAAGATAATAAGGAAATGCTGCAAACCACTCTATGTATAAAACTGACTCAAGAAGAAACCTGAATAGTCACGTGTGTATGAAAGAAATTGAATTTGTAATTAAAAGCCTTCCAAAAAATTAGTTGGTAGGACTAGATTAGGGTCAGCAAGCTTCTTCTGTACGTGGCCCGTGTTACGGATTGACTTGTGTCCCCAAAAAATGTATGTCAACTTCGCTAGGCCATGATTCCCAGTACTGTGTGGTTCTCCATTTTGTGATCTGATGTAATTATCCTGTGTGCTGTAAATCCTATAGGGATGACTCTACTGCAATGGGTTTGGATTTTGTTTTTGTTGTAAATCCTAACCTCTATGATGTTAATGAGGTGGGTTTAGAGGCAGTTATGTTAATAAGGCAGGACTCTATCTAGAAGGTTGTGTTTTAAGTCAATCTTGTCTGAGATACAAAAGAGAAAAGCTATGGGAGAGACATGGAAACCTCATGCCACCAAGAAAGAGCCAGGCGAATAGCACCTCCTTTGGGCCAGGGATCCCTGCACTGAGAAGCTCCTCGATCAGGGAAGACTGATGACAAGGACCTTCCCTCAGAGCCGACAGAGAAGGCCTTCCCCTGGAGCTGGCACCTTGAATTTGTAGGCTGTGTGAGGACAAATTTCTATCCACTTGTGGTATTTGTTATAGCAGCACTAGATAACTGAGACAGACAGAGAGCAAATGTTTTAGCTTTGGAGGCCATACTGTCCCTGTCACAACTACACGACTCTGCCGTTACAGTGGAAAAACAGCCACAGATGATACTCAAACAAGTCAGTGTTGGAATAAAACTTTATTTACAAAAATAGGAGGCAGGCCAGATTTGACCCAAGGGCTATAATTTGTAGACCTCCTAGACTGGATGATAACTAATGTCACTTCCAAATTCTAAACTTCATAATTTCATACTTCTGTGGTAAAAAATCTCTTTGATATACATCTCAAGAAAAGTAAAAAGCAAATGCTATCAACAGAGATAACTGACTGTTTTGACCAAGACTTGCTAGAAATCTACATTATTAAAAAAAAAGTCAAATCAGTCTAGAATGAACCATTACCTCAAAAAGATAAATCAAGATTTTAATACATGTAAAAAAAAAAAAATCCTCAAATTTTCTGTATTAGTACTACTTTAAAAATGGTCACAGAATATAAGTCTAAACAAAACCTAAAGATCCAAGACCCAAAAACTATGGCTCTAAGTTTATTTTTAAACTCAGTGTCATTGTGAATATAAGAAACACTGTCAAAAACAAGGGGGAAAAATAGAAAATTTACAGTGCCCATCACTGTACCCCCTAAAAATAATTACTAACATTCTGATGTATTTAGGGGTTATTGCCTTTTAATCTAGAAATATTTTTTAGATATGAAATCTTTTCAAGCCTGTCAGACATCTAAAGAGCATAAAGTGATACCAAGGGCAGTCTAACGGCAATCTCCTGGAGGCTAAAACCCTATCCGTCTGCAGCCTGACACTGGGCAGGCTTCCATGTCTGTTCCATCATCCTGATTTCAAGGGACCACTGTACTATTGCTCCATCAGGCCAGCATCGCTTCATCTAATACATAAACATACATCTTTCTGGATATAAAAGGTTAAGAACTTGCCTGTTAAATATTGCAATTCATAATGCCAGAGTAGCATACATAGAAAGTACCTCAAGCCTCTCTTAAAAAGCAACACAAAATACAACCGGGGTGAGACGTCTTCCTTAGAACTGAAGTCTTTTAAACCTCTCATCGTACACCATAGGAAAATCACACATTCATTTTTGACAAAGAAGGTTTCCAAATTAAACAAATGCAGCTCTGTGTCACTGTGAATATAAAAAGCGAGTCTTACACATGCTCAGATTTTGCATTCAATGCAACATCTATTTATATCCAAATTCTCCCCAATATACTAGGCAGCTCACAGAAAAGCTTACACTAACAAATCAATAAAATCATCTGCAAGCACAGCCACAAAACTATGGACTAAGAAGTACAGGTGAGATTCTACTGCAGGAAATCCAAGGGTTCAAACAAAGACGGAAATCCTAGGGTATTGTACAACAAAATTCATCCCCGATAGATGCACATCACAGGGCCAGTGTAAATATCCATGACACTGGAGTACCACCAAAGAATCTAGCATGGGAGGATACTGTAAAAAGCTTTCTTATACTGCATGGGCTTATTTTATGTAATCTGGGTTATTTAATTTCAGAACAGATATTTATAAAGTTTTACAACAGAAAACTCCACTGCAAGTAAAGATGATGATGTAACACCCTATTTGTTGATTTGGGAAGATGACCAATGGTAGAAGTAAGTGTTAAAAGCTCAGGCTTTCAGATCAGACAGATAGATCTGGATTCAAATCCCAGCTGTACATGTATGTATTTTTTAGCAACAGTCCAGTAGGGTTATTATGGAGGTAAAAGAAGCAATAAATGGCATGTGGCAAACAGTATTATATAGTAGATAATCCTTAATTTCACTGCCAAACAAAAAAGAAAAGATAAACATATTCTGAATTAAGGCTGGAATGCTACATAACAAAAATGAGAAGTGGGATTACAGGTGGTATGTAATGAATGCAGAACTTTCATAATCAGGGGAAAAAATTTTTTTTAAGTTATTTTCATTATAAAGACCAGAAAACGTGGCCACAAAATAATGCAGTAGAGCAAGCTCCGTGAAGACGGAGTCCTTCAAAGGCTGGGAGGCTCTGGCTGTGTTGAAGTGATTCCAGGAAGGCATTTGTAAAACTGAGAAGGGATTAGCAACCAAATTGAGTGCTTCCCTTTGCTACAATAACAATTTATCTTTTCAAATGATCTTTGAAAGTGAGCATTAACTGCACACTATTCATACATTCCACATCAAACTATTACCCAAATCTAATTAAAATTTTATACCTGATACATTAACATAATCAACTCCTCAAATGCATGTCCACTCCAACACAAAAAATGTGCAGTGCTGTCACTCCTCTTTGGAGACCCTACCAATCACTACATACAATGTTTTTGAATAAGAACAAAATAAAATTTACTTTAAGCAATATCATTCTCACCAGGTCCTAAAACACCAATTTTCTTCTGCCTAAAGCTACAGTTTGAAACCTTAAATTAAAAAACAGGAAGCTATAATGGGTTACCATGCATGGATTACTGTACCAGTTAGACAGACATCCAATGACTAGGTTGATGCTAAATGCTTATCTACTCACCTTAGCCAGCCAGTTATCCAGTAGTTAGAGCTATCCAACAGAAATATAACGCAAGCCAGAAACACAAACCACAACTACATTTTAAGTTTTCTAGTAGCCATTTTAAAAAAGTAAAAAGAAACAAGTAAAATTAATTTGAATAATATTTTATTTAACCCAATATAGCCAAAATATTATTAATGAGATGTTTTACATTCTTTTTTTGTGTACTGAGTCTTCAAAATACAGTGTGAATTTTACACTCATAGCACATCTCAGTTCAGAAGTCACATTTCAAGTGCTCAACAGCCACATGTGGTTAGTGGCACAGACCTAGAGCTTGTTCTCATCAATTACAAGCCCTAACTCTGGTCACTCAACAAGTGATCATGAATTGCTGAGCAAGATTACTCAGGCCAAAACCAAATGCCATTCACTTCAAAGATTGAAAGTCATCTATGTTTTCAGATTTGTATTTTCTGGGGGGTGGAGGGTGTTTGTTTTTTAAGGAGATAAGGGATTGAGGTGGAGTGTGGTAATCTAGACAAATAAACTTGATCCCAATAAATTCTACCACTGTAACAACTTTAGGCAAGTGCTTTAACAAAGAGAGAAAGGAACACATAAAAGGGTCTGCATATTCCTCAGCAGAATGGAAAGTATGAAATAAGGAATTCAGCTGCATAAAGCATTATAACACACAACTGGGCTCCAAAGTCAGCTACATTACTTAAGAAACAAATTTTAATCCATTAACTTAATAGTTTGTTTTAACCCCTTCACCTATGTCTGAATCCTAGTTACATGAATATTTTAGGCTTATACACAGACAGCATTAAGATGGTTAACTATATTTTAAAAATGAACAACAAAAACACTGCATAGAAAATAGAAGAGGAAAAAATGGAAATATATATCCCCAAATGTTAACAGTGATATATGGCAATAAATAGAATACCAAACATAAATAAAAATGCATAAACAGCAGAAGATGAAGTAGATCAATGGGACCTCCTAAAAATTAAACACTTATGTTAATCAAAAGACTTCTCCAAAAAAACAAAAAGAGAACCTACTGACTGGGGAAAAAAGTTTTTGGCTGTGACATATTTAACAAAGCTCTACACCCTAAAATTCTTAAAAAATTTCAATACCTCAACAACCAAAAGACAAACAGTCCAATTAAAATGGGCAAAGGATATGACCAGACACTTCACCAAATAAGACACTCAGATGGCTAATAAATACATGAAGAAATGCTCACAATCAATAGCCATTGAAGAGATGAAAATCAAAACTACAATGAAATACCATTTCACCCCATCATTACTGGCACTAATCAAAAAAAAAAAAAAAACCCCAGAAAAATGGCAAATGTTGCTGTTGCAGAGGTTGTGGAGAGGCTGGAACTCTTTTACACTTCTGGTGGGAATGTAAACAGTACAACCACTTTGGAAAACAATACGGAGCTCCTTAAAAAGAAAACAGAAATACCATATGCACAGCAATCCCATTCCTAGTTATATACCATAAAGAAATAAGAGCCATGACATGAACTGACATATGTACACCCATGTTCACTGCAGCATTATTCACAATAACAAAAAGATGGAAACCTAAGTGCTCATCAACAGATGAATGGATTAAAAGCAAACTGTGGTACATACACACAATGGAATACCACATAACAATAAAGAAAAACAACAAATTCGCAAAACATCTCACAACTTGGATGAATTTGGAGGATATTATACTGAATGAAATAAGTCAATCAAAAAGGATAAATATCGTATGAGACCACTATTATAAACAAGAAAAGGTTTATACATGGGAGGGGAAAAAAAAACTTTCTTGATGGTTACCAGAGATTAGGGGCGCGGGGAGATTACCAAATAGATAGAAGACATGTGTTAATATTGGTGAAAGAAAAGCCTATACACAATATGGGGGCAGTCAGCAAAACATGACCAAGACATGAGAGAACACTGAGAGGAACACAAGAATAAAAGACAACAATGGTAAATACTATATCCTACAACCACAGTATCAACAAACACTAAATTATATGAATGGATACGTGAGAAGATATATACACCAAGAGGTGTGGGAGGGTATAAGGGAACACTCTCAACCTGCAGATACAGGTTTGGTGGTGGATATTTCTACATATATAACTGTAGGTATTGCCTATACATTAATATAGACAATTGAGCACACAAGGACCACAGTCAGGGCAACTTCTTAGTCATAATCAAACACCTCACGAGAAAACGAAATTCCCAGGCTCGAAAACGAAGAACCATAGATCTGGGGGACATCTATGTCAATTGGCACAACATAGTTCATAAAGACAAAGTTCTATATCCTACTTTGGTGAGTAGCGTCCGGGGTCTTCAAACCTTGAGAGCAGCCATCTAAGATACAACTATTGGTCTCTTATGTCTGGAGCAAAGAGAATTAAAAAAAAAAAAAATCAAAGATCCAAGGGAGTAATTAGCCCAAAGGGTTAACGGACAACATAAACAATACAGCCTACATGACCAAAAGAACTAGATGTACTGGCTACCACAACCACTCACTCTGACTGGGATCACAACAGAGGGCACTGGACAGAGCCGGAGAAAAACTGCGTAACAAAAAATCAAATTCTCACAAAAGACCAGACTTACTGGTCTGACAGACTAAAGGAACCCCAAGACTACGGCCCTAAGATACCCTTCAGAACTGAAATTAAAGCCATTCCCAGAGACCACCTTTTAGCCAAACCATAGACAGTCCCATAAGATAAATAATAACACCCAAAAGGAACATGCTCCTTAGAACAATCAATTATATTAGATCAAAAAGGCAACATTTAAAGACCAGAGCTACTGGTCTGACAGAGACTAGAGGAAACTCTGAGGATATGGCCCCCCGACACCCTGCTAACTCAGAACTGAAGCTAGTCTCAAAGCCCACTTTTCAGCCAAAGATAAGACAGGCCTATAAAACATATGGTAACACACATGAAGAATATGATTCTTAGTTCAATGAAGTATATGAGACCAAATGGGCAACTCCTGCCCAAAGGCAAAACAAGAAGGCAGGAAGGGACAGAAAAACTGGATGAATGGGCACCGGGAACCTGGAGTGGAAAGGGGAAGACTGCTGATACATTGCGGGGATTGCAACCAATGTCACAAAACAATGTGTATGAATTTTTGAATGAGAAACTAATTTACGCTATAAACTTTCACATACAATAAAATTAAAAGCAAATGGGGGGGGGCAACATTTGCCCAAAAGCAAAGATGAAAAAGCAGGAAGGCGAAGAAAATCAGGATGAAAAGAAAACGGGCAACAGAAATGGGGAGAGTGCTGACATATTGTGAGGAATGAAACTAACGTCATGGAACACTTTATGTACAAACTATCAAATGGGAAACTAATTTGCTCTGTAAAATTTTCATCTGAGGCACAATAAAAAACGTAAAATAAAATAAAAAATAGTAGCAGTAGTTCATCTAATGCAGGTGTATGACTTGATTATAAAACATAAACAAGGGGAGAGAGTGCTGACATATTCAGGGTTTGCAACCAATGTCACGAAACAAGCTGTGTATTATTTGTTATAATGGGAAGCTAATAAGCTCTATAAACTTTCACCTAAACAACAAAAAATTCAAAATATAATAAAACAAAAATTGCAATAACTTTTTTCAAATTAGATGACATTTTAATTTCAATCCATTCACTTCTAAACATTTTAAGATAAGACACCCATCCAAGCTCTTTTCCTTTCTCTAGAACCTTCACAGGCAGAGCAACCTTGGGCTGATATAGCAGGAACAAATTAAACTTAACCACATTTCATTTCAAGGAAATCTGGAAGTCATTTGTGAAACTACCAGGATCCACTGAATAGTCGCAATACTCTACTGTCATGCCTCTGAGGCGCTTCCATAATGTTAAGTAAGTAAGGGTCAAATGCATTACTTTTACATCAATATCTCTTAAAGCATCATACAGAAAGCTAGCTATTGAGCCAAGACTAACTCTTCAGACCACAGTATAAGCAGGAACATTAAGACTGCTGGTCTCTTGACCCTTCGAGCCTTTAAAATGAAATTTGGCCCTCACCTGATGAATTAAATTTAACTCCGCTCTAAGATATTACTTTCTCTATTCCTTATTTCATAGTATTTGGTTTAATTTTTTCTACAAATTACATCTGTATATTGAAAGACCTTCAGGAAGTAAACATAAACTGTTTGCAGCTTCTCCCCCCTGTTCCCTCTAGAACATAATGCCCATAAGGGCAAGGATCTTTGTTTTTAATCACTAATGTATCCCTAGTGCTCACCACCCGTGTGTCAGTTTGTCGTACTATAGTGGCTTGAGTGTTGCTATGATGATGGAAGCTATGCCACTGGTATTTCAAATACCAGCAGGGTCACCCATGGTGGGCAAGTTTCAGCTGAACTTCTAGTCTATGATAGACTACGCCATCAGGTGGGATCTACCACTAAATAAGGAAATCACGTTTGGTGATGTAGAGGGCCAAAGAAGGTGTAGGAGATCCTCGGGGAGGGGGACTGGCACAATAGCATCAACGATGGTCTCGAACATGCTGGCAATTATGGGGATGATGCAGGACCAAAGGTAAGGTTCTGTTCTTTTGTACATAAGGTCAATATGCATTGGAGTCAAATTGATGGCAGCTAACAACATCAATAATCTCTAGTGCCATGAATATCCAAAATAATTAATTTTGTTCATTCTCCCAATTCAGCCAGCATTCATTAAGCAAGCATTTACTGAACACCTGTTCTAGACCCTCAAAGAATATTTTAAATAGTTCCCATCTCCAAAAGCTTAACACCTGGTTGCAGAAAAGACATGGATAAAGGAAATAAAGCAACAATTGAAGGAAATACACAATTAAGTGCAAAACTTCGAGCACCAAAGAAATAATCCAGGATAGTACAGTTTAAAATAGCCTTCAGCAAAGAGATGAAAAAAAATGTGAGCCTTGAAGGCAGAGCAAAAAACCCATTTCTGTCGAGACAATTCCAACCCACAGTGACCCTGTACAACAGCGTAGAACTGCCCCGTGGGGTTTCTAAGGCTGTAATTTTTATGGAAACAGACTGCCACATCTTTCTCCCACAGAGGAGCTCGTGGGTTCAAAAAACCAACATTTTGATTAGCAGCTGAGCGATTAACCACTGTGCTACCAGGGCTCCTGAAGGAAGAGCAGGTTAGGTTTAAACAGGCGGGAAGGAAATTTCAAGAACAGAATGAACAATGTCTTACCAAGGGCATAAGCTCCACCTAACCTGAGTAAGCAGAACACATTGGAAAATGCAGACAGTAAAAGAGAGCCTGGACTAAGGCAATGGCAGTGAAAACAGAACAGGTTCTCAACCTTAGTTACATATTGGGATCACCTGGGGAGCTTTAAAATATACTGACACCTGGATCCCAGCCCAAGTATTTCTCCTTCATTGGTCTGAATCAATACACATCCAAAGTTAAGAATCACTGTCTAAAGGGAAAAACCAAAGGTACTTAATAACCGGCAACATAAGATGAAGAGATAAGACTCAGAAATTATGACAAGATTTTAAGATTGTGTATCTATAAAAACAGTGGCATTACAAGAGAATCCAGGAAACAAAAAGTGAACATACACAAGCACTTCTGGACTTTACCACTCTGTCTACATAATGTTCCACATGGTAAACCAGTTTTTATACATCTGGGTTATCTCAATTCTCCACATACTGCCACAACTACTTGTCTAACACATCATTCATCTTAAAACTTAAAATGAACCGTTTTTTAAAAATTAAGATAGAACTCAATCAAAAGAACATAAATAAATCTGCCATAAAGTCTTCTCAGGTTTCCCAGTTAGAAATAATTTCATTCTCCTTGTAATTCCCATGGCATTTCAGCTTCACTTATTAATGGCATCCCCATTAAATGTCCTGTACAGACCTAACTATTCCAGAAGGGAGGGATCAGTACTCCATTCCTCTTATACAGTGCCAAGCACACTGCTTTACATATGGCACACACTCAATATGAACTGAATGACAGGCAGACATTGCTGGTTAAAGTCGGATTGTCACAAGAGGTTCTAAGTGTTTTTGACTACTTCATAAATAACCAAAAATCTGTTCCCAGTTGCTTCTGCTTCCTACAGACCCTTTTATCGTTCTAAGCTTTCTTCAAGCGTTGCTCCATTTTCCTCCCCCTTTATCTTCACTTCATCACTTTTTGACAGGACCTAGCTAGCTCACTGTTAAAATAAAATGAAGCTAAAGATTTTTATCATAAAGAGAAACATACCCATCTCTAAATTACATTTCTGATTCTCACCTATTATAAACCTTAAATTTCAGCCAAAAATCAAGCATTGGTCTAGTTTTTACTTACAAAATAAAATGAATGTAAG
The DNA here is from genome assembly GCF_024166365.1 of Elephas maximus indicus. Lineage (NCBI taxonomy): Eukaryota > Metazoa > Chordata > Mammalia > Proboscidea > Elephantidae > Elephas > Elephas maximus. The sequence goes on along the minus strand of NC_064820.1, from coordinate 151,910,176 downwards.
CATGCTCTTATGGTCTCCACGCCTTCAGTATAAATGAGTGCTTCCCACCTTTTCTTACATCATGGCATGAACAAAAAGCACTATCTGTATGACATTCTTGGGAGTAATCAAAACAGAAAGTACTACTTGTATGACACTCTTGAGAGTAACCAGAAGGTAACTCATGACCAGGAATGGCTAGCCCAGGAGGTCTGACCAACCCAAGGGCTCAAGGGATACCTTGTACATCAGTTAGGAAACTCTAATATGCAACAATCAGGACAGATTTACCACATACTCTTCCCCATCTCATAACTACTTCAAACATTATGTACCACTCCAGCACTACATATGATTAAAAAACCAAACCCTTTGCCAGTGAGTCAATTCTGACTCATTGCAACCCTACAGGACAGCACAGAACTGCCCCATAGGGTTTCCAAGGCTATAATCTTTACGGAAGTAGATTGCCATGCCTTTCTTCCAAAGAGCAGCTGGTGAGTTTGAACCACCAAAGTTTTTCAATTAGCAGCCCAACACCTAACCACCGCACCACCAGGGCTCCTCTTACACCATGGGGCCTCTATTTTCTTATTTAAGATTTTAACATTGTGAGCCATTCTTCAACTTTGCCGTTTTTTATTATCTTCTGATTTTCAAGCTTCGATATGGATTTTTAAATGTGTCCCACATTTTAACTGTGCCTTATCAACTACTTTTTCCATTTGATTTAACTAAGACTCTAATCTCATTTTTCTGAGATAGACTGCCTATGATCAAAACATGGCAACTGTCTGAAAAATTCAATATACTTCACTAATTTTGCAATATCGTAGAAACAAGATAAACACAGGAAGGGATTCATCTTCACCCTAGGAATTCCTTCATAACTCACCATTATACGTTCACTTATATAGGCATATAAGTGAACAAATAAGATATATGGCAAATGAACAAATGAGAAAGGATCAAGATCTTTTTTCTGAAAAGGGTTATATATGCCAAAAATACCAGTGACGATGACTAATTCATGTTGCCCCTCTCCCCCGAAAATGATTTTATACAACTGTAATTTAATTTATTCCTTCTTTGCCACAGTAAAATATTGACTACAAGGTCTATAAAACCATATTGCCATCTAGTCGATTTAGACACATAGCAATCCTATAGGACAGAGTAGAACTGCCCCAAAGGGCTTCCGAGGCTGAAATCTTTATGAAAGCAGACTGTTCCATCTTTCTCTCACAGAAGAGCTGGTGGGTTTGAACCACTGACTTTTCAGTTAACAGCTGAGCACTTAACCACTGTACCACCAGGGCTCCCTACAAGGTCTATAAAACCCATTGCCGTTGAGTCGATCCCAAGTCATATCGACCCTATACAACACAGCAGGACTGCCCCATGGTTTCCAAGAAGTGGCTGGTGGATTTGAACTGCCGACCTTTTGGTTTGCGGCCAAACTCTTAACCACTGTGTCACCAGGGCTCCACAAGGTCTATAAAAAATAGTGACCCTAAATTAGCATTAAATAATTAGAATTGAAGAGGGAAGGAAAAAGTAAGACATTAACAATAGAGAAAAATCAACAAAGTATTTTCTAAAACAAAAAGTCAAGTGTCAAATACAAGTCTAAAAACTAAAAAAAAAAAAAAAAAAAAACTATGCAGTTTGCCTAATACAACTCTACTTGGCAATTGCCTACTCTTATTTTGTGTGGTTGATAAAAATATTTCATAAACTATAAATATTAAAGAGATGGATCTTCAGTATTCTCTGTCCAAAATTAGATGTCCACCTAAATGTGATAATGGAATTTTAGTTGTATAGGTCTTTATCTTTAGCAGATGCATGCTGAAATATTTAGAGGCGAAGTGTCACAGTATCTGCAACTTACTTTTAAAAGTTTCAGAGGAAAAAAAGGGGAAATGTATGTGTATATGTATATATACACATACGATTACACACACATACATGCACATGTATCTAACTGGTAAATCTAGATAAAGGGTATAAGAGATGTACACTGTACGATTTTTATAAGTTTAAAATTTTTCAAAATAAAACTTTGGGGAGGAAATAGTCACCCAGGAGGCCATTTACCATTCCTTAAAGAATCTGCCCACCCAAAAGAGTCAAGGAAATTTTTTACATTTATAGTTAAAACATCTCAGATCCAACATGTTATGGAAAACTCCTCAGACATAAATACTTGACTTCAAAGAAAAATTCTAACACTCACGTTGCCCATGTACTCAGACAGCAGGTCCTGCAGGGCCTGGCGGACTGCGTTGCACTCTGCCACAATTCGTTCACGCCGGTCATCACGTGTGCAGGATGAGTCTGCCATTAGGGCAGCTCCACTAATGATGCTTTCCAGGCGTTCCTCAAGGGAAGGCCTAAAGCGCTCCTCGCTGAAGCTCAAGGGGTCCACGATGATTTGTTTCTGCAGAGGAAGCATTACTGAAGTTAGTGCTAATCGCTGTTCCCTCCATTATTCAATAAAGTGAGTCAAGTGTTGGTATCAAGATTTAACACAAAAATCTCAATGCATGAAAGAAAGTCATACATTTTGGAAGATGAGGTGCCATCCCATATAAGTTGGCCTCTGATAGATCACTTCCCAAAGAAGGTACTGAAAGCAATACTACCCAGTACAACAGGCCTAGGTAAGGCATGATACCAAAGATGTAAATACAAATATGCTGACATAAAAATCATGTTCGAACTGCTTAATGTGAATACCTACAGGTCAGCCTATACAGTATTAGTAAGTCATCAAATAAGAATTACAAGAAAAACCAGTTATCTTTTTCTTTTGATGTGTACAGTATACATGCTATATTACATTAGTAAAACTGTTTCACGCGGAAAAAAGTAAGAACAAAACTGGCCTCTGACCTCAAAGTTTCAGAAAGGGATGCATTCATAATGAAATTCAATTCTCACCTCACACATCTAATGAAATTTTATAAACAAACAATTTTTGATCTCAAATTCATCCTGATGTGTCTAACAGATTTTCCTTCCTTAAAGACCTACAGATATTCTGTAAAAGATATCCAACCTCCCCAACAAAACCACTCCACTCTGTGAGGCGTATCCGTTCTAAAACAAATAAATTCTTCCTCTGTATTCCCCTTCCTTCCTCTCCCTTCCCTGACTCCATTAAACACAGGTTTACCAGTGACTAGTGAGGTCTGGTCACAGCAAGCTATAGGTATAAGGTCAAACATCAACACCTCTAGGATAGCAACTACTGGCCTCCCTCCAACTTCTCTACTTGATACAATTAATGTTCACACTGGTAAATATCTGTACAAATATTTTGCCTTTTTCCTTATAGGGACTATGTTTCTATTCACTTCAACTTAAATGTCAATTTTTTTTCTACCGAAACCTTGCCCTTTTTCGGTAAGTAAACATTTCCTCCTTCCCTACCAAAGAAACTTCAGTTTTGAAACTGAACATACAATATCTTGAGTTCATTATTAACTTACATTTTAGCTGGCCATTTTTCTTACCAGATTAAGTTATTACAGGTTTTATCTGGTCCAAACTGCATATACGATGCTTGTGGCCAGTGAGAATAAGGCGTGAATGGGTCACAGAATTCTAAAAGTTTTTTAGCAATGGACCTGACATCACTTGGCCCAATTCCCTCTTTTTACAAATGAAGGAACTGTGGCCCTAAGAGGTTAAGTGGCTTCTGATACAGATTACTCAAATGAGGGCAAAATGCCATCCTTGCTGTCTTCAAAGAGGCAAGTTCTTAATACTACAAAATTTGAGTAGTGAAAAGCAACAGTGCCAGTAAATTGTAAGATGCATCACAAGTGTTTGCTATAAAGTTATTTAATGTTTAAGGTTCCAGGGTAAAAATTCAGTTCTAATACCATGGTCTTTAGACTTACCACTGTCTTTATGATTTATGAAAGTTTTAAATCAGCCATGCACATCAGCAAGGATCAGTTACCCAAGTCAAAGAAAAAGGGTGAGACAAAGGTAAGAAACAAAAGGTAAAAGCAAGGAAAAACTGTTAAAAACAAAATGCACTCCACTATATTGATTCTATACCTGAAAGTATATTTTTTACTTATGAAAGAATGCTGGTCACCTATAAGACAATTTTCTCTTACTTAAAAAAAGTACCCAACACTTGGTTTTACAGATATATAATCTTCAAACCCTGGTTGCATAGTGGTTAAGAGCTACAGCTGCTAACCAAAGGCCTGCAGTTTGAATCCACCAGATGCTCCTTGAAAACCACACGGGGCAGTTCTACTCTGTCTACAGAGTCTCTATGAGTTGGAATCGACTGGACAGCAACAGGTTTCGATTTTTTTTTTTTTTTTTTTTTTTTTGGTATACCTTCAAAAAATCTTAAGCTGCTGCCACCTACTGGAAGCCATAAGGCATTATGGTTAAGAATAAAAAACAAAATTTTTAAAAAATTAAGATTAGAGTTGTACACATAAGACAGTGAGCTTGCACATCTGTTGCAAAAGGTGATTATATGGCACTGTGCTAAGAAGGTATTTTAATCCCAAATTTGCTCCTACTTGATTAAATTTTTGTCCGTTGTTATTTCAATTTAGTCACTGCCAAGATAAGTGCATCCAGACAGACAAGTAAGATTACAGTGTAAGTAAGATTCTGCTGCAGCCACTTATGATATGTCTGTATCTCCTACTAGACTATGAGCCCCTGGAAGGCTAAGCCAAAGTCCACATCGCCTCCGTATCTCTCATAGCTTCATATCTGCAAGATCAAAATTTTGGTTGAAATGAACCAAACTCACATCCTCAATAAAGAATGAACTCATGGGAAACACAAATTGTACAGAAGAATTCAGAATTTTAACTCAAACAAAAATAAAAAACCGAAAAGATGAACACTTTAGGTCAAGTCAAGATCAAGCAGGCTGATGATTCATAACAATTTCTTTCCACTTAGACTGCAAATCTAAGTGGAAACTGAGCTTTCATTAGAAGCCTTGATCACATATCCCTAAGAGCCTGTTGTCTTTTGGGTGGTGGTCAAGAGCCTGAAGATTCCTCCCAAGTATAACTTACATCAAAGTTATTGAGCGCGTAAGCCAGTTCTCCTCCACCACCACCCTGGTGCTGGGAGGCATCGTCTGACGCGGTGGCCTGGGCAGCGTTGGAAATGCCTGTGACCGCCTGCTGCAGCTGCTTGTATATCAGGTCCCTGTTGGCCTTATAGGCTGCGACATCAGGGTGCTGTAGGCATGCCTGGGATGCAGTATAGAGGATCGGAACATTTTTCTGCAGGATTCCTCTGGCTGCAGCCATCTGATCACGATGGCCCGCATCTTTCAGTTCCTACAAAGGTGAAAAAGGAATTGGAACAATCTTTACATGCATTCTAGTCATATAAAAATTTGTTAGTAAATGCTGAAAAATTAGAATTTCTACTAATAGACACAATATCATTAACAGTCTGGCCTGAAAGGTAATTACAAGGGAGGCAATATGGCTTAGCAGGAAAGAGTCCAAACTTTGAAATCAGACAGACCTAGAATTAAATCTTCAACTCTACTTCTTCCTGGCTATTGCGGTCCTTTTTAAAACTCTGTACTCAGTTTCTCTTTCTGCAAAATAGGAGCAATAGTAGTACCACTCATATACTTATTAGAGGACTAAATGGGATAATGCATGTAAAGCACCTAGCACAGTACTAAACAAGGCACGAAATAAAAGGCAAAACATAAAACTGCCTAGTATTGTAATTACAGTTACATAAAGATGTATACACTTATCCTGACCAAAATAGAAAGATCATTTGGAGATACATTTAAACACAGTATCATTTATTATGAGGACTTCTTTTTTTATTGTTATACAAATTCATTAAGAGTTTTGTGAAAGTTGGGATGGGATACCACAACTGTATATGAACTATGCAAACTGACCAGGTGAGGACTCGGCAGCCTATTCTCAGAAGTACACAACTTGCGCTTAGCCCCCTCCTACCCCAAAAGGCCACCTTAGGACACAGAAGCATACTTTCTTCACACAGTAAAGCCAAACAGTTCACTGATCAAAAACAGGTCATTCAGGCATAAAGCTGAGGCCCATGTGCTCCATGATCTCAAACAAAGAGGTATTTCATTGTAATACTCTGCACAGTTGTGGCCTTGAGTGACTGTCCTTTTTCTGTTTGCTTTACTTAATAATTATAATCCAGTTAAAAAGACTTGAGGTTCCTAGCATTGTTTCCACTTCTGGCATCAACTTGGTACAACACTAGGCAGGATAATAAATGCTAAGTGACAAATTTGCATTACTGACAATAAGAAAGATTGGAATGGGGTATTTCTGGTACCCCATTGTTATTCAAATTACTCAGCAGAAGGAAAAGAAACCCAAGTCTTTCATAAATGTGGGTCATCATCACAGAGGAAGAATACAGGCGGTAACCCTAACTAACCACAGTATCTGTTCCAACTCCATTTTACATATGATCATAGAATTCCAATGTTAATATCATCAACTAAATCCTAGAGGTTTAAAACTGAGTTATTACATGTGTAAACGGTAAAAGAAAATTGGCTAACATAGAAAAGGCTGAAGTCAATTACTCAATTAAAAGTCTGATTTAGCCACTTAATGGCTCATCTTTCTAGATGAGCTCCTAAGTAAGCACTGGAAACATGAAACTGGCTTCCTTTTTCTGAAACTCTACCTCAGTATGTATCTTAGGTTTGCATCTTTATTGAAACCTTGTATAATATGACAGCTTACTTCTCCTCCTAGAATTCTTTTCTCATTTGGCATCTGAATTTGCATCTAATAACTCACAGCCCTCCAAATGTCCTGTAGCTCAGTACATTAGGCTAAATATTCAGAAACAGGACCCTGCGGATTTAGAAAATCAGCGATCATTTCAAGATTCAAGTTAATCTGTATGACAAGAGGCTGAAGCTAACCATTATGCTTCAACACCTGGTGCACATATTCTGTGTGGCATTTTCTAAATGTCCTGCCCTCCCTACAATCTCAGGGACTCTAATTTAAGTCTCCTAGGGAGGCACTTGCCTTTACGCATTTATACTGTCCTCTCTTTTATAAAACACTTTATAATCAGCTTTGGCATCCCTCCTAAGTATCTGTAACACAGATGAGTACAGCATCTTACACAGGTTACCAAAGACACGTCCACCTAAAGTTAACAGGTGCCAGAATTACTATTCAACAGCTTACTTTCCTAAAGCCACAGTCAGGCCTGGTACGATAAACTTCTACCTCTCCAAAGACTACATTTGGTTAAATATTCAGAAACAGAACCCTATGGCTTTATAGACTCCAGCTGTGACAAGGGGCTGGAACTAACCATGAGTCTTACACAGCCAGTGAACATGTTCTGTGTGGTTATTTTCTAAATTTCCTGCCTTCACCACATGTGTATCTCTGGTAGATCCTATTTACCAGGTACGGTGGATATATTTTAATCTATGATGAAAATGACAACTAAATAGTATCATTCGTCCTAACTGCTGAAGTGTTCTACTTTCTCTCTTTAGAACTGTTTTTGCCTTGCATAAGGAAATTAGATTTTGTTAAGACAGGAAAATGGACACTATTTAAGGTAATAAGAATAGTTATCAGTCAAAAGCATTCTTTTCAAGATATACAGTGGTGATAAGGAGCCCTGGTAGCACAATGGTTAAGCACTGGGCTGCTGACTAAAAAGCTGGCGGTTTGAACCCACCCAGCAGCTCCACAGGGGAAAGACCTGGTGATCTGCTTCCACAAAGATTACCCTATGGGGAGGTTCTACTTTATTACTTGGGATCGCTATGAGTTGAAATCGACTTGACGCCACCTAACAACAACACAGTGCTGATACTTAAGTCAGATTACAGAAAAAAGCGAGCTTTTAAGCTATACAGTAAATAACATGAAATCAGAGCCCACTGGGTCTATGATTCCCAACCTCACCAATCCAGTTACGATTCAGACAAACTCAAGATCAGCCAAACAAATGTATAAAGAGGAAATAATGGAATTCAACGTAATCCGAACTATCCATCCCAAGCAGCAACCAAGAAATAAAGGGAAACTTCTGAGCAATCTGTAACACTATTTCTACCCAAGAGCTGAAAATTAAATTGAAAGTATCCTCTCATTTCTTTCCGAACAATATAAAACTGAAGCCTTGATACATTTGATCAAAATGTCTTCTCTTTAATTCAAACAACTATACTTAAAGAAATGGTCCATGGACAAACAACCCACGTAGTCCAGAATACTTACAAATAAAACACTGACAGTACCATTGCCAACGCCTCTGTTCAGATTTTCAGAAAAATAATCATGGAAGCCAGAATTAGGTAAGAAATAAGAAGCATCAAGTTCTCACCAAATACCTCAACAAGTTCTATGTACCTGGGCGGATGGAATGCAAACATCAGAGCATTCCATCTCAGTCTGCTGGGGAGCAAGGCTGACAATGTGAGGCAGAGGTGGTCCTCTTCACAGAGACCAGGGGTGATGTCAACTCCTCCTTACCTCTGCAATCATTTTTACCATTACAGCCAAAGAAGAGCCTAACGGAAATCCAACACTTCTAGTCAGCAAATAATACTCTAGCCCAAGAAAGAAATAACGGATTAGGGTAGTACTTAGAATCCCATTACAGGATGGATTAATAGTATAGCAAAGTGATTTTTTCACTCATTCTTTAAACAAATAATTATTGAACACTACTAGGTCCAGGCAACATTCTACACATTGGAGATAAATGGTGTAGTGTTAAAAAAAAAAAAAAAAATACCGTATCCCTGTCCTCTGGAGCCAGCTGGCCTGGATTCAAATCCTGGCTCCACCAATTTCTAGATAATGGCCTTGCACAAATTACTTTATCTGTGCTGCAGTTGCTTCATCTATAAAAATTAATATGTGACTAAGTGTTAGATCTATCTTATACTCTTTTGTAAAGATTGAGTTTATGTTTATAAAGGGCTTATGAGAGTATTTTAGCACACAGTAAACACTTTATTGGAGCTATCCATTACCATCAGCAACATCACCACAACCACCACACCAAATCCCAGAAAATCCTTAAGGACAATTAGGTAAATTCCAGAGAGCCAGCTAACCTTATGAGGTTTATCATTTCCTCATTGGGTGGCTGCCTACTCAAATGATAAGAAGGCTAAGCCAAATACTGCTCTTTAGGAAATACTCCCTTTTCTAAACTAGAGGTGCCTGCAAAGATGAGAGGTCACTGAGAGGTAAATTACTACATACCATGGGTAATGAAAAAGTCAAAGGTCCAAACAGTCTAGCGGGCTAAACACATAAAAAAAAACACATAGCAGTGGGGAAATTCTGCCAGAAAACACACATGAGAAATATGACCAGTTGCTAAAGGAGGCCAGTTGTCAGAATTCAAAGGGAGAATAAAGTTTCCACCAGGCTGGGCCCTCAGGATGAAATGAATAGAAGTTTAATTCCCATGAGAAACACTAACTTAAAGGAATACACACTAAGGCCCAGGTCCTATGAATGGCCATTTTGTGAACAGGAGGCATACAGGAGTCTACAGCCAGGCTACTCAAAGGTTTCTCTTGTAGAAGGTTAAGGCTACAGGTTAAGGAATTAAGGAAAACTACAATGACTATGACATAATACAAACCCAAGAAAAACTTTAAAATAGGAACAGGTATCACTCAGAATTCCAACAGAAAATAATAAAAGCAAATTGGGTAATTCAAAGACGGTTTGGGGACTATGTTACAAAGGTACAGGCAAGGTACAAGGAAACCACAAGGCTGTTTAGTGTTTAGGACACTTAAACCTGAGGCGGGCAAGAGGAAGCAGCAACTACCTGAACTGAGGAAGAAGGTAAATTTTAGCCACCCAGAGCAACCAGCAAGGAAAGAGTCAGGGCAATTTCGACCCCAGCCTCACTCTGACCCCAGCCTCACTCTCCTCTGTCTCCTGCTGGTACTCCTACTCGCCAAGCCCTGAGGGGCAAAGGAACCCTTGGATAGAAGCCAGACAGGTCAGGTTCCTGGTGCAGAGCTGGATGAACAAGGATGGAAAGCAGATGTGGAAGGGTAAACAGAACAATAACCAGCATATGCACAGAAGTTCAGAATTTTTGTGACATCATATTTCAGAAATGTTTGACATTTACTATTACTTTTTTTCTAACACATCAGGAATTATGTATACGGAACTCTTCTTGGATTCATGGCACAAAGGATTAAAACTCAGCCGATATTACTTTCTATTAAGTTTCTCCAGTAGCATACAAAATTCTGGATTGTTAGTATGTTTTACCTCAAGAGCATCATCTGTTTACTTATTCCACCATTTTGCAAAGATACATAATATTAAGTGGCAGTCTAAATGTCCTTACTTTGCTCAAATAACAGCAAGTCTTCAAAAACCAGTATCAGACTGTTAAGACAGTACTATTCATCAAACTTTGTTTTTAAATATAACTAACATTTATTTCACTTATTCAAATGAGAATTTATATCAAGAACATTAAGTATAATAAATCATGAACATAAACTGGCTACCTTGCCATATTTGTAGAATTATCAGACTATTGACAAGTTTTCTTAGAATCAATCAGTACCAACAAAAAGAAAAAAGCTACTTGTGATTTATATGGTAAAGAGATAAGTCAACAAGATAAATGATCAAAGCACACTGTGCCTACACTAACTAAATTCCTCAAGCAGTACACCAAATCTAACCATATTATTGTATATACTGGAAATGTTAAAAGCAGGATCTTAAATGTTCAGAGTCAATTTGATTACATCTTATGAGCAACATGAGTTAATACTATGGCTTGAAATACAAGCAATAGCTACTATTCACTGATCGCCTAGTGTTGAGGGACTACTAGTACCAGATATTGTACTTAACACTTTAGATACATTATTTAATTCAATCTCCTCAACCCTGTGGGGGAGAGATTATACTCTAAGGTAAATATAAATGAATGAAGGTTACAAAAAGTCTCCAAAGCTGATGTTGTCATATATTAGACATTTATAGTACTGACAACCATCTTCCCTTAATAAAAATGGCACTGTTGGCTGCTACCCAAGCTCGCTCCACACGCCCACTCTATCCCCATTTTCCTCCTGACTGTCAGAGCTCTTCTTGGGTGTTCCTGTCCTCAGGAAGCCTATCCTTATCCACCAGGCAGAAGATGGATCTTGATTACTCTGCATCAGGGATGGTAGCTCCTTTCCTCTTGCCAATGATTGGTGGGGAATGGGCGTGTTACACAATTCAGATTTACGAAAAGTCTTCTGGGTGCTTCCAGACTTGTTAACTTACAAAGACAGACATGGAAGAAAGTTTCTTTTTTCCCACCAGACACACTGATCTGTGCAAATGTCATGCCTAGAGCTTCTGTGGCCATTGGGAACAGGACACTGAGAATGACAATGCTGGAAAATGTGAAGAACTGGATCCTTGATGACATTGCAAAGCCCCTAAATTTAACAACCCTAGAGTCACTCAATCTACTGTGGGACTACTAGTTAGTGAGAAAATAAATGTCACGTTGTTTAAAGCATTTGGGGTTTTCTGTGAACTGTAGTACAAAGTATACCAACTGAAACAGACACTGACTAACAATAACAAAAATTAGGCTTTTTAAAAAATAAAATATCAGGGCTACCAAAGTTATAAACAGCTGGATGGCTACACGTGTATCTTGCCTGCAAAAAACACACCTAAAACACACAGCATCCCACAGGAAAGGTTTCAAAGCAGCCCAGGAGCAAAAAAAAAAAAAACAGTTATCAAGCTTGGAAAAATAAGAATATAATACTAATGTGCCACACAACATAAATTCACAACACTATGGAATTACTAATAAGAAATACTAAAACAGTGACAAAACACTGGGCAGGGGGGTACTTTCTGATATAGACATAATTCTAACATGTTTTAACCTGTTTAGATTTTTCTTAAAATGTGAATTAAACTTCACCAGCCACTCAGGTTAATCCCTCAATGCACCTAACAAAGGCTTATCACCTCTCCAGACACTATCTTCATCTAGAATTACAAAGCCACTTAAAGTAAAATTACCCAAAGAATTAAAATAGGAGCATAACTTGAATGCAATTTAATTACAGCTTTATTAACAACACAATACTGAAAGGATATGCCTTAGTTAAGATGTTTTGATGAAACTGTATTGGCAGAGGGAGGTAATGATACCTTCAGAAAACATAGGCAGATGGATTTTTCTCAATAGTCAGTAATATAAACGGCTTTAATATATCCCCCAAATCATGACTATACCCGTTGTCTTTTGGATGCCATAATGTTCAGCTTATCCACTTCAGGTTTCAGGGCTTTATACTGTATTCCTAAGTCTTGTTCGGTGCCAGCGTTCCTCAGTTTCAAGATACCATCTTCTACCTATAAAACATGCCCCCAGAAAAAGAAAAATTCTGAACTCTAAGTCTGTACATAAAATAGACAGTACCCTAGAATTTTTTACGGCTTTTAACAGCTCCTCAGAAAGCCAGCAATCCAAACTTTCTCTTGAGCTTGCATGGCCCTCAAATATTTAAGCAGCTATTATATCAGAGCATGATAGGTAGTACTGGCCCACAGCAGGAAGGACAGCATTACACTGATCTCTGTCTAAAAATTTAAGGAGCCCTGGTGATGCGACAGTTAAACACTCAGCTGCTAACCAACAGGTCGGCAGTTTGAACCAACCCAGCAGTGCCACAAAAGAAAAGGTCTGGCAATCTGCTTCTGTAAAGATTACAGCCAAGAAAACCCTATGGGGCAGTTCTACTCTGTCACATGGGGTCGTTATGAGTTAGAATCAACTCAATGGCACCCAATAATAACAATCTAAAAGTGTACAATTTAATATATTCTTTGTTTTTCAATTCTGGAACTCTACTGGTACAAGGAAATGTTTAAACATTACTGAAAAAAGGGGAAGGAGTAAAAACAAGACCTTTGCTACAAATTCTTTATTAGAAACAGTAACAACACTAGCTCATAGTGGAACCAGCATCATGTACATTTGGAATAGAGTAGTAAGTGGTATTTAAACAAAAACATCCCTAGTTCATTTAGGTAAACCGGGTTCAAAACCCCACTAAATCCTAAGGAATGCTGAACTAAGTCTTGCCAGCAGCAACCTCACTGTGATAGAGCGAATTACAGACATAGGCCTGTACTTACGACTTTCAGCTGAACAAGTAATTTGTAGACATCTGCCATGTCAGCCAAAATCAGCAGCCGGGTAACGGCAGAGAGCAACGCTCGAGCCGCGCGAACCATGTTGCCACGTTTCACAGAAGAGCAGGGATCATCCGCAAACTCTCCCGCAGCACTCTTCATCAAGTCACCTGTGTCAGAGTGAAAAGGCAAATTCAACAGGAATGTACCTGAATAACTGCCCTATATTTTTTAAAACTGAAATAGTTCAAACTATATATTCTAGGGACAGATTTAGTTTAAAGGTTTTTATTTTTGTTTGTTTTACAGCTGTCACTAAGAATAGAACCCTCATACTGCTGATGAAAGCACAATACCCAGAATGTGATTTGGCACTGCATATCAAGAGCCTTAAAAATACTTCTTCCCTTTGATCTAATAATACCTTTTTCCAGAATGTATCCTAAAAAAATAATTCAAGGTTTGAGTGGGACAAAAAATGGATCTAATGTAACTACTCTCCCAATCACAGAATGTGGTAACCACTATGCAGGACTATGACACTTTATTAACTATCCCAAATGTCTAATGTATAAAGCCCTGGTTCATTTTTCTCATAGGAAAACTCACGAACAACTGAAATGCTCCACAATAAACATCTAGGTAAATAAATTACGATGCAGCCTAACAGTTGACTATTATGCAAATATTAATATATCTATGAAAAGTGTTAGGGCTTATGATGAATCCTTAGGCAGAAAAAAGACAAATTATAAATGTATGTGGTCTGTGTTTAAAAATACAGGAAAAAATTGGAAGCCAAAGGCAAGTAATAGTTACCACTAGGTTATTCTGTACTTATTAAAACATTTTCTACAATGAACATGTATTACATCTCTTATCAGGAAAAAAAAAAAAGCTTAAAATGTATAATAGATTTCATTATAGTTATTAGGGATATTCAACTTACACAACCCTGAGTTCAGCAATGCTAAAAATTTATTTTTAACATTTCCTGGAAAACGTATAAAACAACTTAAACTTTTATTATTTATTTCTATTAATAATCTTTAAGGGTGCCTACTGTCCCTCTCTTCTCATAGATGGAAGCAACTAGAGGACCACGGCTGTGGCTTGTCCACCTGTTGTACTGAGCACCTGTATGGTAATTATCCCTGGATTCCTAGAAAAGCAATTACTCCCTCCCTGGGACGAGCATGTTCTCTTGAGGTTAAAGCCCAAATAAAGGCCGTGCACTCTCCCACCTCTTCCATGAATGCAAAAAAAAAAAGAAAAAGGCACTCTCAAGAAGTCTAGCTATTTCTGAACCCAAAACCAAAAAAACCCATTGCCTTCCAGTCGATTCTGACTCATAGTGACCCTACAGGAGGACAAAGAACTGCCCCATACAGTTTCCAAGGAGTAGCTGGTAGATTCAAACTGCCTGTCTTTTGGTTAGTGGCCGTAGCTCTTAACCACTACACCACTGGGGTTTCCGTTTCTGAACAGACCTACCAAATTTCTCCTAGCTATGAATTTTTGTTGCAGAAATGAGTTTAGGAGGGGAAAGAGTCAAATTCATCCTCAGATGCATATACCAATTAGACTTATAAAAACTAGATAGTACATGAAGAGTAAAGGTAGGCACCACATATCTGTCAGGACAGAATTAACTCGTAATGAAGAATTTTATAGTTAAAAATAAAAGGGTTTTCCTGGATCTAATGAAGTCTTACCTTATATCTTTAGAAAGATACAGACATACGGCAATCACTAAGTGGACACACAAGATAAACAATGGTATTTAAAAAGACTCAGCTCAGTCATTTGCTCATTGTGTTTAGATTTACCTGCTCAACAGCTACCTTCAAGAGCATTCATGCCTTCTTTCAACAAATGTTGAGTGAGCACCTTCTATAAATGAGTCACTATTCTATACACTTGGGGTACAGATCAACTAACCAAACAAAAATCCATGGCTCCAGGGAACTTACATTCTTGTGGAAGGAGAAAGACAATAAACATAATAAGCCAATCATATAGTTTGACAGAAAATAGTACCTTGGGGGTGAGTGGGTTGACAGGAGGAATGGGGAGAGTGGGGATATAAGATGTAATTTAAAACAGGGGGAGAGTCAGGGTAAGCCTCATTGAAAAGGTATCATTTAAAGTCTTGAAAAAGGGTAGGAGCTATATGGCTATCTGCAAGAAGAACATTCCTGGTAAGTGCACACTAGCATGATCACAGAAGGCCAAGGCAGCCCATGTGGCTGGCACAGAGGGAATGAAGAACAGCTTTGTGGGAGGTGCAGAAGTCAGATTTCAAGGGTTATAGAACAAGTTAGGAGCCCTGGTGGTACAGTGATTAAAGCATTAAAGCGCTCAGTTGCTAACCAAAAGATAAGTGGTTCAAACCTGCCAGCTGCTCCGTGGGAGAAAGATGTGGCAGTCTGCTTCCATAAAGATTTCAACCTTGGAAACCCTATGGGGCAGTTCTACTTTGTCCTCCAGGGTCACTATGAGTCAAAATCAACTTGATGGCAACGGGTGGGTGGTATAGGACAAGTTAGAAATAAGACTGCTGTTTCAAGAAGAAGGAAAAGTCTAGAACCTACCAATGGAAAAAAAAATTTTGGGGGGGGGTGGTGGCGTAGGGATAGCAGTATGATGAAGAGGGTAGGATCATGAACTCTGTCAGACAGACAGAAACCACAGCTTCAGTACTAAGTAGGCCTCAGTTTCCATAACTGTAAAACAAAGATAATAATACAGACAGTCCTCACTTTACACAGTAGTACAGGATTTTTTTTTAAGCTGAAACAGTACAAAGACACCTTAACAATCAATGGAAAAATTATGATTGTCCCATGACCTTTAAAATTTGTCAAAATATTAAAAGCTCCTTTACTGTCAATTATAAATACAAGAGGAAGTAAAAAAAATAGCACAACTAATATTTATTTAGTACGCTAACTCAGAACATTAGAAACACTGAGCATTAAAGTGTTTGCTTTCTTTGCCAAAAAAAAAAAAAAAACTCGAAAATAGTTTGAACAATGCTTGCCTTATCGTCACATAACTTAGGATACAGAGCGAGCATCTTTTCTATGCCTTGGTGAATTGTCATACTCCTTGCAAAGTCTGGATCAGTTTCCAACATTTTGTCCTTTTCAATGTCTTGAAATATCTCCAGGAGTTCCTTTAATGTGAAGTTTTTGATGACAGCACTTCCTGTGGGACATCCTTCATCCTTTTTTCTTTATTTACATTGATAAGTACACCTTCACTAAGTTCCTCTGGCTGCACATACAGAGTAAGAGTACCAGCAGGAGGGTCAATATTTCCCCCATCAGCTATTTCTTCTGAAACTCCCGTTTATGTTCGATTCAAATTTCAAGCGAGTTTATCACTTTTCATTTCTTTACTGCACTTCCATCTTTGTTAGCTAATTCCCTTTCGATTATCCATTTTTGTAAACCGTCATGTGCATTTACCACTGGTAGACAAAGAGGCAACACAATTCCATACCAAGTAAGATCTGTGCAGTGACCAATCACCAAAAGACTTGGGAAGAACTTGCCAGCCTGGTCAATGATAATGATGTGCGTGTGTTATTTACACAGTGATATGTGTACTTCAGAACTAGCAGAAAAATCTGTACTTTATTCAATTACAGTTAATATACTGTCATAACTAAAGTCTAAACTGCGTAGTTGGGGAACTGGTATTGTTTAACTAAACTGTTGTAATTAAAATGTATACAAATCTGAAACATATAAAGCAAGGGCAGCATGTACCTACCCCCCAGGGCTGCTGTGGAGGTGAAACCAAATTCTCTATGACTCAAAGTACTCAGGAGAGTACTCACAACAGTGCCTGACAGTCACGCCCTATTATCACCGCTGGGATGACTTACAGATAGACTGGGGTGAGGGGAGGCAGAAGGACCCTAAAGACACCTAATGTGGGAATGAAGATTCCGGGTAACAGACAGGAGCACACATAATGAGGACCCAAGAAGCAAGTGAGAGGAGGGAAAGGCAGGTCTTACATCCTCAAAAGAAAAGTGAAGTAGAGGTTGCAAGAGGCTTCCAAGTAGTATAAAGCCTAGCAGTGTCACAGAATCCCATTCTTCTCAGAAGCAGTGAGTAAAGCTCTCCCCTGAAAACTGAGCAGGAGGAAAATGGAAATAAGGGTTTGGGATAGTGAAACAAACTGTGAAACAGCTGCTTACAGGAAATGAAAAAAGGAGTTAACTTGAGGTGAGTTAAAGAACTGTGCCACAGAAGAGCGTACAGTAGGTCAAATGGAGTGAACTTAGACTGTTAAAACTAGTCATCTAAAGGAACCAGACTGCTTCAAAGGCTAGCTTACATTCAAATAAACAAAAGTCTTGGAGATAATTTTAAACACGTAATATTACTGTTGTTGTTGCTGGCTGCCATTGAGTCACCACCAACTCATGGAGACCCCATGTGTTACAGAGTACAACTGCTCCACAAGGTTTTTTTCACTGTAACCTATACAGTGTTAATTCGCCAGGCCTTTTTTATGCAGAGCTGCTGGACAGATTCAAACCACCGACTTTAAGGTTAGCAACTGATCGCAAGCCACTTATGCCATCCAGGCTCAGTAACAGAACTATACTAATCTCCCAATTTTTCACCAACTCCAAACACTCTTTTAACATCCTCCTTTCTCTAAATTTTCACTC
This sequence comes from Elephas maximus indicus, assembly GCF_024166365.1. Taxonomy (NCBI): domain Eukaryota; kingdom Metazoa; phylum Chordata; class Mammalia; order Proboscidea; family Elephantidae; genus Elephas; species Elephas maximus. Next base: position 151,892,293 of record NC_064820.1, on the reverse strand, counting down.
TGACCCAGGCTTCTTTTTAAACAGTCTCATGCGTTCTACAGCTAGCGTCACAAAATCATTCCAAAACAATATCAGGTCAAACGACAACAAACAAGTGGAACTAGAAGGAAGAAGCAAAGGTCTAATCTTTTTTAGTTCACAGCCACAATGGCAAATCCTTAACTTCATGGCTAACATAAAGCATTGGGAATGAAAAAAATGAATCAGCAACACACCGTATGATGAACTAAAGCATTTAAATTTTTCTCTCCTCACAGACCCCACGCATCTGTCAGTTTGTCATACTATGGTGGCTTGTGTGTTGCTGTGATCCTGGAAGCTATCCCACTGGTATTTCAAATACCAGCAGGGTCACCCATGGTGGACAGCTTTCAGCTGAGCTTCCAGACTAAGACAGACTAGGAAGAAGGACCTGGAAGTCCATTTCTGAAAAAATTAACCACTCAAAACCTTATAAATAGTAGTAGAGTAGAACATTGTCTGATATAGTGCTGGAAAATGAACCTCTCAAGTTGGAAGGCACTCAAAATACGACTGGGAAAGAGCTGCCTCCTCAAAGTAGAGTCAACCTCAACGACATGGATGGAGTAAAGCTTTCAGGAAATCTTCATCTGCTGATGGGGAATGACTCAAAATGAGAAGAAACATCTGCAAACATCCGTTAATAATAGGAACATGGAATATACAAAGCATGAGTCTAGGAAAACTGAAAATCATCAAAAATGAAATGGAACACAAACAGGAGATAACAAGACTTCATCTCATTTACTTTGAACATGTTATCAGGAGGACATGTTACGTGGAGAAGGATATCATGTTTGGTAAGGGAGAAAAACCAAAACCGCTGCCATGGAGTCAATTCCAACTCATAGCAACCGTGTAAGACAGAGCAGAATTGCCCCATAGAGATTCCAAGAGAAGGCCCTCGACAAGATGGATTGACACAGTGGCTGCAACAACGGCCTCAAACATAAAAAGATTTTAAGGATGGCGTAGGACTGGGCAGTGTTTCATTCTGTTGTACACAGTCATGTGTCATAACGGACTCAACAGCACCTAACAACAACACTACTCACAGAACTATGAAAAAAACATGTAAATAAGCCCTTAGCCAAAGACAGGGCCTCCAACTTTTGCTAAATAGCCATCCCTCTAAAAGAGTCAAGACACTAAGATTGACTTGAGATGTTCAGAATGTAAAAACTTTTCAAATTCAAAAATAATCAAGAATTCTTTAAAAAAAAAAGAAATTGTCAATTAATTTACAGATGCATTGAGATCAAAAGCACTCTTTCCACACACACAAAAAAATGGCAAACTGGAAAAAATGAGGCAAACAGTCAATCTGCCCGAAGTCACATGGTCAGCAGAAAAGGCTGAGAAACTAACTGGGTCTTCTGGCCCTGTCCCAACTGTCTCCAATCAAGCACGCTACATGTAGCATTAACTAAGATAAAAAGGAGATGAAACTTAAGAGAACCCAATGCCCTTCCCCTGGTGCTCTCCTCGACTAAGCTGGTTATCAAAGGTAAGCTCCTCTGGAGTTCAAAACAAGGACGAAGGGCAATTATAAAGGAAGTGGACCAAAACCCCACAGTTCTCCTTCAGAATAGGACAAGATCAAGGCCTTTCTGATACATCAAAATATCTCAAGTAAATTCCCTTCAAAGCAACCAAACTTTATAAAGTTACAGTGGAATAACAGGCTTGGAGAAAACTGTGTATGCACACGCAAAAGAGAAAGAAATAAAGGCTTTTTTTTTTTTTTTAACCTAAACCTGAAAGACCTAAGATGTTTTATTGCATTGCCCCTCTAAAACAAAGAATGGTACAAAGTAATGCTAATGAACACATACCACTTCTATCCCAGAAAGCTGCATGTTATAGGTTAAACAAGGTATCGCAGCTGGGCCTGAATTCCTGCTTTCCTATCTGGCGGCTGTGAGACCTTGGGTTACTTCGCCACTCCCTGAGATCTCTCTTCTGTAAATAGAACACAATCTCCCACGTCACTGGGTTGTTAGAAAAATGAAATGAGGTAATACATGCAAAGCAATTACTTACTACACAGTATCCAACACACAGTATGTGGTCAAAGAACAAATACTTCCACACCCCCTTCTACTTTCCTATCTACTTTTTCCAATTTGTAAACCTATTCAGAATATGGTCACTAGCCACATACCAACTGTTTCTCACATTTTTGGATTTTAAAAAGTCTTGATATCAAGTTTCCTGAAGGATGGAGGAAAAGTTGGCTTTTAATTTGTGATATTGACACAGTAAAAGGGGCTTGGTCTGTCACACAAATTTCCATAGTGCAGAAGTAGTAAAAACTGGTGTTTTTGTGGTACTAGTCACAAAGTTTGACTTAGTTCCCCTTGCTGGCCCCTTAGTTTTTCCATCTGTTTTTTTTTTTTTTTTAAAGTAACGTTAACAAGTCAATCTGAAATTCCGTCCAGTTTTTAGGAAACGGACGTCTCCTTCACCTCTCCTATTTACAACCTGACATCCCATAGAGCCTATATGCAACAAGAATGACTCCCAACCCCAATGCTGTGGTAGAGGGTCCCAATGCCTCAGAAATCCAGTGTGGAAACATCTCCGCAACCTTCAAAAGTTTTCCAGGGAGCCCTGATAGGTATCTCTTGTTGTCTAAAATAACACTAAGAATACTTTTTTTTACTGCGGTAAAACATATGAACAAATAAATTGCTATTTTAATGATTTGTAAGTGTACAATTCAGTGAAATTATCTTTACCATGTTGTACAACCATCACCGTTATCTATTTCCAAAATATTTCATCACCCAAAAAGAAATCAAATTGGGAGTACGTAGCAAGGTGTGTATAAGTTTTTGTGTGAGAGACTGACTTGATTTGTAAACTTTCACTTAAAGCACAATAAAAATTTTTTAAAAAGAGAGACTTTTATACCCACACTGTGTGTACAGTCATGTGCCCCCACACAGTATAGATATACAAATGCTCCCTTGACAGACCTGGCCTCCCCTGAAATGTTTCCAAGGATGCCATAAAGAAGAGAGCCATCTGTTAAAGACAAAGCCCCACCCAGGAGGTTTTGACTTACCTGATATAGGACTGAGCCCAGAGGCTTGCTGTCTGACCTGTGGATTCTGGGATTCGCTGGTCTCCACAGCCCCTGGGGATGGTGGCCTATCGTGTGACCTGACTGGCCAGCTTCTGCAGCCTCTTCTGGTTTGGACTCGTCAACCCCTACAGCCATGTGGGTCAGGAGAAGCCTATGCCTGACCCACGAATTTGGGACTTGCCAGCCTCCACAACTGTGTGAGCCATTTCTTTTATATGGTTTGTGAGTTCTGTGTTATGTTACAGCAATTTAGGGAACCCAAAGACGGAAGGGAGTAGTGAGGGGACAGGGATTAGTTGATGTTAGAGATGATAAAGTGGTAAAATAGGTTGGAAAAGTTGGACATTTGGGACATCTTTAACCTCAACCTTATAGAAACCAGCTTTGTGCTGAACCTTACAGAATAAATTATTCATTTACTGGACCAACGGAAATGGGGAAACCTAGGTCGAGAAGAAGAGAGTTTTGATATGTTGTGGGGGTGGCAACCAATGTCACAAAACAATAAGTATATTGTTTATTGAGAAACTGATTTGCCCTGTAATCCTTCATATAAAGCACGATAAATTTAAAAAAAAAAAAAAGAAGAAGAAAATCAGTACCCCTTAAGCAGTAACTACCCATCTCCCCTTCTCCTTTGCTCCTGGTAATCACTAATAAGCTTTTGTCTCTATGCAGCTGCCTATTCTAGATATTTCAAATAAGTGGAATCATACAATATTTATCCTTCTGTGTCTGACTTATTTCACTTAGCACAAAGTTTTCAAGGTTCATTCATGTTGTAGCATGTATCAGAACTTCATTTCTCTTCACGGTTGAATAGTATTTCCTTGTATGTATGTACATACATACAATTTTATCCTTTTACCTATTGATGGTCACTTGAGTTCTCTCTACCTTTTGACTATTGTGAATAATGCTGCAATGAACATTGATGTACAAGTATTTATCTGTTTGAGTTCCTGCATTCAAGTCTTTTGGGTATACACCTAGGAGTGGAATTACTGAGTCATATGGTAATTGTAAAGGAGCCCTGGTGGTGCAACGGTTAAGTACTTGGCTGCTAACCTAAAGGTTGGTGGCTTGAACCCACCCAGAGGCTCTGTGAGAAAAAGACCTGGCGCTTTGCTTCTGTAAAGATTAAAAAAGATTACTACCTAGAAAACACTACGGAGCAGTTCTAACCCTGTCACATGGGGTCACTACAAGTAAGAATCTACTCAACAGCACCTAATAAGAACATGGTAATTCTATGCTTAACTTTTTGAGAAACTCCCAAACTATTTTACACAGAAGTTGCACCAATTTACATTCCCAACTGCAACTCAGAAGGATTCCAATTTCTCTACATTCTTATAAATTCTTGTTAGTTTCAGTAGTCATCTTAGTGTGTGTAAAGTGGTATCTCATCGTGGTTTTGATTTATATTTCTCTGACACCTAATGACACTGGGTGTCTTTTCCATTTGTGTATTTGCTTTGGAGAAAAAATGTCTGTTGAAGTTCTCTGCCCATTTTTCAATTAGGTTATCTTTTTGTTGTTGAGTTTTAGAAGTTCTTTGTATATTCTGAATATTAAACCCTTATTAGATATAAGACTACCAAAAATTTTCTCCCAATCTGTAGGCCGTCTCTTCACTTTCTTGGTAAAGTCTTTTGAGTCGCAATAATTTTTTCATTTTGATGATGCCTGATTTAACAATTTTGTCTTTTGCTGCTTGTGCTTTTGTTGTCATATCTAAGAATTCCTTATCAAAACAAGGTCATAATGCAATTACCAAATGTTTTCTTCTAAGAGCTTTATGATTTTAGTTCTTATATTTAGGTCACTGATCTGTTTTGAATTAATTTTCACACATGATCCAACTTCATTTTTTTGCACGTGGAGAACCAGTTGTCCCAGCACCATTTTTTGAAGAACGTATTCTTTCTCAGTTTAATAGACTTGGCAACCTTGTCAAAAATTAATGGGCCACAGATGAATCGGTTTATTTCTGGGCTCTCAATTCCATTCCATTGGTCTATATGTCTATCCTGATGCCCACACTACACTATTTTGATTACTGTAAGCTTTACAGTACATTTTGAAATTGGGGAGTGTAAGTACTCCAATTTTTTTTCTTTTTTAAGATTGTTTTAGCTCTTCAAGGCCCCTTGCAATTCCACATGAATTGGAGGATTGGCTTTTCCATTTTTGCAAAAAAAAAAAAAAAAAGACTGTTGGAGTTTTGTTAGAGATTACATTCAACCTGTAGACCACTCTGAGCAGTACTAACGTCGTAATAATATTAAGTCTTCCAATCCATAAACACAGGGTGTGTTTCCATTTATTTAGGTCTTTAATTTCCTTCAACAATGCTTTACAGTTTTGAGCGTACAAGTCTTTCACCTCCCTGATCAAATTTATTCCTAGGTATTTTAGGCTTTTAGATGTTATTGTACATGGAATTGTTTTCTTAACATCCTTTCAGATTGTTCATTGCTGGAGTATAGAAACACACCTGGATTTTTAACTGTTGCTCTTATACCCTGCAACTTTGCTAATTTCATTTATTAGCTCTAGTAGCTTTCTGGTGGATTCCTTGGTATTTTCTATATATTGGATCATGCCATCTGCAGATAGAGACAGTTTTACTTCTTCCTTTCTGATTTTGATGTCTTTTTCTTGCCTAATTGTTCTGGCTAGAACTTCCAGTACAATGTTAAATAGCAGTGGTAAAAGCAGGCATTCTTGTCTTGTTCCTGATCTTAGAGGAACGTTTTCAGTCTTTCACCACTGAGTATGTTACCTACGGGTTTTTTATAAATGCTCTTCATCAAGTTGAGGGATTTCCCTTCTATTCCTAGTGTCCTGAATGTTTTCATCAAGAAAGGGACTAAAGATATTTTTAATATGTTCCTTGACTACAGCTTTCTCTATCTTTTAGGTCCAGGGAGAGACATAAACTTTGCTAGCCTAGTAGAAGAACATGGCCTATCTTCTATAAATTACATAGTTCACCCACCCCCAGGTCTTCATTAATGAAATTTTTATTTCCACCTTAAATAGCAGATATACAACAATCTCCACCGCACAGTAATAATGTGTTTATGTCACACGGGAGTAATGGGGGGAATTACACTGACATACAACAAAATATTAACAGTTTATCACAAGGTGATATAGCCTGATGGGTGATTATTTTCTACTGTTGGCCTTTTTTTTCTTTCTTTCTTTCTTTTTAACTTTCTATAACGAACATACTTTCATAGGAAAAAAGTTTTTAAATGATCACAAAAATTAAAAATACTTTTAATGCCTATGTGTGGGTAATATATAAAACTCAGAATTTCCTAGAAAGGTATCATCTAAAACACTCACCAAAAAAAACTGTCTGTATACAAAATTTCTCTTTTGTGAGGCATAAAAATTCCACGGCTAGTAAAAGAAAAAGTAGAAATATGCAAAAAGGAAAACTAACATGCATTATTAAATCTCTTTTTAAAAGCTTTGTAAAATCTGTTGTCTTGAGATGCTTCTCCAAAATATGGTAAGCTAAATGATGAAATAAGGGGGCTCTCTGCAGCCCCAATCTCACTGCAGTAACTTTTTGTTTAGTTGCCGCAAAGTGGTTCAACTTAGACTCAAAGTAGGCATTTCTTAAACAGAACATTTTGTGACAGAATGCTGTCTGTTGTCAACTGACAAATTTAACAGAGAGAAGATATTTTATGGCACCCACCTGAATATGATTTTGCAAACCAACAAACACGGTCCTGTGTCAAAATGACAGAAGATTCCACGTGAAGAGTTAAAAGCCATTTACCATCTAAAAGATGTTCACTATATCTATTTATTTCAGGATCAATTCATGGCCATACATGGAATTCTCATCCCCTTCTCCCAATGATTTCCTGGGTGACCTTGCTTAAGTCACTCTGGTCTTCTTAGCTGAAATGATATTAAATATCTAAAATCTTTTTTCTTCTCAGGCAGCTATCTCATACTATACTTGTTAACAAAACGGCAGCCTTCAGACTTTAAAAAACTCATTACCACACTCCTTTAAAAATTTGAAAGGTAACTAAAACTCTGGTCATAATATGAAAGGGAAGCCTTTATTTTCTGGTTCAAAATAACCTTCTTAAATCATATTATTCTACAGGGAATATTGTTCAGCCATTAAAAATTATGCTATTAATAAAATCTATTAAGAAAACATTCTGCATCCCACTTTGGTGAGTAACATCTGAGGTCTTATCCGCTAGCAAGAGGCCATCTAAGCTGCATCAACTGGTCTCAACCCACCTGGAGCAAATGAGAATCAAGAACACAAAAGACACAAGGTAATTATGAGCCCAAGAGACAGAAAGGGCCACATAAACCACAGACTACATCAGCCTGAGCCCAGAAAAACTAGATAGTGCCCGGCTACAACCGATGACTGCCCTGACAGGGAACACAACAGAGAACCCTTGATGGAGCAGGAGAGCAGCATGATGCAGACCCCAAATTCTCATAAAAAGGCCAGACGTAACGGTCTGACTGAGACTAGAAGGACCCTAGACCTTCTGCCAGCCCAAGACAGGAACCATTCCCAAAGCCAACTCTTCAGACAGGGATTGCACTAGACTATGGAACAGAAAATGATACTAGTGAAGAATGAGCTTCTTGGATCAAGTAGACTCATAAGACTACGTTGGCATCTCCTGTCTGAAGGGGAGATGAGTGGGTAGAGGGGGTCAGAAGCTGGCCAAATGGACTCAAAAAGAGAGAGTGAGGGAAGGAGTGTGCTGTCTCATTGGGTGAGAGCAATTAGGAGTATATAGCAAGGTGTTTATAAATTTTTGTATGAGAGTCCGACTTGATTTGTAAACTTTCACTTAAAGCACAATAAAAATTTAAGAATTATGCTATAGAAAAATACTTAATGATACTGGAAGATGTTCAGGATCCACTAAGTAAAAAAGTAAATGACACAACAGAGCACACATATTTCCACCCATGTGAGTATATTAATGGCAAACAAACTACAAAGGTTTAGACCAAATTGTTAACCACTGATTTTATCTCTGGGTAACAAAATTACAGGTAACTTTCATTTTTGGTCTTCTTATCAAAAACATGTTCACTGCAGAAAATTAACTTTTTGTTTAAAAATAAATTCTTAGTTCCAGTCAGGCAGTGGTTGAAGCAAGGCAAAAAAAAAAAAAAAAAAAGGCAAGCAACCAACATCACAGGCAAACATCCCTGTACTCAATAGCTCAGCATCTTGTTACAAGGTGAAAAGTAAAGAAGTCCAGCCCTAGATCTGGATATCTAAAACTTCCCTACCATGGGATTCTTAATTTTTAAAAGTTACTTTTTAGTGCTTTAGCTCCATTGATAAACCAACTTTATATCAAATTATTTTTAAAATATCTGATTAAAGTATCTTAACAAGTGCAATATAACTGAGAAAAAAGTGATACAATTGTTCTTATCTCTTTATACCCATTGTACCAACTCTCATTTTAAAAAATAATGAACTAATACAACCAAGGTTTTAAAAAATTATTTGTTAATTTCAAGATAACCAAGAGTTAACAGCCATTTCCTACCATACCCCATTTACTCCCCTAGGGGAAAAAAAAGAAAAACCACAAGATTAACTCATTTGCCAATTATCTGGTAATAAGACATTTTCCATACTTGTTAATTAAGATAAAGTGACAACACAGTGGCAAAAATTAACAGACTTCACAAAACAGCCCTTACAGTAGCAAGGGAGAATGAAGAAAACTAAAGATACAAGGGGAAGAGTAGTCCAAAGGACTAATGGACCACATCTACCATGGCCTCCACCAGACTGAGTCCAGTATAACTAGATGGTGCCTGGCTACCACCACTGACTGCTCTGACAGGGATCACAATAGAGGGTCCTAGACAGAGCTGGAGAAAAATGTAGAACAAAGTTCTAACTCACAAAAAAAGACTAGACTTACTGGCATCACAGAGGCTAGAGAAACCCTGAGAGTATGGACCTCAGGCACCCTTTCAGCTCAATAACGAAGCTACTCCTGAGGTTCACGTTTCAGCCAAGGATTAGACAGGCATTTAAGACAAAATGAGACTAAAGGGGCACACCAGCCCAGAGGCAAGGACTAGAAGGCAAGTTGGTAACAGGGAAACTAAAGTAGAGAAGGGAAAGTGTTGACATGCCATGGGGTTGTTAACCAATGTCATAAAACAATAAGTATATTAACTGTTTAATGACAAACTAGTTTGTTTTGTAAACGCTCATCTTAAGTACAATAAAAAATATAATAATAAAAATAAGAAATAAAATTCTTGTTTCTAAAAGAAGAGACTCTACCTAAGCAGACTGGAGAAAGACTCTTCTGCTGGCCTTGAAGACGCAAACTGCCATGTTGTGAACTGCCTATGGAGAGGGCCATGTGACAGGGAACTGTGGGCAGCCTCTAGGGCATGAGCATGAGGGCAGCCTTCAGCCAACAAGAAGCTGAGACCCTCACTCACACAGCCACCAGCAAATGAATTCTGCCAACAACCCAGATGAGCTTGGAAGCTGACTCTTCCCTAGTTGAGCCTCCAGATGAGAACACAGCCCAGCTGACACTTTGATTACTGCTTGTGAGACCCGGAGCAAAGAACCCAGTTGAACCACGCATGGATTCCCAAACCACAGAAATTGTGAGAAAAGAAATATGTACTATTTTAAGATACTAAGTTTGTGATAATTTATTACATGGCCACAGAAAACTAATACACCTCAAAATAAATAAATAGATCCACAGGAGGGAAAAAAAAAAAAAGCCCTTATGGGATGGGACTGAAATGATGGCATATCTGGAATAACCCACATGCCCTGTGGTTCATTCCAAATGAGAATGAACCTGAAAAAAACACTCTGATTCTCTGTACCTTTGCTCCTCCATTCAATGATGCCAGAGGAGTTGGCAAAAAAACAGAGACCCCCTGGAAGATACCTCCATAATTACAGATAAACTGACAATTCATAAGCATCCCTGACAGATGCTTTAAAATAACTTTTTGGAATGTTGTTTTTAATCTACAAAACTGTTTTTCTTTTGAAAGTCAACCCAAGAAACAAACATTTAATATCAAGTTATTTAAATACTGCAAGCCCATCTGGATCAGATACAGCCCAGAAAACAGGTCTCTCAATTTAGCCACTCTTTCCCCACTCCCTGGGGGTGAAGGGACTCTGGGGCGGGGGGGCGGGGGGGGGGGATTTTTTTTTTTTTTTTCATTTGAGAATGGATTTTTTAAAAAAGTTAAAATAGAGTACCACACATATTCATGTTCTCATTTTCCTTACTAATTCAAGTGTGCCCTGCTGCTACGCAGAAACACTCTAAAGAGAGGCACTTACTTCCTGATTACACATTCAAATAAATGCATAACATGCATTTCAACTTGGAATTACTTTCTTAAGAAATCAGCCTGTAGAAACCACGTTACTGCAACATCATGGTTGAAGTCACATCAGAGCCAAAATGTTAATACCTACAATAATTTCCTCAGCTACACTATATAAAATGTATTAAACCCACTGCCGTCAAGGTCGATTCTGACTCATAGTGACCCTATAAGACAGAGCAGAACTGCCCCATAGGGTTTTCAAGTAGCAGCTGGCGGGTTTGAACTGCCAACCTTTTGTTTAGTAGCCTAGCTTTTAACCACTATGCCATGAGGGTTCCAAATATATTAATGCAGTAATTAATACTACCCACTGTAACTTAAAGTTATTATCCTGGCTACTGTTATTTATTTTTGTGAATTTAAGACAAACTTGGGGGTGTGGGCGGGCAATTGTAAAATGACAGGAATCATCAGAATATAAAAACATTCTTCTCCTTTCCTTACTTCCTAACTGCCTAGACGAAAACCCAAGGCTTTGAGAAGCAGCATATGCTCACACCAGGGTAGTGATCCAGAAGCGGACAGCATCCTTGACACATACTGAGTCAAAGAAAATACCGCCTCTACCCTAGAGACTTACAGTTTAAGTCAGATAGACAACTTTAAGACATAAAACACTCTCTTGACAACCAGTTAATGATTTTTTGGAATTTATACTTTGCTTTTCCTGCTCAAGTTAAATGAAGAGCAAGAGAAAACGCGTTAAATGGTGAGACTGGAGGAATGGGGGTCAATAATGAACAATTTTTAAGTTAATCATAGTCCTCTGGAACATGTGAAGGGTAGGAATTGGAGCAGGAGCACTTCTAACAGCAGATCCAGCCATAAGGAGGATCACACGAAAAGAGACATCCGCAAAAATAAGAGGAGAAAACAGGATGAAAATTTTACCAAAATGGCAAGAGAAAAAGGCAGGGTGATAAATGAGAAGCCAAAACTCAAAGTAAGAGTATGCGAGAAATCAGCTGATTTCTTGTTAGGCTTAGTGAAGAAAGTGGTTACACTAATATGAAAACCTAATTACCTTAACTTTAATCTTTTTCACAATGTTAAATGCTTGCCTGCTACTGCTCTTCCAGAGCACTTTTTGAAATCCATACTAAACATTAAAGAGCCCATATGTAAGATCAAGCTCAGGATCCCAACCTGATTAAAATCACACCAACCACATCAGAGAAATTAAAATGCAATCTCTCTCTCTCTCTCTCACACACACACACACACACAAAGCTCTTCAAAGACATGTTTTAAGTCTTCACACCACCAACTCTGCAAACTCAGACTCCACTCTGCCTCCTTCCTGTCTACCTCTCAAACCCTACTCAAAACAGTCCCTGACAGTTGCTTTGTCCTGATCACATCTGCCTTTTAACATCTATCTTTCAGGCTGAGTATATATTAGATGTGGGTACATCACTCTGAAGCTGTCAACATCTGCATTGGACAGGAGACCAATTTTCACCTCCTTCAATCTGACTTGATCCTCTAGTCAGTTGCCGGGGAGAAAATTATGCCTCAAGAGCCTGATAGCTTGTGCTCAATATTCTTTTGTTAGGGATGAAATACATTGTTATTTTCCTTAAAATTGCCTTGCCAAGATTCACAATGAAAATAGATACACACACACTCACACATATGTATTTTTCTTCTCCCTATACACAAATCAAACCCTGGTAGTGTAGTGGTTAAGCACTACAGCTGCTAACCAAAGGGTCAGCAGTTCGAATCTGCCAGGCACTCCTAGAAAACTCTATGGAGCAGTTCTACTCTGTCCTATAGGGTCGCTATGAGTTGGAATCGACTCGACGGCACTGGGTTTGGTTTTTTGGTTATACACAAATCATTCAGGCTGTACACCAAGATAGCATCTATTTTCTCAAACTCACTACACAATTACTACGATAAATAAAAGAATGTCACTTAATGGATTAAAAACTCTTATCACCTATCCTTCATTTATGAAAATGTCCTAAGAGATCGTCAAGTTTTATCTGACTGAATCTAAGATATATCACTGGTCCCATCCCGTCTGGAGCAAGGGAGAATGAAGAAAACCAAAGACACAAGGGAAAGATTAGTTCAAAGGACTAATGGACCACAACTACCACAGCCTCCACCAGACTGAGTCCAGCACAACTAGATGGTGCCTGGCTACCACGACCAACTGCTCTGGCAGGGATCACAATAGAGGGTCCCAGAAAGAGCTGGAAATAAATGTAGAAGAAAATTCTAACTCACAAAGAAAGACCAGACTTACTGGTCTGACAGAGACTGGAGAAAACTCTAGAGTATGGCCCCTGGACACCCTTTTAACTCAGTACTAAAGTCACTCCTGGGGTTCACCCTTCAGCCAAAGAGTAGATAGGCCCATAAAACAAACAGTAATACAGGTAGCTCAACCACGAATACCAGATTAAAAGGGCACACCAGGCCATGGGCAAGGACGAGAAGGCAGGAGGAGACACAAAAGCTGGACAAATAGGGATGGGGAACTCACAGTCAAGAAGCGGGTATCTTGTATGTCACGGGGTTGGCAACCAATTTCACAAAACAATATGTGTACTGTTTAACGAAACACTAATTTGCTCTGTATACCTTCATCTAAAGCACAATTAAAAAAATAAAAACAATTTTTTTAAGTTTTATCTGACTGAATAATTCTGTGCTTTTACTATTTAAGAAAGCTGAGAAGATTTCTGTGCAACAAGACTACGAATCAACTCTTAAGTACTAGGATCACCCAGGTGCTAGCAAACTCAATAGTTTTAACTCTATCGTTTTAATAGAGCAATATTGTTTTAATGCTCCAAAATTGACAACAAGACACTTTCAAAGATATTTCCTGTAACAATTAAGATTTAGTATTGAGTAACACTAATTATTCTCAATAAGTTGAAGTCCTACTTCTCCTCAAGGATAATGCACTTTCACTATTATCAAAGTTCACCTGAAATGGAATAATTATCTGAAAGCCAAAATTTGAAAATAACAAGCCTCCAAAAAAATGTTAAGATAAATATTGCTAAACGTAAGTACTTGATTGTGAAAGGGGGAAAGCTACAAGTCAAACATTAAGGTGCCTGCCTTCTATTTACTAGACAAGGATATTCAGTAATAGAACTTACTTTATTTCGCCTTCTAATCATTTGGGGAGAAGGGGTATACAGGTATCACTATCAAATGTTTTTCCAGTATTGGATTAGAGGTTGCAGTGAGTTATGCAGATGTTTTCACTTTGTCCACCAGGTGAATAACACCACATACAAGAGACGAGATTGGCTTTGGTTAGTGGCATGGTAGTTGTGGAACAAAGATGAAACCAAATGGTCTATTAAGCAGTAAGAATCACTGGCTTTAGCTACAATCCTTGCTGGGTTCAACAGAACTCAACCACCTTTTCCAGGACTACCATAAATCTTGTCCCACTATTAAAACAGAAGATAAAGACACACAATCATTTCTTGATTTTCTACTCCAAATTCGTTCTACCTCTGCTATGCTAACAGATTAGTGATCGGAAATCTAGAAAATCTGCACCTTTGGTCTAATGAATCACGGCTAAATTGCTGCAAACCTAGTAGAATCCCAACCAGTAAGAAAACCAATAATGCTTCAACAAATCAACAGGCAAAGGGGCACTAATGTTTATAGATACTTGTCACAGCCCTAAGGGCTCTCACAAGCACCATCATGTTTCGGATACATTAATAAACCAAAATGATAAAATGCTTAACATAAAGTACCATCAAATAATGTAAAATTTTAAAAAGAAAATAGCATTTTACATCTATAAAGATAGTAAAATTGTTAACAGTACTATCCCAGTACTGAAGGCCCTGGTGGCGCACTGGTTAAGATCTATGTCACACTATGGCTGCTAACCAAAGGTCGGCAGTTCAAATTCACCAACCATTCCTTGATAACCCTTGGAACAGTTCTACTCTGTCCTATATGGTCACTATGAGTCAGAAGCAACTCGATGGCAACCGGTTTTTTTTTTTTTTTTCTTGGGCGGGGGCAGGCGGTGGAAGCCCAATACTGGTCAAGAGAGAAATTTTTTTTTCCATGCAAAATCACATTCTTATACCCCACCCCTGTGGAGAGCTCCACTCTCATTCCTGAGATGAACGTATCCTGAGATGAACATGTGACCCAGGCTAGCTAATCAAGGATATAAACAAAAAGGAAAACACTGCATGCACAGTGGTGTTCACTCACTGCAGCGTTATTTATATCAAAAACATGTAAATAATCTATGAGTCCAATAATTGGGAAATAATGCAATATGCAGCTTTTATTTAAAGATTGTAAATTCCAAGGTTATACTAAATCATTAAGGATGCCAGTAATTAAAGGTTTTAATGGCAAATTTTTGATATATATATATTTTACAATAAAAAATTTTAAATGCCTGTGATTGGTATAAAAAAAATTTTTTTTTTTTTTTTTTAAAAGAAGATAAATAAAGATATTGAAAGCTAGACTTAAAACTAGGTAAAATGCACATGCATGTGGCCAGGAGTCGAAAAGGAATACAAAATCAAATAAATATAAAATATGATTTATGATTGCTCTAAAACAGTGAAATACTTACATGTAAATCTAACAAAACATGTTCAGGGTTTGTATGCTAAAGGCTATAAAACACTGATTTAAAAAAAATCAAAACAGATCTAAATAGATGGAAAGACATTCATGGATTAAGACTCAACATAATAAAGACGTCTACTCTTCCCAAACTGACATACAAGTTTAATGTAATTCCTACCAAAATTTTATAGAAACAGGCAAGATTATTCTAAAATGTATATGGAAAGGCAAAAGAACTAGAATAGCTGAAAAAGAATGAAGCGGAAGAAATCACACTACTCAATTTGAAGACTTATACAGCTATCACAATCAACACTATGGGTATTAGAGGGATAGCCACATAGACCAATGGAACAAAACAGAGAACCCAAAAATAGCCCCAGAGAAGTAGGGCCAACTGATTTTTGATTCCAATACACCAATAAAGAGAACGATGAAAAGGAAATCATGGAAACAATACCATTTGTAATATCCCCTAAAAAATAAAATACTTAGGAATAAATCTAACCAGGGATGTAAAAGACCTCTACAAAGAAAACTATAAAACACTACTGCAAGAAACTAAAAGAGATCTACAAAAATGGAAAAACATACCATGCTCATGGATAGGTAAACTCAACATTGTCAAAATGGCAGTTTTACCCAAAACAATTTACAAATACAATGCGATCCTGATCCAAATACCTACAACACTCTTTAAAGAAATACAAAAACTAATCATTAACTTCATATGGAAAAGGAAAAAGCCCTGGATAAGTAAAGCACAACTGAAGAAGAATAAAGTAGGAGGGCTAGCACTACTTGACCTGAGAACCTACTATATAGCCACTGTATTCAAAACAGCCTGGTGCTGGTACAATGACAGATACTTTGACCAGTGGAACAGAATTGAGAACCCAGATGTAAACCCATCCACCTACAGTCACCTGATCTTCAACAAGGACTCAAAGTCCATCAAATAGGAAACAGTCATTTAACAAATGGTGCTGGCAAAACTCCATGTCCATCTGCAAAAAAATGAAACAGGACCCATATCTCGCACCATACACAAAAACTAATTTAAAATGCATCAAAAACCTAAATATAAAGCCAAAAACTATAAAGATCATAAAAGAAAAAATAGAATCACTGCTAGAGGCCCTAATATACGACATTAACAGGATACAAATCGTAACTAACGGTACACAAACTTCAGAAGATAAGCTAGATAACTGGGATCTTCTAAAAATTAAACACTTATGCTCATCAAAAGACTTCACCAAAAGAGTAAAAAGAGAATCTAGAGACTGGGGAAAAAAAATTGGCTGCTATGAATCCGACACAGTTCTAATGTCTAAAATCTCCAGGAAAATCCAACACCTCCACAACAAAAATACAAATAATCCAATTTAAAAATGGGCAAAGAAAATGAACATACACTTCATCAAAGAAGACATTCAAGCGGTCAACAGGCACATGAGGAAATGCTTGGGATCACTGGCCATTGGAGAAATGCAAATCAAAACCACAATGAGATATCATCTCACCCCAGCATTACTGGCACAAATCAAAAAAACAGAAAATAACAAATGTTGGAGAGGCTGCGGGGAGACTGGAGCTCTTATGCACTGCTCGTGGGAATGCAAAATGATACGGCCATTTTGGAAAATGATATGGTGCTTCCTTAGAAAGCTGAAAATAGAAATATATGATTCAGCAATCCCACTCCTAGGAACACATCCTAGGGAAACAAGAGTCGTCACAAGAATAGACATATGCACGCTCATGTTCATTGCAGCATTGTTCACAATAGCAAAAAGATGGAAACAACGCAGGTGCCCATCAACAAATGAACGGATAAACAAACCATGGTACACACACAATGGAGTACTTGCTATGTTATAGATAAAGAACAATGATGAATCTGAGAAGCATCTCACAACATGGATGAATCTGGAGGGCATTACGCCGAGTGAAGTAAGTCAATCACAAAAGGACAAATATTGTATGAGGCCGCAACTATAAAAACTCGTGAAAAAGTTTACACACAAAAAGAAACAATCTTTGATGGTTACAAGGGAGGAGAGAGGTGGAGACAGAAAAACACTAAACAGACAATAGTACGTGGTAACTTTGGTGAAGGGTGAGACAGTACACAATACTGGGGAAGCCACCACAGCTTGTACAAGGCAAGGTCATAGAAGCTCCACAGACACATCCAAACTCCCCGAGGGACGAAACTGCTGGGCTGAGGGATGTGGGAACCATGGTCTTGGGGAACATCTGGCTCAATTGGCATAAAACAGTTTATAAAGAAAATGTTCTACATTCTACTTTACCGAGTAGCGTCTGGGGTTTTAAAAGCTTCTGAGCAGCCATCTAAGATACTCCACTGGTCTCACCCCTTCAGGAGCAAGGGATAATAAAGAAAATCGAAGACACAAGGGAAAGATTAGTCCAAAGGACTAACGGACCACAACTACCACGGCCTCTATCACTGACTGCTCTGACAAGGATCACAATAGAGGGTCTGGGGCAGAGGTGGAGAAAAATGTAGAAAAAAATTCGAACTCACAAAAAAAGAACAGACTTACTGGCCTCACAAAGACTGGAGAAAACTCTGGGAGTATGGCCCCCAGAAACCTTTTTAGCTTAGTAATAAAGTCACTCTTGAGGTTCACCCTTCAGTCAAAGATTAGACATGCCCATAAAACAAAACGAGACTAAAGGGGCACACCAGCCGAGGGGCAAGGACTAAAAGGCAGGAGGGGACAGGAGAGCTAGTAATAGGAACCCAAGGTTCAGAAGGGAGAATGCTGATATGCCATGGGGTTGGCAACCAGTGTCATAAAACAGTATGTGTACTGTTTAATGAGAGGCCATTTTGTTCTAAAAACCTTCAACTAACGTACAATTAAAAAAAAAAATTCCAAATTCCATTAAAAAAACAAATAGGGCCAACTGATTTTTGACAAAGGTGCAAAGGAATTCATTGGAGGAAATATAGTCTTTTCAACAAATGATACTAAAGCAATTGAATATTCACAAGCAAATAAATTTTTTAATTCAGAAAATACAAGGCATTAAAAAAAAAAAAGAATTCAGCCTAAACCTTACACCTCATACAAAAAAAAACTAAAAATGGATCAAATATTTAAATGTAAAATTATAAAACTTTTAAAAAGAGAAAATCTTCATTAGCTACAGCCTGATGAAAAGTTCTCAGATTGACATTGAAAGCATGATCCAAAAAGAAAAAGGGAGAAAAAAAAAAAGATAAATTGGACTTCATCAAAATTAAAAACTTTTGCTCTACAAAAGACCCTGTTAAGAGGATGAAAAGACAAGCTAGATCCACACCACAGAATATTACTCAGCAATAAAAAGGTACAAGCTATTGATACAATTTGGATGAATCTCAAGGATATCATGCCCTTTTAAAAAGAAAAAAAAAAGCCAATCGCAAAAGGTCACACACTGTATGAGTCTATTTACACAACATCACTCTCAAATGACAAAATTATAGGGATAGAAACCAGATTAGTGGTTGCTAAGAGTTAGGAGTGGTGGGGAAAAAAGGGGGATAAATTTAACCATAGAAGGATAGCATGAGAGAGATCTTTGTGGTGATGGAATAGTTCTGTGTATTGACTGCTGTGGCGGTTACACAAATCTATAAACCAGTTTTAAAAAAAAAGGTGCCGTCAGGTCGATCCCAACTCATGGTGACCCTATATGTGTCAGTGTAGAACTGTGCTCCAAAGGGTTTTCAATGGCTTATTTTTCTGAAGTAGATCACCAAGCCTTTCTTCCAAGGCACCTCTGCGGAGTCAAACAGCCAGCCTTTCCGTTAGCAGCTGAGCTCTTAACCGTTTGTGCCACCCACAGATGCTTCACACACAAATCTGTATGTGTCGTAAAATAACACAGAATTATATGCATTGTTGTCGTGTGCCATTTGGTCAATTCCAACTCACAGTGTGACCTTACAGGACAGAGTAGAACTGCCTGTAAGGTTTCCAAGGCTGTAATCTTCACAGAAACAGACTGCTACATCTTTCTCCCACTGGGTTGGAACCACCAATCTTTCTGTTAGCAGCTGAGGGCTTAACCACTGACCACCAGGACTCCTTGCACACATTGTACAATATCATTTTCCTGATTTTGATATTTTATTATCGTAACGTAAGATGTAGCCATTGGGGGAACCATTGGAGGAAACTCGATGAAGGTCATACAAGACCTCTGTACTACCTTTGCAGCTTCCTGTGAATCTATAATTATTTCAAAATTAAAAGTAAAAATAATAATTAAAAAAAAAACCTGTTAGCTGACTTTTTATTACTGTAAATAAACAATGAAGCAAATATTGTGATGCATTTTTTTTTTTTTTTAATTTGACCAAAATCTGGCACAGGAGAATTCTAATGACTCTAAACTAACGAGTACATACTCTAATTTGGGTAATGTATCTGGCATTCTTAGTAACACACTGCCTCAACACACACCCTATATGACTCAAGACACAAGAAAATAAATCACTACAAATTTTCACTTAACAGATCCCTTAGTTTTATCTATTGAGAAGATCAACCATTTGCACAGGCCAAGCTGGCAGTTAACTTGCATGAGACTGGCCAATTCTCCCTTCCCAATGTCTGCCATGGCAGTCCCTTCCTTATCCCCCAACTACTATGATGGTCTCCTGGCTATCGGTCCTGCCTCCAGGCTCTCTTCCAACCCTTTTGGCCTTTCCTGCACACATCTTAGAGGCTAACCTCCCCAAAATACCACTTTTCCTCATATTCTGTATGGCCCAGATGGCAGAACTTCTTATAACAGGAAGAAAGTTAAGGAGACATATTTCAGTTTAATTTAAGAAGAATAAAAGTATAAAAATAAACACAAACCAATACTGGAAAGAGCTGCTTCCTGAGAGAGTGAGTTCTGTGAGAACCTAAACCATCTAAGCTGTGAGGCTTGGCCCAACCATAGAATTCTCTGGTTCTATGTCATTTCTCTAATAGTCTTCTGCCTTCTTCACCTGGCACTTCAGCCTTCTAAAATCTGGCTCCAACCTCTCTCCTTCTAACCTCTCCTCCCAGCAGTGCTCAAGAACACTCCTCCCTCCTCCAGTCAGGGCCCTCAAGAACGCCTTGCATAATCTGCTATTTTTCTTACTAGATGCCCTTCCCCCTCCTCCTCCTTCCACCTGTTAAGACCCAGTGAAAGCTCTAACACTTTCAGGAAGTGTTTTTTATCCCAGTGTTACCATCCATTCCTCTGCCCATGACATCCTATTACTTTTTACGTCCACGTGTCCTAATTATAAACTCTGGGACAATAGGAAAAGTAGCCTCCTGTATGCTGGAAGACCAACTGCACGTCACCAGGCAGAGAGGGAAGATGATCATCAGGGACTACAGTCACTCAGCCTTTTCCCACTCTGGTTTCTCCAACACAAACTTCTTCCCATGAAATCTACTGTTGCCCAGTGTACCAATCATCTACCTATTCAGCAGCTTTACCAAGCAAAGCATCCCCAGAAGCAGTGTGGGATTACATAAAGGTATGCTTCAGCTTCCCTGGATCTTTTCTTCCTTCATCCACCCAGAAATACCCATGAGCTACTGATGAAACGGCAAGTCTCTGATCTTAGCCTCTGAGATCCAAATGTGAATTGTGACTAAGGGATTTTTTTGTCTGTCTTTATCTTGTTCTTGTTGCTGCTTAGAATATATACAACAAAATATACACCAATTCAACAATTTCTATATGTACAATTCAGTGACACTGACTACACTCTTCAAGTTGTACAACCATTTTCCCCCTCCTTTTCTGAATTGTTCTTCCCCCATTAACATAAACCCTCTAAGTTTCCTATCCAAACTTTCAAGTTGCTGTTCTCAACTAGGTCCCATATAGATAGCTTTTAAAGGAGGCACAATGCTTAAGGCAGACATTCTTAACTAATTTGTAAATTGTTTTGTCTAAAGAAGACTTCAAGGGATATTTTCAGTTTAAGGTTTAAAGATTATCTCAGGGCAACAGTTTCAGGGGTTTATCCAGCTTCAATGGCTCCAGAAATTCTGGATTCCATGAGAAGTGACTAATAGATTTTAAAACCCTGCTCTAGTAGAAGCTATTCCTTACCACTCCACTTCCAATCTACCATCACTGGTTCTCTTTTTTTAATGTCCCTCCTTTTTCAAACAAGTTTCATTTAGGTCTTTCCAACTCTGTCCTTCAGGTGCCCTCTGCCCAGCTAAGGACCCTCTTTTTCTAGCCAGATCCCTAGTCAAGAATTAATACATTATATACCAAAGGCAGCTACTACTCTTTTCTATGTAATGTTTATATTTGTGTGTGTGTGTGTGTGTGTGTGTGTGTATGTATAGCAAGTGGCTTAATGAGTAGGTGGTTTCTTTTTTGGAGTAATGAAAATGCTCTGAATTAGTGGTGATAGCTGCACAACTGTAACTGTACTAAAAACCACCGAAATGCACACTTTAAAGTGATGGATTTTATGGTATGTGAATTATATCAATAAAAAAGAAATATAAGATTCTCTACCCTTACCCCTACATTTATACTTGGCACTAGGGAGAAAAATTCATTTTCAATTTTGAGCAAAGAGCCTTTTCTCACATACTCCCTGAAGAGCGGAGTTAATTATCTTACTCAAACATTTAAGTGCCTATCTTGCACCAGGCACCATGTCGGGTGCCACAGAGAACTGTCACCAGAATGGAACAGAACCTGCCCTCCCGGAGACTGGAGAGGCGAAGACATATGACCAAGTTTTATAAGTTGAGAATGACTTGATCAGGATGGGGGAGATGGAGGCTGGGAAAGGCTCCCAAGAAGAAAAGAGCACATCTATAAAGTACATATATGCCTCAGCCCATATATTTAACACTTAGGTTGAGCCGAACAATGAAACCCCTCCAGCACAGGGATCTAGATGCTGTGCAATTGGGTTTTGGCTGCCATCCACCACAGGAGGCTCACCTGGCCATTTCTTTAACCATGACATAAAATGTTTTATGTGCATGAATGTTTTTACCCCACTTATAGCATTATAGCAAGTTTTAGTATACTTATAAAGTTCATGTTTATTACCTATGTAATCAAGGATTAATACAAAAGTGAAGTTATGCTACAAAAACTATATATATTCAACTTTCTAGTTATAAGTTATGACTGCACAGAAAGCACAGGGGCAGCACAGGGTATGTACAAACCCAAAGATATGGAAGGGCTTATTTTTGGCTCAAAACCATTATAAATACATACCTAAATATTTCTTCGAAAACAGTGAGCTCTTACATTTTAAAAATCAAGGGATCAGCAAACTTTAGCCTGTGGGTCAAATCCTGCCCACCTGTTGTTTTTGTAAATAAGTTTTATCAGTACACAGCCATGATTCACTCATTTACATACTGCTATAGCTTCAACTTCAACGAAGACCTAATGGCCAGTAAAGTCTAAAATATTTACTATCTGGCCCCTTACAGAAAAAAGGTGCCAACCTGTCCTAGACGAAAGTCGTCAAAACTAATTCAGAATAAAGAAATCTTCTTACACATCCTTTAGCAAGTAGGTGGTCCAGTGGTTAAGCAACAGACTTAAAATACAAATAATTCTAACCCAACTTCTGGAGCTCTGGGTAGGTCATAGTACCCTGTATCTCAGTTTTATGTTTTACATGTCAGTAAAATTCAGAGTAATAAGGTCAGAGTTTTATATAAGCACTCAAGATTACTGAGGCAAAATCTGGGAAAGCTGTTTGTACTAATTATTTTTCACCACATAACAAGTTAACCCAAAACTTGGTAGCTGAAAACAAACATTTATTATCTCCCAGGATTTTCTGAGTCAGGAATTCAGTGCTGGATGGGACTGTGGTCATCTGAACATTTGGTTAGAGCTGGAGGATCTGCCTCCAAGGTGGCAGATCAGGGGCACTTCCTGAATGTCCTCATGGGAGGGCAGGTGGCTTCCCCCAGAACAAGTAAGCCAAGAGAAACAGCCAGGTGGACACTATTCCCTTTTTATCACTTCACCTCCAAAGTAATGTATTATCACTTCCATCACATTCTATTCATTAGAAGCAAGTCACTAAGTCCAACCTAGCAGTGAAGTTAGGCTTTACTTTTTGAGGGAGGAGTACCAGAATCCATGGAAGTATTTTAACACCACTAAAACCAAACCCACTGCTGTTGAGTCAATTCCGACTCATAGCGACACTACAGGACAGAGTAGAACTGCCCCGTGGAGTTTCCAAGGAGCGCCTGGCAGATTTGAACTGTCGACCTCTTGGTAGCAGCCACAGCACTTAACCACTACACCACCAGGGTTTCCTTAACACCACTACTGGGTCTCAAATGATGACTGAGCAGCTTCAACAACATAACCAATAAGGCTTCGTTGATTAAAATAATTTTTGCCTAATCATTTTCACAGTACATATTTTGTTCTATTTATCACACAAGTTTCATCACCATTTAAGATTCTCTAAAGAAAAACAAGCCAAGAGAAAAAAAGCAAGGCATTTCGGCTTTTCGTATCTGATGTGATAATGATGATGAGGCAGTTATATTTTGTCATACTCTGGTTTGGGATTTTTTTTTTTTTTTCTAGACAGAAGGCAAATTATGGTAAATAGATCATGATCATAAGTAACTGCAAAGCTGGACTTGGGATACACAAGTATTTATGATTCAGGGACACATAAAAAGGATTTCTCAGATATAAACAAAAATAACAGGAAAACAGAAATTTAGGTATGCATTCAAAAATTCTGAGATTTTTTTCTAGAGGGTGAGGATACATATTGTACCATGACTGCTGCAAACACTGCATCAGAAAAAATTCTAAAGCAAGAGATATGCATAAATAAAAAGTTACCTGCAACAAGCAAATGTATTTTGAAAATGTCTTAGTCACTAGACTCAATGAACACTTGGCCACTCATCGGTTAATATTATTGTGAGTTTCATTACAGGAGACAAAGGCTTTGGAAGCAGAGCTGTCCCACTGAGAACAACAAAGTTGCCACCCTGATTTCCTTAACAGGACTTTAAAAAACTGTCCTGAAATGGACAATTAAACAGCTTTAAATTTATTCAAAATCACCTAGCTAGTAATCTCATCATTTGCAGCCTAAAAATTAAGAAAATATTTACCATTCAAGATTTTTAGTTCACAAATCCAGAACAAGTGAACATATTGGCTCCATTTAACACACTGCCCTTACTATTACAGGGATGAATATGACGTAAGGATCCACTGGATTATGCACTTTGCTGTAGGCCACCAGAGATCTAGGGAACTTCCCAGAAGCCAGTAAAGCGCTACAGAGTAGGGGCTCAGCGAATATCCAATGGCCCTACAATAACCTACATCCTTGTTCTAGTCCTTCTGCCCGACCAGACCAGAAGCCTAACACCAAATTAAGTTTCAAGAAGTTTATCTCCCAGATTCAAAGTCTTCTTTTCATATTTGTGGAGTCCCTGGGTGGTGCAAATAGTTAAAATGCAGATGCTCACTGAAAGATTAAAGGTTCAAGTATGCCCTGGGGCACACTGGAAGGCCTGGAGATCTACTTCAGGAAAATAAGCCACTGAAAACACTACAGAACACAGTTCTACTCTGACACACAGGGGGTCCCCATGAATCGGAACTGACTAAATGGCAACTAGTTTTCATACCTGCAATACAATTTTTCTTACAGTTAACTACTAGTAAGCTGTGGGTTACCACTTTACTATCAGTTCTGAGTTTCCCAAAACATGATTCCATTAAGCCCAGATTTACTGATTTCAAATACAAACTAGTAAAAATGTGCACAGATGATTTACCATACCAGTTTGACAGAATGGAATAATTGCTAGGGCATTTTCAGAATGTGTAGCCATTTTTCCGTTTTATCACTTCCATATCTTCAAACCAAACCACTGTTGTCGAATCGATTCCTACTCATAGTGAGCCTTATAGGACTTAGAGAATTGCCCCATAGGGTTTCCAAGGCAGTAAATCTTTACGGAAGCAGTCTGCCACATCTTTCCCCCACAGAGCAGCTGGTAGGTTCAAATCACCGACCTTTTGGTTAGCAGCCAAGCACTTTAACCACTGCCCCACCAGGACTCCTCCCCATTATCTTCAGTATGAACCTTAAAAAGAGGTATCAAGTAGGATGAAAGGGAAACTTCTGCCCCATTTATTTGCTATCAAATTGTGCTGCAATATTTCTAAGTCTTAACTATTACCTGAAACATTCAAGAGAAGTGGATTTAGATTCTTCAGAAAGATGTTCCTTTGTAAGCATCACTTCCAATTAAAATATAAGCTAGTAAAACTTACTAAGTCTCCAATAACTGCATATTACAAGTCATTAAGCAACTGGCAAGGTAAGAATGAGAATACTGACCACAAAAGCCTCCTGTAAGGATTGATCTACTAGAAAGTCCTGCCTCTCTCTATATAAAAAGCAGTATTGACCTACCTTGTTTACGAACATCTTCTACAGCAGCCACAAGCTCCTCCTTGAGAAACTGACTCTCCTTTGCAATTTTATCACCCTTCTCCAGGAAATTCTCAGTTGCTTGTTCAACAGATGCAGCCAAAACATGGGCTTTCTTAGAACGACCTCTCTTCTTATTAGAGGGGCCCTTACTATTCGTGTTTACCAGGGTTGTAACCTAAACATTTCATTAAAAAAAATAATAAACTGCCGTCAATTAAAATTAAAATAAAAGAAAGGCTAACATCCTTAAAGATTGCAAGAATAAATTATTCACAAGGAAATAAAAATCATATTTATGAGTTTCCACTAACCATTACAAACATACAACTCTGTGTCTAAGATATATAGTATTGAGACTATATTTAGTTTCCAAAATAATTTAGCTAACTTGGTGCGTAAGATAAGAAATATAATAAGTATTTTAATTCCTTAGGAATGATCATTAGGTTTTTATTTTGGTTTTACGAATTAAAGAATGATTACATGTATCTTCTCCTCTATGTATCACTAAGAAGTTCCAGAAAGGGGTTAACAACGAACTTGCTTTACCTGGAGGTCACACACTTTACCACTGTTTTCAATCTTTGAAAAATGTTTTAAAATAACTTGCTTCTGAAGTCTTTTCAGAGTTTATTCACACAAATCTCAACAGTTAATTAGTAAAGGCCCTTAAGAAAGTAATGACTGCCCAAAGAAGCCAACTGTGATGGTGCTTTAAGTCCCAGAACACTTAACCATCATTACTAGTCTAGTGGTGACCCACCAGATGATCTCTAGGTTGATGATTAAAAAAGTGTTAGAGTGTAAATCTGCCAAAGACCTACTGAGGACTCTAGTAGATGAGCTCTAAGAAAGTAAATAGTCCCCTGAGTCTTAACCACACATTCCCACATATACATGTGTATGTATATATATATAAATAAATACTGTTCTTATTTAAGAGTTGAAATGGAGTTGCATTTTTTTTTTTTAAAGACACACACACACTAGTAAGTTGTTTCAAAACACTATAAGGTATATAGCTAGTTGCTAACAATTAACAAAATGTCATCACACTGTAATATTTGTATTTGTAACAGACATACACACTCTGATTAACTGCCTGCTAACCGACTCTGCATAACGAAAAGCACGTTAACAAACCATGAGGAGACTTAGCAGTCAAGGCTCCATAATCCATCTTCCTTGGGTTTCCTTTCCAAGGAAAGACTAAGGTATCTCTAAAGTGCCAACATTTGGGAAGCTGCACTATATACCACTAACCCCTATTATTGCCAATAAGACTGAAGAAAATGGCAGCAGCATCTGCACCTAAAAGATTAAATGAATCCATGCATCAATATTTACTAGAGGAGCCAAAGCACACTAAAACATGATCTAAGTACTAACTACTCAAATTAAGGCTTTGAACAAAATGACTTTGCTTTCATGTTTGTTACCCATGCCCACTGCTATGGAACCACATTACAACACGTATTTGTTTTTACAGATTCTTACCTGTGTAACAAGAGGTTCCAACAGTCTTTCAACTGCCAGAGTCCTGATCTCTAGACTTTTGGGGTCCCATTTGAAGTTTATGTTGCCTGCATGGACAGCAGTCATTTCTGAAAGAGGAACAAAAAGTCAAAGTTAGGCAACCATCAAACACGAACATGAAATACATAACTAATCTCCTACTTCAGGGCTTTCATATCACCAAAGCTACATTAACCACAAGATGGAAAAAAAGTCTTAGGAGCCTACACATGTGAATCCAGTAACCCTTAGAACCTATTATACTTAAGATTTCTAGTTCACAAATACCAGGGGTACTATAAGAGGGCATTCCCAAACACAGCTTTTCCCTCTGGGCTTCTCTGGTACCAAGACATATCTACTTTCAGTTTTTTCACACCAACTTTAGAAGTAGGATGAAAAGCTAAAGTGAATAAAGGCTACTTTAAAAGAAATTTCTTCAGAAACTAATTTAGTACAGAAGGTTCTGATTTTTCTTACTTCACAACATTTCTAGTACAGTATGATCTAAAAGGTACACCTCAGCACTTTTTGATGGATTCTTAGAGAACATCTTGTCTTATTCTACTAAAGCATAAAGCTTAAGTCATTTGCCCTCTGCACCTACAGCTATTATCACTCATAGCCAGAAGAAATTTCAAGTCTCACTTAGTCAAATATCACTGTATCAGTGTCAAGGGAAACTTCCACTGGACAGAGAGTTTAAAACAGGAAAAAAAAAAAAAAACTCCAATGAAAATACCAACCACAGTTAGTATTTGCTTCTAAAAGTAATACCTTCATGATTATTTTAAAAAAGAAAAAACAGAGGTACGTAGCTGAGGTAAACACTAATACAAACTTTCTAGAAGACAAACTGTTGATAGAAATTTAAAACATTAAAAAGGTCCACGGTCTGTAACCCCGCAATTCTAGTTCTAGATTATTAATCTAAAGGAATAACTAAGGTGCGTGTAAAAAAAGATAAATGATATTCACAACAGCACTGTACATAATTATTAAAAACTAGAAACTACCTAAACTTCTAACAGATGACTGAATAAATAAATTCTGAAACGGTTACACAATTAAAGTGTCCTATCCTTAAAAAACTTTGTTTGGGAGGGTTCAGATCTTCATTTCTATTAAATACCACTTCCCATTAGAAGGAACCAGGCTTTCTTGGAAAAAAGGCTTATTCCGGGCCTAAGGCATTTTATAGTGCAGAAAGCAAGAAAGAGTATTAAGATCAATGAAATCATACCAAAAAGATACAGGAACCAAGGGCTCCCATTGGCCAAGCTTAAGACAATTTGAGTATCAAACAGAATAATGACTGTAACTGCCTATAACAGACCCAAATTCCACAGCCACTGAGTCAATTCCTACTCATAGCAACCCTACAGGACAGAGGAGAACTGCCCCATAGGATTTTCAAGGAGCAGCTGGTGGATCTGAACTGCCAACCTTTTGGTTAGCAGTCAAACACTTAACCACTGCACCACCAGGGCTCCTATAATATAATACATAAAATAAAAATCCTGAAGTCCATGTAATTGTGTGCCATCGAGTCAACTCTAACTCATAGCTACCCCATAGGACAGAGTAGAGGGGCTCCACAGGGCTTCCCGTAGACTGTAATCTTTACAGGAGCAGACTGTCAGGTCTTTTCTCCTGTGGAGCAGCTGGTGGGTTAGCAGCTTAGCACTAAACCATTGCACCACCAGTGCTCCTTTATAACATAACAAGTAAATGAAAGTGCTTATGTCCATAGAAACAAAGGGGGGGGCGCACAAAGACAATTTCTTCACCATAAATGTAGAACAGAATTATAAAATGACCCTTTTGCAACCCCACCATAATAACTGATTCAGGCAAGGATTATCAATGATGTTAAGACCAGTAGGTAAAAGGTTATTGGGGAATACGATATTTGTAAGGTGCCAAAGTATTACCTGACAGGCTACTTACTAATTACAAAGGGCAAAATACACCTTTACAACGTTGAAATCTGATGGTCACTCCCTTAAATGAACAGCCTACTAATGCCGTTAATGTGACACCTGATATCGTGTATTTCCTAATATGTGATGAAATACGAAACACCTATATCACCTATAAAGTATTCTCGATTAAAAAAAAAAAAAATGTTTAATCCACCAGCAAGTGGCCATGTAAGATACATCAATTGCTCTCAACCCACCTGGATCAAAGGAGAAAGAAGAACACCAAGGACACAAGGTAATTACAAGCCCAAGAGACAGAAAGGGCCACATAAACCAGAGACTACATCAGCCTGAGACCACAAGAGCTAGATGGTACCCGGCTACAACTGATGACTGCCCTGACAGGGAACACAACAGAGAACCCCTGAGGGAGCAGGAGAGCAGTGGGATGCAGACCCCAAATTCTCATAAAAAGACCAGACTTAATGGTCTGACTGAGACTAGAAGGACACTGAGGTCGTGGCCCCCAGAACTTCTGCTGGCCCAGGACAGGAACCATTCCCAAAGTCAACTCTTCAGACATGGATTGGACTGGACAATGGGTTGGAGAGGGATGCTGGTGAGGAGTGAGCTTCTTGGATCAGGGGGACACTTGAGACTCTTTTGCAGTCTCCTGCCTGGAGGAGAGATGAGAGGGTAGAGGGGGTTAGAAGCTGGTGAAATGGACACGAAAAGAGTGAGTGGAGGGAGGGAGCCGGCAGTCTCATTATGAGGAGCACAATTGGGAGTATGTAACAAGGTGTATATAAGCTTTTGTGTGAGAGACTTTGACTTCGTTTGTAAACTTTCACTTGAAGCACAATAAAAATTTTTAAAAATGTTTAATGCAAGAAGACTAATGAAGCCTCAAAATAGGGATTCTTGATCTTTTTTGTGTGTGTATGTGCCACAGATCCCTTTGGCAGTCTAATGAAGCCTACAAAGCAACACTGTCCAATAGAAATACAATGCAAGCCGCATATGTAATTTTAAATCTTCTAGTAGCTACACTAAAAAAGGCAAAAACAAACTGGTGAAATTCATTTTAATATTTTCTTTAACTCAATATATATCCAAAATATTATCACTTCAATGTGTAATCAATATTTTTTGTAATTATTAGAGATATTTTACAGTCCTGCATACTAAGTCTTCGAAATTGGGTGTGTATTTTCGGTTTACAGCACATCTCAATCCAGACTAGCCACATTTCAAGTGTTCAAAAGCCTCATGTGGCAAGTGGCTACTGTATTGGATAGTGCAGCTATAAAACCTGTCTCAGAATGTTTTTAAATGCATAAAGTAGAACTCAAAGGACTACAAAGGAAACAAATATATTGAAATGTAGTCAACAAAATACAATTACTTAAGAGTGGTAGAAATATTCTGGAACTAGACAGAGGCGCTGGCTGCACAACCCTGAATATATTAAATGCCACTGCATTATTCGCTCTAAAATGGTTACTTTTATGTTAAGTAAATTTCACCTCAATTAAACACTTCTTTTAAACTTTACAAACGTGATAAAGTAACATATGTGTTTCCCTATTACCACATTAAGTAAGATCTGCCAAGAATTCTGATAACTACTTCAAAATACTAATGTACAAGTTTTTTTCAAGATACTATATTAGGATTATTGCAGATACAAAAAACTCTGAGATGTCTACTGGTGGCAAAGTTACAAGTTCAGCTGAAAAACGTGGTTTCCTGCCAGCATTAATAACAGGGAAATACTAAAGTCCTGTTTGAGGGAGTGAAAACAAAGACAAAATTTTTCCAATCCAAATTCACTGACTCCAGGTTAAGAAACCCTAATCCTGACTGAATTTCAAGTTCATCGGAAGTACAGGGGATACAGAGCATGTTAAGCAACACCATGACGAAACAATCACACAAATCCAGAACGTAGGACATTCTACAACAGGCCTTAACTCTTCGAAAAGTCAGTATTATGAGGGTAAAGGGACTACTCTAGACTAAAAGACTCAACAGACATAAGAATCCAACGCAATATACGTACCTTGTTTGGACCCTGGTTTGAAACAAACAGCTCTAGGACATTGATAGGACTGGTAAATTTTTAATATTGGTAATCACTATATGATATTATGGAATTACTATTCAATTTCTCAGGTGTGATAATTGAATCGTGGATATGTAGAAAATGGCTTTTTAGGAGATGCATGCTAAAATATTTACAGGTGAAATGTCAAGACGTTAACAACGTTCAAATGGTTCTGCAAAGTAAATGAATATATATAGAGATACCTAGAGAGATATAAATTATCCACATACTTAATTTCTTGATCTTTCCAAGTAAAAAAAATCAAGAAATTATAAATACTTTTAACTGTTGAATCTAGGTAGAGGACATATGGGTGTTTACAGAATTATTTTTTCAACTTCTTGGTATAACAAATTTCTCATCAAAAAAAATGGGGAAAATATATAGAAGTATATGGAGAAAAGTCCAAAACACTACAGAGGATGAAAAAGAGATCTGAAAACAATATTACATATAACTGCAGTGGGAAAATAAAGTAATTGGATATATACACCAAAATATTAATAGTGATGCTATCTACCCACCTGGAGCAAGAAGAATGAAGAACACCAAAGACACAAGGTAATTATGAGCCTAAGAAACTGAAAGGACCACATAAACCAGAGACTACATCCACCTGAGACCAAAAGAACTAAATGGTGCCCAGCCACAACCAATGACTGCCCTAACAGGGAATACAACAGAGAACCCCTGAGGGAGCAGGAGAGCAGTGGGATGCAGATTCCAAATTATCATAAAAAGGCCAGACTTAACGGTCAGACTGATACTAGAAGGACCCCAGAGGCCATGGTCCCCAGACCTTCTGTTAGCCCAGAGAGGAACCATTCCCAAAGCCAACTCCTTCAGACAGGGACTGGACTAGACTGGAATATGGGATGGAAAATGATACCGGTGAAGAACAAGCTTCTTGGATCAAGTAGATACATGAGACTATGTTGGCATCTCCTGTCTGGAGGAGTGATGAGAGGGTAGAGGGGGCCAGAAGCTACCCAAATGGACACGAGGAGAGAGAGTGGAGTAAAGAACTGTGCTATCTCAGATGGAGAGCAATTAGGAGTGTATAGCAAAGTGTATGTAAATTTTTGTATGAGAGACTGGCCTGATTCGTAAACTTTCACTTAAAGCACAATAAAAATTAATTAAAATATGAAAAATAGTGATGCTATCCATAAGGGTTGGAGATTATGGGTAGTTTTAACATTCTTCTCTTTGCTTAACTGTATATTCTGATATAAAATTACACAGGTATTTAGAAAAAGTTATTTCTATAATAAAAAAACAGTTATTATATAAGATGTAGGGGGGACAAAAGAATCAAAAGGCATGCCTGATAATCACTTAACTACTTTAAACATATTTCCTCATTTATAAGACTACCACCAACTTCTTCAGAGGACTTTTGTGAAGATTAACTTAGATAAAACTGAATAAAATAAGAATTCATCAATTCATGCTGATATGAATAAAGGAGGAGGAGAAGTTCTTTCTTACAACAGAAAATCAACTAGTAAATGTAGAATGAATAATGTATTTTTAAAAATAATTTAGGAGCTATCATAGTAATAGATT
This sequence comes from Elephas maximus indicus, assembly GCF_024166365.1. Lineage (NCBI taxonomy): Eukaryota > Metazoa > Chordata > Mammalia > Proboscidea > Elephantidae > Elephas > Elephas maximus. Next base: position 151,859,543 of record NC_064820.1, on the reverse strand, counting down.
CAGGCAAGAATGATCAAAGAATGCTAAACTAGTGAGTGAAAGCTTAAAAAACTGCTTACCTAGACTTATACTTAACACCCAAGAGATTATTTATTGATGACAAAGAAGGGAAACAGCAATTTTACACTGGAGAAACTTGGCAGACACCACCTTAACCAAGTGATCAAAATTAGTATCTCTCTAAAGGACCACAACTATCACAACCTAAACCAGACTGAGCCTAGAACTAGATGGTACCCAGTTGCCACTCAGCTGCTCTGGCAGGGATCACAACAGAGGGTCCAAGACAGAGCCAGAGAAAAACGTAGAACAGAATTAAAATTTGCACAAAAAAGACCAGAGTTGCTGGTCTGAAAGAGACTGAAGAAACCGGAGAGCACGGCCCCCAGACACCCTTTTCACTCAGTATTAAAGGCACTCCTAAGGTTCAGCCTTCAGCCAAAGATTAAACAGGTCTATAGATTAAAAAAAAGTTTTTTTTTTTATAGGCACTGGGTTTGTTTTATGGGGCCAACAATAACACACATGAGGGACATGCTTCATAGTTCAATCATGTGTATGAGACTAATGGGCACACCACCCCAAAAACAAAGATGAGAAGGCATAAAGGGACAGAAAAACCAGACGAATGCAAACAGGGAAACTGGGGTGGAGAAGGGGAGAGTGTTGACACACTGCAGGGTTGGGAACCAATGTCACAAAACAATTTGTGTAGCAACTGTTTAATGAGAAACTAATTTCCTCTGTAAGCTTTCACCTAAATCACAATTTTAAAAAAAAAATTCATATCTCCCAATTATTGTGCAAAGTGACATCAAAAACCAAAAACCAAATCCATTGCCCTCTAGTCAATTCTGACTCACAGCGAACCTATAGGACAGAATAGAACTGCCCCCGCAGGGTTTCCAAGGAGCACCTGGTAGATTCGAACTGTGACCTTTTGGTTAGCAGCTTCAGCACCTAACCACTACGCCATCAGGGTTTCCAAAGTGACATCTCGTACCTCTAATATGACGCGCTGGGAAGTCTACAAGATCATTTCTGTGGTATTTCCTGCCAAAAGTATATGGCCTCAATCTAGTCACGAGGAAATATCACATAAACTCAAAGAGAGGGATACTCTACAAAATAACTGGCCTGTACTCTTCACAAATAATAAGGATAGGAAAATCGAAGACTGAGAAACTCTTCCAGATTAAAGATGGCTAAAGAGATATGACAACTAAATGCAGTTAAGTATTCTGGATTGAAATTGTACTGAGTGGGGAAAAAAAGTTGACACAATTGATAAAATTTAAATATGGACTCTGAATTAGGCAACAGCATTGCATCCACTGATATTGTATCAATGTTCAACTGCACTGTATTTACAAATGTAGCAATGTCATTTGTCATGGGTTGAAATCTGTCCCCCCAAAAATTCATGTTATCAATTTGATTGGGCCATGATTCCCAGTATTGTGTGGTTGTCCTCCATCGTAATTTCATGCTAAAGAGGATTGGGGGTGGGGGGGTGGGGAGACTGTAACACCCTTAGTAAGGTCACATCCCTGATCCAATGTAAAGGGAGTTTCCCTGGGGTATGGCCTGCACACCTTTTATCTTAGAAGAGATAAATGGAAAAGGAAGCAAGCAGAGAGTGGGGACCTCATACCACCAAGAAAGCAGCGCCGGGAACAGAGCACGTCCTTTGAACCTGAGGTTCCTGTGCTGAGATGCTACCAGACCAAGGGAAGATAGAGGACAAGGACCTTCCTCCAGAGCTGACAGAGAAAGCCTTCCCCTGGAGCTGGCATCCTTAATGTGAACTTCTGGCCTACCTGTGACAGTGTGTGTGTATCTGTGTGTGTAAAGGGAGAGGTGGAGGGAAAGGGAGAGGCTCTACAGAAAGCAGCATCAAACATTTAAACTCTATATTAAAATGACAAGGAAGAAGTACACATTTGTGACTAGCCCACTCTTGACAATTTTAACAGAAGAATATGTTTATATCCTCTCCCATAAACACACGCTTCAGGTACTAACACACAGACCCCTTTAGATTGCTGAAAAATACTGGTAACAAGCATCATCTTTCACCAAGCCTTATCTAAGCCATCAGGAAATTCTAGAATCACTGGAGGGGCGGTGCTAAAAGGAATCTAGATTTGCTTACTTGATATTTGCCAGTTTCCAGGGAATTTGTTTCACTGCAAGAGGGTAAATTTGCTCTCTACACTCATGACAGGCCTTTACATTGGTTCTTTAAAGCTTATCTGTCCACTAAACTGATCGGCCCTAGTCAGTAAACCTTAGGAGACAGTATGCTCTAGATCGCTAAAGGGCTGATAACAGCTCAACAAATGTCATCAAATGTCACAGATAAAGACATTTCAGAAGGAATAACATGTCCCATGGATCCTCCATCAACACAAATAAAACAAAACCTTTCATAAAACCTGTCACTAACTTATTTCAGGGGTTGTAAAGGGAGGGAAAAGGAGTCCTGGTGGCACAGTAGGTTAAGTGTTCAGGTGATAACCAAAAGGTTACCAGTTCAAACCCACCACCCACTGCACAGGAGAAAGATATGGCACTCTGCTTTCATAATGATTCCCATTGCTGTGAGTCAATTCCAACTCAGAGTAACCCTACAGGACAGAGTAGAACTGCTCCGTAGGGTTTTCAAGGAGCACCTGGTAGATCTGAACTGCCGAACTTCTGGTTAGCAGCCGAACTCTTAGCCACTACACCACCAGGGTTACCCCCATAATGATTACAGTCTTGGAAACCCTCCAAAGCAGTTCTATTCTGTCCTAATGGGTCACTGAGTCTGAATTAACTTGATGGCAACAGGTATGGGTTTGGTTAGTGGGAGGGAGCCAAGAATAATTTAAGCTCCAAGTGTACACTCAGGTGACACTGTATGGTCATAATTTGTATTTAATTATTAATCAGATACAATTCACTCTCCCAAACACAGTATTCCATTTTTCTTGAAATAGAAAGGCTTCTTGGTCTTTTGTTTCTGATTTTGATATTTTAGGGTACAAAATAATTTCACTTTCTTAACTCAAAAAACGCAGAGTGCAAGTGCAATAATAAATTGCAAATGATCCCTGGCCCCTCCGGGTCTGGGGAGACCACTAGTAGAGGCAGGACTGGTTAATGGAAAAGCATGTGCCCAGTTAAAGTAACTGCTGCCCATTAACTCCAAACCAAAAACACCAAACCCACTCCCCTTGAGTGGATTCCAACTCACAGTAATCCTATATAGGACAGAGTAGAACTGCCCCATAGGGTTTCCAAGGAGCAGCTTGGTGAATTCGAACTGTCAATGTTTTGGATAGCAGCCAAGCTCTTAAAAACTGCACCACCAGGGCTCCCCATCAACTCCAGTCAATCTTTATCGTGCAGAAATGCAGACCCAGGGTTACCAGATCATTCAAATTTTTCAACAGAAGCCAGCAATGCAGATTTTCACATGAACTCTCCTAACGTTAATGTTAGTAACTCCTTCCAAAAAATCATTACCGCTGTGCAGGACAAATGTGTCTGTGGATTACGTTTGTCCTGCTGGACAAACCTTGCAACCTCTAAACAAGATTCCTCCCTAAAGTCCCTTCCAGCTCTACAATCTTCGTAAATAACATCTCTTGTCGAGGTCTACTGCCTCCCCCATAAAAATTCACCACTAAAGGTGTTAAAGCAAAGGACTTAATCACTCACTTACATTGAAAAACTTGAAATATACTGACACTTGGAAATTGAGAACCCATTCAGTGTGTTTTCAAGTCTTTCAATAACCATGATGGAAGCAGACTGCCTTGTGCGGCATCTTTAATCAAAACCCCTGCTGAGAGTGACACTGAACATTATTAAACTATGCTACGGAGCCAAGTTATGCTTTTGGTGACCCCTCAACCCTAAAAGGATTTCAAAAAATAAAAGCAGAGAATTTAAAATCTAAAGAGAATGTGTTCTGCTGGAAAGAACACTGGCTTCTGGTACCAGCTTTGTCACTAACTTATTCTCTGACCTTGGGCAAGTCGTTTCACCTTGCGGGGTCCTTGGTTTTCTCACCTATAAAAAAGGGGTTAAATTCTATGCTCCAGCTTCATCCAGCCCTTAAATTCTAGCATTCTTTTCATTTATATTATCTCTCAACAGCCTTTAAACTATTTTACTAAACTCAATTAATATTTCCCGTGTTTAGCCCGGTCTTTCTAGCTATATTTTAAGTTTAAGAGTGATAACTAGGTTTATGCTTCTTTATGTACCTTAGTCTCTGGCAAGATGCTTTATACAGAGTAGACACAGTATTGGTTGAACTGAATTTATACAAACCTGATTCAAGAGTATTTACAAGCCAACCAAAACAAAGCTCCTGCCTTAATCTTAGTCATATCTTCTGGTTCTCTACAATTAATGGTATTGTTTACAGCAGCTAAACAAACAACTTTTAAACTCTTGGCAGTCTCTCATTTTCCAATCAACTTACAGAGCACTCCTTCACAAGATCTATTATAAAACCTACTAGAGCTAGCCAACCTTAATGAATTACAGCAACCTTAGGTTTTTCCAGGAGAAATTATGCTTAGTGGAACTAAATGAAAAGTTAAACTGTAGTTACTCAGTCTTCATTACCTTATAAATGACAATCCTGGCTAAGCTTGCTATAAATTCAGAAAGGGGCAGAGATGTAGGCATTTGACTAGCAATCTTTATGACAGAGAAATGGAGAAGCGACAGAAAGAAAATGAAAGCATAGTTCCATCAGAACCAAGGAGGCTGATTGTGGTAAACTGCCTCATTTGCACGAAGAGCTACATACCTTCCCTAAAGACATTAAACATTCATTTACAACAGAATGGCCACATCATTCTTAAAATGTGCCTACTCCAAAGCTTTAAACTATCCTTACCATGCTACTCAATGGCATTTTTTTTTTTTAACAGCAAGGTTAAGTTAATGCAATGTTGGAGGATGGTCCATTTAAATGCAAATCAGGAAATTTAGAAATTAAAAGTACCCACTGCACTGTCACACTGCACTAGACACAGGCTGTGATTCCTCAGATCTGTCATAGGTATGCCAAGTTGCATCTGCAATAAGCAGAGTTAACATAGCTGTGGGAACCTCAACTCTCAAATCTCTTGGTAACTGTCAGAAAAAAAAAAAAAAAGGTAACCCTTACAATTAAGACTCACTCTTTAAGCCAAATCCTGACTATTTTACTAACCCCCCCCAAGCCTGTCACCTTCTTTTCCTAACATGTAAACAGGCTGGGGTTTGGGGGAGGAAAGACAGGGTAAATAAAAGGTATTAAAATGCAGATGGCCCAAGTAAACAAAATGAAAATTTGTTTTTCCCAAGAAAGTAGACAGTCCATTTCTGATTACAATTATAACATCACTATGTTAAAAAAAAAAAAAAAAACTCTCACTCTTGGTCAAACCTGACAGCCAAAATATAATCAGGGTAAAAAGTTTCCCATCTAGTACAGAGTAACTGGATTACATAAGCATCAACCCATCACATACAAATACATTTTACATCAGGGACTTACACGGCATATGGGAGAAGGAGTTACACCTTCCAGATATACAGGCCTATGAGAAAAAGGATACGTGTCTAGATCTTTAAAAATAATAATCATAGTAACAGTAATAAAGCACCTAAATCATTTTTATTTTGTTCCTTTTCTTATTTTCTTGAGGGTGTCAAAGGCAATGAGGAAATACAGGGAACAGCTGAAACAAAGAATTGCTATACCACAAGCATCAGAGAGACACTGATTACCAAAAGCACTAAAGCCAAGGAAAAAATGTAAACTCCCCCCCAAAAAGATGTCCAGCCAACTATTTTGCCATACACACAGCAAGTATTTGAACATCTTCTTGGTACAGGCACTATTGCAGACAGCACTGAACAAGACAAAAAAGGGCCGTGCCTTCACGAAGCATACACTAAAGACGTTAAGTGAATAAATAAGACAACATCAGTGCTAAGAAAAAAATTAAATAGGATAATGAAGTGGGGAATCTCCTTTTAGGTAAAGCACTCAGAGGGCCTTTCTGTCTCCGTAACATTTGAGCTGAAACCTGAAAGTCAAGAAGAGTCAGCCACAATCAGCCATCTATGATGCATTAAGTGGTCTCAATCCACCTGGAGCAAAAGAGAATGAAGGACACCAAAGACCAAGGAAAATATGAGCCCAAGAGAAAGAAAGGGCCACATAAACCAGAGACTCCATCAGCCTGAGCCCAGAAGAACTATATGGTGCCCGGCTACCACCAATGACTGCCCTGCCAAGGAGCACAACAGAGAACCCCTGATGGAGCAGGAGAAAAGTGAGATGCAGACCTCGCATTCTAGTGAAAAGACCAGACTTAATGGTCTCAGACTGGAGGGACCCCAGAGGTCATGGCCCAAAACTAAAACCATTCCCGAAGCCAACTCTTCAGACACAGACTGGACTATAAGACATAAAACGATACCGGTGAGGAGTGAGCTTCTTTGGCTCAGGTAGACACATAAAACTATGTGGGCAGCTCCTGTCTGCAAGCGAGATGAGAAGGCAGAGGGGGACTGGAGTTTGTTCAGTGGACAAGGGAAAAACAGAGTGGAGAGAAGGAATATGCTGTCACATTGTAGGGAAAGCAACTAGGGTCACATAACAATGTGTGTTTAAGTTTTTGTATGAGAAACTTACCTGAGTTGTAAACTTTCACTTAAAGCACACACACACACACACACACAAAAAGCAAAGAAATAAGAGGCTTGAAAGATTAAAAAAAAGAGAGAGAGAGCCAACCACATGAGCATCTGGGAAGAGGCAGAGGGCACACAGCTATGAGGAAGCATCTCCAGTCTCAGAAAGTGGAGGTCAGTGTAGTTCAAGAGTAGAGTGAAAAGAGGTGAGAGATCCAGCAAAAGGGAAAAAAAAAAAAAAACCTCCCAAGGTAAAGCAATCATTTGCTCTATAGACCAAATATATATGGTTCTTTTATTTAGTTTCCACCCCACTATGGTTGAGGCTAGTAACTAACAAGGGAACAAGTGTTTGATAGAAAGCTGATAAAGGCCTCATAATAAACAACTGATTATAGATGCACAGGAAGTCCCTGTTTCCATAAGAGACTGGATAACTCTGGTCTGAAAAGCAAAGAAGAAACAAGCATCTGGACTGGAAGCACAAGAGAAGAGAGGGAAAAAAAAGGTTTTTGTTTTAAAACAATAGGACTAAAAGGCAGAGAAACTTTTCACACAGCTGAGGAGAAACCCACAGGAAGAAGAAAAATACAGTCATTTTCTTGGAAAGCCAAGCAAGAAGATGCCTGGACTTGACTAGGAAGTCTGGAAAGTTACTCACATTGAGTGAGAAAACCACCAAGAATCCTCTCTAAGATTTGTCTGGTAGTATATATAACGTTGATGGCCTTTGATTTGAATACATCAATGACTGATCAATTACCATCTTCTGGGATCCTGCTAGGTGCCAGGACAGAAAAACTAATTCAAAATCCCTAGCAGATAATCCATACATTAATTATTAAGTACAAGAGTAAAGATGTTTTTGCCTTTACAACAGAGAAATCTGGTAGACACCACTTAATCTTAAAAAAGTGATTAAACAGCACGACCATCAGTGGAACAACCTGACAAATGTTGTAATGCCCGGAGAAAGATTATTGTTAGCTGCTGCTGAGTCGGCCCCCAACTCTTGGCAACCCCAAGCACAACAGAATGAAATGCTGCCAGGTCCTGCACCAACCCCCATCATTGGATGCAGATCAGACCATTGTGATCCATAGGGTTTCTTTACTGGCTGATTTTTGGAAGTGGATCTCCAGGCCATTCTTCCTAGTCCATCTTAGTCCGCGAGCTCCATTGAAACCTGTTTAGCATCATAGCAACGCACAAGCCCCCACTGACGGGGGGGGGGGGGTGGCTGCACATGAGATGCACTGGCCAGGAATCAAACCCAAGTTTCCTGCACGGAAGGTGAGAATTCTACCACCGAACCATCACTGCCCTCCTGAGAAAGACGCAATACCATATATGCAGTATTCCTGCCAGAAGTGCAAACAATCAGACAAGTCCACATGTGGGACATTTACAAAACTGATCACAACTCTTAAAAAATGTAAGTGTCATGGGGGGCAGGGGGGAGACTGGAAATTAAGACTAAAGAGGTATGACAAGCTAAATGCAGTACGATCTTTTACTTGGTTCCTAGATCAAAAAGAAATCACTGGGACATCACTGGAATTTGAATATGGACTATACATGAAGTCAGTACTTCTAGGGATCTTGTTAAAAGGCAGATGGGGCCTAAGATTCTGCATTTCTCACAAGCTCCCAGGGAAACCCAATGCTGGTCCCTCAGACCACTCTTTAAAAGCAAGCTAATAATATTACTGTATCAATGTGAAAGTTTTTTTGACTAATTATGGTTATGTAGGACAATGTTCTTGTTCTTGGGAGTTATACGTTGAAGAATTTAAGGGTGAAAGGCCATGATTGCAGTTTACTTTCAAATAACTCAGAAAAAGTTTATATAGAGTAATTGAGCAAATTTGAGTATGTTAACTGGTGAATTTAGGTGAACTGGTGATTCAAGGGCTCACTGTATCACTCTTTTCTGTAGGTTTGAAGATTTTTTTCTTGGGGTGGGGGGGCGCGGTGAGACAGGGACCTGGGGAGAAAATACCCTGGGCAGAGCTCACAGTTCAGACAGGAAAACAGTTACAAACAAAAAAAAAAACCCATTGCTGTTGAGTCAATTCCAACTCATAGTGACCCTACAGGACAGAGTAGAACCACCCCATAGAGTTTCTACAGAGCGCCTGGTGGATTTGAACTGCCTACTTCTTGGTTAGCAGCGGTAGCACTTAACCACCATGCCACCAGGGTTTCCACAGTTACAACAGGAGGTATAAAGCTGTCAAGTGCTCCATGGGTATACAAGACGAGCTTTGGGAGCATTCAGGAGGGAGTCCCCAACTGGCCAGGGAGTCTCACTAAGGATCTGCTATATTGAGAGGGAGGGCAGCTCTTTCAAGTTGCACCAGAGAACACTGGCACCTTCCAGGAACCGGTTTTGAGTGAAAAACAGAGGATGAGTGAAACGGCAGGAGATAAGCTGAGAGGTAAACTAAGAAATTAAGAAGGCACTAGAGATTTAGGCTTTATCCTTCCTAACTTAAAAATTACTTTGTACCCATTCTATTTTTGCTTCTAACAATTACTCAGCAGTGAGAAACCCTCTACTGAAAAACAAAGACAAAAGACTGAATCCTAGCTCTTGCAGTTACCATAGTGAAGGCAGAAGCTGCCAGACAGTGCCTTCCCAACCAGAGCTCCATTTGCACAGGTCTACAGAACACCCATCTTTACACACACGCAACTGTAGAACGAATTCCTCAAACTCAAAAGGCACCAACCCAAGCATCTTCCCCTGGCATATTCCCCCTGTGGTCTCTGCCATCTCAGCTGAACAAAGCTCAACCAAGCAAGGTTCCCCCCTCCCCCCGCAAGGAGACTCCATGCCTCCTTTCCTCTTCCTCCTCCCTCCCCCTCGTCTGTACTTCAGTGAACGCCTCACTCAGTAAACACCTCTAGCCCTCTGGCTCAGACACCTGTTACCCCTGGTTTAGAATATCTAGGAGTCTTCTAATGTCCAATCCTTCCTTCAACCTGGCTATCCAGGTAGCAGCCACACCACTTACCATTCTCATTGGGTCACAACCCTCTGAAAGAAAGGAGATCACAGACAGGATGAAGCCAAAACTCTGCAAACACACTGGATCTGCACTAGCCTGTAGCCTTAATCCCCTGCCTCCACTCCATCAAACATCCCCCTGCATGTGCATGCCTCCAAACCTTTATACAAGCTGTTTCCTTTACCCAGACCTTTCCAACTGGAGAAGCTACTCATCTTCCTCCAAGACTCAGACAAATGTCATCTCATCTGCCTCCACACAGAAAGAGCTGTTCCCTCTTTCATGGGTTCCCCAGCACTATACAAGCATCTCTATCTAAAGCAGCACTTGCCACATAGCACTTAATCTGTGTCCCTGTCTCCCCGAAACTGTGAGCCACTTTGAGCACAGGAACCATGTCTTTTTCAACGTGGTAACAGTCACCTAATACAGCATTCTATACATGTTTAACTGAAGGTAGGTTTCATCTATGAACACCAACACATGTGGGAAAGAAATAAGAAAAGGGCATAAATGGCTCATTCTTACCTATCAGTGATATTTCTAAGGCTAATCCCACTAGTCTGTAAACTTCTTGAGGTTATCAATGCTGGCTGACAACATTCTTAAGATCTCTGGCATTTGGCACACTGCTTTGCAAAGCAAGCTTCTAATAAATGTGCTGTATTTAACTGAACCTTTCCCACTGCGACTGATATACAGCAGACTAAATACTACCTTAGATTAAACCCATTGCCTTTGGGTCAATTCTGACTGATAGTGACCCTACAGGACAGAGCAGAAATGTCCCCAAAGGGTTTCCAAGGAGCGGCTGGTGAATTCGAGCCTTTTGGTTAGCAGCCAAGCTCTTAACCACTATGCCACCAGGGCTCCACTCTAGATTAAAGCTACATAGAAAATATCACATTTTTCACTGGTCTTAATGGTTCCAAATAAGCTTAAATTTCTCTCAAGGCTGCCATTTTCCATTTCCACGGGCTTTTTTTTTTTCTATTTCAAGGGATCAAGATCACATTTTCACTTAGCCACTTCTCTGCAAAATGACAAGTCCTGAGTTTTCCTGAGAACATGGTGACCTCAGGTCCAAGGAAGCAAGAAAATGGTAACAGATGATTATAGGAAACCTCTGCCAATCTAGAGATTCCTAGGAATAGAAAACCCCATGAAAACTCACTTGTCTGTAACAGTAGCTTACCTCTCCCTCTCAGCTTCTGGCTTATTCACTGCATTATCATTTTTCACAAACCATGATTAAAAGTCTGGACTAATATTAAAATATTTAACATAATGAAATATTCAACATACCATGAAAGAATAGTAACAATGCATCTTTGCTTTGGAATAAAGTATGAATCAGAGCCACACAGGGCAAATGGACTATCAAAAAAGGCTCCTATCATTCACATCACTTGAAACCGGCTGTAGTGAATACATTTTCTGAGCTATGCCTAAGGCAGAACCTTCAGTTTCAAGAACGCTCTGCAACCTAACCTGCGTACAGGATTATGTAATCTGGTAATTAGCCAGGCCTCCAACTCATATCTTCAACTCATAATGCCAAATACTAACAAAATAAACTGTAGCAATAAAACTTTCTCAAGCTATAATTGGTGGTCCACTTATTCATGGCAGTATTTAATAATGAAGTCTTTATGGCATCAAACCCAAAACAAAAACCAAACCCAGTGCCGTCGAAAACCAGTCCAGGGAAATCTCAGCTTCCCTTCCCTGGTCAGTTCAGTCCCTAGCTGCTCCATGCAGCCATTTCTCTTTCATCCCCATTTACCCAGGGCCAGGTCTGTAAGCACCAATCCCCTCTATATTTCTTAAGTCCAACAATCCAGTGGAACTCACAAACTGTAGGGAAAAGGCTATCTTTAATCTAGAAGGAGAAGAGGTTATAAACACAAAGGAATGAAGTTAGGAGGGGTCTCAGCACAGAGCTTCCATGTCCCCAGGAGACAGCTTATCCTCCCAACAGGAGGATGTAACTATGTTTGGGATGTAACTGTTTTCGGGATGTAACTATGTTCAATGTAACTATGTTCCAGATGTAACTATGTTCCAGATGTAACTATGTTCGTTCTCTCCAACTGAGAAGCTCCAATGAGCCTCTGTCTCCCACGGCCTTTTATTGGCCTCACCATGTGGCCCCTGAGGCTTAGTCAGCATCAGACCAGGAGGTGATCCCTTTTGGTTAGGTCAAGCCCCAACTAATTGACCTCACGTGTGGTCCTGTTCTCAGAAACCAGGACCAAAGGCCAAATTGTTTACTGCAAAGGAGTTCCGTACCTCCCAGTCTTAACACAAGAAAATGAGGGAGCCCTGGTGGCACAGCGGCTAATGCATTCGGCTGCAAACCAAAAGGTTGGCAAACCCACCCACTACTCTTAGGGAGAAAAACGTGGCACTCTGCTTCCGTAAAGACTGTAGCCTTGGAAACCCTATGGGGAAGTTCTACTCTGTCCTACAGTGTTGCTATGAGTTGGAATCAATTCCACTAACACAACAACAACAGCTCAATATAACGTAATGGAATAACCAAAACTAAGGAATCCAGGAAAGAACTAGCCTTTAAATTAACCATTAAGAATAACACCAATTATTTAAAACAAAGATTGCTGTTGTTAGTTGCTGTCGAGTCAGTTTCAACTCATGGCTTACCCTACGTGTGCCAACTAGAACTGCTCCGTAGAGTTTTGAAGGCTGCAACTTTTGGAAACAGATCGCCAGACCCATCTTCTGAGGTGCCCTTGAGTGGGTTTGAACCGCCAACCATTTTGCTAGTAGTCAAGCACTTAATCCGTTTGTGCCACCCAGGAACTCAAAATAGAATGGATAGATTACTCATTACAAAATTTTAAAGTCCTAGTAGCCTTAAAAAAATAAACATTAAAAAAAAAACCTCTTATCAGATGAAAATTACAATAACTTACACAATGTTAATTTCTCCCTTCTTTTAATAAAATTAGAATAAAGAAAATGACAGAAATTCTAAAAGTCAAATCACACTACTCATACAATACTTATTCCAAATGATCAAATGCTGCAAATATTTAGAGTAATACTCAAAGTTGTCCACCAAACTGTACTCGCATTATATACAATAATGGAAACTTGCAGCCAGTAAAAAAGCACATATTAAATCCCAATCAAAAAGTGGGGTTGATAGATGACAGTCCATCAACAAGTAAACAGAAATGCATGCTAATTTCAAGCTCCATTAGAAATGGGGTTGGGAGGGCATGCTCGCATATGAAGAAAAAGTGTGATAGTTATGAAAAAGCTAAAGAAGAAAATAATGAACATTTAGGGGCTCCAAAGAGAAAGGGTAATGCTGAAGTGCTCTTTGAAGGTAAGTATTTCTGCATACTTTAGACTTTCAGTAATGGGTAAGTTCAGTACAGTACTCTCCCAAGTGAGCAAACAGCATGAAACAGGGCAAGGCAAGCCATACTGTCCACTTTCCACACCGCTAGGCCCATTCAATCCAGGCCCACAGCGTGGAGACTGAGCAGACTTCCTTGCTAAATAAACCACACCCACAAGAACTGGAAGCAAGCACACAAGCACCCGCACAAATTTCAGGAACTGATACTCTATGAGACTCCCAGATGCCTGATGTGTTTGACTTTTTTTCTTAACAGAAAACAGAAGGTACTAATAAGACAAATTCTCCAACATATAATCACCAAAATTCTTTAAGACTCAAAGGGTGTGGCTTCACAGTCACTCATGAGGAAAAAATTATTTGGACAGGGAACGCAGAAAGGATGATCGATTTCATATTTTTCACTACTTTATCTCTACGTAGAAAGTCAAACTCGCAAAGACATTTTTTAAATAACTTATTTTACCTGGTTTTTTTTTTCTTCATTTTTTAACATGGCAAAATTCACTCTTTTTCATGTACTATCCTCTGAGTTTTGACAAACTCATACAGTTGGGTAATCACCTCCACAATCAAAATATAAAAAATTAAATAATGTGAAGACAGGGCCAAATGGCAGAATAGCCAGATGCTTCCGGTAATCCCTCTTACAACAAACACTCGAAAAAACAAGCGAAACAATGATATTTATGACAAGGTAGGGGCCCTGAACATCAAAGGCAAAGTCAGAAAACGGACTGAGCAGCACGGGGATGAAGAAGACAGCTCAGAAGCAGAGAGGAGTTGCTGGACCTGAATCGCCAGGAAACCTCAGGCACCACTCCTGCGAGCAAATGCTGTGGACTGGTGGTAGCATTCAGCCGCAATTTCCTCAGGGAGAAACAGCCAGCCGCACAGCCTACTCACACCTCCAGGACTAGAGAATAATGGCGTTCTTGGCAAAAGCTAAGTACTTGCCTATATTTTACCATGCCCCCCCCCCGCCCCCAACTGGCTTTAGTGGCTGTTGATTTCCCTGGGCCTGAGATAGGTCCTGCTGAGCAACCTAAGCCATTCTCCTGGCCTTGGAGAAGGAATAAATTCACAATTGGGGAAAAAGATAATCTGCCAGCTCCACTAACCTGGGGAGCTCAGGATAGAAGCGATTCATGTCCCAGCATAAACGGTCTGTGGACTGTGGATACCTTTCCCCCCTGCATGGACCTGTGCAGGCCTACTTCAGGAGAATACACCCTTGTTGGCTGACTGCAACTTGTTAAGCTGTGCAGTGGAGAGGTGAGTATTTGATGTTTGACACCACTTTGCCTAATAAACAGGATCCTCACGTACCCACATCAGGGGCCTAAGGACTGGTGGCTCCACTCAGGTCACCCAGCCACTCACGACAGGGGTCCAAGGATAACTGTTATCTCCCAGTCCTCACAACCAAAAGCATTGGGTGCCCATGGTCCATTTGCAGAACAACCCACCTATGCACTCTAGGAAACAGGGATGCACTTTCCTCACAGACACTTGGGGGACAGTCGTCAGCCCCCTGCCTTGTTCAGAGTGTGACCCCCTGCTGCAACCAGACACAGATACCTATACCAATCACCCTTGCCCCTCTAAGACTGTAGGACAGAGCCTGTACCACATGCTTCATGACCAGCTACCTGGACAGTTGAGCTGAATCCATACAAGAAAAGTGAATGGACTCCTAGGCTGATATACCTGATCACTGCTCTAGCCATTTGGTGACAGGACATGACAGCTTCAAAGGCAAAAATAATCAAGCTACCTCACTCAAGCAACCCATTTGGGCATATCAAAACAAAACAAAAAGCAAGAAGCTAGGATACGGTAAGCAAATATAAACTAATACAATGACTTATAGATGGCTTGGAGACAATAGCTGGTATCAAGTCACATAAAGATAAAGACCGTGATCGCTTCAACAAGCTCTCAAAACAAAGAACCAAGCGTTCTTCTGGATGAAGGTGCCTTCCTGAAACTACGGATGAAGAATACACAAGATTAATATACAGAACTCTTCAAGACATCAGGAAGGAGATCAGGCAACATGCAGAACAAGCCAAGTAACACACAGATAAAGCAGCTGAAGAAATGAAAAAGGTTATTCAAGAACATAATGAAAAATTTAATAAGCTGCAAGAATCCACAGAGAGACAACGATCAGAAATTCAAAAGATTAACAATAAAACTACAGAATCAGACAACTAAACAGAAAGTCAGAGGAGCACAATTGATCAAAGTGGAAGGCAGAATTGGTGAGATTAAACATAAAGCACTTAGTACTAATATATTTGAAAAAAAATCAGATTAAACAATTAAAAACAATGAAGAAACCGTAAGAATCATGTGGGACTCTAGCAAGAGAAATAACCTATGAGTGACTGGAGTACCTGAACAGGGAGGGATAACAGAAAATACAGAGAATTGTTGAAGATTTGTTGGCTGAAAACTTCCCTGATATCGTGAAAGATGAGAAGATATCTATCCAAGATGCTCATTGAACTCCACATAAGGTAGATCCTAAAAGAAAGTCACCAAGACATATTATAATCAAACTTGCCAAAGCCAAAGATAAAGCAAATTTTAAGAGCGGCTAGGGATAAACAAAAGTCAACAACAAAGGACAGTCAATAAGAATAAGCTCAGACTACTCCGCAGAAACCATGCAGGCAAGAAGGTGATGGGATGACTTAAATAAAGCATTGAAGGAAAAAAATTTCCAGCCAAAAGTCATATATCCAGCAAAACTGTCTCTCAAATATGAAGTTGAAATTAAGACATTTCCAGATAAACAGAAGTTTAGGGAATTCGTAAAAATAACCAAACCAAAACTAAAAGAAATACTAACGGGAGTTCTCTGGTAAGAAAATCAGTAATATTAGATATTATTCCAAGACTAGAATGCTGGACAGAGCAATCAGATGTCAACCCAGATAGGGAAATCACAAAAATAAATCAAGATTAAAAAAAACGCTCAAAAGAGGGAAAAAGCAATGTTATTATGTAAAGAAGACAACATTAAAACAATAAAGAGGGACTGAGAAATGTAGTCATAGATCTTTCATATGGAAAGGAAGACAAGGCGATATAAAGAAATAAAAGTTAGCTTTAAACTTAGAAAAACGGGTAAAAATTAACGTAACCACAAAGGAGACTAGAAATCCTACACATCAAAATAAAATACAAGAAAAAAATACTCAGCAGAAACAAAATCAACAACAAGGAACAAAAGGAAAAGGCAATATATAAACATAAACTACTCAGCACAAAAAATTAAGTGGGAAAAAGAAACTGTCAACAACAAAAAAAAGACATCAAAATGACAGCACTAAACTCATAAAAAAAAAAATACCTATCCATAATTATGCTGAATGTAAAAGGACTAAATGCACCAATAAAGAGACAGAGAGGGGCAGAATGGATAAAAAAAACATGATCCATCTATATGCTGCCTACAAGAGACACACCTTAGAGACACAAACTCAAAGGATGGAAAAAAATATATCAAGCAAACAACAATCAAAAAAGAGCAGGAGTGGCAATATTAATTTCTGACATAATAGACTTTAAAGTTAAATCCACCACAAAGAATAAGGAAGGACACTACATAACGATTAAAGGAACAATATACCAAGAGGATATAACCATATTAAATATTTATCCACCAATGACAGGGCTGCAAGATATATAATACAAACTCTAACAGCATTGAAAAGTGAGATAGACAGCTCCACAATAATAGTAGGAGACTTCAACATAGCACTTTCAGGACATCCAGAAAGAAGCTCAAGAAAGACATGGAAGATCTAAATGTCACAATCAATCAACTTGACCTCACAGACATATACAGAACACTCCACCCAACAGCAGCCAAGTACACTTTCTTTTCTGGTGCACATGTAACATTCTCTAGAACAGACCACATATTATGTCATAAAGCAAGCTTTAGCAGAATCCAAAACATCAAAATATCACAAAGCATCTTCTCTAACCATAAGGCCATAAATCAATAACAGAAAAGGCAGGGAAAAGAAGTCAAACACTTGGAAACTGAAAAATACTCTGCTCAAAAATGACTGGGTTGTAGAAGACATGAAGGATGGAATAAAGAAATTCATAGAATCCAATGAGAATGAAAACACCTCCTATCAGAACCTTTGGGACACAGTGAAAGCAGCGCTTAAGAGGCCGATTTATATCAATAAATGCACACATACAAAAAAAGAGCCAAAATCAAAGAGTTATTCCTACAACTTGAACAAATAGAAAGAAGGCAACAAAAAAAACCCTCGGGCAAAAGAAAGCAAATAATAAAAATTAGAGCAGAATTAAATGAAATAGAGAACAGAAAAACAATTGAAAGAGTTGACAAGACCAAAAGCTGGTTCTTTGAAAAAATTAACAAACCTTATAAACCACTGGCCAAATTGACAAAAGGAAAACAGGAGAGGAAGCAAATAACCCAACTAAGAAATGAGATGGGTGATTTCACAACAGACCCAACTGAAATTAAAAGAACCATATCAGATTACTACGAAAAATTGTACTCTAAGAAATTTGAAAACCTAGAAGAAATGGATGAATTCCTAGAAACACACTACCTACCTAAACTAACGCAAACAGAGGTAGAACAATTAAATAGACCCATAACAAAAGAAGAGATTGAAAAGGTGAATAAAAAACTCCCAACTAAAAAAAGCCCTGGCCCAGACAGCTTCACTGCAGAGTTCTACCAAACTTCCAAGAAGAGCTAACACCACTACTATCAAACGTATTTCAGAGCATAGAAAAGGACAGGATACTCCCAACCTCATTCTATGAAGCCAGCATATCCCTGATAACAAAAACCAGGTAAAGACAACACAAAAAAAGAATATTACAGACCTATACGTGGGTTTTTTATATCCCTCATGAACTTAGATGCAAAAATCCTCAACAAAATTCTAGCCAACAGAATTCAACAACATACCAAAAAAATAACTCACCATGACCAAGTGGGATTCATACCAGGTATGCAGGGATGACTCAACATTAGAAAAACAATTAATGTAATCCATCAAGTAAATAAAACAAAAAACAAGAACCACATGATCTTATCAATTGATGCAGAAAAGGCATTTGACAAAGTTCAACACCCATTCATGACAAAAACTCTCAGCAAAATAGGAATAGAAGGAAAATTACTCAACATGATAACATGCATTTATACCAAAGCCAACAGCCAACTTCATCCTAAATGGAGAGAGTCTGAAAGCATTTCCCTTGAGATCGGGAACCAGACAAGGATGCCCTTTATCACCACTCTTATTCAACCCTGTGCTGGAGGTCCTAGCCAGAGCAATTAGGCTAAAGAAATAAAGGGCATCCAGATTGGTAAGGAAGAAGTCAAAGTGTCTCTATTTGCAGATGTCATGATCTTATATACAGAAAACCCTAAGGAATCCTCAAGAAAACTAATGAAACTAATAGATGAGTTCAGCAGAGAATAAGGATACAAGATAAACATACAAAATCAGTTGGATTCCTCTTTACCAACAAAAAGAACATTGAAGAGGACATCACCAAATCAATACCATTTACACTAGACCCCAAGAAGATAAAATACTTAGGAATAAATCTTACCAGAAATATAAAAGACCTATACAAAGAAACTATGAAACACTACTGCAAGAAACCAAATGAGACCTACCTAACTGCTCATGGACAGGAAGAGTTTAACACAGTAAAAATGTCTATTCTACTAAAAGCGATCTATGCATACAATGCAATTCCGATCCAAATTCCAACGACATTTTTTAATGAGAGGGAGAAAAAAATCACCAACTTCATACGGAAAGGTAAGAGGCCCCGATATGTAAAGCATTACTGAAGAAGAAGAACAAAGTGGGAGGGAGGCCTCACTCTACCTGATTTTAGAACCTATTATACCACCACAGTAGTCAAAACAGCCTGGTACTGGTACAACAACAGATACACAGACCAATGGAACAGAATTGAGAATTCAGACAGAAATCTATCCACATATGAGCAGCTGATACTTGACAAAAGCCCAAAGTCAGTTAGATGGGAAAAAGACAGTCTCTTTAACAAAGGGTGCTGGCATAACTGGATATCCATCTGCAAAAAATGAAACAAGACCCACACCTCACACCATGCACAAAAACTAACTCAAAATGGATCAAAGACCTAAATATAAAATCTAAAATGATAAAGATCATGGAAGAAAAAATAGGGACAACACTAGGAGACCTAATACATGGCATAAGCAGTATACAAAACATTACTACTAATGCAGAAGAGAAGCTAGACAACTGGGAGCTCCTAAAAATCAAACATCTATGCTCATCCAAAGACTTCGCCAAGAGTAAAAAGATTACCTACAGACTGGGAAAGAGTTTTTAGCTGTGATATTTCCTATCAGCATCTGATCTCTAAAATCTACATGATAATGCAAAAACTCAACTACAAAAAGACAAATAACCCCATTAAAATGGGCAAAGGATATGAACAGGCACTACACTAAGACAGACATTCAGGTAGTTAACAGAGACATGAAGAAATGTTCACGATCATTAGCCATTAGAAAAATGCAAATCAAAACTACAATGAGATTCCATCTCACTCCAACAAGGCTGGGGTTAATCTAAAAAACACAAAATAATAAATGTTGGAGAGGCTGTAGAGAAATTGGAACACTTATACACTGCTGGTGGGGATGTAAAATGGTACTACTATTTTGGAAATCAATTTGACGCTTCCTTAAAAGACTAAAAAAAGAACTACCATATGATCCAGCAATCCCACTTCTTGGAATACATCCTAGAGAAATAAGGGTCTTTACACAAACAGACATATGCACACACACATTCATTGCATCACCGTTTACAACAGCAAAAAGATAGAAGCAACAAAGGTGCCCATCAATGGATAAATGGATAAATAAATTATGGTATATACTCATACACTGGAATACTATGCATCGATAAAGAACAATAATGAATCTGTGAAACATTTCATAACATGGAGGAATCTGGAAGACATTGTGTTAAGTGAAATTAACCCATAAAAAAAAAAAAGTGAAATTAGCCAGTTGCAAAAGGACAAATATTGTATGAGACCACTATTATAGGAACTCGAAAAATAGTTTAAACAGAAAAGAAACTATTCTTCGATGGTTAGGAGAGGGAGGGTGTTTTCACTAATTAGATAGTAGATAAGAACTATTTTATTTTAGGTGAAGGGAAAGACAACACACAATACAGGAGAGGTCAGCACAACGGGACTAAACCAAAAGCAAAGAAGTTTCCTGAATAAACTGAATGCTTTGAAGGTCAGCGTAGCAGGGTCGGGGGTTTGGGGACCATGGTTTCAGGGGACATCTAAGTCAACTGGCATAATAAAATCTATTAAAGTATTCTGCATCCCACTTTGGAGAGTGGCATCTGGGGTCTTAAATGCTATCAAGTGGCCATCTAAGAGGCATCAGCTGGTCTCAAACCACCCAAAGCAAAGGAGAACGAAGAACACCAAACATACAAGGTAATTATGAGCCCAAGAGACAGAAAGACCACATAAAGCAGAGACGACATTAGCCTGGGACCAGAAGAACTAAATGGTGCCCGGCTATAACTGATGACTGCCCTGACAGGGAACACAACAGAGAAACCCTGAGAGAACAGGAGAGCAGCGGGGTGTAGACCTCAAATTCTAGTAAAAAGACCAGACTTAACGGTCTGAGACTAGAAGGACCCCAGAGGTCATGGTCCGCAGACCTTCCGTTAGCCCAAGGCAGGAACCATTTCCAAAGCCAACTCTTCAGACAGGGATTGGACTGGACTATGGAACAGAAAATGATACAGGTGAAGAGTGAGCTTCTTGGATCAAGTAGACACATGAGACTATGTGGGCAGCTCTTGTCTGGAGGGGAGATGAGAGGGCAGAGGGGGTCAGAAGCTGGCTCAATGGACACAAAAAGAGTGGAGGAAAGGAGTGTGCTGTTTCATTACAGGGAGAGCAACTAGGAGTATATTGCAAGGTGTATATAAATTTTTATATGAAAGACTGACTTGGCTTGTCAACTTATACTTTAAGCACAATAAAAAAATTTTTTTTTAATTTCAAAACATTCAGATGTGTAAAAAAAAATTAAATTACGTTATTTTCACAACAGCATTGTACATACAACCTCTTAAGAAGGCTGAACAAGGACTACGGGTCAGCAGGTGGCCATGCAGATCCACAACCACTACCAGACAAAAATTCACTGCCTCATCAACAGCAGCATCAGCCCATGGCCTTTCTAGGGCTTATTTTATGAGTTTGTCAAAACTCATAGAACAGTAAACCAAAGAGAGTGAATTTTATTACATATCAAAAATGAAAAAAATAAACTCATTAAAAAATATATTTTTCCCGTCTGGAGCACGCGAGAACGAAGAAAACCAAAGACACAAGGGTAAGGTTAGTCCAAAGGACTAATGGACCACAATTACCACAGCCTCTACCAGACTGAGTTCAGCACAACGAGATGGTGCCGGCTATCACCACCAACTGTCCTAACAAGGATCGCAATAGAGGGTCCCGGGCAGAGGTGAAGAAAAACGCAGAACAAAACCCTAACTCACAAAAAAAGACCATACTTACTGGCCTGAAAGAGACTGGAGAAACCCTGAAAGTATGGCCCCTGGTCACCCTTATAGCTTGGTAATTAAGTCACTCCTGAGGTTCACCCTTCATCCAAAGATTAGACAGGCCAATAAAACAAAATGAGACTAAAGGTGCACACCAGCCCAGCAGCAAGGACGCGAAGGCAGGAGGGCACAGGAAAGCTGGTAATACGGAACAGAAGGTCAAGAAGTAGAGACAGCTAACATGTCATAGGGTTGGTAACCAATATCACAAAACAATGTGTGCACTGTTTAATGAAAACCTAGTTTGTTCTGTACACCTTCATCTGAAATATAGGAATTTTTTAAAAATTTGTGTGTGAAATTCTTCAGACGGGGACTGGACTGGACTGTGGCACAGAGAATGTACTGGTGAAGAGTGAAGTTCTTGGATCTAGCAGACACAGGAAACTATGTGGGCAGCTCCTGTCTGAATGGGAGATGAGAAGGCAGAGCGGTTCAGAAGCTGGCTGAATGGACACAAAAACAGACAGTGGAAAGACGAAGTGTGCTGTCTCATTAGGGGGAAAGCAACCAGGAGTATATAGCAAGGTGTATATAAATTTTTGTAGGAGAGACTGACTTGATTTGTAAACTTTCACTTAAAGCACAATAAAAATTAAAAAAAAAATTTGTGAGTTCGCCCTTCTATATAGAGATTAAATAGTGAAAAACATGGGGGCACTGGTGGTTCAGCGGTAGAATTCTTGCTTTGCATGTGGGAAACCAGGGTTCTACTCACAGCCAACGCACCCTCACACACAGCGACCACCCATTTGTCAGTGGAGGCCTGTGTGTTGTTATGTTGAACAGCTTTCAGTGGAGCTTCCAGACTAAGACTAATGAGGAAGAAAGGCCTGGACACCTACTTTCAAAAAGCAACCAATGAAAAAAACCCTATGGATCACTGTGGCCCAATCCACAACCATGCATGAGGACACCATGAATTGGGGCCCCAATCTGATGTCAGCTAACAACAACAGTGGAAAACATTTATGAAATCAGCCTGATTTCAGTCTGAGGGATATTAGGGCCTCTATCCAAGAATGGGTATGGCCTGCCATCAACTTTTCCTTTCAGTTTACAGATCCCACTGTCAAGTATTCAAACAATAGATCCATGATGTTTAAAATGGAAAATACCCTGATATAGCATAGATGCAAATAAACTACATTCTGGGGGAGTGGGAGGGCAATTTCAGAAATTTTTAAAGCTACAAAAAAGTACCTTTTTCCCCTAGAAATTCCACTTCTGAGAAGTTACTCTTAAGAAATGTATCAAGGATGGACATAAAGATTTAGCTACAAACTAAAGCAACACAGGAAGCAAGCTAAATGCCCAGGAAGAACTGGTTAAAGAAGCCACATGATGGAATAGGAGGGGATCATTAACGTGCTGTGTTAGCATTGTGAGACTAACCATATTTCGTCAATTTAAAGCATACATTATTTCACATTTTTTAGACTTTAGTCTAAAATCTGGGCACATCTTAGAATTGATGGCATTTCCTAGTTTATTTGGCAGCGTTTCTTCTTTCCTCATGGCACATAAAATAAAGTTGGTGGTTGTTGGTAAGTGTCAACAAGTCAACTCCCACTCACAGTGACCCCGTGTACAACAGAACAAAATGTCGCCTGGTCCCGTGCCATCCTCACAACTGTTGCTATGTCTGAGACCATTATGCCAGGCACTGTGTCAGTCCATCTCGTTAAGGGTTAAATAAAGGATTAAATAAAGGTTAATCTTACTCTAATAATAGGGGGAAATGTTCAAGTTTTAAGTGGACAGTAGATTACAAAAGAGCACATAAAGTAAAATCCAGCTTTTATAAAAGCTATTTTATAGTCAACATACATGCCTAGAGAAAAGATGAGAGGATATAAATCAAAGTGTTAACAGTGTTTATCCCTGGATGATATAAATATGAATTTTCTTTTTTTTTTTTTTAATTTTAAGTAGTCAGATGTCAAGCTGTACCTCCACCCCCATATCAACCTGGCACAACCCTATACATAGCACAAGTACATCTGCCATAACTAATTTAATACTGATTAAATAGTACATACTATAGGCAAAGAAATGAGTCAAGTATCACAGAAAACAGAGATACAAAACAATGTAATTGCCTTCAAGGAACTAAGCATCTAACAAAAGAACTGACATTCTAGAAGTCTTAACAAAGGTTAAGTCAGCACCTTAATGACATTTAAACGCTGAACTTGTTCACTGGTTTTACTTGCAAGACAATCCACTTAACATGGATAAAAACATATCCTGTCCAGCACTCCATAATTTAAAAAATAAAATAGAATTTTTTCACATCAGAAGTTAATATAAATATCCTTTATAAATCATCTTTTTCATTATACAGATGACAAAGTTCAAACTCTCAGCTGAGTCTCATAAGATTAAAAACTCCTAAAAGCACGTTATAATCGTTATAATCGTAACTCATCAGACAATGGACACATAACCAACAACAAATTAGCAATAGGAGGAAATGCCCCACCACACAACTCTTTGCTGTTTATTATGACCTTTTAAGAATTTTTTTTAGAACTCTTTCTAGATGCTTTCCTTGCTCACTCTATGCGCCAGTGCTGGAGGGTATAGGTGGCAGTAGTTAAGAGCTCAGCTGCTAACCAAAAGGTTGGCAGTTCAAATCTACCAGCTGTTCTTTGGAAACCCTGTGGGGCAGTTCTACTCTGTCCTATAGGGTCTCTATGAGAGGGAATCGACTCAATGGCAACAGTTTGGTTTTGGTTTGAACAGTAACTTAAACTTAGTCCCTGCCCTCAGGGTAAAAAAAGAGTTCAGCTGAAAAAAATACAGTTAACATATGTACATACATTTATATATATATATATAAAATGAGAAAGCTGTAACCCCATGCAAATTTGTAGTTCAGATAAAGATCACTTTCAGTGATGGTGAACAAAGTCTCAATGGAAAAAGCATGTTAATCGGCCTTCAGAAATGGATAGCATTTGTGTCAAAGAGGGATGAAACATTCCAAAACACGGCCAACAGCAAAGGAACATTAGCACAAATGCCTGGCAAATGCAGAAGACATGCAGCAGCAACTTAAAGTAGAAAATAAACTTGAAAAAGTAAGTTAGGGCCAGAACTTCGAAGCCTTAACACCAATTTAAGAGTATGACCTCTTTATTTAATGCAACAAGTTATCAGTTGTTTCTCAAATGAGAATCAGAGCTTTGCTTATATGTAAAAGACTGGAATTTCCAGGAGGAAACCGTACAAACTTTGGCAAACACTTACTGAGCAACCATAATGTTTCAAATCCTGGGATTAAAAACTGAGGGCAGTGGAGGGGTGGCTACAGGCTACAAAGGGAGTCGGGATTTCTGGAGTGCTGTTTTTTTCCTACCTCTTGATATGGGTAGTGTTCACTCTGTAATTCAATGAGCAGGTACTCATGATTTGAGCACTTTTTTGCATGTATGTTATACTTTAATAAGAAAAGGTTTACTTAAAAATAAAGGCCTAGACCCCACCTCCAGGAAACTCCCAGCTGAGAGGAAGTCATTCATAAAAATATTGACCAGATAGTGTGACAGATGCAAATACAGAAGATGTACAAGGTACCCATGAAGACTGAGGGTCCAAGAGAAAACCCAGAGGCAATGGCGTCAAACTTGAGTTTTAAAGAATAAATGAGTTTGTTAGATGGATAGGTGGCTCAGACAAAGGATAAACATTTGAAAAAAGGCATTTAAATAAAGAAATAAAACAATTTATCCAGAAAACCTCAAGTACTTTTGAAAGTTCAGAGATATGGAATAATTCTCAATTTCCCCAAAACAGGAATTTATTATACGTACAAACCAAACCCAATGCTGTCAAGTCGATTCCAACTCATAGCAACCCTATAGGACAGAGCAGAACTGCCCTATAGGGTTTCCAAGGAGCACCTGGTGGATTCGAACTGCCGACCTTTCAGTTAACAGCCGTAACTCTTAGCCACTGTGCCACCAGGGTTTCCTTTAAGTACAAGGCTCTCCCTAATCTGATTGTTGCCTCATCTGCACGGCTCCACCCACAAACTAGACTCCAAACAGAAAAGACTGGTTTTTTCCCTTCTTCATTCAACAAACACTTTATTTGCCCTCCATGTCCAGTAACTGCCAAGGGCTAAAGCTACCAGTCCCTGCCTTCAAGGAGCTTCACTTTCCAGCAGGGACATCAAGAATAAGTCACAGTACAATGTAGCACACCACCCTGCACAAAGAGGCTTGCTACCAAAAATGAAAGCGGTAACACTCAGCTGAATCTAGAGCTATAACTAAGAATACACCAGTAAACACAGTAATAGAGTACAAGAAGGAAGAAACAACATTTATCGAGAAACCTAGACCCCCACATCCAATGCACATTCAAGTCCTGTCTTATTTCTCCAAAACACAACTCCCTTCATCCCTACCACCTTCACCCCTACATCTTTCTAGCTTAACTGCCTATTTCCACTTGTATAAGCCTTCTCCAAACGCTAGCAAGAGAGATCTTCTTTAAAATGTTATCAGATGATTAAACTCCCTACAATGGCTTCTTATAGCTCTTAGAATACAGTCCAAACATAGCCCTGAGCGACGTGGCCCCTGCCCTCCCTGGCAACCTCATGTGAGGCTTCTCTCCACCTAAGAGTATTTAATCTACACAGGTCTTCTCTGAGGTCCCTAAACACGTGGAGTTCTTTCCTGTCTCAGGACTTTTAAACATGCAGAGTGCCCTGTTCCCTCCATTCAGCTCTTCATCAGAATACATACAAACCCCCACAACCAGGGCTATCCCTCATGCCTCAAACCAATGTCACTTTCTCAAAGAAATTCCCAATGGCACAACCATTAAGCACTCTACTGCTAACCAAAAGGTTGGCAGTTTGAGCCCACCAGTGGCTCAGAGGGAGAAAAGACCTGGCAACCTGCTCCCATAAAGATTTCTGCCTAAGAAACCCTATTGGGCAGTTCTACTCTGCACAGTGTGCAGGATTGCTGAGTCAGAACTGACTTGACAGTCGCACACAACAACCTCCACATCTGGTTTATGGAGCAGAATTAAGAGAATGAGGAGCCCCATTTTAGACATGTTGAATTTGAGAAGCCCCTGAGACACCCCAGGAGCAATCCAGTGCACGGATGACTCTGGGGGTCAGGAGAGACATCTGCACTCCAATAGAGACTTGGGCTTCAGCACATAAGGTTGATGGCAGGAAGACTATCCACTTGGGATGGGGGCATCCCTCACCTCTAAGTCACTGTATGGAATGAGATGTTACTGATAGGAGTGAGGGTGAATACTGCATCAATGGTGTAGAGGTAGAAAAGAATCAAAATAACACTGGATAAAATCCTGTGTATGAGTACATTTTAAAAAAAAAAAAAAAAAGAGTAAGAAGCAGTAGCCAAACATATAACCAAAACCAGGAAGAGTTGTACCACCAAACCAAAACCAAACCCGCTGCCGTGGAAATCCTATGTCCTTTTAAGCTTCTCAAGACTTCCTCCTTTCACCTGACAAAACCCTACTCATGTTTCAAAGGCCAGTTAAAAAGCCACCACCTCCTGGAAGCCTTTCCCAGCTTCTCCAAAGAAAACTACCCCTCCCCCTATGCCTCCACAAAGTTTCTTTGTATATTTGTTGTATATCCGACCCATACAAAAGCTTTTAAACAGTACTGTTATGGCACTTATCTAAGTCTGCCCTGTGGGGCGGGGCGGGGGGGGTTCCTCCCCTATTACACTGTGAACCCTGAAGGGTACAGACCATATCTTACTCATTTGTGAACCCTTAATTAGGTGGATAAAAAATTATCTGTAACTTAACAATAGTCAAGAAGGGTAAGTAATTGGGCAGCAGCTATAGATAGGTACCCCACTCATTCCTCTTGTAAAACAACAAATCCTAATAAATTTGACTTACAAGTTTATATCTTCTTAAAGCAACACACACCTGTACAGTTTTTTAAAAATCACTGCTAAGCACAAAATATCCTCTCACCAAAACATCTATCCTGTCAAAAAATAATGATGTAATCATTTCCTTCAACAAAATTATGAAATGCTCTTTATTTAGTTGAGGGCTATGCATCATACCGTCTTTTCTAAGTTGTTGTAAATCCTCTACAAAACAAATACAAAAATATTACGAAAACGCAGGAGGACACAAGGGTGTCCATCCTGGCCTTGGGCCAAGTGCTGCCTGCATTATTAGGAAGCCATGGCTGCCAATCCAAGGTTAGGCATTCAGTCAACATTTTTTCCAACAAGTGCTATTGTCTCTCTTTCACACACACGATATATTCAAAGTCAACAAAAAAAAAGACGCTGTAACGTCACTCTTGAAAACAAGGGCACGTCCAATTTACCACACAGGAAGTCAGTAATTTCACAAGAAAGGTTAACATGGTACACGCCGAAAGTCCACACGGGTGTGGCGCACCTTACCAACACGGCTAAGGCAGGGAGAGGGAGAACTAACTTTCACATTCGCTCGGGGCCCGGAATGCGGGTGCGCGCGCGGGCTCAGCAAAAGCCCGGTTCAGCAGACAGTGAAGTTTCAGCGGCCCGTGACGGGAGCTGAGGCAACAGAAACCACAAAACCAGAGAACAATCACATCACCGGAAAAATCAATTCACCAAACACACACAATCACTGGAACAACGCGCAGATTCTTCACGAAAACGGCCGAGGCGGCCCAGCGCGGGGCCGGCGCGCGCACCCAGCCCACTTTAACGAAGTTTAGAAACCCGGAGAAACTTTTCCGCGAGGAAGCGCAGCGGCTGCGCGTGGCTTCCGCCTCTCCAGCCGCCGCGGCCCCTCAGCTCCTCCAGCGCCAGGGAGGCGGGCCCCGCCCGCCCAGCCAGCCAGGGCCCGGCCGGGGGCCCGCACGGGAAACGGCCGCCGGCCGGAGGCTGGACCCCCGCCCGCCGCGAGCCCAATTCCAGGCGGCGCCCGCTCGGGAGGGCCCGAGGACGCCCGGGCCCGGCTGGGGAGCTCGCGCGAAGAGTTACCTGCGGCGAGCGGGGCGAGCGCGGGAGGACCGGAGCACCGAGGCCGACAGCCGCCGCTTTGTCTCCCTCCCGTCGGGCTCGGAGGAGGAAATGGGCCGCCCGGCGCCCCCGCCCCTTCCCGCCCCCCGCCCCCCGCCCCGCGGCCCCGGCCCCGCCCGCCCTTCCCGGAGCCTCCCTCTGGCGCGCTCTTCCCGGCGCCTCCCGCCGCAGCCGCCGCCCCGCCCGCTTTTCCCGGCTCCGTCTGGCCCCCGCTTTATGGGGGAGCCTCGACGCGAAGAGGCCCTCTGGCAGGGCTCGGCCCGGACCCCCTCAGGACTTCTTCCTCTCAGCTCCCCACCCCAGTCACTTCATTCCAGGCTTGTAGTGGGCGCTCAGGCCTGGAATGACCTCCGAGAGGAAGGAGGAGCGGCGACTCCTAGAACAGCCCCGCGGGGGAGGGTGGGGGAGGGCAGGTGAGTCACCGCGTTGCGCACAGGTGAGTCTCGGGGCACGGTTTCGCGCAAGCCCAGCCCCTGGCCGGTGCCCCAGGCACTGGGCGCGGCAACGTGAGGTCCTGGGCACGCTCCTCGAAAAGTGGCACAGGTGTCCCCGAGTCAGACGTTCCCAGGAAAGTGTACTAGGTTCGTCCCCTAGTTTTACTTAAGGAGAAACTGAGGCTAAATAAAGGTCCCACAGCTTAAGGCAGAGTGGAACTACAATCAAACACTGGGGATCTCTTAGGTTGTGAGGTGAAATCGCCCTAGAAATCACCTAATCCATCCTCTCAACAGTTGGGGAAACCGGGATCCCTCCTCCTGGTCGCGAAATTTTTTTATAGCAGCGTCCCCCCCCCCAGGATGCCCCCCTCTCACGCAAACGCACACACACACTTTAGGGTCCTGGCTTCTATCCTTATCCCTCAAGGCACTTGTTGTTATTGGGTGCCTTCAAGTCCGTTCGGACTCATAGCGAGTTTATGTACAACAGAACAAAACACGGCCCAGTCCTTCGCCATCCTCACAGTCGTTGTTACGCTTGAGCCCATTGTTGCAGCCACTGTGTCAATACATCTCGTTGAGCAACTTCCTCTTTTTTGCTCACCCTTATACTCTACCAAGCATGGGGTCCTTCTCCAGGAACTGATACCCTCCTGATAAAATGGCCAAAGTATGTGAAAAAAAAGTTTCGCCATCCTTGCTTCTAATGATCATTATGGCTGTACTTCTTCAAAGACAGATTTGTTCATTCTTTTGGCAGTCCATGGTATATTCAGTATTCTTCACCAACACTGTAATTCAAAGGCATCAATTCTTCTTCAGTCTTCTTCACTCATAGTCCAGCTTTCATATGCATATGAGGCAATTGAAACCACCATGGCTTGGGTTAGGTGCACTTTAGTCCTTAAAGTGACATCTTTGCTTTTTAACACTTTAAAGAGATCTTTTGCTGCAGATTTTCCCAATGCAATGTGTCTTTTGATTTCTTCACTGGTGCTCCCATTGGTGTTGATTATGGATCCAAGTAAAATGAAATGCTTGACAACTTCAATTTTTTTCTCTATTTGTCACGATGTTGCTTATTGGTCCAGTAGTTAGAATTTTTGTTTTCTGTAAGTTCAGGTGTAATCCATATTGAAGGCTCTGGTCTTTGATCTTCATCAATAAGTGCTTCAAGTCCTCTTTCATCAAACAAGGTTGTGCATATGCATATGGAAGGTTGTTAGTCTTCCTCCAATCTTGATGCCCTTTTCTCCCTCATATAGTCCAGCTTCTCAGATTATTTGCTAGCACAGACTGAATAAATATGGTGAAAAGACACAACCCTGACGCACACCTTTCTTGACTTTAAACCACACAGTATCCCCTGGTTCTGTTCAAACGACTGCCTCTTGGTCTAAGTACAGGTTCCTTATGAGCACAATTAAGTGTTCTAGAATTCCCATTTTTCACAATGTTATCCATAATTTGTTATGATCCACACAGTCGAATGCCTTTGCATAGTCAATGAAACACAGGTAAGCAACTTTCTGGTATTCTCTTTCACCCAGCATCCATCTGTCATCAGCAGGGATATCCCTGGTTCCACATCCTGTTCTAAATCCAGCTTGACTTTCTGGTAGTTCCCTGTCGATGTACTACTGCAGTCACTTTTGAATGATCTTCAGTGACATTTTACCTGTGCGTGATATTACTAGTATTATATGATAATTTCCACATCCTGTGGGATCACCTTTTTTGGAATGGGTACAAATATGGTTCTCTTCCAGTCGGTTGGCCAGGTAGCTGTCTTCCAAATTTCTTGACAGAGACGGGTGAACACTTTCAGCACCGCATCCATTTGTTGAAACACCTCAATTAGTATTCCATCAATTCCTGGAGCTTTGTTTTTCGCCAGTGCTTTCAATGCTTTTTTCAATGCAGCTTGGGCCTCTTCCTTCAGTACCATTGGTTCTTGATCATATGCTACCTATTGAAATGGTTGAATGTCAACCAATTCTTTTTGGTACATGACTGTGTATTCCTTTTATCTTCTTTTTATGCTTCGTGTGTCATTTAGTAGTTTCCCCATAGAATCCTTCAATATTGCAACTTGAGGCTTGAATTTCTTCTTCAGTTTTTTTCAGCTTGAGAAACGCCCAGCATGTTCTTCTTTTGGTTTTGTATCTCTAGGTCTTGGCACATTTCATTATAATTGTCTTTTTGAGCAGCCCTTTGAAATCTTCTGTTCAGATTTTTGACTTCATCATTTCTTCCTTTTGCTTTAGCTACAACAGCAGTGGGTTTTTACTCTATGTTCAAGAGGAACTTTCAGAGTCTCTTCTGACATCCATTTTGTTCTTTCCTTTTTAATGACCTCTTGCTTCTTTCATGTATGATGTCCTTGATGTCATTCCAGAACTCATCCGGTCTTCAGTCAGTAGTGTTCAATGCGTCAAATCTATTCTTGAGATGGTCTCTAAATTCAAGTGGGATGTACTCAAGGTCTTATTTTGGCTCTAATGAACTTTTTCTAATTTTCTTCAACTTCAGTGTGAACTTGATGTTTTCCACAGTCGGCCCCTAGCCTTGTTCTGGCTGATGATATTGAGCTTTACCATCGTCTCTTTCCACAGATGTAGTCAATTTGATTCCTGTGTATTCCATCTGGTGAGGTCCACATATATAGTTGCTATTTATGTTGTTGAGAAAAGGTATTTGCAATGAAGAGGTTGTTGGTCTTGCAAAATTGTATCATGCTATCTCCAGCATTGTTTCTATCACCAGGGCCATACTTTCCAACTACTGAGCCTTCTTTGTTTCCAACTTGCACGTTCCAATTGCCAGTAATTATCAATGCATCTTGATTGTGTGTTGATCAATTTTAGACTGCAGAAGCTGGTAAAAGTCTTCAATTTCTTCATCTTTGACCTTAGTGGTTGGTGGATAAATTTGAATAATAGTCATATTATTATGAAACCCTGGTGGTGTAGTGGTTAAGTGCTATCGCTGCTAACCAAGAGGTTGGCAGTTCGAATCTGCCAGGTGTTCCTTGGAAACTCTATTAGGCAGTTCTACTCTGTCCTATACGGTTGCTATGAGTTGGAATAGACTTGACAGCAGTGGGTTTTTTGGGTTAGTCATATTAATTGGTTTTCCTTGTAGGCATATGTATATTATTCTATCACTGATAGTGTTGTACTTTAGGATAGATCTTGAAATGCTTTTTTTGATGATGAACACAATGCCGTTCTTCAATTTGTCTTTCCTGGCATAGTAGACCGTATGATTATATGATTCAAAATGCCTATACAAGTCCATTTCAGCTCACTAATGCCTAAGATATCAATGTTTATGCATTCCATTTCATTTTTGATGATCTCCAATTTTCCTAGATTCATACTTTGTATATTCCATGTTCCTATTATTAATGGATTTTTGAAGCTGTTTCTTCTCATTTTGAGTCATGCCACATCAGCAAATGAAGGTCCCAAAAGTTTGACTCCATCCACTCACTATCATTGACTCTACTTTGAAGAGGCTACTCTTCCCCAGTTGTCTTTTGAGTGCCTCCTTCCCTGAGGGGCTCATCTTCTAGCGCTATATCAGAGGGTGTTCTGCTGTTGGGTATTCACTGGCTAATTTTTTTCAGAAGTGGACTGCCAGGTTCTTCTTCCTAGTCTATTTTAGTCTGAAAGCCCAGCTGAAACCTGTCCACCATGGGTGACCCTGCTGGTATTTGAATACCCACGGCATAGCTTCCAGTATCACACCAACATGCAAGCCCCCCACAGTATGACAAACCTGTGGCAAACTTAGAAAATTTTATTCCTATCCTTTATGGTGAATACTCCTTTAAAAAAAAAAAAAACACAAAACAAAACATACTATATACTTACTATGAGCCTGAGATGGAAAACCCCAATGATGTTTCTCATGAGTCATGGAATGATGAACCGGGTTGATTTCAGTATTGGCCTATAAATCCAAAATAATCCAAGACAACAATATCCACTGCTGGCTCTGTGCTGATGGATAAGCTAAAGCTTATCCTGCCTTCAGCATCTACTATTCACAACTCCTTTCCCCTAGAGAATGCAAACTCCTGGAAGATAGGAGCTGTATCCCCTACGGCACTTAGTACAACTCCTTTCCCCTAGGAAGTGCCCAGTGACCTAATATGAGTAAAAGTGCCCACTGTAATTCAAAGCACTATGGTTTGCAGTAGTTAAAAGATACTGACAAAGGGCAATAGGACCATGAGGTAGGCAGAGAACCACTTCAGGAGAGGCAAACCTTTACAAGGCCAAGCACGCACGGGGCCTTTGTAAGCACAGAACCCTATGCTACTGCACAGGTCACACACACATAAAGCCAAGCCTGGATTCCCTTGTTGTATTTTATATATTAAATTTATATATCTGAGTCCCCTAACCAACTGTGAAATTTCTAAAGGGCAGGAACAGCTTATTTGGTAGGTAATAACTTCCTTGAATCAATAAATCAATGAGTGAGTGTGGTTTGAGTTGGTTCTTAAACAACAGGTAGGATTTCAACAGGCAGAAATGAAATCTTCCACGTGAAGGGATCATCATAAGTAATGCTAGAATTGAAGATGAAAGTACAGAGTTTATTTAGGGACACAAGGGTCTAGGTGAAGAGAAAATATGATGAGACTTGCAGCATAATTTCTTAAACTAAGGGGAGTTAGTTCCCTACCTCCAAGAAAGTCTGAAAAGTTTCTTGAGCAATTGCTGTATCCCAGGTTCTTGCTACGTGTTGGGGAAGGAGCAGTGAATAAAACTGACTTGATCCCTGTTCTCATACAACTTAAAATGTAGGGGAGGAAACACATATTAAAACCAGTGAACTACTGAAAAAAATGAAGAGCAAGTGTGAAGATGGGAGGGAGAAATAAGTAGGTTTGGGGAGAAAGTAACCTAGTTCAGTGACCTGAGAAAATGACCTTTATGCTGAGACCCACTGCCATCAGGCTTTAGCACCCAGCTCTCCACCAAAACTGTTTTTATCAAAGGTCCCCAATGATCTTCATGTTGTCAAATCCACTGGTCAGTCTCTGTCCTCAGCTGTCTTGTACCATCAGCAGTGTTTGATCATGCTCCTCCTTGAAATGCTCTTCTTCATTCATCCTCAAGGGCATCAGGCTCTTCTGATTTTCCTCCAACCTCCCTGGCCCCAACTGCTTAGTTTTCTTTGATGATTTCTTCTAAATCATCCCAACGTCTAAGTGTTGGGGCAGCGGTTCTCAAAGTGCAGTCTAGGGGCCCCTGAGACCCTTTCAGAGAGTCTGAGGTTAAAACTATTTTCATATTAATACTAAGATATCATTTGCCTTTTTCACTCTCATTTTCTCATGGGTATACAGTAGAGTGCTCCACAGGCTACATGATGTATGATACAGCATCAGATGAAATGTAGAAGCAGATATGAGACTCCACCTGTCATTAAATCAGAAATTAAACCAGACATTAGATATTTGCAAAAAGGCACAACAATGATACTTCTCACTGAATTTTTTGTTTTAGAAAACATTATTTACCTTTAAAAAATGTTATTTGTGATAACATGTAGGTTTGTTACTGTTTTTAAATTAATATTTCAAAATTTTCTGTTTTAATTTCCAGTGCAGTAAATACTGCTAGATAAAACTCACATAAAAGCTCTTTAAGAGCTTCAAACCCTGAGGGACCAAATTACTGGGCTAAGGGCTATGAGGACCATGGTGTCAGGGAGCATCTAGCTCAACTGACATATGCAGTTTAGAAAGAACATGTTCTATATTCCACTTTGGTAAGTAACATCTGGGGTCTTAAAAGCTTCTTAGTGGCCATCTAAGATATTCCACTGGTCCTACCCCATCTGAGCAAGGGAAAATGAAGAAAACTAAAGACACAAGGGAAAGATTAATCCAAATGACTAATGGACCACAAGTACTACAGCCTCACCAGCCTGAGTCCAGCACAACTAAATGGTACCCAGCTACTACCATCGACTGCTCTGACAGGGATCACAACAGAGGGTCCCGGGCAGAGCTGGAGATAAATGTAAAACAAAATTCTGACTCACCAAAAAAAAAAAAAAAGACCACACTTACTGGTCTGACAGAGACTGGAGAAACCCTGAGAGTATGGCCCCCAGATACAATTTTAGGTCAGTGATGAAGTCACTCCTGAGGTTGACCCTTCAGCCAAAGATTAGACAAGGCCCAAAAAACAAAATGAGACTAAAGGGGTACACCAGCTCAGGGGCAAGGACAAGAAGGCAGGAGGGGACAGGAAAGCTGGTAATAGGGAACCCAAGGTTGAGAAGGGAGAGCGTTGATATGTCGTGGGGTTGGTAACCAATGTCACAAAACAGTATGTGTACTAAAATTGTTTAATGGGATGCTAGTTCTGTAAACCTTCATCTAAAGTATAATCATAATAAAAATTAATGAGCTAAGAGCCTCAAAAAAATTTAAGAATGTAAAGTGAGTCTTAAGATTTAAAAACTGCTGTTGAGTGTTTTTCTGTCTACCCTATACCTCTTGGTGATCTTACCCAGTCTTTTGACTTTAAATATGCTGACAACTCCAGGTTTCTATCTCTAACCTGAACCTTTCCCCTGAATTCCAGACTTGTGTATCCAGCTATTTGCTATCTTCATTTGGATATCCAGTAGGCATCTAGGCTTCTCAAACTTTGTGTCCAAAACTGATTTCCTGATACCCTCCTCCAAACCTGCTGATCTCACAGGTTTCTTCATTTCAGTAAACGCTAACTGCATCTTATGATTGTTTAGGCCATAAACCTTGGAGTCATCCTTGGCCAGTCTTTTTCTCCCACCCATTTTATATCTGATTCTTCAGCAAATCTTGTTTCTACCTTCAAAGTACATTCAGAATCTGCCAAGTTTTAACCATCTCCACTGTTACCATCATGAGTCAAGCCAACAGGCTTAGCCTGAAGAATGTCTTGGTAGCCTCCTAACTGGTCTCTCTACTTCTGCCCTTGCCTCCCTTAGTCTAGTCTCAATTCCTGTTAAAATGTGTCACTCCTGCTCTGCCCAAAACCCTCCAATGGCTGCCTTCTCACTCAGAATAAAAGGCAAGGTCCTTATAAGGGCCTCTAAAGCTCATTTGCCCCTCCTCCAGCCCCCTCACACTTTTCTGACACAGTGGCCTCTTTATTATTCCTGGAAAATCTCAGGAAGGCTCTCGCCTTAGGGCCTTTGCTTTCTGCCTGGGATTCTGTCTTCGAAATAACTGCCTGACTCACTCTCTCACCTCCTCCGTGTCTTTGTTCAGCTGTCACTTTCTCAGTGGAGGCTTTCTCTGTCTAAACTTTAACTCCTTTCACCAACATCCCATCCCCCGCATCTCTGCTTTATTTTTCTCCTTAGCATGTATCACCTTCTGACATAATATGTATTTTAATTTTCTTATTGTTTTTTCCTGTCTTCCTTCCACTAGAATATAAGCCCCATGAGGGCTAAGATTTTTGTCTTTTTTTTTTTTTTTTTTTTTACTGCTTTATCCCTAGTGCCTAGAATAGCACCTGGCACAAGAGCAGGTACCTCAATAAATACTAGTTAAGTGAATGAGATCTAGAGGAGTTAGCCAGGTAGATGGGAAAAAAGGAAAAAAGTTTGATTCTAGACCAAGGCAACAAGTTTGAAGGCTCTGGGGTGCATTCCAGGAAAAGAAGTCTTGTGTTTGGAAGCGGGTGAGGTCAGCAGAGAACAGACAGGAGAGAGCTTTGTAAGGCTTTAGATTTTACTGTGTGGGGAATAGAGATCCACAAAGAATTTTAAGCAAAGGAATAACATGATCAGATTTTGGTTCTTACACGTTCACTTTGGAAAGAAGCTCATTGTAAAGCAATGCATATGCTATCCCGTTTTTGTTTGAACAGTATGTACATATTCCTTTTTTTTTTTAATTGAGTTTTTGGTGAAAGATTACACAGCAAGTTAGGTTTCCATTTGACAATTTCTACATAAATTGTTCACTGACATTAGTTACATTTACCACAGTTTGTTATCATTCTCTTTGATTGTGTCTATACTCATCCATATATGCTAAAACACTCGTTTTTACTTTGGTTGTGCTGTGCTCACTACATCTACAATCAGTGCCACTTTTCCCATCACCAAAAGAAAGTCTCTATAGGCAAAAGAACAACCAAATCTGCCTTAGGAGAAATACAACCCAAATGCTCCTTAGAAGCAAGGATGGTGAGACTATGTCTTACATAGTTTGGTCATGTTATCAGGAGAGATCAGTCCCTGGAGAAGGACATCATATCTGGTAAAGTACAGGGTCAACGAAAAAGAGGAAGACCCTCAACAAGATGGATTGATACAGTGGCTGCAACAATGGGCTCAAGCATAACAAGATCGGGCATGGCGAAGGACGGGGCAGTGTTTCATTCTGTTGTACGTAAGGTCGCTATGAGTCAGAACCGACTCGACGGCATCTAACAACACAACAGTCTAAAATGTGCTTTCCCCTTCCCCCTCTCCCAGGTAACCATCAATGAACATTGGTCTCTATATTCATCTGCTCTTCTTATAGAAGAGGGATCATATTTGTCCTTGTTGTTGTTAGGTGCTGTTGAGTCGCTTCTGACTTACAGCGACCCTACGTACAACAGAATGAAACACTGCCAGGTCCTGCACCACCCTAACAATCGTTGTTATACTTGAGCCCACTGTTGCAACTACGGTGTCAATCCATCTCATTGAGGGTCTTCCTCTTTTTCCCTGATCCTCTACTTTACCAAACATGATGTCCTTTTCGAGGGACTGATCCCTCCAGATAATATGTTCAAACTATGTGAGACGTAGTTTTGCCATCCTTGCTTTTAAGGAACATTCTGGATGTACTTCTTCCAAGACAGATTTGTTCATTCTTTTGGCAGTCTATGGTATATTCAATATTCTTCAACAATACCACAATTCAAAGGCATCAGTTCTTTGATCTTGCTTATTCATTGTCCAGCTTTAGCATGCATGTGAGGTGACTGAAAACACCATGGCTTGGGTCAGGCACACCTGAATCTTCAAGGGGACATCTTTGTTTTTTAACCCTTTAAAAACGTCTTTCGCAACAGATTTGCCAAATGCAATGTGTCTTTTGATTTCTTGACTGCTGCTTCCATGGGTGTTGATTGTGGATCCAAGTAAAATGAAATCCTTGACAACGTCAATCTTTTCTCTATTTATCATGAAGTTACTTATTTGTCCGTATATACTTATTTCACTTAGCATTATGCCCTCCAGGTCCATTCATGTTATATGTTCCGTGGACTCATCATTGTTCTTTACGGTTGTATAGTATTCCATTTCATGTAGTACCACAATTGGATTATCCATTCATCCACTGAAGGGCACTTCAGTTGTTTTATTTGCTATTGTGAATAAAGCAGCAATGAACATAGGTGTGCATATACCTGTTCGTTCCTGTCATCATTTTTAGGTCTCTAGGGTGAGTGCAATTGCTGGATCCTAGGGTAATTCTATTTCTAATTTTTTAAGGACGTGTCATACCATTTTCCATAGAGGTTATACTATTTTATATTCCCACCAGCAATGGAGAAGGGTTCCAATCACCCCACATCCGAGCCAACATTTGTTGTTGTCTACTTTTTTTTTTTTAATCAGTACCATTTTAGCCAGGGTAAGATGGTTTCTCATTGTAGTTTTTATTTGTGTCTTTCTAATGGCTAACCCTGGTGGCATAGTGATTAAGAGCTATGCTGCTGACCAAAAGATCGGCAGGTTGAATCCACCAGGCACTTCTTGTAAACTCTATGGGGCAGTTCTCCTCTGTCCTATAGGGTCACTAAGAGTTGGAATTGACTCGATGGCAACGGGTTTTTTTTTTTTTAATGGCTAATGATTGTGAACATCTTTTCATATGTTTGTTGCCTGCTTGGATGTCCTCATTGGTGCAGGTGCTGTTCATGTTCCTTGCCCATTTTGTGATTGGGTTGTCTTTTTGTGCATATTCCTTTTAATGCTCTTTTCTCATAGGAGCTGATCCATTTAAAACATATCATTCCTCTGTTCAAAATCTGCCAGTGCTTCCCATATCTCTTGGAATAAAATCTACATGATCTTACCCAGTAACCTCTCACCCATCTTTGACTTTCCCTTTCCATCTCTTCATTCCAGACCACACTGGGGTCCGAGGTGTTCTTGTAACACATCAAGCACTGTCCTGCCTCAGGGCTTTTGCATTTCCAGTTCCACCAAGTAGTCCCTTAGCTCATTCCCTTACTTCATTCAATTCTCTGCTCAAATATCACCTTGTCTGAGAGGTTTTCCCTGACTACCCTTTGTAAAATGACACCAGCACCCACTTCCCTTCCTCTGTTCCCATTTTACTTCCCTATCCTACTGTAGCTCATAACACTTATCATTCCTAACATACTATATATTTTAGTTTACTTATTGTCTTCTCCCATTAGAATGTAAGCTTTATCAAAGCAGGCATTTTTTTATACACAGTTGTAATCCTAGCACCTAGAACAGTACCTGGCAGTTAGCAAGTCCTCAGCTGAATAAATGAATAGTAAAAGGTATGTGAGGATACACAGCAAAGTGTTATAGTGCTTATACCCAGGGAGGGGAGTAGGGAGGACTTTTATGGTTTACTCTGTATTCTTATATAATTATGTGTTGCTTGAATATTTTACAGTGAAGTGCTAAATTCATTGCCATGGAGTCAATTCTGACTCCTAGCAACCTTATAGGACAGAGTAGAACTACCCCATAGGGTTTCCAAGGCTGTAATCTTTATGGAAGCAGACTGCCACATCTTTCTCCTGTGGAACAGCTGGGGAGTTTGAACTGCCGACCTTTCAGTTAGCAACTGAGTATTTAACCACTGTACCACCAGGGCTCCTATTCATGCACTACTTGTGTGATAAAATGGTTAAATTAAAAGATCATTTTGACTGCAGTACAGGACATGGATTTGAGGAGTACAAAGTGGGTGCCAAGCCTAGGAGCAGAAAAGTGAAGAAGTCAGACAAGGTTTCTGTCCTTATGGATTGTGATGGTTAAGATTGTGTGTCAATTTGGCTAGGCCATGATTCTCAGTATTTGGCCGTTGTACAATGTTGTCATCACTTACCTGTTGAAATTTGATATGTGATGACCCCCACGATGGAATCTGCTGAGCGGTACTGCAGGGGTGGGACCTGTGGTGGCTCACTGCCCCCTAGGCCTTCATCTCTCCACCTTCCACCACATATTTCCTTCCTGCTCACTTTGCCAAGGTTTTTGGCTTCCTCTGGATCCAGCAGCTGCCTCTTGTCTGACCTCTGGTATTTGGGACTTGAGCTAGCAGCTTACCTGTCCATCTTCGAACTCATCGATTTTCACAGACTGTGAGCAAGGGTCCTGCTCCCCGACCTGCCGATCTTGAGTTCACCATCTCCTGCAGCTACATGAATCAGGAGAGACCTTGCAGTCTGGCCTGCCAACATTGGGATTCCTCGACCTTCACGGCCTGTGAGCGGAAGCCCTGTTCTCCAACCTGACAATCTTGGGTTCACCAGCTTCTGTGGCTCCATGAATTGGGAAAGGCCTCTATCCTGATCACAGACTTGGGACATTCCAGCCTCTACAATTGTGTAAGCTGTTTCCTTGATACAAATCTCTCTACGTATATATTTATACACTTTACTGGTTTTGCTTCTCTAGAGAATCCAGTCTAAGACATTTGGTACCAGGAGTTGGGTGTTGCTCTAACAGAGAGCTAAAATGTGGAAGCGGTTTTGAAACTGTGAAACTGTGAATGGATAGAAGACTCAGAATAAAGTGAGGAGAACTGTTAACACTGGAGAAGGCACAGATGGTAAGAAACCAGAAGACCAGCACCAGACACCACTGGAGCCAACCCACGGAGCAAGAGAGCTGAGTGCCTATGCACAAGAGGCTTCCTGGCAGAGTGGGGTACCTCCAGACACTTATTGGTGGAGCTACAGAGCTTTGGAACACTTGCCCCAGCAGGACAGATGTGGGCATGAGGCTCGAGGAGTTGAGAGGCCAAGAAACCAGGAAGCAGAAGCTGAAGAGACAAGGAACACTGGAAGCCAAGCTGCCTCAGTCTCAAAAGGTATGGCCATGACCTCTGGGGTTTCAAAGGGTGGAGCCATGGCCTCTGGGGTTTCTAAGGGTGGAGTCATCACTCAGATGGGCTAGGAGAATGGTGCATCTAAAGTCGAGGGAGCAGAGTTGCTGTTCCAGTGGACCTGGAAGGTGGAACTGATGACCAGGGCCAAGGAGTCTCCACTCAGAATTCAGATAGTGTGGCCAGTACCTAGAGTCTGGAGGGCAGGGCCACTGTGTAAATTGTCTCAGAAGAGAGGATTATTTTCAAAGCCTTGAGGGCTAATGTATTCTGCTGACTTGCTTGGTGCCCATTACGCCTTCCTTCCCTCCAGTTCCTCCCATTTGTAATGGAACTGTCTAGCTGTGCCTCTTCTACCATCGTACTTTTGGTAATTCCAGGAAGGTACCTTCATCCAGAAGATCCTTTGGTTCTCTGTGTTGAGAGTTTGTTGAAGTGATCACGGTCTGTTTCTTTATGTGGTTTGATATTGCCTGTTATCTCCAAGCCATCTATAAGTTATTTTATGTTTGCTTACTGTATCCTAGTTTCTTGCTTTCTTTTGTTTTGATTTGCCCAAATGGGTTGCTTGAGTGAGCTAGCTTGATTATTTTCACCTTTGGAGCTCTGATGTCCTGTCACCAGATGGCTAGAGCCGTTATCAGGTATATAAGCTTACGAGTTCATTCACTTTTATTGTGTGGATTCAGCTTAGGTGTCCAGGTAGCTGATCATCAAGTATGTGATACAGTCTCTGTCATACAGTCTTAGAGGGGCAGGGGTGTTTGGTGTAGGTGCCGGTATCTGATTGCAGCAGGGAGTCATACTCTGAACAAGGCAGGGGGCTGACAACCGTCCCTCGAGTGTCTCTGAGAAAAGCACGTCCCTCTTCTCTAGAGTGTACAGGTGGGTGGGTTCTGCATACAGACCATGGGCACCCAATGCTTTTGGTTGTATGGGCTGGGAGATACCAGTTATCCTTGCACCCCATCACAGGTGGCTGGGTGACCTGAATGGAGCCACCAGTCCTTAGGCTACTAATGAGGGTAGGTGAGGATCCTGTTTAATAGGCAAAGCGGTCTCAAATAGCAAACACCCACCTCTCCACCACACAGCTAAAACAGTTGTTGTCTGCCAACAAGGGCCTATTCTCCTGAAATAGGCCCATACAGGTCCATGCAGAGGGGAAAGGTATTCAAAGTCCACGGACAGGAGACGCTTCTGTCCTGAGCTCCCCCGGGTAGTGGAGCTGGCAAATTATCTTTTCCCCCTGATGTGAATGTATTACTTCTCCAAGGCCAGGAAGATGGCTCCGGGCACTCAGCAGGGCCTATCTCAGGCCCAGGGAAATCAACAGCTGCTGAAGCTGGCTTGAGGGCAGGGGCACAGTAAAATATACGCAATTTGCCGAGAGCACGGTTCTTCTCTGGTTCTGGAAGTGTCAGTAGGCTGTGCAACTGGCTGCTTCTCCCTGAGGAAACTGTGGCAGAAGGCTACCACAGGCCCGCCGAAGCCACTCCCAGGAATGGTGCCTGAGGGATCCCAGCAATTCAGGTCCGGCAACTCCTCTCTGCTTCTGAACTGCCTCTCACTCCCCTTGCTGCCCAGTCCATTTTCTAACTTTGCCTTCGATGTTCAGGGCTCCTAGCTTGTGATAAATATAATCATTTCACTTGATTTCTCCGATCTTTATTGTAAAAGGGATCACCAGAAGCATCTGGCTATTCCTCCATCTTGGCCCTGCCTCCCTACCATTGTACTTCTGGAAGCAGATAACTTGTATTCTAGATTTCTCAGTGAGGAAGAATTTTTGGATTTGGGACTTGGAGTTAATTTAAGACTTTTGATATAATATGATGTGGTGAATATGTTTTACATGTGGCAAGGACATGAATTTTGGGGGACTAAAGGGTGGAATGTCATGGATTGAACTTTGTCCCCCCAAAATATCTGTCAACTTGGCTAGGTCATGATTCCCTTGTGTAACTGCCCACCATTTTATCTTCTGATGTGATTTCCCTATACGTTGTAAATCCTATCACTATGGTGTAATAGGATGGATTAGCAGCAATTATACTGATGAGGTCTACAAGATTAGGTAGTGTTTTAAGCCAGTCTCTTTTGAGATATAAAAGAGGAGTGAGCAGAAAGACATGGGAACCTCATACCACCAAGAAAGCAGAGCAGGAGTAGAGTACATCCTCTGGACCTGAGGTTCCTGTGCTGAGATGCTCCCAGACCAAGGAAGACTGATGACAAGGACCTTCCTCCAGAGCCAAAAGAAAGAGACAGTCTTGCCTTGGAGCTGGCACCCTGAATTCAGACTTCTGGGCTACTGGACTGTGAGAGAATAAACTTCTCTTTATTAAAGCCATCCACTATTTCTGTTACAGCAGCACGAGATGACTAAGACAGTCACTGATGCCAGTTGGTGGCATTTGGATTGAAACTTTCTTACTTAAAGTTGCTGAACATAGTGCACGTACCCATGACCCAGGAGGATTAAGGCTGTATCAGGAATATTACGTGGGAAAAGGAAAATCAATTTTTAGGAAGTATTCTAAAAAATAATGCAAAATAATAATGTCAAAGTGTCCATAAAGATGAACTATCAGAGATCAGTTTAGAGATTCTCTACATGATGAGGACTTCATTATTATAGTAAAATTTGTGTAAGGTGGCAACTTGTCAGAGAAGAACAACTCAAATATTTTACACTAAAATAAGCAGAAGAAAAGTGGTAAGACTGCACCCTGTCAAAGGTGGAGAACTTGCGAGACCTGGAAGAACAAGGCAGTCCCGTTGCGTTCTGGGTCTCACAGGTTTCTCTGTATTTATCTACCTCATGCTGGTAAAAACTTTACAGTTTGCAAAGCATTTTCCTATGTGTTATCTCCTGTAAGGAAAGTAGAACCAAAATGAGTGATGATGACAAGACTGGATTTGGCAGCTTTGGAGTGAAAAGTTGGAAAATCTTTACCTCTTGGTGTGGCCATGAAAAGATAAGCACTCCCTCCCATCAGTCCCACAGAAGAGAATATCAAAGGGACTCTTGCCTT
This sequence comes from Elephas maximus indicus, assembly GCF_024166365.1. NCBI lineage: Eukaryota > Metazoa > Chordata > Mammalia > Proboscidea > Elephantidae > Elephas > Elephas maximus. The sequence goes on along the minus strand of NC_064820.1, from coordinate 151,815,104 downwards.
AGCCTGGGGAAGGCCAGCAAGGGGGGTTGGTTGTATGTGGATTTGGACAAAAGGCAGTAAAAACACAGGTAACCAAAGTGTGAGACCACATCAGGGTTTAAGACAATTAGATGCCTAGTGACTCTGGTGGCCTGGCACTTTCAGTCCTTTTCAGATGGGTGGGGGAAAAGCACTGAAGGCCCACCCACCCTGGGAGTTTTGCCCATTAGCTTAGTGAAAATCGGAGTATTTTCCTTATTTCTGTGTAGCTCAATAATTCTCAACTCTGGCTGCATATTAGAATCATCTGGAGAGCTTTAAAAAAATAAAATACCTGGGCACCACCCCCAGAGGTTCAATTCAGTTGTTCTTGGAAAGGGACTAAACGTTTTTTAAATTTCCCTAGGTGATGCTAATGTGCACCCAGAGTCAAGAACCACTCTGACACAGTCTAAGCCTGAGGAAAAAATGAAGTTAAGTCATGTATTCTTAAAGCTCATTCATTAATTCATTTGTTCATATAGTAATAATTATTTTAACACTCTCAATGACTCAAAATAATAATAGCTCCTATTTACTAAGTCTTTGTTATGTGCCAGGAGAGCTTCATATTTCATCCAAGTCTCAACATTCTTAAGGTGGTGGTATTAGTTGCCGTCAAGTTGGCTCCAACTCATGGCAACTCCATGTACAACAGAATAAAGCACTGCCTGGCCCTGTGCCACTTTCCATCACTACTCAGACAATATTCTGTTGGGCTACATAGGTTTTCACTGGCTAATTCTTGGAAGTAGATCACCAGGCCTTTCTTCCTAGTCTGTATTAGTCTGGAAGCTCCACTGAAACCTGTCCACCATGGGTGACCCTGCTAGTAGTACCTGAAATACCAGTGGCATGGCTTCAAGCATCATAGTCAACACGGAAGCCTCCACAGTATAACAAACTGACAGATCGTGGTGGAATCCTAAGGTAACCAGAAACCAAACCAAACCCGTTGCTGTCGAGTTGATTCTGATTCATAGTGACCCTATAGAACAGGGTAGAACTACCCCCATAGGGTTTCCAAGGCTGTAAATCTTTATGGAAGCAGACTGCCACATCTTTCTCCCATGGAGCAGCTGGTGGGTTCAATCTGCTGATCTTTCAGTTAGCAGCTGAGTGCTTTAAACACTGTACCACCAGGGCTCCTTAATCCTAAAGTAGTTACTAATATATTCCTCATTCGATAAATGAGAAAACAGAGGATTAGATCTCACTGGGAATACGTGACAGCTCTGGGACCCAGGTCTGACAAAATCCAGAGCCAGGCTCTTAACCACTGCCACTTAGCATCTAAAATGGCAATAGCTTAAAAAAAAAATCTTTGTTGAAAAGCCACCATTTATATTCAAAACGGCTGTCATGTCAGGACCATACCATGATGGAGGTAATTTAAATACCGGGTTGTAATGCTGCATACGTTTTGCCTTTTTACACAGCTTCAAAGGGTCTGACAGGTGAGGCTGGTTGGGAGGCTGGGAGGGGGGCAAGGGCTCACTTACATCCCTTCCAGGCCTCTTCTAACAGAGGATGGCATTGGCTTTAACCAGTGAGTTAAGTTTTAAAGAAAAAGAGCCAAACTTAGCCCCCTTGACACTTATGAAAGATGTGTGAGGCTCTCTTTATTCATGTTATTCATCTTTCCTGAAGAAACTGAAATCAAGATTTAGTTCTTAAAATCAGTTGGCAGTAGGTGTTCAGGATTCTTTCCTCTCTGATATGATCAAAGATGTATACACAAAAACAAACACTTCCCGCCCCTTTCATTCTCATATTTTTGTTGATAACAATGGAGAAAGAGAACCTGGGGGGAAAGAAGTTAAAGACTGTGACAGCGAAGCAAAATTGTATCTAAAAAAAAGTCATTCAAAAAGAGAAGGGGAGTGGAAGAGGGGGGTTGTGCTTTTTTCTTCTCTTAAAGCATCAGTAGGCTTTATTATGGAAACCTGGCTTTTTGTATTCACAATTTTTAAAATTCTTTTTTTTGTCTGGCATTTTCAGATTTTTATAGGGGTATGAAAAGTGCTACCAAAATAGAAGTGTTACACTGTAACATACACTGAATTAAATTAATACATTTTCAATTTCAGATGTATCAATGAATAAGTCATCGGTCTCCATTCATTGTTTCTGTTGTGTAACAATTAAAAAAAAAAATTCCAAGAAACTTGGAGAAAAAGAAAACCTGTTAGAACAGAGGAGAGAGATACACCTGCCAGGAATCTTTATGTCCCACACACATCCCCATATGGGCACTCTGAATACAGGAGGACTAAAACAGGAAGCCGGGGCAGCCTTTGTTTTTGGTTCACCCATATTGGATTTGATTCTAGGTTGACTGGAGTCAGGCAGGCTGAGGAGGCTCTGGATTCTTGGATTCCATGAGCTCACAGTGGAGCCAGGCAAACCCACATTCCATCCTGGCTCCCTCCATCAGTTCTTACCAGCCCAGCTTCTTTATTTCTTTAAGCACAATAAATCATTATGTGTCTGCCTGTGAGTCATTTACCCATTCATTTGCTCAATCAACAGATATTTTGGGGCATTTACTATGTGCAACTATATGTAACGGGCCAGCAAGGGCAAGGGAGACCCTCGGCGAGATGGACTGGCACAACAGCCACAATGATGAACGTGCCAGCGACCATGAGGATGACACAGAACCAGGCAATGTTTTGTTCTGTTGTACATAAGGTCACCATGAGTCAAAGTCAACTTGACAGCAGCTATCTATCTACTATGTGTAACACATTGTACTAGACCCTGGAGATACGGGTGGGCAAGACAGACATGATGTCTGACCTCATGAAATTTATATTCTAGAGACAAGGGAGAAAGATAATACACAGGTAACAATTAAATGAACAATATGATTTCAGATAGGAGTAAGGATTAAGAGTGATAGGAAAAAGGAGTGCTCATTTAGACAGAGTTGAGACATGAAAGACCAGAATGAGCCCTATGATGGGGCAGAACATCCCAGAGGAGGAAATAGGAAGGGTAAAAGGCCCTAAGGTGGGAATAAGCCTGGCATATTCAAGGAACAGGAAGAAGGCCAGTGTGCTGAGGGGTAGTAAATGAGGAAAAGAGTAGTACTGGATGAGGTCAGAGTTGTAGGCAGGAGCCAAACCACGTAAAATCTCGTAGGTGATGGTAAGGAGTTTGGATTTTACTTTAAGAGCATTGGGAAACCCCTAGGGGGTTAAGCAGTGGAGTGAACATGAACTGATCTGCATTTTAAAAAGGTCACTTTGGCTGCTATGTGAAGAATGAAGTGTAAGGGAAAGTGAATGAGTGCCTGTCATCATTCATTCATTTATTCATTTATTCAAAAATATTTTTTGAGTGCCTAATTGCCAGGCACTGTGCCAACAACTGGGAAATCATGGTGAGCAAAACATCATTCCTTCCCTCAAGGAGCTTACAGGACAGCTGGGGAGACAGAGAAGTACATATGCCTCTATAACAGAATGATCTAAGTGCCATGCTGGGGTAATCTCCATGTGTTTTGGGAGCCCAGAGGAATTCATTCATTCATTCAATAAATATTTATGTGCTCTTGAGATACAATAGGGAACAAAACAGGCAAGGCACATAACCTCACAGTGTTTACAGATTAGTGGGGGAGACAGACATTAATAAAACACTCTCACAGGCATGTCATTACCCATTGTGATATGAGCTGTGAAAGAAAAATAAAATGAGAGTATTTAAGAAGGGTGAAATGCAGGTAAGTAGTTACATAGGTAAAAAGGGAGGGAAGAGTGCTGTGGACCCACTGAGCTCCAGCCTCAGCTCTGTGGGCCCAGAAAGGCTTTCTGATATCTAAACTGAGCCCTGAAGGATGAGTAGGAGTTAGCCAGGTGAAGGAGACTTGGAGGGGAAAGGAATGCATCCCAGGCTAAGGTAACAGCTGTACAAAGGCATGGAGGCAAGAGTACATAGTGAATTCAGGGGAAAATAAGTGGTTCAGTATGGCTGAGCTGTAGAGTGGGAAGACAGCAGCATGGTAAAAAGGATGGATAAGAAAGCAGGATCATAATTGTGCCATGCTAAGAAATTCTTTTGAACTTCATCCTGAGGGCAACAGAAAACTGCTAAAGGATTTTAAGCACGAGAGTGACAGAGCGTTAGAAACTGCTCTGGCCACAGAGAGGCGGCTAGGCTGAGCCCCCACAATGTGCCACACTTTATCTAGCACAGTAAATCCTACTGAAATGGGCATTACGCCCTCAGTGAAATCCCTGTTGGTAAATTTCTCTAGGCTGAGCGAAGATCAGGTTATCAAATGACATTGGCCATCTCTTTACTGCTCTCTCCCCATTGTCTGCATCCCAGACCAGGCCCAGCAGGAGTCATGAATTTTTAAGGCAGTTATGCAGTGCACTGAGCACCAACCCATCAATACCTCTAGGCCTGGGCCCACCAGGGACCCCAGTTTCCTCTTCTAATGGACTGGGATGCGGTGTACAGTACAAGGCCCCCTTAGTTCTCAATGGTTTATTCTTCCTCATGAATTTGCTTAAGATGAGGCTGTGACCCCTGCCTACTATCATTTGCCATCAGCAGTTTTGCTCTTGTTTTGAACTACTTTCAGCCAAATGGCTGGTTCTATGAACCAAAGCTCTTTTTTCCTGGTGGTTGGCAGTGTCTTCTGACAGGCATACTGTGTCTCCGCTGAGGCTGAGGCCCAGGAGATCGGAGTGAGGTTTCTCAAATGTGGTCTAGGCAGGTCTTCCCTGCCTCAAATGGCTTCTCATTTTTAGAGGATAAAATCTAAACAGTTTAGCCTGGCCTACAAGGCCCTTGGAAACCCTGGGTGGTGCGAACGGTTAACAAGCTCAGCTGCTCACCAAAATGTTGGAGGCTGGGGGCTTGAATCCACCCAGAGGTACCTCAGAAGAAAGGCCTGGTGATACACTTCCAAAAAATCAGCCACCGCAGTCCCTCTGGAGTGCAGTTCTGCTTTGATACACATGGGATCGCCATGAATCGTAGTTGACTCAACAGCCACTGGTTTTTTTTACAGGGTCCTTTGGAATCTGCTCCTTTCCACCAGCTTTTTCCTGACTGGAAGTCTTTTCCTCAGATCTTTCCATAGTGGCTCCTTCTCATCATTCAGGTCTCAATTCAAATGTCTCCTCCTCAAAATTGTCTCCCTGATGACCTAATCTAAGGTAGCTGGCTAGTCATTCTCTACCCTATTACTCTATTTTATTTTCTTCATAGTACATGTCACCATCCAAAATTATTTATCTACTTGCTTGTCTGTCTTCTCCCTCTAGAATGTAGCCTACTAGCAGGGACTTTGTCTGTCTTGCTCACTGTGTCATTCCCAATACCTAGAACAATGGCTGGCACAGAGTAGGTGCCAAATGAATGAATGGTCTTAACCTATCTTTCTAACCTCATTCCACTCCATTTCTGTACTTAATCCCTAAGCTTTGGACAAAAGGAGGTCTATGGGGGCCTTCAGGCCTGCCTTGCTAATTGAGGCTGCTAATTCCTTTGGCCTGGAATGTCTTTCCTCCTCTCCTAGCCACCCGCCTCCCCAACACATTGATACTCTCTTTTCTTTCAGATTTTGAAATCCTCCCAGGTACTCAAGCCTGGCACACATCTCTGTCAAGGTGCATCTCACTGCAGTGGTGCATGCACCTGACACCTATCCCACCTGTCTGTGAGCTCCTGAAGGAAGGCATCTGTTCACCTAGGACCCAGTATAGTAATCAGCACACAGTAGGTACTTCACTAATGTTTGACTAGGCACTAAGATGTAGTTCAGAGAAACATGGATTAGGAAACTGGTCATTTTTATGGCAATCATAGGAAGAGTTCTCATAAACTTGAACCTAAGCAGAGTGGCAGCCACTTCTTATGGGCCAAACCAGGAAAATAGCACCATATTAACTAGTAACTACGAGAAGAAAGGGGTGGATGTAGTCAAAAAGATGCTGCTTCTCACATCCAGGTATTCCCAAGTGGGCAAAAGTAGTTAAGTCATGGTGAGAGGTATAAGACATTTGCACTATCCACACAGACAGGTTCAATCAAAAAGGCCCAAGAGAAGTGCCAACTAAAGTTTGCACAGTGCTTTCCACTCCACCAAGCACTTCTTCAAGCCTTATCTCACTGGGGTCGATTGTGGGGGTGGGAAGGAAAGTAGGTTTCAGCCTATCAGTGAAGCTCAGAGAGGCACAGCAGCCTGTCCAAGAAGACACCACTAGGGCAAGTTGCTGTATAGGTGTCCTTTTATGCTGCCATTTGGGAGCCCTTAACATGCTCACCCAAGCTTTAGTTGCTAAGCTCTTAGAAGTCTGTGTAATTATTATTGTCTAAAATATAGAATAGCAAAATGTGCAGTTAGTTGCTTTTAATAAAGGGCTTTTGGATAATGCTGATAATGCCGAAGATGACAGCAATTTTGATAATGATGATAATGAAGATGCTAGCCTTAAAGACAAGGACCAGAAGGGAACTGTTCTTAGGAATGCAGTTGGTTCTACAAGGACTATGGAGTCTGGGGTCTTGGAAGTGATGCAGAAAAAGTATGGAAGCCCAACCTTTCCTCGAGTAGATCTGAATTATTTACCAACAGCAGCAGCGGCATTGTCTGGTCACAGAATTTCCAAGAGAATGTTGTAAGTCAGCAGAAAATAAGTATTGTTTCAAATATCGTATTGATACTAACTTTCTTGATTGGCAGCAGTTGACATCTTACTTTCTTGCATCCTAAAATTCTTGTTGCCTAAGTTTTATTTTAGTATATGGGTATAAATAAAATTATTCAATGAAATAATATTAAAAAGTCTCTAAGTGTGCTGACAGGCACCTCCATCTCATTAAATGTGAATCTCTTTACAATGTAACTTGGTTTTTTTGGGGGGGGGGGGAAGAAAACAAAAAAAGGAGTAGACAACCATGGTGTGGTATTTTTAGGTACGTAGGTGAGGCAGGCGCCCACACATCCCTCTGAAAAATAAAGACAGTGCCTCACTTCTCCCAGCTTGGAGGGGGTGGGGCTGAGATGGCCTGGCAGTGCTTCATCAGTGTCACCTTCCTTGAGAGTCAGCAAGCCCTTCACTCCCACCTCTTAACTTCAATGCTCTGCAAAGCAGCTGCCAATAAGAGGCATAGGGAGTCAAGTCCCATCTCTGTGGGCGGTGATGCCTCAGCACTGAGATGGACAGGAGCGTGCCCAGTCTTGGCAGCTGGACCCCCTGAGACAGGCATTCACAAAGACCACTACTGCCCAGGGGTCTGCATGTCCTGTCCAGGGAAAAAACATCACTATGTCCCTCAGGGACAGGTCTGGGTGGGGGTCATCATTAGATCACCCACTGGTCTTCTCAGCCAATTTGGCAGCCAGGGTAAAAATAGCACCAGCCACATCGTTTTCCAAAATTAAGGGCCATGCTATAGCAAATGTATGCAGATGTATACAGACACAGATGGGAACAAGTGTATTTAATTGTAAATGAGTCAGAACAGAGCAAATGAGATTTCCCTTATATTTGGGTTCCAAAAATTACAGAGCAAATGTGCCTGAGGCAAAAACAAACCAAAAAAAAATATATAGATGGAGGTAGGTTGTTGACTCAGGAGCCCGTGGGATGGAACCTTTGGCATCCATAGGCTGTAGTGGCTTCGCTCTCCTCTGGGGGTTATGAAAGAGTCCTGGCTCCACAGAGGCCCTGAAGTGGCCAACGTGCTAATGGAAATGGACACAAGCATAGATGAGCAGGAACCATATGCCCATCAGTTCCAGAGAAAGTGGGGAAAGCAACCGAGGCCTGTGATGTCACTGTCCCCAAGGAGGGATTCAAAAGGCAGCTCTTGTGTCCTCAGAGAAACAAACTGAGGCAGGGAAGAAGAGACAGAGAAAAAAACATCTCTGTCCAGCTCCATGTGGCCAGAGAGGAAGACAAAGTGGAAGATGAATGAGGACAGAATGCTTTGTGTTTGGAAAGCACCATTTCTCCGTAAACCCAGTGCCCTCGAGTCGTTTCCGACTCAAGGAAGACACCTATTAGAGTTCCAGGCTCCTGGAAGACAATCAGTAAATACTAGAAAGAAAAACAATGGAAGAAAGGAAGGAAGAATATGTCATCCCGCAAGTCTCTTCCATACTGGTAAGTGCATCTGGTGCTGGCGTAAAGAACTGTGAAAGCAAAAAGGCAAATTGGTCCAAGTAAAAGGAACATGCTTCAAAAGACCTCAGTGCCCTCCTCCTGGACTCAGGGGAATGTAGAGGATGGCATGAAAGCAAGACACACCGGATCCTGCCAGGCTCTCTGTGAGCTCATCCCCTCGGCAGACAGCAGTCTGGGAAGACATGCCTACCTCCTTGCATCTGAGCAATTGTATTTTGCGCCTTAGGGAACAAAAACATTGGTTCCACCACAGTGGGTGAACTATCCCTAGAGGCAGGAGCCTGACATGCAAGTCAGGAAGCTTCCTGCATCTGGGCATCCTCAGAACTCAGCACAGGTCTGGTACAGGGTAGGCATTTAATAAAAGCCTATGAGGAGATGAATGTATGAATAACCACAACAAAGACTCTGTTGGTCCCCACCCTAAAATGGTCTAACACTGTGGTTTGGACCTTTACTTCTCCCTCCTCAGGCTTGTTTCTTCTGTGTACTGATGATTTTCTCACTTTCTACCTGGAGGGGCAGCAAACTGAGCTTGCCATGGGTCCCACTCCCCAGGATGGAGGATTCCAGGAGGGCACAAAGCATTTAAAGCCTTTTCTTTGGGATGGAGTGAGAGGAGCTTTAGTCCCAGCCAACCCTGTGTTCTTTGGCCAATTACCTTCGCAGTCCTGGCCTCATCTCTCCAGAAAGCCAGCAGGGCTGGATTGGCCACCCAGACACTTGAGCCCAAACCCACACCCCCACCTCTCTAATCCACCCCCACCCCCACACTCCACTGCAGGTATTTCAGCCCCAAAGAAAGCTGATATTGTGTGCCTGATGTTCTGCAGGGCAGCTCTAGGGAGGAGGGGTCCTAGGAAAACACACACCCAGCTTGAGTGCCACACACCCAAGAGAACCATGTGCCTTAGCTCCACAGATCCTCAGAGCCACCCTCTCGGTACCCACCCTGCCAGTTGCCGGTGGATACAGGAGCGAAAGAGGAAAATGCAGAAATGCAGTTCACAGCACATCCAGCACAGCTGTGTGCAGCCCAGCATCACCACCGCAGCTTGCCTCTGCCACATGCCAGCCTGGTGGAAGGGTTTACTTAAAATGAAGTCGATGAGAGCTGAAGAACCAGCTACAGGCAGAGCCCCATGTCTACTTTTCACAGGCCTTATTTTGATGCTAAACTAGTTGCTATTGAGTCAATTCTGACTCATGGCAACCTGATGTGTGTCTGAGTAGAACTGTGCTCCATAAGGTTTTCAATGGCTGATCTCTCAGAAGCAGATCACTAGGCCTTTCTTCCGAAACATCTCTGGGTACACTTGAACCTCCAACCTTTCAGTTAGCAGCCGAGCACATTAACCTTGCCTTCTTTACCTGATTCAGTACTACATGTTTCACCTTCTAGCCCCTGCATCTCCCTTCCTCTTGTTTTTCATCTTCTCTTATCGTTTCTTTTATCTTCTCCCCTTCTTCCTCACCTGTTCCATTTGTTCAGAACTTTATAGTTTATGAAGCTCTTTCAGATGCATCAGGCATAATAAATGTCTTTTAAGTTAAGGGACAAATGTGACAGAGCAGGGACTGTAGCATTTACCAAAGTAGGAATCAGAAGGCAGATTTTGGTAAGATGGAGAAAAGAGATAAAGACTCTGTCAGTATAATAACCACCAGACCTACACTTTAAGAGGAGGAGGCATCTTGTAGAGGTTCACCCTACTGGGAAAAGAGGCCCTCTCTTTCATCTCCTCCTAGCAGGACCTCGAAGCTGATTTCCATGCTTGTGTTTCGTGAGACATCTGTTCCAGTTTGGGTTCTCCCAAAACAGACCTGGTGTCGTGGATTAAATTGTGTCCCCAAAAAATATCTGTCAACTTGGCTAAGTCATGATTCCCAGTATTATATGATTGTCTACCATTTCATCATCTGATATGATTTCCTTATGTGTTGTAAATTCTATCACTATGATATGAGATGGATTAGTGGCAGTTCTATTGATGAGATCTACAAGATTAGATAGTGTTTCTAGCCAATCTCTTTTGCGATATAAAAAAGAGAAGCGAGCAGGGACACATGGGAACCTCATATCTTCAAGAAAGAAGCACCCAGAGCAAAGCGCGTCCTTTGGACCTGGGGTTCCTACACAGAGAAGCCCCTAGTCGAGGGGAAGATTGATAAGAAGGACCCTCCTCCAGAGCCAACAGACAGAGAAAGCCTTCCCCTGGAACTGACGCCCGGAATTTGGACTTCTAGCCTACTAGACTGTGAGAAAATAAATTTCTCTTTGTTAAGGCCATCCACTTGTGGTATTTCTGCTATAGCAGCACTAGATGACTAAAAAACTAAGACACCCTGAAACAGGGGTTCAAGTACAAATAAGTTATTTGGAAGGTGATTCCAGGAACCACTGGTAGAAGAGTGAGGAAATGAGACAGAGAAAAGAAGGAAGCCATTAAAGACTGCATTATTAACCTGTTAAATTATTACTCTGAACACATGGAGCTCAGACCTGCTGGGGAACTCTGGAAGATAATGGAACATGCCTCAGGCTTGGGTGAGGAAGCTGGGGTATTTATCCAACAACCCCCACTTCTGTCATTGGTTGACAGTGCTTTCCAAGCTGAGCTTTTAACTCTCTGGCAATTTCCACTTTTCCTGTGCAGACACCTAGTATGTTCCTGCAACCAGAACAAAACCCTGAGGTGTTTGCACTAAGCAGTCTCTGGTGTGTAGAGGGAAGGGCTGAAAACATTTCAGCAGGGCAGCAACATCTACTACAAACTCCTGAGGCCTTCCAACCAACACCTTTTTACCTGAGCCAGTTTGAGAGGTTTCTGTTCCTTGAAACCAAACTGCCCCTCACTAAGATATTCCCCGTTTTAATCACCACTGCTGATGAAAGCACACTAAGTTCCCTCACCATTCCCTTCTTTCTCTGGTCTCTGTTACCTTAAAAAGTCCCTCTTTCCCACTTTGAAATGTCTTTGAATTTCCACCAATTTTTTTCCTTCTCTCTTGCCTTGGAATGTTTTCCTTCCACTTGAGCTTTTGTTTACACACACACATTCACAAACACCCTGTTTCCTCCAACACTTTGTTCTCTTATCAGTTATCTTTCTGGAATGTTGAGCAGCAGTTCTGAGAGGACAATGTTCCAGGCACAGGAAGCAACAAGAGCCAGCACATAAATAGGGCCACAATAGTGCACAGCCCAATGGATTCCTAACACTCAAAGTCCAAGCCCCTGAGCCCGGAATTCAGTACCCTTAATCCAACTTACAGAGGAGTACTGGTGGTGCAGTGGTTAAGCCCTCAACTGCAAACAAAAAGGTCAGCAGTTCAAACTGACCAGCCACTCCATGGAAGAAAGATGTGGCAGTTTGCTTCCGTAAAGATTATAGCCTTGGAAACCCTATGGGGCAGTTCTACTCTTTCCTATATGGTTGGTATGAGTCAGAATCAACTTGATGGCGACAGGTTTGGGTTTGGAATCCAACTTACATTTGTGCCCGTTGGCACAAATGATTAAGTCCTTGACTACTAGTCAAAAGGTTAGTGGTTCCAACCCACCCAGAAGCTCCTCAAATCCACCCAAAGGTGCCTTGGAAGACAGGACTGGCAATCTGCTTCCAAAAGTTTACAGCATTAAAAACCCTATGGAGTAGTTCTACTCTGGACAATTGGGATTGCCATGATCAACTCCACATCCCTAATAACAATTCGACATACAGGGTACCATTTTTACCTTGTCTACTTCTTTCTTTTCCTACATGTCTCATTAATCAACAAATATTTATTGTAGGTTTACTATATGTCAGGCAGGGGCCAGGCACCAGAGGAACAGCAATGAATAAAACAGACACTGGTACACGGTCCCTGTCCTCAAAGAGTTTACGGACCGTTAAGAGGGGGGAAGAGAGATGGAGGTAGAGATCCTGGGAAAGTTCCCTTGCTTTTAACCAGAAAGCATGTCAGGGGAGGAGCCCAGACTCATCTGCCCTTCTGGTCTCCAGTGATCCCTGCCTCCTGGTATTCATATCTGCCTGTGTGACCAATAGAATCAGGAAGAAATAATGATATGTAGCTTCTGAGGTTAGGATATAAAAGACACTGCAGCTTCTGCCTTGATGTCTCTCTCTCTGTCATCATTTGCTCTAGGATTCAGTTGCCACGTCATGAGCACCCCTATGGAAAGGGCCATGTGGTAGAAACTGAGACTTCCAGCAAACAGCCATGTGAGTGACCCATCTTGGAAGTAGTTATGGTTAAGATCATGTGTTGACTTGGGTAGGCCATGATTCTCAGTGGTTTGGTAGATATCATGTAATTATCCTCCATTTTGTGATCTGATGTGAATAGGCAATCACTTGTGTGATGGATTGAATTGTTTCCCCCCAAAAATATGTATCAACTTGGTTAGGCCATGATTCCCAGTCTTGTGTGGTTGTCCTCCATTTTGTGATTATAATTTTATGTTGAGAGGATTAGGGTGGGATTTTAACACCACCCTTACTCAGGTCACCTCCCTGATCTAAGGTAAAGGGAGTTTCCCTGGGGTGTGGCTTGCACCACCTTTTATCTCTCAAGAGCTTGTCCTTTGGACATGGGGTCCCTGTGCCTGAGAAGCTCCTTGACCAGGAGAAGATTGAGGACAAGGACCTTCCTCCAGAGCCAACAGAGAGAGAATGCCTTCCCCTGGAGCCAATGCCCTGAATTTGGACTTGTAACCTACTAGATTGTGAGAAAATAAATTTCTCTTTGTTAAAGCCATCCACTTGTGGTATTTCTGTTACAGCAGTACTACATGACTAAGACAGAATTTCATACTGAGAGAGTGGGGTGCTGCTCTAATAGATACTTAAACTGTGGAAGCGGTTTTGAAACTGTGAATGGATAGAGTTGCGACAGTGGCAGAGGACCAGCGCGGCAGAGAACCTGCAGCTGCAGAGAGGCGGCAACAGCAGAGAACCAGTAGCAGCAGAACCAGGAGATGAGTGCCAGCCACCGCTGAAGCCAACCCACGGAACGAGAGAGCTGAGTGCCTGTGCGCTTGGGGCTTCCTGGCGGAGTGGGGTTCTTCTAGACACTTACTGGTGGAGCTAGGCTTGCTGACCCATGGAGCCAGAAAGCTGCCTGTGTGCAGGAGACTTCCTGGTGGAGTGGGGTGCCTCCGGGCACTTATCAGTGGAGCTACAGAACTTTGGAACACTTACCCCAGCAGGGTAGATGCGGGCACGAGGCCCAAGGAGACGAGAGGCCAAGAAACTAGGAAACAGAAGCTAAATAGAGACAATACAAGGAGACGAGCTGCCTCAGTCTCAAAAGGTATGCCCATGACCTCAAGGGTTTCAAAGGGTGAAGCCATGGCCTCTGGTGTTCCTAAGGGTGGAGTTGCCACTCAGATGGTAGAGGAGAATGGTGCGCCTAAAGCCAAGAGAGCAGAGTTGCTGTCCCAGTGGGTCTGGAAGGCAGAGCTAAAGCCCAGGGCTGAGGGGCATCCACTCAGAATCTGGAGAGTGTGACCAATACCTAGAGGCTGGAGGGCAGGGTTATTGTGTAAATCATCTCAGAGAACAGAGGATTATTTTCAAAGCCTTGAGGACTAATGTAATGGTTCTGCTGACTTGCTTGGTGCCTGTTATGCCTTCTTTCCCTTCAGCTTCTCTCATTTGTAATGGAAATGTCTAGCACGTGCCTGTTCTGCTATTGTACCATTGGAAAAAGATAACTTATATTCTAGATTTCACAGATAAAGAGGAATTTTTGAATTTTGGACTTGGAGTTAGGGCTTTTCCTATGATATGACAGGGTGAATATGCTTTGCATGTTGCAAGGATGTAATTTTTGGGGAGCCAAAAGGTGGAATGTCATGGATTGCATTGTGTCCCCCCCACAAAATATGTGTCAAGTTGGTTAGGCCATGATTCCCAGTATTGTGTGGTTGTCCTCCATTTTGTGATTTGTAATCTTATGTTGAGAGGATTAGGGAGGGATTGTACCACCATCCTTACTCAGGTCACCTCCCTGATCCAAGGTAAATGGAGCTTCCCTGGGGTGTGGCCTGCACCGACTTTTATCTCTCAAGAGATAAAAGGGAAGCATGCAGAGAGTTGGGGACCTCATACCACGAAGAAGGCAGTACCAGGAGCAGAGCATGTCCTTTGTACACGGGGTCCCTGAGCCTGGAAAGCTCCTTGACCAGGGGAAGACTGAGGACAAGGACCTTCCTCCAGAGCCGACATAGACAGAAAGCCTTCCCCTGGAGCTGACACCCTGAATTTGGACTTGTAACCTACTAGACTGTGAGAAAATAAATTTCTCTTTGTTAAAGCCATCTACTTGTGGTTATAGCAGTACTAGATGACTAAGGGACAACTTGAAAGGGGATTTTACTTGGTGTTGTCACCTGCATCCAACATATATAAATGTTCTGGCAGAGCTCTCTTGCTTTCGATCCTACAACCGACTTGTCATCCTCTGACCTCCAGTTCTTGGGATGTGACCCGGTAGCCTGCTGTCTGACCTGCAGATTTTGAGATTCGCCAGCTCCCACAGCCCCATGAGCCAGCAGCCTACCATCTGACCTATCAATTTTGGGTTTGTCAGCCCTTGCAGCCATGTGAGTCAGGAGAGGCCTCCAACCTAATGCCTGACCCACGAATTTGGGCATTGCCAGCCTCCACAACTGCATGAGTCATTTCCTTGAAATAAATCTGTGTGTGTGTGTATATATATATATAAATATATATATAATATATACATTTCACTGATTTTGCTCCCAGCCTAAGACATTTGGTAGTAAGAGTGGATCTAGAGGAACAAAATCATGAGTTTTCCGAATTGGTTCTCAAGTCTGGCTAGTCTTTTTTTTTTTTTTTTTGTACTTTAAGTGAAACTTTGCAAATCACGTCAGTCTCTCATACAAAAATTCGTATACACCTTGCTATGTACTCCTAGTTGCTCTCCCCCAATGAAACAGTACACTCCTTTTCTCCACCCTGTATTCCCCGTGTCCATTCAGCCAGCTTCTGTCCCCCTCTGCCTTTTCATCTCCCCTCCAGACAGGAGCTGCCCACTTAGTCTCATGTGTCTACTTGAGCCAAGAAGCTCATTCCTCACTGGTATCATTTTCTGTCTTATAGTCCAGTCCAATCCCTGTCTGCAGAGTTTAGTCCAGTCCAATCTCTGTCTGCAGAGTTGGCTTTGGGAATGGATCTGGCTAGTCTTAAAAGTGCTGATGACCCTACCTCCAGGAGTAAAGAGGGCACTGTTAGCCCATTGTGTGAGGTGATAATAGAAATATGCAAAATATCACCACTAATGGATCAAATATTTGTGAGTGACAAGGCTCTGGGTGATTGCATATTTAATACTATTCTAGAAGCAGGTTGGTTGGTTCTATTTTCACTAGTCAAAGCGGTGAAAAAAGGGATGAGCTCAAAGCTTCAGAGTCACAGCTCAAGTGCCACATACAAGACCTGAAAGTTGCCACTTGTGCCCTGAAAGTCTTATTTCATATAGTAACATAGTTGATATTGCCGAAAACCAAACCCAGAGTCTTACTGTAAGAGATGCTGAATTACACCACCAACTGAATTCCCAACCTCGAATGGGGTCTGAAGTTAAAGTGATGGCATTGATTGGGAAGAAATAAGATCTTGTAAGTTGGGATGGAGACATATGGGCAGACATTCAGGAAGCTGAGGACACAGAGCCCCTAAATTCCATTGAATCACTCCTGCCACCAGAACCAGCTCTCTCATGCCCATCTGAAGAGATTACTCCATCTTTGTCTGCTAAGCCACCCTGCCCAGTAAAACTATTATCCCTTCCACCCCAACTGATGAGATTAACCCAGCTGTGCCTGAAGAGTCTTTGTCTGAGATATTGCCTGGGGTGCTGCCTAGGACATTGCCTGGAGTATCACCTGAGGCAGATGCCTTACAAGACACTGCTGGATTTCCCTGGGATGCACCCCCATCACCCATTTTTGCTTCTAGACTTATAACTAAAGTCTCAGTGAGCCCCAAGAGGTGAAGTACAAAGTGTGACCCAGAAGGAGGCACGCTATACTCCAAAAGAACTACTTGATTTTTCTAATATATACAAACAGAAACCTGGAGAATATGTGTGGGAATGGCTGTTAAGAGTATGGGATAATGATGCAAGAACATAAAGTTGGATCACTCTAAGTTTATTTATATGGACCTAGTAAGCACAGATTCTTTATTCAATGTTTCAGCTCGAGAGGTTAGAAAAGGGTCTAATAGTTTATTTGATTGGTTCACTGAAGCATGGATTAAGTGGTGACCCATCTTGGTATACTATACAAGAAGGTACTCAAAGGCTTAGGGAAATTGGTATGTTAGAGTAAATTTATCAGGTTAGACCCACAGACCACCACTGGAGTACCCAGAAGACATACCCTTTACCACAACAGTAAGGAACAAATTTGTGAAGGGAGCCCCAGCATCCTTGAACACTGCTGTGATTGCTATTTTATGTAAATCAGATTTGACAGTGGAAACTGCCCTAACTGAATTAAGACACCTAACTACAATGGGGCTGATTGGACCCCATGGTAGTAGGGGCCACGTGGCAGCACTTAGTTGACAGAGATAAGGTGGGCTTGGTTATCATAATGGACAGCAAATTCAACGCAGTAATCAGGATAGTCTTGAGTCATATGGCCATATGGCATCAGCTACTTAGTCATGGTGTCCCTAGGAGTGAAACAGATGGGAAACCTACTAAGTATTTACTTGATCTGTATAAGCAGAAGAATTCTAGGTCAAGCAAACAGCAGTCTAACTTGAATTGCAAGAATAGAGAGTCATGGCTCCTCAATCAATTCCCAGATTTGTGCCAGCTTACAGACCCACAACCCCTTGAATGAAGGGGGGAGCCAGGTCCCCTTGAGGAAGTACCCCACAACACTGCCAAAAATTTATACTGTTACTCTTTCTCCCAGCCTTCCCTAAAGAGATCTATGGCGTTTTATGAGAGTGACTGTTCACTGGGGAAAGGAAATACCTGGTACCTGGTATGAAGCTATTGATCTGGCCAATGCCTTTCTCTCAATTCCAGTTTTGAAGGAACACCAGAATTAGTTTGCCTTCAGCTGCCAAGGCTAGCAATACACCTTCACTGTTCTACCTCAGGGGTATATCAACTTTCCAGCCCTATGTCACAATTTAGTCTGCAGGGACCTTTATCACCTTTCCTTTCCACAAGACATCACACTGGCCCTTTACAGGGATGACATTATGCTGATTGGTCCTAGTAAGGAAGATATATCAATGACTCTGGACTTATTGGTAAGACTTTTGCATGATAAAGGTGAGAAATTAATCTGACAAAAATTCAGGCACATTCCACCTCAGTGAAATTCCTGCAGATCCAGTGGTGGCGGAAATGTCCATATTCTTTCTAAAGAGAAGGATAAGTTATTACATCTGGCCCTCCTACAACTAAAACTGAGGCACAATGCCTGGTACCTCTTTGGATTTTGGAGGCAACATATCCCTTATTTGGGTGTGCTGCTCCAGCCTATTTGTCAAGAGGCTAGAAAAGCTGCTAGTTTTAAGTAGGACCCAGAACAAGAGAAGGCTCTGCAACAGGTTCAGCCACGATACCAGCTGCTCTGCCACTTGGGCCATATGATCCAGTTAATCTAGTGGTGCTTGAAGTGTCAGTGGCAGAGATGCTGTTTGGAGTCTTTGGCAGGCCTCTATTGGTGAATCATATTGCAGACCCTTAGGATTTTGGAGTAAAGCTCTGCCATCCTCTGCAGATAACTACTCTCCTTTGAGAAACAGCTTTTTGGCTTGTTACTGGGCCTTAGTAAAGACTGAACGCTTAACCATGAGCTACCAAGTCACTATGTGGCCTGAACTGCCCACCATGAACTGTGTGTTGTCTGACCCACAGAGTCATAAAGTTGGACATGCACAATAAATCTCCATTATTAAATGAAAGTGTTATATATAATATAGGGCTAAACCACAACCTGAAGGCACAAGTTACATGAGGAAGTAGCCTAAATGCTCATGGTACCAACTCCTATCACATTATACTCTTTCTATCACTCTGTACCTATGGCCTCATGGGGAGTTCCTTAGGATCAGTTGACTGAGGAAGAGAAAACTCATGCCTGGTTTACAGATGGTTCAGTGCTATATGCAGGCACCACTTAGAAGTGGACAGCAGCAGCACTGCAGCCCTTTTCTGGGACCTCCCTGAAGAACAGTGGTGAAGGAAAATCCTCCCACTGGACAGAACTCTGAGCAATGCACCTGGTTATTTATTTCACTTGAAAGAACAGATGGCCAGATATGAGACTGTATACTGATTCACGGGCTGTGGCTAATGGTTTGGTTGTCTGATTAGAGACTTGGAATGAACATGATTGGAAAATTGGTGAAAAGGAGGTGTGGGGAAAAGGCATGTGATGTGAATAGATCTCTCTGAATGAGCCAAAGAAGTGAAGGTATTTGTATCTTATGTGAATGCTCACCTAATGGTGACCTCAATAGAGGACGATTTTAAAAGTCAGGTGGATAGGATGACACATTCTGTGGATAAAGGTTAGCCTTGTTCCCCAGCCACTCCTGTCACTGCCTCAATGGGCTCATGAACAAAGTGGCCATAGTGGCAGGGATGGAGGTTATGCATGGGTTTAACAACACAGAATTCCACTTACCAAGGCCAACTAGGCTACAGCCACTGCTGAGTGCCCAATCTGCCAGGAGCAGAGACCAACACTGAGTCCCTGATATGATGCCATTCCTAGGGGCCATTAGCCAGCAACCTGGTGGCAGGTTGAATACGTTGGATAAGTTCCATTATGGAAAGGGCAGTATTTTGTTCTTTCTGGGATGGACACTTACTCTGGATATGGATTTGCATTCCCTGCACACAATGCTTCTGCCAAAACGGTATCCCATACAGCATTGTCTTGGATCAAGGGACTCATTTCACAGCAAATTAAGTGCAGCAGTGGACCCATGCTCATAGAATTCACTGGTCTTACCATGTTCCCCATCATCCTGAAGCAGCTGGTTTGACTGAATGATGGAATGGCCTTCTAACGACACAGTTACAGTGCCAGCTAGGTGGTAATACCTTGCAAGGTTGGGGCAATGTTCTCCAAGAGGCTGTACATGCTGTGTCTTAGGCTGGGTTCTCTAGAGAAGCAAAACCAGTAAAGCATTTGAATATATACTTACAGAGAGATTTATATCAAGGACATGGCTTAAGCGGTTGTAGGGGCTAGAATGTCCCTAGTCCATGTGTCAGGATAGAGGCTTCTGATGCACATAGCCACAGGGTCTGGTGAACCCAAGATCAGCAGGTCAGAGAGTAGGACTCTTGTTCACAGGCTGTGAAGATCCACAAATCCCAAAGATCAGCAGGCAAGACCACATGTAAGCTGCTAGCTCAAGTCCCAAGAACTGGAGATCAGCTGAATGGGAGCCAGCAGCAGGATCCAGAGTGAGCAAAAGCCCACATACCCCACCAGAATATCCACCCACATTCAATGGGGGTCACACACCCAAGGAAATCCCCCTTCAGCTAAGTGGCTGCTCACAGCAGATCCCATCATGGAGGTGACCACACAATATCAAATCTCATCATGGAAATGATCACACCATCACATGACTATCAAATGACTGAGAATCATGGCCCAGCCAAGTCAACACATAACCCCAGCCATCACATGCTCTAAACCAGCATCCACTATATGGTGCTGTTTCTCCCATAGCCAGAAATTCATGGGTCCAGGAATCAAGGGGTAGAAATGGGAGTGGCACCACTATTACCCCTAATGACCTACTTGCAAAATTTTTGCTTCCTGTCCCCACAACCCTATGCTCTGCAGGTCTAGAGGTCTTAGTTCAAAATGGAGGAATGCTTCCACCAGGAGACACGTCACTGATTCCACTGAATTGGAAGTTAAGAATTCCACCTGGCCACTTTTGGGTCCTCATGCATCTGGATCAACAGGCAAAGAAGGTAGTTCTAAATACCAGTTACAACTATGTAAGCAGTTGCAGAAATGAAGACTGTAATTGTTTTCAGTATTTCTTCCTTTTGTTATATGTATACGTGTGTATATATATGTAAACGGGGCTCGTGCATTTTCAGCTGTACACGTTAGTTATGTTAGGCACAAGTATGATTTTATAATTCTTTATTTGGAGATTATATGGCTTAAGGAGATGCGTATAGGTCCCAAGTTGACAAGGGGTGTACTATAATGGCTAAGGTTATATGTCAACTTGGCTAGGCCATGATTCTCAGTGGTTTGGCAGATATTATGTAATCATCCTCCATTTAGTGATCTGATTTGTGCAGCCAATCAGTTAAGAGGTGGTGCAGCCTGCATCCAATACATATGGATATTTTCTGGCAAAGCCCTCTTGCTCTCATTCCTGTGTCCAACTTGTCATCTTCTGACCTCAGTTCTTGGGATGTGAGCCAGCGGCCTGCCGTCTGACCTGCAGATTTTGGGTTCATTGGCCCCTGCAACCAGTTGAGTCAGGAGAAGCCTCCATCCTGACACCTGACCCAAGGATTTGGAACTTGCTAGCTTCCACAGCTGCAGGAGACACCTCCTTGAAATAAATCTCTCTATATATTTATCTTTATGTATATACTTCACTGGTTTTGTTCCTTAGAGAACCCAGCCTAAGACAGAAGTATATCCTCCAGCCCCAATCAAGCCTCCAGATGACTACAGCCCCAGCCAATACAACCTTATGAACCTGAACCAGAACCACCTAGCTATACTACTCCCTGATTTCTGACCCTCAGAAACTGTGAGATAATAAATGTTTATTTCTTGTAAACCACATTTTGGGATAATTTGTTAAGTAGCAAGAAAGAACTATATATCACCTTTCACTCTATAACCTGCCCCTTGATATCCAGGACCTTTCTGCTTGTTCCATATGGTTCCCATTGCCCACCTTGTCACTAGTAGTATCTCTTGCTGGGCTCAACAAAAAGTGTTACAACATGATTCTGAAGCTGTTTTCAAAGCCTCAGAGTTTGCTAAAACATTACATGTTTTTCTTTCCCTTAGCAGTTTTTTTCCCCTAATTTATGCTTCAAAGAAGCCATAAGTTCTTATTCATTTGCACTCACCTCTCCCCCGTGGCTTTGTGAGAGTGACTTGATTTGTGCGAGGACTCTCTCTGAGCCTCTTAAGTGTCTACTCTCTTTGTGAACAAAAGAATTGAGCTTGCCAAGAGTAAATGGAACTTGGACCTCAAAAGGTTAGAGTTGGATTTTAAATCTAGAATTTGTGTTCTGAGTGGACTTCCAACTTGGCAGCCTCTGTGCCCTCCTCTGATCCAGTCTCTCTGCCTCACTGGACTGCTCTTTCCATCAGAGCTATACAAACACTTCCCAGGGTGGTTTCCTCAGAGGGGATGATGGCAATACACACTGGAATACAGAATTATCTTAAAGCTATAGCACAGGGTTGGACTTGCTTGTAACCAAATCACAGGAAACAGTAGAGGGTTCAAGCTCTAACCTTGATTTTCTTCTTTTTGTTTGTATTTTCTACCCTGAGAAGCAGCTCTGGAAATTTCCAAGGGATATTAACCTACCTACCTGCCCCAGTTCACCACCTGAATTAAACCATTTCTCTAGGCTCTGTGATAGCCCAGAATGGGACATGAAACAGAAAAGAGAGAAGCAGTTTTAGTTATTTTGGCAACTTCAGTTCTGTCCCTCTGCTTTGGAGCAAATGCAGATTGCTCTGAAAGGCCTCTTTCATATGTTCTTCTCACCTTCTTCTTTGCTCTCTCTTACCTTCTCTTCACTTCTTTCTGATTCCTTTTCTCTCTCTTTATCTTTCAAAAGCCTAAAGGAGAGAGA
The DNA here is from genome assembly GCF_024166365.1 of Elephas maximus indicus. Classification (NCBI taxonomy): domain Eukaryota; kingdom Metazoa; phylum Chordata; class Mammalia; order Proboscidea; family Elephantidae; genus Elephas; species Elephas maximus. Next base: position 151,793,049 of record NC_064820.1, on the reverse strand, counting down.
GGGGATAGAGAAAACTATCTATAGAGCACCTACTATGTAGAAGATTGTTATTTCTTTTATTCATCACAAGAGCCAAGTGAGGAAGGAACTGGTGGCAGTTTTAAAACATGGCTTCAAATTCTGTGACCATCTTCTGAGTGGTGGGGTCTATGTCCTCTCCCTTAAATCTGGGCAGGCTGTGACTTCTTTGACCACAGAGTGTGGTGGAAATGATGCTGTGTGACTCCCAAGGCCAGATCATAAATAGCCATGAAGTTCCTGCCTCATTGGCTGGGACACTTACTCCTGGGGCCCAGAATCACCATGTAAAAAGACCATGAGGCCACTATGCTGTGAGGAAGCCCAAGCCATGTGGAGAGGCCATGTATGGATGCTCTGGTCAACAGTCCCAACTGAGCCTAGCCTCAAGTCATCTCAGGCACCAGACTTACAAGTGAAAAAACCTCCAGATAATTCCAGCTATTAAAGTCATCCATTCATTCAAGTCATCCCAGCTGAAGCCCCAGACACTATGAAGCAGAAATAAGCCATACTTCCAGACTTATTGGACCCACTGAGGCTGGAGGAGTCCCTGAGATTATGGCCCTGATTTACTTCTCAAACCTTGAATTGAAATTATCCCCGAAAGTCATCTTTAAACTAAGTGACAGTTTATTTCAAAATGTAAAGATGTCACTCACCCTTGAGTATTGAGTTTTTTGTTTTGTTTTGTTTTTTAATTATCTATATAATTTAATGGGCTCAACAGAAAAGTGTTACAATAATGATCAATAGCTATTTTAAAGCATAGATGATAAGGTTGAGAGGCAGGGAATTTTAAGTCTAAGGTAGCGAAACAACTAGAAGTAACAAGAATATTGACACAATGTGAAGAATGTAACCAATGTCACTGATCATTATGTCTAGGAACTGTGGAATGGGAGCAGGTTTTGCTGTATGTTTTCACCAAAAATAAAAATAAATAAGGCATCCCCACTGTGCCCTGTCCAAATTCTTCACCCACAGAATTTGTGCACATGACAAATTGGTTTTTTTTTTTTTTTTAATGCCACTAAGTTTGGGGTTGTTTGTTACTCAGCAATAGATATCCATAATGATATTGTTTTTTATGTTGCACAGATATGGAAACTGAGACTTGGAGAAATTAAACTATAAGGCTAATAAATGGCAGAAGGATTTGAACCCAGATCTGTCTAAAAAAAAAAAAAGTTGAGAGTTTTTCCACTGAGGACCCAATCAGGGATATGGGTGAAGGAACTGGCTGAGTTGTAGGTAAGAATCAAAATGATTGCACTGTTCCTCAATTGAACCACACCCTGAATCCTGCACTCACCTTCCCATCATAGGGCAGACATGCCCACACACTTCAACTCCTGGAGATACTCGGCAAAAATCAGTCCAGCTTCCCTGACTGGTTATTGTCTGATGCTGAACAGGAGAAGCTGGAGCAGGATCCTGGACCTGTATGCTGGTGCCACACTGACCCGTTTTCAGGCAGATTCTGCCCTCCAGGAGATGCTCTGAGCTAGCATCTCTCTGAGGACCAATCAGACGCCCTTTGAAGATTGGCCTAGAAAAATCTGGGTCCATTTACGGAGTGAAGGTGAAGTCCTTTTGGCTCTTTGTCTCCTGTGGAGAGGAGACATAGGGTGTGGCCCCTCCTCTCCCTTTCCTGTTTACAGTAGTGCTGAGAGTTCCATTTCATTAATCTTTTAGTTTCTCTGGGGACTGTCAGGTGCCAGGTACTATAATAAGTGTGAAATTTAACTACTTTTTCATCAAAAAATTCAGCCTGCAGAGATTCAAGTGCTGGGAATCTGCTGGTAAAAGACAGGATCCCTATTGTCAACTTTCAATAAATTGCAAATGAAGCACGATCAGGCTCTGAATTATCACAGCAAGTACTCTCAGAAGCTTTTGCTGTCCAACAAGAGACTGGCAGTAAGAATTCGGTCCAGGAAGGGGGCCAGATTGAAGCCACAACTCTGCTACTTCTGATGGCTGGCTGCTTCCAATCACCCATCATTTTTGTCCAGAATGTACCACAGTCCCCACAGATGCTCACTATCCTACTATGTAGACCTTCTACACCTCCTCCCATCCGCTCAGGCCCACCTCCCCACCTCCCTGCTATTGCAATTATTTCTGGTGAGCACTGCTGGCTGAGTTTTCCAAAGGTACAACCCTGGCCATTAACCTTTAAAGAGCAAAATGCCAGCAGTGCTGCATGATGGGGAGCACACCTTCCATTTACAGCTGCTTTTTCAAAAAAAAAAAAACAAGGTGCTGGGCAAAGAGAGAATTTTGCTTTAATATAAAGCAGGTGCTTAGAATTAATGCAGGGGAAAAAAGCAGGACCATGAAGGGATCCAAGCAAGCAGCGGAGATCAAACAGGAGATGTTTGGCAGCATACCGCTGGAGGGCTCTGAGGCTGAAGCTACTAGGAGCAGCTTTGGCCAATTCTATAAGGGAAATTATTATTTACTAAGCTCTTACTATGTGTCAGGGGCCATGGGAGATGTTTTACAATCATTATGTATTCCTCACTGCAAACCTGTGAGTTCCCACTTTATGGATGAGTAAACTGAGCCTCAGAAAGAGGTTAATTGCCGCAAGTCACACAGCTAGTGTAGGAGGATCTGAGATTCAAACCCAGATTTGTGTTACTCTACATTCTCTATTTCACCTATTGCTAGAGAAAAGTATTTATTATCCTCGCCATGACACAGATATCCCAATGTGTGACCACCCACCCTCTTCAAAAGGAAAAAAGACAAAGAAGGTTAAGGTTATAAACTGACCTAAATGAAAGGATCTTTTATCCCCCTTGAGAAGGTCCCAGAAGAAGCTGTGAATGTTAAGTGTTGGATTCAAAATCTGTAGTCCATGACACCCACCATTCCTAACTCTGCCTCCTGAATCCTTACCCATTCCTCACAGACAAGACTAAATGTCATCCCATCCAGGATGCTTCTCAAGCACCTTCTTTTCTTTCTTTAAATTAATTTAAAGATTACTCAAAGAACCTGTTTCTTCGGGCTGGTAGAACACTGATGCCTAGTCATTCCATCCACCTCTAGGATGCTCAGAGTCTCAGGCAGTGTCACCACTGACACATCCATCATCCCAGCCCCCTGGTCCCTTCAGATCGGGAAGCTCCATGGTTTGGGGGCCAGACTTGGGGCTGGAGGCCTTCTCTAGTGCACTCCCTTGGAGGTGCTGCCAGGGAGTGGGGCTCAAGTCTGCACAACTCAGGAGACCCCTGACTTTAGCTCTCTTCCCAGTATGGATGCCCTCCAGGCCAACCTTTCTCTCCCTACCCACTCTAGGACCCGAGTATTGTCTCACAAATGAGCTTGAGTTTGGGGGAAAAAAACAAAACAGCACAAAATGGCAAGTTTTCATTCATTTTCCATTATTTCCCACCATGGGAAATGAAACCACCATGCACTCAGTTGCAAACCTAAAACTTAGGAATCATTTTCAATTCTTTTCTTTCTCTTATAGCATATAATATCCAAGCCATCAACCTGTTGCCTTTACCTTCAAAATATATCCAGAATCTGACCCTTCTCACCGTCTCCACTGCTACCACCTCAGTCCATACCCCATCATCTCTTACTTGGACTATTGCAGTAGACTCTTAACTAATTTTCCTGCTTCAATTCTTGCTCCCCTTTAGTTTATTTTCAGCACATCTAGAGCTGCACTGTCCACTATGGTAGCCATTGACCACATGTGGCTATTTAAACATAATTTTAAATTAACTAAAATTAAATAAATTAAAATTTTTTCAGTTCCTCAGTCATACTTGCCATATTTCAAGTGCCACACGTTAAACCAGCTGGTGTTGAGTCGAGTCTGACTCCTGGTGACCCCACGTGTGTCAGAGTGAAACTGTGCTCCGAAGGGTTTTCAGTGGCTGATTTTTCAGAACTAGATCACCAGGCCTTTTTCCGAGGTGCCTCCGGGTGGACTTGAATTGCCAACCTTTTGATTAGCAGCCAAGTGTATTAACTATCTGTGCTACCTTAGGACTCCAGCCACATGGTGGTTGCCCTATTTGACAGCAAAGACAGAATATTTCACTATTGAAGAAAGTTCTATTAGGCAATGCTGATATAGAGTGGGCCTTTTAACTCTTAAGTCACATCATGTCTCTTCCCTGCTCAAAATATTTCAGTGTCTTCCCGTTATACTTAGAAAAAAATATCCAAAGATCTGATCATGATCTATAGACATTAAGTGACCAGGTCCCCTGCAACACCTTCTATCTCATTTCCTATTGTTCTCTGTCTTTCACTCAGTTTTTCAGCCACCGGTTTCTTTGACATCCCTCCAATATACCAAGCATTCTCCTTACTCAGGGCCTTTGTAGTTTGCTATTCTCTCTGTTTCGAACAGTCCTCCCTTTAATAATCACAGGGACAAGTCCTTCATTTCATTTAGATCTCTGCTCAAATGTACTCTCCCCCTAGATCACCTTATCTGAAAAGAGTCATGTCTTATCCCTCTACCCCCAGTTACTCTCTATCCACTTATTCTGCACTATATTACTTTATAGCACTTCTCACAATGACATCGTATTATATATGTATTTGTTTTGTGTCTGTCCCATTAGAACTCATGCTCCATGCTGGCAGAGGTTTTGTTGTTTTGTTCACTGCTCTATCCCTTGTGCCTAAAACACTCCTTGGCACCCAGGAGGGACTCAATGAATGTTTATTGATTGACTAAACAGCTGAATGGTGTTTTCTGTTCTACAAATGCCCCTGAGGCAAAGAATTGCATAGAACTTGGTTACTTTCTTGGAATGCGGAAGAGGGAAAAAGTATAGGGAGAACAAATGAACTAATATCTTAATAAATTATCCTGCTACAAGCACATATTATAGAATCTGGTATATACACCATGCTGTATGCTGTTATAAGGCTTGTTTTGAAAATGTGGCTATGTTCCAGCATGATTGGTATATATAAGGGACAATGTGAGCAAAACACAAATTTTGTGTTTCCTTCTGCATGATTTCATCCACAAGAAACACTAGGTGAACACAGAAAACTGCACCCAGCTGAACCCACATAGGAATACACAAAGCATACACACCTCAGAACACATCTACTAGCTACCTCAGTTCACCACATATTATGAACCACACCCATCCACATCTGCAGTTACAACTGTCCATTGAATTTTAGATAACCCTCCTTCAACCACTACACAATAACTGCTAAGCTTTAACTTTTCTGATACCCACTTTGACAAGAAAACTTCAGGTCTTTTTCAAGGTGAAGTATCATATTTACGATAGTATTTAGGCTTTTCTTAACCATTTAACATTTTTAAAACTGGGCTACTATTTTTACCACTGGACTAAACCAAACGCTAAGAAGTCTCCTAAACACAACCGAACACTTTGAGGAACAGTGTAGCAGGGGCGGGGGTCTGGGGACCATGGTTTCAGGGGACACCTAGGTCAATTGGCATAGCAAAGTTTATTAAGACAATGTTCTGCATCCCACCTTGGTAAGTGGTGTCTGGGGTCTTAAAAGTTACTGAACGGCCATCTAAGATGGGTGTATCAATTGGTCCCAATCCAGCTGGAGCAAAAGAGAATGAAGAACACGAAAGACACAAGGAAAATATTAGCCCAAGAGACAAAAACCAAAAACCCAAACTCGTTGCCATCGAGTCAATTCCGACTCATAGCAACCTTATAGGACAGAGTAGAACTGCCCCATAGGGTTTCCAAGGAGCACCTGGTAAATTCAAACTGCCAGCCTTTTGGTTAGCAGCCACAGCACTTAACCACTATGCTTCCACGGTTTCCCAGGAGACAGAAACCCACTGCCGTCGAGTCGATTCTGACTCATAGTGACCCTATAGGACAGAGAAGAACTTCCCCATAGGGTTTCCAAGAAGCACCTGGTAGATTTGAACTGCCGACCTTTTGGTTACCAGACGTAACTCTTAATCACTACAGCACCAGGGTTTCCCAAGAGACAAAAGGGGCCACATAAACCAGAGACTCCATCAGCCTGAGACCAGAAGAACTAGATGGTGCCCAGTTACCACCAATGACTGCCCTGACAGGGTACATAACAGAGAGTCCCTGACAGAGCAGAAGAAAAGTGGGGTGCAGAACTCAAATTCTAGTAAAAAGACCAGGCTTAATGGTCTGAGACTAGAGGAACCCCAGAAGACATAGCCCCCAGACTCTGTTAACCCAGAACTAAAACCATTCCCGAAGCCAACCCCTCAGACAAAGAATAGACTATAAGACCTAAAATCACACTCGTGAAGAGTGTGATTTTTAGTTCAAGTAGATACATGAGACTAAATAAATGGGCAGCTCCTGTCTGGAGGTGAGATGAGAAGGCAGAAAGGAATAGGAGCTGGTTGAATGGCAAAGAGAAATCTGGGGTGGAAAGGGGGTGTGTGCTGTCACATTATAGGTAGAGACACTATGGTAACATGACAATGTGTGTATAAATTTTTGTATGAGAAACTAACTTGAGCTTTCACATAAAGCTCAATTAAAAAACAAAACTGTGCTACCATTTTTATTAGATTCCTACTTTTTTAAAATAAATGTATCACTGAAGTTTTTTTTTAATAATTTTTATTGTGCTTTAAGTGAAAGTTTACAGATCAAGTCAGTCTCTCACACAAAAACCCATATACACCTTGCTACACACTCCCAATTACTCTTCCCCTTTTTTTAATGAGACAGCCTGCTCTCTTCCTCCTCTCTCTCTTTCCATGCCCATTTCACCAGCTTCTAACCCCCTCTACCTTCTCATCTCCCCTCCAGGCAGGAGATGCCAACATAGTCTCAAGTGTCCACCTGATCCAAGAAGCTCACTCCTCACCAGCATCCCTCTCCAACACATTGTCCAGTCCAATCCATGTCTGAAGAGTTGGCTTTGGGAATGGTTCCTGTCCTGGGCCAACAGAAGGTCTGGGGGCCATGACCACCGGGGTCCTTCCAGTCTCAGTCAGACCATTAAGTCTGGTCTCATGAGAATTTGGGGTCTGCATCCCACTGCTCTCCTGCTTCCTCAGGGGTTCTCTGTTGTGTTAAATGTATCACTGAAGTTTTTGAGGGTTGTGTCTCTAACCCCATTTTTTTCATAAGCCCTGTGGGATTTTGCAAGCCTTGATGAGGTTTAGGAACACACGTGTTGCCTTGTAGCTGAACTGTCTGTAATTGGGTTCGTATATCCTCTTCTCCACTCTCCACCCAACTAGATGGAAAACATCTGAAGGGTAGGGGCTATTCCTTTTTGAATCCCCAAAACCCTGCAAGACAGCAGCTTAGCATGTAATAGATGCTCACGAAATGTTTGCTGCTTAATTCCTTCCACCTTAGCCACCTTTCAGGATATCTCCATTAACACCTCCTGCGCACTCCATCTATCAAACTGCGCTTGGACCAGAGGTGCTGTGAAGAAACTGAGAAGAAAACTCCTCAGGGAAGGTGTTTTCTGGCAGGCAGCCCTGCCCTCCCTGACAAGCTCCCAGGGGTTTTGCAGTGGGAGCCGATGAACTTTCTCTTGCGCCAGCCCGAGCCCCCACCGCCGTGCTCACTGCTCTGAAGAGCCCCCCACGGTGAAGGGAGGGAGGGTGTAGAGCCTAGGCAGTTGTACCAGCAGGCAGCCCCCACACCGGCCCTGCAGCACCCAACAGATGCAGCAGCTTGTGCTGTGAGGAGGCCCCACATAAGATATATTAACATCACAAAAGTTAATGGACCAGAAAGGGAAAAAATTAACATAAATTACCTTCAGCTGAAATCCTGCCTTCCTTGGCAACTGGAGAACAAGTTCAATGTGATGCCAGAGGAAAATCAGGCCTTAGGAAGCAGAGGACTTAATGGGCTAAAATATCACCTCAGACCCTCCCAGGAAAACAATAACTCCATGATCATCTAAGCCAAGCAACAAATTACGCAGGGCAAGTGGCACAAGGAGGCTGGTTTTATTTACGCTGCTTCCTGAATAGTCCTTTGTGCAGTCAGGACTTTATGCAGCTTTTGCTGGGTGTGCAATAGCATTCCAGGGGGAGATGTTAACTTATTCCTGTATGGGTAACCTTAGGGTGGCCCTCTCGTGTTTCCTTAGGTACTAGTAGTGAGAATTGTCTTTGTTAGGAAACTACCTCCAAGGCTTCTTTAAGTGTAAAAAATCAACCCTTCCAGTGTCCTCCTGCAGGGCTTAGAGGGGCTGTGGGAGGCTTACAGAGAGCAGAATTCCTTGGTATAAAATTTCGAGTTTCCAGAAAGCTGGAAGGAAGAGGAAACATGAGAAAGTGGGTCTACACGGCAAGGAGGCAGGCTGGTGTTAGAGAGGAAAAGATGAGCAGTGGCTGAGAGAGGCCTAGTGACAGGAATGACCAGGGGACATTTAAGAACAACAATGCTCAAGCTTCAATTTTAAGTTGTTGGCTGAGGTGTGGTATATGCCCCCTTTGTTTCCCTCAAGCTTTCAGTAAGCCTCCCACACAGCCTTAAATTCGGGATGCTTTGGAAGGTGAAGAAATAAGGGCAACATGAGAGGGGAAAAGGTTGATGCACACAATAGGTCAAGAGTTTAGCAGCAACAGGAAATAACAGCAGGCACTTTTATACCACCTACCCAGTGCCAGATACTATTTTAAACGCTTTATATTCATATATTGGGGAAACCCTGGTAGCATAGTGGTTAAGAGCTGTGGCTGCTAACCCAAAGGTCAGCGGTTCGAATCCACCTGGCGCTCCTTGGAAACTGTATGGGGCAGTTCTACTCTGTCCTATAGGGTCGCTATGAGTCGGAATCGACTTGACGGCAATGGGTTTGGCTTTTTTTTTTTTTATATTCACGTATTACTGGTAACACATTTATTCTCATACCAACCCTATGAAGGAGGAACTATTATTATCCTCAATTTATATTTGAGCAAACTGAGGCACAGAGATCTTAAATAACTTTTCGGCACAGCTCGTAAGTGGCAGGGCTGGAATGTGAACCCAAGCAGTGGGCTCCAAAGCCATTCACTTAAACACAACACATTACAGTCCCTTAAAAAAAAAAAAAAAAGTTGCTATTGAGTCAATTCCAACTCATAGCGACCCTATAGGACAGAGCAGAACTGCTCCATAAGATTTCCAAGGAGTGGCTGATGGATTCAAACTGCCGACTTTTTGGTTAGCAGCCATAGCTCTTAACTACTGTGCCACCAAGGCTCCACTGTCCCTTAAGAATCCTCAAAGTCATGAGGCGGGGGGACATAGAGTTCCCCATTGTATACGGGAACGGGAAACAGCTTGAGTCCTTCTATCGGACCATGGAGGAAAGGGTGACTCCAGGACTAATGTTGAGCATCTTTTCGTGTGCTTTTTGACTATTTGCGTATCTTCTTTTGACAAATGTCTATTCAAATCCTTTGCCCATTTTTTAATTGGGTTATTTGTCTTTTTATTATTAGTTGTAAGAGTATATATCCTAAATATAAGTTCCTTATCAGATATAAGGGATTTGCAAAAAATTTCTCCCGATCTGTGGACTGTCTTTTCACTTTCTTGATGGTGTCCTTCAAAACACAAAATTTTTAAAATTTTGATAAAGTCCAATTTATCTATTTTTTCCTTTGGTTGTCTATGTTTCTGTCATATCCAAGAAACTATTGCCTAAGCCAAGGTCACAAAGATTTACACCTACTTTTTATTCTAAGATTTTTATAGTCTTAGCTCTTACATTTAGGCCCACTTTGAATTAATTTTCACATGTGGCATGAAGTAGGAGGCCCGCTTTATTCTTTTGCATGGGGATAGTCAATTGTCCTAATGCCATTTGTTGAAAAGACTATTCTTTCCCCATTGAATTGTCTTGACACCCTTGGTGAAAATCAACTGACCACAAATACAGGAGTTTATTTCTGGAATCTCAATTCTACTCTATTGATCTATATGTTTATCTTTATGCTAGTACCACACTGTCTTGATTACTGTAACTTTGTAGTAAATCTGCGAATTCTAGAGTGTGAGTCCTCCATCCTTATTCTTTGTTTTCAAGATTGTTTCAATTCTTCTGAGTCCCTTCAATTTCCATATAAATTTTAGGATCGGCTTATCAATTTCTGCAAAAAAGTCTCCTGGGATTTTGATGGCAACAGCATTGAATTTTCATTTATTGCTCCTCTGACACGCTCCCTTTCTTTATGTAGATTCTAGTTTCTGACCAATATAATCTTTCTTCTCTTGAAGAACTTCTTTTAAGATTTCTTACAAGTCTGATCCACTGTCAACAAATTCCCTCAGGTTTTGTCTGTGAAAGTCTTTATTTCTCCTCTACTTTTGAAAAAACAATTTCATTGGACACAAAATTCTAGGTTGGTGGATTTTCTCTTTCAACACTTTAAATATTTCACTCTTTTTTTCTTTACATGATTTCTGATGAGAAATCCAATGTAATTTTTACCCCCTTCTGTTTTTATCCTTTGGCTTTGTGACAGTTAAAATTGCATGTCAGCTTGGTTGGGCCATGATTCTCAGTGGTTTGGTAGTTATATAATGATGTAAATTGGTAGTTGTATAATGATGTAGTTTGGCAGTTATGTAATGATGTAGTCATCCTCCATGATGTGATCTGATGTGATCAGCCAATCAGTTGTAAGGGGAGTTTCCTTGGAGGTATGGCCTGCATCCAAAATATGTATGGATGTTCTGGCAAAGCTTGTTTGCTTGCTCTGGATCTTGCATCCAGCTCATCATCACCTGACCTCCAGTTCTTGCGACTTGAGACAGCAGCCTGCAGTAGTGCCTCCTGTTTTAGTCATCTAGTGCTGCTATAACAGAAATACCACAAATGGATGGTTTTAACAAAGAGAAGTTTATTCTCCCACAGTCCAGTAGGCTAGATGTCTGAATTCAGGGTGCCAGCTCCACGGGAAGGCTCTCTCTGTTGGCTCTGGAGGAAGGTCCTTGTCATTAGTCTTCCCTTGGTCTGGGAGTATCTCAGCACAGGAACCTCAGCTCCAAAGGACGTGTTCTGCTCCTGGCACTTCTTTCTTGGTGGTACGAGGTTCCCAGCTCTCTCCTTGCTTCCCTTTCATTTCTTGAGATAAAAGGTGGTGCAGGCCACATCCCAGGGAAACTCCCTGTACATTGGATCAGGGAGGTGACCTGAGTAAGGATGGTGTTACAATCCCACCCTAATCCTCTCAACATAAAATTACAATCACAAAATGGAGGACAACCACAGAATACTGGGAATGATGGCCTAACCAAGTTAATACACACATTTTGGGGGGTACGTAATTCAATCTATGACACCTGCCAATCTTGAGATTTGTCAGCCTCTGCAGCCTGTGAGCAAGTGGCCTGCCACCTGACCTGCCCATCTTGGGTTTGTCAGCCCCTGCAGCTACGTAAGTCAGGAGAAGCCCCCAGTCTGATGCCTGACCCATGGGCTTGGGACTTGCCAGACTCTACAACTGTGTGACCAGTGCTGAGTGATGGGCAGCTACCAAAGGGCATTCATGCTGAAGTGTTGGTACAGCTGCCAGTAGGCACAGAAATGGTGCCATCCCTCTCGGGGCCACTCACTGATTCTCAGCTCTTGAATGCTGAGATGGGTAATCTCTCATGCTCATTACCCTAGGAAAGCATCTTCCTGGGCCAGCCTTGGAGCAATAGACCAGTGGCCCTGAAGTCCAGTTCCCAGCACCTATGTGCCCTTGGAATTTCTCCTGCCAGGAAGGACAAGGTGCCTTCTCCAGGAATGTCATTGGCAGAAAGGGTAAGAACCATATAAATTATATTTCCAAGCCTTTTCCTAATCACATCAAAGTCCTTTGCAAGGAGTCTTCTGTGCTAACTGGAGTTTGATAATTACAAATTATTTCTAGCAGAAATGCTGACTGTGGGAAAGTAGGTTAGAGCAAATTCGATTCATATTAAGGCCATGGTCAGATCATCATGAACCTTCAGGGTATTTATTTTTCCATCAGCTCCTCCCTAGCTCCTCCACCTCCCTCTTTGGCCTGACTGAGCTGGAGACTTGCCTAATACAAATAACTGCATTAAAATAAAATCATGCGAAAGCTCAGGGGAACACGCCTGAGTAATGGAGAAGATAATAAGCTTGGACAACCACCCTAGCCCTCTCCTCTTACTTCCTCAAGGCAGGTGAAGGTTCACAACTGATTTGGGATCACTTCTAACAGTAAACAGGAGAGAAACTAGAGCTTAAGTGGTTTAAGAAAAAAAATTTTAATAGTGTACCAGATCCCTATCATTCCACTGAGCCACACTCAGTCCACATATCTCTGAAATAATTCCCACTTTCTAAGTTATGATGCAGGGAGCTGTGGGTGTGTGTTGATCAGACTAGACATGAAAAACAAACCAACATGGAGGTGGCTTCATTCACTCACTCATTCATTCATTTACTCATTCTTTCTTTCATCAAACATCTGAGAGCTGACTCTGTTCCAGGCATTGTGCTGACTATAGGAGATGCAGTGATGAGGGAGCGGGACACAAGCAATCCAGTCCTTGCCCTCTACTTGCTCACAGTATAAGGTGGAGGCAGATATGTAGCCAGTTAGGTCACACTACCAGCAAATTTGTTGTCTCCCAGAATCTGCAGCTTAACACTCCTTTTCTTCAGCTTGGGTTGGGGGGAGAGGGTATTATCTCACCTCTTCCTCTAGAAGCTGGAAATTAGAGTTGTTAATTCGTCATTTAAAAACCAATGCAACGAAGGACGGGAAAAAAGGCTGAGAAAAAAGAAGGGAGAGCTGTCATCCCCTATGTTGTTTTTAGGAGCCTTCGTATCATAGTGGTTAAGGGCTACAGCTCCTCACCAAAAGGTTGCCAGTTCGAATCTACCAGCCACTCCTTGGGAACCCTATAGGGCAGCCACTATGAGTTAGAATCAGAATCGACAGACAAAACTCTGTCCAGTCCTGGGCCATCCCTGTGATCAGTTGAGGATTGGACTATCTTCATCTGTGGGACTGGACTGCAGTCCATCTTAATCCAATGAAACCTGTTCAGCATCATAACACCATGAAGTGCACTGATTGGGAAACGAACCTGGGTCTCCCACAAGGGAGGCAAGAATTCTACCACTGAACCACTAATGCCCCGTGGTCATCCCCTGTAGGAGGGCTTTTTCCATTGATCTGTTGTTGTTGTCGTGTGCCATTGAGTCAATTCCAACTAAGAGCAACCCTGTATGATAGAGTTCAACTGCCCCATAGGGTTTCCTAGGCTGTAATCTTTATGGGAGAAGATCACCAGGTTTTTTTTTTTCCCATGGAGTCACTGGTGGGAGCCGCCATCCTTTTTGTTAGCAGCGGAACACTTAACCATTATGCCACAGGGCTCCTTCCATTGATCTAGTCCCTACGGAATGGATGACTGCTGTTCTCAGAGATACAACTCTTTGAACATCAGGTCTAGATCCAAAAGTGAAGGAGATCAGGAGATCATGAAGAAAACCCAAAAAAAGTGTCTGAACCTAAAAGGTTAGTTTGTTCTGCTGCTGCCAATAACGTGGAACTCCTCCCTGCCTGCCTTCCCAAAAGATAACGAGAATAAGGACGAGAATGGCCAAAAAGGGTCTTGAGGTACATGGAAGGAACATCAGGGAACACAGCTCTCAGTCTATCAGCAGCAACAATGGCATTCCACTGTGGGGTGAATTGCTTGAGGACAGCTGGGGGCTGATTTAGCTTATTATCACAAAAATTCTATGCCTTTTTATTTTTGGGCATGGTGGTCATGTTTTCAGCTCCTCCAGGGCCTGGATTTTTGGGGAGAGTCATCCCTCAAACCTTTTCTCAGTGTGAAATGGTTTGCTGCATTTCCAGGGCTTAATTGTCCACACCAGCTAAAAGCACTCTGCCAGTAATGAAAATATATCCATCTCTTTTTTATCAAGAAAAAAAGGATAATAACCCAGCCAGCTTTAGCTTAAATTTTATTGAACATCAGCCCAGCTAGTTTCCAAGGACATCTCTGATGTGAAGTACAGAAGGTGCAGGGGGCGCGAGACAGAAAAGGTCCGGGGGGGGGGGGGGAGGGCGGGGGGAGGGATGATGGGCAAAAGATTGCCCAAAGCTGTCATCCTTACCTCCTCAGAGTACACAGCTTCCCAAAATGACAGAAGTCCATTCCCAAAGAGCTGGAGAACACAACTACTAAAAAGTTAAAACCCCTTTGGTTCCCATACGGAAGATGAACAACAATAGCAATAATAATAACTATGGTACTTTACAGTGTTCAAAGGATATACACAGATGCTCTTTCATCTGATCCTTACAACAACCTCCCTGAAGGACTAGCAGAACAGATGTTATCGAATCATTTTTAGAGATAAGGAAACTGAGACTTAAGGAAGGGAAGTGACTTACTCAATGTCACCAGCTGGCGTTAGAGTCAGTCTGATGCCTGAGCTGGGCAGTCTTTCCATACCTTCTTACCCAGAGGCAGGGTGAGTCCTGAGGGGTGGTGGGAAGTTCCTGGTGCAAGATGGGGCAAGGTCTTCAGGGGTTTATAGAGTTTTGAAAGACTATATTTGAAGAACCTAAAACAAACTCTGAATTCCCTCAACTCCATCTCTATAACATCTTATAGGAGCCCTGGTGGCTCAGTGGTTAAGCACTTGGCCACTAACCAAAAGGTCAACAGTTGGAAACCACCAGCTGCCCCATGGGAGAAAGATGTGGTAGTCTTCTTCCATAAAGATTACAGCCTTGGACACCCTATGGGGCAGTTCTACTCCATCCTACAGGGTCACTATGAGTCAGAACTGACTTGACAGCAATGGATTTGGTTTTAACCTCCTCTTTTATACAGATAGATGCTCCAGCCACACTGGCCTCCTGTGGCCAATATATATATATATATACATGTTTTTTTTTAATTTTTATTGTGCTTTAAGTGAAAGTTCACAAACCAAGTCAGTCTCTCATATGAAAACTGATATACCCCTTGCTATTACTCCTAGTTGCTCTCCCTCTAATAAGGCAGCACACTCCTTCCCTCCACTCTCCATTTTTGTGTCCATTCAGCCAGCTTCTGACCCTCTATCCTCTCATTTCTTCTCCAGACAGGAGCTGCCCACATAGTCTCATGTGTCTGCTTGATCCAAGAAACTCACTCTTTACCAGTATCATTTTCCAGTCCAATCCTTGTCTGAAGAGTTGGCTTTGGGAACGGTTCCAGTCTTGGGCTAACTCATCTGGGGACCATGACCTTCAGGGTCCTTCTAGTCTCAGTCAGACCATTAAGTCTGGTCTTTTTAAGAGAATTTGAGGTCTACATCCCACTGCTCTCTTGCTCCCTCAAGGGTCCTCTGTTGTGTTTCCTGTCAGGGCAGTCATCAGTTGTAGCTGAGCACCTTCTAGTTCTTCTGGTCTCAGGCTGATGTAGTCTCTGGTTTATGTGGCCCTTTATGTCTCTTGGGCTCATAATTACCTTGTGTCTTTGGTGTTCTTCATTCTCCTTTGCTCCTGGTGGACTGAGACCAATTGATGCATCTTAGATGGCCACTTGCTAGCATTTAAGAACCCAGACGCCACTCTCCAAAGTGGGGTGCAGAATGTTTTCTTAATAGATTTTATTATTGTGGCCAATATTCTTTTTTTTTAATAATTTTTATTGAGCTTTAAGTGAACGTTTACAAATCGAATCAGTCTGTCATATATAAGCTTATATACACCTTACTCCATACTCCCACTTAATCTCCCCCTAATGAGTCAGCCCTTCCAGTCTCTCCTTTCGTGACAATTTTGCCAGTCTCCAACCCTCTCTACCCTCCCATCTCCCCTCCAGACAGGAAATGCCAACACAGGCTAAAGTGTCCACCTGATACAAGTAGCTCACTCTTCGTCACCATCTCTCTCCAACCCATTGTCCAGTCCCTTCCATGTCTGATGAGTTGTCTTCAGGAATAGTTCCTGTCCTGGGGCAACAGAAGGTTTGGCGAACACGACTGCGGGGATTCCTCTGGTCTCAGTCAGACCATTAAGTCTGGTCTTTTTATGAGAATTTGGGGTCTGCATCCCACTGATCTCCTGCTCCCTCAGGGGTTCTCTGTTGTGCTCCCTGTCAGGGCAGTCATCTGTTGTGGCCGGGCACCATCTAGTTCTTCTGGTCTCAGGATGATATAAGTCTCTGGTTCATGTGGCCCTTTCTGTCTCTTGGGATCAGTTATTGTGTGACCTTGGTGTTCTTCGTTCTCCTTTGATCCAGGTGGGTTGAGACCAACTGATGCATCTTAGATGGCTGCTTGTTAGCAATTAAAACCCCAGATGCCTCATTTCAAAGTGGGATGCAGAATGTTTTTATAATAGAATTATTTTGCCAATTGACTTAGAAGTCCCCTTAAGCCATAGTCCCCAAACCCCCGTCCTTGCTCCACTGACCTTTGAAGCATTCAGTTTATCCAGGAAACTTCTTTGCTTTTGGTCCAGTCCAGTTGAGCTGACCTTCCGTGTATTGAGTATTGTCCTTCCCTTCACCTAAATTAGTTCTTATCTACTAACTAATCAGTAAATAACCCTCTCCCACCCTCCCTCCTTCCCCACCTCGTGACCACAAAAGTATGTGTTCTTCTCAGTTTATACTATTTCTCAAGATCTTGTAATAGTGGTCTTATACAATATTTGTCCTTTTGCCTCTGACTAATTTCACTCAGCATAATGCCTTCCAGGTTCCTCCATGTTATGAAATGTTTCACAGATTCGTCACTGTTCTTTATCGATGCGTAGTATTCCATTGTGTGAATATACCACAATTTATTTAACCATTCATCTGTTGATGAACACCTTGGTTGCTTCCAGCTTTTTGCTATTGTAAACAGAGCTGCAATAAACATGGGTGTGCATATATCTGTTCAAGGAAAGGCTCTTATTTCTCTAGGGTATATTCCGAGGAGTGGGATTTCTGGGTTGTATGGTAGTTCTATTTCTAACTTTTTAAGAAAACGCCAGATAGATTTCCAAAGTGGTTGTACCATTTTACATTTCCACCAGCAGTGTATAAGAGTTCCAGTCTCTCTGCAGCCTCTCCAACATTTATTATTTTGTGTTTTTTGGATTAATGCCAGCCTTGTTGGAGTGAGATGGAATCTCATCGTAGTTTTAATTTGCATTTCTCTAATGGCTAATGATCGAGAGCATTTTCTCATGTATCTGTTAGCTGCCTGAATATCTTCTTTAGTGAAGTGTGTGTTCATATCCTTTGCCCACTTCTTGATTGGGTTGTTTGTCTTTTTGTGGTTGAGTTTTAACAGAATCATATAGATTTTAGAGATCAGGCGCTGGTCGGAGATGTCATAGTTGAAAATTCTTTCCCAATCTGTAGGTGGTCTTTTTACTCTTTTGGTGAAGTCTTTAGATGAGCACAGGTGTTTGATTTTTAGGAGCTCCCAGTTATCTGGTTTCTCTTCGTCATTTTTGGTAATGTTTTGTAATCTGTTTATGTGTGGCCAATATTCTTGATTACCTACTTACAACCAGCTGTTCCCCCACTTCATCCTCATTCACAAAAGCCTAGTTTTGCTCTCAGAAGCCTGTTTTTTGTCAGTAGTCAGGAGGACTGGTTTATCAGTGAAGTTCAGTAGAAGCTAGGCCTTTCCCCTGTCCCACTTTAAGCCAATCTTAGTAATTCCATTGACCTTGCCAAAAAAAAAATATCCATTGTCAATGAATCAATTCCGACTCATGGTGACCCCATGTGTCACAGAGCGGAACTGTGCTCCATAGGGTTTCCTGGCTATAATCTTTACAGAAGCAGGTGGCCAGGCATTTCTTCTGAGGCGCTGCTGCGTGGGATCCAACCACCAGAGTTTAGGTTAGTAGTTGAGTGCAAACCATTTGTGCCACCCAGGGACCTACTCACTTTGCCAGCGACCAGCTTAGGAAAGGGCATGTTATATAATTTTGTTATGTTATGCGATGTGAAAGGAAATCTGTGCAGGGTCCTAGGAAGTGTTCCCTCGCTCTGAAAAGGAGAGAGTTTGCCCTCTTGTTCTGTGCCATTGGATGTTATATGAGGATGAGGACATTGCATGAGGTTAGAGCTTTGGCAGCCATCTTGGAACCTAAGAAGGAAGTCAGCCTGAGAGGATGACTGAGCAGAAAGAAGGAAATAGTCTGGCCCTGAGTGATGTTAACTTGTTAAATTAACCAACCAGACTCCTACCGCCCACCCCCCCATATTCTTTATGTGAAATAATAAATTTTCTATTTTATGCTATTTTGAATTGGGATTTCTCTCCCTTTCCACTAAAGCATTCTAAATGATACACTTACTTCCTGTTCTTCAAACCTTCAAGTTCTCATCTCAAGGTATCTGCCTGCTCCTAGCTGTTCCCACTGTCTGGAGTACTTTTCCACCAGATATTCACATAGCTATCTCCTTATCATTCAGACCTCAGCGTAAAGGTCACTTCTGCAGAGACACCTTCCATAAACCACCTAATATAAGCCAGTTTTCCAGTCACTGTGCTTTCTTTAGGAGCCCTGGTGGCACAGTGGTTAGGCATTCAACTGTTAACCAAAAGGTCAGTGGTTTGAACCCACCAGCTGCTCTGAGGGAAAAAGATGTGGCAGTCTGTTTCCAAAAAGATTTACAGCCTTGGAAACCCTATGGGGCAGTTCTACTCTGTCCTATAGGGTCCCTACGAGTTGGAACTGACTCGAAGGCAATGGGTTTTGTTTGGTTTGGTGCTTTGTTTACAGCACTTATAAGTATCAGAAATTATCTTTTTATTTATGTTTACTCGTTCATTGACTGTTTTCCTCACTAGAGTGTAAGCTCTATGTGAGTAAGAACTGTGCCTGGCTGGCTCACCACTGTACTCCCAGCACTTGGCACAGGGCCTAGCACATAGTAGGTCCTCAATAAGCATTTGGCGAATAAGTAAATGAACCCCAAAGACAATCTCACCATGCTGCTCCCCAATCCCACTCTCCCCTGTGGCTGTCTGAATATAGTTCCAGAACCTTAGCCTTTTCCGAATTCCTTTTACAAAAATCTAAATCTCAGAATCAGAAAGAAAGAAGGCAGCAGAGAAGAAAAACATCATAAAAGCAAAATTATTTTCAGCTAAAATGTAAAATGAGAGCAGACTGATTGTATAACATATGCAGATATATGCAAATTACCATCCAAGTTAAATAGGGGAGAAGTTTAAAGTGGTGGGAAGTCCCATGTTGGGTGTGTTTTCCTTCTGACTGGGAAGTGGTATCAACTTCTTCAGGCTCAGAAGGTGAGGATGCTGACATTCACTAGGAAAAAAATCAATTAAGAGTTACAGAAGAAAAAATCATTTAGTTGTTGGGTTTTTCTAAGAGACAGAAATAAAAAAACATTCAACTCATCCACTTTAAATGTTAGGAATAGAAAGCATAAGCCTCTATTCAGTTTTAGATGATGGCCAACTAAGATTACAGAAGAAGAGGGAGAAAGAAAACAGGAGAAAGAAGAGGAAGGGTGAAAGACCAAATTACAGCCCCCAAGTTACCCAAATCATTCAAAAGCATGTTACCTAATCCATATACCAATAATTTTTTATATTCACAGAAAGAAAAAAAACAGCCCTCTGGATTATTTAAAAAAAAAAAGGATATAGATTTTCAGAGTGTGTCATTAAAACTGTTTAAATTCCTATCTAAAACGTGGGAGAGAGGGTACTTACCCATTTGTTCAAAACGTCCCAGACCTTGAAGTTGTTAGATGCTGTCCAGTCGGTTCTGATTCATACCAACCCCATGCATAACAAACGGAACATTGCCCGGTCCTGAGCCATCCTTACAATTCTTGTTATGCTTGAGCTCATGGTTGCAGCCACTGTGTCAATCCACTTCGTTGAGGATCTTCCCCTTTTCCTCTGACCCTGTACTCTGCCAAGCATGATGTCCTTCTCCAGGGACTGATCCCGCCTGACAACACGTCCAAACTATGTAAGACACAGTCTCGCCATCCTTGCTTCCAAGGGGCATTCTGGTTGTACTTCTTCCAAGGCAGATTTGTTCATTCTTTTGGCAGCCCATGCTATATTCAGTATTCTTCACCAACACCACAATTCGAAGGCGTCAATTCTTCTTTGGTCTGTCTTATTCATTGTCCGGCTTTCACATGCATATGATGGGATTGAAAATACCATGGCTTGGGTCAGGTGCACCTTAGTCTTCAAGGTGACATCTTTGCTTTTCAACACTTCAAAGAGGTCCTTTGCAGCAGATTTACCCAATGCAATGCGTCTTGATTTATTGACTGCTGCTTCCATGGCTGTTGATTGTGGATCCAAGTAAAGTGAAATCCTTGACAACTTCAATCTTTTCTCAGTGTACCATGATGTTGCTCGTTGGTCCAGTTGTGAGGATTTTTGTTTCCTTTATGTTGAGGTGCAATCCATACTGAAGGCTGTGGTCTTTGATCTTCTTTAGTAAGTGCTTCAAGTCCTCTTCACTTTCAGCAAGCAAGGTTGTATCATCTGCATAACATAGGTTATTAATGAGTCTTCCTCCAAGCTTCATCCCCTGTTCTTCTTCATATAGTCCAGCTTCTCATATTCTTTGCTCAGCATACAGGTTGAATAGGTATGGTGAAAGAATACAACCCTGATGCACACCTTTCCTGACTTTAAGCCAATCAGTATCCCCTTGTTCTGTCTGAACAATTGCCTCTTGATCTATGTAAAGGTTCCTCATAATCACAATTAAGTGTTCTAGAATTCCCATTCTTCACAATGTTATCCATAATTTGTTATCATCCACACTATGGAATACCTTTGCATAGTCAATAAAACACAGGTTTTTTTTAAACATCCTTCTGGTATTTTCTGCTTTCAGCCAGGATGCATCTGACATCAGCAATGATATCCCTGGTTCCACGTCCTCTTCTGAAACCGGCCTGAATTTCTGGCAGCTCCCTGTCGATATTCTGCAGTAGGCGTTTTTGAATGATCTTCAGCAAAATTTTGCTTGTGTGTGATATTAATGATACTGTCCTATAATTTCCACATTCGGTTGGATCATCTTTCTTGGAATAGGCATAAATATGGATCTCTTCCAGTCAGTTGGCCAGGAAGCTGTCTTCCATATTTCTTGGCATAGACAAGTGAGCACCTCCAGCACTGTATCCATTTGTTGAAACATCTCAATTGATATTCCTTCAATTCCTGGAGCCTTGCTTTTTGCCAGTGCCTTCAGAGCTCCTTGGACTTTTCTTCCTTCAATACCATTGGTTCCCGATCATATGCCACCTCCTGAAATGGTTGAACATCGACTAATTCTTTTTGGTATAATGACTCTGTGTACTCCTTCCACCTTCTTTTGATGCTTCCTGCGTCATTTAATATTTTCCCCGTAGAATCCTTCACTATTGCAACTCAAGAATTGAATTTTTTCTTCGGTTCTTTCAGCTTAAGAAATGCCGAGCATGTTCTTCCCTTTTGGTTTTCCATTTCCAGCTCTTTGCACATGTCATTATAATATTTTACTTTGTCTTTTCGAGCTGCCCTTGGAAATCTTCAGTTCAGTTCTTCTACTTCATCAATTCTTCCCTTTGCTTTAGCTGCTCGATGTTCGATAGCAATTTTCAGAGTCTCTTCTGACATCCATCTTGGTCTTTTCTTTCTTTCCTGTCTTTTCAATGACCTCTTGCTTTCTTCATGTATGATGTCCTTGATGTCATTCCACAACTCGTCTGGTCTTTGGTCACTAGTGTTCAGTGGGTCAAATCTATTATTCAGATGGTCTCTAAATTCAGGTGGGATGTACTCAAGGTCATACTTTAGCTCTTGTGGACTTCCTCTGATTTTCTTCAGTTTCAGCTTGAACTTGCATATGACCAATTGATGGTCTGTTCCACAGTCGGCCCCTGGCCTTGTTCTGACTGATGATATTGAGCTTTTCCATTGTCTCTCTCCACAGATGTAGTCAATTTGATTTCTGTGTGTTCCATCTGGCGAGGTCCATACAGTCGCCGTTTATGTTGGTGAAAGAAGGTATTTGCAATGAAGAAGTCGTTGGTCTTGCAAAATTCTATCATTCGATCTCCGGCATTGTTTCTATCACCAAGGCCATATTTTCCAACTACTGATCCTTCTTCTCTGTTTCCAACTTTCGCATTCCAATCGCCAGTAATTATCAATGCATCTTGATTGTATGTTCGATTAATTCCAGACAGCAGCAGCTGATAAAAGTCTTCTATTTCTTCATCTTTGGCCCTAGTGGTTGGTACATAAGGCCGCTTCACTTTCAGCAAGCAAGGTTGTGTTATCTGCATAACGCAGGTTGTTAAAAAATCTTCCTCCAATCCTGATGCCCCGTTCTTCTTCATACAGTCCAGCTTCTCGTATTTCAGAAGTAGACTGCCGGGTCCTTCTTCCTAGTATGTCTTAGTCTGAAAGCTAAGCTGAAACCTGTCCTCCATGGGTGACCCTGCTGGTATCTGAATACCGGTGGCATAGCTTCCAGCATCACAGCAACATGCAAGCCCCCAAGTACGACAAACTGACAGACACGTGGGGGAGATCTTGAAGAAGGTGCTGGGAAATACCTGAGAACAGGATGTGGGCACTGTACCTGCCTTCACGAAGTTTGCATTCTCTTGGGTTCTCTATTCCCGTAATTTTCAATTGTGAAAACACCTTGTCTTAGTCATCTAGTGCTGCTATAACAGAAATATCACAAGTGGATGGCTTTAACAAGAGAAATTTATTTTCTCACAATCTATTAGGCTAGAAGTTCAAATTCAGGGCATCAGCTCCAGGGGAAGGCTTTCTCTCTCTGTTGGCTCTGGAGGAAGGTCCTTGTCATCAATCTTCCCCTAGACTAGGAGCATCTCCTCGAAGGAACCCAGGGTCCAAAAGACGTGCTCTGTTTCTGGTCCTGCTTTCTTGGTGGTATGAGGTCCGCAGTTCTCTGCTTTTTCCCTTTCCTTTTATCTCTTGTAAAATAAAAGGTGGTGCGGACCACACCCCAGGGAAGCTCCCTTTACACTGGATCTGGGATGTGGCCTAAGCAAGGGTGTTACATCCCCCCCAACCTCTTTAACCACAGGCAGAGATTATGATTTATAACACATAGGAAAATCACAAAATGGAGAATGACCACACTACTGGGAATCATGGCCTAACCAAACTGACACATATTTTTGGGTGACACAATTCAATCCACGATACTGACTTCCTCTCACTCCTGCTCACTTAGCTCCAGCTACACCGGCTCCTTCCTGTTCCTCCACACGCATCCCACAGTCCTGAATTAGTCTTTGCACTCAGCGTCCCTCTGCCTGAAGAGCACTGCCTCCATCAACCCTGACCCCTTCATTCCCTCACCTTTTCAGGTCTTGATTCAGTTGTCACCTTCTCATGGAAGCCTACCTATTTAAAGTCTACAACTCTTCTTCCCTCCACACTCCCTAACCTCTTTCTCTAACTTCTTTTTCTCCATAACTCCTGTCACTCTCTAACTTATTACATATTTTACTCATTTGTCTTGCTTATTATCTGTGTCCGCCTGTAGAATATAAGCTCTGTGAGAGCAGGGATTTTTGTCCGTTTTGTTCATTGCTGTATTCTCAGTCCCTTGAAGAGTGACTGATAAATTAAGCACTCAAAAAGTATTTGTTGATGGCCTTTAATTTGAATTTAGTTTTATGGGAAAAGTGACTAAATTGCTCTTATTTCTGTCATTTCACAGAGTACCAGTGAAAACTTTATCAGAGGCCCAGCCTGGTCCTCACACTCATGCTTGGGAAGCCCTGAACACACCTATGACCAGTCCAAGAAACAGTGGGCCTTCTTTGGTGCTCAGTTTAAATTGTCTAAGTGCCTGAGCGGCAAATGTCAGCGCCTCCTCTTAAACGCAGGCAGATTTACTTTGCAGACGGTAAGGATGCATTTTAATTTGTTGATGTGAAATCTTAATTGAACTAAACTGTTAGAGGTAGTCTCTGTTCTCTGTCATAGTCTTAATTTAGTTGGCAAAACAAGATATCATCAGAGGAAATTCACAAGCAAAGATGTTGTGCCCAGAGGGTTTGGGAACAGCCTCTGGGGTTTGGAGGCAGGGTGGAGTGTGACTGGCACAAGCTCGAACCCCACCCCCATAATTTAGGATGCAAACTTGGCTTTCCAAGGATGCTCAGCTGGCGTTGCAAGGGGTCTGACACATGGGCCCTCCCAAAGCAACCAGGATAAAAGCTACTCCTGCTCATGTGTTCGGTGATGTCTTTTTAGTGTTAGAGTTGAGGACAGTGGAGGGATTTCTTACCAATAGGTACAGAAGTGTAGAAGAGGCCAGCTCTATTACTCATTTGCTATGGGACCTTGAGCAGGTCTCTTCCCCTGCCTGGGTCTCAGTTTCCCCATCTGTGCCAATGTGGTTGGAATCCATGTCTCTGAAGCCTTCCATCACCAACATGCTATGTATGACTTTCCCAGGACTCTCAGGCTCGTGTCAGGGTCAAGCCTGAGGTTCCTTACTCTTGCCCACCAATCCTTGCTGAGCAGTCTACTCAAGCCCCTGGACATGACATATGGTTTCATCACTGGCCTCATTGTCTCCTACAGGACGTCAGGCTGTAGGTCTTTCACTTAAAGTGGCCTCATCTCTACCCACAGAATCACAGGTTGTGATTGCCCTGCCCCAAGAACAGGCCTTAGGAGTCATTCTCTTGGTAGCAGATGCCCGCCCCATCCCTTTCCTTGGCCCCTACCCCCAGGGGCCTTCTACACATGCTGCTTATCCCATCCCTGAAGCTTCTGTCCACCAAAAATTACTACCTTCCTCCAAGCTCACCCCTACTGTAGTACCCTGGACAGGCAGAGGCAAGTCACCAGTGATGGATGGCTTGAATTGGGGCTCCTGGGCAGTCTACTCAGATTCCTGCATTATCTTTTTACAACAAATGCCTCCACAAGAGTGTTCCCAGGGAAGTGACCAAGGCCTTGGTATCTCCCTCTCAAGCATAGCTATAAAAGGGCCAGGGGCAGCTTCCTTGAGGGTCAAGTTTCTGAGCTGGAAGATCCTCACCCTGGTGACTCACAGGCTACAGCAGAAGGGTTGCAAGTCCCAGTCCCTTGCATTTGGTCGCAAGCTCTTTCTCATGCTGGAAACCATGTGCCAGAAGGCTTAGATAAAGGCAACGCTATGGAGAAGAAAGAATACGGCTTTGCAGTAGAAACCACCTGGCAAGTCCCTTCTGCTCCCTGAGCCTGTTTCTTCATCTCTTAGGTAGGGATAATAATACCTACCACAGAGAATTGTTGAGAGAAAGAGAATTCGATGACAGAATGCTTCTGGAATGCCCAGCACTGTGCTTGCTCCATAGCATGCACTCTCTAAATGGCAGCTGTTGATGCCATAATTACTATTATTATTAAAGTTCTAGCACAGTGCCTGGCATCTAGAACATGCTCAATAAATAAATGGAATTGTGATCCTCATCCTCCAGAGGACACGCAGAGCTGCAGAGTTCAACTCTTTGGAGATGGCAACAAACTACAGATCACGCAGGCACATCCTTGAGAGTCCTCTCTCCCTGAATTCTTCTCTTGCTCTGCTTCCCCCTCAGTCTGTGAGAAGGCCAGGGTCACAGAAACTTTGATATCTGTTCAGTGGGGTGATGGCATTTGGGAGATAAACTATAAGCTCTGCCTCCCGCTGCTCTTGGTGAAAGCTGGAGATGGCCTGTTCCCATCACAGATGGAAAGTCTGAGGATGCTAATCTAATCTAAAGCCAGGAGGACTTCTCGTACAGGAAGGGCCTGGACTTATGAGCTACCGTCCTTGGGGCGGCTCCTTCATACCTGGGTTTGGGTAGAGACCAGGGCCCAGCCTTTATTAGGCAGGAGTTTTTTCTACTGATAGGATCAGAAACCTCACTCAAACTCCTAAGCAAAATGGAATGCACTGACTCCCAGACTTGGGAAGAATTCTAGTGAAGAGCCAATCAAAGGAAGGAAATGCTACCAGAACCAAGGCCACAGGGACTGAATTGAGGACCTGGGATGCAGGGACACACTCTTACAAGAAGAGAATAAAACCTGATGGTGTGATAGAGACTGAGCCCACTTTATGTGGGGAGGTCAGAGAAGGTAGCACGGCCAGACCTGTGGATGGGGCATCTTCAGGCAGAGGTAATAACCAATGCAAAGTCCAAAAGGTACTTTTCAAGGAATGGAAGGAAGACAGTGTGTCTGGAGAGCAGTGAGACAGGGCAGAGCAGTGAGAGATGAGGACCAAAAAAGAGGCAGGGGCCAGATCATGAAGGCCGTTTTAGGCCAAGATATGGGTTTTTTATTTTACTCAAAGAACTGTGGGGAAGCCATTGAAGAGTTTTAAACAACAGAGGAGGCCAGGGGCCAGGGGCCAGGGTAGAAGCAGGTTTGGGTGGAAAGGCTAGGGAGCTGCAGGTTTGGGTGAAGGTGGGGATAAGTGTTCTGTTCTGGTCATGTTGAATTTGAGATGCCTATTAGACATCAAGGAGTCCCTACCCGTTGCTATCAAGTTGGTTCCGACTCATAGCGACCCTATAGGACAGAGTAGAACTCCTCCACAGGGTTTCCAAAGAGTAGTTGGTAGATTCAAACTGTTGACCTTTTGGTTAGCAGCCGAGCTCTCTAACCATTGTGCCACCAGGGCTCCAGGGAGTCACTGGGTGGTAGAAATGGTTAACACACTTGGCTGCTAACCAAAAGGTTGGAGGTTTGAGTCTACCCAGAGTCATCTTGGAAGAAAGGCCTGGAGATCTGCTTCCCAAAAATCAGCCACTGAAAATTCTATGGAGCACAGTTCTCTCTGACATGGTTACCATAAGTCAAAATCTACTCAAAGACAACGTTTTTTTTTTTTTTAATACATCAAATGGGATGTCAAGTGGGCTGATAAGTTCACAAGGCTGAAATTCAGGAGATGGGTCTAGTTTGGCAATATTAATTTGGCAGTCATGAAAACAGCCATGAGGCTAGATGTAGATGGAGAAGGGGCACTAGGCTCAGCTCTGGGATTTTACAATATTTAGTGTTTCAGCAGAGGAGTGGCCAGCATTGAAGACTGGGAAGCAGCAGGCAGTGAGGCCAAAGAAAATCAGGAGACTGTGGTATCCTGGAAACCAAAAGGAGAGCATGTTTCAAGAAGGAAGGAGCAATCAACTATGTTGAGAAGGATGAGGACTGAGAAGTAGCTCTTGGATCTGGCAGCAGGCTGACCACTGATGATTCTAACATGATCAGTTTCAGCGGGATGGCAGGCATGGAAGCCCACTAGAGTGGCTGAAGAAAGAATGTGAGAGGAGAGACTGGAGGCAGCAACTATACACAACTCTCTCAAAAAGTTTTTCTATGAAGTACAGTAGAAATATTGGGTGGCAAAAGGGGGATGTGGGCTTATGGGAGGGTCATTTATTTAATGTTCTAAAGCTAGGATACGTTGAAAAATGTTTGTCTGTTCATGAGAATGTTCTAGTGTAGCAGGTGGCCTTTGATGGGAGCAGGGACACTCAATCCACTGTATAATGAGGGGAGGCTGATCACATGGGTATAGGTACAGGTACCAAAAAAACCAAACCTGTTGCTGTTAAGTCGGTCCCGACTCATAGCGACTCTATAGGACAGAGTAGAACTGTCCCATACGGTTTCCAAGGAGCACCTGGTAGATTCGAACTGCCAACCTTTTGGTTAGCAGCCGTAGCTCTTAACCACACCACCAGGGTTTCCATATGTACAGGTTGGTAGGTAAAATTGGTCCTAGAAAAATGAGGGAGTTCCTATCTGAGTGCTTCTGTTTTCTCCATGAGATATGAAGCAAGGTCATCAGCTGAAGGTGAGGGTGAAGAGAATGAAAGATGTTTGAAGAGACAGGAGAAGGTATGAAGTAGAAGTTTTGAAAAGTGGGGAATGAACATATTAGAGGAGAGTCAGAGGATTACAGAGCAGTGTTCTGTGTCCTCTTGACGTTTCCCATTCATACTTAGGACTCTTTCTAGACATCCTTCTTCTGGGGCTGCACCTCCTCTCAGGAAAGTGTTCTGATTGGCCCTGTTTAGGTCATATGCCTATCTCTGGTCCAATCACTGTGTCCAGAGGATGAGATAGTATGATTGGACAGACTTAAGTCACATGCCTACCCCTGCAACCAGAGGGGCTGTGTTGTGCTTGGCAGCCCCACCAGAACCACGTGGAAAGGGGGAGGGGCAGTCCTCCAAAGAAAACAGGGCTGTTAGGTAGACAAAAAGCAACAGCTGTTCACTCTTCCCTATTGCTCTCACAGAATTGTCCTGAGGCCCAGTGAGACAGCGTCTGTAAAACTGCGCTGTGAACTGTATATAGCACTACACAAGACAAGGGATTATTACAATTGCCTTAGTAAATACTGGATTCATTTATGAATTAGACCATTCAATAAATAGCATCTAAGTAGGGCTTTGTGCTAAGTCCATGAAGAATAAGAGACAAATCATGAATCAAATATGATCCTCCCCATTAAGTGGCTTTCAGCTTACTAAAGTTTTATAAGTAAGCTTTTGCCAGGTTTTGTTGTGATAACAAACAACCCCAAAATCTTTGTGGTTTAAAACAATAAAAGTTTATATTTTGCTCATCAGCTGCAGGGTAACTTCAGCTCTGCTCCAAGTTTCTCCTTCATCCTAGCACATGCTATTCGTGTGGCAGAGGGTAAAGAACAATGGCGGAACCATCTGCTCTGATAACTTCCATCCTCATTTGATTAGCCAAAGCAAGTCACATGGCCAAACCTGATAACAATGGGGTGGTGAAGTATCCTTCTCCCACAGGGAGATATTTAAAGTCGCATGGCAACGTGTGGGAAAACTATAATACTTTTACAGAAGGGAGAAATGAACAATTGGGAAAAATAAAATGAACACAAAGGGGTAGAAAGAAGTACATGCACGCCATTATATAACAGAAATTGGTCAGAGTCCTATGATCCAGAGCATTAGGCGTTCAGAAGAGAGAGCAATCAATTATGGTTGGGGAGATCAGGTTTTTGGGCTGGATCTTTAATAACACTAAAGGATCTAGACAGGTATAGAAGAAGGCAGGGCATTCTAGCAAGGGGAACAGCATGAGAAAAGCACAGAAGAGGGAATGAAGAGTGTTTACACAGAGAATGGTGAATGGTTTAGTTAGCCTAAAGCACAGGAATTGGGGAGGAAATAATGGAAGAATGGCCAAAGAGATTCCCTGCCAGCCTCTAAGAAAAACAGGCTGCCACACCCACCCCAGTAATCCAGCTGCCCAACCAGGAGTTCCTGGACTGTAAAAGTGCTTGCAATTGGTAGTAACCAAGTCCAGAGCAGGTGGGCCTTTGGCTGGACTCTCCTGCCCTGCCTGGCTTGGTCAAGTCGAGGCCCTGGTCCAAGGTCAGCCTCTCTCTCCCAACACTTCACTCAAAGTCTTATTGGCCATGTTCTTATAAAGGTTTCAGTGGGTTTTCCATTTGTTTCTTCTGTCTCCCTCAGCAGACTGGTATCTAGACGGCACTCTCAAATCAGGAGATGTTAAAACCCAAAAAGATCTCTGTGAGGCGTTCCCAGAGCCAGGTCGATGGACAAGATAACCAGGTGCATCATCCAGTCTGGCGACAGAAGCCTCTGTCCTCACCCTGCCAGCAGCTTCTCTCTTTCACTGCAGCTGTAAGGGAAGTCGCTTGGTTGAGAATAAGATCTCATAATTTATTCTGTTCATAATGTCATAAAAGAAAAGTATAATGGCTCTTTAGAGTTGTACGCATTACAGTAGGAATTTCATTGTCTTTTTGGATTCAGCTTATTACAGCAATGATTTGGGTTATATGTTTATGTAACAGAAACTTTCTGTTCCTTATTATGTGATAAGAATGTGATGATCGGTAAAATTAATTTGATAACAATCTTGTTTGTTTTCTTTGTAGTTATTAAATGTAGTACACAGAATAGAAAAGCTCTGTGAGAGTGGGTCCTGGATTGTTGGAATTAATGAGCTGCCTGCAGCATGGTGGGCGTATGGTCTGATTGATACTGGCCCTGGGCGGGTTTGCACTTTTAATCATTAATGCCCTGCAGCCTGCTGGAAGCAGGGAAGAGAAATGGGCTGTCTAGGACGTGCCAGGAAACAGGGGCAAGGACCACAGGGAGGCCTTTCACTGCCCAGAAGGGCCCTGCCTGAAGGCACAAGCGGAGTTCAGGGCCCTGCTGCTGGGTACAAACCTTGGTGGTCCTGCCGCTGGGAAGGCAGGGAGATGTCTCCCTTGCATGGTCTCCAATGCCAAATACCTCAGTAGGTCCCAGGGCCCATCTCAGGCCTGAGGGGAGGCTTACATATCACTAATTTCATCATTCATTCACTCAAAAATATGTACTATCAACTCTTTGCCAGGCACTGTTCCGGGTGCTGGGGATATAATGATAAACAGGACAGACAAGCTCTCTGCTCTTTCAGAGCCTCATATGAGTCTGGGAAGCAGACAATAAGCAAGTAAAGAAATAAATAATCAAGATAAGGTCAATTAGTAATAAGTACTGTGACGACAATAAAAGGGTGTTATGATAAGAGTACTAGGCAGTAGGATAGGGTTACTCTAAATAAGGTGATCAGGGAAGGCTGTTCTGTAAAGCTGACATTTATGCTGACTCCTGAGACAGGGGAAGAAGCCACTTTTGCAAAGTGCTGGGAGCAGGGGGATGTATTCTGGATGTGGGAACAACAGGTGCAAAGGCTCCAAGGTAGGAAAAGGCTGCCATTATTTGAGGAACAGAAAGGAGACAGTGTGACTGAAGCATAGTGAGCAAGATGGAGAATGATCACAGTTGAGGTCAGAGAGTTAAAAGTCAATATTAGGGATCGAATTGTGCCCTACAAAAATACGTGTTGGAATCCTAACCCCTATACCTGTGTTTATAATGCTGTTTGGAAATAGGGCTTTCTTTGTTATGTTAATTAGATCATACGTGGCGGGGTGGGTTCTAAATCTAATCACTTCTTAGTTATCAAAAGAGCAGATTAGACACACACACACACACACACACACGGGAAGACAGACGCCATGTGATGCAACACCTAGGACTACTGACAAGACTGTGATTTGGATTTTTAGTCTCCAGAACTGTGGGAAAATAAATTTTTGTTCTTTAAAGACACCCACATTTGTGGTATTTGTGTTAAAGCAGCGCTAGCTAAGATAGATTATGCAATGTCTTGTAAAACCTACTGTATTAGTCTATAGGCAATCAGGAAAATCAGAAATTGCTCTTAAGTATTTCAAATAGAAGGAATTCAGTTTGAGAAATTGGTAACAAACATGATAAAAGGGCTAGAGGAACAAAAACAGGGAGGTAAGGCTCACCAAAGATTAGTAATTACAGCAAGTCACTATCAATCCTAAGGCTGAAAGACCAAAACGGAAAATGGTGATAACCATTGCCTACAATTGCTGTGCGCTGAGGCTGCTGTGTAGGAATTGAACTGCCTGAGAAGGAGCCCAGGAGCAAACAATGTA
This sequence comes from Elephas maximus indicus, assembly GCF_024166365.1. Lineage (NCBI taxonomy): Eukaryota > Metazoa > Chordata > Mammalia > Proboscidea > Elephantidae > Elephas > Elephas maximus. Next base: position 151,761,542 of record NC_064820.1, on the reverse strand, counting down.
GCCATTGGCTAGAGGTGTCATCCAGATGCAGAAAAGGAAACGGCTTCTCTCTTACTCCTGCCTCCAGTCTCCAATGTTTCCAATGGCTAGAACCTAACAGGAAGCCAGCTATCAAAGGAGTGTAGGAAATGTAGATTGCTGGCTCCCAAGACGAGGGAGGAGATGTGGAAGGGCAAACGTGGAACTGAAAGATACCACTTTCCAGCACACCAAAGTAAGGAGCTTGGGTGTAATTCTACAGGACCCCTTCATGAGCCCTGCTCCTTATACGCAGAACAGGCTGCTGGGACAATCTGATTACTTCACTCCACATCTGTAAAATGGGAATGACAATAGTAACAACCACACAGGTTTGTTGCAAGGATTCAGGGAGATAATGTATGTAAAATACTTAGCACAGTGCCTGGTACCTAGTAAGATTTCAATAAATATTAGGTATATATGAAACTGGAGCCTTGGTGGTGCAGTGGTTAAGAGCTACAGCTGCTAACCAAGAGGTCGTCAGTTCGAATCCACCAGCCGCTCCTTGGGAACACTATGGGATAGTTCTACTCTGTCCTATAGGATTGCTATGAGTCGGAGTTGACTTGACAGCAACAGGTTTGGGTTTTGTTTTTTAAATAAGCTATACTGAAAGTACAACCAGCATCACATGGAGTACACACAGCCTTTCTGATACGAAAAAGGAGGTCCTTGCACTTGGAAAGGAAAGGTCAGGGACTAAGAATTTTAAAGAGAGTTCAGTCTGGACAAACTGACAGGATCAGAGAATCTCCATTTCCAGTTTGGCTCCCATAGGGTTCACGCAGAAGGCCTTGGCTATGCTCTGATTCTGCAGGCTCTCTTGGGCCCAAGTGGGTAAAATGGTGTTAATGACTCCTTTCTGCAGATAAGGAGGCTGGAGCTCAGAGAGTTAAAGTAACCTGCCTAAGGGCACAGAGCTAGTAAATGTCAAAGCCAAGATGTGAACTCTGGTGGGCCTGGCTCCAAGGCCAGGGTGCTTAGCCATTATAGTCCCCAGCCTCTTTTGCAAATGAGGACAAGATCCTGATTCAGAAAGTGCAGGAACAGGCTCAAGACTTGCAGAAGTGGAAAGTAAAGCCTTTTTCTGCCTGGGAACTCCCTAGAAACAAGGCACCTGGTTCTGTTCACATAGAGAAGGAACCTGGGGATTATCCCCAAGACTCCACCCAACCATCCTTTGAGATCTTCCAGTGATACCCCTGCTTCTTCTTAAAAAAAAAAAAAATTAGAGCACCATAAACCCTGCCCTAAATCCCACAGCGCCTTAGCCTCCTTGACTCTTGGATGCCATAGTGCTGTGTCTGGGCCTCAATTATACACTGTCTGCTGTGTATCATTCCCACTAATGCTTTTTAACCTTTAAAACACACAGATCCCTGAGAACACATGCCCTGGTTTGAGAAACCTGTGTGAAAAGATTAAATGCTGCACTCTAGGTGACCGATCACCACGGCTCTGAAAATTGTAAGACAGCTGTCACAGTCATCCAGATTATGCAGAGTATGTTCTTGTTAACAGGCATTTTAAGATTTTTACTAAAATAAACACTCAAAATTTAAATATTCTCATAGTAAACTTTGTGGTCCCCAAAGACAGATTTTATCTTTATAACAGGCATGAACTGTTCCATGACATAATGTAGCATTTCATTATCTCTCTAAATCAAAATTAAATCCAGTTTAAGTTCTGTGGATACCAGGTTATTGTTCTATCTCTTCCCTCTCTCCTGAGTAAAAGCATTATACACCTACATTCACTGCCAAGTAACTTTGCAAGTTCCTCCCACTGTGGATGGTGAGTATTTCTCTATCTCTTGACTCTGGGCTTAGACATATGACTTGTTTGTTTTTTTTTTTTTAGTAATTTTTATTGTGCTGTAAGTGAAAGTTTACAAATCAAGTCAGTCTCTCACACAAAAACCCATATACACCTTGCTACACACTCCCAATTACTCTTCCCCTTTTTTTAATGAGACAGCCTGCTCTCTCCCTCCTCTCTCTCTTTCCATGTCCACTTCACCAGCTTCTAATCCCCTCTACCTTCTCATCTCCCCTCCAGGCAGGAGATGCCAACATAGTCTCAAGTGTCCACCTGATCCAAGAAGCTCACTCCTCACCAGCATTCCTCTCCTACCCATTGGCCAGTCCAATCCATGTCTGAAGAGTTGGCTTTGGGAATGGTTCCTGTCCTGGGCCAACAGAAGGTCTGGGGGCCATGACCACCGAGGTCCTTCCAGTCTCAGTCAGACCATTAAGTCTGGTCTTATGAGAATTTGGCCATGTGACTTGTTTTGACCAGTGGTATGCTAGCAGACATGACACCAGCAGAGGCTTAAAATGGGCCTGCACATAGGGGCTGGCATTCTTGTTCTTCTGCTATCTACATGCGATGAACATTCCCAGGATAGCCTGCTGGTCCTGAGAGGAGGATGACAGACTTGTGGAACAGTGCAAACCACCCCAGCCACAGTCAGCCTAGATCAACTAGCCGCCATTTGGCCCCTAAACATGCAATCTAATTAATGCTTACCGTTGCACGCCACTGAAATTTTGTAATTGTTTATTATACAGAATTATTGTGGCCACAGTTAACTGATACAAGCTTCTTCTTACTAAGATTACTAGGTCCTTGATTCATGCCAGTTGCCACAGCTGTGCTCCCTGGCCATGAAGTCCACCGAAGGTGAGCACTCTGAGGCAGCTTCATCTCCTCTGTGATAAGTCCAACCATGGTGACCTTTACTAAAGCTCCCAAAGCTGTGGCCCTTTGAGCTCAGCCTTCATAGACACCCATGGCCTTCAGTAAAATCTGCTTGCCTGGGCTTCATATCCTTGGACAACTCTTTAATTTTCTTTGTCTCATCTGTAAAATGGAAACAAAAACAGTACCTACTTCACAGGGTTTGTGTGAGAAATAAGTGAATGAAGGTAAAGTGTTTAACACAGTGCCTAGCACATAATAAGTGCTGAACAAATGATAGCTGTTATCATCCTGTATTTGTTGGACAAATACTCTTCCTCCTAGGTCCTCCCTTCTCAGAGGCCCTGCATTCATGAGCACTCAGGTCATTCCCTTTCTAGTCTTGAGAATTCCAATCAACCCACTTGAGTAGACCCATCTCTCTTTAATCTGGGAAGCATCAGGCCTCCTATCCTAACCTCTATTAAAAAGGCCTGTTTGGAAGTTGTCTTCTGGGTAGCCTGCTGCTTGGTAATCTCATTTCTACCCTGAAACAAACAACTATTCACAGGGTTCTAGAACAACCAAACCTCAAGGACACAAAGTTTGGCTCTCCTCGGAGGCATGGAATGCCTTTCATAACTTTGAGGTGAGCCTGCAGCTGAGAAAAACTAGAGGGTTATTTTCTCAATAGGTCATTCCGCTACGTTTAATTCTCAAAAAAAACTTCACTACTAGATTGTGAACTCCTTGACTATGTTTCATTAGGTGCTTTATAAATGCTGGGTAAATGAATGAATGAAGAATATGGGTTACGGGGCCAAGACAATTTCCAATCTAGGGGTGGAGCAATAAGCATGAACACCCACCGTATGCCCAATTCCCATGGTTGACACTAAGGCCCATACAAGAAAAGTACCAAGGCACAGAGACTGGTAGTTAAGTCCTCCAAGACTTAAATCTACAAAGAAAACAAAGCTGAACCACAAGAATCATTTGCTAACTGCAGCAGAGAGAGCCCAATAAAGTGCTTGGTTCAGAAGCTGCTGTGGGCTTGATGGAGCACAAGTGGTTTTAGGGAAGGAAGAGACAGGATGTAGCTTAAGGTCTGGAGGTCTTAGAGGGCTCAGACACTTAGAGGGGAGGGCCTCTGGTTTATCGTGTGCCTGAGAGCATCACGAGGAAAGGCACAGCACAGAAATAAGCTCGCTATTTGTGGAAAATAACAAGGAGACCAGACTGACCTGGCCATAGGACTTGTGATAGAGAGTCATGGGAGGTAATCTTGGCTATTTCAGGCTATGGCCTGGGTGTGGAGACCTAAAAGTCAGGCCAGAAGGTGGGTGGCAACAAAGAACAGGTTCCTAAGGCCAGGTACGACACGTGTCCACTAACAGCAGGGGCACCCTTTCCTCTCATTCCAGTACGAGGTGAGATCTGACTCTAAGCCAGGGACTCCAGGTATCAGCCACCAGAAGGGCAGCCTTTTCAGATCTTCTAGGAAAGTGAAATTGGTGTTGGTGAGGATTCTTTGGTTGTAAGCAATAGAAAAACTCTAGTGAAATTATTTAAAAAAAAAAAAAGACTATATTAGAAAGAAATGGGATATCTCATAGAATCAAAGGAAAAGCTGAAGAGGCTGCCCCAGAAAGATGAGGAACCAGGACAGTGAAATCAAGGGGAACCAGAGCTAATGAGTAGTATCTTCATGGTGCTATCTTGTGTACAAATGAACTTCATTTTCATGTCATTCCACTCAAGATTCAAGGGAGAGTGTAATGGATTGAATTGTGTCCCCCAAATACATGTGTCAACTTGGTTAGGCCATGTGTGGCTGTCCTCCATTCTGTGATTTTCCTATGTGGTATAAATCATAATCTCTGCCTGTGGTTAAAGAGGATTAGGGTGGGATGTAACACCCTTGCTTAGGTCATATCTCTGATCTAATGTAAAGGGAGTTTCCCTGGGGCGTGGCCTGCACTACCTTTTCTCTCTCCAGAGATAAAAAGGAAAGGGGAGCAAGCAGAGGTTTGGGAACCTCATACTCCCAAAAAAAGCAGCGCCAGGAGCAAAGCGCATCCTTTGGATCTGAGGTTCCTGCACTGAGATGCTCCCAGATCCAGGGAAGACTGATGACAAGGACCTTCCTCCAGAGCTGACAGAGAGAGAAAGCCTTCCCCTGGGGCTGGCACCTGAATTCAGACTTCTAGTCTACTGGACTGTGAAAGAATAAACTTCCCTTTGTTAAAGCCATCCACTTGTGGTATTTCTGTTAGAGCAGCACTAGATGACTAAGACAGAGAGAGTGCATGTGATTGGCCTAGCTTGGGTCACCTGCTAATTTCTTAGCCAGTGGATGAAGGGTGTTATCATCGACAGTCCCCCAAAATCATAATTTCTGAAGCAGTACCTAAAACCAAATCTCCAAAGCTGGTGCCAGGAGGAATGGATACTAGGAAGGCCAAAACAACAGTGCCCTACCACAGAGTATGTGCTTTGGGAAAACCTAGAGGCCACTTGGCTGAGGAGGCTGGGGAGGGGGAAGGATGGAGCAATCACCTGAACCCTGGAGTACTCATTTGTGGCAAAGTTCTGAGCCTGTGTCCCCAGCTCAGAGCTTAGAACCTACCTCAATTTCCTCCATCAGTGGTCTTCATGGCGACCAGGGTAAGAACTGAACTGGTATAGACGGAGGGACTTACTAAAGTTCAATCTGTGAGCACCAGGGCAGTGTTGAGAAATGGACCCGTGGCATTTAATAATTCCAAGGAGGAGGAGGGAGGGAGTTGGCATTTCCAGGGATAAGTCAAGCTGGAACCACAGGCCCTTTCTCAGTATCTGAGATGCTGAGAGGTCTAGGAAGCACCCCCAGCTTCCTCAGCTCCTCAGCTCCAAACAGATTTTCAGAAGGTAATGGGTAGAGGCCACTGCCCATGTAGTGGAGAAGTGAGCAGAACCTCCTGCCAATCAAAACGTGGTCCAATGGGGGCAGGAGTTTGTTAGAAAAATGTAATTACCCAGTTTACCTATTTCTAAAACCTGGCGTAAGGCGAGTGGGATCATCTGGGAACATTGATGGTGAACAGCCAGGGCAGAGGTACACTCAGGGGAACTGAAATCCTCCCCACATGGCTAGAGCCTCCCCTGAGCCTGGCCCAGACCTGGCCGGTCTCAGCCTGAGAGATGGAATGGGTTCTGTGCACAAGATGGCACAGGGACTTGCAAACTTTTTAGGAACCAGGTAGAAGGTGAGCTAAGGGTGGGATGTGACATGGGGGGGAGGAGATAAGAGGGTGCCAGATTCACTCTCCACCCTTCTCTGCCCTGCTCAGTGGCCCAGGAAGCTGACCTTTATGTATTGCCCTAGCTCCCTGCCCTTAACTTCCTGTTGGGTTGACTAATGGGAGGCAATGGCAGGAGATAAGATGAGGAGAGGAGAGAGAGATAAAGGTATTTATTCTCCATCCTCAACCCTTCACTGCTGGGCCAAGGTATTGGCAGTGGCTGCATTCCTCAAGAGAAGGCCACTGGGCCTGTGGGCAATGGTTCTCCCCAGCCACACCTTCGCCAGGTTCTCACGCTCCCTCTCCCTACCCCTTCCAGCCTATAGCTGATAAAGGTTTCCTCTATGGCTAGGCCTAAAGTGCCATCAGTGTCCTCTGTTGTTTTCTTAACCCTGCCCACCTATGAAGAGTTCGTTCATTAACCTCTCTCTAATTTACTCTCTCAGGGTGCCATCTGTTTCCTGCAGCAACCTTGTTGGGCTCCCCTGCCCAGCATGCCTCAGAATGACCAACAGTGATCAAGGAATCCAGGTCAAGTGTTCCCTGGTGTTTGACAGAGCCCTTAAGAGGTGATTTTGTCCTCTCCCTGCCTCCACATGTGGAGAATAAGGAATGGAGTAGAGACTGGCCAGCCCAGGAAAGGCCTTCAGTTGCCCACCCAAATGGGTTCTCTCTCCTTCTCCTCTTGCTATCTTAGACTGTTCCTTGTCCCCTCAATGAAAAACAAGCAGCTCTGCTCTCCATGGACTCCTTTCAGCAGGGAAACTGGGGCCCACTTTACAACCAACCCCTAAACCTCGGCTGTCTTCCACTTGCCTCTTCCTTTGCCCAGAGATAATCCTCTTCTCTGTCCTCCTCTTCAGAGCATGGTGGGGAGCAGGAAGAAAGGTTACAACCCTTCTCTGAGCTTTGTGATCTTTCCCCAGACCTTGGTTTCCTTAGGAAACAGCAGGCAGGGGTGGGCCTGTCTCTGAAGATAAGACAACTGCTTATTAAGGAAGCTGAGAACCCAGGGAGGTGACTAATAGCGTCAGGAGCAGAGCCCAGAGGGAGCAGAGAGTGTGCAATGGGATTAGAACTGACTGTGGAAGGAAAGAGGAGAGTCAGCCCAGAGTAGGTAAGACTCTGACTCCCAAGGGGTTCTCTTCGATAAAACAAAACGAGCCTCCTCCACAACCTGACCCTCTATCTCATGAGAGCTGTCATCTTAGAAAAGAAGACCACACTGTCACTTTGTGTGTGGGGAGGAGTAGCTGGGACATGGGTACAGACAAGGATGTTTAGTCATTCATTCCACAAACATCTATTGAGTGCTTACTACATTCTGGGGGCTGTTCTAGGTACTGGGAACACAGCAGTGAATCAATCAGACACAGTCCCTGCCTTCATGGAGCTTGCTTTCTGGCTTCCTGCTGCATTTAAAATCCCAAATCCCTACTGTAACCCACAAAATCACACATGGTCTGTTCCCTGTCCTCCTCTCCAATTGCATTTTGTGTCCCTCTTCCCTTCTCTCACTCTGCTCTAGCCACAAAAGCCTTTTTGCTATAGTCTGAGCCCCCCAAGTTTATTCTTGCTCAGAGCTCTTGCATTGGTTGTTTCCTCTGCCCACAACACTCTTCTCCCAGATCTTCTTCTTCTGTTCTTTCAGGTCTCAGCCAAGGGCCTTCCTGAGCAGAAAGAAAAGCATTCCAGAAGGGGGAAAAACATGTTTCAAAGTCCTGAGATGGGAAAGAGTTTGGTATGTTTGAAGAACTGAAAGGAGACCAGTATGGCTGGGGTATAGAGGGAAAAGGGAAAAAGGAAGTGATTTAGCCTGAGCTCCCCTGAAAAACGAGACTGGAATGAAGGCTGTGATCCAGGGAGTAGGAGTAAGGTGCAGGGGAGACAGAAGGAGAGCCGATACGAGAATGTATTACTGAGTTGGTCGCAGCTTCAACCAACCAGGTAACATTCTGAAAAGCTTTATGAAGGACATCTTAGAACCATCCTCCTAGGGCAAGAAAGAAGGTAACATTTATCCATGGTTCCCTCCTCCATTGATCAAGAGTTGCCCCAAGACATCTAGGTCAATTGGCATAACAAAGTTCATTAAGAAAATGTTCTGCATCCCACTTTGGTGAGTGGCTTCTGGGGTCTTAAAAGCTAGCGAGCGAGTGGCCATCTAAGATATATCAATTGGTCCCAACCCACCTGGAGCAAAAGAGAATGAAGGACACCAAAGACACAAGGAAAACATTAGCCCAAGAGACAAAAGGGGCCACATAAACCAGAGACTCCATCAGCCTGAGACCAGAAGAACTAGATGGTGTCCAGCTACCACCAATGACCACCCTGACAGGGAACATAACATAGAGTCCCTGACAGAGCAGGACAAAAGTGGGGTGTAGAACTCAAATTCTAGTAAAAAGACCAGACTTAACGGTCTGACTGAGACTGGAAGAACCCCAGAAGACACAACCCCCGGACTCTCTGTTAACCCAGAACTAAAACCATTCCTGAAGCCAACCCTTCAGACAAAGAATAGGCTGGACTAAAGACCTAAAATGATACTCGTGAAGAATGTGCTTCTTAGTTCAAGTAGAAACACGAGACTAAACGGGCAGCTCCTGTGCGGAGGCAAGATAAGAAGGCAGAAAGGGGTAAGAGCTGGTTAAATGGACATGGGAAATCTGTGGTGGAAAGGAGGAATGTGAGGTCACATTATAGGGATAGCAACTAGGGTCACATAACAATGTGTGTATAAATATTTGTATGAGAAACTAACTGGAGCTGTAAACTTTCACCTAAAGCGCAATTAAAAAAAATAATAATAAAATTGCCCCAAGGTAATAACCACTCTGCATTTCCAGGATGCGCAGGCACAAAAGCCAAGCAGTTCCCTGGCCACAGAGAAACTCTGGGGCAGAAAACAAGAGGGTAAGGTCAGGGGCCTGAGAGTGAGGTGCTGTTAGGCTGTGCCTGCATGAACTGTTGAAGCCTATGTGGAGCTGGTTGTCACAGCAGTGGCTGAATTAAGAGGAGAGGCTGAGAGAATGTGAGGTGTCAGAGCAAAAGGGACCCAACACGAGGCTGGGGAGGGAGGCTGAAGATAAGAGGGATGAGCTGTGTACACCAGAAGAAGGGGGGTGGAAGCTGGGCAGGCAAAGGTTCCAACACGAGTGGAAGAGTGAATTGCCGTGGCCTGAGGCCCCAGAAGGCAGCCCCTGGCCAGACCTCCTCTTTGTATGGTGCCCAACCAGGCCACTGCCTTCCCCTTCCTGTTCCAAGGGGGCCATTTCTCACTTTTTTGGGAATTTCCTAATTATCCCATAGCATCAGCCCATGGGACGTGTGAGGGGGTGAGGCATTGTATTTCTCAAGGTACTTGCTTGTGACCTGTGTTGGATGGAAGGCTGGGAAGGATTCTCAGTGTTTATTACAAGACTCTGGCCTGGTGCCTAAGTGTGCACCTTCTCTCAGTAATCAATATCTATTTACTACTGGGCATCTACCATGTGCCAGGCTCTGACCCCGGCACTGGGGATGCAACAGCGAACAGACAGCAATGGTCCTTCTCACTGAGCTCACATCCTAGTGGGTGACGTGCATTCTTGGTACACATTATATGCATGTTTCACCGTGTACATGGAACAGGCATGTGCTACCTTGTGGGGGCCTGTGATGCCACTTCACTTCCTCCATGACCTCCCCCTGCCTTGCCCCTGTCCCCACTCCCTGCTCCCCTCTCCAGCCTAGCACTGAAGGCCCCAGGCAGAGGAACAATTCCAACCCCCTCACACTAGGGACCAGCTCATTCTGATTTCTCAAGAAGTTTAATTTTGCCAACAGCCAGAGGCAATGACAGCAGCTCTGGAAATCTGGCTGCTGGTACTCTGGGCTGGACTAGGCAGCCCAGAAATAATTGCCTGTTTGAGTGTTTTATTGGAATGTGCACGTGATTCCTGATTCTTGTGGGGACCGTTCCCTCCTAGGGCAGCTTCTTAATGTGAGGAATGGATTACACCCGTGAGGCTGGTGGAGGCTGCTTCCAGGAGGAAGGGTAGGTTGGCCTCCAGGAAGCACCTTGCCCATCCTCCTTCCTCCTAAAACACTTTATTTGAGCAGGTGTTTGGAGAGCACCTGCAATCCTTTTTTGTCACACGCACCCAAACCTCATCACCTTGTGGTCATAAAGTTTACCCCAGGGCCAGCCTCAAATCCCCCAACTGAGGATAGGTGTTATGAGTTGAATTGTGTCCCCTCAAAATATGTTTTAAATCCTAATCTCTATGCCTGTGACTATAATACCATTTGAGAAAGGGTTGTCTTTGTTATGTTAATGAGGCAGGATTAGCTGTGGGGTGTTTTTGAGTCAATCTCTTTTGAGATATAAAAGAGATTAAACAATAGAGTACAGCAGAGATTGGAGAAGAGAGGCCAAGTCACAGGAAGACTGCCCAGGAGCAGAAGCTCAGAAGAGACAAAGACCTTCCTCCAGAGCCGACAGAGAGAGAATGCCTTCCCCTAGAGCCGGCACCCTGAATTCAGACTTCTAGTCTCCTAAACTCAGAAAATAAATTTCTGTTTGTTAAAACCACCCTCTTGTTTTATTTCTGTTATAGCAGCACTAGATAACTAAGAGAGTGGGTGACCCTGAGACTCAGAATCTGAGCTCAGAAGGCTGCCTTGCTCTCTCTGAGTCTCCCTTTGCCACTGTACTTTGTGTGGCATTCCTGCATCAACTTGCTCTGAATAGGGAAACAGAATGTTATAACGATGAGTCCAGATTTTGCTGGGTGTGAAACCAACCAGATGGATCCTAATGCTACATCCTGGCTCCATCCACCAGACCTGCGGCCACACCAAGATGGCTGCTCCCTCTGTGGCTATTGTTGGGGAGTGGAGGAAGTAATCAGGCTGAGAGAGAGAGAATGGGAAGAAAATGATGAATCCAAGGGAAGAGATTTCATTGACCTGCCCCAAATCTGGTATGGTCTTTCCAAGGTCAAGACTACCCCTTTGACTCCAGTCCAGACAGTGCTTCCCAGGCTTTCTGGGGCTCCCGTACCACACCCCTGACTTGCCCAGTGCCCTTGACTAGGACAGCAGATACTGGGGTGGGGGGTAGAAGGGAGGAGCTTTGTGTCCATGCAATTATTTCAGCTCCCCGACTCCGCCAAAACCCTCTGGGACTACAAGCCCGTTGACTAAATTCTCTCTAAAATAATCACCCTTCATCTAGACTATGATTTAGTCATGAAGGACATAACGAATGGCAATCAGGGTGGTTGTAGGGGACCACTGTTTAGTATTCCCTGGAGTAGGATACATTGGAACCTGGTGGTGCAGTGGTTAAAGCTCTCAGCTACTAACAGAAAGGTCGGTGGTTCAAACCGACCAGCTGCTCCATGGGAGAAAGATGTGGCAGTCTGCTTCTGAAAAGACTTACAGCTTGGGAAACCCTATTGGGCAGTTCTACTCTTTCTTACAGGGTGAGTATGAGTTGGAATGGACTCCATGGCAGTGGGTTTGGTTTCTTTTGGGGAGGGGGAGTGGAACTCAAGGACTTCTATGCCTGGTGAACTCCTGCTAAAGCTGCTCACTGTTCCTGTCCACCACCAGGTCCACAGAAGGGGAGTGCCATTTCATTCCTCCCCTTTGGCTTAGCTCCTGAAAAACACCTACTCATCGTTCAAAATCATGATCAAAGATCACCTCTTCTCTGAAGGCTTCCCTGATCCTTTTCCAGGCAGAGCTGATCACTCTCATCCAAGTCAACATTTCACTCTATAATTTAGACAGCCTGACCTTGAACAAGTTACTATTACTGACCCTCTGTAAAATGAGGGTAATATATCCCTTGCAGAGTTACGAGCTCTGGTGGCACAGTACTTAAAGTGCTTGGCTGCTACCTGAAAAGTTGATGATTTGAGCCTACCAGCCACTATGTGGGAGAAAGATGTGGTAGTCTGTTTACTGAAAGATTACAGCCTTAGAAACCCTATGGGGCTGTTCTACTCTGTCCTATAAGGTCACTGTGAGTTGGAATCAGCAGTGGGTTTGGTTTTTTGGCAGGGTTAGAGATAATGTTTTTTAAAATTTAGTGTTGTTTGGGAATAGACAGTGGTAACAGTTACACAACATTGTGAATGTACTTAATGCCACTGAGTTGTACATTTAAAAATGGTTAAAACGGTAAATTTATATTACATATATTTTACCACAATAAAAGAAGAGGGATAAGTGGTAACTCTGGTGAAGGGTAAGAGTACAAAATACTGGGGAAGTCAGCACAACTCGTACAAGGCAAGGTCATGGGAGCTCCATAGATACATCTAAACTCCCTGAGGGACCGAATTACTGGGCTGAGGCTGTGAGGACCATGGTCCTGGGGAACGTACAGCTCCATAAGCATAATATAGTTTATAAAGAAAACGTTCTTCATTCTACTTTGGTGAGTAGTGTCTGGGGTCTTTAAAGCTTGTGAGCAGCCATATAAGACACTCCACTGACCTCACCCTGTCAGGAGCAAGGGAGAATGAAGAAAACCAAAGACACAATGGAAGGATTAGTCCAAAGAACCAATGGACCACAACTACCACAGCCTCCACCAGACTGAGTCCAGCACAACTAGATGGTGCCTGGCTACCACCACTGACTGCTCTAATAGGGATCACAATAGAGGGTCCCAGACAGAGCTGGAGAAAAACGTAGAACAAAATTCTAACTCACAAAAAAAGACCAGACTTACTGGCCTGACAGAGACTGGAGAAACCCTCAGAGTATGGCCCCCAGATACCCTTTTACCTGAGTAATGAAGTCTCACTCCTGAGGTTCACCCTTCAGCCAAAGACTAGACAGACCCATGAAACAAAATGAGACTAAAGGGGCAAACCAGCCCAGGGGCAGGACTAGAAGGGAGGAGGGAACAGGAAAGCTGGTAATAAGGAACCCAAGGTCAAGAACGGAGAGTGTTGACACATCATGGGGTTGGTAATCAATGTCACAAAACAATATGTGTACTAACTGTTTAATGAGAAGCTAGTTTGTTCGGTGAACCTTCATCTAAAGTACAATAATAAAGAAAGAAAAGAAAAATGTAAAACAAACAAAACAAGAAACCTAGTGTAGTATTTGGCACAGTTCCAAAAACCCAGTGCCGTCAAGTCGACTCCGACTCATAGCGACCCTATAGGACAGAGTAGAACTGCCCCATAGAGTTTCCAAGGAGCGCCTGGCGGATTTGAAACTGCACACAGTCAGGGCTCAGAAAATAGCAGCTTTTGGAGTGATGGCACTGTTTTTCAGATGTCTGTTTACATGTCTGCCACCTCTAGTAGATTGTGGACTCCTTAAGGACCAGGGCCACAGCCAAGTAATTGCTATATGCATGGCACCCTGGCTGGCTCAGTGTAAATACTCAATAAAAGATAATGTCAGCATTATCATTAGCTAGTCTTTAAGTGTTTACCATGTTCTAGGCACTGTTCCAAGCAATTTACCAATATTATCTCATTTAATCTTCATAACAATTCTATAAGGTAGGTATCATCACCCCCACTTCACAGATGAGTAAACTGAAGTTAATCAAGTTTAGACAACTTGCCTAAGGTCACACTGTAAGTGAAAAATGGAGGCAGTTTTTGAATCAGGTCGGTCTGATTTCAGAGGTTTTGATCAACTACCATACTTGACAGCCTAGCATGCTCTGTACTGTATTGTAGTCCTGGGTCCACATGTATTCCTCTTCTACCAGACTGTGAAACCTCTGACAAGTGGGACTAGATTGATTTATTTCTGTAGCCCATGTCCCCGACACAGATCCCGGCACACAGGAGATGCCCCAGTCAATGTTTCTTGGATGAGCAGATGAGAAAAGGAGAGGAAGAAAGGAAAAGGTCAAGGGCAGGTACTAGGGCTAGTGGGACAAGAGACTTTTTGTGCCAGAGAGCTACGTGGGGTGTGAAGCCAGAAGTTGGCAGGGGAGAGGAAGCCCCTTCCCAATCCTAAGACTCCTGGCCTGCACTGGGAGAAACAGAGAGAGGTGTGTGGTACGTGAGAGACCCAGCATTTGAGAGAATAGGAAACAAAAGTAAGCAGCAGTATCTGTGTCTCAGAAGACTAGACAGTTGGGGTGGAAGAGTCACCTACCGCTCAGACTTAACATTTGGGACCCAACATACTGGTCAAAGGGCTCAGAGACACTGACCTTACTCAGAAGGGTTGTAGCCTTGGAGAAGAAAACCTTGATGGAGATAAATTTCTCCAGTGTGTGGGTGGATGTGTCTCTGTTCCTTGTTTTCCTGTCAGCACCCTGGGGTGGGGAGAGCTGCCTACCTATATGACCTCAGGGCACCTTCACCTGCTACCTCTGAGCCTGGCCCAGCTTCTTCAAACCCAGATACTGCTGGGGAGGGAGAGGGAACTTTTAATTTACATTTCTCCCCTTGATTCATTGTCCAGGCAACTATTTGACTGCTTCACTAGAATATTCTTTAATTCTGAGTTTCTTTTTCTCATTATAGCTCGAAAATTAAAATCTCTCTGCCTTGGGCAAGTGAAGGCTGAGTGAGGGACGGCCGCTGCTGCCACACATTTCTTATTTAATTTGGAAACATCAATGCTTTCTCTAGGGCAAGTGACCTAGAGGACAGGGCAGACTTTAGCCTCCCTCCTTCCCATGTCGCCTGTATTAATCCTCCCATTATTCTGGCAGCCCTCACTGATCTGGCCTAATCACAAACTTAATAACACCTTGTGCTTGTAAAGCTCGTCCACGTGCATTATTTCCAGCTGATCCTCACAACAGCCCTGCAAGGAAGGAAAGCAGGTGCTTGTCTCTGTTTTTATTAATGAGAGAACTGAAGGCCCAGTGCATTTTACAGATGACAGTCACGGCCCCTGAAGTCCTCGGAGAGGGTACATTAGGGTGGGGGTGGTAGAAGTTGTAGCCCCTCCCCTTCAGGTCTCCTTTCTTGGGATTCCCATAAGGCAGGGCTGCCTCTTTTCCTTGCCCCCAGTACACTGAATGGGGGACCCACTCAGAAGCAGTATGATCTAGGGCAGCTCCCAACCCCTCTCTGAGTCTCAACTTCCTTATATTTAAAAGAAGAAACCAACCAAAAACAAACCCATTGCCATCAAGTTGATTCAGACTCATAGCAACCCTATAGGACACAGTAGAACTGTTCCATAGGGTTTCCAAGGAGCGGCTGGTGGATTCAAACTGTTGACCTTTTGGTTAGCAGCCGAATGCTTAACCACTGCGCCCCCAGGGCTCCATTTAAAAGAAGGGCTACCTTAAATTATGTCTAGCCCCAACTAGCAGTGATGTGCCCAGAGCCCAGGGGATACGAGAACAGTTGTTCTCTGTTGCTTCTCTCCGTGTTGCTGGCTCCCTGTCCTCAGGTGGCGGCTGCTGCTCCCTCTGTGAGCACATTCAACTGTATTTGCCCTGCTCTTCTGTATTCCATGCAGAGCTCTTCCTGATTTGCTCACAAACCCGCAGAGGGAAATTTTGGTCAAGGTGGGGTCTCCTAGTGCCGTTCCAGACCACCCCCTCTAAGAGGGGATAAGAGATGGCAATCTGGTGGAAGGTGACCCGTGGACTTGCCTCAAAGCTTCAGTAGCACACTATTTTACCTAGCACTATCGGAGGTGGTTGCGTGGCCTCCAATGTCAGAGCTGGTGGAGACACTAGGTCTGGAGCATTTTCCCCTCACTGGAGGACACAAAAAAAAAAAATTTTTTTTTTTCTTTTGGAGGACACAGGTCCTCGGAAGGAAGGCTGCACTTGTGTCTCCAGCAGCATTAGAAGTTGTGACTGCCTGCTATGCTGGCGAACAGCAGCACCAGCCTCCTAGGGGCACAGCTCTGGCAGAAAAGGAGCTCTTGTTCTACTTTTGCCCCCACCTCAACTCCCCCTGAGGATCTGGTAGTTTTCTACTTTCTTCTACTTCCCTTTGTGGGCTGCAGAGCCCTGCCGTGTGCCTCCCTGTGGGAACCAGGGCTCAAGGTCTCACGTGACCCTAAACTTCTTCAACAAGCTCATGTTGTTCCTGGTGTGAAATGACAGCCATCCTCATCTCCCTTCCCTCTTCCTCAGGAATCAGGAGCCTTGGGTCAGACTGCTCACTTTTCCCCCACCCTAACCCCAAGGGCCTCAGAACTCCAAACCAGCAGAAGGGCTGGCCCTAGGCCACCAGGGGCTTTCTAAAGGTAGTGAGAGGAGGAGGGAGAGCTGAGGGAGGGGGAGGGGAATGAATACTTATTAGAGATAAAGGTCTTGTGTTGCAACTCTAAACCAAAAAGGAGGATGCATTGTTGAGGCAAGGAAAATGAAAATGGGCAAGGAAGAAAACCGAGGATTTGGAATCAGATAGATCTGAGTTCAAATTTCAGCTCTACCACAAGCTGTGAAATCTTAGGCAAGCTCTGCAATCCTCAGTTTCCTCCTTGGTAAAATGGCTATGATACAATAGTGATTATTTGGTAGTGTTGTTGCAGGATTAAATGAAATAATATACAATAAGACACTTACCATGGTAACTGGCAAGTATTAGGGACTCAGTAAGTGGTTGCTATCATTATTATTGTTGGTATTATTATTGTTGTTGATGGAGAGTTAGGAAGCAAAGATTGGAGATCATACTCTGGCAGAGGTACTCAGCCAGTGAGTAAGGGCAGGAAATCCCTAGCCGGGGCTCTCCACCAGAAGCTATCTCCAGTCTCATGAAATACCTCTCCAGAGTCATCTTGTTGACTCACACATAGACATAAAGGCTTTGATTTCCCTGGGACAGCTCACTGTACACTGGGAACAAACAGCATCTTGGGAAATTTGAGACACAGAGACTAGGCAGTTGAGTCCCTCTCACTGTCAGATAAAGAGGCCCCTGTTCTGATTCCTGTCAGTGGCAAAGGAGGACGCTTAGGCTCCCACTGAGCAGGAGGGCCAGGCCAGAAGGAACAAAGTTTGGGCAGATGCCAAAGCCTTGGAAAAGGACTGAGGTCCCAAGAGAGAAACCAGAGCTGCCCAGTAGGTACTGTCTTCCCCCTTGTGCCTCTCGCCCTCACTCCCCCTCCCCATTCCTAGTTCCCCAGCCTCCATCTCTGACATGGAGGACAGGCTCAAGCTGAGACATGGCAGGGTAGGTGGGTGATATTATAAACAATGGGACTCCTCTCCTGGGGGAGCTGGTTTGGAGTGTTGGGTTTCCTCCTGTATCACTAGGACTAGAGGACCCAGATATGATCAGAGTCCCAGAAAAATGGGGTAACAGTTCTAAGATCCTAAGAGTCCACAGTTGCCAGCTTCACCTCACTCCACCCTGTCTCTCTTCCTCTAGTCCCAGTTCCCCTTCTCTTTTTTTTCCTCTGACCCTCTCCTTTCCATCTTTTTTTCTCTGTCTCTTCCTCTTTCTCCTCTCCTTATCCAGAGCTGGCTTTGTAAAATTTCCACTTCTGTTCCCAGGTTCCCTACACATAAGCAGTCCCTCTCTGTTTCTCTTGGTCCTGGTCCCTCTCTCGTTTTCTCATTTGTAGCTCTGATGTCTCATCCATAAGCAGGGATTGCTGCTTTCTCTGATCAAACCAAACCAAACCCACTGCCATTGAGTCTATTTTGCCTTATAGCATCCCTACAGGGCAGAGTACATCTGTCCCATAGGGTTTCCAAGGAGCGGATGGTGCCGACCTTTTGGTTAGCAGCTGTAGCTCTTAACCACTAGGGCTCCCTTTCTCTGACAGAGGCTTACAGAAGGCTAAGCGCCAGGGCTGGGGTAGCTCAGGCTCCTCAGGGGCATGTGGGGGTAGGGGCTGGGCCATGTGGAAGAGGAAAGCATGAGCTGGCTCATGAGAGCATAAAGATGGCATAGACAAATGGAATACAGTATTGATTGGACTCTGCGTGACTCATCACCTCGGGGGAGAGATCTGGGAGAATGATGTCATTGTTGGACCTGGTAGTGACACTGGCAGCTGTACCCCATGCCTGCCTTAAGACTTTTTCCTGCCTTCCTAACTTTTTTGCCTATACATCACAGGGCAGGGCTGGGGAAGCAGGTTTCACTTTTGATGACATTCAAAACCACAATGTGGTTTTCTTAGACCAAAACCTTCCTTCGCACATCCTCACCTCTACTTCCTCTGCCTTGGTAGGTGTACTAATATGTACACAGACATTCACTGTCTCACATGTGTGCACGCTTTTTACCTGCGTAACAGCTGACGTGTATGCACATACACACATACACACTCACACATACTTCCACCTGCCATCTGTTTCCGTCAATCGGAAGAATCCCATAAACTGAGCCTCCAAACTGTGCTAGGGAATCCTAGGGGCTGATTCTCCCTGGGAGTGATCTGAGGAGTAACTGTGCTCTTAATGCCATGTCCCTCTTGACATCAATGGCTACACACTTGAGCCTAAGTAAGCTCAGCATTGGGTAGGCATGTGTGTCCCTGAGTGTGTACATTTCCAACTATACGATCAAGGGGAAACTGGGCAGCTATGAGGTTGGTCGGGTGGGGGCCTGGTGAGATATGTGGAAGAGGACAACTTCAGTAGGTCCAGGGGCTTTTAGAAGCTGACTCCAAGACAAAAGTCATCATCATTCCACTCCCCTACCCCCCAATTGAATGTATCTTTCTTTCCTTCTATATTCTGGGAAGAGAGAAAGTTGAATCTCACTTGGTGTCTTAGTTATCTAGTGCTGCTATAACAGAAATATCACAAGTGGATGGCTTTAACAAACAGAAATTTATTCTCTCACAGTCTAGTAGCCTAGAAGTCCAAATTCTGGGTGCCGGCTCCAGGGGAAGGCTTTCTCTTTCTGTCGGCTCTGGAGGAAGGTCCTTGTCATCAATCTTCTCTTGGTCTAGGAGCTTCTCTGTGCAGGAACCCCAGGTCCAAAGGTCATGCTCTGCTCCCAGTGCTATTTTCTTGGTGGTATGAGATCTCCCTGTCTCTCTGCTCTCTTCTATATCTCAAAAGAGAGTGGCTTAAAATATAACCTAATCTTGTAGATTGAGCCCTGCCCTAATTAACATAACTGCCACTATTCCCACATCATTAACATCATAGAGGAAGGATTTACAACACACAGGAAATTCACATCAGATGACAAAATGGTGGAAAATCTCACAATATTGGAAATCATGGCCTAGCCAAGTTGATACATATTTTGGGGGGATACAATTGAATTCAGTTACTTGGTAACAAAATTCCAGGATTCTCGCTTAAGCTGGGGCAGAAGAAGGGTTCCCAACATGAGTGTGAATACTGTTGTTGTTGCTGTTAGGTGCTGTCAAGTCGATTCCAACTCAGAGTGACCCTAGGTACAACAGAAGGAAACACTGCCCGGTCCTGCGACATCCTCACAATCGTTGCTATGTTTGAGCCCACTGTTGCAGCCACTATGTCAATCTATCTCACTGATGATCTTCCTCTTTTTTGCTGACCCTCCACCTTACCAAGCACAATGTCCTTCTTGAGGGACTGTCCAAAGTATGTGAGACGAAGTCTCACCATCCTTGCTTCCAAGGAGCACTCTAGCTGTACTTCTTCCAAGACAGACTTCTTTGTTCTTCTGGCTGCCCGTGGTATATTCAATATTCTTTGCCAACACCATAATTCAAAGGCATCAATTCTTCTTTGGTCTTCCTTATTCATAGTCCAGCTTTTGCATGCATATGAGGTGACTGAAAATATCATCACTTGGATCAGGTGTTAGTCCTCAAAGTGACATCTTTGCTTCTTCAACACTTTGTTTTTGTTATGTGCCTGTCAGTCAATACCAACTTATAGTGACTCGATAGGACAGACTAGAACTGGCCCATAGGGTTTCCAAGGAGCAGGTGCTAGGTTTGAACTGCTGGCCTTTTGGTTAGCAACCTGGGCTCTTACCCACTGCGCCACCAGGGCTCTGCTTTAGAGAGGTCTATTGCAGCAGATCTTCCCAACACAACATGTCTTCTGATTTCTTGACTGCTGTTTCTGTGGGAGTTGATTGTGGATCCAAGTAAAATGAAATCCTTGACAACTTCAATCTTGTTTCTATTTATCATGATGTTGCTTACTGATCCAGTTGTGAGGATTTTTTTTTTTTATGCTGAGGTGTAATCCATAACTGAAGGCTGTAGTCTTTTATCTCCCTCAGTAACTGCTTCAAGTCTTCTTTGCTTTTAGCAAACAAAAAAACATCGTGTCACCTGTGTATCGCAGGTTGTTAATGAGTCTTCCACCAATCCCGATACCCCCTTCTTCTTCATATAGTCCATCTTCTTGGATTATTTGCTCAGCACAGACTGAATAAGTATGGTAAAAGGATATAACCCTAATGAACACCTTTTCTGATTTTGAAACATGCAGTATCCCCTTGTTCTGTTCAAATGACTGCCTCTTGGTTTATGTACAGGTTCTGCATGAGTACAGTTAAGTGCTCTGGAATTCCCATTCTTCGCAATGTTATCCATAGTTTTTTTTTTTATTGTGCTTCAGGTGAAAGTTTACAGAGCAAATTAGTTTCTCATTAAACAGTTAATACACAAATTGTTTTGTGACACTGGTTTTCAACCCCATGATGTGTCAACACTCTCCCCTTCTTCACCCTGAGTTCCCTGTTTCCATTCGTCCAGTTTTCCTGTCCCTTCCTACCTTCTAATCTTTGCTTTTTGGCCAGTATGCCCATTTAATCTCATATACATGACTGAACTACAAAGCACGTTCCTCACATGTGTTACTGTTTGCCCTATGTCTAACCTTTGGCTGAAGGGTGAACCTTGGGAGTGACTTCAGTACTGAGTTAAAAGGGTGTGATAAGGTTGCATGTCAACTTGGCTGGGCCATGATTCTTAGTAGTTTGAGAGTTATGATGTAGTTTGGCAGTTGTTGGGAACCCTGGTGGCGTAGTGGTTAAGTGCTACAGCTGCTAACCAACAGCTTGGCAGTTCAGATCCGCCAGGTGCTCCTTGGAAGCTCTGTGGGGCAGTTCTACTCTGTCCTATAGGGTCACTATGAGTCGGAATCTACTCAATGGCTGCAAGTTATAATAATGTGACACCTCCATGATGAGTTTTGATATAATGTGATTACCTCCATGACGGGATCTCCTGTGAGCAGCCCATCAGCTGAAAGGGAGTTTCCTTGGGGGGTGTGGCCTGCATCCAATATAGGTGGACTTTCTGGCAAGGCTTGTGGGCTTTTGCTTGCTCTGTATCCTATAGCTGGCTTCTGTTCGTCTGACCTCTGGTTCTTGGGACTTGAGCTAGCAGCTTATCTGCCGTCTTGCCTGCTGACCTTGGGATTCATCAGTCTTCACAGTCTGTGAACCAGAGCCCTGCTGTCTGACCTGCTGATCTTAATTTCACCAGCCCTGCAGCTACATGAATTGGGAGAAGCCTCCAGCCCGACCCACAGATTTGGGACATTCCACCCTCTACAACCACGTGAACCATTTCCCTGATATAAATTCCTCTCTCTCTATATTTGTATGCTTTACTGGTTTTGCTTCTCTAGAAAACCCAGCCTAAGACAAAGGGTGTCTGGGGGCCATACTCTTGGGGTTCCTCCAATCTCTTATCAGACTGGCAAGTCTAGTCTTTTTCTTGTGAA
Organism: Elephas maximus indicus; assembly: GCF_024166365.1. Lineage (NCBI taxonomy): Eukaryota > Metazoa > Chordata > Mammalia > Proboscidea > Elephantidae > Elephas > Elephas maximus. The sequence continues at coordinate 151,739,957 of NC_064820.1, read as the reverse complement.
TCTGAATTTTGTTCTACATTTTTCTCCCACTCTGTCCGAGATCCTCTATTGTGATCCCTGTCAGAGCAGTCAGTGGTGGTAGCCAGGCACCATGCAGTTGTGCTGGACTCAGTCTGGTGGAGGTTGTGGTAATTGTGGTCCATTAGTCCTCTGGACTAAGGTCTTTCCCTTGTGTTTTTGGTTTTCTTCATTCTCCTTTGCTCCAGCCAGGATGGGACCAGTAGATGTATCTTAGATGGCTGCTCACAGGCTTTTAAGACCCCAGATGCTACTCGCCGCAGTCAGATATAGGACATTTTCTTTATAAACTATGTTATGCAAATTGAGCTAGATATCTCCTGAGACCATGGTTCCCAGCCTATAGCCCAGTAACTCAGTCCATAATCTGTTATGATCCACACAGCCAAATCCCTTTGGATAGTCAATAAAACAGAGGTAAACATCTTTTGGGTACTCTCTGCTTTCAGCCAAGATCCATCTGACATCAGCAATGATATTCCTCATTCCATGTCCTTTTCTGAATCTGGCTTGAATTTCTGGCAGTTCCCTGTCGATGAACTGCTGAATATTAATGATATGTAAATTATATGCAGATGCAACGAAAGCAAAAATAAATAGCTTGTGGCTCCTGAAAAAGAACAATTAGTCTGAGGTGAAGGCAGTGGAGGAGTAACAGCCCAAATAATAGGGTGACTTCCAGAACCTGGGTGAAGGATGGAGACACTCCAGCTCCCTGAAGATTCCGGCCTATCTGTGATATGGCAGAAATTATTTGTTTTGGCCATGAACAACCGTCTTAGGCTAGGTTCTCTGGAGGACCAAAACCAGTGAAGCATATATGTAAATATATAGATTTATTTCAAGGAAATGACTCACACAATTATGGAGCTGGCAAGGCTCAAATACATGGGTCAGGAGGCAGGCTAGAGGCTTCTCCTGATTCATGTGGTAGCAGGGGCTGATGAACCCAAAATCTGCAGGTCAGATGGCTGGCTGCTGGCTCACGGGGCTGTGGGAGCTGTCGAATCCAAGATCTGCAGGTCAGGCAGCAGGGTGCTGGCTCACGTGCCAAGAACCAGAGGTCAGAGGATGATGAGGTGAATGCAGGATTGATTACAGGACTGAGAAAACAAGCTTTGCCCAATATCCATATATATTAGATGCAGGCCACAACCCCAAGGAAACTCCTTTCAACTGATTGGCTGCTCACATCAGATCACAAAATGGAGGTTGATTATACAATATCTGTCAAACCACTGAGAATCATGGCCTAGCCAAGTTGACACATAACCATAACCATCACAGCAACCAAGTGACAAGTATTTATAAAATGCCCTCTTGATTCCATGGCAAAAGTGAATTTTCCATGAAGTGAAAGAAGCTTAAGCTTCGGGGCTCCTCATTTGCACAAACCTCTCCCAATACCTGTACTGAACTTTGTGCTCATAATTTTCTGTTTCTTAAAGAGGGCTCCCCAAATTGTATAAGCTTTTTGCGCCACAAAATCTGGAACCACCCCTGCATTGAAGGGAATGATCTGTAAAACGAAGACAAGCTCCCTGTTCTTAGGTTAACTGGCAGTCTCCTCTGAAATCACCTCTTTCTATTAGAGATGACGAACTGTCGGCATGGCCTTGTACAACCCTTCCTCTGAGCAGAAGAGGACTGGATGACCCCACGGCTCCTGGTGGTACCAGGACCCTACAATCTTCTGCCTAAAGGCTCATGTGGGAGAAGGATGAAGGTAGCTGCTTTGCTGATAAAGGGAATGTAAATCTCTTGCCCAAACCCTGGTAACCCCAGGAAGCAAATATCTGATAATAAGTAATAATAATACTTTACATATGGAAAGCCTTTGAGAGTTTCTAAAGGGAATGTGTCATTTGATCATCATGACAACCCTGAGGCAGGAAGGAGAGGTATTTGTTACAGACAAGGAAACCGAGGCTCAGAAAATCAAATGACAATTATAATACCAGTTGCCATGGAATAGACTCTGACTCATGGCAACTCTATATGTGTCAGAGTAGAACTGTGCTCCATAGGGTTTGTGATAGTTGATTTTTCAGAAGTAGAACATCAGGCCTTTCCTCTGAGATGTCTCTGAGTAGACTCAAACCTCTAACCTTTGGGTTAGCAGCCGAGCATGTTAACCATTTACACCACCCAGGGACTCTGACAATAATAGCTCACGCTTGAATGCTGTTACACGAATTACAGTAGGCACGGTTACGTAATATTAACTCATTTAATCTGCCCAACAACCCTATGAGATAAGTATTATTATAACTGTCACTTTAGACATAGGGAACTATGCACAGACAGGTTAAGCAACTTGCCTTTGTCAGACTGCTAAACATATCAGAGCCAAGATTTGAACTCAGGGAGCCTGGCTACAGAGTTCTTGCTCTTACTCAGGTCTCTACTCAAATAACTTGTCCAAGGTTACAAGCTAGAAACAGCAAAATCAGAATTCAAATCCAGATCTGACTCCAGACCCCTTTCTCATTACCACTAAGCACTACCACCACCCTAATGAACCAGAAAGTCCCCAGGCCACGAAGGGACAGGGACTTGGAAGGAGGGACAAGGGGAATGGTGGGTAATCTAGGTGATTGGCCTTAAGGACCAGGGTCTAGCCACACAAATGGCCACTGAGGAAGGATGAACACCAGTGTTTCCCCTGGGCTTACAGCTCAAGAAGGGAGGAGAGTGAGCAATTGTCAACCAGCAAAGAGCCTGGGGAGGCTTCTTAAAGAAGCTGGAACTTCAGTTACCTCCTGGGCCCTTAAGGACCAAAGTCTTGGACCATCTCTCCTCACTCCCAGAATTCTCTGATGAATGAAATCAAGATTACGGTCAGAGGGGTGCTTACGGAGACCACAATGGCAACAAAGTAAAGAATGATGGATTAGGGGTGGAGGTGAGCTGGTGGGAGACAATTGCAAAAATCCAGCTAGGAAGTGAAGAGGCCCCTAATGAACCAAGGCTGTGGTGTGGAGAGGAAGCATGCTGCAGGAGCGAATGAACGAAGGGTGGAGAGAGGTTTCTTCTTCAAATGACACAGCCCATATTTATTCAGGCTCCAGTGGAAGAAAGGGGCAGGCAATAAACAACGAGGCCTTCAGGATGAGCAGCCACTGGAAGCTGCCAGAGTTCATAACATCCCATCTTCCTGTTCTCTGGGCCCCCAATCATGCTGGTTGCCCCCAGGCTCTTTGTGTGAGTGTGTGTGTGTGTGAGAAAGAAAGTGTGTGTGTGTGATTGAGATGGGGAGAAGTGTCAACCCTGGGCTCTGGGGCCACACACAGGGAGGAGCGCTACGGGGAGCATCAGGGGAGCGTGATTTAGAGTCTCATTCCCATTGCCCTTAACTGTGCTGCAAGGACAGTTCAATGTAATATATAATTACTGCCGCCCAACAAGGCTGCACTGTACACAGAGCTCCCCACCTTCCTCCCGCTCCCCTCTGCCTGCCTTCAGACTATAAATCAGTTTTCAATCCTGAGTGCTACCTGTAAATGTTCAGGCTCAGGATCCTTGCCTCATATTCCTGCATCCCTGGGGGGTGATTCAGGTGCTGAGTGGCCCCCCTTCCCCTGGTCCTGATTCTGACATTGTTCTTATCCCCTGATTGACGGTGGGAGGGGCAGTGAGGGAGCTGGGATTGGCTCTAGGGTCTCTGGGGCTCTGGCTCAGGGAGTAGGGGTGGATGGGTCTGTGTCTACCTTAGCCCGCCCCGAGGTTGGCACTGCCCAGGGTGCAGCACTGTGGACACATTCCAGGTTAGTTGGGTGGGAAGACATTTATACTGACCGCCCCCCCCCGCAACAATGGCAACCTTTCCCCAGCCCTGCAGCCCCTTCACTGGCCCAGGATGTGCCAGGAGGCAGGTGGGCACCTTCCCTGGAGAGTCTTAGAATGACAGTACCCTTACTACAGGATGCGCAGGGGATGAGTAGGTACCAGCTGTGGCTTTGCCCTGAGCTGGGATGGAAAATGCCATGGTGCCCTTGGGGGTAATAAAAGGACAAAGCAAGAGAAGAATTCTTGATTTGTACCTAGTAGGTCTTTGAGGACTTCGATTTTTCCTTTAGAAAAAAGTTGGATGCTTTTTTTCTCCCTTTCCTGCCCCCTCCCCCTTTGCTAGGATATCTCCAATAGCCTCCTTGCTGGTCTACCTGCATCCACTAGTACCCCTCCAATGCATCCTTCTGCTGAATGGAAATCAGATCATGCCTCACTCCCCTGATTAAACCTCTTCATGAGTTTCCCTCCTCTCTTAGGATAATACCAGATGCCTCGCCATGGCTCAGAAGACCTGACCCTGCCCAATCTTAACCACCCAAACCTCATCAAGTGCCACTCCTTCCCTCATCACCTCACTCCAGTCACACTGCTTTCTGTTTCTCCATCACTCCTACCACAGGGCTTTTGCACTGGCAGTTTCACAGCCTTGAATGCTCTTCTCCTGGCTCCTACTCTTCCACGTCTGTTCAAAAGTCACCACCTTTTCCTGATTACTCCATTTGAAGCAGGTTCCCCTGGCCCTGACCTGTTACTTTCTATCTCAGCATCTTATTTGTTCACTTTGAACTACTTACCATAATTCATAATTCTATATTTATTGTCTGGTTTCCTTGTTTCTTTTTTTTTGGATCTTCCCCTAGGGCACGGACGATGCTGTCTTATTCATCACTGTATTCTCTAGGTACTTAGCATAATGCCTGCCACATAGTAACCAAAAACCAAACCCAACACATTGACTCTGACTCAGCACATAGTAGGTACCATTATTTTTTGAATAAACTGAAGGCAAGGGGAGTGACTGCCAATATGAAGTCTTAGAGGCTGAAGCTGATTCTACCTACCTCAATTTGCAATCAGCCAGTAAGATTCATCCTTCCCTAGGAGATCAGGTTTCGCCCAGGGCCTCAGCCCTCTTTGCTCTCCTTTGGGAAGACTTCTTTGGCCATAGGCTCCTGCTGGCTGCTTCTGGAGCTGCCATTCCAGGACCAGGCCATCAGTAACCAGTATTCACCTCCCCTTCCCCATCAAGTTCTTCGCTAAGATTACCAGCCAAGCTTGGGCCAGCCCAAACTGATACCTGTGCCTGCTGGTGAGGGCAGAGAAGAGCAGAGAAGGAGGAGGGGGTGTGTGGACCAGGGACTCAAGTTAGGGACAGCAAAGGTGAGCTGAGGAAGCTCTTATAGGCACACATCACAGGCATCCTAATATGCATGAAGTAAATGCAAATTAACTGAAAGTACCCTTTGAATAAGCAGCTTTTATTAACCGAGCTGCTCTAATCCCTGAATAGCTTTAGTGGTCTAGAGGAGTTTCCTGGTGGGGGAGGGGTGGAAACGTGGATTTGCTGTCAGGAACCAACTCTGCGCCCTTGTCCCTGTGTTTTTACATTCAGGACATGCTTCTTGCAGCTAATGGAATTCAGAGATCTCTAACCTCAGTCTTCGTATTCCACTCCCCATCCCCCGCCCCCTTGAGTCTGGGGAGCCTGGCCTCTCTGTTTGCCAGAGGCTGAGGCTGCTGGATGCTGCATCATGGCTTGAGTGCATCCCTGGGACTATAAGCAACTGAGTGTGGCTTCAGTGATCAGCTCTGTCGGGTCTCCAGTGACCAGGTGGAACCAGAGGTGGACACATATCCCTGAACCTGTGTATAGAGGAGTGTGCTGTGTGTGCCCGCAGGTCTGTATGTTACCCACATCCCTAAGAACAAGCATCATGGTTTTTGTCTGTTCTGCGCAGATGTGTGTACCATCCCCCGATGCCATGGCTCCATCCATTTATACTCCTCCTCAGGTTGTGGGGTGGCTGGCCTCAGCTGGGAAGTCATGCTTCTTCAAGAACTAATGACTTTTATCAGAATGATAATGAACTGATGACACATGGAAACCCCTGGGCTCTGGAGAAAAGCCAGAGAAAGAGCAACTGGGGACAGAGTAGAGGCTGGAGGGACTTGGGGGATCAAGGACCATGTCTCTCAGAAGGCCCATTCTAGCTCTGTTTAGATTTTAGAGGGCTAAGCAGGTAGGCACAAAGGAGGCCCAGGGGATGCTGGAAACATGATCGATATCCTCTGCCTGCCTGCCTCTTCCTGAACCCTCTGTTTGCTGCTTTGCCGTCTCTCCCTCTCCTGCTCTCTGAAGCACTCACCTTGACTCTGAGGCCTGAGGGGTAAGGCTGGCTAGTCCAAACTCCTCCCTCTTGGCCCTAACCCAAAGCCGGGTCCTAGTCAGAGAGGGAGAAGGGGTGTCACTCCTAGGTCTCAGATAAAAGAATTCTGAGAGAGCCAGGAACACACATGTGGTCCAAGCAGGCCTTGGAGCACCGGAAACTGGAAAGCTGCCCCTTGGGCATGGAGCCTGCTAAGGTTAATTGACCTCACTGTTGTTTACAATGGATTTAGGGCCAGGTGAGCATCAGTGGGGAAAGGGCAGGAGAGTCTAGGAGCTTGCAGAGCATACACACTGTAGGGACCCGGAAGATTACAAACAGGAACATTGGTCAGAGAAGGTAAGTGATATCCCCCCAAAGATTTCAGAGAGACTTCATGCAGGCCTGGGCCTGCAGCGCTCAGGGGGCTCACCTTGCTGGAAAACCTGCTCTACCGCACTACTGAGAGGCAGCCACCTTTCCTAAGCTAGAGAATTCTGGGCCCCGTAGAGAGCCTGGCGCACAGTAAGTGCTCCATAAATATTAGCTCTTGTGGCTATTAGCATAATCTCCTGGTAGAAAGGTTCTGAGGTTCTAAGGGTGGTCCCTGGAGAGAGGGCTCAGCCTCTAGGAGCCTGGGAGTCACCAGCATGGGGCGGGAGGTGCAAAGCCGGCATGGTGCCAAGGTGCTAGGGGACTGAGGATGGAGGGACTCTGGCCCCCATGGTGGCCTCCCCCTGCCCCAACTTTCCAGCTTCATCCTCCCTTTGAGCCCTGTAAGGAGTCCTCCCTCTGTCCCAGACAGGCCCAGTGACCTTTTGCTCAAGTCTGCAAATACACTCTTGGCGAGCCTTGGAAATGAAATTGTGCTCAACATTTGTATAGGGCTTTTCCATCACCTAGCCCTTTACAGACATTAGCTAATTAAACGGAGGAGGAGCAGGGTCTTGCCTCCGCAGATGAGGGACTCCAGGCCCTGCTGATCTGGGCAGCTTGTACCTCATTCCTCCCTTCTGTCCCCACATAGTTGGGCTTACTCTAGAGAGGCCAGCACCTGGGGAGTTGGCCATTGAGTCAGAAAGCAAGGGGAGGAGGGAATCCTACACTATGTTGAGTAGGTGGGGAATTTTCCTGAGGTCATTCTGTCCCACAGCCAGCCATACCCAGCAACTGGCCCAGTCTGAAAATGCCACCAAGTGTCTGTCATGAATGAGCCAGCCACCATATAAGCCAGTACTTCTCCCCCTTTGGAGCCCTGGTGGAGCAGTGGTTAAGAGCTACAGCTGCTAGCCAAAAGATGAGCAGTTTGAATCCACCAGACGCTCCTTGGAAACCCTATGGGGCAGTTCTACTCTGTCCTATAAGGTCAGGATAAGTTGCAATCTACTCGAAGGCAACTTTTTTTTTTTCTCCCTCCATTCAGCTGTTAATCGAAAGGTTGGTGGTTCGAGCCCACCCAGGGACAGATGTTTGGAAACCCCGGTTACGTAGTGGTTAAGAGCTATGGGTGCTAACCAAAAGGTCGGCAGTTCGAATCCACCAGGCGCTCCTTGGAAACTCTATGAGGTGGTTCTACTCTGTCCTATAGGGTTGCTATGAGTCAGAATCAACTTGATGGCAATGGGTTTGTTTTTGGTTTAGGAGGAGATGAGGACAAACAGTAAACAGAGCTTGGGCAAGTTGTCAAATCTCCTTCCAAGATGGCTAGGGGAGCAGGGTAGCTGCACACAGCAATTTGGCCTGATCTAGGGACCAGGGCCAACCTCTCAGCCCATCTGAGAGTCAATCCTAGAAAGCAGCTCCCAGCCTGGAGAGAAGCGCCTAAACCTCTACTCTCCGCCCTCCCCACCCCACCCATTCCCTTCCTGTGATGAGATCCCAAGTCATTTCCCCATTCCCATCTACTCCCCACCGCACTCAGACCCTGCCTATGCCAGCAGTGAGTGGAACTATCCTCCATCAGACAGCAAGTCAATTTCCATCTGGGAAGAAGGGAAAGGAGGGAGGAGGCGGAATGTAAGAGAGAGAGAGTTGAGAGAGAGATCCATCCGAGACTAAGGCTGAAAGGGAGAAGGACCGAGAGAGAAACACAGAGACAGGTTATAGAGAGTGACCTAGAGAGGAAATAGGCCATATTTTGGACTGAAACTGTCAAAGAAAGGAAAGGAAGAAGACAGAGGAGGAAGGGTGGAAGAAACAGCCCCACAAATCTCTTGGCACAGCCAGGGGCACCCCATGTAGGAATCCCCCCCAGAAGGCCTGAGGGAACCTCCACAAGCCCCTAGAAGGAGCACCCCACCTTACACCCTGGCTTTCTCTCCTCCCTTACCCCATTGGAAGGACTGCATCTGCAGGTACCCTCCTCAGGTGTGTGGGCTCCTCCGAGAGGCTGGAGGTGCACATACTCCATGATCCCATGGAAGGGACTAAAAGGCTGGAGGCCCAGGCCCTCTTCCCACAGTGAGTGTTCCCAGGGTCCAGCTGCCCCTGCCCACCCTGATCCCATCAGTCTGCCTGGTGCCGACTGGGGAGTCAGCAATTCTGGAGGCCCCGCCACGTCCAACAGAGGAGGGCCTGACCTTCCCTCACCGTAATTACCTGTCTCATAAAAAACAGGCACTGAACTTCATGAAACCAATTAAGACTGAAGGGCCAAGGCAGGGGAGCAAGCAGGAGTCCAGGCAGCTCTGGTAACCCTGTAACAGTGGGAGCCAAATCCAAGGACAGAGCAGTACCTGACAGCTCCCTTCCCTCAGGCCCAGCCCGAGGGGCTGCACAAGCTTATAAAGCTCCTACAGAAGGAACAGAAGCTGAGGTGAGACACAAGGAAGGACTGTCTGGCTGGCAGGGGCAGTGAGCACTGGAAAGGCTTCTTCCCTTTTCTGAGCAGCAGCCCAACAGAGCCTAGCTCCTCTCTCGGATTCCAGGAAGACTAAAGACCTTCCCATCAAGTTACCAAGGCAGCTACAGACCTACAAGACTCCCAATGATGATGCAGAGAGCAGATACCGACAGGAGCCCCACAAGGCTGCAGGAGTGGGGATAAACATTTGAGGATGAGCAGGGAGGCAGGGGCTCAGGCCAGAGCAAATGCCCCCACTTCTCTGTTCATTCTGTTCCAGGATCTGTTTTACTGCAGGTTGTGAGTTTGCTTTATATAGCTCAGTCCCATGTAGGTGAGAAGATGAGATCAAAGCTTCCTTCACTGTCAAGTGTGGATGGGGGAGCGGGAGGGCTCTTTCACAACTTCCCAGCATTCCAGACTCTTTGACTCTGACTCCAACTCCTGGCCTAGTCCACCTGCTTCTAACGGTCTCTCTTCCATAGCCACCTGCTCTCCCCACGACGGACCTCTGGGCTGCTTTGGAATCAGACAGAAGCGCGTTTGGCTCTTGGTTGTCATTTTTCTAAAAATGTGACCTTGGGCAAGTCACTTCTCTCTCAGTCTCAGTTTCCTTAGCTGTGAAATGGGTACAGTATGATACATTCCCAGGATTCAATGATACCATGCACGTACTGTGCTTGCAGAGCCAGGGCCTTGCACTGAATCAGTTTAAAAAAAAAAAAAAAACTGTTAAAATTTTATCATTATTACTACTGTTTAAATTTTTATTATCAAGTACGTACCTCTGTTTACTCATGTGTAAAAGAGAAATCATAATTAGACATAATTCAATGGGTTGTTTGAAGATTACATGAGATAAAACACATAAAATGTTTAGATCAATGCCTAACCTATGGAAAGCACCCAATGAACAGGAGCTGTTACTATTATGGACCTTACATGCCCCTTTCCCTCAGGCCTTCAGAGTATATACTGAAAGCTGCAGGGCTGGGGAACTATCACCAAGCTAGCCTAACTCCTAGTTCCCTAAGCAGAAAGGGCTGTGAAAATGAAGCTTCCTGAACTGGAGCGTGCGGGAATCATGCCCAGTGGTAGTGCCACTGAGCTTCCAACTTACTTCCTGACCAGGATGAGCCTTTGACTTCTGTACTCCCTCACTTGTCTCAGGAGCCTAAGGTTCCCTAAGTTGGCTGATATCTAGCTAATGCCCAGTGTCATTTAGAAAGGGAAAAAAGTTTTGTCAGATGTCCAGCTGAGGGAGGAGACACAAGGGAATAAATCAGAGGACCACATGTTGTTGTTGTTCTTAGGTGCCACTGAGTCAGTTCCGCCTCGCTGCGACCGTAAGTAAAACAGACTGAAACACTGTCCCGTCTTGTGTCATCCTCACAATTGTTGTCATGCTTGAGCCTATTGTTGCAGCCACTGTGTCAATCCATCTCATTGAGGGTCTTCCTCTTTTTTGCTGACCCTCTACTTTCCCAAGCATGATGTCCTTCTCCAGGGACTGGTGCCTCCCAATAACATGTCCAAAGTATGTGAGACAAAGTCTCGCCATCCATGCCTCCAAGGAACATTCTGGCTGTACTTCCTCCAAGAGAGATCTGTTTGTTCTTTTGGTAGTCCATAGCATGTTCAATATTCTTCGCCAACACTGAAATTCAAAGGCTTCAATTCTTTGGTTTTCCTTATTCATTGTCCAGCTTTAGCATGCATATTGAGGCAACTGAAAATACCATGGCTTGGGTCAGGCGCACCTTAGTCCTTAAAGTGGCATCTTAGCTTTTTAATACTTTCAAGAGATCTTTTGCAGATTTGCCCAATGCAACGCGTCTTTTGATTTCTTGGCTGCTCCTTCTACGGGTGTTGATTGTGAATGCAAGTAAAATGAAATCCTTGACAACTTCACTCTTTTCTAGGTTTATCATGATGTTGCTTATCGGTCCAGTTACGAGGATTTTCGTTTTTTTATTTCTGCGCCTGCTTTTTTTTTTTTTTTTTATTGTACTTTAGATGAAGGTTTACGGAGCAAATTAGTTTCTCATTAAACAATTAATATAAATTATTACTAAACAATATAAATGGTTTAATTAGTTTAAACAATTAATATTAATATAATAATTAACAAAACATTGTTTTGTGACATTGGTTGCCAACCCCATAACATGTCAACACTCTCCCCTTCTGGACCTTGGGTTCCCCATTACCAACTTTTCTGTCCCCTCCTACCTTCTTGTTCTTGCCCCTGGGTTGTTGTACCCTTTTAGTCTTGTTTTGTTTTAGGGGCCTATCTAATCTTTGGCTGAAGGGTGAACATCAGGAGCGACTTCAGTACTGAGGTTAAAGGGGTGCCCAGAGCCACACTCCTGAGTTTCTCCAGTCTCCGTCAGATCAGTAAGTCTGGTCTTTTTTTGTGAGTTAAAATTTTCTTCTATATTTTTCTCCAGGTCTGTCTGGGACTCTCTATTGTGATCCCTGTCAAGGCAGTTGGTGGTGGGAGACAGGCACCATCTAGTTATGCTGGACTCAGTCTGGTGGAGGCTATGGTAGTTGGGATCCATTAGTCCTTTTGATTAATCTTTCCCTTGTGTCTTTGGGTTTCTTCATTCTCCTGTGCTCCAGGCAGATTTTTGTTTTCTTCATGTTGAGGTGTTTAACAGAGTACTGCATGGAGGAGGGTAAGATATCTCTTAAAGGTTCCTGCCTTTTGTTGGTGCAGCTAAAGCCTCATTTCAGTAAGATATCAAATCTGACCAAGCGGGGCAGACTGCTCCCAAACCCTCACCATCTTCCTCCCTGAAAACACCAACACTCTTCCTGGGCCCTGCCATACTTGGACCTTTGAGACCAGCTCCCAGCATTCCCTTCACTACCAAGCAACACAACAGTTCAGGCCAATCTGTGATGGGCTTTGGAACTGATGCAGTCTTCCTCATCCTCAGACCTGTCCGCACATCTGTAGCTCCCCAACAAATTGCACAATTGGGTGTCCCGGGAGTTCCCAGTGTGTACCATAATGCCACTGAAAGAATTTAGGTGAAACCTCAGGAAGAATGTTTTCGTTGAAAGGAATGAGAGACACAGGGAAAAGGCTCAAGGCAAGGTATGGAATTTGCTTCTCTTCAGATTTTCAGAAAGGGCACCCATTTCTACTCCCTACTGCCCTAGAGAGTTTGAGAGTTCATGCCTCAGTGGGGGTGGAGTAAGGCGGGCCTGAGCTTGTCTTTCCCTCCCCCTGCTCTCCTCCTCCTCAGCCCAACAGAGATCCTGCTTTAATTTTCAAGGCAAACCTGAGGGCCCTACAGGAAGAGGTACACCCGAGGTTGACCTGGGCGTTTCTTCCCCAAGAACAAATCCACACCCTCAAGTCTGTGCCCCCAGCTCTGCTGGCAATGAAGACCAGAAATCCCATCCTCCATACTGGCCACCACACCCTGGACATTCCCCCACCCTTTGGACAGACAGAAATTGGAGGTGCTGAAGCCAAAGGAGTCCCTGGGTAGTGCAAATGGTTAACACTTTCAGCTGCCAACTGAAAGGCTGGTATTCAAGTTTACCCAGACGCACCTCAGAAGAAAGGTCTGGTGTTCTACTTCCAAAAAAAATCAGCCATTAAAAACCCTATGGAAGGATGGAAAAATATATATCAAGCAAACAACAATCAAAAAAGAGCAGGAGTGGCAATATTAATGTCTGACATAATAGACTTTAAAGTTAAATCCATCAGAAAGGATAAGGAAGGACACTATATAATGATTAAAGGGACAATACACCGAGAATATATAACCATATTAAATATTTATGCACCCAATGACAGGGCTGCAAGATACATAAACTCTATCAGCATTGAAAGGTGAGATAGACAGCTCCACAATAATAGTAGGAGACTTCAACACACCACTTTCGGTGAAGGACAGGACATCCAGAAAGAAGCTCAATAAAGACATGGAAGATCTAAATGCCACAATCAACCAACTTGACCTCACAGACATATACAGAACACTCCACCCAACAGCAACCAAGTATACTTTCTTTTCTGGTGCACATGTAACATTCTCTAGAATAGACCACATATTAGGTCACAAAGCAAGCCTTAGCAGAATCCAAAACACTGAAATATTACAAAGCATCTTCTCTGACCAAAAGGCCATAAAAGTGGAAATTAGTAACAGGAAAAGCAGGGAAAAGAAATCAAACACTTGGAAACTGAACAATACCCTGCTCCAAAAAGACTGGATTATAGAAGACATTAAGGATGGAATAAAGAAATTCATAGAATCCAATGAGAATGAAAACACTTCCTATCAGAACCTTTGGGACACAGCAAAAGTGGTGCTCAGAGGCCAATTTATATCAATAAATGCACACATCCAAAAAGAAGAAAGGGCCAAAATCAAAGAATTATCCCTACAGCATGACCAAGTGGGATTCATACCAGGTACGCAGGGATGGTTCAACATTAGAAAAAACAATTAATGTAATCTACCACATAAATAACACAAAAGACAAGAATCACATGATTTTATGAATTCATGCAGAAAAGGCCCTCAGGCCTTCTGTTGGCTCAGGACAGGAACCGTTCCCGAAGCCAACTCTTCAGACTTGGGTTCGACTGGACAATGGGTTGGAGAGGGATGCTGGTGAGGAGTGAGCTTCTTGGATCAGGTGAACACTTGAGACTATGTTGGCATCTCCTGCCTGGAGGGGAGATGAGAGGGTGGAGGGGGTTAGACGCTGGCGAAAAGGACACGAAAAGAGAGAATGGAGGGAGAGAGTGGGCTGTCTCATTAGGGGGAGAGTAACTGGGAGTGTGTAGCAAGGTGTATATGGGTTTTTGTGTGAGAGACTGACTTGATTTGTAAACTTTCACTTAGAGCACAATAAAAATTATTAAAAAAAAAAAACCTATGGAGCACAGTTCTACTCTGACAGACATGGGGTTTCCATGAGTTAAAATCAGCTCAACAGCAACTGCCTTTAGAAGCCAAAGCACTTTTCTTCTGGGGCTATATAACCTGATACAAATATCTTACCCTCCCTGTGCACATACATGAATACCTACACAGGTCCTGTTACTGGAAACGAGAAATTTCTGAGGATCCAGTGGCTTTAGGATGACAGGGTAGGGGCTGTGGAAGCCTAGGGGGACTACCAGAAGAAAAGGCAGGAGCAGGACCTTTTGGGCAGCAGCTGACCTTCTGGGCTTACCCTCAGGTCAGCTGCTGCCCAGAAGCCACAGCTGTGTTAACAACAGGGTCAGGAATGTGCCACACCCCCCAACCTGGGCAGACTCCCTGCCTCGCCCCATTCCCATCTTACTCCCAGACAGGCCTGGGAACAGTCACAGAGGACCATGTTAGACCTGGGAGAAAGAGAGAGCCATTTTCCCGTGATAAAGCACCTAGTGGGCCCCCCCGCAAAAAAAAAAAACAAAAAAAAAACCCAGTGCCACTGAGTTGATTCCAACTCACAGAAACCCTGGTGGCATAGTGGTTAAGTGCTACGGCTGCTAACCAAAGGGTTGGCAGTTCAAATCCGCTAGGCACATCTTGGAAACTGTACAGGGCAGTTCTACTTTGTCCTATAGGGTCGCTATGAGATGACCTAGTGGGCAGGGTATGGGAAATAACAACACAAATGAATCTCAAAATAATTCGGAAGAAAACTGAAACATACAGCTCCCAAAAGACCGCCAAACCCGGGTCAGCTGCTGGGGGCTGGCAAAGAGCCAGGATATACACTGTCCCTGAACTGGGGCTGACCTGGCTTGGCCATGGCTCCCAGACAGAGACCTACCCCAGCTCTGCCCCACTAGCTTATCTCCCAGAGGAAGAGCCTGAGTCCCTTTCACCCCAAGAAGTTTCGGGGACAAATCAGAAAAGCCAGTTTTCTCCCAAGTGTTTGTCTCTTGCTAGAAAAAGATTGCTCCCAGTTCTCAAAGGGTCTGCCCTGCTCACCTTCAGATTGACAGATGGACAGACAAAATTTCTGATGTTCTCTGGGCCAAAACTGAAGCCATCAACCCCATATCACCTCCTGGGATGACCCAGGAGCTCCCCCTGCTGTTTGGCTTGGCTGAAGCCAGATGAGGGTAGAGGAAGGATACAGTCTCATAGCGACTCTATAGGAGAGAGGAGAACTACCCCCATGGGGTTTCCAAGAAGCAGCTGATGGATTCAAACTGCCATCCTTTTGGTTTGCAGCTGAGCTCTTAACCACTGTGCCACTAGGGCTCCTGAAGAAAGGAAGGAGGATGCTTAAAGAAGTGGATTCTATTTGCAGTGCCCACACCCTAATCCAGCTGCTTCAGGAGGAGGCCCCACCAGTTGGGGTCATGTTTTAGATTCCCCCCCATCACTGCCGAACTCCAAACCAGAGCTGGACTTCCCCAGGGGGCATGAGAGACCAGGGAAGCAGATGTCCAGGGAACGGTAGTCCTGAGAGAAGTATGCCTAGGCTGTCACATGCAGGGCCTGCAGCCTGGTCTCTGGGCACATGCACAGAGCTCTGAGGAGGGCTGTCCAGCTTGCAGATGTCCCCGGCTTCAGGAGAAAGCCATGTTCTGCAAAGCAAAATCAACCTCCTCTGAGCCTGAGAAAGGAAGCTGTGACACACTCAGTGAATCATCTAAGGGGAATGAGTGTGTGGTAGGGGGATCTGCCAGCCTTGGGGAGCGAAGTTGCTTCTCCCCAGTAACTCCCCCAAGTGCCAGTGGGGCACATCTAAATTGACCATTGGCAAATAATCATAGCTCTTTCCAAAAAGACCTCCAACCCCTTTCTGAAAGTACAGGAGTGGCCAGCAGATTCCTCGGGTCTCTGTAGTTCTAACATATAAGATTCCTATAAAAGCCTGTAGGATTCCACAGCTCACCCCTAGTGTGGCTGCCTTCTCTCTTGGCCCACCTACTAATCCTCAATTCCAGTTTGTTCTTTAATCTGATTTAAATCCATTTTGGTGTATCCTGAACGATGGCAACACTTTCCACTTTCAAGACGGAGGGAGAGGGGAAAGGAAAGGTGATGTTCAGAGACTGAGGAAGAGAAAAAAGCAGCAAGAATAAGGGGCAGAGCAATGACAGAGTAAGACCCAACTAAGTAACTGTGGTGAGGCAGCGGTGGTTCAGTGGTACAATTCCTGCCTTCCTTGAGGAAGACCCAGATTTGATTCCTGGCCAGTGCACCTCATACACATCTACCACCTCCCTCAGTGGAGGCTTGCGTGTGGGAGGGGTAGAAAAAGGCGTGGTTTGGGGCAGCAGCATCCCTAAGTGATGCCAATATCCTCTGCCTCGTTTCCCCCCATAATTAAAAAAAAAAAAGGCGGGGGGGGGCGTAAGCCCTCCTAGTCAATCCCTACAGCCATTTTGTGGTTGTCCTGGCTTCCCAAAATAGCTGACCAGGCTACCCTCAGCCATACCCTGCCAAGGTAGCCTCTACTTCTCAGACTTTGGAAAGTCATTCCAGGGTATCTCACCTTGAAAGATAGATCTGCTCTTGGAATGCAGGAAGACAGTGATGAGCTCAGCCACTCGCTAGCACCCTACTTCCATTAACTCCTGTGTCCAAACAATTTCTTTAAGTCACCAACGATGAGGCTGCAGGAGGGGAAGACAAGTCCAAGACATCAATCTCCAGGGGGTATTCCTTCTTTAAACCTGGTCAAGGCCAGGCAGGAGAAATATCACACACATACTCTGGGGGCTCCTGGGGCAAAGTAATGGAAAAGAGACCCCTCACCCCCCCATTCAAGGTACCTCTGCCTCCTCTTAAGTACCTTCTTGTCTGTCTATCCTTTCCTGTGGGTTTTTGGAAAGATAATACAGGCATGGGCTTGCCCTGCCCTTCCTGGAGGTTTCAGGGTGACCAGCACACAGGAGGACCCAAAGGTGCGGGGCATGAGAAGAATAAGATCTGCATTTCAGGTCCCAGTTTACCCATTCCTTCTCAGATTATCCCACTTAATACCCACATTTTATAGATAAGGAAGCAGAAGCTCAGAGGGTAAGTGGACTTGCCCAAAGCTATCCAGGTAGGAAGGGAGAAGTCTGTGTCAAGGACAGGTCTTCCACCTCCAAAACATGCCTCCAGAGAGATCATGTCCTAGTAGGGAAGGGGGTCAGGAAGCAGGTAACATTTCAGTTGCTAAGGATGCCCATCTATCCTTGACTCCTGATTCAGATATTAGCTCGAATCTACAGTTCTTGTCTACAGTGCTCACACTGCCTGCCCCCAAGCCAGCTGGGAGGTTTACACATCTCGGAGGTGGGCCATGTGGGGTCTGGAGGACAGAAGGACAGAAAAGGAAAAGCTGCCATTTCTACGGGGTCCAGGAGCAAGAGAGAGGAAGAGACCTGGGCAGATGGGTCTGAACTGGCCACGTGGGAAGGCTGGGCAGAGGGAAACGAGGGGGGTGGGGCGAATGCGGCCTGGCTGAAGCACAGCTTTGCCCAACTGGCAACTGGAGCACTTCTTCCTTCCTCCAGTTCTCACCCCATCTCTCTCCAAATTCCTGGTGATTCTTTCCAGATGGGCACCGCTCCTTCCATGAAGGGAATGGCATGTGGAGGGAGGCTGTGGACTGATTACTAACACCATAGCCTTCTTCCAGCAGCAGCAGGCTGGGGAGCTGGCAGCTCAGACCACCACAGGAACAGCTTGTAATATTCTGTTCCGGCAGATTGGAGAGGGTTCCCCGTGGCTCAACCCTGAAGCTGAGGAGCCAGGATGGAAAAAAGCAGGATAGAGGGAGTTCCTGAGCTCTTGGCCAACCAGCTGGCTTCTTGGTGACCGGGAATGCAGGTGCCAGATAAGCTCTCTTGCCTGGAAGCAGAAAAGTCAACATCATCCAGCCCTATGATTCTGATGGCTGTTGGCTGTCAAAGTTGGTTGGGTCTTCAACCTCTCTCAGGACCTGGAGGGAAAAGTGAGCAGGAACCAGTCACTGGCACATGCTAGCTCCCTTCAACCCTCCTTTTAGTAGCAGAAACTCATCTCCTTTCTGAAGTGTTTTGTTGGAAGTAGGAGGAGGGGTATCTTTCCCTCCCAGGATCTTGTGGAGCCGCCAGTGGTTTGAGTTGTCTAGTGGTACCAAACACAACATGAGATGTCAAGAGGAACAAGAGACAAATATTTCAAGATTGAATTCAAGGGATGGCCTCCTGTCTGAGAGTATTACCTGGTTAACCTTAAATGAGGGCACCTACCCTTGCACCTCTGTTCCCTCTGCAGATCAAAGCCACAAAACCCAAACTCTACAGGAGTAGCTGCAGAAGGGGCAGCTGATTCAGAATCTTAAAGCTGGAGGGTCCTAGGGATCCCCTAGATTGTAAGCTAAAGTTCCTCACACCTATTTAGAGACATAATTAAATCATAACTTTTGGATTTTGAAGGGGGATCTAGGTGACGTGAGAGAGTCTTTCACACATGTTGTTGTTGTTAAGTGCCACTGAACCAACCCCAACTCACAGCAACCTCATGTGACAGAGTAAAACTGTCCCATAGGGTTTTCTAGGCTGCAATCTTTACGGAAGCAGGTTGCCTGTGGAACAGCTGGGTGGATTCGAATTGCCAACATTCTGATAGCACCTGAGAGCTTAATCATTGTGCTTCCAGGGCTCCCTTTCACACACAGAGGTATTCAATAAATGCCAGATGAGGGCCACTGGTACAGGAATACGCTTCCTAAGGAGGTCAGTGTCCCCTAATTTGAGAGGAGAGAAGGCTCAAGTAGATATAGGGCAGGGGGATCTTGCTGCTTCAGCCAAGGTGACCAGGGGGTCTATTTCTGGTAAAAAAAAAAAAAAATTCTGGTACTCATATCAAAATGGAGGTGGGCGGACAGGTCATCATTAGATCAACTATGCTGGCATGCATCATTCTCGGGTCACCTCTGAGCCTAGCTGGGCCCTGATCCTTGTCTAGACGCTTCCTCTCCAGCCGAGGCTGGGAGGCTAGTATAGACACTCACAACCTCACTTTTCACAGTGATGCCATTAAGGAGCCTGATTAGCAGGGCCCCATGCCGGGCTGCTAATGGGTTGGGGACATTAAGCATAAATGGTTTCCCAGACATAGGCCTGAGTAGAGCACAGGAAGAAACAAATATTTTAATCTCAAAGAAACAGAAGCGTAGGAGGGGATGGGGTTCCCTCTGCTTACTCTGCATTTACTGTTCTCCCATCCTCCACCTCCAACAGTTTCTGTAATTCTCAGGTCCAGGGATTCCCTGCTCAGGGGTGGGGGGAGCATAATGGGGGAGAACAGATCTTCACTCATCCAGACGTACAGGAGTGGAGGAGACATGCAAAGATTTATAGGAAGGGAAATTTCTGGGCTTGCCTTGGCCATTTGAACAACACTGACAGTCAAGAAGTCCTTGATATCTAATTTAAAATAATCTTGCTGTAACTCAAGTCCACTTCTCCTTGACTGGGGAGTGGGAAAAAAGGATTGAAGATCAGATATGGGACACCTTTAGATTCAAATTGGTTGCTCTAAACCAGTGGCTCTCAAAGAGTGGTTGGGATTAGCATCAGCCTATCAGCTGGGAACCTGTTAAAAACAAAAATTCTCAGGCCCCACCCCAGACCTAATGAATCAGAAATTCTGGAGGTGGGACAGCCAATCTTGTTTTAGCAAGCCCTCCAGGTAGTTCTGACACTTGCTGAAGTTTGAGAATCACAACTCTTGGCCCTATCCCTCCAGTGGAACGGGAAGGCAGGGAGAGGAACTAGGAGGGGATGCAACAAGCCTCCTCATCCAGAGGAAAAAGAAACTGGAACCTTCTCAACAGGGAAATCCAGAGCCAGGCCTCAGAGGGGGCTTCTGATCTTCTTCAGCGGTAAATGTCAAAGCAGTGTCTAAGTGGCCCAGCAAAGAGGAGTCTGGGGAAAATAACTGTGACCTTTTGCATTTTGCCCAGAGCAAGAAAGGATAATAGAACAATCCTTTCAGATAATTTATCTCCTGCTCCGTCCAAGCTTTTCAAAGCTAACTTCTCCCCAGCTGGAGGCCCCTGACACTCTCCCCTCCATGTCTCCAGCCCTCTGCCCACCCCAACCCTCTTTTGCTTTTTCTCCTCATCCATTGAATGAAAACTGGTTTTAACTGCTTCTTAAGCACAGGATCTGTGATTGAGGCCCTACTCCATATGGATAAGAAGAACAAGCCCACCATAACCTAGAACCATAACCTATCATGGGACAGCCTCTCTTCATAGCTTCCTCTTCTCCCCCTTTACCCCCCTTTTTTTTAATTCTACCTCCTCCCCCAGGGCCACCCCAGTTCATGGTGCTGTCATAAAGAAGGAGAAAACCAGTTGCCACCCAGGAGATCCCAACTCATGGCGACCCCATGTGTGTCAAAGTAGAATGTGCTCTGGACACAGATCACCAGGCTTTTCTTCCAACGTGCCTCTAGGTGAACTCAGACTGCCAACCTTGAGGTTAGCAGCTAAGCACATTAACTGTTTGCATTACCCAGGGGCTCCTAAAGAAAGAAGGAAGCTACCCTTTTCCTGATAACCACATGTGAATGATCACACCCGGAGAAAAAAAAGATGAAATCTAGGCTCCTAACCAACCCATGTTTCCTGAGGGCCAGGGCTGGTCTACAGCTTATGCTCCTTTTTTATCTTCCATACAGATACACTGAATGTTTAACAAGTATTTGATAAGCTCCCAGAAGCCAGAAACAAAGGAGTCTCTGCTTTCAAACTAGAACCACAACAGAGATCAAGAAGGGGGTCCTACCTGAAATGACTAGGGAAGAAGCCCCATCCAGTCAACTTTGTGTCCATGTACTGCCACCTTCCTGTGCTCATTCATTCAACAAGCATATATAGTGCACCTCCTATATGTGGAGCCCTGGTGGCGCAGCGGTTAAGAGGTTAGTTGCTAACCAACAGGTCGGCAGCTCAAATCCACCAGCCACTCCTTGGAAACCCTATGGGGCAGTTCTACTCTGTCCTTATAGGGTCGCTATAAGTTGGAATCAACTCAACAGCAGTGGGTTTGGGTTTTTTGTGTGTGTGCGTGTCCTATATATGGAGCCTAGATCTTAACTTCTTATGATATGCCTTGGAGTAAAACAAAGTAGGAGCTAGAAATGGTGGGAACGGAAGTCAAGAAAAGCCTCTCTGAATATTTTTGGAAGTGAACCCTGGTCTAGAGTTCCTAGTCTACTGTCACTAGCTACTATTGGGGGGTGGGGGATGGAAGGATACTTTTTCAAAGATGAATGAACATCACTTGGTGGAAGAATGAGTTGAAGCCTGGAGCGGGCTGCGAAAGAGGGAGCGGAGTAGGAGATGAGGTCAGAGAGAAATCAGTGCTCAAATTATACAGGGCCTTGAGGACCACAGTAAGGATTTTAGATTTCATTCAGAGTGAAACAAGAAGCCAATGGGAGGTTCTGCACAGAGGAGTGACACGTTCTGATTTAACAGAAACCCTGGTGGCATAATGGTTAAGTGATACAGCTGCTGACCAAAAGGTCAGCAGTTCGAATCCACCAGGTGCTCCCTGGAAACTCTATGGGGCAGTTCTACCCTGTCCTATAGGGTCTCTATGAGTTGAAATCTAGTCAACGACAATGACAACAGGTTTTTTCACTCTGAATGCCATGTTGAGAACCGCCTGGAGGGGGCAGAGCAGAATCAGGGTAACCACTTAGGAGGCTGTGACAGAGATTAACTGTTCCCTCAAATTTATTCTTTCCTCTCACGTTTTAGCTGGGTACATGCTACATTTCCCAACCTTCCTTTCATCTAAGTATGGTATATGACAAAATGTTGGCCAACAGAATTTGAGCAGAAGCCATATATGCAATTTTTAGGTCAGTTTCTTAGAGCAATGGGCCTGCCCTCCACTTCTTCCTTCTCCCCTTTCCGCTGGCTAGAATCTCATGTGCACGATGTGCCAGCTGGAGCAACCATATTAGTCTACAAGATGGAAGTTAGATGTTGAAAAAGACAAAGTGGCAAACCAGCATGACTGGATCAACCCTGGAAGACTTAAGCACAATCTCACACTTCAGAAAAAAGCAATCTTCTATCTTGTTTAAAGTACAGCACTGTATTTTAGGGACTCTGATAATCTGTACTGTAACTAACCCAGAGGCTATTGCAACTGCCCACACAAGATCTGATGGTGGCTCTGACAAGGGTAGTCACAGTGTAACTGGAGATAAGTGGTCAGATTCTGGTGATAACTTGAAGGGTAGAGCTGAGAACGTTTTCTGAGGGATTGGATAAGGGGATGTGGAAGAAGGAGAAGAGCTAGGAATGACTCCAAGGCTTAGGGCCTGGTAGAACGGAGTTGCATTTATTGCAGTGGGAAAGACTGGGGGACCACTGAGTTTAAGAGGACTCTGACAGACATTCATACGGAAATGTCAAGTGGGCAGCTGCATATGAGTCTAGAGCAGACTGGAGATGTAGGGGCTAAAGATATCCATTTGTGGATGAGATTACTTAGGGAGTGAGAGTGGGCAGAGAAGAAAGGTGTGACAACAGTCTTGGGGCATTCCAACAGGTAGAGACGGGGAAGATGAGAAGCAACCAGCAAAGGAGACTATGGGGGCAGGTGGAGAATTGAGAGAGGAGTGTGCAGGAGGCCAAATGAAAACAGTGTTTTAAGAAACAGTGAGTGACCATCTGTATTAGATGCTGCTGCTAGGTTGAGTAGGATAATGACTAAAAAATTACTACTGAAATTGGCAACATGGAAGCCATCAGTGACCTCGATAAGAAAATTTTCAGTGGAGCAATACAGACAAGAGAGAATGAGAAGACAGGAAGTGAAGACAGAGTACAGACAACTCCGAATTCCTGGCAGGTAGAAATCATTCCTGCAGTTTAACTCCCATCCTTCCTAGTACTGGTCCAAGCATTCTGAATGAGATAAGGGCACCCCACAACAAAACCTTACCCAGTTCCCTGCACCCATGGGTCTGAATGACTCTGTGATCTGGTCTCTCCTTTCTCGGTGTCTCCTGGCTCTGGAGCCCAGGCCTCTCTGCAGCTCTCCCTCTGCCCTGCTGGCTCCCAAGGCCACTCTCAAGGACTGCCTTGGCAGGCTACGCAGCCAGGCCTGACTCTCCTGGTTCATAATTAGTGCTGCTGCTAACGATGTTTGGCCCCTGTGGAATAGCAACCTGGGAAGTTCTAATACTTCCAATTTTCCCCCTCAGTGCTTTTCCAGATGCAATATCCCAGCCAGCACCTTGTGCTCCAGCCTTGGGTGCTGGCTGCCTCTTCACTAGGGAGAATTAAGCCCATGCCTCGGATGCCACTCCAGAGGGCCTAATCAGTTAGCTGAAGTCATCTCCTGGCCATTATCACGGCATTATCACATTAACACAGGCACCAGCTTCAGGTTACTGCAGGGGAGGGGGTAGGGGCACCAGGCCAGCTCTACACCACACACAATTGAGCAAGCGTGATAGGAAAACTGATGGCTGGAGAGAAAGGGCCCCTCCCAGACAAGGCTCTCTGAAATTTCCCAGAGATACAGCACAACCGTGGAAACCCTGGTGGCGTAGGTGTTAAGTGCTATGGTTGCTAACCAAAGGGTCAGCAGTTCAAATCCACCAGACACTCCTTGGAAACTCTCTATGGGGCAGTTCTACTCTATCCTATAGGGTCGCTATGAGTCAGAATCGGCTCGACAGCACTGGGTTTTATAGCTCAACCATCTACTCAGTTGTGGAGCCTGGTGCTCCTCTCTCCAGGGGACAGAGCTTCAACAGCGAGAGCCCTGGACATTGCCCGGTGGCCTGGCATCCTGGGGCTGGGCCTGGGTCTGGTCAAGTCTTAGGCCCGGCTCAAATCTGTCTTAGTGGCCCCCAGTCCTGCCCTCTTGCTCTGAAAATTGCTCAGCTTACAGGAGCGTACTGATCTCCCAGGTCTGGGGACTTGACTTTACTGCCCCAGTGGGCCTCCAGCTCTCTGGGGCAGTAGACTGTGGTGGACTCTATGCCTCAGGGTCTTGGAGGAGCGGTTAGAGGATTGCTTGGGTTAAGGGCAGCACTAGGACTGATTGGACCATGGATTCTGTTACAGAAAATGAACAACGAAGCCAGCATTTATAAAGTGCTCACTACATGGGAGGCCCAATGTAGGATTTTGCAGAATTATCACAAGTAATCCTTATTTTTAGTTGAAGTGATCAGTTCAATCAATACAACCTATTACACTTCTGTTCAAATCTAACACTAACTACATAATCCAGTACTTCTTCCTCTGACCCTAGCCACCCAGAGCTAGGTCAGATCTCACAAATTAAAAGTGCACAGCCCTCCACACTGCCAAGTCTGTTCAAGATCTGAGATGCCAATCATAAGCTTGGGGGTACCCAACACATCCTCACTCCTGATCTGTGGGAGACAAATGTGGAGGTTTCCCACTACTCCCTCAGTATGCCAACCCTAAGTGTGGGGGTTCCCAGGCCCCCCTCATTTCTGACCTGCTGACTCCCACTATGACCTTGGGTTCAATGATTAGCTAGAATGACTTACAGAACTCAGGAAAGCATTATGCTTAGGATTATAGTTTTATTATAGTAAAATGAACACAAATGAAGAGACACATAGGGTAAGGTCCCCAACATGGAGCTTCTATGTTCCAAAATGGGACTTGCTACCTTCCCATGTGTACTGATGTCTTCTACCAACCAGGAAGCCCATGGAACTCCTGTCTCCAGAGCCTTTATTGGGGCCTCATTATGTAACTCAATGTAGAGCCCTCATCCCCTGAGGTCAACTGATATTACATAGTGGGTCCTTCTGGCCTGGTCAGCCCCCTCCAAGAGATAATCTATTATAGCATAGCCTTTTAGGTAGGTGTGGTCTGGAGGCCTCATCAAAGACACTTCAATCACTGGGAAAATTCCAAGGATTTAGAGGTTATCTCTCAAGAACCAAGGACAAAAAGCAAATTCTTTTGGTAAAGTTAAATTCTTTAGCCCTACAGTGAAGTAGAAATTATCCCCCCTCCTTTTTTTTTTTTTTTTTTACTGATGAGGACACTGAGGAACACACAGGGAAAGCAGTCTTGTGTTTCCCAAAGACAGGCAGGCAGGAAGAGGATTTGAAACTCACTGCCATCCAGTCGATTCCAACTCATAGTAACCCTACAGGACAGAGAAGAACTGCCCCTACAGGGTTTCCAAGGCTGTAATCTTTACAGACTTCAATTGTTACCATCTTTCTCCTGCACAGTAGCTGGTAGATTCAAAACACTGACCTTTAAGTTAGCAGCCAAGTGCTTAACCACTGTAGTACTAGGGCTCCACTAGAGGATTTGAAGTTGACCCCATTCCAAAGCCTGGGCTCTTTGTAGTTCCCCACGCCAAGGTGCCCAGGGTCTAGAACCATGTGGGACTGTACCCATGATGTCATACACAGTGGACCGTGGCCAGCAGTTTCTACCCAGCATGGTTTGTACTTCTCAGGAAGTTTCCCAAAGCAAGGCCAGGCACTATTAGTCAAAGTCTTTTGTCCATCTCACATTACCCAGCAGGACAGGGTTCCTATCACATCCTTCTTTAAACTGGTACCTCTCTCCAGATCTTATTGCATTCATTCCCAGGGTGCTGGGCCCTCAACACTACTCAGGGCTTACCCTCCACAGCATGGAATAATGAGAAGAGCAGGGCTATGCATACAGATGGGCTTGGGTTTGAAATCTGTCTCTGTCACTCTGTAACCATTTGGGGCTGGCACTCATGAAAAAAGAGACCCCCTCAACTTAGCTCAAGCATAGAAGGTTAGTGGTCAAAATGCATGAAAAGCAACATGGGGCCTCTCAGGAAACTCCAGAAGTAAGCAATGAAGCTGGGGAGGAGTCTAGAGTCAATACTCCTCAGTGGCTGGAGGTCATGGCTCTTCCTTCTCATGATCTTCCCACCCTTCATTGATTCACTCACACTGGGCATGGCTGCTTTTCTTTCAGGCTCTGGTTCCTCCTGGGGAACACTTTGCCTGAGGTTTCTAAGACAGAGAATCTCCTTGACCCAGTTCCTCTTTTTGTACCAGGCCATCAGTCAGAGGTAACTAACCAGCCTACAGATTAAACGTCCTTGGGTAAGAACCTCCCCTGGTCCAATCACCTAGGTGAGAGGAAGATGGAGTGGGTAAATGGTAGTTCAAGAAATTGGGAGGATCCATGCTTCACACCATACACAAAAACAAATCTAAAGTGGATTAAAGACCTAAATGTGCAAATTAAAACCATAAAAGTCTTAGAAGAAAAAGCAGGGCAACATTGTCAGGCCTAGCTTTCAACAATGGATTATCTAATGGCAAAAGCACAAATAGCAAAACACAAAATGAATAAATTGGACCTCATAAAAATTAAAAACTTTTGTTCATCAAAAGACTTTACCAAAAAAGTAAAAAGACAAGCTATTGACTACAATATCTTTAAAATCCATAATCCAACAACAGTCTAATAACCAAAAAATATATAAAACTTTGACAACTTAACAACAAAAAGACAACCCAATCATAAAACGGGCAAAGGACTTGAATAGACATTTCACCAAAGACGACATTCAAACAGCCACCAAACACATGAAAAGATGCTAAGCATCATTAGTCATCAGAGAGATACAAATCAAAACCACAAGGAGATATCATTTTATTCCCACTAGGATGGCTAAGATAAAATAAGCAGAAAATAACAAATGTTGGTGAGGATGTAGGGAAATTGGAACCCTACTCATTGCTGGTAGGAATGAAAAATGGTACAACTGTTATGGAAAACAATGTGGTGGTTCCTCAAAAAACTAAAAATAGAACTACCATATGACCCAGCAATTCCACTCCTAGGTATATACCCAAAAGACTTGAAAGCAGACTCAATCAGAGACTTGTGCACCAATGTTCACTGAAGCACTATTCACAATAGCCAAAAGGTGGAAATAACCTAAATGCTCATCAACAGATGAATGGATAATGTGGTACATACATACAATGGAATATTACTCAACCAGTAGGAGACATGAAGTCTTGATACATGCTACAATATGGATGGATCTTGAAAAAACACTGAGTGAAATAAGTCAATCACGGAAGGACAAATATTGTATGACCTCACTTATGTTTAACAGCTCAGGCTGCTAACCGAAAGGTCAGCAGTTTGAGTCCATCAGCCGCTCCTTGGAAACCCTATAGGACAGTTCTACTCTATCCTATAGGATCACTATGAGTTGGAATCGACTTGATGGCAATGGGCTAACTTATATAAAAAGACATGAAAAGGTAAACGTATAGAGAAAAAAGTTTATTAGTGGTTACCAGAGGCAGCAGGGAAGGACAAGGGTGGGTGATGGAAATACCGCATTGATTAAGGGTAGGGTTGCACAGCTGATTATTTTAACTGCTGTCAGTAAGTTGTACACCTGTAAAAAGTTGAACTGACAAAAGCTGTATGATAGATGTAGAGTAGCTGAGGCTGTCTATGTGTACCCAAAAACTTTATGGGATTTGGTTTCTTGGTTTGGAGGTTTAGGGTCTTGGATGGTTTCACGGGACATCCCTGTTAAGTGGCCTAATAAGATGTTTAGTGCCTCTGTTCTACCTCCTAGTTCAATGAATAGTGCCTGGTGTCTTAAAAGCTTGCAAACGGCCATCTAAGGCACAACTGGTCTCTGTTCACCTAAAACAGAGGAAGAAGGAGAGTCATGAACATGAGGAAGATATGGAATGTGTGAACAATTGCCTCCTATGCCATGAGACCAGAAGAACTGGATGCTGCCTGGTTACCATTACTGAACAATTTGATCAAAGATTCCATAAAAGAATGCTGATCAAAAGGGGGAAAATACAGAACAGAATTTCAGACTCTCATGGACTCCAGACTTCCTGCAGCCATGAAGGATGGATGAACCCCTGAAGCTACTGTCCTGAGATGTAATCTTTAAAACTTAAACCAAAATATCCCCTGAAGTCTTCTTAAAATCAAATAATCTAGCTTAACCAGTAAAAAAACTTCTACCTTGAATATTATGCTTTTAAGAACTGTCTATATGGAATTACACTGACAACAGCAACTTGAAATATTAGACAGGAACCTTGGGGGCAGTGAATTTATGTCAATAGGGATGAACAACTCAGAAAAAGAAGGTGAGAATGGTTACACAATTCGAAGAATACAATCAATGTTACTAAATGGTACATGTAGAAACTGTTGAATTGGTGTTTTGCCGTGTATATTCTCAACAACTACAAAAAAACAAAGTTTTATATACATATAAAAAAAGAAATTGGGAGGATATATGATGGAATATGTAATATAGACTGCAGCAAAATTTTGGCCAGTACAGAGTCCCTTAGAGGGGGATGTGGCGTGGGCAGGAAGAATAAACAGGTCTAATATACTGTGTTACTTTAGTTATGTAGCCTCTTTAAGCCTCAGTTGTTTTTTTGCCTATACAAATGGATAATAATTCCTACCTCACAGGGTTGCTGTAAAGGCTAAATGATTTAGAACAAAAACAAAAACTAAATGGTAGAACAAAAGTCAAAATGTCTGCCACACAGTAGGTGCTTAATAAATGTTGGTTTCTCTTCCATTCTATCCTCTAAGAAAGGCTATTTCCAGTGTTATATTGACCTCAGCTGAAAAACCCTTGAGAAGGGACTCTGCCTTCTCCAGCAGGCTAAGGGTTCCCTGAGGACAATATCACGATTCTCTTTTTATTTCCCTCTTGGCACTTCCACCTGATCTATTTTATTCTCTCTTGCTGAAACAGGCCTCCTAACCAAGCACCTCATAGGCAAGAAAGATTGTGTATCTTCCCTTATAATCCTTAACGACTAGTACTGCTAGCTAACCCTGTCCAAGAGCTGCTGGCAGCAAGAGAGATGGGGAGCAAGGAGGGCTCCTATGTCAAATAGAAGATAAATTTGCTCTCATGCTTAGGAGGACACTTTGATGGAACACCTAACAAAAGGCAGCATTTTTCTTTGAAAAGCTGTGAGACAAAAGGAAAAAAAAGGTCTTCCCCCAACTGGAGAGCCCAGGAGCAGAAGACTTATTTTTCAGTGGTTAATCCATGCTTGGAGTCCTTGGATGGTATAAATGGTTAACGTGCTCAGCTGTGCCTTGAAAGGTTGGAGGTTCTAGTCTACCCAGAGGCACCTTAAAAGAAAGGACTGACAATCTACTTCTGAAAAATCAGCCACCGAAAAACCTATGGAGCACAGTTCTACTCTGATACACATGGGGTTACCATGAGTTAGAATCAATTCAGCAGCTGGTTTGGTTTTTTTTAATCCCTGCTTAGAGGGATTGTCCTAGGCCTCATTCAATCATTGACTCAGCAAATATTTATAAAACGTCTACTATGTGGCTGTCTCTGCTCTCATGAAATTTATAATCTTGTCAGGGAAAGATATTAATCAAACAATCCCACTAATAAATATGTAAGTGCAAACCATGATAAGTGTTTATGAAGGAAGGGAACATGATTCTATGAGAACCTATGACAAAGAAACTGACTCAGATTGGGGCGTCAGACCATGCTGAAGATTCTGGTCTTCATCCTGACAGCAACAGGAGGTCATTGAAAGGTTTTAAGCAGGGTTTTGGTGTGATTAGACTTGTGTTTTGAAAAGATCACTCTGGCTACAGTGAGAATGGATTAAAGGGGGACTGTGAAGCAGGGGCACAACTAAGGTATGACAGGTAGGGTGCACCCCCTGGGCACCACACGTGAATGAGCAGTTTCTATTGGCCATCACAGTTTCTACTGCCAGCTGTGAGAGATCATTCAGCAATTTAACACTAATTGCCCTAGGTGCCATTTTGTGGTAATTTCAGCAAGACGTAACAGTAACTTTGACTTCAGTGGTGGTGGTGATGGAGATGAAAAGTAATGGCTTAAAGAGATAACTTACGAGGCAAAATTAATAGAATTTGGTGACTGAATAAGTGGGTGGGGGGACATGGTGATGACAAGGATTCTGGCTTGTGTAACTGGATGGAAGGCAACAAGGGAGGAGATCACAAGTGAAGTCTTAGACATGTTGATCTTAAGTGCCTCTGAGGTATATCCAAGTGGCAGTGTTGAGTTGTTACTGGATACATGGGTCTAGAGCTCCAGGAGAAGCCAGGACTAGAGATAAAAAAATGTGTGGGTCATTTTGCTCAGGGGGAAACTAAGGTATGAAAGCAGTAGACAAGTTCACCCAAGGAGACAGTAGAGAGTAAGAAGAAAAAAGGGCCTACAGCCAAGCCCTGAGGGACTCATACGTCACTTAGGGCAGCAGTTCTCAAAGTGTGGTCCCTGGGCTTCTGGAGGTCCCCAAAACTCTCCCTAAGGTCTGTAAGTTCAAAACTGTTTTCATGATACTACTAACATTATTTGCTTTTTTCATTGTGTTGAAGTTTGCATTGATGGTGCAGAAGCAATAGTGGGTAAAACAGCTAGCAACTTGGCACAAATCAAGGCAGTGGCACTACACTGGACTAGTCATTGTGTCTTCACTGTCACGTACTCACAGTAAAAAAAAATTCACTTTCACTTAGGAATGTCCTTGATAAAAGTACAAACTATTAATTTTTATTACTTCTCAACCCTTGAGTATGTCTTTTAATATTCTGTCTGACAAAATAGGAAGTACACATAAAGCGTTTCTGTTGTATCCCAAAATACAACTGTCCCCAGGAAAAGCACTTGTGTAACTGTTTGAGTTTCAAGCTGAACTAGCCTCTTTTTTCATGGAACACCATTTTTACTTGAAAGAACGACTAAGACACAAACTAAGATTTATTCAGACGTGGGTATTTGGCAGACAGTTTCCCAAAAATGAACAAAGCAAGCCTGTCACTTCAAAGAAAGCAACTGACAGTATTTACTGCCAATGATAAAATTCAAGCTTTCAAAAGAAAATCACAATTCTGGAATACTTGTATCTGCCACCATGAACTTGACAGCTTCCCAATACTTAAAGACTTCCCTGATGAGACTGATGGTGACCCATAATGAACGTGATTTTTCAATACTGTATAATGAAATCTATCAACATTTGGAAGATCTATATAACTCACCAAAAACCCCAAACAACCAAACCCACTACCATGGAGTCGATTTCAACTCATAGTGACCCTACAGACAGAGCAGAACTGCCCCATACGGTTTCCAAGGCTGCCACATCTTTCACCCTTGAACCAACGATCTTTAGCTTAGTAGCCGAATGCTTTAACCACTGCTCCACAAGGGCTCCTTCTGTATAACTCAGTGGACCAATATTTTCCAAATGACAGATGCATGATGTTACAAAATCCATTCAAAGTGTAAGATAAACCAACGGATTTTAATGTAATAGAGTAGAATTTGATTGCTATGGCTTCAGATTCCACACTGCAACTACCTTTTTTTTTTTTTTGCAACTTTTAAGAAAATGCCGCCATGTTGAGTTTTGGTGAAGTATCAAAGAAAAGTATCCACAACTATCTGAAAACTAAATTACTCTTCCCTTTTCAAACTGTGTGAGGCCATATTTTCTTCATGTACTTCAACCAAAACAATGTACTGAGACTTATTGAAGGCAGAAGCAGATATGAGAATCCAGGTGTCTTCTTTTAAGCCAGATACTAACAAGATTTGTTAAAAAAAAAAAAAAAGCAAAACATGCCATTCCTCTCCCTAATCTTTTTTGTTTTGGAAAATAGTTATTTTTCACCGTAATAAGTTATTTATGCTAACATATAATAAACACGAGTCGGAATCGACTCAACGGCAACAGGTTTTTTTAAATAATGTTTATTATTTCTATTTTAAAATGGACTAATATTCTTCTAATGTATCGGTTTTAATTGAGATGAAATTCACATAATATAAAATTATTCATTTTAAAGTGAAACAATTCAGTGGCCTTTAGTTCATTCACAATTTTGTGAAACCACCACTTCTGTCTAGTTCCAAAATATTCTCATCACCCCAAAAGGAAACCCCCTACTCATTAAGCAGTTGCTCACTATTCTACCCCTTCCCCATGAGCCCCTGACAACCTCAATCTGCATTCTGTCTCTATGGATTTACCTATTCTGGATATTTCAAATGGCAACCATCCAATATGTGATCTTTTGTATCTGCTTCTTTCACTTAGCATAACACTTTCATGGTTCATGTAAGTTGTAACATGTACCAGTACTTCATTATTCTTTATGACTGAATAATATTTATGTATCTATATATCACAATATTTTTATCCATGTATCCACCGATGAACATTGGGCTGTTTCTACCTTTTGGCTATTGTGAATAGTGCTGCTATGAACATGCATGTACATGTATTTGTAATTCTTTGACGTGTATACCTAGGAATGGAATGAATCATTGGGTCGTATGGTGATTTTATGTTTAATTTTTGAAGATGTGCCAAACTTTTCCACAGCAGCTGAACCATTTTACATTCACAGCAACAATGTACAAGCGTTCCAATTTCTCCATATCCTCACTATTATTTTCCATTTTTTTATTCAGTTTTAATTTTTAACACAGTAAATATCAACAAAACCAAAAGCTTTTAGAGGTGTTTAATAATTTTTAAAGAGTTTAAGGGAATCCAGAGACCAAAAAAATTGACAACTGCTGATTTACAAACTGCAATCCCCTCTCCATGAACAAACAGTTTGGAATATGATAATTCTTCTAATTGGTAAGTATCTCTAGGGAAGAGGAAATATTATTACGACTCACATATGCTCACGACATTTTAGAGCTACAGAGGTGAACTACACCAGTTCCAGAGAGGGCTCCAAAAAACTCCCCATCAGAAAGTTCCCCCCACCATCCCTTTTACTTCCCCTCCAAATAAGTAATGGTTTTAATGACTCAATCAAACCCAACGTCTTACACCATCAACACCACCACCTATTCCCATAGCACATTCTACCATCAATTCTTCCATCTGAGCCTGGTCAGAGGCAGTGCTAGAGGAAGGGAGGATGAAAGGGGCAGACAGGGTCAGACCTGCTTCTAAAATGCCAGCACATTCAATTTGTCAAGTACTTGCATGAATTTCCTCTTGAGTTCACAGGCTCCTAACTCAGCAGAATTAAAATGGAGTGAAGTAATTAGAGCAGCAGGCTTGGGAGGATGTTCTGGGCCTAACTTGCACAGGAAATGTGGGGCAGGGAAGGAGAAAGAGCCTTAAAGCAGAGGGGTTAGGCAAGAGACCCATCTCAAGTGTCAGCAACAGGGGAAAGCCTTCATTCCCTAGTCCCTCTGTCAGCAGCACTCCCCTCAGCTCTGCTTCCTGAGAACCTTCTCCTGGGCTGGCACTTCACAAACAGGCTCCAACCCCCCTTTCTGGTCCTCTTTTCACACACTGGCACCAGATGCACTTTCTCTCTCCCCACTCATACTAAACTCACCCCTCTCCCATACACCACGGCTCTTTGTGCCTTTTCACATGCTCTTACTACACTGAACTAACTGCGTGCACGTCTGACTCTCCCAGGAGACCAGTGGTTCCCCAACCTCTGGATCTATTTCATACATACCTTGCATCCCACCCTCTAAGCAAATTGCCCCCTCATAATAAGACTTCCTTGGTTTGGTCCCCAGATTGACTCCTACAGTAGTTTAAATACTTAGGGCCTAAGTTATAAGTACGATGATGCAGTGCAGTTATAGCGTGGTAGTTTGAGTTAAAGTGCTAATGCTATATTTGATAGTGGGAGTGTGACTGGCTAAGCAATGCAATTTGAAGAAATTGGTAGGTGGGTTATTTGTGCCTGGGCCATGAAAACCCTGAATGCCTGGCTAATTTTAATAAAAGTTGATGATCACATTCCATTATCCCATAGAAGACAGGGCAAGAAGCCTCTGTATGGGCATCCTGTTCCTGTTTCACCAGCTTTTCTTGTTATACCCTGCTGGACCCTCTGACAGAATTGCTGTCCTTCCCTCAATCAGATGAGTTGAACCTAGACCTCCTGGGGCCTGTGGGCTCCTGGAGTATCAGCCATCCCCTCTTGCTGTCAGGAGGAGCAGCCCCTGTCTGGAGAAGAGATTGCTGAATCCTGGCTCTCTTGAGGCACAGAGACCCTCTATTCCCCCTCTAATCCCACTGAGTCTATGGAGGGTAAGAAGTGGCATGAGAGCTTGTTTTGTCTGTCATGTCGAAAAATCCATGTCCCCTGAATAGGTCCACTCTGTTAGATAAGAAAGGTCTGCTCTTAGACCCACCTTTGGAATGAGGAAATAAATCTTTAGCCAGGCTAAAACAATCAACTGTAAATTTCCCCTCGACACATACAATTTTTGGGATATGACAAAGGACTGCTGACTTTTCATTTTGCCAAGTAAGGAAACTTAAAATACAAACAAGCAAACAAAACTACTAACATCTCTTCAGCAAAGAATGGACATATTTAACAATCAAAGAAGGAAGAATAAAACCTCTAACTAAAGAGGACAGTTTTTATACTGAATATATTTAGCTTTATTAAAGTCTCACTATATTATCCTTGCCTTTCATTTCACCATGGCAGCAAAACAGACCAGTGAATACTCTAGTGTGGAGTTTGGAAAGAAATTAACTTGAGAAGTCCTTTAGGCCACAGAAAACATTTGGTGTCAAGTTGATTCTGACTCACCGTGACCCCACATGTGTCAGAGTACAACTGCGTGCCAGAGGCTTTTCAGTGACTGATTTTTCAGAAGTAGATCTCCAGGCCTTAACTCCAAGGCAACTCTGGATGGACTCAAACCTCCAACCTTTTTGTTAGCAACTAAGCACTTTAACCGTTTGCACCACCCAGGGACTCCCCTTTAGGCAGGGAGTAGATTTTTATTCATTTGTATATTCCCAAGACCTACCTCAGAACAAAAAGATTAAAGACCACACAGTCTTCAGTATGGATTACACCTCAACATAAAAGAAAAATCCTCACAACTGGACCAATAAGCAACATCATGATGAACGGAGAAAAGACTGAAGTTGTCAAGGATTTCATTTTATTTGGATCCACAATCAACACCCATGGAACCAGCAGTCAAGAAATCAAAAGACACATTGCACTGGGCAAATCTGCTCCAAAGGACCTCTTTAAAGTGTTGAAAAGCAAAGATGTTACCTTGAAGACTAAGGTGCACCTGACTCAAGCCATGGTACTTTCAACAGCATCATACACATGCGAAAGCTGGACAATGAACAAGGAAGACCAAAGAAGAATTGAGGCCTTTGAAATGTGGTGTTGGAGGAGAATATCGAATATTCCATGGACTGCCGAAAGAATGAACAAATCTGTCTTGGATGAAGTACAATCAGAATGCTCCTTAGAAGCAAGAATAGTGAGACTGTATCTTACATATTTTGGACCTGTTGTCAGGCGGGATCAGTCTCTGGAGAAGGATATCATGCTTGGTCAAGCACAGGGTCAACCGAAAAGAGGAAGACCCTCAACAAGATGGACTGACACAGTGGCTGCAACAATGGGCTCAAGCATAACAAGGATTGTGAGCATGGTACAGGACTGGGCAGTGTTTCGTTCTGTGGTATAGAGTTAGAACCGACTCAACAGCACCTAACAACACCAACAGCCTCAGAACCCAGCTTATGATAAGTGCATCCTACATTTTTGCAAAAAGAGAGAGAGTGAGAAAGGACTGATCAGGATAGGAGATATATGTCAAGCCTTGTTTTACTTGGGACCCTGTGATGTCTTTTTAGAGCAAAGATCCGATGACTCTACTCCCTTGTTTAACAACCGTCAGTAGTTCCCCACTGCCTATTCAACAAAGTCCAAACTTCTTAGTAGAGTATACCAGTCCCCTCACAACTATCTCCAGCCTTCCTTTCTAGTCTGCTTTTCAAACACTGTGCAGGATACCCTTGCCTCTACTCATACTAAACTCTCCATTCCCCCCATTCACCATGGTCTTTGTGCCTTTGCACATCCTGTTTCCTATGCCTGGAATCTGCTTTGTCCCTCTTTTTGGACTGGCCAACTCTCAACTCATAATTTAAGAAGATCTAACTTAAGTGGCTCTTTCCCTCCCTTTTTCATGTTAGTTGTTTCTTCCTCTAAGATCACACAATACCAACAGCAATTACCAACCTGTCTCTCCCACAAGACTGTGGCTCTTAGAGGGCAAGGACAATCACTTTTCCATTCTCACATCTCTAGTGTGTAACGCTGTTTATGAATAAATGAATGGATGGAAAAACTCGATGAGCTAACCAACTAACCTCTCTATCTTGCTGCGCAGTCCAGAGTAAGAGGCAACTGTGGATTAGTGGAGTAAATTCAGGTTCCTTTTCTTGTAGGAGCCCTGGTAGCACAGTGGTTAAGAACTCGGCTGCTAACCAAAAGGTCAGTATTTCGAATCCACCAGCTGCTCCTTGGAAACCCCACGGGGCAGTTCTACTCTGTCCCACAGGGTCCCTATCAGTCCAAATCAACTCGATGGGAACAGGTTTTGTTTTAGTTTTTCCTGCAGGTTATGAAAAGCAATCTGAGACAACCCTACTCCCTGACCAAAACCCCAATGCATTCTTCATTACCTTTAATGGCTGAGAGGGAGAATAAGGAAAATTCAAGTTTCATGTCCCCACAAAGTCACTCATACCAACACATTCCCCTCCGCCAATGCCAAGAACACTAACAGGGGTCTTAGTGCTCGGTAAAGGGAAAGAGCCATCTGGGTTGAGGGCCTAAATTTAGGTTTTTTTTGAAACTGAGGCTGTAGCTGAAGAGTAGAATCTGAGAGTATTGATCACTCCTACACAATCCCCAAATATAAAATGTGGGAAAATATAAGATCTCACCCATGAAGCCATCTTTCCTATGGTCCTTCTCTGCTTGTTCCTAATTATGAACATAATTAATTTTAATGAGTCATCCTCCATCAATTCCACATTAACTTGTTTCATGTCTTTCAGCCATAATACTAAAATAGTGGGAGGATATCTTTAACATAACTGGATGTTATGGATTGAATCGTGTCCCCAAAAAATATGTATCAGATTGGCTTGGCCATGATTCCCAGTATTGTGTGGTTGTCCACCATTTTATGACCTGATGTGATTATTCTCTGTGCTGTAAATCCTAACCTCTGTGATGTCAATGAGGCAGAATTAGAGGCAGTTATATTAACGAGGCAGGACTCAATCTACAGGATTAGGTTGTATCTTGAGTCAATCCCCTTTTAAGTGTAAAAGAGAGAGGTCAGCAGTGAAGAGAGCGACCTCCTACTACCAAGAAAGAAGTGACGTGAGTGGAGCGCATCCCTTGACCCAGGGTCCCTGTGCTGAGAAGCTCCTAGACCAGGGAAAGACTTATGTCAAGGACCTTCCCCCAGAACCAACAGAGAGAGAGAATCTTACCCTAGAGCTGGTGGTCTGAATTTGGACTTCTAGCCTAAACTGTGAGAGAATAAATTTCTATTTGTTAAAGCCATCCACTTGTGGCATTTCTATTATAGCAGCACTAGGTAACTAAGATATTGGGGCTTAGCTAAAACTCCTCTCACCCAGGCTCCACCTGCCTTCTGACAGATTAGCTCATTCAAGGCATTATTAAGTGCCGGGAAATCAGAGATACACGTTGCAGTGCAATGGGTTTCTCTTTTAGATGGTCTTTCTGGCCTTGGGTTTATAATTCTGCCAAAAAATGATTTTTGGGCTACAGTCTAACCTGTGATTGGTCTATTTTACACACTTTGCCAGGATTGGTCAATTTGATATTCAAATAGTGATTTGAAAATCCACCCGATCAGACTGACTGACTTGTGGTTCACTGAGGGGATTGGTCCGCTTGTGGTTCTGCTGCCAACGGCCATGCTTTGAAATCGGCAAGTTGTTTGCTTATATAAGCAGCCAACTGCCACAGAGGATTTTTGAGAGAAGCAGAGAGAGAAGAGAGGCAAGAAGAGAGAAGAGGAATCTCCTAAAAGAGCTGTAACACTGAAAACTGAGAGAAGCGGCAGAGAAACGGTGACGGCAGTACAAGTGGTAGGAATCACGAGACAGGCAGATGGCAGTGGTAGACAAGTCAGCCTGCAGAGTGGAGCTGGGCACCTCTGGACAGGTGGTTGTCAATGGAGCTGGATACTCTATAAGGGCAAAGCAGCTGCAGACTGGGCCCTTGTGTACAAACGCCTGAACAGAACAGATGGCAGCGTGGGGACCAAGCTGGCCTGCCTTTGGCAGCAGCAGATGCCCCAGCTGTGCTAAGAGCTTAACCCTAAGGCTGAGTGGGGTCCGGGCCTGAGGGTCAGGCTTGAGGGCCAAGAGGAGGCCAAGAGCATCCCTGTCCAGAAGGGGCGTGCACTGTTGAGAAGGGCGGGCTGTTTGCGTACACAGCTGAGAGCAGTCGAGAGAGCTACTCTGGTTGAAAGCTGTCCTGATTGAAAACTGCATCCTATCTCCTGAGTTGTATTCTGTTACTTCCAAGTTGATCCTGATCCTGAGTTGTAGCCTGTTACTTCTCTCTCTAATAAACCACCTACCTATGAGTATGGTCTAGGAATTCTGTGTAGCCACTGCAATGAATTATCAAACCCAGCAGAAAAGGAGTGGGGAACAGCTAGTATCAGAAATGGTGAACAAGTTGGAGAGTGGAGGTGTGTCTACCTCCACTGCATAGGAACCAATTTTGTGCTAATCTTGATTCTTATCCCTCTGGAATCTGGATGAATTCTGATGCAAGATTACACCTGTCCAAGTCCAAGTCCAAGCACATTTACAGAATCATAGAATTTTAACCCTCCTTCCTTGGGGACCTGCCACAACCTGGAGTCAATGGTGCAGCCAGCTCATCACCCCAGGGCAGGGATAGGAGGAGGCAGAAAGACTAAGGGTCAATGAACACAGAGGTTTGGGAAGACCAAGAGGGAGAGGGAGAACAAAGACATTCAAAGATAAAAATGACCAAAGCGAGCAGGGAAGGGCCAGAGAACAAAGATGACAAGAGGACGAAGAACATACAAGTAAATGTTCACAAAGGTGAAAACAAAGAAGAGGGAAAAGGGAGTAAACAAGAGGCCAATCCTATTGGAAGATATGTTAATTCCTCAAGAGTAGGTGCAGCCTTATACTTTTTATGGCATCCCTCATATAGCTCCCAAAAGTACTCAATAAGAACTACACTGATATTCCAGTACTACTTACGGATCAGGCCTTCTACAGGAGAATCCAAGGCTATGGTCCTTCATGACCCCAGAATTGGGATTCTGGCATTCAGGGCACCCCTAAATTCTCTTCCCATCGCAGGTGCTCAATCTTGCCTGTTAGAGGCAGGATTTCAGGTTGTATAGACTTGATGTCAGCAGGGTCTACCCCAGGGGAAAATCTGCTCCCTGTGCTGGGCCTGCACACCCAGAAGGTGATGGTTAACCCAACAAGTTGTGATATTTGCACACTTTCCCAACCGTTAGTAAATAACTCCCTATGCCTGGATGCACAGGAGCCCCAAACAATGAAGTACTGATGAGGATGCCTGTCTCCAGTGTACACTCTGCCTGTCTCCCCTTACAGAACTCCTCATTTAATTTGAGCACAAGGGCTGCTTTCCCAGGCTAGTTCCCTGAGCCAGCCTCTCTTTCTACCCCCTTCAGCTATCTGTTCACTGAACTGCCATTGCCTGTGGGTCTGGGTCTCTTCTACCATTTTTTCCTTTAATTTACATTCTTTTGGTTGCTTTTTTTCCTGTGTTCTAACTTCCTACTTGGTCCCTCTTGTTCCAAGCATTCTCTGCTCTGCTGTACTTCTCAATGGCTTGATGAAGGTGTTTCCAATTCTTTCCCTTTTAGATCCCCCAACAAATCTATTCCTGGAATTATCCTCGTAAGGATGCCTGCATCTTATAACCTCTTCTCTCTCTCTCTTCTTTTTTAGGGAAAAATTTGTATCTTTATTTTCACTAAACTTTAACTGAAATTTAAAATTTCTTTCAATAATGAATGCAGGCCATATACCACAGTAGTATTAGTGGTATCTACGGCTTTGTCACCAACAGAAATCACAGGTATTTTCATATGCATCACTATAACCTCCTCTCTTATGAGTTCTTACCTAATCTGACTCCCTTCAGCTTTGCAGTTAAATCCAGTGGTAATAGTGAAATAGATCATAAAAAAAAAAAAAAAAAAAATCCCTCGTTAGACTAGAAACCTAGTCTCCAAATTCTACTCTTCTTTTCTCATGTCCAAAATATTCTGGAGCCTTTGAGTTTTTAGTACAGGCCCTGCTGGAACCTCCTTGAGCTCTAGTGTTTACCTCTAGAAAGCAATGAATAAATACAGCAAGAGGCTAGGGGCATGCTGGCAACTGCTCATTAGCAGGCCAGAAATGATGGCTTCAATGTCATTCCTTGTTTCATTTATTCTCAGGCTACTCCCTCCCCTCCTTCATAAGCTAGTTCTTATTTCAAAAAGTCAAAAGTAATAACATCGCTCTCCACAGTTCATCAGGTTCCATGGTTCCTCTCAGTCACACACACCCCCCATGCCCTCTGCTCAATCTCTTCCCATCATTTTCCTTTAATCCCTCTGCCTCCTCTCCCACACTCCTTGCGGAGGGAGTTCAGGTTACTGTTCTTCCTCAAAGTCCTACACTCTTCCTAGAACCTTCTGAGCTCATTCTCAGCTAGCTTGGTGATCACAATGCTAAATACACACTTTATGATCTGCTTTGCATTCACTGATTTCCTCATGCCATAGTCCCAGGCTACACTTCTATCAGAGATGACCCTACAGAAACTTGCCGTCCCACAGAGAATTGAAAAATTCCAAGAGTACCATAACACAGCTAGATTTATCTTCTCCATTCCAACAAAAGGAATTATAATCTCAGAGCTGGTTGTTATTGTTAGGTGCCATCAAGTCGGCTCTGACTTACAGTGACCCTGGGCATAACAGAATGGACTGACTCATAATGCCAAGGCACTGGCCATACAAGCCTGGGTCTGGACCATGAGCCAAGATTTCTGTGGGGACAGCCCTTCTGCAGGCACCTGCATAGTGCTTTGATATGTCTCTTGCTGACATGCTTTAACATCCTTGGTCAGTAAAATACGTTGTTGTTAGTTGCCATCAAATTGGCTTCTATTCCTGGTGACCTTATGTATAACAGAATGAAACGTTGCCCAGTTCTGCACCATCTTCATGATTGTTGGTATGTTTGAGTAGTACCTTCCAACCTAGGGGGTTCATTTTCCACTACCATATTGGGCAATATTTTGTTGTGATCCATAGTTTTTCACTGGCTAATTTTCAGAAGTAGACTGACAGGCCTTTCTTCCTAGTCTGTCTTAATCTGGAAGTTCTGCTGAAACCTGTCTACCATGGGTGACCCTGGTGGTATTTAAAATACCAGCGGCATAGCTTCCAACATCACAGCAACACGAACCACCAAGGGATGGGACAAACTGACAACTAGTGACAGTAAAATATAAAGAGACACAATACAGCATGTGGGGTAAGGCATGGAGCTTTGGGGTCAAAACTTGAATTTAAGTTTTGCTCTGATACTTAATACCTACATGACCTTGGTTAAGCTACTTAACTTCTCTGAGCCTTAGTTCTAAAATAACAGGACCTCCCTGGTTGGAAGGACTAGCTGAGAACATGTATATAAGGCATTTAATACAATGCAGAGTACATAATGAGCACTCAATAAACGATGGAAGTAATTATGATCATATATGATAAACATCAATAAATCAGATAAACTATTAAAATTCATTATAGGCTTTTTAAATAAATACAGCTTTACTATTTCTTTAAAATATTGCTTCTAGGAGTTGCTTTAATGAATTGCTAGAAAAGAGTGATTTATAAGTACCATATTGTTAGAATGCAAATAAAAACTTCAAAGAAGTGAAAAGAAACTTGTTTTCTTGAGTGAGACAAACATTTCCCTTGGGATCTTGTTTACAAATTCAAATATTTTGTAAGCAAATAGTACTAAGATAAACTCCAGCCCTATTTAGGTGAAATGATCACAAAACTGTATTCCCGAGCTTTGCGTAAAATGAGGTTTTTACCTGATAGAAAAGGAGCTATTCCCCAAACAAAATGCTCTTCTTTCAAAAACACAAGGAAAAGTATCTGCCCTGTTTTTTCCTTTTAAAGAGCTTTATTCTAATGCCACGAAATGTTGGGTAATGGCCAACCTATTGTATAAATACAATCAGTGTTCAATTATTCATGTGTGGATTATCCAAGGCAGATGTTTAACGAACCCTGTGCTGGCTTCTTTCTATCTGCCCTTTATCTTTCCTGCTCCCCCAACACACTCACAAGCACACACATACACAGACACTTACACTCATGCATAGTCACACTCGTAACCAATTCACTCCCTCACATACACATTCACACAGACACACACACATTCACATGCACTAACATATACTAACCTCATGGATTGAATTATGTCCCCCCCTAAAATGTGTGTATCAACTTGGTTAGACCATGATTCCCAGTAGTCTATGGTTGTCCTCCATTTCGTGATTGTAATTTTATGTTAAAGAAGATTAGGGTGGGATTGTAACACCCTTACCAAGTCACATCCCTGATCCAATGTAAAGGGGGTTTCGCTGGGGTGTGGCCTGCGCCACTTTCTCTCTCTCAAGAGATAAAAGAAAAGGGAAGCTAACAGAGAGTTGGGGACCTCATACCACCAAGAAAGCAGCACCAGGGGCAGAACGCGCCTTTGGACCTGGGGTCCCTGCGCCTGAGAAGCTCTTCGACCAGGGGAAGATTGAGGACAAGGACCTTCCTCCAGAGCCAACAGAGAGAGAAAGCTTTCTCCTGGAGCCGATGCCCTGAATTTGGACTTGTAACCTACTGCCATCTAGACTGTGAGAAAATATATTTCTCTTTGTTAAAGCCATCCACTTGTGGTACTTCTGTTATAGCAGCATTGGATGACTAAGACAACAAACAACATACAGATACATTCTCACACTCATACTTGCACACTTGTTAGCTGTTGTTGTTAGGTACCTTCCAGTCAGTCCCAAAAAGCCATCATCACAACTGTTGCTATGCTTGAGTCCACTGCTGAAGCCACTGTGTCAATCCATTTCGTTGGGGGTCTTCCCCTCTTCTGTTGACCCTCTACCTTACCAACTATGACGTTCTTCT
This sequence comes from Elephas maximus indicus, assembly GCF_024166365.1. Taxonomy (NCBI): domain Eukaryota; kingdom Metazoa; phylum Chordata; class Mammalia; order Proboscidea; family Elephantidae; genus Elephas; species Elephas maximus. The sequence continues at coordinate 151,696,825 of NC_064820.1, read as the reverse complement.
CCAAAGAATGGTCCTTCCTGATAACATGTCCAAAGTTTGTAAGATGAAGTCTTCTAAGAAGCATTCTGGCTATACTTCTTTCAAGACAGATTTGTTAGTTCTTCTGGCAAACCCACTGCTGTCGAGTCCATTCCGACTCATAGAGACCCTGTAGGACAGAGTAGAACTGCCCCATAGGGTTTCAAAGGAGCACCTGCGGGATTCAAACTGCTGACCTTTTGGTTAGCAGCCGTAGCTCTTAACCACTACACCGCCAGGGTTTCTGGCAGTCCATGGTATATTCAATATTATTCCCCAACACCAAAATTCAAAGGTATCAATTCTTCTTTGGTCTTACTTATTCATTGTCCAGCTTTCACGTGTTTTTTAAGGCAACTGAAAATACCACGGCTTGGGTCAGGTGCACCTTAGTCCTCTAAGTGACATCTTTACTTTTGAACACTTTAAAGAGGTCTTTTGCAGCAAATTTGCCCAATGCAATACATCGTTTCATTTTCTGACTGCTGATTCCATGGACATTGATTGTGGATCCAAGTAAAATTAAATCCTTACAACTTCAATATTTTCTCTACCATGATATTGTTTATTGGTCCAGTTGTGAGGATTTCTATTTTATGTTGAGGTGTAATACATACCAAAGGGATGTGATAGTCACACATAATCATATACACTAACACACACATACTCCACTCTACCCAAAGCAAGCAGAGCCCAGAACTGCCTATTCTGGTGGTAACAAAAGAAAAAATAGTTGGTCCCTCAGAAACGCACCTTCATTCCCTTTCTACCTCACTGTCGGTCTCCCTTTTTAGAACCTCACAGGGAGGGAAGGGGGAAAGCGGAAGGAAGGGAGGAAAAGAAATCATGGTGTATGTCCTCACCCAGCAGTATACAGGCTATGAGAAACAGAAAGCTCCTGCTCCCTGTGGACTGGCATCTCTCTTGCCATTTTACTGATACTTTAGGGTGTTTTTCTCTCTACAGCACCCACGCTCCCTCCCCTCCTGCCAAAGCTTCCCGTTGTAAAGAGAGGCTGGTGGGGTTGGGGCAAGGGAATGCAGCTAGGTAGCCTCAGGGCTGAGTTACAGCTCCCCCTCCAGGAGCAGGGAGGAGGCAGATTAAGCTACAGACAACTCCTAGTAGCCACCCCTAGAACTGACCTCAGACATATCCAGAGCATCTGTGTATACACACACGGCTTGTACACCACACCCCACCCCCCCAAAAAACAAAAGCACACAGAGCCATACATTCAGCAACACTCAGGCAGGAAATCCTATGTCACAGTGGCACAGACCTGACCGAAGCAATGCATACCCAAGGCTCTCCTCCTTTGATCCCTTCTTCCCTCTGCTGGGCCAGAGGCTGCTGCTGGGTGCTGGGCATATTTGTGGTGTAAGAGAATGGCGAGTCCTTAGTACGTTGACTCTCTTATCACCTGGCACTTCAAGCAGAGGAACCACCTTGCAAGGGTCAGCAGACTGCTCAACTCCCTCCTCACCGCTCCCTCACAGAGAACCTATGGGCTCCCTCCCAGGACTCCAGCAGCATACAAGTTCTGGCCAGGAGGGGCTATAGCCCACAGGCTGTGTGTAACACCCAGGACTTGAGGCAGCGGAGAAGCTGGAGTTGGCAGGAGGCCTCCTGGCTCCCTTCGCGTTATGATGGAGAGGTCCTGGACTGATCTGATTGAAGAGACCCCCTCTACACGAAGGAAGGAGAACGGATTTGACAACCTCTCTGAGCTCTCTCGAAGCTCCAGCAGAACAACCCAATGAAAGACAGCTGACAAGTCTAAATACCAGGCTTAAATATGGAGTACCTAACATTGCCAGGAGGAGCCCTGGTGGCGCAGTGGTTAAGCGTTTGGCTGCTAATCAAAAGGTCAGCAGTTTGAACCCACCAGCTGCTCTGCATGAGAAAGATGTGGCAGTCTACTTTCGTGAGGATTTACAGCCTTGGAAACCCTATGGGGCAGTTCTACTCTGTCCTACAGGGTCCTATGAGTCAGAATCAACTTGATGGCAAAGGGTTTGGTTTTGGATTGGAATATCACCAGGCTAGGCCTTATCAGCAAAGTCCAAAGAAGGACATTTCTCTACTGTATCAGGATAAAAGGTGAGACTTTTTGGGCTCAGTTTCAAGTAGCCATCTAAGATGAACTCAGTCCTTTTCCTTTCAAACCACTGGTGAGCAAGAACACTGCCTTCTTTCCTCCCTAAATCCCTCTCTTTATTGAGCATCTATGCTATTCTTTGTACCTTATACACATTATTTTATTTTAATTTAAATAACTTCACAAGGTATTGTGGAGAAAGCTTTTAAATGACTTGATCAAGACTACACAGCAAGCAAATGAAGAGCCAGGATTTTCCCCCATGCCTGGGTAACTGCAAAACCTTTGCCCTTTCCACTGCTTCTCAAGGAGTGTAGGAGTGTGTCTGGAGGGGGACATAGTATGACCCCAATACCCCGCAGCATGTTTTCTCCCCTTTCAAAATGGGCAACTGAGAGCTTAACATAACTACGGCCATGATAAACCCATAAATTGTTCTTCCTCTGCCTGCCTCCTTCACATACCTGTGTTATTGACTTTGTTTTGACCAAATGTTAATGACTTTGTTCTTTGTTTTAAACGATGTAAATAACCTTTTGTTCTGTCCGGACTACCTGTAGTAGCATACAACCCCCACAGGAAAGTTGGAGCCCAGGTATCAGATATGTGTATCTTTAGCCTAATAAAGAAATATCTGGCAGGGGACTACAAAGACACTTGTAACCCTTGTAAGATTCTGTATAAGCTCTAATGTAAAACTGGTCTTTGGGGCTCCATAGAGACAGCCTGTGTTGCTGCTGTGTCCCCCATGATATATGTATCTCCTTAATAAACTTCCTCACTCTTTCTGACTTGGAATATGTTTTAGTGGCTTGACTACTCCAGGGCATGGACCCTCATCGGGTAACAATAATGATGGAGGAAAAAGAGAAGGAACCAGCCAGTTGAACCTCTTCCCAGGGAGAAAGAGTAGCACACCCTCTGCTCTAGCTCCAAGCATTGTCAATCAGATGGTCCCAGCCCCCTCAGACATGGCCCTGCCCTGAGTAGACAATGCCAGAGGCATGGTGATTTGTTTAGAGCTGCTTCTCCTTCAGGACCTCAGACTTTTTGGCCAGTGTGCTGCGTGGCTGCAGGAAGCCCAGCCTCAGACATACAGAGAATGTGTTAAATCAGAAATATTTTTTAAATTAATAAGCACATGGTGATGCAGGCTGTTTGTTCAGGCCAATGTGCCACTTAAGTTAGAATGCGCCAAACTCCCTCCTCCTGCCTCCCCAAATTTCTCCCCCTCCTCAGGTCCTGGCTGTTACACACACAGACATCTGGCAGGGAAAGTCCATTGCCTCATTCCCTATTGCAGGCCTACCGTTACTTTGCAAAGCTGGACTTGCCAGTTTCCCCAGGCTCTGAGGTCTCTCCTGGACCTCCCATATCATTCATACGGGTTGGGCTTTCTTGAGATTACACCTCTTAAAGAGGATGCCACCAAAAGCTGATCTCATCTCATCCTGCTCCAAATAAAGCTGCTCTTCCCTTCAGCCCAAACATAATTCATTCAAATATTCATTCAAAAAGTATTTATTGAGTGTGACCCCAATACCACCCAGCATGTTTTCTCCTTTTTCAAAATGGGCAACTGAGAGCTTATCATAACTAAGGCCATGATAAATCTATAAGCTGTTCTTCCTCTGCCTGCCTCCTTCACATACCTGTGTTAATGACTTTGTTTTAAACTGATGCAAATAACCTTTTGTTCTGTCCAGACTACCTGTGGCATACAACCCCCACAGGAAAGTTGTATATCTGTAGCCTAATAAAGAAATGTCTGGCAGGGGACTACAAAGACACCTGTAGCCCTTGTAAGATTCTATATAAGCTCTAATGTAAAACTGGTCTTTGGGACTCCACAGAGACAGGCTGTATTGCTGCCGGTCCCCGGTGATGTATGCATCTCCTTAATAAACTTTCTCACTCTGACTTGGAGTATGTTTCACTGGCTCGACTGCTCCAGGGCACGGACCCTAATCCGGTAACACTGAGCATCTACTCTGAGCCACTGCCGTCAAGTCGATTCTGACTCATAGTGACCCTATAGGACAGAGTAGAACTACCCCACAGAGTTTCCAAGGAGCACCTGGTGGATTTGAACTGCCGACCTCTTGGTTAGCAGCTGTAGCATTTAACCACTAGGCAACCATGGTTTCGCCTCCTATGAGTCGGAATCAACTTGACGGCACTGGGTTTGGTTTTGTTTTACTCGGAGCCAGAAACTGTTCTAGGTGCAGGGATATGGTGGTAACAAGACAGAAAAGCATGCTGCTCTCAAGGAGGTTGAATTCTAGTGGGGGGAGGAGATGTAAGAAATGAGTAAACTAATAATCAGCACCAGGCTGAATATCAAATAAGATGATATGATAGAATAGGGATTAGATCAGCAAACTGTGGCCCACAGACCAAATCTGCCCACTGCCTGTTTTGTAAATAAAATAAAGAATGCTCAGCAGGGGACAACTTTTTCTCTTTTCATTCATACTTTTAAATTAATTTTTAAATAGATAATACGTTCAATGATTCTAAATTAAAAAAAAAGAAAGAAAAGGCTATGCAGAGAAGTCTCTCTCCCACCTGTTTCCCAGCTAGTTAGTTCTCCCTGTAACAAATATTAACTTCTTATATATCCTTCGAGAGAAATTTATGCACATAAAAGAAAATTAACCCAAAAAACCAAACCTGTTGCCACCAAGTCAATTCCGACTCATAGCGACCCTATAGGACAGAGTAGAACTGCCCCACAGAGTTTCCAAGGAGCACCTGGCAGATTCAAACTGCTGACCCTTTGGTTAGCAGCCGTAGCACTTAAGCACTACGCCACCAGGGTTTCCAACAGCTCTATAAAAAAAAAAAAAGCTCTATAGTGTCCATATATTGCTGGTCCTGAGTATCCACACTGGACTGAGAGGAGAATCATTCCTGGCAACCAATTCTAGTCTTCCTTGCTATCAAGTCTTAAAAAGGGGCCACTCAATCTTTTAACGATAGCATTCATCTATATATGTTTACATTTATTTGTAGGAATGGGAAGAAAGGTATAGAGCAGACAATGGTGTATGGAAGGGTGGTGGTGGTAACATGATTAGCATTTCTAGAGGCAAGTTCTGCACTAAGAAGTCTCAGTCCAGGAGCTTGGAGAAGGCTTTGTAAAGATGATCATCACCAACCTGAATGGAGTAGAAGGGATTTTTCCATGATGGCAAAGACAAAGAGCAATAACTAACTCTCCATCAGAGCTTTGCTTTGCATAATGTAGTGAATTCTCAATTCATGCAATAGCTGTGTGGTAGGAAATTTTCAATCTCAAGTTTTCTGTGAGCATCTACTGTATGTTCAGTGTCTTGGGGAAGGCAGGCAAAGTAAAGCACTTAGTCCCTACCCTGAAGGAGATTATAATTCAGCTAGGGAAGAAAAATTGAAAACGTGAAATAATGATGGGTTAACCTAGATGGTGTGAACTAAATCAGAGAAGCTAGGGGTTAACATATGCAAGAGCTATCAAAGACTCATAAGGAAGGAGAAATATGAGCTGAGTCTTAAAGGGTAGAGAGAATCACAATAATAGCGACACTTTGATCAAAAAGATAATGTGAATAAGAGGACAGCAATTGGCACAATGTCTTAGTTATCTAGTGCTGCTATAACAGAAATACCACACGTGAATGGCTTTAACAAACAAAAGTTTTCTCACAATTTAGGAAGCTAGAAGTTTGAATTCAGGGTGCTGGCTCTAGGGGAAGGCTTTCTCTGTCGGCTCTGGAGGAAGGTTCTTATCTCTTCTGACCTTCTGCTCCTGGACAGTCTGCATGTGGTTTGGCATCTCTCTTCCCTCATCTCCGTTTCTCTTGCTTGATTGTTTAATCTCTTTTATATCTCAAAAGAGACTGATTTAAGACACACCCTACACTAATCCTGTCTCATTAACATAACAAAGACAACCGTTTCCCAAATGGGATTATAACCACAGGCACAGAGGTTAGGATTTACAACACATATTTTGGGTGTACACAATTCAATCCATAACATTCCACCCTTAAACACAATTCAATCCATAACGTTCCACCCTTTGAGAAAGTTTTTTCCACCCTTTAGCCCCACAAAATTTGCCACATGCAAAACACATTCACCCCATCACATCATCCCAAAAATCTTAAATCAACTCCAAGTCCAAAATCTCATCTTCTCAGTCATCTAAACCAAATATGGGTGAAACTTCGGTGTATTCTATCCTGGGGCAAAATTCCTCTTCATCTGCAAACTTGTGAAATTTAACTACACGTTATATCCTTCCAAAGTACAATGGTAGAACAGGCACAGGGTAGACATTTCTATTACAAATGGGAGAAACTGGGTGGAAAGAAGGGAAAACGGGCACCAAGCAAGTCCAAAACCCAGCAGACAATTTACATAGCTCTCAAGGCTTAAAAATAATCTTCTATTCTCTGAGACTATCTGGGCAATGGCCCTGCCCTCCAGACTCTTGGTATATGCCATAACCTCTCAATTCTAGGTGGAGGCCCTTCAGCCCTGGCCTTCAGCTCTGCCTTCCAGGCCCACAAGGACAGCAACTCTGCTCCCTTGGCTTTGGGCAGCCCCATTCTCCTAGTCCATCTGAGTGGTGATCCACCTCAACACTGGCAGGCCTGGTTCTTCTGCTCTTTGGGCATGGCGGCCCCACCCCCTCAAGTTTGGGTAGCAGTCCCACCCCCATGACACACCTTAATGGCAGTCCCACACTCCGGGACTGAGTTGGTGAAGATCCAAACATCTGACTCTTTGAAGCCTAGGAGGCTGTGGTCCTACCATTTGAGATTCAGGAGACTGTGGCCCCACCGTTTGAAACTGAGAAGGCCCTGCTTCCCATGCTCCTTCCAACAGTTCTGCTGAGCTCTAAATTTCTCCAAGAATGATCTTTTTCTTTTCTTGGAGCACAAAAGACATTAGCTCCTTTGGTCTGTTTCCTCCTTGTAGAATTTCAAGAGACAGTTTTCTTTCCTTTTGCCCTGTCTCTGACCCCTTCAGTCTAAGCTGATGGGTTTTCTCCTGTGGTAGCTGGTTAGATTCATCAGTCACAGGCTTAATCTCTTTAACAAAAGATTATGTAGCCAAGTCTTTGGTGAACATTCTAGGACATGTGTCCTTAGTTTGTATAACAGAATCTTCCAAATCTTTAAGTTCTGTTTTTATTTTGCACAGTTCTTTTTTTCTTCTTTGGAACCCTAATGAGGGGATTTGTCAGTTTTGTCATCCTGCTAGGCTTAAAATGAGCCACCTCAGAGATGGACAGGGAGGACCTCGCTATCACCAAGAAGAAGAGCCGGGAGTGAAGTTTATCTTTTAGACTCAGGATCCCTGTGCTGAGAAGCTCCTAGATCCAGGAGACAGAGGGAGAGAGAGAGCTGTAACCCTGAAGATGGTGTGAGGCAGTGAGAAATGGTGGCAGCAGAACCAGGAGACCAGTGCAAGATGACTTCCCAGTCTACAGAGCAAAGTGGTTACAGTAGGCTTGTGAATCCATGGAGCAAGACAGCTGAGTACCTTTGGCAAGAGACTTCCTGGCAGAGTAGGGTGCCTCTGGGCACTTATGGGGAAGGTAAACAGCTTTTTAACATTTGTAGTAATCTGGGATCTGGTTTGTGCATGCCTTGGTCACGATATTTTTTTTTTTTTTTTATTGTGCTGAGTGGAAGTTTACAATTCAAGTCATTTTCTCATACAAACACTTATACACACATTGTTAGGTGACCCTAGTTGCTCTCCCTACAATGTGACAGCACACTCCTTCTCTCCACACTGTATTTCTCATGTCCACTCAACCAACTCCTGTCCCCTCTGACTTCTCATCTCACCTCCAGACTGGAGCTATCCATGCAGTCTCATGTGCCTACTTCAGCTAAGAAGCACACTTCCCACCCTCCGGCGGTCCTTCTAGTCTCAGTCAGACCATTAAGTCTGGTCTTTTTACTAGAATTTGAGGTCGGCATCCCACTTTGCTCTTGCTCCATTAGGGATTCTCTGTTGTGATCCCTGTCAGGGCGGTAATCGGTGGTAGCCGAGCACCATCTATTAATTCCGGTCTCACGTTGACGAAGTCTCTGGTTTATGTGGGCCCTTTCTTTCTCTTGGGCTCATATTTTCCTTGTGTCTTTGGTGTTCTTCATTCTCCTTTGCTCCAGGTGCGTGGAGGCCAATTGATGCATCTTAGATAGCCACTTGCTAGTTTTTTAGACCCCAGAGGTCACTCACCAAAGTGGGATGCAGAATGTTTTCTTAACATACTTTGTTATGCCAATTGACCTAGATGTCCCCTGAAACCATGGTCCCCAGTTCCCTGCCCCTGCTACTCTGTCACTCGAAGTTTTTAATTGTATTCAGGAAAATTCTTAGTTTTCGGTTTAGTCCAGTTGTGCTGACTTCCCTTGTACTGCACAGTTCATTTTTAAGGCTGTCTCTTTCCTCTCACATTTTACTATAAGCAGCAAGGAGAAACCACTTGGCCCTTTAAGATCTTGCTTAGAAATCTCATCAGCCAGATATTCAATACCTAAATTCATCACTTACAAGTTCTACCTCCTACCAAACATTTGAACATGACTCAGACAAGTTTTTTGCCACCACATAAAAAGTATCACCCTTCTTCCATTGTCCAATCATGTGTTCACCATTTTCTTTAAAAGCCTCACCAGGAGCACATTTAACATCCATGTTTCTAGCAACATTCTGTTGTTGGTGCCATACGTATTCTCTGAGACGATAGAGACTTTATACCTCTCCTCACTTCCTTCTGAGCCCTCACCAGAATTGCCTTGAATGTCCATAATTCTACCAACAGTTTCTTTGAAGCAATCTAGGTTTTTACCACCAGGTACCTTATAACTTTTTCAGTTTCCATCCATTCCAAAACCACTTCCGCATTTTAGGTATCTGTTAGAGCAGCACCCCACTCTTCCAGTACCAAATTCAGTCTTAGTTATTTAGTGCTGCTATAACAGAAATACCATAAGTGGGTGGATTTAACAAACGGCAATTTATTTTCTCACACTTTAGGCGGCTAGAAGTCTGAATTCAGGGCGCCAGCTCTAGGGGAAGGTTTTCTGTTTCTGTTGGCTCTTCAGCTTGTTTCCTGGTTCCTTGGAGTTCTCCATGTGGCGTGGCGTCAATCATCCCCCCTCTCTACTTCTCTCATTTGTTTGTTTAATTCCTTTTATATCTCAAAAGAGATTGACTCAAGATACACTCTATACTGTCTGGGGTCTTAAAAGCTTGTGAGCAGCCATCTAATATACTCCACTGGTCTCAACCTGTCTGGAGCAAGGGAGAAAGAAGAAAATCAAAGACACAAGGGAAAGATTAGTCCAAAGGACTAATGGACCACAACTCCCATAGCCTCCACCAGACTGAGTCCAGCACAACTAGATGGTGCCCCACTACCACCACCAACTGCTCTGACAGTGATCACGATAGAGGGTCCCAGACAGAGCTGAAGAAAAATGAAAAACAAAATCCTAACTCACACACATACACAAAAGGACCATACTTACTGGTCTGATGGAGACTGGAGAAACCCTGAGAGTATGGCCCCTGGACACCCTTATAGCTCAGTAATGAAGTTCATCCTTCAGCCAAAGATTAGACAGGTTCATAAAGCAAAACAGAACTAAATGGGCACACCAGCCCAGGGCCAAGGATGAGAAGGCAGGAGGAGACAGAAAAGCTGGTAATGGGGAATCCAAGGTGGAGAAGGGGACAGTATTGACAAGTTGTGGGGTTGGCAACCAATGCCACAAAACAATACCTGCAGTAATTGTTTAATGAGAAACGAGTTTGCTCTGTAAACCTTCACCTAAAATACAATTTTTAAAAAATTACAGTAAAAAAAAAGATACATCCTACACTAATCCTGTCTCATTCACATTACAAAGACAACCCATTCCCAAATGGGATTATAACCACAGGTATAGACCTCAGGATTTACAACACATATTTCTGGGGAACATTATTCAATCCATAACACACTATAACTTCTCCAAAACTGGTAGCTTCTTCTCCTTTTTCCTTTTTAATAATTTTTATTTTGCTTTAGGTGAAAGTTTACAAATCAAGTCAGTCTCTCACATAAAAACTTATATACACCTTGCTACATACTCCCAATTACTCTCCCCCTAATGAGACAGCCCACTCTCTCCCTCCACTCTCTCTTTTCGTGTCCATTTCGCCAGCTTCTAACCCCCTCCCCATCCTCTCATCTCCCCTTCATGCAGGAGATGCCAACATCGTCTCAAGTGTCCACCTGATCCTAGAAGCTCACTCCTCACCAGCATCCCTCTCCAGCCCATTATCCAGTCCAATCCATGTCTGAAGAGTTGGCCTCAGGAATGGTTCCTCTCCTGGGCCAACAGAAGGTCCGGGGGCCATGACCACCAAGGTCCTTCAAGTCTCAGTCAGACCATTAAGTCTGGTCTATTTATGAGAATTTGGGGTCTGCATCTCACTGCTCTCCTGCTCCCTCAGGGGTTCTCTGTTGTGTTCCCTGTCAGGGCAGCCATCGATTTTAATCAGGCACCGTCTAGTTCTTCTGGTCTCGGGATGATGTAGTCTCTGATTCATGTGGCCCTTTCTGTCTCTTGGGCTCATTAATTACCTTGTGTCCTTGGTGTTCTTCATTCTTCTTTGATCCAGGTGGGTTGAGACCAATTGATGCATCTTAGATGGCTGCTTGTTAGCATTAAAGACCCAGACGCCACTGTTCAAAGTGAGATGCAAAATGTTTTCCTCATAGATTTTATTACGCTAATTGACTCAGATGTCCCCTGAAATCATGGTCCCCAAACCCCTGCCCCTGCTACACTGGCATTCGAAGCATTCAGTATATTCAGGAAACTTCCTTGCTTTTGGTTTAGTCTAGTTGTGCTGACCTCCCCTGTATTGTGTGTTGTCTTTCCCTTCACCTAAAGTAGTTCTTATCTACCAACTAATTAGTGAATACCCCTCTCCCACCCTCCCTCCTCTCCTAACCATAAAAGAATGTTTTCTTCTCAGTTTAAACTATTTCTCAAGTTCTTACAATAGTGGTCTTATACAATATTTGTCCTTTGGCAACTGACTAATTTCACTAAGCATTATGCCTTCCAGGTTCCTCCATGTTATGAAATGTTTCACAGATTCCTCACTGTTCTTATCGATGAGTAGTATTCTATTGCGTGAATATACCATAATTTATTTATCCATTCATCCATTGATGGGCACCTTGGTTGTTTCCATCTTTTTGCTATTGTAAACAGTGCTGCAATAAACATGGGTGTGCATGTATCTGTTCGTGTAAAGGCTCTTATTTCTCTAGGATATATTCCGAGGAGTGGGGTTGCTGGATCGTATGGTAGTTCTATTTCTAGCTTTTTAAGGAACTGCCAAATCGATTTCCAAAGTGGTTGTACCATTTGACATTCCCAGCAGCAGTGTAGAAGTGTTCCAATCTCTCCACAGCCTCTCCAACATTTATTCTTTTGTGTTTTTTGGACTAATGCCAGCCTTGCTGGAGTAAGATGAAATCTCCATTGTAGTTTTGATCTGCATTTCTCTAATGGCTAATGATCGTGAACATTTCCTCATATATCTGTTAGCTACCTGAATGTCTTCTTTAGTGAAGTGTCTATTCATATCTTTTGCCCATTTTTTAATTGGGCTATTTGTCTTTTTGTAGTTGAGTTTTTGCACTATCATGTAGATTTTAGAGATCTGACACTGATAAGAAACGTCATAGCTAAAAACTTTTTCCCAGTCTGTAGGTAGTCTTTTTACTCTTTTGGCGAAGCCTTTGGATGAGCATAGGTGTTTGATTTTTAGAACTCCCAGTTATCTAGTTTTTCTTCTGAATTGTTAATAACGTTTTGTATACTGTTTATGCCATGTATTAGGGTTCCTAACGTTGTCCCTATTTTTTCTTCTATGATCTTTATCGTTTTAGATATTATATTTAGGTCTTTGATCCATTCTGAGCTCGTTTTTGTGCATGGAGTGAGGTATGGGTCTTGTTTCATTTTTTTTGCAGACGGATATCCAGTTATGCCAGCACCATTTGTTAAAAACTGTCTTTTCCCCAGTTAACTGTTTTGGGGCCTTTGTCAAATATCAACTGCTCATATGTGGGTGGATTTATGTCTGGATTCTCAATTCTGTTCCATTGGTCCATGTTATCTGTTGTTGTACCAGTACCAGGCTGTTTTGACTACTGTGGCGGTATAATAGGTTCTAAAATCAGGTAAAGTTAAGGACTCCCACTTTGTTCTTCTTTTTCAGTAATGCCTTATTTATCCGGGGCCTCTTTCCCTTCCATGTGAAGTTGGTGATTTGTTTCTCCATCTCATTAAAGAATGTCGCTAGGATTTGGATCGGAATTGTATTAAAAGTATAGATCGCTTTTGGTAGAATAGACATTTTTATAATGTTAAGTCTTCCTATCCATGCGTGAGGTACGTTTTCCACTTACGTAAGTCTCTTTTGGTTTCTTGCAAAAGTGTACTGTAGTTTTCTTTGTATAAGTCTTTTACATCTCTGGTAAGATTTATTCCTAAGTATTTTATCTTCTTGGAGGCTACTGTAAATGGCATTGATTTGGTGATTTCCTCTTCAGTGTTCTCTTTGTTGATGTACAGGAATCCAACTGATTTTTGTATGTTTATCTTGTATCACGATACTCTGCTGAATTCTTCTATTAGTTTCAGTAGTTTTCTGGAGGGTTCCTTAAGGTTTTCTGTGTATAAAATCAAGTCATCTGCAAATAGAGATACTTTTACCTCTTCCTTGCCAATCTGGATGCCCTTTATTTCTTTATCTAGCCTAATTGCTCTGGCTAGGACTTCCAGCACAATGTTGAATAAGAGTGGTGATTAAGGGCATCCCTGTCTGGTTCCCGATCTCAATGGGACTGTTTTCAGGCGCTCTCTCCATTTACGGTGATGTTCACTGTTGGCTTTGTATAAATGCCCTTTATTATGTTGAGGAATTTTCCTTCTATTCCTATTTTGCGGAGAGGTTTTATCATGAATGGGTGTTGAACTTTGTCAAATGCCTTTTCTGCATCAATTGATAAAATCATGTGATTCTTGTCTTTTGTTTTTATTTATGTGGTGGATTACATTAATTGTTTTTCTAATGTTGAACTATCCCTGCATACCTGGTACGAATCCCACTTGGTCATGGTGAATTATTTTTTGATGTTGTTGAATTCTATTGGCTAGAATTTTGTTGAGGATTTTTGCATCTACATTCATGAGGGATATGTTCTATAATTTTCTTTTCCTGTGGTGTCTTTACCTGGTTTTGGTTATCAGGGATATGGTGGCTTCATAGAATAAGTTTGGTAGTATTCCCTCCCTTTCTATGCTTTGAAATACCTGTAGTAGTAGTGGCGTTAACTCTTCTCTGAAAGGTTGGTAGAATTCTGCAGTGAAGCCATCTGGACCAGGGCTTTTTTTGTTGGGAGTTTTTTGATTACCTTTTCAATCTCTTCTTTTGTTATGGGTCTATTTAGTTGTTCTACCTCTGTTTGTGTTAGTTCAGGTAGGTAGTGTGTTTCTAGGAATTCATCCATTTCTTCTGGGTTTCCAAATTTGTTAGAGTACAATTTTTCATAGTAATCTGATATGATTCTTTTAATTTCAGTTGGGTCTGTTGTAACATCACCCATCTCATTTCTTAGTCGGGTTATTTGCTTCCTCTCCTCTTTTTCTTTTGTCAGTTTGGCCAGTGGCTTATCAATTTTGTTGATTTTTTCAAAAAACCAGCTTTTGGTCTTGTCAACTCTTTCAATTGTTTTTCTGCTATTTCATTTAATTCTGCTCTAATTTTTATTATTTGTTTTCTTCTGGCGCCTGTGGGTTTCTTTTGTTCCCCTCTTTCTATTTGTTCAAGCTGTAGGGATAATTCTTTGATTTTGGCCCTTTCTTCTTTTTGGATGTGTGCATTTATTGATATAAATTGGCCTCTGAGCACCACTTTTGCTGTGTCCCAAAGGTTCTGGTAGGAAGTGTTTTCATTCTCATTGGATTCTATGAATTTCTTTATTCCATCCTTAATGTCTTCTATAATCCAGTCTTTTTGGAGCAAGGTATTGTTCAGTTTCCAAGTGTTTGATTTCTTTTCCCTGCTTTTCCTGTTACTAATTTCCACTTTTATGGCCTTTTGGTCAGAGAAGATGCTTTGTAATATTTCAGTGTTTTGGATTCTGCTAAGGCTTGCTTTGTGACCTAATATGTGGTCTATTCTAGAGAATGTTACATGTGCACCAGAAAAGAAAGTATACTTGGTTGCTGTTGGGTGGAGTGTTCTGTGTATGTCTGTGAGGTCAAGTTGGTTGATTGTGGCATTTAGATCTTCCATGTCTTTATTGAGCTTCTTTCTGGATGTCCTGTCCTTCACCGAAAGTGGTGTGTTGAAGTCTCCTACTATTATTGTGGAGCTGTCTATCTCACCTTTCAATGCTGATAGAGTTTGTTTTATGTATCTTGCAGCCCTGTCATTGGGTGCATAAATATTTAATATGGTTATATCTTCTCGGTGTATTGTCCCTTTAATCATTATACAGTGTCCTTCCTCATCCTTTCTGAGGGATTTAACTTTAAAGCCTATTTTGTGAGAAATTAATATTGCCACTCCTGCTCTTTTTTGATTGTTGTTTGCTTGATATATTTTTTTCCATCCTTTCAGTTTTAGTTTGTTTGTGTCTCTAAGTCTAAGGTGTGTCTCTTGTAGGCAGTATATAGACGAATCTTGTTTTTTAACCCATTCTGCCACTCTGTCTCTTTATTGGTGCATTTAGTCCATTTACTTTCAGGGTAATTATGGATAGGTATGAATTTTTTTTGTTTTTTATCATCTTGATGTCTTTTTTTTGTGTGTTGTTGACAGTTTCTTTTTCCCACTTAATTTTATGTGCTGAGTAGGTTATCTTTATATATTGTCCTTTTCTCATATTTGTTGTTGTTGATTTTGTTTCTGCTGAGTCTCTATTTTTTTTTTTGTATTTTATTTTGATGAGTAAGATAGTTTGCTTTGTGGTTACCTCATTAGTTACACGTATTTTTCTAAATTTAAACCTAACTTTTATTTCTTTGTATCGCCATATCTTCCTCTCCATCTGGAAGGTGTTTGATTACATTTCTTAGTCCCTCTTTATTATTCTAATGTCTTCTTTTATATAATAACATCACTGTTAGCCTGTTTTGAGCTTTCTTTTATTTTTTAAAATAATCTTTGTTTTTTTGGATTTCCCTGTCTGGGTTGACTTCTGGTTGCTCTGCCCAGTGTTCTAGTCTTGGGTTGATACCTGATATTGATTTCCTAACCAAAGAACTCCCTTTAGTATTTCTTGTAGTTTTGGTTTGGTTTTTACAAATTCCCTAAACTTGTGTTTATCTGGAAATGTCTTAATTTCACCTTCACATTTAAGAGACAGTTTTGATTGATATATGATTCTTGGCAGGCAATTTTTTTCCTTCAATTTCTTAAATACGTCATCCCATCGCCTTCTTGCCTGCATGGTTTCTGCCGAATAGTCCAAGCTTATTCTTATTGGCTCTCCTTTGTAGGTGACTTTTTGTTTATCCCTCGTTGCTCTTATAATTCTCTCTTTATCTTTGGTTTGGCAACTTTGATTGTAATACGTCTTTGTGACTTTCTTTTAACATCTACCTTATGTGGAGTTCAATGAGCATCTTGGGTAGATATCTTCTCATCTTTCACGATATCTGGGAAGTTTCATGCCAACAAATCTTCAACAATTATCTCTGTATTTTCTGCTATCCCTCCCTGTTCTGGTACTCCAATCACTCGTAGGTTATTTCTCTTGATAGAGTCCCACATGATTCTTAAGGTTTCTTCATTTTTTTTAATTCTTTCACCTGATTTTTCTTCAAATATAGCAGTGCCATGTAATTTATCTTCGAGTTCTGAAATTCTAGCTTCTCCTTGCTCAATTCCGCTCCTCTGACTTTCTATTGAGTTGTCTACTTCTCTAATTTTATTGTTAATCTTTTGGATTTCTGATTGCTGCCTGTCTATGGATTTTTCCGGCTTATTAAGCTTTTCATTACGTTCCTGAATAATCTTTCTAATTTCTTCAATTGCTTTATCTGTGTGTTCCTTGGCTCATTCTGTGTATTGCCTCATTTCCTTCCTGATGTCTCGAAGAGTTCTGTATATTAAACTTTTGTACTCTGCATCTGCTAATTCCAGGTATGCACTTTCATCTAGATCCCTGGATTCTGTGTTTTGAGAGCCTGCTGAGGTGATCAAGGTCTGTTTCTTTATGTGACTTGATATTGACTGTTGTCTCTGAGCCATCTATAAGTTATTGTATTAGTTTATGCTTGCTCACTGTGTTGTAGCTTTTTTGCTTTGTTTTGTTTTGGTATACCCCTATGGGTTGTTTGAGTGAGCTAGCTTGATTATGTTCGCCTTTGGAGCTCTGAAGTCCTGCTCCCAGCTGGCTAGAGCTGTTATCAGGTATATCAGTCTAGGAGTCCACTCAGTTTTCTTGTATGAATTCAGCTCAGGTTTCCAGGTAGCTGATCACCAAGCGTGTGGTACTGGCTCTGTCCTACAGTCTTAGAGGGGCAGGGGTGATTGGCGTATATACTGGTATCCGATTGCAGCAGGGGGTCACACTCTGAACAAGGCAGGGGGCTGAGAACCGACCCCCGAGTGTCTCTGAGGAAAGTGCGTCCCTGTTCCCTAGAGCGTGCAGGTGGGTGGGTTCTGCAGATGGACCATGGGTACCCAAAGTTTTTGGTTGTAAGGACTGGGAGGTACCAGTTATCTTTGGACCCCTGTCACAGGTGGCTGGGTGACCTGAGTGGAGCTACCAGTCCTTAGGTCTCTGATGTGAGTAGGTGGGGACCTTGTTTAATAGGCAAAGCAATGTCAAACATCAAACACCCACCTCTCCACCTCACAGCTGAAATGGTTGGAGTCTGCCAACAAGCACCTATTCTCCCGAAATAGGCCCACACAGGTCCATGAAGAAGGGAAAGGTGCTCAAAGTCCACGGACGGTTTATGCCTGGACGGGAGCTGCTTCTGTCCTGAGTTCCCCCGGTTAGTGCAGCTAGCAAATTATCCTTTCCCCCAAATGCAAATTTATTCCTTCCCCAAGTCCGGGAGGATGGCTCCTAGTGCTCAACAGTGCCTATCTCAGGCGCAAGGAATTCAGCCGCTGAAGCTGATCTGCAGCGGGGCGGGGGGAACACTTTAAAATACATGCAAGTACTTAGCTTTTGCCAAGAGTGCCGTTCTCCTTAGGTTCCGGAGGTGTGAGTGGGCTGTGTGGCTGGCTGCTTCTCCCTGAGGAAACTGTGGCTGAACGCTAGTACCAGCCCGCTGCCGCCGCCACAGCCACTCTGGGAATGGTGCCTGAGGGCTCCCCGTGATTCAGGTCCAGTAACTCCTCTCTGCTGCTGAACGGACTCTTCCTCCCCCTACCCCTCAGTTCGTTTTCTAAGCTTGCCTTTGAAGCTCAGGGGTCCCAGCTTGTCACAAACACTCATTTCACTTGTTTTTTTTGGTCTTTGTTGTAAAGAGGGCTCGCAGAAAGCATCTGTCTATTCTGCCATCTGGGCTGTGCCTCCCGTCTTCTTCTTCTTATGGTTATTTACAGTGGTGGCACAGTGGTTAAGAGCTATGGCTGCTAACCAAAAGGTCGGCAGTTTGAACCTACCAGCCACTCCTTGGAAACCCTATGAGGCAGTCCTACTCTGTCCAGTGGAGTCCCCACTAGTCAGAATCGACATGGTATGGTACAGTTTACAAAACAGTTTCTCATAAGCTATCTAATTTGATATTTACAACAGCCTTGGGATTGGGTAGGGCAAATGTTACTGTTTCCATTTTATAGGTGAAGAAACAGAGGCTCAGGGTGATTAAATACATTACCCAAAGTCACAGAGCAAGATGGAAACTCAGGTGTTTTGACTCCATAGAGTGCAAGCCTCCCTCACTGTGAAGAAAACAGCAGGCAATTCAAGCAGGCAGAACAGCAGGAACAAGAGAAAGAAGCAGGGAGCCTTGGTAAACCAAACGTCAGTTGTACCAAGAGTCTGCATACTATGCCTTCTCCCCTAAGTAGTCCTCATATTCCCTGACACATGTCCTGCCTGGCTCAGGAAGAGGAGACACTTGTGGGTGGACAACCTCAACAGAATAGGAAAACTGTGAGCAAGGGAAACTCATCACTTGTACAATCTCATTAGCACTGCAGACCTACCTACACACACACATCAGACCTGCAGGTTGTCAGTGGCAAGTCACCAAGCCTGAGGCCTGAAGTAAATTGGGCTGCATCTCAGAAAAACAAGGTTATGTTACTCACATTAAGTATTCGTGTGGAATAAAATGCCAGGATTCTGCTGAATGCCCTGAAGGGCAATCCTCCATACCCTTCCCTCAGGTCCACCTAAAAGCATACTGGTGCTGCCCTGTCTCTTCCCTGGTGGGGCAGTGGTTAAGAGCTCGGCTGCTATCTAAAAGGTCAGCAGTTCGAATCCACCAGCCACTCCCTGGAAACCCTATGGGGCAGTTCCACTCTGCCCAATAAGGTCGCTATGAGTTGAAATTGACTCAATGCCAACAGGTTTGGTTTTTTGGTTTTGTCTCTTCCCAGAGGGGACTGGCTGAGATAAGCCACTGACCTAACCTGTTGCCTGTCAGGGCCAGGCTGTGAGGCCTACTGGGCTGGAGGCTTCAGAGACTACCTTTGGAACAAGACTGCCTTCTGGGGTTGCCCCTAGCAATTAAGCTGCCCATGCAGTGCTTCTCTTAGAGGAGACTTGGGCACTGAGGAAGGGTAGGGTCCCTGAAAAAGTGGCTGCAGGAAGCATGTCAGCCATTGTCCTCCTCCACTCCTCCCAGCCCCAAGCCTTCCTCTCCTGATGAGTACAAGTACCCTCCCCTCACCTGTCTTCCCCAGATCGGCAGGATGGCCTGAGATTTCTCCCAGAAGACTATGGAGTGTGCCCTGGTGGGGAGAAGCTGTTTGCCTTGCAGCAGAGATCTAGGCTTGGGGTCTCCAACACATCCTTGGACAGTTCCTGGCATACTATATGACCTCAAATAACTAATATTATTTCACCCTTTAAGGTTCAACATCCTCTTCTCCAAGAAGCCTACCCTGACTGGCCTCTTCTGCCCTAGGTAGGGATAGGTGCCCCAGCCCATGTTCCCATAAAACCCTGAACATCACTCTATCATAGATATACAACAGGATGATGTGTACTATCTGTTTTTATTAGTTCCTTGAGATTAAGTGCTATCTCTTTAAAAAAAAAAAAAATTTTTTTTTTTTTTTTCTCTTATTGTAGCACAGGACCTGGGACATAAGAGCCACAAAATAAATGCTTGTTGACTGGATAAGTAGATGAGTGAGAACATAAGATTCTGATAGGAGGACACAGGGGGGCAGGATGAAGCATTTCAAGCACTGGCTGGAAGAAGCAGCCAGTGCAGAGCACAGACGGGCTCAGAATGACTCAACTGTCTAGGATATAGGGTGTGTAAAGAGAGCAGGGAAGGTAGGCTGGGCCCATCCAGGTCAGTATCAAAAGCTGAATGAATATATTTAGGACAGAAGAGCAGCAAGTTCCAAGCAGTGCTTCAGGAATCTGATCAGCCAGGTGTGCAGGATGGACTGGAGGGGAGAGCCAGCTGGCAGGGGAACTAGTCAGGAGATTGTTTTGACAGTCCAGATTTGATGTGTAGAGGGTCTAGACAAGAGCAGTGACAGGAGGAAATGAAAACAAGAAATAAATAAACCACCCAAACCCTGTTGGATGGCTTCTTCACGCAGCCTGGGAACATCAGCTGCTGCCTGACCTTGGCTAATTAGCATCCCGTGGTTGCCATCTGACTGACTGGGCCACTGTTCTCTGCAGGAATCCAAGCTGCCACCCTGAGTGCTACCATACTTCAAGGGAGAAAAGTGGCTGTGGGTGAGCATAAGCCTGGGGGACATTTCCCAAACCAGTTGTTGGTTGCTGTCGAGTTGATTCTGACTCATAGTGGCCCAATGTATATTAGCATGCAGGTTGCAGAGAAAATAATGAGCTCTCTGCTCAGATAATTTTGAGGAACTTCAAATTTAACTAAGGAAAAAAACAGTTTCTTTAATATCTCAAAGGAGTTATATACTTCTCAGTGTTTACCAGCCTTAAATGACATTGGACCCTCTTTCTCGCCATACCCATTTACAGTTCTTAAAAGACCACTCACAAAACAGCTGGGAACCTCTGGAATCAAGGTTGTTTGCCTTGCCTCCTGTAGTATGCAGCATCTGGACTACATCTACTTCCAGCACACTGCCTGTTCACCTATCGCCTACTTGTTTAGAGGAGTAGCTTCACCCACAGCCCTACCTCAGAAATACAGAGGCTGGTTTACAAGCTCTGGCTCTGAAGCCAGTCAGTCTGTGTTCAAATCCTACCTCTACCACTTAACAGTTATTTAGCCTCTCTGTGCTTCAGTTTCCTTATCTATATAATGGGGAAAATCTGAGAACCTACTTCAGTAGGGCTGTTTGGATGGTTAGTGAGATTAGCCACGCAGAGCACGGCTCTATACTTGGTGCAGAGTAATCCCTCAATAAATGTGAGCCACTATTACTATCTTATACAATCATGTTTTCTACAATGAGAGCCCAAGCTCTCCAACCATACCTCTGAACAACAGTGAGCACTAACTCAAAGATGACCGGATGAGGCCTGGTATGAAAAAGTGAGGGGGATCAGATTCACTTTTTGGGGAATCAGGAATGGAACATGGGGCCACATAATTAGTGGTGGGAATGAAAGCTGGAAAGATGCATAAAGGAGCCAGGACATATGGTCGAGACACGAGAGTCATGGCAAGCAACTTTGTTCAGACTCTGCCCCTCGCTTTCCATGCCTGCACATCTGCATTCCCATTTTCTGACTGTCCTTGTTTTTATCCCTCTATCAGAGTGGCAACAAGCCCTCAAGTATTTCAAGCTAGCGGCTTCTTGGCTGGAGTACCAGATCAATAACCACTGCAATTGTGCAGTGGTTAAGAGCTCGGCTGTTAACCAAAAAACTCAGCAGCTGGAATCCACCAGCCACTCCCTGGAAATCCTATGGGGCAGTTCTACGCTGTCCTGTACGGTCACTGTGAGTCAGAACAGCAACGGGGTTTACTACTGTAGGAGTAAGAAGCTCAGGTCACATTCTCAGTAACTATAGGGGACGCCACTTTACTATATCTCTTCCTCTCCCTTATCTCCTTGCCCTCATCCCCGACACACACACGCGCGCGCGTGCGCGCGCAAGCACTCACTTTTCCAGATGCTTACCTTGAACCCGGTAACTTTCACATATTCCAAAGAAAGGCCTTTGGATTTGCAAGACAGCATTTTACAAAGCACTTTCATAGTGTATATACAACTTATCTGATTTTGAAAATAGCCTTCTGAGGGTGGCATTATTATCCAATTTTAGAGATGAAAAACTAAAGCTTAGAGAAGTTAAATGAATGAGTCAAGGTCACACAGCTATATGGTGTAGAGTCAGGATCTGAACCTAGCACTTCTGACCTCTAAGCCAGGGGCCTGTCTATTTGTACTCTCTACCCCAGCCTTCCAACCAACCCAGGACTCTGGGTCAGGACAGTATCCTTGAGAACCACAGCCCTGATCTGACCTAGAACCTGTGCCTGGGTAGGTTAAGCTCAGTCCTGTAGATTTGTGGATATGCAGCACTCCAAAAACCTAGTTTTGCCTCTGGAAGTGACTTTTGAGGAGGTGAGCTGGCAAGGGCATTCCTGGCAGAGGGATGCCAGGAGCAAAGTCTTGGATCAGAGTTGTTCTGCCCACTCTTGTCAGACTCTCCTCTGGGGAAATCTCCAGTAGCTGTGATATGATTGGGTTCAATATTCTGCCCTGATGAGATTTAACAGCAACTAAAAGACTGGAGTGGGAAGATACTAAGGCTGAAAATCCCTTAGTAGAAACATGGATCCCTGTTACCACCTTTTGTATTCTCTGTGTACTGGGGACTCAGGAAGTCTCAGGCACCATGTTTACCTGATGGGTTGTAAATTTCCTTTATTAAAAAAAAAAAAAAAATTTCCTTTATTAGCCAGGTCAAAAGACATCTCATCCTTCTCCTGCCTCCAGAGGGGGTATGCACCCAACTAAGCAATTCAAGGTGGGTCTGTCTGCTTCCTTTGTGTCACTCTTCAGACCTGTCCCTCCTTTTCCTCCTGCAACGAGCAACAGTTTCCTCTTGCTCATAACTCAGTTTCTAAATCCTGGGGCTTACTTCACCTCTCTTCTCTCTCCTCCCCTCTCCTTTCCCAGAGGGGCACCCCTAAGTTCCCTATGCTTTTATCCTCTGAATTGCAGGATCTACAATTTCTTCATTATAAGACCTGTTGCCATTGAGTCGATTTCGACTCACAGCGACCCCATAGGGCAGAGAACTGTCCCATAGGGTTTACAAAGAGCGGGTGGTGGACTCGAAATGCCAATCTTTTGGTTAGCAGCTGAGCTCTTAACCACTGTGTCACCAGAGCTCCTCATTACGAGGGGGAAAGGATTTACTCCTTACTTGGCCTGTTTCACCCAGCTGGCTCCTGAGCCTGTGGGAATGACAAGGCAGGTGGTCTGAGGACCCATTCTACCTTATTCAAATTGCTACCCTTCCAGCTCCAACTCAGCTGCCAAAGGCTGCCATGGCACACAGACTAAGGGAACCACAAAGCTCCCCCAGCGAACCACAAAGGTCAACACACCAGATTTATAACTGCAAATAGAAACTTCAAAGGGACATAGAGGAAAGCTCCAAGCTTTCTTTTTTAGTTTCTCTCTCTTACACACAATCTCTTTCTTTACAAGGGAATGTTAACGGAGTCGTCCATTAACTGTAGCAGCTGCCAGACCATTACGCTGACTGGGCAGAGGGCCTGAACCCATTTATTCCAAACTACAACCCCATCACATATCCAAGGTTTTTATCGTTCCATTTCCAAATTGTGCTTCAGCCAGGGCACTGAATGCCAACTCCCGGTTTGAGAGTCTACAGGCTTCCCCGGAGTACATACTGACCTACCAGTCACAGAGGCAGCGTGAGGAGAAATGGGAGAGAGGACAGCGGAAAGGGTAAATCAGCATTACTCTTCCTCCAAAGCCCACCCATGGACAGGAGCTGGCTGAAAGGACATGGGAAATCCGGGGTAGAAAGGAGGAGTGTGCTGTCACATTATAGGAAGAGCAACTAGGGTCACATAACAATGTGTGTATAAATTTTTGTATGAGAAACTAACTTGAACTATAAACTTTTACTTACAGCACAATTAAAAAAAAAAGATTACAGCCTGGGAAGCCCTATGGGGCAATTCTACTCTTTTACATAGGGTTTCTATGAGTCGGAATCAACTCAAGGACAGTCAACAATAAGACCTTGTCTCTAGCCTTCAGCACTGCCATTAAAATGTAAGCTTCCTGGTTCCCAAAATGGGCTCCGGTTTTGGTTTAAGGCTCCACCTGCAGTTCAATCTTTGTCTTAGTATCACCAAGCTTTCCCTACTTTCTTCTAAATTCAACCATGCATTTAAGAAAAACTTGCTGTACTGTATATTTCCAGGTTTTTTTTTTTTTTTTTATCAGAGTATTTCAGTGGTTTTACAATTCCAGATTTCTGGAAAATGTAGTTGCCAAGATGAGCACTAAAATCCATCTGGTCAATCCTGTTGCACGTTGCAGCATCATCTGTCTGGAATTCTAAGTCTAACCCAGAATCTGAGGAAGACAGGCCTGGTGAAGACAGGGTTCCTCACGCCTTATCCTCCAGAAGTCTGGGGATGGAGGGAGTGTTCCCATCCTATACTCCCTACATTGTCAGGGTTTTTAAAGTAGCGATAGATAGCTTTTGTTCTTGAACTTTAGTTGTTTAAATTCACTGATCATAAGAAGCCCTAATCATGAAAAATCTTTTTGAAGAAAAAGGATCAACTAGTTCTTGGTTTTAGGTGTCTTAAGTGCTCCATGTGGTTTTGAAGTTCCAAATTAATGGTCTGTTGGGTAATGGAGATAAACTCCTGGGAATCCCTGGATCTAGGAAGCCATCTGTTCTTCTCTCCAGGGACACTGAAGATACTTGGAGCCCACAAGTCAATCTGCCTTCTTAGAATAAAAACCAGTCAGTCCTTAGAATAAAAGGAGTAGAAAATAAACATTTCCCACTCTTACCTGGATACATGAAAATGGAAACTTTGCCTCACTCTTTTTTCACTTGGATGCTTCTTTAACAAAGAAGCATGTCTTCTCTGAGAAAAAAATATTAAAGTGGAAATAAAAATCATTCATTCAGTAAACATTTATTGTGCACGTTTTATGTCTTTATTAGGCATGAAGAAGAAAGGCTACATACAACAGATGAGAAGATCAGGTTCCTGGTGTGGACCACTGTAACCTACAAATCTACCTCATTAGAGATCTGACAAAAGGGCATATTTATTAAAGGAGACTGGCAGATAATGGCCTGCTCTGGACGTATATTTGCTAACTGGAGTAGATGTGGCTCAAACAGCACTGGGCACACCCAGTGAATGCACCCTCACATATGTACAGCATCAGAGAGTTGAGACAAGTACGTGGGCTTGGGAGAGGGGGCATACATGTTCCCTAGTCTCCTCAAAAAATGTCCTGTTGGAAACCTAATGTGACAGTCAAAAGTACATAAAATCCAATAATTTGTCCAATAAAAGTCACAATTCTATCTGTCTTATGACAGTATAAAGGCATCAAGTTTTCATGAGAATAGAAAATAAATACAAAGATTATAAATGCTACCTTGTAATTTTAAGTTATAAGTGTAATTCTTTGCTATGGATTGAATTATGTCTTCCCAAAATATGTGTTGTAAATCCTAATCCCTACACCTGTGGTTAGAATCCTATTTGGGAATGGGTTTTGTTTGTTATATTAATGAGAGTATTAGTATAGGATGTGTCTTATATCAATCTTTTTCAAGATACAAAAGAGATTAAACAAGCAAGTGAGCAAGCAGAGATGGGGGAAGAGAGATGCCAAGCCACATGAAGACTGCCCATGAGCAGAAGCTCAAAAGATACGAGGACCTTCCCCAAAAACCCACAAAGAGAGAAAGCTTTCCCTCAGAGCCAGCACCCAGAATTTGGACTTCTAGCCTCCAAACTGTGAAAAGACAAATTTGTTTGTTAAAGCCAAAAAAAAAAAAAAAAAAAGCACCGGTGTATGGAATCACTCTCTATGGCAACTGTCTATAGTTGAGACAACTTATTACAATACTACAAAGTAAAAAAGCTTCTCTCAAACGGAAGACTCTCTCTCTAGACTATGGCCTTAATACAAGCATCTGCCTGTCTCTTCAGTCTGGTACCTGCCCTGCCCTCCATGGTGAGTTATTAGAAAGTCATACGCTTTACCAGCTGTTTCGAAAGAAGACAATAAAACAATTTCAAGTACAGTGTGGGAAAATTCAGAGTATCGGCTATGTATAATCTGGCAAATTATGGGAACATAGCTTTGTCAAAGAGTAGAACTCTGGCTTAGCACAGAAGTGTGATTTCAGTGCTTAGTTCTTCCTGCTTCTCCCAACCTTCTCCCTTGATCCGTGATTCTTGGAGAAACCATTGTACAAATATTAACTGAGTCCACTACGTGTCAGGCTGCTCCTCCTGGCACAGCTCTCGGGTTCATGGCAACTGGCTGGCTTCTTCCTGTGGTTCCCTAATACCACAAACTGGTTTCCTGGATACTATGACCAGAAGGCTCCTCAAAACAGCTTTTACTGACTTTCTTTTTACTTGTGCTTTAAGTGAAACTTTACAGAGCAAATTAGTTTCTCATTCAAGAATTTATACACAAATTGTTTTATAACATTGGTTGCAATCCCTGCAATGTGTCAACACTCTCCCCTTCCACACCCCAATTCTCCCTTTCCATTCACCCATTATTCCTGTCTCTTCCTGCCTTCTCATCAATGCTTTTGGGCAGGTGTTGCCCTTTTGGTCTCATATACATGCTTGAACTAAGAAGCCTGTTCCTCATGTGTGCAGTTTGTTTCATAAGCCTGTCTAATCTTTGGCAGAAGGATAAAACTTCGGGAGTGGCTTCAGTTCTGAGTTAAACGGGTGTCCAGGGACCATAGTCTCAGAGGTTCTTCCACTCTCTGTCAGACCAGTAAGTCTGGTCTTTTTTGTGTGTGTGAATTTGAATTTTGTTCTACATTCTTCTCCTGCTCTGTCCAGAGGCCCTCTATTGTGATACCTGTCAGAGCAGTTGGTGGTGGTAGCTGGGCACCATCTAGTTCTTCTGGGCTCAGGCTGTGGGACTTATGATTTGATAGTCCTTTGGACTAGTATTTCCCCTGCATCTTTGGTTTTCTTCATTATCCTTTGCTCCAGATGGGTGATTTCGTATTTTCTTGCACTGAGCTTGCCTTTTCATACCTGACTCTAGAAAGGGCCATTCACAACTAACTACTGAACCCATAATCTGTGTTTCTTAACAATTTCATTTGAATGAGCTAGATGTACTTTACAGTCAAGGAGGAGTAGACAGTTCATACCGTAATGGACATGTGTTCCTCTCAAGGATTGCTTTTTTAGGTTACCCGTCTCTCTCCCACTCCTTAGTTATTCCAAGTCCACAAACATGATTCTGGAGAGGCAACATCCTCCCCATAACTTCAAGAGTGGGGACATAACCCAAGGCTAACCAATTAGTTTACTCAAGACTTCTGGGCCCAGCAACAGGTTCAGAGAAGGACATATGGTGGAAAGGGCTTTTGCAGGAGCTATGTTTTTTTTATGGAAATATATATATGCTCTCTCCATCTGGAATGATGAACTCTAAGGGTGGGACGGGTCTGGGGCTGCTAGTGGCCATCTTGCTGTCATGTGGGAAGCCTGTCTGAGAATGAAGCAAAGCAGCACAACCAAAACCAAGTGACGGAGATAGTCTATACCCTGACACATCATTTGAACTCCTGGATCTAATCATTCTGAAGCAAGTCTACTCTTTGCTGAAGATGTTAAAGAGGAAAGTAGACAGCTCCCTTTCAGTTATCTTTCTGGGAAAAGGTCCTTATATTGTCGTTCCACTGAGTCAGCTCTGACTCATGGTGACTCCACCTACAATAGAACAAACTGTTGCCTGATTCTGTGCCATCTTTACAATTATTGGTATACTGGTCCATTGTTGCTGCCACTGTGTATTTTGAGTGCCTTCCAACCTAGGGGGCTCATCTTCTCACACTATATTGAATAATATTTGGTTGTGACCCATAGGGTCTTCACTGGCTAATTTTTAGAAGTAGATCATCAGGCCTTTCTTCCATCTGTCTTAGTATGGAAGCTCCTGTGAAGCCTACGTACCATGGGTGGCCCTGTTGGTACTAAAAATATCAATGGCAAAGCTTCAACTATCACAGCAACACACAAGCCCCCACAGTACAAGAACTGACAGATGAGTGGTGCATCCTTATACTACCTCTACTTTTTTCCCTTGCACAAAATACGATGGGAGAAAAGTTATGAAAATGGATAAGAGTTGTCCAAAATTTCCCCTTTCACCTCTAGATCTAAACACAAGATCCCAGATCTCTTGAGAACAAGGATCATGAGCCATTCCCATTCTAAAAACAGTGAGTCAACTAAGTATTGTTGAAGAGGTTAGGGATATTTGAGGCATGTCCATAAAGCATTTACTGTGCTCTCTCACACATTTTGCCTGAGGGCCACTATCAAAATAGATGGACCAAGGTATGACCCAGTGGTATGGCAGGAGAGGGTTCTCTGCCCTTTTACCTACTCCATCCTTCCCCATTCTCACTGCTAACAGGAAAGGAGGTTTTTCGACATAACAGTGCACTGAAGTTAAGTTCTTAAAGGTGACCAGAAGCAGTAAGAGATTGTTTTGCAGAAGCTTTCTTGGAAGAATGTTTAAGAAGCCACCATCATCCTCCCAAGATAGAGCCAGACCCTGATCTCACATCTCACAGGAGAAAGCAAAGGGCAAAAAAGGAAGAGGGAGAGAGACCAAAGAGGAAGGAGCTTCTATGTTCTCATTTCAGGTGATTATTCCCATTTTATAGATGAGGAGCCTAAAGAACAGAAATGTTAACTAATTTTCTCAAGATCAACCAGTTAAGAAGCAGAGGTTATATTCAAGCCCAAGTAGTCTGGCTACAGAGTCATGGCTCTACTCACTACACTATAGTGCCTCTTTTCACACAGTAGTAAGAGATACGTTAACAGCTGTACGTTTTATCTGTTTACTCTCTATAAAAGGCTATCAGAAAAGTTCTGACAAACCCTACATTCTAAATCTGCAACTACACTGAGAGACCCATTAATTCCTCCACTACAAACAATGCTACTGTCCTCTCTAACGGATCACCTATTAATTCATTAACAGTATTTGCCAGGCACAAAGAGTAGAATTCTAGTTCATCCAGGGCTGGCCTGTGGCTCTCTTTGTGAGAAGTCAAGTGGGTGGGACCAAGCTCAGAGAGACAGAATTGAGGGACGCCCAAATGCCACCATTCCTGAAGCACAGAAGCAGTCAGATTCAGGATCAGTTATTTCTATATAAAGAAAAGCTCTAAACAAAGCTACTCTCAGATAGGTTTATAAATGGGTTCCCCCCCCAGGCACTTGCTAATTTTCTACCTTTTATCACACAATCCTAGGAAAAGGTAGGATGAGAATTAGTAGGACTAGTTACAGTTTATAGAGGAAGAACACGATTCAGAGATGGCAAGTTAGGTTATTGAAAATGGAGTGTGACCCAAGTCTTTCGTTTTTCTCAGATCTATTTTTCATCACCTCTGTAAGTTGGCAATGGGGGTGAAAGGGTTAGAAGTGGTGTAGGAGAACAATGCACATTTGTATAAAAGTCAATAGGACAGAGGGGTGGGAAAGGTTCTTTATAATTGAATTGAAGAGAAATGATCAAAAGCCACCACTGAAAGGCTTGGGAAACAAGATGCCAAAGTACAAAGGTCAATTTATATTATCAAAAGAGTGAAAAAAGTCCCCCCACGCCTGGTGTCTTAGTTTCCTAGGGCTTCCAGAACAAAATTCCATAAACTGGGTGGCTTTGAAGAACAGAAATTTATTGTCTCAGAGTTCTGGAGTTTGAATTCAAGGCTTCAGCAGGGCCATGCTCTGTGTCTGCTCTAGGGAAAAATCCTTCTTTGTCTTTTCCAGCTTCTCACTGTCCTGTTTCTTGGCATTCCTTGGCTTTCTGATGCATCTTCACATAGTGCCTCCTCCTGTGTCACCCTGTCTCCACTTCTATTCTCCCCTTTTATAAGACATTACTCAGAAGGGACTAGGACCTACCCTACTCCAATATGACCTCATTAACTGACCACATCTTCAAAGAAAGATCCTATATCCAAACAAGGGCGCATTCACCAGTACAGGCGTTAGAATGTCAACATACCGTTTTGGGAGATGCAATTCAATCCGTAACACCTGGTGACAAAAAAACTCAAAACAAAACAGCATCATTAAGTCAATAGGCTGAGCAAAACACAGCAGAGGAGTTACAGGACCTGAGTACATGAAGTTCCCCATCAGAGCGGGCAGTTTCTTAAGCAGGTTCTGGGCTTCTCCTCTCAGAGAACTGTGGACTCTACCTGGGAGAGTGTGGAGCCTAG
Organism: Elephas maximus indicus; assembly: GCF_024166365.1. NCBI lineage: Eukaryota > Metazoa > Chordata > Mammalia > Proboscidea > Elephantidae > Elephas > Elephas maximus. Next base: position 151,667,009 of record NC_064820.1, on the reverse strand, counting down.
GACACAGCTGGCACCCAATCAGAGAACCTAAACTAAACCAAACGCACTGCCATCAAGTCAGTTCTGATTCATAGCCACCCTATAAGACAGAGTAGAACTGCCCCATATAGTTTCCAAAGCTGTAAATCTTTATGGAAGCAGGCTGCCTCATCTTTCTCCTGCAGAGCAGCTGGTGGGTTCGAATCTCCAACCTTTCAGTTAGCAGCCAAGCACTTAACCACTGCGCCACCAGGGCTCCTTAATCAGGGCACAGATCCACTCAACCAACTCTGCTATCTAGTCATGGCTCAAGGGCTCTTACAGTGAAAGTGTTTCCTTTACTGGGTAATCCCTTGGAACCTCAGCCTGTGGCTCTTTGCTAACAAGGCTATTTACACCCTTGCTGGCAAAGAAAGCACAGCTGTCCACCAGATGCCTGTTGAAGGACCCATCTATTGATAGAAGAGCACACCAGCTTCTCATCTTTCTCAGCAAACCTTTATTTCTCTGTGCTTTTTGTACACAGGAATTAAAAAAAAAAAAAACCCATTGTCATCAAGTCTATTTGACTCATAATGACCTTACAGGACAGAGTAGAACTGCCTCATAGGGTTTCCAAGGCCGTAAATCTTTACAGAAGCAGGCTGCCACATCTTTCTCCTAAAGAGCAGCTGGTGGGTTCAAATCGCTAGCCTTTCAGTTAGCAGCTACGTGCTTTAACCACTGTCCCACCAGGGCTCCCTGGCATAGGAATAGGGGTTGCTATTCCCAGTATTAATTATCATTGTGTATTAATCATCTTCCTTATATTCACGAAGAACTATACAGCCATTTGCTTTGTTCAATACCCTACCACTTGGGAGAGCTACCATCTGAGGCTGAGTTCCATGGCAGCACAGCCTGAGACAGGATTCTGGTCACATAATTTATTGAGGAGTGGCCATCTGGTTGTGCCCTGTGCCCTCCCCAAAGTTCTCCAGGGGTAAGGGGATCCTGCCATAGACCCCCACTGCCTAGGACTTGGTTCTATCGTCTCCACCTCATCTTATCTCTTATGCCTTACAGTTATTTCAGGCACTCAAGTACAATTGCTTCTGCAGTAATTCCAGAGAGGAACAAAGGGAATGAAGGAAGCAGGAAAGGATACAGTTGCAGCTTTGTTTCTGGCCTCAGCCTTACCAAGTGGTAGATCTCAGGAGTGTGAATGGCACCAAAACAATGATGTTTCCCTGAAGTAAAGGGGCTGGCCTTTGTACCCCCTTGACTGAGAGCTGCAGGGGGCATTGTGAGGAGCCTTTGATCCATCAAGAGCAATTTTCTGGAGAAGGGGCATCTGTGAGACATTGGAACCCAACACAGCAGCTGGGGGATGGGTACACTGACTTGGTAAAGGAGATCTGGGCAGTGGAACAAGAGCATTCACTACAGCTACCATTTTGTAAACAGGGAAAACAGACAACTGTTGGCTAGATTTATTCCATGGAGCCATCTCCCTCGCGCCTAAGTTCTTGTAGGAATCACATTAGTTGATGGATGCAGAAGAGACAAGTACAGCCCAACTATCTGAGCTAGCCTTAGGATCTCCCAATGGTTTTTCACTCCTCTATCTCAGCAGATGCTGCTTTTTGCCCTAGGAAAATAGGCCTGTGATTGTTTGCAACCTCAGACCTTGGTAAGCTGTAGGTGACAGCAGGGCCATCTGTGTGCGCTCCTATCCAGCTCAGGCTTTGAAGCTCAGAAGCAGAGCCATTAACATTCTCTTCAGCCCTCAGACAGTTCTCTTTAGCCCTTGTTAGTCTCATCTTCTTCCCTCCTGACTTTTTCATCGAGTGGCAGCTTCCTTGTTCCTAGATCCTTTTCTTCTCTTCAAAGAGCTCTGGGCTTCAGGGAGGCCTGTGGCCAAGAGACTTGCCAGACACATCTAGATTCTAAATGAAGAGGAGACGGTGCAGCCTGCATTGCAGCTAAGATGCAAGGACCCCGCCCCCCCCCCCAACTCCTCCAACAGACCATTTCAGGATTCAGCAAAGGAGCAGCCAGGGGGCTGGCTTTTCCCCTGGCTTCTTGGGCAGTATGCAGTGGTTATGCTTTAGATTATGGAGGCTATCACTACTTCTGGATTTGTGCTACTTAGATAAAGTCAGGGAGGAGAGTGACAGGTCCTGCCCTCAGACAGTAGCAATCCATCCGCTGCTCCTCCTCCATCCTAAAGCTAAGAGAGGAGGTGAGGAGGACCCTCCATTTCACAGAAGAGGTCCTATAGGCCCAAGAGGGGCAGAGGGAAGTTCTCAGTGAGAACACATTCATGCCTTCATTATTTATTAAAAACAAAACAAAACCTGTCAAGTCAGTGACACCATGTGTTACAGAGTGAAACTGCTCCATAGGGCTTAGTTGGCTATAATCTTTATAGAAGCAGATCACTAGGCCTTTCTTTCATGGTGCCACCTCTGGGCAGGTTTGAACTGCTAGCCTTTAGTACAAGCTGTTTGTGCCACCCAGGCCCCTCCCATTTTTTATTAAGTGCTGCTATATTTTCCACTGTGTGGTGGGTTTTTAGAAAATGGAAGAAGCTAAGACAGACTAGGAAGAAAGGCCTGACAATCTATTTCCAAAAATCGGCCAACAAAAACTATGGATCACAATGGTCTGATCCACAACGGATCACAGGGACAGCACAGGACCAGGCACCGCTTAGTTCCATTATGCACGGGGTTGCCATGAGCCAGGGGATAACTCAATGGCAGCTAACAACAACAAGCAATTTCAAAAAACAAGGAACCTTAAATTCTACCAGCCCAAAAGTAAACTTTTTAAGCAGTTTGCAGATTTTAGTAAATAGCACTCCAGTACCTGCAATTCAGACAGAGAAGAGTGAAGTTCGGGAGATGGTCATTCAGCTTCATCATCCAAACTTTCCTCTTAAGGTTGTCCTTTCCCATCAAGAGCCACTGGGTGCACCCTGTGTCCTCCCGAGGTTTTCCAGGGGTGAGGGAATCCTGCCTTAGTCCCCCACTGCCCAGGACTTGGTTCTGTCGTCTCCACTTCACTTCTCTTATGCCCTCCAGTTATCTCAGGCAAACAAGTACTTCTTACTACTGCTTCTGCAGTAATTCCAGAGAGGCACATGAAAACAGCTTCCCCAGGATCATATTTTACCAAACTCCTCTGCAGACAGGACAACAGTCACAGCAATGAGGTATGATCATTTGTATTCATTTCCCTGTCCCTTCTGGCCTCCAATCTGGGCCCAGCATCACCTAGCATGGCAGCCCAGGTGGGCCCAGAGGCACTCAGAGAAAGACTGCTACTCCATCTGCTGGCCTGACAGCAGCACCGGGCCAGGGCCTTTGAATTCCTAGCAAGGTAGGCTCTGGCTTTGAACTGGGAGACCAAGATGCCTTTTCATCAAGATAGAGAAAAGAAATTCAACCATGTTGTCAAAGGTAATGACACCTACCCCTCCCACATTAAACCCACAGACAGATACAAATATAGCTGGAAACCACAGAGCCAAGGATTACCGACCTTTCTAAAAGGAGCTGAGGAGGAAACCCAGCAACCGGTGATTGCTATGGGCAAGCATTACTTTGGGGCTGTCATAGGGACCTGAACCGAAGAAAAAAAAAAGATACCACCAAATCCCAGGGACAGTGGGGATTTAGGAAAAACACTGATTAAATAAGGCATTTTCTTTTCTTCTTTTCATCGGATTCTTCATCTTTTTGCCTTCTTTATGAAAAATGCTTTGTTCTGCAGATTATTTAACTATTCCCCAGGGCCTGTGGTCCATCCAGGGTCATCTTTCTGCTCACAATTTCTTATTTATTTGTTCTTACTGGGGTGAAAGGATGGGGTCAATTTTACTAGAAAAAAAAATACAGATGAGGATAATTAAGTTTCCTCAATAGAAAAGAGAAGGGAAACAATGACATTGTCTACCCTTACTCAGAAATTAATTTCTTGGTTCCTGAAACCCCTTGTTTGACTACAGTAACTAGTCTGTGTTATTTGGAAGTTTCACCGAGGTTCCAATAGGTAGTATCCGTGTCATACCAAAGTGAGATGCCAGTAAAGATGCAAATTTTCACAGGAAACAGTTGGAGATCAGTTAAGGAACTCTAAAACCCCCAGTCATATCAAGAGTGAAAAAAAAAGTTGTTGGATGTCAAGAGTTTTTTTAAGACGAATGCATTTGTTGAGAAATGCTGGTATGCTGTGGGTATCCCCTCCAAAGAAAGAGGGGTGCCTATGTTTCACCATAATCCTGATGAAAAGAGCTTAAAGGGGACCCCTCATAGAGCTGATATGTGTCACCTGCAGTTATGGGAACAGAGTAGACTCATTTCTGACTCTAGCCCAAGAAATCTAAGGGCCACGAATATGAACTGGCAGCTACTTTGTGATACTGGGGTCTGCTCATCATCTCAGAGCTTGTGTAGGCAAAGAACCCGTTTCTCACAGACCTGAGGTGGGCCACATGCACGGGTGTGGAGATCATCTTAGAGCCTGTCCAAGAGGACTGTCAGAGGGCAAACAGCTCTCAGCAGAAGAGAAACTAGAAATGGACTGTCCTAGTTATCTAGTGCTGTTATAACAGAAATACCACAACTGGATGGCTTTGATAATCAGGAATTTATTCTCTCACAGTCTAGAAGGCTAGAAGTCCGAATTCAAAGTGCCACCTCCCAGGGAAGGCTTTCTCTCTCTGTCGGTTCTGGGGGAAGGTCCTTGTCATCAATCTTCCCCTGGTCTAGGAGCTTCTCAGTGTAGTGACCCCAGGTCCAAAGGACATGCACCACTCCTGGTGCTTCTTTCTTGGTGGCATGAGGTCCCTCTCCTCTCTGCTAGCTTCTCCCTTTTCTATCTCAAAAGAGATTGACTCAAAATACAACCTAATCCTGGAGACTGTGTCCTGCCTCATTAACATAACTGCCTGTAATCCTGCCTCATTAACATCATAGAGGTTAGGATTTACAACACAGGATAAGGGCATCAGATCACAAAATGTTAGACAACCACATAATACTGGAAATCATAGTTTAGCCAAGTTGATCAACATTTTGGGGACACAATTTAATCCATAACACGGACTGTACAGGAAGACGGACCCTGGGTGGTACAAATGGTTAACGCACTCAGTTGCTAACTGAAAGGCTGGAGGTTCAAGTCCACCCAGAGGCAACTTGAAAGAAAGGCCTGGTGATCTACTTCCAAAAACTCGGCCATGGAAAACCCTGTGGAGCACAGTTCTACTCTGTCACACATACAGGGTCACTATGAGTCAGAATCAACTCAATGGCAACCTTTTTTTTATTTTTTGTTAGAAGGAAAAAAACATCAACAGATGAGAGTGCCCTTGCCCAGGTCAAGGGAAGTACAGCAGTATGTGGGCTGGGGGCTGGGGGGTGGGGTGTGTGTGAGGAGGTGAGTGCAGATCTCTGAAGAACCTACAAAAGTATCCCAGGAGAAAACTAGATTTAAACATAGGCCACGACTACCCAGAGAGTACAAAGCCAACTGAACAACACAAGACAAGTTCAATCTTCCCTGATGCCTCTTACCTCCCTAGGCTCTAATCCTGGAAAGGTCAGAAACCTCCGGGAAGAAAAAAGGACCTCACCCTCTTTTGCTTTTTGCAGTAGGTCCCTGATGGGATAGGACAAATACTTTAATCTTGAAAAAAATACTGGAAACACTGATGATATCTCTGTGCTGAACATTTTAAGTACCTAATTGAGATCATGTTTTACTACATAAAGAATCTACAAAAAAAAAAAAAAAAAACCTGCTGCCATCAAGTTGATTCTGACTCATAGTGACCCTATAGGACAGAGTGGAACTGCCCCATAAATCTTTACCTAGGCAGACTGCCACATCTTTCTCCCACGAAGCAGCTGGTAGGTTTGAACCCCCGATCTTTCAGTTAGCAGCCGAGCACTTAACCACTGCACCACCAGGGCTCCTTAAAAGTGACTATAACCCCTGTAACCCATTGCCGTTCGGTTGATTCTGGCTCCTAGCAACCCTACAGGACAGAATGGAACTGCCCCATAGGGTTTCCAAGGAGCGACTGGTGGGGTCAAACTGCCGAACTTTTGGTTAACAGCTGAGCTCTTAACCACTGAGCCACCAAGGTCCCGTAAAAGTGATTATAGGGCCCCTTAATGGTTTTAATACCTATAAAGAGAAACCCTGGTGGCGTAGTGGTTAAGTGGTACCGCTGCTGACCAAAAGGTCGGCAGTTTGAATCCACCAGGCGCTCCTCAGAAACTCTATGGGGCAGTTCCACGCTGTCCTGCAGGGTTGGTATGAGGCGGAATCGACTCAATGGCAATGGGTTTGGTTTTTTGGTTTGGAATATCTACAAGGGTTTCTGTTATGATTACCCCCATAAATCCTATTTGTCAGTGTTCCAGTTCAAATTATAAAAGCTGTCCCTCTACCTTTACGTAAAAAATAAAAACACAACCCAAGGAGTCATAACAGGAGGAGCTGTTGTCAGTGCTAATAGTTCCCCTTGGTGTAACAACACATTGATGTCCTTATTGGAAATTAGGACAATGGCTTCAAGCTCTGCCCAGTTCTCCCCTTCCTTCCTAATTTCCCAGAGGAGCCTCTACTCCCTCCTTCTGTTATGCCACATATGTACCACAGTTCTGAATGCAGATACTTTTAACAGCATCCTAAAGCTCCCGATGCTGTCACAGTCCTGCCCTACACCTTACCCCTTGCACCCTGCCTACTTCAGAGACAACACAGGGAGTTGGAAAGCATCTCAGCAGTTTCAGGGTCTCCTCTGTGACAGCACTTATAGCCATCTACCCATTTTTACCTCCTCATTCTTTCTCTTTAGCTGGAGGAACGAGATATATACACATACACCCACACGTTGTTGTTGTCAGGTGCCATCAGGTTGGTTCCGACTTATAGCAACCCTGTGTACAACAGAACAAAACACTGCCTGGTCCCGCGCGATCCTTGCAGTTGTTGCTATGCTTGAGCCTATCGTTGCAGCCACTGTGTCAATCCACCTCTTTGAGGTTCTTCCTCTTTTTCGCTAACTGTCTACTTTACCAAGTATGATGTCCTTCTCCAGAAACTAGTCCATCCTGGTAACATGTCAAAAATAAATGAGACAGGAGGGGGGGCCAAGATGGCTGACTACGTAGACGCTACCTCGGATCCCTCTTGCAACAAAGACTCGGAAAAACAAGTGAATCGATCACATACATGACAATCTACGAACCCTGAACAACAAACACAGATTTAAAGAGTTGACCTGAGTGACAGAGACGGAGAACAAACAACTATGGGGAAGTAGCGACTGTTTTCGGAGCCTGGAGCCAGCGTTCCAGTCAGGTAACCTTGGCGCCGGGCTTAGGTCTGGGCGCAGAGGTGCTGAACACAACATCTTGTGATGGCGCAAACACAGGGCGCAGCCCTACCCCCCTGAACTGACCCCGGGAGGGGGCCCAGCCGGTCCGCGCGGGCAGCGTGGTGACCCGGCTGGTGGGAGGAGAAGTCCCCAGGAGGCAGTGACTGGGTTTGGACCCAGGAGTGCAGCGTCCCAGCCGGGGAACCTTGGCGCTGGGCTTTGGACTGGGCACAGGGGAGCTGAACACGGCATCCTGTCACAGCACAAACACGGGGCGCAGCCCTACCGCCTTGAACAAACCACGGGAGGGGGCCCAGCTGGTCCGCGCAGGCGGCTCGGCAACGAGGCTGGCCGGAGAAGTCCCTGGGAGGCAGCGACTGATTTTGGAGCCGGGAGTGCAGCGTCCCAGCAGGGGAACCTTGACGCTGGACTTTGGACTGGCAGCGGAGGATCTGACTGCGGCTTCAGCGGGCCAGAACCTCGGGGGCAATCTCTACACAGCCAGCAAACATAGGCAAGACGCCCCTCGGGAATCTTACATAAAATAGTCATCCCGAGCAAGATGAGCAACTTTGGCTATATTCCAGGGTGCTACTCTCTCCTGTTTATCTGAATCCTCCCCTCCCCTTCCCAGGCGGCTTCATTAACATTGGAATTTCCTGAGCCAGAGGGAGAGCGGCTCCGGCTCCGCAGCTTTGCTTTTCCCTTTTTTTTTTTGGTCTTTTCCTAACCCATTCTTCCGGCCTGAGGGAAGCAACCACAAAAAACCCAGGGACCAAAAATCCTTCCCTAATTGGACTAAAAACACAGAATGAGCTCCAGCCAAGCATATATGATCCATATCTCGGGCTTTCATCCCTGCAGGGAACAAGGTGCCTGTTATAAAGCAAAGGCATTTCTGATAGGGATCTGACTGCATTTTTTTTAGCAGATTTACCGGAAAAACAAGTTTCCCAGGTCTGATATCTCCCCTTATTCAACAGAGCCCTCACTGACCCACAACAGGGAACTGAGGGCTGAAGCTCCCCCCAGACCACCTAGCCTCTTGCCTTAGGGGTCTAAGGAGGGTGACACCTACCAATCTGTAGAGATACTTGCATTGGGGGCCTAAGGTACAGCTGCAGAGCCCTCCCACCAAGGTGCTTTAGGAATAGAGACACACCTACCTCACTGACACTTGGGGGAAGCCTGTTAGCATCCTGCACCCCTGGAGTGTGAACCCCAGCTGCTAATAGAATCTGGTGCACACAGCTATCACCACTACTTCTCGAGGTGGATAGGTGTTAGGGTGCAGCACACACTTGATGACCCAAAATCAGATTCTACTCAAGAATAGTGAATAGACTCAGGCATATGTATCTGGCAACAGCCCAAACCAGCTGGTAACAGGTCATAAGTAAGTCAAGGGCTACAACAAACAAGACAGCACAATCTAGTAGCCCATCTACGTATATTGAAAGAAAACAAAACAAGATAAGACTCAGTGAGCAAATATAGAATAAATCTCTACAATATCTTAGTGATGGCTTGGAGACAGCAGTCGATATCAAACGACATAAAGAAGCAGACCATTACAGATTCTACAACCCCCCAAACAAAAGAATCAAAATCTTTCCCAAATGAAGATACAATCCTGGAATTATCAGGTACAGAATATAAAAAACTAATTTACAGAATGCTTCAAGACATCAGGGATGACCTCAGAAATGAAATAAGGCAAACTGCAGAAAAAGCCAAGGAGCACACTGATAAAACAGTTGAAGAACTCAAAAAGATTATTCAAGAACATAGTGGAAAAATTAATAAGTTGCAAGAATCCATAGAGAGACAGCACGCAGAAATCCAAAAGATTAACAATAAAATTACAGAATTAGACAACGCAATAGGAAGTCAGAGGAGCAGACTCGAGCAATTAGAATGCAGACTGGGAAATCTGGAGGACCAGGGAATCAACACCAACATAGCTGAAAAAAAATCAGATAAAAGAATTAAAAAAAATGAAGAAACCCTAAGAATCATGTGGGATTCTATCAAGAAGGATAACTTGCGTGTGATTGGAGTCCCAGAACAGGGAGGGAGGACAGAAAACACAGAGAAAATAGTTGAAGATCTGCTGACAGAAAACTTCCCTGACATCATGAAAGACGAAAGGATATCTATCCAAGCTGCTCATCGAACCCCATTTAAGATTGATCCAAAAAGAAAATCACCAAGACATATTATCATCAAACTTGCCAAAACCAAAGATAAAGAGAAAATTTTAAAAGCAGCCAGGGAGAAAAGAAAGGTCTCCTACAATGGAGAATCAATAAGAATAAGTTCAGACTCCTCAGCAGAAACCATGCAGGCAAGAAGGCAATGGGATGACATATATAAAGCACTGAAGGAGAAAAACTGCCAGCCAAGGATCATATATCCAGCAAAACTCTCTCTGAAATATGAAGGAGAAATTCAGATATTTACAGATAAACACAAGCTTAGAGAATTTGCAAAAACCAAACCAAAGCTACAATAAATACTAAAGGAAATTGTTTGGTCAGAAAACCAATAATATCAGATACCAGCACAACACAAGGTCACAGAACAGAACATCCTGATATCAACTCAAATAGGGAAATCACAAAAACAAATTAAGATTAATTAAAAAAAAATGCTCAAAACAGGAAATCATTGAAGTCAATATGTAAAAGATCACAATAATCAAAAAGAGGGACTAAATACAGGTGGCACAGAACTGCCATATGCAGAGGGATACAAGGCAATATAGGACAATACAAGTTAAGTTAGGTTTTTACTTAGAAAAATAGGGGTAAATATTAAGGTAACCACAGAGAGGTATAACAACTCCATAACTCAAAATAAAAACCAAGAAAAACGTAATGACTCAACAAACATAAAGTCAAATACTATGAAAATGAGGATCTCACAATTTACAAAGAAAAACGTCTCAGCACAAAAAAGTGGAAAAATGAAATTGTCAACAACACACATAAAAAAGCATCAAAATGACAATACTAAACACTTACTTATCTATAATTATGCTGAATGTAAATGGACTAAATGCACCAATAAAGAGACAGAGAGTCTCGGACTGGATAAAGAAACACGATCCGTCTATATGCTGCCTACAAGAGACACACCTTAGACTTAGAGACACAAACTAAAACTCAAAGGATGGAAAAAATATATCAAGCAAACAATAAGCAAAAAAGAAGAGGAGTAGCAATATTAATTCTGACAGAATAGACTTTAAACTTAAATCCACCGCAAAGGATAAAGAAGGACACTACATAATGATAAAAGGGACAATTGATCAGGAAGATATAACCATATTAAATATTTATGCACCCAATGACAGGGCTGCAAGATACATAAAGCAAATTTTAACAGAACTGAAAAGTGAGACAGACACCTCCACAATTATAGTAGGAGACTTCAACACATCACTTTCGGAGAAGGACAGGACATCCAGTAAGAAGCTCAATAGAGACACAGAAGACCTAATTACAACAATCAACCAACTTGACCTCATTGACTTATACAGAACTCTCCACCCAACTGCTGAAAAGTATACTTTTTTTTCTAGCGCACATGGAACATTCTCTAGAATAGACCACATATTAGGGCATAAAACAAACCTTTCCAGAATCCAAAACATCGAAATATTACAAAGCATCTTCTCAGACCACAAGGCCATAAAAGTGGAAATCAATAACAGAAAAATTAGGGAAAACAAATCAAATACTTGGAAAATGAACAATACCCTCCTGAAAAAAGACTGGGTTATAGAAGACATTAAGAAGGAATACGGAAGTTCATAGAATGCAACGAGAATGAAAACACTTCCTATCAAAACCTCTGGGACACAGCAAAAGCAGTGCTCAGAGGTCAATTTATAACGATAAATGCAGACATACAAAAAGAAGAAAGAGCCAAAATCAGAGAACTGTCCCTACAACTTGAACAAATAGAAAGTGAGCAACAAAAGAATCCATCAGGCACCAGAAGAAAACAAATAATCAAAATTAGAGCTGAACTAAATGAATTAGAGAACAGAAAAACAATTGAAAGAATTAACAAAGCCAAAAGCTGGTTCTTTGAGAAAATTAACAAAATTAATAAACCATTGGCTAGACTGACTAAAGAAATACAGGAAAGGAAACAAATAACCCGAGTAAGAAACGAGAAGGGCCACATCACAACAGACCCAACTGAAATTAAAAGAATCATATCAGATTATTACGAAATATTGTACTCTAACAAATTTGCAAACCTGGAAGAAATGGATGAATTCCTGGAAAAACACTACCTACCTAAACTAACACATGCAAAAGTAGAACAACTAAATAGACCCATAACAAAAAAAGAGATTGCAACGGTAATAAACTCCCAACAAAAAAAAGCCCTGGCCCGGATGGCTTTACTGCAGAGTTCTACCGAACTTTCAGAGAAGAGTTAACACCACTACTACTAAAGGTATTTCAAAGCACAGAAAATGACAGAATACTACCTAACTCATTCTATGAAGCCACCATCTCCCTGATACCAAAACCAGGTAAAGACATCACAAAAAAAGAAAATTACAGACCTATATCCCTCATGAACATACATGCAAAAATCCTCAACAAAATTCTAGCCAACAGAATTCAACAACATATCAAAAAAATAATCCACCACGACCAAGTGGGATTTATACCAGGTATGCAAGGCTGGTTTAATATTAGAAAAACCATTAATGTAATCCACCATATAAATAAAACAAAAGACAAAAACCACATGATCTTATCAATTGATGCAGAAACGGCATTTGACAAAGTCCAACACCCTTTTATGATAAAAACTCTCACCAAAATAGGAATTGAAGGAAAATTCCTCAACATAATAAAGGGCATCTATGCAAAGCCAACAGCCAACATCACTCTAAATGGAGAGAGCCTGAAAGCATTTCCCTTGAGAACCGGAACCAGACAAGGATGCCCTTTATCACCGCTCTTATTCAACATCGTGCTACAGGTCCTAGCCAGAGCAATTAGGCTAGACAAAGAAATAAAGGGCATCCGGATTGGCAAAGAGGAAGTAAAATTATCTCTATTTGCAGATGACATGATCTTATACACAGAAAACCCTAAGGAATCCTCCAGAAAACTACTGAAACTAATAGAAGAGTTTGGCAGAGTCTCAGGTTATAAGATAAACATACAAAAATCACTTGGATTCCTCTACATCAACAAAAAGAACATCGAAGAGGAAATAACCAAATCAATACCATTCACAGTAGCCTCCAAGAACATAAAATACTTAGGAATAAATCTTACCAAGAATGTAAAAGACCTATACAAAGAAAACTACAAAGCTCTACTACAAGAAATTAAAAAGGACATACTTAAGTGGAAAAACATACCTTGCTCGTGGATAGGAAGACTTAACATAGTAAAAATGTCTATTCTACCAAAAGCCATCTATACATACAATGCACTTCCGATCCAAATTCCAATGTCATTTTTTAATGTGATAGAGAATCAAATCACCAACTTCATATGGAAGGGAAAGAAGCCCCGGATAAGCAAAGCATTACTGAAAAAGAAGAAGAAAGTGGGAGGCCTCACTTTACCTGATTTCAGAACCTATTATACATCCACCGTAGTCAAAACAGCCTGGTACTGGTACAACAACAGATACATAGACCAGCGGAACAGAATTGAGAACCCAGATATAAATCCATCCACATATGAGCAGCTGGTATTTGACAAAGGCCCAGTGTCAGTTAATTGGGGAGAAGATAGTCTTTTTAACAAATGGTGCTGGCATAACTGGATATCCATTTGCAAAAAAATAAAACAGGACCCATACCTCACGCCATGCACAAAAACTAACTCCAAGTGGATCAAAGACCTAAACATAAAGACTAAAACGATAAAGATCATGGAAGAAAAAATAGGGACAACCTTAGGAGCCCTAATACAAGGCATAAACAGAATACAAAACATTACCAAAAATGACGAAGAGAAACCAGATAACTGGGAGCTCCTAAAGATCAAACACCTATGCTCATCTAAAGACTTCACCAAAACAGTAAAAAGACCACCTACAGATTGGGAAAGAATTTTCAGCTATGACATCTCCGACCAGCGCCTGATCTCTAAAATCTATATGATTCTGTCAAAACTCAACCACAAAAAGACAAACAACCCAATCAAGAAGTGGGCAAAGGATATGAACACACACTTCACTAAAGAAGATATTCAGGCAGCTAACAGATACATGAGAAAATGCTCTCGATCATTAGCCATTAGAGAAATGCAAATTAAAACTACAATGAGATTCCATGTCACTCCAACAAGGCTGGCATTAATCCAAAAAACACAAAATAATAAATGTTGGAAAGGCTGCAGAGAGATTGGAACTCTTATACACTGCTGGTGGGAATGTAAAATGGTACAACCACTTTGGAAATCTATCTGGCATTATCTTAAACAGTTAGAAATAGAACTACCATACAACCCAGAAATTCCAGTCCTCGGAATATACCCTAGAGAAATAAGAGCCTTCACACAAACAGATATATGCACACCCATATTTATTGCAGCTCAGTTTACAACAGCAAAAAGCTGGAAGCAACCAAGGTGTCCATCTACGGATGAAGAGTTAAATAAATTGTGGTATATTCACACAATGGAATACTATGCATCGATAAAGAACAGTGACAAATCTGTGAAACATTTCATAACATGGAGGAACCTGGAAGGCATTATACTGAGTGAAATTAGTCAGAGGTAAAAGGACAAATATTGTATAAGACCACTATTATAAGATCTTGAGAAATAGTATAAACTGAGAAGAACACACACTTTTGTGGTTACGGGGGGGGGGAAGGAGGGAGGGTGGGAGAGGGTTTTTTACTGATTAATTAGCAGATAAGAACCACTTTAGGTGAAGGGAAGGACAATACTCAATACATGGAAGGTCAGCTCAACTGGACTGGACCAAAAGCAAAGAAGTTTCCGGGACAAACTGAATGCTTCAAAGGTCAGCGGAGCAAGGGCGGGGGTTTGGGGACCATGGTTTAAGGGACTTCTAAGTCAATTGACAAAATAATTCTATTATGAAAACATTCTGCATCCCACTTTGAAGTGTGGTGTCTGGGGTCTTAAATGCTAACAAGCGGCCATCTAAGATGCATCAATTGGTCTCAACCCACCTGGATCAAAGGAGAATGAAGAACACCAAGGTCACACGATAACTAAGAGCCCAAGAGACAGAAAGGGCCACATGAACCAGAGACCTACATCATTCTGAGACCAGAAGAACTAGTTGGTGCCCGGCCACAATCGATGACTGCCCTGACAGGGAGCACAACAGAGAACCCCTGAGGGAGCAGGAGATCAGTGGGATGCAGACCCCAAATTCTCACAAAAAGACCATACTTAATGGTCTGACTGAGACTAGAGGAATCCCGGCGGTCATGGTCCCCAAACCTTCTGTTGGCACAGGACAGGAATCATTCCCGAAGACAACTCATCAGACATGAAAGGGACTGGACAGTGGGTAGGAGAGAGATGCTGATGAAGAGTGAGCTATTTATATCAGGCGGACACTTGAGACTGTGTTGACATCTCCTGTCTGGAGGGGGGATGGGAGGATAGAGAGAGTTGGAAGCTGGCAAAATTGTCACGAAAGGAGAGACTGGAAGGGCTGACTCATTAGGGGGAGAGCAAGTGGGAGTACGGAGTAAGGTGTATATAAACTTATATGTGACAGTCTGACTTGATTTGTAAACGTTCACTTGAAGCTCAATAGAAGTTAATAAATAAATAAATAAATGAGACAAAGTCTCGCCATCCTCACTTCTAAGGAGCATCCTGGTTGTACTTCTACCAAGACAGATTTGTTCATTCTTTTGGCAGTCCATGGTACATTCAATATTCTTCTCCAAAACCACAATTCAAAGGTGTCAGTTCTTCTTCGGTCTTCCTTATTCATCGTCCAGCTTTCACATGCATAGGAGGCGATTGAAAACACCATGGCTTGGGTCAGGTGCACCTTAGTCTTCAAGGTGACATCTTTGCTTTTCAACACTTTAAAGAGGCTTTTGCAGTAGATTTGTCCAATGCAATGCGTCTTTTAATTTCTTGACGGCTGCTTCCATGGGTGTTGACTGTGGATCCAAGTAAAATGAAATCCTTGACAACTTTAATCTTTTCTCCATTTATCATGATGTTCCTTATTGGTCCAGTTGTGAGGATTTTTGTTTTATGTTGAGGTGTAATCCATACTGAAGGCTCTGGTCTTTGATCTTCATCAGCAAGTGTTTCAGGTCCTCTTCACTTTCAATAAGCAAGGTTGTGTCATCTATATAACACAGGTTGTTAATGAGTCTTTCTCCATCTTTATGCCCTGTTCTTCTTCATATAGTCTAGCTTCTTGAATTATTTGTACACCCACACACAAAACTCTATATAAGGAAAATTACATACATGTACATGGATTCTATGCCCTCTGTGAATGTACAACTTAAAACAAGTAACATTAAACAAACAATCCTAAATATATAAACAGCAGAAAAGCAGTATTAAACCAATATATAAATAAACAGCTGGGTAAGTGCATGACTGAGATGCAAGCACAGCCGGTCAATTAATAAATGTTTACTGAGCATCTACTAGGTGCCAGGCCAGGTTCTGGGCTAGGTTCTGGCAATAAAATGGTGACCAAAACAGACACAGTGCCTGCACACATGGAGCTTTCAAAATAACAAGATAAATACTTAAGTATTTACTAAAAGGTAGTTTGATGAATATAAGTGTACAAAGTGCTGTGAAAGATAATATGCAGAACTGGTGTGGGCATTAGGAATCTAATCTACAATCTGGTCTGGGGTTAGAGAAGCTTTCCTATACAAGTGACATTTAAACTGAGACCTGAAGGATAAGTAAAAATCAAAACCAAACCAGTCGCCATCAAGTTGACTCCAACTCAAGGCAATTCCATTTGTGTTAAAGTGCAACTGTGCTCCATAGAGTTTTCACAATGGCTGATTTTTTGGAAGTAGATTGCCAGCCTTTTCTTTGGAGGTGTCTCTGGTTGGACTCTAACTGCCAACTGTTTGGTTAGCAGCTGAGTGTATTAACTGTTTCACCACCTAGGGATCCCCGAAAAAATAAGCAGGGTTAGACAAATGGCTAGTGAGAAGAGTGCTCTAGGGAGAGGGAACGGTGTATGAGAAGACAGAAGCAACACATTCAAGGAAATGCAAGAAGGCCTGTGTGGCTAGAGTGAATCTATGAAAGGGGAAAGGAACTAAGGTGAGGGGTTTGAAGCAATCAGGAAGCAAGGTGATTTTAAATGCTGATTAAGAACAAAGCAAGTAAAAATTATAGGCTCAAAGATTCACAGGGTTGCACTTTGGTGAGAGGCATCTGGGGTCTTAAACTAGCAAGTGGCCATCTAAGATGCATCAACTGGTCTCAACCCACCTGGAGCAAAGAAGAAGGAAGAAGACACATGGTAAAGATAAGCCCAAGGGATAGGGCCACATAAATCAGAGATTCCACCGGGCTGAGGCCAGAAAAACTAGATGGTGCCTGGCTACCATGGATCACTGCTCTGACAGGGAACACAACAGGGAATCCGTGACGGAGCAGGAGAACAGTGGGATGCAGATCTCAAATTCTGGTAAAAAGACCAGACTTAATGGTCTGAGACTAGAGGGACCCTGGAGATCATGGTACCTGGACCCTTTGTTAGCCCAAGACTGGAACCATTCCCAAAGCCAACTCTTCAGACAGGGATTGGCCTGGACTAGAAGACAGAAAATGATACTGGTTAGGAGTGAGCTTCTTGGCTCAAGGAGACACATGAGACTGTGGGCAACTCCTGTCTGGAGGCGAGATGAGAAGGAAGAGGGAGACAGGAGTTAGTTGAATGGACATGGGGAATACAGGGAGAAGAGGAAGAATGTGCTCTCTCAGGGGGAGGCAGAGTAGCTAGGAATACATAGCAAGGTGTATATAACTTTTTGTATGAGAGACTGACTTGATTTGTAAACTTTCGCTTAAAGCACAATAAATAAACATTAAAAAAAAGATTCATAGGGTTGTAAGGAACTTTAAAGGTCATCTAGTTCAGCCACTGGAACCCTGGTGGCACAGTAGTTAAGAGCTCAGCTGCTAACCAAGAGATTGCCATTTTGAATCCACCAGCCGCTCCTTGGAAACACCATGGGGCAGTTCTACCCTGTCCTATAGGGTCGCTACAAGTTGGAATCGACTCGACAGCAATGGGTTTGGGTTTTTAGTTCAACCACTCAGATGATGCTGGAATCCTCTCTGCTCATTCCCTACCACTGGATCATGACAGATGAAAGGCTAGAAACGGTCACAGGGGTCTGGTGTAAGGCAGCAAGTGAAGTGCCCAAGGGGCAAGGCAAGAGAATTCTTGGTTCCATTTCTCTAAGATCAGAGTATGAGTTGGAGCTCTCCCTCTGGTCATCCGGCCTATTGATGTGACGACAACCCCACAGGATCAGTCAAGGAGTGCATAACAACCATTCATGTTTATTAACCATAGGCTGGTGGGAAGATAATTACTTTGAGCAGGTGTCAGGGAGGTTGGTTTGTTCAAGAGGGTCTGGCTAGTTTGCAGTCATGACAGAGAAACCTACTGTGAAGAGCTGAGCAAGGCAGCATGTGTGCCAGCCAAAGGACAGTAAAGCCACAGCGACAACCACCCAGAGGAGCTCTGGTCCATTTACTGCGTAGGTGGAATTTGTTCATCATTATTAGAGCAGCTGCCTCTTTCTGTGCTACAGGCAGAACAAGGAGGCTACTCCTTGGTGATATAAGCCAATGAAACATTTATGTTTTTATGGCACTGACGAAACCTGGCCCCTTCTTCACTTTATTTTCTTGCTTCACACTGCATGGCAGTGTGCTCAGGAAAACTCCCATCTTCACGTCATTATGATCATTAATCAGCATTTAGTAAGCACCCCACATTATGAAGCACCCTGTTGTGGCTCAGGATACAAGGAAGTGGATGTCTCTGCCCTTAAGGGGCTCACACAGAGAGCAGAACATGCACCAGAAAATGAACCATAACCTCAGGTACCAAATGGACATACAGGAAAGAGCTAGGCTTTTGTGGCGGGCTGGACCACTGTGGAGTAGGCTAACTTCCAAAGCGTTCTGAGGAGCTGACACTTGATCTGGGTGTTACATAGGAATCAGGTGTGATGGGGAGGTGGGAAAGCACAGAGATATCAGAGGAACAGTGTTAGATCAAGGGCTTCTAACAAAGGAGTAATGGGAAATCAGGTTTGAAAGGTAAAGGAAATCATTAAAGTCCCTGATGGTAGGCTGAGGGGCTTTAAGTTTATCCTGGAGACTGTGAGAAGTCACTGAGGGTTTGTGAGCAAGAGTATCAGGATGATTATCCTGGTTGGAAAGTACAGAATAATTTGAATGGGGAAAAGAAAAAAAGCAAGGTAGCCAGGAGATGAGCATAACTTTTACATTTTTCTTCTCTTTTTGTGCTGCACTGGAAAGCTGGACTGCAGATTTTTTTTTTAACCTACCATGAAAGTTCAAAGAAAAGAGAACAAAAATTTTGTTTGTAGTGATAGGGGTTTGGGATTTAAAAGGCCAAAAAAAGACTACTATAAAAGAACAATAGAGAATCTAGAGTTTGAGGAAATTGACCTCAGAGTGCATGATACAGGGTGGGGTTTCATGCAGACT
The DNA here is from genome assembly GCF_024166365.1 of Elephas maximus indicus. Lineage (NCBI taxonomy): Eukaryota > Metazoa > Chordata > Mammalia > Proboscidea > Elephantidae > Elephas > Elephas maximus. The sequence continues at coordinate 151,647,917 of NC_064820.1, read as the reverse complement.
AGAAAGAAATTCCTCTGGACGGTGGATGTGGAAGAGAAACAGTTTGCATGGCCTGGAACAGGGGAAACCAAGCCTTGATCCCTGGCAGCACCTGAGGAGGGAGTATCACCCTAGAGAACACTGGCCACATGATGCATCTAGAAGACAGGACCCCAGTCAGCAGAATCATAGCCTCACAAAAGATTCCTGTGAGGCAAAGATGAAGAGCAGTTAGTCAGTCCTTGGACTGAGGGATGGTACAAATAATCGGGAGAGCAGGTATCTCAGGGATAACCAAGAATTCAAAGCCCTCTCCAATGTCATGGCAAAGTATAAGATCCTGAAATCACAACTCAAACCTGAAGATGAGGAAAAAATGATGTTAAATTTCCTACCAGTCAGATGGGATAGGAGTAGATAATTGGAGTTCCTACACACGAGTTTATAAATTGAGTCATATATGCTATAAGGCTACAGTTTAAGTGTGAAAGGATGAAACCCTAGACTAGAATGATAGCAATGAGACGACAAAGACATGAAAGCCCTAGAGATGTTAAGAAGGATTAAAAGAACTTGATCTACTACCCACAGTCTACAAAAAATCCAGGACACACTGAGAATGCAGAAAGTTTCTCCTTGCCTCTGTCATTCTCTACCCATAGGCATACCTACAGGAAACACCAAGTAAATGCTTTGTAAGTTATTCTCAGCATCCATAAGTTATGATGAAATGCAAACTTAAAAAGATATATTCTCTCCCCAAGGCTGTATGTTAGTATTCAAGTGGACAGGGTAATAAAAAATAATTTTTTGAAGATGAAATTTAGTCACTGAGTTTTCACTTCATGCCAGGTATGGTGGGTACTGACAATAACAAGGCTAGTAAATTTTGGTTCCTTCCTTGAGGCATTCAGTCTAGTGAGAGGAATGGATATGCCAACAAATAATTACACTCCCCTGTGCCGTGCTATAGGTCCCTGGGTGACTCAAGCGGTTTGCAATTGGCTGCTAACCTAAAGGTTGGCTGTCCAAACCCACCCAGCAGCACCATGGAAGAAAGGTCTGGCAATCTGCTTCCACAGAAAATTGCAGCCAAGAAAGTCTTATGGAACAGTTCTACTCTGCAACACACAGGGTGGCGACGAGTTGGAAACAACTAGACGGCAATGGGTTTGGTTTTTTGTGATGTGTCATAACAGAGCTGTAAATAAATGCTCTAGAAGTACAGGGGATCAAGTAACAATCTCTGCCTCAGGAAACTGGAGAAGGCTTTACAAAGAAGTGACATTTAAGTGGGTTTTACAGGATGAGTAGGAGCTCAACATTTGGATAAGAAGAAGAGCATTCCAGATAGTAGGAACAGAATGCACAAGGCATGGAGGCATAAAAGAACCAATGAGTCTGGAATAGGAGGAAGGGTGGCGCAAAAGGAGGTGACAGGAAATGAGCCTCCCAGTATTTTCACTAGATTAATTAAATTACAAGGATCACGTAAGTGATTTTGCAAATTCACAAATAGTTAAGGAGTTATCGCCAAGCCTCTGAATTTAGATTCACAGGGTTAAGATGAAACAACAAAGATGGAAACACAATTACACTTAGTCAAAAAGATGTTCTACCTGGAATTGGCCCCTACGATCTTCAGCCAAGGGTAGGCCACCCACATGATGAACACTGGAAGGGTAGCCATTCATATACTGACCCCAAAGGACTTCTGATGTACACCAAAGGGAAGAAGTCGCATGTCACATGTCACCTGGTGTATGGTCCTGTGCTGCAGACTCCTGAAGAATTACAGGAACACTTATCAACCATCAGAAAACCTAACAGCCTCAGGCAAAACTTCATCTTTGTCTCTGGTTTTCTCTTTGAGAGTCTGTCACTAAAAGCACTAGCACCTTTCCCTTCCTTAATAATGTGCTATCTCGTCGCTTTATTCACCTATCAAGTGAGCAACTTCCAGGAAAAACACCATATTCCAGGAGTAGGGATAAAGCCTGAGAACTCAGGGGTGCATATCTGCACAGTGCTTCATGCATTCCTGTGCCAGGGATAACTTGTCTTTAGGCCCTACTCCTTCCCTGTCTTTGACCCTGAAGAGACAGGCAGTGTGGACGAGGGTAAAACTAGCCTACTGTGACAGTTAATGTTATGTGTCAACTTGGCTAGGCTATGATTCTCAGTGGTTTGGCAGAAACTATGTAATCACCTTCCATTTTGTGATGTGAGCAGTCAATCAGCTGAACAGGGAGTTTTCTTGGGAGTATGGCCTGCTTTCAGTATATAAATCGGTATTCTGGCAAAGCTCCCTCTCCTTTCCTGATCTTGTACTCTTCTCATCGCCTGACCTCTGGTTCTTGGGATGTAGCCTTCAGAAGTCTCTGGCTTGTTATCCGACCTGCAAATTTTGGATTTGCCAACCCCTACAGCCCCATGAGTCAGCTGAAGCCTTCAGCCTGCCACCTGACCTGCAGGTTTTGGGTTCATCAGCCCCTACAATCAAGTGACCCAACAGAGGTCTTCAGATAGCCACCACAACTGAGTAAATCATTTCCTTGAAGTAAATTTCTCTAGATATATGTTTACATATGCTTCACTGGTTTCGCTCCTCTAGAGAACCCAGACTAAGACACCTGCTAAGATTAGTATATCTTTAATCCATGGCAACTTTATGTAAAATATGGTATAAGAAGAAAACACCCCCAAAACTCCAGAGGGTTTTTTCCTAATAATGTACCTCAAGATTTATTGAAATGTCTGAATCCCATTTTCAGCACACTGTTTTAGATTGCAAATCTACAGGTTATATATTTTGTGATGTATTTCTGATAGAATTCATAGATCAGGGAAGAAAAACCATTATTGATACATTCTTTGAAGGTGAAGGGAGGATCTTAGAAAACTGACTTCAACCAAAAAAAAAAAAAAAGTAATTTGGTTTTAATCTTCAAATAAAAAGTGTATTCGATTTTGAAAAACAATCATTGAGACTCACATTTTTATGTTTAATAACCACCTTGAAATTGGTCTGCCTCAGAGGACAGCACGATTCTGAGCTACCTTAGCATGAATGATTTACGACATTCACAAACTTGGCAACTACATCAGTTTTCCTAAACCTGGCACCCAACACCACCTGCATGTTGAGTGAAGATTTATGATTTATAAAACTCACCTCATTATGCAGAAGTACATGAATTCTCTTCTTTGTGCAGTCTATAACTCCCAAGACAGATGAGAAGGCAGGTATGTCTAAAAATTTATGGTTCTCTCCTGCTAAAGCTGAAGTTTTAGACAAAAACTTAAAAAATAACTGGCCCTTTGGAGAAAAATAGCTTTAGCTAACCATTACACCCGCAAATGATGAAACAACTACAGCCCACCATTATATCTTACACGAACAAAGAAGCTAACTATGAAAGTCACTTTAATCACAGCACTGAACTATGTCTACATTTTGAATGCTGCAGTAATAGAACTGAAGTGACTCTATGGAAATATCAAGCACTCTGTCAGTTTAATTTTTCCCTCACTTTGGTGTCTGAGTCTGCCTGCTGAGATTTCCCATCAAGTAGCCCAGCCAGATCTGCAGGCATAGACTTCAGCAAAGACAACTGAATACCTTGTTGGGACCAATGGCTTCCAGGGTATACCCACCGAGTGAAGAAACGCAAGTGCTGAGTAGGATTCAGAAATGAAGCTTGTTTTCAAAGATGTTTTAGAAATGCAGCAAGTCTCTCCACACACGCTGCAAAAAATCGAGAGCACAGAAGGTTCAATCGAACAAATTTATGTATCTCAAGAAAGAATAAGATATATAAACCGTTGTTTAAAATGACAAGCATGGGACCAGGCTGACATGCAGAAATCTTTAAACAAGATAATCCTAAGTGAAAAAAGCAGAACACAAAAACGGTAAGCACCCATGTGGACTGGAAAAAGGTAAGGTTGGTGTTTCAGGTTAGAGATTCTCAATAATATAAAAACCAAAAAACCTATTGCCATCAAGTCAATTCTGACTCAGAACGACCTATAGGACAAAGGAGAGCTGCCCCATAGGATTTCCAAGGAGTGGCTGACAGATTCAAACTGCTGACTTTTTGGTTAGCAGCCATAGCACTTAACCCTGGGCCATCAGGACTCCCAACGACATAAAGTTGAGTGAGAAACAGTAAAACTCTAAATAATTTATTTTCAAATTTCCCTATCAGGAAATGCTCTTTAATCTAAGAAGTACCCTGTCCTTCCCTGGTCTGAAGTATTCCACCCTCTTTGGCCTTTGAAAGTGTAGAACACCAGTACTTGAATACCTAAATTCACAGGGGAAAAAAAAAAAATGTTGCCATCGAATCAACTCCAATTCATGGTGACCCCACATATCACAGAGTAGAACTGCTCCATAGGGTTTTCTTGGCTATAATCTTTTAATCTTTACAGAACCAGATCACCAGGCCTTTTTTCCAAGGTGTTGCTAGGGTGGTTCAAACTGCCAACCTTTAGGTTAGTCACCACATGCAACATTTGTGCCACCCAGGGACTACAAATCCACAGAAGTAGGCTGAAAATGTAAACTACTTTAAGTCTTCAATTAGGAGTTGGAAAATTACTTGAAGAAATGTGGGAAAACCCCTTCCAGCTTATTAGTATCTAAATATAGATTTAGGAAGATTATTCTTATACTGTTAGTCCCTTGATTTCTCAAATATATTTAGGATTTGCCCAGTTCTTACTTCGTGCTTTAACAATGCCTTATGTCTGCCTGTGCCAGGGTGGTTGCTCTAACTTACAGAAATGATGCCATACTCACAAAATGGTGTTCTAGGGCAAGAGAGCAATATCAAAGAACCACAAAATACCCGCTAGGAGAAGTGAAGTCTCTTTGGCAATTGGGAATATATTGGAAAGCAGAGCAGATGCACAGGTAGACCCCAGAGAAGAATTACATTTGGGTTCGGGGACGTGGTTACCACTTCTAACTAAGCTACCTGTTGAAACTTCGCCACTGAAACACAGATGCTGTTCTCCTGCATCTCCAGAAACTCTGGGAGCTGGTGTTCTGTTGGCTGCGTTTAATCCTGAGAGTGATCTCCCTATCTCAGGTCAGGCAATCATGCTATAAGGGAATGAGAGAAAAGTGGGCCAGCACGCCTCACACACACACATCCCACATAACAACCAAGGCCACAGGAGACTTCCTTCCGCAAAGCTACTTGGAGGCACAGAGCCCAGTCAAGGTGGCCTCATCCACTGCCTCTGTGGAGTTGCCTCTGTATTTTGCCAGTATTAGTGACAGTTCATTAATCTACAGTGGAAGAAAGGCATCATGAGACCCTCAGCAGCTATAATGTCCACAGATCCCCTTCTTCCCTGAAGAAGTGGTCACAGCACTCCTTCCAGGTAAACTAGCTTGCTTTGGGTCATGTCACACACAGCACTCCCCAACCACAAGAATTTGGCACCCAAACCAAAGGCTGGGCCTATGATCTGAACCAGTGACCCTAGAGAGAGCTTGGTACAAGAACTCTGTTCAGTAAATGCACTTCATAGGGGATGGAGCCAAGCCAAATAGAGAAAGGATTCAAGGGTGGTGCAAGCAGCCCAGAGTAGACTTGTAGGACAGGAGGAAAATATTCAAATGTCCGATTTATATTTATCTTTTTATTTTTATATATGTTTAATAACATTTATCGTATCTCGATACTATATACAGTCTACAGATACATAAATACATAATATAAAGTATGTTCTCAAATATTTTTCTAACAGGGATGCATACTGAAAAAGTTTGGAGATAAGAAGACACCAGTTGTGTGGATTGTTTCTAAATAAAGTGTGGCCTTTAATCCCTATCCTCCATCTGAATCCCCTGTGGAACTTGTTAAACACACAGATTCCTTGGCCCCACCTCATACCTACAGGGCCTAAATCTCTGGGTATGAGGCAGTGGGGATCTCTGCGTTTAAAGAGCTTAATTCTGATGCTTCCTCAAGTTTGGAAACCACTGCGGTAGAATTACAGAAGTAGACACGATGAAGCTAAGCTATGAAAGAGGCAGTCAATACAGATGGAATACCAGCAACCTGTTTCTGAAGAAGGCAGATAACTGGCCATTATAGCTCCTGTTGGGGCCTGACCAAGGAGAAGGAGCCACTCTCACTGTTCTTCCAGAACTCTGGCTCTGTGGACATTAAGACAATGCCTGTATTTCTCCAACTAGCCTTCATTACCCTTGGAAACTCTATGGGGCAGTTCTACTCTGTCCTATAGGGTCACTATCAGTCAGAATTGACTTGATGGCAATGGGTTTCTTTTTTTTCTTTTAATGCTAGTCAAGAATAAATTAAAATTCTGGCCCTTTAAACTAAGAAATTCAGAAATGACTCCTGTATCCTTCCAAATTAAATATTAAATGGATCTTCATGAAGAACAAAGCTCTGGTTTTGCCAGCCCCAACCCCTCCTCAGATGAGGGTTTCCTACACAGGGTCACTGACCTACCCGAGTCAACTGTTTTTCAAAGCTGGATGAAATTTCATGGCAAGGTTAACTGACTGCTTTCTACCCTGTGCAATGAGACTACATTATCCCTGATGTAAACGCCCTATCTAATCAAAGTGACATCTTATCTTGTTTTATTGCTGCCTTTTCTTTCAAAGCCATCCTCTACTTCTCTTTTCAGAAGAAGCGCAGGTCGGTGGGCTACCAGGCATTCAGTGTAAAGTGAAATCTGCTAATTGTTGCCACCCCTTGGAACAGAGACCCATGAACACCTTGCTGCCCAGTTGATTTTGACTTGTAGCTACCCTATAGGACAGAGTAGGGCTGTCCATAGGGTTTCCAAGGAGCACTGGGTCGATTCAAAATGCCAACCTTTTGGTTAGGAGCCAAATTCTTAACTATTACTGCCAACAGCGTTTCGTGGGGACCGAGACATCACCTGACATAATACTTCCTAGGTTTCACTGGGGCAAGCTCTGTTGAATCAGGCTAGAACCTACAGCAGTGTAGGTTCTGGGGTCAGACAGCCTAGCTTCAAATTCTGGCTTTGACATTCAATTGCTACGTGACTCATACAACATACTTAACCACACCAAGCCTCGCTTTCCATATCTGCAAAATGGGAGTACCAATCGTATTTACTTGAGACCATTACTGTGATCATTCTATTACATAACACATATAAAGCATTTAGGACAGTGTGTGGCACCCAAGTAAACACTCCAAACCTATCCAATTACTATCCTAATGACAATTCCCATTAATTGCTGGGAGTTAAATTCTTAAAAGTTGAAATTAGTTACTTGTCTTCAAATATACAAAAATAACAATCATGCTAGCTAAAATATTATTAAAAACATAGTGTATGCAGGTGTTGACAGCCACCTGTTGTTTGGTACCCATATGGAAATTACGTGCCAACTCCTTCCACTTCCCATTGTGACACTGAGATGACAAAAGAGAACTGAGACATATAGTACTGTGCAGTATGATAAAGAATTATACCGCCTGGTTCTGGCTTTGTCCATTCTTATTCATTTGCACCCTCATTTCCCTTATTTTTTAGACTCAGGCTCATTCCTTCAAGCCATGAGGCTACAGGTTATATTAATTTGAAAGGCAGTCCAGAAGCCTGTCCTTCACACTGGCAAATATAATTAAGTCCCCATGCTCTGGCTCCTGCTCTGAAATGAGTATCTAAAGCTACCACATCCCCCTTGTGGTCATGAAGAGTATTTTCAAGGTCCCTGGCTGGAAACCACCAGGAATATCAATTGTACATGTATGTACCCACAGAAGCATAGCCTCAGACACTCTTTACCTAATACAATCTGATTCCAGGATTAACACTTTGTGGCTTTTTAAGAGGAAGCAAAACAAACTCTTAAGAGAACCAGGTGAGAGAAGAGGAAAGTAAGGAGGAAGCGGTTACGCCAGCTACTTCAACCTGCCCTCCTTCCTGTCATACATAACTTAAGAATGTAAAGTTTTCCATTTGTATCTTACTTCAATGCTTAGTACTACCTGTCATTCCTATGTTGTCAGGGTTGTATCCTTTCACCATATTTATTCACTCTGTATATGCCGAACAAATAATCCAAGAAGATGGACTATATGAAGAATGGGCATCAGGACTGGAGGAAGACTCATCAACAACCTGCGATATGCAGATGGCACAACCTTGCTTGCTGAACATGAAGAGAACTTAAAGCACTTACTGATGAAGATCAAAGACTACAGCCTTCGGTATGGTTTATACCTCAACATAAAGAAAACAAAAATCCTCACAACTGGACCAATAAGCAACATCAGGATAAGTGGAGAAAACACTGAAGTTGTCAAGGATTTCATTTTACTTGGATTCACAATCAACATCCATGGAAGCAGCAGTCAAGAAATCAAACGACATACATATTTGTCCAATCTGCTGCAAAAGGCCTGTTTAAAGTGTTCAAAAGCAAAGATGTCACTGTGAGGACTAAGGTGTGCTTGACCCAAGCCATGGTATTTTCAATTGCCTCATAACATGCAAAAGGTGGGTAATGAATAAGACCGAAGAATTGATGTCTTTGAGTTACGGTACTGGCGAAGACTATTGAATATATACCATGGACTGCCAGAAGAACTAACAAATCTCTTGGAAGAAGTACAGCCAGAATGCCCCTTAGAAGAGAGAATGGCGTGACTTTGTCTCAGATACTTTGGGCATGTTACCAGGAGGAATCAGTACCTGGAGAAGGACATCATGCTTGATAAAGTAGAGGGTAAGCAGAAAAGAGGAAGACCCTCAAAGAGATGGACTGACGCAATGACTGCAACACTGGGCTCACATAGCAATGACTGTAAGGATGGCGCAGGACAGGGCAGTGTTTAGTGCTGTTGTATATACAGTGACTATGAATTAGAACTCACTGTACGGCACCAAACAGCAACACTGTCTTAGAATATAAATATCCACAAACGGGAGTCATTAGCCTGTAACTCTGACCTATGGCAAGCCTACCTCTGAGCAACTGGTTGTAGTTGTTAGGTACCATCCAGTCGGTTCCAACTGAAAGCAACTCTACATACACAGAACAGAACGAAACACTGCCCAGTCCTGCACCATCCTCCTGACTGTTGCCATGCTTAAGCCCACCGTTGCAGCCACTGTGTCAATCCCTCTCTTTGAGGGTCCTTCTCTTTTTTTCTGACCCTCTACTTTACCAAGCATGATATTCTTCTCCAGGGACTGATCCTTCCTGGTAACATGTCCAAAGTACGTGAGTTGAGGTCTCGACAACCTTTCTTCTAAGGGGCATTCTGGTTGCACTTCTTTGAAACATATTTATTAGTTCTTCTGGCAGTCCATGGTATATGCAATATTCTCCCCCAAAACCATAATTCAAATACCCTGTATTACTGTAAACAGACTACTAAGAATAATATAATAAAACAAAGCAGTTAGCATTTAAAAAAGAAAGTTTGCATAGGCTTTTTATTTCTTTTAGAATCTGCGTAATTTATAACCGGTGTTACGTTTTACTTTTGTTTCTTACTCGCACTTTCATTCTCCTCAGAATGTAAACTCTGTCGTCTTTCTCTCCCAACCTTCCCCGCCCCCCGAATTCCTTCACAATTCCTCACACAGTGGCGATCATTCAATAAGACAGATTTTTCTGAAGGAACAGGTAGGGGACTAGAGCATTTTTCTCTTTTGAAAGAGAACTTTAAGGACAAATTGCTTCATCTCCAAAATCAAGCTCAATCTCATCTGCCATCTCATCAGTTTAGTTCATGTATTCCTTTCATTGTATTCCCACAACCTACCTAGAACACATGGCAGGCACTCCAGCGCATATTTGTTGAATTCTATCCTTTTCTTAAACGTCTGAAACTGGTCACAGCGCGCAGAGTGGCCACTGACAACTCCTCGTTAGAGAACCCACAACCTCTGTTGCTAGCAACCAACCCAAGGTTTGAGAAGGGCGAGAAGAACCTCAGATAGATGCGGCACACCCAGCTGGGAAGAGCCCGAGCTCTGATATTTTTTTTCATGATGGTTTGCACGATGATTAGCTTAACGCGACCCAGTGGTCTGTGCGAACAAAAAGCTGCTTTAGTAGTTCGCAACTCGAGATCTTTGTGGTAGAACACAGCACGAATTTGTCTAAGGACAAAACATTCAGGTGTACTCAAGTTACTGCAATAGCACCCGGCAGCCAAAAAACCGACAAAGGGTGGGGGAAAGCAACAAACGTTCTACTCCTGAAATTTATACCGAACAAAGCCCTGGGACAAAATGGCGTCCTCCGGAAGGAGCTGAAACGGGGGTAAAAGATGCACGCGCTCTGGGTGTGCACGCGCCCAGGCTCGCCCCGGGCTACGCTCAGGCCAAACCGGCGTACGCAGGAGCATCCAACGAGCTCTGCAGTTAGTCTCCACCCTCGTTTTCCGACATTCTCTGTGCACATGCGCTCCAGGCCATACTCTGGAAGCCAGATGCGCAGGCGCAACAGGCTCCGCCTCCCACGTACCTGACGCAAGACAACTGTAATCGTTTCGCAATTTATCCCGTGTGACCTTGAGTCTTTCCTGCCACGAAGGACCGGGGCTGTCCGAGGTGCTGCCTTTATATGCCTTCTAGTCCCGTCGTCTCTCAATGAGCCTAGACCCACCGCGAACGGAACGAGCGGTCACACTTTTTGCAGGCATCATGTTGCGGAGAACATTGTTAGTACTCCGTAAATCCGGGAGTGGCGGTTACATAGTCTCTGGACAGGCGGCGCGGGCGGCGCTTCAGCGGAAGAGCGGACCTGCGGGTCGCAGTGACCAACCCCCGCCCCCTACCCCACGTGGTTGGAGGATTCCAGAAGGGTTGCTACCGCCGCGCAGCGCAGCTCCCGGCCGTCCGAGCGACTGTTTGCTGTTCTGTACTCCCTCGTCTAGCCGCCATGCTAAGCGCCAGCCGAGCCGCGGCCGCCCGTCTGGTCGGCGCCGCAGCCTCCCGAGGCTCCACGGTCGCCCGCCACCAGGTGAGGAACTGCTGGGCCTTCCCCGAGGGGCTCATGTCCTCGGGCCTCAGTTCGGTAGGCCGCGGCCTTCGCGGTCACAATACTCGTGCAGAGAGGAGGAGAAAAGGAAGATAATGGGCCATCTGTAATTAGCGTTGCCGGTTCAATGCCTCATTTGAGGCTTTGACTCCGTGCCTCGCGCCCTGCTGAGTCACACTTCTCGCGTTCAAGTCTCATCCCACGAGATAGCGGGTAGTGGTCCTTAGAGTCCGTTCTGTGGCTGTTGGACACGTTTGTCCATGGGAGCGAGGGCTGCAGTCTTTTGGAAGGGAGCCGCTACTCTGTTTTCACCCAAGGATCTAAGGTTAGCTGTCCTTTCCCCCAAATGTTGTCCTTAACGTAAAGTACAGGGTGTTCAGGGACACTGGCTGTGATGAAACGAATATACAAAGGCATTTAAACAATGAGTGGAAAATCAAGCCCTTGTTTCTTCCGTAGGAGGGTTATAGCTAGTTTAGGAAAGCAAATAAAAATGTTGTTGTTGAGTCGATTCGGAGTCATAGTGACCCTACAGGACAGGGTAGAACTGCCCCATAGAGCTTCCAAGGAGCACCTGGTGGATTTGAACTGCTCACCCTTTGGTTAGGAGCCTTAGCCCTGAACCACTATGCCACCAGGGTTTCCTCTGCCTAGTCAGTTGTCCCAAAATCGTTGGTGTAAAATTGTGCTGCTTATTTCAGATGAAAAAAAAAACGTGGAATGGTTGCTGGTTATCATCTAATACCAAAAACGTGTCTTGGGAGAACAGGAGTTGTATTTCTCTCTTGAATTCACGTGGGGTTTAAGGAGGGCTGTGAGTAGCCTGAGGTTAGGTTGTAACTAGTGTTTTCTGTCCTGTTTAGAAGCCATTTCTGAAAAATTTTTTTAAGTTGACTCCACAAAACTAATAACCTTAGTCTTTTTAAAGCAGTTGGATGGCAGACTTACAGGAAGTGTACTGGATAAATCTTAAATCCATGCCTGTAATATGTGCTTATTTAGGGCTTAGATGTTAGTTGTTCCTGACGGTGAAATTGAGAAGCTCCTCAATAGTATTTTACATTACAGTGGTTCTTGACCAACGGCAATTTTGTCCCTCAAGGAACCATTTGGCAATGTCCAGAGACATTTTTTGTTGTCACAAGTTGGGGAGTAGAGGCCAGATACGCTGCTAAACATAAACAGCCCCTCATAAGGAAGATTTGTTTCAAAATATCAGTATTGAGGTTGTGAAGCCCTGTTGTAATGCAATTCAAGACAGCTTTATATCAACTTACTTGGAAAATTTTGTACCGCATTGAAATTTCTTTGTTATTTAGTACCCTAATCCCTTTTGTAGGTGAAACATACATTTCATTCCACTGTATACATGGTAGTCACACAGCACAAAGAAAGCCTCACAGTTACAAGTGTTCTCTGGAAGAATAATTGGAATAAGCCCAGTTTTCTTAAGTAGTTGATGGCTTATTTTTTTTTTTCCTTTTTAGGATAGTTGGAACGGCCTTAGTCATGAGGCTTTTAGAATTGTTTCAAGGCGGGACTATGCGTAAGTGTAACTTCATTTTCTTTGAAAGATAGTTATGTTGAACACCAAACTAGTGGCCATAAATTTGATAAATGTTTTTCAGGAAAGTATACCATCCATGTATGTTTATTTATAGGATATAAAATGTGCTATTATTTTCAATGTCAAGATTTTTTTTACGTATTTCTGCGGCAGTTTTGGAGAGCACTATTATAACGGTAAACATAACATTGTCTTAAATGCCTTACAGGTCAGAAGCAATCAAGGGAGCAGTTGTTGGTATTGATTTGGGTACTACCAACTCCTGTGTAGCAGTTATGGAAGGGAAACAAGCAAAGGTGAGCATGAATGATACCTGATGACTCTCCAGTTTGTACCTTAAAAGCTGCTTTTAGTTTATTAAAGACTCATCATGGTGAACGTTTTGTGCTTAATTACATGATGCTGACTACTGAATGGATTTGACTTCCAGGGTAGCATTTGTATCTCCTGGTATGGAGGTGGGACTGTAAGTTGACTGTTGGGTCTTGTTAGGATGACTTGCACTGTTGATTACTCCTGTAATCAGAATCTTGAATTCTTGTAAGTTAGTCAAGTTGGCTGCAGAAATAGGCTAGAAGCACGTGGAGCTCCAGGGATACCATGAGCTACATCCTAAACAAAGCATGTTCTTAGGTGCTGTCTATTGTCTACAATAAAAAACCAAAACCTGTTGCCGTTGAGTCAATTCCAACTGATAGTGACCTTATAGGCCAGAGTAGAACTGCCCTATACGGTTTCCAAGGAGTGCCTGGTAGATTCAAACTGCTGACCTTTCGGTTAGCAGCTGTAGCTCTTAACCACTATGCCACTAGGATTTCCTTTGCCTACAATAGTAGGTATTTATTGTGTTAGCACTCGTAGAGAAGTAAAGCATGCCCGTTAGTACTTTTCTTGAGCGTTTGTTTTGTTATTTGGGGTCTATTTTATGTCTTAAACTTTCGATGCAAAGACACGAGCGATAACTGGAACTTCATTTCCTGTCTCACCTTGGATGTTTTAGGTGCTGGAGAATGCCGAAGGTGCCAGAACAACCCCTTCAGTTGTGGCCTTTACAGCAGATGGTGAACGACTTGTCGGCATGCCGGCCAAGCGGCAGGCTGTCACCAACCCAAACAACACCTTCTATGCCACCAAGCGTCTCATTGGCCGCCGATACGATGACCCTGAAGTACAGAAAGACATGTGAGTGATAGCAAAAACATAGTTTGTAAGGGCCACACAGAACAATCATTGAGCACTTTGATCAGGATCCCTGGGTATAAACCTTGCCCCTGCCAAAAGAGTGTTTCATTTGAAAAATAATTCAGTTCTGCATTCACAAATTAGTCTTTGCTATATTAACATGACTATTTGAAGATTTGACTAAGTGTTTCTGGGCTGTGTAATTTGGTGTTGAACACATAAGTAAGGCAGGTAGCAGCATAGGTGCTATCAGGTGTTGATAGCTATGTAGAAAAACAAACTTGGGGAGGTGGTCTGCCTTCCCAGTTAAATATATTGCAAGTGTAGGTAGAGACCCCTGTTGTGTGAATCCTGTTTTGCGGGAAGTAAAGATGGAAGCTTGCATGTTGCTATGATGCTGAACAGGTTTCAGTAGAGGTTGCAGACTAAGATGGACTAGGAAGAGAGACCTGGCAATCTACTTCCAAAAATCAGCCAATGAAAACCCAATAATGGATCACAACAGCCGTATCCCTCCAGCTGATCGTAGGGGTGGTGCAGGACTGGGCAGCATTTTCTTCCGTTGTGCATGAGAGCCCCATGGGTTAGGGGCTGACTCAGTGTCAGCTAACAATGACAATTTTCAGGTTTTATCAGAATGTTTTCACATGTTAGTGATTACATTCTAAGAGTTTTCATTAAATGAATTTCTAAAGTTCTCGTTTGTTGGCCAGGGTCTCTTGAGTGGAGGATGGACATTCATGACTTAATGGTAACCTTGGTGTGATTGGTTGCACTGGCAAGCTTTTTCAAATGCAGTGTTTATGTTTTTTCAGTAAAAATGTTCCGTTTAAAATTGTCCGTTCCTCCAATGGTGATGCCTGGGTTGAAGCACACGGAAAACTCTATTCTCCAAGTCAGATCGGAGCATTTGTGTTGATGAAGATGAAGGAGACTGCAGGTGAGTAGAGTTGAGTTTACATTTGGGGGAGTTCAAAGAATTCAGTGATTCTTCTGATCACTAGCTTGCATACCCTAATGTCCCTTAGATGAGCCTGTGGTGTCTTTTGTACAGAACACTTAGGAATGGCAAAACTCTTCATACTTTTCCTCCAGATTGAATTTATCTTTAAGTTTTCCTGTAGTTGCTCCCACTCCCCCCGCCTGTGGGGGAGGTAGTGTTCTTTATTGAAAGCCAGAACCACTACACAGAGCTCTTGTTTCTGTTGGGTAAAATTTAGATCTTCCCATTTGAAGAAACTAGTGACCATTTAAAGTCTGACCGTAGGTCATCTATGATGAAAGGCATTTCTGAGCTTGTGCTCATTTTTGCTAGTTTGATCAGTCTTTATTAAAATGTTAAAGATGAGATCTAGGGTTTTCAACCAGCTTTATAGTGTTTTCTCAAAAGATCTCTATGTGTTAGGTCACATGCTGAAGAACCAAAGAGTGTTTGTTGTCTGTGGCTCCAAAAAAGAGTGATACAGTTGTTAGGCTTTATTAATAATTCTTTTGTCTACTTTATCTAACAAAATACCATGGTTTAATTTTATTTTTTTGTTTTCCAGAAAATTATTTGGGGCATGCAGCAAAAAATGCTGTTATCACAGTCCCAGCTTATTTCAATGACTCTCAGAGACAGGTGAGGTCAATTAGTATTCTTACTCATGAAAATTAATAGTACTTGGGAAACAAGGCTGGGAAAATGCTATTTTTTTTCTTTGTTTTCTATAGGCCACTAAGGATGCTGGCCAGATATCTGGACTAAATGTGCTTCGAGTGATTAATGAACCCACAGCTGCTGCTCTGGCCTATGGTCTAGACAAGTCTGAAGATAAAATGTAAGTTTGTACAGTAAATTCAACCTGAATGTGTGAAAGCAAGTTTGTGGAGTCATGAAACTTAGCCTCAATTTTTGTTTTGATTTATTTGTTGTTGAGCTTTGTACTGAAGTGAAAATGTACTGCTTTGATTTTTGAGGTCATTTTTCATTCATTTGAAGATGATTTATTTTAAATAGTTGTTCTTGGCTGCTTTGGTATGGATGTTAGCAAGTGTTCATCTAAAAATGTTGAGTGTAGTCCATTTTATTGCTTTAAAAAAATGAATGTCAATGAGATTCCATGTTTAACAAGGCTGGCATTAATCCAAAAAATACAAAATAATAAATGTGGGAGAGTTGTGGAGAGACTGGAACACTGGTACACTGCTGGTGGGAATGTAAAATGGTACAACCACTTTGGAAATCAATTTGGCGCTTCCTTAAAAAACTAGAAGTAAAATTACCATACAATCCAGCCATCCCACTCCTTGGAATATATCCTAGAGAAAAGAGCCTTTACACGAACAGATAGATGCACACCCACGTTCATTGCAGCACTGTTTACAATAGCAAAAAGATGGAAGCAACCAAGGTGCCCATCAACGGATGAGTGGATAAATAAATTATGATGTATTCACACAATGGAATACTATGTATTGATAAAGAACAACGGTGAATCCGTGAAACATTTCATAACATGGAGGAATCTGGAAGGCATTATGCTGAGTGAAATTAGTTGCAAAAGGACAAATATTCTATGAGACCATTATTATAAAAACTTAAGGGATACTTTAAATGCAGACGAAGATATACTTTGATGGTTACAAGAGTGGGGAGGAAGGAAGGGAGGAGGGTATTCACTAGATAGTAGAGAACTGTTTTAGATGAGAGAAAGACAACACACAGGAGAGGTCAGCACAACTGGACTAAACCAAAAGCAGTTTCCTGAATAAACGGAACACTTTGAAGGGCCGGGGGTTTGGGGACCATGGTTTCAGGGGCCATCTAGGTCAATTGGCATAATAAAATCTATTAAGAAACAGTCTGCATCCCACTTTGGAGAGTGGCATCTGGGGTCTTAACGCTAGCAAGAGGCCATGTAAGATGCATCAATGGGTCTCAACCCACCTGTAGCGAAGGAGAATGAAGGACACCAAAGACAAAGTGATTATGAGCCCAAGACAGAAAAACCAAAACCAAACCCACTGCCGTCGAGTCAATTCCAACTCATAGCGACCCTATAGAACAGAGTAGAACTGCCCTGTAGAGTTTCCAAGGAGCGCCTAGTGGATTCGAACTGCCTGCCTTTCGATTAACAGCCGTAGTGCTTAACACTATGCGACCGGGGTTTCCCCGAGACAGAAAGGGCCACATAAATCAGAGACTACAGCTTTAGGCCAGAAAAACTAGACAGTGCCCTGCTGCAATCTGACTGCCCTGACAAGGAACACAACAGAGAACCCCTGAGGGAGCAGGAGAACAGTGGGATGCAGACCTCAAATTCTTGTAAAAAGACCAGACTTAATGGTCTGACTGAGACTAGAATGACTCCAGAGGTCATGGTCCCCAGATCTTCTGTTAGCCCAAGACAGGAACCGTTCCCAAAACCAGTTCTTCAGATGGACTGGATTGGGCTGTGGGATAGAAAATGATACTGGCGAGGAGTGAGCTTCTTGGCCCACGTAGCGAAATGAGACTATGTGGGCAGCTCCTGTCTGGATGGGAGATGAGAAGGCAGAGGCGGGGACAGAAGCTGAATGGCCATGGGAATACAGGGTGGAGAAAAGGAGTGTGCTATCTAGTTAGGGGAAGAGCAACTAGGAATGTACAGCAAGGTGTATATAAATTTTTGTATGAGAGACTGACTTGATTTGTAAACTTTTGCTTAAAGCACAATAAAAATAAATTTTTTTTAAACGAATGTGTTTTGTTCTAGCTGCGTGTGTGTGATTTACACGTTAGCAATTAGGGCCGTGCATTAACGGACATGTCAATTGGGCAGTTGTAAAATTTTGTTACTGCTTATACCTACCTCAGGAAAATAAGTTTATATTCATTTGGTTATTGAAATTTATACTCTTGTGGTAAGTTTTGTTCCTTAATTCCTCCTTTTTATTTTTAGCATTGCCGTGTATGATTTAGGTGGTGGAACTTTTGATATTTCTATCCTGGAAATTCAGAAAGGAGTATTTGAGGTGAAATCCACCAATGGAGACACTTTCTTAGGTGGAGAGGACTTTGACCAGGCCTTGCTACGACACATTGTAAAGGAATTCAAGAGAGAGGTTAGTTACCAGTGTAGCTAGTGTGTAGATGTTGAGATATTTAGAATTTGTTCTGATTGCTGTTAGCTTTGTTCACAATTTTTTGCCCTTCCTAGAGAGTTCAGTGGCTTGATTGAACTTTCTGGTTATTGTTCAGATTTGGAACAAATGACAGCATTGAAAGGTTATAACAACCATTATACCATAGTGGAAAAGGAATTATCAGAACTCCTTTTTTGAGTTAGAATCCTAGGGCTAAAAAGAACCAAGCATCAGCTCAGCTTCCTTACTCCAGGCACAGATACCTTTCTTAGAATAGGTTATTTTTCCCTATCGATTTTTAAAAGAAAAAAAAAAAACACACACACAGTAATTCTCTTACGCTTGTTTATAGAAGTGTGGCTCCACTTTGTGTTGTTGCAGCTTTTTGCTGCAGTTTGACATCTCCCTAATACTTGTGTTACCTTCTCCCTGTAGTCGGGTGTTGATCTGACCAAAGACAACATGGCGCTTCAGAGGGTGCGAGAAGCTGCCGAGAAGGCCAAGTGTGAACTCTCCTCATCTGTGCAGGTGAGATATGGAAAAGTCTTGAAGGATATTTTCATTCCGAGTCTTTTGAATAGCATATCCTAATTGGCCTGGTGTCGGTCTGGTCTTTTTATAGTTTTCTGGCTGGCGGAAGAGCTGTTAGGAGTAAAAGAGCAATGTGGTCTTTAGTTTTTATGGATGAGCTGAAATTTTTTAACCACCCAAATCAGAAGTTGTGTATTGTAGTCAAATAATTAAGCTGACATATAAATAACACTCTATTCATTTGTTTGCTGTAAGTTTAAAGGCATTGATATTACTGCTTTTTATTGATATATAGGCTAGGGATGTGTAAAATTAAAATTAGTAGTCTGGAAATACTGAGGCTCTCAGAACTGCTACTGTCTTCACTGTAAAACACTTCACCTTGTGAATTGTGTGAGCCTCTAATTGGCCGTTTTTTATTTGAGTCATCAATCGAGAAAATGAGTTTTGAAACCAGCCATGTGTGAAGGCTCAGGTATATGTGAAGCTCTGTGAGCATCAGATTTGTTGAGCTTCTGTTTAAGGTCAGTATGATTTGCTGTTTTGAGAGGTGGAGCTTCACTTTTCCCACGATGACTAAGAACACTTGTACAAAGCATGCTAGGTTGGGGTCAGAGATCTGCCAAAACGGAAGGCAGGAGAACCGTCTCCAGGTCTCGGCTGACAGCAGGAGAGCGGAGCTGGTGACTTCAGTTATCAGCTTCACCTTCCACACTGGAAGCGAAGAGGTATTTATGGAAGCTGCTGTTGTGTCCATAAAGTGGTTGCTGCTAATTAACCATCAGTCAAACCTGTTTTGTTTTTTTTTTTTTTTTTAAGCATCTGTGAGGAGTGTCAAATTTGTGTAAACTCATCCCTGGAGGTGATTTGTCCCTGCTATTATATGCGACGGCAAACCTTTGCAATACAGTGGTTGGGGTTAAAATAATGCGACACTGACAGAGGATGGCTTGTAATTCTTCCCGAGGACATGGCACTTTTTGGGCGGGAATGTTGGAGGAACTTTTAGGTGGTGTGATTGTATTCTATTGATAGGTATTTGGATTGCCTTCCAGCATTTTACTATTCTAGCAAAATATACTGAGTATTGAGTATTCTGTACGTTCACACTTGTGCACATAAATTTATCCTATAGGTACGCCTGTAAGATAAATTACTGCAAGCAGAGCAATTATTACTCTAATAGTTTACAATGTAGTGTGAGGAGATGGATGTTAATTATAAAATTATGTAAGTAAATGTCAAAACCAGAAGCACTATAATATCAAGAGAGTGCAGACAGTGCAACTCAGATACTTACACACCGGTGTTCATTGTAGCATTATTCATAGTAGTGAAAAAGTGGGAAAAAAGTGTCTGTCAGACAGTGAATGGGGTAAACAAAACGTTTGTCCACAAAATATTATACAGAATGGAAGATTGCTCAGCCATAAAGAGAAGTGAAGTTCTGATACATGCTGTAACATGGATGAACCTAGAAAATGTGCTGAGTTAAGTCAGTCAGACAGTAGTAGAAATGTTGTATGATCTCATTTATATGAACTACCTAGACAGGGCAGATGCATTAGAGGTGGAAGTTTATAAGTGGTTACCAAGGGTTGGGGGAGGGAAAAATGCAGCTTCTGCAGTCAGAGTGCTGGGGTTCAAATCCCTATTTTATCACTTGTTGTGTGACCTTGGGTGAATTACCCAACATTTGTTTGCTTTCTTATCTACAAAATGAGGGTAATAATGGTTCCTTCTCTCCTTCGAGTTGTGAAGATCAGTAAATTATTGATGTATAACATGCTTACAACAACATGTAAGTAAGTACACTAAACGTAAGCTATTACTAATTTTAACAAATGGTACAAAGGAAAGGTTTGTACTAGAGAAACCCGACCTAGGTGTTTGGCATATCAGACTAGCTTCTGAAAGATGAGATAACCGAGAAAAGATAAAAGGGATAGCATGTGTAAGGCTCTAGAGTGAGAAGAAGACCTGAAAAGAGGGCCAGTGTGGCTGAAGTGCATTGAGGGTGGGAGTGCATGGAAAGCGAGGCTAGAGCCTTTTTAGATTGGGAATTTGGTGTCTCCTGAGGTGAAACGAGTATAAACCACTGAGGAGTTTTAATTTGGGAAGGTAACATGGAAGTTTTTTTTTTTTATTATTTCTTGTGTTTTAGATGAACGTTTACAGAGGAAATTAGTTTTTCATTAAACAGTGCACATATTTTTTGACACTGGGTGCTAACCCTACAACGTGTCAACACTCTCCCCTTCTCAGCTATTATCAGCTTTCCTCTCCCCTCCTGCCTTTTCATCCTTGCCCCTGGGTTGATGTGCCCAGTTAGTCTCATTTTGTTTTATGGCCCTGTACTTACTTACTAGCTGAGCTGTAAGGGTGTCAGACCAGTAGGTCTGGTCTTTTTTATGAGTTAGGATTTTGTTCTACATTTATCCCCAGCGCTGTCCAGGACTCTCTATTGTGATCCATGCCAGAGCAGTTGGTGGTGGTAGCTGGGCACCATCTAGTTGTGCTGGACTCAGTCTGGTGGAAGCTGTCGTGTTGTGGTCCATTAGTCATTAGGGCTAATCTTTCCCTTATGTCTTTCGTGTTTTTCATTCTTCCTTGCTCCAGATGGGGTAGAACCAGTGGAGTATCTTAGATGGCAGCTCACAAGCTTTTAAAACCCCAGGCGCTACTCACTGAAGGAGACCGTAGAACATTTTCTTTATAAACTGTTATGCCATTTGAGCTAAGTGTCCCCTTAGACCGTGGTCCCCAGCCCTAAGCCCAGGAATTTGGTCCCTCAGGGAGCTAGGATGTGTCTATGGAGCTTCCATGACCTTGTCTTGGTCAAGTTGTGCTGACTTCCCCAGAATTGTGTATTGTCTTACTCTTCGTGAAAGTTACCGCTTATCTATTGTCTATTTAGTGTTTTTCCCTCTGCACCCTTTCCCTCCTCTCATAACCATCAAAGATTTTTTCTTTTTGTGTGTAAATCTTTTCATGAGTTTTTATGATAGTGGTCTCATACAATATTTGTCCTTTTCTGATTGATTTATGTCAGTCAGCATAATGTGTGGAAGTAATATTTTGATCTGTGGAAAGCACTCTGCTTAAGGTGGAGAGGAAAGTTGTTCGATCAATGGTCCTCTGGCAGAGGGTAGCCTGAATGGATATAGGTAGACTGGGAGGTTATTGTAGCACACCAGGTGATGAGAGGAACAGAGTGTACTAATGAGAGGAAAGTGATTGGATTTGAGAGAGGAGGAGGAGGTGGTAAGCAGGTTATAACTTTGGAATGGTTGAGAGTTGATATTCCTGGAATTTTTCAGGTTGTCATTAACTTTTAAGAGTTTAGGTTCGTGCTAATATGGTAGCCACTTGTGGGTATTTAAATTAATTGAAATTAGATTTAAAAAATTTTGTTTCTCATTTGCCCTGGTCTCAATTCAAGAGTTCAGTGGCCATATGTGGCTAAGGGCTCCTGAATTGGACGGCACAGATAATGAGTAGAATTAATTTAAATAATTAACATTTTGTAAAGAAAGAAGGAAATTACCTACAATGTTTTTTAAAGCAGTACCTAGTATCACTATTTTTACAGAGATGTGTTAACTATTTATTAAGCATTTAAATGTCCAGGGCTTTTCTCCCAAAGAAAGGTGGTTAAAGGCCTGCTCCCCTCAGTCTTTACTCCCTGCTGGCCTTGCTTTGATGTGAAGTTGGAGGGGAGTCAAAAGGTAATTCTGGTACTGAGGGTTCACCTCTGGGACAGCTGTTTAATTACATGTTATAAGATCCCATGCCTTATTGGAATTTGGGATTTATTAAATACTGGATGCTACATGGTGTGATTGTGGCAGTGTCCGCTGCTCTCCACAAATGTGATGGCAGTACAAAAGTCAGTCCTTGAGCTTTTTTTAATAAGAGCATTTCGGTAGCTTTCTTGCCGTCTTCCTGAAACTTAAAAAGTCAGGGTTGGCGGCAAGTTATTTCTTTCAGAACATACCTTTTGGCATTTTTTTCATGTACGTGAGGTATTTCTAAAACTTGATGAAAGGGAAAAACGTTGATAGTATGATTCTAAGTGTATGTTTAGTGGCAGGACAGTTCTTTATCTCCTGAACTGGGATATTTCTGGCTTGTCTATTCTATTGTCTTTTGTTAATAACTATAAAACCTATTGGCTGTGGTGTCAGTTCAGACTCAGAGCGACCTTGTAGGACAGAGTAGAACTGTCCCATAGGGTTTTGAAGGCTGTAAATCTTTATGGAAGCAGACTGCCACATCTTTCTCCTGCAGGGCAGCTGGTGGGTTCGAACCACTGACCTTTCAGCCAGCAGCTGAGTGCTTAACTGCTGCACCACCAGGGCTCTTTTTAATAATTGTGAATGTCACTAAAACAGATTGTGTGGTGCTTGTCTCTGGGGGAGGTAAGAGGTTGCATCTTAGAGTCACTATTTGGTGGCTGTTCGTTTAAAGTAGGCCTGACCTTCCCTATGGCTTTTCAAGTCTTCCTGTTCTGTGGTATGATGTTAAATTTTATTGAAAGAGTGAAGAAACTTAACCACCTCTGGTGTTGCCACTAACATGCAATTAAACACTTCTCTTTGCAGACTGACATCAACTTGCCATATCTTACAATGGATGCTTCTGGACCCAAGCATTTGAACATGAAGCTGACTCGGGCTCAATTTGAGGGTATTGTCACTGACCTAATCAGGAGGACTATCGCCCCGTGCCAGAAAGCCATGCAAGATGCAGAAGTCAGCAAGAGTGACATAGGAGAAGTGATTCTTGTTGGTGGCATGACTAGGATGCCCAAGGTATAGACCCATGAAATTCTTGGCATAGAGAGAAAATAGAACCAGCATATGATGTTTTCTTGGAATAGGTGGCTTAGGTTGTATGTCTGCTGCTGTTGAATTGATTGCAACTCAGCAGTCTTGTGTTGTATAGGTTATACAGGATGACCTGAGAGGGGGATGAGTTTGTGCCTTTACTAAAGAGTTCTTCTCAGTCTTTCCTTTTTTTAATTTAAGGGTTTAAGAAAGGGCATTAGAAGGACAGAATGTCTTTGGGATGATAATGGGAGGATCCTAAACTTAAGTCTTATAAAATGTTTAAGAATGAAACGATGTTTGCAATCAGAGATCGCTTAAAACTTTGGTGCTAACTAGTCCGGAGGATCTTTCGGACATGTGTCTATGAAGTATAGTGTCTGGGGTTTCTAATTGCATCTCTTCAAAGATCTGTGCAATGATGCATTTTATTCATCAACACATCATTCTGAAAAGAGAGGTATGTAGAAAACTAATGACTGAGCACAGAATCTGTTGACGGTGTAATTCTTGCATTGCATCCTACACAGAATTGTCTTGGTACTGAGTTGGGGACTTGAATATTTTCTTAATGTTTCCTTTGGAATACAGGAGCTTAAGAAAATACGAACAGAGTAAGCCTGCTGGGGGTCTTGAGCCAGGAAGATAGCTTAGTATTAGTAAATTATCCCAGATAATATTCAGGTAGAAATAGTTAGAGTAAGCATTTTTAGATCTGAAACAACCTGTCCTGAGATTTGCTGGGGGCTTGGAACAGAAACGCTCTCTCTCCTTCCCAGGCAGTAGACCTGAGTGATGGGTGACAGATTCTTTCTCCTTTATGCTCAGGTTCAACAGACCGTGCAGGATCTTTTTGGCCGAGCCCCAAGTAAAGCTGTTAATCCTGATGAGGCTGTGGCCATTGGAGCTGCCATTCAGGGAGGTGTGTTGGCTGGTGATGTCACAGATGTGCTACTCCTGGATGTCACTCCCCTGTCTCTGGGTATTGAGACTCTGGGTGGCGTCTTTACCAAACTTATTAACAGGAACACCACTATTCCAACCAAGAAAAGCCAGGTAAGAATCACCCCTCCCTACCTTGTCACAAAGACATTAGGTTCTGTGATGGATGTGATGACAACCATTTTAGTGAACTTTTCCGGAAAACTTCCTTTTTTGTTAACAGTCCAGACTAGTTGATTGTGGGTATTGAGAATCTTTTTTGTTCCTGAAAAAGTTCTAACCTGTTAGGCAGCAATAATGATTATAGGTAGGGCATCAGTAGTGTCTCCTTCACAGGATTAACATAACTTGCCCAAAGGAGCCCTAGCGTTTGGGACTGATGCTTTGTATTCTTATGTTTTCAAAGGCAGTAAAAAAAAAGAAAAAAAGTGGCCTGACCAAGACTAAGGGAGTGTGTGCTTATGGGTGAATGATAGGGTACAATGGGGCCCCAAGATACAAAGCAGGGAAATTTGAAGATGGCTTTGTCTTGTATTAAGAGTTATTTTCTTTTTTTTCCACCTCCCCTGAAAAACTGTGGCTTTTGCTGTATTTGTGCAATGATGTATTTGCCAACACATCATTCTGAAGAAAAGTATGTGTGGTGACTTTTTATCACTGAGCACAAGATGTACCTGGTGTCTCTGTTCGTTTCCCCAGATGAGCATGTTTCAGCATCTTGTTTTTTAGCTTCTTTTCTTGAGCCCTCTGTGTTAATGCTGCATCTTTGTAAAATGCATTTGCTTGACTGAGAAAATAGTTATTGTATGCCCTTTTGCTGTCCTAATCCTCCTGTTCCCTGCAAGGACTTAAGCCTTTGCTTTTGAACATCCAGTATATTTAGGACTCTTCCAGTGTTGGGATGTGAATTTTTATTTCTGGTTTGCTTTTTGTCTGCCTAGGGGGAGTAGTTTAATCATACTGCCAACCCAGGAAGTTTCCTTCCTCCCTAGGTATTTTCTACAGCTGCTGATGGGCAGACTCAAGTGGAGATTAAAGTGTGCCAGGGTGAGAGAGAGATGGCTGGAGATAACAAACTTCTTGGACAGTTCACTTTGGTAGGTATTGTGAATTCTGAATATTGTGCTTCTTAATCTTGTAACTATAGAGTTAGACTATATTCCGTCCTTTAAAAATAATACAGTAAACTGTTGACATTCAGAGACACATGCCATGGTCTTGAGAAAGTATGTAGAGGAGTTCACTGATGGCTTCACTTTTATCTAAAAACTTTGCTTGTTCTTGTTGCTTAGGAACTTCATCAAGAAGTTGATAAATACGCCCAAAACTTTTGCCCTAAATTAATCTTTAAACACTAAACCAAATATATTCCCTGATGTCTTTTTAAAGCTGTAGTTTAGCTTAACTAGTAAAGAATTTCTGTCTTGAGCATTGTGCTCTTTTAAGATCTATCTGTATGGGATCAAAGTGACAACAGTAACTCGAAAGATTAGACAGAAACCTTAAGAGGCAGTGAGTTTATGTTAATGCGGTAGAAACAACTCATACAAGGGGAATGAGAATGGTTGTACAACTCAAAAGACATAATCAACATCACTGAATTGTACATGTAGAAAATGTTGAATTGGTGCGTGTTTTTGCTGTGTATATTTTCAACAATAAAAAAATAAGTTATTAAACCTCCCTCCCCTCCAAAAAAAGTTGGTAAATATAAGAGCCAGGGAAATAATGTGGAAACATTGCTGGCTGAAAGGAATTTCTGATTACTAGCTTAAAAGGCACTTGATCTCTTTCCTGGTTTCTAATCAGCATTGCTTACTGGTTCTTAGTGAGATGAACAGTACTAGGGAGATTTGCTCATTTACTGTGCCCCCAGTATATCCAGCCAGTAGGGTGGTTACTTGCTATAGCCAATCTTCACTGTTATGAGCCCCTTTTATTTTAGGCAGCAATGAAACTACTACCCTCACTTATAAGCTTGGGGTTTCGTGTGTTTAATTAAATGATGATCTCACATGTTACTCCCGGGAATCAAGTGAATTATTCCCGCAGAAGACCATATAGATTTGGAAATGTAGCACTGGACCCCTCTGAGTGGAGCTTATTCTGAATGTTTTTGGATTTTAGATTGGAATTCCCCCAGCCCCTCGTGGAGTCCCTCAAATTGAAGTTACATTTGACATTGATGCCAATGGGATCGTACATGTTTCTGCCAAAGATAAGGGCACAGGACGTGAGCAACAGAGTAAGTAGTCTTAGTTATCAGATTGTAAGAGTGCGGTGAGGGACCTTAGAGTTCCTTGTTAGGAACTAAAGCCTCTAGGTCGTACCCAGTCTCAGGGTAAAATGCCCCATTTCTACTCTAAGATTCACGTTAACAGGTGTGTTTATTCTTCAGAACAGGCAAGCACTGAGCCTCTGGATTGCCAGAATTCCAGTAGGCAGACCAATTGGTCTTTGTATATTTCAGACCCTTAATTTCTTTGTTGCTTATTGTAGGACAACAAGGTATTCCCCTTCTTCATAATTTGCATCAAGATTGGCTACTCTGAGCAGGAATACTATTTTTCTTAATGTGGTAGAGGAATAAGAGGCATATAATTTACCTGGGAACTAATAAATACCTTTTTTTTTTTTTTTTTAATTACAGTCGTGATCCAGTCTTCTGGTGGGTTAAGCAAAGACGATATTGAAAATATGGTTAAAAATGCAGAGAAGTATGCTGAGGAAGACCGGCGAAAGAAGGTGATTACTTTCAGCCTTTTTTTTTTTTTTTTCCTAAGTTCCTATCGTGCTTTAAGTGAAAGTTTATAAATCAAGTCAGTCTCTCATACAAAAATCTATATATACCTTGCTGTATACTCCTAATTGCTCTTCCCCTAGTAAGACAGCACACTCCTTTCCTCCACTCTAATTTGTTTCCATTCAGCCAGCTTCTGATCCCCTCTGCTGTATCATCTCCCCTTCAGACAGGAGATGCCAACATAGTCTCATGTGTATACTTGATCCAAGAAGCTCATTCTTCACCAGTATCATTTTCTGTCCCATTGTCCAATCCAATCCCTGTCTATACAGCTGGCTTTGGGACTGGCTCTTGTCTTGGGATAACAAGGTCTGGGGACCATGACCTCTGAGGTCCTTCTAGTCTCAGTCAGACCATTAAGTCTGGTCTCTCTATGAGAATTTGGGGTCTGCATCCCACTGCTCTCCTGCTCCCTCGGGCTGTCTGTTGCGCACCCTGTCAGGGCAGTCATCAGTTGTAGCCGGGCACCATCTGGCTCTTCTGGTCTCAGGCTGATGCAGTTTCTGGTTTATGTGGTCCTTTCTGTCTCTTGGGCTCATAATTACCTGGTGTCTTTGGTGTTCTTCATTCTCCTTTGCTCCAGGTGGGTTGAGACCCATTGATGCATCTTAGATGGCCGCTTGCTAGCATTAAGACCCCAGAAGCCACTCTCCAAAGTGGGATGCAGAATGTTTTCTTAATAGATTTTATCATGCCAGTTGACGTAGCTGTCACTTGAAACCATGGTCCCCCAACCCCCGCACCTGCATTTAGTTTATTCAGGAAACTGCTTTTAGTTTAGTCCAGTTGTGCGGACCTCGCCTGTACTGTGTGTTGTCTTTCCCTTCGCCTGAAGTAATTCTTATCTACTATCTAACTAGTGAAAAACCTCTCTCCCTCCCTCCCTCCCTCCCTCGTAACCATCAAAGAATATTTTTTCTGTCTTTGAACTATTTCTCGAGTTCTTATAATAGTGGTCTTATACAGTATTTGTCCTTTTGCAACTAATTTCACTCAGCATAATGCCTTCCAGATTCCTCCATGTTATGAAACGTTTCATGGATTCATCTTTGTTCTTTATCAGTGTGTAGCATTCCGTTGTGTGAATATACCATAATTTATTTATCTATTCATCCGTTGATGGGCACCTTGGTTGCTTCCATCTTTTTGCTATTATAGACAGTGCTGCGATGGACATGGGTGTGCATATATGTTTGTGTAAAACTTGTTATTTCTCTAGGGTATATTCCAAGGAGTGGGATTGCTGGATCGTACAGTAATTCTATTTCTAGTTTTTTAAGGAAGCGCCAAATCAATTTCCAAAGTGGTTGTACCATTTGACATTCCCACCAGCAGTGTATAAGTGTTCCAGTCTCTCCACAACATCTCCAACATTTATTGTTTTGTGTTTTTTGGATTAATGCCAGCCTTGTTGGAGTGAGACGGAATCTCATTGTAGTTTCGATTTGCATTTCTCTAATGGCTAATGATAGTGAGCATTTTCTCATGTATTTGTTGGCCGCGTGAATGTTGTCTTTAGTGAAGTGCCTGTTCATATCCTTTGCCCATTTTTTAATTGGGTTATTTGCCTTTTTGTAGTTGAGTTTTTGCAGTATCGTGTAGATTTTAGAGATCAGGTGCTGATCGGAAATGTCACAGGTAAAAACTTTTTCCCAGTCTGTAGGTAGTCTATTTACTCTTTTGGTGAAGTCTTTGGGTGAGCATAGGTGTTTGATTTTTCAGAGCTCCCAATCATCTAGTTACTTTTCTGCATTGTTAGTAATGTTTCGTATACTGTTTATACCATGTATCAGGGCTCCTAAAGTTGTCCCTATATTTTCTTCCATGATCTTAATCATTTTAGGTTTTATATTTAGGTCTTTGATCCATTTTGAGTTAGTTTTTATGCATGGTGTGAGGTATGGTTTTGTTTCATTTTTTTGCAGATGGATATCCAGTTATGCCAACACCATTGTTAAAGAGACTGTGTTTTCTCCATGTAACTGACTTTGGGCCTTCGTCAAATATCAGCTGCTCATGTATGGATGGATTTGTGTCTGGATTCTCAGTTCTGTTCTATTGGTCTATATATCTTTTGTTGTACCAGTACCAGGTTGTTTTGACTACTGTGGCGGTATGCTAGGTTCTAAAATCAGGTAGTGTGAGGCCTCCCACTTTGTTGTTGTTCTTCAGTAATGCTTTACTTATCCGGGGCCTCTTTTCCTTCCATATGAAGTTGGTGGTTTGTTTCTCCATCTCATTGAAAAATGTCGTCAGGATTGGAATTGGAATATATATCGCTTTTGGTAGAACAGATATTTTTACAATGTTACGGTTTCCTATCCATAAGCAAGGTGTGTTTTTCCACTTACTTAGGTCTCTTTTGGTTTATTGCAGTGTAGTGTCTTGTAGTTTTCTTCCTAAGTATTTTATCTTCTTGGGGGCTACTGGAAATGCTGTTGATTTGGTCATTTCCTCTTTGATGTTCTTCTTGTTGGTGTAGAGGAATCCAACTAATTTTTGTATGTTTATCTTGTATTCTGATACTCTGTTGAACTCTTAGTTTCAGTAGCTTTCTTGAGGATTCTTTAGGGTTTTCTGTGTATAAGATCATGTCATATGCAAATAGAGATACTTCTTCCTTATTCAATCTGGATGCCCTTTATTTCTTTATCTAGCCTAATTGCTCTGGCTAGGACCGCCAGCACAATGTTGAATTAGAGTGGTGATAAAGGGCATCCTTGTCTGGTTCTTGATCTCAAGGGGAATGCTTTCAGACTCATTTATTAGCTGCTTAATCTTTGTAAAGCTGGGAGGTAAAAGTAGGAGTTTGGACAGATGTCATTGAATTTAACCTTCTCCTTTGATCATAACTTTTGCTGGAATCCCTTTCTTACTTCTTCTTCCATCAAAATTCTCATGTTACAGAATCCAGCTCAAATCCTTGAAGCTGTCCCAGACTACCCCAAACCACAGCAGTTTCTGCTTTTTACTCTGTAACTGTAAGCACTTTGTGTGTAGCAGTCAGCATATTGCCTTGCCCAGTGTGGACATTCTGCACACTTTGTTGATTAGGAAATCTTCCTTCATACCAAAGTTCTCATGTCCTTCAGGAACGAGTTGAAGCAGTTAACATGGCTGAAGGAATCATTCATGACACAGAAACCAAGATGGAAGAATTCAAGGACCAATTGCCTGCTGATGAGGTGAGTTCTATTTTTAAATGGCTCAGAAAGTTGGGAGGCATCATCACTAATGTCAGTAAAGTTCATCTCTCTTTGTAGTCTTAGTAGAGGTTTAGTTTTTATAAATGTTCCTGAATACGAGTGCTCCATGGAATGGAACAGTAGACCTTGAAAAAGAGGGTTTTTTGTTTTGTTTTCTAAGTGCAACAAACTAAAAGAAGAGATTTCCAAAATGAGGGAGCTTCTGGCTCGAAAAGACAGTGAAACAGGAGAAAACATAAGGCAGGCCGCATCCTCCCTTCAGCAGGCATCTTTGAAGCTCTTCGAAATGGCATACAAAAAGGTACAAGGGCTGAAGAGTTCTTCTTAATGTAGATTTTGCTTCTAACTTGATTTAACTCCTCTTGATTACTGGCTCTTACTGGTGGCTCCCTGTATAGCCATTTGTGAAATTGGGAGTGAGTATTTATTAGAGTTGGAAACATCTTTATTGCTTTTTTGACTGTTGGGTCAGAGGCTGGGGTCAAAGGGAAAGAATCACGGAAACGACCAATAGTGTACAAGTGGGGAAGGAGGATGGGATAGATGAAGAATATGTGCTTCCTTTATTTTAGAGTTCAATGGAAAGTAAACAAAGTCTGAGTTTCTTTCATATGTTTTCTTAACAGATGGCATCTGAGCGAGAAGGCTCTGGAAGTTCTGGCACTGGGGAACAAAAAGAAGATCAAAAGGAGGAGAAACAGTAACAGTCAATTTTGGAGCAGAAAGGAAAACATGACGCTTGGGAGTGAAGGGATTTCCTGAGCAGAAAGGGCAAACTTCAGTCTTACTGTGTTTTTGCAGTATTCTATATGTAATTTCCTTAATATGTAAATTTAGTGACCATTAGCTGATGATCATTTAATGAGTGATAAATTCCAACAGTACAGAGTTCACAATGTTCTGTCCCTAGCCTGCCATTTTTCAGCTGCATGTAAAAGGGGGGAGAGGAAAGGGGATGTATTGATCATTATAAAGACTTAACATTGTTTTGTGTTGAAGTGGCTGTATTTTCGGGGGTGGGGTGAAACCATCTCACATACAATGAAAGTAGTCGGCCATAGTCATGGAGCTGGACCATATAGGAAGAGATCCTTCTAGTTAGTTGAGTACTACTGTACTGGCCCCGTGTGTATGTGGAGTCCTTCAACTCAGGCTTTGCAAGGTGAGCCAGCCATATCTGTTGGTAAGTGGGTGGAGAAGCTTCGTTAATGGAAAACTATAAGCTAGTTATTTATGTTAGGCACAGCTTTTAAAGCAAGGTAATAACGAGCTCCCTAACTTTCCTAAAGTGTATTTTTCTAGCTACTTTCTGGTCTGTGTGGCTGGCACCTGCATCACCTACATCTTTGATTGTTCTTTTTGATCCATTCTGGATTTAAAAAAAATAATAAATATGAAAAGCATTTTGATCTTATTTGTGAGGGGTGAGGCTCTGAGATTTAGCTTCAAGAATGATGATATTCATGCTTCTTGATTTCCCTAACCTAGAGTCATTTGGGAAACACAGGATTATGCTAACACTGGCTAAGATTTGAAAGGGCTGGTGTAATGAAATAATAAGCAGTGTCACCAAGGGCAAGTGTAGTTCGGGGCAGGGGGGTGTGTTTCTCCTTCTTGAGCACCCCCCCCCCATTAAAAGTTTGGGACCTTGAAACAATCTGCAGATATTTACCTGTTGTAAAAACCAGGGCTGCTATTTCAAGCTGCCTTCAGCTCCAAGAGCAAAAAACCCAACCAGAGTTAACACACATAACAGAAACTGATAACTAGTAATAAGTCCTAAGGTATGATTTTGGTGGCTCAGGAATCCAGGTTCTTTTCATACTTCTGCTCTTCTATTCTCAATATGTTGGTTTGTCCAAGATTCTCTGCTGTAGTTAGTTGTCACATGCAGACAACTACAGAAGCAGAAAGGTGACATCTTTTGTATCTCATTGTTGGAACTTAGCTCCCAGGTCTCCCAGCAGACTTCCCTTCGTGTTTCTTGAGTTACTGTCATGTGCATATGCCTACAGGAGTTTGCCATCAAGAACATGGCAAGACCCCCATCAGATATAATGCCTCCATTTACAGTGTTTGGTGTAATGATACCTATAAATTAAGTTCATAGATATTAAACTATATGGAATTCAGATACTATACTTTCTAAAAAACTCAATACAAGAAATCAATATAGTGCTCTAACAAAGGAAATTATTTACAAAATAATTAACCTTCCTGGGAAGTTCAGTGTTCAAACGCTCATGTAAAAGCTTCTTGGGATTCATGTGAAAAATAAGTTTAAGGCTCAAGTTTTCACCCACATGATTTTATAGGATATGCAGTAATCCTTCATTGTGAAAGGACTTCTGTGGTGTCTCGGAAGACAGTAGTTGGCCCTTGCGTACTAAATGCCTGTAGTGTCTTCCATTCAGTGTGACAACTAAAAAGCCCCTGATGGATTTCCAAGCACCCCAATTAAAACCTGGCTTATATTAACCAAGATTGATTCTTGGCAATCAGGAATAGGAGCCCAGCACTCCTCAAACAAAATTTGAGTTGTTAGGAAGAACTATTTGGTAGGTCACAGCTACTTAAATCGCCCATGAGTAGAGGTGAACATATAATAGCATTTCAGTCACTTACCAGTGAAGCTGCCATTACAGCGAACAGTCTTGAAAGGCAAAAACATTGTTTTTATTCTAAAGGTACACTCTCCCTTGTGTGGTAATAAGTGCTTAAAAGATTCCAAAAGGAACTTCAATTTCCGTCTAATGTCAGTGAACTGCTTATAGTTTTGCTCCTAGAGTCAACAAATCATATCAGCCTTCAGGGTACACCTAGAATCAACATCTCCACTGCTTCCACTTCAGTATAAATCACCACTTAGTTACTGAAGGTTTTAACTGGTCTCCCCTCACTGACACTCTTGTACCTTGGTCTTTTCCCACAGCAGTCAGATTGCTCCTTTTAAAAGGTAAGTCAGATCACTTCACTCCCCTGCCAGAGCTTTTCCTAAAACCTACATGATCTGCCCCTCCCTCACTACTTTTCTTTTCCAACTGCAATTTGATCTCATGGTCCTTGCCCTTGCTGGAAATAGTCTTCTCTTAGAGATCTACTTGGCGCACTCCCTCATTTTTTTCCATAAGGTTATGAAATACATGTAAGATAGCAGCCCCTCCCTGAGTTCCTGTCATTTCCTATCCTTTTTTTTGTTCTTCCCATGAGGCCAGAGAGTTGTTTACTGCTATTACCTAGAACAGTGCTTGACATAAGCAATAAATGAGTTTACCCACTGTTTAAAAACCTGAGTGGTTTACTTTTTCCATCTTAGAGATTAAAGTCCCTTTAAAAAAAAAATTATAAATTGTCATCATCTGGGGAACAACTAGTTTCTACCAAATCCAGAAACTAGTTAAGTGGTAAAAGATAAAAGTTCTAAATTGGAAAAATCAGAGAAATTGGAAGTGGTATTAAAAAGAAAAATAATGTAGCCTGAAATTTTCCTGGGCTAGTCAAGGATGGGAGTGACCAGAAAAATTAATTTGCAACCCTATGATTTATACTTCCTAGATACAGAGTCCAATTCTATTGCTGACTAATTCTGTATAACCTTAAGAAAATGATGCTATCTACCTACATTAATATTTTCAACCTTTTTTGAAATTTTCAAACCAATTCTTAGGATTAAGAAAATAAAATTGGTGAAAAATTTTAAGAATCGTCTGAGTGGAAACATAACTTTCAGCTAGATTCACCAATTAACATTTGGCCACATATGCTTCTTTGTATGTACACACCAAAAGAAAAACAGCTGATGTCTTTCCAACTTATGGTAATCCCTAGTGTTACAGACTGCCAGGCCTTCCACCTTACCACCTTGGTAGGTTCAAACTGTCAACATTTAGGTTAGTAGTTGAGCACAGACTGTACCACAAGTGCACAAATTTTGTTTCCCCCTGAATATCATGTCACTTGCACTCCTAAATAGTTAAATTTTGTAAGTACGGAACTTTCTCCCCAAAACTATCAAAATCAGGAAAGTTAACTGATGTAATGCTAGTATTTAATACACTGTCCATATTCAGATTTTCCTAATTGACTTCAGAATCAAATCAAGGATCACACATGGCATTTGTGTTTTCTCTAAGAAGAGTTTCTTTTGTCTTTTTTTTTTAAATTTTTATTGTGCTTTAAGTGAAAGTTTACAAATCAAGTCTGTCACACACAAGCCTATAAAACACTTTACTACATACTCCCATTTACTCTCCCCCTAATGAGCCAGCCTGCTCCCTCCTTCCAGTCTCTCCTTTCGTGACAATTTTGCCAGTTTCTAACCCTTTCTACCCTCCCATCTCCCCTCCAGACAGGAGATGCCAACACAGTCTCAAGTGTCCACCTGATACACATAGCTCACTCTTGATCAGCATCTCCAACCCATTGTCCAGTCCCTTCCATGTCTGATGAGTTGTCTTCGGGAATGGTTCCTGTCCTGGGCCAACAGAAGGTTTGGGGACCATGACTGCTAGGATTCTTCTGGTCTCTATCAGACCATTAAGTCTGGTCTTTTTATGAGAATTTGGGGTCTGCATCCCACTGTTCTCCTGCTCCCTCAGGGGTTCTTTGTTGTGTTCCCTGTCAGGGCAGTCATCGGTTGTGGCCAGGCACCATCTAGTTCTTCTGGTCTCAGGATGATTTAAGTCTCAAGTTCATGTGGCCCTTTGTGTCTCGGGCTCATAGTTATCGCATGACCTTGGTGTTCATTCTCCTTTGATCCAGGTGGGTTGAGACCAATTGATGCATCTTAGATGGCTGCTTGTTAGCATTTAAGACCCCAGATGCCACACTTCAAAGTGGGATGCAGAATGTTTTCATAATAGAATTTATTTTGCCAATTGACTTAGAAGTCCCCTTAAGCCATAGTCTCCAAACCCCCGCCCTTGCTCCGCTGACCTTCCAAGCATTCAGTTTATCCCGGAAACTGCTTTTGGTCCAGTCCAGTTGAGCTGACCTTCCCTGTATTGAGTATTGTCCTTCCATTCACCTGTAGTTCTTACCTACTAACTAATCAGTAAATAACCCTCTCCCACCCTCCCTCCCCCCCCTCCTTGTAACCACGAAAGAATGTTCTTCTCAGTTTATACTATTTCTCAAGATCTTATAATAGTGGTCTTAATACAATATTTGTCCTTTTGCATGTGACTAATTTCACTCAGCATAATGCCTTCCAGGTTCCTCCATGTTATGAAATGTTTCACAGATTCATCACTGTTCTTTATCGATGTGTAGTATTCCATTGTGTGAATATACCATAATTTATTTTGCCTTTTTTGTTAATGGCATTTTTGAAGGGTACTGGCCATTTGTTCTTCAAAATAGCCCTCGTTTGAATTTGCCTAATTATTCTTTGTTCTCAGTCAGGTACACCCATTATTGGTAGGAATACTACACAGGTGGTGTGTCCTTATCAGTGCATCAGTTACTATGGAGAATAAGATGTTAATTTGTTTCAATATTGCTTTGATCTATATTTAATTATAAAGGTACCCTTAATAAGTAATCACAGTGGTTAAGAGCACAGCTGCTGACCAAAATGTTGGCACTTCGAATCCAGCAGCCGCTCTTTGGAAGCCCTTTAGAACAGTTCTCTGTCCTGTAGAGTTGCCATGAGTCGGAATCACGTGATGGCAACAGGATTTTAATAAGTAATCTGTGAGGGTGGCTTAATTTTTAAGTATAGTGTTTATACTAGAGATTCTGTAGGAAGTAGGGGCAGTAATATAGATGGTGGATCAGAAAATGGGGAGTGAAGACACCCAAATTTTGGAATAAATTTTAAGAAAAGACCACTTTCAGATACCACTGCAACTCTGCTCTTCAATTCTAAAACCGCTTTTTTTGTGTGCTTAGATGAAGGTTTACGGAACTGGCTTCTCATTAAACAATTAGTACACGTAGTTTTTTGATGTTGGTTACCAACCCCAACAACATGTCAACACCCTCACTTCTCAACCTTGGGTTTCCTATTACTAGTTTTCCTGTCCCCTCCTGCCTTCTAGTCCTTGTCCCTGGGCTGGTGTGCCCTTCCTTTAGTCTGTTTTATGGGCCTGTCTAATCTTTGGCTGAAGGATGAGCCTCGGGATTGACTTCATTACTGAGCTACAAGGGTGTCTGGGGGCTGGCCACACTCTTAGGGTTTCTCCAGCCTGTATCAGGCCAGCAAGTCCAATCTTTTTTTTTTTTTGAGTTAGAATTTTGTTG
Source organism: Elephas maximus indicus (assembly GCF_024166365.1). Classification (NCBI taxonomy): domain Eukaryota; kingdom Metazoa; phylum Chordata; class Mammalia; order Proboscidea; family Elephantidae; genus Elephas; species Elephas maximus. The sequence goes on along the minus strand of NC_064820.1, from coordinate 151,611,499 downwards.
TACATTTTTCGCCAACTCTGTCTGGGAACTTCTACTGTGATCGCTGTCACAGAAGTCAGTGGTGGTAGCCAGGCACCATCTAGTTGGGCTGGACTCTGTCTGGCGGAGGCTGTGGTAGTTGTGGTCCATTAGTCCTTTGGACTAATCTTTCCCTTGTGTCTTTGGTTTTCTTCATTGTCCCTTGCCCCCAGCAGGGTGAGACCAGTGGAGTATTTTAGATGGCCACTCACAAGCTTTCAAGACCCCAGATGCTACTCAACAAAGCAGAATGCAGACCATTTTCTTTAAAAACTATATTATGCCAGTTGAGCTAGATATTCCCCAAGACCATGGTCCCCACAGTCCTCAGCCTAGTAATTTGGTCCCTCAGGGAGTTTCAGTGTGTCTGTGGAGCTTCCATGGCCTTCCCTTGGACAAGTTGTGCTGGATTCCCTAAGATTGTGTACTTACTCTTCACCAAAGTTACCACTTGTCTACTCTCTATTTAGTGGTTTTCCCTCCTCACCCCTCCCCTCCCTCGTAACCATCAAAGATTGTTTCTTTTTGTGTGTAAACCTTTTCATGAGTTTTTATAGTAGTGATCTCATACAATATTTGTCCTTTTCTGATTGACTTATTTCACCCAGCATAATACTTTCCAGACTCATCCATGTTGTGAGATGCTTCACAGATTCATCATTGTTCCTTTATGGTTGCATAGTACTCCACTGTGTGTGTAACATAGGTTAAGGCTGCCTTTTTTAAAGGGCTTTTTCTCTTACTCCAGGCCATTAGTATCAGGATGCAGAACTCAGTGAAAACAAGCCCTAGGACAGATAGAAGAGCTGTAGGGTGACCTACATCACTGAATTACATAAAAGCAGTATGATTTTAGCAATTACAGAAAGTAGAACCATATGAAACTTCATTGTTGGCAATTTCATATGGTTAAACCTAATACAATGAGCCATCAAATCCACTTTCACTACAGCGGGTCAGGAAACTATTCAAAGAGGCAGCATCTGAACACTGAATTAGCCTTTAATAATTACAGGTGACAACTGTGAATGAGATCTGGAAACAGGAAAATAAGATATTTCGCCTAAATCACAGGCTCTTAAACTGAGATTCTTGGTCCCCCTGACCCAGGGGGTGGGGGTTGGGAGAGATGGCGACGGGACATGAGTGTGGGGAATCCCCACAGGTGGACTTCTACTTACTACTACCTGTTGCCGTCAAGTCGATTCCAACTCATAGCGATGCTATAGACTAAGAGTAGAACTGTCCCATAGAGTTTCCACAGAGCACCTGGTGGAGTATAGATCTGGGGGTCTATAATCACTGATACAAAATGTAAGATTGTGAGTATTACTTTTTCTGGGGAAAATGGTCCATTTTTTTCACTGGTTGTTGAAGGAGCCCATTACCTAAAAAGGGTTAAGAACCACAGATTTCCTAAGTGGAAAATCAATAATTTGACTTGAGATCTAATTGGATTAAGTCATACCCTCCCTCTCAGCTCCACCCTTCGTGCCATATTGCCCTTACCTCAATCCTGCCCCTGCATTTCCTCAGCATCCTTGGGATCCTCTGTGATCCCATCCCCACCCAGCCCACACTGGCTTTTTCACTCGAACTCTCATACTCTATTTTCCAGCTTTTTATATGTTCACAGCAACTTACTACCTTTTTTATTATGCATTCCCCCACCTTCCTTTGGATTGTTCTAAAGCAAATTCCAGAAATCATATTTTACTCAGCACTTTAGTATATACTTCTAAAAGGAGTATTCTATAAAATATAACAATGTCGTCATCCCACCTAAGAGAATAACTCCTTAATAGCGAACACCATGAGTTTGAATTTTCTCAGTAGTTGCATAATTTTTCAAATAATTGGTTTGTTTGAAACAGGAACCAAATAAGGGCCACACCATTTATTAGTTGATGTGTCTCTTGAGTCTCTCAATCTGTAGGTTTCACTGCCTCTTTTTCACCCCCTTTGCAATTTATTTGTTGAAGAAACTGGATCATGGGTCCTGTAGAGTCTCTTACATTCCCAGTTTGCTGATTACATCCCTGGTGTCATTTAACATGTTACTCTGTAACCACTAGATCTAATTGTCTTTTAGCAAGAATATTTAATAGGCAGTGTGCACTTCCATCAGAAGGTACATAATTCTGGCTGGCTCTTTCGTGATATTAGCAGCCACTGATGACCTTTACCTAGATCTCTAATTTCATTAAGAGTATATAGTATTGTACTTTCTTCTGCATTTTTAGCTGGAATACTTCTATATTGAGAAACTTTCCCTCATAAACAGTATTGGGTCACCCTGAGGTACAGTTTATATGGAAAAGTGGGTTAATGTTTACTTATTTACTAATTTTTAGAGTGAATTGGTATAGTTATTAATCGTAAGTGAAGCCAATGAGGTTTCTTGGGTGTCATTATGAACTTACGGATTTTAACTTAGAAGTATTTCAATGTTACAATTATTGATGCTCAAAATATTCTAACTTTGTGGTGTGGGAGTTTCTTCCCATTTGCTCTTGATAGGACTCCAGTGGTCTGTTTCCTTGCTTCCTGATATGACAGATGTTCCAGGCTCATCTTGTTTATTTCTGCCTCAGTCCCAGAAACAGCTACTTCTTTTATATTGGTTAGCATGCCTGCATCTCCCTCCACCCCGCCCCCCACAAAAAAAACCCTAAGTTCAACGAGTGGGCTAAATCAAACTTCTCAGCACTCATCCCAGTGCTGGACAGAAGACTGGTACTCAAAAAATACTTATGGAATTGAACTAAAAGATTAGCATCTGTCTTAGTTACCTAGTGCTGCCGTAACAGAAATACTGCAAGCCGGTGGTTTTATTGTTAGGTGGTGTTAGGTGCCGTGGAGTCAATTCCGACTCATAGCGACCTTATGTACAACAGAACAAAACACTGCCTGGTCCTGCACCATCCTCACATTCATTATGCTTGAGCCCGTTGTTGCAGCTACTGTGTCAGTCCATCTCATTGAGGGTCTTCCTCTTTTTCACTGACCCTCTACTTTACCGAGCACGATATCCTTCTCCAGGGATTGACCCCTCCTGATAACATGTCCGAAGTATATGAGGCAAAGTCTCACCATCCTTGCTTCTAATGAGCGTTCTGGCTGTACTTCTTCCAAGACAGACATGTTTTGGGGCAGTGCACGGTATATTCAGTATTCTTCGCCACCACCATAATTCAAAGGCTTTAACGAATTTATTTTCTCACAGTTTAGGAGGCTGTAAGTCCAAATTCGGGGTGCTTCCTCTAAAGAAAGGGTTTCTCTTTCGGCTCTGGGGGAAGGTCCTCCTTCCTTGGTGATCTTCAAGTGGCTTGGCATCTCCCCCCATCTTTGCTTGCTTAATCTATTTTATATCTCAAAAGAGACTGACTTAAGACACACCCTATCATTAACATAACAAAAAAAACCATTCCCAAATGGAATTGTAACCACTACAAGGGTTAGGATTTACAACATTATTTGGGGGATACAATTCAATCCATAATAGCATCTCACTAATTCTTCTTGTTGAGCCAAACAAGGGATAAGCACTTGCCTCCCTAGGTGGTCCAAGGGTATGGCAAGCCACTTTGTCTCCTCCTGCTAATTATGCTTACATGCTGTGTGCAGACCTTCTCTGGCTAGTGCACTCTCCCTAGAATTCTTTAATAAAAAAAAAAAATTAGGATAACTGGAGAACAAAAGGAAAAGAATTATAGTTCTCTATGGGCTTTGTTCTTAAAGGAGGAAATCATTATAGGGTAAAGCATTTAAAGGACAACATCTGCCTAATTTAACAAGACAAATTCACTGAAGATGTTTGGTCACCTAAAGAGGAAACTGCTACCATTTCTTAGTCGAAGCCCCCACTCCCACTAAAAGGCTACAATTTACCACTAGATGTTCACAGGGAGTAAATGATACCTTCCAAAACCAACCCAGTGCCTTCGAGTCGATTCCGACCAATAGTGACCCTATAGGACAGAGTAGAACTGTCTAAGAGTTTCCAAGGAGCGCCTGGCAGATTCGAACTGCCGACCCTTTGGTTTGCAGCCGTAGCACTTAACCACTACACCCCCAGGGTTTCCAAATGATACCTTATGCTAGCCTATTTCAAGTCACTTTTGCAAAGATTACATCTATAGGTAACTGTCTTAAGTCAGTTTACGCAAATCCTAAATCCCATATATTACGTTGTTCCCACTACAGCTTAGGTCCTCTTCCCTTGGCTTTTAGTTACTGTAAGATTTCTTTATTTAAGGATGGAGTCTACAGAACTGCATTCCTCAAATTCGTTATGCTTAAGGGCAGATTAGACACTCCTTTATTGACTTCACTACTTCGTGAAGTACTTTTGAGATAGTCTAAACATAGAGATTTTTCTATTATTTCTCAAGGTACAAAAACAACTTTTTTCTTTAAACAAAATCTTACATGGAACTCTTTGAAGGATCAGGGCCATGGAATATAATAAGCACATAACTATTCAGATACTTAGGACGAGAGGAAAAAATTTACTGAAGTAGTTTAAGCAGCCCTGGTGGCGCAGTAAAATGCTCGGCTGCTAACAGAAATGTCGGCAGTTGGAACCCACCAGCCTCTCTCCCAGAGAAAGATGTAGCAGCCTGCTTCCGTAAAGATTACAGCCTCGGAAACCCTATGGGGCACTTGTACCCATGTCCTATAGGGTCACTATGAGTCGAAATAGACTTGATGGCAATGGGTTTGGTTTGGGGTTTAATGTAGTTTCATTTTCAACTCGAAAAGCCCCGGATTCTAACAATTACTAACACATCGGCCACTGAAGCTGGAGAAAGATCCCACAGACCTATTTTACTGGCTCTTCTTTCCACTAGGAAAACAAATCCCAAGAATTATACTTTGGATCTGCTCTACCTTCAGTCTCTCATCTTTATTTTCTGCTGGAGAATGAAGTGAATAGTCTCCCAATCCTCAACAGATGAGTACAGAAAATAGTGGAAGAGGAAAAAACCAATTAAGGGAAACTAAAAAATTAAAGGAATTAACATTCATGGATGACTTCTTATATGCTTGCTAGGCAGCTAACAACAGAAATGGTACTCGGCACTTTTTGTAAGTTTTTTAATCCAACAGTGGTCCCACAAATACCTGTAAAAATGGCATGATGGCATCAGACATCCTTGTCTAACTTCACAAGGGGAAGCAGAATCAAGATCCACATCAGCTCAAAGCTGATTCCTATGAGGCAAAAGTGAGACATACCTCCTCTCTCCAAACTTTTACCAGTTCTGAAACCAGCCATCCCTCTCACAGCACTCTGCTTCTCTGCTGGGTTTGATAATTCATTGCAATGACCACACAGAACTTACAGACCTGCTCAAAGTTATGGGGTTTATTAGGGAAGTAACAGGTTACAATTCAGGATCAGGAATGACTCAATTCAGTTCTTCGATCAGGACAGTTTCCTCTCAACCCATGCCCACAGGCAGGCCTCTCTCTGGCCCTGGCCTCTCCATCCCTCAGCCAAGTGTTACAAAGCTCTTTTAGTTCTGCCAGTAAAGTCCCAAGAGGCACCCCACTCCCACAGTAAACCTTGGCACAAAGGCACTCAGCTCTCTGGATCCGTGGGTTGGAAAGCCTTGTTTGGCCAAGTGCCTGGAGGCATCCCACTCCGTCAGCAAGTCTCCTGCCCAAAGGTACTCTGCTCTCCTGCTCCATGGATCATGAAGCCCACTACACTGTCTCAAACCGGTCTCCTGTACTACTGCCACCACTTCTCCCCATCTCACACCGTCTCTGGTGTTACAGTTCCCTCTGTCTCGTGGGTCTAGGAGGCTCTCAGTGCAGGGACCCTGGGTCCAAAGGATGCACTCTACTCCTAGCTCTTCTTTCTTGAGAGTAGTGAGGTCCCCTCTCTACACCTCTGAAATGGCTCATCTTAAGCCTAGTAGGATGGCAAAACAGACCAATCCCCTTGTTATTTGCATGGTCCCGCCCCCACAAAGGAAACCCCGGTGGCATAGTGGTTAAGAGCTACAGCTGCTAACCAAAAGGTCAGCAATTAGAATCCACCAGCCACTCCTTGGAAACTCTATGGGCCAGTTCTATTCTGTCCTACAGGGTCGCTATGAGTTGGAATCAACGGCAATGGGTTTGGGTTTTTTCTGGTACCTCCACAAAGGTTCCATGAACCTTATTTGCATTGTTAGCAAGCTGTCTAATACCCTTGGTGGGTAACAAGCACCTTATTTGCATAGTCTCACCCAATCACTTTGTGGGAGTCACAAGACCATGAATGGCTAGAAGGGCCATATTAAGTAATTCAACGCACCCAGTACCCTTAGGTGGTGCAAACAGTTAAACTTTCGGACTACTAGCCAAAAGGTTGGCAGTTCAAACTCACCCAAATATGCCTTGGTAGACAGTCCTGGTAATCTGCTTCTGAAAGGTCATAGCCTTGAAAATCTGATGGCACAGTTTTACTCTGACACATGGGGAGGTCACCATGAGTCAGAATCAACTCAACTGCAACAACTTTCCCATTGACAGATTAAAAAAACAGATTCTAAGAGACTTAAGAAATCAATTGCCCAGTGTAAAAACAGCTTAGGGGCAGTATTTGACCTCTTTAGCTTCACCTGGGGAAGGAGAATCAAGATCAATAGCACATGACTGATTCCTATGAAACAGAGGTCAGACATGCCTCCTCTCTCCACCATCTTTACCCATTCTGAAACCAACTGTCCCTCCCATGACACTCTCTACTTCTGTACTGGGTTCCATAATTCACTGCCACACAGAACTCACAGACAATACAATTATGTGGTTTATCAGAGAAGTAGAAGGTTACAATTTAGGCTTAGGAACATTCAGGATACAGTTCTTCTATCAGGACAGCCTCTTTTCAGCTGTGCTTGCAATCACACACCTCTCTGGTCCTACGCCTCTGTCCTGCTCAGGGAAATGTTACAAAGCTCTTTTAACCCCCCTGCCAATAAGTGCCCAGAGGCACCACTCAGCCAGTAACCCTTGGTCCAAAGACACTCAGCTTTCTAGATCCATGGGCCAGGAAGTCCACTGCGCGGTCTCCCGCCAGTCTCTCCTACCATGATTTATCTGCCACTGCTTCTCAGTGAAGGGATCCTGGGTCCAAAGAATACACTCTCCGCTCCTGGTTGTTCTTCCTTGGTGGTTGTGGGGTCCTGTCTTTCCTGCCTCTGGGGTGGCTCCTTTCAAGCCTAGCAGAATAGCAAAACTGACCAATCCCCTTGGTGGGCCACAATTACCCTATTTGCACAGTCTCACCCTATCACTTGGGAGTTATCACAGCAAGAAAGGCCACAAAAAAAGTAATCCATCACACCACACCCAGGTTAAGGAGCAGAGTCAGGCTAAAACCTTAGGCTGCCTAGCTCCAGGTCTTTCCTCTAACAACCCTGACTTCCCAAAGAGTGAACTGCATAGCCCTTAACAAAGCTCTCCACAACCACCCCTTCCCACCCTCCTTCCTCACCCTGGCTACTCTTGAACTCACCTTCACATTAGTAACCATTATCTCATTCTGTAACTAACAGCACTGTGTTCTCAAGCTGTCATTATTTTCTACATCAAAACTTTTAACAATCCATTCCTTTCCTTTCTCTCCTACTCCACCCATTTGTTGGGAATGTCTCATGTACCCCAACATATAACTTTATTACCTAATGTTAGAGCTGGAGAGGAAGTTCTGATATCATCAACCACAATTCCTTCATTTTTTAAAGAAATGAAGTTACATATTCTAGTCTCATTATATAGAATTTGAAAAATCTGTATCATCCTCCCAGACGCTGAGTGGTCATGGTCCCATTCTGAAGCCTCCTCCTTGCTGAAGGGAATCGTATTCCTGCTCCATTCCTCTCAAATCACTTCTGTTGGAAATCCATCCCAGCCTTTACCTCTAACACACTGATCTCCAATTCTGAATGCAGAGATGGTGAATCTGCAGCAACTAAGCAGATGAATGTTGGGGGCTACAGTTAAACTGCCTTGGTCTGGAATATTCTAAAAACACATTGCATATCTTGGTAATCACCAACTTTCAAAGGATTCAAATGTTGACAAACAACAATCCTAACTGGGATGTCACCATGCTTATTTCGGCATGAATCACAGAAGAGCAAGCCTGTGAGCTGGTTTAGAAAGCCTGTAAACTGATTAAGCGCAGACCTGAAGTAATGCAATAAACACAAACATATAAACAAGCAGGAAAGGTAGATCAAGGCAACCCAGTGTAGAAAATAGGAAATGGGGCAAGAGGAATGAATTAGGGAAAAGATTGGGACACAGTAAACTCCCAGTCAATTAAAAAAAAAAACAAAACACTGCCATTGAGTCGATTCCGATTCATAGCGACTGTACAAAACAGAGTAGAACTGCCCCATAGGGTTTCCAAGGCTGTAAATTTTTATGGATGCAGACAGCCACATCTTTCTCCCACAAAGCAGCTGGTGCTGCAGCTGGTGGGGTCGAACCATTGACCATACAGATAGCGGCTGAGCACTTTAACCACTGTGCCGCCAGGGATATAGTCAGCCAATAAGCAGTGTTTATGACTATTCACTTCAAAAAGTTTCATTATTAAGTACCATGAATGGCACATAGCAGAAATACAATATTATATACTGAGTGAACATATGATGAAAAATTACAAAATGAAACCTAAAGAAGAGATTCCATGTTGGGAAAATTCACTTCCTGAGGGAGAGAGAAGATTTGCCCTACAGGAAATCTTGGTTCCCACCCTATGGAAACATAATTAATGGGAGGGCTGCATGACATAATGCACAAGACACTGAACATGGAATCTGGAAGCCATGAACTAGCTGCGTGACTCTAAGCAAATCTCTTTCACCTTCCTTTGACTCAATTTCCTCATCTATGATATGAGGTTGATACCCTCCCTCCATCTCCAAGATGCAGACAAAGTCGAGATCACATGCAAAAAGGATTCAAAGTCCACGCAAATCCATTTACCTGAATGACATCACCATTTGCAGGTCTCATAAACAATCTCAAACTTAATACACTCAAGATGATATTTTTAATCAATCCCCAACACCTGCTCCTCATCTTTGCCATCTCAGTAAATGTCACCATTTCAATACACTGGGAGTCATTCTTTCTCATCCTGCACATCCAATCCATCATCCAATCCTAGCCATTCTTGCTCCTATAGATATCAATATCCACTCACTTCTAGTTTAGACTACAATCATCTCTCACCTGAATTACTGCAGCACTCTAAATGATCACTAGGCTTCCACTCTTTCTCCAATCCAAGCAGAAACATCTCCTTAAAAACACAGCCATAAATCTTCACCTCACCTCCTTAGCTCTTGACTCTTTAATCTGCCTATTGTTCTTAAAGAAAGAGGGGGAACTCCTAAACCTGCCTTACAACCTGACCCTACAAGGTATGTCCCCTGGCTCCTTCTCGCGCCACTCTTCCCATTCAACTCTACTCCAGCACAGTTTTTTTTTGTTGTTGTTGTTGCTGTTGTTGTTCCTCACACGTGTTCGCATAAAGTGTTTGCAGATTGCCATATTCTTCATCTGACAAAGTCCTACTTAGTCCTTAGGTCTCATTCCAGTGTTGGGCCCCGTCACACACATACAGAATACCCTGCAGTACTTACCACATATATGTATTTGAGCAATTATTTTACTATACAAAAGTATAAAATCATAGTTAACCCAGGTACAGGTAGACTGTGAACTCCATGAGGGTAGGCACTGTTACTAGTTTGGTTCTGTCCTGTATCCCCAGGAAAACAGGATCTAGCACACCGTTTGCGCTCAAATATTTGAAAGAATCCAACTGAAGTAGGTGAGGGGAGCCATAAAGTAGCCAACTAAAAAACCTAACTCAAAAAGATAAAGTTCTCATTTATACAGCTGCCCATCTTCAGCATTCTCCTCTGTCTGCACTCTCAACAGCCGAGACCATTCATAGGGCCAGATACTTCAGGTCTCCAACCTCAGGCAGCCCTTGCCTTCTTCCACCCCACAAAATCCTAGCAGTGAGGCGATTACTTCTTTAGCCCAGGGTGGGGAAGGTCCCAACAGAGCCCACTGATCCAGAGTCGGAATACTGGTCCGCGCAGCCGTGACGTAAGCAGGCCCGAGCAATTCGTCACCGATGAAGCCGCTCAACGCCAGATGCTTCTTTGAGGCTTCTCAGGCGCCATTCAAAGAGCCTGTCAGAATCAGACCGCCCAGCCGCACGTCGCAGAGCCTCAAACACCCACTTCATCACCTAGGAAGGACGGATCAGACGAAAACCTTTGCGCCTCGCCCTTTAAGAACCACCCCCTCATCGAGCCTGGCGGAGGGCTGACTATATCATCGCGAGAGCACCGGTTTCCGCCCGCTTCCTTCTCCCGGCTTGCCGGGCCGGAAGGGAAAGCGGTATCTCCCACCCCCTGCCCTACCTCACAAGGCAGCGCGGCTTCAGCTGTGGCCAATCGACGGGCCCATTGCAGGCCGCTGCGCAGAGAGCCAATGGAGAGTCGCGGCGCGCGCAGAGCTTTCCCCTCGGCACCCGCCGAACCCCTCCCTTCCGCCCGCCGCCTTCCACTCCGCCCCTGGCGGAGGAAGTGATGTCACAGGCCCCATGTGAGCGGATTGCAACACATGCAGCTGCCTGGAGAGAGGGAGCCGGTGTCCTACGTCAGAGCCGCCGCCGCCGCGGAGCCGCCGCCGGGGAGGAGCAGCCGCTGCCGCCCAGGACTGGGCCCTTAGGTGAGCCAGGGGGAGGGAAAAGCCGGCGACCAACGCGCCGGACCGCGCGGACTGGAGAGAGGAGGGCAGCTTAGGGTAGCGAGGAAGGGGGCCGCTCTGCCCCAGCGGCGGCGCTAACTCTGTGGTCTTGGTGTCTCCGGGCCCCGCCGGGCCGCTCTAGGGAGGAGGAGGCGAGAAGATGGCGGACGACCCCAGTGCTGCCGACAGGAACGTGGAGATCTGGAAGATCAAGAAGCTTATCAAGAGCTTGGAGGCGGCCCGCGGGTGAGCGCCGCGTCCGGCCCCCCCGTGCCCTCCTGGTTCCTGGACCCCTCAGGATGGCCCCCGCGCCGCATGGCCGGATGAGGAGAACCAGGCACTAGCCAACTCCCGCCTTCTGGACCTGTGGGTAGTAGCCCCGGACTCAGGGGCGAGGGTCTGCGCGGTTGTCCCTGGAAGGGGTCCTTCCCCGTTTGGGGGTAAAGGGCCGCGCTCCCGGGGCTCAGACTACTCGACCCCGTCGTGGTAGTGCAACGATACTTTTTTATCTTTCGAAGCCTCTGAATCCATCACCTCACTCTTCGAGCCCCAGGTGCTGCCACTCGACTCTGGCGCTGTTGGGAAGGGCCCGGCCTTCCTTTCCACATGCCCTTCCCTTATTTCCTCTCTTCCTTTCGCTTCACGTTCTTTAGCCAGACTTCATTAAAATGGCCTCTGCCTCCCGGTCCTCTGAGGCCCGAGTGGATGAAGTTTGGATGGAGTGGGAAGGCGAGGTGGCAGGGACAACCTCTCTCCGACTCCCCTGATTTTTCTGGGTCTTCTATCTCCTCGAGATGACTTCCCCAAGTCCTGTAATTATACCGGAGCTTCCTGGTGTTAGCTGTTCCAGGACTCACTTATAAACTGGAAATGCCAACGCGTGAGTGATGGAGGAGGGAAAGTTTTGTTTGACATGTCTAGATCTATATATTCAGAAGTCTGGGTTATGGGGCCTTGTGATATGAACCCTAACAACAGGGTCCCTGTTGGCCTTTCTCTGGAATTTCTGAGAATACCAGTATAGAGGTGCCTGGTGTACTAATACTTGTTGAAATTCAGAACTGAATTAAGTGGGTTTGGAGTCTCTTGTAAATTTTTATAAGAAACTGTAGGTGTGTCTATTATGGGAATAATAGACTAAATTAAAACTGGCCACAATTTTTTTTTTCCCACTAGTGTTCATTTGAGAAAGATGTGCCAGAAGTGTTCCTGTTTTGTCACTTTATTTTATTTTTTTCCCAGTCACAGGAACCTTTTACTTACAGGAAGTCACCCCCCCCCAAAAAAAATCTTGGAACATGACATATTCCAAGCATTCTTAGAATAGCAGAGTGGCTTGCCCCAGACCATGTGAAAAGTTGATTTCAGCACAAGAATTAGAGATTCTAGTTTCTAACCCAGGTTTGTCATTGACCACTAGATTTGCAGTGATAGGATGGCCACCCTTCAAGCTCTTCATAGTTACTGCCATATGAATTGAGGTGTGCTTGAGTCCACTGAAGGCCCAGGGTTAGCAGACTGGTTTTGCTGTGGTGTTTTGTTCTTAATAAATTAGTGACAGATTTGGGATGAGTCTTCTGAAAGATGGCCATATTTGGTGACTCGGGCTTTGGCTCACTCTTTCACTAGTGTCCTGTGGGAACTAGTGATTATAATGTGAATTGAAGATAACAACTTTTTTTTTTTATTATTCCTTAGTTTTGTTTTTCTTTTAGTTTAATAGAATAATCAGGTCTAGTTAATAATCTTACAGAAACCTGAATACAGATGATTCTGTACCACATGGTAAAGTGACTGATTATCCCCCAACTGTACAGGAGGGCTAATATAGGTCATGACCCATTATGTTGCATTTCGAGGAATTAGCCAGACTCTGTAGTTTCACTAGACTTTTCTGTTGTGTTACTTGAAGCCTTCAACTGAGCATTGGTTTTATAGATTTTTGTCGTTGTAGTGTTGTTTAAAGTTGGTGTATGTGACCTGTAGATTTGTTCTCTTACTATTTTCATTTGGAGGCAGTTTAGATGACAGTTTGTATTCTCAGATTCTTACATCAGAATTTGCATATGTTATGGTCTCTGAGGAAACCCTGGTGGTGTAGTGGTTAAGTTTGAATCCGCCAGGTGCTCCTTGGAAAGTCTATGGCGCAGTTCTACACTGTCCTATAGGGTCGCTATGAGTTGGAATCGACTCGACGGCACTGAGTTAGGGTATGGTCTCTGAAGCAGTCTTAAAATATGAATTCCTGACTAATTTGTCTATTATCTGAGTGAAGTAACACTGAAAATTTAAAATCTCGGCCTTCTCGGTAAGAAAGGCTGAAGTTTATTCTTTTTGGCTCAGAAATTTTTCAGTACATACTAATTTATTTTGGGGAATAACAAGATTGTATTTTCATGCCTGAGTTATGTTAAAGTCAGACACTTTAGATTTTCTTAGAATTGTTTTGGAGATGAGGTGTTTCCCCCAGCAATGTAGAATTCTGGGTGTGAGAATCAGGGATCGGTTTGTTGTTTAGCTATCAAGATGTGCTGGGATAAAAAGTGATTTTGAAATTGAGATACTAGTCAGTATGTGTTTGCCTCTTGATGTATGACCTAAATGTAATATAGCTTAAAAGGGAACTACCTGCAAAAACAGACTCTCTTAATAATACCTGTGAACTAAGTAAAGTAAGCACGATAATTATTGAACACTTACTATGTTATAGACACTGGCTAAATGATAACATTATTTCATTTAATCTTTATAGTAAGTATTGCTACGATTTGATGCACAAGGGATCCTGGTTGCTGAGAGGTCACAGAGCTATAATGTAGCAAAGCCCAGGACTCCTATTGCACAATAGATATATTTTGTGTTCAAAAAAATACAAGACTAGATTTACTCAGAATGTAATCTGAGATGTAACAGACTGTTTTATCATGTTATCCTGTCTGTGGAAGAGCATTTATAAGAGCCAGAATTGCTAAAATGGGGAACTTGGTAGGATTTTGTTTGGTAGCCAGCATCAGTTGAAAGAAGTGACACATACTAATTTGAATTCAAGTTGGGTGGAACATGCTTATTTGGTTTCCTATAAGCCTGGTTGAATATTAGGTTCTGTGTGTCGTAGTGGAAATAACCAGCTAATTCTTTTTCTGTACATAAGTCCCACTTAAAGTTGGTGATACTTCCCTGTTTATGAGTACTCCTGGTATATTCTCCACAGTTGGCTTAATGAGGACAAGCGTGTACATAAGCCAAAACTGGAACTAGGGCCATGTCAGTGGAACCGTGGTTGCGGGTATCCTGAATAAGGAACTAAAGCAGGTGAACATTTGTTACAAGAAAGGTAGGTGGGAAATTTGGGAGGGTGGGCGGTGTATGGCTTTTGCCTAGATTCTTTTTAGGTATGGTGTGGTGTTTTTTGTCTTGTTTTTTTCCTGTCTTGTGTGTGGTCAAGAGGTAACCCCAGAAACAGTGTTGGAAGCTTTATAGTTTTCAGGTAGTAAAATCGTAACCAGAGCCGTTTCTAGCCAAGGACAGTGGTGAATGTGACAAAGGAACAGGCAGGGTTAATTGGTTAAGTTGTGTCTGTGGGTGTTAGTTTTTTTTTTTTTTTTACCTTTAGCCAGGAACCTTGTATATTTTAGATATAGTGAGGGCTTAGTCAGATAATCCTCATGGCCTTCCACCCATGCTTGAAGATCATTGCGGCTTGTAAACTTCATTTGGGTCTTTTACTCTAGTCTGTGGGTATTTTTAAAGCTTACTGTTTAGTTAAGAATAACTTGTGGATATCTTGATTTTGAAGGAAATTAAAATTTCCAGGCCACACATAGCCTTTTTTTTTTTTTTTGCCAAAAAATAGAATCATATTTGTAAGAAATCTGCAAAATTCCTCACATTCTGTTTGTTTAAAAGTTAAAAAATTTTGAGATTGTTGAATGTCTTATGGATTAATAATATGAATTATTTAATCTATATGGTTTGAATAAATTCAAGTGTGTTACATATGTTTAAGTAACTTTCCCAAGGGGAATTTGTTGATTATAGAACGTTTAACTAAATGTTGATAAAAGGAATATTCCAGCACTGAATTTCAGGTATTTTTATGTTTACTTTAGTTCTCAATATTCTTGAAGTGCTTATTATAACTTAAGTGATACTTTTTAGCCTTTTATACCATACCTGAGCCACTCAAGATCGAGGCTCTTAGAGGGCTTTTATCATCCTCACTTCTGGTATTTTTCTTTTTCTGTTTCCAGTGGTTAGACAGATAAAAGACCTCAAGAGAGGAAAGTCAAGAATTAAAAATGTTTTAAATTATTCAAGAAGAGATGAGTATAGAACAAACAACTGCAGAGGTCCTGGTGGCCCTCAACAAGTACCGAGGGCAAGTTATTCTTTCCAAGCTTTGGAGTTGTGTTCTGGCATGGTGTTCTGTGTACTGTGAACCTAATGAACAATCTCTCTGTCTTTGAATTTCAAGTCTTGACAGACTTCTCGTTGTAATAGCAGATAATACTTATCCTTCCAGGGAAGAAAGACATGCTCCTAGGTAAGCAAGAGCACCTAATTAGAATACCATTTAGGGCAGAGTGCAATGTAGGTTATAGGTTACTGCTCCTTCCACCCCCCCAACACACACACATAGATCCTTTGGACCTTTTTTGTAGAGGACGCTTTTTCTTTGAACTTGGGGGTTGAGGGTGTGCTCAGCGCAGCCTCCTATGCTGGGAAGATGTTTGGTTCTGAGAAAACTCTAAAAGTTGTGTCAGCTTTGTAGCAAGGCTAAATGGTTTAGATCCTTTTTAATGAGTAGGAAGGAGAAACTTCTTTCCCTGGATATGACCAATTGCATCCAGACTATTCTCCAGGAATCTCAGAATAGAACTTCGTCCTAGGATACATTCTGTAGGAGTCTCTTAATTCTTCAGCAGCCTGCTTTCTTAGTGATGGGGAGAGGGGATTAGGGAGGAGGTTCAAAGCTCTTTTCTCCAGCAGGTTGGAAAGATGATGAGAGTATTAAGTTTCTTGTTGGAGCACTGTCCTTGGAGAACATGGTGAAGTTCCCTCCAATAACAACTTTGGCTTATGCCACTTCACATACTTTGAACCCTTGCCTACTGTCTGTTTCGGAATGAAAAATTGCCCTTTCCTATTTTTGTCACTTTCTGAAGAGATACTTTTTTCTTTCTTTGAATCTAAGTGAATGAACATTAAGAAAAAAAATGGTCTTGGCCTTTTTCTCACCTCTCCAGAAGCATAACTGAGTTTGATTAAAAGCCATGGTTTCCTTATTAGCCTCTTGTGGATACAAAGATGAAAACAGACTTGATTTCTTCTAAATTGACAGATGGATCAAGCTTTTTGTGCTTTGATCCAGCCCTTTCTTAAACCTGTGCTCTTCCATATACTTAATTTGTATATAATAGGTGCCTTATAAGTGTCTATTTTATATGTTTGCTTTCTCCCTTTTTTAACCATCTAAGTTGTTTTATCTTTTGACTTTGACAGTAGTTATTAGACGTGTAGCTTTCGTTCAGTGTGTATTTTTACTGCCTTTACGTCTTGTTGCAATCCTTCCTACCGGATCCAAAGGACTTGACATTTTCAGGTGCCTGACAACTGCTTCTTGTGCAGATAACTCAGGATTGCTGGGCTTGCACTCTTCTGTTTTTCCATTTTCATGTGATTGTCTAAAGTCTCCTTACTATTATCCAGTAATCTGACAAGCTTCATCAAACATCTGCTGTAAGTTGGGCACTAGACATTTTGGAAGAAATGTGTGATGAGAACGTGGTCTGAAACAACTCTGGAGTTGTGAACCATTTCTAGCCCCGTATTGATAAGTACAGAATAATACATACAGTACATGTTGAGGAGATGTAGCGTAAGGCTATGACTATGGTTAAGACTAAAGGGAGATGAGTTTTGAACAGGTTCTTGAATGAGGTGTTGGACATTGTCAAATGTAATCTTTACAGAAGCAGGTGATGATGGCCAGGACTTTCTTCCATGAAGCTGCTGAGTGGGTTCGAACCACCTACCTTTAGGTTAGCAGCCAGTCACAAACCACTTGGTGCCCATGTCGTTAGGTGCCGTTGAGTCATTTCCAACTGAAAGCAACCCAGTGTGACAGTAGAACTATCCCATAGGGTTTTCTAAGCTATACTCTTTACAGAAGCAGGTTGCCAGCTCTTTTTTCCTGTGGAGCTGCTGGGTGGGTTTGGTTGGCAGCCTAGGGCCACCAGGGCTCCTTTATGTTGATGTATATGTAATGTCCTAGTCAAGAGAGAAAATGTTACTTTGAGTGTTAGTATTACTTGGCTGATACTGTATCTTTGCTGCAATGATGGAGTGAAGCTATAGCTGCTTTGCAACTTTGAAATTGTAATTGAAATTCATTCTTGGTAAAAGCCAGCTAGCCTAAAATTAGATTCAAAAGCTTTGTGTTGGTTGATGGTTGGTAAGCTGTCAGTATCGAAATAGTGCAGGGTTTTTGTACATGTGTGCCCTGTTGGTAAAGTTGGCATGACTGAATTTAGGACAATCCCATTACAAGTTTGCCTTTCAGCCTAAATAAACTTTAGTTTGCAAGTAATGAAAATATACTTGTGTTGATCCTGAAATGTTAATTCCTTAATGTCTGTGATATTTTTAACTTTTTACTGAAAGAAGTTCTTACTTTCATGGTTCTCCCATTTTCTAGCATCTTCTGGCCCTTATGACTCTACTTGAGCAAGGTGGATCCTCAGGAAAGATTCAGAATTAGCAGTTCATGGCTAAGATGTGTTTTAACCAAGTGATGAAACGAATTTTCTGAAGATGAATAGCATACTTTTTTGTACTCACAATAGCTCTTATTACTGTCATTTCGTGTATGAAGAAGTTGAAGTACAGACAGATTAAGTAGCTTGCCTAATATCACAGCCTAGTAAAGGGTAGTGCCAGATTCTGTTCTGATTTTTCTGATTTCAAAGCCTGTCAACTATTATACCATACTGCCTGGCTCTTTGATTAGCTTTTCTTTTGCTAAATAGAAACATCTCCCATTCCATTCTGAAAGGAGGACTCTTGTTCAAGGAGATTTGCAGTTTACCAGAGGGAGCAGGTGTGCTGAGACCCAGGAGCAAAGGTAAAAGGAAAACAGGCGTGTTATTTGCAAATCTACCCAAGGAAGAACTTGGGTACTAAACATGTTTATCCTTAATGACCATCTGGTGGTGAGGGAAATAAGTTGCTGCTAAATCACTCCCTAGAAGCTCATTTGTGTATTAGAAAGATTAACTTGAAGCGTATGATTTTGTTTTATTTGAAAAATGTTTCCATAGTAGTCAAGAAAGATATGAGGTGGACATCCAGGTGCTATGACTCTTTTGGCCAGCAACAGCCTTGATCATTTTTAGGGTCCCTTTTTTTTATAGTCAGTGGCAGTCAGTTCCTAACACGGTTGATTTTTTTTTTTTAAGACAAAGCAAATGCCTAGAATTATAGAGGAAGTGATGCTGTACCTGGCATGTAAATTTTTGTTTTGGATGACTGAATAATCCTAACACTTTTGAGGATAAAACACTAAAAACCTTTGCAGACTCTCTCCTGAAAAGTATTGGGACATATGAGTTCTGTTCCCTGGGGTAGAGCCTGTTCAATCATCTCCGTATGTTCAGATCTTGGTCTTTTCTCACATCTGGTAATGGTGTCTAACCATAAGGTCACTTGCACAAACCCAATTTTGGGTAACCTTGTGTCATCCCTTTGGGCAGGAACAGAATCCTCTCTCCTGGTTTGGTATTCTAACCAAGCTCTTCACAAAAGGCAGCTCCACCCACCCTGGGCTGCATCATAGGTCGTAAGCAGGGGGAGACATCAAGGTGAGGATGAACCTGGCATATAAAAATTAAGGGTGACAAAAGCAGATACTCTAGAAGTGTTAGTTTCGTTATGGTAAAAGACTAACCGGTAGGGCACTTTGCGTGTTTTAGTGGAGTAAAAGCAGGGGGCAGATAGGCATTTTTAGCCGCATATTAGTCCCTATCCAAGGATTGGCGAGTTTTTATTTGGTGTTCTCTTTGGCAGTTTAGAATAAATTTCTAGTGTCTGAGGAGAATGTATAAGGAAGACCCTATTTTTGATGTTAGGAATTAACCATTTATTCATTCATCAAATGTTTGAGCCCCCAGCAGGTGCTAAATTGATCTCAGCCATCACGATGCTTAAGGGCCTAGTGTAAACAGTCTGTTAGAGGTTGCTTGATACTTGGAGGAAGAGAAAGCTGAGGTCAGATCTCAGACCCATTTGAAGTTGCCGATATCCAGATAGAAGTGACTGAACCTGGCTTATATCAGAATACTTAGAATACTAAACCCACATGTTGGAGAAAGTCATTGTAAGATTTTATGTAATACACATATTTAAAGTTTTAGAAGGGACTGAATCTCTACAGTTCTGCCTTATGATAAATCACGAAAAACTGTTTCCAGTGTTCTGGCCGTATTGTTTTGGGCTGTGGTGTTTTTGTTTTTGTTGGGGTGGGGGGGGGGCTCCTTTTGTTCTGTTGGAACATTTGCTAGTCCTGTAATCCAATAATGGTGAAACTGAGGCCCAAAAGGAATTATGTAACTTGCCCTAGGTCACACAGCCATTAAAATGATGGAATAGGGGCATGAACTCAAATCAGCCTTGTTCTAAAACTTGTGTTCCTAATCACCCTTTTGTTCTGTTCCCATATTAAACCCATTTCAAAAAGATCCCCTTAGTTTCAAAGTTTAAACTCAGCTTTGTGTACTTGGTGGAAGAAGGCAAATAGAAAACCCACTGTCAATAAAAGAGTTTTGGAAACGAGTAAAAATTGGGGAGGAACTGATTGATTTTAAGCTGGTTTTAGTTTTTTTTATTCTGTATCATGCTGCTAGGTTATACTTCCCAGAAATGATCTGCTGAGACTTGAGGCTGAGCTTTGTGGGTAATGGATATGAGCCTGAAAGGGGACTTATGGTGGAAATTTTGACTTTCCATATCATAGGCACCACCCAGTCTTCAAACACTATGAAAGCTTCTTTGGGGCATATACTCTAAATCCCAACCAGAGAGATAGATAGTGGTCAGTCTCTAAAATGTTCCTGGTCCTGACTTGAAAGTTGTTCTATTACTTAGGGGTGGGTGAGAGGTGAATGGCAGGGCATTTGATGGGGAGTGGGTGTTCTGCCTGGTAAAAGTTGGAAATCTATGAGCTGTCACAGTTCAGTACTGTTGTGTTATTGCTAGGGTAAATGGCGGCAGCTTGCCTGCAGCAAGTGGGTTCTGTGGGTTTCTCTTCTTTGGGTGGGGGTGAGGTCATGGAGACCGTTTTCCTTTAGCTGGCCCAAGGTATCCTCCTTTCAGGCACAGAAAACAAACCAGGCATCGTGATTCCTAACCCTAGCTATGCATTTAGAATCATTGATATTTGAATATTCAGACATCTCACCTCCCTCTCTTCTGTTCAAGAGCTTGAATCAGAATGTAAGAACAGGGCATCTTTTGTTTGTTTTGTTTTGGTGATTTAGAAACCTCACCAAGGGTTCTGGAGTTCTCATGCAAACTGATCAGTGGACAAGCTTGTGGGAACCACATTTTTTTCTTTTAAGCTTTTTAATCTCCCTTTCTAAAATGTTCTTGAGCATTGTCAATGATAAACACTGGTAAGATCTTTGTAGGCTTTTTCCTTGTCAAAGGGTACCTAGATTTTCTTGTTTCCTTGTCGTTCTTATGACTATCTGCATCATCCAGTGCTGCCCAGGGTTTACTTTGAGTATTTCTTATTCCTTAGTGACCTGTTCAGTCCTGACAATTCAGGTAACTGTATAAATGTTTCTCTGTCCAAGGAAGAGAAACTTTTTTTTTTTTTTTTTTATCTATTGCCTGTTGTTGAGAGTGAGGGAAGGGGAAACTGTCAGCTTTCTTTTTAAATTCTCTTCCTTCCTGAGTTTTTTTTATCTAGTTTTATTTACTGTTCATATTTAGTCTGTTTACAACTATACTTCCTCCTGTCTCCCAGCTGTTTTATCTCTCAGAAGTTTGTCCTCTGGGTGGAAGCACTGAGAAATGCTTTTTTGTTAGGGAAAAGACCCCTAAAGCTGGTAAGAACAAGAAGGGATCTGAGAGCAGAGGCCCGCGGAGCTTCGCAGGGCACTTTGTTCCTTGTTATGTCTTATTCTGTCCAGTTTTTACCACCTGCATGTGAATCATAGCTGCACCTCATGATTCATTGGAGCTTCTTGAATGAGAGCCTTTTGATTCTGGAAAAGGAATATAGTGACAAAGCAGAAGAGTGTATAAAAACTATTAAAATTTTAAAAGTTTGTAGTTTGTGTAGCAAGCAGCTCCTTAGAGCTTTATTTCTTATTCTCCCCTGAGGGCTGTTCTTTCTACTTGAATGTGAAAATTTTTCAGCTTCCTTATTTTTATTTCAGTGTTTACACAAACTGGTCTAACAACTTTGATTGGATTGGGAGGCGGGCAGGCAAGTGTTTATCTTGTTTGGAAACTTTCCTGGAAAATCTTTAACCTGCTTGTATTAAACCTAACGTACAAAACATCAAGAGTTACAAAGTATCCTTTAAATTTCTAAAGAAGCAGCAATCTAATAATTCTGTTTTCTCTCCTCCCCATCAGGTGTCTTAAAATAAAGGGGAATTCAGAAACTTTAGTTTTCCCCCACAGAGAGTAAGGACAGGCAAACTAAGAAAGGTAATCTTTTGTACATAGTTCAGAATTCAAAAGGAGTGAGAAACCAAGACTTGACTTTGAAATAGTATTTCACACGTAGCAACTTGGTAAAAATCTACCAAACAAAAATAGGTTTTTTGTCAAGCTACACTTCTGAACCATTTTTAATGGGATCCTAGAACAAGATTTTACGTTCTCAAGTGTCTTTACCACTTTGTCCGCTCTGGAATGTTATATGGGTGTGAGTGTAAGGTTGCCCAGCTTGGCCCTATACAGTAGGGTTGCTTAATGAATGTTTGTCTTCTTAACCTATCTGCAGTGGAAAGTAAATAATTGCCCTCCATATCATCATCTTACTTTAAGGATTTCCTTCAGGCATTTTGCGTTTACTCAGTTAATTTGTCCCAGCATCCTCTTAAGCCTCAAATTTTCCATAGTCTGGAGTTTGGTGCCTGTTCTTGTGTCAGCTCTGAGTTTTCACCCCTGCTATCCTGGGAGTCCCTTCTCATTCCTTTCCCTACTGATTGCCGCTTGCTAGTTCCATCTCCTAGGAGACTACTTGGTAAATCAGAGCATGTTGGCTTTTTAAAAACTGAGTCCTTTCTAGAAATAACTCCCTTGGTTTCTAGAGATTCTGAGAGTCTCTAGGGTGAGGAGATATTCCCCCATCAGAATTACCCATTTGAAAGTAAGCATAAGCTAGTAAAGTCAGTATTTCAGCTTATCTGTCCTTGGTTTTCTCCCACTTTGTATTTTTTCATATTCTGTACAGGCATGAGTTGACAATCCCTACATGGGGACAGCTAGGTGAGCATCAACAGTCTAGACCACTGGAAGCTGAAAATCACTTGTCTGATGCTTCCAGCCCCTCCCAGAGCAAACTCCTTTTCGCCTCCTTGGTCTGTAGTTTGACATAACTCAAGACAGAATCATCAAAAAGGCTTTTCAGAAATTCCACTTTAAAAGACTAACAAGATAAATTATTAGAGAAAGAGCAGTTTGTTGCATTTGATTACTTAAAAATAGACTTCAAAAAACACAAACTGTAAAGAGCATGTTTTGTTTTTGGTTTTTTGTTATTGTTTGCTTTTTCCCGTAATAGAAGACATCGGTTTGTTTCATTTGGGAATTCTTTCTCCATCCAGTTCAGAAAATGGAACCTGGCCACAGGCAGGATTATACATATGTCTAATCTTTTGATTTCTAGGCACTTTGTCCTGGTTGAGAAAAGTTCCTTTTGTGTAGTTAGGCTATGAAAATGAAAACTAAAAACCTGAAAGTGATACATCTGACTGAGAGTATATGTGTGTAAGCAAGTATTCTTACAGAACCATTTTAGTTTGTCAGTACTGTATTTGAAATTTTAGCTGATTTAAAGAATGGTAATAGATAACATTTACATAGATGAAGAAATAACTGGGTCAGATGTTTTATAATGAAGTGTATCTTGGAAGCAGCTTTGTTTTATGATCATTGTGCTTGTTTGTGATGACAGCTAAAGCTGCATATGATAAATTTCCTTGATTCTTTAGTTTGGTAAGATTACTTGCTTCCCTATCCAAGGGGTGGCAGCAAAGCACACATCATACTCTCCATTGTACTTTTGATCAACTTGTAGTTTACTGGGGAAAGTATCACAAAGGTTATGAACCAGCCTTCTAGGTTTTGAGTAGACACCCCAACAGAAACAGTGCTGGTTTTAGAGATGTCAGTCAGCTGACAGTTTTAAGTATGCCTATTTCTGGTGGTAGAAGGACTGGATAGCCAACTTGTCTGCTTGTAAAGAAAACTCTAAACTATGCCTGTGAAGAAAACAGGTCTGGAGGACCTGTGAAATTTACCACTAGGAGGAATTTCTAGAAGGCAAGGTCTCATGGAGATATGGTTTCTTTGCAGTGCTAATAACGGAGGAGAAAACAAACATAATGGTGCACATTTGTTAAATTAATTTTACCCTATGAAGAAATGTTTCCAAGTACCTGATTTCACATTTTCAGACTTCAGACACTTGTAGTTACAAAGGTAGCATAGGGGTTTTCTGTACTTTTGTTTGTTGTTCTCACTGTGTCTCTTTCTTACTAATCACTTGGCACATAAGCCCATTTGACTCGACATTGTACCCAGCTTTCCAGTCTCTTTTTCTTGCCAGCTTCCATTGGACTATGGATATGTGAAATTCTACTAAAGTTGGCGTATTAGACTATTGTGACATTATACAAGCTCTGTAATTAGGGAAAAGTTTAGAGTTTCTGGCAGTCTTCCCAATTGCTCTTTCTTTGCCCCCACTTGTTCTCCCATGACACTAATAATTATAGCTATTAAACTTGTAGCCCTCAAGGACATCATCTATAAAAACCTCAGGAAGTAACTTTCTTACAGATTGATTAAGTATCAGGTAGAAACAGTTCGTTAGGTGACATCACATTTCTTAAGGTGCTTTGGCTCATTCATACCTTATCCTTTTTCTGCAAGATACAAATTAACTTAATTTACACTGATAGCTGTTGTAATAAAGCCAGCCTTCAGATCTGGTCAGAGCAGATTTTGGGCTGTTAATTTTGTGTGTGTGTATGTGTGTATATTTGATTCTACTTCCCATTGCCACTCGTTCACCTTATAAAATTGGTAATCTAGGTTGTTTTTTTTTTTAACGTAGTAAATTGACATTCCTAACTTAGTAAACACATTTCTCAGGAAGACATGGTTTTTCTGTGTATTTTCTAGAGTAAGCTATTGGGTTGAGACCAAGAAATGTATATTAAAAGGAATATCATATTATGGATTGTCTAAGTCTTTCCCATAGGGTTTTTTTTTTTAATAGCTTCATTGAGGTAAAATTAACATACTATGCTGCCAGGGTTCATCCATGTTGTAGCACGTATACTACTCCATTCTTTTTACGGCCAAATAATATTCCATCGTGTGGATACATCACATTTTGTTTATCAGTTTGTTGGTTGACATCAGCTGTTACGAATAATCTGGTATTGGTATTTGTGTACACATTTTTGTGTGAGCATATTTTCATTCTCTTGGCTGTATAGCTAGAAGTGGAATTGCTGGGCCAGACTGTTTTCCAAAGTGGCTGTATCGTTTTACATTCCTACCAGTGATGAATAAGATTGCAGTTTCTCCCTCCTCCTTGTCAGCACTTGTTATCTTTCTGATGATGATAGCCATCCTAGTGGGTGTGAAGTATTTCTCATTGTGGTCTGGTTTGTATTTTCCTGATGATCAGTGATGTTGAGTATCTTTTATTGATCATTTGTCTATCTTTGGAGAAAAGTCTATTCCGATACTTTGCCTATTATTAAATTATTGGTCTTTTATTACTGAGTTGTAGGAGTTGTTTACATATTCTAGTAATTCCTAACCAGATACATGATTTGCAAATATTTTCTCCTGTTCTGTATGTTGTCTTTATGTTCTTAATGGTGTCCTTTGAAGCACAAAAGAAGAGTCGGGGGTAAATTCATTTAAAGAATATAACTTAATAGCCACCTTTTTTTGAAAAGGAATCACCTGGAGTGAACTTCCTGGGTGATTTTGACATCTTGTATTATCAGGAAAAATGAGTAAGTTTAAGATGGCTTATTTTTTTGTTTCTTAACATGTAAATGGACTAACTGGTATGTTTTGATAGGCCATTTTGTTTGCTTCAAGTAGAACTAGGAATATTGAAATGAAGTATTTCTTAACTGATGGTACTGATAAATATCTAGGGAATTTGCAGGTAAAAAGATATGTTGCTGGCATCTTTATTGAGGTTACAGAGAAAGATGCTAATGGCCGCTCAAAAGGGACCTTGGTTGTCGTGTCCCCTGTTTTGAGAATTTGGCCCTGTTTTTTTTTTAGTTCTAGAAACATGAATTGGTTTGGGCACCCAGAATTGATCAGACTCTCAGTGCCTTGTTCTTTTTAATCAAACCCAGAAGTGATTGATACGTAAAATGTTTTCTCCGTGTAGAAAGAGCGTGTGTCTGTGAGAGAGAGATTGTGTGACTGGGATATTTACGTGCATTCCAAGGCTTTCCTTTCCCATTCATTATCAAGGTACTTAGGAGGCTGAATCAGTGATTATAAAGTTTTCTTGGTGAGCCTGGAATTTAAAACAAAGGGGGGTGGGGAACAGGATGATGTTGATGATAGTGGTATTGCATCTAGGCTTTGGAAAGCTGAATTAGGGAGGGGGAGAATTCTGCCTAGCAGATTTAAGAATTCTTATGCTTTATTTGGAGCCCTGGTGGCACAGTGGTTAAAAGCTATGGCTGCTAACCAAAAGGTCGGCAGTTCAAATCCACTGACCGCTCCTTGGAAACCTTATGGGGGATCAGTTCTACTCTGTCATATAGGGTTGCTCTGAGTCGTAATCTACTCGACCACAACTTTTTTTGGTTGTTGTTGTGTTTTTATGTGTTATTTAATTTATTCATTATCCTGCTATGATATCTCCCACTGAAGAGCACACAACTTAGATTCCAAACCTCTGCCATGGTCAGGACTCACTGTCAAATACCAGCCTTTCATCGATATCGATCGCTCCCTTGTCAAAGTGCCTTACTTCTTTACATAGCTAATCCCGCTCACTGTTCATTCAAATAATTGAGCAACTACCATATTTTGAACAAGGTACCTAGCTCTGGATATATGTTGAATGACACTAGTGTAGTCCCTGCCTTCCTGATCATCTCACTCTTGCTTCCTTTCCTAATGACAAGCATGAAATTAAACTCTCTCGTTATGTGGTGTTTGACTTTCTAACGAGTTATTCTTTCTTCCACAGCAATGGCACAAGCATGATATCGTTGATCATTCCTCCCAAAGACCAGATATCACGAGTGGCAAAAATGTTAGCAGATGAGTTTGGAACTGCATCTAACATTAAGTCACGAGTAAACCGCCTTTCAGTCCTGGGAGCCATTACATCTGTACAACAAAGACTCAAACTTTATAACAAAGGTAATCTGGAGCTTGAACATATTCCTCCTCTGCCTTGTCCATCTTGGTATTTTCCACATTGATGCTGCTGTCGTGCTTTGGTCACTCACTGGTGCTTGCTTCAGCCAGCTTTCATCAGTACCTCTTTCACCTTGATGTTTACCTTTTTTTTTTTAAGTGTATTTGTTTAAAGTTAAGTCATATTTACTGTACTTAAAAGGGATAAATCCTACCAGAAACATCTCAGAGGAAGTTTCAAAATTAGGAAGAGAAATCTTCCTGAGAGATTTAAAAATTCTTATGCTTTAAATTATGATCTAGATGGGCAGGGGCCATAGGTTGTGGAAACATTTTCTATTAACTGAGAGAAATTGGCCGTGGGTTTAAGTAGAGATATTGTTTATGTTCTTTGCAGTACCTCCAAATGGTCTGGTTGTTTACTGTGGAACAATTGTAACAGAAGAAGGAAAGGAAAAGAAAGTCAACATTGACTTCGAGCCTTTCAAACCAATTAATACATCATTGTATTTGTGTGACAACAAATTCCATACAGAGGTAAGTAAGAAGTTCAAGCACAGGACAATTTCATCATGCCAACAAGAAATTCATTAGCAATCACTCTGAAGTCTCCCCAGCTACCCAAGAAATAGGCAACCACTAATCTGCTTTTTGTTTGGGCATTTCATATAATGGAATCATACAATGTGTGACCTTTTGTGACTGGCTTCATTCATTCATTCATGTTTTCGAGGTTCCTCCATGTTGTAGCGTGTATCAGTACTTTATTGAATGGAATTACTGGGTTATATGTAACCCTCTGTTTACCCTTTTGAGGAACTGCAAGTCAGTTCCCAAAAGTGGCTGCACCACTTTTTTTTTCCACCAATGATGAGAGTCCCATTTCTCCATATCCTCACCGATACTTGTTATTATCTGTCTTTGTTTATTATAGCCATTCTAAGTTGGTGTGTGGTGTATCTTCTTGTGGTTTTGATTTGTATCTTCCTAAAGACAAATGATGTCGAACATCTTCTTGTGTGCTTATTGGCCATTTGTCTGTTGTCTTTGGGAAAATACCTATTCCAATTCTTTGCTCATTATTAAGCTGGGTTATTTGTCTTTTATTATTCAGTTGTAGGAGTTATTTACATATTCTAGATACAACTCTATTAAAAGATACATGATTTGCAAATACTTTCTCCTATTCTGTGGGTTACCTTTGCACTTTCTTTATAGTGTCCTTTGAAGCATAAAAGTTTTAAATTTTGATGGAAGTCCAGTTTATTTTTTCATGTTGCCTATCTATGCTTTTGTTATCATATCTAAAAAGGTTTTGCCTAATCTGAAATGACAAAGATATGCTACTGTGTTCTATTCTAAGAGTTTTATAGTTTTAGGTCTTATATTTAGACATACAAGGAATTTTGAGTTAATTTTTTTGTATGGTGTGAGGAGTGGGTCCAGCATCATTTTTTTGAATGTGAATATCCAGTCTCATCCCCATTTGTTGAAAAGGCTATTCTTTCCCCCATTAAATTGTCTTGGCACTTTTGTTAAAAATCAATTGAAGATAAATGAGAGTGTTTATTTCTGGACTTCCTAATTAGTTTTTTACATAGTTTTAATCCCAGGTCACTAGTAGTTAAGTGCTTGAGAAAAGCATGTAAAAAATACTAGTTTTGCAAGGCATCTGTTTTAATGAAAGGGGGACACGTATATGAAACCTTGTGTTTCATATTTTGGGTATGTAGAACTTTATCAGAGCCTGGACTAGGGAGGCAACTCTCAGGGTCATGCAGGTGCAGTCTTGGCACTTGGACAACCCCAAGAGTAAGCACCTTCTTAAATTTTGCAGCATCAAGCATCTCCTGTGCCTTACCCTAGTCTTGGCTCTGTTGGCTAACAAACAAGGGGATTTCTTGAGTTTTTTAAGTCTACTCTCTCCTGATTTGTTCTTGCCAGTTTACTGAAGAATTAAAATGTTACCACTCCAGATATTCTGTGATTAAACTGGAAAAGGCCTCAGTGTTGTGTTAGGGTTCAGAGACAAACCCACTACTCTTAGTAAAAGTTGATTGATACCCTATCTGAATCCCTAAGTGAAATAGGAGAGGAGGCCTGTAAAAGTTCAGTCAAAGGATGTCATAAAAATGCCATTTGCTGGGACATTTGCTCCAACCAATCCTTTGGGAAAGCCAGGTTTCTAGTATCTTCTTCAGTCTTGAATTTATCATGACACCAGTCATTCAGCATGTTTGGGGACAGTGCTAAATTGGTTTTGGAGAACTAATTACAGACAGAGAAATAATTGGTTACTTGATTTCCATCTCTCCCTGTGTACCAGTGATATTTGCCTTACATTTCCTTCGTTTTTGGCTCACACATAGTAAATCTTTAATAACAGGACTGTAAGAGTTTATTTATTTTTTTTAAGAGTTTATTTTAATTAAACTTTTGAGTGACAAAGCCAGCCATAAGATGAACTTTAATCGTGGAGAAGAAACCTCATTAGAGTGACCTAAATCAGTCAACAGTGGAACAATCAGGAATTCACAGCTGGCTCCTAGTTCAGCCTCTTGCCTTTCATCAACCTAGGGAAAAACTCTGCAGTGGAATTAGAACTGGCATTTGTCGACACAGTTTACAATGGATCGTTTTTGCTAAATTGACAGGAATTCCAATTCCAGCTGGACCTTGGTTGACTGCATAGAAAGTTAAGACTGTTTTTCTCTTAGTTACCTCAGCCTCCTTCTGTAGAGGCTTCATTGGGGAGGCTCTTTGTGCCCTGTCACACTTAGTTGTATCTGGTTTGATCAAAGTAGATCTTTTTGATTTGAATCTTGTTGATTTGAACAGTACCTGGCACTCACGTTGTCTGCCTTTAGCTCACTTATTAAGTTAGCTTTATTGGTTTTTCTGAACCTTAACTCCACTTCCAAAATACCGTATAATCTTGATAGCTTTGTTTACGTTGGCTTTAACAGATACACCAGTAACTGGAAATGAACGTAGCATACTGTACAACACAGTTTATGCCCTGCTTAATCTGGTTGATTGTATATTCTTAATGAGGGATAAATCTATTTCCTAATTAGTAAACTTTTCGAAAACCTCAGTTAAGCAAGCTAAGAGATCATTATGATAAGGCTGTATTTTTCACATGTACAGTGTTCATGACTTAATGCTAATTATCAAGCATAGTTTGGGTAGGATAAAGATTGATGCTTAGTGATTAATCTGCTTGCTAGTCAATTCCTGAAGGAGCTATTTTCTTCCTTAGTTAAAATGGGATGGGTAATAATTTCTTAGCTCTAAAGGGGCTGCCACCTAGCAGTTAGTGATCTGCCAAGCCTACATATTCAGACTTCATGAAAACTTCTATGTGGGTCCCAGACTGTTTTAATATTTGCTCTTTTAGGAGGCAAAAACATGGGATATAATGCTATTTCAGAAGGAGCGTTTTCACCATGAAGACTCAATCATTAGCTGTAATGCCATTAAAATTGAGGTTGAATTTTTTATACAGGTATTAATGATGCTCAGTACACGAGTTAAATGGAACGTTTCAAAACTAGAAGGCCTCCCCCCCATCCCCGGTTCAGTACGCTTTATTATTCCATCAGCTATTAGGTCTGTAAAGATTTTTGAACAAATACCAAAATAATATGTTTAGCATTATCAGTTTCAAAAAAAGACCATACATTGTATGTGTGCATGTGTTTATATGTTTGTGTTTGCACATATTTATATACTTATATATGTTATATACATGACATACAGAATGAAATGCTTTGGAGGGTATGAGACTTTACCCAGTGTATATCTCAGAGCCCTGGGATTAGAGAATGGATTGATGTTATAGAATGTAAATTTTTCATTTTTCGCTTTTATACACTTACGTGTTCTTTGAATTTTTAAATAATGGTTATATATTACTTCTGTAACTGGAAAAAAAAAGACTACATCAGAATTGTCAAACCAATGAGCATCTCAACCCCAATGGTTTAGTTCAGGTCAAAGGCTGGCATTGCCTGGGACTTTTCTTCAGTGAGACAGTTTCCTGCCGGTGGGTGGAGCTGTGGGACAAGTTCAACTCTGCCTTGAGCCTGCCTCTTGAGAGGCATGACTGGTTGCAGCAGAGTGTCCCCATGGTTCGGGCCCCCACATTCATCACTGAGCTGTGGGGGTAGGTACTGATTTGTTTTACTATTTAGGACGTTGAAAAAGGCCCATGTGAATCCCCAGGCATAGGCCACCTCCTGGTCCAAGACCCCCACTAGGTGCAGCAGGTACTGCTTGTAGGGGGCACTGGCCACGGAGTGGAGCTCAGCCAGCCTGAAGGGGCACCATGCCCAGGCCTAAGGCCAGCACAAAGAGAGCAACACCCTTGCACTTGGCTTCCAGAGACAAAGTCCTTAGCTTTTCCCAGTCCCAACTGCTGACCACATTGGCGAAGAAGATGCATGCTGTCTGCGGTAGTGGGGCTGCCAGGAGCACCTTCTCCAGTGTCCATTCCAGAGCATGGCCCAGGGTAGGGGCTCCCTGCAGGGGACGGCCCGCAGCCTTGAGGACATGCTGCTGCATCTGAATCCGGTGGTCACAGGAGGTCAGATGGAAGCTCTCATTCACAGGAGGGCATCCGGTGGCGGGATGTGCCCAGCTGCGTGGTCACCTCCAGGTGAGGCTTAAGGCCACGCAGTACATGTCAGCGTCAGCGTCATTGGAGCCGTCCACCACAAATGCCACATCCACATCCACCACCAGGCACCCCTGCACGCCAAGGTCACAGTCTAGGTGGGGTCAGCACTTGTCATAGCAGAGAGTACAGTGGGCCATATACTCCACATCCTGTTGCCTTATCATCTCCCAGATGAACAGGTGAAATCTGCTGGTCGCATCCATCACCAGGGCATCTAGAAGGTTGTGCTCTCCCGTGAAGGTGATGACCACAGGAACGATGTCCAGTGCACTGGGTTCCAGCATGGCTGTGCTGATAGAAGCCACATCGTAGGCCCAGCCTGCTCAAAGAACACAGCCTCCTTCCTCATGAGAAGCCCCAAGCACACGTCAGAACTAGAAGACCTTTTTTATAGACTTTCTGGGTTTTGTACTCATGTACTCTAGAGTTGATTTACAAGATATTCTAATTTGTCATGGAAGATACTGCCTATTCATGCTGGGGTTACTAATGGTAACAGAAATTCAACTTTTGGAAGTTAGATCCTTAATTTGAATTTTATGCTCCACAGACTGTCATCAGTCTAAATCAAATCAAGGGCTAGGAAAAAGTTGAGCCTGCAACTCTCTACTGGTTTTGTAGTTACTTGCCCTGATGAGGTATGTGAAGCCCTGGTGGTGCAATGGTTAAGCATTTGGCTGCTATCCAAAAGGGCGGCAGTTTAAATCCACCATCTGCTCCTTGGAAGCCCTGTGGGGCAGTTCTACTCTGTACTATAGGGCTGCCACCATGACTCAGAATTTACTCGACAGCAGTGGGATTCTTTTGGTCAGGTGTGTTGAAGGGCTTCATATATGTTCCATTGGTTATTTCTACAATAGGTTCTAGTTCGTAGGATTTACATATTTATAGTAGAAATCTATAAATTATTTCATAAGATGGTTTTGTCATAGTACTTATACCATGATGAGTGGGATGAAAAGGTTTGTATATATCCTTTGGGGTTTTGTCTTGATGTCAGCAAAAAGCTTTGGAGCTTATTGTATGGTACATATATTCGTTTTTCAGGCTCTTACAGCGCTACTTTCGGATGATAGCAAGTTTGGCTTCATTGTAATAGATGGTAGTGGTGCACTTTTTGGCACACTCCAAGGAAACACAAGAGAAGTCCTGCACAAATTCACTGTGGATCTTCCAAAGAAACACGGTAATATAGGAGAACATGAGCCCACTTGCTCTGTGTTTAGCAGTAAGAAAGTAAATATATAGGGGATAAAGTAAACCCAGATGATGTGGAGAGACGCATCACAGGATGACTCATGATTCAGTGATGCTTGTGGCTTTTCACTTAACATCGGAATTAGTGATGACTTTCTGAGAACGAGTAACAATTTATGCTAACCATTTACTTAAGGGAATAGTGATTTTTGTCTTTGTCCTTTTCTTGGGTAATAGCATGATTGATTAACTTATTTTTTAATTGGCAACATGTTTTGTACTTCTTAATAATTGCTTTTTTCTCACCACTTTTTTATGTCAAAGGTAGAGGAGGTCAGTCTGCCTTGCGTTTTGCCCGTTTAAGAATGGAAAAACGACATAATTATGTTCGGAAAGTAGCTGAGACTGCTGTGCAGCTGTTTATTTCTGGGGACAAAGTGAATGTGGCTGGTCTCGTTTTAGCTGGATCAGCTGACTTTAAAACTGAACTAAGTCAATCTGATATGTTTGATCAGGTAAGTGAGAAATAGGTGCCCCATTATTTGAGTCTACATGAGAGTGGGCAAGTCCTCCGTATGCGGACTGAGACCTGTCTTTGACTTTTATAGTGATATGCTCTCTGTATTAAAAACCTAGCTCTTAGTTAAATGATTGTGTACTTCCAGGCTTTTACTAGGAAACATTCCCTGTACTTTTCTGGATGTCTCTTTTTTGAAATCACCCATTTTTAGGTGGAATCATTATGGGCCTTGTGGGAGTCCTCTGGTTCATTGGGTTGCTATAATTGACTTAAAAATGGTAGTTATTTCATGGAAACTAGAAGCTAGCATTCCTATTTTTTCCTCATTTATTTATTGAGGTAAGTGAAGCAGTGAGGCTTTCAGCAATATGACAAAACTGATTAAGCCTAAAGCGTTTAATACCAGAAAGATCTTGTGGTTTATCACATAGGTTTACGTTTAGCCATAAAACATTCCCAGGGTGTTCATCTGGAAGAGGTGGCATTATGATAGGAGGCACACCAAAGAAACTGTTTTGGTGCTTTGTTATCTTGTAAGGCAGGAGCCTTTCCTTAACAAGAAACTTGTTTTTTTCTTGTGTTTCGTGCAGTATAGATCACTGAAAGAGCTACTCTTAAGTAAACTGGGCTTCTTCCTCATATTCTCCCTCTTCAGCTATTGTGGTACTGGGCCTTGCATGCCATTAAAAAGTAGTGGGTCTTGGCAAAAATGTTTTGAATGTACTGATGAGACTTTTTTTTTTTTTTTTAACTGTGTCAGAGGTTGCAATCAAAAGTTTTAAAATTAGTTGATATCTCCTATGGTGGTGAAAATGGATTCAACCAAGCTATTGAGTTATCTACTGAAGTCCTCTCCAACGTGAAGTTCATTCAAGAGAAGAAATTAATAGGTACCAGTGAAATGCAGCTAATTTATTTATCCTATGGATGTTTTTATATATATATATATATATATGTACCTGATGGTATATGAAACAAGACACTGAATGGATAACAATAAAATTTAGCGTTTTAATTTAGTAGGGTGACGAATAGGCCTAAATTAAAAATTAATGTGGCTATTGTTTATCCTTGTTTCTGATTTAACTAAACATATACACATTTCCAAGTGATTGCACATTTGGGGCCAACTGTTAACTCTTGGAAGTCAGTTTGTGGAACTTCAGATAATGGCGTGGTTTTCACTGATTTTTGGTATTTAATAAAGTTTTGGGTTTCTCACTCTCTCTCGGCAGCCCTGGTGGTACAGTGGTTAAGAGCTACAGCTGCTAACCAAAAGGTCAGCAGTTTGAATCCACCAGGTGCTCTTTGGAAACTGGGCAGTTCTACTCTGTCTTGTAGGGTTGCTGTGAGTCAAAATCAATTTGATGGCAACGGGTTTGGTTTTTCTTTTTTTTTTGTCTCTCTCTGGTTTTGAGTAAGAGATTCTATATCTGTAAGAGAAACTTCAGTATATATGTTCTTATTGACCTGTTCTTAACCACAGGACGATACTTTGATGAAATCAGCCAGGACACGGGCAAGTACTGTTTTGGAGTTGAAGATACACTAAAGGCTTTGGAAATGGGAGCTGTAGAGATTCTAATAGTCTACGAAAATCTGGATATAATGAGATATGTTCTTCATTGCCAAGGCACAGAAGGTATGAGAATTAGAAAATAGGGTTGCTGTTTGTTACTGACCTGTGCATTCAGGAAGCCTACAGTGGAGAAATGAGATGGCCAATTTCACGACCCATGAGAAGGCAGCTCCTGCCCCTTGTCCCCCACCCTTTCAGTCTTTAGGAGCTTTTTCTGCTTGAACTGTTTGATACTTTTGTTAGTTGCCATCAAGTAGGCTGCAACTCATGGTAACATATATAATGGAATGAAACATTGTCCAGTCCTGTGCCGTCTCCATGGTCTTTGATATGTTTAGGCCCATTGTTATAGCTGTTAACGTCAATTTATCTTATTGAGGGTTTTCCTCATTTTCACTGACTTCCTACTTGACCAAACATAATGTCATTTTCAAGCATTTGGTCTTTTCCTGATGACCAGTTCACAGTGAGTAAGACAGTCTCGCCATCCTCTCTTTTAAGGAGGATGCTTAAGGTAGTTAAATTTCCTGAGGACCAGGACTGTATAATTGATGTCTTTGGTGTTTTCTTATGATAGCAGTGTACCTGGTAGGTGCTCAGTGCATGCTACTAGCATGCTTATGAAAGAGGGTTTATAGGATGAGTTCAGGAGCCCTCTCTCTAACCTTGTCTCATGGGGCTAACGCTTGTTAATATGTGAGAACCAAGTTAACATGTTTTTTCCCCCTAAAACTGCAGAGGAGAAAATTCTCTATCTAACTCCAGAACAAGAAAAGGATAAATCTCATTTCACAGACAAAGAGGTACATGATTGTTTTCTTGGTTTGGTGATTCATGCAAGGAAGCATAAATCTATGCGTTAGATTTCTGGCAGCTTAGGGCATTTGCCTGAGGAATCCCAACCTCATACATATTGGGGCGGGGGGGGGATGTCAATGGGAGGTGGTCAACTCCTATTTTTAAAGTAGTTAAGCAATCAGGAAAACATTTCATCCTTTAAATAGTAGAGAAGGTTTAATTGGATAGTGCTTCTCCTGTGCTGCGAAATCTCTTCCACTAAAACAGTTTCCCCGGGTTTGGTCTAAATGCGTCACCGAAGCTTAAAGGGTCATTTTCCCAGTGGAGATCTCTTTTTTAAGTGATAGCTTCCTCGAATTCCGAGTTGGAGGGCTTTGCTCTTAACTAGGCTGCTCCAAAGAGCAGTTCTGGCACATCTCTCCGGGCTCTTGAATGAGTGCTGCCTAAAGACACTTTACAGCAGCCTGGCTTCTAGAGTCAACAGCAGAAATCTTAAGTTGAAAATCTGCTAAGTATGTGTCCACATTTTATAACTGAGGCTAGAGCTTGGAGACAAGTGTTGTTTGAAATAATCAGAATATCTGTGCTACTAGTTATGTCACCAGAAACTGGAATTTACTTGGAGAGTTTCATACACACATTGACACACAGTATGAGAAAGGGAGAATGAGAATAATGGCTGGGTTGGGGAGGTGGCACAGGAGGAACTAAGTTTTCATGTCTCTTAATCCCATTGTTTACATATCTCATGGTGGCCCCTGTAGACAGGACAGGAACATGAGCTGATTGAGAGCATGCCCCTACTGGAATGGTTTGCTAACAACTACAAAAAATTTGGAGCCACATTGGAAATTGTCACAGATAAGTCACAAGAAGGATCCCAGTTTGTGAAAGGATTTGGTGGAATTGGAGGTGAGTAGCAAACCAAAAGAAAACCAAAAACCAAACCCGTTGCCTTCAAGTTGATTCCCTACTCATAGTGACCCTATAGGACAGAGTTTCCAAGGAGCGCCGGGTGGATTTGATTTGCCGACCTTTTTAGTTAGCAGCCATACCATACTCTTAAACGCTGCGCCGCCAGGGTTTCAGCAAATCAGAAAGCTTAACTTAAAACCGGGGTCTTGAGCCAGAACCAGGGTCTCAGGCCAGGGTCTTTGCCTGGGCATCCTCAAATGAGATGTGCTCACCATCCTTTAGATAGGCAGCACGTGGCTTAGGTTTGAGCTCATTTTTACTGTCATCTCTTTGCCCTGTAATTCTGCCAGGGATTCGAGCTTTCCCTTATTAGCGTGAACCTTCTCCACACCATGACTTACCCTTTGGTTTGTTTCCCCAGGTATCTTGCGGTACCGAGTAGATTTCCAGGGAATGGAATACCAAGGAGGAGACGATGAATTTTTTGACCTTGATGACTACTAGGTAGTCGACATGGGTCCGGCAAAACGTGCCTCACCCTCCAGCATCCAACCCAAGGAGCATACCCATGGTGGAATCCAAACAGATCCCTGCCTTACAATTGGAACATTTCCAGAACTTAATCCGTGAGCATTGGATATTGAAAAGAAAACCGAAACAAAACCAGACCCGGCCCTACACTTTGGTTTGTCGTGGTGTCAGCGCAGCAGCCTACAACTAAGTTCTTAAATGCCACTATGGACTAATTTAAAAAAGAATCCCAGTTTTTACTTTTACTTGGTGGTGAAAATTGGTTGCTCTTGTATTTTATGGGGAAAAAAATGATTTTTTTAACCTTCATACATAGAAGCAAAAATACTTTAACTGCTGTAAACCTTCAAAAGTTAATAGAAGTGACATCATACTGGTTTGTTTCTTATTTTGATTGGAGAAAAATTAAATTGCTGCATTTCGCAGTGACCCATTTACATGGCATTCTCAGCTTAGACTGCATAAGAAGAAATATATGTGGTGAAATGTTGGAACCATTTCTCTCTTGGTCTCTGTTTAATGTTGAAAGGGTGAGCTAATACAAGGCATTTTCAACTTCACTCCCTCACACCCCTTCCCCCTCCAGACTGGCAGTTTCAAGGATGCAAATTGCATTGCAAAGTCAGACTGACTCATGAAGCATTTGGGCCAGTGCACTGTGTCCTTCCATCTGTTTTACAGAAGCATTTGTGCCCAGGGTTTGGGAACCCTCAAGCATCGATTGCTTTGACAAAGGTTCCCATAATCTTAGCCTACTAGAAACCAGTTTGGGATGGATATGATGGGGCTTCTGTGCTTTTGCTGGGATTGGGAGAAATAAAACATGCAATTTAAGTGGAAGCAAAGAAATTTTAAAAAAATCTTATTTTGCTTGGGTCTATCCTTGGTAAAAGGGAGGTGGTCGTGTTTTCCTTGTGTTGGATGGCATGAGATTATGTGAACATTTTGATTTTAATAAAATGATCTGCAAGGTTTTTCACAGGAACGACGGACAAGACACGTATGACTGTGCATGTAATTATAAACCCTTGACCTCCTGGTGGGGTTGAAGCATCTGTTTCACATATGGGACTTAGAAGCACCTCTCATGAGAAATTGTGGGAGGGGGGTGGGAAGGGCGGGAAGGGGTGGGACACAGCTTCTGGCACCAAGCATTAACCATGTTGGATCCAAAAGGGGGCCTGAAACCCTGGGCTTCACAGTTGGGCTATAAGTTGGACTTGAACCCAGCTGATATGCAAGGTCATGGCGTGCCCGAGATGGTGACAGTGAACAAAGCGTGCAGAATGTGCCCAGTGGTAGCAATGAAAAAGCATACCAAATGGACTTTGAAGGACCAAAGGTTTAAAAAGTCAATTGGTATCACCCCCTACACTGACTAGGGTAGAGGGGTGCATTTGGTTTTCAAATTGGGTACTTTTAACACATAGTGCCTGACTGCTGTTCTTCACTGACTTTTGACTCAGTCACTTGTAGCTTTATTGGTCTGAACCAGCACCTTGTTCCCAGGTTACAGACCTACCTATCGTTCCATAATCCTGTTTCACTTGAATGAAGGGAGTATGTCTTAAAATGTAGTTTCTGGTTCTCACACTGTACTCTGAGGTCCAAATGACTGTCAAGTGTGTAACCTGATGTCTCAAACCCCAGTGAGAAGAGTCACTTCTTTGGTGTTCACCAGCGCGAGAAGCTTCACCGGAACAGGCTTTTGCTTTGGGCTCTGCTGTTTGTTTGCAGAAAACCCAAGAGCGAGCAAACATGCTCTCTTCACAGCAGTACCTTAGGGTTTTGCCATTGTAAATGGGTCTAATGTGATATGACAAGACCAGAGAAATTGGATGTAAATTTACATTTTTGGATATGCTTGTTGTTTCACATGATACATTTAGGGTATGCAGCTCCTTTTGTAGTTTTTATTTTTACTATTTAAGTTTGGAAATGATGCCAAATTTTTGTATTTCTTTAATCAATGTGTTCTCTTCGGTGATATATATTGCATTATATATTGATGTGTGTATCAATATATACTGATATGTATTACACATACAAACACATAAATAAGAGGGGGTGAAAACCGTAGCCTTTGCATTCTCTATAGCCTCTGCAGAGAGATCTTCAGCAGCGAAATCTTGGTGTTGTGATGTACAGAAATGGAGAAGAGTATTAAACCATATTTAAGAATATACTTTGTGTGTTTGAGATTCTTTAGGACTGTGCCTGGAAAGGTCTGTGCTGTGGAGGCAGTGTAAAGTGCTCTGGCTCTGAGACGTGTCAGTTTAGTCAAGGCAGATAACTTCAGCCTTAGATTTGAGCTCTTTTCATTACATTCGCTTGTGCAAGGGTATATGCAAAAGGGTGTCTGAGACCATGATCCCAAAATTATGCAAGGGGAAGGAGGTTCAAGCTGTTGGGGCACACCTAATTGGTATATTTCACATGCACTCAAAAGAGAAATGTGTGGATTTTTTTTTTTTAAGGCATTTTAAATGTTATGCCAGGTAATTCTTAACATCCCTTGAAGGAAGATGGTGTACCCCAGCAACTGAGACCAAAGAGGTTAAGTTGCAGCTCTGTAATAGCAAAGCCAAAATTTTATCCCAGACCTAATTCCAAAATTTTCTTTCTGCAGCTGGCTGCCTTCAAGTCCTATAACAGAATAGCCCAGGTGAAAGAGCAGAAACTAAGCCTAGACCCTTTCCCTCCCACCCTCACTGGTCTTACATACCTGGTGCTGGATAAGAGTATTCACCCCTGTCCTTAGATCCATCCAAGAGCAAGTCAGGGCTGGCCCAGTGGTGCAGGGTTCCAAGAGCAGGAGAGAATTTGTTTCATTTGCTTTCCCCAAAGACTGAGGTGATTACAGCCCCCCTTCTATTTGGTAGTTTAGGAAGCCTTGTTGAACCAGCGTGGTGCATGGTTTGCTTCCCTCCAGAACTGAGAAGAAAAAACATGAAATTGGCCAATAACAGCAATCCCATCACTGCTTTTTCAGCATATTTTCGTACCTTTTCTCCTTTGCTCTAGATGATAGCCCTGATGAAACCCAATCACTCTCTGGGACGTGCCTGTGCGTGGGAGAGGTAGGGGTTTTTTTCCTTCTAATGCAATGCTAGGTGCTGTTCCTGAAGTCAAAAGTTGTTGGAAGGTAGAACAGTGGTGCCGGATGTGTGGGCTGTGGTGGTTGCCAGTCTGGGCCTGCAGCGCTTGCCATCTTTTGTTCTCTGGCTCTGGTTCCCATGCCATGATGCTCCCAGACAGGCACAGTGGATTCAGGGCTGAGCGCCAAGGTGAAATTTAAGACTCATGCCAGCTTCTCCCTTGTTGCCAGTTTGAGTGAGTGCCAACTGGGACTCCCACCTGCCAAGTCCCCACCCTGATGGAGACTTCGCCTCCAGGGACATAGGAACTGGCCAGCAGAGGAGTGTCTAAGTGTCACATTAAACTCAGTGTGAAGCAGGACTCAGTTGCTTGTTGGTCTGACAGCACTGGGTGCAAAGTTGCTGAGGACATGGCTGAACAGCAGAGGAACTTAGAGGTACCTCGCCCAAGGTTTTCCTTTGAAAATCAACTCATGAACTCGGTTTCAGGTATAGTGATCTCCAGGAGTCCTTTCCTGAAACTGACTGGCACTGTCATCCTGGGGCTCAGTTAAGGGCCAGGACAAACAGTTTTAACAGCTCTGGTTCCAGCTCTGCCATTCATTACCTGGACTTGTAGCTTAAGCTAAGTCTCTTCCTATCCCTCAGTTTCCAGCTGAAAAGCTATCAGGGTAGTATAGTGGTGAGCCAAAAAAAAAAAAAGAAATATATTGTAGTCGAGTCGATTCCAAATCATGGTAACCCTATAGGACAGAGTAGAACCACCCCATAGGATTTCTAAGGAGCGGCTGGTGGGTTTGAACTGTGGCCTTTTGATTAGCAGTCAAACTTTTAACCACTGCACCATCAGGGGTCCACAGTGGTGAGTGGGAGATTTGAAATCTAACTAGGTTATAAAATCTTTTGAGACCTTGGCAAATCAACCTATGAGTTGCAATTTCCTTACATGTAATACTGCCTACTAAGAACTGCAGTAAGGATTAAATGCAGTGATGCACGTGAAGTGCACAGTACAGAGCCTGGTATTTGGCAAGGACTCTGATGGGAGTTGGTCTGATCCCTCCACTATAACCTTGGTCCTTTGGAGGTGGCCAGGATGCATTTTTTCTGGTGACCATGAGGTGGTGCTAGAGTTAAGGACAGTGGCTGTGAAGGACCATTTGCTCCTGGTGGGATTTCTGACAAGTATGAGGTGCCTGGGACAGCTTGCTTTGCCTTTAAAATACAGAGAAGTGGAGAAGGCAAAACTACCAAAGGAAGCAGGGATGAGAGAAGAGAGGAGAGCACCAGCTCTGTCCAGTTTCCTCATCACTCAGTCTGGGCTTTGACCCATCAAGTCGATTCCAACTCTCGGTGACCTTATGTGTTGTAGAGTAGAACTCCATAGGGTCTTCTTGGCTGTAATCTTTCAAGAAGCAGATCGCCAGGCCTTTTCCTTGGTGCTGTTGGGTGGATTCGAACCACCAACCTTTAAGTTAGTAGTCAAGCACAAAATTGTCTGTACCACTCAAGGACCTAGGATGGTACAGTGGTTAAGTACTCAGCTGCCAACCAAAGGGTCAGCAGTTTGAACCCACCAGCCGCTTTGTGGCAGCCTGCTTCTGCAGATTGACAGCCGTTGAAAACCTATGGGGCACTTCTACTCTGTCCTATAGGGTCGCCAGGAGTCAGAATCAACTCACTGGCAGTGGGTTTGGGTAACATTGAACAGTTACTATGCACCAGGCACGTTGCTAAGTGTGTCACATGCATCATCTCATTTAAGCCTTAGAAAAACGTAATGAGATAGGCACTGTTAATAACCACTTGCCCAAGTTCACAGCTACTAATGGGAAAAGCCAAGGCTCAAAGTCAAGTCTGTTTGGTCCTGAAGCTAATGCAAAGGCAGATCATTCCTCACTCAAGCAAGGACAGAACAGTTGCTGGTACAACTGAGAAGATAACGACTCACTAACCCCTGTCGTGCTTTCAGAGACAACAAACGACTCAGACTGAATCTGCAAGGCACCGAGCATCCTGGCCTTCGCGTGGGCACGTGGCACCCGTAGGTGTTTTGACTGGTCAGCCCAGCTTAGTTAGCTACAGCCACAGCTGGGGATGGTCAAATGGAGCTCCTTTGGGCTCTCTGTAGAGGGGCTCTGAATTTATCCAGCATCATTACAGTAGAAAGTACACACATAAGGGAAATTCTCAGATACTAGGGTATCTTAAAAATATTTGTCACTAGGACAACTAACGCAATTGAAATTGAAACATGGACTATAGATAAGTATTGTATCCATGCAAAATTTCCCATATTTGATAACTGCAGGTTGTTATGTAAGAAAATACTCTTCTCCTTAGGAAATATACATTGAAGTATCAAAGGATTTAAAATAAGGAATTTTTATTAAGGAAATTCTTTGGAATTCCAGAAATGTAGACCAAAAAAAAAAAATCACACAGTCTGAAAAACAGTCTTTTAACTTTTGGGCTTTTTGCTTCCAGTCTTTTGTCTTTTATTAGGTATGCAGAATTTTTGTTTGGGAAGGTAGGGTTCTTCTAGGGGGGCTTTTTTTTTTTTCCTCATTAAAAAAAATAGTTATGCTGTGTATACCACTTATAATCTTGTTTCTTTCTCTAAACTTATCATTTGCCGTGTTGTTACATAATTCTTAAACATAAATGATAAAAGATAGCATTTGGGTTCTAAATGTTTCACAAGGTATTTAAAACAAAACTGGTTTGATTCTTAATTCAGGTTTGTTTTTTAGTCAATTTGGATTTGACTCAGAGGTCAGCATTTAACAGTTTGTTCTGCTGCAGGGTTTGAAGTTCAGGAAAAATCAAATCCCTACTGGGTCAACCAGTGGGACTGGGGGCTGGAAGCTAAGGCCTGGGAGCTGGTGGGGCCCAGGCTGGAAGGAAGAGAGCAGACGCTGGGCCAGGAGAGGAGCTGCTGTCACACGCCTCAGGTTTAAATCAGGGTTGGCCAGGTGTTGATGAGATGAGGCAGTAGTAAAAACAGGGCTTCTTGGAGGGCCCTTGACCCCAGCGAGGTGAGCAACCCTGGAGGCAAAGAAAGGTGGAGCTGTACCTGGGAATTTAGAGCCCATCCTAAGAAAGGACAAGACTCATTATACTCTAGCTCTTTATCTACAGCCATTCCCTTATTTAGCTCTTCTGTTGCCCCAGTATTTTAATTTCTTGTATCAGTTGCCATTGAGTCAATTCCGACTCATGGCAACCCCGTGAGTGTCAGAGTAGAACTGTGCTCCACAGGATTTCCAATGGCTACGACCTTTCAGAAGATCGCCAGTCCTTTCTTCCAGGATGCTTCTGAGTGGTTCAAATCGTCAACCTTTCAGTTGGTAGCTGAGTACTTAACCATTTGCGCCACCCAGGGATTTTAACTTCTTCGGGAATCGTAATTTTATCACTTGAAGGGGCCTTTGACCTTACCTATTCCAGTCCCCTTGTTGATAAGGAAGGTGAAGCCCAGAGAGCACCATAATGACCTGTGGAATTGATGCAGCAAATCAGCAGAGCCAACATGAGCAGCTGATGTTACAACTCCAAACACAGTGCTCTTACATGTGGATGATCTTGTTATTCTTCATCTAAGCCCTATTCTCCCCAGTTGCTATGGATGAGAAAAGGGAGGATCAGAGACAGCAAGTAAGTGTGGC
Source organism: Elephas maximus indicus (assembly GCF_024166365.1). Lineage (NCBI taxonomy): Eukaryota > Metazoa > Chordata > Mammalia > Proboscidea > Elephantidae > Elephas > Elephas maximus. The sequence goes on along the minus strand of NC_064820.1, from coordinate 151,568,064 downwards.
CTGAAACCAGAGAGAGCTGGGAGAGGAAAGGTGGCCAACATCCAGGTGGAGTTATGAAAGCTGTTTTGAAGTCATTTCCCTCTGAGTCAGGGTTGGCATGAGTGTGTAGATTAACTTGTTTCTCCAGCCCCAGGGGTTCCAAATTTGCCCCATCTAGGTTTCCCTGACTGCCACAGACTTCCAGCTCCCTCTCCCACTATGCTGAGATATCCTACCTCCCTCTGCCCCTTCTGCTTGGCACTCTATTCACACCCAAGGTAAACATAGAGGGCAAACCCATTTCCAGGGAAGCCAAGAGGCCAGGGAAGGAGGGTGGAAACTTCAGAGAAAGGCATCAAGCAGAAATGGCAAAGGGGCAAGGGTGGGAAGTCTGGGCTGGGGAATGAGGAGATATCAGGGCTGGATGTTGGGGTAGGGGGGCATTCCTGTGCTTAGAGCTCGAGGCCTTCCCTTATACCCCTGTCAAACTCTGATTCTGAAGAAAGGCAACATGGAAGCGGCTCAGCCCCTCCCTGGGGAACTACGCAAAGGCCCTTAGAAACCAGTCTGTTCCAGCCTTCTGTTTCAACAGACACATCTCACTGCCACCTCTGTTCTTCAGTTGGGCTCAGGTCAACCCCAGTGTCATCCTTTCATTCAGTAAGCATGTACTGATACTAAGTGGTTACCTCTCATTCCCTCTTCCCGCCCCCCCCAGCTCCAGGCAACCACGAATCTGTTTCCTGTCTCTATGAATTTATTCTAGATATTTCATACAAATGTAATCATACAATATGAGACCTTTTGTATCTTGCTCCTTTCACTTAGTATAAAATTGTTTTCGAGGTTCATTCAAATTGTAACATGTATTAGGACTTCATTCCTTTTTATGGCTGAATAATAATGTTCCGTGTGTGTGTGTGCGCGTGCGTATGTGCGTGCGTGTATGTGTGTGTGGAGAGAAAGGAAAAAGACCTTGGGTACTGCAAACAGCTAAACACTTGACTACTAACCAAAAGGTTGGCAGTTTGAACCCACCCAGAGGCACCTTAGAAGGAAGTGCTGACAATCTGCTTCTGAGAGGTCACAGCTATGAAAACCCTATGCAGCACTGTTCTCTGCAACACACGAGTCAAAATCCGCTCAGCAGCAACTGGAGTTTATTCATTCATCCATTGATGGACATCTGGGTTGCTTCCATCTTTTCAGTACTGTGTTCAGTGATGCTATGAACATACCTGTACATGTTTCAATTATTTTGGGTATATACCTAAGAGTGGAATTGCTGAGTCATATGGCAAATATGGTAATTCTATGTTTAACATTTTGAAGAACTGCCAAACTGTTTTCCACAGTGGCTGAGCCATTTTACATTCCCACTAGCAATGTTCAAGGGTTCCAATTTCTCCATATAGTTGCCAACACTTGTAATTTTCTGAAGTTTTTTGTTTTTATTCAATAGCCATCCTATTGTCTGCGAAGTGGTATTATGGTTTTGATTTGCGTTTCTCTAAAACATACCAACAATCCTGAAGATGGCACAGGACCTGGCAACATTTTGTTCTATTATACATAAGGTCGCCATGAGTCAGAGATGACTCGAGGGCAACTAAAAATGGCAACTAATGATTTTGAGCATCTTTTCATGTGCTTATTGACCATTTGTATGTCTTTGGAGAAATGCCTATTCAAGCCCTTTTACCCATTTTTTAATTGGGCTGTTTTCTCTTTTTGTTATTGAGTTGTATGCAAGTGTTCTTTATATATTCTGGATACTGGACTCTTATCAGATAGATGACTTGAAAAATTTTTCTCCCAGTCTGTGAGCTGAGGTTTTACTTTCTTGATTATGTCTTTTGATGCACAAAAGTTTTTAATTTTGATGAAGTCCAACTTATTTTTTCTTTGGTGCTTGTGGTGTTGGTGTTATATCTACAAATCCACTGCCAAATCCAAGGTCATGAAGACTTAATTACCGTACCTTTATAGCAAGTTTTGAAATAGGCAAGTGTGAGTGTTCCCACTTTGTTCTTTTTCCATATTGCTTTGGCTATTCTGGATCCCTTGCAATTCTATATGAATTGGACACTTGGCCTTTCCATTTTTACAAAGGTTGCTGGAATTTTGAGAGGGATTGCACTGAATCTGTAGGTTACTTTAGGTAGTACTGAACATCATAACAATTTTAATCTCCCGTTCCATGAACACGGGATGTCTTTCCATTTATTTAGGTCTTCTTTGAATTCTTTCAAGAAGCCCTAGTGGCGCAGTGGTTAAAGCACTCAGCTGCAAACTGAAAGGTCATTGGCCAAACCTACCAGCCACTATAGGGAGAAAGATGTGGCAATCTGCTTCCATAAGATCGTAGCCTTAGAAACGCTATAAGGCAGTTCCTCTCTGTCCTATAGGGTCGCTATGAGTCCAAATCAACAACGGCAGTAGGTTTGGTTTGGTTTGTGGTTAATTTCTTTCAGTAATATTTTTAGTTTTCAGTGTACAAGTCTTTCACCCCTTTGGTTAAACTTATCCCTAGGTATTTTTGGATGCTATTATAAATGAAATTGTTTTCTTAATTTCCTTAGGAAATTAATTCATTGCTGGCGTCATTCTCATTTTGATTTGCATCTTGCTGATGACTAATGGTTTTGAGCATCTTTTCAGGTACTTATTAGCCATTCGTACATCTTTTTTGATGAAGTGTGGTCCTTTATTCTTAGTCTCCAACTTTGCACTTCTGTGGGTGGACAGAGGAGGGGCCCCTTTATCTCCCAGATACCTTTCTTCCTCCCTTCTTCCCTTTTTCTTTACTTTCAAAAAATACTTAACAGCTGGAGGGGCAGCACAGTGCAGGAGGCCATCTCCAACCCCCTCAGCCGCTGCCAGAGGACTTTCCCAAACCCTGGCAGATCAGAGTGGGTCCTCATTAAGCTTCCTGGGAGGATTCCCTGGCAGCTCTCCTGCCTGCCTGTAGTATCTGCATCATGGGACAAAGCAGGAAAGCACTAGCAGCAAGAGAGGTGCACATGGCAGCAAGAGGCTCAGGCCAGCTGGACCGTATCTGTCTGCCTCACCTCACTCACCTGGCTGCTCAGTAGCCAGAGGTACCTACTAGGTACCAGCATGAAGGCAGCCTCATGTCATGGCTAAAGTTCCTATCACAATTCTATCACTCAAGAACTTGGTGAAACGTACTTAACGGCTGAAGCTGTTTACCAATCTGTAAAACACTGTGATTAAATGTGACAATGAAGTGTGTATCGAACTCTCCATAAACAATATTAGCTTTTATAGATTCATATTCATTCACGCAACAATTGTTCTCATACCTGGCAATGGTGATATAGTAGTCAACAAGGCAGACACAGTGTCAACAAAGAGCATCCAATAAATACAGCATACTGGAGGTGGGGGCAAAAGTGGCCCCCAACCAGTCTTGGTAGGATGAGATTGCATTTCCTTTAGCAAGATCACTTGTTACAACCTGAAGACAGGATTGGTACTGGTGGTTAGAGGTTCTGTTGAGGAAATAAGTACAGGAAAATAATGAGAAGAAAAAAATGCATTGAAATACCAGAAGACGTCATACTGGGTGTAGACCCTTTTTGCAAAATGCCTCAGCTTCTCAATCCCCAGGTTCCAACATACCCACAGTGTCAAAAAAAAAAAAAAAAAAACCACTGCCGTCAAGTCAATTCCAACTCATAGCAACCCTATAGGACAGAGTAGAACTGCCCCATAGAGTTTCCAAGGAGCGCCCGGCGGATTCAAACTGCCAACCTTTTGGTTAGCAGCCATAGCACTTAACCACTACGCGACCAGGGTTTCCACCCACAGTGTAGGGTAAGGGTAAAAAAATCTGAGGCCCAGGGCCACTAGAGTATCAAGGCAGGAAGCAGCCCAGGACCCCTACCACTTCATAGGGCTCTCAGGGGTTCAAAGGCCACTCACCCAGAAAAGAAGACAGGGCCTGCCCAGCAGAGGCCTGGGGCTCCTGCAAATTCTGTAGCAGAAGAGGTTGCCAGGGCTCCCCAGCTCCTCTCAGGCCTTCCCCCTCTGCTCAGCTATAAATAGCTTTCCTGTTTCCAGCAGGGGATCTCCCAGCCCTGCGAGGAGCAGGCACCGCCTCCTCACCCAGAGCTGCCCTCAGCCTAGAGGAGGAGGGGTGGTGACTGGCAGGGTGGGAACCAGCACACTGAGAGCCCAGCCTCTGTAAACTACATTACCCACAACCCTAGCTCTGAAGAGGAGGCTGCGGAGGGCCTGCAGCCTTGGTTTTGAAAACAGGGCTGAGAGGTATCCTTGGGCCTGGGTGTGCAGCCCATAACCTGAGACCTTTTTTTTCCCCCTCAAAAAACACCTAAACCTTCAGTCCTGGACCTTAGAGATTATCTCCTCTGTGCACCCAATTTGCAGGCACCGGGAGACAACAAAGCATGTATCTGCATGCAGCCCACGTGCGCCACCCAAGACTGGAAGCCTGTGAATTATTTTATTCTAGATCAAGCCCAGAGGCTGACTGGTGCTAGAAAAGAACCCTTCCCTAGCATATTCCCCCACGCCAATCTCTGAACCTTTCTTCCCCTATCTCACCTGATGCAGAAGGACGCAGGGCTGGCTCACAGGTTGCTTCAGCAGGAAGCCTGGACTCTGATGACATGCTTGCTTCTGGGAGCGCAGTGGGTTAGGGAACTGCTGCTGCTTTCGTCTCTGCTGAGGTCTGGTGTCTCTCTCTGACCTTTGTTCATCTTGCGCAGATCAGGTCAGCGTGACATCAGGCTGGGCCAGGTTTAAGTCCCCAGAGGCTCTGGAGGGAGGGCCTTGTGGGGGCTTGCTGTTTCCTGCAGTGGATAAACCAGTGAAATTTTTTTTTTTTTTTTTTTTTTTGGTCAGGCTGAGGGGTAGGGGGGCAGCACTCCCAGATGAGGAAGGGCACACTGTAGACCCTCCACCAGACCCCAGTCCCACTTGAGGTGTACATCTACCCCAGCTGTGGCTCCTCCCCTCTCTCTCTAACCTTCCCCACAGAATCAAACTACCCATGCAACCTTCTGCAGCCTGGGAATCTCCAGACCTCGGAGCCACAGTACGTAGAGATGCCAGGATGGGACCTAAAGTCAGAGACTCGTCCAAGGTGAAAAGGGACTGTGGCAGGCCTGCCCACAAACGGGGTCGTTTCCCTCCGTCCCCTCAGACACAATAATAACCGTATTTTATTAAGTACTTACATTGCTAGACACCAGGAATGCAAAGATGAGTAAGATCAAATCGCAGTCGCAATAAATGAACAGATGTATATTGTGTTTAGTGTATAACAGACTGTGAGGTGGAGGTGGAGGCGGAGGGATGGAAAACTGCGGGAGGTAGGGATCCCCCCCCCCCCGCCCCGACAACCAGCAAGCCCTCACAAGGATAGGTACCAGTTAGTTCTACCAGAATGGGGTAGGAAGGGCATCCCAGGCAGAGGGGGCAGTTTGAGTAAAGGCAGGGAGGAACGGGAAACAGCAAAAAGGGAGAAATACAAGTAGTTAGATATTACCGTAGACTAACTTGCAAAATGCAAGGGGAGGAGGGGTAAGGCGAGGAGCCACAGGCTCCACGCCTAGGAGTTTGGGCTGTAGCTTCTGGGCTGGGAGCCCCTGAAGGGTTTCCAGCAAGGGTGTGCTGTGTTGTGGCATGAGGGAGAAAAGTGGGACAAAATATGAAACCGGTGGGGGACAGTGGGAACCTCAGACCTTTTGAGGTAAGAGGAAGACACGGCGCCTACATGGGGACTACCCAGCCCGCCTGCCCCGCGTTCACCTCCGCTGGGTCCGGGCCGCGATGGGGCCGGGCTGCGCGTTCCCAGCCTCGGGTGCCCGCCGGGTTCCTCCCGCCGTCCGCCCCCTCTTTGGCAGGGGTCCCCTGGCCGCTGGCCCCCGGGCGCGGGCGGACCCAGAAAGCTGGGCTCCCGGCCCGCAGCCACCCGCGGGCCGCCTGCCAGACGCGCCGGGAAGGAAACGCCTTGTATGGGCCTCGGGCAGGGAGGAAGCGCCTTGTAGGGCTCCCGGAGGAAGCGCCATACATGGCGATGGGCGGGCGGGGGCGGGCGGGGGCGGGCCGGAGGCGGGGAGCCCGCCCGGGATGGAGGCCGCTTCCGCCGCCGCTGGCCGCGGGGTCCTGGGCCGCACCGCCCCCGGCCCGCGTCCCCGGCCCTCCTGGCACACACCCCCGGCCGCGGCCCCTCCTGTCCTCCCCCCCGCACGTTTCTCCTCTCCGCCTCCGTCTTTGCGGGGGGCACGGAGGATGGGAGCATCGGGAATAGGGGAGGGCGCGGGCCGCAAGGGCGGAGCGGGACCCTCGGGCTCAGCGCGGCGCTGGATCGTACCCGGCTCCGGCGCCGGACGAGCCGAGGTGGAACCCCAGCTCGGCCACGCACTCGCTGTGACCTTGGGTAAAACGCGCTTGTCTCTGAGCCGCGGTTTCCTCTTCCGAGGTTTGTGGGGACAAAATGAGCGGATGCTGGTTAAGCATCTCCTGGTGCGAGCAAGGACGGCGAATCACTGCCGGCGGGGCTGGCTTTCCCAGACACCAGCCATCTGTGTCCCTTTAGCCTCTTCTCAGCCGACATGGTTCCTGGGAAGTCTGGAGAGAAGACTAAATGGGGAGCTGACGGATTCTGTAGAGATCGTTCCAGAAGAACATAGGGTAACCTTGAGATCTGGGGTTTTCCCTTTCAGGCTGTGGGATTCGGACAGAGCGGCCTCGGATGCCACCGCTTACCAGCTAGTTGGTTAACCCTTTCTGAACCTCAATTTCCTGATTTCCTCCTAAAATGGAGATAATAATCCTGATTTGCAGGTTCGTTCTGATAATTAAATGGTGTGTGTGTGCCTGCTCGCGCAAGTAAAGTGCCTGGCATGTAGTAGGTTCTTAATAAGGGTCATTTCCTCTGCTCTCTGTGCACTTTCTGGATTGAATTGTGGGTGCCGGGGCAGGGAGAGATGAAGGCCTTGAGTGCTAGGCCATCATTCCTGGAAGCCCTGCCCCTAGGGGCAGACTGTCCCTCCTTTGGGAGCTGTGAGGCCTTACTGCCAAGAGTTGGTACCTTTATTAGAGGTGTGTCTGTGGCCCTCATGCTCTCCTGTCTCAGTTCAGCCATCTCTCTGATAATCTGCGGTCCCTGCTGGCTGCTCTGTAATGGCATATCGAGGTCAACAGGGATTTGATTTTCTCTACCTAGCTCAGAGCATAGGTGACCTCCTGGACTGTCTGGCAAGGGCAAAAAGAACCTGGAGAAAGTTCCCATCACAGCCAGAACCTGGTATCTAGGACACCATCCCCTCCCACGCCTGCTGTCAGTACCACACCCACACATTTCAACAAGAGATGGGTATCAATCTCACGAAAACATTTCCCAATCCTCACTGGTTGGCTTTGCCCTGCACTCCTTGGTCCCACCCATCCTGGAGTCTCACTTAAATCTAACCTGCATCTTCCTACCACCCAGTGGCAGCCCTATCCTGCTGCACTGCAGTTAGCAACCTCTAATGTATTCCAGGCAAGTTTGTGGACACACAATAGATGTGTATCACCCATGGCCTTGGGCCTTATTTCCTTTCATCCCTGTTGGGCAAGGAGGCTGTGGTCGGCATGGTAACCTTCCCTATAAAAGTTGCAAAAGTTGCAGCCCTCAAGGATGTTTTTCAATTCCAACAGAGATGCAGCTCCTTCCCTCCTCCTTCCACCTCTCCCTCTCCCGCAGATCACAGGGTGACACGTAGCTGTGTCATTCTGGCCTTCCCCAGCATGAGGACATGGAGCTGGTAGCACAAAAGAAGGACTGGTTCATGGAGGACAGCAGAGGGCTTAAGGGAGATGCTGATGGAATCTCTGAGGAACAGGTTCCTTCTGCCCTGCATGTCAATCCTTGGCCACCCAGAGAAAGCAGCTCTGAGGCCCAGCATATTTAGGGAGTCTCTCAGGATCTCACAGTGAATGGTAATCACACGTCTTCACTAAAACGAGGGGCCCAACAAATGTCATGACGCTGGTGCTTGATTTTGTAGAATAAGCTGACAAATCATAAAGCTAGCCTCCAGAATCCACTAGTTTCCTTTCTGCTCAATCCTGTGGAATAAATGAATTTATTAACCATCTCCTATGTTCCTCATTCATTATTTCAACTAGCTTTCCCCCACAGTCCTAGATCACCTATTTTACAAATGAGGAAACTAGAATATCGGCAAAGATCTTAATGACTTGACCAAAAATCACATGGCCATGGAATGACAGCACCAGGACAGGAGCCCAGGCCTTCAGATTCTAAATCCTACACCCTTTCTACTATGTCCTGGGTTCATCTGTATTTGCTGCTGTGCTACCGATAAATCCTTCTCCCTAGGCCTTTCTAGGGGGACGTCAGGAAAAAAATGTGGCATTGGCATCCATCCCCCTGGCTTGCGTGGTACTGTGTGGCCCTGCATGGCCTGGCTGCAGCAGAGTCCTCAAACCTGAGGCTTCCCTCTGCCAGCTGCCCTGTCTCCGTCATGGAGTTTCCCCAGCAGAGGGCAATCCTAGGGAAAGTGGTTCCCAGCTGCCAGCTTCATCTAGGCAAAATCGCATTAGAGCCAGCCCTGGCTTCCCTCAGTCCCTCCAGAGTGAGCACATTCAGCTCCCCCGCAAAAGGGAGGGGGAGTGATGCATGGAGAAAAAAAGGAAACTTCCATTTCTTTCTCTCCCTGCCTAGGAACCACTTGGCCTTGAGCTGCCACTCATCTAGTAGGTGCAGAAGATTAATACTGATCCTCATGGGATTACAGACTTCTCTAAAATGAATCCTTGGGTAAATCTTTGCTAGGGAGACACTAAGAATAAAGCTGTGGGTTTGAATGTGGTGGAAGGGAAGTAGAGGCAGGTCTCAAGAGGAAGGGAGATTTCCTGGGCTGCTTCCTCCTCTCCCCATATCTCCTTTTCTGGTTGTGATTCTTCCTTTCCCCAGGTCTGCTGTCCAAAATGACCAGAACGATCATGTCCTAGCAGTTGGAACAGGGGTGAGGGAGAGAGCAGTAGGAGAAGGGAACTCCTGCATTGTGACTGCAAACTAAGCAGACTAGACCAGACCCGTAGCCGTTGAATTGATTCCAACTCATAGTGATCCCATCGGACAGAGTAGAACTGCCCCATAGGGTTTCCGAAGAGCAGCTGGTGGATCCGAACTCCCAACCTTTCGGTTAGCGGCCAAGCTCTTAACCACTGCGCCATCAGGGCTCCAACCTAAACAGGGAGAGGTGTTAACAGCATTAATAGCAAATATTTATTTACATTGTGTCAGCCACTCTTCATTTATTATTCATTTAATCCCCACCTTCAGGTGGGGCCTACTGTTATCCCTGTTTCAGAGTTGAGAAAAATGAGTCTTATCAGCTCTTCAATAACAATAGCTCCAAATTAATGGGAGTGGGCTAAGCACTCTATAGACATTGTCTCATTTAATTCCCAACAGAAACCAAAGAGATGGAACCATTATGCCCATTTTCTATAGGTGATGGCTAAGTATTTAAGTGGCAGAGTGAGTGTCTTAGTTTCCTAGGGCTGCTGTAACAAAAGGCCACAAAAAAAAAAAAGTAGAAGGTGTTAAAGAACAGAACTTATGATCTTACAGCTGTGGAAGCTAGAAGGACAAATCAGGGTATGGACTCTCCTAGCTCCTAGTGGCTCCTGGCAATCTTTGGCGTTCTTTGGCTTGCATCTGCCTCCACAGTCACATGGCCGTTCTTCAGTCTAATTCTCCATATCTCTTCTCTTTTATAAGACACTCAGATGGGATTAGGACCCCCCCTCCTCCATTATGACCTCATGTTACTGATAATATCTTCAAAGACCCTGTTTCCAAAGGTCAAGTTCATAGGTACCAAGGGTTAGGACTTCAACATATCTTTTGGAGGACACAATTCAGTCCATAACAGTGAGGTATTAGAGTGGGTCTGTGTGATTCCAGAGCGCATGTGCTTGACCACTTTGTCTTGCTGCTTCCTGACTCACATGGCTTTTCTCCTTCCGGGGCTCGTGCTCAATAGGCTGAGACCTCGAAAATCTCCCCACACCTACATTCCCCTAGCACTCACCACACAGGTAAAAGACAGCCTGGCCCAGAGCATTCACTTTAATTCAGACTTACTACCAGAGTTTTTATAGGGCCTGGGCAGGTAGGCACGGGCCATGAGGGGCCCTGCTGCAATGTATCCTGGAACTCTGGCTGTCAGCTGTCAGGAGGAGACCTTAAGAGGCCTTTAGAACCCTCCCCAAGCCTTGAGATTTCCCTAAGAGAGGTGAAAATGTCTAAATTGAACAGACCTCAGGAGGTCTCCCGAAGACCCAGGGAGGTGCTTCTGGGAGAAGAGGATGGGGAGCCCAGCAGTTTCAATCAGGGAGACCCAAGAACTGCAGCCTTTTAGTGTACGCCCTAGAACTGAAGGCTGTCAGCCAGGCTGGCTCCCAGAGGCTTCTGCACTGTTACAGGAGCATGACTCCATTGTTCCCACCCCTGCTGCAGGGCTGTGGGTGGCAAACACTTCAACTCCTGAGTCAGAGGAAAGGTTCCACTTCACTTTCCCTGGAACGGAAAGTCAAGGATGCAACAATGGGTCTGGAGAGGAAGGAGAACTGGCAAGTGAGAATAATGCTCACTTCCTTCCCTACCATCTCTTTTATTTTTTAAACATTTTATTTATTGATTTTTTTCATTACAAGAGTGATGCATATTCATTGCAGAAAATACAGATGATGGAAATACGATGTATTAGCATATGAGTGTCCTACCTTCTTCCTCTCCTTTTACCCATCCACCAAAAGGTTTCTACCTCAAAATCCATGCCCACTCCCCAGCTAGGAAAGTTTGCTTTCGCCAGCCAAATGCCTGTATTTCTTGTGATGCAGAATCAAAATTGTAAGGGGATGCTGGTTACAGAGAAAGAATGTGACTTAGAGATCCAATGCAATCTGTCAAATCCCAAAAGTGACAAATTCTTCAGGACAAATAACCTGGTTTCTTCAATAAATAAATAGCAGAAGGTACTATTATGGATGAAAAGAAACTTAAAAGACCTAGCAACTAAATGTAAAGTGGGATTTTTTAGGGGTGTTAACTCAAAAAAAGAACTTAAAAAAATACTTATGAGTAAAGATATATATTGAAGTATTTACAGATGAAATTACATAATGTATGAGATTTGCTTCAAAATAACCCAGTATGTGTGCGGCAGGGGGCAAGGGGTGGTGTGATATAGATGAAACCAGACTGGCCGTGAATTGATAATCCTTGAACTGGTTGATAGGTACAGAGAGGTTCATGACACCGTTACCCTCTACTTTTTTGAATGTTGAAAATTTCCACAATAAAAAAGCATGAGACTTGATCTATTCATGAAAGTAGGGCATATTTAGAAGTTATACCTTATTGGAGAAAAATGGGTTAAAAATGAATAGTTGAGGTAACTCATACTTTATTGAAAGCTGAAATTAGAAGCATGTATAAAATCTGAAAGTGGCCAGTCTGAATTATTGTTATTATTACTGTTATCATTGCAATAACTAAATCAGAAGTGGACTGGGGGCATGAGGGCTGTCCTGAGGAGGTGGGAAGAAGTGCAACCTTTCAAACACACAGGAGCACAGCCTAACTAAGTTGCCTGCCTTCTCTCTAGTACCACATTGGTCCTTGTTGTCTATAGGAAAAATACAACTCCTTGAACTGGCACTGAGGTCCTTCCCAGTCTGGCCCCAACCTGCCTTTCCAGCTCCATTTCCTGCCTCTCCTCGCCTTGTTTCCTGGACACACCACCATTCATTCGCTGGTTCCTGAACACATTGGCCTTTCACACCTTCTTGCTTTTGCACTTGCTATTTCCTCTGCCTACAAGTCCTTCTTCTGTGAACTCCCAATCTTCTTTCTACACCCTGCTACTGCATCTCCTCCTCCTTGTCGGAAGCAGTCATTCCCTGCTCTGTGCACACCTCTAATATATCACGTTATTACTGATTTCTAAATCTCCTCCCACCCAATTCTGTGCTGCCCCAGAGTGGGGACTCTATTTTGTTTACCTTTATGTGTTCAGGGTATGGTATAAAGTAGGTGTTTGAGCAGTGTTTTTTGGATAACAGACTGAGCAACTAAAGGAGCAATATAGTACTGACCATGGCCCCAGGAAAGTTACCAGACTTGGGCTTTTCCTTCCAAGAGGTACCCAACTAACTCAGGGCACTAAAGCAAACAGCCTGACCCAAGAATAACTAACAAGTGTTAACAACAACACAGTAATAAGCAGAAGAAAGAAAGTGAAGAGAAAGGCTTTGAGCCTTGTGGTATGTGTGAGTTATATGTTGGAAATGGGATGGAGAGATCTTGTCACAAGCAAGATGCCGAGAGTTCTCCAAGAAATAGTTGGGGGAGCTTGGTGAGCTAATAGAATAGCAACTGTTCCTGATTTTTAAAAACCTACAGCCTCAAAATTTAAAAACCAGCAACAGCTGCCCAGTGGTTCTCTCCTGCCAGATGATCCACCTAGAGGGAGTATTAAACAAACAATTGTATCCACTCAGCAAAGGATCTAGAGCCCTGAGTCCCTAGGAAACATTCCCTTCTTTATATTTTAGCATTCTTTTTTTTTTTTTTTTAACACCTTGCTGTTGAAGGAGCAGATGCCTGTAGGGGCAGAAAATACTGCATCAGGGAACCTTCACAAAGACCCCCTACCTCACACTGGAAATTAGTCATTTGCTTAACGAGACTTTTTTTTTTCTTTTTCTTTCTTAAATAGAATGATTTTCTTCTGATGATGAAAATACCTGCTCATTTGGAAAACCCAGAAAAGTACAAAGAATAGGATAAAAAATCTCCATAATCTCACCACCTAAAAATAACAACCATTAACAGTTGATGTACATGCGTGTGTTTTATAAATTGGGAATCGCACCACATAAAGTTTTATATCTTACTTTTGTAGTAAGCATTGTGAGCATTTTTCCATGTCAATAATTATTTTAGAACATTATTTATAATGAATGGCTAATAGTCCATCAAATGCTGTATTTTAGCCACTACCCATCGGACATGTATGCTGTTGCCAGTTTCTCTCCATTACGAACAATACCGTGAATAACAGCAGTCCTGGCAGAATGGCTAGGTCAGAGGGCATGAATCTGGTAAGCCTCTTGGTATATGCTATTGAATTGGCCTCAGGAAAGCTTGTACCAGTTTATTCTCCCTCCAACAGCGTGGTGGAGTTTTGTGTATCAAGGTGTTTTCCCTCCTTTCAACATGTTTGAACAAGGTAAGGTGTTTCTATATTTTTCACAATGAACATATACCATACTTGATAATTAGGAAGAAATTCCTGTTGTCTCCTTAAAGGAAAAGAAAAAAGTAAGCATTATTTTCCCCGTTAAGCAGATGAGGAGCCTGGGGCCTATGGATGAATAACTTAAAGACTTGTTTTATGAGGTCTGACAGTTAGGGCTGAGGAGACTGAAAAAGTGTCTCTGGATAGAACAAAAGTACTTCTGAGAAGCTTTAAGGACCTTTCAGTTTCTCACCAAAATAAAATCTGGTTCTGAAGAAAATAAAAGATGGCTCTAAGGAGACAATCTAGGGGCATCTTCACAAATCTGAGGGGACAAAATCAGTTCTGAGACCTCTGTGATGGGATCAGAGGCAGTCACTACTCCAGAGTTTCTGTTTTATAGGGTCTTGGGGACAATCAAAATTGTGTTTACATCATTAACAGAAGGTTGAGAATGCCCCAAGAGTACCACTTGGCCCTATCACTGATCTGAGAGTGCTTACAAGTGGATTGAGTCAGGTAAATCTGAGGAAATTAAATAGGTGGCTCTGAGAAGACAGTTTGAGGTGAACAATTGGTATTGAGGCAACTGAAAAGAAACTTCAGAATAGATTCATTTCCACCCATTTGCTTCCCCCAGATTTCTTAAATCCCCTCCCTCTAAATGAGCCTTGAATGATAGTCTCAGGAGGACTTCAATTCCCACTACCCCTAAACCTACAGGAAAGAGGACCCAAGAGGACACCACCAGGGATGGAGGAAAGGTCTGTAGGATGAAACAAACACAGGGAAGTCCACCAGGATAGTGAGCACTCAAAGACAGGGAAGGAAAGGATGATTCTTTAAAAATGACTTTATTAAGGTATAATTTATATATGATAAAATTAGCCCATTGTAAGTGTACAATTCAATGAATTTTAGTAAATTTATAGAATTGTGTCAACAACATAATATTTTTAGAATATTTCCATCATCCAAAAATAACATGCACATTTGCAGTCAATACCCATTCTCACCTCTAATCCTAGGCAGCTGCTAATCTGTTTTCTGTCTAAATTTCCCCTTTCTGGACATTTCAGATAAACAGAATCATACCACGTGTAGTCCTGGCATCTAGCTTCTTTTATTTAGCATAATGTTTTTGAGGTTTATCTGTGTTGTGACATGTATCAGTATTTCATTTATTTTCATTGCTAAAAAGTATTCCATTGTATAGATAAACATTTCATTTATCTATTCATCCACTGATGGACATTGGAATTATTTCCATCTTTTGGCTATTATGAATAATGTTGCTATGAATATTCATATACAAGTTCTTGTGTGAATATGTTTTCATTTCCTTTGGGTACATACTCAGGAGTGAAATTACTGGGTCAAGTCGTTAAAAGCTCTGCTATTACCCAAAAGGTCAGAAGTTTGAATCTACCAGCCACCCCTTCGGAACCCTATATAGGGCAGTTCTAATCTGTCCTATAGGGTCGTTATGAGTCGGAATTGACAGCAATGTGTTTGTTTTGTTTTGGTTTGGTTCTTATGGTAAATGTATGTTTAAATTTATAAGAAATGGCCAAAATATTTTTTAAAGTGGCTGCACATTTTTACATCCCAACCAGCAATGTAGGAGAGTTCTAGCTTCTCCATATCCTCACCAACAGTTGTTATTGTCTATCTGGAAAAGATAATTTTCTAGGATAATTCTTAAAATGAGCAGAGCATGCAGTCAGCCCCCCACCCCAGTTGCTGTCCAGTCAACTCCAACTCATGACTACTTCATGTATGTTAGAGCAGAACTGTGCCCCATAGGGTTTTTGGTGGCTGGTTTTTCGGAAGTAAATCACCAGGCCATTCTCCCAAGGTGCCCACTAGGTGTGTTGGATACCTTTCCTCCTTGGAAACCTTAAGTCTTACCAAGGACTTGTATACATTTGTCGAGCTGAATAAATAATGATAATGTACCTTGCTCAGCCCCAATCATCTCATTACCAGGAAGATATAAACAAATGGGTGAGAGTTTGAAGTAGAGCAAGAAAAATGATGAAAGCGCTGGGTCTGTTTATTTGAAGAAAGATTAGAAGATGCAAATCTTTTAGGAAGCTGGGCCCTGACTCTGTGAGTGTGGGGGGACCTGGTACTTATCACCTTGAGTAAGAGGGAGGTGAGTAAATGGGGACATGGTGGGAAGAAACAGCCAGAGTAGAGGGATTTTGGAGGAAGAGATAGGAGAGAAAATCTACACAAAGACTTGTGCTGGAATGTTCACAGCAACTTCTTTTGCAAGAGCATCAAAGGGAGACAACCCAAATATCCACCCACAGGTGACAGGATAAATTATGGTATAGTCCTACAGTGGAATACTACTCAGCAGTAAGAAAGAATGAGGCATCTATACACGTAACATGGATGAATCTCAAAATAACAATGTTAGGGGAAAGAACCCAGGCCATACTGAATACATACTGAATGATTCTCTTTATATAAAACTCTAGAAAATGCAAACTCATTTATAGTGACAGAAATTAGATCAGTGATTGCCTGAGGGGTGGAAGGAGAGACAGATTACCAAGGGATACAAGGAAATTTTTTGAGGTGATGTATATATTCACTATCGTAATTGCAGTGATAGAGTCACTTGTGTACACATATGTCAAACTCATCAAATTGTACACTTTATATGTACAGTTTATTGTATATCAACTGTACCTCAATAGAGTTGTAATAAAAATTAAAAAAAAAAAAAATCCCCTCAGTCCTGAGTATAACAGGCTTGGAGAAAGCTCCCTGAAAAGGGAGATGAGATAAATTTAGCTGAGGAGCTGAGGGCACCAGCTTGTCCTATGAGATCTTCTCAAGTAAGCTTACCAGCCACAAAAGGCTCTCCCAGGTCTGAGCAATAGGAAAAGAGAGACTCAGGAAGAAAAATGACTGAAACGAAGGGCTAGATTTGCTATTTGGATGCAAAAATATCACTAGGACCCAAAGGTTTATGGGTAAAATGTTGCAATCTTATTTGCTTGACACCTGATTCTTTTAGAATTGGCTTCATTTCCCTCAGGACCCTGGTATCTCACTCTGCCCAGCACCACACCCTTTCAAACTGCCCGAAGTATGGGATGAGCCAGCCCAAACAGCTGTGGGATGGGGGAAGGGGACATGGCAGGGGATAACTCCGACCCTATAGTGCCCATGTTGTTGTTTGTTAGGTGCTGTAAAGTAGATTTTGACTCACAGCAACCCCATATGACAGAGTAGAACTGCCCCATAGGGTTTCCTAGACTGTAATCTTTAGGGGAGCAAATCTCCAGGTCTTTTTCCTGAGGAGCAACTTGGTGGGTTTTGTCAACCTTTCAGTTTACAACCAAGCACTTAACCTTTGTGCCACCAGGGCTCCTATTCCACCCATAAAAAAAAAAAATACCTAACTCTATTTCTTCCTGGACAGGGAGGGACGGGGGACTCCAAGTGGGAGGAAGTAGAAAAAAGCACACTGCAAACCCCATCGTGCCAACTAGACTAAACTCCACCTTCCTGAGTACCTTGAATCTTTCAAAACAGATACGGCTGAACATTCCTGACATTCAAGAGAAATCAATACCTCTCAGGTATGAAGAAAGGAGCCCTCATGGCAAAGTGGTTAAGTGCTCAGCTGCTACCCCAAAAGGTGGCTTTTTGAATCCACTAGCCACTCCATGGGAGAAAGATATGAGAGTCTGCTTCCATAAAGATTATAGCCTTGGAAATACTATGGGGCAATTCTACAGTGTCCTATATGGTAGGTGTGATTTAGAATCTACTGGATGGCAATGTAACTGGTCAGGTAGGAGGAGGAAGGGTCAAGGGTCCTTAGGACCTGGTTGTTTCTATTAGTTCAAAGCCTAAACCCGTCTTAAACTGGATGAGTTAGTTTTCCTGCCCCCTCTCCACCCTACTCCTCTCTGTCCTTCCCCACATCTCTGAAGCCAAAGACAATGTCCCCAGGTAGCAATCAATTGTTCAGCACTCTATGGGGCCTTTCCCAAACCTCAGCCTTTAGGATGATGACAGCTTTTATCAGCACTGCCCTGTGACCTTGCTTTCAGATTCCTCTCACAGGGGCAGGAGCTAAAATCAACACTTTTGTTTTTCTTTGTATCAGCCAACCCATTCAGTATACTATAAGACTGTAAAATGGGGCAATTTTTTGAGTCTTGTCCTATTTCAGCCATTCAAAGAAACTTGAGTTTGAACTGTCAGACCTAAAGAAATCCTGGTAACAGGACTAATGAAAAACAGCTAGCAGGCTTGGCAGAGTTTCTCAACAAGCCATCTACATCAGAATCGCCTGGGGTGCTTGTTATCAAGGCCAGTTCCAGGACCCCATACCAGACCTAAGGAATCAGGTGCTCTGGGAATGGCACATGAGAATATGAATTTTTAACAAGCTAACCCTAGTGATTCTGATGTGCTATGATATTTGGGATCCTCTGCTTTAAAGGAATAAAGTCTCTTTGCCCCTTCTTTCATTTTTTATTCTTGCCATGTTTCGTTTCCTGGGAGTCTGGGGTGAGATACTCTTAAGAATGTAGAACAGGCATAGACTTGTGTTCCTGGCCCTGGAGTGAGATGAGGAAGGGTAGGTGGGGCTGGAAAGAAGTTTGCCAGTAGAAATATTGTCGCATCAGGCATGGCAATTTTGCCAAGAGGCTCACAAGGACGTGCCATTTGCTAGAGAAGGTGGCCTGGTTTGCCCAACTCCAGGCTCAGGAGTCTGGTATCATGGGTAGAGATCCACAGTGTTGGTGGTAGGGGAATAGAATGGAAGAAAAAGAGGTGGACCCATGGTAGGGGGTGATTAGAATTCCCTTGGTCTCAGGAGAAGGTGTGAGCTGAGATCCTCAGGGGAGGAGAAGGAGGAGAGGCAGCTTAGCCCTTGACTTTACTCAGAGCCTGATAACCATACAGGATAGAGGGGATACTTCATTGCCCCTGATTTTGGGAGTCAGAAGTTGGGAGACGAAGCCAAGGCTCAAAAATTCCAGAACACTAAAGCTATTTTACTCATCTGCACAATGGATGGTGGTGTCTGACCAATTCATAAAAGACTCAGAAGTCAGGGTTGCCAGTAGTGCTTCCATTTGGTAATCTATCCCATCCACACTCCTGGGTAAAGGCTTAGCCGACATCTTCCTGCCTCACACATAAACCAAGTCAATCTCATTGATTCCTACTTACCCTTCCCAACTCCATTTTTCCACATTTCCTAAGCTCCCAGGTGGGCTGGGTGCCTTTCTCTATGTTCGCATAGGACCCCATGCTTGCCCACGTTATGTAATGCCAAACTGTAACTTTTGACTGACATCTCTATCTCCCCTACCAATGCTTCGCATTCCTTAAGAACAGGCACTGTTCCGTTGTGCCCAGCTTAAGGCCTCCCACAGAGCTGAGAGATGCTCACAAGCCTATAAGGATTACTCCAACAGTGAGTGGACTCTCAGAGAGCTGGTGCCAGAGGAACCAAGCACCTCACGCCTCATACACAATGTGGACAGACTTTGCCCAGATAGAGACCTTAGACACCAAGCCAGGCTCCTGCCCACTCTGCCCTGAGTCCCAGGAGGCTGCCAAGGATCACAGCTCCAGCTGGCAAGTGGTGAAATTTTCTTCCTGGAAGGATTCTTGGCTTAAGACCTGGCCCTTGCCTCTTCTATCCTTCTTCAACAACCTGATTGCTGAGGAAGGGTCGTGGGAGGGAGAGACAGACTGAGGCAGCCCCAGCATTGTTACTGTTTCCCAAAGCCCTTGTGACCTCCCTGTACTTATCTCCCTCAAGCGCTCATGGCAGGGATTCCCACGGATGGAGATGTTTCCTAATACTGGGTAGAGGTGGGGGGTGCCTCTGGCCACACATGTCCCACCTCTAACTCCAGGCTTCTTGAGCTTTAACTAACCAAGGTAGAGTACAGCCTGGTCCTCATAAATAATCCACTCCAGAAATGCACAGAGGGTACGACTCTGGTTGGAGCATCTTTATCTCTGTAAAGGCCCCAGAGTCTTTAGAAAACCTCAAATCCCACAATAGGGACAGTACTGTGCGGCCTCTCCCCTAGCCCAGGAAACACACACCAAATAACAGCTATTTTATTTTCTTTTAATTTTTCTGAAGGATATACACCACATATCCCATGGGCAATAAAGCGCATTCAATGTGTTTATAAGCCAAACAGTCACTTTGTTTAAGCAAACACATGTACAAAGTAAAAGAAAACCACAAAATAATGAACTGCATGTTCATAACATACAAAAATCGCTGCCTACTCAGTAGGTAACTACAACATTCCAACTCCTGAATATATTTATAAATTTACATTTTCAGTTAAAAAAATAGACTTTTGAGAGTTCAGATTTTTAGATTTTTTTTTCTTACATTCTAGAGAACCAAGGCTCAGCTCAGTCCTCTTCCTGGTTTTGCTCCCAAAGCCTCCCCCGAATCATCAATCCCTGCCCCCCTTAAGGCTAGAGGTGAGCACATCCCTCACAACTGCACATGTCAAGCCATCAGCAAGGCGCATCACACAAAAGGCACCAAGACGTGAAACTTTTTTAAAACCTAAAGGACGAAAAATAAAACCACTTTCAAAAAAAGAAAAACCAAACCACATTTTGCCACATGTGAGAGTACGGTCGAGCAATATTTACAAAAAGGTTAACGGAACATCACTCTGACACATGCGCTGATTAACACCTAGGACTGCTGTTTCAAAAAAAGCTTCAGACTCATCATCACAGCATCATCACAAAATAGAGGATCACCAATGGTTTGCTTGGCTTTTCTTTTTTTTTCCTCAAAGTGAGGACTTAATTCCAAATAATACAATAGAATAGGCAAATTATCTTCACATCAAGACTACCCCAAGAAAAACGAAATCCATGGCACGGACACTGTACAAGGTGCAGGGGAGGGCTTTTAGGGCCCAAACCCCATTTTGCCAACTCAGTTTTCTAGCATTGAAGGGAACAAGGGGTCAGGCATACGATGGAAATGATACTGAAATGATATATCCAAAATCCATGCAAATCTAGTTCTTTGGATAGAGGTGAAGAACTTAGACATGGCTGTTTCAGGCAGCTGAAGTCAAATGGAGTAGGAATTGGGGGAGGAAGGGGAAGTGGGCAGAAAGGATTATTTGCCAATAGACCTTCCATGATGACCTTTGGGTCAAGGAGAGGGAGGAGAGCACTCAGCTCTGAGAACCTCCCTCTGACCTTAGAGGACCCCCCTCCTATGGCCAGGTCCTCCTCCTGTCCTGTAAGTCTCTTGTGTTTCTTTTTCTCCCTTTTTTCTTTTCTTTTTCCCTTCAGCAAATTTCAATTGTCCTGGGAGAAAATGTGGCCGTCATGTCCGAAAGCCCTGTGGAGGCGCTGAAGGAGTTGGCAACTGCTGAGGAAGGGAAGCTGCTGACTTGGGCCGGGAAAGCAGGGGGAACCGAGGAGTATGTGGTGGCCACTGAAGGTGAGGAGAAGCCACTGTGGACAGGGGACGGGTAGGTCGAAGAGCCGGGAGAGGAGTAAGAGGTGGGCACCGGCGATGGGTATGAGGTGGTGGCTGGGGACGGGTAAGAGGTAGTGACTGGGGACGGGTAAGAGGTAGTGACTGGGGATGGGTAAGAGGTAGCAACTGGGGATGGGTAGGAAGAGAGGGAGGAGGTGGCCGAAGAGGCCACAACACTTTTATCTGCTTTCTTGTCCTTCTGCCGCAAGTGGATCTTGGTATGCCTTTTGCGTTCATCGCTTCTGGCAAACTTTCTCCCACAAATGTCGCAGGCAAAGGGCTTCTCGCCTGTGTGGGTGCGGATATGGGTGGTAAGGTGGTCACTGCGGCTGAAGTTGCGCATGCAGATGCGACACTGGAAGGGCTTCTGGCCCGTGTGGATGCGGATGTGGCGAGTAAGCTCGTCAGAACGGGAGAAGCGGCGATCGCAGGACTCCACCGGGCAGGCGTAGGGACGTTCGTGGGGAGGAGTCTTGCTGGGCCGGTTGGGGTACTTGCGCATGCGGCTGGGTTTGATAAGCTGGGACTGATAAGTGTTATTGAGGGCCTTCAAGTCTTGGGAGCCCGACTGTGTGGCAAAGGCCTTGATGGTGGAGAGCGGAGTGAGCGAAGGCTGCTGAGTGCGGCTCTCCAGTCCCTGGAAGGGCTTCTGTTCTGGGGTGCCTAGGCCCAGGTCCCCCTGCTGCTGTGGAAACAGGTAGTCGGGGATCATTGGAACCTGGAAACCGCCCTTGGCAGCAGGGTAGGCAGGAGGCGGGTACTGAAGCGCAGTGCCAGCCGAACCAGAAAAGGACTGGCTTTGTGGCTCTGGGAAAATGTCAGTGTTGGGTGTGGGGAAGGTGGGCGCTGCAGAGTAAATGGGGCTGCTGTCGTTGGACTGTACTGCGCAGCTCAGGGGTGGGCTCTGGGAGGCAGAGGAAGAGGAGGAGGCCGCTGGAGAGGGAGCAGAGGTTGAGGTGGCTGGTGGGTTGCTCATGCTCACGAGGCCACTGACCAGGCTGAAGAGGGGCTCGGGCCACAGGGTGTTGCCACTGTTGGGCGCAGGCTCAAGAGAGAAGCGGCCAGTGTAGGTGATGGGGGGCAGCCGGGTGGTTTGGCTGGGGTAGCTCGTCTCCACCAGCACCTTCTCATTATTCAGAGAGATGTCAGGAAAAGGCTCTGGCAGGAGAGAGAGTGAAAGGGGAGGCCTGGTTACTGGAAAGCAATCACTGGAGAAGAAAGAGGGCCCGAACTGCCAGGCAAGAGGTCGGGCCGGCTACCATTGACTCCCGAGCTGGTTAATAATTGATAGAAGCAGATTGCAATGTTCCTGGATGCGCTCCAGCGGCAGAGCCCATTTCAACAACAGCTGACGCAAATACGGAGAATCCCCCTCCATTGCTGCTCCCAGCGCACCGCAGCGGCGGCTGCGCGAGCTAGGGATTCCCGCCAGCACCCCCAAAGCCTCGGCTAGTGCGCGCCCCCTACCCGGGGCTGCCTGGACATCTCTGATCACGGATCACTGCCCTTCCTTGGGGACAGACGACAAGCAAGGCAAGCCTTCCTGGAGAGGGGGGGCTCAGTCCTGCTCATCAAAACAAGTCCTCCCCCTCTGCACCCACCCACGCAGCCACTGAGATCTCCATCCAAAACAAAAGCTCGCTCCTCTGCGCACCGCTAGGGACCAGGGAGGGGGGTGTCCCTAGGCATCCCTCTAACACATGACCCTGGGGATAACAAGAATGGAAGGGAAACCCCATTAGCATCCCTAAGGACCAAGAAGGCTCCTACGGTGAGGGGGCGCTGCAGAGGCCTTGGGGAAGGACTGGATACCAGGATGGGGGCGAAGGGGCTAATCCACGGCGCAGGCCTCCGTTTACCTGCGGTGAGGTGCTCGTAGGGTTGCTCGCCTGCCTCCCCCTGAGGGTTGAAGGCGCTGCTGCTGCTGTTGCTGCCGCTCCCTCCACCTCCACCGCCCCCGCTGCTGCTGCTGTTACCGCCGCTGCCCTCAGGGGCTCCGGCGGCACCGAGGAACTGGGGCGCCCCGTTGCTCAGCAGCATCATCTCTTCCAGCTTGGGGTAGTTGTCCATGGTGGGCGAGTGAGGAAAGGAGCCGAACGGGTCGGAGATCTGCAGCGGGGACATCAGCTGCATTTCGGCTTTGGCCGCGGCCATCCCGGTCGGGCGGGCTGGGAGCTGGTGTTAGGGCAGGTGGGTGCAGCCCGGGGACAGAGTTGCGGGGGACACACTCGCGGGCGCCAGGCCGGGTCACATGCGGGGCGCGGGGCACACTGGGGAGAGCGCAGGCGGGGTCCCCAGGCTTGCCCTCGCCGCGGGCCGGTGTGGACGCCGCGCTGCAGCGGAAGCTGGGGTAGGGGCCGGTCCTGCGGCGGCGGCTGGCGGTGGCTGCTAGCGGCGGCGGCGGCGGCTCCCCAAGTTCTGCGCGCTGGGATCTCTCGCGACTCCCGGGATCCGCCTCTATTTGAAGGGTCTGGAACGGCACGGGCCCGCCTCCGTCGTGACGTACATGGCCATATATGGGACGCAGGAAGCCCTAATATGGCAGGACGGGCCGGGAAGACCCGGAGTGACGCGAAGCCCCCTATTGGAAAGCGGTGGGCACCCCCATCCCGCACCCAGGGCCCCGAGCCGGCTCTCGCACCCTGGGAGCCCAGGCTTCGGGGAAGCCCTGTGCTCCAGCCACAGCTGGGGCCTCCCAGACCCAAGCTGCTTCAGAGTTCTCGGCGTTGCCCCCGCCTCTTCCCTCCGCCTTCTTCCCTCCTCCCGGGGCCGGAAGCGGCCGGGCCATATCGGGCCACTCCAAATCAGGCGCTGCCCAAATAAGGATTGTTCCGGCGGGGGATCCTTCCTGCTCCTTATATGGCGTTTCCGGGTCGCTGCTTGATGCTGCCTCGCTCTCGCCCTCCTCCCAAGTTCCGAGCCGGGAGTCCAAGTGTGCTCAGGATAGGGGGCACCCGCGCGGGGAGGGCGCGGGGTGCAGAGCGCAGGGCGCACAGCCGCTCAGGCGGCTCCCCGGCAGGGACTGGCCTGGGGAAGCCTGCGCCCGGGGCGGGGGCGAGGGCAAGTCGGGCCGGGGCTCTGCCGCCGTCATCCAGGGTCCGCCCGCCCACCTCTGGGACCGTGGGAGAGAGCCCGAGCGGAGGGGAGGAGCTAGGGCACAGGTTGCCCTAGGGAGGTGGAGCCTTGACCCCAGGCCTCGTCCAATGGCAGGGCGCCTTTCTAGGTGTCACCTGGGAAACTGAGGCTAGGAAATCCTGACCCCGTGCTTCCTGGGCCCCTGTGCGTAGCGGTGGGTCGCTTGCATCTCCGCTACCTGTAACAGTGGGATGGGTCTGCTGGGGCCTGGGAACCTCTCTGCGCCCCCAGAACCAAAA
This sequence comes from Elephas maximus indicus, assembly GCF_024166365.1. Classification (NCBI taxonomy): domain Eukaryota; kingdom Metazoa; phylum Chordata; class Mammalia; order Proboscidea; family Elephantidae; genus Elephas; species Elephas maximus. The sequence continues at coordinate 151,543,867 of NC_064820.1, read as the reverse complement.
GGCTTGTTCCCTGGTCCCTTCCGGGGAAAACCCCACCGTTGGGGGACAGGATGAGGAAGCCTGCCCTAGAAGACACTTAAGTCCTATTCTGAGGGGCTGGTGGTACTTGTGGTGGTGGTGGTGAGGGATTTCTCCACCCTTCCCAGAGAATGGCACTGGGGATGGAGTCCAAGTGGAGGCGGGGCGGAAGCGGTGGGAGTCAAGAGAGGGCTTCCCTACGGACTGTCTGGGGACCCCAGGCTTCGCGCGAAGAAAGGAACCAACTTAGTGGCTCTGTGCTGCCCCCTGGAGGTCCCCTCTCCAGCTCCACTCGGGGGCCCCTGGCCGGGAGGGCTCTTCCGCCGCCTCCTCGCTGCTCCTCCTGGTTGCTGTGCTTGGCGCCCAGCCAGGCCGGGGGAGTCTTAGACGCAGTGAGACCGCACTGAGCAGGCGCCGCAGCCTGGGCTCTCCCTGCAGTCCCTGGGGAGCCGCCACCGCCGAGGCTGCCAGACTCCAGGATAGCACACCTCCCTCCCTGAGCCAGAGCAGGGGTGGGGGTGAGGATTCTCGCAGGTCTCCTGGGAGCGAAACGCGAACAGGAAAGCCCTTCCCGCAGTCAAATGCGCACCCCAAAGAGAACAGGGATTCCAGGAATGGAAAGCTCCCGCTCTAGCTCTGTATCCAGGGGAGATGCTGTTTTTTTCTGAATTTAAAAAGAAAGCAGAAGGTGCGTGTATGGAAGAAGGGTGCTGACGATACCGGGGTCGGAGGGGGTGGGTCAGGCCAGAGTTCAAGGTCAGGGGGTTTGAATAGGGGAACTCTCTTGGGCTTCATCCCTCTGTATGCTCCCCCTTACCCCACACAAATTTTCTTATAAAAATAGGCTTAAGGAATCCAGCAATGAACCAGGATGGTCTCTAGGTCTTGCCTCTGGGCTCTAGGTTTGGGGTCCCCGTCCCAGGGACCATGGGGGAGGGGTGACACTTCCACTGTCCACCTATGTGCTAATTTATGGCAGGAGTGATGCCGCTCTCTGAGGCCTCCTGCTGCAGGGCAGGAAGGGCAGGCCAGGGAGGTTCGCACGGCCCTGTGTTAGAATGCTCATTTTGCCACAAGTGGGGTACCTTTTGGCCAAGCTTTTTGTATCTTGCTCTCCTCGACTGTGAAATTGGGTTAATATTAACGATATCCACATTGAAGGATTGTTGTGAATACAAACTTTCACAGGCTGCCATCTGTGAATTCCCAAAGCACAGTGCCTAACTTGCAGTTGGCATTTGATAAACAGTGGCTACTGTTATTTTCAGGGGGTTTGAACCGATCTGGTCACCCACAGGTCACCCACCCATCCTCAGCCTCCAAGCAAACCCCAGAGCTCCTATTCTGAAAAGTTGTCTAGAGAGGGAGAAACATTCCAGTTCTAACACAGGAAACATTGTCCCTAAAAGCTAAGCTGAATCCTTCTTGCTGTGGTAGAACATCATATCCTGGAGCAGTTTTTCAACCTTGACTGTGTGGCAGAATCACCCATGGAATTCTGAAAAAGAAAGGTTTTACTCTAGACCAACTGAATCACAATCTTCAGGAGTGGAATCCTGAGTGTGTGAGCTCAAGAAAATGAGCAGGGCCTCAGCCTGGGCTCCCTGAGGTATCCCTGGGGCTAGAGTAAGCCAGTTCCCTTGATTCTAATGTGCAAGCTGACCTAAGGTATCTTTAGGTCCTCATTGAAGCTGGGCACTGGAAATCCTTGTAGTCTGCAACTTTTGTTTTGCCTACCCAACATCAATTCCCCTTTCTTTTCATAACTACTTCCCAGCCAGTAATTTCCTTTGGGAAACCACCCCAATCAATGTGGTTGGGAGATGACTCCACCCTAGATCTAGGAATGGATATGTAACTCAGGCCTGGCTATTCATCTAGGATGCATTAATCTCCCCAGCCATAGTGATTGATACAAGGTGGGCACAGGACCCAAACCAGACCGATGAGAATCACTTCGGGGCCTTTTTCTGGAATTCTCCAGAAAGAGGAATTCTCTCCTCGCCCCCCCCCCCCCCGCCCCATGGTACTAAGCCAATAGAATAAGCCTGGAGGCCATCTTGCCCCCAGGACTGGAGAACCTACCTCCAATGCAGAGGAAATCACAGAAGAGAGACACACACAAAGAGTAGGTCCCTGGACTCAGCCTGGTCTTTCTAGTTATTTAAGCCAATTAATTATTTTTTAATTTAATCCAGTTTGAGTTCAATTTCTGTTACTTGCAACAGGTTCTGATTAATACGCTCATTATCAACAATGACAAAAAAATTTTCTGTGGGTAAGGCCTGGGAGTAGGGACTAAAACATAGACTCCTGCCTCTAAAGAGCTTCTACAGTTCAGTAGAAGGGAGCCTGAATTCTCTGTTACAAGAGAACTAAGAATAGAAAGCTAGCCACCAAGAGCCAGTGACTATAAGGAACATAGGAGATAAGAGGAGGAGGGAGAGATTCCAGGTGGCCTTGAGGAAGGCAGAGAAGATGAAGAGGATTTGGAGGAGAAAGAACATGAGAAGGACCAAATTTTGAGGTGAGGAAGTGAGAGTCTATTTCAGGCAGGGGATGGGGGTGGGGGTGGGGTTGCCAGGAGGGCCCATGTGTGGTCTGTCTGGGGAAAATGGGGCAAAGGAGAGAGGGTTCTACTGGGGAGTTGTAGGAGGCAGGATTTAATAAAATAGTCATTCTTTTAAAAAAGGTTTATTGGTCTCATATAAATAATTATTTAAAAGAGCTCAATGCTCATGGCAAACATTCTTTACTAATTTAGCTATACTGTTGTTTAAAGATTACTCTGAAGCATAGATGAGTTTAGGGGGTAGTGAGTCTAAGTCAACGGTGGTAAAACAATACAGGTAGAGGTAGAATGGTGACACAATGTGAAGAATGTAACCAATGATATTGAACTGTACACGTAGAAAGAAATGAATGGATGCATGTTTTGTTGCGTGTGTTTTCACCAAAATTTAAAGAAAGGTTTATTGTCCCCACTGCTTGTATCAGGCACTATGCTAAGTCCTGGGGATACCACAGTGAGGAAGGGCTTTTGCCCTCATGGGTTAGACAGAAATGAACAGTTCAGTAAATAAAAAGGATAATTTCAGATTATGGTAAGTGTAACACAGGAAACAAGAGAAGCGAGGGGTGAATTACAGGGGCAGGGCCCCTGGCAGGGAAAGGACAAAGGGGAGGTGAAAGAAGGCATTTACTCAAAGATACAGGATGACAAAGGAGTGTGGTGGGTGGAAGAGCTTTCCAGGCAGAGGGGGCAGCTGTGCAAAGGCCTTAGCAGGGAAAGAGCTTTGGCCATGATGAGTGTAGGACCTCAGGCTCAGGCGTGGGCAGCGAGAATGTTTAGGGCTCAAGCTGCCCCTCTCTACCCTCACTCTCCCTTGTTTGGCCCTCTACAGCTTGTACAGAAGGTGGCCTTCTGGGGTGTCCGCTCCTGGAAAGCAGCTTCTGCCTAGAAACAGTGGGAGGAGCTGACCCCAAGCTCCTACATGTTGCCCAGACTTTAGCCTCCCTGATATGGGACAACCGTGAGAAGGAAGGCTGGAAGGCCTCCTCCCTCGAGATCACGCTGCTGACCTGACTTCTCAGTTGCAGGGCTGGGGGCCTCTAAGTCATCCCCACTCTCCTCTGGTCTGTCTTTTGGCCAATGGCACACTTTTGTTCACTGTGATAGAGGACAAAAACCAAAAACCCACTGCTGTCAAGTCAATTCTGACTCATAGTGACCCTATAGGACAGAGTAGAACTGCCCTATAGAGTTCTCAAGGAGCACCTGGAGGATTTGAACTGCTGACCTCTCGGTTAGCAGCCGTAGCACTTAAGCACTATGCCACCAGAGTTTGGATTGGAGGACAGGGAAAGGAAGAGACATGGTGAAAAGAATTGGCCCCTCCCAAGGAGCTAAATCTCAGTTTGGCCTTGTGAGCACCAAAACTGTGACCGACAACCCAAATGGAACAACAGACCTGGAGCCTGAAGGAAACCAGGTTGAGAATAGGGAAGGCTCTTAGCACTTCTGCACTGTGGCCTGGGTGCCTGCTGGGCCTCAAGGGGTGCTTAGGGATGAGCCTGGAACTCTCAGACCTTGCTGGTCAGGTGACTGGTCTGCAGGCCTCAGCTGCTGTCTGCTCTCAGACTTTCCCTGCAGAAGGGAGAGTAGGAGGAAAAGGCAGAGGTGAGAGAAGAAATGACTTTGGCAATGGCAGCTGAGTCTCCAGGAGAAAACCAGTGGAAACCATCTATGCTTCAGACACCCAACCCGGGGCTGAGCAGGCTGCAGCTTTCAGAGAAAACAAGCCCCTTTTTCCACTGCCACTTCCTCCTCCCCAACCCTGGGCCACGTCAGCACCCACAAGTGCTGTGACTGGCCCAGGACTCAGGAAATGACTCTCTGGGAGTCTGTCTGGGGTGCTCGTCACACTTTCCGATGGCTGATGGCTCCACTGGAAACGTGGAGGGCCTGGCCTTGAGGGGTCTGGGGCAGCTCTTCTCCCACCCTGGGGGAGGGGGGGGTCTTTTTTTTTTTTTTTTTAATTGTGGTAAATATATATGTATCAAAACATTTGACATTTTGACAATCTTCACAGGTACAGTTCAGTGACATTCATTGGTCTTGAGGGGTGAGAAGAAACATGAAGAGGTCAGGCATGGGGTGGGAACAGAAGGTAAACAGAGAGGGTAGGAGAAATAGAAGGACATGAAGACAGGGGAGATGAGAGAGATTCCTCCCAGAGTGTCACCATGTGAAGCTAGCATGTCTAATCCAGTTACAGGTGGGGAGCAGAGTGCCAGGGAACTCTGAGCGCTAGGGTAGCTGGGGACAGACCAGATTCTGAGAGGGCACATGCCAAGCCATGCTGAGGTCTGGCCCATAGGGTCCCCTGGGCTCTGAAGAGGGTACCTGGCCTGCTCTGGACAGTTAGTCTGGGGCTGCAGGTGGGGAGTTCTTCCTGAGAGGAGAAGGGTCTGGACTTCTGTCCTCAGAGTCTGCCTGAGGGGTGGGACGGAGTTAGGTTAGGCCTGAAGTGGCAAACACTGGGGCATAATCTCCTGAGGAGGGGGTGAACCTGTCCTCCATTGGGTCTGCTCAGGCAAGATGGAATGGGTAGAGGTAGGTGAGCACTTAGTTAGAGCTCTCTAGGTCCTCTCTGTCCCTAGAGTGCACCACAGGTGCAGAAAGAGACCACTGTCCTTGGGTGTCAGTCCCTCCGCCCTAGGCTGGGCAGCCCTGCTCCCAGGCCGGGGTCTAGTAGGACCCTGGGCTCAGAGAACAATCCAGACCAGCCTGAGGCTTCTTTGCTCCCCCACCTCCAGCTGAGTGTGGAGCAAAGCTGGCTGCAGAAATCTCTGGAAGCTTGTTGGGCAGGCAGAGGGAGGGGAGCATTACATAAGAGCCCACTGATGTTCAGGAAGTGGAGAGCAGCCTTTAGATTAGAAAGGCAACGTTGCCATCCAGCCCAGAAAGGCAGGAATAGCAACGGCTGTTATTTCTGGCCCCTCACCACCACCCAGTCCTGGGGCCGCTCTGCTCCTTGATGGGTGAACTTGGACTCTGCAGACCTGGTGGGGATGGTGGCAGGCGATGGAGGGGGTGGGCAGCACCTGGGGTTCCCTACTTTGACACTGCCCCCAGCCCACATGCCAGGATGCAGCAAAAACAGCAATAATACTGTCAGTGGTGCTTGTTTCCTGGAATTTTCCTTCATCTCTGGGTGCACTCTCCACCCTCACTCCCCGACACATTCACTACGTGACAGGCTCTGTGCTAAACAGCTGACAGGCATTTAGTCCTCACAGTGTCTTATGAGGTAGGTACCATTCTCACTCCCATTTCACTGATGAGGAAACAGGCTCAGAGAGGGCAGGCGACTTGTGCAAGGTCACAGAGCCAGGATCCCAACTCAGACAGTCTGATCTCAGAACCCTCTAGCTGAACCCCAGCTCACACCAAGAACTGTTCTCTGGGGTCCCAGGATGAATCAGACCCCTACAAGGGTTTCTGAGTCAAATAGGGAAGACAGACATATTTTAATTAATTCATTCAACAATTATTTACCAAAAACTGTGGGCATACTCTAGGCATTAAAGACACAAAGAGAGGTAAGGGAGGTATCCCTTTTTTGCAGCTCACAGCCTAGCAAATAAGCAATTACAACAGTGTGATGCATGTTATAATGGGGGGAGCGCAGAAACTGTGGGAGCCCCTAATCCAGGTCCCAGACCACTGAAGTGATTCCCAGGCAGAGAATCAGGTTGGCTTTTTTAAATAATCAAGGAAGCCTGGGTCGGGGAGGGCAGGTGGTGAGACCAAGTAGTCATCCACGCAAGAGTCCAGGTGAGGGGGTGAGGCTGGCTGGATCAGCCCCAGCTATCACCGGGACTCCTCTCATGTGCCGCCAAGTCAGAGGCAGGAAGACAGCAAGGAAAACTGACATCCAAATCTACTGGCAGGTGGTTCAGCCCAAGGGGGCGTCCCATTTCCCTTGGTGCGGTGGCAATAGGGTGGTTAGGGAGGCTGGATGGGAGGGTTCTCTTTTTTTGTTTCTCCTCCAAGTACCCTTGTATCTACTACACTCACATGGGAGCCCTGTGTTAGGATAAAGTTACAATGAGTGACTGAAGAGGAAGCTGGCACCCAGAACCAGGAGGAAGAGCTTCCATCCAAAAGATCACATTGACAAGTGGTGATAAGAGGGAGGGAGTATCCCCTCCCATCCCTAGAACTCCCGCAGAAGGGTCTTTGCTTAACTCTGGGCAGAGGCAGCACTCTGTTCCTACCAGGAGGCAAATGGAGGGATCTTTGGAACTTCCAGGACCCAGCTCCCCTCAGGTCCAGCTGCAGAGAGGCCATCATGCAGATGATGGCATCTTGAAGCTGACATGGGACTCTGTTTTTATTCATCATCCAGAGGGAGTGACCTCGAGTCATCACAAGAGGGATTAAAGTGTGATTTAAGAAATTCGTGGGTTCCTATATACCGGTAGCAGCATCTCTGTCTCTGGATATTTTTTAAGAACCAGAGAATCCTTTGTTACCCCCAAATCCCCACCCCCCAGACTGGGTAATGCCTGCAGTGGCTAAACTGGTCTAGGAAAGAGGCTTTAGGGGTCACCCTGGGTTGATAGGCAACCCTGGTTGCACAGTGGTTAAGGGCTACAGCTGCTAACCAAAAGGTCGGCGGTTTGAATCCACCAGGTACTACATGGAAACCCTATGGGGCAGTTCTACTCTGTCCTTTAGGGTCTCTATGAGTGAGAATCGACTCGAAGGCAATGGGTTTTGTTTTGTCTTCTGGTTTCTGGGGTGATAGTTCTGGGCTGGTTTATTTTTAGGAGCTGAGTAATGGGGTTCCACTGCCTTCTCTTGGGCTCTGGGTACCCCCCAGCCTGGACCCAACTTTCTCCTTTCTCTGACAACATTCAGGCTGTCTCACTTTTTTTCCTCAGGCTAAATCGGGAGTGTGAAACTGCTCTTCCTCCCAATTTAGCTTTTGAATTAAAGTGAGAACTGAATGTGGCTGGAAAGCTGACTCCCATCTGTGTGAGGGTTAGAGAGAGAAAAGGAGAGAGCAAGCACGGCACATGCTGGGGGAGCCAGAGCAAGGGTAGCTGACCTGGGCAGCTCCTGTATAGATCAGACACCCCTCCTCAGGAGTGGGCAAACTGCTCAGCAGAGAGACACTGAGATATGAAGGGTGGTGTTTTTCCAGGAGGGGAAGAATGCTGCGGGAACTTCATTCAAACGTTCCACAAAGATGTGCTGAGTGCTTATCGTGTGCCAGGCCCTGTGCTAAATGCAGGGGAAACAGCGGTGAACCAGGCCGACCCATTGCCTAACCCCTCACCCACTCCTGGCTTTCAGTCTGGTGGGGAAACAGCCAGGAAATAGGCAATGGGCAAACAGGGTGATATGTGGTGGGGGAGGGGAAGGGTGCAACAGGGCTTGGAGGGGCACCTGACAGTTTGGGAGTGTGGCAGGGGAGTCACATCTGAGCTGAGAGCTGAAGCACACACAGGAGCTGACTAAGTGAAGCTGAGAACAGGAGTGCTTCAGGTAGAAGGAACTGTGCATGCAAAGGTTTGAGTGGGCCTGGCTTTTGCAAAGGAGGGAGCTGATGCTCGGTGAGCTGGGCTCAAGAGGACTCAAGAGCTTCCACTGGTTCCTCCTACTCTCCACCTCCCCTTCCTTCTCTCTCCATCCCTTCTTCCAGGAGAACAAAACCAGATGAAAGTCATCTGGTCTTCAGAAGTCTAGGAGTCCCAGAAGCTCAGGCTCCAAAGAGTTGAGGTGCAGGGGATGGGGGCTGAGGCCTTTGCCTCTTTCTGAGTCGGCCACTTAGAAAACTGGAACCGGCAGGTTCAAGATGCTGATGGAGGAGAGGAAACGATACCTCGACCACATTATGGGAAACAAAGGTATCAGGAAGGGTCTCTGCTTGGTTTAGCTTACCCCATCCTTCCCTGGGAAGCTGCCCCATCTGCCCACCTGGCTGAGACCATCACTGGTTCATTTATTCTCAGCTGATGGGGCTGAATCATGTTTCTAGATGAGGTTTTTGACAAAGAATGACCTGCTGTTAGGGGAGACAGGAAAGAGCTGTCTAGGGGCAAGGGACAGGGGCGTGCATTGCCCTGTCAGACTTCAAGCTCCCCATTGACAGGCACAGCTAAGCGATGCTGGTGTAAAACTCACCATCAATATTTCAGGCAGCATTATTTATTAATCATTCATCTGGCTGTGACAAAAGGAGAGGGTTATTCATAGGGGATGCAAGGCTGGTGGGGTCAATTTAGGAAGGAGGTCAGGGAAAGGTAGACCAGTGAGGAGCCCCACCCTTGGCCCCTGCAAAAATGCCCTGGGTTGCTAGGGTTTGGGGACTAGGGTCTTTGTCTCCTCTTTCAACCCCACAGTACCCCAAATGGAAATAAGGGAAGGGGCAGGGAAACCTGGGCCAGGCCTGTGACTGCCACTGTGGCCCTTATGGAGGTCATATCCAGGGAAACTGCAGCTGCGTGAACTTCCCTCACCTCTGGTGTTCCCTACCCTCTCTGCCCTGCCCAGGTCTGTCCCTCTCCCCACCTGTCCCTGAAACCAGCTCCAGGCGCCTCTCTAGATGCCACTTTAGAATCCCAGGCTGGGTCCCTTAGGCTGCAAGGCCCTCTCAGATTAGCCTGGCAATGTCCCTGCTCCTGGTCCTCACCCCAAGGTAGTGTCTGCCTTCCTGATCTGACCATCTCCTGTAGGAAGTGAGCAGGTGTACGTACACACGCAGGGTGGGTTTAGGAAGCTGGGAGCGATTACTCGAGAATCCACAGGTGTTCTGTCCTGTCCACCCACAGGGGTGTTTTTCTTCATGAGCCTCCAACTCCAGGGAGTAGAGTGTGAGGCCCCTCTGCTTGCCTAAGGCCGTGCAGCAGGCTGGCTGCGGGAGAAGGATGTCTCCCCCAAGATGGGGGGGAATCTTGCACTGGGAGGGAGCTGCGCCATCTAGTGGGCTTTTTCCCTCCCTGCAGGTGTCTCTCCCACACATCGTTGCTTCTAGCTAACATCTGCGAGATGCGATCCGGGAGGACCAAAATGAAGATAGCTGTCTGGGTCTGAGGATTCAAGGTGCCCCTTTCCCCCAGGCAAACCAGACCCAGGTCAGAGAGGAAAGACTAGGGCAACCGAGAAGATCAGGGAGTGATCTTGTGCTGGCTGAAATTTAAGGCAATGGGGACCAAACCAGAGGTTACAACAGAAGAGATTGAGGTTAGAGAGGGTGCTGGAGATATTTTGTTCTTTAGGGGTTTTTATCTGGCTCCTGGAAGCCAGCAGGGGCTTCTGGCCTGGAAACAGCCTCCTCTTATCATCACGGATGCACCAGACGTGGAGACGGGACCCACAGAGCCACCCCTCCTCCTCTGCCCGCCCCCCTCCCTCCAGGCCATGCAAGGCGGGGCTCAGCTCTGCTGATCAGAGCGAGAGCTGGCACAGGCTGGAGCTGCTGGCTTTCCTCTGACATCACAGCATGGAAATCCCATTTTGAGCAGGTTCTCTGGGTGTGGGCACCCACAAGGGAGGGAGGGGAAGCCAGCTGAAGCAGCTTGAGGCTTAAGGCTATCATAGACAGGGGCCTTATTCTTAGAGGGCTGTCCAATATCCCTAAGGAGGCCTGGGCATGGGACACAGGGTTAGACCTCAGTTCCAGCCTCTACTCCAAAGCCATTACCTCTCAACACTCCCCAGTGACCCAGCCAGTGATCAAGCCCACACTGACTGCACCCTCCACAGAGCTCTGACCTTACACTTCTGTCCTGACATCTCTTTCCCACTTCATTGGTCTGGAAAAATCTACTGAGGCAGAGGGCAGAGGACAGGTTGTCCCAGGGGATGAGGAGACAGCAAGACGTCACCTAGACCCAGAGATGTCCCATCAGCCTCTTCCCAGGAGCCTTTCTACCCATTCTTTTTTGGTACCCTTTATCTCCCCTCTCCTCCTCTGTACCACAGGGGCTTAGGCTCTATGCCTAGAGCTCTAGAAGCCTGGATGTTTCCATGGCAACAAACCAATGAGCGTGGAAATCTAAGCATGTTCCTGTTGACATGGTGAAACCCAGATGTGCATGGAGAACTGTGGGATCTGGCAGTGACCTCCTTAGCCACCAGTCACTGTGGGTGCAAGCATATGTATCTGAGTGTGAGCCTTTGAGTATGTGCGCGAGGTATGCAGCAAATGGGATTTAGGTTACAGAGGTCGTAGCCTGGTTTCCTGGCCATGTGGTAGCTGCTAGCAGGGGACTGCAGCATCTTACTCTCTGGGGATTTTTCTAGAACAACAGAACCTCTCCCCTGAATTCTGTCCCGGCACCTTCCCCTCTTTTCTGATAGAGAAGTGGGTCACATTGCTCAGAGGCCAATGGTGAAAGGAATGACCTCTAGAGGATTCCAGGGAAGATGAGAGGGGTAGCTCACATCCTGCCCCCACCATGACCTCATTTCAAGAGGCTAGCTTAGCTCAAGTGTGGTGGGAGGACACGCCCCTCTGATGCCAGGACAGGGGCCAGCCTGGGTTCCAGAGCCTGGGTCCAAGTCCCCACTCACATCCCCTCATGTTCTGCTTCCTCCATTTTCCCTCCACAAGGCTGAGTTGCTATTTCTCTGCTCAGCTCTCCCTCCCTCCCTCTCCATTCTTTTCCTTTGTCTTCCTCCAGTCCTTCCCCTTCTCCTGGGTTCTGGCCTCCCAGAATCTCATTCTCAGCCAATTTTGTTTCTTGCCCCCTGGTGACTATGGCTCTATCTCTGGAGGGAGGGCTCAGGCCCCATACCTGGCTGCCTCCCTCTTTCTTCTATCCTCCCTCTAGGCCAACAGTTCAGAGCTCACCCCCTCCCTGTCCTGGTACCACACCAAGGCTCGCCTCTTTGGACCCAGCCCTTGGTTTCCGGTCCTCCTTGCTGGCCCCCTTTTTTGATTCAGGAGCTAGTTCTTCCACAGCCCCTGTCTTAGCTTCTGATACCTGCCTCCTCCCTCTTCCCACCTGTTTCTTCCTCTCAGCTCTGGTTTACACACACATATACCCTCCCATCATTTCTTGGCCTTTCTAGGCACTGTGGCCACCCAACCCCCAGGCCCTGCCCAGAAGCCCTAAATCTCATTCTTTATTCCCTGGGGGCCTCCTCAGAGTTTTTGTCCCCAGAGCCTACACCTGGCACTTTTGGTGTGGTACCAGAAAGCCCATTGGGGGAGGGGGCCTCAGGGCTGGATTCTGAAGACTAAGACAACCCTTGGCCCTTTTTTTTTTTTTTTCCCCTTGACCTTTCTTAAGTCCTCGGTCCCTCCTAGGCCCCTGGCTCTATAAAAAAGAAAAATACTGAACCCCAAATATGTTTTTCCAGATGGAACCAACTGAAAATCAGAGATCCTGGGGTTCACCAGTCTGACTTCTCTTCTCCCAACCCCCCTGCCCTGGCTGGGCCTTATCTCTCACCTGTGGACTGGACGGGGCAAGAACAAAGCACAGAGGCCCCAAAACATGAAGTGCCAGAGTTTGGTTTATTGGTTCATCCAGTGTCAAAGGTACAATGTTCACCCTCTTTCCACAGAATTGGGAGTACCTTGGCTCCTGAAGCTTTTCTTGTCCACATGTTACTCCTGACCCTGACTGAAACCAAGGCAGAAGCTGGGGCAGGATGTGAGGTGAAGCTGGGCTCTGGCAGGGTCTGCTCACAGAGGGCCCAGTCAGCTTGGCACAAGAAGAATGCCTGAGGGGAGGGAGGAGGATGGGCCTCCAGGTGAAGAGGCAAGTTGCCAGCTCAGCAGGGGCCCCTACAGTTGCCTGAGGGGTTGAGGAGCCCAGTCCAGGGGCAATGCAGGACAGAGGACGAGGTGAGAGGCCCCTTGGAGCCCATTTTCTCATGGGCTGGAGTCCACCAAGGCTCAGCCATTAGGCAGGAGGGATGGGAAGGGGAAAGGGCCAGCTGGTTGTGGGGCTGGGAAGGGAGAAGGGGGGAGGGGGAAGGTCCTTTACCCAAGCTTCTCCCAGCGCTAGATCCAGAAAGATGCACTCATGTGAGCATGCGTGCACACACACTCCCACACATACCCCTGGAAACCCCACCTCTTTTTCTTAGTGGGGACATGTGGTAGGTACATAGCCAGGAAAGAACCCCCCTGCTGCAGCTCCAGCTTGGCCATTCTGTCATTTATGCACACACCAACCTCCACCCCAGATGGCTGAAGCCTGGAGCCCCCTGCCCAGGTTGCCCAAGGCCTTCCCTACTCACTCCCTCTCTCTCAGATACCTCGGTTCATGTGGGCTGTGCCCCCTCCCTGGGGAGAATAGTGGGGACATGCTAGGATCTCAGAGAAGGGGATGGCCATGGTCTTCAGCAAGGCACTGGGTGGGCGGAAGAATAATGGTGCAGGCTCCCAGGAGCCCCCACCTCCTTGGGTGCTCGGTCCTCAGCCCCTGGTTCAGCCTCTACCCTCAACCCTCACAGCAGGGCCTCCCTCCTATTTCCCAAGCCCTTTCCAGAGAAGCAGGCACTGGGGCAGGCACCAGAAATAGCCATCTGAAGGTGCCCCTGGGCCTGAGACATCTGGGCCACTGGCACAGCTGTAGAGCAGGGGCTGGGGGTGGGGCTGAGGCTTTCTGCTTGCTCTGTAGCCTGCAGGGGGGTGGGGGACCTCAAGCTGAGTCGCCCCCACCAGAGGCCTTCTTCTTGGGCCGGGTCTTCAGCGTCTTGGAAGCCAGTGGCTGTGGGAAGGAGGGAGGAAAACAGAGGGAGAGAGCAAAACAGCTTGGAACCACCTTCTTCCATATTTCCCCAGGCTCTGGCCCATGCTCTCACCTCAGCTTTGGGCACTTTTTTGATGGATTTGACTCTCTTGGGGGCCTTGTCCCCTGTGTCATCCTCAGAGGTCTCTGTCCGGGGGTCAGCCTGGTTCATGCTAGACCTTAAACTCAGGGCAGGGTCATCTCCTGGTTGGGGGGAAAGGTGAACAGAGGTCTAGGTCTCTCTCCCACCTGGTCTCCCCTGGTCACAGCCACCCCCTCCCCCCCCGCCCCGCCCAGCCTAGGGCCCTGGCTGTACCTAAGTCCTCGATGGTGTCCAGGAGGCTGCCAGGGCCGGGTCGGAGGCGGCCATCAGGCCCCTGCAGGGGCAGTGCATCCTCATCCCGGATCAGGGTCAGGTCCTGCATGCTGAAGCTTCGGAGCTTCTCTGACAGCACCCCCTGGCCCTAGGGTCACCACCACGCACCGGGAGAGCCGAAGGAAAGGGGCGGGGTGGAGATAGAGGTCACCATGGTGCTGACAGCAGCCCCTGGGCTCAGCACTTCACCCACACTGTCCTCACCAAGTCCTACAAGAGTGCTGAGAGGATGGTGCCACATTTTCCTTTTTTACAGATAAGGAAACTGGCACAGAAGTAGAAGTGACTTGCCTGAGGTCACACAGCTGGAGAGTGGTAGAGCCAGGACTTGAACCCAGAGCTGTGCAAGCCCAAAGCTTCCACAGCCCTGAGGACAGGTAGACGCAAAGGGGGCCAGGGGAACAAGATCAACAAGCTGGGGGCCCTGGGAGTCCGGGTGTGCCCCCATCTCACCTTGGCAGCAGCTGTGACCGCAGCATTGGCGGCCAGGTTCAGGCCCCTTTTGCCCACCCTCATCATGGTCTCATAGCTTTTGTCTCGGGCCTGCGTGATGTACTCGTCAATCTCCTAAGGAGTCAATGGTAAGAAGGAAGAAGTGAGGGGTGGGCCCTTCTGGGGAGGACCTGCCCTGCCCTTGTTCACACCTGACAATGGCACCGAAAGGTTGCTTTAGGTTCCAGGCACCAAAGGGAAAGCCAGAAATGTATTTGGCTGCAGGCTGAGAGTGAGGGGCAAACCTTCTCCTTGTTGGACAGTGTTGGGTGCACGAACTTGCGGTAGAGCACGCTGGAGCCCTTGGTGTAAGGGGACAGCAGCCATATCACGAAGGCAATCTTGAGCTCAAAGTAGAAGGGGAACCTGTTGGGGGAGGGGGGACAGAGGCAAGTGGCAAAGCACAGGGCAAGGAGTCAGGAGGTATGCTGGCTCAGCAACACTATTCCCTGCCTGACCCTGGACAGCCTCCCCTGTATTAGCACACTGGGGTCACCACTGGCTCATGCAAATCATCATTATTAACTCCCAAGGCCACTGGGAGACTCAGCTGAGACTCCAAATGGGAAGGTGAAAGGTGACCCAGAAGGAATTCCCCTTGGCAGCAGCTGTCCTTGTCCCTCCTCCCTCTAAGTCCCCACCCTCTCTTACAGATCATCCCATTCCCTCTGCCCTGGGATCAACACTATCCGAGGTGAGCTCCCTAAACCCTGCCAGGTCTACACCTGTGCCTTCGCCACCTTCCCTTCCTGCCCTCCCTCCCATGAAGCAGATGGGGGCTTCTCCAGCTGTGCACTGGATCCATCTCTTGCTGCCATGGCATGACCTTGCTTTTAAGGACTGGTCTCCATTCTCCACACTACAAACTCCTCCAGACCTTCCACACCCTCACAAGGCCATCATGAAAGTCTCCTTCCCTTGTGTTAAGAGGTATCTATGATCAGTACCCTGAGTTTCTAACCAGTTACTCTTCTAATCTAACCCTCTCCTTCCTCTGCCAGAACTATTTTTTCTCAAAGGCCATAAGGCCTTCAGAAGCTACAAATGCAATAACCTTTTGTTCTCCACCCTTCTGTAAAATTCTTCTGACTTCTAAGTACTGCACTTTACTAGTCCTCTCTTCCATGAGGCGTTTATTCATTCAATGAACATTTTTGAGCTCCTGCTGTACATATGTGGATGATTAAGACATATTCCCTGTCCTCAAAGTGCTCATGCACAGTCCAGTAAAAAAAAAACAAAACAAACCTGTTGCTGTTGAGTCGATTCCGACTCATAGCAACCCTATAGGACAGAGTAGAACTGCCCCATAGAGTTTCCAAGGAGCGCCTGGTGGATCTGAACGGCTGACCTTTTGGTTAGCAGCTGTAGCACTTAACCAGTATACCACCAGGGTTTCCCATAGTCCAGTAGTACCTGGAAAAAAGCCTTTGAAATACAAGCATCCAATGTTTATGGGATTGAATCACATCTCTATTTTACAAGTAGGAAAACTGAGGCACAGAGAGCTGTGATCTGCCCAAGGTTAGTGTGGCAGAAACAGGTCTCCTGAATTCCACTGTGGTGCTCTGGCTGCCAACAGAAAGAATGTGGGGGTTATGTCTCTGCTTATTCTGCTGACCAGGAATCCATGGGAACTTGGGGGAGCTCTACCCTGGGTCTCAATCTTCTGTCTGGCTGGCTGGGTGGAGCAAGTCAGAGGCCCTAGACCCCGAGCTGCTGGGGGTAGGAGGGATGCTGGACCTCACCAGGAGAGCACGATATCCGTGAGTGTCTCTGCTGTGGTGAAGAAGGCAAAGACGATCCAGTACATCATCCATTTCACCTGAGAGTGCAGAGGGCCGTGTTCACTGGGGCCTGGGGCTGAGGGGCCAGGGACACCCATGAACGTAGCTCTGCCTACCAATCACTCCACAGCTGGGGGGTCATCCAGGACCCCAACTCTGTCCTATTGATCATGCCAGGCAGGGGGAATACCCAGGACTCCCTCCACCTCTGCCTACCAGCTATGCTGGGGGTATGGTGGGGAAGGGACTCCCAGGACCTTAACTTTGCCTGAAGATCACATCAGGGCTGGGGGAATGAAGACCCAGGACCCTCCTTTGACCCAAGATCTCCTTAGTGGCTGGCAGCATTGTGACAAAGTCACCCCCATTTGTAATCTGACCCACTGTCCTCCCCCTCTGCTGTGTGGGTTGGGTGGGAGATGAAGGGGTCATACACTCACATATTCCTTTACGTTTTTTGTCTTCACGGCCTTGTAGGAAGAATAGGCTGGGTACAGGGTGCCAAAGATGAGCCTAGGGAGGTAGGCATGGTTACTGGGTCCCTTGAACAGGGGCAGTGGCCTCTCCCTCCCAGCACTGCATCAGTTCCTGGGTAGGTAAGGGGAGAAGGGACAGAACTCCAGAGTACCAGCTTGGCTGGAGTGATGAATTCAGGTCAGGGGTTAACAAGCAGTCAAGACTCAGGTGATATACATGCATGGAGACCCCCAGTGAGCTGGGGTGATTCCCCTCTTCCATTGCTCAGTTTTTCTCCAGCCCCTGAGGCACAGATGAGGCCAGTGTGGTTCCCTTAGCCAAGCTCCTTGGTTATGTATAAACATATCATGGGGAGTGGAGGTCTGTCACTGCCACGGGGATTTCTTCCTTCTTCAGACACCATGCCCACTGGTACACATCTGCCCTTACCCTCTGCCACCCTGTCTCAGAGCCAGGCTGGGCAGGGCCAGCTCTGCAGCGGAACTGGACACCACCTAACAGGGCACTCTGCCTGGCAGTCAGAAGCACCACTGTGGCCCTGGGGAGGAGAGGACACAGGGGCAGGAAGCCCTGGAAGGGGCACGGAAGTTAAATCCCCCTTGTAAACTCCCTCGGGGCCAGGCTCAGGGGAGGGCCCTGGCTGGAGTGGGGCCTGCTGGTGATCCCATTACAAACCACAGGTAAGACACAGGGTGAGGACAGAGAAGACTGATGCTCCTCAGGGAACTCACTGGAGCAGAAGAGAAGCAGCCACCCCGAAGGCTGCATGGAGGAACGAGGGCCCTGGCTTCCCTCTAGGGAGGTTTGTGGGGAGAGGAAGGTAGGGACCCCAGGGTGTCCAGAGGAAGCCAGGACAGAGGCATGTGACAGCACCAAATGGAGGAAAACGCAGCGGGGAGGAGTTGCTGGGGAGTCATTTCCCCAAGCTGGGGGCTGAGGGGCAGGGTCCTGAGCTAGGGCAGGGGTTTGCTCTGAGGCTGTGGGGAGTCCTTGTCAGATCCATGCCTTGACAATGTGTGGGTGGCCTGTTCCCACACAGACCTGCCTGATCAAGGCAGGATACTTCCAAATGGGTTTGTGCAGATTGGGTAAGGGGGCAGAATCCGCCACTAAAAGTCTGGGGTCATGGGGAATGGTTTCTCCTGCAGCCGGGGGAGGTGACAGGGGCATAGTTCCACGCTCTGGCTGGCAGCCTAGAATGAAGGCCGCCTAATGTTCTTCCCCCAGTGGCTTTCACAGTCCCAGGCTGAGCACATACATCCTCTTCCAGTCACCTCCCACACTTTGTCCTCCAAGCATCTTTGCTTGGAGATGTCCTCCCTGGGGGGTCGTAGGCCTTCAGGGCATGTGCCCTCACCCCCAGTCCCTTGACAGCACCAGGAGCAGGGTCTGGGCCCTTTGGGAAGGCCAAGGGAGCTGGCTATGGCTCTAAGCTGTGGAATGGGTCCATGGGAGTGATGAGGCTCTGCCCTGCTCCCCACTCTTTTCAATTGCTCCTCTTCCCTCAGGGAGAGGAGGGCCCAGGTCTGGGGAGCTCCTCGAGCCAGACCTGCTACGTGGGGGAGGGGGCTGCCCGGCACTCCTTATAAATCAAGCCTTGTGGCTCAACCCTGATAATGGGGGACGGTGCAGGGTGGTCAATGGGGAAATTAAAAATTCAAGGGGTGGGTGACGTCCCTGGGAAGTCAGGCCTGTCATCCTCCCCCATGTTCCCTCCTCCCGTCCTGGGTCCCACACCTCTATGTCCCTGGGGAGCACTAATAGGGACAACGCGCCTTTAGGTGGCTCTGCTGTATGAAGCCGCGGGAGAGTTCCAGCCCAGGCTTTAATACCCTCCCCCCCATCCCTAACCCCCATCACCCGGAGCCCCCCACGCCTCCCCCTAACGGGCCGCGCCCCGCCGCCGCCGCCGCCGCACTCACACCACCAGGCGGGAGATGATCCAGGACACCATGGCGGGGCCGGGCGGGGCGCGGGGCGGGGACCCGGCCCGGCCGAGGATGCAGCTGCCCGAGGCCGGGCGGCGGCAGCAGGAGCCGCAGTAACAGCAGCAGTAGCAGCCGCCGCGGGGGCAGCGGAGCGCGGAGTCGCCGCCGTTAAAGGGGAGGTGCCTGCCGCAGCGGCGGGCCGTGGGCGGTGGCGGCTCTTAAAGGGGAGGCCGCGGCGGCGTAGGCGGCAGCGGTGCGCCCCCTGCACCTGCTGTCGCCGGGCATGCGCCTCTGACCCTCTGTGCCCTGCCTTCCTCCAATCGCCTGTTCTTTCTTGGGTTCCACGTCCTGGGCTGAGGTCCACGGACACCTTCACGGTTCCATCAGCCCCAGTCCATCCGCTGCCCTGCCCACACCAGGCAGAAAGGCTTAAACAGCCCAGGAGAAACAATAGCTGTAATTTATTGAGTGCTTACTGTGTGCCAGGCCCTGTGCTAGAGTGTCACATCCATCATCTCAGTGAGTCCTTATGACCACCCTATAAGGCAGAGGTTATAATTATCCTCATTTCTAATATAAGGAAATGGGAAGCCTAGGGAGGTTCAATAATTTGCCCAGGGTTACAAAACCACTAAGTCATGTTGTTAAGATATGAAGCCAGGAAATTAACTTTAAACAGGCTATTTCCCCCAACTGTTGACTAGCAAACCCCCCTCCCCCTGTAGACACCTATCCCAAAGCTCCTGCAGTCAAGGGTACAGCTGCACTGTCCACTCCTCCCCTTCTGCTTCCTAACCTTTGCAGGGGAACAGACCCAGGGGCTCCCAAAGGGGCACAGGAGGAGGTGACCTCTTCAAACAAAGGGAATAAAAAAACAAACCAACCAATCAACCCCTGGTAGGTTATGGACCCAGGGTCTCCAGTTTCACCCCCATCAGCAAGCACTGGCTGCAGTGGACGCCCTAATTCTAAAACATTTATATTGAGAATGTAGGCTAGCTCATCTCCTGATTTTCACCAAAGCAACCAAGCTCCACCCTCCCCCTCTTTTGCATGCCATTGCTCTCCTTTTCTGTTCCATTTCAAAGCTTCTGCATTCCTCTACCCTTTATGTTGAATTGTAATCCTTCTAGTGACCACATCATCAACCCGTGCCCATCCAGGCTGAAAGGACATGCTCACAGTGCTGTATTTCAAAGAGTTACTGTCCTATTCAAGCCCAGTATCCTTGAACCACACAATGGT
Organism: Elephas maximus indicus; assembly: GCF_024166365.1. NCBI lineage: Eukaryota > Metazoa > Chordata > Mammalia > Proboscidea > Elephantidae > Elephas > Elephas maximus. The sequence goes on along the minus strand of NC_064820.1, from coordinate 151,524,281 downwards.
CTATTTCCACCCTGATAATTATATTTTCAGGCTCAAACGTTTGGAAGATGTTTTTCCAACAGGCTCCAGGGAGGCAGCCTCTAACAACTCTCACTATTCTGTACACCTTCCTTTCCAAAGGGCCCTCTCTGTTTGGAATGTAGTCTGTCCTCACTCCTCAAGCCACTTTGCTGCTTGATAAATAAAATTAAATCCCATTTGGGTATTCTCCTGACACTAAGGCAGATCCAGGGCTACATGTTTCATATGTGGTCAGTCAGGCCTTCTGCTTTGAGGAATCCCACAACTGACTGCCCAAAACCCTGATCAGGCCACACACTATGGCCTTCCCCCTTTCTCCCAGACTCTGCCTCAGGAAGGTAGGACCCCACCTTTCCCATTCCATTCACAGAGCATAAACTATGGGTAAACTCTTTCGTCCTCCTACCTTCTAACTCTTGTGGCCCCTTCCTCTCACCCCAAAACCCACAACCGCACTCATCTCGCCCTAGCACGTCCCTTTCTCCCAATTGGTTCTAAGTTTAGGGAGCAAAGAGCAATAATTGGGTGCAGCAATGTAATGAGCCATCCCACCTCAACACTGTCCTCAACCTGGTCCTGATTTTGGAAGGGTTGGCACGGGAAGAATTTAGTCCACTCCAAAAAGATTTGTTAGATTTTTAATAAGAACATGGAAATCCCAATCAGCCCTTCAACAAAATTAAAATACAGAAAGTGAAATTAAAAGTATTCTACAGTAAATGACTTTTATTAAAAAAAAAAAAAAAAAGTAACTGTGAACATATAAACAAGCCTGCAGGACACTACAGTACAGCTGGAGAGAAGATAGATACATTTCCCAATGTACCTATGGGCCAATGAATTCCATCATTTTCAAATAATTCTTAATAAAACTCCACTGAGTTGGAAAGTTTTGTTAAAAAATATTTCTGGACAAAAAAAAAAAACCCAAAACAAAAAACTCATGTTGAAAATCAAACTTTCCTTCCCATTTGGAAACTTACGATGAGTCCCAAGGGAACGCTGGTAATAGGTGAAAATGGTTCCTGGAGTCACCAGTGTGTGTACGCACAGAACACAACACACCTCAGACATGACAAAGTTCTTTCTCCGATGACTATTCCCTCAAGACAGAACTGAGATGGGAGGGGGAGAAACTAAAAGAATCCTAAAATGCCAATTCTTTTAAATTCTGCTTTGGCTGATTTTGTGCTATAATGGGCAGCTGATTTCTAAAAAATCATAGTTATAGTTCCTCAAAGAGTTTTATCGAAAGGAAGACTAAATGTAATGTGCCTTTCCTCAAGCCAGGAAAACAACTGTGGTTTTTCAAAAAGTCTAAAAATATCTACTTTCATGAAATAGTAACTATTTCACTACAAACCTATTTTTCACTAAATACACACGTTTCCTAATCCTGGAGCCTTCTGGGAAAAGCAGTGGGTTCTCCCTGGATCCTACAAGACTCCAGTGTTCACGGGAGAGTGTGGGGAATGGCTTCACCCCGTGTCCTGGAATGGGCCGCGTCAGAGGTCACGTGCAGAGACACTGTCAGGCTTCCACCAGGCATGTTTAAGCAATTACTCCATACTTGTACCAGTTATGTAAGCCCCCTACCTCCAAACACATTCCCACCTAACTAGGCACGAGAGAAAAAGAAAAGAAAGATGTGCCCACATTCCTGGTTTCCACAAATCTGAAATCACGAGAATGTGCAGGAAAGCCCAGCGGTATTTGGGCAATTCGGATTCCCAAAAGCCCATGAGATGGGGTTGTGGCACCCTAGGCTTGGAGTCTGAAAACTGCATGTGTGAACAGTGCGACTTTCCTGTGTCAACCTTCAGTGTTGAGGCAGCGTAGAAAAGAGTGGCTGGAGAGTTTGTAATACTGACCACACTGGCTCCGAGTGAAAGGCCTCTGCTCCAGCAGAGAATCCTGCCGTTCCCTGTATGCGTTGTGAGTGAAAGACCTGCTTCACAGGAGAATTTGGAATTTTACCACGCCTAAGACCTTGCCAGTTTGGATTCATGAGCCTTGAGGGTGCCAACAGCATCTTTCACTGCATGGTAAATGATGTTCTTCACCTAGAGAGAGCAATCAGCAGAGTCAGTTCATGGCTGCCCCATGCTGTATTCTGTAAATGCAAATATATGTTCTACATTGGCTATAAACCCACTTGTTAATGAGGAAACTCTCCAACAAGAATGATTTATAAGTTACATAGGACACAAGGTCTATAATCAGAAGAGGTCTGTAATCAGGTGGAATCACTTGAAAGGCTATATACCTAATCACCATTATCTGTGTGCTTACTATGTGCTGGACCCTCTTGTTATGCTCTTCGCATGGGCTCTCATTTAATCCTCACCATAATCTTACAAGGCAAATTCTATTATTATTCCTATTTCACAGATGAGACACTGAGGCAACTAAGGTACCTTGGTCAAGAACCTTCCTTGAGGTTCTACAGTTAAAAAGAGTGCGCTGAAGTAATAGTGGCAGGTATGATTATGGAATTTTGTGTGTGTGTGTGCACATATATATATTCTAAATTTTCTAAAAGGAACATGTATTACTTGTGAAGTAGGAAGATATCATAAAAGTTACTCAAATAAAATGAACAGGCTAAAGCAGTTTTTAAAAAAGGCCAACATTAAGATAGTGGCTATTTTGGGGGAGGGAAAGTAGGGAAATGAAATGGGGAAGGGTGCACTGGGGCTTCAGCTGCATTTATTCTGTTTTATTTCTCAAACAGAGTGATGGGCACCCAAGTTTCCCTTATGCTATTCTCTATTAATTTTTTGGTATTAAGTCAACAAATATTTACTGAATACCTACTATGTGTCAGACATTATGCAAGGGAAAAGTAGTGAAGAAACAGTAAAATCCCTTACATAGCTTACATTTTAACAAGGGTAGAAACAAACAGGTAAATGTATATACTATGTCAGATACTGAAAAATACTACAGAAAAAAATAAAGCAATGTAAGGGGATTATGTGTGCTGGAGCAGGAGTTGATGTTGTTATTCTAAATGAGGTGGGTGCTCAGGAAAGATCTTATGGGTAAAGTGACATGTTACAAGTACAGACCTGAAGTATTCTATCTATAATGTCAATGTTATGATGCTTTATATTATAACCTTATGGTCAAACTGTTCCATACTTTTGAAAAATGAATAGCAAAACAGATCAGACTCAGGGTTGAAGGTGACTGACTCTACCAGCAACCAAGAAAAACCTCCTCCGACCTGATCCATCGCTGACCAAAGAATATACGCTTGAGCCACCGGCATGAAGTAGGAAAGAAGGCCACAAGTGAAAGGCTGGGGGAGTGGTGATTCAGATTGCTGAATTTCTGCCTGGGGAATCTTGCTTCTTGATTCTTTGTTCTTTTTATGCCACTAAAGCACCCAACTGTATTAACAGTGATATTCTGCCCTTGAAGTTCCAGTTCATTTCAGGAGCAGAGGAAAGAACCATAATCTGATTATCCAGCTTGGATCTACGAGGGGAAACCAGTCCTTGCCCCTATGAATTAAATCCCTAGGGAAGGGATTACAGTCCCTAGCAGGGCTCTAACGAATTGAGTATGAAGAGAAATCTACTTTGCGACAATACCCTTTCTCAGAAACATGCTCAGAACACACTACCACAGTGCTTTTCCCACCTGACTGGGAAAGTCAGTTTTTATCAGTTACGAATGCTGAAAACACCGTGCCTCTCAAGGGCAAAGAAACAGAGAACTGGCACACTGGAAACAATCAGGTTAAAAGGTGAGTATTCTCTAAAGACAAATTGAAGAGAAGAGACTAAATGCTCTTGAAAGGAGGACTCCACACATGTCCCAGACATGGTCTCCCTTAGTTATTTCTCCTTCACTGTCAGAACTCCCAGAGAGCACCCTAAGGATGGAGAATGCACCCTCTGTGCACGGAGTATGAGATGAGCGGACAGCGTGGCGGCGAAGGAGGAATTATTTACCTGCAGTTTATCCTCATGGTTTGTATGCGTGTTAGAGAGATGCCTGAATTCCTGGGTCAGGCGGAAACAGTGCTTTACGTGTTCGGGAGAGACAAAGTCTTCTGCTACTTTTATGCAACTGTATAGATTGTGAACCTGGGGGCAAGTTGGGGAGGAGGGAGAGCAGAGAGAAAACATCAGGCATTAGAGATTCAATAACACATGGAAAATGTCCATGACATAGTTTAAAAAATAAATTATAGAATACTGTTATTCCACTTTTATAAAAATAACAAATGCAGAAAAATTATAAGTGTAAATGTATAAATAAAAATATTAGTACATGCACAGAACAGGAGTCTGGAAAAATACACACCAGAATTAACAGTAGGCTACCTCTGGGAAGGAAACTAGATTGGGAGGGCAGTATAAGGAGATGGGAAAGGCGTGTGGCCAGGGTAGCTGAGCTGGGACTTTTGCTTTAAAATTTTTATAATGAAGCATTTAACATTGCAAAGAAGAAAATTAAAAAGCAAAAAAAAAAATTTACAGTGAAAGAGCAAGGAGCTTAATCTAGGTATTTATACCTCTTGCCAGATTAGCAAAAAAAGAAGAAATAAAGAAGCCCATGGAGCTGTCAAGCCCAATTCCTACGTTGGCATTCACCTGGTGCGGAGCTCCAGCAGGTATGAAGACAGCATCACCCAGGAACTGCACGATGGCCCAGCCTTGCACGCCATACTCCTCGTACAGTCGCTTACGGAGGGTCTGGTCCAGGTACCAACTTTGGTCATGAATTGGGTCATGATCAGGGGGATTTTCTTGGCCTTGTTCTTCTCCAACCTAAAACCATGACCAAAATCCAAACAGGGCAAAATAAATACATAAAAATTATAAACAGCATAAATCCAACTTGCTGCAGCAATGTCCCTAGTGGGCCAAAGCTTCTCCTTGATTCTATTCAACATCCTCTATGTGTAGAGTCAGACCTTTAGAGCATTTTGACAAGAGCTACCATGCCAAGGGACTCCACATGAGAAACCCTGGACAAGCCATCTCAGAACCCAGATCCTCAGTCTGTGAGCTGGGAGCACAGCCCAACCAGAGTCACACCTTTCGGAGCAGCTCCCGAATCTTTTCTGCATCCTTGGCTGCATAGATGTGCCACAAAGCACCTGGCTTCTCCTTTCCATCATGAATCCTTTGCTTTGTCACCTCATCAGCATCACCCTCGTCAATAGTCTTGAGTACTTCTGAAAAGAGCAACAGGACACTTTTCAATGTAACCAGCCATTTCAGCATCTCTAGTGGTGAAGTGCTACGGGTGCTAACCAAAAGGTCGGCAGTTTGAATCCACCAGGTGCTCCTTGGAAACTCTGTGGGGCAGTTCTACTCTGTCCTATAGGGTCGCTATGAGTTGGAATTGACTCGACGGCAGTGGGTGGGTGGGAGTGAAGCAAAATGTCCACTTTCAAATAAGATTAGTCTCCACTACTCTCCAACTCTCTGAAGACAAATAAGGTAGAATCAAAGGATCAAAACTCATACACACGGGGAGAGTGACACTAAACCTTTGTTACTTAACAGAGCTTCCACATTTTTCCTTTAAGCATACTTCTTGCTCCAACCGTACAACCACAATAGCAGATTATTTCCTGCTCCAAGTAAACAGGTTCTATATACTTTCTTGAGGCCTCTTCAAACTAGGATTCTGTGGGTTCAAGTCCACAAAGCATAAAGCTTCTCTGGAATGTTACAAGGGTATGTTGCTAATGCTGGTCTATTACAATCCCCTAAGACAACATAATGGAAGGATCTACAGGAGTGCAGCATCAAACGCAAATGTATTGCAGGAAATATACCAAGATAATAACATCGATTATTCCTGGACCCTGAGACATTGAATTATTTTCTTCTTTAAAATTTTTTACATTAAAAAAAAATTCCATGATGAGCACTTACTAAGTTTAACGCTGAGATGCTAGGGAGTACAAATGCAGTAAAATATCACTTTTATGATTCACTTCTGTGTGGGTGACCTGGCTTTTTCACCTGTGACCCCACTGACAGCCAGAGCTAATCCAGCTGATGAGCCGAGCAGGCTGGTTTGCTCTCTCTCCTTCGTGCCTCTTTTTGATGCTACACACTGAGGGGAAAAGGGCAGCATTCCCACAAGATAATGACTCTGGACAAAGATACCAGTTTAGCACCCTTCTCTGCTAGAGCTTCTTTGTATAGTGGCACCAACTATACATTAGGCTTGTAGGGACTTAAGAAAAAGCCGCTGGCACTGCCTGAGGAGGAAGATACCCAATTCTACCCCAAGGCCATGCTTCACCATCTTGAAGCAGTGCGTTCTAGAAATCGTACCTTCATCATGAGCACCCTCCCCAATGGGGATTCCAACATACACCATCACATTAACTGCATCAGACACATCTAAGTGAAGATTGGTTGTGCCAACTCTTCTATCTTCTGCAGTTATCAAACCTAAAAGATAAAAGGAAGATACGCAAGGTGAAGCAGTGCTATTCTGAAGAATCCATATAGACCCTACAGCTGAAAACATGCCCAAACATGGTCTTAAACGAGTAACACTGGGAGAATGAAATATATCTGTGTATCTGGCAATGACTCTTCTCATCTCTTTTCTACTGCTTTAAGAATGAATAGCTAGGTTAACACCATCAGTTAGCTTTGGTCACAGAACCCATTTCAAGTCTAAAAGCTCTCTCTCCTTCAAAAGCAAAACACCTACGGGCATTACTGCCATTCAAATAAAGCTGGACTTGCACAGTGATTTAGTACATTACTAGGACTTCACAAAGAGCTGATTGGGTAACATGGTACCCAGACTTCTTCACTGTTATTTTATAAAGTCTCTTAAAACCGAAAATTATGTCTCCTTGGCTAGAATTTTTGAGAGGAAACGTTCTAACTACTAGAAACATACAAGCTTATGGACTAGGCCCACAGGAACGTTACATAAATCAATTTCCATAAATCAACATAATAAAAGCAAGCATATTCAAAATTATTCTGGATACTTTTAACTTTGCCAGCACCTATCATCTGCTTTCAATCATCTCTATACATGACTCTGACAACTGATCTCACTCTGTAGGTGAAATGAAAGTAAAAAATAAACAACTCATTGCTGTCAAGTTGATTCTGACTCATAGCAACCCTAGAGGACACAGTAAAACTGCCCCATAGGGTTTCCAAGGAGAGGCTGGTGGATTCGAACTGCCGACCTTTTGGTTAGCAGCCGAGTTCTTAACCACTGTGCCACCAGGGCTCCAAAATAAGAATAGTGCCCAAAACAGGCAATTCTGGCCTCTCCCTCCTACCATAGGCATTGTACATCTTGGGGCCCAGATCAGGCCTGACAAAGTAGCTGGGCAGCCTAGAGGCCAGATTGAGCCTGCCGTCTCGTTTGGTATATTCTGGCAGAGGAAGGTTCTCCATCAGATCTTCAAACCTACAAAAAGGCAGGAAAGATGACTTAGCTTCTTACAGAAGAAAAAATTTAAGAGGCAAAAGTTTACTTTTCTGTGATTACCCCATGATGACTTTAACAAGGCTCAAGTCTCTGAAGATGGCACCACTTTAGATCACTAACCTTGTTGGCATCATGTCTCGAAAATCTTCCCCAGGAGGCCAGTCCTTGAGTTTGAGCACCATTGGCTGCCCATCTTCTGATCTTAGTCGCTCTGGAAGAGAGAAAGCACTGCCACAAACATCTGCTGGGTGGGGCTGCTACCAGCTTTTCCAGTGACTACAAGTTTTAGGAGACTAGCCTCTTATTTTCAGACTTGTAAAACCCCCATAATGCATCAGGTGGGCTTTTCGCTTCTTGCTGTGCTTTTCCATCTCACAGGGATTCCACACCCCCTCCTCAGAATCAAAGTGCTCCATATACCCCAGCCATACTCTGTGAGCGATGTTATTGCTATGCAGGCTGTTTTTCGCCCCAAGAAAGAATGGTCTTCTCACAAAAAGGATATAATTTGTAACGTCTTTTCCAGGGGCAGGGCTGGGTGTATAGATGCTTACTCCCCAGTGTGCTATTATTGAACCAGGTATCAAAGCTACTTACTGCATATGATCTCAAAACCATCCCAGAAATCCCGAACTTTCACATCAGAAATTATAGCACAATTCCTGCAGTTCACCAAGTCTACATCCTGGTCTCCAAATTCCTGGCTAAAGGCTTCTGGCTTCCAGAGTTCAGACTTGAGCTTTTTATGTACCCCTGAAACAAGCACAGGCTGTGGAAACAAAAGTATTCCAAACAGAGCCATTTAGAAAGTGCTTTTAGCTCTAGGCTTAAGGGACAGAATAGGCAGGGTTCCTAGGGAAGTCTCTTCTTCTCCTCCACACTGATCTATTGTTCCTTCACAGTTTTATAATCTCTGAATTTCGACAGGTCAGCTAAAGCAAGCAGAAACCATTTCTACCCTACTATTATTCTTGATTCTCACCCTGAAGAGCATGCCACATAAATCACTTCTGCTGCCCTGGTATCTACCACTATCTTGAGGTGAGAGGACAAAAAAGCTGACAAATGCAACTTTAAGAACACTTCCTCACACTGAAAATGGAAAACCATCCAGACAATTCTATAACCTCCCTCCTTCTCAAGCACCTCCTAAAATATAAAAATCAGGGAATGTTATCACACAAACTTGTGTGGCTTTGAAACATTTACCTAGAAAAGTACCGCACATCTCTACCCACCCTTGCTCCACCCCCATATCACACTTAAGGATTTTCCTGCAAAGTGTCATCAATGCTAGATCACCAACTAACAGAAATTTCAACTGCCCTTTTAGGAACAAGGTGGTGTAGTGGTTAAGAGCTTGGCTGCTAACCAAAAGGCTGGCAGTTCGAATCCACCAGCTGCTTTTTGGAAACCCTAAAGGGCAGTCCTACTCTGTCCTATAGGGTTGCTATGAGTTGAAATCCACTCAACCGCAACAGATTACGGGTTTAAGAACAAAAAGCTACACAGTTTACAAATAAAAGGATCCACAACGTAGTTTTAAGAATCTTTTTGGTTTTTAAAAATCTAAGACAAGTCTAAGCAGCAAGGCTGTCTACAAGAAATTAGTTACTATGTCTAAATCTTTCTGGCAAAAAATCTCCTAGAGACAGCAGGAACTATCCTGGTAGCTGTGGCCAGCCGGAACACAGGCAGATAGCTGGCCCTGGGAACTACTTTTTCTTTCTTACCTGGCCTTGCTTCCAACACTCCCGGAAGATCTTCCAATTGTTTTTGTTGCTAGGGTCGTGGAGACATAGAAGCCTCCCATCACAGAGCCAGGAGTGAGAAGTATGGGGGTCTAGTACATTTAACCCCATCACCATCTCCTTCACTTCCTTCTGGGTATCAGTCAAGTTACAGCCCCGTTTTGCAGCATCTGAGGTTTTCTTATTTTCTACCACTGAGGCAATGATGTGGTCAAGGAAGTTGGGTAGGCTGGCCTTGCTCTTCACCCCCTGCCAGACACAAATCCATCAAGTTAGCTTGACAGAGGCACCATGAGAAGTGCATTTAAAACAAAAACAAAAACCCTAACAGCTGCCATTCAGAAGAAGGAGTTCTGATCTATCTGATTAAATTCCCTAAGTAATTTAAATGTCCTTTCTAATTGGAGGGGGTGCTCTTAAGGCATTATCTCAAATTCCCTATCCTTCATCTTTTGCCTTACATTTATAAAAGACAAGTATAGGAAGATCCCCTCCGCCTCAACAGATTTGAGACCTATATAAACCATATACAAGTAGATTTCAGGATCACACAGTGCTATAACTGAGTTAAAGACCAAATTTAGTTTGTATGCCCAAGGGATACAATATTTTAATTATGTCACTGAAGTGACAGTGGTTTTCTACCAGGCTGTATACCGCAATAAAGGGGAGTACTAGAGTATACAGGAGGAAGTGTATATTTTGAAAGCAATGTTCCATCCCCCAGTTCTTCCCTTGCTACTATGCTACCGAGAATCTCTCATCTGCTCCAGCTGATAAGAAAGCTCAGGCCAGAGATGAAAGTGACATATCTAAAGTCACAAAACCAAAGGAGGTGGGGAGTGTCTGTAAACATGAAAATCCTATGCCTGAAGTATCACTAGTCACTATAAGGTCCCTATAATCATATAACATCCTGGGAAAACTAAAAAAAAAAAAAAAAAAAACTGGGAGCAGGAGCAAGTCCAAACAAAATAGAGCTCAAAATAATTGCTTTTTTAAAAAAGTCATTTGTCCAAAAGAGAAATAAATAACCCAAATTGTATAGGGCTCAACAACACACAGTTCATTAAATTTTGGCCCTTAATCATGGAACAGAATGAGAAAGATGTTTATATAATTATATGAAATGATTTCTTAGACATATATGCTGAAAAACAGAAAAGGTATAGAACATTTTGTAAAAAGAGGGGAAAAAATACATTTATACATGATATCTCTGAAAGGACACTCAATAACCACTGGTGACCTCCAGAAAGGAAACGGGTAGCTGGGAGACAGGAGCAGGAAGGAGATTTTTCACTATAAACCTTTTTGTATCTTTTAAATTTTGTGCCTTGTGAATTCATTCAATGTTTACTAAACATCTACTATGTATCAAATACTGTGGCGCTACGGATATAGCAGTGAACAAAACAATAAAAAAAAATCTCTGCCTTTAAGGCAAGGAGAAAGATACAATAAGTAAATAAAACATATAGTAATAAGTGCTATGAAAAAAAATTAAAGAAGACAAATACATGTGGAGAATGGGAGTGGAACGGGCTTTTAAAATGGGTGATCTAACAAGACTTACTCAGGAGGTGACATTTCAGCAGGTGACATTACTCAGGAGAGGAAGCTGATGATGAAGGAAGCCATATGGAAAAAAAGAATTCTAGGTGGAGAAAATGACAAATGCAAAGGCCCTGAATAGGGAGCATGCATGGCCTCATTCAAGGAACAGTAAGGAGGCCTGCGTGGCTGGAGCAGAGTGAACAAGAGGTAAGTGTTAGTTGAGGTCAGAGTGAGGAGGCAAAGAAGATCAGACAGGGTTAGGGCCTTGTGACTGCTTATATTATGAGAAAGACAGGAAGCCCTTGGAAGATTTTAGGCAAAGGTGACAGGATCTGTCAGTGATCTGTTGTCAGTACTGTCAGCTTTGGGAACATAGTTGGGCTCTGGGGTTGTTACTGCTACAGTTCCTCTTCCACCTGAGAAAATGATTTTATTTCCAGAAGAGGCACAGCAGCACTCTACCTGCTGTGTTGAGGACAGACTATATAGAGGAAAGGGCAGAAACAAGGACCTTAACGAGGTTACTGCAAAAATTCAGGCAAGAGAAGATGCTGGCTCAAACCAGACGGGAAGTAGTGGAGCGGATGAGAAATGGGTAGATTCTGAATACATTCTGAAAATCAACTGAAAGAATTTTCTGACAGATTAGATGTAAAATGTGAGGGAGGGGAGTCCCAAATGTCTCCAAAACTACTGGCAGAAGCAACTGGAATGATGGAGATGCCACTGATCAAGAGAGGGAAACTAAAGAAGAGCAGGCTTATGGGCAGAAGATCAGTTGTCTGGTCTTAGATATGTTAGGTTTAAGATGTATATTAGATATCCAAGAAAATACAATAAAAATGCACTGCTTAGGTTAAAAAAAAAAAAAAAAATTAAAGTACTGTCTGCTATTGTCAAGGAAAAAAGTGATAAACGTAACAACTATTCGCAGATGATTGAAAAATTTCAATGTCTCAATTCCTACTGACTTCCTAACATGTAACAAAAAGTTTAACTACCTTAAAAGGATCGCAAGCATTCCTAAAACTTAATGTAAAGAGAGATCCTGTCAACTGGACAGACAATGCAGACCCCCCACGTACCCTCTAACTCGGTGATCAGATCTCTGATAGTTCTTTCATGGAAAAGCAGCACATGCTGGAGTTGTAGAAAGGACACTTACTGCTGAAGATGTAGAGAAGACCGGGGGGAAGGGTATGCCTGTGTCCAAGGGGGTTTGAGGAAGCTTTCCGGGCCCGGAGTGAAGGAGGTCTCGAAGGCTAGAGCCTTCGGTTTTGTTGTTGGAGGCAGTGGGACCCAGTAATAGACTGTTAAAAAGCTTTGGAGTCAACGGAGAGACCTTTGCAGTGGAGTTGAACGAATCCAGCCCAAAGGGTGAATGAGACTCTTTACTGAGCACCGACCTCAGGGACCCTGCTTCTGTAAGAACATAACCAGGAAGAGCATTAAGCACAACAAAGAATACCCAGCAGGCAACTGACTCCTAAAAATCAGTCAAGTGGGAAGGAGGAAAGACTCTCTTGTCCTTCCTGCCCCCAAACTATACTGTTTGGCTGGGTCGAGCCTGACCAGCTATGAATCTGGGAGGTCTCATGGCCAAAGAGAGGCTTTCCTACTTCCTTTCTATTACAGACCTTGATTTCAAGCTTCTTTATATTCCCATCCATCTTTCATCTCTCTCACTTCTAAGTCAGTATTTCTTCAAGTGGGTCTCCAGAATCCTTGTAGTGAATCACCTGTAGTGCTTGTCAAAAATGGAGATTCTTGATTTAATAGTTCTGAGTGGGGCATAAGAATCTGCATATTAACAGATTCCCCAGGTGAGTCCTCTAAGTCTAACTCTCAATGCTGGTTGCGTAACACAATTATCTGGGAAGCTTGTTATAAGCCCTGTATCAAATCTAAGGAGGTCTAGGGTAGGGCCCAGGAAAAAGCTCCACTTCTAGAAAGAAGTTGAAAGAGATTCCTTCATTTTTTATGATCAGCCAGAGAAAGCAAGTGGCATGTTTCATAAATGTGGATGGTAACGTGTGAGTTTGAAGAGCCCCAGAATGACCCACAGGCCGGGCAGAGGCTTGTGTTTATCTCACCTTTTGTTTCTTCTTTAGCCTTCTGAGTCGCTAAATCTGCCAACCAGTGGAGGGCAGAAGAGGGTGGGGCTGTGTCAGGGCAAGGGGGCCTGATGGCTTTTGGCTCACTATTGCTACTAGATGCTGAACTGTCTGCTTTCAAAGGTTCTTCAGGTCTGATGTCAGTGCTGTCGGCTTTGGGAACATGGTCAGACTCCAAAGTTGCCACTGCTGCTGTTCCTCCTCCCCCTGAGAAGGTGGTTTCATTTCCAGAAGAGGCACTAGGGTTTATGCTAGGAAGCTAAAACAGAAGGCCAACATGGTTAGAGTGCTGTCCTTGGATAGAAAAAATAAAATCCAAATAGTAATGGCTGCTGACACTAAATACCTCTGGGAAGAACAATGTAAAACTGTCCCATACACTCCTATTTCATTCAGTCGTTCTTTCATTCCACATATATTTATTGAGTTCTACAACATGCCAGAAACTATGCTAGGTTTGTGGAAAAAGTAGCGAGTAAGACTTGAACTTTATAGTCTAAAATAGTGCTTTTGTTTAGCATGCCTGAGACTCAATTTCCATAACGGAAAATTGGCATTAAGATGACCTCATAGGTTGTTCTGAGGATTAAATGAGATTGCATTTGTAAAGGGCTTAGCATAGTGTCTGGCACACATAAATGCTCAATAAACGCTTATTATTTTATTACTGAATTTTCCAAATGCCTAGCTCTAGTATGTCAACTCTACTGAAAATATATCTTCAGATCCCTGGGCTATATCCATGGTCCAGACTGACCATGTGTTAGAAGTGTTCCTAGAAGGGTCTCCAAATGTAAGCGGTTTTTTTTTTTAAATAGCCTGTGTTTAAAATAGTCCTCATCAAACTAGATTGACCTCTGCCTCTGACAGAGCAATGAGAAAACCACTGGCTCTCGCTGGAGGCAGGGGATTGCTTTCAGAGTAGAAAGAAGGCTCAACTTGGTGGACCAATCTCCCTATTTCTGTCCTCTTTGTGTACAATGACCCCAGTAATAGGGACTAAACACACAGGTAAGACTGAGAAGACTGACAGGGTTCCCAGTAACCTTTTCTATACTCTTCACCCTGAGGTACAAATCTTGACAAGATGCAAAGAATCTCTTGGTGTTATTTATCAACTAAACTTGAAATGATTTATTGATGAATGAAGATAAGCCTGTGCCAGTCAGGGGAATTAAAGTCCCTTGAGTAACTCTTTTGAGGCCCTCTTTAGAAAGGCTAAGGAGCCCTAGTGGTGTAGTGGTTAAAAAGCTCGGCTGCTAACCAAAAGATCAGCAGTTCAAACCCACCAGCCACTTCTCAGGAGAAAGATGTCGCAGTCTGCTTCCGTAAATATTACAACCTTGGAAACCCTATGGGGCAGTTCTACTCTGCCCTATAGGGTCGCTTTGAGTCAGAATCGACTTGATGGCAATCGACTTGTAGCCTAAAAAGGCTACAGTGCCTGGGACATTTCCTTGTACCAACAACTTGAGCTTCACTCACAGCTATACCCCCACACACCACTTCTACCTGTGACATCCCATTGGTGACAGCAGGTCTCAACACAGATTTGTTTTGCCGACTAATACAAGGGCAATTTGCTTTAATTCCCCACTTGCCCCGGGCAGCATGTACCATGTCTCCAATATTGTAAAGAGCTGGAAAAAAAGATAGCAATAATAACATCAGAATGCTTGTATGTGCCAGCTATTGCGGTAAGGACTTTACACACATTACCTCCCTCAATCCTTACCACACTTCAATGAGGGAGCTATTTTCACATGTAATTTTTGATAATGAAACTGAAGTTCAGAGAAATTAGGTCGTCTGCTCAAGTACATGACAGTATATGGAAGCACTAAGACTTTAACCCAGGTATATCTAGCCCTGAAGTTCTGTGTACTTTGAACTACTAAGCTATACTCTCTCCTTCCTTTAGTAAACATTAACAAGGTGCCTTCCAGGAGAAGCTCTAGGGGTAGATTCCTGAATGTTCAGAGTATGTACAAATTAATGGAGTTGTATACTTGAGATTTATGTACCTAAGTTATACCTAAAAAGAAAAGCAAAAAAAATGAGGGCAATGTAAATTAAAAAAAATTTTTTTACTGTAAGTGAAAGTTTACAAATCAAGTCAGTCTCTCATATAAAAATTTATATATACATTGCTATATACTCCTAGTTGCTCTCCCCCTAATGAGACAGTACACTCCTTCCCTCTACCCTCTATTTTTGTGTCCATTCGGCCAGCTTCTGTTCCCCTCTGCCCTCTCATCTTGCCTCCGGACAGGAGCTGCCCATATAGTCTCATGTGTCTACTTGATCCAAGGAGCTCACTCCTCACCAGTATCATTTTCTATCTTATAGTCCAGACCAATCTTGTCTGAAGAGTTGGCTTTGGGGATGGTTCCTGTCTTGGGCTAATAGAGGGTCTGGGGACCAGGACGTCTGGGGTCCTTCTATAGTCTCAGTCAGACCATTAAGTCTGGTCTTTTTACGAGAATTTGAAGTCTGCATCTCACTGCTCTCCTGCTCCCTCTGGGGTTCTCTGTTGTGTTCCCTGTCAGGGCAGTCATCGGATGTAGCCAGGCACCATTCTAGTTCTTCTGGCCTCAGGTTGATCTAGTCTGTGGTTTACGTGGTCTTTTCTGTCTCTTGCACTCATAATTACCTCGTGTCTTTGGTGTTCTTCATTCTCATTTGCTCCAGGTGGGTTGAGACCAAGAGCAATGTAAATTTAACACAAATATTTAACCAATGCTTAGACCAGTAGGCAGCAGGTATCCTACCACTGCACACAGGTACCCCTTCTGCTTAAAAGCACTAAGGTATAGGGGGTTCCAGGTGGTGCTCCCCAGAGCCTTCCTACTACATGGAGGAGAATATAGGCAATAGTTGAGCAGATGGAGCCCTGGTGGAACAGCAGTAAAAGCGCTTGGCTGCTAACCGAAAGGTCAGCAGTTTGAAACCACCAGTGGCCCTGTGGCAGAAAGATGTGGCAATCTGCTTTCATGAAGATTTACAGCTTTAGAAACCCTATGGAACAGTTCTACTCTGTCCTACAGGGTCCCTATGAGTTGGAATTACTCAGCGGCAGTGGGTTTGGTTTGGAGTTGAGCAGATTCACCACCTACCTTCAATGCATGTAAGTTAATGTAGAAGCCTGGTCACACAGATTTTCTGAAGGAATCACTGAAGTAAGTTGGGACTGTGATATACACATGTCTATCCTACTGTTAAGCTCCCTTCCTCATGAATTCAAGAGATTTGATTTCATTCATCTGGATTTTTACAAGCCTAAAACAAGAGGTCTTCATGGAAGCCTAGAAGCTGGCTTTTTCCATTCTCACTCTGCCAACCATAGGAGTATGAACTGGTATCTGGAAAAGTGACCAGCCCCTCTGACCAGAAAGGAGAGCTGAGTGTGCAGCAGCAGCATGCAATCTAACACACATCTAAATACCCAGATCCTCAGAGCAATCTGGTAGGACTCAAAAAGAATCAGGATGAGATACAACATTACACCAAATTTTATGGTATGTGAATTTCATCTGAATTAAAAAATTTATTTTCTTCAACAAACCTTAAAAAAGGAAATTCCTTACCTGTGCCAGGGATGATCTGTGTGGGCATGAGGTTCTCTGGTTCATGGGACTGTCCCTTTGCACACTTCAACCAGGAGAAAACCTCTTCATCACCCATTTCTTCTGTCTCTGAAACAGAAATGAAATGACTTCACTTATTTTATGAGGGTCACAAGGTGTTATCACTACCAGTGAGTGGGAGTTTCAGAACTAATCCTAAAGGTCAATTTTTTCTTTGACCAAAAAAAGGTAACAGTTAAAAATCATATTTATTGAGGTATAATTTACATACAGCAAATTTGACAACTTAAAGCACGCACTTCAATAAGTTTCCACAAATGTACACAGTTGTGTAGACACCACCACAATCATGATATGGAACATTTCCACACATCCCCTCCGCCAGGTTCCCTCAAGCCCTTTTTAGTCAATATTCTTCCCTCCCCATCTGGCCACCACTGATCAACTTTCTAATACTAAAGTTTTATATTTTGTAGATTTTCATATAAATGGATCCTATGTAGCCATGCACACACACACACACACGGCCATGCCCCCACATGTCGGTCAGTTTGTTGTACTGTGCGGGCTTGCGTGTTCCTGTCATGCTGGAAGCTATGCCACCAGTTGTCCGATACCAGCAGGGTCACCCATGGAGAACAGGTTTCAGCTGAGCTTCCAGACTAAGACAGACTAGGAAGAAGGACCCGGCAGTCTACTTCTGAAAAGCATTAGCCAGTGAAAACCTTATGAATAGCAGTGGAACATTGTCTGATATAGTGCTGGAAGATGAGCCCCCCAGTTGAAAGGCACTCAAAAGATGACTGGGGAAGAGATGCCTCCTCAGAGTAGAGTCGACCTTAATGATGTGGATGGAGTAAAGCTTTCAGGACGTTCATTCACTGATGTGGCACGACTCAAAATGAGAAGAAACAGCTGCAAACATCCATTAATAATCGGAACCTGGAATGTACAAAGTATGAATCTAGGAAAACTGGAAATCGTCAAAAATGAAATGGAACGCATAAACATCGATATGCTAGGCATTATTGAGCTGAAATGGACTGGTATTCGCCATTTTGAATCAGACAATCATACAGTCTACTATGCTGGGAATGACAAATTGAAGAACAATGGTGTTGCATTCATCATCAAAAAGAACGTTTCAAGATCTATCTTGAAGTACAATGCTGTCAGTGATAGGATAATATCCATACGCCTATAAGGAAGACCAGTTAATACGACTATTGTTCAAATTTTCGTGCCAACCACTAGGGCCAAAGATGAAGAAACAGAAGATTTTTATCAGCTGCTGCAGTCTGAAATTGATTGAACATGCAATCAAGATACACTGATAATTACTGGCGATTGGAATGCAAAAGTTGGAAACAAAGAAGGATCTATAGTTGGAAAATATGACCTTGGTGATAGAAACAATGCCGGAGATCGAATGATAGAATTTTGCAAGTCTAATGACTTCATTGAAAATACCTTCTTTCACCAATATAAACGGTGACTACACACATTTTATACACATGGACCTCGCCAGGTGGAGCACACAGAAATCAAATTGACTGCATCTGTGGAAAGAGATGATGGGAAAGCTCAATATCATCAGTCAGAACAAGGCCAGGGGCCGACTGTAGAACAGACCATCAATCGCTCATATGTAAGATCAAGCTGAAACTGAAGAAAATCAGAGCAAGTCCAAGAGAGCCAAAATATGACCTTGAGTATATCCCGCCTGAACTTAGAGACCATCTGAAGAATAGATTTGATGCATCAAACACTAGTGACCAAAGACCTGACGAGTTGTGGAATGGCATCAAGGACATCATCCATGAAGAAAGCAAGAGGTCACTGAAAAGACAGGAAAAAAAGAAAAGACCAAGGCAGATGTCAGAAAAGACTCTGAAACTTGCTCTCGAACGTCAAGCAGCTAAAGCCAAAGAAAGAATTGATGAAGTAAAACAACTGAACAGAAGATTTCAAAGGGCCTCTCGAGGAGACAAAGTAAAGTATTATAACGACATGTGCAAAGAGCTGGAGATGGAAAACCAAAAGGGAAGAACACGCTCGGTGTTTCTCAAGCTGAAAGAACTGAAGAAAAAATTCAAGCCTCGAGTTGCAATAGTGAAGGATTCTATGGGGAAAATATTAGACGACACAGGAAGCATCAAAAGAAGATGGAAGGAATACATAGAGTCATTATACCAAAAAGAATTAGTCAATGTTCAGCCATTTCAAGAGGAGGCATATGATCAGGAACCGATGGTACTGAAGGAAGAAGTCCAAGCTGCTCTGAAGGCATTGGCAAAAAACAAGGCTCCAGGAATTGATGGAATATCAACTGAGGTGATTCAATAAACAGGTGCAGCGCTGGAGGTGCTCACTCGTCTATGACAAGAAATATTGAAGACAGCTTCCTGGCCAACTGACTGGAAGAGATCCATTTTGTGCCTATTCCCAAGAAAGGCGATCCAACCGAACGTAGAAATTATAGAACAATATCATTAATATCCCACGCAAGCAAAATTTTGCTGAAGATCATTCAAAAATGGTTGCAGCAGTATATCGACAGGGAACTGCCAGAAATTCAGGCCAGTTTCAGAAGAGGATGTGGAACCAGGGATATCATTGCTGATGCAGATGGATCCTGACTGAAAGCAGAGAATACCAGAAGGACGTTTACCTGTGTTTTATTGACTATGCAAAGGCATTCGACTGTGTGGATCATAACAAATTATGGATAACAATGCGAAGAATGGGAATTCCAGAACACTTAATTGTGCTCACGAGGAACCTTTACATAGATCAAGAGGCAGTTGTTTGGACAGAACAAGGGGATACTGAGTGGTTTAAAGTCAGGAAAAGTGTGCGTCAGGGTTGTATTCTTTTACCATATGTATTCAATCTGTATGCTGAGCAAATAATCTGAGAAGCTGGACTAGAGGAAGAAGAACAGGGCATCAGGATTGGAGGAAAACTGATTAACAACCTGCGTTATGCAGATGACACAACCTTGCTTGCGGAAAGTGAAGAGGACTTGAAGGACCTACTAATGAAGATCAAAGACCACAGCCTTCAGTATGGATTGCACCTCAACATAAGGAAAACAAAAATCCTCACAACTGGACCAATGAGCAACATCATGATAAATGGAGAAAAGATCGGAGTTGTCAAGGATTTCATTTTACTTGGATCCACAATCAACAGCCATGGATGCAGCAGTCAAGAACTCAAAAGACACACTGCATTGGGTAAATCTGCTGCAAAGGACCTCTTTAAAGTGTTGAAGAGCAAAGATGTCACCTTGAAGACTAAGGTGCGCCTTACCCAAGCTGTGGTATTTTCAATCACATCATATGCATGTGAAAGCTGGACAATGAATAAGGAAGACCTAAGAAGAACTGACGCCTATGAATTGTGGTGTTGGCATAGAATATTGAATATACCACAGACTGCCAAAAGAACAAACAAATCTGTCTTGGAAGAAGTAAAACCAGAGTGCTCCTTAGAAGCAAGGATGGTGAGACTGCATCTTACATACTTTGGACATGTTGTCAGGAGGGATTAGTCCCTGGAGAAGGACATCATGCTTGGCAGAGTACAGGGTCGGCGGAAAAGGGGAAGATCCTCAATGAGGTGGACTGACACAGTGGCTGCAACAATGAGCTCAAGCATAACAACGATTGTAAGGATGGCTCAGGACTGGGCAGTGTTTCATTCTGTTGTGCATAGGGTCGCTATGAGTTGGAACTGACTCGACGGCACCTAACGACAACAACATGTAGCCATGTGTCAGGCTTCTTTCATTTAGCATAATTTTTTGAGATTCATCCATAATGGGTATATCAGCAATTCATTCCTTTTTATGGCTGAGTAGTATTCCATAGTATGGATGTACCACAATACCTTTACCCATCCGTCAGTGGATGGACATTTTGATTGTTTCCAATTTTTGGCTATTATGAATAAAGCTGCTACAAATGTCCATATACAAGTATTTATGTGAACATGCTTTCATTTCTCTCAGTTAAATACCTAGGAGTGGGATGTTGGGTAATATGGTTAAGTGCATGTTTAACTTTATAAGAAATGGCCATACTGTTTTGCAAAGTGACTATACCAATTTACATTCCTACCAGCAATGTTTAAGAATTACAGTTCCTCCACATCCTTGTCAACACATGGTACTGTCAGTTTTTCTAAATGGATATGTAGTGGTAATTCACTATGGTTTTAATTTGCATTTCCTTAATGACTAATGATAAAATTTTTCATGGGCTTATTTGCCATTCATATTTCTTTGGTGAAGTATCTATTTACATCTTTCCCCATTTTAAAATTGAGTTGCTTGTCTTCTTGTTATTGAACTGTACACAATCTTTACATATTATAGATACAAATCCTTTACTTAGCAAATATTTGATTGACAAATATTTTCTCCCAGTCTGTGGCTTCCCTTTTTAACAGTGTCTTTTTTTTTTTAATTTATTGTGGTGAAATATATATAACAAAAGTTTACATTTTAACCATCTTAAAGTGTACAATTCAGTGAAGTTAATTATATTCACTATGTGGTGCTGCCATCACCACGATCTATTTTCCAAAGTTTTACATCACCCCAAACAGAAATTCAGTACCCTTTCAGCATTAACATCCATTCCCTATTCCCCCCAGCCCTTGGTAACTACTAATAAACTTTTGTCTCTATGCATTTGGCTTATTCTAGATTTTTCATGTAAGTGGGATCATACAATATATGTCCTTTTGTGTCTGATTTATTCACTCAGCATGTGTTCATAATGTTTTTGTTGAGGGAAGTCCCTCAGTGAGATGGATTTATGGTGGCTCCAACAATGGGTTCAAACAGCAATGACTGTGAGGATGGCGCAGGACTAGACAGGGTTTCGTTCTGTTGTACACCTGGTCATTATGAGCTGGAACTGACTGAATGGCATCTCGCAACAACGTTCTCAAGGTTCATTCATTTTACGGCATGTTTCAGAACTTCATTTCTCTTTATGACTAATATTCTATTGCACGTATTTATCACATTTTGTTTATCCATTCATTCTTTGAAAGACATTTGGGCTGTTTCCATCTTTTGGCTATTGTGAACAGTGCTGCTATGAACATATGTGTACATGTCCCTGCTTTAAAATCTCTTGGGTACATACCTATGGGTGGAATTGCTTGGTCGTATGGTGTCATGGATTGAATTGTGTCCCCCAATATATGCACTGAAATCCTAAACCCTATTTTTTTTTATACCTGTGGATGTAACCCCGTTTGGAAATAATTTTTGTTATGTTAATGAAGACATATAATATAGGATAGGCTCCATTCAGGCAGCTAACAGATACATGAGGAAATGTTCACAATCATTACCGTTAGAGAAATGCTAACCAAAACTACAATGAGATACCATCTCACCCCAACGAGGCTAGCATTAATCTGAAAAACACAAAATAATAAATGTTGGAGAGGTTGTGGAGAGACTGGAACACTTATACACTGCTAGTGGGAATGTAAAATGGTATGACCACTTTGGAAATCAATTTGGCGCTTCCTTAAAAAGCTAGAAATAGAACTACCATACGATCCAGCAATACCACTCCTTGGAATGTATCCTAGAGAAATAAGAGCCCTCACACGAATAGGTATATGCACACCCATGTTCACTGCAGCACTGTTCTTAGAGCAAAAAGATGGAAGCAACCAAAGTGCCCATCAACGGAGGAATGGATAAAAAATTATGGTATATTCACAGAATGGAATACTATGCAACAATAAAGAACAGTGATGAATCTGTGAAACATCTCATAACATGGATGAATCTGGAAGGCATTACGCTGAGTGAAATTAGTTGCAAAAGGACAAACATTTATGAGACCACTATTATAAGAACTCAAGAAAAGTTTTAAACACAGAAGAAAACATTCTTTGATGGTTACTAGGGTAAAAAAAAAAAAAAAAAAAAAAAGGGTAGGGTGGGAGGGAGAGGGGTATTCCCTAACTAGACAGTAGACAGGAATTACTTTGGGTGAAGAGAAGGACAACACACAATACAGGGGAAGTCAGCATAACTGGACTAAACAAAAAGCTAAGAAGAGTCCTGAATACAGCCAAACACTTCAAGGGACAGAGTAGCAGGGGAGGGGGTCTGGGGACCATGGCTTCAGGGGGCATCTAGGTCAACTGGCATAACAAAATTCATTAAGTGAATGCTCTACATCCCACTTTGGTGAATGGTGTCTGGGGTTTTAAAAGCTGGCAAGCGGCTATCTAAGATGCATCAATTGGTCCCAAACCTCCTGAAGCAAAGAAGAAAGAAGACCACCAAAGATATAAGGAAAATATGAGCCCAAGAGACAGAAAGGGCCACATAAACCAGAGACTCCACCAGCCTAAAGACCAGAAGAACTAGATGGTACTCAACTACCACCAATGACTGCCCTGACAGGGAACACAACACAGAGTCCCTGATGGAATGGTAGAAAAGTGGGGTGCAGAACTCAAATTCTAGTAGAAAGACCAGACTTGATGGTCTGACTGAGACTGGAGGGACCCCAGAAGACATGGCCCCCAGAATCTGTTGGCCCAGAACTAAAACCGGTCCTGAAGCCAACTCTTCAGACACAGACTGGACTATAAGACATAAAATGATACTGTTGAAGAATGTGCTTCTTGGCTTAAGTAGATACGTGAGGCTAAACGGGCAGCTCCTGTTTGGAGGCGAGATGAGAAGGCAGAAGGGGACAGGAGGTGGTTGAATTGACATGGGAAATACAGGATGGAGAAAAGGAATGTGCTGTCACATTGTAGAGAGAGCAACTAGGGTCATATAACAATGTATAAGTTTTTGTGTAAGAAACTGACTGGAATTGTAAACTTTCACTTAAAGCACAACAAAAAAATGAAATAAAATAGAGTAGGCCCTAAACCCTAATCCCTTCTGAGTAGTGTCTTATATGAGCAGAACAGACACAGTAAAACACAACAGAAAGACAGATAACATGTGAAGATACATCTCCAAGTAGCCAAGGAATGCCCAGGACTACTGACAAGCAAAGACCCTCCCCTAGATCCAATACCCTGATTTGGACTTCTAGCCTCTAAAACTGTGAGACGATACATTTTGTTCTTTAAAGCCACCCACTTGTGACAGTTTTTGTTACAGCAGTACTAGGTAACTAAGACACATGGTAATTCTATGCTGAGGGACCAACACACTGTTTTTCACAGGAGTTGCAACATTTTATATTACCACCAGCAATGCAAGAGGGTTCTGATATCTTTACATCCTTATCAACACTTGTTAGTTTCTGTATTTTTGATAACAGGACATTCTAATGGACGTGAGGTAATATCCATTTTGGTTTTGATTTCTATTTCCCTAATGATGAATGATGAGCCCTGGTGGCACAGTGGCTAAGAGCTTGCTGCTAAACAAAAGCTCGGCAGTTCGAATCCACCAGTCGCATCTCGGAAATCCCATGGGGGCAGTTCTACTGTGCCCTATGGAGTTGCTATGAGTTGGAATCAACTCATCAGCAACAGGTTTTTTTGGTTAATGATGCATGAGAAGCCCTGGTGGCACAGTGGCTAAGAGCTCCGCTGCTAACCAGAAGGTCAGTGGTTCAAACCTAACAGCCCTCTGGGGAACAAAGATGTGGCAGTCTACTCCCATAAAGATTATAGCCTTGGAAACACTATGGGGCATTTCTACTCTGCCCTGTAGGGTTGCTATGAGTCAAAGGATTGACTCGACAGCAATAGGTTTTGTTTTTTTGGTTTGACTAACGACTGTGAGTCGTGCTTATTGGCCATTTATATATTTTCTTTGGAAAAATGTCTATTCAAGACCTTTGTCCATTTTTTAACTGGGTTGTCTGTCTTTTTTATTAAGTTGTAGTTCCTTTATATATCCTGAATACTAGACCCTTATTAGATACATGATCACCAAATAATTTCTCCCATTCTGTAGGATGTCTCTTTACTTTCTTGATAAAGTTCTTTGATGCACAAAAATTTTTCATTTTGAAGAAGTCCAATTTATCTATATATTCTTTTGTTCCTCTTGCTTTCTGGGTGTCTTTTGAAGAGCAAAAATTTTTACTTTTGATGACATGGTTTTTCTTTCGCTTTTTGTGTCCTAAGAAATATTTGTCTAACCCAAGGAAACAAACATTTTTCTCCTATTCTTTTTTCTAGATGTTTTATAGTTATAGCTCTTATGTTTAGACATATGATCCACTTGAGTTAATTTCTGCATAAGATGTGAGGGAAAGATGGAGGTCCATTTTTTTCCTTTGACTATGGATATACAATTGGTTCAATACCATTTGTGGACAGGAACATTCTTTCCCTGTTGAATTATATTGGCACCTGTGCCAAAAATCCACTGACTATTTATGTGTGGGTCTATTTTCTAGACTGTCTGTTCTGTTCCATAACCAAACTGTCTTGATTTCTGTAGCTTTATAATAAGTCTTGAAATGAAGCAGTTAAAAGTCCTCAAACTTTGTTCCTCTTTTTCAAAATTGTTTTCATTATTTTAGGTTCTCTGTATTTCATACAAAATTTAGAA
Source organism: Elephas maximus indicus (assembly GCF_024166365.1). Classification (NCBI taxonomy): domain Eukaryota; kingdom Metazoa; phylum Chordata; class Mammalia; order Proboscidea; family Elephantidae; genus Elephas; species Elephas maximus. The sequence goes on along the minus strand of NC_064820.1, from coordinate 151,499,233 downwards.
CCAGCTTGACAATTGCTACAAAAAAGCCCATTTGGATTTTGATTGGAATCTCTAGATTACTTAGAATACCTAATAAAATGTAAATGCTATGTAGTTGTTTCATCACTTGAAGACTTGCTCTGGAAGATAGCCTTTCTCTTCTGAGAATGCTGATGCTGCCTGGGCATCAGCCAACGCCAATGGCTCCTGTGATCCTGAACTTCCTGAGGCTGTAGCGCTTTACATAGCTAGCCAGCCAGCCCTTCTTAGCCTTAACTTTCCCTCTCTTGCTCTCCTCAACGCCCTCACACTATGCTTTGAGGGACTGCTTTGACCACATAAGATGATTTTAAAGTATATGGGAGAATGTGTGTAGGTTATGTGTAAATACTAAGCCATATATATAAGACACTTGAGCATCCTCGGATTTTGGGATCCATGGGGGGTCCTCGAACCAATCCCCCTTGGATGCCAAGGGGTGACTGTATATAGATTTTTTATGTTGTTTTTTTTCCTTCAACCTTGCTAATATCATTTCTTAGTTCTAATAGTACTGTAGATTTAAGATTTTGTACATAGATGATCACGTCATCTGTGAACAAAGATCATTTTACTTCTTTCTTTCCAGTCTGTGTGCCTTTTATTTCTTTGCTGTGCTTTCATTTTACTTGTCTTATTTCTTTGTACTGATTAGGACCTCCAGTACAATGTTGACCAGAAATCATGAAAATGAACATTCTTGTTTTGTCCCTGATCCTAGGGGTAAAGATTCAGTCTTTCACATTAAGTATGATGGTCCTATCTGTACCTAGTTCAGTGTTTCTCAACCTTTATTTGTTGTTGTTAGGCGTCACTGAGATGATTCTGACTCATAGCAACCCCAAGTGACAGAGTAGAACTGCCCCATAGGGTTTTATCATTCTCCTAAACAGCATTTTTAGACTTTTTGTAATTACACTCTCCATCCCATAAAATTTTAATGCCACAGATATAATGTATATCTGTTTATGTACTGTGGACCTTTAGAAAGGCACAAGCCATTGTAATACCTAAAATTTTTTTGTGCCTAAGAACCAATTTTCATCCCTTGTTGAGAATACATGACTTTGTTGATAATTCTAACAAATGATTTTTCCGCATTTCTTGAGATCATATGGTTCTTTTTTAGTCTATTAATATGGTGGTGGATTGCACTGATATATTTTCAAATGTTAAACCCAAGCTTTCATTTGTTGGAAAAACCTGATTTGGTCATGATGTATATTCTTTTTATGTATCTTTGGACTTAAAGATTTATATCTATGTTCAAGACAGACATCAGGTCTATAGTTTTCTTGTAATGTTTTAATTTTAGCTCATAAAATGAGCTTGTAAAGTGTTGTCTCTGATTTTCTGAAACAGTCTATATATAACTGGTATTATTTCTTCCTTAAATGTTTGGTATACCTTACCATTAAAGCCAGCTGGGCCTGAAATTTTCTTTGTTGGAATATTTTTTAAACTACGAATTTAATTTTTCTGAAAACATAAGGTTATTCAGGTTATCTGTATCTTCTTGAGGAAACTCTGATGGTTTGTCTTTCAAGGAATTTGTTCATTATATCTCAGATGTCAAATTTATCAGCATGAAGTTCATAATATTACCTTATTATTTTTTTTAATAAGGAGCCCTGGTGGTGCAGTGGTTAAGTGCTCAGCTGCTAATGGAGAGGTCGGTTGGTTTGAACCAATCAGCCACTCCATGGGAGAAAGATGTGGCAGTCTGCTTTTGTGAAGTTTACAGCCTTGGAAACACTACGGGGCAGTGCTACTCTGTTCTACAGGGTCACTACGAGTCAGAACCAACTCTACAGCAATAGGTTTGGTTCCTTTGGTATCCTTTTAATGTCTGAATGATCTATAGTGATTCTCTCTCCTCATATTGTAATTTGTATGTTCTCATTGTTTTTCTAGTTTTTTACGGCAGAAGTTTAGATGTTTGAGACATTTCTTTTTCTAATACAGGTGGTTAAGTACTATATACTCCCCTCTAAGTACTGGGGTTTTTTTTTTTTGGGGGGGGTAAGTACTGTTTTAGCTACATACCACAAATGTTAATGTTTTTTCATCCATTTCAAAATATTTTCTGACTTCTCTTGTGATTTTTTCTTTGACCCAAGGGCTATTTAGAAGTGTATGGTTTAACTTCCAAATGCTTAGATATTTCCAGATATCTTTCTGTTATTGGTTTCTAAATTAATTCTGTTGTGGGTAGAGATTTCCATTGCCTTAAATTTACTGGGACTTATTTTATGACTCAAGGGTATAGTCTGCTTTGGCAAATGTTCCATGTGCACTCAAAAATATATATTCTGCTATTGCTGGATGGAGTGTTCTAGAAACGTCAATTGGGTCAAGATGACTGATGGTATTGCACAAGTCTTCTATATTCTTACTGATTTTCTGTCTACTTGTTCTATCAATTATTGATAGTTCTGAAACCTGGAATTATAGTTGTGAATTTGTCTATTTCTTCATACGGTTGCATTGTATACTTTAAACCTCTGTTAAAAGCTCTGTTATTAACTACATAAATATTTAGGATTGTTATGTTCTATTGATGAATTGATCCTTTTATTATTATGAAATAATCCACTTTATACTTAGTAATATTATTTGTTCTGAAATTTACTTTATCTGATATTAATAGTCACTCTAGCTTTCTTCTGAATAATGTGAACACCATATATTATTTTTCATTGTTTTACTTTTAACTTATCTGTGTCTTCCTGGAAACCCTGGTGGCGTAGTGGTTAAGTGCTACGGCTGCTAACCAAACGGTCGGCTGTTCCACTCCGCCAGGTGCTCCTTGGAAACTCTATGGGGCAGTTCTACCCTGTCCTATAGGGTCACTATGAGTTGGAATCAACTCAACAGCACTGGGTTTGGTTTTTGGTTTGGTGTCTTCCTATTCAAAGTAGGTTTCTTGTAGACAGTATTATACCTGGGTCTTTTTTTTTTTTTTAATCCAATCTGATAATACCTGCCTTTTAATTGGAGTGTTTAGGAATCCCTGGATGGCACAAACAGTTAAACGTTTGACAACTAACGAAAGGTTGGTGGTTCTGAACCCACCCAGAGGTGCCTCTAAAGAAAGACCTGGTGATCTACTTCTAAAAAATTAGCTATTAAAAACCCTATGGAGCACAGTTGTACCGTGACACACACAGTTGCCATGAGTCAGAACCGACTTGACGGCAACTGGTTTGGTTTTGACTGGAGTTTCAGGCTTTATTGTTGAGTTTAAATTTACTACCTTGCTATTTGTTTTCTCTTTGCCCCCTTTTTCTTTGGAATTAATTAAATTTTTTAAAATTGGATTTTATTTCCACTTTTAGCTTATTAGCTGTACTTATTTTTTTAGTGGTTGCTCTAGAGTTCACAGTATAAATTTTTTTATATTATACCACTCCACATATGTTGTTGTAGTTGTGTGCTTTTGAGTTGATTTCAACTCATAGCGACCTTATAAGACAGAGCGGAGCTGCCCCATAGGGTTTCCAAGGCTGTAATCTTTATGGAAGCAGACTGCCACATCTTTCTGTTGCAGAGTGGCTGATAAGTTCGAACTGCCAACCTTTCAGTTAGCAGGCAAGCACTTAACCACTGCACCAGCACAACTCCTTTACTTCGTATATAAAAAACAAAAACCAAACCCAGTGCCCTACAGGACAGAGTAGAACTGCCCCATAGAGTTTCCAAGGAGCACCTGGTGGATTCGAACCGCCAACTCTTTGGTTAGCAGCCGTAGCACTTGACCACTACGCCACCAGGGTTTCCACACTTCATATATAGTGGTATAAAAACTTATAAAACTATACCTTCATTCCTTCCTCCTTTCCTTTGTGCTACTGTTATACATTCTAATTTTACATGTATTATAAACGCACAATATGCGGCTTTTTTTTTTTGCTTTAATCAATTATCTTTCAAAAAGATTAAAAATGAGAAAAAATGGTCTTTTATTGTTAGCCATATATATATCATTTAGGGTATTCTTCATTCCTCTGTATAAATCCAAAATTTCTATTATCCTATCATTTTCTTCTGAGTAACTTCCTTTAAATTTATTGTAGTACAGATCTACTGGTGATTAATTCTATCAACTTTTCTTGGTCTGAAAAAGTATTTCATTTCCAATTTTTAAAAGATATTTTCATTATTTTAAATTCTTGGTTAATCGGTTTTTTATATTCAGCACTTTAAATATGTCATTCCATTGTCTTCTGACCTGTAGAGTTTTCTGACAAGTCATTCTTATCTTTGTTACTCTGTAACGTAGCCTTTTTTCTTCCGGGTGCTTTTCAGATTTTCTCTTTATCACTAGTTTTCAGCAATTTGATTATGATGTGCATTGGTGTAGCTTTCTTAATGTTTCTTCTGCTTGGGGTTCATTGAGCTTGTTAGATTTTTGGATTTACAGTTTCCATCAAATTGGGAATTTTTTTGTCTTTATTCAAGTATTTTTTCAGTCCCCTTTCACCTTTATTTTTGGGACTCCAATTACATGTTCGATAGATTGCCTGATATTTTGTGCAGTTCACTAAGGCACTCTCCATTTTTAAAATTTAAGTCTTTTTACTCTCTGTACTTCATTTTGGATAGTTTCTATTGCCATGTCTTCAAATTCATTGTTCTTTTGTTCTGCAGTGTCTAATCTGTTGTTTATTCAGTGGTTTTTGTCACTGTCATTTTTGAGATATTCTTGATCTTTAGAAGTAACAATTGGGTCTTTTGCATAACTTTTTTTCCAGTGATTTTACTTTTATTTTTTAATTATATTTATGTGAACATTTACATAGGAAATTAATTTCTTATTGAACAGTTAACACAAATTATTTTGTGACATTGGCTGCCAACCCTGCAATGTGTCAACCCTCCCCTTCTCAACCTTGGGCTCCCTAATTCCATTCATCCTACTTTCCTGTCCTCCCCTCCTGCCTTCTCGTCCTTGCCCCTGGGCTGGTGTGCCCATTTAATCTCATATCATAGTTGAGCTACGTGTATTATTGTTTGTTTTATGGGTCTGTCTAATCTTTGGCTAAAGGGAACCACAGGAGTGACTTCAGTACCAAGTTAAAAGGGTTTCTCCAGTCTCTGTCAGACCAGTAAGTCTGGTCTTTTTTGTGAGTTAGAATTTTGTCCTACATTTTTCTCTCGCTCTCACTCTCTATTGTGATCCCTGCTAGAGTAGTCGGTGGTGGTAACCTGGCACCATCTAGCTGCTCTGGGCTCAGTCTGGTGGAGGTTGTGGTAGTTGTGGTCCTTAAGTCCCTTGGACTGATCTTTTCATTGAGTCTTTGGTCTTCTTCATTCTCCTTTCCTCCAGCCAGGATGGAATCAGTAGATGTATCTTAAATGGCTGCTCTCAGGCTCTTAAGACCCCAGACACTACTCACCACGGTCGGATGTAGAAATTTTCTTTATAGGCTATGTGACGCCAACTGAGCTAGATGTCCTCTGGTCTTTTGTATATCTTCTATTTCTATCACATGTTCATGTTTTTCATTATACCCTTATACAATGTATGACAGCTGCTTTAAACTCCTTTTCTACTGATTCCATCATTACTGTCATTTCTGGATTTATTTTAACTGATTTCTTTTTCTAGTTTATCGACCATATTTTTCTGCTTTTTGTATACGTGATAATCCTTGACTGAATGCAGAACTTTGTGACTTTTACGTTTCTGGGTATTGGATTTTATTGTAATCCTTTAAAAAATGTTTGCTTTTCATCTGGTGCACAGTTAAATAACTTGCAGATCAGTCTGATCCTTCCAAGGCCTGCTTTACATTTTGTCAAACTGGCTCTGGAGCGATCCTTATTCTGCTAAGATGTGACCCTTCTGGATTCTACCCAATGTCTTCACGTTCTGGCTGGTGGGAGTACAAATTATTCCCAGCCCTTTACGAGTTCTCCAAATTATTTAACCTATTACCTTCCGAAAGTTCTTTCCTGGATCTTGGGGAGTTTTTTCTCATGCACGGGCAGCTCACTACTACTTAGACAAAAAACTGAGGGAATCACTGCGTATCTCCAGTGTTCTCGGTCTGTGCATCTCCTACCACTTCTGTACTATGCCTCACATTTCCTGGATTCTGATCTCTGTCTTCTCAACTTAGGGAGGTTGCTAAGCTCTCTTTTAGTTCTCTTTCCCTGCGCTACAGCCTAGAAATTGCCTCTAGACAGCAAGCTGGGGCAGCTGTAGTACTCACTTTGTTCCCTTCTCTCAGGAATCAGTCCCCTGTTGTGCAATGTCTGAAAGTTATTATTTCATATATTTCGTCTTGTTTTCCTTTTTACGGCAGGAGAGCAATTCATTTAGCAGTTAATCTTTTGTGGGCTGGAGTGGAAGACTCTGAGCACTAACATTTATGAAGCACCTAGTGGGTGTTAGGCCCTGTACTAACCACTTTACATAGATCATCTCATTTAATCCTCACAACAATGTAGTGGGGAAAGTACTGATATTATCTTTGTTTTATAAATGAGGACACTGAGGCTCTGAGGGGTTAGGTAACTAGCCTAAGATACCATAGTTGGTATAGTTAGATGTGGCAGTAGGTTTCAAATCCCCATACCCTAAGCTCTAAACCACTATGTTATACTGGTTTCACTGTCTCTCTAAAGAGGGAAGAAAGAGAAAGTCAACAGGCAAGGAGGATTCTTGGCATATAATAAGATAAAGCAAGAGCCAAGGGAAGCAAAGGATTTGAACAGACATTTCTCCAAAAAAGATCTACAAATGGCCAATAAGCACATGAAAAGATGCTCAACATCATTAGCCATTAGGGAAATGCAAATCAAAACCAAAATGAAATGTTACTTCACACCCAGTAAAAAAACCCAGTGCTGTTGAGTAGATTCTGACTCATAGCAACCCTAAAGGACAGAGTAGAACCGCCCCATAGTTTCCAAGGGGCGCCCGGCGGATTCGAACTGCTGACCCTTTGGTTAGCAGCCGTAGCACTTAATCACTACGCCACCAGGGTTTCCCAGTATAAGAGCTATAATAAAAAAGACAGATAATTACATGTGCTGGTGAGGATGTGGAAAAATTGGAGCCCTCATACACTGGTTGCGGAAATGTAAAACGGTATAGCTGCGGTTTAGTTTCTCAGTAAGTTAAACCCAGAGTTACCATTTTTGTTGTTGTGTGCTGTCAAGTCAATTGCAACTCAAAGCGACCCTATATGACAGAGCAGAACTGCCCCATAGGGTTTCCTAGGCAGTAATCTTTATGGGAGCAGACTGCCTGGTCTTTTCTCCCGCAGAGCCACTGGTGGATTGGAACCACCAACCTTCTTCAGTTAGCAGCCAAGTGCTTAACCATCATGCCACCAGAGTTACCATATGACCCAGCAATTCCACTCTAGGTATGTATCTAAGAGAATTAAAAACATATGCACACAAAAATCTGTACATATTTTGTTTTCTCCTTTGAATATCTCTACATAAAAAGTTTTATTTTATTTATAAAACAAAACAAAAAACCTGTACATAAATATTCGTAATGGTATTATTCATAATATCCAAGAAGTGGAAACAACCCAAATATCCATCCACTGATGAACGGATAAACAAAATGTGGTGAACTCCATATCCCCCCCAAAAAACTCCAGAAAGAACGGAAAAAATGGAATGTTATTTGGCAATAAAAAGGAATAAAGTACTGATCTAAGTGCTACAACAAAGATAAACCTTCACTAGCTAAGTGAAAGAAGCCAGACACAAAAGGTCACATGTTGCATGATTTCATTTATATGAAAATGTCCAAAATAGGCAAATGCCCACAGAGAGAAAACAGATTACTGGCTACCAAGGGCTGGGGGAGTAGAGAATGGGGAGTAACTGCTAACGGGTATGGGGTTTCTTTTCGGGCTGATGAAGATATTCTGGAATTATGATAGTAGGGATTCTGGCACAACCTTGTGAATATATTAAAGATCACTGGATTGTAAGCTCTAAAACAGTGAGTTCTATGGCATGTGAATTATCTCAATAACGTTATTATTTAAAAAAATAACAAAAAAGCCAAACAAAGAGAAGATGAAGAATAACCCTTCTTGGCTTGTTTTAGTCTTCCCAGTTAGTATTGGTGATTGAAAGACTTCACAATACAACAAAGATGAACAAAGCTAAGCAGCTAATGTGGGGGCACAAACTCACTCTTGCTTTAATTCCCATGTCCCATACCTCCACTGACACACATCTACAAGTTACTTTTAGAACTGCATAGGATATTTGCTTACCACTGCGTGGACGGCTTTTCCTGAGCCGGTAACAGTCAAGGCAGACCCCAAATCCGCATTTGCGACAAACCCAGTGGATATTGAAAAGAGTTGTTTCACACACATCACACATTTCCCGAACACCACGCACTGCTCGCTTCCATGCCACTTTCTCTGAAAGAGGAAGATGAATATTGTTAGCACTGACCATGCTGACCAACAGCAAAAGACCCCAGATTCACTGATCCTTACTCCAGTCTTTTTGTCCAGAAATCGAACTCGAAGATCCTGAAGTGAAGTGTTTCTATAATTGCATAAGAAACGAATACATGGAATTTCTAATATTTCTAAATAAACTGTAAAATTATTTATAATATAATGATATTTCAAGGGCTTGTGGTAATACCAGGATATAACCTAGTGTCAACATGGAAGGAATGCCACATGTTGCCACTTAAGATGCTGTAAAATTAAGTATCATGCTCAGCCTGTATGTTGTTTCTTTCCATCTCTTCCCAAATAGCTTTAAGCCATGTAAGTATGGTTAAATAAACAAGGACAAAACATAAAAAAAAGATACTGTAAAATTTTCAATCTTGGAGAGCTTAAAATAGGGTTTTTCTTTCCCCTTGAAACTGAGGCATTTCACAGCACAATTTTCTTTGGTCTGGAAATAGGGTATGGTATCTCACAGAAATGGAAATATTATATACATATGAATAATCTAGGTTCTAGGTATGAAACATGGCACCCAGTAGCACTTCATCTGTTTACAATCCATAGAGTATCAATTACTAATAAAAATTGGTTCAAAGCAAACTGAAGTGGTGGTCAAAATGAATGTGATGACAGCTGTGCTACAAAAACGAAAGGCAAGCAGGGAAGGTGTTTTGGGGTTTGTTAATTGCCAAAGACTGAAACAATGAGGTCTGCTGAATATGGTTAGGGATTCAGCCAGTACTTAGATTTCTACAAAGAGAAGTCTTGTCAGTCTTATCGCTGATTTTGTTATTGTTGTTGTTTTGTGACTTAGGAGACCCCATGTGTTACAGAGCAGAATTACTCTACAGGGTTTTCTTTGCTGTAATCTTTACAGAAGCAGATTGCCAGGCCTGCTTCTACTGCAGTGTTGCCAGGGGTTTTTGAACCATCAACTTTTTGGTTACCAGCCGAGTGCAAACCATTTATATTGCCCAGGGGCCTTTTCAGTCTTAATTCATGCATAGAAAATGCCATTCTGCCACAGCTCCCATTATATCAAAGAAAATGAGTTTCCAACTAGGAGCGTGCAAAAGTCGAGCAAGAGGGTGCCTTACGGTGTGGCTCCACCATCATCATGGCCTCCTTCTCGGACATCACAAGCTGGCAGAACTGGTCCCCGACATTGGCCAGGATATACTTTGAGGTCTCTAGGTCTATCCCTTCTGCTAGGGAGGAAGAAGGAATCCACAGGTTCATAGCATCAGGATCACTTTGCTGGGGGCTCAAAAACCCCTCCACACGGAGTACTCCCTTTCGAGTGAAGATCAACCTGAGACGGGAAGGTAGACAGTCAAATACATGGTAAATAGCAGCAGCCATGCAAACTAACACACAATTAAAATCTTAGGACCTAAAAGAAATCAAATGAGACTTAATAGGAATTGAGTTAAAAACTTACCACATTTGACCAACACAGTACGCACTATCCTACACGAATAGGAATACTTGCTAACACTTTGTTGTTGTTAGGTGCTGTCGAGTTGGTTTCGACTCATAGTGGCCCAACAGGACAGACTAGAACTGCTCCACAGGGTTTCTAAGGAGCAGCTGGTAGATTTGAACGGCTGACCTTTAGGTTAGCAGCTGAACTCTTATCCACTACACATCACCAGGGTAGAATGTATGAATTCCTTAATAAGATATCCCCAGAATTACTTATCAGTTTCTATCTCTACCTACTCCACACCACTAAACGTGACCAGAGAAAAATGCTCACTGTCACACTTTAAATTCATGTCCACCTACCTCAGGTGAATCCTTAATATTGCCTGGCAGTCTCAGTCCAGTTTCCTCGTGTACCCACTTTCCTTGATGCCTGCTTTATAACATTTCCTTTCTTTCCAAACCTCTAACATTACAACCCCCATGAAGACTTTGTTTCCTATTCTCCAAAGAAAACAGAAGGAGCTAGAAAACAGTTTACACAAGCTCCCATCACCACATTACCATACCTTCCTGCAACTGGGCCCATGTGCACCATTTCAGCTCCTGTTACTATGCCAATTTCTCCATCTGTACATCCTATCCTTTTCATCCAACTCAAAGACATCCCTCCACTACTTCTCTCCTCTTTGGTACATCATCAATTTTCCTTCCTACTGAGTTATTCTTGTCAGCATTTAAATTTGTCATAATTTCTACCTCAAAAATTCTCTCTGCCCCACATACTCCTCCATTTACGTGCTCATTACAGCAAAGTTCCTTGAAAGAGTTGTCTATACTCGTTGTTGCCAGTTCCTTTCCCTTTTATTTTCTCTTAATCCACTCCAATCAAGGTTTCTCCCCACTAATCTACCAAAACTATTTTTGACAAGGTTATTCTGCCTTCTGAAATCATTGGTCGCTTCTATTCTTACATGATCCGCCAGCAGCATTTGACATAGTTCATTATTCCTTCCTGGAAATACTTTCTTTAGCTGGCTTCCAGAATACCTCACTCCCTTGGTTTTCTTACTATCTCACAGGCTCAGTCTCCTCTACTTGTTCCTTACCTTCCCCATCTTGAATGCTGGAGACCTCAAGAACTCAGTCTTTGGACTGCTGCTTATGATGGTTAATGTTATGTGTCAACTTGGCGAAGCTATGATTTTCACTGGTTTGGCAGACACCGGACTGGTTACTTTTCCATAATGTAATAAATGTAATCATCTTCTATGATATGCTTGTAATCAGCTAATCAGTTGAAAGGGGGTGTTTCCTTAGGGGTGTGGCCTTCCTCCCTGTATATAAATGGATATTCTCGCAAAGCTTGCTCGATTGCTCTCGCTCTCTTGACCCTGTGTTCCACTTGTTGCTTGACCTCCAGTTCCTGGCATGTAAGCCTGCAGAAGTCTTCAGCCTGCCGCCTGACCCGGAGATTTTGGTTCGCCAGCCCCTGCAATCCTGTGAAACAGCAGAGGTCTCCAGCCTACTGCCTGACCTACAGATTGGGACTTGCCAGCCTCCACAACTGCATGAGACATTTCCTTGAAGTAAATCTCTCTTTATATATGTATGTGTACACATATATACATATATGTATAGATACACATATGTGTATGTGCGTATACAAACATACACACCTCTCACTGGTTTTGCTCCTCTACAGAACCCAGACTAAGACACTGCTCTTTATCTACACTCTAACTCCTTGGGTGATCTAAGGCACACAGCTTTAAATACTTGATAATGACTTTCGAATTTATATCTCTACCTTGAGCCTCTTCCCTTAACTCTAGAATTGTATATCTAGCTGTCCTCTTGTGGCACCGTGAACTATTTAATATGGCCCTTCTAATCATTCATGGTCTTGCGACTCTCACAAAATGACTGGATGGGACTATGCAAGTAAGGTGCTTATGGGACCCTTGTAGGGGAGTGTCAGTTTTGCCATCCCATTAAGCTTAAAAGCAGGGCCAATCCCAGAGCAGAGGGGGGATCTTACTACCACCAAGAAGAGACTGGGGTGGAGTGTGTCCTCTGGACTTAGCGTTCCAGCTCTGAGAACTTTTAGACTCAGGAGACAGAGCTATAACACTGGAGACATCAAGAAGTGGCAGCAGAGAAATGGTGGCAGCAGAACGAGGAGACTGGTGCCAGATGGAACAGTGAGCTTCCTGGCCCACAGGGCAAGACAGCTACAGTAGGTATCCTGACTCACAGAGCAAGAGAGCTGAGCATCTTCGGGCCAAGGCTTATTGGCAGAGTGGGGTGTCTCTGGGCACTTATAGGAGGAAATAAAGAGCTTTGTAACACTTGCCTGTGCAGGGCAGAGGCTGGGCTGAGGGGCTAAGAGCCGAGAGAGAGTCCAGTCTGTGGGCATGGCTGATGAGCCGTCTGGACAGAAGAACAGTATCCTGAGAGGTTTCTGATCCTGAATTGTAACCTATTACTTCCCTAATAAACCCCATAACTATGAGTATGTTCTGTGAGTTCTGTGTGGCTATTGCGATGAATTATTGAACTCAGCTGAGAAGCAGAGAGTGCCATGGGAGGGATGGTTAGTGTCAGAACTGGTAAAAAAGGTTGGAGAGAGGAGGTATGTTTGACCTCCACCTCACAGGAATCAGCTTTGGGCTGATGTTGATCTTGATTCTCTCTTGACTGCCTTGTGAAGTTAGAGCTGGTGCTATTTTTCACCTCTCAACATTTCCATTTGGAAATCTAATAGGCATCTCAAATTTAACATGCCCAAATGAAAATTCCCCATTTTCTCGCCAAACCTGCCTTTCCCTCGAAAATCTCTTTTTCAGTAAATGGCAAACCCATTCTTCCAGTTTTCGGGCCCAAAGTCTTGGAATCATCCTTGACTCCTTTCTTTCTTTCGTATTATACATCTAATCCATCAGAAAATCATGTGGGCTCTACCTTCAAAATATATCCAGATCATGGTTGAGCAACATGATGAGTGCACTTAATGTTACTGAACTGTACAGGTAAAGACTGTTGAAAAGGCAAATGTGTTGTTACCTATATATTTACCGCAATTAAAACAGAACAGGTGGTGGACCAGATTTGGTCAGTGGGCCACAGTTTGCCAACCTCTCATATAGGTCATTCCAAGCCTGAAGCCATCAATGTTTCTATATCTTCCAGGTCAAGCCAATGAGCTCACTTTTTAAATTTGAAAAAAATAAAAAATAAAATAAATAACCCAGAATCCAGCCACTTCTTATCACCTCCATCACAACCTCCCTGGTCTAAGCCACCATCATTTCTCACCTGGATAATTTCAACAGTCTCCTAGCTTCCCTGTGCTTTTGGCCTTGCCTCCATATATTCTATTCCCGAGAAGACAGAGTGATCCTCTAAAATATTCATCAGTGTTACTCATCAGCTCTAAACCTTCAATGACTTCTTTTTTTCTCCAATGACTTCTTATTCCGCTTAAAAGCCAAGGACCTTAGAATAGACCTTTAAAATCTGGTCCCATCATTACCTCTCTGACCTCAACTCCCCCAACCCCTGCCTTGCATATTCTTTGTTCTGGCCAACCTAGCCTCATATTGCTCCACGAATGCACCAAGAATACTCTGGCTTCAGAATGGTTGTACTTGTTGTTCCCTCTACCTAAAATACTTTTCTCCCAGAAAACTGCATGGTTCACTCCCTAAATCTTTCAGATTATTACTTAAATCTCATCTACTCAGCCTGTTCTGTAGCCTCTCTGGTCTACTACCCCCAATCCACTTTCCTTTACTTTTCTCACAGTATTTATTAGCCAGCATAACATGTATTTAACTTTTTTCCCCTCATCTACTGTCTGACTCCCCAACTTGAACGTAAACCTATTGAGGGCTGGAGTTTGATGCGTTTGCTCATTTCTGAATCCTCAATGTCCAGAACAATGGCTGGCACATATTATGAACTTGATAAATATTTGCTCAATAAGTGAATTGACATTGAATGGCTAAACTCCTTAGCTTTCTTTATTGTAAAAATTAAAGATTCTTGGCAGATTGTTTAGAAGAAACTTCTCTTCTGAGTTTATCCAGCACAGCGAGGGTGACTAAACAGCTGTTGTCTGGTAAATGCAGGGGATAGTCCCAGGATTTTCATCAGTTCTATTTGAAAGACTCTCACATTATTATCTCCTAATTGTACTTCCCCCTTCTCTCTGAAACGACTAAAGTTACTCTAGCACTGGGGAGGAGTAAGTGGTCAGGCAGATCCATAACACAAAATGGTTTCAAATGGAGCCCGTGTTAGGACTAACTAACTCAGTGTTGCACAGAGGTTAGCGGCAGAGATTACTCAACTTCAGTTCTCCAAGGACAAAGCCACATGTCATTTCACAATCCAAACAACTAAGTGGTTACTATGGCCGAGTCCTAGCACAGACTCTGAAAGCAACGGGGTTAAAAAAGGCAAGGAGAAAGATGGTGAGACATGTTTACAGCTTCAGAGAAAGAGTGGGAGTTATGTGTCACTAATGGAAACTGGGAAAGAGGAAAAGAGGGGAGTTTGGGTACCTCCGGAAGTGAAAGAAGCGACAAGCCACAGTGGAATCATCTTGTTCCTGTTCCTTAAACTTCCGATACCGCTCTAGGCGGCACTCACGGCACTTGTGCAGATGAGGGGCCACATTGATGCATGACCCGTCCTGCAGAAAGGGCTCTCCGGACTGCTTCAGTTTCTTCACTTTGCTCACATCTTTCAGCACTGATTGGCCAACTGTGGCAAGGGAGGGAGGAGAAAAGGCTGGTCATGAGACATATAAATGGGGCTTGATAACACCATCCTCTTGGAGACAGACACCTGTCCTGTCGTGGGCCATTCTTCCTTGTACTGCTTGGGCATGTGCCCATGAGTTCTCATCTCTGATGATAAGGGAAGGCAAGGAGGAAAGAGGTTTCAACCGGAAGCTAAGGATCATGGAGAATTTGTTTGAGAAGTGCCACATTATAGCAAAACAACTCTGGGCATGGTGAAACCCAAGAAAAGTAGAGGTAGTTACCACCTGCCTCTAGCCTCTCAGAATATGGCTGTTCTACTAATAAAGGCCTTTGGGCTCCCATAAGACACCAATTCCTATTCACAGCAGTTACTTTTACCACAGAACTTTCTCCCTTGCCCTTATACATTGTGCACCATAATCTCATACCACAGGAGTTAATGATTTTTGATAGAGGTGCTAATATATGTTCTAGAGAGGAGCAAACTGAGGGGTGATTCTCTTTGCTTCATCAAATCTACAAAGGGCTGCTATGTGAGAATGGAAATCAGTACTCAGTCATTCCCTTTAAGTAAATTAAAATGATGGGCCAAAGCAAAGTAGAAAGGTATGAGCTAAACACAAGGAAAATAGTTTCCGAAGAAAAATAACAGACTGCCAAGGAAGATCAAGGATCTTCCTTTGTGAGAGTAACATTACAGAGGAAAGACATCCCTCTCACAGTGCTGGTTTAGATGCAATCCTGCCCTGAACCAGAAAGTCTGATGAAGGGTCTCTGTTGGACCCTTTTGGCTATGTAATTCTATGAGATTACAGAACTTTCCATCAAAGTGAGGGCTTCTGCTGCCCAAGAGCACAGCACGTATTTGAGGCCAGCGCCAGGGCAAAGCCCACGTGTAGCCCCAGCAGGATCACCTTTCAGAGGGGCAGTCCGAGGCCGGCCTTTGGGGGCCTGCTTCCCTTTGCCTTTGCCCAGCAACAGCTCAGCACTGCGCTCCCCATTGGGGCCCAGTTTCCCCATTAGGTGCTCTGGAATCCCCTTCAGGCCAGTCTTGGCCTGCAGCTGCTCCTCAGAGTCGCTCAAATCTGACAGGTCACTGTTGGTGCTGGAGTCTGAGTCCTGTCTGCAAGCCAAGCTTCGCTCATCCAGTGAGAACCTTTTCACAGCTTCAAAAGGAGCTTTGTTCTCCTGTGAAAAATCTGCGGGAGAGGACAGAAAGCCGCCTGAGTGCCTGCCAAAGACGGTACTAAAGGTTTTGAGGAGGGGATTGTCCTGCTGCCCAGGCCCCACAGTTGGCCTCTCCTCTGTGGGGCTGGAGGAGAGAGTAGGCATTTCAATGGGCTGGGTGAGGCTGCTGGTGGGCGAGCTGGAGCGGCCATTCCCCATGGCAGAGAGGCTTGGGCCTCCGGTGGTAAGAGTTGAGCCTAGAACACCTGGCACCAACTTGGAGGAATCAGTTGTGATGAAGAGGGTTTTCTTCTTAGCTAATGATGCTGAATCTGCAGAGGAGTGAGACTCAGGCCAGCTGGGTGCTGCCTTGGAGGTGACAGTGTTAGCAGAAGAAGAGCCACCTGATGCCTGAGATGCAAAGCTGCTGAAAGGGCTATGTTCGACTTTCTCCACAAATGCCAGGAAAGGGTTAGAGGGCTCTTCTCGGGATAATTTGGGGGGCTGTAAAAATAGATTTTCATGACTCTCTGGTGTGCGAGTATTTAGGAGGCTCCGTGGGAAGGCTGGTGTGAGGGTGGGCATGGACTCTGCAGGCACTTTCCGGTCCACAGAGCTGCCAGCCTTAGAGCCTGGCTTAGTGTCTGCTCCAAGAGCGGGTCTGCTTTTACACAGGCCCGAGCTCAGGCTCTCAAGGCTTTGTTTGAAAGAGTCCCGGCTGGAGGAATCATCAGCCAAACTCTCTGAAACGGTAGTGAAGTAGTTACTGGTAGGTAAAGTTTGCGACATGCACTGAAAAAACAAGTTTTTGGAGAGATCAGAGTCTTTCTGAGACTCTGGTGTAGAGCTACAGCCAAAAGAGAAGCCCAAAGGTTTGTTCTCTGTAGCTAGAACCCCATTGGACTGGCTCCTTCCACTTCCAAAAGTCAAAGGTTGTGATGAACTTGGGAGAGATGTTCCAAATCCAGAAGAGGCCAGAATAGAACTTCTTGAATTCTGGAAGGAAGATAGCCTGAGTTAGTGATGCTGGCTTTTCAGGACAGTCTTAGATCTCTTTCTTAGAGCTAAGTGGTCATTAGATCAATATTTCTTGGGGGTCAACCAACTTTTCTTTCCTATAACTCTATGGAACGGCTCTTATAACTGGATTTCGCCAGCACTGGGGAAGAAACCTGCCACAGACCACACAGTAGGAACATTTAGCAAGGTGAACCAGAGAGAGCAGGATGTCAGTCATCCTGCCACCCCCTTGGTTGTTGGCCAGTTGGTTCACATAGTGCCAGGAGGCTGTGTAGGCTTCTTAGTACCAAGAAACCGGAAAAAAGGGTTCTTGAACAGATATTAACTTTTACTTTGAAATATAACTAGTGACCCTTGTAATATTAATCCACCTCAATGACTTTTGGGGCTATTGTTAAAGTTTTTATTTATTTAAGCTACTGCAAATTGCCCGTTTTACAAAGTGATTTCAGTCCTATCACAAGTCCATTGTAATTAAAAGTATTATCTTTATTAGTCCAGAACTCTGCAAGATAGACCCTTTGGAACTTGGCCATCTATGAGTCTAAGTTCACCTAAAAGTTGAACAAATCTGTTGCAATTAAAGTTAGTACTACAGATGCTCACTTAAAAAAACAAGATGTTTACTAAGCCGTTTTGTTAGCATTAGGATCTACCAAGCCTCCAAAGGGGAAAAGTGTTTATCTACTGGCATACCCACCAAACAAAAACATTCAGCATAACAAAGTGGAAATCATAAAACATTTTCCTTTCATTCTTTTACCTTGACAATATTAACTTTTACATGTGATGATTATGTATATAAGGGGTGTGAGCACTTTCATATCTATATTACACACCCATAAACATACAGAGAAAAACACCTAGATGTAGATATGAGCCCTTACTTAATACTTGTTAATAAAACTAGCACTTAACTTACAAACCACAGATTGTAAAAATAATAATAATGACTTCCAAGAGGTAGGGGATGATATTGCAAAATATTCACTTTAAAACAAACATTGGAAATGAAAATTATTCTGTGACTGTTTAATGGGCATGAGGTTTCCTTTTGGGGTGGTGAAAAAGTTCTAGAACTGACTAGTAGTGATGGCTGAACACTGTTGTACACTAAATGTCACTTGAATTATACTCCTTAAAATGGTTAAAGTTGTAAATTTTACAACAACTAAAAATATATATATTCCAGATAAACAAAAGGTCTATTGTTTAAAAATGAGGAGTTTCAATTTATTTAAGCTATTCTTTAAATATGCAAGAGGAATCTACATTAGAACTCTCTTTGAGGACTACACGGAGGCAAAGGCACCAGCTAGGACATCTGTGGCTTGCCTACAACAGACATTTGCAGCAGAGACTGCTTCAGGCCATTTTAGTGTTAAAAAATTAAAGCTCATTTTTCTTTTCCTTCACACTAACCAGTAATCATTGGTTTAAATCCCTTTCCTACAAAAAAGAAGAGAATAGACGGAGCCCTGACACTCTGGTGTTGTTACACTAGTAAGATTTGGCCATGATCCTTTACACCTGCATGACTGCAAGGAACCAGCATGGGTAGCTCATGGTTCACTACTAAAGTTGGCTACCTTTTAAAAATACACACATACATGAAAAATAGTTTGCATGGTCTTTCATTTTCCTTCAAATGACTGAATTCCAAATCCTTTTCTCATAAGAAAGTGATGATAAACTGGTATTAACTCAGTTTTTAGGACAAAAAGTTTTCTGATGGCTATGTTCCCATTTAATATTTGGCACCATAGTGGAAACATCCATTTCTGTGCTTTAAAATCATATCCCAAGAGAAGACCTAGGCTGAAACATCAGCAAAATGACTGACACAGTCACAGAAATTTCTCCAACCTCTTTGGAAAATGCCCTTTGCATCTATTCAGCTTTTGCTACTCAGAGAATAAGAGCATTCAGTGGATCTCTTTTTGTAGCATACAAAAATTTGGTCTATTTTATAATCCACATTTACATTCACACTGCCTTTGACTGCAAGTTTATTTTAAATAATTCAGGCAGTCTGATGGCTTACACACACTAGAAATCCACTAAGATCCTCAACTGGTTTTCTTGGGAATGCTGGTCAACTAACAGAGGACAAACCAAGAACAGTGTGAAATTTGCATTTGCAGGCCCCTGCTCCCACCCCCATCCCTGCATACCAGGAATTAACAAATTGTGCATTTGCTGGGGAAGGGAAGAAGTCAGATGAAATGTATATGCAGCTTTATCTGGTATTGTTATACCTAAAATGATTCCATTTTAGGATATGAGAGCTCCTTCAAATAGGGATATCAATTCCTTATTTGTAATATACAGTACTTAGCACACAGTAGTTTCTTATACATAATTTTAAAAAATTCACTAAGCATTTCATCTTTGTATTTCATACTCCAGCTTGAGTTAACAGCCAGTGTGGAGAAAAAAAAAAATATGACTAGCATCATAAATCATACTCTGGTAGCCAAAATAAGGCAAAGGCTATGTAACTGATTTTGATATTGTTTCAAATTTGGACTGGGAAGTCAATTTGATGTCAACTTGTGTTTAAAAACAGTTCCATTTTAATAACAATATATGCACAGCTGATAAAGAATATTGTAAACTAGATACTATTGTGATTAATTCCATCAAACTTTTTCAGGTAAGGCCTAAAAAGATGAAGTTAGAGGAAAGAGCGAAAAAAAGAAAAAAACCCACAGACTTTTATGGCCATATGAAATCATAAAGAAACCCAGCCTCAAGAGAAAATATAGAAAATGAACTTAAAATAGGGGCTGGTAATGGTAGCTAGCACATAGCCTTAATTATAGTGTTCACTATTACCAACACTGTAATTCATTAACCTTGCCTCTTAAAGGCCTGGTGGAGGCTCAGCCACTAGGTGAACTAAATAGATAATTGAATTACAAAGATTCCCCACCAGATCTATTTTAATATCTCATTAAATTGGGTTGTATAATCAGTTTTTGATTAGCTCAATTGTTCAGGTGACTTTAAAGAGCTGATAAAGTTATTAAAATATACACATTTGCCCAGTGAGAGAGGAGTTACCTCATCAAGCAGTAAAAACCTAGTCAGAGCGTACAATTTAAGCACACCTCAGAAATACTCCTTTCCTGTGACATTTCAGACACTTTCTGATGCATTAACAAGTGAGGGTATAAAAGGGAATGTACATCTTGCAAATCTGCCCCTGTAGCAACTCACCTCTCCTGAGGCCTGTGGCCGGCTGCCTTTCTGTTTTTCCGGCCCAGTCCCTGCTGCAAGGCCAGTGTCTGAGATCCTCACCGTGGCTGGGGTGGAGCTGGCGGTAGTGACCACAGCTGTTGAAGCCACCATGCCCTGTCCAACTTGTTCCAGTGTTTTTCCTGCCTCTTTGTTTTCAGCTCCACCCACCTCTGGGGCCAAAGGTGTCTGACCTGTGGCTGTAGAATATGGAGTGAAAGGTACAGGTGTGTCCCCACCTACAGGTTCATCCTGTACCACCAGTGTCCTGCCGTTTTCTTTGGTGTAAGTGGCAAAGCGAATGTTGCGATTAATCTGGGGGACAAACGTAGACGGTGGCTGCTTGGCCCTCTGATCCAGCCCTGGCTCTCCACTGGCATTCCCTCCTTTCCAGGACCCTCGGCTCGCCTCACCTCCATCGCTCCCATTACTGTCTACTTCACCCCTGTCTCCTTTTAATTTCTTTGATGCAGGGTCACACCCAGAGTCCGAAGCATTTTTCCTCCTCCGGCCATCTTTCCCCTCTATGCTCTCTCTCTTCTTCTTTCCTTTGGAAGATTTTACTGCTTTTAACGTACCCCCCTACAAAACAAAATTCAAAAAAGATTTATTACGAGGGACCTTCCGTCCTGTGAAAACCATAAACCATCAGCTCTTTCCCATCTCTAGAAGCAGTCAAACCAGGCACAGATTTCCAAGTGCTAATGCCAGCTCTAAGACATTCCCTTTGTTCAAAAGTTGCAATCTTCCTATGACTCAATTCACTTATACACACACACGCATTCAAGATAATGGTTAGTGGAGGTTAACTCACTTGGCAAACCTTCCCCTGAATAAAATTTTGTGTAGACTGCTAGAGCAAAAAATCTAGAAACTTCTAGGCTGGCAGCTCATTTGCCTCTTGATTAAAAAATTCTCTTTATTACATACTTATCTCCTTGTTTGACAGAAACCCGCTTTTCAAGTACTGAAATATGAATATTGCCTCTACCCAGAAATCACTAAAAACTGGTGATAACTTAAAAAATGGGAAAACCAGCATTTTTAAGTCTGTGACCAAAGGAAAAGTGAGCCAAGCAGAGACAGGTTTGAATTGCTCTTAAAGCACTATAAAGACTCAAACAATCTCCAGACCTTATTTCAAAGCATTAGGCATAGGGAAAAAATTTAAAAAACAACAAAAAAAACAGGCTACCAGATGTCCAACTGCCAAATCTGTTATCTCTTCCAGTAATTTCAGCAGATTTCATAAAATCTTACTTGTACCTTATTTGAGAAATCAAGCAACCTAAGAAGATACAGGATTAGAAGAACAATTGCCATCTCTAAATAAATTCCTTCCCTGAGAAGGGTGAGGGGAAGAGAGCAGCAGATACATCTACCATTCTCTCGCGCAATCTTTATGCAGCAAGGACTTATGTTACATCGGGAACATTCTTAGTCTGTATATCTCACCACGAAACAAGTATTGTTTTTACCTTTTATTCAGATAAAATGTATTGGTATGGTAATAAGCTAGTGACATACAGTTATTTAGCCATTAGTATTTATCAACTTAAATAATAGACTCTTACTACCCTTAAATGTTTATAGATTCTTTGTATACACTGATGTCTTTATTGATAACTGCTAAAATTGAAATTTTTTCAAATTTTATATTTTGTCTTGCCACTCCTAGTTTCTACATTTTTCAATTTTTTTTGTCGCCTTCATTTCCATCTTTTCTCCGTTAATTTCCTTCTATAATCAAAGCTCTAGATTTACTTTCGTTTCCCCATTTCTGGTAATATTATCTAAGTTTCTAAATATTTCATTCAAGAACTGTTCCTATTTGCTGAGCATTTTTTACATTTGATCTGCTTTTAAAATTTTTTATCCTTTTCTTAACCTCTACTACCACCAGTTTTCAGTGTTGTGAATTACAGAAGTGCTATCAGTGAAATTTCTCCTTCTTTTTGTGTTTACTCTTCCATACTCACACTTAAAGGAGTTGAGGTGATAATGGGTCTGAGTTATTGTAAAAGTTGGCAGAACTGTCATCATAATTGTACAGTAAAACCTGCAAAAGCCGGAACCTGTATAAGGCGAAAACCTTTCAGAGAAGGAAAATATACATATTTTCCACTAATAGAGAGCAACAGAAAAGTGGTAAGACTGCACCCTGTCAAAAGCGGAAAACTTGTGAGACCCAGAAAAACAAGGCAGTCCTGTCAAGTTTTGGCTCTAACAAGTTTCACTGTATTTTGCTGGCCATGAAGAAAGTCACATCATGACAAAACTGAAAAGTGAAGAACCAACATTTGCTGCTGAAAACCACAGATCCCACCTCTAACTCAGTCAGCCAACTTGCAGAACCTGGCTCATAGCAACCTCCTACCATTATTACCTAAGCATCACTGATATATGCATTTCCTACTGCTGCTGAGCAGGTGGCCTAGGACACAGCAGTACTATCTGGCCAGCTGAGCAGTACCTGGCATATGATAGGTGCTGAATGAATGAATGAAATAAAGAAAAGACTATAAAAAGGGTCCTCAAACACTATCAGAGTAACAGGTGTTTTCAGTCATACAACCAGTCAAGAGACATATCCTACAGGACCAGGCAATCTTTTGTTCCGTTATACACGAAGTCACCATGAGTTGGAGCTGACTCAATGACAGCTAACAACAACAATATCATAGTGAAAAGCTATTAAGTTTTCCCCGATTCTTCTGTTCCCACACTGATTTTGTTTTTATCAAGTCAAGCATGACTAGATAAAGAAGAAAGGATGGTAATCTTAGTGGGAGTGGTCAAGGCAACAATATCACAGAGGTGTTAAAATACTACAAGGAATATGTAGGCAGCTGGCTTTAATTTGAAGGAAACGCACACAGAATTCATTGCTTGGTTCAGGTACTGATTTATAACGTAATTTTTTTTTTGCTATGATAATTTTGAATAAACCAAGAGTTGGCCTGGTTCACAATAATTACAGAGTAGTCCACTGTGTGCTGAGCACTGAACTAGGCACCTCCCAGAATTTGATTCCTCCTGAGAATACAAAATACAGACCCCCTTGGAGCTCACTACCACCTAATGGAAAGAAGAAGAGGATGTAGTTTTTGTTCCATTGCTTGTTCCTGGATAGGTCATGAGTACTACCACTGTTTATTACAGCTTTCACTGTCTACTGTATCTTTCAAATATACCTGTCCTGAAAGAATGTTAAGAAGAAATAGTCAGGCCTTAGATTTTAAAAACCACTAGGGAACATAGCCATGATTAAAAAAGTTTGCTCAGCAGACAGGTCTCTCTCTTGAAACTATCATCCTTCAACTGGACAGACCATGGAGAAGGCAAGAAATGTAGACTGGCTAAAGCTAAAACCCAAAGGGATTTATGGATAACACACTAATAGAGAAATCTACAAAACAAGATAATGTAAGCCCATGAGTTTACTCAAAGACTCAGCTCATTACTGTACCTCGCTCTGAGGCGTCGAGTTGTCCATCAGCATCACATGGATCAGCCTGGGATCCACTGACTTGATCTCACCACTCTAGGATAGGAGCAGGATAGCAAAGAATATACAAAAGAGGAAAAAGACATTTAAAGGCTTGTCCACCAAAGACATAATTATGTATTTTTCTAATCTGTGCAATTGTCTCTACTCCCCCATTAGAATGAAAGCTCCACGAGAACAGAAATTTCTACCATCTCATTCACTGCTGTAACAGTAACACCTGAAATAAGATCTGGACTACAGTGAATATTCAAATATTTGTTAAATGATGAACAAAAGATTTGAGCTCAACTCCCAATGTCTCTTTTAGGGATGTTAATTTTAAATTTTACATTTCTAGAACCTTTCTATTTTGTATACTATGGAAACCAAAAGCCTTCAGAGTCAATAATCACTGAAAGTACTGCTCTACTATCAAAGAATAAAAACTTTGGGGAAGGGAGCTCATTTGACAGAAAGTATCAAATGTAATAAGCATATCCTTTGACTAGCAGAAACATCCAGGAATTTATTTTAATAAATAATGTGAAACAGTGCACAATTATATATACTTAAGAATATATACTGTGGTATTATTTGTATTAGTGGAAATACTGGCCATGATTTAAAGGTCTACCAATATTAGGTCAAACCAGTTATGATACATTCATTAAGTAGAATATTATGAATCTATTTAACAGAGATGAGGCAGATCTCTATACTTACATAGAAAGATGTTTGTAGTATACAATTAAGTTAAAAAGGTAAATTAAAGAACTCTACGTATTTATATGCTACTAAAGTGTGATTCATATAATTATATATCATATAAACAGATAACACAAATATTATCATATATTACATAGACATGCAGAGAAAGTATCTGGAATATGAGTATATGAGATACATACCAAACTGTTAATGGTGGTTACCACTAGGGAGTGATATTTGCCTAAGGGAAGGGTTGGCTTGCAATATCTACTTTATACACACATTGTTTGAAATTTTTTAAATTAAGATTACTTTAATAACTTCTTAAAAACTCAATAAAGACATAAATAAATAAAAACTTTTATGCTTATATTACCTATGACTGCTAAGGGAAAGTCTGAAATCAATTTGAAGATACCATAAATACATACTGGTTTGCCTCAAAACACTCATCTACTGTTTTTCCTAGACAATTCTCCAGGTATCTCTAGTTACTACATTCTTTCTATTTATTTCATTAGAAACAATTCATTTTTTTCCAGCACCTAAGGGAGAGGGGTAGAAGTATTACAGAAGCAATTGCTGACTAGTCTTTTAACTATTAACCTTTATGAATATGAGATAAAATAAGGATAATACCAGCTTATATTTTTATATTGTTTTACAGGTTTCAAAGCACTTTCAAATACATTATGTCAGGCCCCAAAACTGTACTGTTAAGACAGCAAGGGTTTATATAATTACCTCAAACTTATAGATGAGAAACTGAAGTTCAGAAAGTTGAACTGCTTATCTTAATGTCATACAACCATTAAGAGATGGAGCCAAGAATAGAATTCAAATCTTACACATACTTAAATGTTCCTTTTTTCTACACCACTCTCTGGAAAGGGATGGGTGGACCTTAAACCAAATAACATAGACCTCACCTCAGTTACTGATACCTCCATAAGACGAGTGATGGAGTCCTGATGGCTTACAACACCGTACAGCCAACCTTCTTCCCCCTCTGGCTGGTATATTTTGACCCTGTGACCTTGAACACTGTAGGGACCTAAGGGAGAGACCAGTCAGTATCATGGACTGAACTGTGTCCCCCCAAAATATGTGTCAACTTGACTAGGCCATGATTTCTAGTATTGCCTGGTTGTCTTCTATTTTGTGATCTAATGAAATTACCCTTCATTTTGTGATGAGTTGTAAATCCTAACCTCTATATGTTAATGAGGTAGGATCAGTGTGGGGTATATCTTGAGTCACAGCCTTGCTTGAGTCACATCTTTTCTCTTATAAGTGATAAAAGGAGAAAGAAGTGAGCAGAGAGGTGAAGGATTACCGCCAAGAAAGAAGAGGTGGGAGCAAAGCACATCCCTTGGACCTGGGGTCCCTGAGCTAAGAACCTCCTAGACCCAGGAGAAGACTGACGCCTGGACACATTGAGATCTCCAAGGAACATCGGGCCCACAGATCTTGAAAGGTCACAAGGACTTCCCCCAGAGCCAACAGAGATAAAAGCCTTCCCCTAGAGCTGGCGCCCTGAATTCAGACTTCTAGCCTCCTAAACTGTGACAGAAGATTCGTTTGCTAAAGCTATTCATTTGTGGTATTTCTGTTATAGCAGCACTAGATAACTAAGACAGTGCTGAATTTTTTGGCTAAGCTGTATTTCATAACTGTTTCTAACAGCAGAAGGAAAACTGTATCTTATAAATACTTGGTACTTTCAGTCCCCTTGTACAGAGATGAATAAATGGTCAATTCCATATTTACCATACTTCGCAATTTAAAAACATGAATGGTTTTGCCCAGTGACCTTTGTAAACTCCAGTTATCTGAAGATTCCTCAGAATTTCCCAAACCCCTGATTCCACTTTGTCTCAATCTTCCAATTCAGGAAGTAATGCAAGGAGGAAAGGAAATTTAGAAATTAAAAATTAAATGTAGTATGGAAATGTACCTGACACGTACATAAAAAAAATGGGAGGCCACTAAACTAAATGCACTATTATGTTAAGTGACCACAGGAATGATATACAACCGTTTGTAGTCTGCTATCTGGCTTTCAGTAACAGTGGACAGAGTCCAATTTATGGGGTTTCAGCCTCTGCATTAGTAATAGTCTGAACAAACATAGCACCTGTCTTCCTAGGACACAGAGCTTCAAAGATATTACTGTAACAGCAGGTCATGTTATCCTGCAATTCTAGCTGATTCTCCAAGAAGGGCAGATTTGCTCTTCTTCCTGCATGTCTTGTACATTCAAGACTACGTAGCTAGATCATTACTGACTTTAGATTATTCTCTCTTGGAGCTATAATTAGCTTAATTTTTCTCTACATACATCCCCACCCATCATTCTGTCCACTCAATTTTCTTCTCTCCTCCTACCAATTTTTCCTTACATCCTTTCTTCTTCCATATCTTTCCTTATTAAATATCATTTTATCCTGATATCCTCCTTCCCCAAGTAGATCAGTTTTCCTACCTTCACCTGTTTAAATTTATTTTTACCAAAGACCCTGTTTCACTGAAAATCAGTTATTATGAAGCCCAGAAAGGAAGAAAAGTGGTTGTGCAACATGAAGGGAAGGATAAATGAATAGTCTGCCCTTTGTGTAGAATCCTGGGCAAAACCTGTACCTGAACTGGAAAAAGCTAACAATTTGTTGTTTTCATTCTTAATAATAACATGCTATTAATGTGAATGGAAAAACTGGTGGCGTAGTTGTTAAGTGCTACGGCTGCTAACCAAAAGGTCAGCAGTTCGAATCCACCAGGCGTTCCTTAGAAACTCTATGGAGCAGTTCTCCTATAGGGTCGCTCTCTGTTGGAATTGACTTGATGGCAACGGGTTTGGGGTTTTTTTGGTATTAATGTGAATGAGCCTGTTGCTTTATGAATATACTTTGTACTCTAAGTTGTTATTTATTGGTGTTAATAGTCCTTAGTCCTTGAACACTTCACAGACAGTAAATTCACTTTGGGTAGAAATTTTCTAGCTCATGGCTGTATCCCCAGTGCCTTAGCATGTGTCTAGTACATGGTAAGTTCTTAATAAAGAGTTAAGAAATGAAAAACAAAACCCACACCAACACTGTGTATTATGAAATACAGCATGAAGAAGTAATACTAATCTGAGTGAGATCTCATTTTTCCAGTCTATTCTAGAGATCCAGCTAAGTGGAAATACTCATTAACTCTACTCACAAAAAAGGAAATATGCACAAATGTTTAAGGTGTCCCACTCTATCGCTCTTCTCATTCACCTGATTCAGAATTCAAGGACAAAAGACTACCTGTTCTTACCTCGGCTGAATATCTCTTGTAGTTTTTGGTCACTGATCAAAGCATTAACTGCTTCTCTCAGTGCAGCATGTTCCAAAAGAATCTGGTTTTGGCTATCTGTTCCCATCTGGTAAAGATAAAGGAAGAAAACAACTGAATATTAAAATGATTAGCAATGGCATCTCACCAGATGAGAAAAACCATACCCCCAAGAGGCTCCACATCAGCATTTGCTAAGGAATGTTCTCTAGAACCCTAGTCTCATGAGACGGTCTGCAAAAACTAAGGATGCTAGGATCAATTAGACATAATTAACATTATGTAACTTTCTACATACAATAGCATAGTATAGGCTTTGAGAAGTCATGTAGCAAAGAAATCTACTTTGGCCAGTGTTTCCCATACTTATTTGCCCACTAAACATTTTAATCCATGTAAATATTTTTATTTATTTTGATATTTACTTATTCAACATTCTGAGTGCCTACTACATACAAGCACTGGAATTATAAAGATGAATAAAGGAAGGCTGTTTGCCTTTGGGAGGGAACAAAACGTATCAATAAGAAATAAATATTAATATCCCACAGAACATGACAAACTCTTACAAATCTCTCAATTTTTAACTGTTGGGCAGCAACTCTTACAAGTGAGAAATACTTCATTAAACAAAATAATCTCAACTTTCTACCTTCCTTAAATTCTGAAACTCCAACTCAGATGTTATTTTATTTAAACTACCAACTTACCCCTTCTCTTTGTAACTAAAGATATACCTAAGCTCTTAAATCTTTCATGCTGCTCGGAACCAGCCCGAACTCCCAGCCTATCCTGCCACCAACATAAGCATAGGCCCCTTCAGACTCAAGTTACAGAAGTAGTCACCTTTAAGGAAGCCACCTCTTTTACAGAGATGCTTAGAATTGTGGTCTTAAGTTCTGGGTGGTTTTGGGGTGAAGTGGGGTGGGGTGTTCAGAAGAGGAAAAAGTCTCAGCCACTAAACGTACTTTTCAAGGGAGCACAGAAACTTTCAAAGGTACATGGAAATTATTGGAGGAAGTATCTGTTTCAACGGTAAAAGAAACACCTCATATTTATATCAACAAAGAAACTACCAAGGAAAGAAATAACAAGGCTCTGGACTAGAGCACGTTTAAGTACCTGGAACAGATGCAACCCATTAGCATCTGACAGGAAGCGAAGCTCTCGATCCAAAAGGTATTCAACTGGAACCACAGAACCCAAACCCAATTTATCTACTAGTGGAGTGAAAGTCTGTAACGCATAATGAAAAGAAATTGATTAGAACTTGCAAAAGAAAAAAAATTCTAATTCAATCGAATCTCTAACTTTGAAAGAAATATCAATTATTAATACCTTCTACTCCAGTAAATATAGAAAAAACCAAACCAAACCTGTTACTGTTGAGTTGATTCTGACTCATAGTGACCCACAGGACAGACTAGAGATGCCCCATGGGGTTTCCAAGCAGCACCTGGTAGATTCGAACTGCCAACCTTTTTGGTTAACAGCCGAGCTCTTAACCACTATACCACCACGGCTCTATACAGATAAGCTAAAGCTTAAGTCCTTGGAAACATGCCCAAGCTGGCACCTGCCCCTCAAATAATCACAGGAAGCAAACTATAACAGAAAATCAGCTCAATACTCCTTTTCATGGCTAAAAAGGACAAGAGGAATGAAAATTTCCTCATTCTCCCTAGGGATCGAACTAATCTTGGTAGGCTTCAAAGGGGTTAAATTACAGTTAATTTCCAGAATAAGAGTTACACCTTCATCATTTCTAGAGTGCCTCAATTCTTGGTGAGATTTCTAAAATAATAAATAAATAATATACAATATACATGGGTAAATTCATATTACTATTACATAAATAGCCTACAAAATTCACCTAAGAAGTCCCAAATACATTCTATAAAAAGTTTCCTTTAAAAGTTCGGTTGGAAGGTGGCCTTAAACAAAAGATGACAGTTTAGAAAGTGGTAAAATGTTCAACCAATAGGTAGATAATATTTGTTTTGAATATCATTTATTTAATTTGATTAGCCACAGAAGAATCAGATTTTTTTTTTTAATGTGACCATTTATACCTATACTTTGCTAACAGGATAGATAGAAACAAATAGATACTAAGAATTAAATTTCATACCACTATTTGTTACACTTCATAAAACACAACTTGATTAAAAAAAAAAAAAATTTAAGGATTACGAACACTTTCAAAACCTTGCTATGAAAAAAGACTAGAGGTGAAAAAATTCTTTATAGAGAAAAAAGTATCAAATATTATAAAGTTTCAGAGGACACTGGAGAAAAGATTTCTCCTAATTTTTGCTTTGGTAATTCAGAATAAAAGGGTGTTAAGGACAAGAAATTTCCTCAAGAGTTCAGCTGCTGAGTGGATACCACAAGTACAGTACAGGAGTAAAGTCAACTCTGTCCCTAACCCATAAGAGACACTCACCAGGGCTGGCCACTGTGCAATTGAGACTCTAGTGCCTTGGAGGACTGGATCCTTCCGGGGTGCCCATACAAGTGACCCTTCCAGCAGAAGCACAATAACTTCTTCAGCATGAACTTTAACCCAGGAGTGTTGCTTCCAGTTACAGCCATCAAATTCTACAAATATCTGTTAAAAAAAGAAAAGGAGTTTGCAAGTCACATTTGGAAAAATCCCACACTATAACCTATAAACAAATGTAAATCCTATGCTTTGAACAAATAACTGGAAAAAATTCTACTAACTTGTTTTTAAGTTCTTTTAACGGATTTCAATAAAATTGATTATACTTCTGAGAGCCAGAAAGCTGATTCTCAGCCCCACTATGAGAAGACGGGAAAGAAGTAAAGGAGCATGAGCTACCCATAATCACTCAATAACTTTTAGCCATGTCCCTAATGAAATTTGTAACTTTTAGTTTCCTGCTCACATCTATACATGCTAGCTGGGGGCTTAGGATGTATAAGTCACTGTGCTAGGTTCAGAAATACATAGAGGAATCTGGCACACTTCCTGGTCTCAAGGAGCTCATAATCTAATAGGAAGAGAAATCTTTTACATTTCTACTGAAAATGACTATAGACTTCTTTTATTAATTAAAAAAAAAAAGGTGATATGTGCACATGGTACAAAATTCAAAAGGAACTGTATTGAAAAAAAACCATCTTGCCCTCCTACTCCTGCTTGCAGATTTTTTAAGTGTCACTGCCAGCACGATCTCATATCTGCTAGCTGAGACATGCTGTAGTTACAACAGTGCTTTGCTTCCTCCCAGTAGAGTCACTCCACTTTTTGGACATCATAAAGAGTTTCTGAAAGTGATTCATGTCAAATGAAACATTTAAAAAATAAATATTATGCTTAGATTGGGCTTTTTCTCTATAAATTGACTTCTGAACATGATTCAATACAGAATAAAGAGCAAGATATAGGACAAATATTATATAAGACCACTATTATAAGAACTCGAGAAATAGTTTAAAAAGAGAAGAATATATTCTTTGATGGTTACGAGATGGGGGAGGGATGAAGGGAGGAAAAGGGGTATTCACTAATTAGATAGTAGATAAGAACTACTTTAGGTAAAGCGAAAGACAACATAATACAAGAGAGGTCAGCACAACTGGACTAAACCAAAAGCAAAGAAGTTTCTTGAATAAACTGTCCTTCGAAGGCCAGCACAGCAGGGGTGGGGGTTTGGGGACCATGGTTTCAGGGGACATCTAAGTCAACTGGCATAATAAAATCTATTAAGAAAACATTCTGCATCCCACTTTGGAGAGTGGCATCTGGGGTCTTAAACGCTAGCAGGCGGCCATCTAAGATGCATCAATTGGTCTCAACCCACCTGGAGCAAAGGAGAATGAAGAACTCCATAGACAGAAGGTAATTATGAGCCCAAGAGACAGAAGGGCCACATAAGCCAGAGACTACATCAGCCTGAGACAAGAACTAGATGGTGCCCGGCTACAACCAATGACTCACTCCCCTGACAGGGAACACAACAGAGAACCCTTGAGGGAGCAGGAGAACAGTAGGATGCAGACCCCAAATCTCATAAAAAGGCCAGGCTTAATGGTCTGACGGAGACTAGAAGGATCCCAGTGGTCATGGTCCCCAGATCTTCAGTTAGCCCAAGACAGGAACCATTCCCAAAGCCAACTCTTCAGAGAGGGACTGGACTGGACAATGGGATAGAAAATGATGCTGGTGAAGAATAAGCTTCTTGGATCAAGTAGACACATGAGACTATGTTGGCATCTCCTACCTGGAGGGGAGATGAGAGGGCAGAGGGGGTCAGAAGCTGGTGCAATGGACACGAAAAGAGAGGGTGGAGGGAAGGGGTATGCTGTCTCATTAGGGGGAAGCAATTACGAGTATATAGCAAGGTCTATACAAATTTTTGAATGAGAGACTGACTTGATTTGTAAACTTTCACTTAAAGCACACACACACAAAAAAAGAGCAAGATCATAAACATATAGTTAACACTATTCAGAATATATATGTCTAGTGCCTAACATATAGGTGGTCACATAAAAGCTTGAGCATTCATTTATTTAGATTCTATTTCATCTTCAAACCAGTTTTCTTCGAGTCCACTCTGACTCCTGGTCACCCCATGTGTGTCAGAGTAGAAATCTATGGAGCACAGTTCTACTTTAACACACATGGGGCCACCAGGAGTCAGAGTCAACTCAATGGCAACTGGTTTTTACCTTCGAAGAATTTTAGTTGACTTTTGGAAAACATATGCAATAAAATGGCAAAAGACAAATTAAAAATCAGGGCCAAGGAAAATAAATTTCAACAAAATGTCACTATCCAAGTGAAAAAAAGGAAAATTAAGCAAGCAATAAGGATTTACACAACTGCTATGATTGAGTGACACATCTGTCTCTGAGCTTCACAAAGGCCAACCTGAAAATGGCAGGAAGGTCAGTCTCACAGTTATCACTGTGCAAAAGAAAAACATAGAGCAATTACTCAAGAAAGCAAAGCTTTCCCATTCACTTGGCTATATAAGAAATTTCTCACATGAAGCTTCCTAGAAGCAACAAGGAGTGATGCAGGTCACACTAGAATTCCAGTAACTCTCAACAGGGAACTGGAGAGTTATTAGGAAGATCCATAAATTCTAGCGTACCATGCACTTCTTATAGACTGAATACATTGTTTTGCACATGTATGTACCACTATTTTTCAAATATATGTAGATTATATGATGAATAAAATTCAAAACCAGTACTGAATTCACAATAGTTTTTGTCAGCATGTATGTTCTCATCTAACCAACATAAAAATTATAATTACAGTTACATGAAAACTCATGATACTTATACTTGAAAAGCCACCATGTGTCTGTCAGTTTGTTGTAGTGTGGTGACCTGTGTGTTGCTGTGATGCTGGAAGCTATGCCGCTAGTATTTAAAAATACAAGTAGGGTCACCCATGATAGACAGGTTTCAGCAGAGCTTCCAGGCTAAGACAGACTAGGAAGAAGGACCTAGGGGTCTACTTCTGAAAAAACTGGCCAGTGAAAACCTTATCAATAGCAGCGGAACATTATCTGATACAGTGCTGGAAGATGAGCCCCTCAGGTTGGAAGGCACTCAAAAATACCACTCAAATAGAGAAGAGCTGCCTCCTCAAAGTAGAGTTGACCTTAATGACGTAGATGGAGTAAAGCTTCAGAACCTTCATTTACTGATGTGGCATGACTCAAAACGAGAAGAAACAGCTGCGAACATCCATTAATAATCAGAACATGGAATCTATGAAGTATGAATCTAGGAAAATAGGAAGTCATGAAAAATGAAATGGAACACATAAAGATCAACATCTAGGCATTAGTAAGCTGAAATGGACTGGTATTGGCCTTTGTGAATTAGACAATCATGTGGTCTACTATGCCGAGAATGACAAATTGAAGAGGAATGGCATTGCATTCATCCTCAAAAAGAATATTTCAAGAACTATGCTGCCAGTGGTAGGATAATATTCAAATGCCTAAAAGGAAGACAGTTAATACAAATATTATTCATGTTTAAGCACCAAGCACTAATGCCAAAGATGAATAAATTGAAGATTTTTACCAGCATCTACAGTCTGAAATTGATCAAACATGCAATCAAGATGCACCGATAACGAATGGCGACTGGAATGCAAAAGTTGGAAACAAAGAAGGATCTACAGTTGGAAATTACAGCCTTGGTGATAGGAATGACCCTGGAGATCGCGCGACAGATTTTTGCAAGACCAACGACTTATTTGTTGCAAATACCATTTTTCAATAACATAAACTACGACTATATATATAAAAAATAAATAAATAAATAATTTTTTTTTAATATACGTGGACTTCACCTGATAGAAAACACAGGAATCAAATCAACTACTTCTGTGGAAAGAGATGATGGAGAAGCTCAGTATCATCAGTCAGAACAACTCCAGGGGCCTACTGTGCAACAGACCATCAAATGCTCATAGGCAAGTTCAAGTGGAAGATGAAGAATATTAAAACAAGTCCATGAGAGCCAAAATGACCTTGAGTATATCCCACCTGATTTTAGAGACCATCTCAAGAGTAGATTTAATGTGATTAACCCTAATGGTTGAAGACCAGACGAGTTGTGTGAGGATATCAAGGACATCATACATGAAGAAAGCAAAAGGTCATTAAAAAGACAGGAAAGAAATGATCAAAACAGATGTCAGAAGAAGACTCTGAAACTCGTTTTTGAATGCAGAGTAGCTAAAGAGAATGGAAGAAATGATGAAATAAAGAGCTGAACAGAGGATTTCAAACGGCGGCTTGAGAAGACAAAGTATTATAATAAAATGTGCAAAGACCTGGAGTTAGAAAACCAAAAGGGAAGAACATCCTCAGCATTTCTCAAGCTGAAAGAATTGAAGAAAAAATTCAAGCCTCAAGTTGCAATACCGAAGGGTACTATGGGCAAAATGGAGCTCTGGCGGCACAGTGGTTAAGAGCTCAGTTGCTAATCAAAAGGTCAGCAGTTCGAATCCACCAGCTGATACTTAGAAGCCTACGGGATAGTTCTACTCTGTCCTATAGGGTCAATATCAGTTGGAATTGACTCCATGGCAACATGTTTGTTGGGTTTATGGGCAAAATATAGAATGACACAGAAAGCATCAAAAAAGAAGGAATATACAGAGTCACTGTACCAAAAAGAATTGGTTAACATTCAATCATTTCAGGAGGTAGTATGTGATCAAGGACCAATGGTACTGAAGGAAGAAGTCAAAGATGCACTGGAGGCACTGGTGAAAGACGAGGCTCCAGGAATTAATGGAATACCAATTGAGATGTTTCAACAAACAGATGCAGTGCTGGAGGTCACTTACGTCACTTGTCTATGCCAAGACATTTGGAAAACAGCTACGTGGCCAACCAACTGGAAGAGATTCATATCTGTGCCAATTCCAAAGAAAGGTGATCCAACAGAATGCAGAAATTATCAAATAATATCATTAATATCACATGCAAGTAAAATCTTGCTGAAGGTAATTCAAAAACGGTTGCAGCAGTATATCAACAGAGAGCTGCCAGAAATTCAAGGTGAATTCAGAAGAGGATGTGGTACAAGGGATATCACTGTTGATGTCAGATGGATCTCGGCTGAAGGTAGAAAATACCAGAAAGATGTTTACCTGTGTTTTATTGACTATGCAAAGGCATTCAACTGTGTGGATCATAATAAATTGTGGATAACACTGCAAAGAATGGGAATTCCAGGACACTTAATTGTCATCATGCAGAACCTGTACATAGACCAAGAGGCAGTCAGTTGAACAGAACAAGGGGACACCACATAGTTTAAAGTCGGGAAAGGTGTGCGTCAAGGTTGTATCCTTTCACCGTATTTACTCGATATGTATGCTGGGCAGATAAGGTGAGATGCTGAACTATATGAAGAAGAATGTGGCATCAGGACTGGCAGAAGACTCATTAACAACCTGCAATATACAGATGACACAACCTTGCTTGCTGAAAGTGAAGAGGACCTGAAACTCTTACTGATGAAGAGCAAAGACTGCAGCCCTCAATATGGGTTACGCTTCAACATAAAGAAAACAAAAATCTTCACAACTGGACCAATAAGCAACATCATGATAAATGGAGAAAAGACTGAAGTTGTCAAGGATTTCACTTTACTTGGATCCACAATCAATGCTCACGGAAGCAACAGCCAAAAAAAAAATCAAATGATACATTGCATCAGGCAAATCTGCTGCAAAAGGCCTCTTTAAAGAGTTCAAAAGCAAAGATGTCACTTTGAGGACTAAGGTGCATCTGACCGAAGCCATATTTTCAATCGCATCATATGCATGCGAAAGCTGGACAATGAATGAGGAAGAACAAAGAAGAACAGAAACATCTGAATTCCGGTACTGGCGAAGAATACTGAATATACCATGGACTGCCAGAAGAAGGAAGAGGTCTGTCTGAGAAGAAGTACAGCCAGAACACTCCTTGGAAGTGAGGATGATGCGACTTCATGTCATGTACTTTGGACATGTTATCAGGAGGGACCAGTCCCTGGAGAAGAACATAATGCTTTGTAAGGTAGACAGTTAGCAAAAAAGACCCTCAACAAGGCGGGTTGACAGTGGGTGCAAGAATGGGCTCAAACATAGCAATGACTGTGAGGATGGTGCAGGACCAGGCAGTGTTTTGTTCTGTTGTAAACAGGGTCGCTATTAGTCGGAAGTGACTCGATGGCATCTAACAATGACCTACTTGAAAAGTATTGAACCATAGCTCTGTAGCACAGCATTAAGCTTGATCTCTTCACAGGTAATAAATACCTGCAAATTAAGTGCATTGCTAAAAAGTTATTCCAGAAATTAAATTCATTATATAAAGCTCTAGCAACACCATGATAAATGGGGAAAAGACTGAAGTTGTCAAGGATTTCATTTCACTTGGATCCACAATCAACACCCATGGAAGCAGCAGTCAAGAAATCAAAAGACGCATTGCACCGGGCAAATTTGCTGCAAAAGACTAAGGTGTGCCTGACCCAAGCTGTGGTATTTTCAATCACATCATATGCACGCAAAAGCTAGACAGTGAATAACGAAGACTGAAGGAGAACTGAGATTTCTGAACTGCAGTGTTGGCCAAGAATACTGAATATACCATGGACTGTCAAAAGAACAAACAAATCTGTCTTAGACGAAGTACAACCAGAACACTCCTTGGAAGCAAGGATGGAGAAACTATGTTTTACATACTTCGGACATGTTGTCAGGACGGATCAGTTCCTAGAGAAGGACATCATGCTTGATAAAGCAGAGAGTCATTGAAAAAGAGGAAGACCCTCAACGAGATGGACTGACACAGTGGCTGCAACAATGGGCTCAAGCGTAACAACGATTGTGAGCATGGCACAGGACTGGGCAGTGCTTGGTTCTATAGTACACAGGGTAGCTATGAGTCGGAACTGACTCGTCGGCACCTAACAGCAACAACATATAAAGCTCTAGTTTTGTCATTTATAATATATCAAGTATGCTTCATATGTACTTAAAGTATGATCGGGAAGCAAGACTCAGGGAAGGGAAGCATGATTCTTACAGAGAAAGAAGAGACCACTGAACTGTACTATATTTAATATATGAATGAGCTCATTTATATAAGCACACACGTTCTAGGGGAATAAGACATAGTCACTGCCTTCGAGTAACTTACAAGCAAATGGAAAGACTGATGTATTCAAAATTACATTTAAATGGCGATTCAGGCACAAAAGGTACTGCAGTAAAACCTGTGTAAGGTGGAGATCCATCAGAGAAGGAAAACTAAAATGTTTTCCACTAAGAGAGAGCAGCAGAATAGTGGTAAGAGTGCACCCCCTCAAAGGTGGAAAACGTGCAAGACTCGAAAAAACAAGGCAGTCCCTGTCGAGTTCCAGCTCACAGGTTTCACTGTACTAGCATAATAAACAAAGCTTAGGGTTTTTGTTCCAGCAAGTTTGGATCTGAATCTCAGCTTCACTCTCTATATTTAAACTTGGACAAGTCACTTTTCCCTCCTCAAGTCTTGGTCAGTTGTAAAGCACTATTTGGACAATAATATGCCATATTATAAATAGAAATAAAGTATGGTGGATACTCAGAGGCAGGAGAGATCACGTCGGGTGTTCAGAGTGACTGGTAGAAGCTGAGGCCAACAAAAGTACCACTCAGGTTCTGGGATGGTTAAGAAACTATGGCACAAAGTGAGGAAGCAGTGGAGATGAGCCTAAAAAGATGAGGGGTTGATAGAGAAGGCCTTGAATACTGAGATAAAAAATCTGAACTACATCCAGCTGACAATGGGAGGCATATGTGTGTGTCTGCATTTGTGCACAATTGCCTTTAAAAAGTTTCTGTCCAGGGTCAAGACGTAATCAGAGCAGCTGGTTTTAGGAAAAATCAGCTGGTAGTGGGTGTAGATGGATTAGAGTAGTGGGGAAGGAGGAAAGGGGTTCCCACATGACCCAGGACGGGAGCAATGAGACCAGGATCTAGGAGCCTTCTCTTACCAAGCCTTGTTGACTGGCTGGATATGGAAGTAAGGAGAATTAAAAAATGGCTTGGATTCTGAACCAATCTGGTGCTAGCATACCTGGAAAATAAGAGGCGCTGGAGTGGAGTTCACAAGTAATGAGTTAATCTGCACTGACTCAGAGAGGATAGAGAAGGGAGAGGTAGACTGCAGCTACTCTTGGAAAGAATGCTTGTGCGAACTGCCCCGTGTTCCTGAGAGATAGGGGCTGACTTCAAGAAGTCTGTAGATTAGCTGGTATTTAGAAAATAGTTGAAAAACAAGTTATTTCTAAATGTTTTTGGTCATGTTGTCCATGATGAATCTCCTATATAAAAACCCCTTGCTCCGTGCGGTTTCAGAGCACTCTGTAACCTCACTCAGTGCCGCCCAGCTCCAGTTACTATTCCTTCAATAAGCCTCTTTTCGTCTTTAACTCTTAACAGAATGGGAGAGTTTCTTCCTTGTCAGAGGCCAGGATCTATGAACCTTCTATCACCAAGCCTTCATGCGGCTGGATGTGGTGCTAAGGAGAAATAAAAAATGACTAGGATCGTGAACCAGAGACTAAGAGAAGAGTGGTATCATTACCAAGATACATTGAAGGGAGGTGGCGGTGAGGGCTGGAGGACAGACAAGACCCTGCAAGCCATGAAAAGGAGCATGGCTTGTTCAATGCCCAGGCTGGGTCTAACTGAGTGACACAGCACTCTTCTGGGCATCACTCAGAAAACCAGAGGCTGAGGTTCCATGGTGACTGACGGCTGGGTGCCATGCTACATTTCTCATCTGCCAACCACTCTAAAAATCAATATAGGAATCATAAAATTCTAAGTCACACCAACATGTGAACACAGACCATAAACTAAAATTCAAGAACCCAACACTAAAAAAACTCATTATGCTAAAGCTGTAACGATTTTATTCATGGTACATAAGAACTTGAACTAATCATTTAAAAAGTTAACACTCAAGAATCTTATCATCACTTATCTGGAAACATCAGGGTAAAGCTGAAATATTTGGAGGCGAGATTTCGCCTAGTTTAAGTGCAATTATCTCTTAACCTGCCTGGGTAAAGGATATGGAATAAAGTATTAACTTGACAACAACCATGGCACTATACATTCTGGGATCAAGCAACAGCTTCAAGTTAATGATATGAATTTGTTTTGAGAGCGATATGGAATGTGTATACATGTAAAAATGTTCTTCTGGCAGTAAGGCTTAATTCTGGTCCTAGCAGTCCGCTCACCTCCTAGCTAGAAAAATGGAAGGAGTTAGAATGTACTAGGCAAAGCAACCATTTAATACCAAAGCACACAGAACATGTACTCTTAAAATGGTAGTGGTAAGGCCACAAGACACAGAAGAAGTAATATAATCTAACAAACATCAATACGGTAGTGGTTGGATTGAGTCAGAGATGACTAAGCGAGGCTGGTAATCTGAATGGACTAGAACTGAACAGTTTGAGTTTTTTTTTTTTAAGTTGGATTAGATTTCTACTATTAAAGTAAAAGTTGCAAACAGTACTGCACATACTATAGCTGGAAACTAAGGACTGGATGTAAAGTATTTCAATAGTTCAGGAAAGCTAGTGTTAAAACTCTTGGCTTTCGTTTAAAATTTTTCTTTATGGCTTAAACATGATTTATACTCATTTTAGTGACATTAAAGTCAAACAAGTCTTAGAAAATCAATTAAGTTACCTTCTGATAGATAAAATCAGATGGTAATCTGAGTAATTTAGGGCTATGTGTTTGTCATGTAATCATCAGCAGTTTGGATTCTGCTTTCCCCAAGGACATTCTTACAAGTAATAACATTATTCATACATTCATTCCCTCAACAAAAACACAAAGAATTCCTCTTATACACAGAGCGCTTGCCAGGGCCCAGAATATCAAGGTGAATATGGTAGCATTTGGCAGGAGGGACCCACAGCCTAGATGAACCAACAGAGAGGTACAGAAATTATTACAGAACTATGTAATAAGGGTGATGATAAAGATATGAACAACATACCATGTTAGGCTAGAGAAGGCACCTGCCTCGGGAAACTAGAATGGTTTTACAGAAGAGGTAGTAGCATCTCAGCTGGGTCTTAAAGGACAAGCTGCATTCTTCCAGCAGAGAATGGAGGGAAAGACTTTCCAATGGGTGCAAGGGCAGAGAAAAATAAAAAACTGAGGGTCTATGAAGAGGGTGAGGCTAGTAAGTAGGTTATAATGAGCTCTGCATGGCATCTTAATGGGTGATAAGTTGAAACCTGTTAGCAAAGGTGTCTTGTTTGGCCAGCAGAGCTTTTGTTTTTTTTTTAAATGTACATTTGAATATCTTTAGGCAGTTCCTGCACTCTCCAGCTGTTTGGTCTCTCACCCAGCTGTTTCTCACAAGCCTGGTCCCTGGAGGCATCTGAGTTTATACTGCTTGTTATAGGTCCTGAGGGAGTCACTGATAGTTTTAAAGGAGACAATGGGCAGTGACATGGTAAAATATGTTTTAGAAAGATGATGCCATTTGGGAGGAAAAAACTTAACACTCAGTTTAAATAGGAAATCAAAGTAGAAATTACAAAGTATTTTATAATTAGGTGAATGGCTAAACAGACAGAACTTATTCATACCATGGAAAAATATAGAGTAGTTTAAAAGAATGAGATACATAGCTAATGGACTAACTTGGAAAGAGCTCCAATTGATTTCGGGACGGGGAGGAGAGAGATTAGTATGGGAGAATTAACAGTATTTCAGCCTTATCATTCTTTTCTTTAAAAAGAATGTATTCGTACATTACATAATTAACATTAAAAAGGAAAGTAGTAACTTTGGGGTCAGCTTGAAAAATAAATTACAGAGGAAAGAAACTGGAGGCAGGGAGACTAAATTACAAAGCAATAACGCAATAGGAACCTAAACCAATAGGAAGATTGTATGAACAGAAAGTATATTTGAGAAATTAGAGATAAAAACAACAGGATAAGTGATGATTGTGAGGGGGTAAAAGAGAGAGAAACTTAATGCCAAGGTTCTTCTCATTTCCAATTTCCCTACCTACTTTCTAAATGAAATCTGAACTCTATTACAAATGACTTTACAAACTTGTGGGATATCGTCACATCTAAGATGGGGAACAATGCATGCCTAGAATACTCCTGTTTTCAAACAAAAAAAATAATTTTTTCTCTATGGTTCCTTTGATTTTCAAGAGATAGCTTTCTAACAATTACCCCCAATTTTTTAAATACTTTCTAACATCCTGAATAAAATGTATTCAGGGATAACCTGAATAAAAACTCAAGCATATATAGTGCTTTTAGAGAGGATGGACTTGCAAAGATCTGGATTTGCATCTCAACTCCCCCATTTCTTAGCTGTATAGCCAAGAGCAAGATACTTTAGCCTCTTTGAGCCTCACTTCCCATTGTCTATAAATAGGGACAATAAGCACCTCAAAGGATTGTCTGTAGGGATTAAGTGAAAATAAAAAGGTCAAGTGCCTAGCAGAACACAGGCTCCAGATAAGCTCATTCCTTAAGTATACGCATACGATTAGTTTGGAGATAAACTGATATGAATTAAAAAAAAAAAAAAAAGAAATGAAATTTCCTATATATTAAGGACCTTAAAATATGCTCTGGTGGCAGAGTAGTTAAGCGCTAGAGCTGCTAACTGCAAGATTAGAGGTTGAAACCCATCAGCCACTCTGTGGGAGAAAGATGTAACAGTAGGCTTCCATAAAGATTTACAGCCTTGCAAACCCTAGGGCAGTTCCATTCTGTCTATAGGGTCACTCTGAGTTGGAATTGACTCGACTGGCAATGGGTTTGTTTGGTTTTTAAATATGTTCTCACTTCATGGAAACCCTGGTGGCATAGTGGTTAAGTGCTACGGCTGCTAACCAAAGGGCTGGCAGTTCCAATCTGTCCTATAGGGTCGTTATGAGTCGGAATCGACTTGAAAGCACTGGTTTTGGTTTCTCACTTTATATTTCCATTAGACCACTTCTGCAGGTAATCCTGGGAAATAATACTAAACACAGAAAAGGGTTTATTCACAAAAATGCTCATCACAGCATGATAAACCTAAAATCTGAAATAATATCTAACAAAAGAACACTTAAAGTATCCAGTCAATAAAAATTATATTCATAAGGTTTTCTTATACAGCATTTATTACTTTCTTTCCAATTATGAAAGCAAACATGTTACTTGTGTAAAATATAGAAAAACACTAAGAAAATTAGAATCACTCATAATACAAAGTTTATAATAAAAGAAAATAATTGCTATATAAATGAAAGAACAAAACTCGAAATTGAAAATACAGTATGAATTCAATTATACTTTTTAATATCCTAAAAAAAATTAAAAAAACTATATATGTAACAAAAAAATAAACAGCAGTTTCTAATAGGTTGTGAGACTACAGGTATGATTTTTTTCCTTAATATTATTTAAACAATTTCTACATTTTGTTTAATACATAAATAGGTATGCATTACTTCAGAATCAGAAAAGGAAACATCAAATGCTTCTAATCTAAGAAAACAACTCAAAAAAAAAAAAAAAAGAAAACAACTCAAGTAAGATATAAATCACAAAACCCAAGGGATCACGTACCTTGGGGTTG
Organism: Elephas maximus indicus; assembly: GCF_024166365.1. Lineage (NCBI taxonomy): Eukaryota > Metazoa > Chordata > Mammalia > Proboscidea > Elephantidae > Elephas > Elephas maximus. The sequence goes on along the minus strand of NC_064820.1, from coordinate 151,456,441 downwards.
GAGTCCCAAATATGATTCCAATAATAGCAAGACAAAGAAATTAGTAGTGAGTCCATCTCAATTTAAAAAAATCTAAAAGAAAAAAAAACTTAAAAGATTATAAATACCTCCTACCAGGGGGCCATAGAGTAGAAATCTCACAATAAATCAAAAGCTGAAGTTAACCTAAAGGTTTCTAAACATTCTACTTTTTTAGATAGGGTAGTCAGGAAAGGTCTTTTAAAACAATAGAAAAATCCATGTGTTCTCTGTCCTCAAAGATCTTACAATCTAGTGGGGGAGATAAGCTATGTATCTGTAACAAGAAAGTCTGCCACAAATATTCCAAAAGAGATGTCCACAAAGTGCTAAAGTCAGAAAAAAAAAAGAAAAAAAAAAAAAATGCCGGGGATTCAGAAAGGCTTTAGAGAGGTAGCAGCACCTAGGATAAGTGGGCTTTTTACTCTCTTTATAGGATTTCAACATTAAAAGCAAAGGGTAGAGGCAGAACAAAGTAATGAAGGTCAAAAAGTATTAGGAAAGCTTGAGGATCACCAAATCAGGGCCATAAATACCCTTTATGTAAATTGCTGTGAATTCCCTTTTGGCAACCCCCAAGGATGCTTCTTATCTATAATGTGGTCTCCAGAGTAGACCAGGAGGGGGCTCTATGCAGATCTCTGTATAGGTATATCTCCCACTGTAAATTAATAATCTTGTATGTGGATTTACAAATCAGTCTCCAGGGAGTTTGGTTAGTGAGAATCGGTCCCCTAGAGTCTGATTACCCCTGAAATTACAAAAAAAAAAAAAAGTTTCTGCCCTTGTAAAACTGAGACAGGTCACACTACTTGAGTCACTATTAAACAAAAAGGAAGGTTTTACCCTTCTACAGAACAAGGATAAAAGACACTTTGGCATTGAGATGAAAGGGTGGGATGGCAGGGCTTAAAAACCACCAACCTGTCAAAGGCAGCAGAAAACTGAGAAGCAACAACAGGTGTGTGTCCTCCAAGCCTTGTGGAAGAAAAGCCTACAGGAAACCACCCCAGCTGTTGTTGAGAATTATCACTGACAACAGAAAACGCCATGTTACTTAACCACCATTTAGAGTGCTAGTGGGGTAGTCTGGTGGTGGAGGGGGAACTAAATCAACCAGAACAAGTTGGGAAAGAGACCCAGGCAAGTAAGTACTAAAAGAGGGAATGAGCCCTTCGCAGGTGGGAGTTAGTGAAGCAAGTTCCTTAAAAACAAGTGGTAATAAAGAGAAAAGATCTGATTGTGTAAAGGGAGAGGATGCTGGACAAAATAACCAGTGTATAATGTGATCAGTGGTGGATACGTGGCACAGCCCTAAAATATACACTGCAAAGACAAATTAAGATAGCACTATATGAGGTGAGGATTAAAAATTACACACATATACACAGTATATAAAATAAGACAAGCTTTTTTTTAAAAAAAATGATTATATGAAATACTTGAGTGCCTGAAAAACTCAACTGTGGCTCAGTGTTTCAAAATAGATCTGCTGCTATGAGAGTTACGATGAAAAGTATGCTTAAAGGGACTCACATTCTTACTGTCAAATATGTACGATCTTGTATTTAAACTCTCTAAAGAATACACTAATCCATAAAAAAGCATTCTATTTAATCAACAGAGCACAGTATCTCACAATATCACTGGTTCTTACTTAACTTTCAGAATTATAAGTAAGAGAAGGACACTTAAGGATACTCATTAAAAACTACAAACTCCCATTTCTTATATTACGACTGTTTGTATGTGGATTGAGAACAAATAATGGATTATACATTAAAAACACGGTATTATCCTGGACACCCAGCACTCATCTGCCAGTTTGTCACACTGTGGTGGCTTGCATGTTGCTGTGATGCTGGAATTTATGCCACCTGTACTTCAAATACTAGCAGGGTCACCCATGGTGGACAGGTTTCAGCAGTTTCCAGACTAAGACAGGCTCAGAAGAAGGACCTGGTGATCCACTTAAAAAAAAAAAAAAACTGGCCAGTGAAAACCTTATGAATAGAGTGTCTGACAGTGCAGGAAGATGAAACTCTCAGTTTGGAAGGCACTCAAAATACCATTGGGTAAGATGCCTCCTCAAAGTAGAGTTGACCTTAATGACGTGGATGCAGTGAAGCTTTTGGGACCTTTATTTGCTGATGTGGCATGACTCAAAATGAGAAGAAACAGCTGCTAACATCCATTAATAATCAGAACGTGGACTGTACAAAGTATAAATCTAGGAAAATTGGAAGTCACCAAAAATGAAATACATAAAGATCAAATCCTAGGCATTAACGAGCTGAAATGGACTGGTGCTGGCCTTTTTCAATCAGACAATCATATGGTCTGCTATGCAGGGAATCACAAATTGAAGAGGAACAACGTTGCATTCAGTGTCTAAGAGAACATTTCCAAGATTTGTCCTGAAATACAATGCTGTCAGTGAAAGGATAATATCCATATGCCAAACAAGGAAGTCAAGTTCGTATGACTATATTCAAATTTACACACCAACCACTAATGCCAAAGATGAAGAACTTAAAGTTTTTACCAACAACTGCAGGCTCAAATTGATCAAACATGCAATCAAGATGCATTCATAATTACTGGTGACTGAAATGCAAAAGTTAGAAATAAAAAAGAAGGATCTGTGGTTGGAAAATATGGTCTCGAAACGAGACTGCAGAGATTGCATGATAGAATTTTGCAAGACCGACAAATTATTCATTGCAAATACCTTTTTTTAACAACATAAACATTGGCTATACACGTGCACCTCACTGGATAGAATACACAGTAATCAAACTGACTGGTCTGTGGAATGTGACGAAGAAGAAACTCAATATCATCAGTCAGTAAAAAGCTAGGGGCTGACTACTGCAACAGATCATCAATAAAATTGCTCATATATAAGTTCCGTTGAAATTGAAGAAAATTAAAACAAGTCCACGAGAGCCAAAGTATGACCTTGAGTATATCACATCTGAATTTGGAGGGAGACCATCTTGGGAAGAGGTTTGGCGCACGGAACACCAATGACCGAAAACCAGACAAGTTGTGGAATGACATCAAGGACATTATACACCAAATGTCCAAAATGGATGTCAGAAGAGACTCTGAAACTTGCTCTTGAACATGGAGTGACTAAAGCAAATGGAAAAAATGATCAAGGAAAAGAGCTGAACAGAAGATTTCAAACGAGAAGACAAAGTATTGTAATGAAATGTGCAAAGACCTGGAGTTAGAAAACCAAAAGGGAAGAACACATTCAGCATTCCTCAAGCTGGAAGAAATGAAGAAAAAATCCAAGCCTCAAGTTGTGATACTGAAGGATTCTCTGTGCAAAATGCTGCAGGACACAGGAAGCATCAAAAGAAGATGGAAGGAACACACAGAGTCACTGTACCAAAAACTGGTTGACTTCCAACCATTTCAGGAGGTAGCATATGACCAAGAACCAATGGTACTGAAAGGAGAAGTCCAAGCTGCACTGGTGAAAGACAAGACTCCAGGAATTGAAGGAAGTACCAATTGAGATGTTTCAACAAACAGCTAAAACACTAGAAGGGCTCACTGGTCTATGCCAAGAAATTTGGAAGACAGCTACCTGGGCAACCGAATGGAAGAGATCCGTATTTGTGCCCATTCCAAAGAAAGGTGATCCAATGGAATGTGGAAAGTATCGAACAGTATCACCAATGTAACAGGTAAGTAAGATTTTGGTGAAGCTTTGAAGTGTGGCGTCTGGGTTCTTAAACGCTAGCAAGCGGCCATCTAAGATGCATCAATGAGTCTCAGCCCACCTGGATCAAAGGAGAATGAAGAACACCAAGGTCACAAGGTAATTATGAGCCCAAGAGACAGAAAGGGCTACATGAACTAGAGACTGCATCATCCTGAGACCAGAAGAACTAGATGGTGCCGGCCACAACCGAAGACTGCCCTGATAGGGAGCACAACAGAGAACCCCTGAGGGAGCAGGAGAACAATGGAATGCAGACCACAAATTCTCATAAAAAAACCAGGCTTAATGGTCTGACTAAGACTAGAAGAATCCTGGCAGTCATGGTCCCAAAACCTTCTGTTGGCCCAGGACAGGAACCATTCCCTAAGCCAACACATCAGACATGGATTGGACTGGACAATGGGTTGGAGAGAGATGCTGATCAGGAGTGAGCTACTTGCATCAGGTGGACACTTGAGACTATGTTGGCATCTCCTGTCCGGAGGGAAGATGCGAGGATAGAGGGGGTTAGAAACTGGCAAAATGGTCACAAAAGGAGAGACTGGAAGGAGGGAGCGGGCTGACTCATTAGGCGGAGAGTAAGTGGGAGTATGTAGTAAGGTGTATATAAGTTTATATGTGAGAGACTGACTTGATTTGTAAACTTTCACTTAAAGCACAATTAAAAAAAAAAAAAAAACTTGGTGAAGATAATTCAACAACGGTTCCAAGAGTACATCAACAGGGAACTGCCAGAAAATCAAGCTGGATTGTCAGAAGACAATGTGGTAATGAGGGATCATTGCTGATGTCTGATGGATCGTGGCTGAAAGCAGAAAATACCAGAAAGATGTTTACCTGTGTTTTATTGACTATGCAAAGGCATTTGGCTGTGTGAATCATAACAAATCATGGATAACACTGGGAAGAATGGGAATTCCAGAACATTTAAATTGCTGTCATATGGAACCACTACATAGATCAAGAGGCAGTCGTTCCATCAGAACAAGGAAATCCTGCATGGTCTAAAATCAGGAAAGGTGTGCATCAGGGTTGTATCCTTTCACCATACTTATTCAATTTGAATGCCTTACAAATAATCCGAGAAGCTGGACTCTATGAAGAACATGGCATCAGGATTGGAGGAAGACTCATTAACAACCTATAACATGCACATGACACAACCTTGCTTGCAGAAAGCGAAGAGGACTTGAAGCACTTACTGATGAAGATCGAAGACTACACAGCCTTCAGTATGGATTATACCTCAATATAAAGAAAAGAAAATCTTCACAGCTGGACCAATAAGCAACATCATAATAAACGAAGAAAATACTGAAGTTGTCAAGGATTTCATTTTACTTGCATCCACAATCAACACCATGGAATCAGCAGTCAAGAAATCAAAAGACAGATTACACTGGGCTAATCTGCTGCAAAAGACCCCTTACAAGTGTTCAAAAGCAAAGGCATTACTTTGAGGACTAAGGTTGGCCAGACTCATATGACTGGCATTTTTAATCACCTGATATGCATGCAAAAGCTGGACAATGAATAAAGAAGACCGAAGAAGAACCTCTGAATTATGGTGTTGGTGAAGAATACTGAATATACCATGGACTGCCAGAAGAACAAAATAATCTGTCTTGGAAGAAGCACTGCATGAACGCTCCTTAGAAAAGGGGATTGCGAGACTCTGTGTCATGTACTCTGGACATGTTATCAGGAGTGACCAGTCCCTGGAGAAGGACATCATGCTTGATAGAGGGTCAGCAAAAAAGAGGAAGACCCTCAATGAGATGAACTGACACAGTGGCTGCAACAATGGGCTCAAACACAGCAACAATCTTAGTATGGCACAGGACCAGGCAGTGTTTGGTTCTGCTATACATAGGGTGGCTATGAGTCTGACTTGGCAGCACCTAACAACTACAATAATCCTGGACACTACTATATTTATTACATTGTCTATAGACAAAGTAGAGAAGTATTTTAGAGTTCACCTACCCTGAGAGACAGGAAAAGTTGGGTGTGGAGGACAGGGTAAAAAAAATAAGGCAGATATGCTTTCACTCCTTTTGGACGACTCCCAGATAGAAGAAACCTGGTACTAGCCTGAACACTGCTACAGTTATTACATTATCTAGAATCAAAGGAAAGGAATATTTTAGAGTCCACCTTTCCCCAAGACAGAGATTAAAGATTAAGGGATAAAAAAATAAGGCAGATACGCTTTCATTCCTCTTTCAAGTTCTAGATAGCTGAGACAGCTCAGATAGACATTCAAAACAAACTGATGCTACTAAAAGCATCATTTAATTCTATCATACAGCAAGAAAAGGATGGTTTAATAAAACTGGTGCTGTTAATCAACAGAAAAAAAAAATTTAGATTCCCCTACCTCACACGTCATGCACAAAAATATTCTGGATGGGCCAAAGAAAATAAATAAAAGGGAAAAATAAAGAATGAAAATATTAAAAAGAAATTTTGAAGAATATTTATATAGGCTCAAAATGGAGGCAATTTTCCTAAAGCAAGTAAACCCAGAAGCTATAAAGAAAAGTCAGAGAGATCTGACGACATAAAATTTTTATTTTTCTGTATGGCAAAACAAGCCATATGCAAAGTCAAAAGACACATGAGAGAAAATTACCGCAGCACACTTGACAGGTAAAGAGTTAATATCCCTAATATGCACAGAACTTATAGTGAGCAATAAAGGCAACTGCCATTTCTTTTTTAAAGTGGGCAAAAGATGTGCACAGATAATTTATAAAAGAAATGAAAAAGTCCCATAAACACAGAAAAAGGCTGGTAGTCACAGAAATGCTAGATACTATTTTTTTTCACCCATTAGACTGACAAAAATGAGAAAGACTGATGACACCCTGAATGGCAAGAGTGAAGGGAAACAGCACTACAAGCACTGTTGGTGGGAGTATGAAATGCTACAATCTTACGGGAAAATAACCTGGCATTACCTAAAAAAATAATAAATACATACACTCCTTAACCTAACAACTCCACTCATGTATGGCTAAACTACAGAAATAAAACCACATTATATAAGGATATACGTACAAGTGGAAACCCTGGTGGAGTAGTGGTTAAGTGCTACGGCTGCTAAGCAAAAGGTCAACAGTTCGAATCCACCAGGCACTCCTTAGCAACTCTCTGGGGCAGTTCTACTCTGTCCTATAGGGTCGCTATGAGTCGGAATAGACTCGACAGCAACTGGTTTTATATGTACAAATATATTTACCACTGCATTGTTTGTAGTGCCAAAAACAACTTAAATAACTTGAATTTCCACCAAAATGAGGAATAACTGAATGAATTATGATACATCTATTCTATGGAATATAATGTAGCTATCAAAAAAAAAGTAAGAGCTATAGATATTAATGCCCGTGATATAAAAGATATAGGTAATGTTAAATGGAAAAAAAAAAAAAAAAGCAGGCTGCATAGTAGCGTGCAGTATAATACCATTTGTGGGGTGGGGGGGAACTCAACTCTTTGCATATGGATGAATGTTTATATACATACTATATATACATATATATATACTACCAGCATTAAGATAAGCAAAGATAACTTACCATTCCTTGGTGGAATTAGTGAGAGTGGGGTAGAGATTATTGGCTTTTTCTGTGCACACTTTTGGCTGTTTGACATTTTGCCAAATGCAAGTTACGCTTTTATAACAACAACAAAAAAAGGGAAACATTCATTTTTTTGTTTATGTGTATTTACCTACCATACCTATATATACGACGGTCCCAAGTTTTCTGTAACTTACATGAGCCAATAATGATATAGGAACATAAAGAGGACACCAGATTAGGAAAGAAGAGTTACAAACAAACGCATAAAAATAAATTAAAGTAACTTGGCCACAGGATTTTTTTTTTTTTTTTAACATAATAGATCTACTTTGAAACACAAACAAAGCTACTATTCCATGGGGGGAGGGGGATCGTTTTTCCTGCTTCAGCTATAAATCTCAGTAGTTACTTGTCAGTGTAGCTTTGATGGTGGAGATCCTCACCTATCATAACCTTATCAACAAAACTCCCAATCATTTCCTTTTTCTCATATTTCATCTTAGGTAGCACATGACTTTGCTACTGTTTTTCCAAAAAAGGGTTCATTAAATGGATCTGTACTATATTTTGAAAGATTTCTGGGTCAAAATATATTTAGGAAGAGGGTTATTAATGGATCCTAAAATTGAGAAGTGTTTTCAATCATTTCAGAAAATCATTCATTCAACCCTCAATTACTCATCCTTAACAGGGGGCGCCCTGCTACGCATTACTCAAAACCAAGCATGCCTGAAAACATCTTAAACATAACTGAATGAAAATCTGTCCAATCACAGACCGGTTGCTTGTAAACTCCACCCTTGAGTACAGGAAGAGCACTTTTGATTGGAGGACGGTTGTGTTTACTACAGAGTGTGGTGCAAATTGGAAAAGCCCACATGCCCTGGGTCCAAAGGAAATCTCTTTAATGAAAAAGGAAAACAAAACGGCTAGCTCTTATTCTACACCAGCCATTGTCATTAATTGAGTCTCATTACAGTAAGAGCAATTCTTGAGCAGTTTTGAAAGCTGGTAAAATATTTATTCTAAAGGATGAGTTTTGTTGTTGTTTTCTCATCTCTGTTCCTCCGCATACATACAAGCAAAAATGTATTCTCGAAGCCCAAATCTGCTTTTGCTTCTATATGCATACAGCTCCATGCAAGAGTTCAACTCAGTTGTAATGTACACCTTGCTTTAAATTCCAAGAATCACTGCAACTTTTTACTTGGTTTATGAAATCAACCCCATGGGCCTAAGAGCAAAATATTCAATATTTAGTTTAGCAGAAGGTGTCCAGCATTTCAGTGAGCTTCAAAAACCTATGCCCTTAGGGAACACAGGAAACTAACTGAATGGGTAGCCATTTCAGGTGCAGAGCTCATTAGCAATTCATTTGATGGAGAAAACCATCATTGGAGAACCAGAAAATAAAATTTAGACTGAAAAACTAGGGCAAACTAGGCCGTTGGTCAAAGTTTGCATATAATGGTGGATCTTAAGTATGTTTTGCATCCAAGGGTATAGAGTGAACTACTCAATCTGAGAGGAACACCTCTATCCCACCCCAACACAAAAAGTCATTTTATAAAAAGAGGGCAGAGGAATTTACATTACTCTCCCAATCCCCCTTCTGAATCATCATGCCCACCACCCTTAGCTTTTTACAAATTTGCCCCACTGAAGTCTCGTAAATGTCCTAACGGCTTTTCTAATAGAGCACCGAGAAAGATCAAAGCAAATGAACTCAAGTGGGAGAAGCAAAGCTGAGGCCTAAGGCAGCACAAGCCTAGCAACCAAAAAGCTTGTACATGGGGGGGGTGGGGGTTAGGGGGTAGGGAGCCTGGCACTGTTAAATCAGTAGGTAGAAAAATGAATATCAGAATCCTACAATATAACTCACAAAGCCCACAAAATGCATTCAAATTTACAGTGAGTAAAATATCTGCATAAGCAAGTTCATCAAGAATATTTACCTTCTGCCAGCTGATCTATTACATTCCGAAAGAATCCTCCTATTTTTCATAGCCTTATCTCACCAAAGAAGCTCGGGCGGCTATCAGAATGCGGAACCAAAGAGGCTTACAGACGTTCAAAGACAATATTTTGCCGCCACATTAACAAAAATAATACATCACGGTCCCGATGTATTAAATAGTTAAAGTTCTATTACTAAACAACTTTAATCACAAAACACACCGAGTCACGTATTCGAAAGCGGCCAAGCTTCAGCACAAAGTTTCAAAACAAAACCTCTCCCAAGGCTGGAGAAGAGTAGCCGAGCTGGGAGCAAAAATCACCAGCAGCCCCATTCGGCTGCTAAGACAGATCTCAAACTTATCAAAAACAGCCACAACTGCAGCTCCTGTCACCCAGAGGCGCAAAGAGAGAGTCCAAAAGAGTCTCGAGAGCTGGCCGTTCTGGAGACCGCCAGGCCGAGCACGGCTCAGACAAGAAGGAAGTAACTGCCAGATAAAAAAGCCCCGAGCAGCTCCGACTGCAGCCTGTGCCTCCCACAACTGCCCACATTCCCGCCCCATTCGGGGCTCCGGGAGGACGGGAACAGGGCGCAGGTCTACCGGGAGAGGCTGAAGAGCACAGGTCCGCGTCTTCCAGGAGGCAGCGGTAGCACCGACCGAACTCCGAGGGGCCAGGAAACCCAGGGCGCAGGGGTCTGCTCGGAACGCGCGCGTTTGAGGGGGACGCCGAAAAAGGGGTCGCCCAGGAGGCGGGGCCTGCCGGCTGGAAGCTGCAGCTCCAAGCGCCCCGGCCGCCCCCCGGGGGAAACCGAGACGCGCACCTCGGCGCGGAAGCCATGCCGGCCAGAGCTCCGGGTGCCTAGGAGCCGGCGGGGGGCGCTGAGGAGATCGGGGGGCGCGGAACTGGGGCACCCCCACCCCACCGCCCCCTCACAAAGGCCCCCGGGGAGGCCGCCCGCAGGCCCCTCAGCCCCGGTGTCGAGTGCCTGACTCGGCCGCCACTCACCGCTAGGTCCTGGGGCACCGCCCCGCTCATGGCCCGCACCGTGCCGGCCCGCCAGGCCCGAGTGCGCAGCGCAGGCCCCGGATCTCCGCCTGCCGCCGCCGCTGCTGCCGCCGCCGCGGGAACCGAAGCCGAGGCTGAGGCCGCGGTGTCCGCGAACAGAAGCAGCAGCCGCTTGCCCACCGGGGAGGCCGCCGCGTCCGCCATCGCCAGGGCCGCCCGGACCCGCACTCCAGCCCACCGCCTCCCACCACCTCCGCTGCCGAACGCCCGATCCGCCCGCAAGGCCTCCCTCCGCACCACCCGCGGCCGCGGCTCCCCCCACCCCCCCCAACAGCCACCACCAACCACCGGCGCCGCGCAGCGCCCCCCGTGGCCGGGAGCGGAGCCGCAGCCTGGGCTCCGCACAGCGCCCCCCGCGCTCCGGAGCAGGACGGCAGCTCCGGGCCCCTCTTAGCGCTCCGCCCCAACCTCCCCGGGGCCTGCAGTGCCCCCTGCGGCCGGGAGGGGAATTGCAGATCCGGCCGGGGGTGTGGAGGTGGGCGGGTCCTTCAGTCTCCCATGGCACCATCTTGGTCCCAGCCTTCCCTCAGAGGGGTCCCGTATCTGAGGCTTTAGCTTACCCTTCTCAGACACCAAAGACTTTTATTTAGGTGACAGACTGAGGGGCAACGTACCTACTGGGTAGAAGTTTTCAGCTAATAAGTCGGTGCCCCATACCCCCTTGATTTCCTATCCTGAAAATATAAGCTACTTTCTCCCCATTGGCCCATGGATAAAATAGCTCCCTTCTCATTGGCCCATAAGTAACATGCCATTCCATTCTATAACCCAAACCGGCCCTGAAGTGGATTCAAACTCATAGTGCCTCCATGTGTGTCAGAGTAGAACCATGCTCCAGAGGGTTTTCAGTGACTGACTTTTTGGAAGCAGATCTCCAGGCCTTTTTTCCAAGGTACCTCTGGGTAGACTTGAACTTCCACCCTTTCAGTTATCAGCCAACTGTGTTAACCATTTGCACCATCCAGGAACTCTTTTCCATTATATACTGCCAATAAATACTTCATGGGTTCCTTTCCTATCAGACAATGTGTTACATACATTGGATGTTATGACACATTCCACTGGCTGAAGGCAGTGTGCCAGCATCTTGGTTTTTGCCTTTAACCCATGGAACTTCCCTTTTCTAGACAATGTTATTGAGTAAGTCCTAGGGTTTCTCAACTCAACTCAAATTTTAGGGGAAATGGAGAGACTGAGTAAAGGGACACTCTTCTATGGTTCAGTAGCATCACATCTTACCAAGGAAACAGTAGGGCTGGGAGCAAAGAAAACCCCTTCACTCCTACCTGAATTTGGTTCAGATGTAGAAGATTGATAGCTCCTGCTGAGTTATCCACTGCTTCAACCAGTGGAAAGTGTCATTATCACATCCAGTGGCTGTAACACATTGCCCAATGGGAAAGGAACCCATGAAGTATTTATTGGCAGTATAGAATGGCAAGAGTTCCTGGGTGGGGCAAATGGTTAACATGGTTGGCAGATAACTGAAAGGTTGGAAGTTCAAGTCTACCCAGAGGGGGCAGTAGAGAAGGGAAGATGCTAAGATTTTTTCTAGATTGGTATGGTTGCCCTGCCTCAACCACCAAGGAGTGGACAAACTCAAAAGTTTAACTTTGATAATGTCAGAGACTAAGTAGTTCCATGGTTTCACAGATGCAGAGATTAAGTATATATGGAAAAAAACCACCCAGTGCCGTCGAGTCGATATGTGGAAGCAGATACAAACCAGAAAGATAAAGGGCCTACTAATAACTTAAAGTGGCCATTTCTTTTAATGATCTGCTGGCAGTAGCTGATTCTTTCTCTAAGACTTCTGTGACTGCCAAGTTATCTCCTGTCCAGAACCTGTCTACACCCTTGGCCTACTTTTCTTGTACCAAAGTTTGGGGGCCACCAACTACTGACATTTATAAAAATACAAAATATCTAGGGAAGTCACTCTAGAACTAACACTACAGAGCACCAAGTAAACACTTGCTTAGACTTTCTCTCTCCCTGTTCCTTGGAACTTCCATCTCCCACCAACCTGAGGCCAGACTCAGAATGCTTGTTTGGGCCAAGAGACCCCTCTTAAGTACAAGTTGTAGTTGGCGGGAGGGGAACAAGAGTGAATCCATACAGGACCTAGCTACTCTGCAGCTTTCCTATCAAAATTCACTGCTGGGATTTTCTCACATGGGGCACTAATTACTATCTTAGTGTCCAAGGCTGGCTTCTCCCAGCACCAGAGACAGAAATGTGCATTAGTTCAGGGATGGGAGGGGCAGAGGTAGGAAATTCATTCAAAAATATGCCGGGCACTTTTCATGTGCTAGAATCTTTTCAAATTGTTGGGGACACAACAGTGAATAAAACAAAACTCCTGCCCTCATGAAGTTTGCATTCTTTCCTATACTAGCAGGACTTAAGGAATGGAAAATAAATCATACTCGGCCTCACAAAATAAGCACAATAGAAAAATCCAACAAAATAATTCAAAAGAAAGGAAAAGGGGTGGGGGAAGTCACTTCAGATGTTCAAACTTTACCCCTCCTCTAGCAATAGGTGAAATGAAACAGCAGTTTTAAGGAGAAAAACTGTAATTCTAAGCTTCTCCAACCACACACCACGGCACCCCTCAAGCCCCTCTTTTTGTTTTCAGGGCAGGTGACAAATCCCACTCTTTTTAGGATGTATTTTTGCCCCCTGAAAGGTTCCTGCTCCAGGTATTCAAGCCAATCCTATCCTCCTGCACACTTCATTGGTATTCAATGGTGAGTGTCTCCAGTTTAAAGCAGGAAACTAGGACATAGGCTAAGCAACTTGACTCTTCTTGCCACCTGGCAAGTTAGCACCACAGCTGGTAAAGAAGGCTAAGCCTTAGGCACAGAGGCTCCTGTCTGGATCTCTAAGCAACTAGATTTCACCCACACACATTGGAAGAATGCTAACATAGAGAGAAGAAAGGGTGGAATAGAAAGGTCTAAAATAGAGAGTGAGTGAGCCACATAGCTCCTTTCAGCACACAAACATTCCAAATTGAAGCATTAGTGAAAAATACCTTCTTCTAGGACAAAAGAGAAGCTCTGCTGCTAGGATAATTTTTCAACAGCAGTATTTTTAGGACGGAGAAATTGCCAATGTCTTTGGATCTGAATTCTGATGACAAAATCTTCATCTCTCCAAGACCTAACATGAAAATGCATAAGAAAGGAAGAGATTCCTGGCTAAGTCTCCCACCCTGCCTTCTCTCCCCACCTCCGAAAGCCTACAAACCAATCTAGACAAGTTCCTGACTGTACCACCAAGCATTTCTCAAGGTGCTGAAATGTATTAATACTCGACTTTAACTTGCTGGAAGTGAGATTAACAGTAGGGAAGAGGAGACAGGTATAAATATCAGAGAAACACAGCAAGGCAGGCTGCCAGAAATAACCAAGGCCTTAACAGAAGCCTGGGCCATAGGATATGATCTGCTGTGAGCTGTGAAGGGCCTGGAGACCAGATGCCACCCTCTAAGGGCCAAGGCCCAACCATGTCCTAGAAGAAGGGCTGGAAGAGTTAGGCAGCTTTCTCCCTGCCTCTTCCTTGCCTTTCTTTGTGCGGAAGGGAAGAAGACACTGTAGTACACAAGGTTGCTTGGGAAAATGGATTATTCTAATAAAACTTTATTTTTTCAAACACAGCCACAGAGGCAGGACCTCATGTTTAACACACACAGACTTATGGATTTTTTTTTTTTTTAATATAAAACAAAGTTTACGAAATTTTTTTTTTCTTTCACTTTTTGTATTTGTAATCCCATCAGCACAGGGACTTTGGCAGCAGGTGGGAGTGAAGGGCAGCTGGAACTGCCACTGGGCAGTCACCGGGCACAGGAGGAGAGCACCAGCCTGGGAGTGGCTTCACTCACACACGCAGGAATACTCACCTACTGGTCAGCCACACCACACACACAGCACGGATGGAGATGGCTACCCAGCGTCAACCACAAGCCCTGCAGAGGTGTACTCCACTGTGGGTAAGCCCAGTACGTGAAAATCCAAATAGTCAAAACAGCTGAAGTAGAAGGAAGTTGCTTGCTTTACAAAAGAAGCAATCATAGGCTGCTTTTAAATGGTCAGCAGTCCAAATGCATTGAAAAATAGCATCTGGTTTACACAGAACTGTTGAAACAGATCTATTGTGTAAAGCGAAATCAACCACTTCTTGAAAAGGCTTGTCCCAGGCCCAGGGGTGCTTAGACTAGGAAGCAAGATGATAGTTCTGGCAAGTTTAACCTTCCAGTCTTAAAGTAATGGAATTCAACTACGATATCTATAGACTTTCTCCCCTAAGGATGCTGCCCTTGGGCTTCGGGGAAACCAAGATAGAGGCAGAATTACTGCCCTCACTTCTTTAGCTTAGGGCCCAGAGACTCCACTGGCATTGTCAGTGGCCTAATAGAAGCTGGCACAGCCAATCTGCAGCAGAGAGCCCAGGGATGAGGATGCCCCAGGAGGAAAAGAAGCTGGCACCAGGGAAATTATGACCTATATTATGGCCTGAAGAGGGAGAAGAGCCAGGGGAGAGATGAAACCAATGATGGTCAACTCCTAGGCTCATGGTTTCCCTGGTTTCCCCGGAGCAGTTCCTCAGGCCCCACAGACCTGGTGGCCCATTGGTAATACGTGGTAACTTGTAGGAGAGGAGCCCTGGAAGGGTAGAGCCTCTGAGTGCCAGAGGCTCAAGAAGACATGGCCACCTCTTCTCTGGAAAACAGGCGAGAAGGCCGGAGCCTCACTGATGCTCTTATTTGACATGTGGGAGTCCCAGAAAATGTCAGGATCAACTTCACAAGAAAGAAAACACATAGACCTTGGACTGTTCCCATAACATGAGGAACTTGGGTCCTAAGATACCCTGGAAATTTAAAAGAAAATGGCCCTTCTTCTAATAAACAGGGAAGGCAGGTCCAAGTTGGTCCTGCAAGGTCTAATCAAAGCTGGACAAAGCCTCACAAACTATTGTAGTGACAGCTTCAGTACACCATTTCCACTGGTGCCAGCCCTACCATGGTAGTTGCAGTCCTTAAATACATCACTGTAGCCACTGAGTCCTGCTGCCCTAGCTCAAGCTGTGGGTGAGAAACTTAAAAAAGGAAATTCAATCCAACAACAACAAACTCCCAATTGCTCCTCACAGCCTTTGCTTTACACATCCTCAGCCAATCCCTTAGTGAGCCCCAACCTCCCTGTGGTCTCTCAGGGCCAATTAGAGGCACATAAACATTTCCTGGCAGGAATGGAAGACAAGCAAACTAGTAACTGCAGACACCCATTTCTCAAGCAGGTCAGAAGAGAGGTTGGGCCTGGATCTTACAAGAATAGGCTTCCTTACAGTCTGCTTGCAATGGGCAGTGCTAGGGTGAGCTCATTCATGCCTGCAGGACCTGAACACCGTATCTCCTGCGGCAAGTCTGCCTCAATAAATACTGGGGACCAACACAGGATCTTCATTCCTCGTCTCTGACTTCAAAGGTCAGAGTGTGAGGGCAGAAAGGTCCCTTCAGTAAAAAGGAAAAGTGAAAGATGGAGCCCTTCAGAACTGCCTCAGTTGCCCACATGAGCTTGCATCTACTTAGAGAGCGAGAGAGGCAGGATGCATATAGCCTAGGCAATCTGATGAGAAAAAAAGGCCAGCTCAGTATAAATGTGGAGCCTCCCCTCCAGCCCAATACTAGATCCACCTAGTGGGAGGGGATAGGGATGAGGAAAAGACCATTAATTGAGGTCACAGAACTTAAAAGACCCAAAACAGAGTCCTTTGCAGAGCCAGTGGTGCTGACAGATCACAAGCCTCGCTCCAGAGCTATTCAGAAAAAAGGAAAACTTGGTGCCCTTCTAACTCCTTGACCAAGCCTACTGTCCTGTGAAAACTCAGCATCCTGGGGAATCACGATGCTCTGCTGTTAGGAAGCAAACCCCTTCCTTCCCTAAGGCTACGCAAACACGCCTTTACTTGAACACACTCCCGTGCACACAAACGCTCTCACACAATTTCTCTGAGGAGGCTGACTGAACCTCCCACCCTAGCCAAATTCTAAGACACAAGTGCCCTTTGAAGCAAAGGGGCTAGTGAAATTCCCCGAGCTGGGGTCAGCAGACCCCTTCCTTCCCTGCCCATCGCTCTGTCAGTGGCAGGGATACTCACACTCAGGGCCGCCATGGGAAGGGTCTGCTCTGGGGCTGTCCCTCCCGCCACCAGCTCCGTTTATCTTGTCCCGGCCAGTCTCTCGGCATGGTTGAGCTTCCTGGAGTGAGAAGATTTCCGGCTGCCCTGAGTCGGAGCCCTCCACTCACCCCCGTTCCCAGGCTGGGCCCCCAGCCTTGGGGCCTCGACACTTGTTAGTAGGCATAAGAGAGTCAGTCTGTGTGGCCCCAGGAAGTAGCCTCTCAGTTTTAGTTCTCCTCAATCAGATTCAAGTCCAGATCCCCAAAGTCCTGCTGGCACAGTGTCCGTTTGCTTAGCGTCTGCCGCCCCCACCGCACGGCCCCTTCCTCCTCCTCTTCGCTTTCACTCAGCACCTGGGAGGAACCCCCAACTGGGCTGCAGGAAGCAGAGAGGGGTGGGGGGCTACAGGCCATAAACCATGGTGGAGAAACGCTGCTGCCTTCCCGGGCTGTATCTTGAAGACAGAGACCTCCTGAGTATGGTTTCTGCCAAACAAATAACAAAGTTAAGAAGGCAAAGAAAGATACTAACTTCCTAGAGCATGCTGGTCCAAGTAGTATCTCAAAGTGTCCTTTTCAGTTACCCTTAAAGGCAGGAGTCCTAGGTTTTAGGGTGAGCTTTGTGAATTTCCTGATAAAATCTAGAAAATGTAGTATATATGTACATTTTTCTGGGGAAAGAGTCAATAGTTTCCGTCGGATTCAAGATTAGAAGCTTGTTTATAAGCTCTATGTGGGCAAAGATATTGTCTAGTTGTTTCACTACTAAATTCCCAGGGTCTAGTCAGAAGCTGGTACATAGTAGGTATTCAATAAATGTTTACTGAATGGTTGGAGGCCAGTATGAATAAATTCTCAAAGAGGCTTGTGACCCAGTGGTCTAGAAGAACAAAAGTGAAAAAAGTGGGCAAGTGCATACAACAACTGCATTTATAGTAAGTCAAAAAAGCATTTGTTGGACAGATGAATGATATAGCAGCCTGTCTTGCTTAAGCTCTCACAGACCCACTTGAAGCACTGAAGAGCAAGTGGCTAAATCAGCCTTGAGTACAAGAGGTTGGGGGCACTGATGATAGGACTTTTGTAGCATATGCCTCTTCTAAGAGGAGGGAAAGTGTCTCTAACAGGGCACCCTGGGATCCCTGTTGGAAGGTTTAACATAGATCTCACCCCAGTTTCTCTGGAACATCCAGGACTGAATACAGGACTTACAGTGCTAAAACCAGGACAATCTTGGGCAAACCAAGATGGTAGGTTACCCTGGCAAAACCTCAGAGAGAAAAGAGCTCTAGGGGAGGTCCTACCAAGAGGGCCTGGAGCAAGGGGACAGCTTAAGAGTAGGATGAGAACTGAGTCCCCCCATTCCCGCCAAGCTCCCCTCGTCCCACTGGTTCCACCTGATTCATCTTGTCAAAGTCCAAGGAAGGCCGCAGCCGCCGTGGGTCCTCCTCGTGGCGCCGCTTGACCCCAGCTTTGCGGGCATCCAGATCACAAGGCTGTGAGCGGCTCCGGGGAAGATTGCGGAGGCCCCGAGGTCTCCAGGGCAGCTCCGGGGAGGATGCGGGGGAGCTCCGAGCAGAGGGCAGAAAGCGGCTTGCTTGCGGGCCCAGGCTGGGTGACAGGGAGAAGCGACGCTGGGGTGGACAAGGTGACAGGGACTCAGCATCACTTTCCCAGGAGCCACTTTGTGGGGAGGCAGCACAGGGTTGAGAGGAATCTTGGGCTAGGGCAAGGCTGAAGAAAGGGGGGCTGCAGGGTCTGTGGGCTGGGGCACATTGAGAAGAGGCACTGGGAGCTTGGAGGAACCTGAGGCTGGAGACCCGCTTTGGGGGGCTCTGGTGAGGCACCTGCGGCCCGCCCCCTCCACCACTGCCCCTGTGCTTGATGGGAGTCCACAGCTTGGAGGGGGCGGGCCGCCACACCGGCTGCCAGCGAGACAGGTCCACGGGCACTGAGAGTGAGCGGCAATGCCTCTTGGATGGAGGGGCAGGGGTCACAGGGAGTTTCTCTGAGTCTGGGGGCTCAGGGCTTAGGACTTGGGGGAGGGGTTGCTCCTGTAGGGAACTTCCTCGGCTGGGTGGTCTGAGGTGCAGGCTCAAGCCTGAGGAGTGGTAGCTGAGGTTGAGGCTGTCCTGGAATTCGGCACAGGAACAGCGGGGCAGACCCCTCCAGGAAGCACCTTCTGGAAGGCATTCATAATAAAAATAATATTAAGGACAGCTAACAATATTCAAGAGCTTACTATGTGCCACACACCGTACTGAGCACCGAGCACTTTACATAGGCTATCTGATGTCCTCTTCCCAAAACCTCATGAGGTAGGTACTATTATTATCTCCATTTCATAGATGAGAGAAGTCCAGTAACTTGCCTAAGGTTATACAGCAATCAAATGACCACGGCAGGATTCAAACCTAAGTGACACCAAGGCTAGATTCCTTAACCGCTGTGCTATACTGCTTCCATTATGAGAAATCACCTGGAATCTAAAATATATTTTCATGTACTGCCGCCACTCCTTCTCCAAGGTAAAACGAGTCAAGCAAAACAGACAGGCATATGTCTATGCTCTGCTCATCCCTCACCCCACTCACCCAGCACTACTCAGCGTCTCCCCTACTCCTCTACCCTGGGTTCTGAAAAACAGGCCTATGCTCTCCTTCCTTGACCTCTCCTCTTCCCATGTGTCAAAAACACCAAGATGTAAGTAAGGTGCTACAAAGAGGTAAAAAGTAATCAAGCAGATAAGAGATCACTTTTACTTCTAAGGAGAGCAAACGGGGTAGCGAAAAGGCCTTTGACGGAAGAACCAATGCCTGGGAAACCCTAAGACTTGGTGTTGCCCGTGTTCCTGACTACCCACACACCGATTCCTTTCCCTTAGGCCTTCTCTTAAATCCAAACAGAATGGGGAGACTGAGGGATGAGACAGGAAACTGACTAAAAGGAATGGTCCTCACTCTCTACATTCTAACCAAAACTGCTACTTTTGGGAGACAGCTAATTAAGGGACACAAGGCCTACTCCAACTGCCTCTGGTTAAAAAAAAAAAAAAAAAATTTTTTTTTTTTTTTTTGGTTAGCTGGCTGGAATTTACAGGGCTGGAGATTCAGAGCAACCGACAAATATTATGAACTTAAGACTTGATGATGGAGAAAACTCACACTTGACTTTACTTGGTCAACAGCTCTCCCCCACTATTATCCTCCATGAGAGCAGGGACCATGTGTCCAGTGTGTACTTCTAACACAGTACCTGGCTCTCAGCAAGTATTTAATGAACAGGAGGCAGAGGTTGAATGGAGATGCTTTTACAAATCATGTCCCTCGTGAGGTATCCCAGAAAATAAAACAAGATGCAGAATGGCCTAGCAGCATGGATTAGGGAGTTCTGGTTGTCTACTTCATCTAAATGTCTCCACAATCAGATTCTTTGATCAAGTAATTCATAATCTGGGAATTTATGCCTCAGATATATTTTCACAT
Organism: Elephas maximus indicus; assembly: GCF_024166365.1. Classification (NCBI taxonomy): domain Eukaryota; kingdom Metazoa; phylum Chordata; class Mammalia; order Proboscidea; family Elephantidae; genus Elephas; species Elephas maximus. The sequence continues at coordinate 151,436,394 of NC_064820.1, read as the reverse complement.
ATGCAAAATGACATATGTCCAAGGTTAGCCACCAAAGTTTTGTATGTCATAACAAAAGGCTGGAAATAACCTAAATAAACATCAATAGGAGACTGGTTAGATACACTGATACATCCATACTATGCAATCACATGCAGCTATTAAAAAATAAGAAAACGCTTAATGCACTCATATGGAAGATCTCCTAACTATATTAGTTAACTGAAAAAAATAAGGTACAGAATTACATATATAGTAACCAACCTTTTGTATTAAACAAAAAAGTGTAGATAAGAATGTACATTATATTCTTTTTATTTGTATAAAGAAACTCTGGCTGGATATTTAAGAAACTAATTAACAGGAGTTACTTTTAGGGAGATGATGAAAGCTGGGTGAATAGGGGACAAGAGCGGAAGGGAGGCTTTTCTCCATATAGCCTTTTTGTTGTTATTTAAAAATTTTTCTACTATGTGAGTATATTGCCTCTTCAAAAAAATTAGATTATGAAAGTCCCCACAAGGTTAGGGTAACAGCAAATGAAAACAGGTAACTTCCATCCTGTAGCAGTAAAATAGAGACAATCAACTCATCTTACAAAGTGACCCTTACAACAAAATTCTGCAAGTAGGCTAGCTAGCCCTGGCCACTGGAAGTCATGAAAGCAATGTGTGAATGCACGCACGCACGCACACACACACACAGATGCCTTACCAGACACAAGCTGGAAAGGGTTCCCACAGTTGGAGATGTCTGCATGATCAGGCAAAGGCTAAGAGAGAAAGAATATCCATAGTCATTCCAGCTCAGGACGCACTGACAGACTTCCAGGAAGCCCTCTTCAGCTCATCCCTGAATTTGTGGGCTGTAGGGATGTGAGGGACTGCTAAGTTCTCCTCCTCTTGTCCTCCCAAAGTTAGTCAGTAAAACAATCAACATCTTCCAACATCTCAAACCCTTCTCCACCCAAGTTTTATTGTCCCTTCTCTACCAATGGAACAATCCCTGCCCCTTCCTTTTGGACCGGGTTTTGAGCCTTTAGTGGGCTCTTCCAGTACAAGTACCACGATTCATACAGCACAGGACAAGGGTGAAGTAGTAGCAACAAACAGCCTCAGAAAAAAGGAGGGGGGGAGGGCTGTGGAGAAGCAGGAAGACTGGTCTTTTACCAGACTGATGCTGAAGCGTGTGCATTTCAGCTCATCCAGAGTCTGCTTCTGTAGCTGCTCAGTGATCAGGGTTATCATGATTCTCCCCAGGATTTGACTTGCACAATTTGGAGCAAATGATGGATGTCTTCCCTGTCGTTCTTCCAGACCTCACTCGTGAGCCGTCTTCTGCCACTGCAGCACCATTCTAGCACCATTGGGACTTCCCTCTCCAGTCATGCCTGCTGAGTCTGCCAATTACAGAGGGACCAGCCCCAAGTGATATTAGAGATGTACCTGGTCCAAAGGTGGAAAATGCATGGCACACACACCACAGCACCCCTACACCTCTGGCAGACATTATTAATTGATCACAGCTCTTTCCTGCTAAGCCTAAACACAGTCTCAGAACACAGCCTCAGAAACATTCTGAACTTGGCATTTCAGATATCCAGTAAAATGAACTGTAGTTGACAAGCAAGTTGAAACCTATCTGCCATTCCTAACCTGGTTCATGCTCTGCTGAGTCTACCCAGAACCCCAGCACCACTGAGAAAACAGCTGAAAGGAAAGAGAGGGATGCCCAAATGGTTATTCCCATTCTAATTAACCCAATGTTTTCCTTATCGTCCAGTCAGGGTCAGAAGAGAACAGAAACACTGTTCCCCCAAACTACGGAACAGAGAGACGCAGTGATCATAAGAATGACTTTCTGCTTTAGACCAATCAGAATAAATAAGATTTTATGTCCTCCCTTAGCTTGAACAGCTGATACATTACTGTTCTCCAACAGATACTGTGCACATTCTCTGGTAAAATGGAAGAGGATAAAGGAACACTATCAGGGTAGTTTTCATTACATTTCAACTCTATACATATTAAAAACAACAACAATTCCTCTTTGACTTCATCCAACTAAGTTTTTAGTCTGATCTAACTCCAAGACCATGCATACAGTTAATCAAGACTCTCTCGGAGTCAATTTCTGGTCAGAAGCAAACCAACTCATCAGAGAACAGGCTTCAAGATCACACAATTGCCTGAGGGGCCTTGCTCAAGGGAAATTCGGAGGTTAACCTAGTGTCACAGTGGTACCATTCTGCCCACTCCCAAAAATGACAAGCAGGAAGACAGTCCACCAGAATGTGCAGATAAAATTTGCTAAAACAATAACAACAAAAAAAAAAACCCTTGCCATAGAGTCAAGTTCGACTCATAGCATCCCAAAAGCACAAAGTAGAACTGCCCCACAGGGTTTCCAAGGAGCGTCTGGTGGATTCAAACTGTGACCTTCTGGTTAGCAGGTAAACTCTTAAGCAGCTCCTAGAGAGAACAAAGGATCAAAAAAATCTAAATCTTAATCCAGCTTCCTCTGACAGTTTTAGCAAATCATTTAACCTTCCTTGGCCTCAGTTTACCCATATGTAAAATGGGCACAATAATCTTAATCTGTACCCAGGGTGGAAATAACATGAAACGTGAATAATGTACAAAAGCATACCACCTGGCCTGTATGAATCAGGAATCCACATAGACTGCCATTTCTCACCCCTCGTTTGTTACTCTGCAGAGCCTCGGGATACCAGAAGCGATGATATCATTAAGATGAAGAAGGCAATAGAGTCTGTCTCTCTGGCTGTGTACCAACAAAAGCCCAAGAGGGCTCTTCTGTGACCTTGGGGCAAATCACTCTCTACTTTTTCAAAAAACAGAGAATCATCTTTATTCCATTCCCACCTCAGAGAGAGGCCACAAGGAAGAGCAAAGGAAAACATGTGAATGTAGTTGGAGTTTTTTGGAAAAAAGGTGCCAGAGAAGTCAATCATCATTATAGTTAACTGTCGTTATCATGCATAATTATTAACGCTCTGAACAAAGTCCTAGTTTCCTGAGAACTCACTTTAGTTGCTTACACTACGTTCTTGTGGCAGAAGCTAACGCTTGTATCACTTCTGCTCTTGATTTCTTAACTCTGCCCCCAAAGATCAATCGGAGAGGGAACCTAACTGCAGGCTTTTACCCCAAAGACCCCAGGCCTCAGGCTGACCGGCCATGAGGAGCAGGGAGTGAGGCCAACTCTTTCAAGCTTTTCATGAGGCATTTGGCCAAACAGCAAACTCCCAGCCCTCTCTGGGATCAAGAGAGTGATTTTGTGTTTTCCTGCATTTTAATTGTTGGGATGTGGCCACACACAGCGGTAATTGGAACAATGCAACTACCACCACGCAACTGATACTCTCAGCCTGAGTTTCCTAAAACAGGCCAGGCTGAAAGGGGGAACAGAACGGAAGCCATAAGGAATCAAACCAGGACACAAAAGAAGGCAAACCAGCTCCGCGAGGGGCCTCCTCTTTCTCAGGCAGGCTTTGAAAAAAGTATCTAAAAAGCCCTCTCTTGGCCGCCTTCGTTCCCCTTCCATTTTGTATGTCTGAGGGGTAGATATAGCCCTGAACGTTCATGAAACAAGTTAAAACTTCTCAGCTTAACAACTGGCACAGGGATCAGCCCTTCACTGAGCAGCAGGCCTCTAGACTCTCCTCACAACCCCACCAGGTCCAACTCTCAGTCCAGGCTTTCCCTCCTCCACAAGCCCCCTAAAATAAAGATCGGACCCCACTTCATCTCCCATACACGGCAGTAACCAGTGACACTCGGGCCTAAGGGATGCTGAGGTTGTGCTGAAACCTCGAACCTAAGATTAAGTCAAGCCAAGGGGAAGAAGAATCACATATCCCCTGGGGACCTTCCCCCCAGGTCCCAGCCCCACACCTCTGGGGGAGACCAAAGAAAAACATGAGAGGCAGAGAGGTGCAGGCACAGGTAAGAGGGGACCTGACTGCTCTTCCTCCATATAGCTCTGGTGGGGATAAGGGTGACAAGTGGGGTGCACCCCTCCCCCAACCCCGATGAAGAAGCAAAAGGTAGGCCCCCTCCAATCTTCCACCTCTCCCTCTGCTGCCCTGCCTGTCCCCGCGGGGTGGGGCATAGGGCGTCCGCTGGCCCCTGCGGGGCGGGGGTGGGGAGGGCCAGGGCTAGCTCAAGGGGGTTGTCGTTCGCCTCTTCCCACTCAGCTTCCATCATCTGGCCTCGGGAAGCGTACTCAGGACGCAGGGGATGGAGAGGGTCTGGGACCTAGCACTCAGTTACCCCCTCCCCCACCAGGTCCCGTGCTCTCCCCGCGGAGGCGGCCTGAGAAGCCCGGCCGCGCGGGCGGCTGGGTTGGGGGAGGGGAGAAAGGGAAGAAGGAGTGACGGTCGAGGTGCCCGCCCCAAGGCCCCAGCACCACCTGCCCTCCGCCACCTACCGCAGCTCCCCCAGCTCCCAGGGCCGCGGCCGGAGCAGCTCTGAGCGTTCGGTTCGCCCCACGGTGCCCTTAAAAGGCGCCGGCGCGAACCAATGGGCCCCTGAGGAGAGTGGGAGGATCGCACCAGTTCAAAGAATCCTCCTGAATCGCCCGCTGGGGCTTAAGCCCCGCGTCGTTTCCCTCTCAAAGTCTTTCTCGGATAGCGCTGTCAGGAACGAGCCTGGCGCTTTGATTTAGGATTGAGGATGGTTGCCTCCCTATCGGGTAACCCCCCCTCAAATATTGCGGAAGGTGGACGTGCCCAGTTGGAGGCATATCTAGAAACCCGCGGGTGAAGCCGTACCCGACGAAGGTAAACAAAGCCATCGCCCCCGCCCTCCATTTCTCCATTGGCCCAAGTGCAGCTTCCCACTTAGTTCGGACCGCGTAACAGAATTAGCCGAGGCTCCTCTCACCTGTTCTTCTGTCCCGCCTTATACCGCCGCCTCTGTAAAGGAATCCCCTTTCCTGCTGCGGAGGACCGGTCCGCAGCGTAAAGGCTGCTGGGACGTGTAGTCCAAGTGCCGATTAGGGCCTGCTCTGAGTCCCTGGAGCCCCTCTTCCAGCTGCTGGATCGGCTCGAACCTTATAAACGCAGCATTTACAACGGATGCGGGGCCGTTCCCACTAGATTCTGTAATTAGCCTTCAGCCAGAACACTTTGTAAAGCTGAGGAGGGCCTAGGGCTGTTCACTCTTTCTCCTCCCTCTCCCCCCCGCCCCATCAGGATGAGGTAATGGGATTGTGATTATGACATCATAGGCGGTTCAGTTGCTTGCGGGGGTGGGGGGTGTGGAGGGGTACAGTGGTTACATCTGGACCACTTTTTTTTTTAAGACCGAGAGGGAGGGAGGGAGCAGATGGGGAAAAGATGTTGACGGCGCTATTTCCTCTTGAGGATGAGGAAAACCACCTTCTTTTTAACTCTCTCCCACCACCACCACCTCCCACCTCAGCCGAAGTTTAAATTCTTTTCAAAGAGACTGAAAGTAGTAGAAGGTGAAGAGGTTGGGGAACAGTTAGATGGTTTCTGGCTCTTATGTAAATTTGAGTCTCAGCTAGCATCAAAGATGGTTCAGAGAGACAGGCAAACAGATGGAAAAAGAAGAGGTTTTAAACAATGCCTTTGGGTTGTGATCCCTTTGTAGGGTAGAGTTTTAGATTTCTAATTGATTGGAAAGTGGTAGTAATGCAAGTAAGTCCCCTGAAAGACATCTGTTTTCTGTAAATATTTTGTGCCCCACTCAGGAGTGGTACAGGTAAATTAGCTGTGTTCAGCTAGAAAGTAGTCATTGTAGGGATCTTCCTCATTGAGCCATGGAAGGGAGGAGGCAGGAGCCACAAAGTCAGCTAACTGAAAAAGAATAAAGGAAAAGTGAGGTATTTATAAGAAAGTGGGAGGGGGATATACCTTGCCATGCACATTTCCCCTTGGTGAAAAAGAAGCAGAGGCAGGGACCATGAAGCATAGGAGACACTGTTTTCAGTAATAGCTGTGAAGCACTTATATGTGCCAGGCACGGTGCTATATAATTTAAATAATGTATTCTCATTTTTGCTTACAATCACCAAATGAGACAATAAACAGCCCAAGAGGTTGAGTGCCCAAGTGGTGGGCAAAGAACCAATTATGAGCCTCTAAAGCCCTGGTTATGTAAAGCACTAGGCTATATACCCCCCACTTTTTTTTTTAAATTATCCGTGCTTACAAAAGTTAAATGACTGAGTAAAAGAAGTTAAGTTAGCATTGGCTAACTTGTAAAACATTGAAAGAATTTGAGACGTTAAAAAACAAAATCAAACAAAAACTGAGCAGATTTCAGGCCTCAAAGGAAGGCTATACCCCCTCTTTCATCAAGGGTAAAATAGCACTCAGTATAGCCCAAAGCTCCACCTCCATTACTAACTATAGTTAAATCTCCTTCTTGTTAGGTGCCATCGAGTCGATTTCGACTCATAGTGACCACATGTGACAGAATGGAATTGCTCTATAGGGTTTCCAAGGCTGTAATCTTTATGGAAGCAGACTGTCTCCCATGGAGCCACTGGGTGGGTTTGAATAACCAACCTTTAGGTTAGCAGCCAAGCACTTAACCATTGTCCCACCAGGGCTCCTTTTAAATCTCCTTATACCCTTCTCTTAGTTCTCAAGTTTTTAAGTCATGACCTGTTATTTTTTTTTCCAGCTGCTTCCTTTTGTTCTTGGGATGCTACCTTGAACTTCGTCTTAATTGTGCCCTTGGGCTAGACCTCATCTCTGACCCTGCTCCAGGGAGTTTCAGCAGAGTATACTACCTGGTCTCCATCCAGATTCTCGAAGAGTTTCAGGGCCTGGAGCCAGTCATCCAGTAGATTGTCCAAAGGGGTGGAGTCCATTGGCTCTAAGAGACTCTCCATTCCCTGTCTAGGAAGGCAGCAGAGTCAGAGGAACATGCCTTTTATTCAGACCCTCCCTTTTCACGCAGTGAAAGATAAACCTCTGCAAAGTGGGGAGATGTGGGGCTCAGCCCACCACTCACTGAAGGAACCAGAAATAGTCAGCACACCCCAGAGCAGCCCTGCCCTGAAGGGGCTGACTGGGCGGATCCCAGGAATGCAAGGCTCTTCTCCAGTGCCTGTTCTGGGCATCCCAGGAGCGATGGCTGTACTGTCTGTTCTTGTTTGGCGTCTGAGGTTGAAGCCCTGGCTGTCGCTGTGCCCTGGCAACAACAAATGTGGGTCAGGCTGAGGTCAATATGAAAGGGGGCCCTGTATAGCAGGGGGCACAGCTCACTACTTATCACAATGAATCAGGAGCCTAGTTAGAAATTCCCTGAGAATGAGTAAGACCAGTGTCCTCAATCAAATAGAAAAAGTAGATCTTCAGATTATACACCAAACTTTCAGCCTCACTAATAGCCTTTCTTCTGGAAAGGGTAAATTAGATATATTCTTGGAAATCAAGGTAGACATAAAATATTTGACTTCCCTTTAAAACAAATGTTCATTTTCATGCATTTAATTTCTATGAGTGTGTGTAAATTTACATGTACTTAGGCAAGTATGTTGCAATTACCAAGTCAAGAGGAGGCATAAGAAGACGATGGTAAAAATGGTTGGAAGGAAAACCACCTCATTAGGAAACACAGATAGAGCTTTAAAAAGTCACATGGAGGGGCGGGTGGGAGAGGAAAATCGGGGATATTAAGAGATACAGAATTTTTGTTAAAGACTGTGAAAAAAATTGGAAACATGATGATTGTTGCACAACATGGTGAATGTAATTAATGTCAGTGAATTGTAGACAGAAAATTGTTGAAATATATATCTCACCACAATCAATTTTTTAAAAAAGCCAATGGACCAAGTATGTTCCACTTGAAAAAAAAAAAAACCTTGGAAATATTAGGGCTAGATTACAAGAAATTTAGTAGTTCTGCAACTTTGTGAGCACATTCAAAACACTCAGATCCTAGTATCTTTCCATCCTCTGAACCAAAGCAACTTGGTGGGCACCCTTGTTGTGACCACCCCACAATGAGACTCATGTGGAGACCTGCTGCAGAAAGCCCTGGTAGCCAGGTGTGCTTTTGCCATAATCTATCTGCTTTTGCCGTCGCTGCAGGACAATGTCATATGTCTCTACTGTGGGGAAGTACACAGTGCCCCACAAAGTGTGATTTATAGTCACCAAAGCAGAACCAACTCATCCCATACTCTCTTAATTCCCAGCCTGATTTGCAAACTCACCTGGCATGGCGTGACTCTGTGCTGACTCCTGCATTCACCATCTGTATCCCAGAAGACAAAGACTCCTCACACATCTCCTTTCTAGAGAAGCAGATTCTACAGATGAAGGGAGTATCAGGGAGTAACCAGCTGACTACAATGCTTCTCAGCCACCACCACCACCAAGATTCTGACACCAGATAAATGTGGTATTTCTGACTTATTGTTTTCTCAAAGATAAAGTTGCATTTCTGACTTAATGTTTCTCAAAGTGTGGTCTGCGAACCATCTGCTTTGGTAGCACCTGGGGGCCTTGATCATTCCTGGGCCCCATTTCAGACCTATTGAATCAGTATTTGGGGCTCTTGCATTTTCAAGAGCTTACAAGTTTATTTTAAACTTTTATGGGAAATTTCAAATAATACACAGCAGTGAAGAGAATAGCATAATGCCTTGGGGCAGTTTGAATCCACCAGCCACTTCTTGGAAACCCTATGGGGCAGTTTTACTTTGCCCTGTAGGGTCTACGCGTCGGAATCCACTCAACAGCAATGTTTTTTCTTTTTTAAATGCTACTCAAAGTATAGTCCTAGGATTAGCTGCATCAGCATTACCTAAGACCTTGTTAGCAGTGCAGAATCTTGGACCCCAACCCAGACTTAGGGAGTCAGAATCTGCATTTTAACAAGATCCCAGGTGGTTAGAATGCACATTAAACTTTGACAAGTACTAGTGGGCGTCGTGTACCAATCACCCATCACTCATGGCCAATTTGTTTCATGTATACACACCGGTTTTCCCTACCCCATTATTTAAAAGCAAATCCCCCAAATTATGAATAACTTAGTATCAGCTGTTGTGTACTGTCGACTGGATTCCAACTCATAGCGACCCTATATGACAGAACAGAACTGCCTCACAGGGTTTCTTAGGCTGAAATCTTCAGGGAGCAGACTGCCTAAAGATTTAGGTTCAAACCCCCGACCTTCTCATTAGCAGCCAGGCGCTTAACCATTGCGCCACCAACCAAAAAGAAGGAAACCCGTTGCCGTGGAGTGATTCCGACTCATGCGACGCCGTAGAACAGAGTAGAACTGCCCCATAGGGTTCCCAAGGGAGCGGCTGGTGGATTCGAACTGCCGACCTTTTGGTTAGCAGCCAAGCTTTTAACCACTGCGTCACCAAGGCTCTCCGTATTATGCCACCAAAGCTCCTTTAATACCACTTAGTCAAGACAAATTTCCATAACAAAGACTGAATTCTTTGAACTGTGATAAGGATTATGCCAAGAAATTATTCAACTTTCCTATTCTCCCAGCAAAGGAATTCCTGTTTACCCTACATAGAGTCTCAGATGCTACCCCTAAAAAGGGTCACCGAAACTCTTGGGAGGGGCTGACGCCGCTCTGCATAAACACACACACCTGTCTCTTCCCAACACCTGCCACGCCGGCGGCAAATGCTCCATCGCCAGCGGAAAGCTAGAAAAGCTAGAAGGGAAAGGTCCGCGTAACAGCACGAGAAAAAAAGCAAGAAAAAAGAGACGCTCTCCAAACTCTCCCATCTAAACTAAAAAAAAAAACGCTCGTGTTATTAGGCCAGCGAGTGGTCGCAATTTAAATCTCCCGGGGTTGGTGAGGCTGCGGGCAGACTGAAGGAAGGATGTGGCGATTGGTCAAAGGGAGGGCCAATAATGCTCCAGGTTCCCTGTGGGGCGGGGCTTATCCAGCTTTTTTTTTTTTTTTTTCCTGTCTAAAGCTGGTGGGCCAATCGCCGGGCTGCTCTGATCCAGGGGCGGGGCAAATATTGCTCTTCCAGAGCAAGCGCACGCCCAGAGGTGATGTACGATTGGCTGAGGACGTCTAGGCGGGCACGCCGAGATCGGCTGACGCAGTTTAGAGGCAAGCGTGGATAGGTTATTGGGGAGGGCGGAAGGTTTGAATGGTCAAGGTCTACGGCTGTTGGTGTTCTTGCACTGAGACTGTAACTTCCATTCTGCCGAGAGAACTTGCAAAGCCTGGCCCCCGCCTACCCAGCTGAAGAGCAAAATAGTCTGGCTAGTCGCCTCTTTTCCCCAGTTTGTTCTTTTCTTTAATTCTGCTCGAGGCTTCGCTTGTGGCCGATCCTTTCCTCGCGAAGACAAGGCTCAGGACCCAAAAGACCTAGGCCCGGAGCCATCTACGCCACGGAGTCACGGAGACCCCATTGTCTCCTCCGGGTCCAGCCGGGACCCCGCAAACCTAAGGCGGGAGGACCTGATAGGCATTATCGCGAATTAGGAGACCTGAGTTCCGGTTAGGACTCGCTTAGCTGTGTGGCCGGGAACAAATCAAAGGCCTTTCTTCATCCCATCTTTAAAGCCCTGAGTTGCCTCTCGGTAAGTTAGGATCCACCAAAAAGATCACCGTTTGGGTATGCCCGTACTCCAATACTGATTTGCTTGACCGCTGCTGGAAAGGGTTAGGGAGGTTGTTGTGAAAGCTGTGATGTATCAGTGATGCACCTACATAGATGACCTTGTCCTCTTATATTGGTTTAATTTTTTCTTGGTGAGAACTTAGAGCCCATGTCTGCAAATCCCTTCTCATCCACAAGAGAGGAGGAAGGCGCTGGTTCAGGACCCAGTTTTAGATCCAATCAAAGGAAGAGGTTAAACCTGCTGCTGGAGAGAGAGACTTCCTTTACCAAGTGTCCAGGTCTCCCTAGAACTCCGGTGGACAAACTCCTGGTTGATTCTGGAAACCTAAGCATTTTGTCTGGGTAAGTTCACTTTTATAGTCACACTTTATTTCTCTTGCTTTTCTAGTTTGTTTATAAATTATCCTGGCCCTAGGAAAAGGGTCTAAGTCTCACCTCTGCCACTTGACTAACTGTGACCCTTTTGAATCTCAGGCTTCTTTTCAGTGATCTGGGAATAACAGTTTCTTCCTATTTTACCAGGATTGGGTGAGAATCTAATGACGTGATGTCTGGGGAAGTCTTTGCACACTTTATTATTAGTGTTATCGTACTTGTACTTGGAGCCCTGGTGGCACAGTGGTTCGGCCACTAACCAAAAGGTCAGCAATTCACATCCATCTACCGCTCCTTGGTAACGCTATGGGGCAGTTCTCCTCTGGCCTATAGAGTCGCTATGAGTCGGAATCAATATGTGTGTGTGTTCTTGCACTTTAAATTCTGGCGATGTTCGTGTCCAGATGCCTCAGCTACCAAATGAAGTTGAAGATTTATAGAGCTGAAAAGTACTACAGAACCCAGGGAGGAATCAAGTCTGTGTCCTCATGGTGCACAGGGGAGAGGACATAAGATCAAGACCTGTAGATCAATAAACTTTGGGCCTCAATTAAAAAAAAAAATTATCCTGTCTCAATATGTTGGTGAGGGGAAATTGAGATACAGGTTATTGGAGTAAAGAAAAGGTGAAACATTTTTCTCAGCCTAGTTCCCATTATTACCAGACCAAAAAACCCATTGCTGTACTAATGGATCACAACTACCACAGGCCTCCACCAGACTGAGTCCAACACAACTACGTGGTGCCTGGCTACCACCACTGACCACTCAGACAGGGATCACAATACACAGTCCTGAATAGATCGGGAGAAAAATGTAGAACAAAATTCAAACTCACAAAAAAAGACCAAACTAACTGGTCTGACAGACTGAAGAAACCCAGAGAATATGGCCCCTGGACACTATTTTAACTCAGTCCTGAAGTTCACCTTTCAACCAGAAGACTTTTTTTTTTTTCTTACTTTAACAAAGAGAAATTTATTTCCTCACAGTAAAGTAGGCTAAAAGTCCAAATTCAGGGCGTCAGCTCCAGGGGAAGGTTCTCTCTCTCTGTTGGCTCTGGAGGAAGGTCCTTGTCTTCACTCTTCCCCTGGTCAAGGAGCTTCTCAGGCACAGGGATCCCTGGTCCAAAGGACACGCTCTGCTCCTTCAACCACAGGATTTTTGAGGAAAATGAATAGATAGGCCTGTAAAATAAACAATAACACATATGAGGAACATGTTTCATAGTTCAACCATGTACGTGAGACTAAATGGGCTTACCAGCCCAAAAGCAAAGACAAGGAGGCAGGAAGGGACAGGAAAACTGATGAATGGAAATAGGGAACCTGGGGTATAGAAGGGGAGAGGGTTGACACATCCTGGGTTTGGCAACCAATGTTACAAAACAATGTATATATTATTTAATGAGAAACTAATTTCCTCTGTAAACTTTCGCCTAAAGCACAATTAAAAAAAAAAATTGCCATCAAGTCAATTCTGACTCAAACTGACCCTCTAAAATGGAGTAGATTAGAAATCCCCCATACGATTTCCAAGACTGTAATCTTCATGGAAGTAGACTGTCTCCCACCGATTGGCTGGTGGGTTTGAACCTCTGACCTTTCATTTGGCACAGTTAGATTAACCACTGTGCCACCAGGGCTTCTTGTTTCATTATTAATCTGAAATGTTTCCCAAAAAGTTACTAGATTTATTTGGACACTGTTCAGATTTTTGTAACAGTTATTGAGGAGTGTTGCAAATGAGGATGTTATGCTTTTTTCATTTAAGGATGTTATAACCTAATGGGAATTTTGATGTTCTATTATGTCTCGACAGAGGAACCCCAAAACGTTGCCTTGATCTTTCGAATCTTAGCAGTGGGGAGATGTCTGCCATGTCTGCCACTCAGCTTACCACCTCTTCAGACTTTGATAAAACCGGTAGGGAGAAGGGAATAACAGCCATAATGGCCTCAGTGGGAAGAATAACATAAGGGAGAGAACAGGCTAGTAGGATAGAGATGGAAGATGATGAAAGAGTGTAGCGAGCCTTGAAGTTGGAAATGTGTGGGTAACTAGTGGATTGGCAACCAATGTAACTTCTGCTTGAGGAGAATGGTTAAGCCAGTAGGAAGAGAAAGATAACATAAATAGGAGTCACTGCATTTGAAAATGTTATACAGGAAGGAATATTTTGTTGACTGGTGAACGGAAGTAGTTAAGATATGAGAAGTTTTGTGCCCTAGTCTAGTCTCAGCAGAGGCAAAGAAAGAAACCAGCATAAATACCTTGTCAACTAAGATTTATGCATTTTTATAGGTCTGTGCCTGAAAAGGAGTATGTTTCATTAGTCAACCATCCTAGTATTCGCTTTCATTTCAGATTTTCTAAATGATAAGCTTTCATTTCTACTCATGAAAGTCTCCATAGTATACTGCTTCTCAGCATTTTTTCTTTCAATGACATTTGTAAGTTATTAAGTTTCCATGAATGTTGGAACCTATGGGGAGGCTATGTGTTCAATGGCTCAGTTTTTTAAAATAATACTGTTTACTGGTAATGAAGAAGATCAGAAGGAAAGACAGGGTGCATGGACAAGAATAACTCCTCTTACTGATCCTTTGTATCTGATTGCAGGTCATTTGGATTCTTCAGGACCTCAGGAAATACAGTTAGCTAGGGTGTAAGTTCTTTTGCTAAATTAACCCCATGCTCAAGCTTTTTTCAGCACTGGCTGTGGGGATCATATCCTATGCAGACGCTGCAGAATACACTTTGGGTGTAAACGAGGCTTCGAGGCCTGAATTCTTCCTTTGAAAGGCTTTTAAGTTTTGCAGACCTAAATGTTGTTGTTGTTAAGTGCTGTCGAGTCAGTTCCAACTCATAGTGACCCTATGTACAACAGAACGAAAGGTTGCCTGGTCCTGTGCCATCCTCACAATCATTGCTATGTTTGAGCACATTGTTGCAGCCACTGTGTCAATCCATTTCATTGAGAGTCTTCCTCTTTTTTGCTGACCCTCTGCTTTACTAACATGATGTCCCTCCTGTTAATGTATCCAAAGTATGTAAGATGAAGTTTCCCCATCCTTGCTTCTAAGGGGCATTCTGGTTGCACTTCTCCCAAGACGGATTTGCTCGTTCTTCTGACAGTCCACAGTGTAGTCAATATCCTTTGCCAACACATAATTCAAATGCATTAATTCTTCTTAGGTCTTCCTTATTCATTGCCCAGCTTTCACATGCATATGAGGTGTTTGAAAATACTAAGGCCTGCCTTAATCCTCAAAGTGACATCTTTGTTTTGAACACTTTAAAGAGGTCTTTTGCAGCAAATTCGCCCAATGCAATACCTTGTGTGATTTCTTGACTGCTGCTTCCATGGGCGTTGATTGTGGATCCGACTGAAATCCTCGACGACATCAATATTTTCTTCATTTATCATGATGTTGCTTATTGGTCCAGTTGTGAAGATTTTGTTTTCTTTATGTTGAGGTGTAATCCACACTGAAGGCTGTAGTCTTTGATCTTTATCAGTAAGTGCTTCAAATCCTCTTTGCTTTTAGCAAGCAAGGTTGTGCCATCTGCATATCACAGGTTGTTAATGAGTCTTCCTCCAATCCTGATGCCATGTTCTTCATATAGTCCCAGACTCTCAGATTATTTGCTTGGCATACAGATTGAATAAATACGATGAAAGGATACAACCCTGACAAACATCTTTCCTGATTTTAATCACCTTGTTCTGTTCAAATGACTGCCTCTTGGTCTATGTACAGGTTCCACATGATCACAGTTAAGTGTTCTGGAATTATCATTCTTTTCAATGTTATCCACAATTTGTTATGATTCACACAGCCAGATGCCTTTGCATAGTTAATAAAACACAGGTAAACAACTTTCTGGTATTCTCTGCTTTTGGCCAAGATCCATGTGACATCAGCAGTGATATCCCTTGTTCCACGTCATCTTCTGAATCCACCTTGACTTTCTGGCAGTTCCCTGTCAATGTACTGCTGCAACCGTTTTTGAATTATCTTCAGCAAAATTTTACTTGCATGTGATATTAATGATATTGTTTGATTATTTCCGTATTCTGTTGAATCACCTTTCTTTGGAATGGGCACAAATATGTATCTTTTCCAGTTGATTGGCCAGTGTCTTAGTCATCTAGTGCTGCTATAACAGAAATACCAGAAGTAGATGGCTTTAACAAAGAGAAATTTATTCTCTCACAGTCTGGGAGGCTAGAAGTCCAAATTCAGAGTGTCAGCTCTAAGGAAAGGCTTTCTCTTTCTGTCAGTTCTGGAGGAAGGTCCTTGTCATAAATCCTCCCTTGGTCTAGGAGCTTCTTCGTTCGGGAACCTCAGGTCCAAAGGATGCACTCTGTACCTGGCACTGTTTCGTTGGTAGTATGAGGTCCCCATGTCTCTCTGCTAGCTTCTGTCTTTCATATTTCAAAAGAGATTGGCTCAAGACACAATCCAATCTTGTAGATTGAGTCCTGCTTCATTAACATAACTGCCACTAATACCCTCTCATCAACATTATAAAGATAAGATTTACAACACATAGGGAAATTACATCAGATGACAAAATAGTGGACAGTCACACAATACTGGGAATCATGGCCTAGTCAAATTGATACACATTTCTGGGGGACACAATTCAATCCATGACGGCCAGGTAACTGCCTTCCAAGTTTCTTGGCATAGATGAGCGAGCACTTCCAATGTCGCTTCCATTTGCTGAAACATCTCAATTGGTAGACCATGAATTCGTGGAGCCTTGTTTTTTGCCAATACCTTCAATGCAGCTTGGATTTCTTCCTTCAGTACCCTCAGTTCTTGATCATATCCTACCTCCTGAAATGGTGGAATGTTGACCAATTCTTTTTGGTACAGTGACTCTGTGTATTCCTTCCATCTTCTTTTGATGCTTCCTGTGTCAGTCAGTAATTTGTCATAGAACCCTTCGATACTTCAGCTCGAGGCTTGAATTTTTTCTTAAGTTTTTTCAACTTGAGAAATGCCAAGTGTGTTCTTCCCTTTTGGTTTTCTAACTCCGGGTCTTTGCATTTGTCATTACAATAATTTACTTTGTCTTCTCAAGCTGCACTTTGAACTCTTCTGTTCAGCTCTTTTACTTCATCATTTCTTCCATTCATCAATGTCCAAGATCAGGTTTCAGAGTCCCTTCTGACATCTATTTTGGTCCTTTCTTTTTAATGGCCTTTTGTTTTCTTCATGTATGATGTCCTTGATGTCATCCCACATCTTGCCTGATCTTCAGTCATTAGTATTCAATGCATCAAATCTATTCTGGAGATGGTCTCTAAATTCTGGTGGCATATATTCCAGGTCATACTTTAGCTCTTATGGACTTATTTTAATTTTCTTCAGCTTCAACTTGAACTGAGCAATCGATGATCTGTTCCGCAGTTAGCTCCTTGCCTTGTTCTGACTGATGATATTGAGCTTTTTCGGTGTCTCTTTCCACAGATATAGTCGATTTTATTCTGTGTATTCTATCTGGTAAGGTCTACATGTAAAGTCACCATTTATGTTGAAAAAAGATATTTGCAACGAATAAGTCATTGGTCTTGAAAAATTCTATCATGTGATCTCCAGTGTCATTTCTGTCACCAAGGCCATGTTTTCCAGCTACTGATTATTCCTCTTTGTCTCCAACTTTCACATTCCAAACACCACTAATTATCAGTGCATCTTAATTACATGTTTGATCAATTTCAGACTATAGAAGTTGGTAAAAATCTTCAATTTCTTCATCTTTGGCATTAATGTTTGGTGCGTAAATTTGAATAATAGTCATATTAACTGGTCTCCCTGTAGGTGTATGGATATTATCCTATCACTGACAGGATTGTACTTTAGGAAAGATCTTGAAATGTTCTTTTTGACAATATGACACCATTCCTCTTTAATTTGTCATTCCTGGCATAGTAGACCACGTGATCGTCTGATTCAAAATGGCCAATACCAGTCCATTTCAGCTCACTAATGCTTAGGATATCGATCTTCAAGTGTTCCATTTCATTTTTGACAACTTCCAATTTTCCTAGATTCATACTTAGTACATTCCATGTTCCAATTATTAATGGATGTTTGCAGTTGCTTCTTCTCATTTTGAGTCATGCCACATCAGCAAATGAAGGCCCCGAAAGCTTTACTCCATCCATATCATTAAGGTCGACTCTACTTTGAGGAGACAGCTCTCCCTGAGTTTATTTTGAGTTCCTTCCAACCTGAGGGGTTCATCTTCTCACACTATATCAGACAGTGTTCTACTGCTATTCATAAAGTCTTCACTGGCCAGTTTTTTAGAAGTAGATTGCCAGGTCCTTCTTTCTAATCTATCTTCTTCTGGAAGCTCCACTGAAACCTGTTCACCGTGGGTGACCCTACTGGTATTTGAAATACCAGTGGCTTAGCATCACAGCAATACACAAGCCACCACATCATCACATCATCACAGCAACATGCAAGCCATCACGGTACGACAAACTAACAGACAAGTGGTGGAGACCTAAATAGTGTTGTGAAAATGAAGGCTATTTTAATCGTTACATACAATCAGTGTTATTTTTCACAATGAAAGAAAGTGGTTTATTGTGCTGTAGTGTAGGCTTTTATTTGCATGTTAGAGGTGCTATATCTTAGTGGTTAACAGTGCAGGTTCTGCAGTCAGAGTATG
This sequence comes from Elephas maximus indicus, assembly GCF_024166365.1. NCBI lineage: Eukaryota > Metazoa > Chordata > Mammalia > Proboscidea > Elephantidae > Elephas > Elephas maximus. Next base: position 151,418,725 of record NC_064820.1, on the reverse strand, counting down.
TGTTTCAGTGGCTTACAACTTCACTTGCTGTGACCCTGGACAAGTGTCTTAACTTCATTGGACCCTGTAACAGAGATAGTGATAACACTTTTCTCACAAAAGGTTATTGTAAGGATTAAATGAAAACGTGTATCTAGCACATACCAAGCATTTCATAATGTTTACTGTTACTACTGTTATAGATTCTTATTTGGAAATCTTAAAATGTTCAGTCAGAGAATACTCAAGGAATTCAACTTAATTCAATCCTTCTTAAAATTAGGGTAGGTTTTCTACCTGGCTGTTTTAAACTTTTTGGAACTTTGTCCTTCCGTGCTTAGGTGAATCAGAGTGCTGAAACCCTGGTGGCATAGTGGTTAAGAACTACAGCTGCTAACTGAAAGGTTGGCAGTTCGAATCCGCCAGGTACTCCTTGGAAACGCTATGGGGCAGTTCTACTCTGTTCTATAGGGTTGCTCTGAGTTGGAATTGACTCTATGGCAACAGGTTTTTGGTTTCGTTTTAGTGCACTGGTACAGGCTTTCCATGAAATGTGAAAATTTCACTTTATATTGCTTTCATTTTCTTCAAATTGCTTAAAGTGTCCTAACCCCGTATAGACTGAATGAATGTCCTAAGAACTCAGGTAAAATCCTGGAAACTCCCTTAGAGAAATCCATAGGAAATGTATATGAACCTCAATAGTTAATACTGGAAAAGTTAGTAAATAACAATGATTATGTCTGCGTAAGATGAGGACACACTCTTTCATCTTTGATGTGTATCTGCATATATGATCACGCAAGTGAAATAAAGGGCCTTGTTATGGATTGAATTGTGTCTCCCAAAAATATGTGTTGTAAATCCTAACCCCTGTACCTGTGGTTATAATCCTATTTGGGAATGGATTTTCTTTGTTATGGTCGTTAGACAGTATTAGTGGAGGATGTGTTTTAAGTCAATTTTGAGATACAAAAGGGCAGATTAGGCATAGGGAAGCAGGCAGAGATGGGGAAGATAGATGCCACACCACATGAAGATTGCCAGAGGAGCCAAGGAACAAAGACCTTCCCCCAAGTCAACAGAGAAAGCCTTTCCCTAGAGCTGGTTCCGAGTTCAGACTTATAGCCTTCTAAACTGTAAGATAATACATTTCTGGGCATTGGAAGACATATATCAACTAGGTATAGGGCTCATACAGTGGAAGAAAGGAAAAGCTGGGATGCTCTAAGCCACTGAAGAATAAGTGAACAATATTTGGGGTTTAGCTGACTGGCAATTTCTTTTGATCTGCAGGAATCATCACCAGCATCTTATAGAAGGCAGCCCAGTGAGTAGCCCCTCTTTCTCGAGCTTAGGTTTGTTTCTCGGGTGGGAGGCAGGTTTCTAACTCACCTGTACCAGTAAGATGCAAGATGGTCTCAGAAAACTCTCTTATAGGCGCAACTGCTGTGCAGCACTCCAAATTCTTTGGACCATGGCCACAGAAAGAAAAATGCAATCTGTAGTTCATCTACAAATAAAGAAAACGTAAGTGATTGGTGGACACCTAGATACATTAGCCGTTTTCTGCCTTTGAATGGAACAACACATCGGTGTCATTGGGAGACATTTGTTGTTAGTTGCCATTGTGTTGATTGCTACTTATGCTGATCCCATGTGCACAGAGCAGAACCACTCCGTAACATTTTCAAGGCTGTGACCTCTCAGAAGCAGATTGCCAGGCTGAGGGGCGTCTGGGTGGGTTCAAACCACCAACCTTTTGGCTAGTAGTCGAGCACTTAACTGTTTGTGTATACCACCCCAGGGACTCTTTATGAGACATAATGCTGTTTATATCTTTGCGTGCTAGACAAGCAACTAGCATCACTACAGGAAAAAAAAATTTTGTTTTTTCTCTTTTTAAGCTTTGACCTTAGAACAGAACCTAGCTCCAGGTCCTCCGTAGCAGGTCATCATTATTACCCATACTCAGTTGATCATTTTGAGGACAAAAATCTCTGTTTCAGTAGTGTAAGGGACTTAGGAGGTTTTTTGTTTTGTTTTGTTTTGGCACAGCAGTTAACAGAAAGGGAAACTATACGTGCATGATTTGTTCACAGATTCCTTGCATGGCTTCCCATATAAATCTAGATTTCTTAGTTTCTTCTTATTTTCCCCTAGTCTAGCTTCTTAGCTCCTGTTCTGAGAAAGCCATAGTGCTTTTTTGTCCCAGCCTTAGGCCATCTTTCAGTTCCAAGTTGAGACTGGCCTCTCCAGAGCCACCTAATCACTAAGATAATGCTCTAAGTAATCCCTTCAACTAATTCCCTTTCCTAGGCATCTTTTTCTTTTCCCTGCCCCTCCATCCCACCCTAGGTTGGTATCCATAAAAGACTGATGTTCTTCTTTTCTCACATTGACTAAGATATGCCCGTTTTTGGCTGTTCTAATCAGTTTTTTCTTTAGATTTAACACTGCCCTTTTAATCTCCTTTTATGATCAGGTTTCTTAGTCTCACCATCCCCTCCCCAGCCAGGCTCTTCTTCTTTTCTGATCCTTTTGCTTATGATAATAAAATTAACATCCTCCAAAGCATATCTACATATCTTACATAAAATCCAAGCCATAATTTGTATCTTTCAGGATATGGGGTCAACTTGATTACCTTTAGTGTGTTTCATAAGGGTTATTCACGGCTTAATCAGATGAAATGTTTTTGCAGGGCCTACTAACTTCTTTTTCTCTAGCCAATGTAGTTCTTCTTTTAGGAAAACAATACTTTGAAGCCCGTGGAGTGGTTGTCACCGAGGAACCTAAGATTTCAAAAGAGACCAGGAGGGCCTTATCTGTCTCCTCTTTCTCTGCTGGTGAGTCACTGAACATTGTCATTAAGGGCCAACTAAAAGTGAATGGCAGATCTGGATTTATGACCTTTTGATTTACCTAAGCTAACTCCAGTGAGAAAAGGGATTAGAGAAGTAAACTTTGAGCAGGAATCCTATGTTCTCTTATCATTTTGTTTGTTTAAACTTAAAGTGGAGAAAAAATTCTTAGACCTTTTTTTCCCCATATACTTAATTCTTCAAGTATTTATCCCCCTGGTTTTAAAAGTACTATATGCTATTTCGAGCCCTGGTGGTGCAGTGTTTAAGAGCTATGGCTGCTAACCCAAAAGGTTGGCAGTTTGAATCTACCAGTGCTCCTTGGAAACCCTATGGGGCAGTTCTGTTCTGTCCTGTAGAGTTACTATGAGTCGGAATCAACTCGATGGCAATGAGTTTTTGTTTTTTTTAAATATGCCTATTGTGAAAATGTTTAAAAAAAAAAAACCACGCACACATAAAAATATAAAAAGGAAAATACCATTTAGAGAAAAACTACTGTAACATTTTATCTAATTTTTTTTCAGTTTTATAATTTTCATCTTTACATTTTCATGTTGGGGTCATATCATACATACAAGTTTATATCCCGGTTTTTTTTTTTTTAAGTTTAAAACTCTTGGTAAATATTTTAATGGATGCTTTTATTCTAATGAATGGACTATCATTTGCATAAGCTTTTTCCTGTCCTTACACACTTAGTGGTATCCAGAGTTTGCTTTTATAAATAATACTATGATGTACATTCTTGAGCATAAATCTGCCTGTATTTTAGATTTTTTTTTCTTTAGGAGTGGTAGCAAACATTAAAATTTCTGGGTCAAAGGGCATAGATTTTTTAAAAGAATTTTGGTACACACTGCCAAATTGTTTTCCCTGAAAGTTATAATTTATATTCTTATGACCAATCCATAGCTCATGGAATGGAGCCCTGGTGGTACAGTGGTAAAGAGCTCGGTTGCTAACCAAAAGGTTGGCAGTTTGAATCCACTAGCACCTCCTTGGAAACCCTATGGGGCAGTTCTGTGCTGTCCTATATGGTCACTATGAGTTGAAATCAACTTGACAGCAATAGGTTTTTTTATTTGTTCGTTTGTTTAAAAATTGCTAATTATGCACCCACCCCTTACTTATCTACATGGTTAGGTTCCAAAGACCAGGTTGTTATGTGAATATGGAGGATGACCACATCAGATCCCAAAATGGAGGATGACTACATCATTACATAACTGCCAAACTACTGAGAATCATGGCCCAGCCAAGTTAACACTTAACCTAAACCATCACAGCCAGCATTACTCTTGCTTTGCACTGCAGCGTTCATTACTGCCAGACATACGTCATTAGTGCACAAAATAGTCAGATGGTAGATTTTTTACTATTGTAAATGTGAAATATTGGATAACAAGATAGTCAATAAGTGAGGAGTGGGTGTATAAATAAAAATATTTCATGTTAAAAATAATTAGTAGTGATTTCATTTTAATATTAGCTATGTGTATTCTCTCTAGCGAATGATCATGTCCTTTGCCCATTTAGCTATTGGGCTCTTAAGTCACCTAGGCACTCATTTGTTTTTCATAGCTATTCTCAGCCCTATAAGAAAGCCACTATAACGTATCCCATCCTAAGTGGGTAAAATTGGTTGTATTTTAGATTTTCTATTTCTGAGAAGGAGGGAAGGCCTGGAACAAGGTATATTACTGGATAGTTTTTAATGTTGTCAATATACTTGATAGGACAATCGAAACTTGTTGGAAAGTGAAATGAAAGATCTGGGCAGTCCCATTACTACAGTTCTAAAATTGGATAAAAATCCAGAACTGGGAGAAGACCAGGCAGAGGATATTTCAGAAGACTTGATGGAGTTTTCCCTGGATCAAGAAGATGCCAAGGTAGAGTGGTCTCTGATGGTATCTTTGCATTCTTCCCATTCGTTCATTCACTCTTGGACAAATGATATTGTTTGTCTACTATGGTCCACCCACTGTACTAAATGCTAGAGATGAAGAGATCAAGAAGACATAGTTCCTATCCTCTATGAGCTACCCAGCTGTTAACATGTCAGTTCACCATGGAAATATTCCTATTGCTGAGTGAGCAGCTTCCCATTAGTGGTGTGAGTAGATCAGGACTCATCCATGTAATCTGGTATAAGTGATGCCTCCAGACAAAAGTTAAGGATGGAGTATACCTAGCATGATATTCCAGGTGTCTCGTGATACAGTGTTCTTCTTTATTTTTAATTTTTATTTTGTTGTTGAGAATATATAGAAGTCCTGGTAGCATAATGGCTACACGCTCAGCTGCTAACCGAAAGGTTGGGGGTTTGAACCCAGCAGCCACTCCATGGAAGAAAGATGTGGCAGTCTGCTTGCATAAAGATTAAAGCCTAGGAAACCCTACGGGGCAGTTCTCCTTTGTTTTCTAGTGTCGCTGTGAGTCGAAATCAACTCAACGGCAGTGGGTTTCGGTTTTGTTTTGTTTAGAACACACACAGCAAAGCATATACCAATTTGACTGTTCCTACGTGTACAGTTCAGTGATATTGATTACATTCTTGGAGTTGTGCAGCCATTTTGCCTTCCTTTTCTGAGTTTTTCCTCCTCCATTAACATATACTCACTGTCCTCAAAGGTTCCTATCTAATCTTTTGAGTTGCCGTTGTCACTTTGACCCCATATTGATAGTTCTTGCTAAACTATTGTTTGGTTTTAAGAAAACTTCAAGGAATATTTTTGGTTGAAAGTTCAAAGATTATCTCAGGGCAGTAGTTTCAGGGGTTCATCTACCCACTTGGCTCCAAAAAGTCTGTAGCCCGTGAGAATTTGAAATTCTGTTCTACATTTTCCCTCTGTTCTTCTTTTTTTTCTTTTTTCAAATAATAATTAACATTTATTAAGTATTTACTATGAACCAGATTCTGTTTCCAAGCACTTTATATGTATTTCTTTTTTCTAAGTGAGGTGCAATTTGTGTAACAAAATCAACCATTTTAAAGTATACAATTCAGTGGTATTTATCACTACATTCACAGTGTTGTGCAAACACCACCTCTCTCTAATTCCAAAATATTTTCATCACCCCTAAAGAAAACCTCATAGCCATTAAGCAGCTGCTCCCCATTCCCCCAACTCCCCAGCCCAAGACAGCCACCAATCTGCTATCTCTAATGATTTACCTATTTTGAATGTTTTGCATAAATGGAAGCTTATAATATGTGACCTTCTGTGTCTGACTGTTTTCACTTAACATAGTATTTTTTTTAATAGTTTTTATTGTGCTTTAAGTGAAAGTTTACAAATCAAGTCAGTCTCTCACACAAAAACCCATATACACCTTGCTACACACCCCCAATTACCCTCCCCCTAATGAGACAGCCTGCTGTCTCCCTCCACTCTCTCTTTTTGTGTCCTTTTCACCAGCTTCTAACCCCCTCCACCCTCTCATCTCCCCTCCAGGCAGGAGATGCCAGCATAGTCTCAAGTGTCCACCTGATCCAAGAAGCTCACTCCTCACCAGCATCCCTCTCCAACCCATTGTCCAGTCCAATCCATGTCTGAAGAGTTGGCTTCGGGAATGGTTCCTATCCTGGGGCAACAGAAGGTCTGGGAGCCATGACCACTGGGGTCCTTCCAGTCTCAGTCAGACCATTAAGTCTGGTCTCATAAGAATTTGGGGTCTGCATCCCACTGCTCTCCTGCTCCCTCAGGGGTTCTCTGTTGTGTTCCCTGTCAGGGCAGTCATCGGTTGTAGCCAGGCACCATCTAGTTCTTCTGGTCTCAGGATGATGTAGTCGCTGGTTCATGCGGCCCTTTCTGTCTCTTGGGCTCGTAATCACCTTGTGTCCTTGGTGCTCTTCATTCTCCTTTGATCCAGGTGGGTTGAGACCAATTGATGCATCTTAGATGGCTGCTTGCTAGCGTTTAAGATGCCAGACACCACTCTTCAAAGTGGGATGCAGACTGTTTTCTTAATAGATTTTTTTATGCCAATTGACTTAGATGTCCCCTGAAACCATGGTCCCTAGACCCCTGCCCATGCTACGCTGGCCTTCGAAGCATTCAGTTTATTCAGGAAACTTCTTTGCTTTTGATTTAGTCCAACTGTGCTGACCTCCCCTGTATCGTGTGCTGTCTTTCCCTTCACCTAAAGTAATTCTTATCTACTATCTAATTAGTGAATATCCCTCTCCCACCCTCCCTCCCTCCCGCCTCTCAGAACCACAAAAGAATGTTTTCTTCTCACCTTAAACTATTTCTCAAGTTCTTATAATAGTGGTCTTATACAATATTTGTCCTTTCGCAACTGACTAATTTCACTCAGCATAATGCCTTCCAGGTTCCTCCATGTTATGAAATGTTTCACAGATTCCTCACTGTTCTTTATCGATGTGTAGTATTCCATTGTGTGAATATACCATAATTTATTTATCCATTCATCCATCGATGGGCACCTTGGCTGCTTCCATGTTTTTGCTATTGTAAACAGTGCTACAATAAACATGGGTGTGCATATATCTGTTCGTGTAAAGGCTCTTACTTCTCTAGGATATATTCCAAGGAGTAGGATTGCTGGATCCTATGGTAGTTCTATTTCTAGCTTTTTAAGGAACTGCCAAATCGATTTCCAAAGTGGCTGTACCATTTGACATTCCCACCAGCAGTGTAGAAGTGTTCCAATCTCTCCACGGCCTCCCCAGCATTTATTATTTTGTGTTTTTTGGATTAATGCCAGCCTTGTTGGAGTGAGATGAAATCTCATTGTAGTTTTGATCTGCATTTCTCTAATGGCTAATGATTGTGAACGTTTCCTCATATATCTGTTAGCTACCTGAATGTCTTCTTTAGTGAAGTGTCTATTCATATCTTCTGCCCATTTTTTAATTGGGTTATTTGTCTTTTTGCAGTTGAGTTTTTGCGATATCATGTAAATTTCAGAGATCAGGTGCTGATCAGAAATGTCATAGCTAAAAACTTTTTCCTAGTCTGTAGGTAGTCTTTTCACTCTTTTGGTGAAATCTTTGGATGAGCATAGGTGTTTGATTTTTAGGAGCTCCCAGTTATCTAGTTTTTCTTCTGCATTCTTTATAATGTTTTGTATGCTGTTTATGCCATGTATTAGGGTTCCTAACATTGTCCCTATTTTTTCTTCCATGATCTTTATCATTTTAGATTTTATATTTAGGTCTTTGATCCATTTTGAGTTAGTTTTCGTGCATGGAGCGAGGTATGGGTCTTGTTTCATTTTTTTGCAGATGGATATCCAGTTATGCCAGCACCATTTGTTAAAAAGACTGTCTTTTCCCCCATTTAACTGTTTAGGGCCTTTGTCAAATATCAACTGCTCATATGTGGATGGATTTATGTCTGGATTCTCAATTCTGTTCCATTGGTCCATGTATCTGTTGTTGTACCAGGACCAGGTTGTTTTGACTACTGTGGCGGTATAATAGGTTCTAAAATCAGGTAAAGTAAGGCCTCCCACTTTGTTCTTCTTTTTTAGTAATGCCTTATTTTTCCGTGGCCTCTTTCCCTTCCGTATGAAATTGGTGATTTGTTTCCCCATCTCATTAAAGAATGTCCTTGGGATTTGGATCAGAATTGCATTAAATGTATAGATTGCTTTTGGTAGAATAGACATTTTTGTAATGTTAAGTCTTCCTATCCATGAGCAAGGCATGTTTTTCCACTTATTAACATAGTATTTTTGAGGTTCATTTACCTTGTAGCATGTATCAGTGCTTCATTCCTTTTATTGGTTGAATAATATTCCACTGTATGTATATATCACAATTTATTTATCTTTTTATCAGTTGATAGATAAACATTTGGGTTGTTTCTACCTTTTTGTTATTGTGAATAGTGCTATTAACATTCGTATGCATGTATTTGAGTATCTGTTTTCAGCTTTTTAGGGTGTATGCCTAGGAGTGGAATTGCTGGATCTTGTAGGGTAGCTCTGAGTCGGAATCAACTCTATAGCAACAGGATTTTTTTTTTTAATGGTAAGCCCTGGTAGCGCAGTGGTTAGGAGTTTGGCTGCTAACCAAAAGGTCGGCAGTTTGAATCCACCAGCTGTTCCTTGGAAACTCTGTGGGGCAATTTTACTCTGTCCTATAGGGTCACTATGAGTCAGAATCAACTCGACAGCAATGGGTTTAGTTTTTGGTATAGGGTCACTAAAAATCAGAATTGACTTGATGGCAATGGTTGATTTTTTTTTTTTTTTTTTTATGGTAAGCCTGTGTTTAACTTTTTGAGGAACTGCCAAAGTATTTCACAATGTATTCTTTTGTCTTCTTTAATCCTTCCCATTCAGGACTATCAGAAGCTTGTGGCTTATTGACCTTACTGATATGCAAAAGATAGTTTCTGGGGCATTTTGCATTTCTGAATCAATTTCATTTCTTTGAAACAAGTGTATGTTTTTTAAATTTATTCATCTTGCAAGGCAAATATGGTGTAGTGGAGCTTGAACACTTGGATTTTAGCCTTCATTCTCTTATCTACAAGTGTTGTGACCATAAGCAAGACGCTTAATCACTCTAGGCCTCAGTTCCTCATTTATAAAATAGAATAATAGTGATAAAATACATCCTCAATAGGATTGTCGTGAGCATGATAAGGATTAAAACCAGTTTGTAATACTTCATATACTTTATTATTATTAATGAAAACTAATATAAGTAGTAACTCAACATATGGTATTTATTGTAAGACTAATGTGTGCCAGGCACTGTACTCTAGGGCTAAGGACAGAATTGTAATAAGGCAGACAAGATTCCTAATTTTCATGGAGTTTGTATTTATAGGAGCCCTGGTAGTACAGTGGTTAAGAGCTCATGCTGCTAACTAAAAGGTCGGCAGTTCGAATCTACCAGCCACTCCTTGGAAACCCTATGGGGCAGTTCTGCTCTGTCCTATAGCGTTACTATGAGTCGGAAGCAACTCGATGGCAATGGATTTTGCATTTATATTCTTTTTGGTCTGAAAGACAAACATAAGCAAGTAAACCAAAGAGTGAATAAAATAATGACAGAGTGTCACAAATGCTATGAATGACAAGGTAATATAAAAAAAGGCCTTGGGGGAGGGTACTACTGTTGGTTTTAACCTGAGTAACCTGGAGAAATGGTGACACTAGAATGAATTTGAAAAGGGTGAATTCAGAGAGAATAAGATATATTCTGTTTTAGACATTTTATTTAGAGATGGGGATAGGAAATTTAAATAGAATTACTGCAGGAGGAGTTGGAGCCATCAGGATTGGAAGTGTACATTTCAGGGCTATCTACATAGAGGAGAAAATGAAGGCTAATGACTGTAAGTTTATAAGTAGAGAGAAAGCTTCTAGAGAAGGAGTGATAGCCACTGATGAGACTGATAATGAAGTGGATACATAGAGGGATAACATCATTCACGAATCATAAAGGAAGGATCTATGATACTTTTATATATTTATTCACTTTATATATTTTTAATTTCACAAATAATGCTTGAATATATTCTCTTTAGGAGCCCTGGTGGTGCAATGTTTGAGCACTTGGCTGCTAACCAAAAGATCGATAGTTCAAACCCACCAGCAACTCTTGACGGAGAAAAGACCTGGCAATCTGCTCCCATAAAGATTATGGCCTAGGGAACCCAATGGGGCAGTTCTATCTTGTCCTATAGGGTTGCTTTAAGTCAGAATTGTCTCTGCGGGACACAACAACAATGTATTCTCTTTGTAAAAAATTAAAATGTAAAAGCTAAGGTTAACCCTATCTGACAACCATTCCTAAACCTGATTGAAGGGTGACTTTGAGATTATCTGAGAGTAGAGGGAAAAATCAAGAGTATGAGAGTTAATGGAGCATAAACAAAAAAAAAACCAAACCCATTGCCGTCAAGGCAATTCTGATTCATAGCGACCCCACATGTTACAGAGTAGAACTCCTCCATAGGATTTTCCTGGCTGAAATCTTTGTGGAAGCAGATCATCAGGCCTTTCTTGTGCAGCACCACGAGTGGGTTAGAACTGCCAGCCTTTCAGTTCACAGTCAAGCACTAAACCACTGCACCACCAGGGCTCCTTAAGCACAGCACAGTGAAAATAACCTCTCTTTACAGACTGAAAATCTTTCACAATCTCAGAAATACCATCCTGAATTTTATAACGTAGATAGTGTATTTTTTGTTATTATGTGCCTTCTAGTCGATTCTGACTCATAGCAGACCCTATATGACCGAGTAGAACTGCCCCATAGGGAGCAGATTACCAGGTCTTTTCTCTTTTCTGAAGAGTTGGCTTCGGGAATGGTTTTAGTTTTGAGCTAACAGAGATTCCAGGGGCCGTGTCTTCTGGGGTCCCTCCAGTCTCAGTCAGACCATTAAGTATGGTCTTTTTACTAGAATCTGAGCTCTGCACCCCACTTTTCTCCTGCTCTGTCAGGGACTCTTCGTTGTATTCCCTGTCAGGGTGGTAATTGGTGGTAGCTGGGCACCATGTAGTTCTTCTGGTATCAGGCTGATGGAGTCTCTGGTTTATGTGGCCCTTTCTGCCTCTTGGGCTTGTATTTTCGTTGTGTCTTTGGTGTTCTTCATTCTCCTTTGCTCCAGGTGGGTTGGGACCAATTGATGCATCTTAGATGGCCGCTTGCTAGCTTTTAAGACCCCAGAAGCCACTTACCAAAGTGGGATGCAGAACATTTTCTTAAGAAACTTTGTTATGCCAGTTGACCTAGATGTCCCCTGAAACCATGGTCTCCAGACCCCCACCCCTACTACTCTGTCCCTTGAAGTCCTTGGCTGTATTCAGGAAACTTCTTTGCTTTATTTCTATTATTGAGAGACAGCTACTTGAATCTATTACTGTAAGTGTAGATTTGTGTATTTCACCTTGCAGTTGTATCAGTTTTTGCTTCATAGATTTTGAATTTCTGTTACTAGGTGTATAAATGTTTGAGGTTTTATGTTCTCTTGATGAATTATTTTTATTCCTGATAATATTTTTTGCCTTTTAACCTATTCTGTCTGATATTGATATAGCCAATTCAGCTTTCTTTTGATTAACTTTAACCCAATATATAGATTTCCATCCTTTTACTTTTAATCTATTTGTGTCTTTAGAATTAAAGTGGTTTCTTACAGGTAGTACAGGCAGTCTCCAGTTTACAAACAAGTTCCATTCCTAAATCTGTCTTTAAGTCAAATTTGCACGTAAGTTGTAACAGGTAGGTACAGTTTGTATCTAACTTCAGTTGGTCAAATATTTGTCTAAGTATATAGTATGTAGTGTGCCTACATTAAAGAAACTTTCGGATACACTAAAACATCTTTAACATAATAATATAATAATAATGTTTTGATGTGTGTCGCAAAGTAGTGCCCATTTGTTATTATGAACCATTGTATGTACCTTGAATTTTTAATATGATAGGCTTTGCAGGGGTTGGTTTATTAACTACGGGTTGTACATAAGTCAAACATTCATGACCTGGGGACTGCCTGTATATAGTAGGGTCTTGCCTTGTTTTTTTTTTTCAGATTTGATTTCTTTTAAATTTTATTGTGCTAAAATACATGTATGTATAACAAAAAGCTTGCCATTTTAACCAACCTTCAGTGCACAATTCAGTGACATTAATTACATTGTTATGCTCCCATCACCACTATCCATTTCCAAAAATTTTTCATCACTCCAAAGAGAAACTCATTACCCCTTCAGCAATAACCCATTCTCTACCCTCCCAGCCCCAGGTTACCACTAACAAACTTTTGTCTCTTTGCATTTGCCTATTCTAGAAATTTCATGTAAGTGGGATCATACAATATTTGTCCTTTTATGTCTGACTTACTTTACCCAACATAATGTTTTCAAGGTTCACCCGTGAACGTAGTGTGTATCCATATCGTAGCATGTATCAGAATTTCGTTTTCCTTTATGGTTGAGTAATATTCCATTGCATACCACATTTTCTTTATCCATTCATCTATTGATGAACACTTGGGTTGTTTCCACCTTTTGGCTCTTGAGAATAATGCTGTAGGGTCCTTGTTTTTTAACGTAATCTGGCGCGTTATGATTTTTAATTGGGATGTTTAGATCATTGTAATTATTAATTTGATTGGGTTTAAACTGCTATTATTTGTTTTCTATTTGTATCATCTGTTCTTTTTTTTTTTTTGCCACTCTTTTTCTGCCTTATTTTATATAGGGCATTTTAAAACTTCCATTTTATTTCCTTTGTTGGCTTATTAGCTATAATTTTTTGTTGTGTTTTTTAGTGGTTGCTTTAGGATTTATATACATCTTTATCATCTTCAAATGATATTGTACCACTTCCCATATACCTGCCATTTCTCTCCTCTTGATTTTTGTGCTATTATTGTCATATATTTTATTTCTGGATATGATATAAAGCCCACACTATTATTATTTTTACTTTCAACAATATCTTTTAAAGATCTATAGATCCATATTTTCATTTTCCTTCTGCTTGAAAGAGTTCCTTTAACATTTCTTGTAGTGAAGGTCTGCTAGTGAAGAATTCTTTCTGTTTTTATGTCTGAAGAAGTCTTCATTATACCTTATTCTTTTCCTTTTTGTTTTCTACCCTTAGTTTTGAAAGATATTTCCATTGGGTATAGAATTCTAAGTTGACTTTTTTCTTTCAGTATTTTAAAGATCTGACTCCACAGTCTTATGGCTTGCATTGTTTCTGAGGAGAAATCTACTGTTATCCTAATCTTTCTTCCTTTGTATGTAATGTGTGTTTTTTCTCATTATCACTGATTTTAAGTAGTTTGTTTATGATTTGCCTTGGTGTAGTTTTCATCATCATTCTTGTGCATGAGGTTAGTAGTTGAGCTTCTTGGATCTGTGGGTTTGTAGTTTTCATCAAATTGGAAAAGGTTTCAGCTATTTCTTCAAGTAGTTTTTCTCCTCTACACTTTTAGAGGCTCCAATTAAACTTATAGTAAGCCTCTTGAAATTGTTCCATAGCTCCACTGATGTTCTGTTTACTTTTTTTTTTTTTTTTTTCACCTTTTTATCTCTGCTTTGTTTTGGATAGTTTCCATTTCTGTGTGTTCAAATTCACTTAACTTTTCTTTTGTGGTATCTAATCTGCTGGTAATCCTATATAGTGTAGTTTTCATCTCAGACATTGTAATTTTCATCTCCAGAGGTTCAACCTGGATCTTTTTTATATCTTCCTTGTTTCTACTTAACATGTTCAATCTTCTTCTATTTCTTAAGCTCTTTTAATGTTCTTGACTTCTAATTCTATCATCTGTGTCATTTCTGGAGTTGTTTTGATTGACTGACCCTTCCTTCCTCCCTTAGTTTATGAGTTGTGGGTTGTTTTTTTTCCCATGCCTGATAAGTTTTTTTTTAGATGACAGACATTGTGAATTTTACCTTTGGGTGCTGTATATTTTTGTATTCCTATGAATATTCTGGAGCTTATCCTGGGACACAGTTAAGTTACTCAGACATAGTTTGACCCAGATTGGCACTTTATCTGGGGCTAATTTTGCCTACACAGCTTTCGTAAAGATTATAGCCTAGGAAACCCTACAGGGCAGTTCTGCTGTGTCCAATAGAGTTACTATGAGTTGGAACCGACTTGTTGGGACACAAGAACAATAACTGAGACAAAACCCTTCTGAGTACTCTACTTAATGCCCCATGTATTAAGAGATTTTCCACTCTGGCCATTATTCTAGGAACTATTCCCTCCCCTGTGTGAGCTCTAAAAATTGTTTCTTCTAATCCTTTCAGATGCTTATTTTCCTAGCCTCAGGTAGTTTCCTAACACTCATGTCATGCACTGATTATTACTCAGCTGATAATTCCAGGCTTTCTTTCTGTCTCTGGGAAGTTCTGTCCCACTCTAGTATTCTGCCCTGTGAACTCTAGCTACCTTGGCTTCACCAGACTCCCAGCTTTGTCTCCTCACTCAGGGTGACTTCTGAGCTCTACCTATCCCCCACCCCCCACACACATGCCACAGCCTGAAAACTCCTCTAGGTATTAATCTGGGTCAGTCGTAGGACTTGCCTCACTTGTTTCCCTTTGATCAGATGTCATGATCCTTTGTCACCTGGTGTTCTGTTCTGAAGAAAACATAGGAGAAAGTTTTTGTGACTTTGGGTTAGGCAAAGATTTCTTAGATACAGTACTAAAAATACTGATAAATTATACTTAATCAAAATTAAATACTTCTGCTCTTAGAACTGTCAAAAAGGGAAGTCACAGACCAGGAAAAAATATTTGCAAAATGCAAATCTGATAAAGGGTTTGTATCCACAATATATAAAAAAAAAATTGTCAGAATTCAATAATAAGAAAACAACCCAATTGAAAAATAGGCAAAAAAAATTTGAAAAGACACTTCACCAAAAAAAAAAAATGTGAATGACAAATAAACAAATGAAAATATGCTCAACATTCCAGTCATTTAGGGAAATGCCTAGGAACACATAACGAGTTACCACTTTATACCCGTTATAATGGCTAAAATTAAAAATGACATTGTCAAGTGCCAACAAGGGTGCAGAGCAACTAGAACTCTTAGACATTTCTAGTGGGAAGGTGAAATGGTACAGCCACTTTGGAAAACAGTTTGGCAGCTTTTTATAAAGTTAAACAAATTCTTACCTTATAACCTAGCAAGCCCAGGCATAAGTATTTACCCAAGAGAAATGAAAACTTATAAAAGCATAGAAACTTGTACATGAATATTTTATTCATAATCACTAAAAGCTGGAAATAACCCAAGTGACCTTCAACAGGAGACTGGATAGAAAAACTGTGGTGAATTCATACAATGGGTTACTTCTCAGCAATAAAAAGGAATAAACTACTGATACATGCAGCAACATGGATTAATCTTCCATACACAGTATAACTGTGTAAAAAAAGCCATCAAAAGGCTACATTCTGTTCGATTGCATATATATGATTCTGGAAAAGATAAAACTATAAAGACAGAAAACAGATCTGTGAATGCCAGGGGCTGGGGGTAGGGGCAGGAGTTGACTACAAAGAAGCACAAGGTAGTTTGGGGGAGTGACGGAACTGTTTTATATTTTGATTACGGTGGTAGTTACATTACTACATGCATTTGTCTAAACTCACAGAACTGTACACTAAAAAGAGTGAATTTTAGTGAAGGTAAATTATACTTTTGTACTTATTAAAGCCTAACTTTAAAAAAGATAAAACAAAAGGGGGAAAACAAAACAACAAAAAAAAATCAAGTATTGTTATAGCATAGTCCTTTCCCTTAAGAAGCTTCCATTCCAACACTTAAATCTCCCATAGTGTCAGATAGACTGACAGTGTTAACATTGTTTCAATTAGTTCTTAAGTAATTCCAAACTATGATTAAAATGAGCCTTTAACTTAGCAATTATAGTGTGTTCTAGAGGGGCTCTTTGGGTTACAAGAAAGATTGCACTATTGTTATGTGCTGTTGAGTCAGTTCTGACTCACAGCAACCCCATGCATCAAGTAGAACTGCCTCACAGGGCTTTCTAGGCTGTAATCTTTACAGAAGCATATTGCCAGATCTTTTCTCCCACAGAGCAGCTGCTGGGTTTGAACCGCTGACCTTTCATTTAGCAGCCAAGCCAAGCCATTGTACCACCAGGGCTCCTAAAGATTGCATTAAGGCCAGCAAATCTGAAATTCTGATCTGGCTTTCTTCTTCTCAAGGAAAAACAGTCACCAAATTGAAGTTATTGAAGGGAGGTCTGTCATGGAGGCTGGGCAACCTATTCCTCAATCCCTCACCATATCCTGTCTCCTACCATACCTTTAAGGAGCCTAGGCAGAGCAATGGTAAAGTGTCGGCTGCTGACTGAAAGTTTGGTGATTCGAACCTACCCAGTGGCCCTGCAGGAGAAAGACTTGATTTTATAAAGATTACAGCCAGGAAAACCCTGTGGGGCAGTTCTGCTCTGGCACATGGGGTCACTGTGAGTCAGAATTGACTGGATGGTATCCAACAACAGTATGTAACCTTTGGTTCATCCATTATTGGCTTCATAACCTTGACTGTTTCTATTGGCTTCTTCCTTTTAAGCTTGGCTCCTGCTGCTGCCTGATTATTTCTCCGTTTTCCAAGTTAGACTCCCAAGAGAGGGAGCTCGATTGGACCAGATTATTTTTCCTTATTCTAGGCCAAGTAATAGGTATGTGTTCAACCAGCAGTATGGTCCACTCATCAATGACTGGAGGTAGGGTGGGTGGGGACATAGGAGAATGGCTAACAAATGTCCAGGGGAAAAGGCGGGTATAGAATGTTGGTATGCAAAATGGCAGCTGTACCTTCAGTTGGTACCATGAGCGAGGCAGTTTGCCTTAGAATTACAGTGTGGCAAACTTAGACTTTACTGTGTGGCAGACACTGTAAAAGACATAGTTATAAAATAAAAGGTTGATATTCTCATTTTCTTCTCCCAGACCATAGACCATCAGCCATATTCTAATATAGCTCTCTTAGTATCTAGCCCCTCCTAAATCAATCCATAACTATTAGTGAATGTGTAGAGAAGAAGCTTTTGCCTAAATATTTAGACCAGAGGTAGAAGGTCCAGGACATTTGGGAACAGAGGCTAAGAATCTTGTATTAGTGGGAAGTTGTTATCAGAGATGGTTTAATATATCCCCTGCCTGTAGGTATCACACTCAAGTCATGCCTTTCAAATAGACAACAGTTTATCCTCTTGTACTTAACTTTAGTCTATTCCTGTGCAAACAATTCTCAAGGCCAGTTCTTTCTTTTTCTTAATTTTTATTGTGCTTTAAGTGAAAGTTTACAAATCAAGTCAGTCTCATACAAAAATTTGTATACACTTTACTCCTAGTTGTCTCCCCCTAATGAGACAGCACACTCCTTCTTTCCACCCTCTATTTCCGTGTCCATTCAGCCAGCTTCTGCCCCCTGCCTTCTCACTTCCCCTCCAGACAGAAGCTCCCCACACAGTCTCATGTGTCTGCTTGATCCAAGAAGCTCACTTCTCACCAGTATCATTTTCTATCCTATAAAAAAAAAAATCCTATAGTCCAGTCCAATCCCTGTCTGAAGAGTTGGCTTTGAGAATGGTTCCTGTCTTAGGCTAATAGAAAGAAGGTCTGGGGACCATGACCTCCAGACTCCTTCTAATCTCAGCCAGACCATTAAGTCTGGTCTTTTTATGAGAATTTGAGGTCTGCATCCCACTGCTCTCCTGCTCCCTCGGGGTTCTCTGTTGTGTTCCCTGTCAGGGCAGTCATTGGTTATAGCCAGGCACCATCTAGTTCTTCTGGTCTCAGGCTGATGTAGTTTCTAGTTTTTGTGGCCCTTTCTGTCTCTTGGGCTCATAATTAACTTGTGTCTTTGGTGTTCTTCATCCTCCTTTGCTCCAGGTGGGTTGAGACCAATTGATACATCTTATATCCAAGGCCAGTTCTTCGTGGTATCTAATCCATTTCTTTTCCTGATTGGCTTTGTAGTATCAATCCTACAGTACTCATCCTGCTATTGGATTCTAGTGTTTCTCTTTCTCTTGCATGATACTTGTTTTGCTATTTTTATCCCATGTTAACAATCCCCTTTATAAGAAGGCTGAATGATATTTTTCTTTTCCTCACTCAAAGAAATTGCTACCAAAAAAGTGACATGTACTCTTACTGCTTAGTATTTGTTCACCCTGGCTAACTTCTTTGGCTTGTTGTCTTTCAGTTTTGTTGGGTTCTTTAAATCCTGATTGTTATTGTCCTAGGCTCCCACAGAGAGACTGGGCTTAGGTTTGTTTTTCATCACATGACTAGAGGAACTAAGCTTGTATTTGCTGTCTCCTGCAAAAACTGACTTATCTAAGACAATCAGCTAGAGAACTTGGTTTGGCTAGAGTTAAAAACATCTGGGGGAGATGGACCATGCAGCCTGAGGAGAAAGATGTCAATGAGGAAGGGAAGACAGTGCACCTACCTAGGGCATTTCTTCTCAAACTTGAATGCTCCTAGGAATCACCTGGTCATCTTATTAAAATGAAGATTTTAATTCAGTAGGCCTGGGGTGGGGCTTAACATCTGGGATTCTGCATTTCTAACAAACTCCAAGGAGATATTGATGCTGCTGGTCTGCAGAAACGCCTTGAAGAATAAGAACTAAGGGGTTTGATATTCCCAAACAGGCATCTCTGAACAGAAGCTACCTGTATCGCTCGCCTTCAATGCCAGAGAATTTGAACAGGCCAAGACTGAAGCAGGTGGTAGAATTCAAGGACAACCCAATAGTAGATCAGGTAAAAAAAAAAAAAAAAAAGAAGCATTATTCCAGCTATAACGTGCTTGGGAAAGTAAGCACTTTTTAAGATGAGAATCTGTTAATCTCCTACCTCATGGTCTCCTCTATCTTTCCAGGGTGGGGATTGCTTTAGCACATCTTTTTCATCTTCTTCTTCTTCATTAGATTTTCCTTCCTATCTGTGTTCTTTCCATATTTCTTTTTGCTTTTTCTATGTCTGCATCTGTATATAGTATATTTAACAGTTTTGGAAATCATATCATACTTTCTTCCCGACCCTTTTTTTAAGACCTGAGAGAATACAATGGATTTTTGTTAGAGATATTTGCTGCAAGTTTACATGGATTCTGAAACATCATCATACAATATTCTGGTTTGGTTGAAAGTGACTCCAGAGAGACTTAGCTTTCATCCCCTACCTTAAAAAAATCTGAATACCTTTTACTATGTTTTCTTATAAAATCAATATGTAATGTTTAGAAACATAGAAAATGAAATAAAAAATAAGCAATTGTGAAATATTCATAATTCTGTAGGCTAGAGATAATTACTATTAACACTTGATATATATTCTTCCAGACATTTTTCTGTGTAAATATATATTTTTTTTCTTTTGCTAAAGCGGCATTACAAAGAACATACTGTTTTCTAACCTATTTACTGATACCATAAACTTATTTTCATGTCAATAAAATTTGTCTACAGCATATTTTTTATTGCTATAATGTAGAATATGATTTGTTTAACCAAGACCCCGTTACTGATTATTTATTAGTAATTTTTCTCTATTATAAACATGCTGGAATATCTATCCTTATAGCCAAATCTTTATACATGTCTTTGTTTCCTTAGGGAAACAAGTGAAATGATTAAATGAAAGGGTATACATATTTTTAATGAACCTCCCATCCCTGCCCTCTCTTGGTTTTCAAATTTCTTAAAATGACAATTGGGGTTGGGGTCTTGTCATCTTCAGGGCTTAGGTTTAAAGAAGACAGTCTCTCTCTGTGACATTAGTATTACTCAAATACTGGAGGAAGATTCTAACAAGGGACATCTGATTGGTGATTTCTCCAAGGTAAGTTTGGTTAAACTCATCCTATATTCCAGGGAGCCACTGGGGTCTGAATCTTTTCTTCCCTGCTTGCAGAAGATGCTGGGTATAGTTATGTATCTCCTCAAGTACTCTTTGATAACCCGAGGTGCTCTAGTGGTAGATCTAGGCACTAAGCCTTTCCCGTGAGAAACTATTCCTTATTCATTATGAGATAATCCAAACAGAGGGGAAAGTATGAGGCTCTTTATCTTTTATTTTTATTGTCCTTAGATGCTATGGAGTTGGTTCCAACTTATAGCGACCCTGTGTACAACAGAACAAAATGCTGCCTGGTCCTGGGCCATCCTCACAACCATTGCTGTTTGAGCTCACTGTTGGCAGCCACTGTGTCAATCCATCTCGTTGAGCGTCTTCCTCTCTTTCCCTGATCCTCTGCTTTACCAAGCATGATGTCCTTCTCCAGGGACTGGTCCCTCCTGATAACATGTCCAGTCTTGCCATCCTTGCTTCCAAGGAGCATTCTGGCCCTACTTCTTCCAAGACAGATTTGTTCGTTCTCCTGGTAGTCCATGGTATATCCAGTATTCTTCCCCAACACCATAATTCAAATGCATCAATTCTTCGGTCTTCCTTATTCACTATCCAGCTTTCACATATATATGAGGTGATTGAAAATTCCATGCCTTGGGTCAAGTGCACCTTAGTCCTCAAAGTGAGGTCTTTGCTTTTTAACACTTAAAAAAGGTCTTTTGCAGCAGATTTGCCCAATGCAATATGTCCTCTGATTTCTTTTTTCTTTTCTTTTTTAAAATTTTGTTGTTGAGAATATACCCAGCCAAACCTACACCAATTGAACAGTTTCTACATGTACAATTCAATGACATTGATTACATTCTTTGGGTTGTGCAACCATTCTCACCCTCCTTTTCTGAGCTGTTCTTTCTCCATTAACATAAACTCACTGCCCATAAGGCTCTTTCTAATTTTTTGAGTTCCTGTTGTCACTTTGATCCCATATAACTAGTTTGTAAAACAGCTTAATGCTCAAAACAGACATTTTTTTAGTAGTTAAGCTAAACTATTATTGGTTTTAAGAAGATTTCAGGGGATATTTTTAGTTTACAGTTTAAAGATGATCTCAGACAATGGTTTCAGGAGTTCATCCAGCTTCCATGGCTCCAGAAAGTCTGAAGTCCATGAGAATTTTAAATCCTGTTTCTGCATATTTTCCCTTTTGGTCAACATTCTTCTCTGGAATCTTTGATCAGAATGATCAGTAATGGTAGCCAGGCTGTCGTTTGATTTCATGACTTCATCTTCCGTTGACATTGATTGTGGATCCAGGTAAAATGAAATCCTTGACAATTTCAATATATTTTTATTAGGACCTTTTTAAAACTATATAAATAATACTTGGTCATTACAGAAAAGGTAAAAAATGTATTTACCCTGAATCTTATCAACCAGAGTAATTAATTACTGTTTTTGACATCATGGTGTATATTCTTCCAAACTTTTTTGTGTGATTTTCATACACACACGCACACATACAGTTTTTGTTTTTCCACAAAAATAGTTTACGCTGTTTTGTGATCTGTTGGTTTTTTTTTTTTTTTCTCATTTAATATTGTATTAGTAACAACTTTTCATGTCCATAAACTGTTCTGGAATACTTCCCAAAGAATACCAAACTATCTGACCAACGATGGAGGACCACATTAGGTTTTAGCTTCTTAAAGGAAGAATTGCTGCATTAACAGAAAATCCAGACAATAGGAAACATCTAGCTCAATTGGCATAACATACTTTATAAAGAAAATGTTCTACATTCTACTTTGGTGAATAGTGTCTGGGGTCTTAAAACCCTATGAGCGGCCATCTAAGATACTCCACTGGTCTCACCACTTCAGCAGCAAGAAAGAATGAAGAAAACTAAACATACAAGGAAAAGATTAGTCCAAAGGACTAATGGACCACATCTGCCATGGCCTCCACCAAACTGAGTCCAGTACAACTAGATGGTGCCTGGCTGCCACCACTGACAGCTCTGACAGGGATCACAATAGAGGGTCCCAGACAGAGCTGGAGAAGAATGTAGAACAAAATTCTGACTCACAAAAAAAGACCAGACTTACTGGTCTGTCAGAGACTGGAGAAACCCCGAGAATATGGCCCCCGGACACCCTTTTAACTCAGTAATGAAGTCACTCCCGAGGTTTACCCTTCAGCCAAAGATTAAAGATGAGACAGTCCCATAAAACAAAATAAGACCAAAGAGGCACAACAACCTAGGGGCAAGGACTAGGCAAGGAGGGGGCAGGAAAGCTGGTAATAGGGAACCCAAGGTCAAGAAGGGAGAGTGTTGACATGTTGTGAGGTTGTTAACTAATCTCATAAAACAATACATGTACTGTTTTATGAGAAACTAGTTTGTTCTATAAACCTTCCTCTAAAGTACAAGAAAAAAATGCAGACGAAAAAGGCCCAGGTATTGGGAAGCTCAAAGTCTAAGCTCTCAACACAAAGGCCTTTTTTGATCCCGCATGGTGAAGTAGATTCAATGAAGTCACCCCAGGACTTGTGTTTTTATGCTATTTAATAGACGGGTTATACAAGGCATTGGCAGCTACAGGAGTAAAGAGTCGGTCTGCTTATATAGCCACAAGTGAGAGTAGAGGACAGAGCCTTAAAGCAACTTTACATTCTATCCTAAGACCTGGGATTTTTCCAATCTACCACCTCTGGTTACTCTTAAGATAGCATCAATTTACAAGTTCAGATGCAATGTCTTATTTGAAATTGTTGTTGGATCTTCTGCTAAGATCCGAAGTAATGCAGAGCAGCTTGGGAGAAGATTTAACACTTTTATGGTCTCAATTGGGAAAGACGGTGCAAGGATACTGCAAATCTCTTATGCTACCCGGCAGGGCCAGTCTTTGGCTGGATCAGTCGACAGCCATGGGCTGGACCATTTGTCTTCAGTCTAATTACCATTGGTTTTTAATGTCCCAGGAAAGAACTGATGGCACAAGCACGCATGGTAGCCAGTTATGCACAAATGACAACATGTAATACAATCCGTGGGTACCCAGAA
Organism: Elephas maximus indicus; assembly: GCF_024166365.1. Classification (NCBI taxonomy): domain Eukaryota; kingdom Metazoa; phylum Chordata; class Mammalia; order Proboscidea; family Elephantidae; genus Elephas; species Elephas maximus. The sequence goes on along the minus strand of NC_064820.1, from coordinate 151,395,446 downwards.
TAGTGCATGGATGGGAACCATCGTTCTGAGACCTATAGTGTGTGACATTCCTGCTGCATTCCTGGACACTTCCAAGAAAGTAAAGATTTGCTTGGAAACTACAGGCATACCTTGTTTTATGGTGCTTTGCTTTTTTACGCTTCGCAGATAATGCGTTTTTTGAAAATTAAAGATTTGTGACAACACTGCATCAAGCAAGTCAATCGGTGCCATTTTCCCAACAGCATATGCTCACTTTATGTCTCTGTGTCACATTTTGGTAATTCTCTCAATATTTCAAACTTTTTCATTATTATTATATCTGTTATGGTGATCTCGGATCAGTGATATTTGATGTTACTATTGTAATTGTTTTGAGGTGCCACGAACCACACACATATAAGATGGAGAACTTAATTGATAAATGTTGTGTGTGTTCTGACTGCTGCACAGACCAGCTGTTACCCCATCTCTCGCCCTCTCCTTGGGCCTCCCTGTTCCCTGAGACATGGCAAAATTGAAATTAGGCCAATTAATAACCCTACAATGTCTTCTAAGTGTTCATGTGAAAGAGTCACCTGTCTCTCACTTTAAATCAAAAGCTAGAAATGATTAAGCTTAGTGAGGAAGGCATGTTGAAAGCCAAGACAAGCCAAAAGCTACGCCTCTTGCACCAAACGGCCAAGTTATGAATACAAAGGAAAAGTTCTTGAAGGAAATTAGAAGTGCTATTCCAGTGAACACACGAATGATAAGAAAGCAAAACAGCCTTATTGCTGATATGGAGAAAGTTTTATTGATCTGGATAGAAGATCAAACCAGCCACAGCATTCCCTTAAGCCAAAGTCTAATCCAGAGCAAGGCCCTAATTCTCTTCAATTCTAATGGGCTAAGAAAGATGAGGAAACTGCAAAAATTTCAAGTTAGCAGAAATTGGTTCATGAGGTTTAGGGAACAAAGCCGTCTCCATAACATAAAAGTACAAGGCGAAGCAGCAAGTGGTGATGTAGAAGCTACAGAAAGTTATCCAGAAGATCCAGCTGAGATAACTCATAAAGGCGGCTACACTAGCAACAGGTTTTCAGTGTAGTCAAAACAGCCTTGTATTGGAAGAAGATGCCAGCTAGGACTTTCATAGCTCGAGAGATGTCAGTGCCTGGCTTCAGAGGACAGGCTGACCTCTCGTTAGGGGCTAATGCAGCTGGTGACTTTAAGTTGAAGCCAAGCTCATTTACCATTCTGGAAATCCTAGGGCCCTTAAGGATTACGATAAATCTACTCTGCCTGTGCTGTGTAAATGGAACAACAAAGCCTGGATGACAGCACATCTGTTTACAACTTGGTTTACTGAATATTTTAAGCCCACTATTGAGACTTACTGCTCAGACAAAAAGATTCCTTCCAAAATATTACTTCTCATTGACAGTGCTACTGGTCACCCAAGAGCTCTGATGGAGAGGTACAAGGAGGTGGTTGTTTTCATGCCTGCTAACAACATCCGTTTTGCAACTCATGGATCAAGAAGTAATTTCAACTTTCAAGTCTTATTATTTCAGAAATATATTTTGTAAGGCTATAGTTGCCATTGATGGTGATTCCTCTGATGGATCTGGGCAAAGTAAATTGAAAACCTTCTGGAAAAGATTCACCATTCTAGATGCCATTAATAACATTCATGATTCATGGGAGAAAGTCAAAATAGCAACATTAAGAGAAGTTTGGAAGAAGTTGATTCCAGCCCTCTTGGATGATTTTGAGGGGTTCAAGACTTCAGTGGAGGAAGTAACTGCAAATGTGATGGAAATAGCAAGTGAGCTAGAATTAGAATTGCAGCCTGAAGATGTGACTGAATTGCTGCAATCTCCTCAGAAAACTTTAACAGGTGAGGAGTTGCTTCTTACGGATGAGCAAAGGAAGTGATTTTTGAGATGAAATCTACTGGTGAAGATGCTATGACCGTTGTTGAAATGACAGCAAAGGATTTAGAATATTACATAAAATTAGTTGATATAGCAGTGACAGGGTTTGAGAGGATTTACTCCAATTTTGATAGAAGTTGTACTGTGGATGAAATGATATCAAATAGCATCGCATGCTACAGAAAAATCTTTGGTGAAAGGAAGAGTCAATCGATGTGGCAGATTTCATTGTTGTCTTAAATTGCCACAGCCACCCCAACCTTCAGCAACCACCGCCCTCATCAGTCAGCAGCCATCAGCATTGAGGCAAGACCCTCCGCCAGCAAAAAGATTACGACTCGCTGAAGGCTCAGATGATGGTTAGCATTTTTTAGCAATAAGGTGTTTTTTAATTAAGTGTGTACACTGTTTTTTAGACATAATGCTATTGCATACTTCATAGACTACAGTATAGCATAAACATAACTTTTACATGCACTGGGAAACCAAAAAATAGGTGTGACTGACTTTATTGCGGTGGTCTGGAACCAAACCCACAGTATCTCCAAATCTTCAAGGTATGCCTGTATTTGAATATGATGGAGCAATTTGACATTCTGCTGTTGCTTATCTTGCTCCTAAGAAGTCCCCAAATTTGTCAACAGCTGCAAATTGTTGGACAAACACACGCCCTCATATGGCACCTTCACAATTCCAGAGTGAACTCCTAGAGCTACAATCGCAATTCCATGCTCGCCGCTGCATCTGGTCACCGCATTGTTAGGTCAGGTGGCATCAGTGGTACAGTGGGTGCTGATGTAGCAAACATCCTTGGATTGCTTGACATGTCAGGCTATGAAAACTGAAATGAAATTTTAAAATAAATAAACAGTTCTGCTTCATTTTATCATTCTTAATGGCTACATAATATTTCATTTTTTTAGCTACTGATAATTTCTTGAGAAATTCCTTCCTGTAAGATTTTAGTCTTATAATTTTTCTTTATGAACTATGCTGAGATGTACATATCTGTAGCTAGATCTTAAACTCCATGCACATCCTTAATTACTTCCTTGGGATCAGTTCTTAGAAATGGGATTGCTGCATATGCACATTATAGAGATGACTGATTTTTAAGATCTCTGGAGTTTTAAGAGTCATTTGGAAAGAAGGACGATATATGAGTCTTTAATCTCAAACTTGGGCGTGGAAAACTTGCTGTTATTTCAGCTCTGGTTATTTCTAGGTATGTGCACTGCCAACTGTGTCAGGGAGACACCAAGATCTGAGGTACATCAACCCAGAAACGGTAAGCAGATTTTTGGAGGTGGTATCTGGTTACATAAGCTACCATCTGCTCTGTTCTGTCCCTTGAATTCCCAATTCCTTTTGTATTTCTTTCCATGTCCTCACTCATGCAGTCTCCTTTTTCAGCCTAAGCTATGTTAAAGGATTGTCTTCTATCCCATTGTTCTTTCTCCCTTTGTTTTTAATTAAACAAATGACAGATAGTTGTAAAAGGAAAGGAAAAAAGAGAAAAAGAAAGGAGAGAAAAGAAAATGCAAAAACGTAAACAGGAAAAAACTAAAAATCACTCAATTTAGGGCAGCCGTATATCCTGGTTTGCATATTGTAATCCCTTTAATGTCTATTACCACAGGGCAGTTAGTAGTGTTTTCTCAAGTGTTTTGGTTTATATAATAATTATATGGTCACCCTACCCATATTCTTGCCACTAGAAATAACCACTAGTAATATTTTCTCTGTGCCCTTCCAGACTTTATTCTACCAGATGTTTTATAAAAATGATAACATGGCAAACATCCAGTGTTGCAACCAGTTTAATGTAAGACATTTTAAAACCAAGAAACAAACCAGTTGCCATCAAGTTGGTTCTGATTCGTGGTGACCCTGTCTGTGTCACTGTACAGCTGTGCTCCACAGGGTTTTCAATGGCTCGTTTTTTGAAAGTAGATCACCAGGCCTTTCTTTTGAGGCACCTCTTGGTGAATTCTAACCACCACCTTTTCATTAACAGTCCAATACTTAACTATGCCGACCAGGAATGCCGAGACATTGTAAACATCTTTATATCAATAAAAAATATTTACATTATCATTTTGAATGGCTACATAACATTCTATTATATGCATATATAATTTACTTAACTAAAGCCTATTATTGAATGTTTAAATTATTTCTAATGTTTTGATTACTTAAAATAGTGATGAGATGGATATCATTGTACCCACATCTTTGTGTACTTTTCTATTTACTTAAGATGTTAGAAAAGAAATTGGTGACTCAGTGTGTAATTAGATTTATTTTTGTATGTATTTCCAAATTTCCCTGTCTTATCTAGTGCTGCTATAACACCAGTACTGCAAGTGGATGGCTTTAACAGACAGAAATTTATTTTCTCACTGTTTAGGAGGCTAGAAGTCTGAATTCAGGGTGCCAGCTATAGGAGAAAGTTTTCTCTCTCTTTTGGCTCTGGGGAAAGGTCCTTGTCTCTTCAGCTTCTATTCTTTGGCTCCATGGTGATCTTCATGTGGTGTGGCATCTATCTTTCCCATCTCTGCTTCTGTTGCTTGCTTATCTCTTTTATATCTCAAAAGAGATTGATTTAAGACACAGCCTACAGTAATCCTGTCTTATTAACATAACAAAGAAAACCTGTTCCCAAGTGGGATTATAACCACAGGCATAGAGGTTAGAATTTATAACATATTTTGGGGGGATACAATTCAATCCATAACACCCTCCAGAAAGGTTGAACCAGCTTACAGTCCTACAAGTAGCTTGGGTTTTCTCCTCTGGGTATCAATCTCTTCCCTCCATATCCTTTTCTGACAGACTTACTTTCCTCCTTTACAATGGAAGGTGGGGAACCATTTCCCACCTCTTCTTGCAAAACTGAAATCTCTAGCTGCTACCTCTGCCATTGCAGAAGTCCTTGGATTTCTCCTGAGAGACTAATTCTAGCCATGGCTGCTTCTAGATGGGTAGCCTGGATATGGTCTTCCTTGGTGTCTTGGCAATACCTGCTATTTTGGTTCTCCAAAAAAGCCACTCTTATCTCATTCTCTCATGTGGGATAGGGCTGAATTTCATTTCAAATATAGTGACTTTGGAGGCTGGGTATACAGTGGAATCCTGGGTGACTACAGGGAGTGTGCAAACAAGGATCTGTGTGAGTGGAGTGACAGTGAGCAGGGTATTCAATCACAGTTTCTGTGCAGGTGGCTGCCTTACTTTGGGGGAAGTTTCAGGGTCTGATTGAGAAGTTTTACATCATCGATTGCCGCTATCCATATGAGTACCTGGGAGGACACATCCAGGTGAGTTTACATGGTGGACATTAGCTGGGAAGGGGCTGGAGATAGCTCTTTACTAAGAAGAATCTGGACAAAGGATCCTTTGAACTCTAGAACTAGAGCAGAGATTACACATTTGGGGCACATCAGGGCTGTCAGTCCTCATTCCTGTTTTAATTGTGTACACACTGAGCAACTTACTTTCCCTTTCCCTCCTAGACTAGTCACCTTCTTTCCTATAGAAGTAGTACCAAGGGCTCCTACCTAGAAGTAAAAACATGTTAATCCAAGGACTGAGAAACACTTTTTAAACACTCACTGTTCATGGGCATTTCGCACAATGATCCCTACACTTCAGGCAGTTCATTTCTCTGAAAATTTATTGAGTACCTACTACTTGCCAAACTCTCTGCAAGACCCTGGGGGTAGATACAAAGATAAAATTAGGTCTCTGCCCTGAAGGCACTTATAGCCTAACTTCCCTGGCCCAAATATACCAGGATGGTATCCCAGTCATTTCTAACTTTTGGCAATGTCCACAACCCTTGAAGAATCACTAATTAAAATTCTTCTTCTACAGGGAGCCTTAAACTTGTATAGTCAGGAAGAATTGCATAACTTCTTTCTGAAGAAGCCCATTGTCCCTTTGGACATCCAGAAACGGATAATTATCGTGTTTCACTGTGAATTCTCCTCAGAGAGGGGTCCCCGGATGTGAGTTGTCTACACTGGATAGGCCGGGTGATAGAAATGGATCTTAAGTTGGTATTTACCACCAGGGAACCTTCCAAGACCGGTTCAGATTGAGACTGAATGAGTGAGAGAGCTCATGCTTTCCACTGCAGTCTGGAGAATGTTGGGGAAATGGAAGGAAGCGGTTTCTACATTTCCAAAGTTTGGAACAGTAACGGAAAATAGATTGGGAACGAGGCCCCAGTGGAGGGAGGAAGGAAGAGTGTTATTTGGACCTTGTTTGCAAAAATGGTGAGATCTGGAGGTCCTTTTTTGGGTTAAAATAGTTTATTCTCCTTCCCCTTCCCACGTGAGTGGCCCAGAGAACCCTGACCTTGATTCTTTCCAGTCCACCCATCTACAGGTTTTCTCTAAAGGTGCCGCTTTCTGAGAGAAGAGGACAGGGCTTTGAACCAATATCCCGCGTTGTACTACCCAGAACTGTACATCCTCAAAGGGGGCTACAGAGACTTCTTTCCAGAATATATGGTAAAATATGGGGCAAGGAGGGAGCCCAGACTTGGGGAGAACCAATTTTAACATACAGTTCCCGGGGCCTGCCAAGCCCTCTGAGAGGAAACTGCTGCTCCTTCTTAGCCATCACCAGCAGCATCTTTGTTATACATAGAGTAGAGTTCAGGAGTCTAGAGAATCTCTTACTCTCTCCCTTACCTTCCAGGAGCTGTGTGAACCGCAGAGCTACTGCCCTATGCACCACCAAGACCATAAGGCTGAGCTGCTGAAGTGTCGAAGCCAGAGCAAAGCATGGGAAGGGGAACGGCAGCTTCGGGAGCAGATTGCCCTCCTGGTGAAGGACGTGAACCCGTGATTAAGGGGTCAGCCACTGGCTACTAAGGACTCATCAAAAGACTGTAGACATCTTGAGCAGAAAGAAGTCATCTTCTCTGTGGCTAGACCGAGGATTGTTAGGAGATGTCTGAAAACCAACAACTGCCAAGCTCATGAAATCCCAGTCTTGGAGATTGGTTGAGTTTTAGTAGAGCTCCTGGCTGATGGATGAGTCCTGGAACTGACTCTGTAAGGCTGTAACCTTGGGTTGCTTAGAGATATATATTGCTTCCGGGAGCTCTTGCATTCCTCTTCCCAACTAAACTCCTATCTTCTCATAAGCCAGCCGGCTCTTTCTCTCCCTGTGCTTCTGGCTATGTAAGAAAGTTGCCCATCTTCCCTGTGTATTTTCCTTCTTTGTTTCTTTCTCTTTTCCCTTTTCTTAAATGGGAGAATAAACACATCAGAATGAGAGATGTAATTGTGACCCCAGATTGTGCTCCTAGAAGATCTGTACAAGGAACAGTAATCACCAAATTAGATTCCTTCAAACATAAAGATATAACCATCTTTAGTTATAGTTGAGCCAAGGTGCTTTTCTCTAGACCTTATTTTTCAAAGTGTGGACCCTGGACTATCAGCATCATCTAAACTTGTTTGAAATGCAAATTCTTAGGCACCACCCCAGATTTACTAAATCAGAAACTCTGAGATTAGGCCAGAAACCTGCATTTAACCAAAAAAAAAAAAAACTTCAGATAATTCTAACGCGTGCTAAAGCTTGAGAACCACTGCCCAGGAATTTTAACTTTTTAAACTGCACTCTTCAGCAATAGCCCAGGCTTTCCTTTTCTAGACATTCCATAACATGAGTTACCAACAGGTGTGCCCCAGACTGAGCAACACAGTGTATCTAGGCTCAGAAAACAAAGATGATTAGCATTCTGTAAGGCAGATGATAAAGTCCTTGGGTGTGCGGCAAATGGTTAATGCTACTAACTGAAAGGTTGGCAGTTTGAGTCCACCCAGAGGCACCTCTGAAGAAAGGCTTGACAATCTATTGAAAAGTCAGCCATTGAAAATCCTATGGAGCACAGTTCTATTCTGACACACACTGGGTCACCATGAGTCAGAACTGACTTGACAGCTGCTGGTTTACCAACAGCCCAGGACAAAGAAAGGATCAAGCACTCGGGCTTAGGCAGAGATAGAATAGAGGCAAAAATGACATTTTCCCCAGGTTTTGGAACAGGAAGACTTTAAAGTGAGTGGGAGGAAAGGAGGGCTGTAGCTACAGAGCAGCCTACAAGTGTAACTGCATGGCTGGACTACAGCCATATGAGTGCTGCATAACGTTCGTTTAAGCAACCACCGACCGTGGTCCTATAACATTATAATAGAGTTCAGAAATCTCGGTTGGAGAATGGGATGTAGCAGACGTAGTAGCCAGACGTAGGGAATGTAACAGCTTTCTGCATGCAACAGGTTTATCTCATGTCTCTTGCATACAAAACAATTGCCCTGCCAGGCGTATAATGGTATAAAACCAAACCTATTTCAATCGAGTCAATTCTGACTCATAGTGACCCTATGAGTAGAACTGCCCCATAGGGTTTCCAAGGAGTGCCTGGCGGAACCTATAATACGTATGTTTTGATAGTCATAGTAAATGCCTGTGTTACAGGCTTATGTGGGTACTGTACTGTACTTTCTATTGTCCCTGGGTTATGAACGTCCAACTTACATACAACCTGTAATTACAAACCAACCCCTGTAAAGCCTATTCAGAATTCCAAGTACATACAAATGGGTGCTACTTTGCAACATGCATCAAAAAATTATTAGTCTATTATGTTAAAGATGTTTTAGTGTATCTGGAAGTGTTTAACTTTTATGCATAGAAAGGTACACGATACACTAAGACAAACATTTGACTAACGACATTAGATACTAACCGTACCACACTTCCAATTTACATAAAATTCAACTTAAAGACCGACATAGGAATGGAATGTGTTCATAATCCAGAGACTTCCTGTATATAATATGGTGTTTGCATAATGTCCAAACCACGTAACGTCCTATCTCCCAGAACATATCATGGACATCAAGACACATGACTACTGATTTTGCAGGGTTCTCAGGTACTCATCCTTGGAGTGCTGCATGCGCGCCTCACAGCAGAGGGCACTCCAAGCCAGACAGCTGGAGCCGGCAGCCTCCACTCCTAGCCAGTATCTGTTTGTCCAGAGGAACTACTCTGTCCTCGCTAAGCCCTGGAGCTCAGAAGACCTGAGGAAAAAAAGAGAAAAGGTGCTGCTACATTAAGTGGAAATGGCTGAGGGAAAGATGCTGGCCTTCCTGGTGCTCCTCCATCCTACTCTCCCCCTGCCAGCACACACTTATCCCCACTAAGCAGGAGCTCTTAGTGGTCTAAGAAGGAAACTACTGGAAGCACCTTTTTCATGTGTGAGGAAGGTCCCCAACTCTGCCTACCTTTATGGGCCATTTCCTGATAATTTTCTCCAAAAGTAGAACCAAGCTCCCACGTGAGAAGAGGCGATTGGTACACATGTGTTCACATTTCAGTAGGCTTAAGTGGAAATTCTGAGTTGTAAAACAAAACAAAACAAAAAAACTAGGGCTTAATTTGTTATCTATAAGGTCCTTGGGAGCCCTGGTGGCGCAGTGATTAAGAGCTATGTCTGCTAACCAAAAATCGGCAGTTCGAATCTACCAGCCACACCTTGGAAGCCATATGGGGCAGTTCTACTCTGGCCTATAGAGTCACTGTGAGTCAGAATCGACTCGAAGGCAATAGGTTTGGTGATGGCATAAGTGGTTTGCGATTGACTACTAAAGCTTAGCAGTTTGAATACACCCAGTGACACTGAGGAGAAAGGCCTGGCTGTCTGCTTCCATAAAGATTGCAGCCAAGAAAACCATATGGGGAAGCTCTACTCAGTCAACACATAGGGTTTACATGAGTCAGAATCAACTCTACTGCAACAAGTTTTTAATTAATTATCTACTTTGTGGATTAGTATCTATTTTAAATTAGTTATCTACTTTGTGTGAAGATCAAAGTCTCTAGCCTTTGGTATGGATTACGCTTCAACATAAAACAAAAATCCTCACAACTGGACCAATAAGCAACGTCATGATAAAAGGAGAAAATATTGAAGTTGTCAAGGATTTCATTTTACTTGGATCCACAGTCAACCCCCATGGAACCAAGAAATTGCCCCCCCACCAAAACAAAAAAAACAAACCTGTTGCTGTCGAATCAATTCTGACTCACAGTGATCCACAGGACAAAGTAGAACAGTCCCATAAGGTTTCCAAGGAATGGCTAGTAGATTTGAACTGCCGACCTTTTGGTTAGCAGCCCTAACCCTTCACTGTGCCACCAGGACTCCAGAAATCACCCAGCAGTCAAGAAATCAATGTATTGCATTGAGCAAATCTGCTGCAAAAGACCTCTTTAAAGTGTTAAAAAACAAAGATGTCACCTTGAGGACGAAGGTGCACCTGACTCAAGCCATGGTATTTTCAATTGCTTCATATGCATGCAAAAGCTGGACAATGAATAAGGAAGACTGAAGAATTGATGCATTTGAATTAATGGTGTTGGCAAAGAATACTGAATACCTCATAGCCTTCTAGAAGAACAAACAAATCTGTCTTGGAAGAAGTAGAGCCAGAATGCTTCTTAGAAGCAAGGATGGCAAGACTTTGTCTCACATACTTTGGACATGTTATCAGGAGGGACCAGTCCCTGGAGAAAGACATCATGCTTGGTAAAATAGAGGATCAGCAAGAAAGAGGAAGACCCTCAACAAGATGGATTGATGCAGTGATTGCAACAATGGGCCTAAGCATAGCAATGATTGTCAAAATGGCACAGGACCAGGCACTGTTTTGTTCCTTTGTACATGGGGTCACTATGAGTCAGAACCATGTTGATGGCACCTAACAACAACAATATCTACTTTGTGAAGAATTGCATTCATCTATAAGGCAACGTTTTCTCATATAATTTCTTGTATTATCTTTGATTTGTATTATTTTTGGAAATAATAATAGCTAACACTTTTCAAGTGCTTATTAAATGCTAGACTTTTTGTATATATTTATAAACTAATTTTCACAACAATCCTGAAGCAGAAACTAATTATGATGCACATTTTGCAGATAAAGAAATTGAATAACAGAGGAATTAAGTAACTTATTTAAGGTCACACAGCTAATAAATGGTGGAGTTGGGGTCTGAACCCGGGCAGAATGACTTCAGAGTCTGTATTCTTAATGGATTTTGCTGTAACCAACTCCTTATCAAGGAACAGTGTGACTTTCTGGAGTTGTCAGTGTAAAAAAATCCGTCGATTCTGATCATAGCGACCCTACGGGAGAGTAGAACTGCCCCATAAGATTTCCAAGGAGTGCTTGTTGGATTTGAACTGCTGACCTTTTGGTTAGCAGCCATAGCACTTAACAACTATGCTTTCAGGGTTTCCATTTCTATGACCTCTAGACCAATATCTAGATATATACATATATAAATAAGTTAAATGAAAGTGTTAGAAGTAAATAATAATAGCTAATATTGAGTGTTTATTCTATGCTACCAAGCACTTTTAGACACTTTTACATATATTATTTAATTCTCAACCTGAGATAGGTGCATGTTAAATACGTAAGAGGTTTAGCTGTAGGCTCTTGAGAAGGCAGAGCCATAAGGGGTTGGGCTTGGGAAATGAGGCTAAGGACAGAGATACTAAGATCCCAGCCCAGACACCTCAGAATAAGGTTATGTAGTGGGTAAGCTCTGCACTGGGCTCCTTGCACTGGCCAGTATTCATTCATCATGAATGAAGTAACAAAAAATGGAAATCTTTTGGTCTAAAAACTGCTTCTGGTTGTCATTCTCAGAGCAGGACCTGGCTAGCCTCTGCCACGGAGAGTGGTAAGTATGGAGGATTCTCTTTCCTCATTCCATTCAGGGAAATGTTAAGGAAACACCAATTCCTTTAAACATATACACCCAGGGTGTCAATTTTAAGTGCCACAGGATTCAAATGTGAGTCCCTGCCCTCAAGAAACTGACAAGGTAGAAAATGGTTCTCTTTGTTCCCATCTCAACAAGCACTCTGGTCCATTCAGTGAATGGAAGTACTGCACCCTCTAGCTCCAAAGCAGAGTCGGTGGTGGGGACTGGCCAAGTTCACAGAATAATTAATGCCAGCATGCCACTGAGGGTAACAGTATTTATATAGTGCTTGCTATATGCCAGGGAATCGACTCAACAGCACTGGGTGGGTATATGCCAGGCACTATGTTAAACCCTTTACCCAGTGTACGCTTCTTTAATCCTCACAACTGTTTAATGAAATAGATGTTATTACCCTTAATTTTATAGATGAAGAAACTGAAGAGTGGAAAATTCACTGACTTGCCCAGGTACAGAGCCTTTGGACCTTTGGTCCCAATCAGCGGATTGTAAGGTTTGTGTCTTAATCATTTTTGCACCTGGCACAAAGCTGGACCCATAATCAGTCTCAAAAGATGTTACTGAATTGAATGATAGCGGAGTAGCATAATTTTGTAGAAAGGACTGACTCATTTGTCATTATCCACAAGGTTCCCAACGGCAGTGGCTGTTTATCTAGCAGGTGTTGGCAGTCATAGAGACATGGTTGGTGGAGAGATGGTGTGCTGGAGGGCTGTCAATATTAGTCTTGGAGTCATATTTATTTGCAGAGGCTTCCTCTCCCCTTCCCTAGCCTTGGTTACCGAACCTCATTAAAGGCCCAGTGATGTCGGGCCCTCCACCCAGTGCTCAGACAGGAATATGCTCCAGGCACCCCAGTTCCTCTTGCAAAAAGGCCAGCTTCTTACAAGTGGGATTGGGCATTGCTCCCAGCTTGTCAGCTTGACCCTGTGCCTGCCTCTCAGGTCCATATCATGGGGATAGTATTGAGTAGACACTATAAGGGCACCTTGAGCAAATGCCTTTTCTCATTCCGTCCTCCTCCCCTAAACCTGAATTGCCTTGGTTTCTGGCAGAGGGGAAGGGCAGAGGTGACAAACCCTTGACCATCCCACATCTTATTTGGCTCATGGGTCTCCATCTTGCCTACCATCCCAATCACCTGAAATTGTTATTTTTTACTTTGTAAATTCCTTTTTGAAACTATTGCCAGTGGAAGGGGGTGTGGTGTCAGCTCCCCAGCTACAGGTTTCCTAGCCTTACTGGGGAGGAGGGATTGGGAAAGGTACATAGAAGTAAGGTGGAGCTGGGGAAAAACCAGCCCTGTACAAAGGCTGAGTAGCCAGATGGTCACTTTCACAGGTCTCCTGTAAAGCTGGCAAGGGAGATATAGATTAAAATGAAGCACAAACTCCATTTAAAGTGCATTACTGCTCAAGAACCAGCTCCCCCTGGGCAGGAGAAGGGAGGGAAGGGCACAGAGGCCACATCAGTCTCCTTCCTTATCTGGGGCCACATGTCTCTCTCCTAGCTTTGTGAAAGGTGATTTACACCCCCAGCTGGAATGACTCTCTTTCTGGGCTGATCATATCAGCAAATGCCCCCCAGAGGCCACAGCAGGATAGCCATATTCAGAAGCAGCAGCCAATAAATCTCAGAGGTTTATACTGCACTTCTCAATACCCTCCCTCCTGGCCCTCTGCCAGGCAGGCTGTGGAAGTAAGGAGGGAGCCTGAATAGGTGGGTTAGGGGGTGAAGCCCTTCACTTCCTTTCACTACTTTCTCTTCTTTCTCTGGCACTGCTTAGTTCTTATCCTTCCAAATCCTGTCGCCTCTGTCTTTATCTGGGAGCCAGTGAGAATCAGCTCCCCCAAACCAAACCCACTGTAGTCCAGTCGATTCCGACTCAGCAATCCCATAGGGTTCCCAAGGCTGTAAATCTCTACAGAAGCCAGCTGCCACGTCTTTCTCCCACCAAGCACTGGCGGTTTCTGGGACTGCCCACGTCTCTGTTAGCAGTTGAGCATCTTCACCACGTGCCACCAGGGCTCCTTGAGAATCAGCCCCAAGCCCAATAAATATCTCTTTCCTTAAGGGTAGAAACCTTGGGTTCTGGGCACAACTGTGGTTCTGTTTAGAGCATCTTTCTCTCTGAAACTCTTTTATCATCTGAAAATGATTGGGCTCCTAAATGGTCTCAGTAGTCACTTCCCTCAATGACCTTGTGTTTCATCCAGAGAAATCTCTGCTTTAAGTCTAACCAAAAACAAAAAACCTTTGCCGTCGAGTTGATTCCAGCTCATAGTGCTCATAACAACCCTAAAGGACAGAGTAGAACTGCCCCATAAGGTTTCCAAGGAGTGCCTGGTGGATTTGAACTGCTGACCTCTTGGTTAGCAGCTGTAGCTTTTAAACACTATGCCACCAGGGTTTCCTAGTCTAAAGGGCGGGGGATAATCCTTCCATCCCCCCTCATGACACGAAAGGGCCTGAATTTTGGAGCCTAGTTTGATAAAGCTCCTGGGACCTGGCCCTAGGTTTGCTTACATCAAAATCATTTCACCTGTCTGGGACCCATCTTTGCAGAGTCCTGGGGTAATGACAACCAAATCTTAGTCTTGAAGATTCTTATGAGGGGAAAATAAGACCATAGGTGAGCAAATTCTAATAGAAAAAAAAATTACTACAAATGCAAGTGTTAGAAGATTTCATTCGTGGTGGTTGCCCTTGTGCTTTGGGTGTGTGTATGCGTGTGTCCAGAAGGTGAGAGTGCTTTCTTGGAGATATATTTGGACTTCTCGAAGTGGCAAGCCTCCAGTAGCAGCCTTTACATTGTCTTGGGCAGAATTCCTCTGAGCGAAGTTCTCAGCAGACGGCAGGTGGGCAGACTTGGGTGGAGCACCCTCTTCCTCCCGCGCCCGGGTAGCCCCCAGGACGCAGGCCCTCGTCCCCACCCCTGCCCGCTTTCTCCGTCCAGTAGAAGAGCCGCGCGGTGCGTCGGTCCGCTTCGGAGTTGGAGGGCGACGCCCAGGACCCTGGTGGGAGAGAGTCGGCTCCGCGCGAGGAGGGGCGTGAGGCGCCGGCGGAGGGAGCTCGGCTCGCACAGCTCAAGCGCGAGAAACAAGAGAGCGCAGCGCCGGGGCAGGCACAGTGCCCCGCGGGGGCGGACACCCAGCGCCCGCACCCCCGCCATGGCGTGCCTCTCGAGCCCGCGGCCGCTGCAGACCGGGGTCCTGCTCCTGCTGCTGCTGCTGCTGCTGCTGCTGCGAGCAGGTGAGTGTCGTCTGTGGGTACGCGGAGCCCGCACGGGCCAAGGCAGTAGCGGGAGGTGGAGGTGAGCATATAGGCGGGGCTGTCCGGAGAGGGTTCAGCCTGGTGGGTTCGGGTCCGCTGGAGCAACTGCCACCCGGTCCGGTCAGTCGGTTCACCCTGGCCTCAGGAACTGGAGGAGGAAGGCTGGGTACCAGGAAGGGCCTGGGTTCCATGCCTAATACAGTGTCCGAGCTGTTGGGGATTAAGTGCCAGCAATGGCCTGGGCATCCAGACATCTCCTCCCTCCCTGGTTTCCCTCTTCCCTCTTTAGAGGTGCGACTCCACCGTCAGAGAACAACCTACGGCCAGGCCACTACCAAAACAGCATCTGTTGGAGGCGGCACAATCTGATCAGAAGCAGAACTATTGGTTCCACATGAGCTTCAACTCTTTTACCCTCTTTAAAAGCTGGGAAGGGGAAACTAGGTCCAGAAGAAGAAAAGAGGTTTATGTTAGAACTGACTTGTGACAAATTAGGGTTGTAAATTGCTGCTCTAGACTTGCTAACATCATTATTTGTTTGTATTGTTGAGACTATTGCTCACCACCAACCTACCACACCAGCACAGCCTTCAGAGTATCATTTTTTTTAACTGCAGCCGAAAACTGGCTACTGGGGGGATGGCCTTTCCTCTGCAAGCTCTCCAGCACCTGCCTTGCCCTGTAATAGATCCACAGTAGATGTTTTGTGGAATATATAGTTCAAGGCATAAGATCAGAACCATACCATTCCCTCAAGGAGTCAGCCTGGGGTCTGTGATCCCAGGGAACATGTCCACAGCCTTTAGAGTGGGATGGGTAGTTCTCTGGAATCTCATTGTGAGGCTTCTGTCCAGAACCCAAGGGGAGGGAATCCTGAGGCAGAGATATCACACACTGGCGGGAGGCCTCCTCAGTCCACAAATGGGTACTGCAGAGATGGAATCTTGGCTCCAAGACAGACTGGAAGGAGGAAGGGAAAGGACTGGGTCTGTCCAGACTGACTCCATCAGTAAATCAGTACAGAAAGACATCACCCATCTGATTTGACTGACTGCCCAGAAAATTCCACTCACCCTAGTGGTATGGCTGGTCATGTCAGAATTGGGGTAAATATTAAACGCCTTCCTCCTTAACCAATTTAATGAAGCAGTATGGGTAGAGGTCTATTTTGCATGATAATTCTTGATAGCAGTGATTTGTGGTTAAGTGGCCTCATTGAAAATCCTTAAAACAGCCATCCAGGAGCAGCAATATAGGGCCAATTGCTCTCCAAGAGCACAAACAGAGGGTTTTAGCATTTGAGTGGAAAATACCTCTGCTCAGGGCTCACCGAAGCATTAAAAAACCAAAAACCCAAGCCTGTTACCATCTAGTTGATAATGACTCATGGCAACCCAATGTGTTTCAGAGTAGAACTGTGTTCCATAGTTTTCAATGGCCGTAATCTTACAGAAGTAGATAGCTGGGCACTTCTTCCACAGCACTGCTAGGTGGATCTGAACCAACAACCTTTTGGTTAGTAGACAATAGCGCCACCCATCGACCTGCCAAGCATAAAAAACAAAAAATCAAACCCATTGCCATAGAGTTGATTCTGACTCATAGTGACCCTATAGGACTGAGTAGAACTGCCCCATAGAGTTTCCCAGGAGTGCCTGGTGGATTTGAACTGCTGACCTTTTGGTTAGCCCCTATAGCACTTAACCACTATGCCACCAGGGCTTCCGCCAAGCATAAAAGAGGCCTCTAATTCACAGGGAAGTGGCATCATGTATTCAAAATCATTCCGGACTAAGTAGGAGTTGGGAGTCCTGGTTTCTAGCCTTGCTCCAGCCTTGACTTGCTACATCCGCTTGTATGTTACTTTTCTTTGTTCATCGATCTATAGAATGGGTGTCTGTGCTGTGGGCCTTACCAGGGAGCAACAAATGAGAGTCTTGTGCCCTGAAGCATAGCTTGAATTCTGCCCCATTTGCAGCTACTCATTCTGTGATGATTCAAGAAGCAGAAAACCAATTCAGAAGCCAGGCTTCTGACTAATCAGTATGAAATAAAGACATGTCAGTGGCAGTGGAAATTAGGAGGGGGGCAGGAGAGTGGTAGGGCCTGTGACAAACTAGAAAACACTTGTCAAAAAAGGCAGTCATTACTCAACTCCAGCTGTTGCATTGTGGGGTTGTGGGCCCAGTCTTGCCATTTTTCAAGAGAAGTTAGAAATTCAGAATTCTATGTGAAATACGATTTTTAAATGTTGGCAACTAATTACAATTTTTAGTTACAAAAAAATGCAAAATGCAAAAAAAAGAAAGAAAGAAAATACTGTGTAGACTGAAAAAAAAAAAAACAACTGTACACTGGGTTAATTTGTGACCTTTGCCCTAGATCAAGCCCATATTTCACAGTCCAGGAAACACAAGTTCTGCCCTGTTCTGATGAAATTTAAAGTGATTCCCAAGTTCTTTTGTTGAGCTGGAATGCCCCTAAATCCACCACTGCCCAGCCTTTGTGAACAATTAGGTAAAAAACTAGAGAAATTTTCTTTTGAAAGTTGTTATAGTGCAACATTTAGTCCACTTAAGACAATGGACATGGACCTGCTACTTTTCATTCAGCAAGCACTCATTGGGTACCTACCCAAAGTACCGACATCTTAAACTTTCAGTATTCTCAACCAGTTTCAAGCCATATTTCCCTTTTGATAAAGATAAAAATCTCATGCCTTCTTTAAACATTTTTTGAAATTTCAAAAGCTTTTTTTATCTCCACATATAAAACTGCCAAAGATGCTTTTATTATTGTATCTATCTATCTATATCTATAAAACACATTTGTCAATTTAATGTTTTTCATGTGTACAATTTAGTGACATCAATTACATCAATCATATTGTACAACCGTCAGCAATATCCGTTGCCAAATTTTCCATCCCCATAAACAGAAACTCAGTGCTTCCTAAACAATGACTCCCCTTTTCCCTCCGCCCTCCCACCCCTTGTAACCACTAATAAATTTTGCTCTCTATATATTTGCCTATTCTAGATATTTCATGTAAGTGAGATAAAATATTTGTTCTTTTGTGATCGCCTTACTTCACTCAGCATAACATTTTCAAGGTTTATCCATACTGTAGCATGTATCAGGATTTTATTTCTCTATATCTGAGTGATATTCCATTGTATGTATAGACCATATTTTGTGTATCCATTCATCTGTTGATGGACATTTAGGTCATTCCCATCTTTTGGCAATTGTGAACAGTGATACAGTAAACATTGATGTGTATGTGTCTGTCTGCATCGCTGCTCAAATACACTTTTTTGAACTACACATTCCCTCTGGAAATTTTGATCTACCCCCAAAAGGGACCTATCCTCTCTCCTCCTAATTCTCTCTCTTGAGAAACTCTGATTTAATTCAGTTCCTTCATTTTACAGCTAAGAAAACTGAAGTCCAGAAAAGTGAAGTAAATTGCTCTATGTAGGGCTGGGACTACAGTGAGGTGAGTGAAGGGGTGTCAAGAAACTCAGTAGTCAAGATAAGTAATATTTAAGAAAATTAAAATTAATGGGAAAAAAACACATAATGAATATGAAAATTGTGAATAAAAAGAGTAACAATGCCATGCTGAGCCATATTGGGGCCTGAGGCAAAAAGAAAAATCTTTAAGACTGAGCCTGTGTTTATACACTGAATATGGGATCAGCTCTCAAACTTTAGGGAGCATGAAAATATCCAGTGAATTTTCTAAAATTCAGATTCCCAGGTTTTATCATTAGAGATTCTGAGGCAGTAGGTCTAGTGTGGGGCTCGGGAATCTGCATTTTAATAAATAATCTAGATAATTTGAGGTTGGACTGGAAGAGGAGGTTGGAGTAATTGAATTCTGAGGCTCCTCCCAATTTGGGGATCAGGCTTTACAAGGGACATAAATTAGATTTTAATCTAAGTGCAACGGAAACTATTGGAGGGATTTAAGCAGAGAAATGAGATGACCTGACTTACGGTTTTAAAAGATAGCCCCACATAATGCCAATCAACAGTAGAATTAGTTATATTCATATAATTGAATGGTATACAGCAATGAAGGAGCCCTGGTAGCACAATGGTTAAGTGCCTGGCTGTTAATCTAAAGGTTGGCAGTTCAAACCCACCTAGCTGCTCTGCAGGAGAAAGGCCTGGTGATCTGCTTCCATAAAGATTACAGCCAAGAGACCAAAAGGTCAACAGGTACTCTAAAGCAAAGATGGGATAATAAGGAAACTAGAGTACAGGAAATGGAACAACCAGAAAACAAAGAGAATGTTGATACAATTTGAAAAATATAACTAGTATCACTGAAGAATTTGTGTAGAAATTGTCAACTGGAAGGCTAACTTGCTGTGTAAACTTTCACTGAAAACACAATAAAATACTATTTAAAAAAAAAAATTAAAACCAAGAAAACCCTGTGGGGCAGCTCTACTCTCTCACGTAATAGACTTGGTAACACCCAACAACAATAATACACAGCAATGAAAATAAGCTATTGAATTTCACAAATGTAATACTGAGCAAAAGAAGATAAGAAACAGAAAGTACACATTGCATGATTAAAAAACAGGCAACAGGCAAAACTAGTCTCTGGTGTTAGAAATTAGGAAATGTCATAGTGAGTAGAAGAGGGCTTCTGGGTGTGCTCATAATGTTCTGTTCCTTTATCTGGGTGCTGGGTACACAGGTGTATTCATTTTGTGAAATTCATTAAGCTGTACATTTTTGATTTGTGCATTTTTCTGTATGTTATACTTCAGTAAAAAGTTTATTACCAAAGAAGATATATAAATCTCCAACAAGCAGATGAAAAGATGCTCAACATCCTTAGTCATTAAGGAAATGCAAATGAAATTCCCAATGAGACCACTTCACACCCATGAGGACAGCTATAATTAAACAAACAAAAAACCAGAAAACAGAAAGTAAGTGTCGGCGAAGATGAGGAGAAATTGGAATCCTTATACATTGTTGGTGGTAATGTAAAATGGTGCAGCCAAAACAGTTTGGTAGTTTCTCAAAAAGATAAACGTAGAATTACCATATGACCCAGTAATTCCACTCCTAGGCATATCACCAAAAGAACTGAAAATATGTATTCAAACAATACTTGTACACCAGTGTTCACAGCAGCACAATTTACAATTGCCAAAAGGTAGAAACAACCCAGATGTTCATCAGCTGGTGTGTAGATAAACAAAATGTGCTATTTTCATACAGCGGAATATTATTCAACCGTAAAAAAGAGAATGAAGTACTGATATATGTTACAACATAGATGAACCTAGAAAGAAGCCAGACACAAGAGACCACATATTGTATTATTCTATTTATATGAAATGTGTAGAATAGGCAAACCCATAGAGACAGAAAGATTAGTGGTTCCCAGGGCTGGGGGGAAGGGACGGTGGGGAGCAACTGTAATGGATACCAAGTCTCCTTTTGGGGTGATGAAAATGTTTTGAAACTAGATTGATGTGATGGTTGTACCACACTGAGAATGTACTAAATGACACTGATTTGTACACTTTAAAATGGTTAATTTTATGTTGTGTGAATTTTGCCTCATTAAAAAAATAGTCTTCTGGTTTACAAAGAAAAAAAGTTTATTAAAAAAGATGGTTGGATAGTATGGAAGAATGGGTTTGGAGGATGGAATAAGGGAGAACAGTAAGGAGGCTTGGCAATAGTTCAGGTAAGAGTTGCTGGTGGCTGGAGCTAAGGAGGCGGTGATAGATGTGCAGAGAAGTGGACACATTCCAGATATATCATGGAGTTGACACAACTTGTTGCTGGACTGAACATAGGGTGTGATGGATAGAGAAGCATTAAGAATGATTCCTAGATTTTTTGCCTTGAAAACTGAGGGGATGGTGTCTGTTACCCCATAATGGGGGGATGGGGATCCCCTTGGCAGAGCTTCCTATGTCTTAGGATACAGGGGTTTCTTCCAGGGCTGAATTTTAACCAACCCTGGTATTCCTGAGTGAGAGGATCAGATTACCCCTTCTCCCTTCTAGCAATAGCTCAACTCCAACCCCAACCGGTTCCCATGTTAAAGTATTTTTTAAAATAATTTTTATTTAACAGAGGACTCAGAGTTGTTTCTGACTCTGGTTTAGCACTCCTTTGGACATTCTCAACTCTCTTCTCATGATGCTATCCCTTTCCCTGGCATGGCTCTGCCCAGGACCCCATTTCCCTAGCCTGGCAGGGTCATCAGGCTCAGCTTCAAACAAGTGCCCTCCTCCTCCTTCCTGGAGGCTAAACAGCCTTTCCTCAAATCCTCCATCTGTTATTGGGCCTGAACTGTACTGATGAGATTGTGACAGCTGCAGACTGCCCAGTCCTGCTGGGCTTCTTTCTCCTCATTCTTATTCCTAAATGGCCTTTTGTGCTACCCCAAGACTTTCTTGCCCAAGGTTTCATTGGGAAGCCCTCCACCCTGTGTCGCAACTTGTTACTCCCAGACAGCTACTTTGAGCTTCTGTGAGCCTCACCTGGTTTCTCATCCGCTGCAGGGGACACCTTCCCCACAGAGGGCCGGCTTATGAACAGCTGTATCCAAGCCAAGAAGAAATGCCAGGCCAATCCCACGTGCAATGCTGCCTACCAGCACCATCTGTATTCCTGCATCTATAGTATAAGCACCCCATCACCCTCTGAGCAGCCGTCAGTCCCTGCAGAGTGCCTGGAGGCAGCACAGCAGCTCAGGAACAGCTCTCTGATGGGCTGCTCATGCCACCGACGCATGAAGAACCAAGCTACCTGCCTGGACATCTACTGGACTGTTCACCATGCCCGCAGCCTTGGTGAGCTCCCCATGCTAGAGTGGATTAAGCTGGGGAAATGGGCAGGTGGCTCTCGGGGGCTGTTTATTAATCTTGCAGAATATGAGCTATGTGGTGGATTTCAATAGGGATGATGATGAAACTCTGCATTTGACAGCAGTAAAAGGTGGAAAGAGGAATTGGCGGTATCCTTTTGGGTCTCCGGAACACTGCTCTCTTTTTCTAACGTCCCCTATTCTTACCTGGCAACGTGTAGTTCCCTCTTGGCACTGAACCAGGCCGAGGCCCAGCCTGGGGAGCTGCTGAACACAAAGGTATGGAGAAGAGGTGGGGAAAAGGATCCTAACACGTAAACAGGCTCCAGATATTATATAATCCACAGCTAGGAGAGACTGGAAGGTAGCATTCTTGTCCAGCCTTCAACAGAAAGGATACATATTAACCAGATAAGAGAGAGAAGCACCTAAAGAGCCAAAGAGAGGAACCTCCTCTGACTCTTTTCTTAGGCCTTCTTTGTATTAGGTTTTATAAGACTATCCTGCAGTAACAAAACAGTGACTTGCAAAGCAAGTTTATTTCTTGCTCATGTTCTGTGTTGGCTGTTTCATGTATATTCTTGATTCTGAGATTCAGGCTAACAGTGCAGCTTCATGTGGGATGTACCCTTATCATCACACAGGGAAACAGCAGTGACAGAACCACGCAATGGCTTTTAAAGCTTCTGCTCAGATGTTACATACGCTACTTCTGCTCACATTCCATTGACAAAGCAGGTCACATGGCCAAGCCTGACATCACTGGGGCAGTGAAGTATACTCCTCCTACAGGAAGACACTACATATCACATGATAGAAATGAGAATATATAATCTTACAGGAAAGGCAAAGAATAACTGGGAACAGTAATACAATCTACCATAGTCCACCAATTGGTCAAAATATTCACTTTCCTCCCTTCCACAAGAAAAATACACCCATCCCCTCTTCCCAAGGAAGATGCCCTAAAAGTTCTAGACAAACATGGTATCAGGCTTAAAGTCTAGGAGCTCATGATAGTCTCTGTATCACATCTGGATGTGGCTTCTCTTGATCTAGAAGCCCATGAACTAAAAAGACAAGTCATCTACCTTCCACACATACTGAGTATACAATAATGGAACAGGGACAGGATAACCACAAACAACATTCCCAGTTAGAATGGGGAAGAATGGGAGGTACACAGCAGACACTGAATGGTTCATAGCAATTCTGGAATTCCGCTAGACAAATGTTGCAAGGGCCCTCTTTCCTAGGAGTACAGGTTGTTCCTTAATAAAGCCCTTATTCTGCTCCATGGGAGTAGTTGCTCTATCCATTGTTCTCTAGGACTCTTGGCCCAAGCCCTCTGGGAGTCCTTCCTTTTCCATTATTCTCTTTGGCCACATCTGAAGAGGGCATTGGAGACTACAGCTTCCTTGGGGACTGAGCAATGTTCTCAGCCTGCTTCTTGCCTGAGGAATGTTGGGGCATTTAAAGGCTCCAATAGTTACAGTCTCTTTTTATCCAAGCTAGTGGCTTGTTTAACAGTACAACTCTCTCAAAATATAGTTGTTTTTTATCTCTTTGATTTCTGTCACCTCATGTTCCGGTAGCCTTTTTCACAATTTTTTTCAGGACATGAATCTCTTTCTAGATCTAATTAGAAGTACTTTGACCTTATCAGGCTTCTGTGGGAGAGCCAGTAACTTTGTTTTGTTTTGTTTTGTTTTGTTTTCCCTGAGTGCTTTGGTCCAAATGGCAGGATTTATTTGGTACCATTAATCAATTGAGAAATCTCTAAAAATGTGTGATAGTCACACACTTGATCTTTGCCCTAATAAAATAAAAAAATTTTTTTTTTTTTATTTCTAAGGCTAAGTTATAATTGAGCTTATCACTCAAAGCATTTCTCAATTTTATCTTACCATTTATTGCATCTCTCAATCCTGCTGCAGGCCATGGAGTTTCTGGATTCTCTCTTTTCCCTTTCATCTGTACTTTGCACACTGGCCAGTTCTTTTCTGAGCTTATATATTTTTTGTAGTACCTTGCCAAATGCAGCCAATAGCAATTAAGACGTATTAGTAACGTTCTGATTCTCAGCTCCTTCCCCTTAAAGCACAAGCTCATTTGGTAAATCATCTTCCTCCTAAGTTACTGCAAGCAACAATTTTACCAAATGCTTTGCCACTACATAACATGGGCTATTATCTTTCCAGCCCCCAGTAGTAGTTTCTTTACCACCCACTGCCCAGTCCCCAAAACAGTGCCACACCTTTTAGATTTTTTTGTTACTGCAGCACTCCATTCTAGGTATCAATTGCTTTATTAATAAGGATTTGCTAGGTTATGCTGCAGTAACAAACAACTCCCAGATCACTGGCTATCAACAACAAGAATTTATTTCTTGCTCATATTACACATCTGCTGCGAGCTTCCACAAGTTGGCTTCATCTCTGCTCCGCCTGTCTTCTTCATTCTAGGATCCAGGCTGGTAGAGGGGAAAGAGCAATCGAGAACCATGTGATGGCTCTTAAACCTTCTGCTCAGATGTGACTTACGTCACTTCAGCTAACAATCCATGGGCCAAGGCAAGTCACGTGTCTAAGCCTGACATCAGTGGGGTGGGGAATTACACTCCTCTCACAGGGGCCATGAAAGTTGCACGGCAATAGGTGGAGATGTATAATGCTCCCGTAAGGTGGGTAGCAAATAATTGAGAACAATAATACAATTTACTACCCTCCTTGTTTCCTACTTTCTGCTCCCATCCTAATGGCTTCTCTTTCAGAACTCCCCCTGAGACTTCTCCCGAGATCCTTGCACCACCACCCCTTTTCCCTTGGGAGGCTGGAGTTCTTCCCAAGGATCCAGCATCATTGATATTCCTTTTGTTTTGAAGATGCATTTACAAAGATTTACTGGGTGACATCCCTGCAAGATTTATTCACCAACATTTATTGAGCACCTACCATATATATGAGCTATGCAGAGATTTTTATAAGACCTAGTAAATCACTTTAAGGAGCTCACACCCCCATGGGTGTGTGAGAGAGAGATATGTTTGCTTTGAAATATTGTCTCTTCTTTCTCTGCCCTTCTCGGTCAGGTTTAATTCAAGACCTGGTCTCACTTCCATTTCCTTGGCATATGATGCATTTCCATACCCAAGTGGTCAGGCTTGGAACAGAGTCCACCACTGCCCCTTCCCTAATAGCAAGAGAAAACAAGAGACGGGGTCCCCTTTATTGATTATGTACCTGCAGGCAATATGTCTAGTGGTTAGAGGCAGTGACTCTGGAATCAGTCCCAGCTCCACTTCTTATTAGCTTATGTGAGTCTGAGTAAGTAACTCAACCTCTTTCATCCTCAGTTTTTTTCTTACTTATCCAAGGCTGCCAGGAAGATTAAATGAGATTTTATTACACACACAGAGTCTTAGTTATCTAGTGCTGCTATAACAGAAATACCACATGTGGGTGGCTTTAACAAACAGAAATTTATTCTCTCACAGTTTAGGAGAGTAAATAGCCCCAGCGGTGCAGTGGTTAAGCACTCGGCTACTAATCAGAAGGTCGGTGGTTTAAGCCTACCAGCTGCTTCACAGGAGACGGATGTAGCAGTCTGCTTCCATAAAGATTTACAGTCTTGGAAACCCTATGGGGCAGTTCTACTCTGTCCTATAGGGTTCCTGTGAGTCAGAATCGACTCAACAGCAGTGGGTTTTAGGAAGCTAGAAGTCTGAATTCACAGTGCCAGGTCTAAGGGAAGGGTTTCTCTCTCTGTTGGCTCTGGAGGAAGGCCCTTGCCTCTTTTGAGCCTCTGCTCCTGTACAGTCTTCATGTGGCTTGGCATCTCTCTTTACCCTTCTCTGCTTCAACTGATCGTTTAATCTCTTGTATTTCAAAAGAGATTGACTCAAAATACGCCTTACACTAACATAGCAAAGACAACCCATTCCCAAATGGCATTATAACCACAAGCATACGGGTTAGGATTTACAACATATATTCTTGGGGGGCATAATTCAATCCATAACACACACACACACACACACACACGTAAGTTTATTTATTTTATGTAAAGTATATATATAAATGAGATAGGTTAATCAATTACCCATATATATACGTGTCTGTATATATATATATACACACACACACCACATACCATAGTACCCAGCACATAGTGTGATGGACAAATGATACTTTTATTTTCTTATCATTAAACCTACTTTGTTCATCAAGCCCAGCCTATACCTTCAAGGCCCTTCCTTTTTCTAATCTCTGTACCGTTTACAGCTAGCTGAGTAGACCTGTGCCTTTTCCTTTTCTCCACAGGGCTTTGAGGTCTGGCCCAGTAGCCTCAGCCCCTCCTCCCACCCCAACCCTGGTCCTCAGGATTCTGGTGCTCCCTCTACCTTGTCTCTAGGTGACTACGAGCTGGATGTCTCCCCCTATGAAGACACAGTGACCAGCAAACCCTGGAAAACGGATCTCCGCAAACTGAACGTGCTCAAACCAGGTGTAGAGGGCAAGCCCAGGCTGGGTAATGGGAGGCTGGGCCTGGACCCCAAGGAAAGGGTGTCTGGTGGGAACATAAGCTGGGGAGACTTGTGGGGGAATAACTCCTACCCTGCCAGGTGACTAAAGAATTATTATGTTAGGGTGGGAGTCTGAGCTGTGGGTGTGGTCTGGTCCTACAAGAGCCATCAAAGAGCAGCAGCTATTAGGGAGGCATTTGAAGAGAAGGCATTAGGGCTCCTTGGTTCCCAAAGGTGAGCCCTTACAAAGGGTGTGGTGGGAGTGGCAGGAGGGGCAGCAGTCTCAGAAAAATGTACTGAAATGGAGTTATTTACCCTTATTCAAGGCAGCCAGGAAAGTAGCTTTTTGTCCCTAAAGAATAGGAAATTGTTTGTTTTCAGCCAATGTAATGGGATGGGCGAGGTGTTGGGCAGGGAAAATAATGCAGGAGTGTGTGACTCCATACAGGGGTGACTTGGGGTGGGGAGCCATCAGACTGGCAAGGACTATGATGTATGTTTTTCAGGAAGATTAGGCTGTTGGGAAGGAACACACACACTCATGCACTCTCTTTTTGAGAAAGATTTGAGTTTTGTTGTATAGTCAGTTCTATATATTAGAATTTTGAGAGAAAAAATGGAGATGCATAACCAACTCTAATTATCAGGAATTAGTGAATATCCCATTCCAGTTACTTGATTGTTTGGCTGCCGAAATATCCTGTTAATGGAATTATCACCATGATTTCCCAAGACTCAGAGTGTGGTGAATTTTTATGAATCAATGAAAGACAGACAAGTGACATTAAAGCTGAAAAAAAAAAAGAACAGAATAGACAGGTGCAAAACAAAGACTAAACAGAACTTGGTTGCATCTGCCTTGGACCGTTCAGAAGGTGCTTTAGAACGTTGCAGGGCCTCTAGATTATGATTTCCACCACCAGATCTCACCAAAGGAAAGATTTTGGTTATTTGGGTTTTCTGGCTGCTTGAATTCTAGATGAGTGCCTGTTAGATATATATGGATTTTTTTTTTTTTTTTAACCTAGTCAAGATGAGGAGTAGGATGGAGGAGTCTGAAGAATACCAGATATAATTTGTGGGTAGAGGGAAAAACCCTGGATTAGGAGTGGCCTTATTCAAGTCAGTCCTGCTTTTCAACCCCTCCCCCCCCGCCCCCCCCCCAGCCTTCAGAGTTAAATTAGGGTGCTTACGGGTTCTTAGGGAGGCTGGGCTGCAGGTATGCTTGGAGGACACAGTCTGGTGACTTGGTGCCCCTTTTCTCCCAGGCTCAGACCTCTGCCTGAAGTTCGCCATGCTGTGCACTCTGAACGACAAGTGTGACCGGCTGCGCAAGGCCTACGGGGAGGCGTGCTCAGGCCCTCGATGCCAGCGCCATATCTGCCTTGAGCAGCTGCGCACCTTCTTCGAGAAGGCGGCGGAGCACCGCGCTCAGGGCCTGCTGCTTTGCCCGTGCTCACAAGGAGACCGAGGCTGCGGGGAGCGCCGTCGCAACACCATCGCCCCCAGCTGCGCGCTGCCGTCTGCTGTCCCCAACTGCCTGGAGCTGCGCCGCACCTGCCTCTCAGACCCGCTCTGCAGGTGTGGGGTGCGGGTGGGCCCTGGTGGGAATGGGCGTGGTGCACTCCTTGAGGGCCACCTGCCTGTGCGGGGGTTGGGCCTGATATCTCTCTCCACCCAGAAACTGACTGGCTTCTTCATCAGGTGGCTACCTTAGATATTTTCTCAAGAAGAAGTTTTTCCCCCTTTATGTAAAAACTTAAAAAAATACACATACAAAAAAAAAAATCACTCAAAATTCCATCGCCTGAAGATAACTCACTGTACCTTTGAGGGCATTTCCTTCTGTTTTTTTCTTTTCTATACAGATAAGCAGAATTAGACATTCTGGAAATATATTTGTATCTTGCTTCATTCATGTTTGTTACATATCTCATGAGCATTTTCCCGTGGAGGTGGTATGGAGTAGTGGTAAAGACTGGAGCTCTGCAGTGAGACATGAGTTTAAATCCTGGGTCTGTGTGACCTTGTGCACACCACTTAAGATTCCACCACTTAACCTAAAATTCCACCACTTAATCTAAGGTTGTTTAACTCTCATTAAAACTAAACAGAAAAATGATGCAGACCTCATGGGATTCTGGTGAGAGTTAAATTAGATAATTTATGTAAAGTATTTAGCTTACTGGTGCAGAGTAAGTGCTCAGTAAGCGGTACTCATTGCCATTGAGTCAATTCCGACTCACACTGACCCTGTAGGACAGAGTAGAACTGCTCCATAGGATTTCCAAGGCTGTAAATCTTTACAGAGGTAGACTGTCACACCTTTCTCCCTGGAATGAGCGATGGTTTTGAACAGCCAACCTATCAGTTAACAGCTGAATGCTTTAACCACGGCCCCACCAGAACTTCTTCAATAAATGGTAGTGTTTCAGGGATGGATTACCGAATAAGCACATAAACATCTGCTTAGGCATCAACAAAACAGGGGATCAGGTGTCCAAAGCAAAGACCCATAGATGCCAAGCAGACAGGACACAAGGAGAAGCAGACACCGCAGTGGAATGGAACTGTCAGGGCACTAAGCAAAACTGATACAAACTCCAGTGCGTGAGAATGTACCGACCAGAAGTAAAGTTCACACAGGGTCACGAGGGCGACCATGCACAAGGTTGTTTAAGCTGTGAGGCCCCTACCACTTCAACACCTTTGTTGGCATCTGTCTCCAGTGGTTCACTCCCATGTAATTGAAATTCCTTATCTCCGTGAGTCCGTTGGGAGTATTCTGTTTCTTTCTACGAAACGAGGTCGGGGTGGGATGTTGAGTCTAACTTTTGCTACATTCACCTAATAGGCGACTGGACCCAAGATGAGTGGTTACTGGGCAAGGACAGGTTATGTTGATAGATAGCAGGTCTCTGATCCATTTGGTAATTCACATCTGCTTTACACATATTCCTAACTTTAATGATCACAGACTGCACAACAGGGTGCTCATTTTCATCCGTAAAGTGATTCAAAAATCCTCAGTGTACAACAATAATTCAACAAAGACTGGAATCATTATCCTTATTATATACGGAAGTAGATGTTGCTTAGCAGCTTAATTGTGACAGAATCATTGAATTTGTAAAAGCAAAGAATACAAAGAAATGTTTTTAATTATAACATGTTAGAGATGAGAGAGCTATATAAAAGTAAAATATAGTAATTTGATTTAATATTTGTTTTCTTCTGATCATTAAATTTTCTTTTATGACATCTTTTAATTTGCTCATTTATAGCTACAGCATTGATTACAAAACCAGCATAAAGATTGAAATATAAGCCGTTTAAAGCAAAATTGGCGAAAGTCAATTTTTGTTCTGGAAGATCAACAGAATTTTACATTGATTGTTGAAACATCTAAGTTGACTGATTCTTCTTTTTTTTTGTGGAGTATGTGGAATATTCCTTTTGTAGAAAATGTGGTGTATAGTGAAAATGTCAATACCCTGCGCCCACTGAAAATGTTATAATCCAGTTCATCTTATTCTCCTAAAATGGCCTAAGGCCACCCTTGCGTTCAATCGCTAATATTATAGTCCCATTTAGAAAGAAGTTACATTGTGGACAGTTGCCACACACACACACACACACACACACGTATATATAGATAAATCAAATATCCCATTCGAATGCGTGAGTAAGCAGAGGAGGGGTCACCACAGATTGTCAGTGTTTAGGGCCTTCACCTGCCTTAATCCAGCCATGTGGTGCTTATTTTGTTATTTACTGTACTTTATGAACTTAATTTTTAAATGCCTGTGTTGTATTCCATTGTATGTATTCAATTATTTAGCCATTCCTCTATTGTTGGATATTTAAGTTACCTTCAGTTCTTTGCTATAAATAATGCTGTAACAAAATATTCTTGTTCATTAATCTTTATGGACATCTCTGATTATTACTTAGGATTGGTGCCATTACTAGATCAAAGGACATGAAGAGTTTTGAGGTGTTTGATACATTCTCTCCAGCAAATGTGAAATTCTGATCTGGCTTTCCTCTGCCTTCTTAGGGCAAAACACTTATCAAATTGAAGTTATCATCCATTCAAGTGACAGTTATTTACAATGAGTCACATCAGCCTAAGCTTGCAACTTTGTTCTACCACTTACTGTAGAGTGAGTGCTAACAATATCTAGCATTTATTAAACAGTATGTACCAGGTACTGTGCTAAATGCTGTACATACATTATCTTATTTCGTCCTCATGAAAATCCTATGAGGTAGTGCTTTTATCATCTCTTTTTTTTTTTTTTTCGGTTGAGCAAACTGAGGTTAAAGAAGTTGTCTAGGTCTCATAACTAGGGATTGTGGAGTCCAAATTCAGAGTGATGTGTTGTGGGAGCTGGGGTGACATGCATTTAATTCTGACAGAGGCTGGTGTCACTGAGGAGGAGGTCCTGGGCCTGACTCTGAAGGAAGAGGAGGATTTGCATGAAGATGGGCAAGCCAAGCTAAAAGTTGGCAAAGGTGAAGGCTGCAGACCAGACCCTTAAGGGTGACTCTTGAAATGTCCTTTCTTCCAGATCGCGCTTGGCGGATTTTCAGACTCATTGCCATCCCGTGGATGTCCTAAGGACCTGTGCAACAGAGCAGTCCAGATGTCTGCGAGCATACATGGGGCTGATTGGTGAGGCTGGGGGACATGTGTAGGCAACCCACAGCTTAGCTAGCCTTGCGGGATAGGAATGCTGTGGAGACTAACCCAGAAGGATTGCTCCTGAGATGGGTAGGAGAGGATGGGAGTAGAAGTTAGGGTTGACTTAGGCCCTGAAAACACTTTTCCCTCTCCACTCCACAGGGACTGCCATGACTCCCAACTTTGTTAGCAACATCAACACCAGTGTCGCCTTAAGCTGTACCTGCCGAGGCAGTGGCAACCTGCAGGAGGAGTGTGAGCGGCTGGAAAGGTCCTTCTCTCGTAACCCCTGCCTCAGTGAGTGCAATCCACTTGCTCCAAGTTCCCATGGCTGGGTCAGCTGAACCAAGGGGGTTGGGAGAAGGGTGAAGTATGTGCTCCAGACTGGTTCCGTCCGTTTCCTGCAGACAGAACAGCCCCCTCCTCAATATAGGCTTCTATCCCCTGAGCCTTGAACTTTCTTCTCACACTTTCTGAGTGACCCATCCCAGGCTGCCTGTTCAACCTGTGTGGGCCCCAGGGACACTCTTCAGCCAAAGGAACAAACAAGTAGACAATATCCCATTCCCACCTCCCACCCACCTACAACACAGGGTCCCTGTGGCATTCGCTTTCCTTCCTTGAGACCCTGAGAAGTCTCCAACAACCACCCCCTTCCAATCTGCCTTCTCTCCTCTCCTCAGTGGAGGCCATTGCAGCTAAGATGCATTTTCACAGCCAACTCTTCTTCCAGGACTGGACAGACTCTACCTTTTCTGTGATGGAACGCCAGGTAAGGCCTCCTCTATTCCACCACTCATACCTTTACCATACCAGCTGGAGAAAGCCCAAATAAGGCAGACAAGGGGGTGGAGGGGGGTGACCTCCTCGTCACAAATACTATAAACTACTGATAGACACTACAGGGGAGGGGACAGGTATTGATTGAGGCTGATGGGGTAAAGTGGGTGGAGATGCAGGGTGCCCTAGGCTAACTGCATTCCATTTCTTCCACAGAATAAAAACCCTGCTCTGAGACCACAGCCCTGGGTGCCCTCTCTTTTCTCCTGCACACTTATCTTGACCCTGTTCCTGAGATTCTGGTAGCTCAACTTCCCGGGGGGTCTTCTTCCCCTTCACCATACCCAGCCTGACCTGCACCTACAAGGGGTGATAAAAGGACAGCCTCAAGAAGGAAGTGCAGTGCATTGTGTGGCAACCCTGACCCCACTCCACCCATCTAGTTGATTCCTAAAAGCTAGGGGTTATCGACCTCCAGATCCTGATCGGCTGGGTTCCCATTCCTTCCACCCCACCTCCATTTATGACTCAGGCTGCCCCTTCGTAGGACATGGTGACACCACCATTTAGCCATATCTTCTGGTGGTAACCAATTCAGCCAAGCTTTGCCCTGATCCCTTCCTTCTGCCCACCAGGATCACCTAAAGAGGAAGCACCTCACCATATAACAAATCAGTCACTCTTTAATACATTCCAAGCAGGCAGGGCTGGGTGTTCTAAGGCAGCCTAGAAAGACACTTTCCATCATGAGGAGAGCTAAAGCAAGACTCCGGGCCCTCCCACCCCCCATTTCCTCTGAATTAGAAATCTGCCTGCACTGCCCTGCCCAGGAGCCCTATCAAGCATTTGAACATTAGCAATCAGAGGCCCTGAGCCTTGGTTTATTCCAGCTACTGCCCCAGAGTCCCCTCAGACTCTTGGATCATCATTAAACATTTTCACTTAAAACTTTGTTCTTTTCCCATTTTCTCACATTGTAAATTCATACAGAACTATGAGTGTTACAGACTAAAGGCCACAGGCTGGGTGATCAGGAGACATGGCGGCCCTGCCACTGAATGCTGTGTGACTTTGAGCAGGTCTCAGCCTCTGTGTGTACATGATATGGAATTGGCAGAAAAAAACGGTTTATGTGAGTCTGTGGGCCTGGTATCTGGCCCAGCTTGAGCCATTCCTGGGATACTATGAAATGTCTGCCACAGCAGTTAAGGGGGGCCCTCAGCCAACCACAGCATTTATTATGTACCTGTATCTGTTATTGATCTGCTGCAGACCATAATGGGGACCAGAGGAAATGGCAGACCGATTATCTCAGGGTATTTGTAAACCCGTTGGGATAAGGAAATACCTACCCTTGCAAAGTAGCTGGAAGAATATATTTATAGAGCTGAGGACATTTCTCTAGTAATTCACTCACTCTTTCAATACACATCTGTTGAGTGCCAGCTCTGCAAGGTGCTGTGCTAGGTGCAGGGGATTCCAAGGTAAGACTCAGATCCTGTTTTCAAACCTTTCATACACCAGAGGAGGGAAACAGACAAGACAGTCAGTAAGTACAATGCAATGTGATAAGTGCTATGCGATCACTATAATAATAAGCCCCATTCATTGAACCCTACTGTGTGCCAAGTACTTTAATGCATTTATTCATTTAATCCTCCAACAATACTTGACTTTGTCAGTCACTTAATTGTGCTCATGCAGAGCCTATACATAGACCAACAGGCAGTTATTCAAACAGAACAAGGGATACCCTGTGATTTAAAATCAGGAAAGGTGTGCATCAGGATTGTATTCTTTCACCATACTTATTCAATCTGTACGCTGAACAAATAATCTCAGAGGCTGTACTATATGAAAAGGAACATGGCATCAGGAATGGTGGAAGATTCTTTAATAACCAGTGATATGCAGATAACACAACCTTGCTTGCTGAAAGTGAAGAGGACTTGAAGCACTTACTGATGAAGGTCAAAGACTACAGCCTTCAGTATGGATTATACATCAACAGAAAGAAAACAAAAATCTTCGAAACCCGAAAGGTCAGAGGTTTGAACCCATGAGCCACTCTGCAGGAGAAAGATGTGGCAGACTGCTTCTGTAAAGATTACAGCCTTAGAAACTCTATGGGTCAGTTCTTTGTCCTACAGGGTCACTATGAGTTGGAATTGACTCAATGACAACTTTTTTGGGGGGGCGTGTCACACACAGGACATCAAAGTGTAAGTCACAGACATCCTTCAGCATCCATGAGTAGAGCTTGAGCAGCATCATTCTTTTTATCAGCTGTATGCATGAACATGTATGAATGTATCATAGCTTATTTAACCAGTCCTATATCGACGTGGTGGGATATTGATGAATATTTGGTAGTCTTCCCATTTTCTTTGAGCCAAGTTTTAAGGCAGTTAGGAGGTGACTGGGGGTAAGATGTGCAGAGGAGCTGTCAGAGTGGTGAGTGGAATAGGCAAGCCTCTCTTTGTACATTTTTATATCCCTGCAGCCTGCACTGCTCCAGGAAATGCTCAGCCAAGCTGCCTCTCTGCAAACTCCAGTGAGGCAGGCACTGGGTCGACCTTCCCCCTTCTTCCCCTCCCAGGAAGATCTCTAAGCAGTTGTGGCCTCTCCATTTGCCTTGGCTCCATTAGCCTGAGGCTGGGGGTGTGAATGGTACAGTCATTCCTTGCTAAGTGCTTGAATTAGACTAATAGGTCATCTGTGCTTTTCTCTGAAGAAGGTCCAAATTCTTGGTAAACAACAAGACCACTCTCCCAGCCCAGGGCCCAGAGCCAAGACCTGGGTGGGGATGCAGTGGCTTGACTGGAGCTTTTAATGGCATCCTGGCTGGCTAGAGTGGTTAATGCCATTAGACTAGCTTTTGGGTATCGAGGTAGAAAGGGCTGCTGGCAGCAGCGGTAAGTGCAGAGTATTGAATTATAGGCCTCTCCATGGTTGGGGTGGAGCAGACTATCATTTAAACAGCTATCTTCAAATTCACTCATTTAATCATTCATTCATCAGACATGAATAAGCATTTATTCTGGGATAAGCCAAGAGTTTTTGTTTTTTGTTTGCCATGAGTACTTTCAAATGGGACAAGATCTGTTCTTGCCCATTCATGTGCTACCATTTTGGTGAAGGGGCAACCCAGGACTCAGGCTACTGGGACCGAAGTTTGTCACGCTTCAGTTATCCTAGTGATTATAACACCCAACTGTGTAATCTGTCAGGAATCCTGGTGGCATAGAGGTTAAGAGCTATAGTTGCTAACCAAAAGGTCAGCAGTTCGAATCCAACAGCCATTCCTTGGAAACCCTGTGGGGCAGTTTTACCCTCCCCTGTAGGGCCGCTATTGAATCAGAATCAACTCAACGGCAGCAGGAGCTTTTTGTGTAAGCTTGGGAAACATTCTTCACCCCGTAAGCCCTCCCCCTAACCCGAATTGTACAGTGTGGATGCCAGTAGGAATATCTAACTTAAAGGGTTATATTTTTTGTTTTGCTTTGTTTTTAATAAATATATTGGCAATATCAAATAACGTGTATATCCATTTTAATTTGGTTGACAATTTTTTGGCTTCCTACTCAAATGCTGTAAGCATAAGGAATTTATGCTTGTTTTTATCTTCATGCAAGTTTAAATTAGACAATAGGACTGGAAATAAGTATAACTCTTAGCATGGTGCCTGATACAGGATGAACACTCAATAAATGGTAGCTATTTTTTTATCATCATTATTTAGTCCCTGAATGGTGCAAATGCTTAAGCCCTAGGCTACTGACCAAAAGGTTGGTAATTTGAAGCCACCCAGAGGCCCCTCAGAAGAAAGCCCTGGTTATCCACGTCCGAACAATCAGCCACTGAAAACCCTGTGGAGCACAATTCTACTCTGATACACATAGGGTTGCCATGAGCGGGGATTGATCCAACAGCAAACTTTAAAAAAAAAAAAAATCATTATTATTACTTCTGGGTGGGGATCAAGTGGGTACCTTGTATTCCACTCCTTGCCCTGGAACAGTGATGAGGTGTGATGCTGGTTCTTCCCTCCAGTTGTGAGCCAAACTCTGGGTGGGGCTGCCCCTGGGGGACCCATGACTCAAAATCTGAATTCCAGGAAGCCAGAGCTTTGAGTCTGTAGCTCAGGCACTGAGAGACCTTGATCAAGTCTTGGAGTCTGCGAAAGTCAGTGTTTTAGTCAAGGCTCTTTTGGCTGCAAGTAGCAGAAACACTGAAATTACTTAGTAAAAGGGGAATCTCCGTCTGGCTCCGAGGTCCTGGGACGGAAGAAGTTTTACCACCGTGGGGCTTGCTAGATTTCTGGTCCTTGCAGTTAAAGAACAGGGCAAAGCATCACCATTTCCTCCATCTTCCCCTCTGCGTCCTGTTCTGACCAACAATCACAGGCTCTCTCCCTCATTCCTCCCTTGGGATCTCTGGTTCTCAGAAATTCTAGTTTCTTTTCAAGGTTTCTACTACTTGGGAGGAACCTGCTCAAACTTGGAACCTGAGAGATGATCTAATAAAATTCCACCTCAGATATTGAGCTGGTCAAGTTCTATTTTGAGATACTGTGGCTGAGGGATGGCGTGAAGGGAAGACAAACAAAAAGAGTTAACATTTATCGAGAGCTTAATGTGTGCAAGGCACCATGCTTAATGGCTTAATGAGTATTAACTCGTTTAATTTTCATAACTTTACCCTATTTCCCCCGTTTTACAGTGGGATTTAGTGAGACCAAGCAGCTTGTCCATGGTTACAGAGCTAAAAAGTGGCTGATACAGGAATTGAACCTGAATCTCCCTGACTCCCAGGCTCAATCTCTGATGCACATTGCATCTATCCAGTGTTGGAGTGAGACCCACATGTCCTAAATTACAATAGGGGCTACGACGAGGGTGTGGGGTCAGAAGGAGCTCTTTCAGGCTATAGGGATAGTTTCCTGGGAGAGAAGGAATTTGAGCTGGTCTTTGAAGAACGAATAGAATTTATCAGGGAGAAATGGAGGAAGGGCACCCCAGGCCTAGGGATCAGCAAGAGCAAATGGAAAAACTGGAAAGAGGGGCATGACAAGTAGTCTGCTGTGACTGAAGTTCTGTGAGGTGAAGGTCTTCCTGTCACTCATCCCCCCTTTTTTGTCCTGGAGAAGGGGCCTCCTTTGAGGACAAAACTGGCTACGGAGCTGCTGTTGTGAAAGCCAGGCCCTGGGGAGCATGCAGGAGCATCAAGGAACTGGCACGCAGAATTCTAGACTGGCATGCTTGGCGTCCATGGCCCCTTGACCACTGCTGACATCCCAGGGCAGAGGTCAGTGTGTGTGGGTGGGAGGATGAAGCAGGCCTGTGTCTGGGCAGGGAATAGTGACAAGAGGAAGGGGGAGCCTGTCCCCATAGAGTGATACCAGGAAACAACCCCTCCCTAGTGCTGACCCCGCCACTGGTTGCTATGGTCTGCTGAAATGTCAGGGCATTTGTTCCTAGGGCCTGGTCTTCCCGGACTTTGCTTGGCCTTGGATTCCCACTAGAGGCTTCTTCCTGCTGAGCACCTACTGTGGACTGGATAGGGCAGGCAGGAGGTTAGCACAGCAATGAAGACAGGTCCTTGGCAAGCTCACAGTTTTGTGGTAGAGACAGACAAATAATAGCGACCCACCCAGTATAGCGACAGCTACAGCCATCATTATTTGAGGGTTTGGTATGTGCCATACACTGTGCTAAGAGCTTTACATGTGTATCATTTTAAAAATTGAGCCACCTCATGGTCTTGTCTCTGCATGGTATCAATCTGGCATCCACAATATTTGAAGAAAAAAATTAAATAATTGCACAAAAATAATTATTTTTGAAAAAAATGCAGAGCAAAACTTAAAATCCTTTTTCCCTGCCTGTCTGTATTGTGTACATAAAACAGCCACCCCTACAGAAGGTTTTCCCTCTCTCCAGGCTCCCTAGTGGAGATTTAGGCCATGAATACGTACATACATATATATATTTACTATTTTGTCTCTATTTTACACGCATGATCCATTTTAAACCTCCTCACAGCCCTCTGAAAGTAGGCACTATTATCCCCATTTCACAGATGGAGGAACAGATGTCAAGAGAAGTTAAATCTTGCCCAAGGTCACACAGCTAATGACTGGGAAGTGGATTTGAAGCAGGCTCTGTGCTTGCTCTGAAAAGTGCCCATGATCCAAGGGCTGGGAGACTCCTGAGGAGGAGGCAGTGAATTCAGCATGAGGGGATTACTTAGGCTTCATGAGGAAGCAACATTTGAGTAGGCTGGTAGTGCAGTGGTTAAGAGCTGGCATGCTAACCAAAAGGTCAGCAGTTCAAATCCACCAGCTGTTCCTTGGAAACATTATGGGGCAGTTCTACTCTGTCCTATGGGGTTGCTGAGGCAACGGATTTTTGGTTTGGTTTTTAAAGGATAAAAAGAAGCTCAACAGGCAGAGGTGAGCAGTATATGGGTTTCTTAGGGAAGGAGGAAGGCCTGAGGGATGAGCATATCAGACGGTGGAATGTCAGAAGGGAGCAGACCTTACCCCTCCCTCTCAGTGAGGGCGGGCATAGTACTTAGGAGACTGGCCTCCATTCCCTATTTTGCCTCAGGCAGATTCCGCTTCTGCCCTTTTAACAGTCTCCTTCACAAAGCCTCCTTGTGTCTTCTGAAACAGACCATCTGAATCAGGCTGGGTCCCCTGCCGCCATACAGGAAGTGAGGGAGAGCTATGGTGAAGGAACCCAGAAATGAACTCCCTCCTGGACTAAATCAAACACACTTAATTCTTCAGGAATTACACGTCAAGACTGTCTTAGGGACAGCCTTGGCTCTCTAGATGTTCAAAGAAAGCATCTCATAGTGAAAAGAACACAGTGGAAAGTGGATCCAGTTGGATCCCGGTTTGAATCTTAGTAAACCTACTTACCAGCTAGGTGAATTCTGGCAAACTGCGTAATCTTGCTGAGCTTCAGTCTCTCCATCTAGAAGATGATGGGCCCTATTGCGAAAAAGGAGCCCTGGTGGCAAAGTGGTTAAGAGCTCGGCTGCTAACCAAAAGGTCAGCAGTTTGAATCCACCAGCTGCTCCTTGAAAACCCTATGGAGCAGTTCTACTCTGTTCTATAGGGTCACTATGAGTCAGAATTGACTTGATAGCAACAGGGTAGGATTATTGCTAAAAAGGAGCCCAGGCGGCTCAGTGATTAAGAGCTCAGCTGCTAACCAAAAGGTCGACAGTTGGAATCTACCAGCCGCTCCTTGGAAACCCTATGGGGCAGTTCTACTGTGTCCTATAGGGTTGCTGTGAGTTGGAATTGACTTGATGGCAACGGGCAATGGGTATGGTAAAAAGTGGTGCCTGGTAGGTCAGTCAGAGAGGAAGAGGAAATGACTAGCTGGGAGATATATTGATCTAATTTTACTTTGGTGTTGGGTGTTAGTGACTTGTCAAATCCAGGTTTTTCCAGTAGGAAGTGAACAGTAATACAAGATCTCAGGGGCTTGAGTGGGAAGGTGACTCCAGTAAGTGGAGGGAAAGAGGAGACCTGAGGTGGTGGATGAAGTACAGACAGTGAACTTCCTGTCCTAAAATCTCATTGTCATGCTGGAACATTTCCCCGAACCTTTCTGAACCTCAGTTTCCTTATCTTCAAATGCCAAACAACTTACGAAATCAGTATTGGCCAGACCATTAAATTGATATTTCATTAAAAAAAATTTTTTTTTCCATATTCTGCCCCATCACAGAAGAGATTTGAAGTGGCTTATAGAAATGCATGCAGTACAACAAAATGAAAATAAAGGCATGGAAACCAGATAAAGGGAGAATCAAAACAGTGTGTGGAGGCCAGATAGTTCGGTCAGCAATATTTAATGCTCATGCAGAGGTCCTGCCCAGATTAATATCATTGTCCCAAAACCCTTGTACTTGCGGGTAGTAGTGGTTGGAAAATGTATTTTGAATAGAACTAAAGGTATTATTTGTGTTTTACAAATGGAACTGAGGCTAAGTTTGTCTTGATTATAGCAAATGTGATGGCTAGGTGGGTGTGTGAGAAAGAAATCCTTTGTAATTTATACAAAGTTTGTTTTTGTTTTATACGCGATCACAGGCAGCTGCCTCTGCTTTCTCTGCTGCCCAAGAAGTTACAAAACCTGACCGCTTGATTGAAATGGGCATCCAGGAGAGTAAACACAAATTACTATTTCAATAAGTTATCCTGCCACACTAAAGTTTATTGAGTGCTCATTATCTGCCAGATATTCTTCAAAGCACTTAAATATACTACCTTTAGTACAGTAACAACTTAAGGAGCCCTGGTTGCACAATCATTAAGTGCTGCTAACTGAAAATGTGTGTGGTTTGAACCCACCAGTCCCTCTGCAGGAGAAAAGACTTGGTGATCTGCTTCCATAAAACCAAACCAAACCACCACCGTTGAGTCAATTCCGACTCATAGCTTCCGTAA
This sequence comes from Elephas maximus indicus, assembly GCF_024166365.1. Classification (NCBI taxonomy): domain Eukaryota; kingdom Metazoa; phylum Chordata; class Mammalia; order Proboscidea; family Elephantidae; genus Elephas; species Elephas maximus. The sequence continues at coordinate 151,355,129 of NC_064820.1, read as the reverse complement.
GTATTATTAATAAAACAAAAAACAACTGTTGCTGTCAAGTGGATTCCAATCATAGCGACCCTATAAGACAGAGTAGGTCTGCCCCATAGGGTTTCCAAGGTGGATTCCAATTGCCGTCATTTTGGTTAGCACCCAAGTGCTTAACCACTGCGCCATAAAGATTACAGCCTAGGAAATCATATGGGGCAGTTGTACCATGTCCTATAGGGTCACAATGAGTTGGATGGGGGAAGAGAGATCCCATGAAGATCAACAGGAGCAGAGAGCTCAAAGAGACAAGGATCTTCCTCCAGTTAACCCTCGAGGGCACATAGCAACACAAAGGCTACAACTTGGAGTCCAGAGGGTTGGGTGGCAGTCCCATCCTCCTCAGTAGCTTGCTGCATCAAAGCAAACAAACAAAAAACAACCAAACCTGTTACTGTTGAGTCAATTCCAGCTCATAGTGACCGTATAGGACAGAGTAGAACTGCTCCATAGGGTTTCCAAGGAGTAGCTGGTGGATCCCAACTGCTGACCTTTTGATTAGCAGCCAAGCTCTTAACCACTGTGCCACCAGGGCTCCCTAAGCCTTGGTTATTGCTTTAGTTCTTCCAATTCGCTGAGCCCCAATTTCCACTATGTACCTCTTGGGTTATAATGAATCAGTATGTTGAAGTAGGTCCCTATGTGCCCCAAATTTTGTGCTTATTGCTAACCTATAGGCTGACTATTCAAACCCACTCAGTGGTACTGCATAAGAAAAGACCTGGCTATCTGATTCCATTAAGATTGTTGTTTGCCATCTAGTTAATTTTCAACTCATACCGACCCTATGTGACAGAGCAGAGCTGCGCTATAGGGTTTTCTAATCGACTGGGCGGCACTGGGTTTTTTAATCTTTACAGGAGCAGATCCCCAGGTATTTCTCCCATGAAGCGGCTGGGTGAATTACAGCCAGTAAAGCCCTAGGGAGCGTTGCTACTCTAACACACGGGGTCGCCATGAGTTGGAATCTACTCCTTAGCAAACAACAACGTGCTGAAATAGTTAATGTGCTTTGCCCAGTGTTGGCACACAGTAATCACCACGGCAACATTATAACTAACAGCAAACGTTTATTGAGCTGATATGATCCTGAAACACTATACCCCCACCCATCCAGGCAACAGGATCCTGGGTTCAGCTAGGGCGGTAAGAGCAGCCCGCCCCCTTCACCGGCGGGGCTCCTCGGCGCGGGCAGAATCGTGGTGGGGAAGCCGCGGGCGGCGTACGGAGGAGGCGCGCCTCCTAATGCAGTTGTCAGTTAATTAGGGAGAAGGTTGTATCATTAACAGCGGGATCGATGCAAAAGGAATTACGAGATTCTGGCAGCGCCGCCGCCGCCGCGGAGCCCTCTGCTCTGGCCGCGGGCCGAATTCAGCAAAAACTCGATACGCATTAGCGGAAGATCAGCGGCCGCCTGGGGCGCTGGGCCAGCAGAGCGCGGGAGATGCGCCTGGCGCGGGAGGCCCGGGCGGGTCGCAGAGCGGTGCTCGGAAGGGCCAGTCCCGGGGCTAGTGCCCTTGGTGCGCCGCCCGGGGCCTTTGCGAGGTGCGGGACACGGCACGTGTCCCCCACCTGGTCGCTGACCCTCGGAGGTGAACAAAGCGTCCCGACCCAGGGAAGGGCGGGGACACGAAGGCTGGGCCAGAGTTTAAACATTGCCAAAGAACTTCTGGCGCTGTTGTCTGTCCGAGGCGCTCTGCCCTGCGTCCCCATGAGGCTGACTCCGACTCATCCTTCAAATGAAGCTAAACCAAACCAAACCCAGTGTCGTCGAGTCGATTCCGACTCATAGCGACCCTGTAGGACAGAGTAGAACTGCCCCATAGAGTTTCCAAGGAGCGCCTGGCGGATTTGAACTGCCGACCCTTTGGTTAGCAGCCGTAGCACTTAACCAACTACACCACCAGGGTTTCCAATGTGGCTGAAATCACAGCAAAGCTCCTGACCTCCTCAGACTAGGCCAGGCCACCCTCTAAAAGACCCTCACAGTACTTAGTTCTCCTTCGTGGCATTTATCAAAATGTCGTTATATGGCAACTTGCATATTTTCTGGTCAATGTCTCTCTCCAGATCAGACTGTAAGCTCCAGGAGAGCAGGAACTGTGCTGGGCTGTCTTGTTTACTTGCACTCAGAGTGCCTGAGATGTGACAAGTGCTCAGTAAATTTTTGGAAAGAATGAATCCCCTCAGCAACCCGTGGAGTTGGTAGGGTGAAGAATCTGAAGGTCAAAGAAATGAAATGTCTTGCCCAAAACCACACTAGTCCCCAAGCCCCAAGCTCTTTCCTTGAGCAAATCAGTTAATCTATCTCAATCTCAGTCTTCCCGTCTAGGGGAAGATTAATTAGAGCTGTCTCTGTGCTGTGTGTTGGGGACTGGACTAAGACTTTATATTTGTTCGTTTAATTCTCACAACAACCCTGTGTGGCAGAAATAATTTTATAAAGGAGGAACATTTATCTCTGCCTTCAGATTCTCTCCCTGTTTCTGCAGCTGTGTCACAGGTGGTTCAAACCCTGCAGACTGCATTTCTCAGACTCTCCTGTTAGCTGGCTTATGACTGGGTTTGACCAGTTGGTGCCACTGGCACAAGATTGGGTGGTAGGAGAACAGGAGAAGCCAGGATATTTCCAGTCTTGGGAGCTTCTGGGCTCCACCTGCTCCCTTTGGCCTTCAGACTGGTAATGATAGTGGCTTCCTGCTCTTGCTAATTTCTTGAGTTGCCTCACTGTTCCGTTTGCCTTCTTAGTTCTTCCATCGGCTGTGTAATTAATTCTCTTTATTAAATATCCTCATTTGAAATACTTGAAGTGGGTTTCATTTTTCTGACTAATTTAAGAACCTTAATTTGAACTCAAATCTTCTGACTACAAAATCCACTCACTTACATGCTCTTACAGAAGATGACAATGAGGCAAAGCAGCAGGAAAGTGAGTTACTTAACCACCCTGCCCAGAGAGTTCTTCCCAGGTACCTTCTGTGAGACAAATAAGTGCTAAAGATAATGGCCCACCCATAAAGCCCATTAATAATTATTATGTTTAAGAAATACTACTTAGCATAGCTAAAATATTGTTCACACCTATAAATGAAAGTAATAATAGCATCTTCTTGTGAAAAGCAAATACATTAATGTATGCCAGACACCTGGTACATGGTAGATGTTCAATGATAATTCCTTCCTCCATTCCCTTAAAACCTGGGGAATCTTCAGTGCGTTCATGTGTTCTCAGCTTGGTAATCCTGGAATGTGAAGGACATCGGCTCTTTTATTCCCTAGCATTCTCCTTATCACATTGTAGATTCACCTTGCCCATTGGTCTAGTGAATGAGAAGTAGTGATCAGATGGCTGGCCTGGCAGCTATAATACTCATGTGTGCAACGATCTGAGTGAATGCTCCTAAATCAGTTGGAGTGCCCTAGAGATTTGTCAGGCAAAGAAAAAGTGAGAGGTGCTTTTGACGCACACATCCAGAGCCTGATTTGAAAGAAGATGTCTGCTCAATGGTCCCGAGGGCAATTTTCTCCTGATTGATTTGCAACTTTTGATCTTAATGGAAAAGAAGCCAAGGAGGTAGTATTCTCCCTGAACCAGAAGACTTTGCCCTGATTAACTGTCTGGACTTGGGGAATGCCATCTCCTATTACCTGCAAGGGGGCTACAACGCCAAAATTTATTGGGGAGAGTGCTCAGGGTTGGGGTGGGGGTTGGGGGAGGAGTTTCTTAATCTACGTGATCATCAATGACCCTGGAAGCCAGGATATTAGTCTATGGAAGGGCCAGAAACTACCCTTGATGACTGAATAACTACAGATAACTGTTCAGATCTTCCTTCAGCCACTGCAGCCTAGAGCCTAGGGCTGGGAGTCTCACCTGTGCCCTTGGAGGAGGCACTTCATTTGAGCCTGCCCTAACTACCACACAGGTTGCTGTGGTGTCATATGAATCATTGATGTAAATGCAATTTGAGGAAGTTTATAGACGTTACAAACATATTTGAGTTTAGGATATTAAACTAGCTCAGCAGCTAAAAATTGTTCTTTACCACGATAGCATAAACTTCCCTATTCCTAAGGGTTAAGAGCACAGGATTTAGAGTCAAACAGACCTAGGCTCCGATCCCTGTTCACTGCTGACTTGACTACTTCCCACTTAACCTGTCTGAGCCTCAGACTCCTCATCTGTAAAACAGGAATAATAATGCCGTGGAGGGGTTGTTGTGATGGTTAAATTAGATACTAGAGTGAGAGTTTAAGCAATTGCAGCCATTATTAAAATTGCTCATAAATTTATCTGCCAGCTAATATTTTGAAATGAAATAGGAATCTAGACAACTAGGTCATTAGAGTGTTCAGAATGCCCTAACAGACATGCTTTGATTTGTTACCCCACAGTCCACTTCTCCAGGAACAGTTTTGCTCTCATCGTTGTTAGCTGCTGTTGAGTCGGCTCTGACTCATGGCAACCTTATGTATAATGGATCTTGGCTGAAAGAGAGTATCAGAAAGATGTCTACCTTCCCACTCACAGTCCTGGCCAAAAGCAAGACCTGGGTAGACATGACCCTGTCCCCTTGGCTACTATTGACTGGACCAGGGGTGAACACTTAACCTAAGCTGAACCAATCAGATTCCTGTCCTGAGAATTGAACCAGTCAGTTGTGGGGAGCCATGTAGACTCCAGAGCTATTACCACCATTTTGGGGTGTGTACAGTTAATGGATGAACTGGAAAAACTGATATGGAGAGATGTAGACAGAAATACGAATAAGAGACCATTTAGCTTCTGTGAAAATGATGGGGAAGGCCCTGTTCCTGATGATTGTTCAGTCCCAAGAGGCCTAGCTATGCTGAATTTCCTGTCTTCAGAGTCCATGCAATCTTCATCCAACCACTAGTGCCCCACCTTTCCTTATGCTAGTATGAGTGCATCTCTTTTCCTTGTAACCAGAAGAGATTAGACTCGAGTAAGGGCGATGACTTGTCCTTTTATGAGGTAAAATGCATTTTAAAAAACTTAAGTGGCCTTCTTAAAATTGACCTTATATATTCAAAACACACCCTCGCCTCATAAACTGGTAAACAAAAAATGGTCAAACCAGTTATTAAGCAGAGTGTCAACCACAAACTAGATGAGAAACCTTTTTTATTTCACTTTTCCCTGTGTATTTTGTCATTATACTTAAAGTCCCAAGATACATGATTTGCGGCAGTACCTAGAAACTGTCAAAAAAAAAAAAAAAAATCGCATTACATGATCATGTAATTCCTAAAAAGATGTTGAGAACCTTAAGAATGGGTGGGGTTGGAGGATTTACACTGAGTTAATTCCAATTTGTTTTTGTTTGTGGTTAATTCCAATTTAAAGAAACAAGGCAAGAGGGGGAAAGGCTACCTCTCTGAAGGTCTATGATTCTCAATCTCAATTCCTCATCTCTAAAATGGAGATTTTAATGCACCCACTTCATATGATTGATCTGAATATTAAATGAGTTAGCACACACAAAGTTCTTTGCCTGGTGCCTGCCATGTAGGGTATATTCTGTAAGTGTTTTATTAACTAGTATAATCGTGAAAATGTGACAAAGCTTTCTGCTGGAGCTGAATTTTAAAGGAAAATGCTCTAAAATTAAAATCAAAGCAAATGCTCTGGCATCCACTCAATTTTGCAAAAGGAGAGACTGAATCTTAGCCACTGTGGTTTTCTCAGAGCTCGGTACCGTTGTAAATGCCTAATAAATATTTTTTAATAAATGTTGAGCTCTCAGTAAGGTCATCATAGGACTGAAAAAAAATTGAAAGCTTTGGAAAGTAAAACGGTGGTTCTCACATTCTAAGAGAACTCCGATTCTGGAGTAGAAGTATTGAAAATGGGGTAATGTGAAGAGGGTGGAGAGTAGGGGTCCATGAACCTAGAAGCTCAACATGGCCACAGGAAGAAACATCCACAAGTTTGTAAAATGGCATAACCGCTGTGGAAAATGGTATGGTGCTTCCTTAAAAAGCTAGTAATAGAATTACCATATGATCCAGTAATCCCGCTCCTACGGTATATCCAAGAGAAATAAGAGCTTTAACACGAATAGACATATGCACACCCATGTTCATTGCAGCATTACTGACAATGGCAAAGAAGATGGAAACAACCTGTTAGGGATTGAATTGTGTCCCCCCAAAATATGTGTCAACATGGCTAGGCCATGATTCCCAGCATTGTATGGTTGCCAAGTGTTTTGTGATTTGATGTGATTATCTTATGTGTTGTAAATCCTAACCTCTGTGATGTTAATGAGGCAGGATTAGAGGTAATTATGTTAAAGAGGCAGGGTGCAATCTACACGATTCAGTTGTATCTTGAGTCAATCTCTTTTGATATATAAAAAAGAGAATCCAGCAGAGTGGAGAGGGACATTATACCACCAAAAAAGAAGTGCTGGGAGCAGAGTGTGCCCTTCAGACCCGGGACCCCTGTGCTGAGAAACGCCTAGCCCAGGGGAAAATTGATGACAAGGACCTTCCCCCAGAGCTGACAGAGAGAGAAAGCCTTCTCCTGAGGCTTGCACCCTGAATTCGAACTTCTAGCCTCCTAAGCTATGAGAGAATAAATTTACCTTGTTAAAGCCATCTACTTGTGGTGTTTCTGTTATAGCAGCACTAGGTAACTAAGACACAACCTAAATGCCATCAATGGATGAAGAGATAAACAAACTGTGGTACAGACATACAGTGCAATACTATGCAAGGACGAAGAATAATGATGAATTCCCAAAACTTCTCACAATGTGAATGAATCTGGAGGGCATTATGTTGAGTGAAATAAGTCAATCACAAAAGGATAAATATTGTATGAGACCACTGTTATAAAAAACTCAAGAATAGGTTTACACACATAAAGAAACATTCTTTGGTGTTACCAGTGATGGGATGGGGGAGGGAGGAAGAATCACTAACTAGATAGCAGACTAGAGTTAATTCTGGTGAAGGGTAGGGTAATACTGTCTACTATGGGGGAAGTCAGCAGAATGTAACCATGATGGTTAAGGTTGTGTGTCAACTTGGCTGGGCCATGATTCTCAGTGGTTTGATAGTTGTATGATGTTGTGATCACTTCCATGATGAAATTTGATATTATGTGATTACCTCCATGATGGAATCTGCTGTGAGTAGCCAATCGGTTGAAAGGGAGTTTCCTTGCGTGTGTGGCCTCCATTGACTATAAATGGACATTCTGGCAAGGTTTGTGGGGTTTTGCTCTTTCTGGATCCTGCAGCTGGCTCCTGCTCACCTGACCTCTGGTTCTTAGGGCTTGAGCTAGCAGCTCATCTTTGGTTTTGCCTGTCAATCTTGGAATTCATTGATCTTCGCAGCCTGTGAGCAAAAGCCCTACTCTCTGACCTGCTGATCTTGGGTTTGCTAGCCCCTGCGGATATGTGAATCAGGAGAAGCCTCTGTGCTGACCCATGGAGTTGGGACATTCCAGCCTCTAGAACCGCGTGAGCCATTTTTTTGATATTAATCATTCTCTGTATATATATTTATACACTTTACTGGATTTTGCTTCTCTAGAGAACACAATTTTTTTTTTTTTTTTTTTTAGAGAACCTAGCTGTCTTAGTCATCTAGTGCTGCTATAACAGAAATACACAAGTGGATGGCTTTAACAAAGAGAAATTAATTTTCTCACAGTCTAGTAGGCTAGAAGTCCAAATTCAGGGTGTCAGCTCCAGGGGAAGGCTTTCTCTGTCAGCTCTGGAGGAAGGTCCTTGTCATCAATCTTTCCCTATACCAGGAAGTTCTCTGCACTGGAACCCCAGGTCCAAAGGACACATTCTGCTCCTGGCACTGCCTTCTTGGTGGTATGAAGTCCCCAACTCTCTGCTTACCTCCCTTTAATTAATTTATTTTTTTGTGAATTAAATTAGTCAATTTTTTTTATTGTGCTTTAAGTGAAAGTATAAAGTTCAAGTTAGTTTCTCATACAAAATTTATACACACATTGTTATGTGACCCTAGTTACCCTCTCTATAATGTGACAGCACACTTCTTTCCACTTCAGATTTCCCATGTCCATTCAATCAGCCCCTTTTGCCTTCTCATCTGGTCTCGGGACAAGAGCTGCCCATTTAGTTTCATGTATCTATTTGAGCTAATAAGCACTTTCTTCACAAGTATCATTTTATGTCTTATAGTCCAGTCTAACCTTTCTCTAAAGAGTTGGCTTCGGGAATGGTTTCAGTTCTGGGCTAACAGAGAGTCTGGGGACCATGTCCTTGGGGTCCTACCAGTCTCAATCAGACCACTAAGTCTGGCCTTTTTACTAGAATTTAAGTTCTGCATCCCACTTTTCTGCTCTGTCAGCGACTCTCTGTTGTGTTTCCTATCAGAGCAGTTATTGGTGGTAGCCAGGCACCATCTAGTTCTTCTGGTCTCAGGCTGATAGAGTCTCTGGTTTATGTGGCCCTTCCTGTCTCTTGGGCTAATATTTTCCTTGAGTGTTTGGTGTTCTTCATTCTCCTTTGCTCCAGGTGAGTTGGGAACAATTGATGTATCTTAGATGCCCACTTACTAGCTTTTAAGACCCCAGATGCCACTCACCAAAATGGGGTGCAGAACAGTCTCTTAAACTTTATTTTGCCAGTTGACCTAGATGTCCCCTGAAACCATGGTCTCCAGGCCCCTGCTCCTGCTACTCTGTCCCTTGAAGTGTTTGGCTGTATTCAGGAAAATTCTTAGCTTTTGCTTTAGTCCAATTGTGCTGAATTCCCCTCTACCGTGTTGTCCTCCCCTTCACCTAAGATAATTCTTGTCTACTTTCTGGTTAGTGAATACTCCTCTCCCTCTCTCCCCGCCCTCGTGACCATCAAAAAATGTTTTCTTCTGTGTTTAAACTTATTCTTGAGTTCTTATAATAATGGTCACATACAATATTTGTCCTTTTGTGGCTGAATAATTTCACTCAGCATAATGCCTTCCAGATTCAGCCATGTTATGAGATGTTTCACAGATTCGTCGTTTTTCTTTATCATTGCGTAGGATTCCATTGTGTGAATATACCATAATTTGTTTATCCATTTGTTCATTGATGGGCACCTAGGTTGTTTCCATCTTTTTGCTGTTGAGAGCAGTGCTGCAATGAACATGGGTGTGCATATATCTATTCGTGTGACAGCTGTTATTTTTCCAGGATATATTCCAAGGAGTAGAATTGCTGGATCATATGGTACTTCTATAGCTAGCTTTTTAAGGAAGTGCCAAATGCATTTCCAAAGTGGTTGTACCATTTTACATTCCCACCAGCAATGTATAAGTGTTCCAGTCTCTCCCCCACCTCTCCAACATTTATTATTTTGTGCTTTTTGTATTAATGCTAGCCTTGTTGGTGTGAGATGGTATCTCATTATAGTTTTTGATTTGCATTTCTCTAATGGCTGATGATCGCGAGCATTTCCTCATGTGCCTGTTATCTACCTCAATGTTTTCTTTGATGAAGTGCCTGTTCATGTTTTTTGCCCATTTTTTAATTGAGTTATTTGTCTTTTTGTTGTTGAGGTTTTGCAGTATCTTGTAGATTATAGAGATTAGACCCTGATGGGACGTGTCATAGTCAAAAATTTTGTCTGTAGGTTGTCTTTTTAATCTTTTGGTGAAGTCTTTGGATGAACATAAATGTTTGATTTTTAGGAGCTCCCAGTTATCTAGTTTCTCTTCTGGTGCTTGTGCATTGTTAGTAATGTTTTGTATTCTGTTTATGCCGTGTATCAGGGCTCATAGCACTTTCCCTATTTTTGATTCCTTGACCTTCATTGTTTTAGGTTTTATATTTAGGTCTTTGATTCACTTTGAGTTAGTTTTTGTGAATAGTGTGAGGCATGGGTCTTGTTTCATATTTTTGCATATGGATATCCAGTTATGCCAGCACCATTTGTTAAAGAGATTGTCTTTTTCCCATTTAAAGGACTTTGGGCCTTTGTCAAATACCAGCTGCTCATAGGTGGATGAATTTATGTCTGGATTCTCATTTCTGTTCCATTGATCTATGTATCTGTTGTTGTACTTGTATCAGGCTGTTTTGACCACCATGGAAGTATAATAGGTTCTAAAATCAGGTAGTGTGAGGTCTCCCACTTTGTTCTTCTTCTTCAGTAATGCTTTACTTATCCGGGGCCTCTTCCCTTTCCATATGAGGTTGGTGATTTGTTTCTCCATCTCTTTAAAAAATGCCATTGGAATTTAGATCAGAATTACATTATATCTGTAGATTGCTTTGGGTAGAATTGACATTTTCACAATGTTGAGTCTTCCTATCCATGAGCAAGGTATGTTTTTACACTTATGTAGGTCTCTTTTGGTTCCTTGCAGTAGTGTCTTGTAGTTTTGTTTGCACAGGTCTTTTATGTCTCTGATTAGATATATTCCTAAGTATTTTATCAGGGCTATTGTAAATGGTATTGATTTGGTGATTTCCTCTTCAACGTTCCCTTTGTTGGTGGAGAGGAATCCAACTGATTTTTGTATGTTTATCTTGTATCCTGGTACTCTGCTGAACTCTTCTATTAGTTCCAGTAGTTTTCTTGTAGATTCTTTGAAGTTTCCTGTGTATAAGATCATATCATCCACAAATAGAAATACTTTTACTTCTTCCTTACCAATTTGGATGCCCTTTATTTCTTTATCTAGCCTAATTGCTCTGGCTAGGACCTCCAGCTCAATGTTGAATAAGAGTGGTGATGAAGGGCATCCATGTCTGTTAAACATTTTCAAGGGGAATTCTTTCAGACTCTCTCCATTTAGGATGATGTTGGCAGTTGGCTTTGTATAAATGCCTTTTATTATGTTGAGGAATTTTCCTTCTATTCCTATTTTGCTGAGAGTTTTTATCATGAATGGATGTTGGACTTTGTCAAATGCCTTTTCTGCATGAATTGATAAGATCCTGTGGTTCTTGTCTTTTGTTTTATTTATGTGATGGATTACATTAATTGTTTTTCTCATGTTGAACCATCCCTGCATACCTGGTATGAATCATACTTGGTCATGGTGAATTATTTTTTTGATATGTTGTTGAATTCTATTGGCTAGAATTTTGTTGAGGATTTTTGTATATATGTTCATGAGGGATATTGCTCTGTAATTTTCTTTTTTTGTGGTGTCTTAACCTGGTTTTGGTATCAGGGTTATGCTGGATTCGTGGACTGAGTTTGGGAGTATTCCGTCCTCTTCTATGCTCTGAAATACCTTTAGTAGAAGAGGTGTTAACTCTTCTCTGAAAGTTTAGTAGAATTCTCCAGTGAAACCATAAGGGCCTGGGCTTTTTTTTTGTTGTTGGGAATTTTTAAATTATCTTTTCAATCTCTTCTTTTGTTATAGGTTTATTTAGTTGTTCTACCTGTGTTTGTGTTAGTTTAGGTAGGTAGTGGATTTCTAGAAATTTCTCCATTTCCTCTAGGTTTTCAAATTTGTTAGAATACAATTTTTCATAGTATTCTATTATGATTCTTTTAATTTCGTTTGGGTCTGTTGTGATAGCGTCCATCTCATTTCTTATTCGGGTTATTTCTTCCTCTTCTGTTTTTCTTTTGTCAGTTTGGCCAGTGGTTTATCAATTTTGTTGATCTTTTCAAAGAACCAGGTTTTGGTCTTGTTAACTCTTTCAGTTGTTTTTCTACTTTCTATATCACATAATCCTGCTCTAGTTTTTATTATTTGCTTTCTTCTGGTGCCCGAGGGCTTTTTTGCTGTTCTCTTTCTATTTGTTTAGTTGTAGAGTTAATGTTTTTATTTTGGCCCTTTCTTCTTTTTGGACGTGTGCATTTATTGGTATAAATTGACCTCTGAACACCACTTTTGCTGTGTCCCAAATGTTCTGGTAGGATGTGTTTTCATTCTCATTTGATTCCATGAATTTCTTTATTCCATCCTTAATTTCCTCTATAACCCAGTAGTTTTTGAGCAAGGCGTTGTTCAGTTTCCTTTTTTTTCCTTCCTTTTTCTGCTATTGATTTCAACTTTTATGGATTTATGTTCAGAAAAGATTCTTTGTAATATTTCAATGCTTTGGATTCATTTAAGGCTTGCTTTGTGGCCTAATATGTGGTCTATTCTGGAGAATGTTCCATGTGCATTGGAAAAGAAATTATACTTGGCTACTGGTTTTTTTTTTTACTGTTGGGTAAAGTGTTCTGTATATGTCTATAAGGTCAAGTTGGTTGATTGTGGCATTTAGATCTTCTGTATCTTTACTGAGCTTCTTTCTGAATGTTCTGTCCTTCACCAAAAGTGGTGTGTTGAAGTCTTCTACTATTATTGTGGAGCTGTCTATTCCTCTTTTCAATGCTGTTGGAGTTTTTTTTTATGTATGTTGGAGCCCTGCCATTGGGTGTGTAAATATTTCTTTATTTACCCCTGGTGTATTGACCGTTTAATCATTATATAGTGTCCTTCCTTATCCTTTGTGGTGGATTTTACTTTAAAGTCTGTTTCATCAGAGATTAATATTGCCACTCCTGCTCTTTTTTGATTGTTGTTTGCTTGATATATATTTTTCCATCCTTTGAGTTTTTTGAGTTTTAGTTTGTTTGTGCCTTTAAGTCTAAGGTATGTCTCTTGTAGGCAGCATATAGATGAATCGTGCTTTTTTAATCCATTCTGCCACTCTCTTGTCTCTGTATTGGTGCGTTTAGTCCATTTACATTCAGCATAATTATTGATAAGTATGAGTTTAGTGCTGTCACTTTGGTGTATTTTGTGTGTGTGCGTGTGTGTGTGTTGCTGACAGTCTCTTTGTTCCACTTAATTTTCTATGCTGAGTTGCTTTTCTTTATGTATTTCCTTTTTCTCCTTTTCATTGTTGCTGATTTTGAATTTTCTGAGTCTTTATGTTTTTCTTGGTTTTTATTTTGATGTGTAGGATTGTTAGTTCCCTTTGTGGTTACCTTAATACTTACCTCTGTTTTTCTAAGTTTAAGCCAATCTTTTATTACTTGATATCACCTTGACTTCCTCTCCATATGATAGATCTATGACCACATTGTTTAGCCCTTCCTTTTTGTTTTAACATCATCGTTTACATACTGACATCTCTGTTTCCCCATTTTCAGTGTTTTGAAAAAAAAAAATTTTTTTTTTTTTAGCTTTGATTTATTTATGACTTCCGTATCTGGGTTGGTATGCGGTTGTTCTGTCCTGTGTTCCAGTCTTGCGTTGTTATCCAATGTTATTGATTTTCTAACGGGAGGATTCCCTTTAGTATTTCTTGTAATTTTGGTTTGTTTTTTTTATAAATTCCCTAAACATCTCTTTATCTGAAAATGCACTAATTTTGCCACCATATTTGAGAGTCAGTTTGCTAAATATATAATTCTTGGCTGGCAATTTTTTTCCTTCAGTGCTTTATATATGTCATCCCATTGCCTTCTTGCCTGCAAGGTTTCTGCTGAATAGTCCGAGCTTAGTCGTATTGACTATCTTTTGTAGATGACTTTTTGTTCATCCCAGCTGCTCTTAAAATTCTCTCTTTATCTTTGGTTTTGAAAAGTTCAATTATAATATGTCTTGGTGACTTTCTTTTGGGATCTACCTTGTGTGGGGTTCAATGAGCTTCTTGGATAGATATCTTCTCATCTTTCATGATATCTTTTCTGCCAACAAATCTTTGACAATTCTCTCTGTACTTTCTGTCATCCTCCCGTTCTGGTACTCCAATCACTCATATGTTATTCTTCTTGATAGAATCCCACATAACTCTTAGGGTTAATTCATCTTTAAAACATTATTTTATGTGATTTTTCCTCAAATAAATTGGTGTCATGTGCTTCATCTTCAATCTCACTAATTCTGACTCTTCCATTGCCTCACTTCTGCTCCTATGACTTTCTATTGAGCTGTCTAATTCTGAAATTTTATTGTTAATCTTTTGGATTTCTTAGCAATCTCTCTGTGGATTCTTACAGCCTGTTAAATTTTTCCTCATGCTCTTGTATAACCTTCTTAAGTTCCTCTATTGCTTTGCCTGTGTGTTCCTTGGCTTGTTCTGTGTTTCGCCTAAGCTCCTTCCTGATCTCTTGAAGAGCTCTGTACATTAATCTTTTGAATTCTACCTCTGGTAATTTGAAGAAATTCTCTTCCTCTGGAAGTTTCCTTGAGTCCTTGTTTTGGGCACTTGCTGAAGCCATCATGGTCTGTCTCTTTATGTGATTTGATATTGACTGTTGTTTCTGAGCCATCAATAAGTTACTAATTTATTTCATGCTTATTTACTGTGTCCTAGCTTCTTGTTTTGTTTTGATATTCCCAAATAGGCTGCTCATGTGAGCTAGTCTGATTATTGACACCCTTGAAGCTGTCACGCCTTGTTACCAGATGCTTAGAGCTGTTACTAGGTATGTAAGCCCAGGAGTCCGCTTACTTTTCTTGTATGGATTCAGCTCAGTTGTACAGGTAGTTGGTCACCAAGTGTGTGGTAGATGCTTTCATCTACTGTCCTAGATGGGCAAGGGTGACTGGAGTAGGCACAGGTATCTGGCTGCAGTAGGGGGTCATGTGCTGAACATGACAGGGGGCTGATAGTTGCCCCCGAGTGTCTGGGAGGAATGCATGTCCCTGTTTCCTAGAGCGCATAGGTGGGTGGATTTTGCAGCCGGACTGTGGACATCCAGTGCTGTTGGCTGTAAGGACTGGGAGGCACCACTTATTCTTGGATCCCTGTTCCAGGTGGCTAGGTGGCATGGGTGGAGCCACCAGTCCTCAGGCCCCTGATTTGGGTAGGTGGGGACCCTACTTAATGGGCAGAGTGGTGTCAAATATCGTGAGCCTGCCAGTCCACTTATAGCTGATATAGTTGAAATTAGGCTTCAGGTATATACCCTGTTGTACTGTGCTAATGAGGGCCTACACTGCTGAAATGAGCCCACAGAGGTCTATGCAGGGATGAAAAACATTCAAAGTCCATGGACCCCTTATGCCTGTGCCTAGGCAAAGGAGCTATGTGTGCTTGCCCTGAGTTCCAGCTTAGGGGAGCTGGCAGATTATTTTTTCCTGTTTGTTAATTTGTTCTCTCTCCAAAGCCAGGAGAATGGCTCAGGACACTCGACAGGTCCTACTTCAGGCCAGGGGATGCAACAGTTGCTGAAGCCTGCCAGGAACCTGTGCAGAGTGGGGAGGGGGCAGGTAAATGGCAGAGAGATTTTTCTCAAAGAGGGTCTTTTTTGATCTGTGTGGTAGGTTAGATGCATGTACTTCTCTTTTGTTGATTGAGTGCTGCTTCTCACTGGTTTTGGAGGGTTGAGTGGACTCTCCACCACTCAGTTTCTCCCCATGTGAAAAGCATGTCCCAAGTGCCACTGCTTGCCTCATTGCACACATGAGCTGATCCAGCCTGCAGCATGCTGGTTCCCATAGGGTCGGGTCTGGCAACTCCTCGCTGCTTCTGAACTGTCTTTCCCTCCCCTTTCCACTAAGCTGATTCCTTAACTTTGCCTTTGCTCTTCAGGGCTCCTAGATTGTCATATATAATTGATTTACTTGTTTTTTTCGGGTCTTTGTTGTAAGAGGGACCATAGGAAGTGTCCGACTACTTCACCATCTTGGCCTCCTCCTCTTCCTTTCCTTTTATCTCTTGTAAGATAAAAAGTGATACAGGCCATACCCTGGGAAAACTCCCCTTACATTGGATCAGGGATGTGACCTGAGCAAGGGTGTTACATCCCACCCTAATCCTCTTTGACCATAGGCAGAAATTATGATTTACAACACACAGGAAAATTACAATCACAAAATGGAGGACAACCACACAATACTGGGAATCATGGCCTAACTGAGTTGACATATATTTTTGGGGGACACAATTCAATCCATCACACCAGCCTAAGACAGTAACCAAGGCAAAGGAAGGCTCTGAGAGGTATGCAAGAATAAACAGCAACTATGGTAAATGCTAAGGAGCCCTGGTGGCACAGTAGTTAAATTGATCAACTGCTAGCCAAAATGTTGGCAGTTTGAAACCACAAGTGGCTCTGCAGGAGAAAGATGTGACATTCTGCTTCCATAGAGATTTACAGCCTTGGAAGCCCCATAGAGTTCTTATGAGTCAGAATCGACTTGACGGCAGTGGGGTATGGTAAATGCTATAACATATAATTCTGCAACATCAGTAATAGCATTAACTTGGGAGTAGATATGTAGGCTAATATGTACAGGAATACACCAGTGTACATGTTTAGGTACAGTTGTGGATATTTCTACATACATATTTGTAAATGCTGCATGTATTCTCAGATATGTAATAGAGCATATAGGGGGCACAGTTAAAGAAACTACTTAGACATTGGTACTGAACTACTGGACATGAAGGCTAAGGACCATAGTCTCCGGACATCTAGGTCAGTTGGCAAAGCACAGTTCATAAAGATAATGTTCTATGTCCTAGCCTGGTGAGTAGCATCTGGAATCTTAACAGCTAGCGAGTAGCCCTCTAAGAAGCAGCTACTGGTCTTTTTCTGCCTGGAACAAAGGAGAACAAAGAAAAACAAAGACTCAAGGAAGCAATTTGTCCAAAGGACTAAAGGGCCACGTGAACCACAGCCTTCTCTAACCTGAGACCAGAAGAACTAGATGGTGCCTAGCTACCACTACTGACTACTCTGATTGGGTTTACAATAAAAGGTCCAGGATAGAAAGGGTAAAAAATGTAGACAAAATTTGAATTGAAAAAACAAACAAGCAAAAAAAAAACAAGACTTGATGGTCTGAAAGAGACTGGAGGGACCCCCAAGACTATAGCCCTAACACAATCTTCTAACTTGAAACTATAGATACTCCTGGAAGCCACCTTTCAGCCAGATAATTAGGTGGGGCTATGAAATAAACAATAACACCCATGAAGAATGTGTTCCTTAGTACAATTGACTATACCAGACCAAAAGGGCAACACTTGCCCAAAACCAAAGATGAGAAGACAGTGAGGGACAGGAAAACTGGGCTAATGGAAACAGGGAACCCAGGGAGGAAATGGGGAGAGTGCTGACACATTGCAGGGATTGCAACAAATGTCTTGAAACAATTTGTGTAAGAATCATTGATTGGAAAATTAACTTGCTATGTAAATTTCACCTAAAGCTCAATAAAATGTTTTTAAAAATTAAATAAATATCGAGCCCTCAGTATGGTCTGAAAAACAATTTGAAAGCTTTGGAAAGTAAAATGGTGATTCTCACATTCCAAGATGACTCTTATTCTGGGGTAGAAGTATTGAAAATGGGTGTCTTAGTTATCTAGCCCTGCTATAACAGAAATACCACAGTGGGTGGCTTTAACAAAGAGAAGTTTATTTTCTCAGAGTAAAGTAGGCTAAAAGTCTAAATTCAGGGTGTCAGCTCCAGGGGAAGGCTTTCTCTCTGTCGGCCTTCTCATCAATCTTCCCCCAGACTAGGAGCTTCTCTGCATAGGGACCCTGGATCCAAAGGATGCACTGTGCTCCCAGCACTGCTTATTTGGTGGTATGAGGTCCCCCACTACCACTCTCTGCTCACTTCTTTCTTCTTTATCTCAAGAGATTGCCTCAAGACAATCCAATCTTGTAGATTGAGTCCTGCCTCACTAGCACAACTGCTGCCCATTCTCCCTCATTAACATTATAGAGGGAGGATTTACAACATATAGGAAAATCACACAATACTGGGAATCATGGCCCAGCCAAATGGATACACACATTTTTGGGGGGACATAATTCAATCCATGACAGTTGGGTAACCTGAGGAGGGGCCAATGAACCTAGAAGCTCAGCATGGCCAAAGGAAGAAACATCCACAAATTCTTAAATTCTTCAGAGCTTGAGGTCATGAGCTTAGTTTAGATGTCCTGAAGCAAACACATCCAAAAATGCTGCCTCTGTGGCTCTCTCAGTGGTAACTTACTTCCAAGTCCAGATATTTAGTTCTACCCGTGTTTACCTGGAACCATTTCTATCGTAACAGTTCCTGCTGCCAAGTGTGCTTCCAAGCAACAAACAGAATGATGTGAAAAGTCCTTGATGGATTAGTTCCACTGAGCATAGTAGTTTTAGGTCCAACAAACTAAAACTACATAATTAAAAAAAAAAAAATCCTGCTCAGGTCCGAAGAGTTTAAAACAACAACAAAAAAAGTTAAGTTTAGAATGATTTATTTTTCCTTGTTTTTCTTTGTTAGCTGCTGTCGAGTTGATTCTGACTTATAACAACCCTATGTACAACAGAACAAAACACTACCAGGTCCTGTGCCACCCTCAAAACCTTTGCTATGTTCGAGGCCATTGTTGCAGCTACTGTGTCAATCCATCTCACTGAGTGTCTTCATCTTTTTTGCTGACCCATCTACCTTATCGAATGTGATGGTTTAAGGCTGTGTGTCAGCTTGGCTGGGCCATGATTCTCAGTGATTTGGCAGTTATGATGTAGTTTGGTAGCTATGTAATGATGTAATCACTGCCATAATGAGATCTGATAAAATGTAATCACCTCCGTGATGAGATCTGCTATGAGAGGAGTTTCCTTGGGAGAGTGGCCTGCATCCATTATATGTGGATTTCAGGCAAAGCTCGCTGGCTTTTGCTCACTCTGGATCCTGCATCTGACCCCCAATTCTTGGGGCTTGAGCTAGTAGCTTACCTGCCCGTCTTGATTTTCTTTAGCCTGTGAGCCCACGGCCTGTCATTTTACCTGCTGATCTTGGGTTTACCAGCCCCTGCAGCTACGTGAGTCAGGAGAAGCCTCCAGCCTGACCCAAGGACATGGAACTTTCCAGCCTCTACATTTGTGTGAACCACTTCCTTGTTATAAATTTCTCTCTCTCACCTTTTCTCTGTATATAGATATATACATGTATATTTATATACATGCTTCACAGGTTTGACTTCTCTAGAGAACCCAGCCTAAGGCATTTGGTGCCAAGAGTCGTTCTAGAGAAACAACAGAAACAAAATTGTAAGGATGAGTTTTCTAAATTGATTCTCAAGTCTGGTTAGTCTTAAAGATGTTGATGATTCTGCTTCCAGTAGTAAAGAGGGTTCTGCTAATCCATGTCATGAGGTGGCGATAGAAATACACAAAATATCACCACCAATAGATCAGGTAGTGGTGAGAGGAGAGGCGCTGGGTGGTCGCATGTTTGATAACTTTCTTCAATTTTTTTAGAATGAGAAGTATAAGGAAGCTGATTGGTTAGTCCTATTTTCACTAGATGAAGTGGTGAAAGATATGAGCTCAGGGCTTCAGAGTCACAGCTTAACTGTCACATAAACAGCCTCAAATTTTCCACTAGTGCCTTGAAATAAAGCCTTATTTCTTGTTGTAACAGAGCTGATATTGCCAAACACCAAACCCAGAGTCTTATCGCAAGAGTGGCTGAATTACAATGCCAGTTTTACTCACAACCTCAAATGGTGTCTGAAGTTAAAGAAAGGGCATTGATTGGGAAGAAATGGGACCCTGAAACTTATGATGGGGACATATGGCCAGATAATCAAGAAGCTGGGGACACCGAGCTCCTAAATTCTGTCAAATCACTCCTGTGAACAGAACCACCCCTCTCACTCCCATCTGAAGAAATTACTCCATCTTTGCCTGTTAAGCCACCCTGCCCAGTAAAGCAATTAGGCCCCATCACCATCTAATGAGATTAACCCAGCTGGGTCTGAAGAACCTTTGCCTAAATCATCCCCTAGGGAAACATCTAAGTCACTGCCTGGGATATCACCTGAGGCAGATGCCCTACAAGAAGATGCTGATTGTTCTCAGAACACATCTCCGTCATCCATTTTTGTTTCTAGACCTATAACTAGACCTAAGTCCCAGTAAGCCCCACAAGGTGAAGTATAAAGCATGGCCCAGGAGAAGGTATGCTACACTTCAAAAAAAACTGCTTGAGTTTTCTAATGTGTAAAAACAGAAACCTGGGGAATATGTGTAGGAATGGGTATTAAGGGTGTGGGATAATGGTGCAAGGAACATAAAGTTGGATCACTCTGGGTTTATTTGATATGGGGCCACAAAGCACAGATCCTTCATTGAATGTTTCAGCTCAAGAGGTTAGGAAAGGATCTAATAGTTTATTTGGTTGGTTCCTTGAAGCATGGATTATGCAGTAGTCCACACTAAATCAACTGAAGTGTCAGACCTGCCTTGGTATACTGTAGAAGAAGAAATCCAAAGGCTTAGGAAAATTGGCATGTTAGAGTGAATTTATCAGGTTAGACCCACAGACCCACACATGGAGTGCCCAGAGGACATACCTTTTATGACAGTGAGGAACAAATTTGTGAAGGGAGCCCCAGCATCCCTGAAGACTGTTGTGATTGCTATTTTATGTAAGTCAGGTTTGACAGCGGGAACTGCCCTAACTGAATTAAGACATCTAACTATAATGTAGCTGACTGGGCTCTGTGGTGGTAGGGCCAAGGGACTACACTCAGTCAACAGACAGAAGGTGAGCGTGATTACTGTAATGGGCAGCAGAGTCAAAGCATTAATCAGAACAGTCTGACTCATAAGGACTTATGGCATTGGCTGCTTAGTCATGGTGTCCCTAGGAGTGAAATAGATTGGAAATCTACTAAATATTTACTTAATCTGTACAAGCAGAAGAATCCTTGGTCAAGTGAATGGCAATCTAATTTGAATTACCAGAATAGAGAGTCAATGCTCCTCAATCAATTCCCAGACTTGAGCCAGTTTACAGACCTATAACCCCTTGAACGAAGGGGAGGTTGGGTCCCCTTGAGGAAGGGCCCCGCTACACTGCCAAAGATTTGTACAGTTAATCTTTCTCCCAGCCTTCCTCAAAGGGATCTATGGCCTTTTACAAGAGTGACTGTTCGCTGGGGAAAGGATATAATCAGAATTTTGGGGGATTACTGGATACTGGCTCTGAACTGACACTAATCCCAGGAGACCCAAAAACATCACTGTGTCCCACCAGTCAGATATGGGGTGTAAATAGGTCAAGTTATTAATGGAGTCTTAGCTCAGTTTTGGCTCACAGTGGGTCTAGTGGGTCCCCGAAACCATCCTGTAATGATTTCTCTGGTTCCAGAATGCATAATTGCAATAGATATACTCAACAACTGGCAGAAACCCCAGACTGGATCCCTGACAAGTGGAGTAAGGGCTATTATGGTAGGAAAAGCCCAGTGAAAGCCATTAGAGCTGCCCCTACCTAGGAAAATAGTAAACCAAACAAAATACCACAGTCCTAGAGGGAGTGCAGAGATTACTGCCACCATCAAGGACTTGAAGGATGCAGGGGTAGTGATTCCCACCACATCCCCATTCAACTCGTCTCATTGGCCTTGTGCAAAAAAAAGATGGATTCTGGAGAATGACAGTGGATTATCGAAACTTAACCAGGTGGTCCCTCCGATTGCAGCTGCTGTTCCAGATGTAGTTTCATTGCTTGAGCAGTAGTTAAGAGCTACGGCTGCTAACCAAAGGGTTGGCAGTTTGAATCTACCAGGTGCTCCTTGGAAACTCTATGGGGCAGTTCTACTCTGTCCTATAGGGTTGCTATGAGTCAGAATCGACTTGACAGCAACAAGTTTGGTTTTGGGTGGTACCTGGTATGCAGATGTTGATCCGGCTAATGCCTTTTTCTCCATACCTATTTCAAAGGTCCACCTGAAGCAGTTTGCCTTCAGCTGGCAAAACCAAAAATACACCTTCACTGTTCTGTCTCAGGGTGTATCAACTCTCCAGCCCTTGATCGTTTTCCCTTCCACGAGATGCCACACTGGACTGTTACATTCATGACATTATGCTGATTGGACTTAGTAAGGAAAAATTGTCAATGACTCTGGACTTATTGGTAAAACATTTGCATGCTAACGGGTGGGAAATTAATCCAACAAAAATTCAGGCACCTTCCACCTCAGTGTGATTTCTAGGGGTCCAGTGGTGTGTGGCATGTCGAGATATTCCTTTTAAAGTGAAGGATAAGTTATTGCATCTGGCTCCTCCCACAACTAAAAAGGAGGCACAATGCCTGGTGGGCCTCTTTGGATTTTGGAAGCAACATATCCCCCATTTGTGTGTGCTACTCCAGCCTAATTATTAAATGACTCAAAAAGCTGCTAGTTTTGAGTGCAGCCCAGACCAGGAGATGGCTGTACAACAGGTTAAGGCTGCTGTGCAAGCTGCTGAGCCATTTGGGCCATGTGATCTGGCTGAGTCAATGGTGCTTGAAGTGTCAGTGGCAGTTAGAGACGCTGTTTGGAGTTTTTGGCAAGCCCTTATTAGTGAATCATAGCACAGACCCTTAGGATTTTGGCACAAAGCCCTGGTATCCTCTGCAGATAACTATTCTCCTTTTGTGAAATAGCTTTTGGGCTTGTTAGTGGGCCTTAGTAGACTGAACACTTAATCATGGGTGACCAAATCACCATGCCGCCTGAGCTGCCCATCACTAACTGGGTGTTGTGTGACCCACAGAGTCATAAAGTCAGATGTGCACAGCATCACTCCATCATTAAATGGAAGTGGTATATACGAGATCGGGCCCAAGCAGGACCTGAAAGCACAAGTAAGTTGCATGAGGAAGTGGCCCAAATACCCAGGGTCTCCACTCCTGTCACATTATCTGCCCCCTCCCAGTCTGCACCTATGGTCTCCTGGGTAGTTCCTTATGATCAGTTGATCGAGGAAGAGAAAACTCATGCTTGGTTTACAGATGGTTCTGCTAAATATGTAGGCACTACTCGGAAGTAGGCAGTGGCAGCCTTGTAGCCCTTTGCTGAGACCTCCCTGAAGGACAGTGATGAAAGGAAATCCTCATAATGGCAGAACTTCGAGCAGTGCACCTGGTTGTTCACTTTGCTTGGAAGGAGAAATGACCAGATGTGCTATTGTATATTGATTCATGGGCTGTGGCCAATAGTTTGAATGGTCAGGGACCTGGAAGGACCATGATTGGAAAATTGGTAACAAGGAGGTATGGGGAAGAGTTATGTGGGCAGATCTCTCTGAATGGGTCAAAAAAGTGACGATATTTGTGTCTTGTGTGAATGCTCACCAAAGGGTAACCTCAGGAGAGGAGGATTTTAACAATCAAGTGGATAGGACAATGTGTTCTGTGGAAACCGATTATCCTCTTTCTCCAGCCACTTCTGTCATTGCCCAATGGACTCATGAACAAAATGGCCACGGTGGCAGGGGTGGCGGTTATGCATGGACTCAGCAACATGGACTTCCAGTCACCAATGCTGACTTGGCTACAGCCACTGCTGAGTGTCCAATGTGCCATCAGCAGAGATCAACGCTGAGTCCCTGATATGGCATCATCCCTCAAGGTGATTACCCAGCACCCTGGCGGCAAGTTGATTACATTTGACCACTTTCATCATGGAAAGGGCAGTGTTTTGTCCTTACTGGAGTAGACACTTACTCTAAATACGGACTTGCCTTCCCTTCACTCAATGCTTCTGCCAAAACTACCACCTGTGGATTATATAATGCCTGATCCACTGTCATTGTAACCCACACAGCACTATTTTGGATCAAGGGACTCACTTCACAGCAAATGAAGTGTGGCAGTGGGCCCACAATCATGGAATTCACTAGTCTTACATGTTCCCCATCATCCTGAAGCAGCTGGCTTGATTGGACAATGGTATGGCCTTCTAAAGACACAATTAGAATACAAGCTAAGTTACAATATCTTGAAAGTTTGCAGGAATGTGCATATGCTGTAAACCAGAGTCTAATATATAATGCCAGGATTCATGCGTCCAAGAATCAAAGGGTGGAAATGAGAATGGCACCACTCACTACTATCTTTAGTGATCCACTCACAACATTTTTGCTTCCTGTCCCCACAACTCTATGCTCTGTGGATTTAGAGATCTCAGTTCCAAAGGGAGGAATGCTCCCACCAGGAGACACAACACTGATTCCATTGAACTAGAAGTTAAGAATACCACCTAGCCAGTATGAACTACTCATGACTCTGGATCAACATGAAAAGAAGGGACTTACTGTATTGGCTGGTGTGATTGATCCTGATGACCAAGAGGAAGTTGGACTGATATTACATGATGGAGGTAAAGAAGAGTATGTCTGGAATACAGGAGATCCCTTAAGACATCTCTTACTAATACCATGTCCAGTGATTAAAGTCAATGGAAAAAAACAGCAATGTAATTATGACATAACTACTAATGACCCAGACCTTTCAGGAATGAAGTTTTGGGTCACTCCAGCAGGCAAAGAACCATAACCAGCTGAAGTGCTTGCTGAGGGTAAAAGCAATACAGAATGGATGATTGAAGAAGGTAGGTCTAAATATCAGCTATGACCACATGACCAGTTGCAGAAACGAGGACTGTAATTGTTATGTGTATTTCTTCCTTGTATGTGTGCATCAAATATTTTTGTTTTCTTCACTTATAAATATAAGGTGTAAACAGGAGTAGTGAGCTTTCAGTTGTATACCAGATGCAATAACTTATCCTTCAATTTAGAAGGAATAGCTCGACGTGCCCCACACCACTGGGCCCTTGGAAATTACACTGAGGTGGAAGAAACAGCTGCAAATATCCATTAATCATTGGAATGTGGAATGTATGAAGTATGAACTCAGGAAAATTGGAAGCCTTGAAAAATGAAATGGAATGCATAAAGATCAATACCCTAGGCATTAGTGAGCTGAAATGGACTGGTATCAGTCATTTTGAATTGGACAATCATGTGGTCTCTATTCCAGGAATGACAAATTGAAGAGGAATGGTGTGGTGTTTATTATCAAAAAGAACATTTCAAGATCTATCCTGAAGTACAAGCCTGTCAGTGATAGGATAATATCCTTATGCCTACAAGGAAGACCAATTAATGCAACTGTTATTCAAACTTACGCACAAACTATTAATGCCAAAGATGAGGAAATTAAAGACTTTTACCAACTTCTGCAGTCTGAAATCAATCAAACATGCAAGGAAGATGCATTGAGAATTACTGGTGATTGGAATGCAAAAGTTAGAAACAAAGAAGAAGGAAAATATGGCCTTGGTGATAGAAACCAAGCTGGAGGTCACATGATAGAATTTTGCAAGACCAATAAGTTATTCATTGGAAATACATTCATTCAACAACATATATGGCCGCTATACACATGGACCTCACCAGATGGAAAACACAGGAGTTAAGTCAACTACATTTGTGGAAAAGCTCAATATCATCTGTCACAACAAGGCCAGGGGCCAACTCTGGAACAGACCATCAATTCCTCATATATAAGCTCAAGTTGTAGCTGAAGAAACTTAAGACAAGTCCACGAGAGCCAAAATACAACCTTGAGTATATCCCACCTAAATTTAGAGACCATCTCAAGAATAGATTTGATGCATTGAACAGTAATGACTGAACAACATACCAGTTTTGGGAAGACCTCAAGAACATCACACATGGAGAAAGCAAAAGTATTATAATGAAATGTGCAAAGACCTGGAGTTAGAAAACCAAAAGGGAAGAACATGCTCGGCATTTCTCAAGCTGAAAGAACTGAAGAAAAAATTCAAGCCTCGAGTTGCATTTTTGAAGGATTCTATGGGCAAAATATTAAATGACATAGGAAGCATCAAAAGCAGATGGAAGGAATACACAGAATCACTGTACGAAAAAGAATTGGTTGACGTTCGAACATTTCAGGAGGTCGCATGTGACCAAGAACCAATGGCATTGAAGGAAGAAATCCAAGCTGCACTGGAGGCACTGGCAAAAAACAAGCCTCCAGGAATTGAGGGAATACCAGTAGAGATGTTTCAACAAAGGGATGCAGCCCTGGAACAAATCCACATTTGTTCATTGCAGAGAAAGTTGATCCAGCAGAATGCAGAAATTATTGAATAATATAATTAATATTACATGGAAGAAAAATTTTACTGAAGTTTGTTCAAAAGATTTTGCAGCAGCACATCAACAGACAGCCACCAGAAATTCAAACCAGATTCAGAAGAACAAAGGATATCATTGCTGATGTCAGATAGATCTTGGCTGAAAGTAGAGAATACCAGAAAGATGTTTACCTGTGTTTTATTGACTATGCAAAGACATTTGACTGTATGGATGATAACAAATTATGGATAACATTGCAAAGAATGGGAATTCCAGAACACTTAATTGTGTACATGTGGAACCTATACATAGACCAAGAGGCAATCATCTGAACAGAACAAAGGGATACTGCATGGTTTAAAATCAAGAAAGGTGTGCGTCAGGGTTGTATCCTTTCACCATACCTATTCAATCTGTATGCTGGGAAATTATCTGAGAAGCTGGGCTATATGAAGAAGAATGTGGCATCAGGATTGGTTGAAGACTCATTAACAACATGCGATATGCAGATGGCATAACCTTATCTGCTGAAAGCGAAGACTTGAAGCACTTACTGATGAAGGTCAAAGACTACAGCCTTCAGTATGGATTACACTTAAACATAAAGAAAACAAAAATTCTCACAACTGGACCAATAAGCAACATCTTGGTAAATGGTGAAAAGATTGACATTGTCAAGGATTTCATTTTACTTGGACCCACAATCAACACCTATGGAAGCAGTAGTCAGGAAATCAAACAACGTATTGCTTTGGGCAAATCTGCTGCAAAGATCTCTTTAAAGAGTTCAAAAGCCGTAAAAGTAGAAATCAATAACGGAAAAAGCAGGGAAGAGAGATCAGATACCCTGCTCAAAAATGACTGTGTTATAGAAGACATTAAGGATAGAATAAAGAAATTCACAGAATCCAAAAAGGATGAAAACACTTCCTATCAGAACTTTTGGGACACAGTTAAAGCAGTTCGCAGAGGTCAATTTATATCAATAAATGCACACACACCAAAAGAAGAAAGGGCCAAAATCAAAGAATTATCACTACACCTTGAACAAATAGAAAGAGCAACAAACGAAACCCTCAGGCACCAAAAGAAAGCAAATAATAAAAATTAGAGCAGAATTAAATGAAATAGAGAACAAATTGAAAGAGTTAACAAGACCAAAAGCAGGTTCTTTGAAAAAATTAAAAAAATTGATAAACCATTGGCCAAACTGACAAAAGAAAAACAGGAGAGAAAGCAAATAACCCAAAAAAGAAATGAGATGGGCGATATCACAACAGACCCAACTGAAACTGAAAGAATCATATCAGATTGTTACTGCAAAATGGCCTCGGTTCTTGTCTTTGGTGTAGGAAAGAATTCAAACACTGAGACAAATAGTGCCAAGCAAGCAGAGGTTTATTAGCAAGCAGAGGGTTAGTAGTAAAAGTACACTTGACTAGGAAGCGTCACACAGGCTACTCAGATATAGAGAGAATCTGAGAGCCCCGATAGTCCTTTTCTCAGGGTTTTATACCCTTCTGGTCCCTTATCTGTCTCTGTTAACATTTAAAAGCCAGGACAGGAGCACCTATGGAAACTATTTCTTTGGCTTAAGTTTTAACTGTGTAGGGACCATTTTATTGAGGAATGTCACCACTCCCTGCCTCTTCCTCTGCAGGAACTACCTTGTTGAGGAATGTCATCACTCCCTGCCTCTTCCTCTTGTCCAGTGCAAGCTCTCCCTCTCCCCCTTACAAGATTACTACAAAAAATTGTACTCTAACAAATTTGAAAACCTGGAAGAAATAAATGAATTCCTAGAAACACACTACCTACCTAAGCTGGCACAAACAGAGGTAGAACAACTAAATAAACCTATAACAAAAGAAGAGATTGAAAAGGTAATTAAAAAACTCCCAATGAAAAAAAGTCCTGGCCTGGACTGCTTCACTGGAGAGTTCTACTAAACTTTCAGAGAAGAGTTAACACCACTACTACTAAAAGTATTTCAGAACATAGAAAAGGATGGAATACTCCCAAACTTATTCTATGAAGCCAGCATAGCCCTGATACCAAAACCAGGGTAAGACACCACAAAAAAAGAAAATTACAGACCAATATCCCTCATGAACATGGATGCAAAAATCTTCCAAAATTCTAGCCAATAGAATTCAACAACATATCAAAAAGTAATTTACCATGACCAAGTAGGATTCATACCAGGTATGCAGGGATGGTTCAACATTAGAAAAACAACAAATGTAATCCATCATATAAATAAAACAAAAGACAAGAACCACATGATCGTATCAATTGATGCAGAAAAGGCATTTGACAAAGTCCAACGCCCATTCATGATAAAAACTCTCAGCAAAATAGGAATGGAAGGAAAATTCCTCAACATAATAAAGAGTATTTATAGAAAGGCAACAGCCAACATCATCCTAAAGGGAGAGAGTCTGAAAGCATTCTCCTTGAGATTGGGAACCAGACAAAAATGCCCTTTATCACCACTCTTATTCAACATTGTGCTGGAGGTCCTAGACAGAGCAGTTAGGCTAGATAAAGAAATAAAGGGCATCCAGATTGGTAAGGAAGAAGTGAAAGTATCTCTATTTGCAGATGACATGATCTCATACAGAGAAAACCCTAAAGAATCCTCAAGGAAACTACTGAAACTAATAGAAGAGTTCAGCAGTGTATCGGGATACAAGATAAACATACAAAATCAGTTGGCTTCCTCTACACCAACAAAAAGAACATCGAAGAGGAAATCACGAAATCAATACCATTTACAGTAGCCCCCAAGAAGATAAAATACTTAGGAATAAATCTTAACAGAGATGTAAAAGGCCTATACAAAGAAAACTACAAGACACTATTGCAAGGAACCAAAAGAGACCTACATAAATGGAAAAACATACCTTGCTCATGAATAGGAAGACTTAACATAAAAATGTCTATCCTACCAAAAGCGATCTATAGATACAATGCAATTCCGATTCAAATTCCAACGACGTTTTTTAATGAGATGGAGAAACAAATCACCAACTTCATAGGGAAAGAGACCCCAGATAAGTAAAGCATTACTGAAGAAGAAGAACAAAGTGGGAGGCCTCACACTACCTGATTTTAGAACCTATTATATTGCCATGGTATTCAAAACAGCCTGGTACTGGTACAAAAACAGATACATAGACCAAATGAACAGAATTGAGAATCCAGACATAAATCCATCCACATATGAACAGCTGATATTTGAAAAAGGCCCAGAGTTCATTAAATGGGAGAAGACAGTCTCCTTAACAAACGGTGCTGGCATAAGTGGATATCCATCTGCAAAAAAATGAAACAAGGCCCATACCTCACACCATGCACAAAAACTAACTCAAAATGGATCAAAGACCTAAATATAAAATCTAAAACGATAAAGATCATGGAAGCAAAAAATAGGGACAATGCTAGGAGCCCTAATACATGGCATAAACAGTATACAAAACACTACTAACAATGTACAAACACCAGAAGAGAAACTAGATAACGGGGAGCTCCTAAAAATCAAACATGCTCATCCAAAGACTTCACCAAAAGAGTAAAAAGATTACCTACAGACTGGAAAAAATTTTTAGCTATGACATTTCTGATGAGCGCCTGATCTCTAAAATCTACATGATACTGCAAAACTTCAACTACAAAAATACAAATAACCCA
This sequence comes from Elephas maximus indicus, assembly GCF_024166365.1. NCBI lineage: Eukaryota > Metazoa > Chordata > Mammalia > Proboscidea > Elephantidae > Elephas > Elephas maximus. The sequence continues at coordinate 151,325,560 of NC_064820.1, read as the reverse complement.
TTTAAAAAATGGGCAAAGGATATGAACAGGCATTTCACTAAAGAAGACATTCAGGTAGCTAACAGATACATGAGGAAATGCTCACAATCATTAGCCATTAGAGAAATGCAAATCAAAACTACAATGAGATTCCATCTCACTCCAACAGGGCTGGCATTAATCCAAAAAACACAAAATAATAAATGTTGGAGAGGGTGTGGAGAGACTGGAACACTTATACACTGCTGGTGGGAATGTAAAATGGTACAATCACTTTGGAAATCGATTTGGCTCTTCCTTAAAAAGCTAGAATTAGAAGTACCACACGATCCAGCAATCCCACTTCTTGGAATATAAAAACCCACTGCCGTCAAGTCCATTCTGACTCATAGTGACTCTATAGGACAGAGTAGAGCTGCCCCATAGAGTTTCCAAGGAGCGCCTGGTGGATTTGAACTGCCAACCTTTTGGTTAGCAGACATAGCACTTAACCACTATGCCACCAGGGTTTCCATATCCTTGGAATATATCCTAGAGAAATAAGAGCCTTTACATGAACAGATATATGCACACCCATGTTCATTGCAGCACTGTTTACAATATCAAAAAGATGTAAGCAACCAAGGTGTCCATCAATGGATGAATGGATAAATAAATTATGGTATATTGACACAATGGAATACTATGTATCGATAAAGAACAATGACGAATCTGTGAAACATTTCATAACATGGAGGAATCTGGAAGGCATTAGGCTGAGTGAAATTAGTTGCAAAAGGACAAATATTGTATGGGACCACTATTATAAGAACTTGAGAGACAGTTTAAACAGAGAAGAAAATATTCTTTGATGGTTACAAGACTGGGGAGGGAGGGAAGAAGAGGGGTGTTCACTAATTAGATAGTAGACAAGAGCTATTTTAGGTGAAGGGAAAGACAACACACAATACAGAAGAGGTCAGCACAACTGGACTAAACCAAAAGCAAAGAAGTTTCCTGAATAAACTGAATGCTTCAAGGCCAGCATAGCAGGGGTGGGGGTTCAGGGACCATGGTTTCAGGGGACATCTAGGTCAACTGGCATAATAAAATCTATTAAGAAAACATTCTGCATCCCACTTTGGTGAGTGGCATCTGGGGTCTTAAACACTAGCAAGCGGCATCTAAGATGCATCAATTGGCCTCAACCTACCTGAACCAAAGGATAATGTAGAACATCAAAGACACAAGGTAGTTATGAGCCCAAGAGACAGAAAGGGCCACATAAACCAGAGACTACACTATCCTGAGACCAGAAGAACTAGATGGTGCCCGGCTACAACCGATGACTGCCCTGACAGGGAATACAACAGAGAGCCCCTGAGGGAGCAGGAGAGCAGTGGGATGCAGACCCCAGATTATTGTAAAAAGGCCAGACTTAATGGCCTGGCTGAGATTAGAAGGAGCTCGGAGTTCCTGGTCCCCAGACCTTCTGTTAGCCCAAGACAGGAACCATGCCCAAAGCCAACTCTTCAGACAGGGATTGGACTGGTCTATGGGATAGAAAATGATGCTGGTGAGGAGTGAGCTTCTTGGATCAAGTAGACACATGAAACTATGCGGGCAGCTACTGTCTGGAGGAGAGATGAGAGGGCAGAGGGGGTCAGAAGCTGACTGAATGGACATGAAAATAGAGAGTGGAGAGAAGGAGTGTGCTGTCTCATTAGGGGGAGAGCAACTGGGAGTATATAGCAAGGTGTATATAAATTTTTGTATGTGAGACTGTCTTGATTTGTAAACTTTCACTTAAAGCACAATAAAAAAAAAAAAAAGAGTTCAAAAGCAAAGATGTCACTTTGAGGACTAAGGTGCACCTGACCCAAAACATGATTATTTTGAATTGCTTCATATGCGTAGGAAAGTTGTGCAATGAGTCAGGAAGACTGAAGACAAATCGATGCCTTTGGATTATGGTGTTGACAAAGAATATTGAATACACCATGGAGCACCAGAAGAACGAACAAATCTGTATTTGAGGAAATATAGCCAGAGTGCTCCTTGGAAGCGAGGATGGTGAGACCTCATCGCACACGCTTTGGACATATTATCAGGAGGGACCAGTCCCTGGAAAAAGACACCATACTTGGTAAAGTAGAGGGTCAGCGGAAAAGAAGAAGGCCCTTGATGAGATGGATTGACACAGAGGTTGCAACAATGGGCTCAAGCCTAACAAAGATTGTGGGGATGGCGCAGGACCAAGTAGTGTTTCATTCTATTGTACATAGGGTTGCTATGAGTCAGGACCAACTCAATGGCACCTAACAACAACAACAACAATGTGTTGATTAATTTCTATGGGTCAGGGACTTTGCTAATCACTTTACAAACATCATTTTTTAAATCCCCTCAGCAATGCTAGGAGATAAGAGCTGCTATCATTTCTATTTTATAGACGAAGAAACTGAGACTCAGAAAATTAGCTTGTCTGTAAACACACATGGGGTTGCTATGAGTCAGAATCAACTCTAGGGCCCCTAACAACTAACAACAACATAAATACACAGCTAGTCAGTAATGGAGCTGGACCTCAGACCCAATTCTGCCTGAGCCTAGAGCCCAAGTCCTTGGTTACCATGCTCTTCTGCCTCCTGAGAGGGTACTGCCCTTAGCACATAGAGAAAACTCATGGGTTATTAGATCCATGATCTTATCTGCCTTAGTCTCATCATAATTGACATAAAAAGCTGTTGCATTTTCTGCGTGAAGTCTAAAGCTCAAAATGAGAGAACAGTGACTGACACATAGTGTTCAGTAAGTGCTAGTTACTATTACTATTAATATTGCATTGTACATGTTCCTTTCTGGCAAGGGGAAGTCCTGGTCTATTGCTAACAGTGGGAACTTAGAAGTGTTCTTGAATGATGAGACCTTGGGGTTGGGACTGGGAAAGTTAATCTAGGAAAAAATGAAAAGTGAGGGTGGGGATGTTGGAGCTGGGGCAGGAGGCGAGAGGGCAGGAAAGCAGCTGGCTGAAGGCCAAACTCCACTTTGCCTTTGGTGTGGCTGCCCCTGGGTGTCTGGAGGTAGGTTGTGGATAGCCCCTCTACTCCTGATTGGTCAAGTCACCTTGCTTTATCCTTTATTTCCTCCCTTTTGGGGGTGATGCGGAGGCTGCATTTTGTGGTTACATAAAGCTTCCTGGAATTCATCCATGAAAAGGGGAAGCGTGTGTGGTCCTGGCAAACAAAGATTCAGGGGTGAAGCAGTGAGTGAGCCAGAGTGTTGGTTGTGCACCAGTGACAGCACCCATGGCGAGGCCCTAGGGTCAGGGTGACTTGGATGTAAATCCCAGCTCTCCCACTTAGTAACTGTGTGACCTTGGGCAGGTAATGTATCTGCTTGAGTCTGAGTTCCTTTTCTGTAATGAGGGTAGGTACTGATACCTAGTGGACAGTTACAGAGGAGCTCAGATGGTGCAGTGGTTAAAGCGCTCGGCTGCTAACCAAAAGGTCAGCAGTTCAAACCCATCGTGGGAGAAAGATGTGGCCATATGCTTCCATAAAGATTTGCAGCCTCGGAAACCCTATGGGGCAGTTCTACACTGTCTGACAGGGCCTCTATGAGTCTGAATTGACTCAATAGCAATGGGTTTGGTTTGGTTTGGGGTAGTTATCTTTTTCTGAGGATTTAGTAAGATTGCACATTTAAATGCTTAGCATAAACCCAGTGCCTAGTGCCTCATAAATGATAACTGTTATTATTGTAATTGTTTTAAGTGTTATTAAGGTTTGAGGTTCTCTCTGCCTGATGCTGGTGATTCCCCAGCTTCCTCCTCTCCTTTCTGTTTTCTCAGTCCTGAAAATTTGGATCAAATCCTTCCATGTGACTCTTGATTCCCCTGGGCATTCCAGTAGGGCCAGGCCTTCTGGGACCCCTGGGGAGCTCCAGGACACTGGGAAAGATTTCCTCCAAGACTCTGGAACAGTCCTTTTGTTCCACAGTCCAAGAAGGGCTGATAAAAGCCTTATCTGAGTTACATTCCATTATGGGATTAAATCAGGCTTGCTCTAGGGCCTTCTGGCTGTAGCTCTTGGTTATTTGCCTTTGGCCCAACCTGAGGTCATCACACTTCTTTGGGCCCAAGGCACAGAGGCTGGAGAGAGGCTGTAACAACCATTCAGGATTAGTTTTAATTAGTGAGCACTGACTAAACATAGACGCCAGCAACACCATGGGGTGCAAATAGGGAGGCTGGGACACTTACCTAGCCAGCTCTGATCTGAGGCAGCAAGTGACAGGCTCCATAAGGGTAATCCACAGGGATGTGGAAGATCAGCAAAAAGAGATCAGTGAGGCCAAGGAATAATTGTGTGCTCAATTGTAGGCAAGTTACTAAATTTCTGAGCCTGAGCTTCTTCGTCTGTGATCTGGGAACACTAAAGCTCACTAAACGCAAACCGAACCCATTGTCTTCAAGATTACTACATAAAGTTAATTTGTATGGAAATGTACTGGTTAAAAATACAAGTCTTTAGAGATAAATCTGGGTTTGAATCCTGGCTTGGCCACTCATTGGCTTTGTGCCATTGCAGTTAACTTCCCAGAGCCTCAGTTTCCTTACGTGTGGAAAGGAGAAAATAATACTTCCTTCTCAGGGTTGATGTGAGGTTTAGAGAAAATTAGGCATATACAACATTTATTGTCTGCATGCATGTGAGTGTGCAAACACACACACACACACACACACACCTGAGAGCTGCTCAATAAATGGGAGCTCTTATGATTGTTTGTCTTAGGGTGGTAACGATAGGGGTGGGTTTACTGTTCTTGTTCACCTCTCCAGGTTAGAGAGACGGGGAGAAGATGTACTTTCTCTTGCTGAGGTCCTGTGTGTGTGTGTGTGCGTGTGCATATACGGGGGGGAAGCTTGGGAGTTTGCATGTCTCCATGTGTCCTCTGACAAAAGGAGCCTGAACTGAGCCAGATGCCATCAACTAGCCCCTCAGGGAGGGTCACGAAGACACCTCCAGCATGATGTCACCATCAGGGAGATATGTTTGTGGGACCTGGGTCAGCCTGGGACCAGCTCAAGAGTGAAGAGCAGAGTGGGGAGGGAGGAAGGGGGATTTCATTAACCTTCAACGTCTAGTCGGGCCTTGGAGCAGGCAGGTCCCAGTTGTAAGCTGTCTGGGGAGGCCGCCTAGAAACATGAGGCCTGTATGCTCAGCAGCCAGACTGCCCCAGCAAAGGCTGAATCCCCCGTGGGAGGGGTAGGCTTAGGACTCCCAGCTTGTCCATGTCTCTCAGCTCCAGCTCTTTCATCTTTTTTTTCCTCTCTCTCTCTCTCTGTACCTAGCTCCTGGGTCCCTTCTTCTCCCCTACATCCTTTTTTTTTTTTCTTTGCCATTACTCTCAAATTTACTGTGGTTGATTTCTTCCTGACCTGGGCTCAGTTGGAAGTCTGGCAAGTGTGAAAGACCCTGGTCCCTTTGCCTGTTGGAAATTCAAATAGTCTTCCTGTACCTACTGTGCACACGGCATGATCTCATCTTTTCCTCAAAACAACCTTGAGAGCAAACGTCTCTTAATATCCTCCTAGTCCAGTTGAAGAAACTGTCATTCTAGAGGTAAAATAAATTGCTCATGGTCACTTGGCTAGGAAGTACATGAAGCAGGACTTGAACTGTGGTCTGTCTGACTCCAATGCCCTGCATTTTCTACCCACTCTGAGTTCAGATAAAGAGGTCCTCAGGCCTGAGCTATACTTCCTATACTCATGGACTCCAGAGAAGTGTGAGACCTGTGCTGTTTTCTCAGGCAGCGACCATAATCCCACTGAGTGGCCTTTCTGGAGGCCAACTGTATGACCTCGAGAAACAGCAGCTGTTATAGGGGTCTTTGTTGTCTTCCCTCAGGTGGCAGGAATCAGGCACTGATCTCACAGGAGAGGGTATGGTCAGAGTGGGGATTCTTCCTTCCAAGTTTTGAAGGGGAGTCCAGAGGTTTCTGGATAACATAAGCAAAATGAAATAAAAATGAGGAGGCAACAGGTTACACTGAAGTGGTACTAGTAGACACCTCTTGCTTTTGCGTGGTTAGGCGCCTGGGCCTAGGAGTCCAGCTGACCTAGGTTTGAGTACCACTCTGGTTCCTGCTTCTTTGGGTTACCTTTTGCAAGGCATCTAAGTTCTCAAAGCCTCAATGTTTTCATCTGTAAAATGGAAATGATAATAGCACTTTGTTGTGAGGATCAAATGATATCATGCACGTAAAGCATTTAGCCTAATACCTGGAACTCAGGCAACGTTAAAAACAACACTGGGTTAAAAATAGACAACTGTTAAAATGTTCTATATCTTGATCTAGGTAGTGGTTATATGGGTGTATGCATATGTAAAAAATCATTGAACTATACGCTTAAGATCAGTGTACTTTTCACATTTTATTATATGTCTTATGCCTCAACAAAAAGGAAATTTTGTGGGTCAGGGTTGGTAAAGTGAAAGAGTTCAAATTAGAAAAAAGACTTTGCAACCTAAAATGTAGGGAAAAGTGTATTTACTTTACAAAAATATGGTTTTCCCCTCCGGATTTTGTAACAATCAGTTTTCTTAAACATGTAATTTGTTGTGATCTCTTTTATTTTTTCAAATAAATATACATATTTTTTAAAGTAAGATACCCCACTCTTCAGTAGGAGCTCGCCATGGAACCCTTTTCCTGACAAGAGAGAAAGCAGGAATTTCCAGGTTGGACAAGGATAGGGCCAAACCAGCTAACTCAGTGGTGGGGCTAGCCTACCCTCCTTCCTCAGCCCGCTGGAACCAACTGGGCCCTGCCTTGGCTGGCCTGGGTGTGAGGCATGTGGTCAGGTCATCCTGTGGAAAGGGAATATCTGGCCTGCATGATGGGAAGCCTGCTGAGATCAGGCTCAGCCTGTTGCCCCTGCACAGGGAGCTCCTGCTGGAGCATCTTCCCTGAGATGAAGAGGCTGAGTATTATATATTGAATTGTGCCCCAAAAAGTTATGTTGAAGTCCTAACTCCTGTACCTATAAATATGATCATGTTTGGAAAGGAGGTTTTCTTTTGTTATGTTAATGAGAGCATATCAGAGTAGGGTGGATCCTAAACCTAATCACTTCTAAGTGGTGTCTCACAAAAGGAGCAGACTAGACACACAGACACACACAAGGGAAGAAACCACAGATGCATCAATAAGCAGCTAAGGAATGCCAAGAATTGCTGGTGATCACCAGAAATTAGGGCCCACAGAAGGAACTGACACGTCCAAGACCCTGATTTGGAATTTTAGCCTCCAGGACTGTAAGAAAATAAATATTTGATCTTTAAAACCACCCAATCGTGGTATCTTTTGTTATGGCAGCACTAGACAACTAAGACATTGAGCAATACAACGATGTCAGCTTGATCAATTCTCCCTTTCTACCAGTTCTTAGCAGTGACCGTGACGGTGTTGCAGCCTTAGGGGGACTTTATTGCATAATAGGGGTGGAGGACACTGGGAAGGGGGGTACCCAAGCTGGTAGCCCCTGATGAGTAGGACTGGGAGTGAGACCTCCCATTACACCCCAGGGCCATTACCTTAGGGAGATGGAATTGGACAAGCCTGCCTTTCAATTATGCAAAGAAAGGGCTTTTCAAGTAAATTTCCATTTAAGCATGAGCTTAAATGAGTGAAGATGGGGCCGTAATAGCTCTGATGGTCATCACGGCTATTAAAAATACATTTTTCCCTCTGTGCTCAGGCTGCCTTGTCATCTTTCCATCATTTATTCCCAGAAGACTGTGACTCAGCCTTTCCCAGGCTTCCCGGGGGGTAGTTAACTTTGATCCTTAATTTTCAACTTTTTAATCCTTCAACATATGTGGAGGAAGAAGTTTACATGCATTACAGAACCCATGAGTATATCTAAACCAGTAAACCAGACAAGTTACTGTTGAGTCAATTCCAACTCATGGCGACCCCATGTGCTCTGTAGAGTTTTCATGGCAATGACCTTTTGGAAGCAGATGTCTAGGCCTTTCTTCTGAGGCACCTTTGGGTGAGTTTGAACTGCCAATCTTTCAGTCAGTAGCCAAGTGGTTAACCATTTGTGCCACCCACGGACTCTTTGGGGGTATCTAAAATATGAAAAAACCTGGAAGTCAGTTGGGGATGGAATTGGGGTCTGAGTAATAGTAAAAAGCACCCCGCTCATTGGTCATTGCCCACAATGCTCTCTCTTTAGACCACATTGTGCTGGCTGCTCTGGCTCACTCTCTGCTTAGGTCCTTAGACATACACGTTTTTTTTTGTAGATCAAGGCCCTCAAAAAATGCTATCTCTGCTGTTTGGATGCTTTTCCCCCTGCTCTACCAGGATGACTCCCACTTACCATCCAGATCTCAGCTTGAACCTAATGTCTTCAAGGAGACCTTCTCTGACCTACTCTCCCACCCCCAGACTGGGTTAGGTTTTGCATTGTTTATCTAGTGCTATATAACAAGCTACTGCCAAACTTTGTGACTTAAAATACCAATCATGTATTTGCTCCTGATTCTGTAATTTTAGCTGATCGCAGTCTTACCTGGGGTCACCTCTGTAGCTGCAGCCAGTTGTTGTGCTGGCTGGATGCTATCTGGTTCTGAATGTTGTTGTTTTTAGATGCCTTTGAGTCAGTTCTGACTCATGACAACCCTATGTGCAGCAGAACGAAACACTGCCTGGTCCTGCACCATCCTCAAAATTGTCATGCTTAAGCCCATTTTGGAGCCACTGTGTCAATCCATCTCATCGAGGATCTTCCTCTTTTTCACTGTCCCTCTACTCCATCAAGCATGATATCCTTCTCCAGGGACTGATACCTCCTGATAACATGTCCAAATTATGTGAAATGTAGTCTTGCCATCCGTGCTTCTAAGGAGCATTCTGGTTGTACTTCTTCCAAGACGTATTTGTTCATTTTTTGGCAGTCCATGGTATATTCAATATTCGCCAACACCACAATTCAAAGGTGTCGGTTCTTCTTCAGTCTTCCTTATTCATCGTCTAGCTTTTGCATGGATATGAGGCGATTGAAAACATCATAGCTTGGGTCAGGTCTCATTCATATGTCTGGAGACTCAGTGAGGATGACAGCAACAGCTGGGACAGCTAGACTATCTGGGAGCAAATAGGCGACTGTCTCCATAAGGTTTCTCATCCTCAAGGAGGCTAACCTGGGCTTCCTTACTTTGTGTCTTCAGGGCAGCAAAATGGTGAGAGTTGAAGCTACAAGACCTCTTGAGATAGAGGCTCAGAGCCCCATAATGCTTTTCCACTGCATTCTATTGGCTAAACCAAGTCACAGAGCCAGCACAGATCAAAGGCAGGGAAAATAGATTCACCTCTTGATGGGAGAACGAACAAATCTGTCTTGGAAGAAGTACAGCCTGAATGCTCCTTAGAAGCGAGGATGGCGAGGCTTCCTGTCACGTACTTTGGACATGTCATCAGGAGGGACTAGTCCCTGGAGAAGGGTATTATGCTTGGTAAAGTAGATGGTCAGCAAAAAAGAGGAAGACCTTCAATGAGATGGATTGACATGGTGCCTGCAACAATGGGCTCAAACATAGCAACCACCGTGGATGGCACAGGACTGGGCAACCTTTCGTTCTGTTGTACATAGGGTTGCTGTGAGTCGGAACCAACTCAATGGCACCTAACAATTTGACGGGAGGAGCAGCAGTCACATTGCAAAGGGGCTCACATCCAGGGGTGGGAGAACTTGTGTGGCTGTCTTTGCTCACAGCCTAGCATAGGCCTCCTGTTGTAGTTCCCTAAACTTTTCCTTCCCTGCACTTATCATACCCATTACCAAACCAAACCCATTGCCATCAAGCTGATTTAATTCCAACTCATAGAGACCCCGCAGGACAGAGTAGAACTGCTCCATAGGGTTTCCAAGGCTGTAATCTTTAAGGAAGCAGGCTGTTAAATCTTTCTTCAGTGGAGCAGCTGTTGGGTTCCAACCACTAACTTTTCAGTTAATAGTTGAGTGCTTAACCACCATCCCACTAGGGTTCTTCTGCACTTATCATAACTATTATTTAATAATTCCTTGTGTGTTTATTGTCTTTCTCCCTGACTAGACAAGGTCTGTGAGTATAGAGATTGACAGTCTCCCAGGGCTTGACGCACAGGGGCTAAACAAATATTTGTTAAATGAATGGATGGTTGGATGAATGAATAAATAAATAAATGAAAGATAAGATTCCGGGAGTTCCAAAGATACAACATAGGGCTTTGAAGGTAGTCCTGGGTTTGAATTCTGAGTCCATCACTTCCTAACTGGCTGACCTTAGGCAAGTTGCTTAACCTCTCTAAGCCTCAGTTTATCTTTTAACCAAACCAAACTCACTGCAATCAGGTTGATTCCAACTCCTAGTGACCCCATAGGGTTTCCAAAGCTGTAAATTTTTTTTAAAATAATTTTTATTGTGCTTTAAGTGAGAGTTTGCAAATCAAGTCAGTCTGTCACATATAAGCTTATATACACCTTACTACATACTCCCATTTACTCTCCTTTTTAATGAGTCAGCCGGCTCCCTTCTTCCAGTCTCTCCCTTCGTGACCGTTTTGCCAGTTTCTAACCCTCTCTACCCTCCCATCTCCCCTCCAGACAGGAGATGCCAATACAGTCTCAAGTATCCACCTGATACAAGTCAAAGCTGTAAATTTTTATGCACGCAGACTGCCACATCTTTCTCCTGTGACGCTGCTGGTGGTTTCAAACTGCTGACTTTTCAGTTAGCAGTTGAATGCTTTAACCACTGTGCTGTCAAGTTTCCTTCTTTATCTTTAAAGTAGGAATAAAACTAAACCTCACCTTACAGTCCAGTCTTAATTATGAGAATTCCAACTCCATGTTCACTCTTTCGCCTTTTCTTTGTGACTTCTTGGTTTTTCCTACTCATCTAGGTGAGGGTTGCTGGTTTCCTTGTTTTAAAGGCTTTGCTGCCACCCCTAAGCGTTGGAAACTGGGCTTTCAGGGTAGATAGGATTCAGGGTACACATCCCAAAGTCACCAGGAGTCCCTTCTATACAAGCCACTTCCATAACACTATCAGTAGCTGGAAACCAGTAGTTCTCAGCTGTGAGTGATTTTGTCTCTCAGGGAACATTTGGCAATGTCTGGAGACATTTTTGGTTTTAACAATCTAGGGGCATGTTTCTGGTGTCTGATGTTGCTAAATATCTTACAATGCATAGGGCAGCCTGCACAACAAAGAATTATCTGCCCCAAAGTTGAGGAGCCCTGTTGGGAACTGACTGTTCTTTCAGTCCTCACAAGGTCAAGCATTGACAAGTTCTTCCTGGCGTTAGTCAGCCCTCCCCCTCCTTTGCCTCTCACATCTGGTCTCTTGAAGCTTTTGAGCAACAGCTCTATTTAAGCCCTTTGAGAAGTCAGGGGAGGGAGGGAATGACTCCATCTGTCGGCCGAAGCTAGGATCACAGCAGGAGGAGGCAATGGAGTCCTTTCTGGGAAGGGCCTTAGGTATGTCAGCCTTGACCTGACCTGACCACATACCTCAAGGGCAGCTGGGGAACTTTAAGTGGAGCAGCTTGTGACTAGATAAAATTGTTAATGAAGCTGTCATGTGTGACAAGCTTGGGGTTAGGGCCTGGAGTTTTACTTACCAGTTAAAATGCTTTCCTTCTTATTCTTTTTTAAAATTTGTGAAATATATATTTATATTACATACAAATACAAGTATACAAATATATATACAGTATAGAGTATGTAAGTACAGTTTAAAGAATAATATTAAAGGAAACCTTCATGAACTACTACTCAGGTTAATAGAACATTACCAGTTCTTTAGAATCCTCCTGTGACACAGTTACACCGTCAGCTCTATTTTCTCTTTTCCTTTGCTTTTTCTCTTCTCCTCCTTTTGTGCTTTACTGTTTTCCTGTTAAATAATTCCTTCCTCCTTTTTTCCCCTTCATTCTGCCACATTTTATTGCTGTGAAACCTGGAGCAAGACACCTTAGCCTTATGGGCTTCTGTTTCTTTATCTATAAAATGGGTATAATAATAGCTATACCTGGAGTCCTCGCGTGGTGCTCAACTGTTAACCAAAAGGTTGGAGGTTTGAGTCCACCCAAAGGCACCTCAAAAGAAAGTCCAGGAGATCTACTTCTAAAAAATCAGCCATAGAAAACCCTATGCAGCACAGTTCTACTCTGACACACATAGGGTTGCCATGAGCCAGAATTGACAGAATGCCAACTGGTAATAGCAATCCCTACCTCACTGGCTTATTGAAAGCTTTAATGAGATAATGTTTGTGTAAGGGTTAAATGAGATAATCTGTGTAAAACCTTAGTAACAACCGTGGCATACAGTTGGCACTCAATAAATAGAAGCTGTTTATATTTTTATTATTTTAAAATGAATTCTAGTCTAGCAGAAGAACTCTGTAGTATAATGGAAATAGGCATGAGTTTTGGATTAGTTTTTGTGTATGGTGTGAGGAATGGGTCCTATTTCCTTTTTTTGCAAATGGACATCTAGTTTTACCAGCACCGTTTGTTAAAAAGATTGTCTTTTCCCCATTTGAAGGACTTTGGGCCCTTGTTGAAAATCAGGTGACTGTAGGTTGGTGGATTGATGTCTGGGTTCTCAACTCTGTTCCATTGGTCAGTGTATCTGTCGTTGTACCAGTACAGGCTGTTTTGACAACTGTAGCTGTATTCTTCTTCAATAACGCTTTATTTATCTGGGGCCTCTTCCCTTTCTGTATAAAGTTAATGATTAAGTTTTTCCATCTCTTTAAAGAATACTGTTGGTATTTGGATTGGGATTGCACTGTATTTGCAGATTGCTTTGGGTACAATTGATATTTTCACAATGTAGAATCTACCTATCCATGAGCATAGTATGTTTTTCCATTTACATAGATCTCTTTTGGTTTCTCGCAGTAGTGTTTTGTAGTTTTCTTTGTATAGGTCTTTTTCATTCCTGATTAGATTTATTCTTAAGTATTTTTTTTTTTAGGGGCTATTATAAATGGTATTTTTTTCCTGATTTCCTTTTCCTCATTCTCTTTATTGGTGAATAGGAATCCAACTGAGTTTTGTATGTTTATCTTGTATCCTCCTACTCTGCTGAATATTTCTATTAGTTCCAGTAATTTTCTTGTGGAGTCTTTTGGGTTTTCTATGTGTAGTATCATATCATCCACAAATAGAGACAGTTTTACTTCTTCATTCAATTTGGAGGAAATAGGCATGAACTTTGGAATCAGAGAGACCTAGGTTCAAATTATGGTCCCAACATATACCCGTAGTGTGAATTTATGCAAGTAATGCAACCTCTTCATCTATAAAATGAGGGTGATGATACTGGCAGTCAGTAATCAACTACATAGGGTTGTTGTGAGAACGAGAAGAAATGACTTATATAAAGGGCCCAGTAAACAGTGGGTGCATAATAAATGTTCATGTTTTATGCATAATAAATGTTTCCCTTCCTCTCTCCTTTTCTTCCTTTTTCTTCTGATAGAGTAGATTTTCTTCCCAAGAAGGACATGAAGGGTAACTGTGTGCTTGTGGTAGTTTCTTCTGAACCCTGGATTCAGTTCAGCAAGTATTTATCCTTCCCCCACCAGGTGATTAGGAGCACCTTCCTGGCTAGTGTGCTGTTAGGCCCACAGCACCAACTCCCTTGGAAGAAATGAAGTTCTAGGGTCATCTTCCTTCTAATGTTGGATCCCCGGGCAAGGGATCCTGGATGGGCTATAGGTATGGGCACAGCTCTGATCTTGGAAACCAGTCTCTTGGGTGTGGAAGTCACATACTAGGTGAGCTTGGCTCTATGTCCTTGTGCAGAATTAAAAGGGAGCATCTTGACCAGTGCATAAACACAACAGGGGCTCACTCACAAGTGAAGATACAGTCTATAACTGTAATGCAGGCATCTGCAATGGAGCAGGAGAATGGGACTCTGGTCTCCTGTGACCTCTCCTCCACTTCATGGGACCTGGTTAATAATATGCAGAGGGAAGGGTCCTGGTTGTAAAATAGGTGAGTTAAGAGGAGGCTGAGGTCTTTGATTTTTGAATGGAGCCTTGTTTATGGAGGGACCTCCCAGACTTCCACTGAGAGGAGCTGTTCATCTCAACCATAACATGCCTTCTGCAGTTCCTCATTACCTCATTATCTTTTTTTTTTAATTTTCTTTTTATTGTGCTTTAGATGAAGGTTTACAGAGCAAATTATTTTCTCATTAAACAACTAATACACATATTGTTTTGTGACATTGGGTGCCAACTCTGCAACATGTCAACACTCTCTCCTTCTCAACCTTGGGTTCCCCATTGCCAGTTTTCTGTCCTTTCCTGCCTTCTCATCCTTGTCCCTGGACTGTGTGCCCATTTTGGCTCATTTTGTTTTATGGGTCTGTCTAATCTTTGGCTGAAGGGTGAGCCTCAGGAATCACTTCTGTACTGAGTTAAAACGGTGTCAGAGGACCATACTCTCACGCTTTCTCCAGTCTCTGTCAAAGCAGTAAGTCTGGTCTTTGTGAGTTAGAATTTTGTTCTACATTTTTCTCCAGCTCTGTCCGGGACCCTCTATTGTGATCCCTGTTAGAGCAGTCAGTGGTGGTAGCTGGGCATCATCTAGTTGCTGTTGGTTTCAGTCTCAGGGAGGCTGTAGTAGTTGCGATCCATTAGTAGTCGTTTGTACTAATCCCTCCCTTGTTTCTTCGGTTTTCTTCATTCTCCCTTGCTCCAGATGAGGTGGGACCAGTGGGGTATCTTAGATGGCCACTCACGTACTTTTAATGACCCAGATGCTACTAACCAAAGTAGGATGTAGAATATTTTCTTTATAAACTATGTTACGCCAATTGAGTTAGATGTTCCCCGAGATCATGGTCCCCAACCCTCAGCCCAGTAATTTGGTCCTTCAGGGAGTTTGGATGTGTCTATGAAGCTTCCATGACCTTGCCTTATACATGTTGTGCTGGCTTCCCCAGTGTTGTGTACTATCTTACCTTTCCCCAAAGTTACCACTTACTTATTGTCTATTTCGTGTTTTTCCATCCCCACCCCTCCCGTCCTTCCTAACCATCAAAGATTGTTTCCTTTTGTGTATAAACCTTTTGATGAGTTTTTATGGTAGTGGTGTCATACAGTATTTGTCCTTATGTGATTGACTTATTTTACTCAGCATAATGCCCTCTAGATTCATGCATGTTGTGAGATGCTTCGCAGATTCATCATTGTTCTTTATCGTTCCATAGTACTTCATTGTGTGCATGTGCCAGTTTGTTTATCCATCCATCTATTTGTGGGCACCTGGGTTGTTTCCGTATTTTTGCTATTGTGAACAATGCTGCAATGAATATGGTTGTACATGTGTCTATTAGCGTGACAGCTCTTTTTTTCTAGGATATATTCCTAGGAGTGGGATTGCTGGATCATACGGTATTTCTATTTCTAGCTTTCTAAGGAAGCGCCATATCGTTTTCCAAAATGATTGCACCATTTTGCATTCCCACCAGTGTATAAGAGTTCCAATCTCCCCACAGCCTCTCCAACATTTGTTAAATTTTTTTTTTTTTTTATTCGTGCCCCCAATGTTGGGGTGAGATAGCGTTGAGACAGGTAATGTTAACTGTGCCTGTGGCTGAACAAAAGAGCTGTTATAAAATTATCTAGAAGCTGGGTAGACAGGAACCCACCCTATCAACATGAGATAAGACTGAAAAACCCATGAATTACTATCTCCTTCTTAGTATTTTTCTAGTCCCCTCCTCCTTTACATGCGCAGAAGAATGAAGTGTGACTGCTGTTTAACCTTCCTTAGCCCTCCGAGGACAGCAATGTAGTGCTGAAGATCAAGTGTGCT
Organism: Elephas maximus indicus; assembly: GCF_024166365.1. Lineage (NCBI taxonomy): Eukaryota > Metazoa > Chordata > Mammalia > Proboscidea > Elephantidae > Elephas > Elephas maximus. Next base: position 151,309,699 of record NC_064820.1, on the reverse strand, counting down.
TGCACTATATTCAATAATAAGTGATGCCAAGGACTTCCGAGAGGACTCCATCTTGAATATCAGCGAGTTCCTTCTTAGGTTCCAGACTGCAAAATAAATAACATACACCGCCATTCTGAGAAGTGCCCGACCTTTGAAAGAAGCTCACTAAATATTCATTACTCTGTTGTCTCCGCTGAAGCTACAAGCCCTAGCCTTGCTTCCCTTTTGAGTCAGTCTTTTGGAGAGGCTTAGATCCTTGCTGACTCCTTTTGCCTGACTCAAGCAAAATAAAGCTTGCTGAACATAAAGTTTGTCTTCCAGGTGTATTCTTACTCGGGAAAAGACAAGGACCCTTTGTGTCAGATTGGCGATTGGTAACAGTATCTCATTGTAGTTTTGATTTGCATCTTTCTAATGGCTAGTATATCACTATCTGTCATGGATTGAATTATGTCCCTCCAAAAATATGTGTATCAACTTGGTTAGACCATTATTCCCAGTACTCTGTGGTTGTTCTCCATTTTGTGATTATAATTTTATGTTAAAAGAATTAGGGTGGTCATGTTTATTGCAGCTCTGTTTACAATAGCAAAAAGCTCAAAGCAACCAAGGTGTCCATCAACAGACGAATGGTTAAATAAATTGTGGTATATTCACACAATGGAAAACTACGCATCGATAAAGAACAGTGAGGAATCTGTGAAACATTTCATAACATGGAGGAAACTGGAAGGCATTATGCTGAGCGAAATTAGTCAGAGGCAAAAGGACAAATATTGTATAAGACCACTATTATAAGATCTTGAGAAATAGTATAAACTGAGAAGGACACATACTTTTGTGGTTACGAGGGGGGGAGGGAGGGAGGGTGGGAGAGGGTTGTTTACTGATTAATTAGTAGTTAAGAACTGCTTTAGGTGAAGGGAAGGACAACACTCAATACATGGAAGGTCAGCTCAACTGGACTGGACCAAAAGCAAAGAAGTTTCTGGGATAAACTGAATGCTTCAAAGGTCAGCGGAGCAAGGGCGGGGGTTTGGGGACCATGGTTTAAGGGGACTTCTAAGTCAATTGGCAAAATAATTCTATTATGAAATCATTCTGCATCCCACTTTGAAATGTGGCGTCTGGGGTCTTAAATGCTAACAAGCGGCCATCTAAGATGCATCAATTGGCCTCAACCCACCTGGATCAAAGGAGAATGAAGAACGCCAAGATTACACGATAACTAAGAGCCCAAGAGACAGAAAGGGCCACATGAACCAGAGACCTACATCATCCTGAGACCAGAAGAACTAGTTGGTGCCTGGCCACAACCGATGACTGCCCTGACAGGGAGCACAACAGAGAACCCCTGAGGGAGCAGTAGATCAGTGGGATGCAGACCCCAAATTCTCACAAAAAGACCAGACTTAATGGTCTGACTGAGACTAGAGGAATCCCGGCGGTCATGGTCCCCAAACCTTCTGTTGGCCCAGGACAGGAACCATTCCCGAAGACAACTCATCAGACATGGAAGGGACTGGACAGTGGGTAGGACAGAGATGCTGATGAAGAGTGAGCTATTTATATCAGGTGGACACTTGAGACTGTGTTGGCATCTCCTGTCTGGAGGGGGGATGGGAGGATAGAGATAGTTGGAAGTTGGCAAAATTGTCACGAAAGGAGAGACTGGAAGGGCTGACTCATTAGGGGGAGAGCAAGTGGGAGTATGGAGTAATGTGTATATAAACTTATATGTGACAGTCTGACTTGATTTGTAAACGTTCACTTGAAGCTCAATAAAAGTTAAAAAAAAAAAAAAAAGGATAAGGGTGGGATTGTAACACCACCCTTACCCAGGTCAGATCCATGATCCAACGTAAAGGGAGCTTCCCTGGGGTGTGGCTTGCACCACCTTTTATCTCTCAAGAGATAAAAAGGAAAGGGAAGCAAGCAGAGAGTTGGGGACCTCGTACCACCAAGAAAGTAGCACCAGGAGCAGAGCGTGTCCTTTGGATCCTGGCTCCCTGTGCCTGAGAAGCCCTTTGACCAGGGGAAGATTGAGGACAAGGACCTTCCTCCAGGGCCAACAGAGAGAAAGCCTTTCCCTGGAGCCGACACCCTGAATTTGGACTTCTAACCTACTAAAAAAACTAGAGAGAATAAATTTCTCTTTTTTAAAGCCATTCATTTGTGCTATTTCTGTTACAGCAGTACTAGATAATTAAGAGACTATCTTTTGATTTCTTTACTTTTAATAAACCAGAAACAAGATCACTCCTCCCCTCTAACTCTCATGGAGGCAATCTGAACTCCAATTGGAGATTATCAGAGGTAACGGATCTTGGAAGTCATCTTGCCCAGCTCTGTCATTTTATAAGGGGGAAACTGTCATTTTACAAGGGTAAATCTGGGGCCCAATGGGGTGGGAGTGAAGGAGTGGGGAGATTTGCTCAGGTGTATTTAGATCATGGCAGAGTTCAGCTCTTTAGGATCCCAATCTGGAGTCCCTGGGTGGTGCTAACAGTTAACATGCTTGTTGCTAACTGAAAGGCTGGTGTTCGAGTCCACCCAGAGATGCCTCAGAAGAAAAGCCTGGTGATCTACTTCCCAAAAATCAGCTGTTGAAAACACTATAGGTCACAGTTCTACTCTGATACACATGGGGTTACCATGTGTTGGAATCAACTTGATGGCAACTGTTTAGATCCCAATCTTGGGCTTCTTTGAGGTGGCAGCTGTGTATCAGGGGAAGAGGCTTGAACTAGAAATGTGGAGTCCTGGATTCTTTAACTCTGATAGCTGGGTGACATCTAGACCATGCTCTCTCTTCCCTGATAGAAATAACAGTGGCTACTAAGTGCACATATTTCTAATCCTCATAACAACTCTGTAAAATAGCTATTATTAGCATCTGAAGGTTGGAATAATATCTACCTCACAGGATTCAATAAGATAACTTTTGAAAATGGTTTCTAAATAGACAAACATACAAATAAGGATCATTAATTTTTATCACCCTAATAATGTAGTGGAAACATACTGGCTTTAGTCAGACAGAATTTAAGGTCACCTCAGGTAAGTTTCCTGAGTCTCTATTTTCTACTCTGTAAAATGGGGATAATGACACCTACCTTGCAGGGTTGTCATGAAAATTGTTGTTGTGTGCCATGGAGTTGATTCTGATTCATAGCAACCCTATATGGCAGAGTAGAACTGGCCCATAAGGTTTCTAGGCTGTAATCTTTATAGAAGCAGATGGTCGGGTCTTTTCTCTTGAAGAGCTGCTGGTGGGTTAAAAAGGCTGGCCTTTCAGTTAAGGGCCCAGTGCTCCTTGTCAGGAGAATTAGTGATCAAATATGTAAAGATCCTAGCAGGGCGTAAGTGCTGAAGAATAGCTTACATGTATCTAGTGCTGACCATGTGTTAAAATTGTTTTAACACTTTACATGTACTACCTTGTTCAATTCTCACCCCAACCTAAAGCCAGGAATTGTTATGATCCTCATTTTATCAATGAGTTACCTAAAGGACATAGAATAAATGACTTCCCCAAGGTCAAAAACCAGTAATGGTAGAGTTGAGGCTTGTATCTAGGTAGTCTGGCTCAGAGACCACATTCTGAAGCTCTATACTCCACTGGCTCACAATAAGTATGGTTGCACAACTACATGAATATAACAAAAACCACAGAACTGTACTTTCAAATGGTAAACTTTTATGGTATATTAATTACATCTCAAAGCTGTTATTAAAAAAAGCCATGTGAATTTTTCATTCTACTCAAGGGTATATGTTTATCTTCATATATAAGTAGATTTTCCTCCAAACCTTTCAATAAAATTGGCACTTCATACTGAAAAAAAATTTTTCCAAGAAATTCATCTTGAGGAAATAATACTAAAGAAAAAAATTCATGCACAGACGATCATTGTATTGTAATTTAAAACAATAAGAAATCAGAAATAATATAAATGTTCAACAATAAGCAAATGAAAAACTAAAAGATGATTGTTTATATTGTTAGGTATTATACAGCTTTAAAAATTATGGTTATCACAGCCAATTAATGTAATTGCTGTCAATAAGTTGTACACCTGTAAAAGGTTGCACTGGCAGAAGTTGTGTGATAGATATAATTACAATAAAGACAAAAAAAAAAAAGAAAGAGTAGCTGCTGAAGCTTGTGTACAACCAAACACCTCATTGGGTTTGGTTCCTTGGTTTGGAGGTTTAGGGTCATGGTTTATCATGGGACAGCTTAGTCAATTGGCCTAATAAGTGGTTAGTGCTTCTCCTCTACCTCCTAGTTTGTTGAATACTGCCTGTGGTCTTAAAATCTTTCAAATGGCCATCCAAAGCACAACAGTTGCTCTCTATTCACCTTGAGCAATAAAGGAAGGAGAGTCAGGAAAAAGAGGAGAAAATGAAATGTGTGGCGAATTGCTGCCGTGAATAAACTGCCTTCTTTGCCATGAGACCAGAAGAACCTAAAATCATTTCTATATCATATAACACTGGAAAAAGGACAAAATGGTTTTAAAAATTACCAAGGGACTTTGTAAGATTGTGTATTACCAGGAAAAGGGCTCTTGGGTTAAAAGCAAAAAAGATTGAAAACACTCAAGTAATGCTTAAGAACAATGGATTTTAGAGTCAGAACTGGGTTCTAATCCAGACTCTGACCTTCGAAGAGTGCTAAAACCTCTCTGAGCTTCTGTTTACATATGGCTACTTTAAGGAAAAACCCAGAGGACACCATGCATCCTTCCTAGACCACATCCTTTGTGATCTCTGGCACATAATTTGCCCACAAACTACATCCTTTCTATTTGTGGTCCAATCACATCACCCCTACGGTGCAGGACGCTCTCCTTTTCCACCCTTTACAAAAGCCCCAGCTTCCCGGTCCACCATTCCTAGTCTCACACTCTTCTCTCCTCCGTCCAGTCGTCGTGGCTTTTTTTTCCTTCCTGGTTCTAACTTTCCCGCCTCAGTAGCTCTTGGCCAATCGGAGAGGTAAAGTTTTCTTTTCTCCCGGCCCTCGCGTGACGTTCGACAAAATCAGATCTTTGATTGGTTCTTCCGGAGCACGAAGCCGCCAATAATAGACAGACCTTTTGGGTGCGGACAGCCAGCTAGTATTGTCGCTGGGGATTGGCTGGAGTGGGCTGAGGCTCGAAAATGGCTGCGGTCGGTTCTGTAGTCCCAGGGGCTGTGACGGCTGCCGTGGTGCCTGTCCTGACAGCGAGCGGTGATTTCTCAGATTTGCGGGAAATTAAAAAGCAGCTGTTACTTATTGCGGGCCTTACTCGGGAGCGGGGCCTACTGCACAGTAGCAAATGGTGAGATGTCGGGTTCGGAAGGGGCCAGGCTTTGGCCTTTGGCCTTGGGGGCTTGTCGAGCTGATCTAGTTTGTGTGGGTGTTCCAGGTCTGCGGAGTTGGCCTTCTCCCTACCCCCGTTGCCTTTGGCCGAGCTGCAGCCGCCGCCTCCTATTACAGAGGTAAGGGCATCTTCATAGCGAGCGCTCCGTATCAGTGGAAGGGTGTGCCCCTAGAAGTACTGAGTGCCGCCGGGTCACTGGAGGGGAGCATACTGCTTAGCAGGAATGTTTGAAGATGAGATTAAAATATTTAAAGACCTGAGTGTTTTAAGGGGTTTATGTGTGTGGTTTTGTTGACCCTTGAAGGATTGGTGGAGAGATTTTGTGAAGAATTCTTGCCAAAAATACCACTTTTTAGGTTTTGTAGCCCAATCTAGGCAATAGTCATAACGATGGGAAGAATCAGAGGGTTTTACAACAATGTGAAACTGTTTCTACACTGTTGTCTGAATCTATACAGGAAAATGGCTAAGTGTGTGATCCTTGGATTCAGATGGCTCTGGGTTCAAATCTATACACTTGTGACAGTTGACCTCCAGAGGCTCAGTTTCCTCATCTGCGTAATAATAGTATTTACATTTTGAGATAATGTAAAATAACATAATAGAAGTGCACCAGGTGCATAGGACTTAGTATAATTAGCTATTCCTCATAATTATTTTGAATACGGGTAGGCCCTGATTTACCACGTAGTCGACTTACTGCTAACTGCACTTAGACCTGTCCCAGTTTTGGTTTTTTTGCACAGCTTATCTTTAGTAATGTGTACTACATACAATGTTGCAGCATGTAATTTGCTGATGTTATCGTTCTCAGATATAATGTTACCAACCCTCAAAGATGAAGATCAGATTTATAAAGATACTGATAATAATAATAAAAAAAGGCAATAATAATGAAAACTAAAAAAAAAAAGTATTCAACTTACATCAGAACCAATTTATGACAGAGTAGTGGTGAATCAGAACTCTGTTATAAATCGGGTACTGGTATTAATAAGGGAGAAATGACATGGTAAGGTGGACGTAATATTCTACTTTCAGATAGATTTGCATTCATATTCCAGTCACATTCTTTACTAGTAGAATTAATGGGGGCAACTGACTTCTATTATCATAAACCAAAACGAGAAACTATTATCTATTGATAATATTAATTGTTGCTGGGTTTTAATGAGGATTAAATAAGATAATAAGGGTAGAGGACACATTGCCCTTACCTAAATTTTTTGAGTCAATGTGATTTACATCTGTCTTACTAACTTTTGCTTTCTTATGCCTGCTTTCATAGTGTCTTGGCACGCTGTTGGTCCTTAGTAGGATAAATAATTGTTGAATGAGTTAAATAAAGCACAGTGCCTGTGCAGAGTACTTGTTAGTTGCTGTTGAGTGGATTGAACTCGTGGTGACCCCATGTGTGCAGAGTAGAACTGCTCCATAGGGTTTTCAAGGCTGTGACCTTTTGGAAGCAGATCACCAGGCCTGTCTTCCAGGGTGCCTCTGGATGGGTTGGAACCACCAGCCTTTCGGCTAGTACATGAGTGCTTAACCATTTGTACCACCCATGGACTCCTTGTGTAGAGTAGAGCATCAGTGAATACTCCCCTCCCCTAAGGGTTGGTATAATGTATGGGGATTTTACAGACATTGTGGAAGCCTGAGGATTATTGAATTACTGGAAAGTATCAGATATTGGTTTGTTTGGTAGCTTTCCAATTGATATGAGGTATATTAACAGCCTCTTTGCTAATTTACTGTGTGTTTAGTGTTTTTGTGTCCTCTCTAAGGAATGTCTCTGAAAGTTGCTAGAAAAACATTTTGATCTATGATTTTTAGACATATCTGACAATTCAGCCATGATCTGGTAAATTTAAACTAGAATAAATCTTAAAACTTTGTCTTTAAAGAGCTACTGAAATGGAAGATTGTTGTGCTGTGCTCAAATCTGTGTGGTTGATGTTTCTTAAAGCTTCCTCTCCCTGTTATGTAAATATTACCAAAGATATATTTAACACCTCCGAGTTGATTCCGACTCATAGCAAACCTACAGGACAGAGCAGAACTGCTGCATAGGGTTTCCAAGGAGTGGCTGGTGGATTTGAACTGCTGACTTTTTGGTTAGCAGCAAAGCTGTTAACCACTGTGCCACCATGATATATTTATTAGAAATTTTTAAACTTATTATAATCTGTCTTGGAGCTTAAGCTTGTCTGTTCTGAATCTAGGATGTGACTGTCATCAGCTAAATGCCTCTATATGACGTTATATGTAACTTTCAATAGAATATTCTAGGTGCTTCCTTTAAGCAAGAATAAAACCAAAATTTTAAAGGCTATTGTCCTAGTTATCTAGTGCTGCTGTAAATAAATACCACAAGTGGATAGCTTTAACAAAGAGAAATTAATTCTCTCCCAGCCTAGTAGGCTACAAGTCTAAATTCAGGGTGCTAGTTTCAGGGGAAGGCTTTCTTTCTCTGTCGGCTCTGGAGGAAAGTCCTTGCCATGAATCTTCCCCTGGGCAAGGAGCTTCTCAGGCACAGGGACCCCACGTCCAAAGGACATGCTCTGCTCCCGGTGCTGCTTTCTTGGTGGTATGAGATCCCCATGTCTCTCTGCTTTCTTGGCTCTTTTGTATCTCAAAAGAGATTGGTTTAAGGTACAATCTAATCTTGTAGATTGAGTCCTGCCTCATTAATATAATTGTCGCTAATCCCATCTCGTCACACCATGGAGATAGGATTTATAACACATAGGAAAATCACATCAGATGACAAAATAGTAGACAATCACACAATACTGGGAATTGGCCTAGTCAAGTGGACAGATATTTTTAGGGGACACAGTTCAATCCACGACAGCCATGTAGTCCAAGCAGCAAAGGTTTATAGATTGTAAATGTGTTTGAAGAGTTAGGAATATATTTTATGTATTATCTATCCAAACTTACTGCCATTGAGTTGATTCCGACTCATAGTGACCGTACAGGACAAAGTAGAAGTGCCCCATAGGGTTTCCAAGGCTGTAAACCTTTATGGAAGCAGACTGCCACATCTTTCTCGCACAGATCGGCTGGTGAGTTGAATTGCCAACCTTTTTTGGTTAGCAACAGAGCGCTTTAACCACTGTGCCACCAAGGTTCCTTGTATTATATCTAGCATGTATATTTACGTAGTCTGTAATCTATAGCTCCTGTAGCTACTTAAAACATGGTTTTAGAAACTAAACCCAACATTTCCAGTAACCATAGAAACAGTTAAAATTTGCCATGAAAGCCCTTATATCATGCTTGATACAGGGAGGTAGGAAGATGTAAGAACCAGCATACATGAGACCTGACATTTTATCTACAACTTCCATTTGCTTTACTGAGGGTGTAGTTTCAAAATTCAGTCACCTTCTTCAGTTTCAGACTCAGATTCTTCTTCAGCATTTTTGAGCTACTGTACAAACTTTTTCATTTGCTCGAGGAAGAAACTTTTCGCATTTGCAACATATGCATCTTTATACCATTTCAGGATGGCCTCTTCATTCAGGATTTCAGCTTTATAAAAAAGCACCACTATTTTCTGGAAAGCTTTCATGAAATGAATGTTGTCATATAACAATACTCCTGAATCTTCAGTAACAGACTCAGCTCAGACTGCCCTTGAGTAATGAAAGCAGGAAGTAGAGAGTAGAGGGACATAGTCTGTAGTCTGAATGATTTTCATCCATAAGCCATTTTGTTTTTCCTGAAGATGCAATTTTTTTTTTTAATTTTGAAAAAAATTTATTGTGCTTTAGATGAAGGTTTATAGAGCAAATTAGTTTCTCATTAAAAAATTAATACACATATGGTTTTGTGGCATTGGTTGGCAACCCCATGACATGTCAACACTCTCCCTTTCTCGACCTTGGGTTCCCCATTACCAGCTTCCCTGTCCCTTCTTGCCTTCTTGTCCTTGCCCCTGGGCTGTTGTGCCCATTTAGTCTCGTTTTGTTTCATGGACCTGTCTAATCTTTGGTTGAAGGGTGAACCTCAGAAGTGACTTAGTACTGAGTTGAAAGGGTATCTGGGGGCCATACTCTCGGGGTTTCTCCAGTCTCTGTCAGACCAGTAAGTCAGGTTTTTTTTTTTTTTTTTATGTGTGTGTGAGTTAGAATTTTGTTCTACATTTTTCTCCAGCCTCTGTCCAGAATGAAGATGCAATTTCTTGATTTTTTTCTTCCATTCAAAAGCAATGATGTTTGTTACTTCGTACAGATATAATGCACATGAGGGGGAAAAAGAGATAAAAATAAGCAAATGGTGAACAGATGTGAAAAGGGCCACCAGATTCCTAACCTAAATTGGCATGTTTAGGACACGTTGAGTCATGAAGAAAGCACTGAATATGTTTTGGGTTCCAGTTTTGTGCTGTTGATGTTTGACAAGAAAGGTGAGGAGAATGAAGTTACCCAAATTTTAATCAATTTATTTCTAGCATTTTTTGAGAGAGCTAGTATGTTTTTAACTTTTGTACTATCTCATATTTTTACATAGAGAATTCTAATTGTGTCTATACTTTAAAAAAATTTTTTTATTGTGCTTTAAGTGAAAGTTTACAAATCAAGTCAGTCTCATACAAAACCACGTATATACCTTGCTGTATACTCCTGGTTGCTGTCCCTCGGAGACAGCACACTTCTTCTCTCTACTCTACTTCCATGGCCATTCAGCCAGCTTCTGTCCCCCTTGGCCTTCACATCTCCCCTCCAAACAGGAGCTGCACACATAGTCTCATGTGTCTACTTGATCTAAGAAGTTCACTCCTCACCAGTATCATTTTCTGTCTTTTTATTTATTTATTTATTTATAATTAACTTTTATTAAGCTTCAAGTGAACATTTACAATTCCAATCAGTCTGTCACATGTAAGTTTACATACATCTCTCTCCCTACTCCCACTCATTTTATCCCACTGATCTCCTGCTCCCTCAGGGGTCCTCTGCTGTGCTCCCTGTCAGGGCAGTCATCTATTGTGGCCGGGCACCAACTAGTTCTTCTGGTCTCAGGATGATGTAGGTCTCTGGTTCATGTGGCCCTTTCTGTCTCTTGGGCTCTTAGTTATCGTGTAATCTTGGCGTTCTTCATTCTCCTTTGCTCCAGGTGGGTTGAGACCCATTGATGCATCTTAGATGGCTGCTTGTTAGCATTTAAGACCCCAGATGCCACATTTCAAAGTGGGATGCAGAATGATTTCATAATAGAATATTTTGCCAATTGACTTAGAAGTCCCCTTAAACCATGTTCCCCAGACCCCCGCCCTTGCTCTGCTGACCTTTGAAGCATTCATTTTATCCCAGAAACTTCTTTGCTTTTGGTCCAGTCCAGTTGAGCTGACCTTCCATGTATTGAGTGTTGTCCTTCCGTTCACCTAAAGCAGTTCTTATCTACTGATTAATCAATAAAAAACCCTCTCCCACCCTCCCTCCCTCCCCCCCTCGTAACCACAAAAGTATGTGTTCTTCTCAGGTTTACTATTTCTCAAGATCTTATAATAGTGGTCTTATACAATATTTGTCCTTTTGCCTCTGACTAATTTCGCTCAGCATAATGCCTTCCAGGTTCCTCCATGTTATGAAATGTTTCAGAGATTTGTCACTGTTCTTTATCGATGCGTAGTTTTCCATTGTGTGAATATACCACAATTTATTTGCCCATTAATCCGTTGATGGACACCTTGGTTGCTTCCAACTTTTTGCTATTGTAAACAGAGCTGCAATAAACATGGGTGTGCATATATCTGTTTGTGTGAAGGCTCTTGTATCTCTAGGGTATATTCTGAGGAGTGGGATTTCTGGGTTGTATGGTAGTTCTATTTCTAACTGTTTAAGATAACGCCAGATAGATTTCCAAAGTGGTTGTACCATTTTACATTCCCACCAGCAGTGTATAAGAGTTCCAATCTCTCCGCAGCCTCTCCAACATTTATTATTTTGTGTTTTTTGGATTAATGCCAGCCTTGCTGGTGTGAGATGGAATCTCATCGTAGTTTTAATTTACCTTTCTCTAATGGCTAATGATCGAGAGCATTTTCTCATGTATCTGTTGGCTGCCTGAATATCTTCTTTAGTGAAATGTGTGTTCATATCCTTTGCCCACTTCTTGATTGGGTTGTTTGTCTTTTTGTGGTTTGAGTTTTGACAGAATCATGTAGATTTTAGAGATCAGGCGCTGGTCGGAGATGTCATAGCTGAAAATTCTTTCCCAGTCTGTAGGTGGTCTTTTTACTCTTTTGGTGAAGTCTTTAGATGAGCATAGGTGTTTGATTTTTAGGAGCACCCAGTTACCGGGTTTCTCTTCATCATTTTTGGTAATGTTTTGTATTCTGTTTATGCCTTGTATTAGGGCTCCTAGGGTTGTCCCAATTTTTTCTTCCATGATCTTTATCGTTTTCGTCTTTGATCCACTTGGAGTTAGTTTTTGTGCATGGTGTGAGGTATGGGTCCTGTTTCATTTTTTTGCAAATGGATATAGGCGTTTGATTTTTAGGAGCTCCCAGTTATCTGGTTTCTCTTCATCATTTTTGGTAATGTTTTGTATTCTGTTTATACCCTGTATTAGGGCTCCTAGGGTTGTCCCTATTTTTTCTTCCATGATCTTTATTGTTTTAGTCTTTATGTTTAGGTCTTTGATCCACTTGGAGTTAGTTTTTGTGCATGGTGTGAGGTATGGGTCCTGTTTCATTCTTTTGCAAATGGATATCCAGTTATGCCAGCACCATTTGTTAAAAAAACTATCTTTTCCCCAATTAACTGACACTGGTCCTTTGTCAAATATCAGCTGCTCATACATGGATGGATTTATATCTGGGTTCTCAATTCTGTTCCATTGGTCTATGTGCCTGTTGTTGTACCAGTACCAGGCTGTTTTGACTACTGTAGCTGTATAATAGGTTCTGAAATCAGGTAGAGTGAGGCCTCCCACTTTCTTCTTCTTTTTCAGTAATGCTTTGCTTATCCGGGGGTTCTTTCCCTTCCATATGAAATTGGTGATTTGTTTCTCTATCCCCTTAAAATATGACATTGGAATTTGTATCGGAAGTGCGTTAAATGTATAGATGGCTTTTGGTAGAATAGACATTTTTACTATGTTAAGTCTTCCTATCCATGAGCAGGGTATGTTTTTCCACTTAAGTATGTCCTTTTGAATTTCTTGTAGTAGAGCTTTGTAGTTTTCTTTGTATAGGTCTTTTACATCCTTGGTAAGATTAATTCCTAAGTATTTTATCTTCTTGGGGGCTACTGTGAATGGTATTGATTTGGTTATTTCGTCTTCGGTGTTCTTTTTGTTGATGTAGAGGAATCCAAGTGATTTATGTATGTTTATTTTATAACCTGAGACTCTGCCAAACTCTTCTATTAGTTTCAGTAGTTTTCTGGAGGATTCCTTAGGGTTTTCCGTGTATACGATCATGTCATCTGCAAATAGTGATAGCTTTACTTCCTCCTTGCCAATCCGGATACCCTTTATTTCTTTGTCTAGCCTAATTGCCCTGGCTAGGACTTCAAGTACGATGTTGAATAAGAGCAGTGATAAAGGGCATCCTTGTCTGGTTCCCGTTCTCAAGGGAAATGCTTTCAGGTTCTCTCCATTTAGAGTGATATTGGCTGTTGACTTTGCATAAAAAAATGCCCTTTATTATGTTGAGGAATTTTCCTTCAATTCCTATTTTGGTAAGAGTTTTTATCATAAATGGGTGTTGAACTTTGTCAAATGCCTTTTCTGCATCTATTGATAAGATCATGTGGTTTTTATCTTTTGTTTTATTTATGTGATGGATTACATTAATGGTTTTTCTGATATTAAACCAGCCTTGCATATCTGGTATAAATCCCACTTGATCAGGGTGAATTTTTTTTTTAATGTGTTGTTGGATTCTATTGGCTAGAATTTTGTTGAGGATTTTTGCATCTATGTTCATGAGGGATATAGGTCTATAATTTTCTTTTTTTGTAATGTCTTTACCTGGTTTTGGTATCAGGGAGATGGTAGCTTCATAGAATGAGTTGGGTAGTATTCCGTCTTTTTCTATGCTTTGAAATACCTTCAGTAGTAGTGGTGTTGAGTCTTCTCTGAAGGTTTGGTAGAACTCTGCAGTGAAGCCGTCCGGGCCAGGACTTTTTTTTGTTGGGAGTTTTTTGATTACCGTTTCAATCTCTTTTTTTGTTATGGGTCTATTTAGTTGTTCTACTTCTGAATGTGTTAGTTTAGGTAGGTAGTGTATTTCCAAGAATTTATCCATTTCTTCTAGGTTTTCAAATTTGTTAGAGTACAATTTTTCGTAGTAATCTGAAATGATTCTTTTAATTTCATTTGGTTCTGTTGTGATGTGGTCCTTCTCGTTTCTTATTCGGGTTATTTGTTTCCTTTCCTGTTTTTCTCTAGTCAGTCTAGCCAATGGTTTATCAATTTTGTTAATTTTTTCAAAGAACCAGCTTTTGGCTTTGTTAATTCTTTCAATTGTTTTCCTGTTCTCCAATTCATTTAGTTCAGCTCTAATTTTTATTATTTGTTTTCTTCTGGTGCCTGATGGGTTCTTTTGTTGCTCAGTTTCTATTTGTTCAAGTTGTCGGGACAGTTCTCTGATTTTGGCTCTTTCTTCTTTTTGTATGTGTGCATTTATCGATACAAATTGGCCTCCGAGCACTGCTTTTGCTGTGTCCCAGAGGTTTTGATAGGAAGTATTTTCATTCTCGTTGCTTTCTAAGAATTTCGTTATTCCCTCCTTGATGTCTTCTATAACCCAGTCGTTTTTCAGGAGGGTATTGTTAATTTTCCAAGTATTTGATTTCTTTTCCCTAGTTTTTCTGTTATTGATTTCTAGTTTCATTGCCTTGTGGTCTGAGAAGATGCTTTGTAATATTTCGATGTTTTGGACTCTGCAAAGATTTGTTTTATGACCTAATATGTGGTCTATTCTAGAGAATGTTCCATGTGCACTAGAAAAAAAAGTGTATTTTGCAGCAGTTGGGTGGAGAGTTCTGTATAAGTCAATGAGGTCAAGTTGGTTGATTGTTGTAATTAGGTCTTCCGTGTCTCTATTGAACTTCTTACTGGATGTCCTGTCCTTCTCTGAAAGTGGTGTGTTGAAGTCTTCTACTATAAATGTGGAGGTGTCTATCTCACTTTTCAATTCTGTTAAAATTTGATTTATGTATCTTGCAGCCCTGTCATTGGGTGCATAAATATTTAATATGGTTATGTCTTCCTGATCAATTGTCCCTTTTATCATTATTTAGTGTCCTTCCTTATCCTTTGTGGTGGATTTAAGTCTAAAGTCTATTTTGTCAGAAATTAATATTGCTACTCCTCTTCTTTTTTGCTTATTGTTTGCTTGATATATTTTTTTCCATCCTTTGAGTTTTAGTTTGTTTGTGTCTCTAAGGTGTGTCTCTTGTAGGCAGCATATAGATGGATCGTGTTTCTTTATCCAGTCTGTGACCCTCTGTCTCTTTATTGGTGCATTTAGTCCATTTACATTTAGCGTAATTATAGATAAATAAGTTTTTAGTGCTGTCATTTTGATGCCTTTTCATGTGTGTTGTTGGCCATTTCATTTTTCCATATACTTTTTTGTGCTGAGGCGTTTTTCTTAGTAGATTGCGAGATCCTCATTTTCATAATGTTTAACTTTATGTTAGTTGAGTCGTTAACGTTTTCTTGGCTTTTTTCTTGAGTTATGGAGTTCATATTCCTTTTTGTGGTTACCTTATTATTTACCCCTATTTTTCTAAGTAAAAACCTAACTTGTATCGTTCTATATCGCCTTGTATCACTCTCCATCTGGCAGTTCAATGCCTCCTATATTTAGTCCCTTTTTTTGATTATTGTGATCTTTTACCTATTGACTTCCATGATTCCCTGTTATGTGTATTATTTTATTTATTTATTAGAATTAATCTTAATTTGTTTGTTTTTGTGCTTTCCCTATTTGAGTTGATATCAGGACGTTCTGTTTTGTGACCTTGTATTGTGCTGGTACCTGATATTATTGGTCATCTGACCAATCTCCTTTAGCATTTCTTGTAGCCTTGGTTTGGTTTTTGCAAATTCTCTAAACTTGTGTTTATCTATAAATATCTTAATTTCTCCTTTATATTTCAGAGAGAGTTTTGCTGGATATATGATCCTTGGTTGGCAGTTTTTCTCCTTCAGTGCTCTGTATACATCGTCCCATTCCCTTCTTGCCTGCATGGTTTCTGCTGAGTAGTCTGAACTTATTCTTATTGATTCTCCCTTGAAGGAAAACTTTCTTTTCTCCCTGGCTGCTTTTAAAATTTTCTGTTTATCTTTGGTTTTGGCAAGTTTGATGATAATATGTCTTGGTGTTTTTCTTTTTGGATCAATCTTAAATGGGGTTCGATGAGCATCTTGGATAGATATCCTTTCTTCTTTCATGATGTCAGGGAAGTTTTGTGTCAGGAGTTCTTCAACTATTTTCTCTGTGTTTTCTGTCCCCCCTCCCTGTTCTGGGACTCCAATCACTCGCAAGTTATCCTTCTTGATAGAGTCCCACATGATTCTTAGGGTTTCTTCATTTTTTTAAATTCTTTTATCTGATTTTTTTTCAGCTATGTTGGTGTTAATTCCCAGGTCCTTCAGATGTCCCAGTCTACATTCTAATTGCTCGAGTCTGCTCCTCTGACTTCCTAGTGCGTTGTCTAATTCTGTAATTTTATTGTTAATCTTTTGGATTTCTACATGCTGTCTCTCTATGGATTCTTGCAACTTATTAATTTTTCCACTATGTTCTTGAATAATCTTTTTGAGTTCTTCAACAGTTTTATCAGTGTGTTTCTTGGCTTTTCTGCAGTTAGCCTAATTTCATTTGTGATGTCTTGAAGCATTCTGTAAATTAGTTTTTTATATTCTGTATCTGATAATTCCAGGATTGTATCTTCATTTGGGAAAGATTTTGATTCTTTTGTTTGGGAGGTTGGAGAAGCTGTCATGGTCTGCTTCTTTATGTGGTTTGATATGGACTGCTGTCTCCGAGCCATCACTGGGAAACTAGTTTTTCCAGAAAATCCGCTGACTGTATGGTGGCTCCTGGCTCTGAAAACAATCGCTGTCTCCCCGTATTTGTTTGTTCTCCATCTCTAAATCTGTGTTTGTTGTTCAGAGTTCGTAGATTGTTATGTATGTGATCGATTCACTTGTTTTTCCGAGTCTTTGTTGCAAGAGGGATCCGCGGTAGCGTCCACCTAGTCTGCCATCTTGGCCCCGCCTCATTTTCTGTCTTATGTCCTATACTTTTTCCCCCTAAATTTTATTTATTTTGTTATTGTTGTTGAGAATATACACAGCAAAACATATACCAATTCAACAGTTTCTACATGTACAGTTTTAGTGACATTTATTACATTCTTTGAGTTGTGCAACTACTCTTACCCTCCTTTTCTGAGTTGTTCCCACCCCAGTAACATAAACTCACTGCTCCCTGAAGGTCCTAACTAATCTTTCCAGTTGCTGTTGACAATTTGATCTCATATAGGTAGTTCTTAAAAGAGTGTAATGTTTAAGGCAGACCTTTTTTACTAGGTAAGCCAAATTATTGTTCGGTGTTAAGATGACTTCAGGGGATATTTTTGGTTTAAGGTTTAAAAATTATCCCAGGACAGTGGTTTTAGAGGTTCATCCATCCTTGTTGGCTCTAGAAAGTCTAGAGTCTATGAGAATTTGAAATTCTGTATTTTCCTCTTTTTGATCAGGATTCTTCTATGAAATCTTTGATCAAAATGTTTAGCAGTGGTAGCTGGGCACCATCCATTTCTTCTGGTCTCATGGCAAAGGAGGCAGTTGTTCACGGCAGCAATTAGCCACACATTTCATATTCTCCTCCTGTACCTGATTCTCTTTCTTCCTCTGTTCCTCCAGGTGAATCGAGACCAATTGTTGTGCCTTGGATGGCCACTTGCAAGCTTTTAAGACCCCCAGGCACTACGCAGCAAACTAGGAGGTAGAACAGAAGCACTAAACATGTTATTAGGCCAGTTGACAAAGATGTCCTATAAAACCATGACCCTAAACTTCCAGACCAAAGAACCAAATCCCATGAAGTGTTTGGTTGTATGTAAGTAGCCTGTCTTGGTTATCTAGTGCTGCTATAAGAGAAATGGCTTTAACAAAGAGATGGCTTTAGGAAAGAGAAATTTATTCTCTCACATTCTAGGAGGCCAGAAGTCCAAATTCAGGGTACCAGTTCCAGGGGAAGTCTTTCTCTCACTTTTGGCTCTGGGGGAAGGTCCTTGTCATCAGTCTTCTCCAGTCGAGGAGCTTTTCAGTGCAGGAACCCTAGGTCCAAAGGATGTGCTATTGTCCTGGCTGTTGTTTTTTGGTGGTATGTGGTTCTCCTTGTCTCTGTGCTCATTTCTCTCTTTTATATCTCAAAAGAGATTGGTTTAAGACACAATTTAATCTTGCAGATTGAGTAGTGCCTCATTAGCTGCCACTAATACCATCTCATTAACATCATAGAGAATTTACAACACATAGGAAAGTCACATCAGGTGACAAAATGGTAAACGTCACACAGTACTGGGATTCATGGCCTAGCCAAATTAATATACATATTTTGGGGGACACAATTCAGTCCATGACACAGCCTCAGCAGTTACTCTTTTTTTTTTTTTTGTCATTGTTATAAATATATCTACCACACTTACCAATTCAGCTTTTTACAGGGGTGAAGCTTATTTACCCCAATTACAGTAATTGGCTGTGCAACCCTACCCTTAATCAAGGTGATTTTTCCATCACCATTAACCCCCCTTTTCACCTTTCCTCCCACCCCTGGTAACCAATAATAAACTTTTGTCTCTATACTTGCCTTTTCTTATCTTTTTATATAAGTGAGGCCATACAATATTTTTCCTTTTGTGACTGGCTTATTTCGCTCAGCATAATGTCTTCAAGCTGCATCCATACTGTAGCATGTATCAAGACTTAATTTCTCCTACTGGCTGAATAGTATTCCATTGTATGTACCACATTTTGTTTATCCATTCATCTGTTGATGGCCATTTAGGTTCTTTCCATCTTTTGGATTTGTGAATAATGCTTCAGTGAACATTGGTGTACAAGTCTCTTTTTGAGTCTCTGCTTTCAAGTCTTCTGGTTATATACCTAGGCATGAATTGCTGGGTCATATGGTAGTTCTGTTTTTAGTTTTTTGAGGAACTGCCACACTGTTTTCCACAGGGGCTGTATGATTTTGCTTTCCCACCAGCAGTGATAAGGGTTCCAATTTCCTTACATCCTTAACATTTGTTGTTTTCTGTTTTTTTATCTTAGCCATCCTAGTGGGAGTGAAATGGTATCTCACTGTGGTTTTGATCTGCATCCCTCTGATGGATAATGATTCTGACCATCTTTTCATGTGTTTGGTGGCCATTTTAATGTCCTGTTTGGTAAAACGTGTATTCAAGTCCTTTGTCCATTTTATGATTGGGTTATTTGTCTTTTTGTTGTTAAGTTGTTGAAGTTTTGTATATATTTTGGCTATTAGATTTTTGTTGGGTGTTTGGTTTGCAAAGATATTCTCCCAGTCAGTAGCTTGTCTTTTCACTTTTTTGGTAAAGTCTTTCAGTGAATAAAAACTAAAAAAAAAATTTTTTGTGTGCTTTAGGTGAAAGTTTACAGAGCTAATTAGTTTCCCATTTGATAGTATGTACTTAAAGTGTTTCGGGATCTTGGTTTCATTCCTACAATGTGTCAACACTCTTCCCATTTCCGCTGTGGTTTCCCTGTTTTCTTTCATCCTGATTGTCTACCCCTTCCTACTTTCTTATCTTATAATTGATTGTTCTAAGGAGTACTTTCTCTTGGGTGTTATTATTATATGCTTGTCTATCGTTTGACTGGGAGGTGGTCTCTGGGAATGGCTTCATTTCCAGGTCAGAAGGGTCTCAGGGCCACAGTCTCAGTGGTTTGTCTAGTCTCTGTCAGACTAGGAAGCCTGGACTTTTTTGTGAATTTGATTTTTTTTGATGAGCAGAAGTTTTTAATTTTTATGAAGTGCCATTTATGTAGTTTGTTTTTACTGTTTGTACTTTTGTTATTATATTAGATAATCCATTGTTGAAAGCTAGACCTCACAGCATTGCCCCTGCTTATTCTTCTAAGAATTTTATGGTTTTAGTTTGCTGTGTCCTATGCTTTCAGCAATACTAACTTATGTCAAAACTTTCTTAAAGTAGAAAAAGTATAATTAATAGCACAGCATATTACATTTATTTAGGAATTTAAAAGAATATTAAGGAATGTGACAGGAGAAGGAAGGGAATGCCAGATGTTAATACCAGATATTTTACTTTTTCCTTATGTCAATGCTGTAAAATCAGTATTATTGGCTCCATTTTACACATAAGAAATGGATGCTCAGAGAAGCTAGTAACCTCCCCACTAATGTCATGAAACTAGGACATCAAGGAGTCAGAATTTGGATCCAAGTTCATAACACTAAAGCCATGTAACTTTCTGCTACATTTGCAGAAACAAGATTCTGAGTGTGTTGGGTTTGTTTTTTAAATTTTTATTTTTTTCCCAGCTAATTTTGAAAACTTTCAAACCTACAAGAAAGTTGAAAGAATAGTTAAACCCCTTCTTCTATATACCTAAAATCCCCAGTGCTAACATTTTACTATATTTGCTTTTTCTCTGTCTGTCTCTAAATATATTGCTGAACTATCTGAGAGAAAGTTGCAAACAAGATCACCCCTAGAATATCCAGCAGGTATCTCCTGATGAACAAGAACATTCTACTTAATATAATTACCATTATTACATTAAAGAAAATTTTAACATTGATACAATAATGTTATCTAATATACAGACCAAATTAAATTTCCTCCAATTATCCCAATAATGTCCTTTGTGACTCTTTTTGTTGGCTCCATGATCTAATCAAGAATCATGAATGGCATTTAGTTGTCATCGTATCTCTTTAGTATTCCTTAATCTATAGTCCTCCCGCTTTTTTTTCCTCCTTTGAAGACATTAACATTATTTAAACTAAATTTAATGTAGTTATCAATTTTATTACTACACTGGTACACAAAATGATGGCAGCCCTTTTATATGGACGCTATGCTCTTGTCCCCCTGCTCCCCTTCTGATGTCATCATCTCCTACTGTTTTGTCCCTTTCTCACTCCACTCTAGTCACAATGGCCTCCTGCTGTACTTGCAACATGACAAGCACAAGTATGTCTCAGGACCTTTGCACTTGCTTTCCCATTGCTCCAAATCTGTTATGTTCTTCCTCCAAATCTCCTCCTTAACTGCCTACAGGTCTCAGCTCTAATGTTAACAAAAAGGTCTTTGCTTCGTAGAAAATAACATTCTCCAGCACTCTTCATCCCTCTAACCTTTATTTTTCTTCATAGCACTTGTTACCACCTAACATTATGTATTTTATTAATTTGTTATCTTTGTCTACTAAAAAGTAAGCTTGAGAGTAGGAATTTTGTTTTGCTCACTATTGTATCCATAACACCTAGAACAGTGTCTGGCACTTAGTAGGTGGTCAACAAATACTTGTTAAGCAAATGAATAAAGAGCCTCCCTCTTGGTAAATATGCTAATAAGTGTATATACTTTTTTCTTTTTAAACGCTTTTAACTGTCTTAAAATAAATAAAATGAATTAGTGATATGAATAAAAGAGGAATTAGTAATTTTATGACGTTACCTGGTATTAAAAAAATAGAGGCAGGTTAGGTTTTTGGGAGGAGGGAAAATAATCATATTTTCTTATGTCTTAAAATTAATAAATGTGCATCTTGAATTGAGAGTTTCTGTTGTCCTGTTCCCAACCACTTCCATAAACTTTCTTTTCTAGGAAGATGCCCAGGATATGGATGCCTACACCCTGGCCAAGTCCTACTTTGATGTTAAAGAATATGATCGAGCAGCACATTTCCTACATGGCTGCAATAGCAAGAAGGCCTATTTCCTATACATGTATTCCAGATACCTGGTGAGGGCCATTTTAGTATTTTACTTTACCTTCAGTGAAGCATCCATGTTTAGAACCACATGGAAAAAGTTTACTCTCTTAAATAGCTTAGCAATGGACCATTTGGTGAATGTACTTAATAATAAAAAAGATATCAAATAAAATATAAAAAATGACAATATAGAAGAAAATATTAAAACATCGATAATATCTATTATTGTTAAAGGTGTGGGGCATTTGACCCTCTGTTTTAGGAATAGGAGCCCTGGTGACACAGTGGTTAAGAGCTATGGCTGCTAACCAAAAGGTTGGCAATTTAAATCCACCAGCTGCTCCTTGAAAACCACATGGGGCAGTTCTGCTCTGTCTTATAGGATCGCTGAGCCAGAATTGGCTCAATGGCAACGGGTTCGGTTTTTTTGGTTGGTTCAGGAATGAGTTTGTATAGCCTTTTTAGAAGTCAATTTTGGCAGATTAGTCAATTTGAAATGTTACAACCAAACACTTCTAACTTTAAGGACCCTGTCCAATAGAAATGGCTTGCATATGTGCACAAGGATCTATGTATAAGGTTGTTCATTGGAGTATTTTTGGTAATAGCCAAAAAATATCAGCAACCTAAATATCCATTAGTGAAGAAGTGGTTTTAAATTATGGTAGAGAATATTCGGTGGAGTGAAAGGAACAAGCATATTGTATATGCATAAAGAAACTTTGGAAGGTTAGCTATGGATGGTGAGGATGGAAACTAGATAAATGAAGGCAAGGATGAGAAACTTTCACTGTATACATTTTTATACTTTTTAGGTTTTGAATCATTGTATTGCCTATTCAAAAATTAAATTATAAAAATAAAAAATGGCATAAATCCATGTATATATATATATATGGAAGTGGACACAGCTCTAAGATCTGCCGATAAGTCATAAATATGATTCTGTTGTTGTGTGCTATAGCATCAATTCCGACTCATAGCGACCCTGTAGGACAGAGTAGAACTGCCCCGTAGAGTTTCCAAGACTGTAATTTTTATAGAAGCAGATTGCCCCCTCTTTCTCCTGTGGAGTGGCTGGTGGATTTGAACCGCTGACATTTTGATTAGTAGCCAACTGCATAACCACTGAGCCACCAGGGCTCCTAAAATATGATCCTATTTATATAAAAACAGCAATATGAAATTTTAAGTGTATATATGTTTATGTATATATGCATAGGTAAACACATTATAAAAAGTGTGGAAGTATGTGATTTTCAGTTGTTACCTTTCGAGGGGAAAGATTGATGGGAGAAGAACTCGGGGGCTTTGACCCTCTATAATTTTCTATATCATTTATATTTATAACAATGTATTCTTTTTTTTTCTTTTCTTAATAATATTTTATTATGTTTTTTGTGAAAGTTTGTATAATAAACTAGGTTCCCATTTGACAATTTCTATGCGTATTGTTCAATGACATATTTTGCACAGTATGTCAGTATTCTCTTTGTGTTCTGGTTGTTCTGTTTTCAGTACTATTGTTTCCGAAATGTATTCTTATGTATTTTTTTTTTTTTTAAGTAATTTAAAAGACAACAACTTTAAAATTCCTTTATGATTTGGAAAATGTGAAGAAGTCTCAGGAACGAGCAATTGGATAATTAGTAACAATCTGACCTTTTGCTTCAGGTTATACAAGTTTCTTTATGCCTGAGAGTTGATGTTGTTTCAGAATTAAGTTAAAAAGTCTGGGTCTAATGTCAAGATGATTTTTAAAGTTATGAACTCCGTGATCATTTTATTTATAGTATATTTGTTATTTTTGTTTCATAGCTATTAAAATTATGAATATAAGGGATAATGAAAGTGAAATAATTTAATACTGTGGCACAAATAATTTACTAACTGAAAGGTTGGCAGTTTGAATTCACCCAGTGATGCCTCGGAATAAAGGGCTGGTGATCTAATCCTGTAAGATTACAGGCACTGATAACCCTGCGGAGTGCAGTTCTACTCTGATACTCATGAAGTTGCGTTGAGTTTTTTATTTTAATAATTGAACTATAATTTATTATTTTATTTTGGAACATTGTGAATGTATTTTACTACTTTTAGCTGTCTATACAAACTGCTTTTTAAAAAACATTTCATGTGTTTGTTTTCATGTATTAGCATAGTCTGTAACTGTCAAGTACTGTAGATTCTTGTGGTTACAGACTTCGTTGAATTCATCTATTATACTCTAAAAGCTTAATCATTCACTTCTTTTTTAGGCATTGGGTAATAGATGTGCTCATTGCTATTGGAGTGTGTTGTTCCCTGGCCTTCTGAATGGATGGAGATAGGGAATATGGATACATATATACATATATACAATGCTTATATATATATGCATATACATTTACATCTATATGTAATTCTATATGTATTAAAAGTTGTGAGTTTACAGTGATCAAATTCTAATCCAACCCCACAAGGTTCATTCTAGCTTTTTTCTTTCCCATGTTTGTAATTTCTCTTTCTAATAATGAGAAGCTTGGTTCCCATTATCCTTAATATTATATATTTACTAATCAGCCGCCCTGTATATAACCAATGGCCATCTCCACTGCCTTTACCTCCCCTCCCCCATGTGGATGCCTTCCTTACCCCACTGGCCAGGCCATCTCTCTGTGGGATGCGTTCCTCTTCCTGTTTGGCTTCAACACCCTGTGCCATGTTGCCCTCCTCTCTCAACATGGACTCTTTCTTTATACCACTTGGACTCTGACATGTTGCTCTGGGCACTGCTGTTCCCCCATCCCTCTGTGTTCCCCCACTCACCCTCAGAGATGCCTACTTTGCTCTGTTCTACCTAATGGTTTTAAGACTAAATTTTTCTACATAATTTGTTTAAGTCCTAGAAAATATTCTGATAACTATTATGTTTTACTGTCGATACTTTCCCTATGTATCTTAGATTTTTGACATTGAAATGGGATTATTTGGAACCTACTGATCATTTTTCTTTATGGAGTAAGTACTCCTCATGGTCTGTTTAATTAAGTAAGGGGTTGTCATGTAGTTAACATAAGATGTGAGCTTTAAGAAAGATATTTTGAAATTATGAGATTTTAAAAATTACTTTTTTACATATACTCTTTCTTTGTGTTGTTGTCGTTAGGTGCCGCCAAGTCGGTTCCAACTCACAGCGACCCTATGTACAACAAAATGAAATGCTGCCCGGTCCTGTGCCATCCTCACAGTCGTTGTTATGCTTGAGCCCATATTTGTGTAGAAGCACTAATTTGGAAAAAGCTATAGCAGGAAAAGAAGAAGCATTTGCTGAAGTTTGGGAGAAAAAGTTTGAGATCTTTAGGAAAATTACATAAAAACTTAAAGAAGAAAAAAGAAAGAAAATCTGAATATTTACTTTTTAACTTTTTATTTGAAAATAATTTCATACTGTCAGAAAAGTTCCAAGAATAAGAATACTACAAAGAACACCCATGTACCTTTTATCCAGATTCACCTTTTGTGAACATTATACCATTTAATTTTATCATTTCTCTCTCTCTCTCCATACACATATTTATAGAAACACAGTATTTTTTTTCTGTGAACCATTTGAGATTAAGTTCCAGATAACGCGGCACGTCACCCATAAAAGCTTCAATATATGTTTTCTTAGAATAAGAATATTCTAGTAAATAACCACAGTATAGTTACCAGCTTCAGTACATTTAACACTGATACCATGCTTCAATTTACTGTTGAATTCCAATTTTGTCAGTTGGCCCAGCGGTGTCTTCTATAGCATTTTTCTCCTCTAGTACAAAACTGGGAAACCCTGGTGGTGTAGTGGTTAAGTGCTACGGCTCCTAACCAAAAGGTCCGCAGTTTGAATCCTCCAGGCGCTCCTTGGAAACTCTATGGGGCAGTTCTGCTCTGTCCTATAGGGTCGCTATGAGTCGGAATCGACTCGACGGCAG
Source organism: Elephas maximus indicus (assembly GCF_024166365.1). Lineage (NCBI taxonomy): Eukaryota > Metazoa > Chordata > Mammalia > Proboscidea > Elephantidae > Elephas > Elephas maximus. Next base: position 151,284,423 of record NC_064820.1, on the reverse strand, counting down.
TGGGTTTGGATTTTTTGGTTAGTATAATATTGAATCGGGTTGAATTTAGTTGTCATGTCTCTAGTCTCCTCTAACCTGGAACATTTCCACAGCCTTTTTTTTTTTTGGCCTTTTATGACATTGACAATTTTCCAAGCTTACAGTACTCCCTCCTTTTTAAAAAGAGAACATTCTTCATTTTGGATATTTCCTTATGATTTTATTCAGGTTATTTACACATACATGGCCAGAATAGTATGCAAGTGGTATGTCCTTTTCAGGGCATTGCATTTGGTAGTACATGTTATCCATTTGCCCCTCATTGCCAATGAAAATTTTGATCACCCAGTCAAGACGTCTATTTTCTCCACTGTGTAGTTACTATTATTTTCCTTGCAGTTAATAAACAATCTGTTGGGATAACTTTAAGACCATACAAATATCCTGTTCCTCATAGAAATTTCCCTTTAGATATAATATCCATTGTTAATACTCACCTGAACCACTCTTTATTATGATACTGCAAGATGATGATTTTCCAACTATAGCACAGTCTCTACATTTACCAGTCAACACTTGGCATTCTATTTTAAATAAGAGCCTTCCCGTCCTTTCATTTACTTATCTCTTTTCTCAGTGTCAGTAAAAACTCATGGATTCCTTTTGTTTTTAAACTGTTTATAATTCATTGCTCTACCTAATTATTTGGTGCTCAGATTGTCTAAGATTTGGCCAGTGGGAGCCCCTGAATGGTTATTTAAAATTAATAACCAAAAGCAGATACCATTTTGGTTGAACTTGGGCATCAAGGGTAGGATCTGTCTTCTTAGTTTTAGATTTGTTTCAGAACAAGTGAAAAAAGACCTATTTGTTGGTTTTCCCTTACAGTCTGGAGAAAAGAAGAAGGATGATGAAACAGTTGATAGCCTAGGTATGAAGTTCATTCTCTTACCTTTTGGAATAAAGCAGAGATTGCAAACTCAAATGCCAACAGGAGCCAGGAACCAGGCAGATAATGTAAATGTGTGAAGTGGGCCAAGGAGGACTTTGCAATCTGCAGAGCACATAGTTCATCTCGGCTAGCTGTCACTCACCTCTGACTGACAGCCGCCTTTCGGGAATATGGGCCTGATGTTGTCAGGGCTTTCTTCCCTCAGCCCTGCCCTGTACCCTGCAACCTGAAGCTGGGATTTCAGATTTTTAGTTGAAACTTCTGATTTTTAAATGTTGATAACTAATTAAAAATTTTGTTAAAAATTGTGTGGGTCTAATAAAATATGACTGTAGACCAGGTATCAGTTTGTGATTTCTAGAATAAAGTAAATGGATTGTGTAAGATACCACTGGCCACTTTTGAGTATTTGCTAGAGGTTCCAGATGGTTGGTGCTTAAGGGAAAGTTGAAGCCTATGCAAATGAAGGCTGGCAGCCTTCTTTTATATCAGAGACTTTGTTCCTTGCTTAGGTCCCCTGGAGAAAGGACAAGTAAAAAACGAGGCTCTTAGAGAACTCAGAGTGGAGCTCAGCAAAAAACACCAGGCTCGGGAACTTGATGGATTTGGCCTTTATTTGTAAGTGTTACAAACATTTGGAACTTTGTATAATATGTTCTTCTGAGTAGAAGGGAGATGTTAACCCAGACCCAAAGGGGTTAATTTCTCCAGCAACTGTTTCCTTCTTTCCTAGGTATGGTGTGGTGCTTCGAAAACTGGATTTGGTGAAAGAGGCCATTGATGTTTTTGTGGAGGCTACTCATGTTTTGCCTTTGCATTGGGGAGCCTGGCTAGAACTCTGTAACCTGATCACAGACAAAGAGATGGTAAATTGAGATGAGCTAAGTGAAAAACCCTCTGGTCTAAGGCTTACTAATTCTGTAATAAGGGGGCCAGGGGAGAGAGTTTTGCTAAATCTTTGACTATAGCTAGCTTTCTGCTGCTTCTCCAGTCTATTTCACTGCTGTAGGACTTAGGTGTTCAAATGTCTAGCTCTTGTTCAGTAGTTGCTGTTGGATTTGCATCCAGTCGTTAAAATTTTTTTTTATATTCCTGTTTTTATATTCAAGTTTTACTGTAACTAGTTTTATGGACTAAATGCTATTACAGTTTCCCCATTAATTCCAAAGATGCTATAGGAGAGGTTTCTCTGATACCAAGAATTGTATTAAAAACATTTTCAGGTCTCGTCAGAGCTGTCATGGGATTCCATAAAGATATGGAGATTTGTTTTTTTGATGAATTTGCTTTATAAACTACAATCATTAATCATTATTAGAGGACATTGTAGAGTTAATTTTGTCATTCTTTAGTAGTTAATGGGTACAACAACATACTTCCTTTTGTTGGTTCTGAAGACCCAAAGCCTGATTCATTCCCCTGATAATTATACATGCTAATAACTACTAAACCTGTTCTTGAAATCATATCTTAGTTTACTTGTATTCATTTATCTCTAATTGATTACTAGACTTTCATTGAAAGCCTTATTGTATTGCTGAACTTGAAATATACAAAACCAAATTTCTCACCTTGCTTACCAAATTCTCCTTCTTCTTCCGAACTTGATAGGCTCTTTCACTAGCATCACTATTTCTTAAGATGCCCAGTCTTGATGCCTCACAGTCCTATTTGTCTTGACCCTTTTTCTTATCAGGCACAAGACATTACCATGGTTACTTTCTTGTATGCAATCTCTTTCCCTTGGTTTCCTTTGCTATCTTGGTTATCATCTCATATTTGGATCACTTGTATAAGCTTTCTCATTTTCACACTACCATTTCCAAGCCATCCTGCATACTGTTTTCAAACTATCCTTAAAACACCTATGTAATCATGTCATTCTCTTCCCAAAATTTTGCATTGGTTTCCTGTTGCATTTCATTTCCAATTGCACCATAGGACCCACCTTATTTGTTCAGTCTTATTTTTCAGTTACTTCTCAGCACATAGCCTCCCCTCAAACCAAATGAGTTTCCTCATCATACCATCCCCACACTCATCATGTTTATTTTACCTCTACTTATATTGTTGCCCTTGCCTAGAATGTTGTCTTCTTTCTCGTCCCTTCCCTTTATTCTATTCAAATTCTACCTATCCTCCAAGACTCATCTCAAATCCCATCTTTTCTTTGAAGTCTTCCCTAAGGAGGCCATTTTCCCCTATTGTGCTTGTAAGTCATATTGCTCAATTTCAGCACTTAACTGAACTGTTCTGTGCTCATTATTAGGTGCTCTAATACAATCTGAATGATAAATTCTTTGAGGCAATAAAGATAGTTCCTTGATATTCATTTGGGAGAGAGGTCAAAGTATATTAAGAATGTCTCTCTCCTACTGCCAGCTGAAGTTCCTGTCTTTGCCAGACACCTGGATGAAAGAGTTTTTTCTGGCTCATATATACACAGAGTTGCAGTTGATAGAAGAGGCCCTGCAGAAGTACCAGAATCTCATTGATGTGGGTTTCTCTAAGAGCTCATATATTGTTTCCCAAATTGCAGTTGCCTATCACAATATTAGAGGTGAGTGAATAAGGGTAACGAAATACCAACAAACCCTGAAAGGGTGCACTGCATTGTTTTCTGAACTGTATCTCCTTTCTGCAGATATCGACAAAGCCCTCTCTATTTTTAATGAGCTAAGGAAACAAGATCCTTACAGAATTGAAAATATGGACACATTCTCCAACCTTCTTTATGTCCGGGTGAGCTGCTCCTTTTGCTTGGACTTGACTAAACCTTTTTGTGTTATAATTTCCTAGGCTGGATTGTCACCCAGTTACACTAGCTGCAAGAAAAATAATTTAGAGTTTCTTTTTCATGCTTAGATCATTTTTCTCTTCTTTTAGAGTATGAAATCGGAGTTGAGTTATTTGGCTCATAACCTCTGTGAGATTGATAAATATCGTGTAGAAACGTGCTGTGTAATTGGTAAGAGTTACTACATTTATCTTTATTGTAACTAACTCATAATGTAAAAATAACAACAGTATAAGAGTGTCAAAGGTAACAAAATTACGTACTATAGAACATCAAAGTTCAATGTTATCCTTCCCCTAAGATTGTTTGGTGAACATGACTCCAGTGAATTTTCCTGTGTGCACACTAAAAATGTATGTTTGTGTGTGTGTAGTTTGCAAAAACTAAATCATTATACATTGTACTTTATAGCTTCCTTTTTTTTAATTTAACAGTATATCTTGGCCATCTTTCCATGTTAGTACATCTAGGTTTCTTTTATTATTATTTTTTTTTTTAATAATTTTTATTGTGCTCTAATTGAAAGTTTACAAATCAAGTCAGTCTCTCACATAAAAACTTATATACACCTTGCTACATATTCCCAATTACTCTGCTCCCCATGAGACAGCCCTCTCCCTCCTTCCACTCTCTTTTCGTGACCATTTTGCCAGCTTCAAAGCCCCTCTACCCTCCCATCTCCCTGCCAGGCAGGAGATGCCAACATAGTCTCAAGCGTCCACCTGAACCAAGTAGCTCACACCTCACCAGCATCCCTCTCCAACCCATTGTCCAGTCCAATCCATGCCTCACGAGTTGGCTTCGGGAATGGTTCCTGTCATGGGCCAACAGAAGGTCTGGGGGCCATGATAACCGGGATCCTTCTAGTCTCAGTCAGACCATTAAGCCTGGTCTTTTTATGAGAATTGGGGGTCTGCATCTCACTGATCTCCTGCTCCCTCAGGGGTTCTGTGTTGTGTTCCCTGTCAGGGCAGTCATCGGTTGTGGCCTGGCACCATCTAGTTCTTCTGGTCTCAGGATGATGTAGTCTCTGGTTCATGTAGCCCTTTCTGTCTGTTTGGCTCGTTATTATCTTGTGTTCTTCATTCTCCTTTGATCCAGGTAGGTTGAGACTCATTGATGCATCTTAGATGGCTGCTTGCTAGCGTTTAAGACCCCAGATGCCACTCTTCAAAGTGGGATGCAGAATGTTTTCTTAATAGGTTTTATTATGCCAATTGACTTAGGTGTCCCCTGAAACAGTGGTCTCCAAACCCCTGCCCCTGCTTTGCTGACCTTTGAAGCATTCAGTTTATTCAGGAAACTTCTTTGGTTTGGTTTAGTCCAATTGTGCTGACCTCCTCTGTGTTGAATGTTGCCCTTCCCTTCACCTAAAGTAGTTCTTGTCTACTATCTATTTAGTAAATACCCTTCTCCCACCTTCCCTCCCTCCCCCCTCTCGTAACCACGAAAGTGTGTGTTCTTCTCAGTTTAAACTATTTCTCAAGATCTTATAATAGTGGTCTTATACAATATTTGTCCTTTTGCAACTGACTAATTTCACTCAGCATAATGCCTTCCAGGTTTCTCCATGTAATGAAATGTTTCACAGGTTCATCACTGTTCTTTATCGATGTGTAGTATTCCACTGTGTGAATATACCATAATTTATTTGTTCATTCATCCATTGATGGGCACCTTGGTTGCTTTCATCTTTTTGCTATTGTAAACAGTGCAGCGGTTAACATGGGTGTGCATATATCTGTTTGTGTAAAGGCTCTTATTTCTCTAGGATATATTCCACGGAGTGGGATTGCTGGGTCATATGGTAGTTCTATTTCTAGCTTTTTAAGGAAGCGCCAAATCGATTTCCAAAGTGGTTGTACCATTTTACATTCCCGTCAGCAGTGTATAAGTGTTCCAGTCTCTCCACAGCTTCTCCAACATTTATTATTTTATGTTTTTTGGATTAGCACCAGCCTTGTTGGAGTGAGATGGAATCTCATTGTAATTTTGATATGTATTTCTCTAATGGCTAATAATTGAGAGCATTTCCTCATGTATCTGTTAGCCGCCTGAATGTCTTCTTTAGTGAAGTGTCTGTTCAAATCCTTTGCCCATTTTTTAATTGGGTTGTTTGTCTTTTTGTGGTTGAGTTTTAGCAGAGTCATGTAGATTTTAGAGATCAGGTGCTGGTCAGAGATGTCATAGCTGAAAATTTTTTCCCAGTCTGTAGGTGGTCTTTTTACTATTTTGGTGAAGTCTTTGGATGAGCATAGGTGTTTGATTTTTAGGAGCTCCCAGTTATCTGGTTTCTCCTTGGCATTTTTAGTAATGTTTTGTATTCTGCTTATGCCATGTATTAGGGCTCCTAACGTTGTTCCTATTTTTTCTTCCATGATCTTTATCGTTTTAGATTTTATGTTTAGGTCTTTGATCCATTTGGAGTTAGTTTTTGTGCATGGTGTGAGGTATGGGCCCTGTTTCGTTTTTTTGCAAATGGATATCCAGTTATGCCAGCACCATTTGTCAAAAAGACTATCTTTTCGCCAATTAACTGACACTGAGCCTTTGTCAAATATCAGCTGCTTATATGTGGATGGATTTATATCTGGATTCTCAATTCTGTTCCATTGATCTATGTGTCTGTTTTTGTTAGGTTTGTATTATTTTTTATCACTGTGTAGCATTTTATTAAATAGAAGTACCATCATTTTTATTTAATCATTTCCTGTTATGTAAGTTGTGGCTAGTGTTTGTTAATACAGAAACAAGAAACATTTTTGTACATGTACATTTATTTTTGCATACTTATGCAACTATTTCTGTGTAATAAGTTTCTAGCAGTGAAAGGCAGGGTCAAAGATATGTATGTTTAAAACCTTAATTAAAAATTTTCTAAGAGCCTCCAGTCCTATGAAAAGAGATGAGAATGCTTGTTTCCCTGTATCAGGTTTTCTCAACATTGGCACTATTGACATTTTGAGCTGGATAATTTTTTTTTTTGTGAGGGGCTATGCTGTGCATTATATATATTAGTAATGTTCCTAACCTCTACCAGCTAGATGCCAATAACCCTTTCCCCCAGGTTGTGTCAACCAAAAATGTTTCCAGACATTGCTAAGTGTCTTCTGGGGGTAGAATCACCTCCAGTTGAGAACTATTGTCCTATATTCCTGGCCACGCTATGTGGCCTAATAATTGGTTGACATAGATAGATTAATGGCCTCTCCTGGAAAGAAATAAGCTTGATTCATTGTGATTAAAAGCCTAGATTCCCTGGAGATGAAAGGAAAATACTGGTTCTTGGGTCTTTGTTGACACTCTTTTAGAATCATACATTTGTACCTTTCTAGATCAGAATATTGTTAATAAACTGATGGCATTTCAATTCATCATTCCTTCAGTAAATACTTCCAGTCCTTGAAGAAGTTGTGGTCTAGTATGAAAAGTAAGCATTAATAAAAATGTAGTGAGTTCTATGGGAACATAGGTAAGGGAAGGAACAAATGATCTTTTTAATATCAGGGCATTACTAATAAACCATAAAGTCCATTGAGGTGAGGGTGAAGCTCCAGTTTGCTCGCAAAACACCTATTGATCATCTTCTGTGTGCCAGGCACTGTGCTTTGTATTGGAGCACCTACCCTCATTGCCTTTTGAGGAAGACCAGTTAGAAAACAGCTGTAATTCAGTGGGTTGAGTGTTATGATTAAAGTAAACATAGACTGCTGAGGGACACATAGGAAGGGTATCCAGTCCAATCTGGGACTAAGGAAGACTTCTTGGAGAAGGTAATACTTAAAAGATGAACAGGAGTGAAAGAGTTCAAGAAGGGAGGTGAAGGATGACCCAGGGGAAGGGCATCGCAGTGCAGAGGCATTGAGTATGAAACAGACAATGTGCTTGAACTATAGTTCAGTGTACCTGAAGCATGGTGTGGGAGGCAGGAATGTAAATAAAGGGGCAAGATATTAAAGAGCAAGACTAGAGATAGGCAGACCAGCTAAGAAGCTGTTGCAGTAATTCATTCTAGGAGTGATGAGAGCCTAAACTGAGGTATTGACAGGAGAAATGGTGAGAGGAGTATGGATTTAGAAGCTGTTTAGGAAGTAGATCCAATAGGAGTTGGTCACTGGGTAACCAGATTGATAATAGTGCCCTCTGCGTGAAGAAACAAAATAGAGCAAGAGGAGATAATTAACAGTTCGTTTTCTAACGTATCCACTCACAGCCACTTAAAATCAAAGGAGACACATATGAAGAGTAATTTGCAGCTTAATTTAGGACTTTCTTGTTTTTTAATAATCATTTCAAGTGAACTCCTTAAATACCTGATTTTTCCCCCTAGCTTATCCTTAGTGCCCAACAAAGTTCCTGGCATACAGTCAATAAATGTTTGTTGAACTCAGCCCACCTACCTTAAAAATTAGAGGGCAGTGATGGTTCAGTGGTAGAATTCTTGCCTTCCATGCAGGAGACCCAGGTTTGATCCCCAGCCAATGCGCCTCAAGTACAGCCACCAATTGTCTGTCAGTGAAGGCTTGTGAGTTGCTATGATGCTGACCAGTCTTCGGTGGAGCTTTCAGACTAAAACAGAATAGGAAGAAAAGCTTGGTGATCTTATGAAAATCAGCCAATGAAAACCCTATGGATCACAATGGTCCAATCCTGTTGTGCTTGGGGTCACCATAAGTTGGGGGCCAAGTTGATGGCAGCTGAGATCAACACCTTAAAAGTTAAGGCCATGGAGCATTAGGTATGACAAAAAATATTCTTCAGCTTTTACATTAGAGCTAGTTCAGAGGAAGTGAGAAAGAAGAGAGAGAAGAAAAACTGAGGCCCTGAGAGAGAATGAGACAACTTTAGAGTTTGGCAAGAATCTCCCACTTGTTTAGTTTTTGCTCCACTTTTATGTCCTGATGTGGATTACTTCCTTTTGTACCCTTTCAGGTGTTAATCTCTCCGAGAGGCAACGTTTAATACATATGTATGTTTTTTCTTTAAACAGCTTATACTATATATAGTATAGCATAGTAGTTAAGAGCTTGGACTCTGGAGCCAGACTTCCCAAGTTTGAATCCTGGTTCTGCTATTAACTGTCTGTGTGATTTTGGATAAGTCACCTGACCTCCCTATGCTATAGTTTCCTCATCCTTAATTTGAGAATAATAGTGGAACATACCTCATGCAGTTGTTGGGATAAAGTAAATGAATATGTATAAAGCACTTAACCCCCCAAAAAACCCCACTGCCATCGAGTCGATTCCAACTCACAGCGGCCCTATAAAGCACTTACAGCATTGTAATTACTGAATACACTTCTGATCCAACTGGCCAAAAAATTTCATCTGTTTATCTTTGCCCAGAACTTGCCTGTCTGGCTTCTTTAACATCTCCTTTGCCATTCTGACTCTTCTAGCGGTTAGGACTTATACCTTTCTACCACTACCTCACTTCTCTTCTACTGTGTTAGAAAGGTTAACTTTTGGGCATTCTGCCTAAAGTCTGCTATTTTCTATCTCTAAGGATTGTCTGAGTCAATGGCAGAAGCACTGATATCCTTGTATAGGACATAAAACCCCTGCATCTTGCTTTTTTCTAGATGCACATGAAATTGAATTTGAGCTTTAATGATCAGGTAGGGGATACAGACAGTTGATATAGATAACTTCTCCTGAAACAAGAGAAAAGCTGGATCTGGATTTTTTAAAAAAAATATGTGGAGGTTTTATTACTTGGTTGTTTTTACTAAACTGGAATCATAGGTAATTTTTCTGCAATTTGCTTTTTCACTTGACAGCATATCATGATCTCTACAAGTTAGTATATATACATCTAAATCTATGTTTTTATCCAGTTTATGTGTACACAATTTACACATAAAAGGGATTTTTTTTTTTTAATTAATTTATTGTGTTTTAGGTGAAAGGTTACAGGTCAAGTCAGTCTCATACAAAAAGCCATACACACCCTGCTGTGCACTCCAAGCTGCTGTCCCCTTAATGAGACAGCACATTCCTCCTCTTCACCCTGTATTCCCATTCAACCAGCTCCTGTCCCCTTCTTCCTTCTCATCTCGCCACCAGACAGGAGTCACCTGCATAGTTTCATGTGTCTACCTGAGCCATGAAGTTCATTCTACTAGCATTACTGTCTATCTTATAGTCCAGGCCAATCCCTGTCTGTAGAGTTGGTTTCGGGAATGGTTCCAATCTTGGGCTATCAAAGGGTCCGGGGACCATGACCTTCAGGATCCCTCCAGTCTCAGTCAGACCATTAAGCCTGGTCTTTTTATGAGAATTTGAGGTCTGCATCCCACTGCTCTCCTGCTCCTTCAGGGGTTCTCTGTTGTGTTCCCTGTCACGGCCTTTATCTGTTGTAGCCGGGCACTATCTAGTTCTTCTGGTCTCAGGCTGATGAAGTCTCTGGTTTATGTGGCCCTTTCTATCTCTTGAGCTCATATTTACCTGTGTCTTTGGTGTTCTTCATTCTCCTTTGCTCCAGGTGGGTTGAGACCAATTTATGCGTCTTAGGTGGCTACTTGCTAGTGTTTAAGACCCCAGATGCCTCTCACCAAAGTGAAATGCAGACCGTTTTCTTAACACATTTTGTTATACCAATTGACCTAGCTGTCCCCTGAAACCATGGTCCCCAGACCCCCATCCCTGCTACTCTGGCCTTCAAAGCTTTTGGTTGTATTGAGGAAATTGCTTTTGGTTTAGTCCAGTTGTATTGACTATCCCTGTGGTATGTGTCGTCCTTCCCTTCACCTAAAAAAATTTTTGTGTACTATCTAACTATCTAGTTAGTGAATATCCCTCTCCCTCTCTCCCCACCCTTGTAACCATCAAAGAATATTTTCTTCGGTGTTTAAACTTTATCTGGTGTTCTTGTAATAGTGGCCTCATATGATATTTGTCTATTTGCAATTGACTAATTTAACTCAGCATGATGCTTTCCAGATTGCTCCATGTTATGAAATTTTTCACACATTCATCGTTGTTTTTAATTGTTGCATAGGATTCCATTGTGTGAATATACCATAATTTATTTATCCGTTCATCCATTGATGGGTACTTTGGTTGCTTCCAAGTTTTTGCTATCGTAAACAGTGCTGAAAAAATATGGGTGTTCATATATCTGTTTGTGTGAAGGCTCTTACTTCTTTAGGGTATATTTCAAGGAGTGGAATTGCTGGGTCATATGACAGTTCTATTTCTAGCTTTTTAAGGAGGCACCAAATTGATTTCCAAAGTGGCTGTACCATTTTATGTTCCCACCAGCAGTGTATAAGTGTTCCAGTCTCTCCAACCTCTCCAGCATTTATTGTTTTTTTTAATAATTTTTATTGTGCTTTAAGTGAAAGTTTACAAATCAAGTCAGTCTCTCACACAAAAACCCATATACACCTTGCTACACACTCCCAATTAATCTCTCCCTAATGAGACAGCCCGCTCTCTCCCTCCACTCTCTCTTTTCATGTCCTTTTCGCCAGCTTCTAACCCCCTCTACCCTCTCATCTCCCCTCCAGGCAGGAGATGTCCACCCGATCCAAGAAGCTCACTCCTCACCTGCATCCCTCTTCAACCCATTGTCCAGTCCAATCCATATCTGAAGAGTTGGCTTCGGGAATGGTTCCTGTCCTGGACCAACAGAAGGTCTGGGGGCCGTGACCACCGGGATCCTTCCAGTCTCAGTCAGACCGTTAAGTCTGGTCTTATGAGAATTTGGGGTCTGCGTCCCACTGCTCTCCTGCTCCCTCAGGGGTTCTCTGTTGTGTTCCCTGTCAGGGCAGTCATCAGTTTATCCGGACACCATCTAGTTCTTCTGGTTTCAGGATGATGTAGTCTCTGGTTCATGTGGCCCTTTCTGTCTCTTGGGCTCGTAATCACCTTGTGTCCTTGGTGTTCTTCATTCTCCTCTGACCCAGGTGGGTTGAGACCAGTTGACAGCATTTATTATTTTGTGTTTTTTGGATTAATGCCAGCCTTGTTAGAGTGAGATGGAATCTCATTGTAGTTTGGATTTGCATTTCTCTAATGGCTGATGATCGTGAGCATTTCCTTTTTTATCTGTCTGTCTGCTTTGGTAAAGTGCCTGTTCATATCCTTTGCCCATTTTTAATTAGATTATTTGTCTTTTTGTTGTTGAGTTTTTGCAGTACCATGTAGATTTTAGAGATCAGACGCTAATCAGAAATGTCATAGCTAAAAATTTTTTCCCAATCTGTAGGTAATCTTTTTACTCTTTTGGTGAAGTCTTTGGATGAGATAGGTGTTTGACTGTTAGGAGCTTCCCGTTATCTAATTTCTCTTCTGGTGTTTGTACAATGTTAGTAGTGTTTTGTATACTGTTTATGCCATGTATTAGGGCTCCTAGCGTTGTCCCTATTTTTTCTTCCATGATCTTTATCATTTTAGATTTTATATTTAGGTCTTTGATCCATTTTAAGTTCGTTTTTCTGCATGGTGTGAGGTCTGGGTCTTGGTTCATTTTTTTGCATATGGATGTCCATTTATGCCAGCACTGTTTGTTAAAGAGACTGTCTTTTCCCCATTTAACAGACTTTGGGCCTTTTTCAAATATCAGCTGCTCATATGTGTCTGGGTTCCCAATTCTGTTCCATTGGTCTATATATCTGTTGTTGTACCAGTATCAGGCTGTTTTGACTACTGTGGCGGTATAATAGGTTCTAAAATCAGGTAGAGTGAGGCATCCCACTTTGTTCTTCTTTTTCAATAATGCTTTTCTTAAAAGGGATGTGTTTAAGTTAAATTTTCTTTTTGCTGTGTCCCTTCCTCCTTAAGTTTTTTGTGTTAGCGTGTTCTTATCGTACCACAAAGCAAAGCCAAAACCAAACCTGTTGCCATCAAGTTGAATCCGACTCAGCGACCCTGTAGGACAGAGTAGAACTACCCCATAGGGTTTCCAAGGAGCACCTGGTGGCTTTGAACTGCCAACCTTTTGGTTAGCAGCTGAGCTCTTAAGCATTGGGCGACCAGGACTCTCAACCATATTTAAAGGAAAAAAAAAAAGTATATGTAGGTATACACCTTCTCCTCACTTATTGACATGGTTAAGTTCCAAAGACCAGGTCATCATGTGTAAATCGGCATAATGCAAAAATGGGGGATGACCACATCAGATCATAAAATGGAGGATAACTACATCATTACATAATTGCGAAATTACATCATTTCGTAACTGCCAAATTACCTCATTACGTAACTGACAAATTACATCATCAAATAACTGACAAATCACTGAGAATCATGGCCTAGCCAAGTTGACACTCAGCCTTAGCCATCACAGCCAGCGTTACTCTTGCCTCACACCTTGGTGTTTGTTACTGCCAGACATATGTTGTTAATGTGTAAAATAGTTGGATAGATTTTTTACTATTGTACACTGTGAAATGTCAGATAACAAGGTAGCCAATAGGTGAGGAAGTAGACATATACATACCAAAAAAACCAAACCCACTGCTGTCGAGTTGATTCTGACTTTTAGCGACCCTATAGGACAGCGTAGAACTGCCCCACAGAGCTTCCAAGGAGCGCCTGGTGGATTCGAACTGCTGACCTCTTGGTTAGCAGCTGTAGCACTTAACCACTACGCCACCAGGGTTTTCAGATGTATGCATATGCAGGTTTTAATGGTTGTTTGCTTTGCATTTCTCTGCGTTTTACTTTTCTTTCTGAACAATACTGCCTAAAATTTTCTCATAGTCTTGGTATAGTTCTAATTCATTCTTCCTTCCTTTCTTTTTTTTTAATTTTTATTGTGCTTTAAGTGAAAGTTTACAAATGAAGTCAGTCTCTCATACAAAAATTTATAAACACCTTGCTGTATACTCCTAATTGCTCTCCCCCTAATGACACAGCACATTCCTTCCCTCCACTCTCTATTTTCATGTCCATTCGGCCAGCTTCTGACCCCCTCTACCCTCTCATCTCCCCTTTAAACAGGAGATGCCAACATAGTCTCATGTGTCTACTTGATCCAAAAAGCTCATTCTTCACTGGTATCATTGTCTATCCCGTGCTCCAGTCCAATCCCTGCCTGAAGAGTTGGCTTTGGGAATGGTTCCTGCCTTGGGCTAACAGAGGGTCTGGGGACCATGACCTCCGGGCTCCCTCTAGTCTCAGTCAGACCACTAAGTCTGGTCTTTTTACGATAATTTGGGGTCTGCATCCCACTGCTCTCCTGCTTCCTCAGGGGTTCTCTGTTGTGTTCCCTGTCAGGGCAGTCATCCGTTGTAGCCAGGCACCATCTAGTTCTTCTGGTCTCAGGCTAATGTAGTCTCTGGTATATGTGGCCCTTTCTGCCTATTGGGCTCATAAGTACCTTGTGTCTTTGGTGTTCTTCATTCTCCTTTGGTCCATGTAGGTTGAGACCCATTGATGCATCTTAGATGGCTGTTTGCTATCATTTAAGACCCCAGGCGCCACTCTTCAAAGTGGGATGCAGAATGTTTTCTTAATAGGTTTTATTATGCCAGTTGACTTAGATGTCGCCTGAAACCATGGTCCCCAAACCCCCGCCCCTGCTACGCTGGCCTTGAAGCATTCAGTTTATTCAGGAAACTTCTTTTGGTTTAGTCCAGTTGTGCTGACCTCACCTGTATTGTGTGTTATCTTTCACCTAAAATAGTTCTTATCTACTATCTAATTAGTGAAAACCCCCTCCCTCCCTCCCTCCCCATTCTCATAACTATCAAAGAATATTCTCTTCTCTGTTTAAACTATTTCTCGAGTTCTTACAACAGTGTTCTTATACGATATTTGTCTTTTTGCAGATGACTAATTTCACTCAGCGTAATGCCTTCGAGATTCCTCCATGTTATTTAATGTTTCACGGATTTATCATTGTTCTTATTCCTGAGTAGTTTATCTTCTTGGGGGCTACTGTAAATGGTGTTGATTTGGTGATTTCCTCTCTGATGTTCTTTTTGTTGGAGTAGAGGAATCCAACTGACTTTTGTATGTTTATCTTGTATCCTGATACTCTGCTGAACTCTTAGTTTCAGTAGTTTTTTTGAGGATTCTTTGGGTTTTCTGTATATAAGATCATGTCATCTACAAATAGAGATACTTTTACTTCTTTCTTATGAATCTGGATGCCCTTTATTTCTTTACCTTGCCTAATTGCTCTGGCTAGGACGTCCAGCACAATGTTGAATAAGAGTTGTGATAAAGGGCATCCTTGTCTGGTTCCCGATCTCAAGGGAATGCTTTTAAACTCTCTCCACTTAGGATGATGTTGGATGTTGGCTTTGTATAAATGCCCTTTATTATGTGGGGAATTTTCCTTCCATTCCTACTCTGCTGAGAATTTTTGTCATGAATGGGTGTTGAACTTTCTCAAATGGCTTTTCTGCATGGATTGATAAAATCATGTGGTTCTTGTCTTGTTTTATTTATGTGATGGATTACATTAATTGTTTTTCTAATGTTAAACCATCCCTGCATACCTGGTATGAATCCCACTTGGTCATCGTGAATTATTTTTTTGCTATGTTGTTGAATTCTATTGGCTAGAATTTTTGTTGAGGATTTTTGCATCTAAGTTCATAAGGGATATAGGTCTGTAATTATCTTTGTGGTGTCTTTACCTGGTTTTGGTATCAGGGATATGCTGGCTTCATAGAATGAGTTTTGCGGTATTCCATCGTTTCCTGTGTTCTGGAATACCTTTAGTAGTAGAGGTGTTAATTCTTCTCTGAAAGTTTGGTAGAATTCTGCAGTGAAGCCGTCCGGACCAGGGCTTTTTTTTGTTGGGAGTTTTTTGATTACCTTTTCAATCTCTTCTTTTGTTATGCATCTATTTAGTTGTTCTACCTCTGTGTGTGTTAGTTTGGGTAGGTAGCGTGTTTCTAGGAATTCATCCATTTCTTCTAGGTTTTCAAATTTGTTAGAGTACAATTTTTTGTAGTAGTCTGATATGATTCTTTTAATTTCAGTTGGGCCTGTTGTAATATTTTGCATCTCATTTCTTATTCGGGTTATTTGCTTCCTCTCCTGTTTTTGTTTTGTCAGTTTGGCCAATGGTTTGTCAATTTTGTTAATTTTTTCAAAGAACCAGCTTTTGGTCTTACTAACTACTTCAGTGGTTTTTCTATTTCATTTAGTTCTGCTCTAATTTTTATTATTTACTTTCTTCTAATGCCTGAAGGTTTCTTTTGTTGCTCTCTTTCTATTTGTTCAAGTTGTAGGGATAATTCTTTGATTTTTGGCCCTTTCTTCTTTTTGTACATGTGCATTTATTGATAGAAATTGACCTCTGAGCACTGCTTTTGCTGTGTCCCAAAGGTTATGATAGGAAGTGTTTTAATTCTCATTGTATTCTATGAATTTCTTTATTCCATCCTTGATGTCTTCTATAACCCAGTCTTTTTTGAGCAGGGTATTGTTCAGTTTCCAAGTATTTGATTTCTTTTCCTTGATTTTTCTGTTATTGATTTCTACTTTTATGGCCTTATGGTTAGAGAAGATGCTTTTGGTGTTTTGGTTGCTGCCAAGGCTTGCTTTATGACCTAATATATGGTCTATTCTGGAGAATGTTCCATGTTCACTAGAAAAAAAAGTATACTTGGCTGTGTTGTGTGGAGTGTTGTGTATATGCCTATAAGGTTGAGTTGGTTGATTGTGGCATTTAGATCTTCCACGCCTTTATTGACCTTCTTTCTGAATGTCCCATCCTTCACCAAAAGTGGTGTGTCGAAGTCTCCTACTGTAATTGTGGAGCTGTCTTTCTCACTTTTCAATGCAGTTAGGATTTGTTTCATGTATCTTGCAGCCCTGTCATTGGGTGCATACATATTTAATATGGGTATATCCTCTGGGTATATCGTCCCTTTAATCATTATATAGTGTCGTTCCTTATCCTTTGTGGTGGATTTAACTTTAAAGTCTATGTGGAGTTCGATGAGCATCTTGGATTGATATTTTCTCATCTTTCACAATATTAGGGAAGTTTTCTGCCAAGAAATCTTCAACAATTCTCTATTTTCTTTTATCCCTCCCTCTTCTGGTACTCCAGTCACTCGTAGGTTATTTTTCTTGATAGAGTCCCACATGATTATTAAGTTTTCTTCATTTTTTTATATTCTTTTATCTGATATTTCTTCAAATACATTGGTGCCAAGTGCTTTATCTTCAAGTTCACCAACTCTGCCTTCCACTTGCTCGATTCTGCTCCTCTGACTTTGTGTTGAGTTGTCTAATTCTGTAATTTTATTGTTAATCTTCTGAATTTTTGATTGCTGTCTCTCTATGGATTCTTGCAGTTCATTAAATTTTTCATTATGTTATTTAATAACCTTTTTCATTTCTTCAACTGTTTTATCTTTGTGTTCCTTGGCTTGTTCTGCGTATTACCTGATCTTCCTAATTTCATTCCTGATGTCTTGAATAGTTCTGTATATTAATCTCTCGAATTCTGCATCCGGTAATTCTAGGAAGGCACTTTCATCTAGAAGATCCCTGGATTATTTGTTTGAGAGCTTGTTGAAGCGATCATTGTCTGTTTCTTTATGTGACTTGTTATTGACTGTTGTCTCCGAGCTATCTGTAAGTTATTGTATTAGTTTATTTTATGTTTGCTTACTGTATCCTAGTTTTTTGCTTTGTTTTGTTTTGATACGCCCAAATGGATTGCTTGACTGAGCTAGCTTGATTATTTTCACCTTTGGAGCTCTGATGTCCTGTCACCAGATGGCTAGAGCTGTTATCAGGTATATGAGTTTATGAGTCCATTCACTTTTTTTGTGTGGATTCAGCTCAGGTGTCCAGGTATCTGGTCATCAAGTGTGTGGTACAGGCTCTGTCCTACAGTCTTAGAGGGGCAGGGGTGTTTGGCATAGGTACCGGTATCTGGTTGCAGCAGGGGGTTACTCTCTGAACAAGGCAGGGGGCTGAGAACCATCCCCTGAGTGTCTCTGAGGAAAGCATGTCCTTGTTCCCTACAGCATACAGATGGGTGGGTTCTGCAGATAGACCATGGGCACCCAATGCTTTTGGTTGTAAGGACTGGGAGGTACCAGTTATCTTTGGACCCCTGTCATGGGTGGCTGGGTGACCTGAGTGGAGCCACCAGTCCTTGGGCCCCTGATGTTAATAGGTAAGGACCCTGTTTAACAGGCAAAGCAGTGTCAAATATCAAACACCCACCTCTATACCACACAGCTGAAACAGTTGCAGCCTGCCAGCAAGGGCCTGTTCTCCTCAATAGGCCCTATTCTCCTGAGGAAGCTGTGGCCGAATGCTACTGCTATCCCGCTGGAGCTGCTCCCAGGAATGGTGCCTGAGGGAATCCCAGCAATTCTGGTCTGGTAACTCCTCTCTGCTTCTGAACCGACTCTCCCTCCCGTGCCGTTCAGTCCGTTTTCTAACTTTGCCTTTGATGTCCAGGGCTCCTAGCTTGTCATAAATAAAATCGTTTTACTTGATTTTTCGGGTCTTTGTTGTAAAAGGGATCGCTGGAAGCATCTGCCTATTCTACCATCTTGGCCCCGCCTCCCCCATTCTTCCTTTCTTGAACAGCTTTATAGAGGTACAATTTATGTATCATAAAATTCACCCATTTTAAGTTTATAGTTCAGTGAGTTTTCATAAATTTATACAGTTGTTCAATCATCACAGTAATCTAGCTTGGAACACGCGTCACCACAAAAAATTCCCTTATGCCCTGTTCCCATCCCCCAACCCCAGGCAACCACTCATCTGCTTTCTATCCATAGTTTTTAGAAATTTCATGTAAATGAGATCTGGGCATTATGTAATCTCACTTTCTGGCTTCTTAAATTTGGTATGGTGTTTTTGAGGTTCATCCATATTGTAGCATGTATGAATACTTCTTTTTATGGCTGAATAGTATTCCATTGTTTGGATATGCTGTGTTTTGTTTATTCATTGACAGTTGATGTAAAACAGATGGCTTTTATACTCTTCAAATAAAATCTTTCACAGGAGCCTAAAATTTTTCACTTGATCCTTTCAGACTGATTATAATAGAACTGCTTTGATTCTTATGGAAGAGGGGAGCTCAGAACTTTACTTTTTTTTGTACTTGAGGTACTTTCTTAGAAACTTAGGGTTCAAGGGATTTAATTTGAAAACCACCAATTTAAGGCACGGTCTAGAAATTTTCTACCCTTTTTAAAGGAAATGTGTGTGTAAATTCTATATCAAGATGAAATAAACTGAAGAAAAATTTACAGTGTTTGCTAAATTTTTTTTTTTTTAAAGTCAGAATGTGTGATAAATGAAATATATTTCCTAAGGGATGATGATATCTACCATGTGTTGAGTTGCCTTTTCTGCCAGGACTATAGAGGGAATGGATTATGATTTCATGCCCACTTGGTGGAATGCTGTCCATTTCAGTGGACTTCTATTTTTACCTTCCTAGTTATTCTTTTTTTTTTTTTAACCCAGGCAATTATTATAGTTTGCGTTCTCAGCATGAGAAAGCAGCCTTGTATTTCCAGAGAGCCCTGAAGTTGAATCCTCGGTATCTTGGGGCCTGGACACTGATGGGACATGAGTACATGGAGATGAAGAACACGTCTGCTGCTATCCAGGCTTATAGGTGAGCTTCTGGTTAGCATGAGGTGATGCAGATGGCTGTGATGTTAAGAGCCTCTGTTGAGCCTGCAAATTGCTAACTTTGATAATGCCTTCTTAACCAGTCTCTCTTTTCCATTTCTTAGACATGCCATTGAGGTCAATAAGCGGGACTACAGAGCCTGGTATGGCCTTGGGCAGACCTATGAAATCCTCAAGATGCCATTTTACTGCCTTTATTATTATAGACGGGCCCATCAGCTCCGGTAAGCTTGGCCACTGGGGGAGTGTGTTGGGTGTGGGAAAAGGTGATATATATATGTTTTTTTCCTCTTTTGATAGCTGCTGCAGAATCGCAGTGAATAGGTTTTGACTCTTGGAGGCCTAAGTTTAAACTTGCTATGTATTTTTATTTTAGGGTATCCATTAATATGTTAATAGTAACATTTTGAACACAAAGTAATATTGTATGAAGCATTGGATGGTGGTGGTGGTTCCTCAAGGGAGGGCGACTTTTATTAATAAGTCTTTGCTCATGCTCAGACTGCTGTTCTTCTCTCTCAGGCCCAATGATTCTCGAATGTTGGTTGCTTTAGGAGAATGTTATGAGAAACTCAATCAACTAGTGGAAGCTAAAAAGGTACCTGAAATTGGGTCCTAGAGAATTTGAGTCAAATCTGCTGTTTGGATGAAGGTTGAGCTATCTCTGCTCTAATTTTTTCTTCATTATGATCTATATACGTAGGAAAGTATGAATATTTACAGGTGCATAGGCTAAAAGCAAAGCTGGACTGAAATCTTCAGTGGGAATGTCGTATTTCAGTAGCCAACCTAGCAGCACTAGACGGAGCCCTGGTGGTGCAGTGATTAAGAGCTCAGCTGCTAACCTAAAGGTTGGCAGTTGGAATCCACCAGCTACTCCCTGGAAACCCTGTAGGGCAGGCAGTTCTACTTTTTCCTATAGGGTCGCTGTGAGTCAGAATTGACTTGACAGCAATGGGTTTGGTTTGGTTTGGTTTGGTTTTACCTGCACTAGTGAAAACTGAAGAGCTGCCCTTGTATTCTGTAATTCTGGACTTCTGGGAAGCTTGTAGGGCCTGAGCCTTTATATGATGAGTCATGGCACATGGGGCAATGGTCAAGTGACCAGTTTCTTTCTTTGACAGTGTTATTGGAGAGCTTACGCCGTGGGAGATGTGGAGAAAATGGCTCTGGTGAAACTGGCAAAGTGAGTGAAAGGAGTGAAACACTGTTAATATATCTATTGGCTTCTCTCGTGTGGTGGGTCCTGCATGCTCTAGAGCCTTCTGTCTATCATCCTGCCTGAATATAGGAGATGCAGCAGGGTTTATGAATGTTGATCTGGGAATTTAGTAATCTAGGGTCTAGAGAATGCCACTTCTCTTTGAAGGATCCTATTAGGCAAGGGATCAAGAATGACTTGAAATTAAAATTTAGAATTTCCATGTCAGAGCAGGCTAGAAAAGCTACTTTTTAAGTACTGATCAGCTCCTTATAAGGGCCAGGAAAAATAGGAATAATTCAGAAATAGTAGGCAAAGAGGTTCTCATGTGCAATTTCATTCCTGCTAGTTCTTTTCTGGATTCTTACAAAAAACTCTGAGTTGCTTGGTATCTTTTTTTCTCTCACTCTGGGTATTACCAGAGAATTTTGCAAAGGTGTGTTCTCCAACATAAGTATTTATTAACTCTCCCAGTATTACCAGTGCAGAGTAATGATTCTAAGGTTTAATGACAGTAACCATTACATCTGGGGGGCACTAATACTGTGCTGATTCTCATTTATATGCCATTTATATCAAAACTTGTACTTTTCTATATATTATCATTTTTTGGTGTTGTGTGGTTTTATTTTTTCTATTGCTAACTTGTGTTGAGCTCTGATTTGTACTTAAAGGCTGATTTCTCTTGTAGGCTTCATGAACAGTTGACTGAGTCAGAACAGGCTGCCCAGTGCTACATCAAATATATCCAGGATATCTATTCCTGTGGGGTATGTGTCATGAACATGGGAATTGGACTGGTGATCTTATTCTTATCCCGAGTCATTCCTGCTTTCCCTATCTAGGAAATAGTGGAACACTTGGAGGAGAGCACTGCTTTCCGTTATCTGGCCCAGTACTACTTTAAGTGCAAGCTGTGGGATGAAGCTTCAGCTTGTGCCCAAAAATGTTGTGCATTCAATGATGTAAGTATCAGTTCTTTAATAAAGGGTTTGGATTTTTGGCTAGAACATATGATCTTTACATGATCTGGGGATGGGAGACAGATAGTGAGTGGAAGGGCTACCTTGATCTGTGCAACTTACGTATCAGTTATTTTAACGAACTGTTTGAGAATAGCCTTGGGCATATTTTTAAATGGTTGCCTGACTTTGTTTCAGACCCGGGAAGAAGGTAAGGCCTTGCTCCGACAAATCCTACAGCTTCGGAACCAAGGCGAGACTCCCACTACTGAGATGCCTGCTCCCTTTTTCCTCCCTGCTTCACTGTCTGCCAATACCACCCCTACACGCAGAGTTTCTCCACTAAACCTTTCTTCAGTCACACCATAGTTGGCTACTTTCAAGCCAACAAACTGCCAGGCTCAGATTACGCCTTACCTCCATATAAAGGCCACGTCTGTCTTCAAGGGCTTCAACTCTTGTTTCTACAGATGGAAACACCTCCTTGGGGACAGTTTATAGAATCACCTCCAGAGGCTGACTGACAGAAAAAACCCCGGCAGGAACAGACATTGTCTTTTGCCAGTTAAAAGCACTTCTATCTCACTTTTTTTCAGAGAGTGGCTGTAGATCTTGGCCTTCTTCCCAGAACATTTTTTCCCCCTAAAAAACAGCACTTTAGCACGGGCAGTGCTACAGGAACAAAGTTTAATGCTGCTGGGAGTAGGAGGGGATTTCTTTAGAGAGGCAAGGAAAGGAAAAAGGCCTGCCACTCTACCCCCTGCTGGCAGTAGGGGCATTGAATACCTCAGGAAGAGGTCAGGGCACTGGAGGGACGTGACCTCTTTGGATTTGCTAAGCATGTTCCTTATCCTGATGTCAGAGATTAGGTTTAAATGGTGTGAAGTGATGCATTTGTTCTTACTCTAGGGAGGCATTTTTTCAAAACACAATTTTGATGAGTCTACTAGAAGCTTTCAAATTAAAAGTAAGTTACTGGAGTTGAATAAAAGAAAGGCAGAAAGAATTTCAGAGCGTGGAACAGCTGATGGCCTTACTTAGGGAAAAAGATGTCTCCCATTGCATTGGCTGTACCCCAACCAAAGCAAAGCAAGGAAACAGGGATACAGATAATTCATGGACATTTGGGAATGATACTTTTGTGACTGTACATACTGAGAATAAACTCACTGCAAGCCAGCCTGTTTTAATAAACACTTTTGATGTAATTGTGTTTCTTTTTTTCTTCATCTGCAAGAGAATGATTTCTCAGCCTTCATCTGTTTAGACAAAGGGATCATTCTTGCAGTGCTCAGTGTCACAGTGTTCAGATCTGTACATTTTGTTCAGTAGGAGGTAATATGTGATGACTATGTCTACTGTAATGAATTTACGCAGTAGATGCTATAGATCATTCTGAGCTCAGGGCTCAGTCTTCCTTTATTCTTGTTCCCAGAATATGTTTATTACACATCCACCTCCTAATCTATGATACTTCATTTTATAGTAAGGAAGGTTTAGAAAATCTAATCACCCTTGAATTTATTCCTTACCGAGCCTTCTTAGGCTAGCAGTAACTAATTACTGGTCTCCACTGCCATTCCTGTGCAAGGGTCTCATGGGCTTGAATGATATTTGAATCTCAGTCTTTCTGTCCCTATTATAATTTGTTTTAATGATTTTGCTCAATTTGGGATTCAGATAAACACGTGAACAATAATATCTTTATTTAATATAAGTTTTTTGTGTGCATAGATAGAAACCTTAAGTAAAAAAAAGAGATTACATAGATGATTATATTACAAAACAGGAAAACAAGTATCTAAGTATTGCATTCTGCAAAGTGTTCCAGGTATACGGTAAAGCTTAAGAGAGCTATTAAGCTGAGCAGCTGACCCACCTCTGGGCAATGGCTATTCTCTCCTTCCCCACAGCTTTAGTACTTTTTGCCAAAAGGCCCAGATCTGAGTAAAGGGGAGCGCCGTGAGCGCAGAATTCGGGCATAAGGGCTGCAGTCTGTTGAGCTTTGGCAAGTGGGTGTTCGGGGAAGTAAGTTGCGAAGGAATGGTTTCTTCCCTGGGGGCTGTTGGTTTGGTTGCTGGTTTTCCCGGTTGGTACCAAGGCGCTTTTTGGTGGAAGAAGCCTGGCCTTGGAGTTTTAGTACAGTATGATACTGCTCAGCAATGCATGCTGCCTTCTTCCGAAGGTCCAGTTTCACAAGCATCATGTTATTCTGCAGCTCAGCCAGGGTCTGATCCTAAAGATCAATAAAGTGATAGAAAATACATTTCCCTCTGATAGAGAAACAAGAGGACAAGATAATACACATCATCCACTGCTAGTAACCAACAACTGTTTCTTCAAGATTTTACCTTTGAGATGAATTTTTTGTTATGACAGACAAAGTGCCTAAAAGTCATTTAGCACAGTGCCTGGTACTTACTAAATGTTTAAGAAAGCATGCTTATTTTTATTTTGCAAGGAAAAGAAAATCCTCCCACTATGAGATCAGCCTAAATATCCTCATTCCTCTTCTCAAATACACACTGGAGTGGGCTGGGTGGGGGAAGGAAGGAGTATATAGGCTGCCCTAACCTGTTTGATTAAGATGTCATCACAAGTGGTCAAGGCTTGACGAAGTTTTTCTGCTCCAGTGCTGTGGCAACAGGCTCTTTCTGCTGACTGGAAAGACTCGCCAAGTTTCTGAAGCTCTGTCCGCAGCAGCCTTATGTTCTAAAAAAGCAGGAATAGGAATCAGATTGTGGCCAAGATCAAACAGGATAATGATCTGAAGGGGTTGGGTAGCCATTTGAAGAGAAGTAAAATTAGAAAGGCTAGTTAGCTGACAATGAAATAATCCCGAAGACTGGGCAAAACGTCCTGTCCACACACAAACCAGAAAAAAATTATATGGAAAATTGATAATAATTTGTACCACCGTATTATATATGTAAAAAATTTCAATTAGCAAATACTGTGTTATATATAGTTTTTATAACAAAACAAAAAAAAAGATCGACAGGTGTAATAGAAACGATGCTTTTTGGGGAAAAAAAGTATTGGAAATTGCCTAAGTAGGAGCTTTGGTAACAGAGAGGTAATTACCTTTTGGCCCTCCTCTAACTTCTTGTCCACATCAGTGGTGAAGGGCTTCGCTGAGGGTGGTGGTTCTAACATTTTCTGATACTTATGTAGCTCTGAGGGAAGGAAACCAGAAATTTAAATATGTACGCTTTCTAATGCTTGGACATAACCTCCTTAACTCTTTAGCAGTAGCCTGCAAAAAATATAAAAGGTGAGGTCACACGCATCCTAGAGTGAGAAGTCAGAGGGATGTAGCTTGGAGTTGAGGAAATTATGTTGAACTTGGAGTCAGAAGGCCCAGGTTTGAGGAACATCTTCTCTTTTGCCAGCTCTGTGATTGGCAGATCATTTAATATCTGGATTTCAAGTAAGGCAGTCCCCAAATTACGATTCCACTGTAAGTCAGTTGTGACGTAAGTTGAACACCTCATTTTTTTTTTAAGTTTTCATTATTATTGTCTTCTACTATCAATGTCTTTATAAATGCGATATTTATTTGTCTTTGGGGTTGGAAACACTGCATATACACTCAGATATATTTTAGCATTATATGTAGTACATAACACTACTGATAAGACGTACCAAAAAAAATATGGTTGTAAGTACATTTTGTTGTAACTCAAATACATTGTAAGATGGGCACTACCTGTAGTTCATCTTTAGATCGGGGCTAAAACATTGAAAGTTTCTAGGGTGATGAAAATATTCTATATCTTGATCCAGGTGGTATTAGATAGGTGAATACATATGTGAAAATCCACTGAGTTGTTCATTTAAGATTTTATCATATGCAATTCATATCTCCAAAAGGGGTGTGGGGGGCACACCTATCACACAGGGTAACTGCTGTGAAGAGAACATGTAAAGGCTCTCTCTAAATGGGAACCTGTAAGGTACTAATCCAGAATTTCTACCCTGAACCACTGTTATGCCTCCTGCCTTCTCTCTTTCCTCACCTTCAGTGGTGGAGCTTAGCTCTCCTTTGCATTGCTCTAATTTAGCTTTAACCTCCTGGAGCTGCTGGGTGCAGGAAGATGCCAACCGTTGTGACCGCCGTAGAGACAATTCAGACCCTGATTGTTGGTGGGCCACTGGCTGCTGCCTGGCTTCTTTTAAGAGGGCTTCTAGCTCTTCAATCTTTTCATCCCGTTCCTAAGAGGGTAGCAGAAAACATACTTCCATAGACAGATACTGCAGGAACAGATGACTGAAAAAATGAACAAAACCTTCCTGACACTTAGGCCTTGAAAACCTGTTTGTTAAGCACTTACCCATTTCTTGGCCAACTAAACCCTTAAATCAATTTATCAAACATAGGTTGAAAACATACTTAGCACTAAGGGGAAGAGAGTTAAGTGAGTTGTATATTCCTGCCCTCATCAGTTTATAAAATTTTGTTTACCTCAGGCAAGCTGGGGATGGGAATCTGAGCAGCTAGTTGGAGGATGGTTCAGGGCAACTCACCTGAAGCTCTTCTTGGTAAAAACTTGTCAGTGACTCCTTGAGAATCTTTAGTTTTTCTTCATACATCTCCTCCAACAGTTCCTTCTGGGTATCCAAATGTTCACTGTTAGAGAGGACAAAAAAAAAGTGAATGAAGATTCTCTGTGAGGGGTGAGCTTAGAGGACAGATCTTGAGGCCCAACTCCACCCCATGCTCTACCTTCTGACCCAGGTGACAGAACAAGAGTCAGTACCTGCACCACTGTTCCCGTTGTTGCATCTGCTCCACCATCTCATTGCAAATTTCGTCACGGAGCTGCATCTCAAGCTGCAACTTTTCCTGCCGTTCTTTCAAAAGCAGTGCTTTCATGGCTTCTACCACCTGTAGGAGCTCCTAAAGGAACACATAGGCCAGAGGTCATCAAACGTCTGTGCTCCAAAAAGACACATGCCCGCTTGAAAGACAGCATGGAAAATGTGTAGCCATCAAGCTGCTGCACCAAAGCCGCCTTGCATTCTCACCTCCTTGCTGTACATGGAGATGTCAGTTTCACTT
The DNA here is from genome assembly GCF_024166365.1 of Elephas maximus indicus. Lineage (NCBI taxonomy): Eukaryota > Metazoa > Chordata > Mammalia > Proboscidea > Elephantidae > Elephas > Elephas maximus. The sequence continues at coordinate 151,257,880 of NC_064820.1, read as the reverse complement.
TCTATGTCATCGTCAAGGCCTGGGTCTGGCTTCGCCCCTGTCTCTAAGCTGGGAGATGCCTGCAGACTGTGTTCCTTGATGAATGAATGGAGGGGTGGTAATCCCAGTTGCACAGGTGGGGCATGCACAAGCTAGAAGGGAAAATTTTTAGTTGAATCCATAACTACTCCCTAGTAGTTTTCTGAACAAAGGTACCAGCCCAAAGTAGGTACTACCATCACACCTACAGCTTCTCACCTGGCTGGCAACAGCTGAAAACTTGGCTACATGAAGGGTCTCATCATAGGTAGATGCACAGGGATTCATATTGACAATCATACATGAGTGGCCTCGGCCTGTAAAGAAGCCTTGGAACACTCGAGTCAACTTGCTGTCACGGAAGGGAACCAGGTTCTGCTTTGACCTGACAGGGAAACAGAATAGTGTTTTGAGAAGAATTCTAGTCATTTGGGTATCCCAGCACTATCCCCAGTGGTGACCAGGAAGTGTCTTAGCAAATTGCAGAGCTTCAGGCCATCCTAACCCATAGCTTACAGTCAGGAGCTCACCGGTTCTGCTGGTTTTGGCGCAGGGCAGCAATACAGCGGCCAAGAGTATGCAGAGAAGTGTTAATGTTTCCTGCTTCCTTTAGCCGATCACCACTCTTCTGATCTTTGCAGCGCTCTGTGCCAGCCAGATCACAGAGTGACAACCTGGAATGATGGACAAGATTTAACATAAGGATCCTATATGTTATGTGCCTTCCAGCCCTTTATATAGTTCTGGAGAGGGGAGGGCCACCAAAAGTCTCTGTACCAAAGAAAGGAGAGCATAGGATCTACCACAAGTAATTCTGAGGGCCTCCCTCACACTACCATTTAGGGCCACGAAGCCCAAATTTCTAAATAGTCAAACTTACTCGCTGATCTTGGGGATTATATCCCCTTCTCCCTGGAGATGCAGGATTCGGATTGAGAAGATGCTATGACTGAAAGTTAAGAAAAGGGGAAAAGTTCCATGACTAGACGGAAGACATACGTTTACTGGAACACAGTGAAGGTTGACTCTCAGAACCCCCTCACCTGCGGCTGGAGTTCTGGTTCAGGAGGGTGCTGGCAAAACTCTGGTTCTTACGACCCACTTTCAGGAGTTTCCAGGCTTCCTCAGCATCCTGAACATGAATCCAATTGAGATCTGAGGCCAAAGGAAAAAAATGTATAAGATGGGAGCACCCAACTCTTTCCCTAGTTCTTCCCTCAAGTCCACTACAGGGTTCATGCCAGCCTCCCCACTTTCCCACACCTTTCACGTAGGGATTGCCGTTCTGATCTTCACACAACCGTAGAGTCTGTCTCTTGCGCTGCTGGCTAGGTGGTTCTAACAGGTCATAGATCAGCTCATTGTAGATCTCAAAGAAGGATATCCAGATGGAGAAACGAATGTCTGCTGGGACACTTACTGGGGCAGTGTCTGGCTGTGCCCATCGGTGACTTGTTTCTGGGGAAGAAGCCAACGTACAGAGCATCAACCCTAGAGTGTCCATCTCCCCTTTGGCCTGGGGATCCTTGGAAGGCAGAGCTCAGGCTGCAACCTCTGGTTTGTACCCCTGGCAGCTGCTGGGAACAGGGAATGGGTTCCTGTTACTTGGCCAAGAACCCAGTTATGGTACGTACCATCCAACTGGCTACTGCTGGTCAACTGACTAGTAGAGGAGAGCCCAGCAATGCCACTATCAAAGCTGGTGCTGGTACCCATCCGACTTTCAATGTAGACACTTCTCTTCAAGGAGGTGGACAGCTCCTCCTGGAGAGGCCCGGGGAAAAGGTTAAGCACAAAACTTTCCAGAGATTTGTACCACTACCCCACCTCTATAGACACCAACACTTCACCTCTTGGAGGCCTCCATTTAGCAGGGCTAGCTTCTTCATTTCTTCCTGCCGGATCTGCTTGCTGTCTAGCCAGATTACCTCATTGGAGAGCAAAGGCTTCAGATCAGGCGTCAGATGAAGTTGGCCTTGGAGGCTACTGAAGATCAGAGCCAGGGACCGGGGCAGGATCCCTCCATCCTTGATGGTCCCTAGAGGTTATGTGAAAGATGGACAGCTGAGGTAAGTGCCTTTCTCCCCCTAACTCACAGCATCGAAAGCAAAGACAACACCATTACAGGACAATCAGCAATCCTGTGAGGCCTTACCACTTACCTTGAATTGTGTGGGTTTTCCCTGAGTTGGTGACTCCATATGTATAGATGAGCCGGTTCTGCCCTCTGAGTACATCCTTTACCATCTCCTTCATTGTCAGGTTGAAGAAGGATGCCTGTCCCACTTCTGGCCCAAAGATCTAGAGACAGAACCAGTTCTTCAAAGGCCCATCCTTTATCTACCACTTGTCTCCTATGCAAACCCAGCAGATTCATTCCTTCCTGGGTGGTGGCTCTGGAGTCCACTTAAGCAGCTTCCTCCTACACTGCTACCAGCTGCTCCCTCAACACTGAAGATTCAACCAGTCTCTGTTACTACATCTTTCAGCCAAATCAACAGATACTTAAGGAACGCTGTACATTAGGTGCAATGCTGCACACACAATGGGGTAGTGTAACGGTCACAAAGGCGAGTTTTGAAGATGGATGGATTTGGATCCAAGTCCTAGCTCTACCACCAACTAGCTACATGGTTTTGGTAATGTTACTTACCTTCACTGTGCCAGAGCATCCTTTTCAGGAAAACAGGGACAATAATAGAGTTGTGAATAAATGCACATATAGTACTTGACAGAGTGAACTAGCAGATAACACAGACCCCCCAAATTGTAGGGGTGTATAACGGTGTTTCATAATGGTGTGTGTGTGTGAATACCCACAGACAGAGAGTGAGAGAAAGAAAAGCTTTCTTTCCAGAGAAAACAAAGTTGCCTCTACATGCTGGTCTCTTGTTCACAGCCCAGTACTTCCATACCTGGGAAAAGGTGAACCTGTGGGTAGCTTGGCCAATCCCACGTTCATTGCTTTTCAGGGCAAAAGAGTCCTTGGGTGCTTGTAGAACAAGAGTCTCTGCGTTCTCGATGTGGATACAACTCTGAGAAGGGGGGAAACATGGTTGTCACAGAAGGAAAAATTCCTGGGAACCTCTTCTGTACTGTATCATTCCATCTTGAATTGTCCCTCCTCAGACACTTACCTGATCCTCCTGCCGTTCCAACTCTGAAGGTAACAAGGGTCTGATCCTCAGGTATACTTTCACCTTCTCTGTACTATCCTCAGATAGAACCTGTGGCAGAATTCCAGCCCGGAACCACATTAATCTCAGCTGTCACCTCTGAGCAGATGGACAAACACAGCATAGTTCCTAGGAATCATGCTGGCACTACCCCAAAATTACGGACTTTTTCACTAATCTGTCACCCTTCCCTGTCTCATCAGTATCTTGCAAAACTAGCTTGCAAGATAATTGCTACACCAATTATCTGAGTTAGAAGTGGTGCACCAGGATAGTCTGGTAGTTTACAGTGAGAGACATCAAGATCCCTGCCTCATGAATCTCTCTATAGGAGAGGAGGCTTCTGGGTAGAGTTTTTCTGAAGACAAAACATGTTAACATATGTTAAGCATTTAACATTGGGTCTAGTACAATGGCTGTCAACCAAGGCCTTTCCCTGTCCCCTTGCCCCTGTGGACACTTAGCAGCATCTGGAAACATTTTTAGTTGTCACACTGGGGAGGTGCTACTGGCATCTACCGGGTTGCGGCCAGGAATGCTGCTGAACATCTTACAATGCACAGGACAGCACATCCCCCCCCCACAACAAAGAGTTATCCAGCTACCAACAATAATGTGGTTGAGAAACCCTGGCCTAACAGAAAGAAGGGTTCAATAAAAGGAGCCCTAGTGGTGCAACAGTTAAGCTCTCAGTTGCTAACCAAAAGGTTGGCGGTTTCAACCTACTCGGCAGCTCTGCAGCAGAAAGACTTGCTTCTGTAAAAATTATAGCCTAGGAAACTCTATGGGGCAACCAAAAACAATAACATGGTTGATATTATTAAAACATGAGTATAAGTTCCACCTACTTAATGGTAGTATAATCTTGTGTGAATAATTTAACATGTATGTGCCTCATGGTAAAAGAGAAATAACTATTATACCTCCCTCACAGGAGGAACTAAGAGCATGCACATAACATTTCACTGATGCAAAACAAATACTAGTTCTTATGGACATATGCATGTGAAAGCTGGACAATGAATAAGGAAAACCGAAGAACTGATGGCTCTGAATTATGGCATTGGCAAAGAATATTGAATATACCAAGGGCTGCCAAAAGAATGAACCGATCTGTCTTAGAAGAAGTACAGCCAGAATGCTCCTTAGAAGCAAGATGGTGAGACTTCATCTGATGTACTTTGGACACATTATCAGGAGAGGCAAGTCCTTGGAGAAGGATGACGTCATGCTTGGTAGAGGGCCAGCAAAAAGGAGCAAGACCCTCAATGAGATGGACTGACATGGTGGCTGCAAGAGTGGGCTCAAACAAAGCAATGATTGTGAGAATGGTGCAGGACCCAGCAGTGTTTCATTAAGTTGTGCATAGAGTCACTGTGAATCAGAACTAACTCGACAGTACCTAACAACAACATCAACACGGATACATACCTCTATGTTTTTTACTTGTCCTGGCACTTAATTTTAAACTCTCAGACCCCTGTATGGACTAGTAGGCTGGGGTTATCACTTGCTGCCTCCAAACAGCTCCTTTACCTGCTGCTTATCCTCCAGGGAGGTGGAGATGACAGAGCAGTCTGAAAGCAGGTCCTTGCGTATCACAGACCCCAAGTCTGCAGCTGTAGACTCAAACATGGGGGAGACTGCAACCTCCTCATCAGACAGCAAGCCCACTGGCGGAGAAAGGATCCCTTGAGACATGACAGCAAGGGCAGGTTTGGTCTAAAAAGAGACAAGAGTGGATAGGGAGAAGAACCTTAGGGACAGAAGGGGCCTGTGAATTTCTAGGTAAGAAACAATGCCCTTGCCCCAGGACACCTGGTCTGGACGCCTGAATTCCTACTGCCTTTTCTTTCCAAGGAAACCCTGGTGGCATAGTGGTTAAGTGCTACGGCTGCTAACCAAAGGGTCGGCAGTTCGAATGGGCCAGGCACTCCTTGGAAACTCTATGGGGCAGTTCTACTCTGTCCTATAGGGTCGCTATGAGTCGGAATCGACTGGACAGCACTGGGTTTCGGTTTTTCTTTCCAAGGAAACCCTGGTGGCTTAGGGTTCAGAGTTCGGCTTCTAACCAAAAGGTCGGCAATTGGAATCCACCAGGAGTTCCCTGGAAAACCCGTGAGGCAGTTCTACTCTGTTTTACAGGGTCACTATGAGTTGCAATCGACTCGACGGCAACGAGTTTGGGTTTTTTTGTTTTTGTTTTTGTTTTTTTTGCTTTTTCTTTCCAAAGTCTTGCAGAGGGAAAGGGGTGGGAGGAGTTAATTCCTTAACCCAGTCTCAGGCGGCATTTCCATCTTAACAGAAAAGAACAGAGATATCTGGCTCTAAAAGCAGAGAGCCACGCTCCAAGTGCAGTGCCTCGCCCTCCGATACTGTGAAACACGGGCGGAATCCAGAGTTAGGATCCGGAGGCTGCTTCTCCAAACTCGCCCCAAGGCCAATCGTGAATGTAGAAGTGTTCAGAAACAGAGAGATGGCAGCAGCTCCGCTCCTGAAAACACGTTCAGGGAGGGCAAGAGTTGTTAACCCCGGTTCCAGCCCAGGCGCACACTTACCCGAAAGCCGAGACACTCGCTCCCGCTCCGGTACCAGCTTGCTCACACACAGCAGCCGAACCTGGACCTGCGCCGCGGAGGACCACGACTCCGCCCACGAGGCGCAGCTTTGTTACTGATACAATGTTTTAAATTACGCGCTGCGTTCGTTCGACCAATCAGATAGCAAAGCCTGCAGTTACCAATCAGAGCATGGAAGGAGGGCGGGCGAGACTAGGAGACCGTTTGCTTTAGGTCGACCTCGCTTCGGTTTTGCGCGTCCGGGTTACCAACTGCCGCGAATCTGTTGTTGGGTCCCCAGGGATTCGTCACCCTTAACTGTTTTCTTGAACCCTAGACATTTCTTTCCTAAGAAGTCTAAAGGAAAGCCTGAGGTTTCAGCCGCCATCTCCTGTCCTTCCTTAGCAACACCTTCTGAGGAGCGCTCCAGAGGATTGGATTATTGTGCTTGCTTCCTCCCGGGAAAGAACTACATTTCCCAGGAGCCACCGCGAACAAGCGCCCGTACTCTATTTCCCAGACTTCCACAAGGTTCGCTTTGGCTGAACCCTCGTCGGAGCTTGGAGACTTCGAAGCTAAGATGGCGGCGGGAACGGGCAGTGAGTGTCAGTGCTTCTTTTGCGTGGAAAGCCTTAGTAGAGCCGAGGATAGGCACCAGGTTTCTGTCACACACTTAGAGAGTGGGAGGAGTGGTTTGCCTGAGAGCCCAGGGTCTTCAGAGACCTGCGCTGTACGGCGTCGTGAAGGCCAACGGTTAGAGGCCCAGAAGTGCAGCGTCTTGTGTCTCTGGGAGAGAGGGTGTGAGGGAAGCATCTCAACGAATCCTAAAGGGATAAAGGCCCTTAAGAAACTTGGGCGTGCAGACAAAGAGACGTTGTGCGCCTTACGGAGTGGCCGGCATCTCAAAAAATCATTCATTTTTTAACGAACGTTTGTGAGGCACTGGAAATAAGATGTTTTAACCGGGAGCTTTTTCTGCCTTTAGGGTAATTGCGTTTCGTGCAGCTCAGCCATTTCCCTCCGTTTGGTGGATAGAAAAGGTCTTTTAAGTCCCACAGTAAACAGCGGGGGTGGACTGACAGAAATAAGCAAGTTTATGCTAAAAAGGAGGCGGGGCGGCAGGAGGAGGTGGCCGTTCAGATTCTGGGAAGTAAGCCCTTGTTTTAAAATTGGAAGAAAATATGAGTGAAATAAGGCCTTTCGAGAGAACTGCTTAATCTGACATTAATGTTTTAATCTGACATTAATGTTTTAATCTGACGTTTTCTGTTTTTTAATGAAGCGAAGCTTGAAGCTGTGGCCTTTAAGAAAGTAAAGTGTTCTTCTGCCTTATTAAAAACTCATTGCCATTGAGAAGATTCTGACTCATACTGACCCTATACAACAGAGTAGAACTGCTCCACAGGGTTTCCAATGCTATAATCTTTACAAAAGCAGACTGCCACATCTTTCTCCTGTGGAGCTGCCTGACCTTTCAGTTAGCAAGAAAGTGCTTTAACCACTGTGCCAACAGGGCTCCTTCTACCTTATACTCAGTGCAGCTACCATGTAATGGATAAGTACCACTCTCTAGTGGTGATATTTCACTGTATGGGTGGATATCAAGATTTGGGAATACTGTTGCTGTGGAGATGATTCTGACTCATAGTGCCCCTATGGGACAAAGTAGACCTGCCCCATAGGGTTTCCAAGGCTGTAACCTTTAGAGGAGCAGATTGCCACATCTTTATCCCGTGAACAGCTGGGGTGTTAGAACCATGGACCTTTAGGTTAGCAGCCCAGTGCTTATCCACTGCACCATAGTAGCCCATTTTGTTCTAACACGTTGGGATGTTTTGTATTAGGCCTTTAGTTCTCCCTTTGGGGCTTAGAACTAGTGTCTCAGTGGTTGTGCTAAGCCTTCTCTCCTTTTAGAACACAAGCTGCTGAGTACTGGCCCCACAGAGCCATGGTCCATCCGGGAGAAGCTGTGTTTGGCATCTTCTGTTATGAGGAGTGGAGATCAAAATTGGTAAGGTATCTAGGAGGTATGTTTTTTTAGGTCTTAAAAACTGTAGGATACTTTTTCATGCTGGTGGATTTATATAGTTAATCATATTAACCTTTAAGTACTATTTTTCTTTTTAAAAAGCACCTTTATTGAGATGAAATTCATATACCATAAAATTAATTCATGTAAAATATACAATTCAATGATTTTTAGTATAAGCACAGAATTGTATAACCATCACCACAGTCTAATTTTGGAACATTTTCATTACCCCAAAAAAGGAACCCTTTAACAGTCACTCCACATTCCCACCTTCACTCATCTCTTCTAGTCCTAGGCAACCACTGACATAGTTTCTGTCTTGATAGGTTTCCCTATTCTGGGACATTTCATGTAAATGGAGCCATATAATATGTGGTCTTTTTTTGTGACTGGCTTTTTTCACTTAGCATAATGCTTTTAAAGTTTATTCTGGTTGTAGCATGTATTAGTGCTTCATTCCTTTTTATGGTTGTGTAATATTCCATTGTATGGATATACTACCTTTTTTTTAATCCATTCATCAGTTGGTAGACATTTGGGTTGTTTCCAACTTTGATTATTTTGAATAGCCCTGCTTTGAACATTCTGTACAATTTTTTGTGTAGACGTGTTTTCAGTTCTCTTGACTATATATGTAGGAATGTAATAGCTGGGTAACTGTATGTTTAACTTTTTAAGCAACTACCAAGCTGTTTCCCAGAGTTGTACCATTTTACATCCCCATCAGCAATATATGAAGGTTGCGTTTTTATCATATTCTCGCCAACAGTTGCTGTTGTCTTTGATTATAGCCATCCTAAAGGGTAAAAAAGTGGCATCTCATTGTGGTTTTGATTTGAGTTTCCCTGGTAACTAATGATTTTGAGCATCTTTTCAGGTGCTTATTGGACATAATGATGGGGCCCCTGTGGTGCAGTGGTTAAGTGTTTGCCTGCTAACCAAAAAGTCAGCAATTCGAATCCACCAGCTGTTTCCTGGAAACCCTGTGAGGCAGTTCTACTCTGTCCTGTAGGGTTGCTATCAGTCGGAATTGACTTTACAGCAACAGGTTTTACTTTGGTATTAGACATATGGCTATCTTATTTGGAGAAATTTATTCAAGTCCTTTGCCCAATTTTTTTATTAATACAGTTTATTTTTTAGAGTAGCTTTAGGTTTGTAGAATGTAAAAATGGCATGGGAGCAGACTCTGACCTCTTCACTTTTCACAAGGGGAAAGGAGAATCAAGATCAACAGTCCAAGGCTGATTGCTATGAGGTGGAGGTCAGTCATGCCTCCTTTATCTGCCATCTATACCATTTCTGTCACCAGCCATCTTTCCCACAGCACTTTCTACTTCTCTCCTGGGTTTAATAGTTCATTGCAGTGGCCACACAGAACTCACAGACAATGCATACAATTTGGGGGTTTATAAGGGAAGTAACAGGTTATAATTCAGGCTTAGGAACACTCAGGATACAGTTCTTCCATCAGGACAGCCACTTTTCAGCTGTGCTTGCAGTCGTACCCTCTGGCCCTGGGCCTCTGCTCTGCTCAGGCAAGGGTTACAAAGCTCTTTTAGCCCCTACCCATAAATCCCAGAGGCACCCAGGTACTCAGCATTCTTGCCATATGAACTGGGAAGCCCGCTGCACAGTCTACTGCTGGTCTCTCCTGCCACCACTTTTTGCCATCTTCAGGGTTACAACTTGATCGCTTTCTTTCTATGTCTCCTGGTTCCAGGAACTTCTCAGCACAGGGATCCCGGGTCCAAAGGATGTGCTCTCCTCTCCTGGCTGTTCTTTCTTGGTGGTGGTGGGATCCTCTCGTTGCTCTGGAATTGGCTCTATTTTAAGGCAGAATTGGCGAATCTCCTTGGTGGGCCACAATTACCCTATTTGTGTCAAGAAAGGCCACACAAAAGCGATCTATCGCATCACAAGAAAAATTCCACAGAAAAGCATGCAGATTTCCCATTTTTAATTGGGTTGTTTAAGTTTTTTTTTATTATTGAATTATAAGAGTTTTTAATTCTAGACACAAGTACCTTATTAGACAGCACAATTAAAGATGAGAAGGAACAGCTGCAAAATCTATTTAATAATCAACGTGGAATATACAAAGTATGAATCTAGAAAAATTGAAAGTAAAAAATGAAATGGAAAGCTTTAAAATAGATATCCTAGGCATTAGTGAGATGAAATGGACTAGTATTGGCCATTTTGAATCTGACAAACATATGGTATGCTAGTATTGGCCATTTTGAATCTGACAAACATATGGTATGCTCTGCTAGGAATGACAAATTGAAGAAGAGCGGCGTTGCATTCATTGTTATTTATTCATTGCATTCAAGTACAACATTGTCAATGACAGGATAGTACCCATATGCTTACAAGGAAGACCAGTTCAGATTTACACTCCAACCGTTAATGCCAAAATTGAAGATTTTTACCAACTTCTGCAGTCTGAAATTGATCAAACATGCAATCAAGATGCATTTGATAATTGCTGGTAATTGGAAGGCAAAAGTTGAAACAAAGAAAAATCAGTAGTTGGAAAATACGGCCTTGGTATAGAAACGACACCAAACAGCACATAATAGAATTTTGCAAAACCTTTTTTCAACAACATAAATGATGACCATATATGTGGCCCTCACCAGGTGGAATACACAGGAATAAAATCAAGTACATCTGTGGAAAGAGACAATGGAGAACCTCAACACCATTAGAACAAAAGTAGGGGCTGACTGTGAACAGATCATAAATTGTTCATGTGCAAATTCAGGTTGAAGCTGAAGAAAATTAAATCCATGAGAGCCAAAGGACAACTTTGAGTATGTCCTACCTGAATTTAGAGACCATCTCAAGAGTACATTTGACACATTGAACACTAATGACTGAGCACCAGATGAGTTGTGGGATGATATCAAAGATGACATACTTGAAGAAAACAAAAGATCATCAAAAGGACAGGAAAGAAAGAGAGACCAAAATAGATGTCAGAAGAGTCTCTGAAGCTTGGTCTTGAACATAGAGTAGCTAAAGCAAAAGGAAGTAATGAAGTAAAATCTGAACAGAAGATTTAAAAGGGCACTTGAGAAGACAGTATTGTAATGACATGTGCAAAGATGCTTGGCATTTCGTGAGCTGAAAGAACTGAATAAAAATTCAGGCTTCCAGTTGCAGTATTGAAAGATTCTATGGGCAAAATACTGAATGATGCAAAAAGCATCAAAAGATGGAAAGAGTACACTGTCACCGTGCCAAAAAGAATTGGTCATGTTAAATACCGACGGTATTAAAGGAAGAAGTCCAAGCTGCACTGAAGGCAGTGGTGAAAAACAAGCATCCGGCAATTAAGGGAATATCAGTTGAGATGCTTCAGCAAACAAATGCAGTGCTAGAAGTGCTCACTTATCTATGCCAAGAAATTTGGAAGATAGCTAACCGCCATCTGACTGGAAGCGATCCATATTTGTGCCCATTCCAAAGAAAGGCAATCAACAGAATGTGGAAATTATCAAACAGTATCATTAATACACAAATAAAATTTTGCTGAAGATAATTCAAAAACGGTTGTACGTGGACCGGAAACTGCTAGAAATTCAAGCAGAACTCAGAAGATCATATGGAATAAGGAATGTCATTGCTGATGTGGATCCTGGATGAAAGCAGAGAATAACAGATAGATGTTTACTTCTGTTTTATGGACTGTGCAAAGGCACTTGATTGTGTGGATCATAGCAAATTATGGATGCCACTGTAAAGAATGGGAATTTCAGAACACTTAATTGTGCACATGCAGGATCTCTACATAGACGAAGAGGCAGTTGTTTGAACAGAACAAGGAGATGCTGCGTGGTTTAAAATCAGAAAAGGTGTGCGTCAAGGTTGTATCCTTTCACCATACTTAGTCTGTGTGCTGAGCAAATAATCCGAGAAGCTGGACTGTATGAAGAAGAACAGGTCATCAGGATTGGAGGAAAACTCATTAACAACTTGCCATATGCGGATGATACAACCTTGCTTGCTAAAAGTGAAGAGGACTTGAAACACTGATGAAGATCAAAGGCTATAGCCTTCAGTATAGATTACACCTCAACATAAAGGAAACAAAAATTCTCACAACTGGACCAATAAGCAACATCATGACAAGTGGAGAAAAGATTGAAAATGTCAAGGATTTCATTTTACTTGGTTCCACAATCACTGCCCATGGAAGCAGGAGTCAAGAAATTAAACAATGTATTGCATTGGGCAAATCTGCTGCAAAAAACCTGTTTGAAGTGTACAAAAGCAAAGACGTTACTTTGAGGACTAAGGTGTGCCTACTCATGATTGTTTTTTTTTTTTTTTAAGTTTTTTTTTTTTTATAACTTTTGTTGTGCTTTAAGTGAAAGTTTACAAATCAAGTCAGTCTCTCACAGAAAAACCCATATACACCTTGCTACACACTCCCAATTACTCTCCCCCTAATGAGACAGTCTGCTCTCTCCCTCCACTCTTTTCGTGTCCATTTCACCAGCTTCTAACCCCCTCCACCCTCTCGTTTCTCCTCCAGGCAGGAGATGCCGGCATAGTCTCAAGTGTCCAACTGATCCAAGAAGCTCAGTCCTCACTAGCATCCCTCTCCAACCCATTGTCCAGTCCAAAACATGTCCGAGGAGTTGGGTTTGGGAATGGTTCCTGTCCTGGGCCAACAGAAGGTCTGGGGGCCATTACCACTGGGGTCCTTCCGGTTTCAGTCAGACCGTTAAGACTGGTCTTATGAGAAGTGGGGGTCTGCATCCCACTGCTCTCCTGCTCCCTCAGGGGTTCTCTGTTGTGTTCCCTGTCAGGGCAGTTATCAGTTGTAGCTGGGCACCATCTAGTTCATCTGGTCTCAGGATGATGTAGTCTCTGGTTCATGTGGCCCTTTCTGTCTCTTGGGCTCGCAATCGCCTTGTGTCCTTGGTGTTCTTCATTCTCCTTTGATTAATTGGTATTTTTAATCATCCCCTGTGCGTGTGAAAGGTAGACAATGATTAAGGAAGACTGAAGAAGAATTTTTTTGAAGAAGAACTGATGCATTTGAATTATGGTGTTCGCGAAGAATATTGAATATACCACGTACTACCAGAGGAAGGAACAAAGCTGTCTGGGAGGAAGTAGAGCCAGAATGCTCCTTAGAAGCGAGGATGGTGAGACTTTGTCTCATGCACTTTGGACTTGTTATCAGGAGGGACCAGTCCCTGGAGAAGTACATCATGCTTGGTAGAGGGTCAGCCAGAAAGTGGAAGACCCTTATTGAGATGCATTGACGCAGTGGCTGCAACGATGGCTCAGATAGCAAAGTTTGATGGCCCAGGTCTGGGCAGTGCGTGGTTCTGGGTTGGAACTGACTGGATGGCACCTAACAACAACACGTGTAATTCTGTGATCCATTTTGAGTTAATTTTGTGATGAAGTAGCGATTTTATTTCATTCTTTTGTGTGTGGCTATCCAACTGTCCTAGAACTGTTTGTTGAAAACAGTATTCTTTCCTTATTGAATTGTCTTGGTTTGCAGTCATTGTTTTTAACTACCAGAAAATAGGACTTTGCTTTCCAATCTTTTTTTGCCACCAGGGGTACCTTTTTTTTTGGCAACCATTTGTCTTTTTTCCTTTGTTTTTCCTCATGATCTAAAGGTATCTTTGATTGTTTTAAGCCTTATAATTACTTAATATATAAATTTGTGTTTCTGTGGTATATTTCTACTACTTTAACTGTTCTAATGAGTTTACAAAGCCACATTATTAGTTGCACTGAGCATTTCTGCATTTTTGTATATAGTATTTATATAATATTATCTAATAATATTTAAAAAAAAAAAACTTTTAAAAGGTGACCCTGAATTAAAACAATCTAGTGTTTTTTTTTTTAGTTCAGTTAATAATTCAAGGGCAGAGATTCACTGCTGTTTATCTTGTTTCTGTATCATGTCACTCTAAGATCATTCATATAAAATTGGAGAAATACTGAGCTTCTTTACTTGAAATTGTATATAAATCTCTTTGAAATGCCTTAGTGAATGCATAAATAGTAGCTAACACAGGCTAATTTCCAAAACGTGAAGGTAACTCGTATCCTCACTTATCCACGTCATCATTCTGACACCAGCCACCCATGCGGTGCTTTCTGCCTAACGGTAACCACCCAGAGTTGGGTTTCCAAAGTTAGAACTCTGTCCTTCTAGCTACTGGCGAGTAGTCAAATGCTAGCCTTCCTGTTGGCTGTCATTGCCCCTGGTGGGTTTGATAATTCATCGGAATGACCCTGAACTCATGGAAATTATTACCTATATGTACAGTTACCCGTTTATTATAACCAGAAAAAATATAAACATAGAGACACGCAAGGCAAGATCTGGGAGAGGTTCTGCCACCCTTTCCTGTGCATGTATGTTCTCACCAATTTTGGAAGCTCTAAAAAGAGAGAGCTCCAAGGCCTAGGGTTTTTTAGTCTTTGGGACTCAGTAAATATGCATGACCAGAGTCTTAATGCATAGTTTTGATCAATCCAACCATGAATGTGCATGACTGCATCATGGATCATCCCCTCTTCCTGAGGCCTGTTGCCAGGGTGATATCGGTGTAGCCCCCTACTTGTTTATCTTTTAAGTTTGGCCTGGCTGTTTTAGACAAAGAACACCTTACTTGCTCAGGCTATTTTCTGAAACCAGAGACAAAAGCCAGACTTAGTTCTTTGTCCCACAGTGTATTATAAAGTAACGTTTTAATTGCAAAAAATTTTAATTTGGCAAGAAGGACTAAGGAAAAACATGAACATTTCTTTTAATTCAGTGGATCAGATTTAGCCCTTTCGTTTGCTTAGTCTGAGGTACTTGAACTAATGAATATAGATTCAAACCAGAGCCTACTCTTTCTCTGTTAGGCAAGATTATGAATTAGGTTTCCTCAGTGTTCTAGTATATTTATACAACTTGATTACTAGGTAGAAGAAAATGCTTTTTTAGATTTAAATTGTGAGGTTCTAAGAACTACCTTTTAAAATTAACCCAGCTGACATCAATTCTTATGAAATCCCAGGACAGAGGGGAAAAAAAAGGGTGCATCAATTTTTCCCAATCCACCTGGAGCAAAGGAGAATGAAGGACAGCAAAGACACAAGGAAAATACTAGCTCAAGAGACAAAATGGCCACATAAACCAGCGACTCCAGCCTGAGACCAGAAGAAATAGATAGTGCCCAGCTACCACCAATGACCACCCTGACAGGGAACACAGCAGAGAGTTCTTAATGGAGCTGGAGAAAAGTGTGGTGCAGAACTCAAATTCATGTAAAAAGACCAGACTTAATGGTCCCAGTGAGACTAGAGGAACCCCAGGAGACATGGCCCCCAGACTCTCTATTAACCCAGAACTAAAACCATTCCTGAGGCCAGGTTTTCAGACAAAAATTAAACGTGACTGTGAAACGTAAAATAATACTTGTGAAGAGTGTGCTTCTTAGTTCAAGTAGATACACGAGACTAAGTGGGCGGCTCCTCTCCGGAGGCAGGATGAGAAGGCAGAAAGGGACAGGAGCTGCTTGAATGGACGCAAGGGTAGAAAGGGGGAGTGTGCTGTCACATTATAGAGATTGCAGCTAGGGTCACATAACCGCGTACAAATTTTTGTATGAGAAATTAACGTGAGCTGTGAACTTTCACCTAAAGCACAGTTTTTAAAAAAATGGTGGCACTTAACTAGAGTTATTATCAAAACAAATCATGTTGTTGTTGTTATGTGCCGTTGAGTTGATTCTGACTCATGGCGACCAACAGGATAGAGTAGAACTGCCCCAAGGAGTGGTTGGTGGATTCAAACTGCCGATCTTTTGGTTGGTAGCCAAAGCTTAGCCACTGTGCCACCAGGGCGCCACAGCTGCAGAATCTGTATCAAAAAAAAAAAACTTAAGAGAGAGGCATAAGTGAGGCAAGTAATTATTCCCTCTTTATTCTTTTTTTTTTTTTTTTTGCCTTTTCAATTATGTCTTTTTGTTCTTTCTCTGTTTCAGCAAAAATTGTTTAAGACTAAAAATGTATTTCTTGGGGGTTTTCCAGGTGCCCCAGCAGAATGCATCTCCCTAAGTGATGCCTTTGTTTTGGCACCTAGATACCAAGGGAATCCTAAGCTAGGCCTGCTTTTTGTCTAGCTGGACCAATCAGGGTAAGTCTAGTTGCGTGCAGTTGCTCTGAGCAACTGTTTGGCACTGGACACAGTTCAGAACTGTCATCATCTTAACCTTTTTCTGCATCAACCCCCCTTTTTTATCATCCACTTTGAATTTGTCTCGCTTGCCGTACTTGCTAACATAATTCCACACTCTGCTGATTGTCCTACTTTCTAGCATATTTTAATCTTTTTTTTTTTAAGTAATGCATAGCTATTGTAAAAACACAACAAACAGAAAAAAACAACAGCAACAAAGAAATGGATCAAAAACTTGCATTTATTTCTTTCACACATACAGGAAATTTAGAGATAGGCAGTCCACAGCTGGTAGAACAGCTTCATGGCGATGTCAGGGAGACAAGGCCCTATCTTTCTGCTCCACATTCCTCATCACATTACTTCCATTCTGAAGGTTACCTTATGGTCCTCTTAAAAAATATAATCACAAGATAAAACTATTGGTCTCTTACTGCCTGGAGCAAAGGAGAATTAAGAAAACCAAAGACTCAAGGGACCAGTTAGTCCAAAGGACTAATGGACCACATGAACCACAGCCTGTACACCCTGAGACCTGAAGAGCTAGTTGGTACCTGGCTGTCACCGCCTACACCTCTGACTGGGATCACAAAGTAAGGTCCAGGACAGAGTTGGCGAAAAATTGCGAAACAAAAAATGAAATTCACAAAAAAGGTCAGACTTACTGGTTGACAGAGATTGGAGGAATCCCAAGACTATGACCCTGAGATGCCCTTCTGAACTGGAGCTTAAGCCATTCCCAGAGACTACACTTCAGCCAAAGCATAGAC
The DNA here is from genome assembly GCF_024166365.1 of Elephas maximus indicus. Taxonomy (NCBI): domain Eukaryota; kingdom Metazoa; phylum Chordata; class Mammalia; order Proboscidea; family Elephantidae; genus Elephas; species Elephas maximus. The sequence continues at coordinate 151,241,108 of NC_064820.1, read as the reverse complement.
AGGCCCATAAAATAGTAACACCCAAGAGGAACATGTTCCCTTACAACAAGCAATTATATAAGACCAGAAGGGCAACATTTTCCCAAAAGCAAACATGAGAAGCCAGGAAGGGATAGCAATTCAGGACAAAAGGAAATGGGGAACCTAGGATAGAAATAGGGGAAGTGCTGACACATCCTGGAGAATGAAACAAAAGTCATGGAATACATACAGACTGTAGGATGGGAAACAAATTTGCTCTGTAAACTTTGACCTAATGCACAATAAAAAATTAAAAAATAGTTATGTATTAATTTGAAGGAATAACAATATTTGATTACTCTGTGGTTTAATAAACAGTTTACAAGCTGGAGGAACGTTCCTTCATGCAAGAGAAAGCCCCTTGTAGAGAATGTGGCATTTACAGAGACTTAAAATACCAGTAACTTTTGTTTGAATAATACAGGTTTCCATAGTGGTAAACTACTTAATGGCTACTATTGTTGTTGTTGTTAGGTGCCATCGAGTTGGTTCCGACTCATAGCAACCGTGTGCACAACAGAACGAAACACTGCCTGGTCCTGAGCCATCTTTACAATTGTTGTTATGCTTGAACTCATTGTTGCAGCCACCGTGTCAATCCATCTTGTTGAGGGTCTCCCTCTTTTCCGCTGACCCTGTGCTCTGCCAAGCATGATGTCCTTCTCCAGGGACTGATCCCTCCTGACAACACGTCCAAACTATGTAAGGTGCAGTCTCGCTATCTTTGCTTCTAAGGAGCATTCTGGTTGTACTTCTTCCAAGACAGATTTGTTCATTCTTTCCGCAGTCCACGGTATGTTCAATATTATTCACCAATACCACAATTCAGAGGCGTCAGTTCTTCTTCGGTCTTCCTTTTTGTCCAGCTTTCACATGCATATGACGTGATTGAAAATACCATGGCTGGGCCAGGCGCACCTTAGTCTTCAAGGTGACGACTTTGCTTTTCAACACTTTAAAGAGGTCTTTTGCAGCAGATTTGCCCAATGCAGTCTGTCTTGATTCTTGACTGCTGCTTTCATGGGTGTTAATTGTGGATCCAAGTAAAATTAAATCCATGACAACTTCAGTCTTTTCTCTGTTTATCATGATGTTGCTTATTGGTCCAGTTGTGAAGATTTTTGTTTTCTTTATGCTGAGGTGTGATCCATGCTGAAGGCTGTGGTCTTTGATCTTCATCAGTAAGTGCTTCAAGTTCTCTTCACTTTCAGCAAGCAAGGTTGTGTCATCTGCATAATGCAGGTTGTTAATGAATCTTCCTCCAGTCCTGATGCCCCGTTCTTCCTATAGCCCAGCCTCTCGGATTATTTGCTCAGCATACAGATTGAACAGGTATGGTGAAAAGGATACAGCCCTGACGCACATCTTTCCTCACTTCAAACCATGCAGTATCTTCTTGTTCTGTTCAAATAATTGCCTCTTGATGCAGGTACAGGTTCCTCATGAGCGCCATTAAGTGTTCTGGAATTCCCATTCTCTGCAGTGTTATCCATAATTTGTTATGATCCACACAGTCGAATGTCTTAGGATAGCTAATAAAACACAGGTAAACATCTTTGTGGTATTCTCTGCTTTAAGCCAGTATTCATCTGATGTCAGTAGCGATATCCCTGGTTCCATGTCCTCTTCTGAATCTGGCTTGACTTTCTGGCAGTTCCCTTTTGAGATACCGCTGAGCCGCATTTGAATGATCTTCAACATTTTACTTGCATGTAATATTAATGATATTGTTCGATAATTTCCATATTTGGTTGGATCACCTTTCTTTGAAATAGGCATAAATATGGATCTCTTCCAGTCGATTGGCCAGGTAGCTGTCTTCCAAATTTCTTGGCATAGACGAGTTAGCACTTCCAGCTTTGCATCTGTTGAAACATCTCAATTGACATTCCCTCAATTCTTGGAGCCTTGTTTTTCACCAATGCCTTCATTGCATCTTGGACTTCTTCCTTCAGTACCATTGTGTTCCTGATCATATGTTAACCTCCTGAAATGGTTTAATGTCGACCAGTTCTCTTTGGTATAGTGACTCTGTATTCCTTCCATCTTATTTTGATGCTTTCTGTGTCATTTAATATTTTCCCTGTGGAATCCTTCAGTATTACAACTCGAAGCTTGAATTTTTTTCTTCAGTTGTTTCAGCTTGAGAAATGCTGAGTGTGTTCTTCCCTTTTATTTTTCCGTCTCCAGGTGCTTGTGCATGTCATTGTAATACTTTTCCTTGTCTTCTTGAGCTGCCCTTTGAAATCTTCTGTTCAGCTCTTTTACTTCACCATTTCTTCCTTTTGCTTTAGCTACTCAACGTTCAAGAGCAAGTTTCTGACATCCGTTTTGGTCTTTTCTTTCATTTCTGTCTTTTTAATGACCTCTTGCTTTCTTCATGTATGATGTCTTTGCACAACTTGTCATCAGTCGTTAGTGTTCAATGTGTCAAATCTATTCTTGAGGTGTTCTCTAAATTCTGGTGGGATATACTCAGGGTTGTACTTTGGCTTTCGTGGACTTATTCTAATTTTCTACAGTTTCAACTTGAACTTGCATATGAGCAATTGATGGTCTGTTCTGCAGTCAACCCATGGCCTTGTTCTGACTGATGATATTGAGCTTTTCCATTGTCTCTTTCCACAGATGTAGTCGATTTGATTCCTGTGTATTCCTTCTGGGGAGAGCCACGTGTGTATAGTTGCCATTTAGGTTGGTGAAATAGGGTAATTGCAATGAAGAAGTCTTTGGTCTTGCAAAATTCTGTCATGTGATCTTGGAAATCATTTCTATACCAGGGCCGTATTTCCCAACTGCCGATTTTTTTTTATTTCCAACTTTTGCATTCCAGTCACCAGTAATTATCTGTGCATCCTGATTGCATGTTTGATCAATTTCAGACTGCAGAAGTTGGTAAAAATCTTCAGTTTCTTCATATTTTGCCTTAGTGGTTGGGTCGTAAATTTGAATAATACTCGTATTAACTGGTCTTCCTTGTAGGTGTATAGATATTATCCTATTGCTGACACCATTGTACTTCAGGATGGATCTTGAAATGTTCTTTTTGACGATGAATGCAACATTATTCCTCCTCAAGTTGTCATTCCTGGCAAGGTAGCATGTGGTTTTCTGACACAAAATGGCCAATACCAGTCCATTTCAGCTAACTAATGCCTACGATATCAATATTTATGCGTTCCGTTTCCTTTTTGACGGCTTCCTGTTTTCCTAGATTCATACTTTGTACATTCCACGTTCTGATTATTAATGGATGTTTGCAGGTGTTTCTTCTCATTTTGAGTCATGCCACATCCGCAAATGAAGGTCCTGAAAGTTTGACTCCATCCATGTTATTAAGGTCAACTTTACTTTGAGGAGGCAGCTCCTCCCTAGTCATATTTTGAGTGCCTTCCAACCTGAGGGTCTTATCTTGCAACTCTATATCAGGCAGTGTTCCGCTGCTATTCATAAGGTTTTAACTGGTTAATTCCTTTCAGAAGTAGACTGCTGGGTCCTTCTTCCTAGTCTGTCTTAGTCTGGAAGCTCAGCTGAAACCTGTCTGCCATGGGAACCCTGTTGGTATTTGAACACCAGTGGCGTAACTTCCAGCATCACAGCAACATGCAAGCCCCCACAGTATGACAAACTGACAGATGTGGGGGAAAGAAGACCTAGTCTTTCTCATTTAATCGCAGGTTATTGGGTTTGTTATGGTCTGCTCTTTGGGTGAGAGAAAAAACCACTGGCGATTTTGGGTCAGGAATTTTTAAGTTCATGGATAAGAAAAGCCTTCTTGAGATAAAAGCAAAAATATCTATTTTTAATGTAAATTTGATTGTGAAGTACCCAGTAGCTACTTGAGCTTTACCCCTCACATCCTTATTCCACACAAGAAGAAGAAGAAGAGGAAGAGTGGTGGTAAGTAAGGTCATGCCCCTTACCCTCATCCCTTTTTTTAACAGCTTTATTGTGATATAATTGATGTGAAACAAACTGCACACATTTAAAGTATAAATATGATTTCTGAGATACGTATATAACCATGAAACTATCCACAATCAAGATAATTACTACACCAACCCAATAAAGTGCTCAAAACGTAAACTTTCCCTTTGGTGGCATGCCAAGGCTTTCCATTCTGCTGTAGAGGAGTCTAGATGTGTCCTTTCAGATGTTTTTGTATGCATGGTATGTCTATATTTAAGCTTCTTTAAAAAATAAAGTAAAAATAGGGGTATAATACATACATAGTTTTCAATGTCATTTTTTAAAAAATTGTGGTAAAATTTAACAAAATTTTCCATTTTAACCATTTTAAGTATATAATTCAGAGGCATTGCTTAATTGCAGTGTTGTACAGACATCACCTCTGTCTTATTTCCAAAACTTCTTCATCGTCCCAAACATAAACTGTGTACTTGTTAAGCAATAATTCCCCATCTTCCTGACTCCAGCCCCTGGTAAGCACTAGTTTACTCTCTGTCTCTATGCATTTGCCTAGTTTAGATATTTCATATAAGTGGGATAATGCAGTATTTGTACATTTTTGTCTGACTTATTTTACATAATGTTTTTAAGGTCCAAGTCATAGCATGCATTAGAACTTCATTTCTCTTTATGGCCAAATAATTTTCCACTATATGGATATACTACCCAACAAAAACCCAGTGCCGTTGAGTTGATTCCAACTCATGATATACTACGTTTAGTTTATCCATGTGTTGATAGATATTTGGATTGTTTCCCCATTTTGTTTATTGTCAGTAATACTGCAGGTATCCATTTGAATGCCTGCTTTCAGTTCTTTTTGCTGAGTTGTATGGCAGTGAGTTTGGTTTGGTTTATGATAATATTTAACTTTTTGAGGACTCAACTATTTTCCAAAATGGCTCCACCATTTTACATTATTACCAGCATTAGATGAGAGTTCCAGTTTCTCCATGTCTTCTCCAACACTTATTTTCTATCTTTAAGTTTATTTTCGTTGCTGTTGTTGAGAATATACAGAGCACCAAACCCAAATCCACTGCCGCCAAGTTGATTCCCACTCTTAGCGACCCTGTAGGTAGGGCAGAGTAGAACTGCCCCAAAGGGTTTCCAAGGCTGTAAATCTTTACCGAAGCAGACTGTCGTATCTTCTGCGGAGCAGCTGATGGGTTCAAAGGCCAGCCATTTGGTTAGCAGCCAGGCGCCTTAGCCACTGCACCTCCAGCGCTCCTAATACTTTGTATCACCACACCACCGCCACCCACTGTTGTCGAGTCGATTCCGACTCATAGCGACCCTATAGGACAGAGTAGAACTACTCCATAGGGTTTCCAAGGGGCGCCTGGTGGATTTGAACTGTCGACCTTCACGGTTAGCAGCCGTAGCTCTTAACCACTGTGCCACCAGGGTTTCCATACTTAGCACAACAAACACCAATTCAGCAGTTTCTACGGGTACAGTTCAGAGACTGGTTACATTTTTCAAGTCATAAAGCCATTCTCACTCTCCTTTTCAGAATTGTACCCCCTCATTAACATAAATTCCCTGCCCCTGAAGTTTCCTCTTTCAGATGCTGTTGTGAATTTGATCCCAATAGATAGTTAAAAGAGCACAGTGCTCAAGGCAGGCATTCTTTACTAATTAAGCTGAACACTTGTTTGGTTTACAGAAGACTTCAGGGAATATTTTTGGTTTCAGATTTAAAGATAACTATCCTAGTGAGTATGAAGTGGTATCTCATGTGATTTTTATTTGCATTTCCCTATTGGCTAATGGGAAACCCTGGTGGCAAAGTGGTTAAGAGCTACAGCTGCTAACCAAAAGGCCGGCAGTTCGAATCCACCAGGCACTCCTTGCAAACCCTATGAGGCAGTTCGACTCTGTCCTTTAGGGTCGCTATGAGTTGGAGTCGACTCGCCAGCAGTGGGTTTGATTTTTTTTTTTTTTTTTAATTATCTGGTGATGTTGAGCATCTTTTCATGTGCTTATTGGCCATTTCTATATCTATTATAGTCCTTTGTCCATTTTTTAATTTTTTTTTTTGTCTTTTGTTGTTGTGTTTTAGGAGTGTTTATGTATCTCGCCCTTATCAGATATATGATTTACAGATATTTTCTCCCATTCTGTAGGGTGTCTTTCCACTTTCTTGATAATGCCATTTGATGTACAAGTTTTTGATTTTGATGAAGTACAATTTATCTATTTCTTTTGTTATTTTGGTGTTGTATCTAAGAATACATTGCAAATTCAATGCAATGAAGACTTGCCCTTATATTTTTTTCTAAGAGTTTTATGGTTTTAGTGCTTATATTTAGGTCCTTGATTCATTTCGGGTAATTTTTTTATATGGAGTGAGGTATGGGTCCAACTTCATTCTTTTTTTCATGTGGAAATCAAGTCCCAGCACCGTTTATTAAAGAGACTATTTCTTTCTCCTTTGAATTATCGTGGTACCCTTGTTGAAAATCGGTTGGCCCTAGATAATATGAGTATATTTTTGAGCTCTTAATTCTCTTCCATTGGTCTATATGTCTATACTTATGCCAGTACCAAAGTGTTTTGATTACTGTAGCTTTGTAGTAAGTTTTGAATTTGGGAAGCGTGAGTCCTCCAACTTCGTTCTTATTTTTCAAGATTGTTTTGGCTTTTGGGGACTCCTTTCAATTCCATGAGGAGCCCTGGTGGTATAATAGTTAAGTGCTTGATTGCGGCTGCTAACCAACGGTCGGTGGTTTGAACCCACCAGCTGCTCCGCAGGAGAAGGATGTGGTAGCCTGCTCCGTAAAGATTACAGCCTTGGGGAAACCCTATAGGGCAGTTCTTTTCCGTCCCGTAGGGTTGCTGTGAGTTGGAGTCATTGACAATGGATTTTGCTTTTTACAATTCCATATGCATTAGAGGATCAACTTTTCTATTTCTGTATGAAGGACTATTGGCATTTTGATAAGGATTATGTTGAATCTACATATTGCTCTAGGTAGTATTGATATCCTAACAATGGTAAGTCTTCCAATTCATAAACATGGGATGTCTTTCCATTTATTTAGACCTTTTATTTTTTTTTTATAATTTTTATTGTGCTTTAAGTGAAAGTTTACAAATCAAGTCAGTCTCTCACATAAAAACTTACATACACCTTACTGCATACTCCCAATTACTCTCCCTTCAATGAGACAGCCCTCTCCCTCCTTCCAGTCTCTCTTTTCGTGACCATTTTGCCAGCTTCTAACCCCCTCTACCCTTTCATCTCCCCTCCAGGGAGGAGATGCCAACATAGTCTCTAGTGTCCACCTGATGCAGGTAGCTCACTCCTGATCAGCATCTCTCTCCAACCCATTGTCTAGTCCAATCCATGTCTGACGAGTTGGCTTTGGAATGGTTCCTGTCCTGGGCCAACAGAAGGTTTGGGGACCGTGACTGCTGGGGTCCTCCTAGTCTTAGACCATTAAGTCTGGTCTTTTTATGAGATTTGGGGTCTGCATCCCACTGTTCTCCTGCTCCCTCAGGGATACTCTGTTGTGTTCCCTGTCAGGGCAGTCATTGGTTGTGGCCGGGCACCATCTAGTTCTTCTGGTCTCAGGATGATGTAGTCTCTGGTTCATGTGGCCTTTTGTGTCTGTTGGGCTCGTAATTACCTTGTGTCCTTGGTGTTCTTCATTCTCCTTTGATCCAGGTAGGTTGAGACTCATTGATGCATTTTAGATGGCCGCTTGCTAGCGTTTAAGACCTCAGACACCACTCTCCAAAGTGGGATGCAGAATTTTTTCTTAATAGATTTTATTTTGCCAATTGACTTAGATGTCCCTTGAAACCATGTAGGCCTTTAATTTTTATAACAGTGTTTTATAGTTTTCAGTGTAGAAGTCTTTTACTTCCTTGGTTAAATTTATTCCTAATTTTTTTATTCTTTTCGGTGCTATTGTAAATGGAATTTTTTTATTCCTTTTTGGATTGTCTGTTGCTGGTGTATAGAAACACAACACATTTTTGCATGCTGTTATATACCCTGAAACTTTGCTGGATCTGTTTATTAGCTCTAGCAGCTCTTTTGTGTATCATTTGGGATTTTCTATATTTGGGATCATGTCATCTGTTGAGAATGATGTAAGCCGTGGGTTTTTTGTAAATGCCCTTTATCATGTTGTGGAAGTTCCCCACTATTTCTAGTTTTCTGAGTATTTTTATTTTGAAATATTCGCTTACAGTTCTAGGAGATATGTTAGTGGGTTAAAAGATAGTAACATATTTTTGTTTTTGAAATGTATTACAAGTTGCTTTTCAAAAGACAGATCTTTTCTGAAAAAACCAAAGCAGAGCAAAATCGACATCCCAAATAAACAGAATTGATAGTTTACTAGTTTCTAATACCTACTTTTATCACCCAGGAAAAACTGCTTAGCAGTGACTCCCTCTAAATAACTTTGATGTAGTTGTGTCATTTTCAGTCAGATATTACAGAATACTTTCCAACTGCAGTTTTTTATTCTAGAATGCTTTTCATAACCTCCAAACCTTGAACTTTGAACGTACCTCCCTTTTTCCCTTTTATTTTGTGTGTAATGAGGCTTTTCTCACTTTGTAGGGTATCAGTTAGCAGAGCAATCAAGCCCTTTGCTGAACCTGGCCGCCCTCCAGACTGGTTCTCTCAAAAAGTAAGTTCCACAGCAGGTGCTTTTTTGAGCAGTGTTTGAGATGTGAATTAGGTTTTCTTCCAGGCCCTGCCCTTTAGTCATGGTGTATAATTAGGATTTTATACCATGACAAGGGAAAATAGCTGAGAATGCGTTTCCCGTTTTCCTACTATTTGCCAGTATATCCATGTATGCTCATATTACAAAATGTTCTTATCAATGTAGTCTAATAGTTAAGAGCCCATGCTTGGGAGTTAGATAGATCTGGGTTCACATATGAATCGACTTCTTAAAAACTTTGGATCAGAGCCTCAGTCTTCCCATTTGTAAAATAGAGGTAAGAGTTACTTCAGAACTGTTGTGAAGATTTAATTGAAGCAATAAATGTAAGGACTTGCATATGATTAACTACTCAGTAGGTATTGGTTATTAACATTGGCTATTAATTTGTCTTCTCCCAAATATAAACATTTCAGGCCAGAAGACTCCTTTTTATGTGTCCTGGTACTTAGTACACGTAATCCCCAACTTAGGACATTCAAGTTACGAAGAACCACGCTTACTGTCCTCTGTTTTTCACTGCATACGATGTTACAGTGCGTAATTTGCTGATGTTATCATCAGCATATGTTTATCACTTGCGTATGTTCATATGTAATGTTTCCAATCCCAAAAAACAAAGATTTATAAAGATACTGATAATAAAAGGCAATAGTAGTGAAAACTAAAAAAAAAAAAACCCAAGGTTTTCAACTTTTGTCAGAACCAACTTATGATGGAGTCATTGGAACAGAAGCCCATCATAAGTTAGGGATTACCTGTGTATTGAACTGATTTGATTGAAAAGTAATTTGCCCTCTAGAAACCACTCACATCTTACATACAGCTCTCTGAACCTTAGTCTAATCTGTTAAAACTTTGAAAAGTCTTTGTCTTCCAGGCTTGTGCATCACATTTCCACTTTTTTTCCATAGCATTGTGCTTCCCAGTACTCAGAGCTTCTAGAAACTACAGAGACCCCAAAGTGAGTACAAAACTAGACACTTACCAAGTGTTTGCAGCTAAATCACCTCTGTGGAGAGTGTTTACTGAGGATGTTTGTTTTATATAAGTGCGTAATAAAAGAACGGTAGTCCCTCTTTATCTGCAGGACATATGTTCCAAGACCCCCCGTGGATGCCTGAAACCTCAGACACACACACAAACACACACACACACACACACACACACACACACACACACACACACCCATACACCCATATATATTTATATATACACTCTGTTTTGTCATATACGCACATACCTATGATAGTTTAATGTATAAATTAGGTACAGTAAGAGATTAACAACAATAACTAATAATAAAATAGAAAAATTATAACAATATATTGTAATAAAAGTTATGTGAATGTGGTTCCCAGGTTGGACAGAGCAGGATGGCACGAGATTTCATCGTGCTACTCATTTAACATTTTTGGATTGTGATTGACCCTGGGTAACTGAAATCTTGGAAGGCAAAACTGGATAAGGGAAGCTACAGTATAGCAGAAGTTATCTATGATTAGGTGGTAGAGAAGATGCTGGAAAGCAAGCGGGAGTGGGAACAAATGTTCTCTTATTCAAACGTGGATTTTTATTACTCCACAGACGGAAACGAGGTGAAAAGGGCGAAGTGGTGGAAACTGTTGAAGATGTCATTGTTCGGAAACTGACTGCTGAACGAGTTGAGGAACTGAAGAAAGTAATAAAGGAAACTCAGGAAAAATATAGGTACTTACCAGAGAGAATGCCAAATGATTGGGAAAGAGAAAAGGAACAGACTTCTGATACTGGTCAGAATTTTCTAAGTGGCAAATTAAAAAACCCAGTATTACCTCTCTTTTTTCCTACAGACGGCTAAAAAGAGACGCAGAATTAATTCAGGCTGGACACATGGACAGCAGACTGGATGAGCTTTGCAATGACATTGCAATGTGGGTTATATTATATTGTTCTTCTATCTGTGCTCCTTCCTCTGTTTATCCTACCCCCCCCCCATATCAAGTAATTTGGTTTATTCCCCTGCCCCCCATCACCCCTTTAGACTTTAGACAGATTCTGGAAGGGGAAAGCTACTGAGTGGGCTGATGACTGGGGAGGGGAGTAAGTCCTAGAAGGTAATAATATGATAGAACATTTCCATGTGAGAATAAAATTTAGTTCTAGCTTAAAAATTGCCGAAATTTGCCTGGGTGAAGAACTGGGATTTAGGCAGTACACCCAAATTCCCTGTTTTGCTGGTAAGAATTATTATTTAGGGCTTTTCCCCAGAGAGTGCTGTCTTGGCAGCATATTTCTTTGTGAGGGCACTGTGAACTATGGAGGAGTAAGAGTTGGCCAGGATCTAACCCTTAATTCCCTCTTCAGGAAGAAGAAGTTGGAGGAAGAGGAGGCTGAAGTAAAGAGGAAAGCTACAGATGCCGCATATCAGGGTAAACTGAAACTAGTAATCTTGTTCAGCAGTTCACTATATAGTACTGCATGTTAATGACAGTGGAAGAAGACTATTTTGCAACGTAGAGTTCACTAGTTCGAATTTATTGGCATACTTTCCTCTCTCATATTCTTTCCTACCAGAATAAAAACATCCCTCAATATCCAAGAGGAATCTCTTAGAAAATGAGCTCTGCTCAGATCTCTCTAGACTTTGAATTGACTTTTAGAACATAAAGGCTTGATAATAAGACATCAAGCATAATTAAGGTTTTAGATGTCAAAGCCTGTAGAAAGATTAAGAATAGCTCAGTCATTCTAGGAATATATCTTAGAGAAATAAGAGCCATAGCACAAATAGACATAGGCACACCTATGTTCATTGCAGCATTGTTCACAGTAGCAAAAAGACAGAAACAACTTAGATGCCCATCAACTGATGAATGGATAAACTGACTACGGTACATAAGCCCAATGGGGTACTATGTAAAACTATGTAACGATAAAGGACAGTAATGAATCTGCAAGGCATCTCACAACATGGATGAATCTGGAGGGCATTATTATGCTGAGTGAAATGAGTCAGTCACAAAAGGACAAATATTGTATGAGACCACTACTGTAAAAACTCATGAAAAGGTTTACACACAAAAAGAAACAATCTTTTATGGTTACGAGGGAGGGAAGAGGCAGGGATGGAAAACACTAAATAGACAATAGATAAGTGGTAACTTCGGTAAAGAGTAAGACAGTACACAATACTGGGGAAGCCAGCAAAACTTGTCTATGGCAGGGTCATAGAAGCACCATAGAAACATCCAAACTCCCTGAGAGACCAGATTACTAGGCTGAGGGCTGTGGGAACCATGGTCTCGGGACGTTTAACTCAATTGGCATACATAGTTTATAAAGAAAATGTTCTACATTCTACTTTGATGAGTAGCATCTGGGGTCTTAAAAGCTTGTGAGCAGCCATCTGAGACGTTCCACTCTTGTCACCCCATCTGGAACAAGGGAGAATGAAGAAAGCTAAACATACAAGGAAAAGATTAGTCCAAAGGTCTAATGGACCACAACTATCGCATCCTCCACCGGACTGAGTCCAGCACAACTAGATGGTGCCTGGCTACCACCACTGACTGCCCTGAGAGGGATCACAATAGAGGGCCCCGGACAGAGCTGGAGAAAAATACAGAACAAAATTCTAACTCAAAAAACAGACCAGACTTACTGGTCCGACAGAGACTGGAGAAACCCTGAGAGTATGGCCCCCGGACACCCTTTTAGCTCAGTAATGAAGTCACTCCTGAGGTTCACCTTTCAGCAAAAGATTAGACAGGCCCATAAAACAAAATGAGATTAAATGGGCACACCACCCCAGAGCCAAGGATGAAAAAGCAGGAGGGGACAGGAAAGCTGGTAATGGGGAACCCAAGGTTGAGAAGGGGGGAGTATTGACATGTCATGGGTTTGGCAACCAGTGTCACAAAACAGTACGTGTATTGTTTAATGAGAAGCTAGTTTCCTCTGTAAACCTTCATCTGAAGTACAATAAAAAAAAAAAAAAAAAAACCTCAGTCATTGGATGAGAGGAGGAACTTAAGCATTTGCGACTCTAGGAATACATGCTCTGAGCCAAATGAAGTCTTTGCATCTTGTTAAAAGCAGAATCTTAATAAGTTGCTGAAAAAGGATATAGAGGGGTGTTTAAACGAGTTTCCCACTCCAAGGACCTTTTTGATAGTTAAATAGGTTAAACACATTGTTTAGTGGTGGTATGAGAATTGCTTTTAGCAAACATTAGGCTAAAAATGATCCATCTCTAAGAAGGGATAAAGAAAGCTTTCTAATCCAAACTTACTGTGTTTTGGTAATGTGCCATCCCTACTTGTCCATTATTATGTAACAGCAGAGTGGTGTTTTATTTAATCGTGAAGATTTAGACATTGTTTTCTTTCCTGTTCTAGCTCGTCAAGCAGTAAAAACACCCCCTCGGAGGTTGCCAACCGTGATGGTCCGATCTCCTATAGATTCTGCTTCCCCAGGAGGTGATTTTCCACTTGGGGACTTGACTTCAGCCACTATGGACGAGACTACCCCTGGGGTGAGTGTATTTCCATCCTCAGGAATTGACCAGCAAAGGGACAATAAGCCAGCAGAGATCTGAGTTTTGAGGAAACCACTTATGGCTTAGAGGCAACTTCCTCTCTTGGTCTGAATGCTAAAGACTTAATTTACTATGTTTTGTGCTCTAAGATAAGGGTGGACCTAAAAACATTGAGGTTTGTGACCTTTAGAGAAATATGTAAAAGGTGATGTTAAGGTATTATTTCCTAAGTATTAGTCTTGTGAAATTCCTGCTAAAATAAGGGACAATTCCCTTGTAAATATAGTACTGGTAGTGGATAAGGAATTTGTACAAGGCAAGTTGGGTAGAATGGTTGGATCATTGTGGGTTTGAGTGGGTGGATAGAAAAATTGGCAGGGGAGCAGTTAGAAAGGTATGGCTGAGAGCAGGGAAGGTAGAGGGTTTCTGGGCAATTCCACTTAGGACTAATAAAGTAATAGTTAGACACACTAACCCAACCAGATTAGTAGGGAACCTTCCAGAGTTTGAGAAGTCAGATAAAGGTTCTCTGTTGTCTCTTAGGTAACCCCTGGGACTTTGCCGAGTACCCCAGTCACCTCGTTTCCTGGGATTCCTGACACCCTTCCTCCAGGCTCTGCACCCTTAGAAGCCCCCATGACCCCAGTAACAGATGATTCACCCCAGAAAAAGATGCTTGGACAGAAAGCAACTCCACCCCCCTCCCCTCTGCTGTCAGAGCTCTTGAAGAAGGGCAGCCTCCTGCCTACTAGCCCCAGACTGGTATGGAGACTTCTGTGGGTGTTTGAGAGCTGTGGTGATTTAGTACTTGGAAGGGAGTGCCTGGGACCTAAAATATGACATGGGAAAAAGAAAGTTCCAAAAAAGGAAAAAATCTTAGTTAACTGTTAATTAAAAAAACGAAAAAAGTCTCCTTGGGTCCTGAGGTACCTGAACCACAATTACTTTGGTTCTCTTCTCTAGAAAACTCTTGTCAAATAAGTTTTGAAAATTATAGTTTAGAATTTCCCTTGGGTCTGAAATTATTCTCTATGGATATTAACTTTTAATTTTCATGAAGTGTGGTCAACTGCTGGAGCTCTTTTGGGAAGTGGTAGTAATAGAAACCTTGAGTGTAGCCTTCACCTCTATTCTTCCCTGGTAGGTCAGTGAGAATGAAATGGCTGTGACTACTGGCCATCTGAACAGTACAGGTGTCCTCTTGGAGGTAGGCGGGGTCCTTCCCGTGATACATGGTGGGGAGATGCAGCAAACACCCAACACTGTTGCAGCCTCCCCTGCCGCTTCAGGTAAGTCACCGCTTTTCTTTTATCTCCTTTACTTTAGAGATGTTGAACTTGGCATTGACTCTGGGTTTGCTAGCATTTGTTACTGAACAATTGTCAATCCTAGATTTAAAGCCCAACCTCGGAGCTGTACTTTGCCTGTTACACCACGTAGTGTTACGGATTGTAAATTCATTCCATCCGTAAGATATTGATAGCCCTAGCTCCTGTCCGGAGGCAAGATGAGAAGGTAGACGAGGACAGGAGCTGGTCGAGTGGACACGGGAAATACAGGGTAGAGAGGAGAAGTATGCTGTCACATTATAGGGGGGAGCAACTAGGGTAACACAACTGTGTGTATATAAGTGTCCATATGAGAAACTGACTTGAATTGTAAACTTTCACTTAAAGCACAATTAAAAAAAAAAAAAAGACATTGATAGCCTGTGTGACCACAGTATAGATATTCATGAGAGGAATAATGAAGTTAATGGCTGCTTTTTGGGGGCTTGCAAAATCACGGAAGGGTGCTTAGAGTTACCTAAGATTACATATAGAACAGGGGGACAAAAGATTTGGAACCAGAGAACTGGGCTTGCCACCCATTGGATTCGTGACTTTGAATAGGTAACTTAACTCTTGAGCCTCAGTTTCCTCTTTATTAATTGCAGATGTTCAGTGTATACATCACATTTAATTCTTAAGAAGAATTAAATGAGGTAGAAAATGAAAAAGAAAAAAAAAGAAAGCTTTACAAAATACCTCTTAAACTTTAGATACTGGTATTTGAATCATGTTGAACTTGGATGGCTTACAGCATGTTGCAGAAGTGGCAGATTTATTTGTACCAGTTCTTTTTTTTTTTTTTTTTTGAGGAAAAATTACAACGTTGTATGCTCTGGTGTTTTGGCTCATTCTTAACTTAGAAGAAGTAGTTCTTGAGTAAAGTTGGAGAAAGTAAGGATGCAGATAATGAGCTTATTTTATTCAACATGAGAGTTGCTTTCATCCTTTGAGTCTATAAAAAATTTCTTAGTTGAGCCTTAAACAAAGTGGCTGTTTCTTCTTGTTCATGTGCTTTCTTCTTACCTCATTTTGTGTACCTCTTTGTCTGTTAGGTGCTCCCACTCTTTCCCGGCTTTTAGAAGCTGGTCCTACACAGTTTACCACACCTCTTGCTTCCTTCAGTACTGTTGCCAGTGAGCCTCCAGTTAAACTTGTGCCACCCCCTGTAGAGTCTGTGTCCCAGGCTACCATTGTCATGATGCCTGCGCTGCCAGCACCATCCTCTGCTCCGGCTGTCTCCACTCCTGAGAGTGTAGCTCCAGGTGCGTCCCTGACCCACGCCCTGAGCAGCCACTAGGTCCATATTTAATTTTGAGCTTTAGTCAGAGAAAGATGACCAAGAGCATCAGTTCTAGTTTAGATGCTTCTGTTCTCCGTAGACATATGTCATCTTTATACTTAGAAAAACTGAGGCTGTAAGAAGAGGTGGGTGGGCATTTAAGTGTTGAGGGAAAATATGAGAGGGCTAAAGAATGTGATTCTTACCTTACTTTCTCGATAAAACTGGGGAAAAGAAGACAGAGGCAGGTATAAGATAACTTTTCCTGAGCCTAAATGTATGGGTACTTGATGTCTGTCTACAGCTTGGATGTGATCTCCATGTAGTCACTTGGGACCTA
This sequence comes from Elephas maximus indicus, assembly GCF_024166365.1. Classification (NCBI taxonomy): domain Eukaryota; kingdom Metazoa; phylum Chordata; class Mammalia; order Proboscidea; family Elephantidae; genus Elephas; species Elephas maximus. The sequence goes on along the minus strand of NC_064820.1, from coordinate 151,224,958 downwards.
ATAAGATTTTGAGATGCTTTTCTCTTCCTGTTATTAAGTGAGTCAGCCTGACACCTGTGTTCCTATGGAGGCCGTGGGGGATCCACATACTGTGACTGTTTCCATGGATAGCAATGAGATCTCCATGATCATCAATTCTATCAAAGAAGAGTGTTTTCGATCAGGGGTAGCAGAAGCCCCTGGAGGATCAAAGGCTCCCAGTATTGATGGAAAGGAAGATTTAGATCTGGCCGAGAAGATGGATATTGCTGTGTCTTACACAGGCGAAGAGCTGGACTTTGAGACTGTTGGAGACATCATTGCTATCATTGAGGACAAGGTAATTATTCAGCAAAGCCCAAAAGAATCTCCCATGGGTCCTACATAGGCTTCCCTCCTTAGCCTCTCCTTGCTTCTGGTAGTAAGAATTACTTAAACAAACAAAAAGCAAACTTTCCTGCTCATCTCCATCTCATTATCTCCAAAGTCTTTTGATACTGACATATTAGTCATCTCCCCAGCCATCCTATGTTACTGGCTTTCACAGGACAGGTCCTTATCCATTGGTTGCTTCCACTACATGGAGGAGGTGGAGAGAGAAAATGCAGATTTAGGCCATCTCATTTGGTGCTAACAGAATTGAGGGACCTGGGCTTTGCTTTCTTCTGTGACTTCAACAGTCTGTGTATTATGGGACAGGTAGATGATCATCCTGAAGTACTGGACGTAGCAGCAGTGGAAGCAGCACTATCATTCTGTGAAGAGAACGATGATCCTCAGTCCCTGCCTGGCCCCTGGGAGCACCCTATCCAACAGGAGCGGGACAAGCCAGTACCTCTCCCTGCACCGGAGATGACGGTCAAGGAAGAGAGGCTGGACTTTGAGGAAACAGAAAACAAAGCAATTCATGAACTGGTGGACATCAGGGAGCCCAGTGTTGAGATCAAAGTGGAGCCTACAGAACCAGAGCAAGGCATTTCCAGGGCTGAAATAGCTGGGGTTGTTCCAGCCTTAAGTATGGAGCCACCAGAGCTTAGGAGTCAAGACTTAGATGAGGATCCCAGAAGTACTGCAACTGGAGAGATTGCTGAAGCAGATGTTTCCAGTGGGAAAGGCGATGAGACCCAGCTTACAACTGTGAAGGCAGAGGTATTAAGTTCAGGGGCTGGAAAGATGGAGGGTTCTACCTTAGGTAAGAAATGACACTTCAGGCTTTTGGTTTTCCTGTTACATTCCTGAGTTCTGACGTGTTTGATGTGTCCAGAGCTCATAGGTTGTGATCAGTGTTTTACTTGTCCTCTTCCTGTTAAGGTGACCATTAGAATCATATTACTTAGATTTACTTAGAATTTCTTCTCCAGTCTCATTGTCATTAAGGCATAAAATTCTGTGAGCTGTAGTAGTCACCAGTACTTAAGAGTGTATGTTCTCTTTGGTCTTCAGGCATCTCCTGAAAGCATGTTGTCTCCATCACATGGCTCAAATCCTATTGAAGATCCTTTAGAGGCAGAGACTCAGCACAAGTTTGAAATGTCAGGTAAATAGTAAGGCAAGGAAATTTTTACTCTGTAACTAATTAACTTGAGGTCATTCGCTTTGGCTTCTGAGGGATTGTGGGTTGTGGGCAAGTAGAGGAGTTAGAGCAGGTCAGCATGGAAAGGAGAGCTGCAGGGGATTATGGTCCATAGGAAGGGGAAGGCTAAGGTGGAAAAATCTTCAGGTAGTCTTTCTCTCCTCTGCAGACTCATTGAAAGAAGAATCAGGGACTATTTTTGGAAGCCAGATAAAGGTATTTCAGACTTTTCTTTATTCCTCTTGTCATGTGACTAGATTTCCCTATAGCACTACCTTTTTAATGAATTCCAGTAAATTCACATCTTTATTCTTCAAGATGAGATTGGTTTAGGAGTTGCATGGGGAAAAGGAGTAGTGGACAGTCAGGCACAGTGGTAGTATCACGGCAACATGTGCTTTCCATCTGAAAGAGTTTGTGAAAGTCACACAGACCTTTCTTTGCGTATAGTGCACAAAGAAGCTTTGATAAACCCAGAGTGAATTGGAATAGTAGAGCCAGGGAGAACAACACTATTAGAAATCAGAATATTAACTAGGACTGTCCATACAGAAGCACCTAAAATTTTCTTTTTAGAATTACTAAAGCTGTAGTTAACAGACTTTAAGTAGTGCATTGTGAGCTTGCTCCATCAGATGAGACACGAAATAAAAATTATTTTTGATAACTTTGTACCCAGGGTCAGAGTTCCTCTCAAGAGCAAGGGGAAAGAAGGAACACCTCTTAGCTTAGCCTTAAGTAAGTAGCTTTTTTTTTTTTCCCTTCTTTTTAAAAAAACCCTGGGTCTTACTCTTTGCCCAGGTTCCAAATTACCTTACTTGATCCATTAGTATCTGTAAATAGTTGATAGTAAAAGTGATAGAGGGCTCAGTCAGAAAACATAGTGTGAGGCTGTTTTTAGAACTGATCTAACCCAAAAGACAGACATGTTTAGTGATGCTTTGCGGGATAGCTTGGCTTACATTTGTTGACTGGAGAACACTGTGTCTAAGGATGCCCCAGGTGAGGATGAGGAGGAAGATGGAGTCAGTGAAGCAGCCAGCCTAGAAGAGCCCAAGGAAGAAGATCAAGGGGAAGGCTATTTGTCAGAAATGGATAATGAACCTCCCGTGAGTGAGAGTGATGATGGCTTTAGCATCCACAATGCTACACTGCAGTCCCACACACTGGCAGACTCCATCCCCAGCAGCCCTGCTTCTTCACAGTTGTGAGTATCTGAATTCTTTCTTTGAGGTCAGGGCACTGAAAGTGAGAAGTGGGAGAGAGAATCTTTTCTTCAGTCTTAACTTTTTCATCTTCCCTTTCTTGGCCTGAAATAAATAGTTGACGAGAAATGATTAGGAATTTTTTTTTTAACTTCTGCCTGTGTCGTCTTTATTCCAGCTCTGTGTGTAGTGAGGACCAGGAAGCCATTCAGGCACAGAAAATCTGGAAGAAAGCCATCATGCTTGTATGGAGAGCTGCAGCTAATCACAGGTGAGGGAACGTTCCCAATTCAGTATGAACATTTTCTCCTGCTCCTCCTCATTATTGGTGACTAGAAAAAAGTCTGAGTAGGCTTATATGGAACTACTAGAGTTGTCTCTTAAAACCTTCAGCTACTTAGAAAAGTTCCCTCATCTGTGCTTTTGGAGAATGGGTCAGTAATTCCGTCGTATTCTTTTTGGACAGGTATGCCAATGTCTTTCTTCAGCCTGTAACAGATGACATAGCACCTGGCTACCATAGCATTGTGCAGAGGTAAGCCATGGTCTCTCCAACATGCTGACTTGCCCGGGTTGTAAGTTGTCAAGTCTTAGTGAATTTTGCTTTTAGATAGTTTAGGGCAAATGTTTTTGATATGAGTAAGAGTGACCAAGTGATAAACAAACCATTCTAGTGGCTGGATAACCACTGATAGTCTAAAAGAATTAACCCTCTTATTACCTTTCTCAATACCTATTATACAGACTGACTTTGTTTTTTGGGTTAAGTGTATTTTTGGGGGTAAGGGGTTGATGTTTTCGGTCCTGCCAGCTGGTGACAATATGTTCAGAGATTGAGGTGAGTCCTCTTCCCTCCTCCACTGTCATTTATCCCTGTTCCCCTTTTAGGCCTATGGATTTGTCAACTATTAAGAAAAACATTGAAAATGGCCTGATCCGCAGCACAGCTGAGTTTCAGCGTGACATCATGCTGATGTTCCAGAATGCTGTAATGTACAATAGCTCAGACCATGATGTCTACCACATGGCGGTAGAGATGCAGCGAGATGTCTTGGAGCAGATCCAGGTACTTGGAAAATCCTTAGTGTTTTAGCAAGGATGAAAAGGAAATGTTCATGAGAAGGATTCATGTTGGTGATAGGAAGGGGTTCTGTGGCGTTTACTTGAAATAGCCATCAGGACACAAGAGCTTAAAATTTTGTTCTTGCTGAATTCATTTTGGTTTTCTTCGATTTGGTAAAAGAGTTGTGATAGAGTATTCTGTCTTTCTTGGGCAAATAACTTCAGTTTCCTTATTTATAAAATGGTGAACATGTAGTTTTTAAATTATGTTAAGCACTGGTACATCGTAGACAATGAATATGTAGTTTCTTCTCCCTACCCTTTTGTCACATATAATCTACTGTCCTATAGTTGCATTACCAGGCAAGTCACCCTTTGGGAGATTGAAATTAAAGAAATGTTATTTATCTCTCAGAGTCAGCCAGATAAATTGCTTAATGATCTTAAGTTCATCCTGTTTTTATTCCTTTTCCCATTTTTAGAGTAAAGAGATTTTGATACCATATTATAGCCCAAAGAAGTTAGGGCCATTTGGGATTTTCAGATTCTTTAACATGCCTGTGACAACTAGAATTAAAACCTAATATGTTGAACTTCCAGTTAAGAAGTATTTGAGTGCTGTTTGTAAAAGGGTACCATGCAGAGTCCTCTTTACAAAGCTTAAAGTGTCTTAATTCTTCCCTACTCAATCAAGTCTTTAGAGCCAATCCTATTTCTTCTCCCTACAGCAATTCCTGGCCACACAATTGATTATGCAAACATCTGAATCTGGGATCAGTGCAAAAAGTCTTCGAGGGAGAGATTCTACCCGTAAACAGGATTCTTCAGAGAAGGTAAGGAGACCAGGGAAGAGCCTGTTGGCCTGTGGTCCAGTGGTAGAAGTCTGAAACTTCCAAGAACCTTATGTTATTACTTGGTTCTGCCAGGCTTCTATATTTGAGTGGTGTACAGACACATAGGTCTTTAGAAATTTAGTAACTTATAATCAGATGAATTTCTGACTGATTTAGAAGTTACTTCTGTTAGGAACTTTCAGGTGTCTGGGTGTTATATAGGCCAGTCTCCAAATCCCTGGCGTTCTCTTTAGCATGGTAGTTGTTTGCTCCCATCCAAACATTGAAGAAGCCTGCTCTGACGGGGGGCCCACTCACACAGGAGGAACTGAGTTGAATGAATGAATTATTAATTCCTCTGGGAGAATGCTCTCAAGATGGGGGAAATAACTTAGCTTGCAGCTGTTGGAGGCCATCAGTTTCTATTCCAAAGACATAATGACCAGATTGCTTTTGATCTCTTTCCTCTTGTTCTTGAGTTTTTAAATTTTGTCTTTGTGTGTATGGTGCTTGTGTCTCTGTCCTGAGGTTTGGGTTGCTTGTGGCTGAGAGTTTCCGTGGAACCTGATCAGTGTTTGTTTGTCCTCTAACAGGACAGTGTCCCCATGGGCTCTCCTGCCTTCCTTCTCTCTCTCTTTGTAAGTATTGAATGGCTGCAAGAGGTGGTGTTGCCACAAAGATACTCAGCTCCTGCTGGGGGTGGGTACAGAGGGAAATCCAATTATGCAGACTGTGGCAGTGTCTTTAACATCTGTTTATTCAGTTCCTTGAATAAGAAACTGTCTGTTCTTCTGCATTCCTGTTCTTTCTGCATGTGTGTGTGTGTGGGCTGGGTAGGGATTATTTATGAGGTTACTGGGCTAAAGTGAGGTATTGGGGTAAAGGATCTAGGATGCGTTTGCCTCTCATTTCTTGACTCCGCCTTTTGCCAGTTCTAATCTTAAAAACAGAAGATTGCTCAGAGCAGCAGCTGCTAAGCTGGTTTTTTAAAAGTGCTTCTTAGTTTTTCTCTTCTCTTAAAATTAAGTTAAAAGACTGATACACAAACACGCAGTAAAATTTACACTAAAGATTTCAGTAACAATGACCACTGCATACAGTAATGGCTGGTAGAATTAGAGAGAAGCTTAGTAGAGCTATTCTAAAGACTTATTTTCTTTTCCTGCACGAATTAAATCACCCTCTGACTCTGTGTTGCTCATTATGGGGCAGTGACGCATGATGTAGTGGAAGGGGCATCAGGCTAGAAAACTGCTTATCTTAAGCTTATCACATAATCTCTTGGGGCCTTATTTTCATCTGTGTGATAGAGCTAATATAATGAGGTACCTGTCCAGCCTACCTCACAGGGATGTTGTGAGGATAAAATAATAGGTATGGAAATGACTTGGAAAAAAAATTAAAGTGTTGTACAAATGCAAGGTGGTATTTTTGTTCTTACTGTTGCCTCACAGGCAACTTGTGTTCTTGAACTCTAAAAATTTTAGAATCCTTGCATATAAAAATGGCCTGGCCCAGCAAAAGTGTTCACTAGTTCATCTTGCTTACAGGCCTCTAGCCTGTACCACAGGCAGAACACTATAATCTCTGTTCTTTCTTATTGGCCTGCAACAGTGACTCTGGACCACCCAAGCAGTTGGCTGGCTGTTGCGAGGCTGGTTAATAGGATCTAACTTTTATCTATTGAAGACAGCAAAGTATTGCACAAGATGAAGGAGCTGGGCTTCAGGGAGAGAGCAGCAGATGGAAAGAAGCCTTCTGATTGTCCTGATCTCATGGAAAGCAACTGTCAGGAGGTGCTAGGGAACTAGTGCCAGGGTCAGTCTGCAGGAAAGGCCTTTCTTATAGGGACCAACAGCTGGACAGGTACGTTAGCCAAGAATCTCACTATCTACTGCCCTTTCTGACTCTCCCACCTTTCTTTTACTCTTCCTGTTCCTTTGCACATGATTTGGGGCCTGGGTGGGATGACTAATAGTCATTCTGGGGGACCCCAGGTGAATTCAGGCAGCCTCTGGTTGGTATGAGCAAGATACTCTGTCCGACATTTCATCTCACAAACTACCAGGTGCTCTTTAACCAATCTTTGGAAAGACAGAAATATGCCCCCTCATACCCCCGGACTTTTCTGCTGATTCTCTCCCCTCCCCAAGAAACCAAATCCCCAGCATTCTTCATGTTGCATCTTCTCTCTTAACTCCTAACCAACTCACTCATGCTCCCTTTCTTTGTCTGCCTGCCATCTAGGATGGGGGAACCAGGGGGCGCCGCTGTGCCATCGAAGCAGATATGAAGATGAAAAAGTGAAGCCTCAGAGGACTGTCTTTGAGCTGAACCTGAATAGAAGTAAACAAGATAGAGCTTGGGCTCCTGGGCCCAGATCCAGAAGTGGAAGTTACAGAAGAGGAGGCACCTGGGCCACGTGACATGAGCTAGGAAAATCTCTCTCAGAGAGTTGGAGTAGCCCAATTGCCTGTTTTAGGGCAACAATTATGGGCTGTGTTAATGTCCTTATATGTAGCTAGCAGATTGTGGCTAGTTCGTACTGTCTTGTGAAGTGTACAGATTTTTTAAAAACCTGTGAAGTGTGTATATACAATAAACTCTGGAAGAAAACTTTAGCTTTTGATGTGTTCTTTGTGTGTGTGTGTGTGTGAGAGAGAGAGAGAGAGAGAGATTTACTTTGTGATTTCTTCTGTGTAACTGTCTCATCATTTGTGGGAATGAGATTGTTAGAGGGGAAATGTGATGTTATAAATATGAACTGTTGTACTACAGCTTATGGAAAGTAAGTAACCAAGATTTAATTTGTAATTAATGTTTAAATGTGTTGGCATTGTGCAATAAAGACTACCCTATGCAGCCTTCCATGAGTGTTTGGGAAAACTTAAGGTTTTCAGATTTTAAGGTTCTGTTCGTGGCATTGCTTAAAGAAGACTAGAGTATGGTCATTGATAGCACTGACCTTTATTTCAGGAGCATAGGTGCCATTTAATACTACATTTACAGATGATATTTTTAGAGTATTACCATTTTCATTCCATCTGTTTCTATGCGTAGGACTCTTGGATATTTTAGAATGCTTTGCATTGCTCTTTGAATACTAAAGTCAGTTTGAGTTACCAAATTTATTATCTGAGTTCTATTCCAGTTTCTGTTAACTCATTAGTGAAATGAACTAGTTAATAAGACTTTTACTATAGAGATTAATAGGGTATTGTCTTATACTTTGAACCTCCTCGAGAAAGATATATTTAGGAAAGAAGTTACAGATCTTTTTTGCCTTAAATAGATTGATTTATAAACCTTAGAATGCTAAGGAAGTAGGAGATACATTGTTTTTGAGGTGTTAGGAAGAAGTTCAATCAATCCAGGAGTTAAAGCTTTGGAAATAAATAACTAGAGAATATTCCCAAAGCAATCCACAAACAGGCATATGATGTAAGCACTGAAAGGACTTAAATTTGAAAAAGTTTTTGGAAGAGGTGGGTGTTAAGGGATATAGGTTTTGAGCTGGTAGGCAGTCATCTGAGTTGAAAGCATCATCTTCGTTGGGACAATAAGGAGGCAAATGTAATTAAGAACATACTAAGAAACAGTGAGGTACCAGGTCAGGGGGACAAAATAGGACAGCATGAGTGGCAGGTTAAAATTTCATATTTAATACGTGTAAGGATGATAGTCATTCTAAGACCTTGAGTAGGGAGACAATTTGTTGAGAGCAGCTTCGATGGAAGATAGAGAAACCAACCAGGAGACGATAGCATTTGTTCAGTAACAAGTGAGAAAAATTATCTTGCAAAGAATTGAAAGGAGAACTTGCTTACTAAAGATAAGAAAAAGAAGAATCAAAACAAGGTTTTGAGTTCTGTAGATTAATAGTGATGGTGAGGAAATTTGGAAAAATAAGTTTTGGAGACATTCAGGAGAAAAGCGACTTTAGTTTTGGAAATGTTGAAGCAGGTGGTGGGATATCTAAAAGATATTGACCTGGGTACATAGAGATCTGAGACCAGAAGTCATATAAAAGGTAAAGGTGGAGAGATTTGGGAGATATCTGAATAGAATTCAAACATGAAACTTCAAAGTATATATATTTTTGAGGATGTGTTAATAAGCAAAGGACCCAACAAAAACAGAAGACAAGGATTGATTAGAGGGATAACAAAGTGTGTTTCGAGGGTTTGATGGTTGATTGGTTAAAAATGTGTGTACATTGAGAAAGATATTCCTTGTCCCCTCGAGTTTATTGCCTTATAGTTGAGTTTTTACTGTGCTTTAAGTGAATGTTTACAAATAAGTCAGTCTCTCTTATACAAAAATTTATATACACCTTGCTTTGTACTCCGAGTTACTCTCCCCCCTAATGAGACAAGACAGCACACTCCTCTCTACCCTGTACTCCCCATGTCCATTCAGCCAATTTCTGTCTCCCTCTGCCTTCTTATCTCCCCTCCAGACAGGCACTGCCCACATAGTTTCATGTGCCTACTTGAGCCAAGAAGCTCACTCCTCACCAGTATCGTTTTCTATCTTATAGTCCAGTCCAATCCCTGTCTGAAGAGTTGGCTTTGGGAATGGTTCCTGTTGAGGGCTAACCCTACTGGGGACCATGACCTCCGGGTCCTTCTAGTCTCAATCAAGCCATTAAATCTGGTCTTTTTACAAGAATTTGAGGTCTCCATCTCACTGCTCTGCTCTATCAGGGATTCTCTGTTGTGTTCCCTGTCAGGGCAGTCATCGGTTGTAGCCGGGCACCATGTAGTTCTAGTCTAAGGCTGATGCAGTCTCTGATTTATGTGGCCCTTTCTGTCTCTTGAGCTCATAATTACCTTGTGTTCTTCATTCTCCTTTTTGCTCCAGGTGGTTTGAAATGAGCTAATGCATCCTAGATGGTTGCTTGCTAGCGTTTGAGACCCAGATGACACCAGTGTGGGATGCAGAATGTTTTCTTAATAGATTTTATTATGCCAGTTGACCTAGATGTCTCCTGAAACCATGGTCCCCAGACTCCTGTCTCGGGCACTCTGGCCTTTGAAGCGTTCACTTGATTCAGGGTTTAGTCTGGTTGTGCTGACCTCTCCTGTATTGTGTGTTGTTTTTCCCTTAACCTAAAATAGTTCTTGTCTACTATCTAATTAGTGAATATCGCTCTCCCTCCCTCCCCACGCTTGTAACCATCAAAGAATATTTTCTTCTGTGTTTAAACTATTTCTTGATTTCCTATAATAGTGGTCTCATACAATATTTGTTGTTTTGCAACTAATTTCTCTCAGCATAATGCCTTCCAGATTCCATCATGTTATGAAATGTTTCACAGATTCATCTTTATTCTTTATTGATGTGTAAGATTCCATTGTGTGAGTATACCATAATTTTTTTATCCATCCATTGATGGACACCTTGGTTGCTTCCATCTTTTTGCTATTGTAAACAGTGCTGCAGTGAACATGGGTGTGCATATATCTGTTCGTGTAAAGGCTCTTATTTCTCTAGGATATATTCCAAGGAGTGAGATGGCTGGATCATGTGGTAGTTCTGCCTTTTTAAGGAAGCGCCAAATCGATTTCCAAAATGGCTGTACCATTTTACATTCCCACTAGCAGTGTATAAGTGTTCCAGTCTCTCCACAACCTCTCCAAAATTTATTATTTCGTGTCTTTCGGATTAATGCCAACCTTGATGGAGTGAGATGGTATCTCATTGTAGCTTTGATTTGCATTTCTCTGATGGCTAAGGGTGGTGAGCATTTCCTCATGTATCTGTTAGATGCATGAATGTCTTTGGTGAAGTGCCCATTTTTAAATTGGGTTATTTGTCTTTTTGTTGTTGAGTTTTTACAGTATCATAGATTTTGGAGATCAAATGCTGATCAGAGTCTTATAGTTGAATTTAAGGGGTACTTTTTTTTGGGGGGGGGAGAGGAATTCTGTTAACCCAGCTATCCTCCAATTATTTCCCTTCTTTTGGGGTATGAGGAAATCCAAGTAAAAATATTTCATTATTGGGTAATCTCTGTTTTACACTATTAGATATCAGGCCGCTGCTTCATTCCCAATGATAACATCATTTAGTCTTCTGATTATTTTCCTTCTTCAACTAGCTTTTTTCTTCCTAATAATTAGTAGAAAGAAATATTGGCCCCTAGGACTCCCTGGGTGGCAGCAAATGGTTAAACTAACTAAAAGGTTGGTAGTTCGAGCCCACCCAGAGGTGCCTCAGAAGAAAGCCCTTGTGATCTTCTTCTGAAAGATCATAGCCTTGAAAACCCTATGGAGCCGTACCACTCTTCCATATATGGGTTTGCCATAAGTCAGATTTGACTCAACAGCAACTGGTTTGGTTTAATCTTTCTATTGAACTAGGAAGATGGAGGTGTCTTAGGAATAATGAGTTAATTTAATGCCTTTTTTTTTTTCCTGTGTATTTTCAGATGGGTCATGAGTGGGTTTGGTTGAATTCTGAACAAGATTATCCCAATGACTCTGAGTTGAGCAACGACTGCAGGTCCCTCTTCAGCTCATGGGACTCTAGTCTGGATCTGGATGTGGGCAGCTGGAGGGAAACTGAGGAGCCGGGGGCTGAGGAACTAGAGGAAAGCAGCCCAGGGAGAGAACCTAGTGAGCTTCTTGGAGATGGAGGCAGTGAGGAATCTCAGGAAGAGGCAGAGCAAGTCAGCCACCAGAACCTCCTTCACTTTCTCTCTGAGGTAATGGTGAGCCTTTATTCCCGAAAGCTGGAAATGCCTCAACTGTCTAAGAGAATGCTTGCTCTTCCTTGTTTCTACCACTCTTAATTCTGTTGACTAGAATGTAAATAACACAGTGGCAGGGACTAAATTCTTTACTGTGTCCCCAGCACTTGGTGCTGGCATAGAATATGTGCTAAATACGTACTTTTTGACTGAATGTTCTAATACCTCAGTCATTAGGGACCTGAGTCATAGGAAGTGGAATTCCTGTATGCAGGACTGTCTTACGAGTATCTTTGCAATACATTTTTCAGAGTCATGGGAGGTTACACTTGCCCAAACTATTCTTGAAGCTTATAATGTTGTTAGGACCTCAAGGCAATATTTTTAAGTGTCCTTATTATCGTGGTTAGGGGCTGAAGACCAGAAATAAACAGAACTGGACAGAGAGCTGATATTTATGCTAGAACTGGACACATTCAGGAGAATTTAGATTTAGTTCAGCAAGTACAGTGAAACCTGTGAGAGTTGGAACTTGACGGAACTGCCTTGTTTTTTCCGGGTTTCAAGTTTTCCACCTTTGACAAGGTGCAACCTTACCATTTTTCTGTTGGTCTCTGTTAGTGGAAAATATTTGAGTTTTCCTTCTCTGACAGGTTTCTGCCTTACACAGGTTCTGACTTTTCACTGTATACAGTTCATATGTTGCCAGTTCTCTCTACAGTGTCTGTGGCAGACAATATTTTTAACAGTTTTCTACACAACCACTCCCAATTGCTCAGAGTGGACATTTCAGATGAAAAATTTGAACATGCACTTTGAAGAGACAAGAAATATGTTTATCATTAAGTCTCCAGCAAGTTGCCTAGTGCCATGTGTATATAGCATGTTTGATAAATTTTAAGTGAATGAATACATTAAGCCTATTTTGCCATCTCATACTCAGTCACATGTAAGCATTTGGCATTGTCGATATATGGATGATGATTTCCATTGGTGTTCCTAATAATAAACTATGATTGCAGGTAGCTTATTTAATGGAGCCATTGTGCATTAGCAGCAAAGATTCGAGCGAAGGCTGCTACCTTCCATCTTGCACCAGGCAACAAAAGGAAAAGGAAATTGAAACTACTGAAGGAGAAGGAGAGCCCTGCAGAGAGACTGAAGAGCTTTCAGCTAAGGTAAACACCTTGGTAGCTGAGAAGAAGCCAGTGAGAGAAAATGGAAAGAAAGAGGTAACTCCAGCTCCCTCAAATATTTATGTAGTTCAGGGACCACCCACAGAGAATGAAGAGGTAAGTAAATAACATAAACCAGCTGTCTGGTTGGGTCCTTTGCACAGGGAGGCAGAAGCAGAGTGTTTGGTTAGAGTACAGGCTGTCTCCTGAAAGTTATAGTTTACCTGAGTTCAAATCCTAGTTTTAGTACCAATTAGCTGTGTGGCCTTAGACATATTAATGAGCTGTTTAGAACCTCAGTTTTCTCCTTTGAAGCAGAATAAGAGTGCCCTACCTTGTAGGTTTTCTGTGAACTTTAAATAAGACAAATCATGTAAAGCACTTGGCACAGCACCTGGCCCATAGTAAGCAATCAGTAAACTTATCATTATCTGTGTTATTTGACCAGCTAGGCCAGTTAGTTCCAGAACCACAAGCGATAACAATTTTTAAAGGTGACAGCATCCATCTAGAATTGAGTAAATATTACTTTTTTAATTTTTTCTTGGGGTGTAGGTTCAAAGTTCTCCAGCAAGACTGTTAACAAGAATTCATTGACTTAGGTCTAGTTAAGCCTGCTTTCTATAATTTCTTTTATAACTTTATGTAACTGGCCTCTTTTCTCCTTAAGGTCAGTGTGAATTTACTCTATGCAAGTAAAATTACCATGCAGATAGTAAATCTCTTTGTAAATGTCCTGTGTTTCCTGGCATTCCCAGGGGAATGTTCAGCCAGAATCACAAGAGGAAGATGAGGGTGAAGGGTATGTGTCAGAGATGGAAGACCAACCCCCTTCAGGTGAGTGTGACGATGGCTTCAACATTCAGGAAACACCCCTGGTGGATATCCTTTTCAACCGTACCACCTCTTCAAAGCTGTAAGTACAAATTTTTGTCCAAGGTTGTTAAGATTCATACTTCTGTTTATGCCTGTTTGATTTTGTCACCATGAACATGGATTACTTTTATAAATCATTAGAAAAAGGGAAAATCAGAGTTGGAAAACATTAAAAATAGAATTCTATGTAATCTTACTATCATGTAGATAGAAGTCTGTATGCTCTCATAAAACAAGTCTGTTTCATCTACATTAAGAATCTCTTTCATAAATAACCCTTCTGTCTAATTATGACCTTCATTTATTCAGGAATCATTGCTGAGTCAGATTGTCCCTCAAGTTTAATGTTATACAAACTGTACTTCTTTTTAAAAATACTAAAAGAGCTCCTAATAACTTGAAATTAAAAATTATTTTGAGGATATAATCTCTCGTTTCTTTTTCACAAATCTTGGGAAGATGGTTATATAATTGTCTTTCCTTTTTAAAAATAATTATGGTGCTGAAGGACACATTTTAGAATTTTATTTCTTTAATGAAGTGAATTTTTTAATCAAAAATAGTTATTTTTGTTATGGCAATAAATAAATAGTTCTTTTTTATGGGCGTGGCTTTGTATCTATCTATTGAGCAAGTACAGTATGAATTGTTATTTTTCTTCACATCCTAGATCCACATACCTGTCTATAGGAAGGCAAAATCAGTAATTATTCTAGTGTTCTTTTGTTTAAGGTATACAGCTGAACTGCACATATATATTTTTTAAATTAGCAGGTTTTTAATTTTCATTATACAAATAGAATACAACTTAAAACCCTGGTTGGTAAAGAATCACTTCATTTGCTTTTTATAACTCCCTGTGTAAGTATGAGCCGTAGCGTGCCGAGATGTCATATGATGAATATCCAAAAAGCAGGACACCGGCAATCTGAGACATTTTATCTCATGACATTTCACCCTGTAGAATGGCAAACTCCACACCCTTATCTTGGAAGTTAGGTTAAGCATGAGCTCTTTATTAGAAAGCAGTAGATACCAGTAATTGAGTCTGATTGACCAGATATTTTAAGAGGAGTTCTTGTCATATTATCTGAGAAGCTTAAAACTACTTTGAAACATAGACATTCTCCAGGTTCCACTTTTCTAGCTTCTCCCTCGGTCTGTACTGATTCTCAGGAGTAAAGGGAAGTAAAGCCTCTGGAGCACTCTATTCCCAGTGTACAGCCCTTTCCACTCCCACACTTTCACTTGTGGTTACTTGGCATGCATTTCCAAATAGGTATAAATAGATGTAAGCAAGGGATTATTTTTTTAAATATTGCAAAGTTGGTGGATTTTGAGGTTACAGAACCTGACACAGTACTTTTCATTTGATGGAAACTTATAAATATCTGTTGCATGGATGAATGGATGCACCAGTACCAAGGAACTATTGTATGTTCAGGTTGACTAACCAGAAACAGAGGAAGAAGTTTATTTTGGATTTTAAGTGCCTTGTTCTATAGAATTCTATAAATAATAAGATTTAAGGATAAGTTAACTATAGATAGTAGGGAAATTTATATGATTTTTGTCATGTGATTTAGATGCAAGTGAGATTTTATATGATTAAAATGAATAGTTACATGGAGATGCTTATATGGGAGAAAGATAATGTCTTAGTTATGTAATGCTGCTATAAGAGAAATATCACAAGTGGGTGGCTTTGAGAAAGAGGAATTTGTTTTCTCACAGTTAGGAGGCCAGAAGTCTGAATTCAGGGCGCCAGCTCTAGGGGAAGGCTTTCTCTCTGTGTCAGCTTTGGAGGAAGGAGCTCTCTTTGAGCTCCTGCTCCTGGACAGCCTTCATGAGGCTTAGCATCTCTCTTCCTCCATCTCTGCTAGCTTGCTAGTTTAATATCTTTTATATCTCAAAAGAGATTGATTCAAGATATACCCTACACTAATCCTGCCTCATTAACATAACAAATGGGATTATAACCACAGGCATAAAGGCTAGGATTTATAACATATTTTGGGGGGGACACAATTCAGTCCAAAACAGATAATGAGATGTGAATTGTACTGCTCAAGTAGACACACACGGTATGGTATATAAAGCAAAATGAGAGTATGCAACCTTAGATGTGAAGAGAGCCTGTTTAGAGGGAAAATGCACTACATAAGGTGGGATTTGTAATTTAATGTTTAAGCAGAAAACTTGGAAATCTAGGAAAATTATGAATGAAATAAAACAGTGTACAAGTTGTACTTCCAAAGAAAATATAAGTAAATTAAACAATTTAGTCCAAGGAAGGAATGGCCGTGAGGAGAAATGAATATTGTATTTTAAGGATTACTTCTGTATAGAGAAGAGCAAAAAGGAAAAGATGTTTAAATTGTGTAGCATTAGGGTAAAACATAAGTGAATTCCTTAGAATGTGAAACCAGTATTTCCTTCTCTGGAAATATGGGAAAGATACTTGCCAATGTGGCATATTCCTGCATAAAAACAAGACCAGATTCATTCATCAAATACATATTAAGCATCTAATATGTGCCAGGCACTTACTGTTACAGGTACTTGGGAAGCATCAGTGGACAAAGACTACCTTCATGCACCGGGTCAGTCACAGGTGCTGAAGAGCAAATCAACAAGAGTTGAAAAGACACAGACAATTGTAGTATTGTAGTTTACATTATAAGAAAGTAACCATTTCACTGAATAACAGTAATAGGTAAGAGAATATTTATTGAGCTTGGGATCCCTTTTAGAAGTATTAAACATATTTTTGTTCCTATGGTGTTCTATTTTTTCAGGATATTTTTTCCTACTATGGCTTGAGAAAACCTCACACCTGGGGGAGGTAGAATACCATTTATGAAGTTACTATCTCTTTTCTGTCATGTTTTGTCCCATAGGTCTGACCTAGGCCAGAATGATCCTGTTCAGGATCATTTACTATTTAAGAAGACTCTCCTGCCAGTCTGGAAGATGATTGCCAGTCACAGGTAGGTATCCAGAGCGGTGATGGGATTATGTTCAGAGCTGAATCGGTGACACAGATTTGGGATTAAGCATAAAAGAAGATGTGTTCATCCCATCATATGATCCATATGATAGGCTTAGATAGAGGCAAATCCTATATCTAAGCCTGTTTTATCCATAAGTCCTCACAGCTGCTTTCACAGGTCTGTATAAGATATAGTTGCTGTGTCATTTGAGTTGCCTATAGAAATTGGTTCCTATTACATGATAAAATTAGTATTTAAAATATATGCTTCCTTCCAATATGGTGGCGCCTCCTTTTCCACAGACATAGGGCCTCAGGGCCTTCAACAAATTTCTGAGCGTTTAATCAGTATATTAGAATTGTAGTTAAATATTTTATACTTTTTTTTTTTTAAATTCTTTTTCTGTTCAGCAAGAATAAACTAATAGTCTTCCATAATGGCACTCAGTCTGCATTTCCCTAAGGAAAGTCTTATAAGAAGTGATCCACACTCTGTAGGTTAAATATTGTCTTCTAGTTCATAGCTGCTCTTCTTATTCAGAATAACTTGCCAGAGTTTCTTCATCCTCTCTGGATTTGTCTCTTACCAGGTTCAGCAGTCCATTTCTGAAGCCTGTGTCAGATAGGCAGGCCCCAGGATACAAAGATGTGGTGAAAAGGTCAGTGGAAAAGGGGTCAAGAAAGGTTGGTTGCTTTTATATCTGTCTTTTAATTCCTTTTTTTTTTTTAAGTTATTTTGTTGTCACTGCTGTTGAGAATATACACAGCAAAAACATACACCAGTTCAAGTTTCTGCATGTATAATTCAGTGACAGTGATTATAGTCTTCAAGCTGTGCAATCATTCTCACTCTCCTTTTCTGAGTTGTTCCTCCCCCAGTAACATAAACGCACTGCCGTCTAAGGTTCCTATCTGATCTTTCAAGTTGCTGTTATCAGTTTGAACCCATATAGATAGATCTCAAAAGAGCATAAGGTTCAAGGCAGACATTCTTTACTAGTTAAGCTAAACTATCATTTGGTTTTAAGAAGACTTCAGGGGATATTTTTGGTTTAAGGTTTAACTATTATCTCCGGGCGATAGTTTCAGGAGTTCATCTAGCCTCAATGGCTCCAGAAAGTATGGATTCCATGAGAATTTGAAATTCTGTTCTGCATTTTGATCAGGATTCTTCTATAGGATATTAGATCAAAACGTTCAGTAATGGTAGCCAGGCACCATCCAGTTCTTCTGGTCTCATGGCAAAGGAGGCAGTTGTGCATGGAGGCAGTTAGCTGCACATTCCGTTTCTTCCTCCTACTCCTGACTTTCCTTCTTTCTGTGTTTTTCCAGGTGAATAGAGACCAATTGTTGTGCCTTGGATAGTGTCTTTTCATTCTTCATTTCTCATCTATTAGATAATTTCTTTACTTCAGCTAAAAACGTAAAGTTATGGTTAGCTTGGTCTTTTCATTTGAGAAGGAATGAAGGGAACAAAAGGATACTCTAATTTTTGTTTTTTGGAGTTTT
This sequence comes from Elephas maximus indicus, assembly GCF_024166365.1. NCBI lineage: Eukaryota > Metazoa > Chordata > Mammalia > Proboscidea > Elephantidae > Elephas > Elephas maximus. The sequence continues at coordinate 151,207,060 of NC_064820.1, read as the reverse complement.
TTTTCCCCCATATTTTTAAGTAATATGATCCATTTATTATAATCTCACCATTAGCCTTTGGTAGATTTTGATAGTGTTCTTTTGGAGCAGAACTTGAAAAGGAAAGCTGTATGACCAGGCAGTTATATAAGTATTCTAAGGCAGATACGGTAATCCAAAGGGATGTTACTAACACTGGTTGTTTGCAGTATTTTGAATTTTGATAGCATAGTATATTTAAAGCACTGTTGTAAACCAGTGTGTTTATTAATAGAGTATAGAAGATCAGAAAGGGACCTTTGGAAAAAAACACTTCATATTAAATGTAAGGAAACTAAGGCTTAGAGGTGGTCCTGACTTATAGTTAATAGCAGAGCTAGAACTAAACCCCAAATTCTTACCTCCCAGTTTAGTCCTCTTTCTACACTGTTGTGCCTTCTCTTACATACCCACTATCTCTGCCTCATTGAATAATAATTTATCTTATTTACCTGATTCTCATTCTTTTTACTCCCATGAAAGGAGAAAAAAAAATTAGCTTTGATTTATACAATAATAAAAGTAGATTAATTACCTAGTATAAGATTGTACATTGTAAACAGTCAGTCAGTAACTAGTATGTGACAAACTGACCATCGGATTCTTTACAGCTTTGGTACCTAGGGCTAGCTTTCCTGCTGTGATGCTGTTGTTGTTGTGTGCCATTGATTCTGACTCACAGCGACCATACATAACAGAGAAGAACTGCCTCATAGGGTTTCCTTGGCTATAATCTTTATGGCAGCAGATTGCCAGGGCTTCTCTTCTGCAGAGCCACGAGATGGGTTTGAACCACCAAGCTTCTGGTTAGCAGCCACGTGCACCGCCAGGGCTCCATTCTGCTATGATAGTTGAGTGAAACGCCTGGGCTTGTGGGTTCTGGAGTCAGGCTGCCTTTGAACTGGAATCCAGGCTATGTGACTTTGGACAAGTACTTAACCTCTTTAGATCTCAGTTTCATCTGTCAAGTGGGGATAATACTTACCTTATAAGTTTATTGAGAAGATTGAGTTAATATATAAAGCGCCTAGCATAATGCTTGGTCTCTTGAAAGCAGTCAAATATTAGCTGCTGTTGTTATTTTATTATCTGGTGGGTTTGTTATTTTTACTATTATTCATTAAGAGCTGGTTAGTTCTCCAAGAGAACATGTTAGGTTCCACATATTCCACATGAATGTTTGATTTCCCCTGGTTTCTCTTGGCCACCTGCAGACCCATGGACTTAACTAGCTTGAAGAGAAATCTGTCTAAGGGACAGATTCGCACCATGGCCCAGTTTCAGCGGGATCTGATGCTGATGTTCCAAAATGCTGTGATGTACAATGACTCTGACCATCATGTGTACCACATGGCTGTGGAGATGCAGCGAGAAGTCTTGGAACAGATTCAGGTACTATATTTAGAGAACTGCAGGAAAAAGGAATATAGCCTCTGGAATCTAATTTCAGAAAGTCTTTGAGAATAAGGTTGATACTGAGATGACCTGGTGTTCCCAGAGTTTATTTATCTTTAGGGATAAATCAGGGCCCTGAAGGAAGGATTGACATTGTGCATACTGACTTGGAACACCCCGAGCTCTAATAAATTAGCAAGTGAAGTAGTCCAGAAAGGCAGGCAGCAGCGAAGAGCTCTCAGGAGAGCTGGGGATAGATAAGTAATGGGAGATCCTGCATCTAGAGCCTCAAGTCAGAGGCGTAGATGTGTAAACCAGCGGCTAGAGTCACTGGCCATTTTTGGATTACTACATCTGTTGATATTAATGTACTTTCACACTGTCCCATCTTTAGCAGATAAGACATAGTAGCCAGATGAGGACATTTGAGAATTTCTTTCTGGGCAGCATCATACTTTAAAGAAAGAAGTACAGTCAAATTTATATGCAGAAGAAGAAATAAATTGCATTTAAATCTCTGTAGCTTTTAAGATTCATAGCTTGCTCTCTGTGCCTTGACCCTGTAGGTGCTGAGTATTTGGTTAGATAAAAGAAGAGATCTAAGTAGTCTGGAATGACAACCAACCAACCTGGTGGATGATGGGAAACCTATTTTGTTAACCTGGAGCTGCTACCCTGATCTCTTCTGGAGTTTGGACCTCTTCTTAAGACTCTGATCCAGAGAAGATTTCAGTAGTTGTTTACCACTTCTCCATTTTCTTTTCTAATAAAATTAAGACCTTTAACTCATTACCAAGGAGTCAAAGATGCCTGTGAACATACTATAAAGAAAAGAGGAAAGCTGAAATTTGGGTTTATGCCACAATTGTTGCCTACAACTTTGTTCTACAAGCTTAATTTAGAGGTAACTAGATTAAGCCTGTTATTGCTGATCTATAAATAAATGTTATTTCACAAACCTCAGACTATTTTAATGATTAAAGAAACCAGGATAAAGAGGATAGCACAGTCTGTGAAATGAAGAAGATACTTGATAGGGGTTTTCTTACATATACTGTCTGGAACGGGGTGGGGTGGGGTTGGGGGAGATCTTTGATTTGTCTTCTCATTTGTAAAACCAAAAAACAAACAAACCAACCTGTTGAGTTGATTCCGACTCATAGTGACTCTGTAGGACAGAGTAGAACTATCCCATGGGGTTTCCAAGGCTATAATCTTTACGGGAGCAGACTGCCACATCTTTCTCTTGTGGCAGTTAACTGCCGAGCTCATAACCACTGCACCACCAGCGCTCTTCCTCATTTGTAAAGTTAGAATAATTGAAGCATCCCTCAAATAAGTAGGAAGAAGAAATAAGATAATTATGAAGAAAATGTAAAAACAACAGCAAAAAAAAAAAAAAAAAACCCAAAAAGTGTAGTGCTCTTGGAACAGATTCAAGTACTGTATGTGGAGAACTGCAGGAAAAAAGGAGTATAGCCTCTGGAATCTGATTTCTGAGTCTTTGAAAATAAGGATGATACTGAGATGACCTTGTGTTCCCAGAGTTTGTGTTTAGGGGTGATTCAAGGCCCTGAAGGACTGACATTGTGCCTACTGGTTTGGAAAGCCCTGAGCCTCAGTAGGTCCAGCACTAATAAGTTGTGAAGTGAAGTAGTACAGGAAGGCAGGCAGCAGTGGAAAGCCTTCAGGAACGGGAGGTCCTTCTTCTACAGCCTCAAGTCAGAGGGCTAGACCTACAAAAACGTCTGGGGCTAGTTCCCTTTCTTGGTTAAAAGAAACCAGGCAAGCGTGGAAGAACTGCTAGAATTGGCCCTCTGCAGCCACCATCCGGGAGCTGGGGCTTCTGGTCTCCTAGCAACAACTTGTGGTCACTGAGTTGGGTGCGGTGCTGTGGTGAGTGCCTCCGGTGGGTGCAGCCCAGAGGGGTCCTGAGGACCCTGCTTTTCAGTCAGTCCTGGCTCTAAATAAGCAGTCCTCCCTGTGGGGAGGAATTGCTTCTTTCAGGCAGCCAGCCAGTAGAGGCTGCCCACCCTTCCATGCCCCTGCTCCCGCTCCCGCCCCTGGCCTCCGCCCCGCGCGTCTGCCACAGTCCCAGGCCTTCGGGCAGCCCCTCGGTCCTTCTCTCGGTGAATGCCTTACAAAAACCCAAGGCATGACCTGGACGCAGAATAGAAATATCACTGGAACAATGCTTATAGAAAAATATATGGCCATTTCGGACTTTATAAACGAAAATCAAGCACCTGATATTGCTATTCTTAATCACAATTACATTAATTTTGGGGTGGGTGGGGTACTGTCATTGCAGTTGATACCTGTCAAGAAACTATTAAATTACTCTGAAAAGCCAAGATGGAGATATCAATGCCCCCACCTCAGATATATGTAGAAAAAACTCTGGCCATTATCAAACCAGATATTGTTGACAAAGAGGAGGAGATACAAGACATTATTCTTAGATCTGGATTCACCATTGTTCAGGTAACTTCTGGGCAGGGTGATCGTGCTTTTGGCTCTTTTTTATCCTTTTTTTTATGTAAATAACACTAATCCATTTAGATCCTTAGTGCTTAGCATTAATTTTTGTAGTTATAAAAGTAGCACGTGATAGTTGTAAAAAGCTTTTTTTTCATGGTTCAGAAGGATATAAAATGAGAAATAAAAGTCGGTTTTCTTTCCCTCCAACCCCAAGTCCCAGTCTCCAGAGGCAACCACTGTTAACACTTTCTGTTCTTCCAGGGATTATCTATGCATTTACAAATATTTTTCCCTCTTAAAAGGGAATAGTTTCTTTCCCTTGACCCCCTTAACAAAGTCCCTTAGCACTCCGGATATATATCTGAATCTATCTCATTCGTCCTATTTACAACTTCTGTGTAATATTCCTCTGTATGGATGAACCGTAATTTATTTACTTTTAAAAGTTCTCTGTTGATGGTCTCTTAGGTTGTTGGTATTTCTTCAGTTAGTATTTTTCATTACAAACATTTAAGGTTTTAAAGCCTTGTATTTGTTCTGCAGTTGGTAAACACTGTCATTTTAGAGACTTGGAAATGAATATAAAAAGAGTATTGCTGAAGATTATCAAATAGAATTGAATATTTTTAATCTTCCTTTTTGTTCCATCCTTTCTTGAATTTCCAGTTTTTTATTCTCTTACATTTATACAGTGTTATGTTCCCTGTTTAGTCAGTGTTTTAAAAAAGAGAAAACTTCAGTTTTCAGGAAATATATAGGATTTCAGTTGAGCTTCAAAGAATAGGTATAGAGGCCAAAAGTAGGGGTGGTGTAAGAAAAAAGTAAGGAAACAGTACAGGAAACAGTAAGGAAATATGTAATATAATTAATAGAACTTTTTAATAAACAGTGTTAGGAAAACTGGGTAGCCATTTTTTTAAAAGTAGAATTCAAATATTATATACTTGGATAGACTCCAAATGGATCTGAGATTTAAATATTTAAAACTTAAACCGTATAAGGTTTAGAAGAAAAGAGGGATGAATTTCTTCTTATCTTTGCAGTGGGATAGCCTTTTTTCCTATGACTTAAAGTTTAGGAGCCATAAGAGAAAAGCTTGGTAAGACTACATAAAATTTGAAAACTTCTGCATGGCCAAATAAACCCCATACGCAAGGTCAAAACACAAAATGACAAACTTGGAAAAAAGATTTGCAACTCGTATCATGAAGTACCGATCTCCATAATGTATAATGTGTTCCTAGAAAAGATTAACAGTAGAAAGATGCATAGAGCACATGGATGGTCACAGAAAAAAGAAAAACAAATGGTTTTTGTTGTAGGTGCCGCCGAGTTGATAATCGACTCATAGCGACCCCATGTGACAACGTAGAGCTGCCCCATAGGGTTTTCTAAGCTCTGATCTTTATGGGAGCAGATTGCCAGGTCTTTTCATCAGAGCTGCTGGGTGGGTTTGAACCACCAACCTTTTGGTCAGTAGCCGAGTGCTTAACCATTGTGCCACCAGGGTTTCTTAAATGTGTAAAAAGATGCCCAACCTCTTAGTAGGAAAAAGTGAATTAAAACTATACTGAGATACCATTTGGCTAAACTCTAAATGGCACAACCCCTCTTGAAGGGAATTTGGCAATTATCTACCAAGATTACAGATGCATTTACTCTTTGACTCAGTAGTCCTACTCTTGGGAATCCCTCCTATAGAAACTCTTGTGTTAACATGAAATGGCATGCATACAGGTTATTTTTTGCAGTGTTATTTATTTAGTATAGTCCTACTCTGACACGCATGGGGTTGCCATGAATTGAAATTGATTCAACAGCAGCTGGTTCAATTTTTTTGTTTTATTTACTAGTGAAAGATTGAACACAATCCAGCAGTAGGAGATTGGTTAAACAAACCCTGGTGAATCCACCAAATTGAGTACTGTGCAACTCAGTGTAAAAAGAATAAAGAACCTGTGTGTGTGCTGTTATGGAAAAAAGCAAGGTGCAGAACTGTGTGTGGCAACCTTTTGTGAAAGAGGAAGTGTAACATTCTTGTTTGCCAGTATTTGCAAAATGAAGTACTGAGAAATAAATTTAAAAAAAGGTTGCCTATTGAGGTGAGAGAGAAACAGGGTGGATTAGAATGAGATTTTTCAGTACATATCTTTTTATACTGTTTTGGTTTTTTGAACCTTGTTATTGGTGGTTCAGTAGTAAAATTCTCCCCTTCCGTGCAGGAGACCCAGGTTCAATTTCTTGTCAGTGTACCTCATGTGCACTGGGAGCCTACGCATTGCTATGATACTGAATAGATTTCAGTGGAGCTTCCAGACTAAAACAGACTAGTAAGAAAGACCTGGCAATCTACTCCTGAAAATCAGCCAATGAAAACCCTATAGATCATGTCAGGGATTGAATTGTGCACCCCCCCTCAAATGTGTGTCAGTTTGGTTAGGCCATGATTCCCAGTATTGTGTGGTTGCATTCCATTTTGTGACTGGTTTGATTTTCCTATGTGTTGTAAATCCTAATCCCTGCCTGTGGTTAATGAGGCAAGATTAGATTATGTTAAAGAGGATTAGGGTGGCATGTAACACTCTTCCTCAGGTGACATCCCTGATCCAATGTAAAGGAGTTTCCTTGGGGTGTGGGCTGCATCACCTTTTATCCTACAAGAGATAAAAAGGAAGTGAGCAGAGAGTTGGGGACCTCATACCACCAAGAAAGCAGCACTGGGAACAGAGCGAGTCCTTTGGACCTGGGGTTCCTGCATGGAAAAGCCCCTAGACCAGGGGAAGATTGATGACAAAGACCTTCCCCCAGAGCTGACAGTGAGAGAAAGCCTTGCCCTGGAGCTGGCACCCTGAATTTGGACTTCTAGCACCCTAGACTGTGAGAGAATAAATTTCTCTTTGTTAAAGCCATCCGCTTGTGGTATTTCTGTATTAGCAGCACTAGATAACTAAGACAGATCACAACGACCAGATCTACAACTGATCATGGGAATGGCTTAGGACCAGGTAGTGTTTTAAGCTGTTGTGCGTGAGGTGGCCACGAGTCAGGGTCTGACTCAATGGCAGCTACCAAGTATCAAAAAAACCACTGCCATGGAGTCTCTTCTGACTCAGTGACCCTGTAGGACAGAGTAGAACTGCCCTCTAGGGTTTCTAAGGTTGTAATCTTCACGGAAGCAGACTGCAACATCTTTCTCCCAAGGAGTGGCTGGTGGGTTCAAACTGCTGACCTTTCGGTTAGCAGTGTAACACTTAACCACTGGGCCACCAGGGCAACAAATAAGTATATTACCCATTTATTTTTTGAATCATAGAAAAAAACGAAGTATACAAATAAGATAAATGTGACCCTTTAAGTTTTTTTTAAAAAAGATAAGTCTACATTTTAAGAGTGGTGGCAAACTTGTTAAATGATTAATGTTAATTAGTTATAAATTAGTATAAATACCAATATTTAACACTTTCCCTAGTCAGCAATAAATTTTATACTAAAAGTCCAGGGTGTATTGTATGCTTTTAAAATAGACTTCATTGTAGTTGCGAATCCATTGAACTTGATGCCTTCTTGTCCCATATAGGAAAAACCTCTTGAAAAATGATGCATCCCTTCAATAGGTGGCAGTCTTTCCTTTGTTACAAACCAAGGGTTCCATTCCTGATAAACCAAACTAAACCCTTTGCTGTCAATTCCGACTTGTAGTGACTCTGTAGAGCAGAGTAGAACTGCCCCTGTAGGGTTTCCAAGGATTGGAACTGCTGACCTTTTTTAATTAGCAGTTGAGCTCTTAACCATTGCACTTCCTGATAGTATTTGATTGTCACCAGTTCTCTCTGTGAAAATATTTAACCTAATTCCAAAAAATTGTACGTGATAATAAGTTTAAAGCAACCAATGGAATAATTGATTCAGTATCAGCTAGCTTTAGCTAGCACACCTGCTAAGGTAACTTTCCTTGCTTATAGTAAGGGGCTTGTGGCAGATAAGGCATTGCATTGCCACAGATAGGATTTTATTTTTAAACTTACCAAAGGGAAAAACCCATCAATCTCAATAAGAATCCTAAGTACTGCCATGTCTCCATTTAAATAATAGAATCAAAGATTGAAATAAATCACATCCTGCTATAATTTCTCAAATTTCTTGACTATGTGAATTTTGGTATGAGAACAAATGTCAGCACGTTTTTCATAGTAGCTGGTCCTTTGACTGTTGAGAATGTTACGCTTGTCCATCAGACTGTTCACAGCAGTGCTGAGCCACCTAGCGAAGCATCTTCCCAAATTTCTTGCTCTGGGCCATTTAGACCCATTGGTACAAAGCAAACAATTTTACCAAGTTTCTAAACCCTGAGGAAACATAGTTCTGGAAGGGGCTTTAAGAAATAGGTCACTTGGTAAAATTCACCTTGTACTCTCAGGAAAATCTAACTTGTTTTAGCAAGATGGATTTCTGCCTTAATCATGGAGACTTTTAGCCTAAGCCTAGCAACTTAGTCCAGTATCTCCCCATCCTTACTCTAGCAAGAAGTTCTTCCTTAATATCTACTTTGAATCCCTCCGTTATATTTTCCTGCCTGGTCCACTTTTAGTGGAATTGGAAAACAGCAGTATACACTCAAAAAAAAGGTGCTTCTGAGGAAACCATGATACTTTGAAACTGGGAGAGTGATTCACTCAGCTTTCATGATTTTTTTAATTTAATGATTCATTTTTGTAGTCTCATTTGTAAAGAAAATATCTGTCCAAAATAAATGTTTCATAATCTTTTAAATTGAGAAACATAGCACCAACTAATTTTTCTGAAGGTCACAGTAAATTTACATATTTATGACAGAACCAGAAAAAAAGAACACACAGTTTTCATGTTTAAGTGAAAAACCCTTTTTTTTTTTTGCATTGTTACACTGCATGCTATTTGTAAATACCATATGAGACCAGATCCTGAAATAGTGTAGGAAAATTTCACAATAGATAGGGAAAAGATAAATTTGAAAAATTCTGAAGCCCACTTTTGCTACTTTAATGCATACAAAGTATACATTAACAAATTATTGCTAATTGGAGTGTTACTTTAAGGAGATATGAATTCGTTATTAGCAAACCATATGCTAAGAGTGGCTACTGAACTGGAATAGTTTTTCTTGATTAGGTTAAATAATTCCTCTTATAATCTTATTCACAGGAATTGTTTGATTTTCTTATCATTCCCTTTCTTAATACAAAGATAAACCTCAAATTTATAATCAGATTGGTACTAATTTCAAGTTACTAATGACTAAAAGCCTATGGCAGTTCTACTCTGTCCTATTCGGTGGCTGTGAGTAGGAGTTGACTAAATGAGGTATTATTGGACTGTCATTTTAAATGCTTTTGTTGAATTTGTTTCTCTTATAGAGAAGAAAACTACATCTCAGCCCCGAACACTGTAGTAACTTTTATGTGGAACAGTATGGGAAAATGTTTTTCCCCAATTTAACAGCTTACATGAGTTCTGGACCACTTGTTGCTATGATATTAGCTAGACATAAAGCCATCTCTTACTGGAAAGAACTTTTGGGACCAAGTAATAGCTTAGTAGCTAAGGAAACACATCCAGACAGGTAATTTTCCTAGGGGAAAAATATATGTAATCTATATGTGAAAATGAAAAAAAAAGAATTTTGATTTTATTTTAATATGAATTTCCTTTCATTTGGAAGTTTTTCTAAGTAAGTTTTTTTTTTAAAGGGGGAATTCATTTTAGATTTTAACAATTTAAATGTGTATTTTAATCCATATATCAAAAAAGACCTCAGAGAATGTCTGATTATGATTGATTTTCCTTATTCCTCTCATCCTACCCCAAAGTAGGGTTTTTCCTGGGAAAATTGGTACAGTAGTTTAAAAGAATATTGGTAATATTGGACCAGAAATACAAAGTTTCAGCATTATCGCTAATGTCTGAGAACACGAGGCCAGTGAATTCTTGCACTTTTGAATAGGTGTTGTTTTTTCACTTCTAAAACAACACCTCTTTTTCACCCAGAGAACTCCTATTTTCCTAGTGTATCTCTCCTACTGTTTAAATATATTTGACCCTCATCCAGATAGATTTAAGCTGAAATTCAAAATAGGTTAAAGCTTCCATATGTGAGAAGTGACAATGCCTTGGTAAAATCCCTAAATAGAACACATATGTAGAAAATGAGGAAAGGACATCAGGTTGAACGGTCATCATCTCTAACTTGCTTTTAGTCTGAGAGCAATTTATGGCACAGATGATCTAAGGAATGCACTTCATGGGAGTAATGACTTTGCTGCAGCAGAAAGAGAAATTCGATTCATGTTTCCTGAAGGTGAGTTACATATGAATAATTGGTTAATTCCATCTGCTTATTATTTGCTTTCTCTTTTATTTGGGGGATGTAGGTGGGAAAGGTGATAATAGGATTTTTCTCCAGTACATTTTATCAGATTCAAGTCATTGTTACTTAAAAACTTGAAGCCAAGAATGAAGAACTCAGCATTTCCCTCAGAACCAAGTTGTGTCCTCTAGGAAATCTGAGAAGAGTTTGTTTCTTTCTTTTCTCTTGGACTAGACACATTTAGGATCTAGGTTTCTCCAGCTGTATTATTTCTTGAAAATTTCTCTTGAAAATTATGATTGATTTACTCTTTTCCCTAACAGTTTACTCTTTGCCTAACAAAGTCTCATGCAGTTGTGTAATTAATAATTCTCAGACCCTGTTTTTGTTTCCATCCTGTTATGGAAGTGATAAACCTTCTTTCAGAAGTAGACTTAGAGAGGAATAGCAGTAGCCGACTAAAGTTTCTTGTTTGTCTTGAGTATTTTTAGAGCTGAAAGAAAATTTGGTGATTTTCATTATACAGAAAAAAATATAAAGCACTCGGCAGTTTTGATTTTCTCCTTTTTTTTTGCATATTATTTTTCTCTAAAGTCATTTAGTGCTGTTCCTCGGTATTTTCTACTAATGATTCATTAAAATAAAAAAAATTTAAAACCTGTCTTGGAGACTTTAGAAGTCCTTGATTCATAAACAAACAAAAACTCCCCACACTACTGTTTTATAGATATTTGTACATTAAAGGATTTTCCCACCTATATGGTTTAGTCTTACTGATCAGATTTAGTTTGTCACATATCCATTCCATTACAGTATCTTTTTCTTTATAATTCTTTTTTGTGGAAAATTTGAAACATTCGTAGAAGTAAACAGTATAATAAACCTCTAATTAACCCATCACCCAACCTTGGCAGTTGTGGTCAGTGTTGTTTCATCTATACACCTCTCTTCCCCAGCTCCTACTTCCCCTTCCTGCTCCCATATTATTTTGAAGTACATTTCAATATGAGATGTTTTTCTAATGTGGTAGCACTGTAGGTTTAGTCCTACTAGTGAATTGAATTTATCCTTAAAACAGAATAAAAACTCTCATTATCTTAAGTAGAAGGTGTATTTAGAAGCTCTTCTTATTCATAGGGTTATATTCTTAAACTGCTACTTTAATTGGTTTTTTTCCCCCCATTAATTAGCCTGTAGACATGAGTTTAGATATGTACTTAGATATTTGAGAAGCAGCAAATTGTGGGATGAATATAAACCCTTAGCTACTACCATGCTGTAGATCTTTTGCTATGGGAATGTGAAGTTCTCTGGAGCACAGTCTCAGAGTTTGTTGTGTGAGCTGCTTCTTACTTCACAAATGATCAGTAACTATGTGGAAAACTCTCTATGATGAAACACTTAGGCAAGTTATAAAAATATTAAAGACATGTTCCTAACCCTTGAAAGAGGTAGCTCTTTCCCTTCTCTCTCTTTTTTTTTTTAAATAATATTTTACTGTGTTTTAGGTGAAAGCTTACATAGCAAATTAGGTTCCGCTTTCACAATTTTTATATATATTGTTGTTCTGTGCCATTGGTTACAATTTTTGTATGTGTCAACATTCTCATTCCTTCCATTCTGTTCTGTTTCCATTGATCTAGCTCCCCTTCCCCTCCTTGCCTTCTCACCGTTGCTTTTGGGTAATGTTGGCTGTTTGGTCTCACATAGTTAATTGCTTAAGGGAAAACATTGCTCATGGGTGATAATGTTTATTTTATAAGCCAGTCTATTAGTTGGCTGAAAGGTGACCTACAAAAATAGCTTCAATTCCATGTTCAAAGGTTATCTTAGGGCGATAGCCTCTTGCAGGTTCCGCTAGTCTTTATCTGTCCTGTAGGTCTGGCCTTTTTAAAGAATTTGAGTTTTGTTCTACATTTTTCTTCCATTCTATCTGGGACCTTCTGTTGTGTCCCTGGTCAGAACTGTTGGTATTGGTAGCCGGGAACCATCTAGTTCTTCTGGTCTCCGAGTTGAAGAGGTTATGGTTCGGGTGGGCTGTTAGTCCTGTGGATTGGTTTCTTCTTTGAGCCTTTGATTTCCATCATTCTCTTTTGTTCCATACGAATAGAGACCGGTGCTTATATCTTAGATGGCTGTTCACAAGCTTTTATGACCCCAGACGCTACTCACCAAACTCGGATGTAGAAATTGTCTTTGTGAGCTGTGTTATCCCAGTTGACTGAGTTTCCCCCTGAGACACTCCCCTTTCTCTTTTAATGTTGTTGTTGTCAATTGCCCTCAAGTCAGTTTCGACTCATGGCAACCCCATGTGTGCAGAGGAAAACTGCAGTTCTGCTTGCTCCATAGGGTTTTCAAGGCTTTCACCTTTTGGAAGCCAGTTGCCAGGCCTGTCTTCTGAGGCATCTCTGGGTGGTTTTGAACCACTAGCCTTTTGGCTATTGTGCCATCCAGGGACACCTCTCTTTTAATAGGAATGGCTAACACAAAGCTTTGCTATATTCTATTCATTCAACAAATTTCTTGAGTTACCTACTATGGGTTAGAAATACAAAAATGAATAAGAAGATGTCTCTGCCCTCAAGATGCTCATATTTTAAGTCTATAAAAATATACAATGCAAGCTATAAAATTATAAGTGTCATAAAAAAAAGCTTTAAAAAGTGTAATGGAAGTTTATCTACATAAGAAACATGAAACCAGTTTTTATTTTCTCATTAATTCTCTAACCCTAGATGCTAGAGACAAATAAAAGATAGTCTGCAAAAATAGATGAGGTTCCATAACAAGTGAAGAGATTGAATTCGTAATAAAAAATCTCCCCCAAAAAGAAAATTCCTGGACCAGATGACTTCACTGGAGAATTCTGGAAAACATTTATAGAAGAAGTAACCCCGGGGAACATCAGGTTAATTGGCATAACAAAGTTTATTAAGGAAATGTTCTGCATCCCACCTTGTTGAGTGGCATCTGGGGTCTTAAAACCTTGTGAGCAGCCATCTAAGATGCATCGATTGGTCCCACCCCACTTGGAGCAGAGGAGAATGAAGAACACCAAAGATACAAGGAAAATATTAGCCCAAGAAGCGAAAAGTCCACATAAATCAGAGACCCCATCAGCCTCAGACCAGAAGAACTAGATGGTGCCCGGCTACCATCAATGACCGCCCTGACAGGGAACACAACAGACAGTCCCTAACGGAGCGGGAGAAACGTGCAGAGCAGATCTCAAATTCACATAAAAAGACCAGACTTAATGGTCTGACTGAGACTGGAGGAACCCCTGAAGCCATGGCCCCTGGATGCTAAAACCATTCCCATAGCCCACTCTTCAGACAAAGATTAGTCTATAAAACATAAAGAGTGTGCTTCTTAGTTCAAGCAGATACATGAGACCAAATGGGTAGCTCCTGTCCAGAGGCAGGATGAGAAGGCAGGAAGGGACAGGAACTGATTGAATGGACACAAGAAACCCAGGGTGGAAAGGGGGAATGTGCTGTCACATTATAGGGATTGCAACTAATGTCACATAACAATATGTATATAAATTTTTGTATGAGAAATTAACTTGAGCTGTAAACTTTCACCTAAAGCCAATAAAAAAAAAAAAAAGGGACCCCTTAAACTTTTTCAAAAAATAGTATGGGAGAGAATATTTCCTAACTCATTCTATGAGGCCAACTTTACCCTGATACCAAAGCCAAAGATACCACAAGAAAAGAAAATTACAGACAATATCCTTGGTGAATATAGATGCAAAAATCCTCAACAAAATACTAGCAGACTGAATTTAAAAGCATATTAAAAGGATTATATGCCATGATCAAGTAGGATTTATCCCAGGAATGCAAGGGTGGTTCAACATTAGAAAATCAATCCATGTAATACACCACATTAATAGAACAAAGGAGAAGATCCACAGCTACATGATTATCTCAGTTGATGCAGAGGAGGCATTTGACAAAATCCAGTACCCTTTCATGATAATATTATTTAACAAGCTAGAAATTGAAGGGGAATTCCTCAATCTGATAAAGGGCATTTATGAAACACCCACAACTAACATCATACTCAGTGGAGAAAGACTGAGGGTATTCTCCTCAAATCAGGAACAAGACAAAGATGCCCACTTTCACCACTGCTATTCAATATTGTACTGGAAGTCCTAGCCTGAGCAATTAGGCAAGAAGAAAATGTATCCATATCAGGAAGGAGGAAGTAAAACTATCCCTTTTCACAGATGACATGATCATATGTATAGTCATACACTTCATGATGCCTGTTCAGGCAGTGTCCGACAGCATATGCGTCCATGGTCCTATGAGGTTATAATAGAGTTCAGAAATCCCTGTTGGAGAACAGGATATAGTGAATGCAACAACTTCCTGCATGCAACACATGTGTCTTATGTCTCTTGTATACAAAGTGATTGTGCTGCCAGTCGTATAATGGTACAGTACATATATAACCTATAATACATATGTCTTGATAGTCATACTAAATGCCTCTATTACTGGCTTATGTATGTACTGTACTTTCTATCATTATTATAATGTGAACTTTCCCTGTTTACAAATAAAAAGTTTACCATATAAGAGTGTATGCTTCGACTGGTAGTAGGCAGCGGAATCCAATCTTGTGTATTGCACATGTCTTGAGTGTTGTAGTGTTCTCTCTTTGTTTAGTTTTTTTCCAAAAATATTACCATGAAGTGCATCATGGTTTCCAAATACAGCAAAACCAGTTCTAATGATAGCAGCAGAAATAGGCAAAGGAGAAGTATCAATTTGAAAGTGAAACAAAAGGTTAAACAACATGAAGGTGGAAAATCAGTGAATGCTATTGCTTGAGATTTAAGCGTGTAATTTGCTAAGTATATAATATGGCATTTGCACGACATCCAAATCACATAATGTCCTATTTCACAGAACATACTGTGGGCATTAAGCGACACATGACTGTATATAGAAAACCCCAAAGAATCCACAGAATCCCACCAGCAATGGATGAGGGTTCCAGTTTCTCCACACCCTCATCAACACTTGTTTTCTGTTTTTTGATCATAGCCATCTTAGTTGGAGTAAATGATACCTCATTGTTTTTTTTTTTTCTTTTTCAAAGTACTTTAAAAAAAATATTGCAATATACACACAACACATAAAATATTTCATAAGTTTCTACATGTACGCTTAAGTGACATCGATTATATTCTTCAAGTTGTAGAGCCATTTTCACTTTTGTCCAAGTTATCCCACCACCGTTACCATGTGTTCAATGCACTCTAAATAAAAGCCCTCTGTTTCTCCTTCCCCCGACCCCTGGTAACCACTAATTACTTTTGGTTTCTATATATTTACTTATTTCATATAAGTGATATCATACAGTATTTGTCCTTTCATGTCTGACGTATTTCACTGAGCATAATGTCCTCAAGGTTCATCCATATTGTGGTATGTATCAGGACTTCATTCCTCTTTATGGCTGAGTAATGTTTCATTGTATGTATATACAACGTTTTGCTTATCTGTTCTTCAGTTGTTAGACATTTCAGTTGTTTTCACCTTTTGGCTATTGTGAATAGTGCTGTAATGAACATTGGTGTTTACATCACTGCTTTCAGGTCTCTTGAGTATACACCTAAGAGTAGAATTGCTGGGTCATATGAGAGAACTATGTTCAACTTTTTGAGGAAACACCAAACATTTCCACAGTGACTCTACCATTTTACATTCCCACCAGCAATGGATGAGGGTTCCTGTTTCTCCACAACCTCACCAACACCTAGTGTTTTATGTTTTTTTTGATCATTGCCATTCTTATGGTGGTGAGATGGTATCTTGTTGTAGTTTTGATTTGCATTTCCCTAATGACTAATGATGTTGAACATCTTTTCGTGTGCTTGTTGGCCATTTGTACTGCTTCTTTGGTGAAATGTGTATTCAAGTCCCTTGCCTACTTTTTTGACTGGGTTGTTTGTCTTTTTTTGTTGTTACATTGTAGAAGTTCTTTATATATTCTAGATATTAAACCCTTGTCAGACATACGGTTCCCAGAATTTTTCTCCCAGTCTGTAGGTTGTGTCTTTTCACATTGTTGATAAAGTCCTTTGATAAACAGAAGTTTTAAGTTTTGGTGAAGCTCCATTTATGTGATTTTGTCTGTTGTAGACCATGCTTTTGCCACCATATCTAAGAATCCATTTTGGGAAAACTAGGTCCTGAAACACTACCTTTATGTTTTCTTCAAGAGTTTTGTGGGACCGTATGGAATACCATTCTACTCTGCACACATGGGGTCACCACGAGTTGGAATTGATTTCACAAGAACAGCAAAGTACGCAAATCTTAAGTCTGCCAGTGTTAATATTTTGGCGAATGTCCTCCTGTCTGTTTTCTGTGCATAGTTTTACATTTATGTATTTCACAAAAAGTAGGAGCGTTCAGTATATACTCTTTTGTAGCTTTTTCCTATCGCATTTTCCATAACATTTAAGTCTTGCATACCTTCATTTTTAGTATATTTTCTCATATGAATGTAACACACATTTTTAACCAAGCCTCTGCTATTGAATATTTACATTGTTTCCAATTGTTCATTAGCATAAGTAATACAGAGCTGAGCATCCTTATCAATAAAGCTTTATATGCTTTCTCAAAAAAAAAGTTTTATGGTATTAATTCTTATATTTAAGCTTTTGATTCAATTTTTTTATGTGATCTGAGGTGTGGCTCCAGTTTCCTTCTTTTGCATATGGAAATCTAGTTGTCCCAGCACCATTTATTAAAGAGACTATTCTTTTCCCATTGAGTAGACTTACCACCCTTGTTAAAAATCATTTGACCATAGATATATGGGTTTATGTTTGGCCTTTCAATTTTATTCCATTGGTATGGAAAAAACTTTAGCAGTTCCTCGAAAAGTTAAATGTGGAATTACCATATGACCCAGAAATTCCACTCCTAGGTACATACCCAAAAGAATTGAACCAGGGACTCAAACAGATACTTGTACACTAATGTTTATTGCAGCACTATTCACAGTAGCCAAAAGGTAGAAACTACTTAAATGAATGGAATATTATTCAGCGTACAAGAATTGCACTGAAGAAATAAAGTCTTGATACATGCTACAACATGGGTGAATCTCTTTAAAACATTATGCTGAGTGAAGTGAGTCAGTCACCAAAGGATAAATATTGTGTGATCCCACTTACGTGAAATGTCTAGAATAGGCAAATGTATAGAGACTAAATTTTATTGGTGGTACCAAGGGACAGGTGAGAGGGAGGGGAGAAGAGAGGGTCATTGCTTAGGGGGCACTGAGCTGCTTTTAAGGATGATGTGAAAATTTGGAAATGTATAGTGGTGATGGTTGTACAGCATGACGAATGTAATTAGTGTTACTGAATTGTACATGTTAAAAATGTTGAAATGGCAAATGTTTCATTATATATATTTACCACAAAAAAGAGTAGATGCTGTAGTGTTATGGATTGAATTGTATACCCCCCAAAATATGTGTCAGCTTGGCTAGGCCATGATTCCTGGTGTTATGTGATTGTCCACCATTTTGTCATCTGATATTATTTTCCTGTGTGTTGTAAATCCTACCTCTGTGATGTTAATGAAGCAGGATTAGAGGCAGTTATGTTCATGAGGCAGGACTCAATCTATAAGATTAGGTTGTGTCTTGAATCAATCTCTTTTGAGATATAAAAGAGAGAAGTGAGCAGAGACATGGGGGACGTCATACCACCAAGAAAGTAGTGCCTGAAGCAGAGCATGTCCTTTGGACCCGGGACCCCTGTGTTGAGAAGCTCCTGGACCAGGGGAAGATTGATGACAAGGACCTTCCCCCAGAACTGACAGAGAGAGAAAGCCTTCCCCTGGAGCTGGTGCCCTAAATTTGGACTTATAGACTATGAGAGAATAAATTTCTCCTTGTTAAAGCCATTCACTTGTGGTATTTCTGTTGTAGCAGCACTAGTTAAATAAGGCAGGTAGTGGTGAATAATCTAAAAATGGAATTAAGAAAGCAATTTCATTCACAATAACATCAAAAAGAATAAAATATTGAGGAATAAATTTCACAAGAGTACAATTTTTGTACACTGAAAACCACAAAACCCTGCTGAGAGAAATTAAAGAATAAATAGATATTTTGTATTCATGGATTGGAAGACTCAATATTGTCCAGATGGCAGTTCTCCCTAAATTGATCAATAAATTTAATGCAGTTTCTACCAAAGCCCATGTATGCTTTTATGTAGAAATTGACAAGCTGATTCTAAAATGTATGTGGAATTCCAAAGTACCTAGAACGGCTAAAGTGATTTTGAAAAAGAAGAACAAATAGGATTTCAACTACCACAGTAACCAAAACAGTATGGTACTGACATAAGGATAGGCATATAGATCAATGGAACAGAATTGAGAATTTAGAAATGGATCCTTGCATTTATGGTCAATTTATTTTTGACACACATGCCTGTGTAATTCAATAGGGAAAAGGATAGTCTTTTCAACAAATGGTATTGGGACAAATGGATATCTCTTCTACATGCAAAAGACATGAACCTACAATCTTGTTTCACGCCATATAAAAAAATTAACTCAAAATGGGTCATAGGCCTAAATGTAAGAGCTAAAGCTATAAAACTTCTATAAGAAAACATAGAAAATCTTGTGACCCTGTGTTGGGCAAAGAGTTCTTAGATATGACACCAAACACATGATCCATGGATGAAGCACAGGAGTTTTTACTTTTGATGCAGTCCAATTTATCAATATTTTCTTTTATGCATCAACTTGCGGGATTGGTTTGCTGGGTCAAAGGCATGGGACCATAGTCTCAGGAGACAACTAAGTCAATTGGCATAACATAGCTCACAAAGATAATGTTCTACATTTGAGTTTGGTGAGTAGCGTCTAGGCACTTAAAAGCTTGAGAATGACCGTCTAAGATACAACTGTTGGTCTCTACTCGTCTGGAGCAAAAAACGATGAAGGAAATCAAAGACTGAAAGAAGAAACTAGTCCACAAGACTAACAGCCCACACGAACCACAACATCTTCAAACCTGAGACCAAAAGAACTAGATGGTACCCTGCTACAACTACCAACTGTTCTGGCCAGGGACACAGTAGAAGGTCCCAGATAGAATGGGAGAAAAATGTAGAACAAAACTCAAATTCCTAATGGACCTACTGGACCAATAGGTACTAGAGGAACCACGACTATTGCCATAAGATACCCTTTAAACTTGGAATTGAAGCTATTTCTGCAGGTCACCTTTCAGCCAAATAATAGATTGGTTTGTAAAATAAACAATATCACCTGCAAGTAAGGAGCTCTCTTAAACAGTTAACTATATGAAACAAAACGGTCAGCAGTTACCCAAAAGCAAAGATGAGAAGGCAAGGAGGGGAAGGGAAGCTAATCAATGGAAACAGAACAAACAGAATGGAAAGAATGAGAATGCTAACACATTGTAAAAAATGTAACCAATTAAAAAAAAAAAACCAATGGCACGGAACAATTTGTATAAAAATTGTTAAAGGGAAATCTAATCTGCTGTGTAAAGTTTAACCTAAAACACAATAAAATATTATTAAAAAAAAAAAAGCTACAAAGGACCTAGGCACGAGGAACAGTGAACCTGACAAATACGGTCCTGACTGTTGTGGAACTTACAGAATACGGGAGATAGAAATGTTTAACCAAAATAAAACAAAAATTATGACAGTGATCAGTGCTGTGAAAGGTGCTATAACAGAGACTTTTACCCAATACCTACCCAGGCTTCTCCCAGCTTTTTCTGTCATCTTTCCTCCCATTGTCAGTCTTTGTTTCCTTGAGACTGAGTCCACAAACTAGTCAGTCATATGAAATCTGTCCTTTCACCCTCCTTCCTCCTGGGACCAGTGAGAATTTAGATCTGAAGACATGAGACCAGTAGCTTCACTCTTTAAACTTTATCAAAAGTGGCACATTGATGTAAATCAACTTTAAAAGACCTACTAAGACTTATAAAATACTTTCTTTTGTGTATAAATATATATATATTTTTATTGCAAGTCTAGTTTACTTACGTAGTACTCAAAGCTAAAAAAGACTAAGTCTCCCAATGTGTTACATAATTTATTTAAAAACCTGAAAAATAAAATAGAGCAGAAATGCTAATACGTATTATACGTAAAGAAGTAGATTTTATATGTGTATTCACTGGTCTATAAGAAAACAAGAACTAGCTATTATCCACTATTCTGTCTGCACCATGTAGAAAAGTGATTGCTATATAGTGAGCTCTGAATAATATTTATTGAATGATTCCATTAATCTAGTTTTTAGATATTCATTCATATTTTTCTTTTTTATAATATTCTCAGTATGAAAATAATATTTATTGTAGAAAACATGGAGATGCAAAAAAGGAAGAAGTGTAAAACAAATTTAGAATCTTACAGATGATCACTATTCACATTTTGATGTGCTTCTTGCTTGTCTTTTCTAGGCTTACTGTTTCTCTGTATGTGTATACTTGTGTGTTTTTAACCAAACTATTTTTTTTATTATGAGGAGCCCTGGTGACACAGTGGTTAAGCACTCTGCTGCCAACCAAAAAAGGTCATCAGTTTGAACTCACCGGTTAGCCATTCTTTGGAAACCCTATGGGGTTGTTCTACTCTGTCCTATAGGATCGCTGTGAGTCAGAATCGACTGGAGGGCAATGGGTTTAGGTTTTTTTTTATTCTATGTATATAGTTGTGTTTCCTTTTTTCTTTTAACTTTAACTTTATATTATGGACATTTCTTATGCCATTAAAAATTCTTTGAAGGCATCCTTTTTTAACAACTGAATAATATTTCATTATTTATGTTTAATGAGAATATATTTGTATTTGCAGTGATAGCTGAGCCAATTCCAGTTGGACAAGCTGCTAAGGATTATCTGAATTTATATGTAACACCAACTCTGCTTGAAGGACTCACAGAGCTTTGTAAGCAAAAACCAGAAGATCCTTATGTAAGAAATTTTTTTATTTGCTCTAAAGAAGTATTGTCTATAGTTTTCATGTTTAAGACATTGTATTCTTTGAAATGGTAAAAGAATTGAGAGCAATTTTAAAATTAAGTCTTAAAAAATGATTTCATGTCCATTTTTCCATTTTAGATCTTTCTTATCTGTAACTTTTTCCCTTTTTTTAAAATTGTGCTTTAAGTTTACATTTCAAGTCAGTTTCTCATACAGAAACTTATACACACATTGTCATATGACCCTAGCTGCCCTCCCTACAATGTGACAGCACACTCCTTCTCTCCACCCTGTATTTCCCGTGTCCATTCAACCAGCTCCTGTCCGCCTCTGCCTTCTCATTTCACCTCCAGACAGGAGCTGCCAACACAGTCTTATGTGTCTCCTTGAGCTAAGAAGCACACTCCTCACAAGTATTATTTTATGTCTTATTGTCCAGTCTAATCTTTGTCTGAAGAGTTGGCTTCAGGAATGGTTTTAGTTTTGGGTAACAGAGAGTCCAGGGGCCATGATCTCTGGGGTCCCTCCAGTCTCAGTCAGACCATGAAGTCTGGTCTTTCTACTAGAATTTGAAGTCTGCATCCCACTTTTCTCCTGCTCCATCAGGGATTCTCTGTTGCCTCATGTATAACTTTTGGTGACTTGTTTTCTTGCTGTTTTTAACTCTTAAAAAAAGCATCGTCTTTAAATGTGTTTTCAGTGATTGTATCTTTCAATTGCTAACCATTGTTTTTGTGTATAATTTATATAATAATTCAAATGAAAGAAGTAGAGATATACTTGAATATCAAAATGTTCAACATTTTGGTTTTTCATAGCTCTTCTATTATTACAAGCAATGCTACAATAAATATCCTCATTCATGTGTCAGCATACCATTTATTTGTAAAAAAAAAATTCCTAGAAATGGGAATGCTGAGTCAAGTTTGCATTTTTTATTTGGGTAAATATTGCCAAATTACTTTTTACAGTGATTGTACTATTTTATATGCCAATCAGCAGTGAATGAGAGGGTATCTGATATATTTTCAGGCTTTGTGTTTTTTGCCAAACTGATTGGTGAAAAATGGTACCTCACAGTTTAATTTGTGATTACTTTTATTTGAATGAGTTTGGGCATCTTTTCTGATATGCTACTTACAGCCATTTCCGTTTCCATTTCTGTGAACTTCTTGCTTGTGCCCTTTGCCGATTTTTCTTTTGGGGGCTAGTTATTTTCCCTATTATATGGGAACTCTGTGTGTTTGGGAAATTAACTGTTTCTGGTATGTGTATTTTCCAGTAGTTTTCTCAGTTTATCACTTGTCTTTTGACCATATTCATGACGTATTTTGCCATGTAAATTTTTAAAATTTTAATGTAGCTTAATTTATCCAGCTCCTTTATGGCTTCTGGGTTTCTCGCAAGTTTAAAGAAGGCTTACTGGTCTAAGATTATAAAATCACCCTCTCATGTTGCCTTCTACTAGCACATTACATGGTTCCATTTCCATCTGGAATTTATTCTGTTGTAAGGAGTGAGATAGGGAGCCAATCTGATTTTCTTTCCCACTTGGTTACCCAGTTGACCAACACCACTTATTGAACAATCCATATTATCTTCACAGATTTAAGATTCCACTCTTAACATATACTAAATTCATGCATGCATTTAGATTTATTTTTGTATTTTCTCTTCTGATTCACTTATCTATGCATCTGTTCATTTGTAAGTACCACGCTGCTTTAATTATTGTAGCTTTATAAATATATTTTAAAATCAGGTAGTTGTAGACCTTCCAATTACTTTCCTTTTTCAGAATTTTCTTGCCTTTTTTCATTATCATTTTTAATATAAATATTTTCAGGTTATCATACCTACTGTCATTTCACATTTTTAAACAATATTTTATTTATTTTTGGTGGCAATATACAGCCAAACATACATCCATTCACAATTTCTACATGAACAGTTCAATAACATTGGTTACATACTTCACTTTGTGTCACCATTTTATCTCTACTCATATTATTTCATCACCATTAATTTAGGTTCTCAGCCACTTAAAAGTTCTCATCTGTGCTTTAGATCAACTGTTGTTGGTTTACACTCATATAGATAATTCTTTGTAATAGCACTAATGCTCGAGGCAAACATTCTTTATTAATTGGGCTAAACTGTTAGTTTAACGATGGTTTCCTGGGATCCTTTCAGTTCAAGGTTTAAAGATTATTTCTAGGCATTAGATTTGGGAGTTCCCCCAGTGTATGTGTATCGCACATTGTACAATGTATGATAATTCCCATTTTACCCCATCCATACTAATATTAGGTATAGGTTTAAAAATATCTGGGGGTGGGGGGATTTGATAATAGGCAAAAGAAACATGGTATTTGATTGTTTTAATTTCCTTGTATATATTTACTATACTACTGAGGTTAAACATTCCTCCTTATGTTGTATTTCCTTCTTTGTGAATTATGTGTTTAGGTTTTGTCCACTCTTCTGTTGGGGTTTTGTAAGAATTCTTATATATTAGTTATATCAACATTTGATATTATTTGCTGCAAAAATATTTCCCTTTGTGTTGTTTAATTTTCAATTTTGCCATTTTAAAAGTATTCAGTAAGTCATACCTTCATTCTACCCCCCCATTGTGAGCTTTCCTTTCACATCTAAGTTTAGAAAGTTCTATGCCATCCAAAGTACTGCTAAATGTTCATTTCTAGATGTTTTATGTTTAACTTTTTCATGTATATGGCATTTATTTTTGTGTATAACACAAGTTGATGATCTAAATTTATTTTTTTCTTTACCAGTTGTCTCTTGAGTGTTGATTTATGAAGCCTCCTTTATCACATATTAAACTCTAAATCTGGGCATGTATTCTGTTATATGGATCTGTATATTCTAATGAAGTTCTACAGTAAATACTTGCTTTTAACATTATTTTCAAGACTGCCATATATACTTGACAAACTTGCATAATGTAAAACTTAGTATTTCTATTTTTAATGGTCATTTTCCTGTTATCCTTAAAATGATTTGACACTTGTTTAAGTTTTCAATTGATATATACTGAAATGAAATATTTAAACGTTTATTAATTTAAGGATTTTTTTCTTTTCCCATAGATTTGGCTAGCTGATTGGCTGCTGGAAAATAATCCCAACAAACCTAAACTTTCTCACCGTCCAGTTACAGAAGAACCTTATTAAAATGAAGTCCTCTGAAGAACAAATTATAAACTATCTTATCACAAAAGGATGTGCTTCTACTTTAAATTAAAAAAAAACTTAATTCTTAAGATTTAAGTGACTGTGTGAAATAAATTACTTTTTGAAAATTAAAGTTTTTAAAGAATCACTGTATTTTAAGCAGCAGATAATATTATCTAAAGTAAAAAATATATTTAGGGTATGCTTTTAACAATGGCGTAAAATTAAGTAATAAATGGCTGATGTAAGATGCTTCTAGATTTTTTTTCTTAAGGTTGAGAAGATAGAATTTCAGTTATATTTTAGCATATACCGTATATCTAGATGCATAATTAATTCAGATAGTTAAAAAGGTGTGAGTATACAAATAATTGGTATAATGAAAATGATCTGAACCCAGGGATGATTTTATTTGTTTACATAGCTATTTTCTGCATATTAATAAGTACCCTCCAAGGGTGACCAATTGGTAGGGTGATAATACATCCCCATTTGCCTGGGACTTTCCTAGTTGTGTCACTGAAAGTCCTAAATCCCTGGAGCCTCCTCAGCCACAAGCAAACAGGAGTGATTGGTTTCCCTACCAAACAGTCTAGGTGTTCCCCAATTATGTTTTTGTGAAAAGTTGCTAATTTCAAAAAAATCTTGTAAAATACTGAATTCTCAAAGAAATTTTAATTTACTTAAAAAAATTCAAGTTGTAAAACATATTTATTAAAAGTAAATATTTAAAGTGGCCTTGTCTCTTCAAAAAGTCGATTTCATTTATAAAACAAAAGGTAGAGGTAAGAAAGAACTGTTCTAGATGAAAAGAGATTAAAGAGTCAACCAAATGCAATGAGTGAATCTTAACTGGATTCTGGCTTAAAAAAAAAAAAAAACTATAAAAGATCTGTGGAAGGCAATTGAAGAAATTTAGATATGAACTAAATATTAGATGATCTTAGGGAATAATTGCTAACTTTCTTAGAGTGAAAATTATATGGCTATAAAAGGAGAATGCCATTTTTTTTAGGTGATGCATTTCTTAGGGATAAATTTTATGGTGTTTACAACTTATTTTCACATGGTACAGCAAAAAAGAAATATTTTATACATGTATAGAAAAAGAAAGGTAGCAAAATATTAACAGTTGTTCAATATAAGTGGTAAGTACTGAGTATTCACTGTACTATTTTCTCAACTTTTCTCTATTTTGAAAATTTTCATAAAATAAAGTTAGGGGAAATGAAAGAGTAAAGATCTGGCTGCCATCACCATAATGTAGTGATCAATTTCTCCCGTCATTGATGGGGAGACATTTAGACACTATGTAGCTCCTGATTTGATATAGAGTGAAATATACTACTCATTTATGATGTGTTCTAGCCAAAAGTATATACCTTAAAATTACTAAGCCTTTAGGTCAAACATCTAGCTTACTGTAATATAGGCGATAGAATGACCATCTAAGGGACACCTTAAAGAAGCAACCAGAAAAATACAGAAGATCAGATATACTGCAGGACAGCTACCTTGGTCTTTTCAACAAATTGACATCATGAGAAAAGGAAATGTTTTAGATTAAAAGAGACTTAAGATATAAACTACGTTCTTAAGACTGCCTTCTTAGGTAACTAGGAAGAGAAGTCTGCCTTCTGACATAACCTGTGAGGTGGTACCAAAATAACCTGCTGCTGTTGAGTCAATTCCAACTCATGGCAACCCCATGTGTTACACAGAGAAGAAATGCCCCATAGGGTTTTCTTGGCTGTAATCTTTATGGAAGCAGATTGCCAGGACTTTCTTCCATGGTGCCACTGGGTGCTACAGACATATTTGTCATTTAATTAATGCATCTTTTTGACATAGAATAATAGTGTGGTATCCTTGTTAATCAAGATACATAATTTCATTTAGTCCCTTTTTTCCAGGATTTAAACAAAAGAGAACCAAAGAAGGAAACAAACATGCATGCAGCTCATTTATGACATGGAACTAAACAGAAGTTTAGATTCTTGAATCCATCTTTTAGGGATCTGGGGAGATACCTAGAACTGCCTCTCTCCCCAGGCCTCTTACCAGCCTTCCTGTAGCTAGCCAAGAAATGGTAAATACGGTACATGTTTAAACTGGGCACTCCTACCTCAGCTTTTATTTTGGGGGGGTTGAAGTGTATGTAGCTCTTGCTTAAGAGCCCAGGGCAATACCTTGTCTGCCCTGGCTTCAGGGTGCCTTAGACCAGCTTGATTTGAAAGTGTCACAGATGTATTTGAGACGTACGCTCCTTTTTTTTTTCTCCCAGCTCAGAAATACTGCCACTTCTCTTGTGTAATTAACTCTTTATAAGAACATTTAGATTAAGCTTTGATTTTTTATTCAGGGATGGCCCAGTTTTTCTCTTCCTCATTTGTTATCTCTGTGACTGCAGTTGCTTCTTTTTTGGGGTTACTTATTTTTGTTAGTCTCCTCACTGAAGAGCCATACAGTAATTGCTTTCCAAAGGTTAATTAAACCTCAGAAATTCCCAGGCTTATGAGAGCCTCTCACAGAGAAATTTGATTTTAAAGTCCAATAGTGATTTCAGATGGAGACTGCAAATTGAGATAGGTTTCTCCCACCTTACCAAAGTACATGAGTAAAGAAAAAGATGTTTTTGAAGCAGTGAGGCATTAGCTTTTCTATTAAATTAATTAGACTCTGTGATCAGTACCTTTAGTCCATTGGAAAGGGGAGATGACTAAAAAGATGTCTGTTCCTTTCCTGCTTCCAGGGTGACCCAGAAAATTCTCTCCCCATCCAAATCAGGGGTTGATGACAGTGCTGTGATTGATGCCTTTTGTTCCCAGGCCAAATTGTTTTTTATAGCCCACCTCCTGCCAGCACTTCCCAAAGTGCCACTGCCATCAACTCCAGAGGGAGCCCCTTCCTCAGGCTTCCTGGCCAGCAGCTGCACTGTGATGGCCAGGAGCACGAATGGGAGGAGAAAGCAGCTTGCAGACAAATGGGCAACTAATCAGACCAACAGCCCATCACTAGAACCATAAAAAAATTCCATTTCTACCCTTCCCCCCCACCACCTCATCTGCATTCCTTGGCTGAGGTGGGGGAATGCTGTTTGGAAAAGTTATGACTTCATATGGTCTGTCAAACCAGCTTCAAAAGTTTTTCCTTTTTTTTTTTTTTCTTAAGCCAATTATGCTCATTCAGCCCACAGTTATCAGATCACTAAGGATCCTACAGATATTAAAAGGATAATAAGAGAATATTATGAGCAACTTTATAAATTCAAAAACTTAGATGAAATGAGCAAAGCCTTTGAAAAATACAAACTACCAACATTATGTCAATCTAAACCACAATTTCTGCATCTTTAAACTTTCTATCGCCAGAATTTCGATCTGTCTCTCTCAATGTTCAGTTTTGAAATTTTGGTGTAGCCTTACTGAGTTTACGTAATTGGTAAGCTAGTTCTACTAGAAGCTGGTTTCTTTTCAGTATAAGGTATCTATCGTAGGATGGACAGGGTTAGGCTGTTTTATAAGAATAAGCATCTCAGGGGTTAATAAGTCTTGTATAGGATTGTAAAACCCTGATCCTTCTGGGTGGCCTGTATGTTGGAGCCAGAATGACAAGCTCTCTGGACTTTATCTAGTGTTTCTGGTCCTTGCCAATGTGAGAACATTTGAAGGAATCTTTAACATATATATGTGGTTAGAGCCTCCTTGCACCATAAAATGGTTAGACAAGGACCAATATAAAGCAATCAGTCTGCAATGAGGTTGAAGCTTTGGAAACAAGCACATCCCCTTCAGTGGTGCTTTTATAATGTGTCATTTAGCAAATGGACTGTGAAGAATTAGTCATGCCAAGCTTCTAACCATCTAACTCAGTACAGACTAAACATCCAAATGAAAATTTTTAGATTTTAAAGCTTCAGTCTTTTGTTTTGAGCTCAATTAAAATAAAGTACTCTATCTAGTAGGACTCCCAAGTTCTCGTCAAGTTCATGCCATTAACCTGGCCTGTTTGCACCTTTCAGAACTGTAGGGTCAACACACCAAGTGGAAACCATTATGAGCTCCTTTATGCCTCTCAGGGATGGTTTAGAGAAAATGTAATATCTGAAATCATTGTGATCTTTGTGGTGAGAAACACAATATATACCCTAAATTAAGTAAAAATGTAATATCATTAAGGGAATATCCCATTGGTGAAATCACATTCCTCCTTCTGTTGCGAATGTGGCAGTTCCCAACCTGAACACTCTCTTGCATGTAAGAAGCTAGACCCTTTCTTTGTCCAGTTTCCTATATACTCTAGGAGCCTCCAAGTCCTCCTCTCTCAGCTCTTCAGTAATTACTTGACTCTGAGGTCTGACCCTGGGATCTCCTAAACCACTGGAGTTTGCCTTTTCATTGGACTTCATGCCCTTGTGTCTTCCTATCATAAGTTTCTCCCTCTTTAAAACTCTACTCTTTTAAAAGTCTTTTTTCCTGCCTTCATCTTGATCTCTTCCCTTCATCTTTATCAGTAGGTTTGGAACACCCCTGACTTCCACATAAGCTGCTGTGAAGATTTTGAAATTATGAAGCATATTACAGAGTGGAGATACTGAGAACGGTGCGCTAATGTGATTTGCTGCTGCTCCAATTGGCCAGGCAACTCAAGTTGAATGGATATTGTTCTTGTCAAAAACAGGTTTCTACTTCCGTTGGGTAGCTACGTTTGAAATTAATTCCTCTCTGCTTTTTGACATTTAATCAAATACTTATTGAGCGTCTAGTGTGTACCTAATACGGTTAAAAAAATTTTATTTGTTGGCCTGTCATACAGGGCTGACACAGACTGGCCAGTGCTGATCTTTCCAAGCTTATCTCCCCAGAACCTGCTTTTAGGGACTCTGCTCTAACTTCAGTGGTCACTTGCTAATGCAGTTCCCCTCCTTTCCTCCCTCTACCCCACATCACAAACCCTGGAAGACTCTCCTACTCTCCTTTACTTCTTTGCCTGGGAGATAACTTTCTGTAATTTTATTCTAATACAATCTTGTCTCTGTGTTTGTAAACCTGTTGCTGTCAAGTTGATTCTAACTCACAGTGATCTTACAGGACACAGTAAAACTTCCCCATAGGGTTTCCAAGGCTATGATCTTTAAGGAAGCAGACTACCATATCTTTTTCCCACAGAGTGGCTAGTGGGTTTGAACTGCCAAGACCTTTTGGTTAGCAGCCCAATGCTTAACCACTGCGTCACCAGGGCTACTTGCTTGTAAACTAAAAAAAAAAAAAAAACGCGTTACTGTTGAGCTGATTCCAACTCATGGCGACTTTATAGGACCGAGTAGAACTTCCACGTATGGTTTCCAATGGTTTGAACTGCCAACCTTTTGGTTAGCAGCTGAACGCTTTAACCACTGCACCACCAGGGCCCCTCATTGGTAAATTACTCTTGCTTAATTCTGACTTGTCTGGCACTTAATAATATACTCCCTTGACATAACGTAGTGGACAGTATGGTGTAATAGTTTAGTATTTGGTCTTTGGAGGCAGCAGAGTAGTTTTTATTTAATGACTTTCTAACTCTGTAGCTGTGCTTAATCTTGCTAAGTCTCAGTTTCTTCATCTATAAAATGGAGAGGGAACCCTAGTGTTGCAGTGGTTAAGCATTCAGTTACTAACTAAAACTCAGAGGTTCAAACCCACCAGTGGCTCTTCAGAAGAAAAGACCTGGAGATCTGCTCCTGTAAAGATTAAAAATCCAAACCCATTACCATCAAGTCAATTTCGACTCATAGTGACCCTATAAGACAGAGGAGAACTGCCCCACAGGGCTTCCAAGGAGCAGCTGCTGAATTTGAACTGCTGACCCTTTGGCTAGCAGCGAAACATTTAACCACTGTGTTAAAGCCTAGGAAATCCTATGGGATAGTTTCACTCTGTCCTATAGGGTTGCTGTGAGTCGGAATTGACTTGACACACAACAACAACAACATAAAATGGAGATAGTATTAGTACCTATGTCATAGGTTGAGGATTAAATGATATATGTAAAAATGACTGACAGTGCCCGGTAGCATAGAATAAACCCTCAATATTAGCTATTATTATTTACTTCTAATATTTTTATTTAACTGATTTATGTATATATCTAGATATTGGCCTAGAGGTCATAGCAAGGAATTAATTAGTAGAGCTAAACGTTTGGACTCGATTATGTTTGGCTCTGAAGCCTTTCTCCTAGTTCATGGTGCTTTTTCACAGACATGGGAAACTTCTTGTTTCTCCTATAGGGCCTACTAAGCCTTGGGTACAAACCATGTTCATTCATTTAATGAGTTTATTGTGTATAAACCAACGGAGTAGATATTGGGGCTTTATACTCAGTCTATGCTATTGCTTTTTGTGGCTGGCAATCATAGGTTCTCTTCTCTCATTGCTCAGAAAACATCTCCAAATCCTTTTTTATTCATCATGTCATTAAAGACACTAATGCCTTTATTTACGTTTAGCCGCTAGTTGATTACGTATCTATCTGGAAAAAAAAAAAAAAAGTCTTGTCAATTAATTTTAAACCATGTAGTCCAGACCCTTCATCTATAGTTGAAGCAAATGAGGTTCAGGGTGGCTGAGAAACATGATCACAGTCACCAATCAAGCTAATGACTGAACCTCTACTAGACTCAGATTTTTGGCTCACATTCAGAGTGCTGCTCTCATGTGCTAGGTGCCATATAGCCCCTTGAAAAGCAGTGCTTGAAAAGGTTGTCCTGAGCAGTTAAAAACCTCCACCTGCAATCTTATTTGTGGTAGTAATAGTAAACCCTTTTTCAATGTAAGATACAAATAAGATTCCTTCAGCACAAAATTCAAATTAATGAAATCTAACCATAAGATTATTTGTACATCAAGAACATCCGACTATTGTTATTTTATGGGCATAAGTTTCTAGAAAGTAGAACTAGGTCTAAATTATTCTGTATGGCAGTTGGCATGGGTCATTACATGAAGGCCAGAACTGTCAGGATAGAAAAACATAGAGGCTCAAAATAGAATTTTAGAATTTGAAAAAAATTTTGTGAATATCTAAAATAAACTAATTCAGCCCCCTCGCTATGAGTCAGAATTGACTCGATGGCAATGTTTTTTTTTTTTTCTTTTTATAATATTTTGAAATTCAGAAAGTTATTTGCATGGCAAAGTCAGCACCACTTTTTCCACAATACTGAATTGCCTCTCTTGATTTCCTGAAAATTAAACTGTATTGATAGTCACGTAAGGTTGCAGGAATAAATTCTTTTGGAAACTTGCAATACAACCTTCAGGGAACTAAAACATCACCTTAACCTCTTCTGGAACATGGGCCCCATTACTATTCTGGTAGCTTCTGTGCACGTGCAGATTTCCTTGGCTCTTCAACAGTCCTTATGCATTATTGGCAGAGTTGATTCTTTTTCACAAGAGAAATCAGAATTCAGAAAGACAGAGACAATAGAATTTATCTCTGCTAAATGGGAACCTTGAAGAGCTCCATGTTGTGGTCTCAGTTTTTCAGGAAATTTTGGACATGGAGAAATGGGCTCGGATCATTCTCCAAGAGAATCAACAATTCTTTTCAAATACGTTAGCTACAGAGCCAACAAGAAATGCCTGGCTGTTCAGTAGAACTTTAACAGTATTTTCAGCCTCACTGTTTTCTTTAGGTTGTGTACCTGTTAGAGGCCAGGATTTGAGAGAAATTATGTATTATTGTCATTTATTTCAACTTTCCTTTCTTCCCAGTTCGTACTCATATAGATTCTAGGCCAAGCTCTTTCTACCACATCATGTTACCCAGCCTGGGTATAAAGAAATCAGCCTGAGAAGGAAGAAGCTGTCCTCCAAACTCTCAAGATTATTTAGAGTCAACCCTAGGACACTGGTGAGTGTGAGAAGCTCTTGGAGGGGTGAGGAGTGGGACGGTGCCAGGGCGCCTGAAAGATCTGATGAAGCTCCCTACCAGGCTGGCCTGGGATTAACCTAACGTTTCCCAGCCAGATCTAGCCCAGCTGTCTTGCTTTCCTGGGACCTCTCATGTTAATCTATGGAATGGACCAACTGAGTTTGACCGTGACTAGCTTTGTTTTGCAAAACAAAATTGGTAAGGCAGGCCTCATGCTGACTGACTGAATGGTGTCATCAACTGAATTCAAGGGGTGCCACAAAAGCAAGGAAATGAAACTTCAATTTCCTCCTCATGTTAAATGATAGTTTATCATACCGACTATGACCCTTATGCAGTTCAGGGCAAAGTATTTTATTGCCTTTTTTTGTGTGTGTGAACAGCAATAAACCACTCTCTCCTTCCACTTTTTCTTCTAACCCTAACCCCTATTCCACACCCACACCTGATTGATTCATGCTTATTGGAAAGGGCTGTTCTCTACTGTCAATGGTTAGAGAACCAAAGCCTCCTTTTTGCCCCCACCAACCTGTCATGATTTTACGTTTATCCTAGGAAGCACAATATTTTGTTTTAAAACAAAACAAACAAACAAGAGAAGGGGGAAAAGGCCATTCTGGCCTCAGAGCACTCTTGTAAAGCTCAGCTCCTCTCACTGCTTAGGTTAACTTTGCTTCAGTCCTTGGCCAGGCAGACGTCAGTGTGTTCATCCTTGTGTTCCCACTGCTCCTGTGCAAGCCTGGATTAGAATGTTCATCATGCCAAATTGTTATGGGCACAGGTGTGTTTTCTTTCTTGCTTGGGAGGGATTATGTCCCTTCATCTTTATGTTCCTGGCACCTAGTGTATTTCTTGACCCAAAAAAGTCATACAGTGAATGAATAAATTGATGGGGCCTTCCCACAAAGTTTTGGTGTTTCAATCACCTCATATGGATGTGAATGCTGGACAATTAATAAGGAAGACAAAAGGAGAATTGATGCCTTTGAATTATGGTGTTGGCAAAGAATACTGAATATACCATGGACTGCCAGAAGAACGAACATATCTGTCTTGAAAGAAGTACAGCCAGAATGTTCCTTAGAAGTGAGGATGGTGAGACGGCATCTCACATGCTTTGGACACGTTACCAGGAGGAATCAGTCCTCAGAGAAGGACATCATGCTTAGTAGAAGGTAAACAAAAAAAAGGAAGACCCTCAGTGAGATGGATTGACACAGTGGCTGCAACAATGGGCTTAAAAAGCAATGATTGTGAGGATGACAGGGGACTGAGTAGTGTTTTGTTCTGTTGTACATAGGGTCAGTATGAGTTGGAATGAACTTGACAGCACCTAAGAACAACAAAAGTTATCTCACCTACTCCCCCAACTAACAGCAAGTCCGTACCTATCTTTTCATAGAATCAGAAAGAGATTCAGTTGCTCAGCTTCCTTATCAGACACTTGTGGGACTTCTATCACTGGGGAAGATGTGGGGCCTCTTAGAACTTAGGCCAGAATGCTCTGCCCTTTACTTCCTACTCTTCTTCCTAGGTCATCTCATTTACTCCCATGGCTTCAGAAACTATCTCTATATCGTTGACTTCCAAATTTGCACCTCCAGCTCAGACTTCTTTTATTTAGCCAGATTTCACAGACTTAATAGTCAACTGTCTGCCTGACATCTCCACTTAAACATCTCAGAAAAATTTCAAAGTTAACATGTTTGTAATGGAACTCTCAATTTCAATTAGCCCCAACCTGGTCCTCTCTCATTTTGCCTATGTCCATAAATGGTACCACCTACCACTTTGTTACTAAAGCTGGAAACTGGAAATCGTCCTAGATTCCTCCACTTCTCTTAACCACAATATCCAATCCATCAGCCAATCTGTTGGTTCTACATCTTTCATACATATTGCTCATCTTCCCCTTTTTCTCTTTCCCCTCAGTCCCTAACCTAGTCCAAGCCAACATCAGCTCTTGCCTGGACTAATACAATCACCCGCTCTGTCTTCAGGCTTCTACTCTTGCTCCTCTCCAGTCCATTTTCCATAAAGCAGCCAGTATGAGGTTTTTAAAAAAGTAATTAGGATCATATCAGCACCCTGCCTAAGACCTTTTCATGACTTCCCATTTTTCTAGAATAAAATCTAAACTCTCTGCTATGGCTCACCAGACCATGCTGACCCCTGTCTACTTCTGTAAGCTCACTTTATGACACTACATAAAAACCATGCTCTAGACAAATCAGTCTTTGATCAGTTCCCCAGAATTTTCCAAGCTGTTTTCTACATTGGGCTTATTACTTGTTATTACTTCTGTCTGGAATAGGCTTTCTAAAGCTCTTATACTGGTTTCTCTTCATCCATTAAATGTTAACCTCGCAGAGAACCTTCTCTGACTACTCCTTCTAAAAATGTTGCTGCCTTATTATAAGACTCGTACTTATTTCTTTTATGGCACTTTTTGGCTAGTAGTTGAGCTCTTAACTCTTTGCACTGCCCATGGATAAGGGAAGGTAAAGAAATTGGAGCCCTGATGGCAAAGTGGTTAAATGCTGAACACCCAAAGGTTAAAGGTCAGTGGTTTGAACCCACCAGCCACTCCATGAGAGAAAGATGTGGCAGTCTGCTTCCTTAAAGATTCCAAAAACCAGAACTGTTGCCTTCAAGTTGATTCCAACTTATAGCGACCCTCTAGGACAGAGTAGATCTGCCTTATAGGGTTTCCCATGGTGAATTCAAACTGCCTCCGTTTTGGTTAGCAGCCAAATGCTTAACCACTGTGCCACCAGAGCCCGTGTAAAGATTATAGCCTTGGGAATGAAATCTACTCAACGGCAATAAGTTTTTAAGGAAATTGGAGCCCTGATTATAGGTCCCATACATAAGAGATTAATTGACTAATTCTTTTTGGTATAATGACTCTGTGTATTCCTTCCATCTTCTTTTGATGCTTCCTGCATCGTTTAATATTTTCCCATAGAATCCTTCAGTATTGCCACTCGAGGCTTGAATTTTTTTCTTCAGTTCTTTCAGCTTGAGAAATGCCGAGCATGTTCTTCCCTTTTGGTTTTCCATCTCCAGCTCTTTATACATGTCATTATAATACTTCACTTTGTCTTCTCGAGCCGCCCTTTGAAATCTTCTGTTCAGTTCTTTTTATCAATTCTTCCTTATGCTCTAGCTGCTCGATGTTCGGAAGCAAGGTTCAGAGTCTCCTCTGACATCCATCTTGGTCTTTTCTTTCTTTCCTGTCTTTTCAATGACCTCTTGCTTTCTTCATGGATGATGTCCTTGATGTCATTCCACAACTCGTCTGGTCTGCAGTCACTAGTGTTCAATGTGTCAAATCTATTCTTCAGATGGCCTCTAAATTCAGGTGGGATATACTCAAGGTCATATTTTGGCTCTTGTGGACTTTCTCTGATTTTCTTCAGTTTCAGTTTGAACTTGCACATGAGCAATTGATGATCTGTTCCACAGTCAGCCCCTGGCCTTGTTCTGACTGATGATATTGAGCTTTTCCATTGTCTCTTTGCACAGATGTAGTCAGTTTGATTTCTGTGTGTTCCATCGGGCGAGGTCCATGTGTATAATGTGTATAGTTGCCGTTTATGTTGGTGAAAGAAGGTATTTGCAATGAAGAAGTCATTAGACTTGCAAAATTCTATCATTCGATCTCCGGCATTGTTTCTGTCACCAAGGCCATATCTTCCAACTACTGATCCTTCTTCTTTGTTTCCAACTTTTGCATTCCAGTCGCCAGTAATTATCAATGCATCTTGATTTCATGTTTGATCAATTTCAGACTGCAGCAACTGATTAAAATCTTCTATTTCTTTATCTTTGGCCCTAGTGGTTGGTGCATAAATTTGAATAATAGTCGTATGGATATTATCCTATCACTGACAGAGTTGTACTTCAGGGTAGATCTTGAAATGTTCTTTTTGACGATGAATGCAACACCATTCCTCTTCAAGTTGTCATTCCCAGCATAGTAGACTATACGATTGTCCGATTCAAAACGGCCAATACCAGTCCATTTCAGCTCACTAATGCCTAGGATCTTGATGTTTATGCATTCCATTTCATTTTTGATGATTTCCAATTTTCCTAGATTCATACTTTGTACATTCCAGGTTCCGATTATTAATGGATATTTGCAGCTGTTTCTTCTCATTTTGAGTCATGCCACATCAGCAAATGAAGGTCCTGAAAGCTTTACTCCATCCATGTCATTAAGGTTGACTCTACTTTGAGGAGGCAGCTCTTCCCCAGTCATCTTTTGAGTGTCTTCCAACCTGGGGGGGCTCATCTTCCAGCACTATATCAGGCAATGTTCAGGTGCTATTCATAAGGTTTTCACTGGCTAATGCTTTTCAGAAGTAGACTGCCGGGTCCTTCTTCCTAGTCTGTCTTAGTCTGGAAGCTCAGCTGAAACCTGTCCACCATGGGTGACCCTGCTGGTATCTGAATACGAGTGGCATAGCTTCTAGCATCACAGCAACGTGCAAGCCCCCACAGTACGACAAACTGACAGACACGTGATTCAACCATTTCAAGAGGTAGCATATGATCAGGAACTGATTGTACTGAAGGAAGAAGTCCAAGCTTCTCTGAAGGCACTGGGGAAAAACAAGGCTCCAGGAATTGATGGCATATCAACTGAGATGCTTCAATGAACAGATGCAGGGCTGGAGGTGCTCACTCGTCTACGCCAAGAAATATGGAAGACAACTTCCTGGCCAACTGACTGGAAGAGATCCATATTTATTCCTATTCCCAAGAATGGCAATCCAACCGAATGTGGAAATTATACAACAATATCATTAATATCACATGCAAGCAAAATTTTGCTGAAGATCATTCAGAAATGGCTGCAGCAGTATATTGATAGGGAGCTGCCAGAAATTCAGGCCAGTTTCAGAAGAGTACGTGGAACCAGGGATATTGTTGCTGATGTCAGATGGATCCTGGCTGAAAGCAGAGAATACCAGAAGGATGTTTACCTGTGTTTTATTGACTATGCAAAGGCATTTGACTGTGTGGATCATAACAAATTATGGATAACATTGCAAAGAATGGGAATTCCAGAACACTTAATTGTGCTCATGAGGAAACTTTACATAGATCAAGAGGCAGTTGTTTGGACAGAACAAGGGGATACTGATTGGTTTAAGGTCAGGAAAGGTGTGCGTCGGGGTTGTATTCTTTACACTATACCTATCCAACCTGTATGCTGAGCAAATAATCTGAGAAGCTGGACTATATGAAGAAGAGCCAGGCATCAGGATTGGAGGAAGACTCACTAACAACCTGTGTTATGCAGATGACACAACCTTACTTGCTGAAAGTGAAGAGGACTTGAAGTACTTACTAATGAAGATCAAAGACCATAACCCTCAGTATGGATTGCACCTCAACATAAAGAAAACAAAAATCCTCACAACTGGACCAATGAGCAACATCATGATAAACGGAGAAAAGATTGAAGTTGTTAAGGATTTCATTTTACTTGGATTCACAATCAACAACCATGAAAGCAGCAATCGAGAAATCAAAAGATGCGTTGCATTGGGTAAATCTGCTGCAAAGGACCTCTTGAAAGTGTTGAAGACCAAAGATGTCACCTTGAAGACTAAGGTGCGCCTGACCCAAGCCATGGGATTTTCAATCGCATCATATGCATGTGAAAGCTGGACAATGAATAAGGAAGACCGAAGAAGAATTGATGCCTTTGAATTGTGGTGTTGGCGAAGAATATTGAATATACCATGGACTGCCAAAAGAACGAACAAATCTGTCTTAGAAGAAGTACAACCAGAGTGCTCCTTAGAAGCAAGGATGGCGAGACTGAGTCTTACATACTTCGGACATGTTGTCTGGAGGAATCAGTCCCTGGTGAAGGACATCATGCTTGGCAGAGTACAGGGTCAGAAGAAAAGGGGAAGACCCTCAACGAGGTGGGTTGACACAGTGGCTGCAACAATAAGCTCAAGCATAACAACGATTGTAAGGATGGCTCAGGGCCAGGCAGTGTTTCATTCTGTTGTGCGTAAGGTTGCTATGAGTCGGAACCGACTCGATGGCACCTAACAACAACAACATATAAGAGACTAAGTGGTGAAAAAGAAAAAAAAAAGAATGTAAGTTTGAAAGGACTGCAGGATCTGGAAAGAGTTTTTCCTTTTCCTTTTTTTCTTTCCTTATTTTAGGTAAGCCCCTTGCATATTTGAAGACAGAGAGGCCAAGGGCAACAGAGAAATGTAGATTAAAGGGACCTGGGGAGGGGAGTTCCCAGAAGAGGCAGGGGGTAGAAAACAATGGTTAACATGACCCGTGGTTAGAAAATGTCAAGGTAACCTTGATGGGTGGTCAGAAGGGTGAGGAATTCTTCAGTAGTGATGAAGTTAATGAACATCGCCCAACCTGAGTAGTCAAGTGAGTAAAATCAGGAGGAGAAAGGACTACAGTAGTTGATAAATCGGGATCAAGGCTAGGGATGTAGGGATGTAGCAACAGCTTTTCACGAACACAGCCAGGAGCCATCATGAGGAGAACTAGTATATGATGAAGGTGGGTATATCAGACAGGAGAGAGGTTTTAGAGCAGGTTGGATCTGGGGCAAGGCAGAGAAAGCAGAGGTCAGGGGTCATCTTGGGGTTGGGGCATAGCCAGATTCCAAAAGAGGGAACAAGGTCCAAGCCAGGTCAGAACCTGGCAGATAAAGGAAAGCTAGAGCAGGCATCAGAGTCAGAAGTAAGGTAGACTCAGAACAATATTCTGGTTGTAGAGCTCAGGTCATGAATCGTGGGATTGGGTGTCCTGATTGTTGGTTTTGTGCTTTTGCCATAGCACCACCACAAGCACCTAGCAGGAGAGGACCTTGATGATTGAGGCTGCTCTGCTGGCCAATCCTAGCTAGACTAACCTAAGTGGAGCAGGGACTCAGTCAATCTCCTAGCTGAGTCGGGTAGGTGAGAAATGAACTTGGGCCAGGAGAAATGGAACTGGGGTCTGATGGAGCTATCAGAGCTCTGGGACAGCAAAGAAGAGATTCTTCAGAACCAGGAGGGGAAAGAGGTGACAGGTGATGGAGGATGGGTCTTGAGAAGGGCATCTGACTCATACTCCATCTAACTCCTCCTTACAGAGTCAACACATTTCAAGACAGTCTAGGAAAAAGAATGTGAGAGGGAACTAGCGAAAAACTAGAGTAATTGAGGATACAAAGCTTGGAGAAAAGGAGTGTTTGAAGGCTTTGAGTCCATAATGAGAAATCCTAGAAGATTTGGTAGGATTAAGATACAACAGTACTGATTCAGGTAAGACACAGCAAACTCCATGGTAAGCACTTTGTTCCTGGTAGGCACTGGTTTCTCCCTCCCTGACAATCTTTCTAAACAGGATGCAGAATATGCCCATCTGCCTTTGGTCTTGCAATAAGAGCACTCCTGTTGAGAACAGGTGGCTGAATCAAGTGATCTCTTGCTAGTTTGCAAGAAGCTCATAAGAAACTATTAAAACAACAACAAACAAATCGCAAATCCATTGCCATTGAGACGATTCCAACCCATAGTGACCAAATAGAACAAAGTAGAACTGCTTCATAGAGTTTCCAAGGAGCAACTTGGTGGATTTGAACTGCCAACATTTTGGTCTTAACCACTGTGCCACCAGGTCTCCAAAAAATGACAAGGGACCTTCTTAAAGCTATTGAGTTCCATCACAGGTTTACACAAGTCCTTGAGAACCTGAGAGTAATGTGGGAATTTGGGTGCCTGGTTCACTAGCGGAAACCCTGGTGGCATAGTGGTTAAGAGCTATGGCTGCTAACCGAAACGTTGGCAGTTCGAATCTACTAGGCGCTTTTTGGAAACCCTATGGGGGCAGGTCTATCCTGTCCTACAGGGTCGCTATGAGTCGGAATCCACTTGATGGCACATCCACATCCCACCCACTCCCTACTCATATCTCCACTTATCCTACTACCTATATCCTTCCTATTCCCTTGCTGACCCAGATCCCTGGCCTAATTCTCTCACTGCTGTCAGTGATTCATCACGTCCCTTTCCTGGTCTCTCTTTCTCTCATTCCTTGAGAAAAGCAGCTGGTGCTACGGAGAGTGTCCAGGGCCCTGGAATCTAGTCTTACCTCCTTTTTGGTAGGGAATGCAATTGGATTAGGTGGTTTAGAGCTCTTTTCCTACCCAAAGGTCTTTAACTTCTCTCAGAAGCCTTTACTGTTGTACTTGCTTTCACTTCATTTTCCCCAAACCCAGACATCTTTATCTGGGCTTCAGGTCTTTTGTCATCAATGGAGATTATGAGTAGTTTGTGATTTGGGGCTAGGAATTTATTCAACTCATTCTGGACCCTGTTTTCTTTTCCTTTGTCCTCCAAAATAAACACTTCTTTGACATTCCCTCTTGAAACTTTGACCTCAGTGGAGACCATTACAGTTAACTTTTTTTTTTTAGTACCGCCTGAGGAACCAGGATTCGGCCCTCCCAAGTCAGCAGGAGCCAGGTTATCTGCTTTATCATTCTAGGGAAGGTCTTTGCAAGGCAAAAGTTTAGTTTTTTCATTCAGGAGGAGGGCTGAGAAATGTGACACCTTTCACTGCATGTGAATGGCGGTCATTCTACAAAGCAGGCAGGCAGGTTAGGAATGTTGCCTGAGATTGCTAGGCTCCCAGAATGTAAGCGTCTTAGAAGAAAAAGTATGTATTTACAATGTGCCAGGTCTGAGTTCAAATCCACCTCCTCTTGTTTAACCATGGGTGGCCTCTCTGAGCTGCAGTTTCCTCAGTAGTAAAAAAAAACAGTTTCCTCAGTAGTAAGGGGGGAATAATAACTCTTTAACTGAATAATAATATATTTTTATTATTTTAACTGAATTGTTCTGAGTATTGAAGGAGATAACATATACTGACACTTGATACCTGTATATATATATGTACCTGTTGCTGTGGAGTCCATTCCAAGTCATAGTGACCCTATAGGACAGAGTAGAACTGCCCCATAGCGTTTCCAAGGAGAGCTGCTGGTGGATTCGAACTGCTGACTTTTTGGTTAGCAGCCAAATGCTTAACCATTGCACCACCACGGCTCTTACATTTAGGTGTTCAATTATTTCCTTTTGGGAATTGAACCTGGGTCTCCTGCACAGAAGGCAAGAATTCTACCACTGAACCACCACTGCCTATCTCCCCCACAATCAGGATTTTCTTAACCAGTAAACAGTTGCGTTTGAGTA
Organism: Elephas maximus indicus; assembly: GCF_024166365.1. Taxonomy (NCBI): domain Eukaryota; kingdom Metazoa; phylum Chordata; class Mammalia; order Proboscidea; family Elephantidae; genus Elephas; species Elephas maximus. The sequence goes on along the minus strand of NC_064820.1, from coordinate 151,165,430 downwards.
GATTCCGACTCATGGAAACCCCGTGTGTGTCAGAGTAGAACTGTGCTTCATATGGTTTTTAATGGCTGATTTTTCAAAAGCAGATCATCAGGCTTTTCTTCCAAGGCACCTTTGGGTGGACTTGAACCTCCAATCTTTCGCTTAGCAGCGAAGTGGCCTGGGTTTGCACTATCTAGGATTTTCTTAACCAAAAAAACCAAACCTGTTGCTGTCAAGTTGATTCCGATTGACCTGTAGGACAGAGTACAGAGCTGTCCCACAGAGTTTTCAAGGAGTGGCTGGTGGATTTGAACTGCCGACATTTTGGTTAGTAGCTGAATTTTTAGCCATTGCACTGCCAGGATTTTCTTAGGAGTCCGTAATTCTGTCTGCTTCAAACATTATATGGGATTAGAAGAAGGAGGAAGAGCAGCAGCAGTCTTGTAGGAGCTAGGCAAGCAAGAGCATATTTTCCTCCCAAATCTCAACGGAGAGAACGTAGCCTTCTATTCTCCAGGTGAGCTGATGTAGTATCTAGATTTACTGAAATATGGGAATGGGCTCATGGACAGGTTTCCCTCATTGAGTTGATCCCCTTTCAGCAGATTTTCAAGCTGCACCATCAGACTGTGGCCAATCTGCCCGTCTTGGGCCCTGAACGTATCAAACATGGGGTTTTTACAGTTCTGTCACCTTAATGATACCCAGCTTGTTACTGATGAACCAAAGGAAAGGGGTGTGGAGTAGTAACTAATGAATCTGAATGACTCTGCAATGCCTTCGAATGAATCTCTGACAAGAAGGTGATTGATGTAGGGAAACCCAAATTCCTTTAGCTTCTGGCCCAGGGTCCATGTGGGAAGATTTGTTGATGTGATTGATTGTCATGAGGGGAAGATGGATGAAGATGAAAGAGGCTTGGAAGCAGTAGAGACTAGGGGATACAAGTTTTTTTGGAATTTCACTTTTCATGAAATTTCCATTGCTCTGAGTTTTATCAGTGAAAACCTCAGATACAAGCCCACAGCAAAAACAAGGCTTGTTCTCCATGAATGACCATTTGAATAGGCCAGCAGGGAGAATTTTGTTTCTGAAAATCCCTCCTAAGACTATTTGGGTATGTCAGCAAGGTCCTGGGGGAAGATGTCAAAGTAGCAGGTGCCTGGGTTCTTTGGGTGGAGACTCAGTTAGGAATAAAGGAAAAAAATCTATTTTATTCACTCACTTGTCACAGTGTCACAACTCATGTTCCATGATGGGCAGTTTGGCATCTGTATTTATTGAGTGTGTAACCTCAGGGACAGATAATTTTTTTTTTTTCTTGGAGCCCCAGAGAAATGATCTTTAACTTTGGCTGCCTATTTCTTCACCACAATTTTGGGGCTTAGAGGATCTTTTCCATTCCCCCCTCCACCACCACCACATACACAAACACACACACACACACACACACACACCCCCATACCACACACACTTTCTTTCTCTGCCACTAAATTTAGTGTGCTTTTACCTTCCTTAGAAGGAAGGAGGTAGGATTTTCAGTTTCCTTGACATAGGTTGCATTTTATGGATTTCTCGTTGTCTCTGGTTTCTGGCATCTGTGTTGTTGTTGTTTGTCTTCAAGTCGATTCCAACTCACAGAGGCCCTATAGGACAGAGTAGAACCCCATAGGGCTTCCCAGGCTGTAATCTTTACAGGAGCAGATCGCCAGGTCTTTTCTCCCTTGGAGCCGCTGGTGTGTTTGAACTGCTGACCTTTTGGTTAGCAGATGAGCACTTACTTAACCACTGCACCACCAGGGCTCCTTTCTGGCATCTGTGGTTGTTTTAAATGTACTGGAAGCAATAGAGATCAGAGTAGACTTTCAAGTCACCTGTTTAGGTTTCTCTTAAGATGTCAACTTCCTGAATGAACATTTCACCCTCGTTTTCACTCAAAAAATAGGTTATTCCCTTTTGGAATTTTAAAAATAACATTTATTATGAATTCTTTCTGATGACAGAACACTTGTTTATTATGAACAAATTAAAAATACAGAAAAACAAAAAGGAAAGCAAAAGCCACTGTACTTTGGTGTTACATGATGGCAAATATTTTCATGTATTTGTTTAACAAAATTGCATTTATCCTAAAAATGCTGTTTTGTAATCTGCTTTGTTCAGTTAATCATAAATGTTTCCCATTTTACCAATATTTCTCATGAATAGTATTTTATGGTTAAATTATATTCCGTGTAAGATCATGATTTAACTAGTTTACCCTACTATTGAACATTTAAATTGTTTTCTAATTTAAAACAATGAGCTGGGGGTATTTTACCCACTCTTGTTGATCAGTCATTTTACTTAGTTTATTCAACGTATCTGAAATATTTCTTCCCTGCAAGGTGCTGGCCTGTGCAGACAGGCAGACTCCCAAGGTTGAGATATTCAGAGTTAGACCAATGACTGTGCCCCCACTGCTCTCTTTATGGGAAGATGTAGAAGTGCAAACGAGAAAGGCAGAATCCACAACTCTCCCAGTCATTTGTCCTGGGGCCCAAGCCCTGATGTACAGGCACCCCAGGAAGCCAAAGTTAAGAGAGTGAACACACTTTGAATATGGTTCAAGTTCAAAGGACTTCCTTGTTCCCCAAGTTGCTTGAGGTGCATTAAAGTAATACCTCCTAAATCTGGGAGTCTGGATTGTTTTCCTATTGGCTAGTGCCTGGGTCTCAATTTTATCATCTGTCAAACACTGAAATCAAGAGGTTTGGATATTTCCAGTTTCCCTCTTAGGCTGGTGGATAATTGGGATACAGAAGCAGGATTTCCTGTTCTCTTTCTGATCTTTAGGTTTCCAAAGGGAAAAATAAAAGGGACCCATCTGGATATATTCTAGAAACATTTATTGTAAAATGAAGTTGAAGTTCCCAATCTGGGAAAATAATGAAACGGGTCATTTTACAGCTCTTGGGGAGGGGGGGTTCCCTTTTGTGGGACCTTGTCTGGGTAAGTTGTAATCACCTGTCCGCTTACTGTGACCATTCCCTCTCCATGGCTCTAGAGATGGTTTATGAGATGGAGAAGTCCTTAGGTTGTGTTGGGACCTGTGTTCCCCAGGGTTGGGTGGGAAGAATTTTCAAAAGTGCAGACTCAGGTGAAAAACCCAACACCCTAAAAACCTCCCAGATAGGTGGTCTCAGCCCCGCTGATCTGCATGAACTTGTAGTTGGTCTTTCTGGAGACGGCCAGAGTAGGGAAAGGTTGCTCCTTCAGGAGTCTGAACCAATTCCTTTGATTTTTGCTTCCATTCCCTCTGTTCCCCTAAGGGAACCAGTACTTTGAGGGTCCCTCTGGATATGGACCCTAAACAAAAGTCTCCCATTAGCAAGCTGCATAAATATAAGCACAAAGACTAGGAAGTAACTTGAAGGAGACATGAAATGGGGTCTACCTAAGTCAAAAGGCCCAGGTTCCAACTTCAGCTCTGACAAGAATATGCCTGTATAATCTTAGGCCTCTGTTTTCCCATTTATTATCAGTAATCATGAGGACTATAGGCCAACCGTGTGATTTTCCAATTGTTTTCCAATCTACTCTCTCCAAAAGAGAAGCTGTGTCCCCCTGCTCTGTCTTGCAACAGAGCAAGTGAGTTTGTGTGGGGTGCTATCGGGCACTGCCCTTGTCTTGGGACCGGGCGCTGTCCGGGGAGCGCATGCAATAGTACTTGTTGACTACGTGCCTACACTGGTCGCACTTCACTGTGCAGCACCACTGGAATTTGCAGTTACAGCTGCTGATGGCCTCTGTTCTCCTCTCTTCGACCTGCAGACCACACTCGGTGCACAGGCGCCCACAGCTGCGTTGCTCCCACCTGGATGTGTTGTGGCTGTTCTGCAGACACTCTCGACCCTCTGTGCCATAGATGCCCAGGCTGGAATTGCGGATACAGTAATCTGGTGACTCCTCCAAGAAGATCAGCTCAGCCTCTGCACTAGGAAGGAAGGCTGCGGTGGGTGCCCAGCGGCCCTCAGCACTGTTCCCAGCCCTTAGCCGCGGCTTATCCATCTCAATTTTCAGTGCCCGGTCATACTTGGCCTTTAGGTAGTCTCCCATCTCCCGGAAGTCAGCTAGCTGCAGCCAGCATGTCTGGATGCTGCAGCTTCCCGAGATGCCATGACATTTGCAGGTCCTCTTCATGGTGGCTCTCACTGCCTTCAGAGAGAGAGAATGAAAGAGAGAATGGCTGAGGGTAGGGAAGACCAAGGGCTAGTGATTAAATGGAATATTTTAGAGCTGTTTTTCTTAGCTTCAGAGGAAGTTCTGGGGAAGCTGATGAAAAATATTCCTGGGCTCTACTTCAGATCTTCTCAATTAGCATATGCAGAGGGTTAATGGCCTTGATACTGGCAATTTTAAAGCTCCCCCAGATGATTTTGATGGAGAGCCAAGCAAGTGCTGAGAAGGCGACTGGAGCCAGCCAACCTAGGCTCCTGGCCCAGCTCTGTCACTTGTTGGGCTTGTTTCTCTATCTGCCAATGGGAAGAAGACTCACATAAAATAATGATCAAGAAAGTACCTTGTAAATTATAACAGGAAATAAGATCAGTGTCGCTGTTACTGTCTTGAAGCTGGAGTCTGGGGTATTTGTGAAGGTTTGAATTTTCCCTCCCCACAGGTAAGGAAGCCTCTGGAGTCTGTGCCCCCAGCCCTAACACCTGGTTGTTATTTCCTTGAAAATCTCTTCCCCCGGCCCAGGCAACTAGGACATCTAGGTACAGGTTCACAAGGAAATTTCTATGTTCTTGGTTCTGAATCCAACTTATTTTCAGATTTGAGTTCAGAATACTCCTGAGACTGCTACCCCACAAAAGCCTGGGGATGAATTATAACCCTAGGGGGAGAGTAGCCTCTTCTAGAGAAACCTGGATCCAGAGGGACCTGCCAATCCCTGGCAGTCCATACAGACCTGAGGACACAAGACTGGAAAATAAACCTCAGTTCATTTCCTAGAGCACACAGTTGAAATGACCGAAAATTAAAGTCACAGAAGCAAGGCCTTGATTCTGCATTGGTCTCTATTCTCAGAAACCTGCCTATGGAGCGGGCCAAAACAGAGGATTTAGTGTTAAGAGAACTAGACAGGGAGTTAGAAGATCTAAGTTCATTGCCTGGCTCTGATGCTTATTAGTTGTGCTGCCTTGGACAAGCCACTTAGTTCGGGCTTAACTAGCTTCATCGTCCAGAGAATGGGGGTAACCATCCCAGTCCTATAGGTGGCATGAGGATGAAATGTGTGGGCATAAGACAGCTCTTGGTAAGTTGTAAAGACCTGCAGATGTGAGGCTGCTGCCAATACTGAGCCTTGTGGCTCACTGGTTGACTCCTATACCCACCAGCCTTCCTGCCCTATTGTTATGAAGATTCATCAGGGCTCTGGCATCCTTCCCCTTCTCCAGGCTGTCCACAAAGAGCTTGGAGATTCTTTCTCCAAATTCCACATTGTCGCTGCAGCCTCCCCAGATCCAGCCGTGGCCTCCTATACATAAGGAAAGAATAAGCTCTGCATCAGCTTTCTGTTAAGTCCCAGGAGAAACATTGTGGTTATTTTGGCTGATAGAGCCAAACCATACCCAAGAGCCCTAAAACCTTGTAAAGCTCAAGGTGAGACAGGGAAATAGAGGTGATGAGGTTAGGTGGAGGGAGTCCTTTTCCCATGCCCAGTGGCCCACGCTTCAGGTAATTCTAGCTGTAGGCCTTAGTCTCTATACCCATAGTAAAGGTAAGAACACTGGGGCTGGACTAGATGATCTCAAAGGTTCAGCCCAGCTCAAACGTTCCGGGTTTCTGTACTATTATTCTACAGTAGTCTTGTCAGAGCCTCCTCCTCCTTCATTAGTGCCAAATCTGTATTATTAAGTCTCTTAGGTGGCCTGCAAATAGTGGAGAAGCTCTGGATTACAGATAACCCATTCTAAGCCTGAATACCAGAGTTAGCTTTAGACTGTCTTTGGTCTCCTTATTCCTAGCTGCCTTGTTAGAAATGGAGCTTGGTGGTACTTGCTAATCTCTGGACTGATGGATCCAGGCTCAACTCTCAGGAGAGTCTAGATCCAGGATTTCCCACAAATGAAGGGACTTCTGGGGTTGAGGGGTTTGAGGGAACTGTGTTCCTCAGCCTTTCCCTGAAAGACTCTAACGTGTGCTCAGCTCTGCAGTCCTTCACCCCGTCCCACCCCCATCAGAGATCACAACTTACCTGTTTTTCCATTTTTTGACTCATCACAGCCACAGTTTTCAAAGTCTCCCATGCTACAATTCTTGGTAATGGTGTACATGACCCCCGCAGAGCTGATTGCGTGAATGAAGGAAGTCTCCCTAGTGGCTTCAGAGAGAAAGAGGGAACTGGAAACTTGGACCCCAATAAAATAAAACACAGCTTTACAGAAACAATGCAGTTTCTCTCCTCTGTCCCCCACCCACTTTGAGTTTAAGAGAAGAATGCTCTTCTACTCGAGAGAACAATTAATGTCTTTCTAGCATTCTGACTGTATCCAGGCAGGAATGAGCTCCTCCATGCTGCAGGTGGGGAAAGTAAAACCTAGAGAGATGGTGAATGAGACCAAGACCACTCTCCTCACCAGCTGTGGTGTTGGAACCAGGGCTCTGCTCTCCTGAAGTCCAGCCTAGAGCTCTACCCACTAGACACTGCTACTCATGCTTAGGTATGGACAGTGAGGCCTCGGGGCCATGGGGTTGGCTCGAGAGAGAAGGACATTTCTTCATCCTGGTCATGAAATAATAAGGACCCTGGATACCACTTACTAAACTACAGAGGCGTGAGGAGACAGCAGGGTCTTTCTCAGTATTTATGTTGGGGGAATTCTGAATGGACAAGGGGTGAAATCAACAGCTTTTCTCATTTGCCCCTCAGTCGCAGGGCTGCAGGAGCCACTGACCCAATATTGTCATATTTCATTTCCACATACCCCATCTGTCTACCCCACAGGAAGATATTTATTTCTACCCTGTCCCCTAAGCCCACTCCCACCAACTGTTGTCAAGCAACTCTACTGTTTCTACACAGAGGACTTTTATGCAGACTGCTACACACAGTTACAAACAGCTACATAGGTATACAAGTGAACGCAGACACACAGACACAGACACACACAAATAGACACCACCAGAGGTACAGCTCAGTGTGATCTCTCAGCTTCTCTATTGTTGGGCTTTTGTGACAGCTGGGCAGATGTGCAACTCCCTCAGGTGCTGCAAACATAGAGCCCTTTCCCTGTTTTTAGTTCATGCAAATCAGCTTGAGGTGAGTATAAACACATGAATACAGGCATGCAATCACAAAATATAGTAATGTATTACATTTGTATAGAGATACCTTTGTATCCACCTTATTGAATCCTTACAATACCCTGGGTGAGCTAAACAGAGCTGGCCTTATTGGCCCAAATGAGGAAAAACAGACTGAGAGAAGGGAAGCAACTCAGGGTCACACAGCACAGAAGTGCCAGTTCAGCAAATTACTGGTAACCTTTCATTTCACTGTGCACATAAATGTTACACGTACACATATACCCCCTTTTACAGGTGTGGTCCTGCACACACTTACCACTTCTCAGCCTGTTGTGAGTGGAGAGCTGCAGAGCATTTTCAGGACAGTTCCAGCGTTCCCAAGCAAATTGGAACTTACACTCCTCAACGCCACTCTGGGCCCCCAGGGCCACACTGGTGGTGTAGGTCAGATAGGCCTGTCAAAGGGGAAAGGGCTGTGAGCTTCTGCCCCAGCTCAGGTCTCTGGGGTGGAGGAAACAGGCAGGGGTCCTATGGGCTACTTCTTCATTAAGGAATAATTGGGGGTTCCTCTGGTACTTTCTCCCCTCCCCTCTTTTTCTTCTCCTAAAGAGTCCTCTAAGGAACACAGATGAGTAAAAAAGGAGCCAGAGACCATCATACCTTGGGACCTGTTATCAGGAAGTTGTTCACTGACCTACCAAAAAGAGAGTAGACAAGACAGGTGAATGGAGATGAGACAATAGGGCTGCCTTGGGAGTTAAGAGGGGTGAGAGGAAAGGACTTACCAGGCAGAAGCACTGAGGGTGGCCCAGCATATGCCCACAGCCACCCAGAGCATAATCAGGTCCCCCATGGCCCTGCCCATCCCAGAGGACCAGGTCCAGTCCAGGGCCAAGTCCAGGGAAGGAGTGAGGAGAGAGCAGGGCCTTTCTCAGTATTTATGTGGGGGAAATTCTGGATGGCCAAGGGGGGAAAATCAACAGCTCTTTTCATTTGTCCCTCCCTGGCAGGGCTGCAGAAGCCACTGACCCAATGGGGGACCAGGGAGGAGGGACTCAGCCCAAAATCTGCAAGGAAAGCCCCGCCCCACCCTGGCCAGCCCAGCTAGCCCTTCTTCCCTCCCTCCCAGGATGAAAGAAGGGCTGAAGGTTTTCCTCTATCCTTAGGGTTTTTTTTTTTTTTTTTTTTTTTAGGGTTTATTTCCTCTGTAAGTCAGACTTTTGTCTCTTCCTGCTTGAGGGCCCATTTCTCAAGGGCAAGTTAGCCACCTAACCCCGCAGTCAAGGCCTGTATCCCTCTAAGCTGCAGTGTCCTCACCTGTCAGTGAGACCTGACTCCCTGCCCTGCCTTCCTCCCCAAGGTATTAATAATTATAGAGGACCTCTCTTTGGGGGTCCCCTCCTGTTCATTTTATCCAGGCAAGCAACTGCACCATTCCAACCTCCTCCCTGGGTGACTGTAAATCCATGGAATTATCTGGGACCACCGAGCAGAAACACCTCAGAGGTCATCTCTTCAACAGTGTCTTCTACCACATTCCACCAAAGAAATTTCCTTCATTCTTAGTAGGTTGTAAGTGAGTCTCTTCTATGCAAACTTTGTGCTTGCTCCTGCTCAGATTCTCTAGAGCATGTTTTGTATCTGAGGGTTAGATCTCCAATTTGTTAACTGCTGTATAGTAAAGTACCAATCTCTGTGTCACCCAGGGCTATATTTGAAAAGACTGATGCCATTCTTTCTGACACCACTTTGTTGCTGGGAAGTCAGCATTCTTAGGCAGGAATAAGTGTTTTAAGTTCACTTTGCATTCTTAGTGCTTAACAAGGTGCCTGGATGAATGACTGAAGAACTTGAGGTTCCTAGTATTGACTCCAGGTGCCATTAGGTATGGCTAGGGACTACAATGAAGGAGCACAGGCCTTCCTAAAAAACTCTTTCCTAGGGCTCAAAGGAAGGCTAGAAATATTCAGAGGGAAGTACAAAGGGAAAGTCAATCATAGTCCTGACTCATTATTCTGTGACCACTGTAGTATCCAGACCACTTCCCAGCACTCTGGACCTGGTTTGGACAGCAAGGGGAGCTTAGCCATCCCCTCACCAAAGGGGCTCCAGGGGCCAAGGCATCATACTCAAAGTGTGGGCCGGGATCAGTGCTGGGCTGTGAACTGATTATCCTTCTGCAACAGGTAAGGGTAGAAACTGAAACTGTTTACAAATTTTTATAGCAATCTGATGAAGTAATTTAGGTTTGTTGAATCTACTAATAAGAAATTTAGGCTCCTATTTGGTTTCATTTTTTTCCTAAGAGAATGAATGGGTGTAAATGTAAACGCAAAATGTCTTTAAAGGACTAAAGCTCTGCCTGCCAGCTCCTAGAGGCCTCTCTTCTCTGCCTACCCGAGGCCATGGCATCATCAGCCCAGACAGACCCGAATATTTCAAGTGTTACATAACCAAAAACCAAACTAAACCCGTTGCTGTCTCATTCCGATTCATAGCGACCCTATAGGACAGGATAGAACTGCCCCATAAAGTTTCCAAAGAGTGCCAGTGGACTCCAACTGCCAACCTTTCGGTTAGCAGCTGTAACACTTAACCACTACGTCACCAGGGTTTCCTCAAATGTTATATAGCACAGGTAAAAAAGGTGCCCTGGACTTGAGTCACTTGGGAAAAAGTACCTCAGTGGTCTTTTCTCTGTCTCCTACTTTTCCTAATTGAGAATTCTTAAAGTTTAACTTTCCATTCTTAAGACAGCAGGGCTGATTTCCATGCCATTCACTGTGAGGTCAGAACAGTGTTAGAACCAAGAGAGTTCCCCCACCCTTCCCTTGACAGAGTTTTAGTAATGACTTCACCCTTCCTTCCTGGGTATGAGTGATTAGATCTTCTTCTGTGTCCTCCACAGCACTTGGTGTTTAGTTGGTACTCTATAAAAAACATTCTTTTATTTACTAGGAAGCAGACGGAAAGGTACTGAGTGAGTTTTTGTGTGTGAACTTTGTGATTGCTCCTGCTTAGATTTTCTAAGGAGCATATAAAACCAAAACAGTTGTCGGCGAGTCGATTCTAATTCATGGTGACCTCATGTGTATCAGAGTAGAATTGTGCTTCATAGAGTTTTCAATGGCTGGTTTTTCAGAGGTAGTACTCACCAGGCCTTTCTTCCCAGGATACAGTTCTCTAAAAGACACTTAGGATGTTAAGGAAAGGTCCCTGATCCAGGTATCAAGAACCCTGGGTTCTAGCCACTAATTTGTTATGTGACCTAGGGCAAGCTATTTACTACCATGTGGACTCAGTGTCTTCACCTGAAAAATGAAGGAGCGGGAGAAATGTTGAATTATCCCTAAAGACCCACCCAGCTCTCTTAAATGCTGTGATTCTAAACCCAAGATTTACAGAATTTATTAATCTCAAGAGTGATTGCAGATATGAAATGGGAAAGTTTTGTCTCTTCCACCTGTGAGCATCCTTCAGCTGGTCATCAAGATGGACCTTTATGATAGATGGCTGGAGGACAACCAAAGCCTTCTTCAGAGTCCTTTGGGTGTCTGCCTGCCTAAGACGCCTGTGCTGGACTAACCAAAGACAGACGTTCCACTGAAAGGAGAGAAGTGCCTGAGATAGGTACTTCGTACTATAGTCTACAAATCATTTGCAACCAGCCTAAGCATCAATTTTCTTATCTCCAGCTTTATTAGTTTTTCTTTTTTTAAATATATTATTGTGGTGAAAATATATAAAACAAAACATCTCAACAATTTCTACATGTACATTTCAGTGACATTGATTATATTCTTCAGTTGTGCAACAATTCTTGCTATCCCAGTAGTTTTTTTTACTTTATTTTGTTGTTGTTGAGAATATACACAACAAAACATACACCAATTCAACAGTTTCTACACATACAATTCAGTGACATTGATTACATTCTTCAAGTTGTACAACAATTCTCACTTTCCTTTTCTGAGTTGCTCCTCCCCCAGCAACATAAACTCACTGCCCCCTAGGGTTCCTATCTAATCTTTTGAGTTGCTGTTTTCAATTTGATCCCATATAGATAATTTCTAACAGAACACAATGCTCAAGGCAGGCATTTTTTTACTAGTTAAGCTAATCTACTGTTTGGTTTTAAGAAGACCAGGGGATATTTTTAGATTATAGTTTAAAGATTATCTCTGAGCAATAGTTTCAGGGGTTCATCCAGCTTCCATGGCTCCAGAAAGTCTGGAGTCCATGTGATTTTGAAATTCTGTTCTGCATTTTCCCCCTTTTGATTAGGATTCCTCTGTAGAATCCTTGATCAAAATGTTCAGCAATGGTAGCTGGGCACCATCCAGTTATTTTGGTCTCATGGCAAAGGAGGCAGTTGTTCATGGAGGCAATTAGCCACACATTCCATATTCTCCTCCTCCTATCCCTGAGTCTCCTTCTTCCTCTGTTGTGCCAGATGTATGGAGACCAATTGTTGTACCTTGGATGGCTGCTCGCTAGCTTTTAAGACCCCAGCACTACTCAATGAATTAGAAGGTAGAACAGAAGCACTAAACATGTTAATAGTTTTTAAGTGATGATTTTTTTTCAACTCTCGGTTTCTCTTAGTCTGGAACTGAAGACAAGAGCAGAAGTTGACAGTGGAGAGAGAGTGGACCCATGACATGACAGAATAGTAGTGTCTCTGAAGCAGTAATGTGCTGGTAAATGTTTAATGTTTAATAGTGGTGGGGGCCAGGATTGGTAGCATTTGCTGATTACTGTGGTATAAATACTGCCATCATGGCTGACTTCAAACTACCAGTGTGGACATGGGAAGAGACGTACAGTAGCATATATATTTCTACCATACTTCAGGAGTATAGATAATAACAAAATGTAGTAAAATAATTACAAAGTATTTGAGTATTTATTATCTTTGTTTTTAAGTATAATTTATTTAATTGTAAGTTTATATAACTTAATTTAAATAATGGCTATGTTTAACAACCAGCTTGCAAAATCCCTGAATATTTAACAATAAGCTCTCAGGAGCCAGGACAAGCCCCCTCTAGCACACTACTGGATCCCTCTGCCCTCTCTCAATGCCACCGGGAGATAAAGTGCAAAAGATTTCTCTATAGAATTTAACAACAAATATTTGTTCCAGTTTTGCGAAAGGCTTTAATCTTTGCTGAGCCCTAGGCTTTGCCTGCCCTCAGGGAGTTTACTTGTCTAGTAAATAGGGAATAAAGTGTGTATCCAACATAATGTAGGGCAGAAAGTGGTAGGTGGAATACAGTGAATAAGTGAATGAAAGGTATCCACAGAGCTAGAGATGAGGCAGGGCTAGGTAATCCTGAATGCTCCTTCCACCTCTAATGTTCCAGGATGATGAGATTCCAGGAGTCCTAGGGAAACATTGGGCTGTAATCAATGAGGAATAAGCCAGAGCCACTACTACTGTGCCCAGCTTTAGGGACTCTAGAGACCAATTCATGGAACCACAGAGTGTCTGAGCTAGAGGGTCCCATTTTACCAGCAGGCAATGGAGGCCTAAAGAGATCACACGATGAATTGGGGCCAACGAGCCTGGGTCCCATAATATTGGCTCTTCTGGGACTGAGAGGATTCCCACAGTGTGGGCCTTCCAGTGCTAAAAGAAGGATAATCTTGGGCAAAACCGGATGGTTGGTCAGCCTATGACTGCTTACATCCCAGGCCAATGCTTCTTTCCAAATGTACGCTTTCACTAAACTTCCCAAATCCGCGGTTCCCCCACACTTCTTTTCTAGATTCCCTCTAAAGCTCTGAGTCGATAGGGGTTGCTCAGACTGTGGCGCAAGTGTGTGTGTTGGGGGGGCGGGGTAGTAGTGAGCAGACATGGGGAAGGGGGTGGAGGTGACAGAAGAGAAAGAGATAGGATTTCTGACTTTTTACACTTCTCTGCTAATTAGATAAGGGGGGTGGGAAGGGGGAGAATGAGGCTCCGATGCATATTCCTCTGAGCTGTGACACTGAGCAGAGCTCAGAGATTTTCAGTCTCTCTTCTCACCTCCTGGGGATACTTGACTCCCAGTCCAAATGCCACAGCTGCTTAAGCCTTTGCTCCTCTCTTTGGGCCCCCAATTTAGCCTCAATGATTTGCAAAGTTCCTCAAGAATATCCTCAGGGAAGGAAGAAGGGAACACTTCAGTTTCCCTTTTCAGATCCTGGGTTCCAGGTATGGGGGGACAATAGGAGGCCTTTATGTGTGGAAAATGGGAGCAACTGGTGGTCTGTTGAACACATGGACTGTGAGGGCTGGGGAACGTGCAGGGGAGGGTATGTCAATCTACAAGATTCGTTTCACGTTTGAAGACGTATTTCCTTCATCAATCTGGAAGCTCCCCAAAGCTAGGCCTTGTCAATCCCAACTACAAGGGAGCCTCCCCAAGGATAGCAGCATATTTCTTCCATCAGACTGAGCCTCCCAGATGGCAGAGGCTGCATCTTCATCGTTGGTTTGGAAAGGGTTGAGGGGTTCTTCCAAGGAGGGATTTCAGTTGGTTAAAATTTTATTTTATTTTATTCTCTGTTACTTAACTTCCATCTCTGGACACTGAAGACAGGACATAGAAGAAGTTTCCTGATTGATTACTGGGGAAGCAAATATGGAGCTAACTTTGGGGTTTTCTTAGTCCTGAGAGAAATATATAGTCAAGTGTCCATTTTTTTTTTTTTATCCATTTATTCATTCCAAAAAATAAGTAAATTAGGAGATACTCTGTCCTATAGGGTCGCTATGAGTCAGAATCGACTCGACAGTAGTGGGTTGGAGTGGGTTTTTATCCTGAAGAAGCACTGCACGGGGTCTGAGAGACAAAAACTTAAGCAATTTATAACAATACAGTGAGATAAAGTGCTCTAGAAAGGTTGAAGGGGCGTGGGTATCAATGAGGAAATTCCAAGGAAGAGGACTTCTGATAGAGACCTGCCATCTGGTGGCAGTGAATCGCACAACAGGCTCCTTGTTGCCCTGATGTAGTATTTAATACAGGAATTTCAACCTTCATTGAGCACCTTCATTGAGCCCCGTCGTTGGCACTGTGGTGGGTATACAGTAAACCTTATAAAATGATCTTTGTTCTTGAGAAACTTGAAGTATGCTTGTGAAGATAAAGCATAGCTGGAAAAGTTATCAAGCAACCAAGCAACAAATATTTGAAAGTGCACACATCAACATAAGTGCTGTTTAAAAAAGCACATGTGATTCAAGGAGCCCTGGTGCTGCAATGATTAAGCGCTTGGTTCAAACCCACCAGCAGCTCTGTGGGAGAAAAGATCTGTTCCTGTAGGATTACAGCCTAGGAAACCCCATGCGGCAGTGTTTTTTTTTTCCCCCAGTAATAACACAACTTCGTCTTAAATTGCGTTAAAGGAATTTCATTCAGAAGCTGTTTGATGGAAGAACTTAAAGATCTGATAAGGGGAGAGAACTAGAAATTTTAACTTTAGCCAAACTACAGATGGATCTAACTATCAGTGCCAACCTTTTTGCAAAATGTTTGTCTTTAGTTCTCTCAACATGCTCACCAGCAACCAGCCTCTTGCTCCTGCAGTTTTTTCCCATTTCCCTCCCATCAGAAATTTATTATCCCCTCTTTTAGGTTAAGATATCATGTCAATCATCTACATCTTCGTGAGAGTGAATTTGAAGCAATGAGCTCTCTTTCATGAGCAACTTTCATTCTAACTTTTATATTGAGTTGCACAAAGAAAGATGGAATTAGCTTTCCAAGAAATATCCAACGTTAACATTGCATACGAGTCAAGAAAAATGTGATGGGCACCTAAAACATACATGAAATGATAATTGTTAGTTGCCATCAAGTCATCTCAGGCTCATGGTGACCTTGTGTATAACAGAACGAAATGTTGTCTGATGGGTTTTGGACCATTCTCACAATCACTGAAATGTTTTAGCCCATTGGTGCAGCTATTGTGTCAATTCATCTCATTGAGGGTTTCACTCTTTTTTATTGACACTATTTTACCAAACATGATTTCCTTTTCTAATGATTGGTCTTTCCTGATGACATATCCAAAGTAAGGGAGACAGAGTCTCACTATCCTCGCTCCTAAGGAGCATCCTGGCTGTACTTTCTCCAAGACTGATTTATTTGTTCTTCTCGCAGTCCATGGTATATTCAGTATCCTTCTCCAACATCACAATTTGAAAGTGTCAATTTTTCTCCAGTCTTCTTTTTACATTGTCTAGTTTTTGCATACATAGGAGGCAATTGAAAAGGCCATGGCTGAGTCAGGTGTATCTGAGTCATCCAAATCACATCTTTGCTTTTTAATAGTTTTAAAGGATCTTTTGCAGTAGATTTACCCAGTGCAATACATCATTTGATTTCTTGACAGTTGCTCCTCTGGGCATTGATTGTTGATCCAAGTAAAATGCGATCCCAACAATTTCAATTTCTTCACCACTTATCATGATGTTGTTTATCATACCAGATGTGAGGATTTTTTTTTTTTCCTTCATGTTCAGGTGTAATCCATACCGAAGGCTGTAGTCTTTGATATTCATCAATAAGTGCTTCAGGTCATCTTCATTTTTGGCAAGGAAGGTTGTGTCATCTGCATATTGAAGATTGTTGAAAGTCTTCCTTCAGTTTTGATGCTGCATTCTTCATATAACCCAGCTTCTCAAATTATTTGCTCAGCATACTGACTGAATAAGTAAGGTGAGAGGATATGACCCTGCCACACATCTTTTCCGATTTTGAACCACAGTGTCCCCTTGTTCTATTCAAATTATTGCCTCTTAATCCATGTATAGGTTCTGAATGAACACAATTAAGTGTTCTGGAATTCCCATTCTTCATAATGTTACCCATAATTGGTTATGATCCACACAGTTGAATGCTTACATATAGTTGATAAAACACAGGTGAACATCTTTCTAGTAGTCTCTGCTTTCAGCCAAGATCCATCTGACATCAGCAATGATATACCTCGTTCCACATCCTCTTCTGAATCTGGCTTGATTTTCTGGCAGTTCCCTGTTGATATACTGCTACAGCCATTTTTGAATTTTCTTCTGCAAAATTTTGTTAGCATGTGATATTAATGATATTGTTCAATAATTTTTCACATTCTATTTGCTCACCTATCTTTGGAACGAGCATGAATAGGGATCTCTTCCAGTCACTTGGCCAGGTAGCTGTCTCCCAAACTTCTTCACACAGAAAAGTGAGTGCTTCCAGTGTTGCATTCGTTTGTTGAAGCACCTCAGTTGGTTTTCTGTCAATTCCTAGAGCCTTGTTTTTTGTCAATGCCTTCAGTACAGTTTAAACTTCTTCCTCCAGTACTATAATTTCTTGATCATATGCTTCCTCCTGAAATAGTGGAATGTCAACCAATTCTTTTTGCTACAGTGACTCTGTGTATTCCTTCCATCGGAAAGCTAAATTTATATGCAAAGAACTATTCTTTATTCCAAGATTATTTCCCTACTACATTTAGATATTGAAATATTCTTTCTTTTATGAAATAATGGTGAAGTTAGGTAACAACCGGGCTTGTTCTATTTGTTGCCTGTTTCATTTTATTTAATTTTAACCATATTTAAAAAAAAAAAAAATTGTACGTTAGATGAAGGTTTACAGAGCAAACTAGTTTCTCACTAAACAATTAATACACATATTGTTTTGTGCCATTGGTTGCCAACTCCACATGTCAACACTCTCCCATTCTCGACTTTGGGTTCCTCATCACCAACTTTCCTGTCCCCTCCTGCCTTCTCGTCCTTGCCCCTGGGCTGCTGTGCCTGTTTAGTCTCGTTTTGTTTTATGGGCCTGATTCTGATCTTTGGCTGAACGGTGAACCTCAGGAGTGAATTCACTACCGAGCCATAAGGGTGTCCGGGGTCCATATTCTTGGGGCTTCTCCAGTCTCTGTCAGACCAGTAAGTCTGGTCTTTTTTTGTGTGTGTGTGAGTTAGAATTTTGTTCTACATTTTTCTTCAGCTCTGTCTGGGACCCTCTATTATGATCCCTGTCAGAGCAGTTGGTGATAGCTGGGCATCATCTTGTTGTGCTGGACTTACTGTGGTAGAGGCTGTGATAGTTGTGGTCCATTAGTCCTTTGGACTAATCTTTCACCTGTGTCTTTGTTTTTTTCATTCTCCCTTGCTCCAGATGGTGTGACACCAGTGGAGTATCTGAGGTGGCTGCTCACAAGGTGTTAAGACCCTATGGGGCAGTTTTACTCTGTCTATAGGGTTGCTATGAGTTGGAATCGTCTCAACGGCACATAACAACAACAAAAGTGATTCGTGCTTGTTACAAAATAATAATTAAATTATATAATATAAAAAAATGAGAGTTTCCCCTCCATCCCACACTCTGTAAACTAACCACTTTGAACAATTTGGTGTGGATCTTTTTTCTGCATATATTGTTATTATATATACGTGTGTGTGTATGTATGTGTATATATATATACATACACACACACACATATATATTAATATATTAGGATTGCACTATTATTCCCCAACTTATTTTTTAAACTTTTATATTATGGACCCCTTTCCATGACACACATATCAATCTACCTTGTTTTTTCTTAATTTTTATATTTAATGAAAATTAAGTGTGCTTATAAGAATTAATAGTTCTACAAGGTTTGTTAAGAAAAACAGCAGCCCTTCCTCAACTATACCCCCATTTTCCTCTCAGGAGGCAAAAAACTTTCAGTTATTTTATCTGATATTATTGGCGTTATCTCCATATTTCTAAAAAACATTTTGATTGCTATTTTTTTATTTTTAGGTATTTCTGGTTGACTTCCCACTGTGGAGGATGAAGATTTAGCTTTCTTTTCACTCCCAATTCACCAAAATCTTTACTCTCACACTTGATTGATATTTTGGTAGCATATAGAATTCTAGGTTGGAAATAATTTCCCTTCAGAATGTTGAGGTCATTGCTCCGATACCTTCTAGCTTCCAGTGTTGCTGTTGAGAAGTATTATGCTATTTTGATTTTTGATCTTTTGTATGTGATCTGTTCCTCTACCCCACCTAACCCCCAGAAGCTTTTAGAATTTTTTCCTTTATCCCCATAATACCAAAATTTCACAATGGTACACTTTGGTGTAGAACTTTTTCATTTCCCATATTGAATACTCATGGAATCTTTCAATCTTATTGTTCTGGAAAACTTTTCTGTATTATTTCTTTGATAATTTCTTCTCCTTCATTTTCTATGTTCTCTGTTTTTACAATTCTTTTTCTTTTAGGGGGAGAGAAAGAGGGATATGTGACTTCCTGGACTGATGCTTTGATTTTCTTATCTTTTCTCTCATGTTTTCCATCTTTAAAAAAGCTTGTTGTTCTATTATATTAAAGATTTTCTCAGCTTTATCTTCCAATGGTTATACTTAATTTTTATTTTCTCATAAAAAAATTTAATACCTAAGAGTTTCCCCTTGTTCTTTGAACATTCGCTTTTATAGTATTCTGTTCTTGTTTCACATTTGGAATATCTTCTCTTAACTCGCTGAGGATACAATCTTTTAAAAAGCTTTCTTTTGTTTCTATAGTTGTTTCTTCTTTCAAGTTCCTTTTTCTATCATGTTAGAGTGTTTTTCATTATTAGTGAAGTTGAGGATCTTTTCATATGTTATTTATCTGTTTATATTTTTTATTCTATGAAATGATTCTATACATATTTTGCCCCCTTTTATTTTGTCCTTCTTATTGATTTATAGAGCCATTTATCGGAGCCAAACACCTGCCTGTTAACATAATATGTTGCAAATATTTTTTCTTGTTTATTGTTTGTCTTTTAATTTTGGATATGTTGTCTTCTTTTTCTATAGAAATTAAATTTTTCTATGTTATTGGTCAATTTTTTCCTTTAAGACTTCTAGGTTTTAAGTCATGAATAGAAAGGACTACTCCACTTAAATATTACAAAAACGTTCTCTTATATTTTGTTTTATCTTGTTGTGATGTTATTTTCTAACTGTATATCTTTTACATATATAGTTTACTTTTTGTATCATATGAAGCTTGATTTTTAGTCTCCCTTCCTCATATGTAGACAATTGTCCCTGAATTTATTGAATAATTTGTAATTTCCACACTGGTTTGAAATGCGAACTACTAAATTCCCATATATCCATGGGTCTATTGTCAGAATCTCTATTCCAGTCCATATATCTTTGTCCATTATTTTGCTAATAATACACTTTTTATCTGGAATCCCTGAGTGGTGCAGAGTTAATATCCTTGGCTGCTGACTGAAAGGTTGGTGGTTTGAGTCTATCAAGAGATGCCTTGAAAGAAAGGCCTGGTGATCTACTTACTGAAATTATAGCATACATCTACTCTGACACACTTGAGGTCACCATGAGTCAGCATCAACTCGATGGCAACTGGTATACCTTTTATTACTTCATAATCATAGCATTTTTGTAAATAAAATAACATTTTTTAATATTTAACATGGCATCAAAACCCAAACCAAACCCATTGCCATCAAGTTGATTCTGACTCATAGAGACCCTATAGGATAGAGTAGAGCTGCCTCATAGGGTTTCCAAGGAGCAGCTGGTGAATTTGAACTGCCGACCCCTTGGTTAGCAACCAAGCTCTTAACCACTGTGCCACCAGGGCTCTTTTTTAGGGCGAGTCCCTCCTTATTCTTTTTCAAAATTTTCTTATGTAATCTAAAACATTTATATCTTTCAGATGAACTTTATAATCAACTTGTCAAATTAAAAATAAAGCTCATCGGGACTGTGATTAGAATTGTTATACATTTATAAATTTGGGGAAAATCGAAATTTTTATAAGATTTAATCTTTCAATCCAGGAGCATGGTAGGACTTTCCATTTACTCAGAATTTTTTCCATGCCTTTCAGAAAATTTTTATGGTCTTTTTCATATAAAGAATCTATTCCCAGTACTACCATCAATTCCAGTAATATAATGAATTACATTAATACATTTCCTAAGAGTGAACAATCTTTGAATCGTGGCTAAATCTCAATTGATCATGGTTTGTTTTTCTTTTAATATACTTTTGGAGTGACTTTTGCTAATATTTTATTTGAGATTTACAAATAAGATTGGTATTTTTTTTTTCCCTTCACACTATTCTTGTCAAATTTTGGTCATAGGATTTTGCTAGTTCCATAACCTGAAATGAGAGTTTCCCATTGTTTTCTGTGGTCTGGAACAGTTTAAATAATATAGAATTATTTGTTTTGTGAAAATTCTATAGAAATTACCAGTAAAACTCTCTGAACCTGGTGCCCTCTTTAAAACACAGCTTTGAAAATGCTGCTAATTTCTTCTATGGTCATTGATCTATATATATTTTCTGCCATTTTTTCAGTCACTTTTGGTAATGTTTTCCTCAAGTATAATCGGTTATATCATAAGCAAAATCAAAAGAAAAACTGGAGGAAAAGATTTACAGTTCATATCGCCGATGAACGATAATATACCTAATATACCTAGAGCCTAGAAAGTGAGGAAAGACCTCAACTCAGTAGAAAAATTGACAAAGATCACGGATAGACTATTAAAAAATTAAAAAAAAAAACCAAACCCATTGCTGCCGAGTTGATTCCAACTCATAGCGACCTTATAGGACAGAGTACAACTGTCCCATAGGGTTTCCATGGAGTGGCTCGTGGATTCAAACTGCTGACCTTTTGGTTAACAGCCAAGCCCTTAACCACTGCACCACCAGGGCTCCAGACCATTAGTAGTCCAAGAAATACAAATGTCCCTTCAATATATGAAAAGATGTTCAAGCTCAATCATAATAAGAGGAATGCAAGTTGAAACTCACCAGAATACCATTTCTCACCTATCATACTGACAAAAACTCAAAAGTTTAACATAACATCCTATGTTACCATGGCTAAGGAGAAACATTCAGGCTCTTATGCTGCTGATGAGACTGCAAAATGACAACCCCCCTAAGAAGGGGAATCTGGAACTATCTATTGAAATTATAGACACATTTGCCCTTTGATGGAGAGTTCCACTTCTGGGAATCTAGCTGCAGATACAACTTCACAAGTATGCAATTACATAGGTAAAAGGTTAGTCACTGCAGCATTATTTACAAGAGCAAAAGACTGAAAATAAGTTGCAGTAGGGAATGGGTAAAATAAACTACCCACATAACAGTATACTCTGCAGGCCTAAAAAAGGAATGAGCAAGATCTCTTCTCTATGCATTGTTCAGAATTGACTCGATGGCAATGGGTTTGGTTTCGTTTCTTTTTATGTACTATTATGGCGAGTTCTCCAGGATATGCCGCTGAGTGAAAATAAAAACACCAGATGCTGAATGATGTGAATAGTGTGCTCTTTTTGTATAAATACAGGGGGTAATAAAATATACATTAGTATTTGCTTGCATTTGCATAAGGAAACATAGGAATAATATATACTAAACTAATAAAAGTGGTCTGAAGGCTCACAGATGGGATAGGTAGGATATGGGTAGATGTGAAGGTGGGAACAAGAATTTTCAAGGCTTTTTATACTGTTTCATCTTTCAAATGTAAATTATTGTCCATTAAAAATCATTACAATTAAAAAAGATTATTCATTCACTTAAAACAATTTTTTAAGGGCTAGACAAATATATTAGGTACAATGGGCTTGTTGCAATTCAGGATATAAAGATGGTTCTTGCCTTCAAGGAGGAAATTATACATTTGTAAAATAGAACAATATACATAAAACATTTTTTACAATTAAGAATACTGAAACAAAGGGAAGGTCTAATAAGTATTGAATGATGGATCCGATCCTAAATTCTGTGGTATTTCCCTGGGCTCAGGCTCAGGTGGTATTGGCTGGGCTATGAAGGACAAACAAGGGACTGAGTAAAGAGGAGAACACAGTTGGTCACTTCAGGCATGAGCTCAAGTTTAACCTTCTAAATGAGAGGTAAGGTGCCCATCTGGCATTTCTTAAAATACTCAGGAGTTGAGTTAAAAATGAAGGACAAGAAGTCAGTCATGCAAAGAGTAGAGGGAAAAGGGTCCCAGGCTCAGGAACCCCAAGCACAAATGTTCTGAGAAGCCCAGGAGAGAGAAAGCTGAGGTACCCATAGCCTACCTACCCCACTGTGAAAGCTGGGATGGTGGGGCAGAAGGCAGGCAATCCCGCAGGCACTTTAGTTTAAGCACAATAGAAAGTAACTGCAGAATTTTAAGTATATGAGTCTACATTTTTAAAAGATCACTCTGGCTGAACAATGAATTGGAGAGGCAAGAAAGAATGAGAGATTTCTCTCAAGAAGAGCCAGTTAGGCCTTGGTACTTAATTTACCTTTCTTCCCAATCTCAGCATTTTCTAGTCTGTGTGACCAGGAAGAAGGGCGATGGAAGTCAGAGTCCCATTTGGTGAGAAAAGTAATGGCAGCAGAGTCCAATGGACATGTTTGGTTATGTGTAAAACTCAAAAGGCTATCTTCCTGAGCTGGGGACCAGCAGGGAATCATGCACGTCCCTGGAGATATTTAAAAAAGCACCGGACAGCCAGAACCAAGAGGTAGAGTAACTCATCCCAGTTTTCCCTGCACTTTTCCTGGTTTTAACACTGAAAGTCCCGTATCCCTGGAACTCCTCAGTCCTGGGAAAACTGGGATGGCTGGTGTTATGGATTGAATTGTGCCCCCCCAAAATATGTGTTGTAAATCCTAACCCCTATACCTGTGGTCATAAACCTTTTTGGGAATTTTTTTGTTATGTTAATGAGACAGTATTAGTGTAGGGTGTATCTTGAGTTAATTTCTTTTAAAAGAGATAGAAAAGAAGCAGATTATGGAAGGAAGGAGAGATGAGGGAAGATAGATACCGCACCACATAAAGATCACTAAGGAACCAAGGAACAAGGATCTTGCCCCAGAGACGACACAGAGAGAAAGCCTTTCCTTAGAACTGGCGCCCTGAATCTGGACTTCTAGCCTCTAAACTGTGAGAAGATAAATTTCTATTTGTTAAAGCCTCCACTTGTGATATTTCTGCTAAGACAGTTGGTCACCCTGTCAGGGAGCCTGGGCTCTAGCTCTGCATCTGTCATTAATTCCTTTCCTCTCTGAACCTCGGAGCCCTGGTGGTGCAGTAGTTAAGAGCTCAGGCTGCTAACCAAAAGGTTAGCAGTTCGAATCCACCAGCTGCTCCTTGGAAACTCTATAAAGCAGTTCTACTCTGTCCTGTAGAGTTGTTATGAGTTGGAATTGACTCAATGGCAATGGGTTTTGTTTTTCTGAACCTTAGTTTCTTCCTCAGTTGTAAAGAAGGGCACCTGGATAAGATGATATCTAAGAACCCTTCTAGCACTTCCAGCTCTGATGGGGAACAATCTGGAAATTGCCCAGGTTGCTCTGATATACTCTTGGAGCTTGCTGTGAGCTTGGGCAGAACCAGTTTCACCACCAGAGGGCACCTGAGAGTTCAGAGACAAACGTGGTATTCTTATGCCCTTGTAAGCTGCCTCTAGTCGTGGTGACCCCATGCACAACAAGACTTGACCGCTGTGATCCATAGGGTTTTCATTGGGAAGTAGATCACCAGGCCTTTCTTCTTAGTCCGTCTTAGTCTGGAAGCTCCTCTGAAACCTGTTCAGCATCATAGCAACATGCGAGCCTCCAATGACAGATGAGTGGTGGCTGCACCTCCTGTGCATTGGCTAGAAATTGAACCAGAGTTTCCTGCATAGAAGGCAAGAATTCGACTACTGAACTACCACTACCTCCACTCTTCTTATAGGGACCCTCCTTTCTTATGGATCCCTCTCCTTCTGTGAGTGATGTTAGTTAATATTAGCAAGGAGCTGTATTATAATTATTAGTTGTCACCTACAAAATAAGTTGAAGAATGAGTATTCCTAGTGTTCAGATTGTTTCAAGGAATATGTAAGCAAAAAATAAGAAACTTAGTAATAATAAATTTTTCAAACTTTCAAGTTGGCACTATATTCATTTCAATTATAGCCTTTACAATCATATTGGAATGATACATGGCTATCATTTGTATTCAGAATTTTACTTGACTACTAGAAGAATGATTTCTGTCTCTACATTTCTATCAACATCAAATAGAAAACATTTCTCTCTGTTGTAAATCTCTTAAGTACATACTGTTCTGAAAGTGGTTTTTTATGCCAGCTTTACAAGGTCATCATCTTTTGGCAAGAATTCCAAAACCAATAAATTTCTAAAGTAGTTCCATTAGGCTTTTCCAGAGTGAGTGGTAGCCTAAGAGTCTAGACCCTGGAGCCAGACTGCTTGGGTACATCTCAGCTCTGTATCAAATTAGTGTGACTTATAGTTTCTGAGCTTCCATGTCTTCATCTGTAAAATGGGGATGATGATAAATAATAGTATGTATCTACCTAACAAGACTCTCATGAGGGTTAAATGAGTTTATATGTCTGAAGCATTTAGAACACTGCTTGGCACAGGATAAGCACTATGTAAGGTACTATTGCAACGTCAAGTTCTTCAGCACAGGGATTTTCTTGTTTTGTTCACTGTTAAACTACATCCTGGAGCCCTGGTGGTACAGTGGTTAAGACCTCGGCAGTTCGAATCCACCAGCCGCTCCCTGGAAGCCCTATGGGGCAGTTCCACTCTGTCTTATAGGGTTGGCATGAGTCAGAATCGACTTAATGGCAAAGGGTTTTGGAAGCTATATCCCAGGGTCTAGGACTGTCCTTGGCTCATAGCAGGTATCCAATAAATATTTGTTGAGTGATGTTTTATGTCTTGGGAATAGAAGTTTAGTGCAAAATATTCATGAAAATTTTAGAGCCCATGGGATTTATCTAATATAACCCTTCCACTTTACAAAGGAGAAACTGAGGTCCAGAGAGAATAAGGAAGCTTTCCAATGTCACATGAGCTTTGCTGGCAATAAAATTAAGTACCAAATCTTTGTCAGAAGAGAAAGCACTGTTTCCTGCCTTACTTTTCTCTCTCTTTTCTTTTGTTACCAGTTGCTTCCAGTATTTTTCAGAAGCTTTCATGTAGAAACATTCAGGTTTCATTTGAGTGGATGCCATAATATCTTAAGGCACAATGTCCATTGCAGCAGGATAATCAGTTTACTGTCATTAGGAATAACATGGCTTGCACTGAGAGAAAGTGGAAACTGTGTTCATGTTGTATCCTCAGCTCCTGTGTTCCTACCCACTCTGATGCCCTGCTCTTCTTTCCTTACTCAGGAAGTTCGGGACTTAGTATATGTAGTGAAAAACCCCTCAGCTGTGCCAGAAATGAATACCACAATGGTTTGCAGCCAGACAAAAAACTGAAATACCAAACCAGTTTGAGCTGAAGGAGTCATTGGAGGTCATCTTGAAGGCTGTCTACCACAAACTTTATCAAAAGATATTAAATAAGACCTAAATAAATGGAGAAATATATTTGTGACTAGAAAGTCTCAATATTGTGAAAATGTCAATTTTCTCTTCAAACTGATTTATAGTTTACTGCAATCCCAGTCAAAATACCAATGGATGTTTTTTAAATTTTTATTGTGCTTTAAGTGAAGGTTTACAAATCAAGTCAGTCTCACATACAAAAATTTATATACACCTTGCCATGTACTCCTAGTTGCTCTCCCTAATGAGACAGCGCACTCCTCTCCACTCTCTATTTTGGTGTCCATTCAGCCAGCTTTTGACCCCTTCTGCCCTCTCATCTCCCCTCCAGACAGGAGCTGTCCACATAGTCTCCGTGTCTACCTGATCCAAGAAGCTCACTACTCAGCAGTATCATTTTCTATCCCATAGTCCAGTCCAATCCCTGTCTGAAGAGTTGGCTTTCGGAATGGTTCTTGTCCTGGGCTGACAGAAGGGCTGGGGATCATGACCTCTGGGGTCCTTCTAGTCTCATTCAGACTATTAAGTCTGGTCTTTTTTACAAGAATTGGGGTCTGCATCCACTGCTCTCCTGCTCCCTCTGGGGTTCTCTGCTGTGTTCCCTGTCAGGGCAGTCATCGGTCGTAGCTGGGCACCATCTAGTTCTTCTGGCCTCAGGCTGATGTAGTCTTTGGTTTATGTGGCCCATTCTGTCTCTTGGGCTCATAATTCCCTTGTGTCTTTGGTGTTCTTCATTCTCCTTTGCTTCAGGTGGGTTGAGACCAGTTGATGCATCTTAGATGGCCGCTTGCTAGCATTTAAGATCCAGACGCCACTCTCCAAAGTGGAATGCGGAATGTTTTCTTCATAGACTTTATTATGCCAGTTGACCTAGATGTCCCCTGAAACCATGGTCCCTAAACCCCTGCCCCTGCTACACTGGCCTTTGAAGCGTTTGGTTTATTCAGGAAACTTCTTTGCTTTTGGTTTAGTCCAGTTGTACTGACCTCTCCTGTATTGTGTGTTGTCTTTCCCTTCACCTAAAATAGTTCTTGTCTACTATCTAATTAGTGAATACTCCTCTCCCTCCCTCCCTCCCCATTCTCGTAACCATCAAAGATATTTTCTTTTCTGTTTAAACTATTTCTCGAGTTCTTATAATAGTGGTCTCATAAAATATTTGTCCTTTTGCAACTGATTAATTTCACTCCATGGTGGAATTTCACTCAGCATAATGCCTTCTAGATTCCTCCATGTTATGAAATGTTTTACAGATCCATTATTATTCTTTCTTGATGTGTAGTATTCCATTGTGTGAATATAACATAATTTATCCATTCATCTGTTGATGGGCACCTTGGTTGCTTCCATCTTTTTGCTATAGTAAACAATGCTCCAATGAACATGGGTGTGCATATATCTGTTCGTGTAAAGGCTCTTATTTCTCCAGGGTATATTCCAAGGAGTGGGATTGCTGGATTATATGGTAGTTCTATTTCTAGCTTTTTAAGGGAGCACCAAATTGATTTCCAAAGCGGTTGTACCATTTTACATTCCCATCAGCAGTGTATAAGTGTTCCAGTCTCTCTACAACCTCTCCAACATTTATTATTTTGTGTTGTTTGGATTAATGCCAACCTTGTTGGAGTGAGATGGAATCTTATTGTAATTTTGATTTGCATTTCTCTAATGGCTAATGATTGTGAGCATTTCCTCATGTATCTGTTAGCTACCTGAATATCATCTTTAATGAAGTGCCTATTCATATCCTTTGCCCGTTTTTTAATTGGGTTATTTGTCCTTTTATATTTGAGTTTTTGCAGTATCATGTAGATTTTAGAGATCGGACACTGATCGGAAATGTCATAGCTAAAAACTTTTTCCTAGTCTGTAGGTAATCTGTTTACTCCTTTGGTGAAGTATTTGGATGCGCATAGGTGTTTGATTTTTAGGAGCTTCTAGTTTCTCTTCTGGTGTTTGCGCATTGTTAGTAATGTTTTGTATACTGTGTATGCCATGTATTAGGGCCTTCTAGCATTGTCCTTATTTTTTCTTCCATGAGCTTTATCATTTTAGATTTTATATTTAGATCTCTGATCCATTTTGAGTTAGTTTTTGTGCATGGTGTGAGGTATGGGTCATGTTTCCTTTTTTTTTGCAGATGGATATCCAGTTATGCCAGCACCATTTGTTAAAGAGATTGTCTTTTCCCCATTTAACTGACGTTGGGTCTTTGTCAAATATCAGTTGCTCATATGTGGATGGATTTATGTCTAGATTCTCAATTCTGTCCCATTGGTCTATGTATCTGTTGTTGTACCAGTACCAGGGTGTTTTGACTACCGTGGCGGTATAATAAGTTCTAAAATCAGGTAGTGTGAGGCCTCCCACTTTGTTCTTCTTCTTCAGTAATGCTTTACTTATCGGGGGCCTCTTTCCCTTCCATATGAAGTTGGTGATTTGTTTTTCCATCTTGTTAAAAAATATCATTGGAATTTGGATTGGAATTGCATTGTATCTATAGATGGCTTTTGGTGGAATAGACCTCTTTACATTTTACAATGTTAAGTCTTCCTATCCATGAGCAAGGTGTGTTTTTCCACTTATGTAGGTCTCTTTTGGTTTGTTGCAGAACTGTCTTGTAGTTTTCTTTGTACAGGTCTTTTATGTCTCTGGTAAGATTTATTCCTAAGTATTTTATCTTCTTGGGGGCTACTATAAATGGTATTGATTTGGTGATTTCCTCTTCAATATTCTTTTTGTTAGTGTAGAGGAATCCAACTGATTTTTGTACATTTATCTTGTATCCTGATACTCTGCTGAACTCTTGTATTGGTTTCAGTAGTTTTCTTGAGGATTCTTTAGGGTTTTCTGTGTATAAGATCATGTCATTTGCAAATGGAGATACTTTTACTTCTTCCTTACCAATCTCAATGACCTTTGTTTCTTTATCTAGCCTAATTGCTGTGGCTAGGACCTCCAGCACAATGTTGAATAAGAGTGGTGATAAAGGGCATCCTTGCCTGGTTCCCGATCTCAAGGGGAATGCTTTCAGACTCTCTCCATTTAGGATGATGCTGGCTATTGGCTTTGTATAAATGCCCTTTATTATGTTGAGGAATTTTCCTTCTATTCCTATTTTGCTGAGAGTTTTTATCATGAATGAGTGTTGAACTTTGTCAAATGCCTTTTCTGCATCAACTGATAAGATCATGTGCTTCTTGTCTTTTGTTTTACTTATATGATGGATTACATTAATTGTTTTTCTAATGTTGAACCATCCCTGCATACCTGGTATGAAACCCACTTGGTCATGGTGAATTATTTTTTTGATATGTTGTTGAATTCTACTGACCAGAATTTTGTTGAGGATTTTTGCAACAAAGTTCATGAGGGATATAGGTCTGTAATTTTCTTTTTTTGTGATGTCTTTACCTGGTTTTGGTATCAGGAATATGCTGGCTTCATAGAATGAATTTGGGAGTATTCCATCCTTTTCTATGCTCTGAAATACCTTTAGTAGTAGTGGTGTTAACCGTTCTCTGAAAGTTTGGTAGAACTCTGCAGTGAAGCCGTCTGGGCCAGGGCTTTTTTTTGTGGGGAGTTTTTAAATTACCTTTTCAATCTCTTCTTTTGTTATGGGTTTATTTAGTTGTTCTCCAATAGATTTTTATGAAACTTGATAAGCTGATTCTAAAACTTATATGGAAATGTAAAAGATGAAGAAGAGCCAAGACACTCTTGAAGGATGAGGCAAGACTGAATTTACTAGGTATCAAGGCTTATAAAATTATAGTAACTAAGACAGCATGTTATTGACACAGGGATAGAAAAATAAATCAGTGCAACAGAACAATGAAGCCAGAAACAAATCCAAAGTTATATGGGCACTTATAATAGAGTAATGGAGAAAGAATTGTAAGTTCCTAACCCCAGGGTGGTTAAAGATTTCTTAAACAAGATACAAAAAGCACTAACTGTAAAGGAAATGATAGAAATTTTGACCGCTTAAAAAAAAAAACAAAACAACCAAACCTGTTGCCATGGAGTTGATTTTGACTCAGAGTGACCCTATAGAAAAGATAAGAACTGCCCCATCGGGTTTCCAAGGAGCGGCTGGTGGATTTGAACTGCCGAACTTTTGGTTAGCGGCGGAGTTCTTAACCACTGCACCACCAGGGCCCCTTAAAATCAAAAGACACCAATAAAATAGTGAAAAGATATGCCACAGAATGGGAAAAGATTTCACAGCACATATAATACACCAAAGACTAGCAACCAGGATATACAAAGGAAGTCTACAAATCGATAAGTAAAAGACAGAGAATTCAACAGTAAAACAGGCAAAATTTAACAGGCCCTTCACAGAAGAAGACATCCAAATGGCCAATAAACAAAAGAAAATATGCTCATTTCATTACTAATCATGAAAAACCATAGAAACGACTACATGCTCATCATACTGGGTTAAAAAAATCTGAAAAATCAAGTGTTCATTAGTATATGAAGTAACAGGAATGTTCATTAATTGTCAGTGGGAATGTACATTATTATAGCTGTGAGAACCATTTCAGAAAACAGCTTATCATCTAGTAAAGTTAAAGATTTGCATAGTCTTTGCCTTGGCAATTCTACCTGGGTGTATATGTTAGAGAAATGTGTTCACTGGGATGCATGTACAAGAATGCACATTGTGGAATGTTCGTAACTGCCATGTCTGGAAACAAACCAAATATCCAGCAACAGTAAAAAGAATAAGCTGTAATATAATCACACAAAAGGTTATTATACAGCAGTAAAACAAACAAACACAAATAAAAGAACTACAGCTGCAAGAACATATATGGATGTCTTAAAAACTAATGCTGAGAGAAAAATAAAAGCAAGACATTGAAAAGGATACATATTGTAGGATTCTATTTATGTAAAGTTAAAAAAAACAGGCAAATGCCTAACCATATTGTTTACGGTTATATTAATAGTAGGTAAAATTATAAAGAAAAATGAAGAAATGATGATTATAAAAGTCAGGATAGAGATTACCTCTAAAAAGGAGGGTAGGGGTTGGGACTGGGGTGAGGGAAAGAGCTTCTGAGGTGCTGCAGTGTTCTGTTCTGATTTGGGTGAGGGTTATGTGGGTGTTTGCAAATAGTTTTATAACAATTTAAGCTGTGTGTGTATGTTTTATACCCCTTTTTGTGTGTATGTTATATTTTAAAATAAACAATAAATGTAAAATCCACAGTATAGTACATGGCTTGGCACACAGCACATGTTTAATAAACGTTAGTTGAATAACATCATCACCATCATTATCATCATCATATCCTGAACAAGCGCTCTCAGCTCTTGAGTTCTTTGCAGGCCTTTCTTCAAAAAAGGTGTGAGATATTCTCCAGAAGTGCATGCAAAAAGATTAATGCTTGGCCAGGAAGTAGTTCTATCTTTGCACTGACAAAAAAACTGGACCCAGAGCTTCCTGTTCTGAAAACTTATTGCTAGCAGAAAGTTAAGATACCTTCTATTTCCTCTGCTTCTATTATAGCTGCCAGGTGAACAGTGGGATGGGAAGATCTGCTATCTTCGATGTCTCCTTTCTTACCTGCGGTTGGTATTTATTAGTAGCTCAGTGTGAACCTGGAACCAAGGCAGGTGTTTTCTGGGAGTTGTTCTCATGAAGAATGTGCATGGCCTAACCTGTTGGCAGCTTGTTTATTTTAAATCAGGTGAACTGTGGATATATTTCTTGCACAACTGATTTAATGTTGCAACAAAAACTGCAAAGATGACTAATGAGAAGAGCCATCATCCTCCTAGGTACTTCAAAGATCCTGTCTTGGACTGCTGGACAAAGGTTAAAAGGAGCGTGATCTCAGGAGGTAGGGCTTTATCTGATTGTGACAAGATGCCTAAGAAGAGCAGTGGGAGCTGTGGGTCAGCTTGGGGTGTTGGTTCCAGATGGAAGATGCTAGAGAGAATGCAGCAGAGGTACCTACTGGGCCTGAGAGCAGCCTCTCACCTTTGGAGGCCTAGCCCT
Organism: Elephas maximus indicus; assembly: GCF_024166365.1. Classification (NCBI taxonomy): domain Eukaryota; kingdom Metazoa; phylum Chordata; class Mammalia; order Proboscidea; family Elephantidae; genus Elephas; species Elephas maximus. The sequence goes on along the minus strand of NC_064820.1, from coordinate 151,133,747 downwards.
TGCCTCTCAGGATGACATGAACCCCAGCACAGAAACTTCTTAGGGAGCAGATACTTCTTTTTTTTTTTTTTTTTTAATATATATATATAATTTTTATTGTGCTTTAAGTGCAAGTTTACAAATCAAGTCAGTCTCTCACACAAAAACTTATATACACCTTGCTACATATTCCCAATTACTCTCCCCGTAATAAGACAGCCAGCTCTCTCCCTCCACTCTCTCTTTCTGTGTCCATTTCGCCAGCTTCTAACCCCCCTACAGTCTCATCTCCCCTCCAGGCAGGAGATGCCAACATAGTCTCAAGTGTCCATCTGATCCAAGAAGTTCACTTCTCACCAGCATCCCTCTCCAACCCATTGTCCAGTCCAATCCCTGTCTGAAGAGTTGGCTTTGGGACTGGTTCCTGTCTTGGGCTAAACAGAAGGTCTGGGGACCACGACCTCCGGGGTCCTTCTAGTCTCAGTCAGACCATTAAGTCTGGTCTTTTTATGAGAATTTGGGGTCTGCATCCCACTGCTCTCTGGGAGCAGATGCTTCTTGTAGACACTTTCTCCCTCCTTATACTCATTTAATAGAGAGTCAGGCTGATGGAATGGAAAGAGCTCTAGACCAGGAGTCTGGAGGCTTGGCCTCTAGCTCTGCCTTTAACCAGTTGTGTGACTTGATTAAATAACCTCCCTTCTCAGTAACCATCTTTATCTGTAAAACCAGGGTGCTAGGACTAGGTCATCCCTGAGATCCCTTCCAGCTCTGATATCTGTGATTCTAATCTCCTGTGAAGGTGGTGAGACAGGTAGTATGGCTAACAGGAAGAGTATATGGATATCAAGTTAGGCAGACCTAGGTGGTGCCACCACTTACTACCTTTTTGAACTCTGTAAATTTAACTGTCTTCAGCCTCAATTCCCATATCTATAAAATTGTAGCAGTGTCTACACTGCAGACCTGTTATGAAGATTAAATGAGATAGTGTACATCCATGGTTCCCAAACTGTGTGCTGAGCCACCCTGAGGCTCTGTAGTGAACTCACTTGGGTACCACCATGAGATACATTAAACTTGTGAGGGAACACATCTTGGGTACCAGACGTAGTTAAGAGTCTCAAATCAATTTAGAATAAAAGATATGATCATATTCCAAAATAACTTCTGCCTATAGTATAGTTTGGAATGGCAACCCTGGCGGCATCGTGGTTAAGAACCATGGCTAATAATCAAAAGGTTGGCAGTTCAAATCCACCAGGAAC